>NC_141991.1:100854092-103334717 GCF_049901715.1 Pseudonaja textilis
TGCTGCAACTACCATATATAAAATCAGTCTTCCATAAGCCTTTTCCAAATGATTTTCCATGTTACAATAAGAAAAGTTCTGGCCTCACTTTTAAATTTATCTTTAAAATTATTTGTATCAACATATGTATTTGTATCCAACATTTTTTGCAAGACTGTTACTTTTTTTGAGATGATGAGTAGCAGTTAGTCTTGATTCTATCCGTTAATGCAGCCAACACAGTTCTAGGCTATATTTAAAAGAGGGATAGAATGATGATCACGTGAAGTGTTAATACCACTTTATAATGTCTTTGTAAGGCCATACTTTTATGATACTGTATATTATATTTATATAATTTATATAAATATTTATATTATATATTTATATTATATATAAATATTCTTATTATTTATATGTTTTAGCCTCCAGTCCCCCAATCATCTTCGTTGCTCTTCTCTGCACTCTTGCTAGAGTCTCAACATCTTTTTACATCATAGTGACCAAAACTGGATGCATCACCCAGCTCTATGATCAAACTCCAGAGTGCCTATCATGTCCACCCTGCTCCCATTTAGAGGCAGCAGAATTAAGATGAGGCACAACAAGTTGGAATAAGGAGTCCAAGAAATGTAGACAAACGACAAAGCTGAGGGAACATGAAGGTCCACAGAATGCTGGAAAAGTAGCCAAAAAGGCATGGTTCCAATCAGACCTGGAGTTGGAACAGTGATACTTCTATCATGTCTTTCTAGCAGCACAAGCATGTTTTTTTTTTTTTTTAGGTCAATCCAATGTGCTTTTCCCCATAAACATCTGCATGCTATTTTCTGACAGTTAGAACAATCAATCAGTGGAATGGCTTGCCTCCAGAAGTTGTGGATGCTCCAACACTGGAGGTTTTTAAAAATAGACTGGACAACCAGTTGTCTAAAATGGTATAGGGTCTTCTGCTTGAGCAGGGTGTGGCACTAGAAGATCTCTAAAGTCCTTTCAAACTCTGTTATTCTTTTATTTGTCTTTATCCTGCGTAACTGAGTCTTTCAGGAAATAGCTAACAGGCTCCAAGAAGGACACAATTAAAGCAATCCTCAGGCAAATGGGTTAGCTTTTACATTGCAAAGTCCCATATAGATAGTCCTTGACATATGAGAATAGTGGAGAATATTGCGCTTTATCTTGTAAGGATCATGAAACAGATTGGTAATGTGATTGACTTAATTTTTTGAGTTTTATGGTGATTGTTAAATAAATCGCCGCATTCATTAAGTGCGGTTGTTTAGTGTGATTGTTAAGTCTTCTTTTTCGGGTCAATTATAACTTTGAACAATCATAATAAATAGTGGCAGAATATCTGTAGCTCTGAGACAAAATCTCTTACATTTAAAAAATGGCATGTTGCTTTCAAAACTATTTCCTAAGATAGCACAGAAGCAGTTTAAAAACACAATCAAGAGTGAAAATAGACTTCCGGTTTGAGCTTCTTCAGCGACAAACCAAAATCCGCGACTGAGCGTGGTTTCGATCTGTGCTCGCCGCTGGAGTGCCCCGAGCCAGCTGGTTTCAGGGCTAAGCCACCCTGTAGAGGTGGTGAAGAGGGGGGAGACTGCCAGCAGTGTCAAGGAGAGTCACATCTCGCCTCCCCAGTTGGCCATTACTCCCTTTCCCGAAGGCGGTTGCAGCGGTGTCAGAAATGGCCACCTCAAAGAAGAACTCGACCGGAAAAGAATGTGCAGCAGGAAGATAAGAAGAGAAAGGTTTTGGCTGAGCGGGATGAACTGGAAAAACAACAATACAAGGTACCCTGGAATTTGAATTATAAAGAACAACACTGTTCCCAAAGAAGACTTTGAAGCTGCGAATGAGAGAGGGAAGGGAAAGGATTTTTTTTTTCCTTTTCTTCCCTATATTGACAACTAAGAGATTTAAGCAAGAAATCGGCAAAAATCCATCTTGACATTAACAGGTATTTAAGCTGAAAATAAAATGTCAAATGGATAATAAAGATTTCTGGATTCTCAAAAACTTTTTAAAAAAGGAGAGAAAAGGAAAAAACAAAAGGGTGGGATCTGGAAAAATGGAGGAGACCACCTGGAAGTGAAAGGAATTAACAGTGAAACTTTAACAAGATTCCTAAAAGATACATTTTAACTGAAACTTTGTAACAAGGTAATAGAGCCCCGGGAATAGAAAGTGGAAAAAAGAAGCAAGGAGAAACAGCTTTGGATTATTTTGATTACTTGGTGATTTTTGGATTTTTGGCTACTGGATCTAAAGGACTAAAATCAATCGGGTGGTTGTTTAAAAGTTTTTAAAATGGTATCACACTTGGAAGAATTATGAATGGAACTTAAAAAACAGAAAGATTATGCACAAGAAGGAAGAGGTTCTTTTGGCTTCGTATTTCAATTTTTAGAAATGGAGATCCTGAACTATGAGAAGTAATAAGAAAAGCCTGTAGAACAAGAAGGGCAGGACAAAGAAGAAGCCATCTTCAAAGAAGAAGCCACCAAGTAATTCTACATGGGGAAAGAAAGGAAATGGGGGAAAAGAGAGTGAAAAATTTAAGATCTGGAAAAACAACCAAAAAAAAGAGAATAGTTTGAAAAATAATTACAACATTAGAAAGAAACAGAAGAGAGGATTACAGAAGAGAGAATCAGAATCAGAGAGACAAGGGGTCAAAAAGGGAAGGGAGAAGAAGAGGGGAAAGAGGGAAAGGAAAAGAAATTATAAAGGACAGAAAAAGGACATAGAAACCGGGAAAATGTACAAGGATTAAGGATATAAGCCTATTTAGAAGACACAGAGATAATGGGTGAAAACTTAATTGAAAGGGGGATTCTGCAAGGGTTCATAAGATAGTATTGTTATGTTAGAAATAGAACAGAACTTTGAAAATATGAAACAAGGGTGATCAAAATGATAAAATACTCATTGTAATGTAATGGAATGTTTAATAAATAAATGAAATAAAGAGAATGGGAGAATGAAATTAGGAAAGGAGGGGAACATTTTAATTATTATAAATGTGTTATAAAAATTTAAGTGAAGAGGAATATGAAAGAAATATGAAAAAATTATGGAAATATTATAAGTGTTCCTAGAAGTATGATATCCTATTGAAAAGAAATGTTAAAGATGTTAACGATTATATCTAACATTAATGATAGAGCTGCATTGGAATAGAATAAGTATTTTATTTATTATTGTTATATATATATACTTTCTCTTTAAGAACTTAGTGTGTATTTTAAGAATGTACCAAGCAGAATTCGACTGGAAGTTATGTGTTATATTGAATGTTATAATTGTAAAGGCATAAATCGAAGTTTAAATAAGAGTTGAATGGATAAGAATTAAAAGATACTAAAGTGTCATACTCCAATCAGTAACTACAGGGGAAAATTTTGTTTAATGAGAAAAGAAAATATGAAATTGAAACAGGACAGACAAAAGTATAAATATAATGATTGTAAAGATATTGAAACTTAGAAAAAGATATCTATCTATCATCTATCTATCTATCTATCTATCTATCTATCTATCTATCTATCTATCTATCTGAATGATTGAATTTAGAAAGGAATGAGATAATTAAAAGCAAGATTGAGAAAACTAAGGGAAGGGAAAAATTATTGAGAAAATGTTAAAATAGTAATAAGATATGGAATAGAACACAAAGATGAATATGAAACTGAATTTGTGTCTGTATGGAGAAGTGATAACCCAGGACCATGCTATTTTCAAAAAAAGAAATTTTACTTGTATTATGTTTTGTGAAAACCAAAATAAAATTTTTACAAAAATAAAAGAGTGAAAATAGATGAAATTAAGATGAGCTAAATATTGCTGCCAAAGATACAAATATGCAAATTATAACAGTTTCCAAGCAAGCATGACTACAAGGCCTCTTCCAAGATTTGAGATTCAGTTTTGGGTTTGTTCTTATGGCAGGAGACAGCAACCATTGCGATTCACTGGTTTTACACATACCAAATTGTTTGCAGAAAAATGCTCAGATTAGGTGATGTGTGCCTATTAGGTGTAACAAATACAGTATAGCTTAGTCACAATACATGACATAAATGAGTATGTAGTGTCGTATAGGAATGGATTACACAGGATCTACCGATGCTAACTTTCTGAGGTATGTAAATAGTGAGATAATGCTTTACAACAGGTTTCATTAAAAGATCTTTTAGTTTTAAGCAATAAAAAAAAAATCCTGCCAGATCTTGAGGCCTTTCAGTTATTAACTTCTCTTCTCTGCTTGGTTGAATCTTTCTGGAGGATTATGTTCTCAAGACTAATCCACATATTAGATTTGGGGCTTCAAAAAATGACATTCTGCAACATGCTAGGTTCTCTCATGATATCACCAAATCCCAACTCTTTATCCTTAGATTTTGAGGTGCTGGGGAGTTGACAAACCTTAAACTAGTTGCTTCCACCATGATTCAAGATGTCTTAACTTTTACCTCTGCTAATTTATCAGTTGTTGGGGTGGGGAGACAAGATAGGATTCCCTTTTAAGCATTTTTAGAAGGTTTTCCTCAAATGAAAGAGTTTGAATATAAAATTGCAGCTAAGTATTAAAGCAGGGATGAGCATACAATCACTCCTCATTCATTTTATGACGTCCTTCCTCTCTCAGCATTTCAAAATCCTAATACTGAAATCTTACTAGTGATGCCCATTTTTGGAAGCTTCATTTTTTTTTCTTTTGCACCTAAAGCAGGGGCTGAATGTTGCTTCTCAACTGAAGTTCCATAGATCCTTAGGTTTCTGTGAAAGGTTGCTAGAGACTGTGATTTAAGAAAAAAGAAGCAGCAGAAAATAAACACTCTCTTTGCCTAACATGAACTCTTCTTACCACACAATCCTAACATTTGTAGGAGTGGGAAGTTTTATTTGTTGCAGCTCAACTTACTGACCATCTAACATGACACGAACTGCAGATAAAATTTTTACGCTGGGATTCTCTGAGACTTGAACATTATTTTAAGATAAGATTGAGAAAGGCTGAGATATTAGCCTATCGAAAATAGTACTTCCTTGGCAATTCAATCTAGGCTGCTCTTATTCTCACAAACCTGTCATTCATTCTGCATCTCACTGGTGTCAAAGAAAATCAATATTTTAAAGCTTCCAAGAGATGGTGCAAGTAACAAGCTTTCATCAGACATTTGACCTGATGCTTCAAGAAGTGATATAGATGCCTTGAGCTTTTGTGGGGACAAGCATCAAGTCATTCAGGCCACCCTTGATACCTGTTTTGAACATCTATCCCTTGACTTCACCCCCCCCCCCAAATTACTTTAAGGAAGCACATATGCTTTCACTGATAGCACAGGAAAAACCTAATGAGTAATACTACTGTGATTTGGTACTGGGTGCTTAATATACTGTGTCATTCCATCATTTTGTTCTTGGAAGGCAGATGCTGGAATGGCAAACCTATGGATTCCAAATTGTGAGGAGCTTTTGTTTCATTTCGGTAAGCAATAGGTTGGTTAAGTTCACAGGGTCAGTGTGGTGTAGTGGTTGAGGCCTTTGGCTAGAATGTGGGAAGATGTGAGTTCCAATGGCACTGTGGCAGAGGTGGTATTCAGCAGGTTCTGACCAGTTCTGGAGAACCGGTAGTGGAAATTTTGAGTAGTTTGGAGAACCGGCAAATATCACCTCTGACTGGAGATTTTACAGTATCCTTCCCCTGCCATGCCCACCAAGCTGGTGGTAAAAAAATCTGAATCCCACCATTGCACTGTGATCTTGGGACCAATGCAGCCCTAGGAAGCAGGCAATAGCAAACTGCTTCTTGAAACATTGTCCAGAAAATTGCAGAAACTGATTGGGAAGGTAAAATATGACTGCTTGGGTGTTCATCTAATATGCCACGTCCAAACAAATATTCGCGGGTTAAGGTAAGGACATTGGGGACCTGTCCTGGATACTGGGTGAACTAAGCAGAGAAGTTGCCTGTTAAAAAAAAAAAAAGGAAGGCTTTTCCTGCTCTGCTTCTTCACGTCCAAAATGACGCCCATCCCCTCCATCCGACACACGCTACAGTAAACCCAGCTGATTCACAGCCAAGCACATCCAAGGCCTCGCCGAACACCGCGCCCCACCGAATCGATCGTGGAATTTGGCACGTGCAGCGGCTGAGCAGCCCCACAGGGAACGGAGTCGGACTCGGAAAGAGGCAGGCGGCTCCAACGAAGGGCGCTCTGCCCCGCGACTAACTCTTGCCGGTTTCGCCGATCCGATCCATAGGATGCTACTGAGCAGCCACAGCAAAGCCTCGCCCGCAAAACTGGAGCCTCTCCCGCGTTGAATCCGGCGAACGAGCGCCAAAACCGAAGGAGGCGTTTGGGGCTTGGCTCCTTCGGAGTAAAGCCTCGTCTGGCGCTCCGGATCCGGCGGGGAAGTCAGGAGGCGGGAAAAGGCAACGTGCCCTTTAGCACGGCAGGGCACAGGAGGATGGCCGCCTGCCCCCCGTCATGAGCCCGACCCGCTCCTCTCCGTCTCCCCGCCCAGCCCTGCCCTGCCCTGCCCTGCCCTGCCCTGCCCAGCCGGCAGCCGTGGGGGCCGGGCGAAGAGTCTCGGAGCTCCCGGGAGGCGGAGAGCGCAGGTAGCAAAAGAGGAGGAAGCGGCTGTCGGCAACACTTGGCGGAGGAGCGGACCGCCGCAGCCGAGCTCCGATGGGCGAACTCGAGGCGGAGGATCAGCACGGGCCCGGTACTCAGACCTCTCTGGGGAGGGCCCGGACCTCGGCTCACCGTCCCAGCGGCGCCGGGCGAAGGCGCCGAGCTGCGCGCGCCTTCGGCAAACTGGCTCGGCGGCTCCTGCAAACTTTGCGAGGGGTGCGGCGGCAGCGGCGGGAAAGCGCTGAGGCGGAAGACGACGAAGGCGGCTTTCAGCGGCCGCCCGGATCCGATCGCGGTCAAGCAGGTGGCGTCGGCGTCGTCCGGCTAGGCTCGGGCGCGCTGAGCCCCCCTCCCGCGGCCAGTTCCGGGGATCCGCGCCCGCTCACCCCCGGCGCGCAGGGGCTCAAGAATCACGGCAACACGTGTTTCCTGAACGCCGTGGTGCAGTGCCTGAGCCACACCGAGCTGCTCGCCGCCTTCCTCCTGCTGGCTTTGCCCGAGCCCCAGAGTCCGGCCAGACCTGGGTCGAAAGCAGCCACCGGAGAGGTCACTCGGCACTTGGCAGCACTTGTACGCGCTCTCTGGACTCTGGAGTACACCCCGCAGCTCTCCGCAGACTTCAAGGTAAGGGTCCACGGGAGGCGAGCTATCCCAAGCGGACCTGGATTGCTCGATACCTATGCTGGGTCCTCGTGTGTAGTAGGACTGTAGTCTCTCGGTTGGGAAGCTGCGTAGGGAATCATGAATGCCTAAATGTGCCAGAAACGCTTGTAATTTATCGATAAGCTCCTTTTTCGGGCCTTCGTGTTTAACTGCAGGGTTGTAAAGTGCCGAAACAGCGTGACCTTCTGCAGGCACTGAGCTTCGTAAGATCAAGTTAATGTAAAACTCCGCCGGAATCGGAGGGTGAAACCAAACGATTGTCTTCACGCGGCGTCCCGGCTCTGGCGGCGCCCTTTGAGATAAGCAGCTGGCGGGAAGCGGCTCCATTTCCTTCAAATGGGGAGGAAAGCTCACTCGTGTTTTTTTCTCTCTCCCTAGCCGCCACGCTTTTTAAAGTAAACTGCCCGTCGTTCCAGGGCAGTCAGATTTCGAGAGGGAGGAGTAGCAGCCCAAACGCACACCTGTGTACTAAGGACAGAATCGTTCCCAACTAGAGAGAAAGAAGAGACTTGCATTGATAATAGGAGCACATCAAAAGGCTGGCCCAAGAGATTCGCGAGGCTGTTATTCCAAGTTGGGGAGGGAGGTCTGTTTTATTGGGAAACTAGACTAGTCTGGAGTCTAAAAGTAGACAGATATTAAAGATACTTACTTCTCTGCTTTATATTCTGTGCAAATGCAGTGGTTTTATGTAGTGTATCTATGGAGCTTGAGTTAGACAGCTGCCTGTGTTTTACCCCCTGTCAGAACTTAGATGAAAGCATAAAGTCTACCCTTTGAAAGTTTGTTGCTTTAAACTGTAGAGGATAATAGAAAAACCTTGGCCACTCTAAGCAGGAGATGCCTAGTGATAACTGTCACGCTTGAGCCTCTCCTACAATTTCCACAGTTCCTAGCTCACAGGATCAATTCGGAGAGCAGTGATTATAACTTATCAAGCATGTGACAGGTCAGGAAAAGGTGCGCTTGGCTGTTTTCAGACAGTCCTATTTTTTTCCCCATCCTGAGCAAAAACCACAACAACGTATTGTGCTGGAGAGGTAATTACCAAGTATTGATTGTCTCAAAAGCTTTGCTGAAATTTTGTAGTGCTCAACTTTGGTCCAGACCTTTGAAGATGAAAAGGAGAGATTTATTACTAAGTAGGAGCCCTGCAACTCCCTGCCTGTGCTGAACCCCCGGATGATATTGGGGCAGCCGGGCAGATGAAGTACGCCTGCGGGTTGGGAACAAAGATCAGAGGAACAAGAGCCTCAAGCTGGGTCACCTTCTTTCACAGACATTCTCCCAGAGTGCTGTGCTAATTGCAAGCCAGTCGGGATGGAGAGGCTTTTCATCACAATGTCCCTCAGGTGTTGCTTTTAGATCAAAAGCACAGATCTGTGTGAGCGAGTCCTTCTCCACTTCTTCTTCCTCCTCGGATTTCCAACTAGGCTTTCCAACTAGGCACAGACAATCGGGGCTCTTTGCTGTTACCTGAGCTCATGAAGAGTGTGTGTGAGAGGAAAAAAAAAAAACAAGTAGAAGGAAACAGGAGAGGTAAAGTCAGTCCAAACCAGTTGCTGAGAAACCTCAGAGTGGCAAAGAGATATTCTTTTTTCCTAAGGAGCGGGTGGGGATCTTATGTGGTGCTTGCCTTTGGGCCTTTCTCCTCTGCTTAATCAAGCCAGCAAGTGATGCTAGGCCTGCTCTGCAGGAATGTCCCTAGGAAGCAAAGTGTCCTGAGTCAGAAGTTTGCCAGCACAGTTTGTTTACATTTTCTGCAATTCTTGGGTGGAGGGGGAAAAAAATGGATTGGTGACACTGCCGAGAAGGAATGTACAACTTCCACCAGCTTGGGGGCAGCACTAAGCTTTGCATAGCATATCAAGGACCATATCCCAAATGTGATTGAGACTGGTGTCCGCTGGAGTTCTTACAAGATGAAATGGATCCTAACCCTTTATATTTTACCCCTCCCAGGCAAAACTGTAAAATAAGACAAAACCCAACCCAACCCCCTTCCAACATGGTTAACATGTTTGGATGAACCTTTTTTAACAGGGTATCGTGGGGTCAAATCAAAGATGATGTCAGGCACTCCTATCGCAGAGAGATTGAGGAGCAGTGGAAAAGACCTCTCATCCAGAAGAAGAAATTACAATTGATGTGCTGGAATGTCCTATTTGGGGAAATAATGTGTTCTCTAGAAAAGTGGGCCTAGGAGATAGGATTGGGAGGGCCTCTAGGCTGAGGCTTCCTAATTCTGTTTGTTTGTTGTTGAAGGTATTATCTGGCACATTTTGTTGACAGATTGGATTCTTTGGAGATGAGCCTCTTCTGCCTCTGGAGCTCATGTTTGGCTGCTGGCTGTCACAGGCTCTTTCAGCTTTGGTGAAATCTCTTGTTTCTAATTCTGCCGTTTGACAGTCCTGCTGATAATAGGATAGGATGTCTCTGCCTGATGCAGCAGCCTCTGTCAAAGGTGAAATTGTTCTAACTTTTTCCTGGTTTTTTTTTTTTTTAAATTGCTCTGGGAAGAGTCTATGTGCTCAGTTGGATATTAGGTTACAGGCAAGGATTTAGAAATAGGAAACACAAGTTTCAGATTCTCCAGACTTAGGCTTCTCAAGGGAAAACAGAAACAAGAACAATATCGATATTCAGTTTTAAAATGCTCTTTGGGAAGAATGTAAACAAGTTGTACAACCCTAAATACAAGGCACCATGTTGCATAGTTGATTTATTTCTATGTTTTTCTTAAATCTGTAAGTCAGTTTAGCAAGAAGTTAGTTCACATGCAAAAGGGTGGGAAATTGCAGCCTCTGGGAACCTATAGTAAATGCAAAGGTGGTGGAAATTCAAATGGAAAGGCAACAGTTACATAGATGCAAGCAGAAAATGAGGCTCAGGGCCATTCATGTTTCAAAGATTAAGTGATGGCTTACACGAACCATTAAAGGTCTTACTTCTAGCTGTAAATACTTGTATGTTTCCAGAGTTGCAAATATTAGTTTTAAAATGTTGTAGGCTGCAGTCAGAACATGGAATATTCTGTAGGAAATTGTAAGCTTCCTATTTTTGTTTCCCTATTTGTGGAAATTGTCAATGGTGATCTGACAAATGAGGAAGCTGTTGCTACATCTACGTGACCATTTCCCCCTCACCTTGCCATGTTTGGCACTCTGCTAATTCCTGGTGTGGCAATTTAAAGGTACTCTTAATAAGGTATTCATCCTGAAGATGGACAGGGGTAGGTGGGTAAAGTCTGTGAATTTAAATTGTTTATATATAGCACCTGATGCAGCCTGGAGTATGTGAATCTGATAATTCAAATTTCATCTCTGCTGTGACTTTTCTACCTGGTCCCAGACAAATGTTTGATCTCATCATCTGCAATATGGAAATAATAATAATGGCATCTATCTCATAAGATTGCTGCAAGGCTAGCACCAGAATAAAATTTCTCAGTTGATTTCAACCTTCAGAAGTGAAACATGCGCGTGTATAAGAATACTATCACTATTTTCCACATATGCCTACTTTTACAGAAAATGGCATAGAATATTTTGTCCTTAAGAGTTACAGAATATACTATAAGTGACTACAGTAGTTAGAATGAATAGTAGACAAGCCTTCCTATGTCTTCAGCTGATGAAATGCATGTTGGAATGTTGAACGTGCAGTCGATTGGGAGTGCAACCTGCATTCTCAGGCATAATGACGTAGAGTGGATTAGTCCTATTAAAACAGGGAATCTTTTTTCTAGACTCCCTTTATAATTACCTACTCACACAGAGAACTGTAATGTTTCATTTAAGCAGTTAAGATTAAAAAAATGAATAATAGCTTCCATTGCCATCACTTTCACCTTATGCAGCTTTGCATTGAAATCCAGTGCCTTAATCTTTCGCCAGGCAGAATATGGATATATATGTGATATAAGCCAATTCTGTGGTCTGCTTGCTGTCAGCCTACACAGCCACTAGCTTTTTAAAGGTATCTTCTTAGTCTGTGGCCTTCTTATGGGATTGATCGATTGATTTAATCGATATATGAAGCGGTTCAGAGGAAGAATTAGAATACTTAAAACTTGAACTTAAATTTAGGATCCTATTAGGACATTCCATTTCAGAAAAGAATGCAAGGTAGTCAGATTTTTCTCCATTGCTGGAATGTGAATTTTTCTCCCTGTGATCTGTAGAAAATCTTACATAAATAACAAGACACAGTTGGGAAGGGAAGAGGGGAATGGGAGATTAAAATACTACCTTCCAAAAGCTGGAGGTAGATAACTTTCTTTTCAACCCTAGACCATATTTCAAGTTAGAGTGTTTGGTGGGTGGGGCCTTTGGCATATACACACACCCTCTTTTTGTTTATTGTGATATTGAATAGTGATGTTAGCTAGAAACTATGTTTCTCCTGTCCTGGTGACATCCCAGGCAGTTTCACATTTATATAATGGAACACAACTTGCCCTTTTCTAATTTCATCAGTCTTTCTCACCTATTTTTGGATTATGAATTCAACAACTGCACTGAATCACAAATAGACACTTTCCCCATTGTCTAATCACTTGAGGAAATAGCTCTTTAGGGACCCTCTTAAGTAATCTTACCCTGGGAACACATAGATGAGCTTTTTATTTATTTATTTTCTTTTTATTTCTAATGGGCAGGTTAAAAAAGAGAATACAGATTTGGTGGTGGTGGGTGGTGGCAGGACCAGCTTCCTGCCTGTTGAAGACGGCTCCTAGCATAGACTTACTTGGTTGCTTCTGCTACAGTTTTTAAAAAATCCTAAAATGCTAAATTGGATTTGAAGGTCTTATTAGTGCACAGTGCTTGTCCTTCACAGCAACATTTTAAAAGTCAGGGTATTTTAAGCCTAAGAAAGGAAATGATATTTTTCATTTCTGACACTGTAGATTTCTCCTATTTGCTCTTCTGGTCCTTTTTGTTCACAGAATAACTATTCTCCTACTGTGCTCTACGTCAGTTTTCATATTCCTATGAAATATGAGGGTTTATTTTTCTCATCCTATGCATATTTTAGTTGTGCCATGTGATCTGACTCTATTGTACTGAGTCTGGAAGTTCATCCACTACTGTTTTTGGTTTATTCATTTATTCAGTTGGGATGCCACCCAAATTCAATCAATTCTGGTGCCTCCCAGAATAGAAAAGAAATAACAAAATGCAATCTCTCTCTCTCTCTCTCTCTCTCTCTCTCTCTCCCTATCATCTATCTTATCTACCATCTGTCTGTCTGTCTGTCTGTCTGTCTATCTGACTGTCTCTCTATCTGTCTGTCTGTCTGTCTGTCTGTCTGTCTGTCTGTCTGTCTATCTATCTATCTATCTATCTAAACTACTCATTCAATACAGTACACCAGAGCTTTAAAATGACACCCTCTTTCCTCAAATGAATACTTAAAATGGCTATGAGTTAAAGCATAAAATGAAAGATAGGGATTTTTACAATTTTCGATGGAGGGGACTTGTCACAACTCCCGAGGAGTGCTAAACTGTTGGTAAAAATATGCAACTTTATAAAAAAAAATACCTCAAGGACAGAGAGCACATTCAAGAATTACCCTATACTACAGAACCACTTTCCCCATATTACCATTGTTTTTAAGCATTTTATTCCAGGTGCATACTTGCACTGCCTTAATTGCTGACAACTTCTGTTGTATATATGTGACACCTGAGTGTTTCTCCTTAGAAAACATCTTAATAAGCAACCTATTATTTGTGCATTTTTCATGACATGTGGTCCTAGTTCTTGGAACATGAAATGATTCAATTTAACCATGATAAATTATTTCTTTTTGATGTGTATTTTATTGCAGGGGTCCCCAGCCTCTTCAGAATTGGGCTGCATGAGTAGCTGGCCGGAGTACATGCAGCTAAACTTGTACAACCAGCTGGCTGGTGGTACGCCAACCCACCACTCCTGCAAATCGAGCTGCACACATATACGCCGGCCAACCGCTTGTGCAGACCAGTTCCCCTATCCCCCCTCCCACCCCCAGTCAGGTTACCAAGCCACAAAGGTTGGGGACCACTGTTTTAATTGATAGATAATGCCCATCCAAGTTTTACAATAGTTCTTTAGTAGTATGAATCCTGAAGTGCCAGTTTCCCACGTGTCTCATGCGCATGTAAGTCATGGGTACTAGAATCCTAGTGCCTAGACTGGGAGACAGTTAATCTAAGAGTAAACAAATAATCATATAGTGATAAAGGACTGTTGTGCGTTACAATTTAACTTTTTTCTATAAGAGCCTGAAACTGTTCCCCCGATTACAATGGCTTCTGTGAATGTTTGGCATATTCAAATTGCACTGTGCCCAGAAATAGTTTACACTATTCTAACATTATTGTAACTAGAGAGCCAGTCAGAAAGCACTGGATGAATGAGCAGCTGGTCCCTGCCCAAGTATCTGTGACAGAGAACCTGGCACTCCTTTGGAAATGTCAAACTCTGGTGCCCATAAACCTTATTGTGCCTTTGTGAGGCTCTTCGGTTCATGTTTATTTATTGGTCATGTTTCAGCTATGTTCATGGCAGTAATATCATTTTCCATTGTAATGCTGCTGCTGCTGACCTTCCTTTTTACTCTTCTGGCAGATCTTTTATTAGCAATCAATGAAGTACTTAGGGGAGAGAGGGATAAATTCCACATTAGACAGAAAACAGATTTTTCCTCCAACAGTTCAGTAATCCTGGCTTAATCTGTGGGATTAAAAAAACCACAAAAAAATACAAAAGTTTTTCTCTGCAGAATACATTCATATTTTAATATATCGTACTGTACATTCTATTTCATCTCATTGACTGGTACTTCCTTGTCCCAAGTGCTGCTTTTTGATTTAGTATTGTCCTAGTATAGTCTTCAATTAAGGATCAGAACTCATTATTAGCATGGGTAGCATGGGTTGGCCTTAAGTAGATGATAATAGCAGCATTATCAAGTTGCAAATATTAATCCTATCTCATGCACACCCTGAACTGCTAAAACTATGTGGATACTGTCTGAGAGTGTTAAGAGACCTCAAGTTATACTTTCAAGCATAAGTTTTATTGAGAAAGATAAGAGTCTCCTTCCAAACCAATACCTGTTGCCAATCACGACAACACACTCAAGAACCACGGAATGCTTGAAAAAAGCTACTGCTCAAGGTTTTCATCCTCTATTATCAACAAGGTAAAACTGGCATTAGGAGGAGGTGGTGGATATGAAACACCCCTGGCAGGAAAGGGGGTGAGACAACAGCATCCACATTCCTGGACAACATAGATATAATGAAAGAAAAGATTGCTTTTGAAGGAAAAATGTTGGTCAGATCATGCTTAGTCCTATATTTCAGTTTTCTGTTGCCTGTCAGAGTCCTGTACTGTCTCTTTCCCCCCAACGAATGGGAGTTTAGGTTTAAGAACATTATTGATGCAGATTCCATTCTGGACAAGTGATTTTATCTCAGTCCAAACTATTTTGTATGATTCTTTTTGTGGGAGGAAAAAAATAGGGAGCTTTATGAACGGTACCTGAATTCCTGTATGAAAAGGCAGATTTAAAAAAGGTAGTAAAATATTGTAAGAATTGGTTCTATTTTTACAAATAATTTTATGAAAGATTATGATTACAGTAGCAAAAACTAATGCAAACTAAAAGAAAGAAGAGTATAAAGAAAGAATAAAAAGTGCAAAGAAAAAAAGAAAAAAGAGAAAGAAATGTAGGAATATGATTTAGAGAAAAGAAATATATAAAGAAGTGACATCCAACCTTCATCACAGCAAGTGTAAACAATTTTAGTAACTTTTCACCTCTTAATTTACAACCAACGCTGTCATTGTCCCATGTCCCATCCCTTGTGTATAAACAAATAAATAAATTATTGTCATTTCAATCCTGGGACCAGCAGAAGTCCATTAACAGAAATCAGAAATAACTATATGTACTTTTAATCTTGATCAAACCAATTAACTTTACATTCTTTTCTTCTAATGGTTTTAATATTTAATTCATTCAAATAATGTCAATAGAACTTGATCTCTTTTCATTTATTTTTTGCCTCTTCTCAAAAGATCTTGTAAAATTGGGCATGTTATCTTATCCATACTCATATAATAACTCACATTGTTTAAAGAAAAGTAACATACGTTTTTCAGAACTGTGTATAATAGCAAATTTGATGATAATTGCCTGTTATTTTGCAATACATATAGTGAGAGGGGAAATAGCTGATAAGAATGCTTTATTATAGCAATATTCCCAGGCAAGTCTGTTATTTAATTTTTGTTTAATAGAATGCTTATTTTGTAACCAAAAGGTTTCAGCGATAAGCTACCTGCTGAGGCTTCACTACAGATAAATAACTGGAGGGCAGATTCGTTAGCACTCTGTATGCTGTGCAAATGTATTAACAATCAAATGCTTGTTAGCTTTTAATTGCTCTTTAATGCATCCATAGAGAATGGGCAAGAAGCTTTGCTTGAGAGCATGGGATTGAACTATGTATGTTCCCTTTTGGGGTATCATAGTCAGAATTAGACTGGAAAGCAAAAAATAATATATAACTTGTGGCCTAGATGGTTGTATCTAGGCCTCCTATCTGTACCCATGAGAAAGCTTGGAGACCTTTGAAAGAGAATTTCAGCAGGTGTCATCACAGAGCCATCCCATGATGTATCGGGACTTTTTCCCCCTTCGCTAAGCCAGGCATGGGTATGGCCAGTGAGTGACACATCCGCCCCATGGGCTGTGAGTTTGACATCCCTAGTGTAGAGTATTGCAAAATCCAGAACTGAGCCAAGATATTTTGCTGTTTGGAATGAAAAATCAAAATGCTGAAAAAGAAACAAGAGGAAGCTCTGGCTAGCTGTGAATATTGTATCATCATAGCGTAGGTAGGTAATAAACGCCACTCCTCTTTCTTTTTTAGATAGTTCTAGTGCAGGGCCACTTTTGTCTTGTAAAACACATTACCAGATAGTCCTTGTTTTACACCCAGTTGCTTAATGACAGGTTGAAGTTACAGTAGTATTTACAACCTAGTTCTGATGGCCATGCCACCCTCCAGCAGTCATGTGACCACATTTCAGATGCTCAGTTGGCCCACATATATAACCATTTGTAGCATCCCACGATTATGTGGCTGCGTTTTATATTTTTTTGCTGAAAACTGGCATTTATTTCCTGTTTGGGGCAAACTGGCCCATAGTGAGGAATTGATTCACCTGACAACTACAAAAATGTCTTAGAATCAGATAGGTCAGCCTTTACAATCATCACGACTTATGACCTTAATGGGAGGCTCCATTATGTCTGTAAGTTGAGAATTAACTGTGTTTCCTGAAAAGCCATCAGAGGATTCCTGCTAAATGTTGGACTGTTAAGTATCAGAAAAGAGGCATAAAAACTAAAATTCCAAAGTATGTTCTGCCAGCCACATGAGTTAATTCTCTTCCTCTTTCCATTTTGAATTTCCTTTTTCAGTTTACAACTCTAAAAAGTATTTGTTCAGCACTGGACATTTGATGTTCTTTAATTGGTTTTCAAACTTGCCACCATCTTTTGCTTCACAAGATCAGCCATGCAGAGGGATGAGAAAAGCTGCTTTTCACTAGTTTTTACTATGCAATATGAAAAGTGCCCTATTCCCTTCTTCATTGCTCTTTTGAAATGGTCCTTTTCGTTCCTACCCCCACTGATTTTGCAGATTGCTAGAAGAGTCCATCTCCCATTTCATCAAAACTGAGTGAAGTGATATATCTTCACTACAGTTTCTGTTTGTTGATTTATAAAAGCAATAATGGTCATGCTGGCTAAAAGGAAAAACAAAACAAAACAATCCACAGAGAGAATACCTTTATTAAGCTGCCTAAAGGTATAAGAGATCAGTGCAAGTTTTTGAATTTCAAGAGCTCCTTATCAAACCAAAAGAAAAAAATGTGGATAATTTTTAAATCACACCTGAAGTTTGCTAGGATGGATAATTGTCGAATACAGTACACATGCATAGTTGTATGTATATTCATTCATTTTTATCATGCTCATGTTACTGATAAGTCAGTGCAATTCTCCCAAAACTGCCGAAAGCAAACCTTAAAATTCTCCATTTTTAGAAGCATAGCATCTTTCTTTTCACAATCTCTTTCTGTGCCTTGTTTCTGTATTTGCATATTCCTGGCAGGCCCATCTCAGGATCCTGCATGCTGCAGTTAAATGAACATACAGAATTTAAGGAACAATAGAACATGTGGGAGGAGGTTGGTATATGGAGGTGTGGGGAGATGGTAGAATATATCTTCAGTATTTTATTCAGGAGGTACATCCTTGAGGAATAGAAATGCTTCAGTTTATAAAGAAATGCTGGAAAATCTCAAGAGGATGGGAAACTGAAAACGGCCTCCAAACCCTCTATTCTCTGTATGGCCAGAGCACCTGTTTGAAAAAAAGAACATGGGACGAAGATAATCCTTCTGGCACTTTATATATGGCTTGGACTGGATGTATTAGGATATCCAATGGTTGTTTGAGTTAAACACATTTAAAGGACTACATATGGGTAGTCTTCGACTTACGACCACAATTGAGCCCCAAATTTTTGTGGCTAAGTGAGACATTTGTTAAGTGAATTTTGCCCCATTTTATGACCTTTCTTGCCACAGCTGTTAAGTGAATTAGTGCAGTTGTTAAATTAGTGACACGGTTGTTAAGTGAATCTGGCTAACCTGTTGACTTTGCTTGTCAGAAGGTTGCAAAAAAAAAAGGGGGAATCACATACCCTGGGTCACAACCGGAACAAATATGAATCAGTTGCCAAGCATCTGAATTTTGATCAAATGACCATGGAGATGCTATAACAGGTGTAAGTATGAAAAATGGTCATAAGTCACTTTTTTCAGTGCCATTGTATTTTTAAACAGTCATTAAATGAAGTGTTGTAAGTTAAGGACTGGCTGTATTAGGGAAGACTGGTCTTTTAAATTTCTCTCTCTGGATCTCTCTCTCTCTCTCTCTCCCTCCCTCCTTCTCTCCCTCCCTCCCTCTCTCTGTCTGTCTCTGTCTCTCTTTTCCTAGCCACACTTCTATGACTTTGAACAATTAGATGGGAGGCTGAAATTCTGAAATAGTCCCCTTTCCCAGTACAGGAATTTGTTTGGTTGAGTTTCTCCATTCACACAGGTGTTAAAGGCAGAGATGCATTGTCAGAAAGCAGAAAAGCTTTCCTGCAGCTCTCAAAGAAGAAGCCTTGGGCTTCAGAAACATTTCTGCCCGGCTGACTGAAACGGCTTACCCAACAGAGTCCTCTTTTAGCAGAGAAAATTGGATTTTCCAAGCTTCCCCTCCATGTCCAAAGGGCAGCAAGTAGCTGTTCAGTTTTGTGGTTCAGGAGGGTTTGTTCACTTGGGAACTGAAGAACATTGAACTGGGACGGGAGCACTAAGTCGTAACTGCTTGGGAGAAAAAGAGTAAAGTGGCCCTGATAGACGTGGGGCGGGGGGGCACTTCTGAGTTCTTAAAAATGTAGAGTTAGTTGTCATAGCAACTGTTTGGCAAATCAGTGGCAGGCAGAACCTATGTTTTCTCCTGTTGAGCCCCACCAGGGATCAATTTAGCATCCCTGCTTATTGCGCTAGTATTAAATATGTTGCTTCTTTGCCAAATGTTGGTGGAACTCAAGATGAAAAGGGACATATTTCATGACTTAGGGATTGAGATCCCTTGAGATTTTATTTTTAAAGTGATTCATTATGTTTTTCAACAGGAGTGCAAAATAGCAGAGGCAATGATAGGACTATTCTTCGTACATTTTGGTTTTCTGTGATACCAGGGTGATATACTGTAATATAGCATAGAAATTGCAACATAGACATTAATTATATGTCAAATGGGCCAGGTTGGAATTCAAATGTCCATTCATGAAATGGAATGTGCACCTGTAGCACCAGAGGGGAAGGATTTGGCTACCTCAGAGCATTCCCAGAAAGGGATCCTGGACCAAGAGACTTTATAGTGGGTGGGGGAGGGGGGGAGGGGGAGGGGGGAAGAGGTTCAGGGTAACCACACCCTAAAATCTTTCAGAATATATCCAGTAGATTAAAGACTTTATAGTTTTAGCTTGGCAAGTTTCTGTCTGCTAGATATAAACAAATAAAGGATTGGGCTTGATTAGATCTCATTGTCTCATCTCAATTGGGTAACTTTAGTCTAGCCAAATGTGGAGCCTTCAAGTCCCAGATATCTTATCCTTACAGGGCTATAGTAAAGACTGGATAATCCATGACTCACCGGATCATCCTTTTGGAGATATTTCCTTACCAGAATCCTCAGTGCCTTCAACAATGACATAATTTTTCAATGTTAAAGTTCACTGGAAAAGTTGGGATACATTCAGAGATTTATCTGCCTTGAAAATAGTCCAGGTTGAACTGCATTGCTCTGGTGAAATCTGCAACTAGAGTGGGGAATGGAGTTCAGAGGCTGGCTAGCTTTGTGTCCCTGCAGGAGAACGAGGTGTCTTGGGGCCTTTATCTGGTTGTTCCCCAGAGCAGCAGTCCCCAACGTTTATGGCTTGGCGGCCCGGCTGGGTGGGGGGGGAGAGGGGAACCGGGTTGCGTGAGCGGTGAGCTGGCATGCATATGTATACAGCTTGACTCATGCGAGTGGTGGGCAAGCATGCACACGTATGCACAAACAGCTCAACTGCAAGTTGGGCTGCATCTGCATGCACGTAGACACTGGCCCGCAAGTCGAGTGAGTAAGCTGCACATGCATGTGGGTGGACCCGCCTGCCACTCGCATGGCCTGTTTGTGAATAGGCCATGGGCCCATGAGAATTTTAGTAGTATATAAATAGATAAGACAAGATCTAGGTCTCAGTTCCTGTTTGTTCCCCATACAAGATTTTTTTCCCAGTAAATATACATGGAGAAAGTCTTATAATCGTCATTATGTTCTTTCCTTTGCTCCTGGTACAGAACATGGATCTTGATGAATCATATGCATATAATCATTAGTTTAGCCAATTTGGGGAGAAAAGAAAAGACCAAGAATGTATTTTAATACAAGAGCAACTGTATCACTTTAGATAAAAATAATAAGTCTCTTCACTTGTTTTCATTGCAGAATGTTGTCTCTAAATATGGTGCACAGTTCCGTGGAAACGCACAACATGATGCCCTGGAGTTCCTTCTGTGGTTGTTGGACCGCATGAACGAAGACCTGTGTTCTGTTTCTTTTAATCAAAAGCTAAAGACGTCTGGAAAGGTCAGTGATTGGCAGACAAAGTGATTGTGTTACCCTAAAAGCTCACTAAACCTATTGCTGATATATTGTTTCAGGCAAAGTAGATCCAAAATTATAAAAAACGTGAATGAACTTCTCTGAACTCCTTGTCAATCAGTGGAGTATGGCAACATGTCATTTATAACCAAGGTGGACTTCCAATATCAGCCCATTCCATTTGTTGTAGTAGATTTTATCTCCATGGGAAAAGTTCTCCAATAAGAATAATATTTTTCTGCTATGTAACCTAGACATCCTAGTACTCTCCAGGTATTCAGATTAACTGCTGTCTCTATGGAACATTGTTAACAGATTATAGATGCTGTCATCCAAAATCTTTGCAGTGTAGCATGTTAAGTATTGCCACAGTCCCTTAAAACCTTAGAGAGGCTTGCTCCGAGGCATAAATTCCACATTTCTAAATGCTATTATTGTTCCACCCTCTAATTGAAATATTGTACTCGGACACGAGGCTTAAGTCTATTCCAGCCGTGGAAACTTACAGGAGTAAGTCATTCTGTCTCAGCATAGCCTATAGTATTTCACATGTTGGTATAAGGGCAATCTCCCCTCTAAGCCTCCTAGAGCTTATAACATAATATCACAATGACAAAAATAATAGGGGAAAAATTCTATATCTATCTAATTGATGTATTAGCAACTCAGTGCCTTGACAAGAGGTCTGAGGTAAGAAAGCAACAGCTGACTGAGATGGGACATCAGCCTTCAAACTGATTCAGTATTTTCATGGTTTGAGATCAGAACTTCCTTTCCTTTCCTTTCCTTTCCTTTCCTTCCCTTCCCTTTCCTTTCCTTTCCTTTCCTTTCCTTCCCGACAGGATGGTTGAGGTCTGTCAGAACTGTCTTTTATGTTATTGTGAAATGCAAATATAGTAACTGTATAGTGGAATCAAACATGGACAGAAATGTGTGTATTTACAAGGGGATTTATGTGGACCGTTTGGTTAGTAGAAATGATTTTTAAAAAACTTAATAATTTTGCAAGTGTAACATTCATGTTACAGAAATATACCAAAAGATGATGTCTAGCAAAAACAAAAACAACAAAACCCCCACCCTGCCATCCCTCAGTAAACCATTAGTGTATTTCATTAGTCTTCATTAATTGTAAAAAAAACATTAAAAACTATAAAAATGAAGCAAAAACAAAGACACAGTACACGAGGAGGGTTAATAATAATGAAGCCACCTCACTAGTTCACCCATTACCCAGGCTCACCAGGTTGCAAACGGGTCTTGAGGGACCTTCAGAAGCTCAGAAAAGATGGGCCAACCTCAAGTCAGGGGAGAAGATTCCACAACACAGTGCCATAAGAGAAAAGGCTCATCACCTAGGACCTGCCAAATGTACGTCCCTAGATAATAGAACTCCCTAGACCAGGGGTCACCAACCTTTGGGAGCTCAGGGACTACCAAACTCACAATTTTAAATCCCGCAGACCACTACTATGAATTTTGATTGACGGTGGCTTGCTGACATTTTCCCAGGGTCTCTGCAGAAAGCAGAGATTTGGGGAAATCCCCCCAAAAGTCTGCAAGAAAATTCCCCACTCCGTTTTCCTATTGATCCATCATTCTCCAGCTCTGTTCTCGGCGGAGAGGGGGGCGGGGAGACAGACAGACAGATAGACAGACAGACACACTTTTGGCTTCATGCAAGGGAAGCAGCAGAAGTCTTTCTTTCTCTCCCCCAAACTCTGCCAGAAATGAGTCTTTGTGGGGGTGACATTTCTCTGCAGACCACCAAAATTTTCTCTCTGACCACCAGTGGTCCCTGGCCCACTCATTGGTGACCACTGCCCTAGACATAACATGCTCTCTTTGGATCTGTGGGATGGACACATGAAATTGGGGACAGATGACCCCTCAAATAACCTAGTCCAGTGATGGTGAACCTTTTTGGCACCAAATGCCCACCCCCCAAATGCAACATGTACATGCCCCCTGCACATACATGCACACCCCCTATGGATGTGCGCTGACCCCATATGTGCATGTGTGTTCTTCATGCATGCACACATCCCCAGTGCATGCGCCCTGCCTGCATGTGCCCCACCCCCCACGAATGTATGGCAGAGACCCAAAGACCAGCTGGCCGGCGGGAGGTGCGCGTGCATACACAGTGGAGCCAAACTGGGGTGACAGCACATGTGCCCACAGAGAGGGCTCTGCGTGCCACCTGTGGCATGCGTGCCATAGGTTCACCACCATTGACCTAGTCCCTTGTCACGAAGGGCACCACCTTGAGTTGCTTATAAAAATAATAAAGGTGAGAGATCTCTCTTTCTTCCTGTCTTCCCTACCCCCCACCCCTCCACCCATCAGCATCTTGAAACAGACCCTGAAACAAACTGTTAGTGAGTGAAGCTCTTGAAGCAGAGGTGTACCATGTTCATCCAAGCCCATATGTCAATGCCCATACTACGGCTTGGTTGTTTCCTGTTGCAGTTGCAGCCCAATTATAGCCCAGATGTGATGGTCCTTTGGCTGCTTTAAATTAAAGGGGAAAAACCCCTCATTCTACCTTAACTTGCTTGACTTTTGCTAGGACCAGAAACAGCTGTTCTTTTAACTACTGTATATATGGTATACATACCTTTTAACATACAGCGTTACATCATGTTACTACATTTCATTTTGTATATAATCAATTAAAAGGCAAAAGATTAACTAAATGGTAGAGTGCTTGTGGCAATGAAGCAGGTGATGTATCTGAAGAATACTTAAGATTCAATGATTAGCTCTCTGGGTGATTTGCTAATGAATCTCTCTTCACAAGGAACCATGGAATTTGCCGATCTGCAGAGTGTCAGATTAGGAAAGGCAGTTTAAGGCTTAGTTAGCATGAGTTCCAAAGGAGAATAGAAGACAGATGGCTTATTTTTGCTCAAGGAATGTCCATTTGTAAAAGGACTGTGCATGCTTCATAATGATTCAAATTAAACTGTTTTGTCCTCTTGTAAAGATAGCATCTCCCTGCTATTCATTAGAACAAGGGTCTTCAAACTTGACAGCTTTAAGACTTGTGGACTTCAACTCCCAGAATTCCTCCTCCAGTCATGTTAACTCAGGAATTCTGAGAGTTGAAGTCCACAAGTCTTAAACTTGTCAAGTTTGAAGACCCTTGCATTAGAACAGTGCAGCTTTTTTCAGGCTGCCACATTCTGCTTTAAGAATTGCTATAACTTTATTGAGTGGATTCCTTAAAGCAGAAGCATCTTTTTCTTTTTTTCAGGGTCTTCAGAAGCTTTGAAAAAATGGTGTGGCTTTAATGAACAATAATGGCACAGTGTCCAGAAATTTTCCACATCATTTTTTCCTGTGCATAACTCTGAATTACAACCAGACTTTGAAAAGTCATTTCATTGCCTTGTCAGCATGGCTGGCTGGGGAATCCTGAGAGTTGAAGTTCAGACATCTTAAAGTCAGCAAGGTTGAGAAAGACTGGGTTATATGGTTTGATCCTGCAGGCAATGACCTGTCTTCTCTCATTCTCTGCTTCTTCCTTTCACTATGTAAATGAGTCCCCATCGAGTACAGCTACTAATCTGTCACTAATTACACTGTCAGGCAGCTTTCTGGAATGGTGTGGCAGCTGCTTTGCTGCTGGCAAAAATAGTAATTAAAAAAAAAGGATGCTACAAGAGCGAACTCTCTTGTCTGTGTCTCACGTATAGCAGGCAGGTCATAAGCACAGAAACTGAAATAGTGAAATGGTCCAGTGAGCCATACAATGCTGTGAATTTAACAGTTGTTGGGGTTTTTTTTAATGTTCAAACACTAGACTACACCTGTCTGTCTGTATATTTGCTTGAATTGGTCAAAGGGCAAAGGATAATTGGAGTACATTCCTTGCTGGATAAATTGTTTTACATTGTAACTTCCAGAAGTGGATTGGGAGTTGTGACAAAAGCAGAAAGAGTTTTATAACATTTAAAACACTAATAGATTTATTTTTTTAGCACATAGGTTTTTCTGGCCTGACTTGATGCAGAAATACAAATGCTATTTTTTACGGTACTACAAAATTATTATTCTTTTATTTCTGTCCTGCAAGAAATTAACACTGCTCTCCATCTGGAATGCAAAAGGGAACCTAGCCTGCATTGTGGAGATGATGGTGATAATGGACTACCCTGCAGGGTTATCGTAACCATTCCTGAGGGGATGCAAGTAGAGTTCATTATGTAAATGGCTGATGTTATTATAAAGCACTATTATTTCTGTTTATATCATCTTCTTTAAGGGTGATTTATGGAGCAAATGCTCTGTCCGGTAAGGCTATTTGTCTGTTGGGCCAGAGAATTATGTGGAGGAGAAAGGAATTCGCAGACTCTCTCCCACTAATGGAATGTGCTGCAGAAAGCCTGGGAACTGAGGGCAAAGCTATCAATAACTTTTCACAGTGACTTTAATCTTTTGTATTTAAAACATTCTTCTCTGTAACATGATTTCAAGCAACATCTTCCCCTGGTTTCTTTATGGTCATGAGTTTAAACTGGTGTCCTCTCTTTTTTTTTTAAAAAAATCTCATCCTAGAACAGGGGTCTTCAAACTTGGCAAGTTTAAGACTTGTGGATAATTTCTGTGCTTTCTGTAAATGTCTCTTAGTGTATTTCTTCTCTTCATTTTTTTAATTATTACAGAAATAATATACTGTATATACTTGCAAATAAAGCAATTTGTGGATAAGCAGATACATACATTTTAAACCAAAGACCTTGAAAATTGTGCTGTCCACAGATGAGCTGACCCACAATTTTGGGGGTATTTTGATTAAAAATTCAAAAGTTTGTTTATCTGCAGAGCGGTTTGTATTCACAACCCGGGACCCATGACCATAACTGAGCTCTCGATTTTGATTGCAAGTGGTGACAGTCATTAAGTTGGTATTTGTGATCATTGGTGATTTTATGACCTTTTAATGGAGACTGTTAAGCATCTGTTAAGCAAACCCAATGTTTGTTATGCAAACCCATGTTTGCCAAAAATCAAGATTAAACAACAGTTTCTGGCAAAAATGTCATAAATTGTGGTCTCATGACTGCAGGACACTGCAAATGATAGTAAATAAAGCACAGTTGCTGAGTGCCCCCAAAGCAATCATGTAACCAGAGGGGGGCATTCTCAGAATTATCTATCAGGTCATAAGTAGCTTGTTTTGCATCCATTGTAATTTTTAACAGTTGATAAGTAACTGGTTGGAAGTCAGGGATCACCTGTATAGCAGTGGTCCCCGACCTTTTCTGTACCAGGGACCAGTTTCACGATTATTCATTCTTTGCGGCCCAGTACAAAATGATCCACGGACTGGTACCGGCATCAGCACACACGACCAAGGCAAGGTGAGCCGAGCAACTGGCCAGCCAGCCGTCCCCCCGCTTCTTCCCACCACCTTCAACGCCTCCTTTGTACCTTCTCGCGGTCGATGGGCTTTTCGGGCTCTTTCTTAATCTCCTCCTGAGTAACGTGAGACTCCACCGCCATTGGGACGGCTCTTCGTTCGAAGCCGCCCCCCCCTTCGACAAAACTGAAGCAGGAGGATTCCTTTAGCACCCAAACGCCGCTTTCCAACCGACGACTGACAAGCTCACCCAGAAGCACTTTCTCAAGTGCCGTTGAAACAAGATGGCAGCGCCCAAGCAAAGTAGGCCCTACTTTCATTCTTTGCGGCCTGGTACAAAATGATCCACTGACCGGTACTGGTCCGGGGCCCGGTGGTTGGGGACCCCTGCTGTATAGGAAGCATGGGTACATTTTCGAAGTATGACTATATATACCTGTAGATGAGCCCATTTGCAGATAAACTCAATCTGATTTTTGGGGTGTGTGTCTTGATACCTAACATTCGTGGCTTATTCACTGGTGGATGAATTAGAAGACTGAATGAAATTAGCTATATAAATCCCAGGAAGATGCAGAGATCTAGATTTGAAAAGTAAAAGGTGATTCGGAGCTTGCATTGGAGCATATTAAACTAAATTTATCTTTCCTTGGTATCATCTAGAGCAGGGGTCCCCAACCACTGGGCCCCGGACCAGTACCGGTCCGTGGATCATTTTATACTGGGCTGCAAAGAATGAAACTAGGGCCTACTTTGCTTGGGCGCTGCCACCTTGTTTCGATGGCGCTTGAGAAAGTGCTTCCGGGTGAGCTTGTCGGTCGTCGGTTGGAAAGCGGCGTTTGGGTGCTGAAGGAATCCTCGTGCTTTAGTTTCATCAAAGGGGGGGGGCGGCTTCAAACAAAGAGCCGTCCCAATGGCAGTGGAGTCTCGGGTTACTCAGGAGGAGATTAAGAAAGAGCCCCAAAAGCCCATCGACCATGAGAAGGTACAAAGGAGGAGTTGAAGGTGGCGGGGAGAAGACGGCTGGCCGGCCGGTCGCTTGGCTCGCCTTGCCTTGATCGTGCGTGCTGATGCCGGTACTGGTTCGTGGATCATTTTGTACTGGGCCGCAAAGAATGAATAATCGTGAAACTGGTCCCTGATACAAAAAAGGTTGGGGACCACTGATCTAGAGCACAGCTGTTAAACTCCCAGCCCATGGGCCAGATACATCACATGCTGACCACGTCCACACCCAAAAGGGAAAAAAGTCCCAATACATCACATGACGCCACCATGACGATGTGAGTTTGACCCCCCTGATCTAGAGGGTTATGGTTATGTGAGCCCAAGAGAAGACATAACTACCTTAAGGTGTACCTGATAGGTGTTATAAACATGACTGTGTATTCACTTTTGAGTTCAGATCTTGGCACAGTTCTAAAAGTTAATAAATATTACATTAGTATGTTAGAGAAGACTGAAGAGGCTTACATTCTTTGTACTCTCTCATAATCTCTCAGGATGAGTGTCTTAAACCTTGACATTCTAATTTTACCCTTTATTGTTGTTTTCTCCCTGGATTGCTACAGTGACTTCAGAAGGCCAAATGCAATATTTTACAGAGTTTTAAGCTTTTCTAATTTGATTATCAACATTGATTGCATTCACCCATAGTAATAAACTACAAACTCTATCTTAATAAACCGCAGTGTGGAGAACTGTTTACTGATTCATATAATGTGTTTTCTCTCTCCTTTCACATGAATGAATAAAGAAATCAGTATGGGAATAACTTTTTATGACGTCCAAGCTTGGCATTATGAATCATTTTACCAAATGTTAAATTTTGTTAGTTAATTTTAAATCCTAGTTTTAAACTGGCTAAGATTCCTGGTGTTACATCATGGTAATCGTAATTTGGGGTTAGGGTTATCACCACACTGGCTTATTATGTATAAGCTTGGTCACTTTTAATATAATTACTTGTTTTAAATGCTCATATTCATTGTATTTACTTTCATTTATATAACCACCCATCTCACATACATGACTCTGGGGAGTTCACAAAAAACAAACATATAAATACAATTCAAAACAATTTGAACATCAATTAAATATTTTAATTATTTTAATTTTAGTCAAAGTTAAAGAAGTTTAAGTCAGCTGGGTGACTTTGGGCCAGTCACTTATCTCACTGTGTTGTTGTGGAAAACAGGAGGAGGAAGGCGTATTAGATATGTTTGCTGCCTTGAGTTATTTATAAAAATAATAAAGGCAGGATATAAATAAATAAAAACACTATGCGGTAAAGAATGTGAGATTTGCTTCAAGATGTTCAAGTTTCTTTAATCTCTATAATTAGTCATATTGTAAGCAATGATTTGTCTTTCTCTTCATGGTTTCATATTTTACATTAATCCAACTATGTTTAGATATATTATTACATTTCCTCTTTTTAGACATAGCCAAGTAAATCTTGGAGAAAGAGTTATTTTATTAGATTTTAGGAAAATAAAATGTAATATAAAGAAACAGTAACAACATAGAATGTATTGCGCAGAATATGTCTGAAACCAGTTTTATTTATGCGGAGAGCAGTGTTTTTTAATGCTGTCTCCAATAGAAGAATAGAAGAATTTTGTTTTTGCAAACAAAAACAGGAAATAGTAATGAAACATTACAGGAAGTCTTGAAGGGAAAAATAGAATTGCCATGTTTATTCCATAGTAGCTAACTAGTCAACAACACAAAAGGAGGAACAATTGGTACATATTAAAAACAGCTAGTGGCAACTGTGTTGCTGCTCTTAAAAAAATTAAGAACTGGGAAACTTTCCAGCTTTGCCACAAGGGATGATAATAATACTTATTCATAAACAGCTGGTTTTCCAAACAAGTTATACATCGAACATTACACTGGGCCATGTTTTATTCAACCGTGTTTTGTTTAAGAAACCAGTTGGTTTCATTCACTTAATCTGGATACCTTGTTTTACAAGCCAAAGTGACTAAGTTCATACAAACCAAACGCAGAAAAAATGCACTATGGCTTAGGATAGCACGTGAAACCAGGTCTGTGTTGTACTCTTAGCCATTACTAAGATATCAAGTTCTGGGTACAGAATTCTGAGTTTGATCTCATCACCACCTACTTCTTGTAGAAGAAATGCTGTTCTACACCTAGTTTGATACCATTGGTTCAGAATAATCAGGGACGCTCCAAAGTGCTGAATTCTGATTATAACCATTGATTTCAGGAGATGGGGTGAACATGAGGAATGCCACGTTTATTTTATGGTGTTTAACGTCACAACTCTACAGTATGTCAATTGGAGTTGTGTGAAATGGTGATGGTTGTTGGGGATTGGTAGGTTGTTCACTTAGCATTAAGGAACATAATTGGTTCCTAAGCTCATCAGTTTTGTTTTGCAGTGGAACTGTCCTAACACATAAAAAATCTGCTGACTTCACCAAGCTTGCTCCAACTCAATAGCATAATTTGTTGGAGAGAAGCAAATGATTGTCACTGAAAGAATGTCAGAGGCGTGTGCTGTCTTTGATAAACTTTGCTTACCTCAAAGAAATCTAAACAGGGTTGAGTCTGGCTAGTCCTTGGATGGGAGTCTCCAAGGAAATTCTGGCACTAAAGATTAAACTGGCAAGTTGCGGAAACATCCTGGAAGAAGGCAAAGACAAATAATTTCCACACTGTCACCGAGAAAACTGGGTGGATGTCCCCATATAATTGTCATGAGTTGAGCTTGACTTGAGGGTGTTTTTTCCTTTTTTTTCCACATTAACAACTGAGAAAATCATTTCCTTCCAACTTCTGGCAGGGGAAAAAATGCAGTTTAGCAGTCCAAGCTGATTGTTTTGAATGGCTAAGGACAGAGACTACATAGATTTCTAAATTTATGATTAGCAGGTGCTGGAGCATTCAGTGACATCATTGTTTATAGCTACCTCTGTTTGTAGGAAAATTCTGCCCGATACCCAAGTGTGGCTCTGCGAACATTAACTAGATTTTGCTGCTTTTTCACTTGTACAGTATCTCATCTTCTGTGACAGTACTGTTTTGTAATGACAGTTTTGGTGGCATGATTTGTGCACTATTGTAGCACTGTGGTTAGAAAGCAGTATTGCAGGCTAAATCTGCCCATAGCCAGGAATTCAATCCTGACTGGTTGACTCAGTTCAAGGTTGACTCCTTCTGAGGTGGCTAAATTAAGGACCCAGATTGTTGGAGGCAATATGCTGATTCTGTAAACTGCTTAGAGAGCAAAACACTATATAAAGCATTATGAAGCGGTATATAAGTCTAAGTGCTATTGCTATGATTTTTTTTAAAAAAGTCATTAAGTAGAGAGTTACTGTGTACTGTATTTTCATGCTGGCCACATGATGTTGGAAGTATCTGTCAGACAACAACCTGGTTCTCTCGGCTGAGAACCGGAGATGAGCACTGCCCCTTTAAATCAATCATGACCCTTTTAAGTAGAAAGAATTGAACTAGATCGCCTACAGGACTCCTTCCAATTCTAGGATTCTATGAAGATCATGTAGGCCAGGGATGTCAAACCTGTGGGCTGTATCCGGCCTGCGGGCTGTTTAGATCTGGCCCACAAAGCTCTCCTGGAAGCAGTGAAGGACTGATCTGTGGTGCCTGTGCCAGCAAAAATGGACTTCGGGAAGGCCTCACTGGCAGAGCACTGGAGCAGGCCATCGCAGCTGTAAACAGAGCTCAGGAGGCCACATGCAGCCCTTCTGAGCTTCGTTTTCATTGGCAGAACACTGCAAGAGGCCCCTGCAGGCGCTTCCGACACAAATGATGTTGAACTGTCTATGCCCATCCCGGCCATGCCCACCCAGCACCCGAAGTCAAATACAACCCTGATGTGGCCCTGAATCAGAGGTGGTATTCAGGTTCTGACCAGTTCTGGAGAACTGGTAGTGGAAATTTTAAATAGTCCAGAGAACCGGTAGCAGAATTTTTGAGTAGCTGTGGGATACTGCCTCTGACTGGCCCTGCCCCCATCTATTCTCTGCCTCCCGAGTCCCAGATGGGGCTGGGTCTTCTTTTGTTGCCCTGCACAGGAAAACGGAGCTGAAAAGCAGGTAGTGGGGTGAGGAGGATACTTCTTACAGTATCCTTCCCCTGGAGTGGGGTGGGAATGGAGATTTTACAGTATCCTTCCTTCCCCTGCCATGCCCACCAAGCCATGCCCACAGTACCGGTAGTAAAAAAAATCGAATCCCACCACTGCCCTCAATGAAATCAAGTTTGACATCCCTGATGTAGGCTACATAATGATCCATAATACATTCCTCTAAGAATTTGACATTAGACCTTTCAGCCTACCAATAACTTCAGTTTGTGGCTAACTGTACTGCTACAAAGGAATAGGAAGAAAGTTGCTTGTTAACCTTTGTGTGTAACATGCCTCATTCATTTGTGTTTGTGTGTGCCTGCTAATCAGATGCTTTTTGTCTAGACAGCCTATCTGTGTACATGGCAGTTGTCAAAATGTGATTAGCAGGAAGCCCTGGGCAAATATGGGAGCACCAGAGGCAAAGTTTTGTTTCTTCTTTCCCAGGCAGGTATCTGAGAACCTGTTTCTCATTTTACAATATCTTTCTTGAGAATGACTAACTGTGTCAGCAGATCTTCATGGCTATTGTTGTGTTCCTTAAGAGGGGAGAAATGCTTGTAATTGAGGGTGACAAATTGGTAACCATATTAACTGGAAAAAAAACAGGCTTGAATGATAAAGTTACAATTATTTTAAAAAATAAATTGTGATCTTCATGTATATTGATAGAGAAGCATAATCTTTAAGGATTCGTTCCCAAATTGTTCTCTATCTTTCTGAATTTCTTTGTGAATAATGGATTTTTCCTCCTTTTTAATGAGGTATCTGCATGGAAATTAGAATTTAAAATATTAGGAACCTGTTAAGGAAATATTCCATCCAGGCATGGTTCAGAACTTTTAAACAGGTTTTATAATAACATAACTTAGTCTATTGAAGTGTTCAGCTGCTGATTTTTTTTGAATTTCTAGGAAGGACCAGGAAGATCCTCTTATTTGTCACTACCAAATAAGCTCTTATCTGTCACTACCAAATAAGTCAAATATAGGGCGCCAGGCCGCGCTAGCTTCCGTCCTGAGCGGGCCCGCTTCAGGCGGGGCCACTTGGTGGCAAGGGCTCCTGGTCCCTTGGCCGATAGGTCCTGGACGGCCCTGGGTGGTCGACCGCTATTTGAAGCTCGGAGTGGCCTGGGCGTGCCTGGGTCGGCCTGTGCCTGAACCGGCCGTACTTGTCCCTGCGCCTGGGGCCTCCGGGTGTTTAGAGGCCTACAGGCCGCAGTTTCTGGTCTGGGCGACGAGCTGCAGAAAAGGTGTTGGCTGCCAGTTCTTCCCGGAGAACAGCTGTTTTTGTCCGGGCAGGGTACTTGCCCACGTCACTTTCTGGTTAGCGGGTACCCGCATTTTCAAAAATTTTTCCTTTTTTCTCAGGGCAACAGACTAGCCAATAATCCCTCGCGCCAGGCCTCCGGATAAGCTCCGCCTCCTCTCTAGGCCACTTGGAGACATCCCAATATCCAGGGTTTTCTCCTGTTGGGCATGCCTTCCAGCGGGTCATCAGGGTTCCAGGAGAGATTCTATACCAGGCAAGGCCCCACCCGCAGGACTAATGGCTTTGGTATGCTCCCAACCTGGACACTCGAGACAGCTCTATGGAAAGGGCGTTGGTTCTTACCTGAAAACTCTTTTAAGTAGAGCTGAGAGTGTCCAGCCCGTATGAGCCGTCTGGTGGGAAACCTGGCTGTTTGACGAGAACAATCTAATATATTTTTTTCCTGAGTGTCAGTATGAGAACAGGACCTTCCTTCTCGTCTGTGTGCAAAAACCTGGGGGCGCCGAGGACCACGTGACGGTGGGCGTTCCTCAATTTCAAGCTCAGCCTGGAAGAGCCGAGACTGGGCTCCTCCCAACCTGGACACTCTCAGCAGCTCTCGAAAAGAAGCGTATCAGGTAAGAACCAACGCCCTTTTTTTTTTTTTTTTTCATCAATAGAAACCAGCTTGCATTAAATGTGGAAGTCTAATATTACAATATGAGGAATGGTATAAAATCATGTTAATTTTTTTAAAAGTCTCAATGGCTCCTAAGTTGCTGACTATACTGCCTGCTGATAGATGTAACTATCCTGTTGTATAAGGTTATAACAAATATCTGCAATAGTAAGGGGTAGAGGCTTATTTTTAAAAGCATAACTGTTGGATATTTATATTTTTCAAATTGTGGGTTGGTTTTCATGGACAGCATAAAAAGGTGAAGATGAGTTTGGGGACACTCTAAATGCTGCCACTTATTGCCCTAATAGAAAGTTATTATCACTATAATTCATGTAGAACTATTAGCTCTCTTTGAGTTCTAATGCTACAGGAATTATAACATATTCAGATATTTTTACTCAGCTCTGATCTTATTGTTAAGAACAAATGCTTCTTACTTGGAAGCTAACACATCCATATATAATCTGGTGAGATACAGTAGCTGTTACACACTTTCCTACCTGGAAACTTTTATCTATAGGTACTAACAGAGGAAGTTTTTATATTGTCATTTTCTGCCTTATTCCTAGAAAACGGTTGTCCAGAAAATATTATCTTAATATGTAAACCTTATGTTATTGCCATCTCTTTTTTTCTAAATAAAATAAATCTTAAGGACATAATAGCGGCCATATTCATCTGTCTGGAAGCAGATTCTGGAAGAAAATTAGTGACAGAGAAGAGGCCCAAAACAGTCCACAAGTGTAGCTTGAGAGATGAGTCAGAAGCAAGAGGAAGATCCATTTTCCGTAACCTGTTCCTGAGATGGCGTGACTTCTCAAAAGTTCTGGTTTTGACAGTTCCTCCAAATCACCTCTAAGATCTGAAGAGCCACGTTCACGCTCTTGCTCCTGAATATTGCAACGCCTGTGCAGCATAAGGCCTTGCACATCTGTTAACGCTAACTCTGGCAGGTGATTGTGATACAGAAGCAGTTCCATGTACCAACTCTTTTTGCAGTTGTTTTCATTTTTAGGAGGAAGTGCCGAAGTGCCCCTGGCTGGTACTTGCAGTTGACTATATTTTTTCTCCAAGCAACGCACGTAGTATGAAACAGAAACTCACTTGTTTGTTATTTATTAGTGCTCTGCAGCATTTAAGATAACACTTGACATTGAATCTTTCATATTCAAAACAAACAAACAAAAACATCTGACTAAAGGATTGTAGGGAATATAATTTTCTGCATTGATAGGGTCAAGTTAGGGCACATGTATATCCATTCTTAATGTATATCTTTCTCCCACATTCACTCTTCTGCTTTTCTTTTCTTTACACATGCTCACGCCTGTCCCTCCTACACATGCAGTACACAAACAGGCATTTTCAATATTCAGCCAAAGGAAATCCCCAGCTTTTATTTATGATAATTGAAGTTAGTGAATGTTTAACTTATCCTGATGTGAAAATATTGCTTTTATGAAGCAGTGCAGTGACACTGAATTCCTTCTACATAAAAGTCTGCATTTCCCTAATTGTCAATAAAGAGAATGACTTTGAAAGGAGAAACTCTTGCAGTCTGTTTTTCCTATAAGTAACAAAGATGATTTTGATTTGGGGAGGAAGGCTGCAAAGCATGTAAACAGCAGATCACTTTGATGGAGTCTGCAAATCAGATCAGAAAAGTAGATTGTGGTATTTTTATCCTCTGTTCCAGGTCCATAATAAACATTCAGGAAGTTGGATCAACTGAAACAAAGCTTTTCAAATTGTACAATCCTTGGGTTCCTAAAGTCAAAACTCTGCAGTGAAACCAATGTGACAGAGTTATGATTTACTTGGTGAGATTATCTGTGGTTTCAATTCCCAGAAATATAGTGACCTACATGGGCAATAGAAATGATCACTATGTGTTCTGTCATAACTTTAACCCTCTTACTGAGTCTGGGACAAACCTTGTTTAGAAAGCACAGCTGTCTTTAAGCTCAGAGGTTCCACTATCTCAAGGTATCTGTTAAATAGTCGCCTTTCTGTGGGTAGCCAGTATTTATTACACTTCACCAGTCTGTCCCTCAGTTGATTGCATTAGTATTCTCATAATGTCACTCATTCAAGACTTTTTGTCCAGGATGCTAATTTAATCCTGAAGAAAGATAAAAAGGCAGGTATTTTCATATTCACTGGATTCTTATTTTTTCAGAGGGAAGCTTTGACTCTTTAGAGTCATTCAGCAAGAAGATTGATGCTGGAGGAACCTTGAGCTGAGCCTTTTGTGGAAGAGGATTCCAAAGTAGAAATGCTCACCTTGTGGCCATAATAGAATATGTGTGTGCATGTTGAGTTTGAGACAGATAGTCCAAGAGGCAAGTCTATTATGGTTTAATTCCTTCCTCCCATCATTCAGATCCTCATGCTTCACCTAAATGGGTAATTTATTGTTATTGGAATTGGTTTATTTGGACTTGGCCCATTTTTGGACTGTAATCACTATACAATTAAATTAAGGCAATTTATGTTGGTATCTTACCTGTACCACTTTAACGTACACATAGCATCAAATGCTATTTTCAGAAATGGAATACATACTGAACATCTTCCCATATTGTGCAGAAAATAGGCTTTCTCCTTCAATTTTTTTCACAGCTAATCCTAGCAGGGTACATTTGAATGAGAGACAATGTTGACTCAAAATCACCTGATGAGCTTGCATGGCTGAAACTTCCTGGATTTAATACCATAAGCACAATACTTTAACACACAATACAGAGCCACAAGCAGAAAGTTAACACTGGCCTTCTTTGTTAGTGATGGCATCAAGAGCAAGATTTTTGGCAGTGATATTATTTTATAATGGTGCAATAATGCATGGTAGGTGGTAGCTTGGTTTCTTGCTGGTTTTCCCAAGGGACTTTTTAAAATGTTCCTCTTCAAAGTCTCTTTCAAACCCTCCCCAATTTTTGGAGAGAGTAAACTAAGTACATTATTACCAGCTAGAAAAATCCTCTCTGCTCCTGATCCACCAGATAAGATATAAATGGCAAATTTCCTTTCAGGCCTGACCTATCAAGAAGGTGCATGAGATAGATAGATAGATAGATAGATAGATAGATAGATAGATAGATAGATAGATAGATAGATCAAATAAATGAACAGTTTCTTTCCAAACCTCCTATACTGAGGGTCTCTGTTTGTCTGTCTTTTTCTCATGCATACTTATAGTCTAAAACAAGTTTAGATAACTTCAATCTCAGTCAGCAAAGTAAAACAGAATCTATCCTGCACCTAGCTTCATTGTTCACTGGAGTTCAGCCTAGTTTCTGTTACCTAGAACAAGGGGTGGGATGCTACCAGTTCTGCCCGGCTTTATAGAACCGGTAGCTCTGAAGAGCAACAGACACCGAACTGGTTCTGGGTCTGCTGCTGTTTGGCCCACCCACCCGCCCGGGCTCTTACCTGTCCTTTATTTCCTGCTTTTTCAACCTCAGCTGCTTTGCGTGGCACAGCTGAGGTTGAAAAAGCAGGAAAGAAGAGGATTTTCAAATGCTGCGCACCCGCACACAGCGCTTTTCAGCTGTCCGGACAGCACAGCTTAAGGTTTTTTACATGCGCAAATAGTGCACATCTGGCGTACCTGCACACAAAGCGCACATGTGCACACAAAACGTAGTCACCAAATCGGTAGTAACACCGGTTGAATCCCACCCCTGCCTAGAGCTTTGGTCATATCAGGCTTTCAGCTGCCTTCCGAGGTGATAATACAAACATGAAAAATTGAAGATGAAGTATCTTCATATAAAAACTCACCTCAGAGAGAAAACTTTCCCTCCTAATGGCCTCATTGATGTTTGATTATTCCAGGCTTTGGTTGTCTCCAACTGTTGCCTAGGTTGAAAGGTCAACTAACTTTTCTTCAATCCTTTCAATCTCTGAACTTTTAGAATGGATTTTTCCCACATTCACCATGGAAAATGCTATAGTACGAAGTGAAGTATGGATGCATACAAGTGCAGTAAAGGAGAGTTGGGTATATGTACAAACTGTATAGAAAATCCACCCACCAGTAAACTATGGGATTATTGTTAGTAGTGAGTTATAGAGCATCTTGGCTTTGCCATAATCAATACGTTTTTGTGTACACACATATACATATATTATTCTTTATACTTCTGTTTCTCTTCTTCATCATAGATCATGTTCAGAACAAAATCTGTTGCAGGTGGAAGGTCTGACTTTCTTGTCCAGTGAGGAGATAATGGGGAACCCTGTTTTTTTTTTTTTCAGATGCTGCCAGGCAAGAAACAAAAGAGGTGCCATGAATTATTCCACCTAAGTATCAATAGCATGATAGCATAGCGGAAAATTTCTGCTTTCCAAGATGCTGTCAGTTTTTCCTAGTGGATTCCCAGATATTTGGGTGGGAGAGTTACACCATTCTCTCCCAACCTTTTTGCCATCTTTCATTACCATTTACCTTTTAACTATGAGTGGTGAAACGTATAAATTAGTGAATACAAGCAGAATTGGGTGGGGGGGGGGGATTCAACTTAAATGGAAAAAAGAACCTGCATACATTTATATTAATGTATATTAATGACATGTCATTATCCAGAACATTAATGCAGATATCAAATATCAACCTGTAAGTTTATTACCATTAATTTCCATGGATAAATGTATATAAGCCCTAGAAATGAAGAGGTTCGAAGTTCTGTATTTGGCTGCATTGGCTGGCATACCTCCTGCTGTGTAGTAATTAACTACGATGACTGTTCTTGTCAGCCTAGTTGTTAGGATGTGAATGGGTTTGTACAGTAATTTGGGAAGCTGACTAATGCAGTTTGCTGGATGTAGCCGAGCTTCCTTTTTTCTTGCAATCTTTACATTTTTATTTATTCATAAGCTATAGTTTAGCCACAAGGATCCTCAAAGCAGCCCTGAATAATTACAAATTCTATATGGGGTCTGCATGCATGTTTCATATCCATATAAATGTATGTGTTTATACAACGAAATGGACTAGCATCAGGTAGAAAGACTGAAAGCATCAGCTTGGATGGTAGCACTAATCCAAACATGAGAAAAATAATTTTCCCCAAGGTTCATTAAAACAGGAATTGTTACTGGTTTTCTAAAAGGATGGACAGATGCATATTTAGGCTTTTTATTTTTGTGTACTACTACAGTGAGTTTCCCTATCACCACCCCAAAGAAGTTCTACCGGATGAAATCTGTGTTTCTTGGCAAACACACGTAGCTTAATGATTAACTTGGTCTGTAACAATGCAGGATCCTCAGTTGTTTAGAGGCAAATTATTTCACTGGTATGATGCAGTGCATGTATTGAGTATGCAACGAAATTTCATTTTAATGTATGCCGATTAGTGTACATTCAAAGTGACAATAAAGTTATTCTAAGTCTAAGCATGCATGGAGCTTCTTCAGCATACATACAAGGTGACATAAATAAGCACCCCCATCAGCAATCTGGATGCTGCATCTGCTTCTGATACAGCACACAAAGGATCCAGCTGCAATCTCAGTTTGAGATCATCAGTGTAGTTAGGTGGCAACATCTGAAGAACCGGGGTCTGCAACTCAACCTCCCAGTCTTCTGGATCTTCCTTTTTAATTTTTGAACTAATGTAAGGGTGGGAATGGGATCTGGGAGAGAACCGCTAGCTCTTCTATCTTTAATCCATGCTCCCAAAAGCATAAAAATATTGTACAATATTGTACTAAAAGTTACATCAGTAACAGGGAAGTAAGGAAGGAAATCAGGATAGAATCAGTAATACAAAGACAAATTTTGTATTAATACATTTTCTGCTGACTTGGGAATAGGTAGAGTGCACTTCAAATCAATAGTAGGAAAGATTTGTCTCTATCTCAATATATAATGTAGTTGTAGGAGAAGTGGGAGGAGTTTGTAAGATCATGTGTATTTTATCATTTCAATTCATAGCCTAAGTTCATGCCAAAATCCACAAATCTAATACTGCTCTTTTAAGAGATATAAGAAAAGCCTGTTTTAGATTTTGTTTAAAAATGTGTATTTTTTATATTTGTATTCAAATGGAAAAAACAGAGTTTTTTTAAAGATATGTACATTATTTCTAAGTATGCAGTTGTCCTAAGGTGAAAACTGGAAATTAAGTTCCTTCTCTCCTCCATCTTTTCTTGATATCTGATGAAAGCTGAAGGTGGTGGGAAATATATTTTAAAAACCAGTTCTAAGGCTTTGAAGTCACTTCCATCAATAAGAATTATTCTACCAGTTTAGAATGCCCAGAACTCAACTGCATGCAAAAACTGTATTCAGCAATGATTCATTACAAAATATATCTTGGGGGAAACATCTGTTGCATTGAAGAAGAAATAATATCAGAAGGAGATATTGAGAAATGCATTTTATCCACTCAAGTAAGTCAGATATGGAGAAATACTCCTTGAATAAATTGGCTCTGAGAGGATGCTGCATTAATTTTTCAAGGGTAGAAATTCCAGATTCGGGCATTCAGCTTATAGTGCCTGTCCTGAGCTGCATAGGTACCAGCAGTGATATGGGGATCAGATCATCTCAGTGGAGAAACATAAACAGATGAAAGTGGGTAATTTTTAGCTCTTCAGATCCAAATAACTGAAGGCATAGAAGTGATTTGCATTACTGCGAGTCAGGGCAGTACAATATTTCACTTTCAGTTGGAAATATCAACAGTTTTGAAATTCATAGGACTGCATATACAGAACCAGTTTGCTCTTCACTGCAGCAGCTACATGTATTTCCAGGATTGTCCAACTGCATTACTAAGTTGAAGACAGGTGCTGCTTTTTACTTTCGTATTCCAAAGCATTTCTTCTCAATTCAAACTGTAAGATAGCATGCCTTATACATTCAGCACACTCAGAAAGAGGCTATTACTATAAAAATGTACAAGTTTGATGGAATGCATTTTGTCTTCTTTGAACTAGAGAGCTGTGGCCAAGAAAGAGTGTGGAACAGTGCTGGGATTCAAAAAGTTTTACCACCGATTTGGTGGGCGTGGCTTGGTGGGTGTGCTTTGCGTGCACGTACATGCCAAACATGTACTTTGCACAGGCGCAGAGGTGTTCCAACTCACCTCCTGGGAGCCTGCACTCTCCCAGTTGCTTCAGCAGCTGCCGCGCTGCACTCTGCTAAGCGCAGCAAAGCAGCTGCACTTCAAAAGCAAAGGATAAAGGTGAATATGGGAGCCCAGGTGGGTCCAACAGTAAAGCAGTGGAGAGAACCGGTTTGGTCTCCACTGCACATCGCCACTAGCAGCTCAGCAGAACCAGGCCAAATCAGTAGAATACCACCACTGGTGTGGAACATTTTCTAGCAAGTTTTGATTACTCAATTTCCAATTAATACATATATTAAAGCCTATAGATGCTTTTTCAAGAGGCAACTGGACTTTCTGGTTTTTCTTTAAAGGCATTTCGCTTCTCATCCCAGAAACTTCTTCAGAGCTGAAGAAGCTTCTTGGATGAGAAGCAAAATGGCTTCAAAGAAAAACCAGAAAGTCCAGTTGCCCTTGAAAAAGCACCTTCGTGACAATCATGAACTGGATGGCTGAAAATCTCCGCAGACATGTTAAATCTTTACTTCTTGGTCAGCAATGCTTCGATCTACTGTTTCCAAACTATATGAGTAAAAATTTTCTTTCTACAAGTAGCTGTTGCCATCCTATAATAATCCCAAGCACCTGGGCTGTCTTGCAGATAGTACAAGAATATGAGACTGGAGTACATTTTTTAACATTTCTCCTCCATTCTTTTAATAATATAGGTTATAATAGTACCATAAAGCAGTGCTAGATTTCTAAGTATGGGGCAAGAACTTTATAATCCCCAGGTGGCTAGGGAGTTACTTATTTGGAAATAGAATGACAAACATAATCACAAAATATAAAAACTGACTTAAGTGAAAGGCACTGAGTACTTTGAAGAAGAAAGAAGATTTGTTCCTGTTCCAGAAGAATTATGTTTCTGCAGACAGGCTCTAAGCCAACCCCTCCTGATTTATGTACCTCGAGATTAAGCTGGTGGCCAAGTAAAGTATTAAAATGGAATTTTGCCAGCCTAATGTTTGAAAGGAAACAAAGAGGACATTAACTGTTAGGTTCACATAATTGTGTCGCTTTGAGGAAATTGTTATAAAGTTCCCATAAAATGTCATGGATATCAAATCTACACACACACACACACACACACACACACACACACGAGCTGGAAGGGACCTTGGAGGTCTTCTAGTCCAGCCTCCTGCTCAAACAGGAGACCCTATACCATTTCAGACAAGCCCAGTCTTTTCTTAAAAATCTCCAGTGATGAAGCATCCACAACTTCTGAAGGCAAGGTGTTCCACTGGTTAATTATCCTCACTGTTAGGAAGTTTCACCTTAATTCCATGTTGCTTCTTTCCTTGATTAGTTTCCATCCATTGTTTCTTGTCCTGCGTACTGATGCTTTGGAAAATAAATTGACCCCCCTCCTTTGTGGCAGCTCCTCAAATACTGGAAGACTGCTATCATGTCCCCTCTAGTCCTTCTTTTTTCTAGACTACCAGATCCAAATCCTGCAACTGTTTTTCATATGTTTTAGTCTCCAGACCTTTAGTCATCTTAGTTGCTCTTCTTTGCATTTTTTCCAAAGTCCCCAAACCGTATTAATATACAGCATCATAATCAATACAGAGAAATCAACAATAAAACAGCTTACAGATCAGAGTTTGGACAAAAAATCATGTCTTTCTTTGGCTTAAATATAAAATGAATCCTGATACTAACTAATGCTCTAGATGGAAAATATTCTGTAGTTGGCATGCTAGGATCCAAACCTCCTTTGTCTGCTTGCCTGCCTGCCTGTCTTGATATGTATATTGAACTGCACAGTAATAAAGTTATGTCAGATGAACAAGCCATTGACTGCTCACTTCAATAAACCATGATTCAGTCAATGATACGTTCACTGTGTCTGCTGGGATGAAAGAAATATTGTTCAGGTGCAGAAATCCCTCACATTCAAGCTAAAAAAATATGAATTTGTATATGGATAAATATGAAAAGCATTTTAAATCATGGTATGGAAATCAGATTATACCATTGTGGCTTTTTCTGCCAGGTTTGTTATTGTTTCATGAAGACACAGCACAGTGTTCAAAGGGGATTCCTGTTTTCTCATTTTATCTTGCTACTCGACCAGGCCAAATGTGCACACAAAATAAGCATTTCATGTAATTTGAATCAACTCAGTAAATCTAAGCAAATGATGTTAAATGAGGATAAGACTTTCAGATCCACTATCAAAAATATTAAATTGTTCATATGGAAGCTATAATATTAATGTTACCCGCTTGGGACATCATCATATCCCGTACTTGTTCATTTTTTGCTTTTTCCTAACTAAGTATCAAACTAGTTTTGACTAACTAGGCAAGAAACTGCAGGAATAGATTTCCAAAAATACAAGAGCTCAGATATGTGGGATTATTGTAGAAAAGTTAAGGAAACCAAGAATTTCAGCTATTGCTTTGTATAAATACAAGTCACATTTATAATATAATCAAAGTTAGAATCTTGTGCATCTTTCTCCTGCCTTGGTGATGAAACAAATTAGATACTTGTCTTTTGGGGCATGACACCCAGTTTTCATCTGTTTCTTCTCATAGGCAGCTGTGGTATCAAGCTGTTCATTTATGATGCTGTGAAAAGTGTCAAAGAGAATAAATTGTCCTGAAACTGAGAGATGGTGTTGGTGAACTTGTAAGAACATTATTAAAGAATATCCTATAGTGTATATCAAGTAAACTAGCAGAGTATATTTTGAGCTGATGTTCTGATTCTTAGTGATTTCCCTAAGACACATTCTTTCTTTTTTAAAAAAAGTGATTACTGGAATTTCAGTTACACTGGCCTTAGTCCATAAAAGTTTTACTCACTTGGATATTTTCCAGGAATTGCTTCTAGGGTCATGAATTTGGATGACTTATTTTGTGAAGTAGGAGAATTCATCTCTTTTGTGTATTATGGATATCCTTTTAGACTGAAAATTTAAAAGTAAATGTTTGATATCATCCACTTTTAAGTTAGATCAAAGGTCAGGAAATGTGATCCTTCAGATGCTGCTGATTTACTCTCTGTAAATCTTAGGCTGTTTGGAATTACCAGGAATTATAGTTCACTAACACAGGTTCTACATTTAAATACTAGAACTGCTTAGACTGCTCCTGTTCTTGAGAAAACCTTGAAAAACAATTGTTTAGGTAGATCAGTCTATCTATGGTCATCATTGTAGAATGAAAGTAATAGAATGCTCACAGGATTTACTATATTCGTAGACAGTTCTTGCTGTCTAATGTGTCTAAGATTAAGTTTCTTTAACTTTACTTGTTATTTTCAAATGGGTAGCTGTGCTTTGAAATAAAGAGTTGATTTCGTATACCTGCCAACTAATTTCTAGGTTTTCTCTCTTTCTTTCTCCATCCATCCATCCATCCATCCATCCATCCATCCATCCATCCATCCATATTTAGAAACCACTCACCTCCCGCATAGAATGAATCTGGGTGTTGCAGTGATCATTATTTTATAAATAAAATGATGATGACTGATTGGTGTAAGTCTTAGTTTTCATACACTGTATTTTTTAAAAAATAAAAAAAATCTGACCTTTGCAAAAATGAAGACTGGTAGAAACAGGCTATGTTGCTCAGAAGTGGGGCCCAAATTGTACACTCTACGGGACAGGAAGGATAAAGAAACTTTTTTTTTAGCTTCCAAAATTTCTTCAATAAATGTTACTTATTCTAGCATTATGAATTTCCATGGGGGTTTAATTTTCCAGTCCTGTTTGATTTGATGCAGCCTGGAAGTTGCTAACAATCAGTATTTATATTGAAATACTGATCCTCACTATTCAAAAAATAAAAATAAACCAGAACATTAAAAAAACAGATTCAATAGAGGGTCTGTTCCCACTACCTAGTAATGACGGATGCTTGAACGTGAAGCGGGAGGTGGCCTGATGCTTTAATATGATAAAAAGAGGAATGGGAAGGCTGAGGCTGAGGTGGGGTGGGGTGTTGCAAAGAAAATGGGATTATGACAGAAGATTAAACATTTGTGTGATATTTTGTGTGAAACAGGTGAGTAAAAGGAATAGCCTTTGTGCCTTTGGGGTACAGTGCATAAAAAAACAGAGTTCTTGATTGGAGGGATAGTGATCCCTAATTAGATAAAATAACACATTTTATCTCTGTCATATATACGAAGATTCCGGGCTAAATTTCTTTGATTTTAGTTTCACCCACTTGTCTTTTTGCAATATATTTGCTGTGGCTAGCTACCCTTAGCTATCTGTGCTCTTTTTGTTGGTACAAAAGAATAATATTCCAATATATTGACAGTCCTCAAAAGGTTGGATTATCCTAGGGTAGAAATTTTCTCAAAATATTTAATGAGTAATAAGATATCTCAGGATATTGTATCATAGGGGTGGGACCATGTATTATATGGCTATTAGGTACAGTCAGTGACCATCACATTTGTTTATGTATGCTCTGTACTTTTTTGCTTTGAGCTTAAGAGCAAATTGTGGCTATGGAATTTGGGATAAGTAGCATGTCTAATATCATCACCTCCACAGGTCCTTTTAGATTGCTGTGATCAGTAAAGATAGCTTATTTTCTTGCGTCATTAAGTACTTACTTGATGACTATGCCTGCAGTACAGGAGGATGGAGGGCCCTTTCCTTGTCTTCCCAGTCTTTGAAATTTCGGAAGAGAGAGATCGCTATTTCAGTTGAACCTATAATTTAAATAATAATAGGTTATTGAGTTTTATTTCACCAACTATCTTCACCAACTTGATGGCAACAACTCCCAGAATTCCCAGCCAGACTGGCCTTGGCTAATGCCAAATTCTTTGAAGGTTGCTGTCTTCAATACCACCGTCTAGAGCAGTGGTGGCTAACCTTTTTGGCTCCTGTGCCAAAAAACGTGTGCGTGCTTGCGCGCTCATGTGCCAGCACCCAGAAGGCAATGCATGCGCGCTCCTCCCCATGCCCCCTGTGCCTGAGCGCACAATCCCCTCATGTTCCCCCCACCGCCCCCCCCCACCTGTACTGCACCTCCCAGCTGATTTTCGGCCCATTTGAGGCATTTTTCGGCCTTCTAGAGACTTGAGTAAAACTTCTGCAGCCTTTGCAGGCCGAAAAATAGGCCCATTTTGTCACTTCTGGTATTTCTGGAAATAGAGGAAGTGATGAAATGGGACTATTTTTCGGCCTGCGAAGGCTTTCCTCAAGCCTCTGGGAGGCTGAAAAAGGCTTCAAACAGGCCAAAAATCAGCTGGGAGGTGCACACATGCACAGTGAGGTAAGTTTGCCTGCAGCTCACGTGCTGGCACAAATAGCTCTGCGTGCCACCTGTGGCACGTGTGCCATAGGTTTGCCATCATGAGTCTAGAGGAATCTCATGGAAGCTGCAAATACATGAATTATGTGTGTATGGAAAAGACTGACAACCATTTTAATAAAATGGAAGTGGGTGAAGCAGTTAACCATGTAAACTATGTAATCTCATTTTAAATGATCCTATGTGTGCATATTTGTGCACTGTTGCTAATACGCACCGCTTTTGTGACCTGATACTTACACTAATATAATTGAAACAAGACAGGGCATTTGGAAAGTTTATAGGATTATAAGCCTTAGCCTTAGTTACATTAAAATAGGCTTTTATTTTAAGTTAATTGCATGTATGCCGACATCCAGCCCACTCTACTTCAGGCCTAAAAGATCAGTTATCATCTCACTGAAAAATAGTATCTGATTCATACATTTTGTTTTTCCAATCTGGAATTCAATGGGTGTAAGAAAAGAACCTATCTGCATCTACATACAGATGCAAGCAAAATTTAGGCACCCCTGATCAAATTATATGTAGTAATGAGTTCCTAAGGGAATAGAAGCCTACACCACTTCTACATGGTACATAGTTAAACTTCTATTTATGTACTTGTTTAAACATTCATAATAAAAGAATAGTGATTATATCAGGCACCTAAGTTTAGACACAGTCAGTTCTTTATAATGTGTAGTCAACTAATTATCTTACTATTCTTACTTTTGAAATTTTTTTCTGCTTTCCTTGAAGAATTCTTCTAATTTAGAAATATACTTTGGTTTTCTTGCACGTTTGAGGTCTCTATACAATTAACAGCAGTATTCAAAGCTGGAGAATGTGAAGGCCATACCAAACTTTATCTTTCTTTTCAGTAAGTATTTCATGGTAGATTTGGAAGCATGTTTCAAATTATTGTCTTTCTGAAATATGTAGCCTTTTTTCAGCTTCATTTTTGTGAGGCTAGGGGACACAAGCTTCTAGAATATGATATTTAATTGGATCTATTCTATCTTCTTACCACACAGCCCCAAAGCAAATTAGATGGCAAAATGTTCTATTGTTGAAATGCTTCATCTTTTTTTATCCAAAGGTACCCTGCATTATTATTGCTGAACAATTCAATTTTTGTTTTATTTGTCCAAAGCTCTTGTTCTAAAGCATTTCAGACTTGTCAGGTTTTTTTTTTGGTTTTGTTGCATCATTATTTTTGTGGAAAGGTTGAATAAAAAAAATTCCTTGTCTCATGTAGATCATTGTTTTGTAAGCAACACGAAGTAAACTGTGGGGCTATGGACAAGCATTCCAGTGGCAGCTAAACTTTTTCGCAGGTTATTTTAAAAGCACCCAGTCAGTGCTAGAGGCACTAAAGTAACTCACTAAAATTATGGAGCATCTTCCAAGTTTCTCAGTAGGGATAGAATTCTTTTCTTTAAAAGCATTATTTTTTCGATGAACATAGTTCCTCTGTGACGTATGAACAAGCTTTAATTTTCTTTCATCTGTTCAAAGGAGGCCTGTGGCTTGTCAACATGCACTTTAGCAAACTCCAGTCTGGCTTTTTTGTGTCTTTCAGAAGTGGTGTCTTCTTGAATCTCCTAATGTGGGAGCCACTTTCAGTCAGATAGCAAGCAATAGACGGTGACTTGATATTGTACCTTGATCATAGAGCTCAGCCAGGATCCGCTTCAAAGTTTTCTTCGGTTCATCCTCTACCATTTGAACAAGTCTTTTCAGTTTGGGCTCAATTTTCTTTTTGTGGCTACATTCAAGGAGGTTGGTTATGTTCCCATGGACCTAAACTTTCTTGATAATATTAGCAGCCATGGACAATGAACATGAAACTCTTTGAAGATGGTTTCGTAGCCTTTACTATGCTTGACTCTTACCTTCATTTTGTTCCTACTCAAACAACCCTCTGTTTTTCTTTTTCTTGTCCATGTTGCCCGAGTGCTTTTCTCCATTCACTTAGGCTCAGTGACTGATTATGTGATTGAAGACACTCATGATGTTAATGAAAGCAAATAGTCTACTTGAGGGATCACTAAAATCCAATAATGTTTCTTAACTTCTAAGAGATACCCATAATTATGTCCACACCATTTTCATGTTTTATTATTTACAAGACTATGTTAAATCATACATCAAAAGCAAAGTGCCTGGTCTGTGGATTATGAAGAACAAAGGGTGGATGCCATTTACTTGTCTCAGTTTCACAGAAAATTGGGATTCTTTTTTGTGGGGGGGAATAGAGGAGTATCCATATTTTTGACTGTGTCAGTAATTTCCATTTTAATAAGTTGAAATTGCTAGCTGAAAGCATTTAGCGGTTTTTAATAACCTTCCCCCGAAAGAGTGAATGATTTTTCTTTTTAAATTCTTAGATAGCTGTTTAGAGAAGCTTGCAGTTGCTCAAGTAGGATGAGAGTTTGGAAAGGTCAGAGTATTTGTTCACTTGTGAAGTTGTCTTTGCCAGGCTAATGGTACTCTAGGCCTAATAAATCAGTCAACTTCTGGAGTCTTATTAACAACTTTACAGTCCAATCAAAAAAGTATCACTGAATCAACTAGAATGATGTTCCAACTTCTTCTGCACATGCCATATTTACAGTGTTCTTTTTTGAATCTGTGAACAACAGCACATAAGTTGTGGACATTTGGGGAAAGATGTTATGATTAACTCTGTAGCTGCTAGAAATTAGCTTCTTCTTACATAGATTCGTGCAGTTTGGCCAGACATGCCTAAATTTTTGCACAACTGTATAGAGCTGTGGCAGAAAAAGAATTGCCTTACAATGTTAAAAACTGTTCTGAATATATCAACACAGCCTGTTTTAGCCTAAGCAATGTTAGAAAATTTACTGGCCAGTAAACTGTTATGCTTCCAGCCTGTTTTTCTTTGCATGTCAAGAGTCAACCACTCCTTTGCTTTTACAGACAGCCTAAATAGTCTGATTAATGGCATCCTGCATTCTTTTCTCTTCATTTTGCTACATTTAAGAACCCCATTAAAAGATTATTCTCCTTTGTCTTAGCAGGAAGAACAGTGTAGCCCTTGGCATGTGAGGTCACTAAGATCCCATTCATATGTTGCTATTTTAGGATATTGGCGATGTTTTTTTTAAAAAAATCAAAGCCTAAGTCATAGCAGGTAGCAACCACGTCCAATATCTGGATTGCATCCTTAATTCCTGTGCAGTGGACCAGCATTTTAATGGTGGTAGCTGGTTTATGTGTGTATCTGCTATTGCTATTGCAGATAGAAGGGGTCAACTGTGTCAAAATAATTTGGGAACAGCAGGAGCTGCATACCAATTGAACAATGTAAAAATCTTTCTACTAGCCCTGGATACAAATGGGAAAGGTTGCTTTTACTTTCAGTCATATAATTTATCCTATTTATTTAAAAAAATTAGTTGTAGGCAAATATTACCTCTTGAAAATATTGGGCAATTTGTCTCTTTCACTAACTTCCTTTTAGTACATTTCCTTTGTAGTATGTACAGCAAATTCTGTTCTATCTTTCATACTTGGATGATATATAACAAAAAAACAACAACATAAATCTTGAAATCTGGGAATAGGAGAAAATAGGCAGCTTCTAATTTTACAGAGGAAAGTATTACACCATATACTTGAGGACAATAGGGCACAATAATGGGTTATTTGATATCTAAGGAGACTAGAACTTGACAAAGGAAAGCAAAGAAGTTTATGTGAGAGTTAACCAAGAATATAGACATTATAGATAAAGCTAAAGGTTTCCCCTGTCCAGTTGATCCTAACTTTAGGGGCTGGTGCTCATCTCAATTTCTTAACCGAGGGAGCCAGCATGGTCTGAAAACATTTCTGTGGTCATGTAGCCAACATGACTGTATGCCGAGATGCGCAGAATGCTGTTACCTACCTACCAAAGTAGTACCTATTTATCTACTGTACTTGCATTTGCATGCTTTTGAACTGCTAGTTTGTCAGGAGTTGAGGTAAGAATGTGAGCTCACCCAGTAGAATGGCACTCAGGTCTCGAACCCGGATTGTTGCTGACAAGCTCAGCGTCTTTAACCACTGAGCCATTGTACCCCCTTTAGGCATTATAAATAGGTTTAAATCAATCCCATGACTTCAAATACCTTGGAAGATACACCTTACATTTGGGGATCCAAGAGAAAGATTAAAAGGGTATTAACTAAAAAGAAAATAGCTTTAGATTATCTCTGGGTATGGCCATGTCAAGACTGCTTATTTATAGAACCATAAACCATAGCAAAGATGGGCTGTACATAACGAAATATGTCAGTTCTCCTAGCCACCAACAAGTCTATCAATGTCTTGTATGCAGTGTTCAGCTTGTTTATTATTTCTTTGGTGGAGAGAAATAAATCATTGAATATTTAAACTGGTAATTAAATTTTTGCACCCACTTACTTTTTTAGTCAAATTCATAGAACAGGATGTGTACATGCATATGTATTTTAGAAACTCTACTGGAATATTTAAATTGACAGTTTGCAAACATGACATTTGGTTAGATCTCGCCTTTCTTTTAGGCAGATTTTTCTATTGAAAGAAAGAAGGTATGACATAACAACACAAGAGCAAACAATAGATACAAACTCAAGGTTAATCGCACCAAACTTGATTGCAGGAAATACGACTTCAGCAACAGAGTGGTCAATGTCTGGAATACTCTACCTGAGTCTGTGGTTTTTTTCCCCAAACCTGCAAAACTTTAATCTTAGACTGTCTACTATTGACCTCACCCCTTTCCTAAGAGGTCTGTAGGGGGCGTGGATAAGCACACCAACGTGCCTACCATTCTCTGTTTCTTTTATATATTTTTATTTTTCTTATATGTGTCCATGTATTCATAACTATGTTTTTACTTATACCTATTATCTTGTAAGCGATTGACAAATAAAAAATAAAATAAAAATAATAAAAATAAAAATAAAAATGAAGCAATTATTTGTCAATGGAAAGAGACAGAGAAGAAAAAAAAGCGAAGCTATTGAGATTGACTATTCCTTATTAAACAGTGATTTAACAAATAGTTCTACCAGATCTGGAGTACAGCAGTTTCCTGCTAGAAGCATAAGACTAACCATTTCCTGACATCTAGTAATCATTCAGATTTTTGGTGCCAAAACCTGGTAGCCTAGTTAAGATGGCAAAGAGTTTCTCCAGAGTGGAGTTTCAGAGCTAACAGGTATGCTTCCTGTTGTTCAATTTCTGTCTTTTTGTTTCTTCCACAGCCACCATCTGGACAGGAAGAGAGTTCCACCAGTGGAAGTGCCCAAGCAACTGTTCAGCCTCCTAAGGGCCAAAGCTTCGTGCAGAATCACTTCCAGGCCCAGTACAGGTAAGAAACTAAGAAAGAATTTCCCATATCACAACTAAAGATCATATTTTTGTCCATCTAGAAGTCATCCGGAAATAGATTGTAAAGATATTACCTGGTGCAAATTCCACAGGGTTACAATTAAGTAGAATCAGCTCATGCCTAGGGACAAACAGAGGGATTGAGGTACTAAAGGATGGCTTCCTGCAACACTCCTTGTCACTCTTCCAGGCAGAATAAGAGGGCAGTCCATCTTGTTTAGTCCCTAACAGCTGGTTCCATGGGGTGCTGTTGTCATGACTGTGATGGTGCTGCTTCACTTTTCTAAGCATGATTCCTAGCAAGACCTGGCAGAGGCTGAAAAGACTCTGTTTTAAAAAAATGTAGCAGCTATATTGATTAAATAGTAGCCCTTATAAATTGTATAAAGATGCTTTAGAATAGTGAAAAACAATAGTTCAGTTTGGGGGCATTGCCGATTACTCTTCTATCAGCTGGCATTGCTGTGAATTCTCACCTGATGCCTTCAGTGTAAGAGTGGAATGTTGCATTCACAAGATAAGCTATTGTTTGGACATGTGACATGTGACTACTAATCCCAATGTAGTTTTACTATCTTCATTTGCTTTTCCTCAGCTGGCAAAAATACCAGAACTGAACTGGAGTGTCAGCATGTGGTTTGGATCATTTTGTAAAAGATCAGCATCCAACTGTCCCAGTTTTGTCTAACCTAGTCCCTGATTATGTTTTTACTACACTTCTCAGAACACATATAGTTAGGATTCTTGGATAGGGGATTTCAGGACATCTGGAAGATACCAAGTTAGGTACGTCCTGTTGGAGAAATTGTTCCATGTTTCTTTCATGACTTATCTGAATGAGAGAGAGAAGGACCTGCGATAGGAACTACAGAATGAATAGCACATGTTGTTATAGTAAGTGGATGTTGGAGAAAAGAAAGAAAGGAAGGTATTGCTATATCCTTTTGGATGAGGCAGCAAACAAATGCTTCTATTAGTGCTGGGTTCCTGTTGTTGACACTGCTGATGTGCTGATGTGGCACTCTTTAGGAACTGAGAAACAGTTTCCATCATGAGGCTGTTCTTCTAGATAATGCTTTAAAGCAGAGGTTTCCAAACTTGGCAACTTTAAGACTTGTGGACTTGGCAACTTTAAGACTTATGGAGTTGAAGGCCACAAGTCTCCAAGTTGCCAAGTTTGGAGACCCCTGCTTTAAAGGCCAGAGCTTTCCATTGTTATGTCCTGTCCTTGTAGCTGGTGAGCTACAGCTGAAACAGGTGAGCCCTTGGTCCTACCCTTCAGAGAAGCAAAAATGACAGCAAGGAGAAAAATACACGATCTGGTTCAGCTGTTGGTCACCAGCTTGGCAACTTTAAGATTTGTGGGCTTCAACTCCACAAGTCTTAAAGTTGCCAAGTCCACAAGTCTTAAAGTTGTTGTTCTAGTCATTAGAAGGTAGGTGAAACAGGAACAGTAATTTTTCTTCCTAAAAAAAAAAAAAAAATCTGATAGATACAAAAGTAGAAGCAATGTAAAAGCAGAGTCACACTTACTGAACTGGACAACAATACTGGCTTTCTAAACTTGCACTGTGTCAAATTTATAGAGATTAAATTTGCTTCCTCTTCTCATGAGTCTTTCCTTTTACATTTAATTCAGGAGGTGATCTGTGGGTTCTTTTCACTGGGGAAAATGAATAAATAGGTCTCCCACTCTAGCTGTGAAAGCACATTTTTCTTCATCCTACATTAACTAAAAGTCTGTTGTGAAATAGTTCAGTCCATCCTTGAAAGCTAAATATGTTGCAAGCAACATTCTGTTGTTCTGACACTGGAAGACTTGGGTGCCTAAAAAAACCTGGATAGTTCATAATGGATCCTTGCCTTCAGGGAAGCACTTAGAGCTAGCTAAGATGCTTCTGCTGTACCCTGAACTATACAGATAAGCAGCATAGCGATGCTGCAAATGAGAGAAATCTTTTCAGAAGTGAATAAAAGCTTTCAACTTGGGGAAGAGGTAACTTAAAATAAACAATATGTAGGATATGGGTTTTGGAAAGGCTAGGAACCCTTTAAGCTGAGTTGTTCTTGCTGGAGCCCAATAAGACTATTTCAACCGCTGCAAAAAGCCACTTCATGGAAGGAAAGAAATGCCATTTATACTTTTTGTTCTCTGTGCAATATACAGGCTGATGGAGCTTGTATTCTTGTGGAACCAGTAGGAGAATGAGAGCTCTTTCATCAAGAATGGTTAAGCGTAGAGCAGGGTTGTCAAACTTGTGGCCCACAGCCTAGATGCGTCATGCACTGCCCCCCCCCACCCCTGGTTTAGCAAAGGGGAAAAAAGTCCTGATACATCACATGACGACAATGTGACAACATGAATTTGACACCCCTGTACTAGAGCAATCCAGGCAAGAGATAATAAAGTAAATTAAAACTGCGTAGTTAAATTGTTCCCATTGCATGTGGAATGCAACTTGACTTTATAGAAGTGAGCTCTGTAGGCACTGAGTGAAGTACAATAAGTTAAACGGATTTATGAGAAATTCTCAGTGGTTCACATTAGATGGTGAGTTCAGATCAATTTGGACTGGCACTAGGAACCTAGGTGTAAGCCTGCCTTCCACAAGGAGGGTCACTGGGTGACTTTGGGCCTATCACTCTTTCTTACTTCAACCCACTTTACAAGACTGTGAAAAGTAGCAAGCAGGAGCACTCTCTACATCACCTTGAACTCCTGAAGTAAAAGCACAATATAAACATAACAAAGTTATCAATAATTCCCCTCTCTGAGTATAAATGATGCAAATTGTTATGGGCGGTTATGAATGTCATTTCATTGAACCATTAATCAATTTTTTCTTGGGCAAAGTGCGCCACTCCAGCTGTTCTATTCTGTTTGTTATGGTAGTTTGTTTGTATAGGTTAATGGATAAACCATCCTTCTTTGCATCTGCAGACCATCTGTTTTGGATACTGTCCAGTATGGAATTCTTATCACATTTTACATCTGATCTATACAGTTTAATGAATAAAAATGCACTGGGCTTGAAACAATAACCATTTGTTACTGTTTTGTCCATCCAGGTTGTTGTTCAAGAAGCTGCAAAGTAAATAGAGGAAGTTACTTAATTGGCCACACACTTAAAAGAAGTCTAATGGCGTGCAGTTGAATGATCACAAACCAGCTGGCACTTGAAGTATTGAGAGACTCAGTCAGGATTAGCCAGTTACTCCTGAGGGATAATCCCGCTAAAATGTTATTCTTCTGTGTAGCATGCTGGTTGAGCAATTCCACACTTTTTAAAAGTTGAAAAATAGTAATCAAGATGACACTTTTAATTGACTGCAGTGAAGGACTACTGTCTAAATACTCTTCTCTTTTAGCCATAAGTTATAAAAATAATAAGGGTATTAAATAAATAAATAACATTCTTTGTCTTGGATATACTTGCTTATTTTTTTTTCAATAAAGCAAAAAGTTATTCCTATGTGCAATCTAATATATAATAATAATAATACTTTATTTGCGGTCACAGACCAAAACACAAGTACAACAAAAGAAGAACATGGGAAAATTAATCATGAACAATTGGTCACCAAAAACTTGACTAAGGGGAATTACAGTGTTCTCCTCTGATGGTTACAGCTCTTTAAAAAAATTTAGAAACCAAAGAAGTGATATATGAGAAGCCATCCCCTAGACAATATAAGAACAAATTACTAACATTGGGTCTAGAAGGGTCTGTTTCAAGAAGAGACAGTAACTTAGATCTGTCTGCATTATACATAGGGCAATATAAAAGAACATGCTCCACAGTTTCAACCTCAGCAATCTAATATAAGGGAGTGGCTTCAAGAATGATAGTTGAGTAAGGCTGCTGCAGTGAAAACAAGATAGCTTCTTATGAAACCTTAAAAGGACATAATGTGTGCTACAATTTTTTTTAAAAGTTTCTGTTGTAGACACGTAATCCATTGCATGGCATAATATTATATATATAGTATTAAGCTTAAACAAGCAATTTAAAAAAGAAAACACATGCACTTAAAAAATGCACCCCTCTGTGGCAAAAATATATCCCTGTATTTTTGTACATATTAGCAATAGCACTTAGACTTATATACCGCTTCACAGAGCTTTAGATACCTCTCTGAGTGGTTTACAAATGTCAGCATATTGCCCCCAACAATCTGGGTCCTCATTTTATTGACCTCGGAAGGATGAAAGGCTGAGTCAACCTTGAGCCGGTTAGGATCGAACCGCTAAGCAGTTGGCAGAATTAGCCAACTATATTGTTGCTATAAAGGCAAAATGTTTCTGCCATACTCACAGTGGTAGGCCAAACCTTTTGCAGGAGATTACATTCACCAGAGGCAATCAATCCCTTCCTTCCTTCCCACGCAGCTTATCGTAATGATGGACATTTCCCTAATTATTAGTAATAGGTCACTTAAAATGCAATCAATTCAGCAAAACTGTCTCTAGGCCTATACCATACTGGGAACCATCCCCTGCAGCAATTGTGCCTCCCAAGCAGAGAATTCCAATTAACCCTCCTTTATGGGAAAACAGATGAGCTCCCAATCTCCAGCCTTCTTTCTCAAGCCACAGACGTACATTGCTTCGCTCTGCTGTGACATTGCAGCCATCTCCATGGCAACCCATTGTAGTGTTTGAAAGGGCGGCTGATGTGGCTCATATCTATGCCGTAGGAATGCAACCACAAACATTTGCTTGAGTAGATACTGGGAATTTACTTTTTTTCTGCAAATATGCCCCTTATTGACAACTTCATGTTCAATGTGAAGAGTTTGCCAAAAAAAAAAAAAAAATCCCCTTTCTCCATATCACAGGCCTCCCCCCCTTGTTATATTCGTAGAACAAAAACATACTTTCGGGAAGGAAATTTAAATGAACTGAGGTGACAAATGAGCTTTGCCACTTGATTATTGAATTGGAATCATTTGAAGGGATCTGTGCCATTTGGTAGCATGAAACCTAGAGCCACACAAAAGATGGACAAAAATGCATTGCTGTAGTAGGGCAGTCACTGCTTCATGATAATGCTGTGAGTTTTGAAATTACATTCCATAGCGAATAAAATTAATCAAACTGAGAATTGTTTGAAAAATTAAAAAAAAAACTTGTTTAGGCCAGTGATAGGGAACCTGGAACTGTTTTTGGATTAAAATCTCTCACTATCCTTGTCACAAATTTGAAATTAGCCACAATATTGACTGGGATCAAATGGAATTGAAGTCTTCTGGAGAGCACCAGGTTACCTATGTTTCAGAACAACAATAGATTTTAAAGTTATACAGGCTATGATTAATGAATTCTTAGTGGGTTGTAAATTTTGAAAGGAACTCCAAAATCGTCGAATTCAGTTCTCTGCTAGTAGAGGAAATCTTCTACTGCACATTCTTGACAATCTGCCAGAGTACAACATGTAGAAAGTTTGAACCCAAACTTGGCAGTGCCCAGACCTTTCTTTTTATATGCTGCTTCCTTTCTTCTCTTATTTATTATATTATATCCCACCTATATTTTACAAATAACTCAAGGCAGTGAACATATCCAGTACACCTCCCTACTCCTGTTTCCCCATCACCACAACAACCCTATGAGGTGAGTTGAGCTGAGAGAGAGTGACTAGCCCAAAATCACTAAGCTGGCTTTCACGGCTAAGGAGGAACTAAAACTCATAGTCTTCCATTTTCTAGCCTGGTTCCTTAACTACTAGGCCAAACTGGCTCTTTTGGAGGTCAGAGATCAGATGCAGAGGATTTGTAAAATTGGCTGAGGATCATCAGATGCCCTCCTTTTGCTTATATTGCAGCAGTTTTGTACTTAATTGTTTTTCTTATGGAATTTGTATTTTCCATTAAATGAAAAATTGGGCCCTTCCTAATTAAATGATATAATTCTGCACCTCTGTTTGTGTGTGGAATTTTTTGTTTTGTTTCATTTTGTAACTTAAATCATCTTAAGAATTCCTATTCTGCTCCTCATAGTGAATAGTGCCTCTGTATGGTCACTGTAATTTGTATATAAGACTTCAATAGTGTCTCCATCTTTTCCCCAACAAAAGTATTTGGTCTCCCCTTTCCATAGAAACTCTAACAGACCAGATGACCTTGGGTGCCCCTTAAGGCTCCTTTCCCATCAGACATGCTAGACATGCCAGATCTTTCCAGTTTCCTAATTAATCCCTTTCTCATTAATACTTATTAAAAAGGCTGCCTCCATTTTCAGTCATCCAACTTGTAATCTGGGCATCAAAGGCTGCCTTTATGCAAACAATCTATTAATGTGTAGTGCTACTTCGCTCACAGATTACTGGCTCTGATGCACAACAAAGGAAAACAAGGCTCAGGCTTTGGTTAGATTTTAATTTAGGATGTGAGAAAAGCAACAGCAGAGGAGGTGAACTGGCTACTTAATATTCATGATATGCTTTGCTAGAGCATTTCTTTAAAACATGGGATAATATTGGGAAAGGGAAGTGGTTGTGGGAGATTTAATCAGGACTTCTTTTTAGCAGCCTTAAAGGAAAAATCACCAGGTACTCTCAATGCCTACTCTTCTGCTTTAATATTTATCTATTAAAAGATCCACTGGACCAAATCAAGGTACTTCCTAGTCCAGTAAACTATTTCTTAGAATGATCAGAAAGATATTGTACATCTCAGGAAAGCCATAAACCCAGCTGTTATTCTGTGGCATACTGTCTCTGAACATTGATTTAGATATCATGAAAATAATCTTTGGTAGGCTGACCCCTTTTCCATGAATGTATTGAATACATTTTGAGAACCATCCAAGAATCATGCTTCCCAAACTTTTTTCTTAATAACCCCAAACCATTTATCAGAAGTCCTTTTTACTACATACCAGAAAATCTTTATTTAAATAAGAATTGTGTGTCATTACCCAAAGAAAAACCACTTTTGCCTAATTTGGGGTAATCTTCCCAAGTTTGGGATGCACTTATCTAGAATCATGGCTATTGTTGCTCTATAATGTAACAAAAGTAAATTACACACTGTAAAGAAATACTTTCTTTTTTATCTGTCTTGAATTTTGTGCCAATCAATGGCAGTGACTTCTACTATTATGGGAGATGAATTTAGATCTGCTTTGCATCACATTATACATCTTCTTAACCATCTTCTTCATTTTCCCATCCATACTTAAGGGAAAATGGGCAATCTCTAATGTGCAGGCAGCACTGTTGAAAGTACTGTAAGACTGCATTTACCAAATTAGGAGCCAATAGCAGTTGGTTTGGTGCCAAGGGGAGAGCAGAACTCTGGGAGACAGCAACAGGAGACAACTAGAGAGTGGAACACTGGGAGAAGGCAGCCTGTAGGAACCAGCTAGCTAACATTTGTGGAGGGGAATAGGGAGACTAGAGAGACCTGTAGGTACTTGGAGAAAGCAGCAGCCAGTGGACCCCATGGCTGAAGAGACCACAAGGGAACCAGGCAGCCATGAGTAGATCTGTAGAATCTGTAGAATGTGACGCTGTCAACGCCTTGCCCTAGTATCTGGAAACCTAGTGAGTAAATTGGGAAGCAATGGACTCAAGGTGAATTCTGAAATGATCAAGTCATGATGGGTATTTGGTTGTCCTGGTCTAGAGAACTTTCCATCTTTAGATTGGAGTATCTATCCATCCATCCATCCAATTTATATGGCTGCCCGCTTACTCACAGAGACTTTGGGAGGCTTACAAATAGTAAAAACCCAATCTAAAACAATAACAAACAATACCACCACATCCCCCTGATGACAACATGCAGTCAAATGAGCCACTTGATGGGCACCATCACACTCTGGATTTCCCAGGCCTTTTGACAAGTCTTCAGGGCCTTATAAAAAGTATCAAAGTGGGGGCCACTCTGATTTCTGCAGAGATGATATTCCAAAGGGAGGAAGCCTCCATAGAGAAGGCCCTTCTTCTGGGTCCTGCCAGGTGTACCTCCTTAGGAAACAAGACAGGCAACATTCTTTGCCTTCCCTCTTCAGTGAATCAGATAGATGAAATTGGCAAAAGATGGTCCCTCAGATAACCCAGTCCCAAGCCATGAAGAGCTTTAAAGGTGATGATCAGTGCCTTGAATTGCATCTGGAGGCAAATTGGCAGTAATGCAGCCCCCACAGGAAAAGTGATGTATGTCACACCTGCATCTGCACAAAACTGTGTGGGCTGCTGTCAAGATGGGAGATAACTAGGGCGTGAGTGATCATGAGTAGGGATTGTTGGTCTAGGAAAGGGTGTAACTGGTGCACAACCTGCAGTTAGTTGTATAAGGTTCTCCTGGCCACTACTGCCACTTACTCTTCGAGCAGGAGTTTTGAGTCCAGGAGAACCCTCAGATTACACATTGGATCTGTTTGGGGCAGTGCCACCCCATCCAAAATCAAATGTGGCAATTCTACATGGACCAAAGACTCCAAACCACAAACTTGATCTTGCCAGGGCTCAGTTTCAGATTGTTGTTCCCCATCTAGCTCTTAACAGCCTCCAAACACTATGAGAGGGAGATCATGCCATCGCTTAACTCACCATGGGCCGAGACATACAGCTAAGTATCATCAGCATATTGATGATACCTCAGTCCATGGTGATGGATGATCTCACCCAGTGGTTTCATGTACTGAACCCTGTGGGACCCGCAGAGCAGTGGACAAAGGGCTGGACTTCTCACTTCCTATCCACACTGACTGATGGCAGTCAAAGAGGAAGGAAATGAATCAGAATAACACAGAGACCCCCTCTCCCAACCCCTGAAGCTGCTTCGGAAAGATACCATGGTTGATTGTATCAAAGGCCACTGAGATGTCAAGTAGAAGCAAGGATGGATGAACTACACCCAACCCGCTCCCTCCAGAGATCATAAAAAAGTACAGCCAATGCCACTTTATTACCCCATATCCAGCCCTGAATCCTGACTGGTAAGGGTCTAGATAATCCATTTCATCCAGAAACTTCTGGAGCTGCCACACAACCATCTTCTCAATGACCTTCCTCTAGAAGGAAAGATTGGAGACAGGTCAAAAATTATCCAACAGAGTGGAATACAGCAATGGCTTCTTAAAAAGAGGGTGGACCACAGCCTTCTTAAAATACTGTGGCACTACCCCCTCCTGCAAGGAAGCATTAATCACCACCAGAATCCACCTGCATGTCACCTCCCGGGAAGTTTTCACAAACCAGGAAAGAGCATGGATCTTAAACACAAGCACTTTTTATTCAAGATTAAGACACAGTATGGAGGTCTTTTTAAAGTCTTGTTTGAAGATCAGATGAAAAAAGACTTAATTTTCAGCAGAAGATGAAATACAATACTGATTATTATAAAAGTACTACTATGGTTAATTTTAGAGAAAATATTAATGTATTTTATATTTGTATCTACGCCAAATAAAGTTGAAAGTTATTATTTTCATATATTTTCCTTCCTTTTTCTATTTCGGCACCTGGAATTTTGCTTTGTCCGTTTCTTAACTCTGGCTAAAGGTTGATGAGAAGAAGACATGAGCAGTTTTTGCATTTTCAAAGATCTCTTTGCATAAATAAATTATGATTTATGTCAATAAAAGAGATAACTAAGCTGTAAAATGCTCCCTCTGGATGTCACCACTGCTGTTCTTGATTTAATACCCTGATTAGTTAAAATTGTATAACCCCTTTGATATTGGGTGAATTCAGTACTGTCCTATAACTTTAATTGGGTAGTAATAGAATTGTTACAGTAGAACTGCTACAGAAAACAGCTGCAAAGATAATATGAATTGTATTACCTATACTGTAGTGACCTTTTCACAAGGACATTTACATATTTGTGCAAACCCCACTATTTCTGAAGAAGGGGGTAAATATCTTGCTTTCCGAAGTATGGTGGCTAGAGTTGGGGCTGGTCTAGCTTTGTATAGTTACAGTGCAGTCATTCTTCCCTTTTCTGGAATAAATTCAGACCTCTATGTTACTTTTCCCCACCTAGCATTGCTTCCTCTCTTTGTCTTTTTGGAAATGTTTTTACTTTCATATCAGGAAGCAGTTTTCATTTCTCATGTAACCTGCTAAGCAACTAATACTTCCAATGATGTCATCTTATTAAGACCGTTCAGTTGATTAGCTGAACCTATGGCTCTGAGATTAAATTTAATTTCAGATGCTTTTTAAAGGATGGGGGGGGGTTGCTCTCTTTGCTAGAAGAGGAAAGCTGAAACTGAATCTTTCTTACCTTGTAGATATTCATAATTTGCTAGTAATTTCAAAGTAAGTTGTTTCTCATCATCTTCCTTTCTTCTCCTCTTCCCCTTTATCAGCCTCCTTTTTTTACTTTAATTGGCAATCTTTTCCTGACAGAACTTGAACGTATATCCCTATAAAACATCACATATCCCTATAAAATAACGAACATTTATTGTGTTGCATGACTGACACCTGGTACAGATTTGAAGTTTACTTTAGCCAGTTCTGTTTTCATTAATTTGATGATTGGAGCTGTTCTCATTCCAGTTAGGCTCTTTAAATGCCTTTGACTAGAATTGTTAATTACATGAGAATTCAAAACGTGGGCCACCAGAGTTCTGTGGATGCTCTCGCAATTTGTCAATCCATTTGCAAGAAGGGGAGTGAGGGTGGGTGCCTTAATTGTTTAAGTTTCAAAGACTGTCATTTAATATGCCACATGATTTTGAAGGAAGCAGATGGTAAAAGTCTGAGTGTTGGTTTAACAAAACTCAGAAAAGAAAAGATTACTGTACTATTTTAAACTAAGGTGAAAATGTGCAAAATCGTGATGCAACTGAACCAAGGAATATCGCAGATGAGATGATTTCTTAGGGTCTTTTCTGAGTTGAAATAGTTGTGAGGCATTACTAAGAATGGAAGTGAGAGGTGTTGAATGGAATGAAGAGGAAAGATGGTTGAAATGTGTGCCCTTATTTGGATGAAACACAAATCTGCCACTCTCTTCATCTGGATTTAAAGCCAAGAAAGGTCTCTATGCAGACTTCCAATTCCGTTATTTTATTTTTTCTCCCTTGAAACTCAGGCTTTATTTCTGCTACCCTATTTCTCCAACAACACAGCCTCCCCCAGTAGGAAGTCCCAGCATGTTTTATAGGCATGAAATGAAATTAAGCCCCTCCCCCCAAATTAAGGCCTATATTAAAACATGCGAAATGGGAGGGAATGGTGGGGAGGCTTGCTATTAGGAAGTACTTTTATTGCACACCTGGATATGGTGCTTCCTGCGTTGACCCCGATACGAAGTGCCCCACCAACGCTGAGGTCAACATCCAAGCTGTTGCCGCCCGCCCACCCAAAGATGCAAGGGGGGGGGGGGAATTAAGTCACCCCCGAAAAGACGCCCTAGCCATTTTTTCAGGGCTCAAAAAAAAATAAGACCCGGCCTTATTATATGAGAAACACGGTATATATCCAGAAGATGCTTTGATCAGGCACAAAACACTGTGAGAGGAGCTAAGGTTTGCGGGTGCCACCTCATTCTTCCACATGTTTCTGTTTTCCCACTAGAAATTGGAAGAGCACTCACAGTACCTGCACTCTTATGCTTTTAAAAACTGGAGTGTTTCAGACTCGAGCCAGTGGAAAAGGAAAATGTTATTAGTTAATTATTGCTTAATTTTGTTTTTTCTAAGTTTTAATGTTATATATGGATGTCTTATTGTATTTATTTCATATTGTTTACCGTTTATCCCAGAGTCTGATGGGTGTAAATAAAATAGATCTTAGGGAAATATGGAATGGGGCAGTTTGTAAGACACATTAAATCATTCGGCCATCTTCACTGGAAATGGCGTCCTTACAACATGGGACTTCCTGATTATGATTTCACTTTTAGGTCCTTCTACCAAATTCAGTCCATGGGCAACCTCTTAACCACGCTTATTGGTGTCAGATTGAGAATGCTCATTCAGCCTTAGGGTTCATTACTGTTTATAAGATTGATTTGGCAGGTTTGAAAATTTGGGCTTTTTTATTTTTTGGATGGGAGGTGGTTAATGCCTAAAATGTGTGCTTTATGCATTGAGGATCTTTTTATTCTTTTGGCCTCCAATTTTTGCCATTTTACTTGTTTTGAAATGATTTAAAAGGGCAGAATGAGTGACTTAACCTGACAGTTTAAGGCCACTCACATTACCTTTAAGCCACCTTTTTCAAAAAAAAAAAAAAAAAGAGGAGAGAATGAACCAGACATTTTTCTGTCTCTCTGGCGACATCATGTTATCAGCTACTCTCTCGATGATCCTAAGCAGGTGTTTAAAGCAAATAGAATAATTGGGCCAAAAAAGGATCTGTACCATTATTAGTGTGGCATGGCAAATAGTGAATTTCAGAGTGTGGTGGGATAAGTCTGACACATTCAGCTGAATAACCCTTCACTTATAACCCTTTCTCCATGCTTTTCATGCTAGAAACAAAACCTGAAATTTAGCCAATGGAGATTATATGTCAAAAGAAACAAAAAGTCCATGAACTCTCTTAATATTATGAAGTCCCTTCCTTCCTCCCCTCCCCTCCTTCCCTCCCTCCCTCCATCTTGGTGTGAAGAATCAGTATAATGTTGGCAAGCAAAATTATGATTCAGTTTCAAAGGTGCAAGCTATGAGATCTGTTTTTGAATATGAAGTGTATGAATAAATGAGTATATTATCCCCTTGCCCCTGACCAAGCTATGTGTATGTTGGGGGGGGGGGAATTACTAATTAATAACAGCCTGAAATACATTGTAGGCATAGATGTAAAAATATGAACCACCAATTCTTATAGAAAGATATTTACTAAAAAATTATGGAGAAACCCGTTGCCAAATGATCCTGGAGTTGATAAGAAAATGGCTACAGTATTGTGTGCTTGTTCGCTACAAATCATTTTATATGGGTAAAAATGCAAACATGTTGTTTGTCTGATCTTAACTATTCAAAAGTTGATTTAGTGTAATGATAGCAATTCTAAATTGGCTACTTTGGATATGTATTGTAATAATTTTGCCATGAGGAGTCTAATAAACAGAACAAGATCCTTCAGAGGTTGAGAGAGAGACACTGAAAGTTCATTTATCTAGATCTTATCTGACAGAGAGATGCCACTGTTGCATATATTATACAAGGCAGGTCTCATCAAAGTGCTACTAATTTTTATAGAAATATCATTTTCCATGGTTGACAGGAGATATACTCTCAGGTCTTTAGCAATCTGTAGTTTTCTTTCTAGCCCAAAGGTTGAAGAAAACGTCATACTCTAGAATACCAAATTAGAAGTCAACTTTTTAAAACCTGGCATTGCTAAACCTGATGTCAATTTCTCTATTGATGAAGAATTTCTCTAATTTTTTCCCCCTAGATCTTCGTTGACTTGCCCTCATTGCCGGAAACAGAGCAATACATTTGATCCTTTTCTATGTATCTCATTGCCTATCCCCTTGCGTCAAACCAGGTATGTTTGGTGACAGCTCATATTTCTGTTCCTGTGTTCTCACTAGAATGTACAGTATGAATTCCACTTCCCTTAATATTGCATGCATTCATTTACATATTTTATCATCTTTCTCATTAATCAGTGTGTTATTCTTTCTTTTTAATCTTTTTTTAAATTAAAAAAATCATATTTTAAGTCATATTTTAAGAATCATTATTCTCCAAATGTATATTTCCAGACACATTTTCTCTTGAGATATGCATTTCAAATATTTCAAATTTTAATGCATAGTACTTGTGCAGTAAGCTGATAAAGGCAGACATTCCCATCTTTCTATTTTCAGTATGTCTGCATCCACAAGTGAATTTCAGAATTTCCATTGCTTTGTTTAAAATTAACTTTCTACAATAAGATGTTTGTGATGTAAATTTTCTTTTCTTTCTATCGTACTAAAAGTCCACTTTCATTACAAATCCACATTTCATGTGCAAACTGCCTTGGTACAGTGCATTGCCTAAATCAGTGGTTCTAAACCTGTGGTCCACGGAGCCCAGTTGGCTGCGATGTCATCCAAGGGGGTCCACGAAGACTTGAAGAAATGTTATGATTTAAAACTTGAGTTAAGTCTTGTGTGTCAGTGGACATGGCCACAAAAGGTATTTAAAGGGGGTCCATGGTGAAGAAAAGGTTGAGAACCTCCAGCCTAAATATTACTTAGTCCATAAGAACACAGTTTATTGTCCTTGCCCTCCAAGATCTATAGATCAGCAACATCCAAAGGACTCCAGAATTTACCATTCCTGTTCTAAAAATTCCCAAAGTCTATTGAACTGCCTACTTTTTCTGGATAGCCAGACCAGAACTCTATGTATTGCACCCCGCAACACACACAATTAGGAATTAAGTTTTTATAACTGTTTTTGTTCTGGTCCTGCAAGAAGAAACTTGTTTTGGGAGGCTAGGCAGGATTCTGAAGCATTTTCTCTATTTTCTGTCAAGAAAACTCATCTTATTTCTTACAGCATGACTAGAACTGTCTTTTTTTTCCCCCAGCATCATAGGCTGAGTGAGAAATACTGTCACAAAGGGCCGTAGGCTGGAAATTTCTACCTTTTTGGCAGCTGGTTATGCACAGCAGGGAGCCAAGGCCCTGAAACTAGCAAAACTTTTTCCCCCATTGAGGGTATAGCCAAGTATGCATGAGCTCTAGGAAAGTCAGAAATCTGGGAAACAAGATGACAGCATGGTTTTTAGAATTTCCAGGTCCTACTAAAAATATAGGTTAAGCCCCTACCTCTTTTTAGTTTGAATTCTCAAGATACAGGGTTATAGAAAAGTTTTAGTTTTGTAATGGTGTTAGTTGGACAAGAAGGGCTCGTTACAAGTCTGAATTCCAAAGATGAAGTGTGCTCAACCTCTTGAGAGCTGAACATGAATAAATACGTAATGGATTGGGCTGCATGTGTCTGACAGCTCTACCCTGTATATGTTTCTTTGGAAATAAATCTCACTGTCTTCAATATGTGCATAGCATTATCAAAAAAGAACCTTACTTTGAGAAATGGAATCTGAACTGTCGATTAAATGTATCTTTTATATATTGTTCCCATCTTTTCTCTAATGTTATGGCATTTCAAGCCATCACATTGTTCCCAAGCGTTCCAGGGTTCTGACTGTACTTGATGTATGTTCTGAGGAAATGGAGAAAAGGCACCAGGAGCTCATAGACGGTGGAGGAAGAGAGTCCTATTAATTTTATGATAACCAGGTCATGAAAGCTCATGCCTTAAATAAAATGCTTACTGCAGTCCCCAAAGAGGCTACCAGTTTTTTTTCCCTGAATGTAGAAGCACGTTGGTAGAGCTTCAGATATTTGATGTAGCAAAACCATTTCTATAGATGTTTATGCTAGAATTAATTCTTTAGCTTTAAGGATTTGAAGGATTTTTGTTCCCCTTGGAATTGATTTTTTTAAAGAATTGCCTACGTAGTCTGGAATTTATTCTTTTCCAAATGGAGTCTGTTTAATGTCTATTTCTAAACAGCTTGGGGAGATTCAGTGTGTCCCCCTCTCTCCTTTATAGCTTCCCTCCAACCTGCTTTCTGCTCTCTCTTTCCAGTCATTAAATCCTTAGAATTCTCTCCAGATTATTGGCTTTATCTATGCTTGCCTGGGCTTGGCAGCAAAGAGGCTAAACAATGAGTCTATCTCCATTGTGGGGATTCAGCCACCTGAGTCCTTTATCAATGAGGAGAAAAAAGAAGAAAATCTCCATGCTTCTTTTCACGCCTCTTAAAAGTGCTTTCTCCAAACTGCAATTTTATGGATATAAATCTTTGAAACTCCTGCGAGTTGTACTTCTAAATGGTTAGATATTTTTAGGATTTGTAAATGTTTATAGAATAGCTCCCCATAGTGAAATTGGCACAATAGACAGCACTTGAATGAGAAGTGTGGAGGCCTAGTGATGTAGATCAGTGGTTCCCAACCATGGGCCGCAAGAAAATTTTGGTGGGCCACAGAGGAATGTCCCCCCCCCAAAACCACCTCCCCAAAGCAATTAATCCAGGCTGTGTGGGAACACAAGTCTGCACCACCAACATGGCCCACCCACTTGCTGGCCCCCACCCTTCGGCCAAGCACAAACCTTACCTTGAGTAGAGCCGTGTGAGCTGGAACTGGAAGGTAAGGTAAGACCAATGGCGGGGGAGGGAAATCCGCCCCAGGGTAGCTTGCTGATGTTGGTGGGAAAGTCGGTCCCATATTCCAGAGCTGCAGTAGTCACAGGACTGGCCTGTACACTGGCCTGCCATGGATGAGCTGCTCTGGGATGACCAAAGAGAGAGTCTTGTGACTACCGCAGCTCTGGAATATGGGACAGGCCCATGGTGGGGTTGGAAATCTCTGCTTCAGTGCTTTGACTCCCGGGGACAGGGAGTGCTTTGACTCCCAGGGACAAGCTATATGCAAAATCGTCTCTCTCTCAAGGAGCACTCACAGAAGCAGCACAGGAAACTTTGGCTGGGCTCTTGAGAGACGAGAGTGACTCTGGCTGCTTCTCTCCACGAGTGCTCCTCAAGAGAGAGAGACAATTTTGCAGGTAGCTTGGCTGAACTCCTGCTCCTGGGAGTCAAAGCGCTGAAGCGCAAGAGGCATGGGAAACTTTGGCCGGGCTCTCAAGAGATGAGAGTGACTCCGGCTGCTTCTCTCCGCTAACAAGCGGCCAAGATAGCTGTAAACTGTCAAGCATTCTTCAAGAGAGACGATTTTGCAGATAGCTTGGCTGAACGCCTGTGCAAAGGGGAGCACAACATTGTTGCACCTCGCTAACATGGGGGTAGGGGAGGGGGCTCATCCCCAAAGCGCCAGCATCGCCCCAGTGGTGCGGCCCCGAGGATGCTACCTTTGCCTGCACCGGCACCAAAGCGCGGCAGCCAGAGAAGCTCTCCATCCAGTGCTCCATTCAGAAGCGCTGAACATCCAATTGGCACTGGAGGCAGCTCTGGAAGGGAAGAGGCGACACTCGAAGGGGCTTCCACAAAGGGAAAAGAAAACCCTCCCTCTGCCACCACCTTTGCTTTTGCCCCTCTCTTAAACCCTGCCAATTCCCGGGTGTTCCTGTTTACAGTCCTGCCCGAGGACGTGCCCCTTGTCCCCGTAACGTGTCTATCGGGAGCACCCGAGCCTGGCTTCTGGAGTCCTTCATGGCACCGGGCGTAAAACCACATCCATCCGGCCACTCCTTTGTCTGAAGGGGAGATTCCTGGTTCCTTGTGTTGCCATGTTTTTTTTTTCTCCCGTAGACGGTGGAGGAATCAAGAGTTTCATGTATTTGTGGTGTGGGTTCCTGTCACAAAATTGTAGCTTTTGGCAAGGCTTCTTGTATTTTATGTTACTGGCCCATTGCAGGTTGATAAATATAATAGTTGGGGTAGAGAGGTTGTTGAGAGAAAGAGAAATTGTAATATAATGGCAAAATAGTTCCATTTTATTATACTGGTTGGAGAGTGGCTTCTGATAATCAAGAAATGCAAAACAGTAAATGTTTTCCCCTCCTAATCAAGGTGACAGTATTTAATACCTGAGGCAATAAGCAGTAGAAATTCAACAATACAGAATGAACCATTTTAAGTGACACCTCACTGTTGATACTTAAAGAGAGACAATTTTGCCTGTTAGTGGAGAGAAGCAGTCGGAGTCACTTTCATCTCTTGAGAGCCCGGTCAAAGTTTCCCGCGCCACCGTCAGTCAAAATTCAAATTAGTGGTCCATGGGATTTTAAAGTATGAGTTTGGTGGTCCCTGAGGTCCAAAAGGTTGGCAACCCCTGATGTAGATGCTCATCTCCCACTTGGAAGGTTGAGAGTTCAATTCTAAGTAACAGCAGATGCTTCTCTCTTAAGCCACAAAGAAAATATACAAAAAAATATCTGCTACGAACACCATATGGTGTCAGGAAGGGCATCCAGCCAGTAAATGCTCAGTGCCATCCAGTCACCCTGACTCTACCCCAAACAGGGACTACAGGGTTAGAAAAAGGAAGTTTATATCTGCACTTGAATATTAGAAACTAATATTGATCTAGATTTCAAGGCTTAGATCTAAAAGAGAGGGACACAGTCTGAGGTCTCCTATAAACTCAACATATTGCTCCAAACAAATTTTAGAAGTTATTACTCGATAATATTTTTATATGGCAGAAAAAGAAAAAAGAATATATACTGTACTTGCTAAGTAACATTATCAATTATATTTAATGTAATGTATATAAATACAAATTAAATGAACTAAATTTGCTTTTTGTCTTGCTTCTGTTGCTGTTCTTGGAGCATAACTCTGTGGAATATGCAGTGGATAATATTCAGGAGACCTTCATTGACCTAATATAAGAGCAAAAATCTCTATCTTTAACAATAGTGTTATTTATTTTTATATTTTGTTAGCTTTACATCTCACTTTTCCTTTAGGAATTCAAAACAGCATTCAGTATGCACCCTTATACGATTGTTACCTCTAGTAACAATCCTGTAAGTTAGACTGGGCCAAGAGAAAGTGATTTGCCCACCTAGCCAGCCACTGAGTGACTCATGACTCATTTTAGCTGATGTGAGAAATATAGTTGTGCAACTTAGTATTATTTAGTACCTGCTTTCAACCTGTGATCAGTTGAGCACTCAAAGCTTCACTGAGTCTTCCGCTGAAGATTGATTCTGCAGTGAATGTGGAGACTTCTGGGGAAACAACAGCAAACTGAAGATGGCTCTGCTGAGAGTAGGGCGAACAACCAGGGGGGAATAAGGAGCCAGTGAATGGGCCAGTTTCTTGGAATTCTTCTCCAACAAAGAGGGACCTCTGGATTGCCCAGGTGCACTCCATAGCAACAGTTTCTCATAAGAAGCAGTCTCCAGCAGATTCTTTTTACTCTCTCATACTTTCTTAATTCATATTTGCTTTTTAATTCTATCTTTCAATTTTTAATAAAGGTATTATTAAGAAACTATCTATTGCTAAAGATCCTAATAGAAGAGGGAGGAGTTAAAGCACCTATCTTATCAATTATGCCCCTGATCCAAATTGCTTTTTCCACCCTTTATTCAAAATTAAAGAAAAAAGCGCCATAGATTTTCTTTTCAAGCAACACATTTAAAGGAGGCATAAGAAAGCACTCATTGAATGCTGCCATGTAGAAGTTTTAGGAGAAACTGTTCACTGTCCAACCGACACCAGGTGACATCCATGTTCTGCTCCTGTCAGGAAACGATGGATCATAGCACACCTTATGTAGAAGAAATTATGCCCCCCTCCATATTTTAGACCTTAAGTAAACATTAGTTTTCTTAGGCCTCAGCTAGAATTGACAGATGCCTTGAAGCAGCACCTGTTCTCTAGATTTGCATGCTAATTAACTGTAGGAACATGAGAGAAGACTCCTTGGTTTCTTCCAGAATGCTTGCTTGCTTTCCCATTTTTGCCTCCCTCTTCTGAGCCTTCAGGGTGAGGCTTCAAATTCAACTCTTTGCATTTCTTCTCAGTACAGACTTCATATCTTATGGGCGTTGAACTGAAAAAAAAAAAAAGCAGATTGTTTGGGAATTTTGAGTGTTGTAGCCATAACATATCGGAGTGGGCGGGCAGGTTATAGGACAGAATGCTGTAACCTAGCTCTTTCCAGCAGTCAAGGAATCATTCTGTATATTACGCTACTGTAGATGTAGTGGTGTGTTTCAGATTGCTCCTACACAATTCAAAGGCTATACCATACATTATTTTTAATGAGTAATTTTTTAATATCCACAGTGACAGATACATTCTTTAAAGATGCAGAAGGTGTCATTTCTTAGTGTTTTGAAAGGAGCAGGGCTCAAAGTGGAGATGTTTTCTACCAATCTGTTCATCCCTGGTCTTCCAGTCATATTTTTACAATACATGTGCCCCAAATCTCCATGCTCAAAATACGTGTTAAAAAAAATTAGAAATGATCCAGTTCACTTCTTTGTTCATAAGCAATAACATATAGCTAAACATATGTGGCCAAGTTAAGGCAGAGAATAAATGGGTGAACAAACAAATGAATGAACAGATGGATGAGCAGACTGGATGTGAGTTAACTGTGAATTGAGGGGCATTCTTAGTATTCCTCAATTCTCAATTTCCTTGTGTTCCCCTTTCTTCCAGGCCTTTGAATGTCACTCTTGTCTTCCAGTCCAAAAGCCAGCGATTTGTGCGTATAGGCCTAGCTGTGCCTCTCTTCAGCACTGTGTCAAAGTTGAGGGAAATGGTGGCTGAGGAGGGCAAGATTTCACCAGATCAGGTTAGCCAGACAATTTTGTCTTGTGCTCTGTTGCTCTGTGAAAATACTATATCCTGTGATTTGAACATTGCTTCTTTTAAGATTGATATCCTTAACTGGTCTTTTTGCAGGTAATCCTGGTTGAACTAAACCAGTCAGGGTTCCAGTGCTCCTTCTCGGATGATGAGGATCTGAACTCCATTGCAGAAGGGGACAACATTTACGCTTTCCAGGCCCCCCTCTCTTTTAGAAGGGGTAGCTCCTCCAGAGTCTCAGGTACATCTTACTGAGTAGGTTAAAAAAATAACTGTTTTGATAGGTTATCATGGTTGTTAGTAATGAAAATGCAGCTTTTTCAGCCTCCTTTTTTTGGCAGGAGCACATATTCAACACATACTAGTTTCTTCCCGTTAACTGATTAATTGATGAATGGGACTAGACAAGAGCATTGGTAGGTCATACAGCTCACTTTCATAAGATGCCTGTTATCCCTTAGGCCATGGTTTTGTATCCTTGGCCTACAACTATACTGACAAATTAATTAATACAGGCTAAGGTCAAATTATGAGATTATGCTTTCTTAACGCGCACTGCAGATTGTAAGCAATGCTATTTTTTTGCCATAGTATACCTGAGCCAGAAAAGAAATAATAATATAACTTCTAAAATGCAGATAGCACTATTCAGCACTTATCAATGACAATTGAGTCTGGCAACTCTGTTGCTAGTGACATGGTTGTAAAATGAAAATATTTAACTGTCTTGATAAAATCAGAACCAGACTAATAACTTTAACTGAAGACTAAGTCTATCCCTTTTGTATAGCCTGTCTAGCACAGATTAGTAATAGTTCTGCCAGGTAGCCACTGGTTAAGTGGGCTTTAGGGGCATTACAGCTCTGTCACTCAGCTTCTTATTAAGGTTTGTAAATTGGTGATTGCATTATGAGGCTATTAAGGAAAAAAGTGGGGGTTGTCCCTTTATAGTCCTCTGTATTTGTGTGTGTGTGTGTGTGTGTGTGTGTGTGTTTATTTTATTCTGGCAATTACCTAATTTACCGTAAGCTCTGTGCAAGAAACAGTGGATTCTGAGGAAAGTTATAACTGCAAGATATCTACAAAGAGAAGCTGTTATATGAGCTAATATACTGAACAGCTACTTCTGTGGAAAATTGTATAAATAAAGTATTCATCAGTCAAGAATTGTTTTCTCTTATTGTGCTGTCCAGACAGTATATAGTTAATTAGGAATTGGGAGCTGTCCCCTTAAGGGAATGCCTCATGGAAAATGTAGTTAATGCATCATGGGAAATGTAGTTAATGTCATGTGATCACATCTGTAATCCTGATTGGTCACTGAATTGACCCTGTACTCACCTATATCTGCTCAGCTGATTCACGTGGCAGAGCGGATTGCTATGCCTCAGCTGTGTTACTTCCCTGAAGTAACATTGAAGGTAAATAATTGCAATAGCTATGCACATGTGAAGCATGAGAAGTTCGCAATTAGCAAACTGGTTGTTACACTGGGGGAATCCCAGCCCTGGTGCTATTCCATTGTAGCCTACTTGCCTATCCTTTAGGCCTCCAAGATTGCTACTCCAAGATTGCTACTTTCTGCTGTCAGATACTTCTCATCTTCACAATCTTCTATTCTCTTTTTGTGTGTGCGTGTGTGTGTGTGTTCTATTCTTGGGCTCTGTCCGCCTCGTCATTCAGTCAGATATATCAGAGAATGAAGACTGTCTTTAAAAACATCCTCCATTCTTTCAGCTTCTTCATCTGCTTTGCCAACTGATACTCAGGTCAGCAACAAGACACCTTCAGAAAAGTTCCATTTCTAAAATGAACACATTTTAATCAGCCGATTAAGCAAGTCATGGCAATGTCATTTGCTCTTCATTATCACAAGTAGCATTTTTCCTCAGGGTTCTCAACCTTGATGACTTTAAGATGCATGTACTTCAACTTCCAGAATTCCCCAGCCAGCATGGCCAAGAAAACTGCAAGGACTAGTCCAGGCAGTCACCAGGTGCCAAAAACTGACAACAAAAACCCCTTAGCTATAAGTGTGAATGATAATGGCTATGACTTGAGTTACTATTGCCACCATTTCATTGGGATTTACGCTCTTTGGGTGCTGCTGTTTTGAATGTACTCGATATGACTGTTGTAAGCTAGGATCTTACTAGTAGTATTTTGTAATTGATTCCTGTTTGGCAAAAAAAGTGAATCTGCTCCTGTTTTGTGACTCATACAAGCAGTTATTTTTAGCCTTCCTGAACTTGGCAGGCAGCCAAGTTATTTGTGCTTCAAAGGGTCAGGCTTGAATCAAGATAAATTGGTTTTCCAGTTTGCAAATGCCAGGAGCGTAAGTGAGGTTTTGTTGTTAGTCCTCAATTGGTAGGAAGATGTAGTTAGGGTGGAGCCTATAAGGGATATAAGAGCAGCAAACAGAATTTAAATTTCAGGGTTTCTGTCTGCTTTCCCTTTTAGAATGAAACCTAAGCATACAAATCAGTACAGCTTTCTAGCAGTCCAACACAGATTATTTCTAAAACCTGAAAGTAGAGGTGGAATAGACTGTAAGAGACAATATGATTTCAGCATAAATGACTGCTTTTAAATTGCAGTAGAATTTGTTGAGGTATAAATGAAATATTTTGATAGGGTTGACTTTAGCAAGATCCCCACTTTCTGCTTGTTCCATGGTCAGTTAGAGACACCTTCTGTTTCTTGAATGTGGTAACAGGCATTTCCCACCTACTCCCAACCCACCATAAATGCTTCTCCCCCACAAAAAAATTAGCCCAAATTTAGCCCAATATTGTTGTGTCAAATCTCTCTAATGCTTATCTTATAAATGCATATTCTGACACACTAACCCTATGATGCACAAAAGGGGTGTTGGGAATGATATCCAGAATCCTCCAATCCCTAGGAATAGTAATTAGTCCACAAACCCACAGCCACACTCCGCCAGGAATTATTCAGAACCAAGACAAGATACAGAAGGATAGCAATAGCACTTAGACTTATATAGTGCTTTACAACCCTCTCTAAGCAGTTTTACAGAGTCAGCATATTTTCCCCAACAATCTGGGTCCTCATTTTACCCACCTCGGAAGGATAGAAGGCTGAGTCAACCTTGAGCCTGGTGAGATTTGAACTGCCAAATTACAGGCAGCTGGTAGTCAACAGAAGTAGCCTGCAGTACTGCACTCTAACCACTGTGCCACTGAGGATGAAAGAAACAATGGAATCTACAAAATCAATTGTAACCATTGCGACCAATTCTACGTGGGCCAACCATCACATTAATTAAAAACCAGGATCCACTAACACCAGCTGGCAGTTGAATGCCACAATCTCACATCCTTAATCTCTACTCGCACCAACACCAAACAGTACCAGTTCAGTCAGAGCAACACAAAAATCATCTGCCATGCTACCACCTGCCACGCTCGTGAGTTGATCAAAGCCTTGCACTCCACAAGCAATTCTATCAACAGACACATTGACCTACAACCAGCCTAGGACCTCTCAGAATCCAAATCAACCGCACAGCCAACCAGAAAACAGCACCAATCCTCAACAACCCATGCAACCTCCCCACCAGCAGTTCCCCTCCCAATGACCCTGACCCGATGTAACCTCCCTATCACAAGACCCATCATAAGATTCTCTGATGACTCACTCCTGACCCATCATAAGACCCTCACTTGACACAGCCACACCTGAAGTCCTTATAAACAGCAGAACACGGACACTGACTGTCCCTAAACTCTGCTGAAGATGTTACCTAACCAGGTAATGAAATGTTTGGAAACCAACCCACAAGCTCAGAGAATGAACCTTCGTCCTCATCCTACACCTGAGTGACAGATATTCACCACTATTGTTTATATTATTTCTATTATTATTATTATTCTGCAACAGATGCTCTTAGAGTTCCTCTTTCCCACCTACATGCTATTAAATAGATGACTTCCTGACTCTTTCATAGCAGTAACTGAAATTTTTTTAAAAAAAATTTTGTAGCTTAAGAAAATCATGTCACGTAGATACATAACTGGTGAAAGATCCATCTGTCTAGGGAAAAGGGCTTCACACTAAGCATTCTGCTAACCTGCTGGACTTCCTACCTCTCAAAAAAGTGGGAGGTCTCAGGAAGCTATGCACTCTGCTTGGCAGCCTCTGCTTTTTATCTGCTCTGTCTTGCTTATTGATCAGACATGTTTGGGATGCAATCGACTGAACTCTCTGTGTTCCAAATAGCCTCTGACTTTACAGATCCCATCAGACTCCTCGGGGAGGGAATATTAGGATTCTCCATTATAAAAATAATCATATGGGGAGAATGATTTCATTGTTTTTCATTGTATCAGTACGAATTGTAAGGAACATTCAAACATGCAGGCTTCACACTGTCCAGAAGATACTTTAATACTTAGAAATAGTATTTGGAATTATCCCATTTGAGAATTTCTATAGCTCAGAATTCTTAGACATTTGGTTGGGTTAGGAATCTGCATAGATGAACCTGACAAAGGCAACTATAGGAAGAAGAGAAGAGGTTGAAAAGCATTTAGCTGAGCTGTGGGGCTGGCAAGCAGCTGTCCAGATGGCTGCATTTCTCCTAAAAGTATGAGCTTGTAAATGCAAAACAAGAATGGGTCTGAAGACACAGTCTGGCAATGATTTATTGTTTCTCTGGGCTAAACAAGAAGCCTTAATTGAAAAACATGAGAGGTGACAGTATGTGAGCAGATCTGGGAGATAGAATTTCACGAAATATCCTGCCTTTCGGACAGTCCTATTGCCAAATTTCGTTACTGGATTATGCAGCCTAAATCTGTGCAGAAGGAATGATTCACCTTGAAATTGGGGTACAGGTCAGGCTGGTTAGTCCAGAGAGCTTAGGTCTAGTGATCAGGAATGATAAATCCTAATGTATTGGTTGTTAGATTTACCCTAGGAGAGGGGATCAGTTAAAACATTTGTTTTAGGGAAAGATGTTTATGCAATATTTGTATAACTGCTTATGATTTAATTAGGGCATAGGTCAGAACCCTGATGGTTGGTACTGGCTTTTCTGTGGAATGCTCCAGAAACTGACAGAATCGATGTACTGCATAATAAACTTTTGTTTTATAGTCACAATTGCAGCCGTGTGACATTACTTAGATCAGCTTTCCTGGGCTTGGAAACTGAACAAGATGGTATCTAGTTAGCATTTACATGAGATAGTACCAGACAATCCTAAAACGATAGCATAGACTAGAAGATTAAAAAAAAGTTAAAGAGGACAATGTATGCGGTGTTGTATATCTTCCAGCTATTTCTCTAATAGGTGGTGCCCCAATTTGGGCCAACATAAATAATCTTCTTTGTAAAGCATATCAAAATATATCTAGGGATAGTCCAGAAAGGAAGAGCAGTTGTGCTAAAAAAAAAAAAAGTGGGGGGGGGGAGATGTCGACTTGGTCATTTTGGATATCTACATCCTAAATCCTCTGCCTCAGTTCAGCCAGAGCTTTATCAAGTCCCAAAACAGATAGTGCTGACAAGGTGAGACCACAATATGCCAAATTATTAATTGGGAATAAGGAGATTATGCTACGCCTCTGAATATAATTGGACTTCTAAGATTGACCCTCTTATTCAGAATTAGAGTGATCTTTGCAGTAATGATGGATTTGAGTGGGGAAAGTATGTTCAGATTCCAAACTTGTTTACAAACTAATTGCCAGATCATATTTTCTACTTTCCCCCCGCTATTTCATCAGAAAAATTGACACAGCATTATCTGTGAAAAGAAAACAATGCATAAGGGTGACAAGCAGTAACTTTTAACATTGGGGAAATATCTCATTATCTGATTTATCCACATTAATAAATAGATCTATTTGATGCAGGAAGTTTTTGTGCTGTTGACATATATTTCTTTGAAAATTTCATTGTACTTAAGCCAGGTTTGAAGCATTTGTACATGTTTTCCTTTTTTTTTTTTTTCAGGGTGCCCACAGAGTCTCCCATCTTCTCCCAATTCTGCTGAGCCAGAGGGGCAGCGCTTGGTTCACAGTGGGGCCATGTCATCAGAGTTCCTGCACCATGGTGGAGGTGGCAGGATCCTGCTCCTTATCTGTAATTTAGCCGGAACAGGGCAACAGGCTGTGAGGTAAGCCCTTGTAGATAGGAGGGCCCTTTCTGCAACAGAGTCTTTCAAAACAGGCCCTTGACCTATTTTTCTGCAATCAGGGAAAGGAATCAAATGGACTTGCAGGTCCTAGATAAAAAGCTCTACTACAATATATTCCTCCCAGTCGTTTATTAACAAGATAACATCTTACAGCTAAGCTTGAGTTCTTATTATTTTATGGACATGTCTGTAGATTTTTCAAGCCAGCAGAATGGAAATGGGTTGTCACTGATGTCTTTCATGTTAGTGTTTAGCTTCTCAGTGTAGCCTACAATGCTAATGTCCCTTGAAGATACCAGATAAAGTTAGTCAGGTATTGCAGCTTATCTGAGATACCCATTTATATATTCTTATGAACTATTTAGATTTTCCTGAGTAAGATTAACATATTTCAAAGTAAGGTCCAAAAGAATATGAAATGCAGGAAAAAAAGCAAGGAAGCCTGTTATATACATATGCTAAAAAAAAAAAAAGAGTTCTGTGCCGATAGCTATACTTACCAGAAGATTGATACTGGTCATGCAATATGAAGAGGAAAAAAAAAACAAATTATTGGCTGAAAGACTGACACTTCTGCTGCCCAAAAAGTCTTGAGTTATTTCAAATTGCACAATAATAAAATACAAAAATTACAAGAAAGCCACATGGATAAACAATATAAAGGAATGAAAAATGCAGTTGCAGATAACTGGTCCCTTAGGTCAGACTTGCTACTGAGGAATACCTGAGGATCTTTCAAAGTACTAATTTATTTTTAATTTTAAGACAGGACTTGAGCACCATGGAGTTGATGAAAAAGTAATATCGGTTAGGCTTTGTGGAAAGGGCTTAGTATGTTGGTTATGGCAAAATTATGCTTCAACCAATGATGCCAAAGAAGAGGAGGTTGATATGTCTTATGATCAAGTTCAGTCTGTAATAGAACATGCAAGCAACAGAGTGGAATGTCAAAGCATGAAATGGTAAGGAGGAAACTGTAGTTGGCTGTATGCCCTAGGAAACAGAAATGAAGTGTGAGAATGTATCAGTTTTTGCCAGTCCAATTATTTTTTTCATCCTAATACATTCTTCCAACAACCAAAACAAATCTACCTGTATACATATATGGACGTCACCAAATGGAGTACCGTATGCATAGATCAAATTGACCCCTTATAATTGGTACAATGAAGTGGAATAGCTCATTTTAATGGTAAAAATGTGACCAGGAACAGACTGTAGAACAGATCTAGAATTATTGGTGCACAAATTCTAAACAAAACAAAAGTGAAATAACAAGCCATCCAGGTTCCACAATATACTCACAATATATGCCCACCATTTTCAACATCAGAAATCACTCAAGTCCCATACTCATTGATAGGGAACCAGAGGAATAGTGGAATGAAATCAAAGGATTTCTTAAGGGTAAGTGTGAAAAGAGACTGCCAAATTCCAAGAAACAGAAGAAAGGAAATTGAATGTCAGAATAAATGGTAGAAATTGCCAAGAAGAGAAGCCAAAACCAAGAAAGACAAGTCTCAGAAAGAAATGTCAAGAAATTCAGAGCTGTATGAGAAGACAAGAAGCAGTATTGCAACAAAGAAACGTAAAATCACTGATGATGGAAACATGGAAAAACAAGGAGAATGTTCCAAAGATTTCTAAACTCAGAAGGAGGCCCAACCTCACACAGCTATGCTATAAAGGATGCTAGTAGACAATAGACATTCAAGAAAAACAAAAAGAAAAGGTAGAATAAGTATACTAAAATTCTGAACAGTAGAAATGTCAACTTCCAAGATACCTTTGAAAATATTTTCTATTTACAAAAATTTCTAGTTCCTTAAAAATGAAGTTAAATCAGAATTCTAGTCATTACCATGTTAGAAGATTACAGGAATCGGTGGAAAAATCTGCAGAAATATTGCAAGGAGAATTAAAAAAGATTCTCTCTAAACTGTGTTAGGCAAATCAGGAGAGTGACAAAGATTGGGAAGATGTCAGTCTATAAAAAAGAAAGGAGACTTAACACAGTGCACAAACTAATGACAACAGGCATGGCCACCTACCTGAGAATTGACAATTAAGATAGTGAAGTGATAGCTCTGCCTTTTAGGATCAATACCAACAGTAACGGAATCAGCAGTCAAGAAGCACACAGATTAGCACTTGGCAGAGTAATAGTGAAGGTCTTGAAAAACTATGTTAGATACTGTGATGTGTTTATACCTACAAAAATCAGAATTGTGCAAACAGTGGTCTCCCTGTGAAATTCTATGACAGCAAAAGTTGAACTTTGAAGAGATTAGAAAGAATATTGACACTTTTGAACTTTAGTATTAGAAAAGACCCCTGAATATACTACGGATAACCAAGAAAACAAATTTGTGTAACAGAGTTCTTATTCGAGACACAAATGGCAAGTGTCTTATTATTGTACTTTGGACATCTTTTGCAAAAATCCTGCTTTTTTCATTAATCTATATCACTGGAAAAGATGGTAGGAAAGAAAAACAGAAAGGATGACCCCAACAAGGATAGGTGGGGAGTCTATGGGTGCATTGTTGGAAGATCTGAAAAGCCAAGTCATGGACACATTACCCTGGATAAAATCTTTATGTTTTTGCTATGAGTTGACAGTGATTTGAAGACGTGAAATCAGTGACTGCTGCTTCTTATGCGATCATTTGTAGTGTTTGTGAAAGAACCTCTTTTGACCCTTCTCACTATGGGTCAATGACAACTTACTGTGGCCAACTCACCACACGACAACTCACTGTGGGACCAAAGTTACATGAATATCAAAGAAACGATGGCATAGAATCATTAAAGAAAGGACGCAAAAGAAGAGACAGAATGAAATGTGAATGGCAAAAAATTTAAAAAAATAATTTTAAATAATTAGTTAAAATTGTTAAATTGGGCCACAGAAGTTGTCCTGTGGTGAGTTGATCCTGACAAGTTGTCATGTGGTGAGTTGGCCATTGACGAGTTGGTCAGGGCAAGTTGTTCCATTCTGTTTACAAGTGTGATTCTGTAGGACAGAGGTCTCGAAACTTGGCAACTTTAAGACTTGTGGACTTTAACTCCAGAATTCTCCAGCCAAGAGCCAATTCTCTTAAAGTTGCCAAGGTTGGGGATCCCTGCTGTAGGACAAAAACCAGGTCTGCCTTATTGTCCCCAAAGCTGGCAGAAGTGCACTAATCACACTGGAAGAAGAGTCTGCAGCAGAGGGAAAGACCTTCATGCTAAAAGGCAGCTACTTGTTTCCCTCAGGATCTCAGATCTGCAGGGTTGCTGATTAGTAGCCAGATAAGCAGCAGCTGGGCTTGTTAAGCACTGTTTCCTTTGTGTTATTTGGCACAACACCTGGATTTTGTAATGTTAATGTTAAGGTCTGATAAAACAAGTGTAGCATTAAGTTAATAGACTCAGCTTGAGGCAATTGAGTTAGAACAGTAGTGGTGTAATTTCTGCCAAATCCCTGCTATGCAGCTGGCCTGGATCAGGAATCCTGAGCCAGCTCTATGGTCTGGACTATGTTTTGCTTATTTGGGTTATGTGTGTTCCCCCCCCCCCCTTCCAAAAACTTTTTTTTCTCTTGCTGAAAATGAGGAACCACACTCAGTAGCATGGTTATGAGTTGCTCATGGGAGGGAAATTGAATGCCAAAGCACTGTAGGTGGATAATGAATTCACTGTGCACATCCCAAATGTCATTAAGTAAGTCTCTGCATACTTGCAGTAGCTAATAAACTATCATCGAGTGGAAACAGCTTGTGAGATGCTGAGCTTTATGGCTGATAAATTTGTCCAGCAGTATTTCCATATTATGCAGGCAAGCTCAGTCCAATCTCCTCCATTCTTTTTCATGGGCAAGAAGACCTTTTTGGTCCTTTCTGTTCTATTTTTTTCTTTTTTTAGTCAAACGGGTAGTGCCAGCTTAGCATGTAGAATAGAAAAAAAATTCACAGTTTGTAGTGATAGCAGCCAGTACCAAAAAAATAGAATTTGGCTACTGCCACAGGAAGAAAGCAGAAGATGTGCCTTAAGATTTCTATCTATTGTTGGTTTGTTTATTTATCAATTAGATGTTTATGCCATCAATTAAAGCTTTCTGGGCATTTCTTCTATATTGCCAAAGTATGTCTGAGTTTAGGTCTGTGAAACTAGGGGTATTCTGTTTGTAAAGGAAGACCATTTACCTAGCTTCTTTAAATTGTTCCTAATTCTCTTTTATTGTCTGTATTATTATGTATTATGAGTTGCACAAGCAAAGGGAGGGAACTTGAAGAGTTTCAGCCTGTCACTTTCACTGTCAGGGACAGAGATTTGTGAGAGTTATGCTGCTACCACCACAGTCTTGTGAGGCTAGCAGCTTCCAACAGAACCTGAAGCCCTTTTCAAAGTCAAGCACTTCAAATCAAAAGGTGGAATTGTAAGCTCCCAAATCCCAAAGTAAAACATGTTTATCTTTCTGTAAAAAGAGAGGAAATGCTTTTCAAACAAAAAAGCAAAATAGATCTAAAACAACACCAAACTACTTACTATTTTCTAGGCTTGAAATTGGAACATGGAGTTGAGTTACATTTGCTTTTAATTATAGAATCAAGATAAATTGATCCAACTCCATATGATTTTCTTCATGCCAAAGAAAAAAACACTCTGACAATGCAAATCTTGCCTGCTCCAAATGTTTACCACAGATGGGCAATTAAGCCTGACTTTCTTTAAAAACAATTATCTTCTTGATTTTGTAATATAAAATATGATTTAGTTTTCTATTTGGGCAATGTTCAGTTTCGAAATTCCTCCCCTGCTGCCTATCTTTCTTTTTCCCTAGAGTTTTATATCATATCAATTTAGAATAAATTAAAATAAATTTCTGATTAGATGCTAACTAAATATAAGATTTCCAGGTAATATATTTAAATCAAAAGAGATACATCAAAATATTTGCTGATGTATTCATGTTGTCCCTAGTTGTATCCATTTGTATGCTTCACAATTGAAATGTTCTCCATACCTTTACATTTCTTTGGAAATATCAAAATATGAAGGTAATCCATGCAAAAGGCATTTTCAGAGGGTTATATCCTCCAAATAATATGATATTTGGAGCAGAAGTCCAATGACTACTAGGTAGCAATACAGAGACCTAGAAAAGCTTAGTAGCAAAGCTCTTTGGTCCTTTTCACTGAATTTTTGCAGGCCAGTTATGGTAGCCCTTAGTTATACATATTGCTTAGTTTTATAATGACACCCTTAACTGTATTTGTTTTCTTATTTCTCCAAACTCTTATGCTTTTTTTTAAAAAAAAGATAATTTGTATTGCTAACAAAATGCACACACAAAAAACTCATTTATTAAAATCTGTTAAGATATCTCCAAAGCAATAGAAGGATGATTAATACAGAATTAATGTAGATAATGAAACAGAATTTCATTAAAGTTATTACAGCATGTAGATTATACATAGATATGTGGGACATTTTAAAATGGCTGGGTAGAAATTAGTGCTAATTTCATGTCTGAATAATGCTTGAGACTATTGAAAATAAGAGATGGGGTATGGGAAGAAGAGATTGTTCTTATTGTAATTTAAGAAGAGATGAAAAGTTATTAAAACTGTTTATTGTGTGATGAAGGTTGGAAATCATTTCTTTATATATTATATTTCTTTTTCTTTGTCATATACTTTTCTTTTTCTTTCTGTTCTTTATATCTTTCTCTACTCTGCATCTTTACTCAGTCTTTTTAATTTTGCATTAGTTTGTTAGTTTTTACTATTTTAATTGTAATCTTTAATAAAATTACCTGAAAAAAAGAAACTATTTAAAAAATAGTGTTCAACAAAATGTATGCATTATTACTCCACCCCACCCAAAAAGGAAGAGATAAAAGAAGAACCCTTTTTAAAGAATCCTTTCAGTTTTATGAGTAAAGTGAATCTGAAAGCATAGGGACTTAAATTTGTGGAAGTTTCTTTATTGGTAAATGCAGATTTGAAGAAATGATACCTTGTGGGATTTGCTTTGTCAGGAAGATGGCCCACAATGCACTCTCCAATTAATGCATCTTATTATGGTTGTCGTATGCAAAAATATCCTCCTCTTTACATTTTTAGGTGTTTCTCTTGCCTTTTGCCTGTACCAGGTTTTTTTTTAGCTTTGTGGGTGGCCTAATAATAACTTAATTATTTTAGAATATACTTGGAACTTCATGTTTTGAAAAACAAATGTTTTAATTCATCAATATCTTCAGGGTTACATAAGAACAAATTTTCATTTTTCAAGCTGGTATATGAGTAGTTTAAAGTTCTCTGTAAAGTGGGGGGAAGCCCTTGTTTTATTTGTAATTTTGATGTCTTTTGATGAATGCACCAATTTCAGTACTTTGCTGTGTTGGTACTAATTTCAGTGGATGAGTATCATTTAGCATGATTTGTCATGTTAGGTGAATGGAGATTCAGGTCCTTGACTTACTATAATTTGTTTAGCAGCCATTCAAAGTTACGGTGGCATTGAAAAAAAGTGGCTTACCACCAGTCCTCGCTCTTATGGCCATTGCAAGGTCCCCACGGTGACATGATCAAAATTTGAGTGCTTGGCAACCAGCGTGCATTTACAACAGATACCCAGGGTCATATAATCACCATTTGCAACCTTCCCAGCCAGCTTCTGGCAAGCAAAGTGAATTGGGGAAGCTGGTTCGCTTAACAACTGATTCACTGATTAACAACTGCAGTGATTCACGTAACAACTGTGGCAAAAAGGTCATAAAATCTGGCACAGCTCAATTAACCACAGCCACCTTGCTTAGCAACAGAAATTCTGGTTCCAGTTGTGGTTGTAAATCAAGGACTACCTATAATTAAAGCTTTGCTTTCTGGCAGATGTCTCTAGACAAATGTAGTCTCTTATCATGCTTAATTAATGCTTTTCCCCCACCCCCCAGGTTTGGCCCTCCACTATTGATGCGAGAAGATAGAGCCATGTCATGGGAACAGCTGCAGCAATGTATCCTGGGAAAAATGCGCTATTTGATGAGAAGAGAGGCCCAAATGCAGGCAAGTCTATCCTGATACCTCAGTCAGATTGTGATTGTACCAATTTACTAAGTAGAAGAGCACTAAAAGCAATGCCTGAGTTCATAGGCAGGAGGAGATGGGCTCTTCGTCCCTTTATAAGTGCTTAAGCCAGAGCAAAACTGGTTTTCAGTTTTACAGTTTACACCGGCTTATTTCCTTAAAATGATTCGAATCCGTGTCATTGGTTTTTCCTGTGTGGTGAAAATCACCAAACACTCTTTAGAACCTCCGAAGTAGCTCTCGCCTTGTCCTCCCTTGTCCTAAGCCTGAAGAATGGCCCATGTTCATTCTTCAACACTCTAATGAAAAGAGTAATCATCCTGCCAACGTTGCACTAGTATTTGTGATGCTTTCTTAGACGTCAGGATACGAGACCTACTTTTGAGACTTTATGAACTGCGGTCTGATACAGAAGAAGCAATAGAGAAAAGGAAGGGGAGGGGCGGGGAGGGGAGGGGAGAGCTGGGCGGGGTGGAACTGTTTTTCTTACTTTTGTAACTCAGAAACTTGTGATCGCTTCCTGAATTCACTTAGGGACAAATGAGTCATTTAAAATGTTGTATTTTTCCTGCATGTCTCTAGCCTTCCAGAGTTGTTTTAAGTGGGTAAAAAGTTTTAATTAAATTACAGCTGGTTAAATCATAATCATTTGTCGCAAGGGACTTAAAATTAATTTCCTGTGCAAAATGAAGATTGATAATCAAATCCAGATTCAGGATAGTCACTTTTAGATGCTTGCTGGTTCTATTTCTTCCACATGATTATTGCTCTTTAGCAAACTCAGTGGAGAAAGTGCTCCTTTTGAGTCTATTAATCCCTTCCGTTCTGCCATTTGAAACTTTTGGAAATAAAAAATTCAGGAATAATGAAGGAGTTTCATGTACTAGTTTCATGTATTTAATTGAACAAATATTCTCACAGGGTCTATAATTATAGCTTTCCTTTCCTTTCCATGCTGAATGATTGATAGGAGATGATTCCTTTATAATGTGCAAATGAAGTAGCCTTATATATACAGAAATATATATTGCAGAGTCTCCTGTAGGTAGGTTACGGGGGCATGTAACACTTTGTTTTCAGTTGAAAGTGATGCATTGCAACCTGTGCATATGCATATGGCTGCTTTTAGTACAGGTAGTCCTTGCTTACTGACTGCCTTGTTTAGTGATCCTTTGAAAGTATGATAGTTTTAAAAAAACAACAACAACAACCAGCATTTATAATCATCATAGTAGCATCCTATGGTTACATGATCCCCATTTGGGCATTTCACAAACGGCTTGCAACATGCCAAGATAATAGAGAAAGAGAAAGTAAAATTGTAAATTGCAGTCATATAATGTTTTGCTTAATGGCTGCGGCAATTCACTTAATGGCCAAATAAGGTAATAAGCTTGTTGTGGTCATGTGATTTTTGGTGATGCTTAGTGATTGAGTTGCCAGACCAATTGTCCACTAAGCGAGGACAACCTGTCAATTTTAGACAAGGACTCTATTCATGTTCTTGCAAATCCAAAGCTTCTCTTCCGATATGGTAGTCAAAGCCATGTGTAATTCTAGTGGCCAGGATTTGACACATTACAGTGTATTGCTGAGTTCAGTGCTGTTTTTCTCATTCTCCTGAATGGCAACTGTTCATTTCAAAGGCAGGAGGTCGGTGAGGTCCAATCACTGGGGATTAAACTGATCTGAAGATGCTTAGGACTGAGTGTATTCACTTACCTTGTTTCCAGATAGTTTTGAAAGAACTTACCAGGGATTTTGTTTGTGGATAACTGGATATGGGTTTGTTTGTGGGTGGTTTTTTTTTTTTTTTTGCAATCTATAGGTTTGCACCTTGCCTGAAAGCAAGCACATTATATTGTGTTTTTGCTCTATTTATATTTCTGTGGCTGAATTATATGGCATAGGATGTAATAAGAGCAAGAGAATAATTTTTTTTTTACTATGTTGATCTCTGAAGCCCTCTGGGTGGTTACACTTACACGTAATTACACTTATAATATTGGCTTCAAGTTGGCATAGCAGATGCAAAATGCTCAGTGAAGATTTCCAAAGAAGCCACCAGGCACTGCATCATATAGGGCTGATACGGGGCTGATGCTCAAAATATAGGGCACTGCATCATATAGGGCTGATGCACAAAATAGAACACTGTGATTTTTGTTCTCAGAAGCTCTTTTGAACTCAGAATCCATAGTTTTTGTGGAAAGTTTAGAGATGTAATAATAAATTTAGGAATTCATTGCTACAGAGACCTGTTGTCCTCTAATTTCTTTGTAGAAATCTAAGAAGTCAGGGTTGTCAGAGGTTACTCAGAGATAAATGAAAATTATTTTTCCCATGATCAAAGTTCTTAAACAAGAACCAAAGAGATCCAGATTACTTTTAACCATGGAATATCACTGGATATCTTTTGGCCAGTCGTTTTTCTTCTTAGACTGAATACCACACAGGATTCTTTTTCTTCATCTTGGCCTGGAGCGGGGTGGGGAGGTAATCAGAAAAGATTTCTACTCAGACTCCAGAAAAGTGTTTTGTAAGCCACACTGAATGAGATGGATTAAATGACAGCTTCCAATATTTTTATTTGCCGTTCTGCATGTGGCTTGTAGGAACAACTGTTCTGCATCAGCTAATATGATATAAAGGACTCATAGAAAATGGGGAGCCGGCAGCACACTTTGTCTACAGGGGAGCTGCCCCATAGCTTCTAGAGATGAAATGCTAAGATGGAGACACTTAGCAGGACCACCTTGATCAAAAGAGGCTTTTGAGTGCCATAACAGCTTCCTGTGAAACCTAAAGCAGTATATACATTGCTCAAGGCAATGTTTATATTGCTCCCTCCACCTGTTTTTCCCAACAATCCTGTGTGGTAAGTTGGGCTATTGGAGAGTGACAGCCTTCAAGTCACCCAGTGATCTTCTGTGAACTTGAACCTGGGTTTCCCAGCTCCTAGCCCTACCTTTGAATCACTACATATCCATGGTTGTCTACATTATTTTCTGTACATAAAGAATAAACAAATAATTTTCAAATGATACCTCACTACTGTACTACAATGGTTCTGGGGCTGAGAGGAGACAAATGGTCCCTAATTACAAAGGTAGAGAGTCAGGGAATTTGATGCAAATATTGAGAAACTCTGTATAAACAAAGAAGAACAGGAGAATTCCCTTTAAGTTCTGTGAACAGAGACAGTAGTAAGAAGAGACTCAGAATGACTCTTCCTGGACTCACTGGGTGAGTCCAGGAAGGGAGGGGAGGAAACTCACGATCACTCTTGCAAGATTTGTTATTACAGTTTAAGTCAATAAAGTATGGTTCTAATTTTCCTGTGGACTTGATTTTCTGGTCTGGTCTACCTTGTGAGGCTGATACCAGGTGAGCTTTTTGGGCTGAAAGTGCACTAGAATTTGTGGGGGAAACCCTCCCCCACAGCATTTTGGAATCTTAAAAATCTCCTTTTCAGGACAGATTAGGTTAATTGATTTTCTGACATTAAAGGCAGATGGTTATGTTCTCAATATACCTTAATCAGGTAGTAACTATACCAAGGCCTATGTTAATTTCTTTAACATAGAAAATTGACCAGCAAATGTCCAGCAGTAGATTGAGAACAGAGAAAGTATTTGTCCCATGTACAAATTTAATTAGCTGAATGTGCTTTTATAATATACAGTGATGGTTACTCAATAGATGGTCGATTTAAAGCACGGGGGTCAAACTTGTGGCGCCACGTTGCCGTCACGTGAAGTATCGCAATGTTTTCCCCCTTCGCGGTGGGTGTGGCTTATGCATGATGCATCTGGCCCACGGGCCACCAGTTTGACACCCCTAATTTAAAGGGATCCAGATAAATCATTGGTAAATATCAAGGGCTATAGTTGTAATAACTTTATAAAAACTCAATGTTTAGAATCTGCATGCAATTAAATCTGGTTGCTGTAGTAGACGATAATGAAAGTGAAATACTCCACTCAAGTCCCACTTTGGGTCTTGCAAGAATCGTCTCTTTGGCCACTATTATAAACAAAAAGTTGGATTAGAGAGCTCCCTATTCTGTTCTTCCACAGCATTTGTTAAGTTTCTATGTTCTCTTTAGAGTTCCGTGTTGTAGAATTGATTCAATCGCTGAGATAGCCTTCTTTTGGTAGAAAAGTATTGGATATTCCCTTTGTTTTAACTGCTCTATCACTCCCTCATCCCTGATACTTGTGTTTCCACCATCTGCATTAGGTGTTTAACAAGCCCCTTTATAACTTAGCACACATATTTTTTTTGGATGTGTGATTCTAAAGCAGTGTTCGTCAACCTGGTCCCTATCGCTCACTAGTGGGCGTTCCAGCTTTCATGGTGGGCAGTAGAGGTTTTGTCCCCTACTTTATAAATCACCATTACTGTGGAACTGGCGGGTGGTTAGAGAAAATTTTACTACTAACAGAGATACAAAAGTGGGCGGTAGGTATAAAAAGGTTGACTACTCCTGTTCTAAAGCATGCATTTCATTAAATTGGTTTAATTAAAATATGGAAGTATTTAATTAACTCTGTGGCCCTCTGCTGCTTTATTGCTATCCAGGGATATTTAGAAGACTAGCTAGCAATACCAGCTGGTCATTTGGGGGCAAATGGGTATGCTTGCTACAGTGAGGCCTTGGCATAAATGTAGACAAGCCCAGAGAAAGCAAATAGCAAGTGATTTTGCCTAGATTTCTCTGATACTCCATCTGGGATGTGGAAAGAAATCCTATAAGAGAGTCTTTAGGAATGCCTAAAAGTAGGAACAATCTATAATCATGAAATAAAAATGGGGGGAAAGAACCTTCTGAAAAAGTCAGCCTAAGATTTTTTATCCTTGTACTGAAGAGAACAATGTGCCAAAAATGTTTCATTATATCTCTTAAGCAGAATCAAAAATAGAGTAATATGCTGTCTTTCTAGTGGGGAGGGGTAAAATGTACATGCCTGACAGCTTGCTTCTTTTTAGGGTCAAGAAGAGAAAATACAGTATGTGCAACTTAACCAGTCAGACTCCAGTTTGCATAACATAAAAGAGATTTTGGCAATTAATCTTCTCTTAGCAGAAAATTTTCATTATTTGCATTTTTTAAAATTAAACCTTACAAGAGTTTTTAGATTTAATATAGCCAAGATTGTCAATTGCAAGTCTATATTAGCATTCCCTTGTCTGGAATCCCCCAGAATCATATAGAGTAGAGTAAATGTAGAGTAGAGTAGAGTAGAATAGAATAGTTTTATTTGGCCAAATGTGATTAGACAGCAAGGAATTTGCCTCTGATACAGAAGCTCTCAATGTGCATGCAAACCAGCAGAATAATGATAATCGTAGTAATAATACCAATAGGAGGGGAAAATAAGATAATAAGAAGGATAATAGTATTGCTACAGCCGTACTATTTGGGCAATATACATCATCTTTTGACAGCACTGTGAGAATTAAAAATTCAGTGATGGCCTGAGGGCAAAAAACTGTGTATAGTTCTTTTGGCCTGCAATGCCCTATCGTGCCATCCTGAGGGGAAGAATTGAAACAGCTTATGTCCAGGATGTGAAGGGTCTGAAGATATCTTCCTGGCCCGCCTTCTGACCCACACATTACACAGGTCTTCTGTGGAAGGCAAGTTGGTTGCAATTATTCTTTTTGCAGTCTTAACTATCTTTTGGAGTCTGTGCTTGTCCTTTTTGGTTGTTGTATGCCCAGAAAGTTAGAGACCTACATATGACAGATTCAATAGTTCCTCTGTAAAAATGTCCCCAGATCCTGGGACAGTCTGAACTCTTTAAGTTGACAAAGAAAGAATATTCTTTGTTGTGCCTTTTTAGTGATGTTTCTAATGATACAGGTGAAACTTGAAAAATTAGAATATCATGCAAAAGTTCATTTATTTCAGTAATGCAACTTAAAAGGTGAAACTAATATACGAGATAGACTCATTACATGCAAAGCAACATAGTTCAAGCCGTGATTTGTCATAATTGTGATGATGATGTAAACACCAAATCCACAATCTCAGAAAATTAGAATATTACATGCAATCAATAAAACAAGGATTGTACCTAGAACAGTATCTGACCTCTGAAAAGTATAAGCATGCATATGTGCTCAGTACTTGGTTTGGGCCCCTTTCACAGCAATTACTGCCTCAATGCGGCGTGGCATGGAAGCTATCAGCCTGTGGCACTGTTGAGGAAGACCAGGATGCTTCAATAGCAGCCTTCAGCTCTTCTGCATTGTTCAATCTCATATCTCTCATCTTTTCTTGGCAATGCCCCATAGATTGTCTATGGGGTTCAGGTCAGGCGAGTTTGCTGGCCAATGAAGCACAGTAATCCCACGGTCATTGAACGAGGTTTTGGTGCTTTTGGTAGTGTGGGCAGGTGCCAAGTCCTGCTGGAAAATGAAGTCAGCATCCCCATAAAACTCATCTGCAAAAGGAAGCATGAAGTGCTCCAAAATCTCCTGGTAGATGGCTGCGTTGACCCTGAACTTAATGAAGCCCAGTGGACCAACATCAGCAGATGACATGGCTCCCCAAATCAACACAGACTGTGAAAACTTCACACTGGACTTCAAGCATCTTGCAGTGTGTTCCTCTCCACTCTTCCTCCAGACTTTGGGTCCTTGGTTTCCAAATGAGATGCAGACCAGGTCTGTTTTTCTTTAGCCCAGGTAAGATGCTTCTGATGTTGTTTGTTGTTCAGGAGCAGGTTGACAAGAGGAATATGATATTTGAAGCTCATGTCCAGGATCCGTCTATGTGTGGTGGCTCTTGATGCACTGACTCCAGCCTCAGTCAACTCCTTGTGAAAGTCCCCAACATTTTTGAATGGCCTTTTCCTGACAATCTTCTCCAGGCTGGGGTCATCCCTGCTGCTTGTGCACCTTTTTCTTCCACACTTTTCCCTTCCACATAACTTTCTATTAATGTGCTTTGATACAGCACTTTGGGAACACCCAACTTCTTTTGCAATTACCTTTTGAGGCTTTCCCTCCTTATGGAGCATGTCAGTGATGGTTTTCTGCACAACTGTCAGGTCAGCAGTCTTTCCCATGATTGTGATTCCTACTAAACCAGACTGAGAGACCATTTAAAGGCTCAGGAACCCTTTGCAGGTGTTATGGCTTAATTTGCTGATTAGAGTGGGACACTTTGAGCCTAAAATATTGAACCTTTTCACAATATTCTAATTTTCTGAGATTGTGGATTTGGGGTTTTCATCAGCTGTAAGCCATAATCATCTCAATTTTGACACATCACAGCTTGACCTATCTTGCTTTGCATGTAATGAGTCTATCTCATATGTTAGGTTCACCTTTTAAATTGCATTCCTGAAATAAATGAACTTTTGCACGATATTCTAATTTTTGGAGTTTCACCTACATTTCAAGTCCTAAGAGATGGTAGAACCCAAAAAACTTGATACTGTGATGCCTAATATGGTAAGAAGTAGTAAAATAGAAGGGCTCCTCCTAAAATCCACTCTCATCTCTACAGTTTTAAGAGTATTCAGCTCCAGATTGTTACTGCTAGGACATCTGCCTTTTTAGTAAGTGTCCATGTGCTTGGGTCCCCTATACTAAAGATTTGCTGTTGATCAGAGAGCCTTTGGCAAATGTATTGCAATTCATAGTAGTTTCCTGCTTCTAACAGCCCATGATGCTGATGCTAAGAAGTTCAGTTCATTAATTCAAGAAGAGTCTAAAAGAGACTCCTATCTTCATCTTTGGTGGCATTATTTGCAATTGAATCTTGCTTGACATTTCTAATCTCCTGAACAGATTCTGTCCTCTTAAGAGAAGGCTACCTAGTGATAAAGCTTCAGGGCAACAAAAGAAAGTACAAAGCAGGATCATTACTAAGTCCAAGAAGCCGTGTTAGGTTATTTTGAGGCCCCAGTGGTCCCTCAGGATTTCATTATTATTATTTTTGGTATCAGAAAATTTTTTCTCCAGGGCCCACTTAGCCATGTTATGGGAAAAGCTAGGTGGTCATGTAAGTGATTGCCACATATTACCTTTTCTGAGTTTGAGGGATGAAACATTCATCCATTAGCTGTATCCTTCGTTTTTGCCTCTCTCATTGAAATTACTTGAATCCAGGGGCAGAAGAAATCCATTCCAGTGTTATTTTGTTCGTTGAAATAATATTCCGTGCATAGAAATGTGTTAATTAAAATAGATGTAACCGGGTAATACTATTTCATCTTTAGCTCCAACTAGTGTGTGAATTTAATTAGTCCCTGAAGTGACAACCAGCTATCTCAGATAGAATTATTGTGAGATGGAAAAGAGCTGGAAAAAGCAGGTTGCTGGTTAACTTCTACTCATGTCCTAAAATTCACGAAGCATGTGTGTTGGAATGTAACAGTCTTCCTGAAATCTGTATGGGAATAGTGGATTATAATCTGAATGCTGTTAGGATAATGGATTCACATTTGCCTTCTCATCAGACTACATTACTGTCTCTATCAGAAGATGAGGAAGCTGGACACAAAACATTGAAATTCAGAACGTATTGGCTAATCGGATGTGGCCAAAAAAGCATTATGGAAAGAGAGGGCAAAGTAAATTAGTTCATTTGTATGATGATGAGTAAATTGCACTAGGGAGAAGGGAATGAATTGTAAAACAATTTTTCTGAAGGAACCAGAGCCAGGTGGGATTGCAGTGCTACTCTGAATCCATCTGCTTTCATGAACATGTACTATAACTTACTTTATCATCAGGCTCACACTCTTTTAAAAAAATAATAATTAATTTTACTTCTACACAAACTTCTGTATTTGTATAGAAATGGAGAAAGTTATAAACATGCACTAAGATGTTTCAATATTTCACTACTTTTAAGGTATTTTTGAGGATGTTTTTTTCTTTCTATCTCTGTTTTGTTGATTGTGTTATGACCCTCATAAGATCATTAAATGAGCTAAGTTGCCAAATAAATTCTATGCATAAATAAATAAATCTTCCTTGTATGAAAGGACAGTTGATTTAAAATTCACATTAAAGTTCATGAACATTCATGTTCACGGACCACTGATTACATTTTGTGTTCAGGAGAGTCTTAACCATAGAGACCTGGTCCTGAGCTTGCTTTTATGTTACATCTTTTACTTAGCTTAGTATCTTTGAGAGTTTGAGAGCCAGTTTGGTGTAGTGGTTTAGGCATCAAACTAGAAACTGGGAGACAGTGAGTTCTAGTCCTACTTTGGGCATGAAGCCAAATGGCTGACCTTGGGCCAGTCACTTTCTCTCAGCCCTACGAAGGAGGTGATGGCAAACCACCTCTGAAAATTTGCTAAAAAACTGCAGGGATGTGTCCTGAGAATCAGAAATTATTGATCAAAAAATATTATTCTAACTGGTTAGCATTTTGGCTTTTATACTGACCTATAATACTTTACAACACTCTCTGAGAGGTTTACAATGTCAGCATAATGTCCCCAATAATCTGGGTATGCATTTTACTGACCTTGGATGGATGGATGGATGGATGGATGGATGGATGGATGGATGGATGGAAAGCTAAGTCAACATCAGGATTGAACGTATGGGCAGAGTTTGCCTGCAATACCTTACTTTAACCACTGTGCCACTATTGCGAAGAACTCCTCAGTGTCAAAGACTCAATCCATTGGCAGGAATATATTTGGCTACTTCCCAACAATACCCTCCTGCATTAAAAGCAATTTATCTAGAAGGAAATAAAAATATGTGCTGATGGACATCATTGGACAAGGAGGCGAGCCAATAATCTGTCTTATATTTGCTTTACTCCGGATCAACTGAATGCCCCATCTATTTTTTGGTGCTAAGTGGGAATTGTTTCTAAGTAAGGAAAAGCATTGTGTGGTTTTTAAAGATCCTTAGATGCAGGCATGACTTGAGGGTGTCCCTTCAGCAGTATTTCACAACAGGACTTACTGAGGAGCGGGGGAGAACTTGGGTAACTGAGCTGAGAAAGACCCCTTTTGCCTAAAGCCAAAGAGGATTGCTGTCAGAAAAGTTGGATTTGGAATCCAAATAACAGATAACAGATAATCAGAGTTGGAAGGGACCTTGTAGGTCACCTAGTCCAACCCCCTGCCCAAGCAGGAGACCCTACCCTCTGACAGATGGGAGTCCAATCTCTTCTTGAAAGTCTGAAGTGATGGCGCTCCCACAACTTCCAAGGGCAAGCTGTTCCATTGGTTGATTGTTCTCACTGTCAGAAAGTTTCTCTTTATTTCCGGGTTGAATTTCTCCTTGTTCAGTTTCCATCCATTATTCCTTGTCTGGCCTACAGGGGCTTTAGAAAATAGTTTGACCCCTTCCTCCCTGTGGCAGCCCCTCAAATATTGGAAGACTGCTATCATGTCTCCCCTGGTCCTTCTCTTCACTAGACTAGCAAAACCCAGTTCCTGCAACCGTTCATTGTATATTTTAGTTTCCAGTTGCCTAATCATCCTGGTTGCTCTTCTCTGTACTTTTTCTAGAGTCTCATCTTTTTTACAGTGTGATGATTAAAAGTAGATGCAGTATTCTCGGAGTGGTCTTACTAAGGCTTTATAGTATTAGTACCTCACTTGATCTTGATTGTATCCCTCTGTTAATGCAATTTAGGATTGCATTAGCTTTTTTGCTGCTGCTGCATACTGCTGGCTCATATTTAGCTGGTTGTCCACTAAGACTCCAAGATCCGTGCATTTATAGTTTGACTCATGGTTTCAAACAGTATACACTCAAACCACAGTTCACTACTTTTAAATATATATATATCAGTGTGTTTTGGTATCATATAATCTGTAAGGAATGTACTTTTGGTGCATGTTTACATTGTTGGGAGCTAGCTACAAACTTAGACATTTCCCAGATTAAAAAATGAACATTGCGTTAGTCAAAAAATATAGCTTTATAGTCTGTGTTTACTACATCACAGTATAATAACATTTAAGTATCTCCTGGAGTAATCTTGCTCGGCCCATAGAAAGATGCATACCGTGAGGTTAACCGCAGAGCTTTCTTAAAATGCTACAGTCCTCGTTCTTCTTGTCCATGACAAGAAGCTCCTAATTTGAGAAATGCCTTCCATGGGGAGAAAGGAACATGATATTTTCATGGCTCATTATCTTTTCCTGCTTCATTTTTCTTTTCAGGCTAGTGGGAGTCTGTTCCAGGTGCGAGTAATTGGAGGGTCTTCTCTGTGCAGCTATCTCTCTTCTCAGGACAGATGGCCTCTGTATCATCCCGCTGTGGACAGGTAAGAAATTATTGACTAAAAGGAGCCTGTAATCAAAGCTTAGGAATGAGAACCCTACCTAAATTATTTCCTGCCGAAAAGCATCTTCTGAGCCACGTCTTTTTTAATTAGTCCAATTCCTCTTCCTTCCTTCTCTTTCTGCCTAAGCATCAAAAGGAATCTTCTGCATTATGAGAGAAGGCATTTTGTTTATAAATAATTACTACAGTGTATTCACTTTCAAACTATGTTGCCTTCTTGAGTAGATCACAGTTTGTATAAGCAAAATTCTCCTCTCAGATACATCATAAACATAATATGCAAAATGGGATATTAAAAATCCTACCTTTTACCAGTTCAACTTGAATACAGGCTATACATCAGTCAGAGTCACTTGCTGAGGTCGGTGGCTGAAGAAACCAAATAAGTAAATAAATAAAAATAGTAATATACAAAAAAATATTCAAGCTGAGTTTTGCAGGATTAGGGGAATAACAGAGTTGGAAGGGACCTTGGAGGTATTCTAGGCCAATTCCTCTGCTCAAACAGGGAACCCTATACCAGGGCTGTCAAACTCGCGGCCCACAGGCCAGATGCGTCACGCACTGGCCACGCCCACGCCTGGTTTAGCGAAGAGGGGAGAAGTCACGATATGTTGACGTGAGTTTGACAACTTTGCCCCATACCATTCCAGAGAAGTGGCTTCTCAATCTCTTCTTAAAAGCCTCCAGTGCTGAAACACCCGCAACTTCAGAAGGAAAGCCACTGGTTAATTGTTCTCACTGTTAGGAAAGTTCTCCTTAGTTCTAGGTTGCTTCTTTCCTTGTTTAATTTCCAACCATTTCTTCTTACCCTGCCTTCTGGTGCTTTGGAGAATAGGTTGACCCCTTCTTAAATGTTGGCAGCCCCTCAAATATTGGAACACTGCTGTCATGCCCAAAGGATCAGGTCCAAAGGGACAAAGGGTTCTGTAGTTGCAAGGCAGCACCCAAATTTTCTCTTTCTATCTCAGGTACTGCATGTAATTCTTTAAATGTATTCCAAGTCTTCTCACTCTGCTGATCTGTACTTTCTTGCTGTGATGTTTGATTTTCAACCTTAGTAATGAGCTAGCATTGTCCACTGCATCCAAAGGCAGTAGCTGGCTTAATGGATATAGGCAAAGCCATTTGCCGAGATAGCACTGCCCGTCCATGTCTTAGCAGCTACTGCCCAGTACAGTTACCTTCCTCTTCCTACTGAGAGGAGTAGCCAGATAGCATCTGTATAGTCTTAATGTATTTGTCATTTTACACTAACAGGACAACAACCTGGCTTTGAAGAGCATACAGTTAAAATAGCAGAATGTTTAATAAATGTTTCTTTTGCCTATTGTAGCAGAAAGTTACAAGGGACAAATAAAATGGGATTTACCTCTCAGCCAATAATCCCAAGGCGCACATGCACGCAAACCGCAACCACACTACACTGTCAGGCATGATTTTCTCTGTATTGTTGTTGGTTGTTCATACTATCAAATATAATTCATTTGCTTATGAAAACATGATCTTTTCTTTTATAAAAGGTGGAAAAGGTGCTAAGAGGCTTCCGGGAAGGAATGGGGGGAAATGAATGTATGGAGTTCAGTAAGATATACTTTGTGCATGTGTACGTGTGTGTATGTGTGTGTGTGTGTGAATCTTCAAAGCAGTGTTGATTCTTGATGACTGCCTGGACAAGCCCCTACAGTTTTCTTGCCAAGATTTGAAAGTGGTTGCCACTGCCTCCTTCCAGGGACTGAGAAAGAGCGACTGGCTCAGGTTCACTCAACTGGCTTTGTACCTAAGACAGAATTAGAACTCAGTCTTCTGGGTTCTAGCCTGGCACTCAGCCACTACAACCAGCTGGCTCTCTTGCTACTTTATTTTGGTGTGTGTGTGTGGGGTGTGTGTGTGTGCATTTAAGGCTATTGCATTTTACATTCAGAACCTGAAAAACAGACCGGCATGTGGGACCTCATTTGTCTCCTTGTTTCCTGATTACTTTAACTAGTGTGTGTGTGCAGCCCAACTACTTCTAGTGGATTTTTATTATGACGATTAATGATGATGATGATGATGATGATGATGATGATGAATGAGTTCTTCTGTGAGAGGAGTCTGCCCCCTGCTGACAGCTAGGCAAAACTGACTCTCATCTGTGGTGTGGCTTCTTGTGTGCTAGTAGTATTGGAGCCAACGCCTTTGGTGTATCAATCAAGGAGACTTTGCGGAGTTCAAGGATAGCAGAGTCTGCTTTAGAGTCATTAAAGGTGGCCCTTGACTTTCAACCAGGATGGAGCCCATAATTTCTGTCATAAGTCATAGTGGTCATAAGTTGAGGCGCCACACGACCAACTCAATTTTAAAACCCCTTTTTGTGGTGGTTAAGTGAACACGGGGGTCATCTAGTGAATGGAGCAGTTGTTAAACAAACATAGCTGTCATTAAGCAAATCTATTTATTCCTATGGATGTTTTTTGCCAGAAACTGGCCAAAAAAGCTGGAGACCTGCAAAAAAAAATCTTCAGCTGCAGTCACATGACCATGCTGGCTGCAAAACTGGTTGCCAAGCACCCAAATGTGGTCATGTGACTGCAGGGAGTTGCGTACCGCCACCAGATTCCACAACCGCTTTGTATGTAGATTGGGGAAGGCCATAACTTTGAACAGTCGCTCAGTGACTAGTTGCTAAGTGGAAGATTGTACAAGTAGTCCTCGAATTGCAACCATAGTTGAGCCCAAAATTTATGTGGCTAAGTGAAATATTTGTTAAGGGAGTATGTCCCATTTTATGACTTTTCTTGTCACGGTTGTTCAGTGAATCACTGCAGTTGTTAAAATAGTAACACGGTCGTTAAACGAATCTGGCTTCCCCGTTGACTGTCAGAAGTTCACAAAAGGTGACACCATGACCTCTGGGACACTGCAACAGTCATAAATGCATATCAGCTATTAAGCATCTGAATCAGTGGTGGGATTTAAACATTTTTACTATCAGTTCTGTGGGTGTGGCTTGGTGGGCATGGCAGGGGAAGGATACTTTAAAATTTCCATTCCCTCCCCACCCCACTAACCTGCTTTCCCCCATTAACCTGCTTTCCAGCTCCATTCTCCTGTGCAGGGCAACAAAAGTAAAACTAGCCGATCAGCTGGGACTCGGGAGGCAGAGAATAGATGGGGACAGGGCTGGTCAGAGGTGGTATTTTCTGGTTCTCTGAATTACTCAAAATTTCCGCTACTGGTTCTCCAGAACTGGTCAGAACCTGCTGAATACCACCTCTGATCTGAATGCAAATCACATGACCATGGGGATACTGCAACCGTCATAAGTGTGAAAAACGGTCCCTTTTTTCAGTGCCGTTGTAACTTCGGACAGTCACTATGTGAACTATTGTAAGTTGAGGACTACCTGTATATATATTTTTAAATGTAAAAGAAATCTTTAAATGTAAATAATGAAGCGAGGAAAAAAAAACCCTCTATAGTTTCCTGACTTGTAAGTCTAAGGGAAGCCATAGAAGTCATACATAGGCCTGGAGTATGTTTATTATGGGGTGTCTCTGAGATCCCATATATCTGAGGCTTCCCATTGGCCTCCACTGTGAGTGTACTTCCTGACCCCCAATTTTTCCATGAATCAATTCTCCAAGCCTTTAACGAATCATTTATTTGAACTGCATTCGCTCGAGGCTGCTCTTCAAGAACTGGTGGTGTTACAACCCTCCCTCCCCCATGGATCTAATGGCTTTATTTTCTTACAGAGCGTTGCAATTTGGAGGACCTGGCGGCCCCGTCCACGTGAAGCTGGTAGTCGAATGGGATCTTACCACCAAAGAAGGGTGAGTTTGCGTTGCACCCTCCCATTTGTAAATAACAAGAGAGTTGATGGGTTTCACTGACTATCCATAAAAGGCAGAGATGTGGCTTCCAAAAAGGCTTTCATTACAGCTTCTGTGGCTCGTGATTCTTTCTGACTTCAGATACATGCATGGAAAGAGAGAGGGGAGAGGGACAGATGGGAAATTTTATTCCATTTACCTGGAAGATGCCAGGTTGGCGGAAATTGCTATGTAAAATGTCTACCTAGTATTCAACCAAGCCTATTTTACGCCAGTTCCACCTCCCTGCCTCCAGCACATTTATAATATGCTAATGCACAAATAATGTCTTGCTGTTTTGTTTTGTTTTAATGTGGCCTCCATTTTTTAATTTAATTTCAAGATAATATGAAAAGGGATAAGGAAAAATGACAATATAGTTAATATTTTTATTCCACATTAGTAGTTTAATAGGTTGAGTGGTCTAAAGACCTCAAGCTGCTCATCATCTTCTGGTGGTTGCATTACTTTACAGTGTGTCAGCATTCTGAGTAATGCACCCATTGAAAGCAGAACTGAAGCAAACCTGTCTGAAGCCATTTTGTGTTGCCTCATAGTTGCCATAGTTGTGGGGTTTTTTTTTTATAGGTATCTCTATTAAAACTGCCCAGTTATGCTCACACAAAATGGCAGAATAACAGAGTTGGAGGTCTTCTAGTCCAACCCCTACTCAAGCAGGAAACCCTATGCTATTTCACAAAAATAGTTGTCAAATCTCTTCTTCAAAGCTTCCAATGTTGGAACACCCACAATTTACGGAGACAACTCGTTCCACTGATTAATTGTTTTAACTGTCAGGAAATTTCTCCTTAGTTCTAGGTTGGTTTTGTGGTGTAGTTTAGACTAGATTAGGGCTTCCCCTTCCCTTTTCTTTGTTTGTGAGGATAATTTCCTCCTGCAAGTACAGAACATCTGTAGGGGGCGTGCACAAGTGCACCAATCATGCCTACCGTCCCTATCCTATTGTTTTTTTAATTTTTCATATAAGTATCTATCTCATGTATTCAAAACTATATTTATTTGTATACCTGTATCTTGTAAGCGATTGACAAATCGAATAAATACTAAAAATACTGAACTATGGAAGAAGGCTATAAGCAGAGTGACTGAAGAAAATGCCACTGAAGAAAATTCCACTACAATTCCTCAACAGCTCACCAAGAGGCCTCTGCTGTCTTTATAGTGGTCTAATACGGACTTTCTGGAGAGAAGGAAGAACATGATCACTCAGGTTCCCCCTAAATTGAAACTTAGGATAAAAATCAAATGGATAAATGTGAACAAAATGGAAGCATTCCTGCCTTCTCTTAATATCTCATTTATTGAATCAGAATCACTATAATAGTACAAGCCAGAAATAGTTGTAATGCTATATCCCCTTTGAGTGACACTTGATTTAGAGCAGGGATGGATGGGCAGTATTTTTAAATGAGGAGACACTTGGTTTTGTGTGGAATTATTAGGACTGCCCTCTAAGAAGTGATAAAAAGAGCTAGGATTAAAATCTTACTTAAATGAAATAGTAAATATGAGCAACATTGCTTTGAAATTTAACTCAAATACTTCTAAATACTTCTAAAACAGTTAGAAAAGATAGCTAGCCATACTGCTCAATATTGGCTGCAATTTTGGGGCTGAGGCTTGAACAAGCTGCACAAGACCACTAACTTTCTGTAGATTATCTTTAGTTTATAGAGTTTTTAAATTGCTTAGCTTACAAATCTTGGATGACAGTCACGCAATGGGCTGCATGAGGGTTGCATACTTGAGAAACAACAAAAACTTGAACTGCCTTCCAAAGAATGGGAGATAAAAAAAATCACTTCCTGTACTGGAGCCTCATCAAATTCGACATTTTTAGAAACTTCTAACATCTCAGAAGAGCCTTGGCTTTGACACAAATTGAAATTCTCCCTCGTGAAGAGCACTCATCTGTGCTAAGAAACCAGTTCCCCGCTTGTGCAAATTCACACAATGCTTTTTTCAACCCCTTGAATATTGAAGAGTTAGTGTCATTTTAATTGGACTTTTGGAAAACCAACACAGAACTTGCTTTGATAGCTGTCTAGCTTAACTGAAACTGAAGGCCCGCACAAAGTGCAGTCACTGCCAAAGACAGGAATCTTTTTGACCTGTCCCTTTGCATTTTTGCAGCTTGTTTGGCAACATCCAGGAAGAAGTTGTTGAAGATGCAGAAAGTGTGAGACTGAAGCAACAGCTTCATCAACAGCAGCATAGCTGCACCCTGAATGAATGTTTCCAGCTCTACACTAAGGAGGAACAGGTACCCCTGGATGAGGGTAAAGGCGGGTTATAAGGCCAATTTAGCATTATGGAAATTACTGGAACAGGACTATCTCTGCCACAAGGCAACATGTTGGTGAGCAGGAATGGAATGTCCATCTTCTTGGCTCCTTCCCTGCTCAGTGCCAATATACCTAATGCAGGGGTTCTGGAAGAGGTGGGGATAGACAGCTCCTATCAATTGGACCATCCATCTGCCCAGGCTCCTCTGTAGTTGTACCGTGTCTTCCTTTGCAGCTGGCTCCAGATGATGCCTGGCGCTGTCCCCACTGCCAGGTCCTTCAACAAGGCATGGTCAAACTCAGCCTGTGGACACTCCCCGATATCCTCATCATTCACTTGAAACGCTTCCGGCAGGTGGGGGAGCAGCGCCACAAGCTCTCCACTCTAGTGCACTTTCCCCTGCAAGGGCTTGATATGGCTCCCCATGTAGCCAAGCGCAGCCGTGGCAGCAAATGGGGCTCCTGGAAGCAGTCCCTGACAGAAGAGGGCCAGGGTACTTTTCTCTATGATCTGTATGCCGTCTGCAATCATCACGGGAGCCTGCACGGTGGACATTATACAGGTGAGTTTTTCAGTAAGTAGGCAGGGTTGCGACTGCAATATCTCTGGCAACTCCTGCTGAAAGGTAATGAATTGGGGTTCACTCCACACCTCCTTAGGTGTCCCACCTCCTCTCTTGACCTAAGCATAAAGGGGTGGGACTTCTGAATTCTGCATGAAGAAATGAACAATTCTGTAAGATGAGTCATAAAGGGAAATTGTGGAAGTTTGCATGGTGATGTTATATTCTGCTTCTGTGAATGGATGGAGAGGAACAAGGAACAATTTGGCCCGTTTGAGGTCTCAGCAGCCCTGCTTTTCATTTCTGAGCTGTCTAATTTCACATTACTTTAAGAAATGTTGCCGAATAGTGCACTTAGCATAAATGTTCTCATATGCTTAAGAACATATGAGATACAAGTAGTGATATGCAAAAATTCTACTTCAAACTTTTTTGAGTTTGAATTCAAAGCAGCTGTTTCAAGCAGCTGTTCTCCATTTGAGACAGGTTGTTTCTATCATTTTAGAAGTGCTTTTAACTTGAATCAGCTCTGTTTCAAGCTCAAAACACTTCCATAGTTATCAAAACAGCCTGTCTCAAATGCAGAACAGTTTGTTTCAAATGTCAGAAAACTATTTTGAACTCTAAAGCAGCTCAAATACCAAAACATTTGGCAATACCTGTAAAAGAAGTAGGAGTGAGAATTTTCAAATCTTATTTTAATCACATTGACCTTCACAGAACAATGTTGCTACTTTCTAGTGATGTTTCCTTTTGACTTTCTTCCCTCTCTACAAGCAGAGGAGTAAGCATTTAATACACTGGTGAGGTTATTGTAAATTTCTCAGCACTGCCAGGTTAGAGAAAAGTTTAGAAGCTCAGTTTATTTTCCAGTGTGTTGGCTAATATGGTCTTCCTTCTGTCTGTAGCTTATTGTTACAACAGCTTGGACAGTCGCTGGTACAGCTATGATGACAGCACTGTGGAACCAGTCATGGAAGAAGATATCAGCACACGTGGTGCCTACATCCTTTTCTATCAGAGACGGAATGTAGTTCCAAGCTGGCCTGGAGGAAGCTCTGTTAGAGGTTTGCAAGGGTTACTTGGCCTACCCTTTATTTCCTATGCATTGATTAAATTCTATATGATTTACTGATGATATTGAGACATACCTAGACATGCTAAATAATTCCTGCCTTGTCTTTTAAAGATCAATCCCGAAAGTTATCCTGATACAAATTTGGCTCATATTTAATCCAAAGTAACTGTTTGCAAACTAGTTTTGGTTTGTCTGTCATATACAATATATATTCCCAACTCTTCTCCAAGAAGGTTTGGGTAATCAAGAGAAGCTCTTTCGTTACTTCTAGCATGTGACATTTTATTTTTATTGATTTGATTTGATTTGTGCAACTGCCCATCTCACATGCATGACTCTAGATGATTTGTAATAAAAAGTTGAAGGCAATCAGAGGTATGTCTTATACTTGAAGCAAAAAGATTCTCACTTCCCATAGCAATATATTTGTTCATAGGATAGAGGATAGAAGGATATTAAATTATTGTCTTTCAGAAATCATTGTGTATGTGTGTGTACATAATATGTATATGTATGTATATACACAGACAGAAAGAGAGCGCCAAATGGAATTATTTCTTCCCATCCCTTTCAGTTTAGCACCCAATGCACAGGAAAAGATTCTCTCCATAACACTTTGGTACGTTTTTCTTCTAGGATCTATCAGCTCTTCCATTTCGGAGCATTGGCTGACACGGCTCAGTCGAAGCAGCAAACGAGAGAGCCTGGTATCCTGGAGCTCAACAACGTGTCCATCTCTGCCAAAATCATCTCACTCGCCTACACTCATCAGTGCCAGCACCAGCCAGGAGAAAGGTATCCTGTCTCCCTTATTGTGCTTCCTTTCCCCAAAGCCATACATGAACAAAGCTCCTCTATTATTGGGTAACATTCTCCTTGTTATGTTTCAGGGTTCCAGATCTTTGGGCTGCTTCCTTTCCTTAAGTCTGGAAGTGTGCCCCAGAAAGCAATACAGTTCTAGTTACAGAAACCAGATTCTCTAGGTTTTCTTTTTAGTGCCCCTTTCACTAGTCCCCATTACATACACAAATAATTATCAGATACATTAGACTTTTGGTCTATGAAAGTAGTCAATTTAAAACGAATAATAATGTCCAGGGATACTCATTAGACCACTCTTGAGTGATGGGAAAGCTCTGTTTCCATTGCCTTCTGGAGTCACTGTGGAATCGCGGTGTGGATGAAAGTAAATAATTTATCCCCAAATCAGAAAATTTTAATTCCATCAGTCCACCTCTTTTTGTTTTTGTGTTTTACACTTGGGCTTTGGCATTATCAGCAAACAGGTGGGATATGTCTCCTTTGCCACAATGCTATATGCTGGGAAAATAGCATATGAGTAGTTGAAAAATATGACTAAAAATGGAAGAAGTGGATTTGAGAAGAAGGGGGCAGGATTATCTGACTTGGACTAAACTCTGAATTGTAGAAGATGTGGGGGGTTCATAAATCTTTCTTAGCTTCAGAAATAGATGTCTTGCCAAGATTGTTGTTAATGTTTTGTTAAAATTAGTTTGAATTCGGCTTTCAAAACCATATATTTTATTTCCATCACTGCCATTGTTGTCTCTATCCTTTTCTAGGAGGATTTGAATCTCGTCCCTTGGTTCGGGTTGTGCAGGGCAGAAGTGTCAGCCTGAAAGCTTCTTCTAATAAGGCCAAGCTGGCCATCCCCAAGACCTTACCTTTGCGGTGGTCCTTCACCTCCAAAGATTGGCCAGCAGAGCCCTCCAGGGAGCTTGTAGACTATCTAGAGTCTGGACGCAGACCTTGGTTCACAAAGGAGTCCATTGTCCCTCTCATCACTAAGGAAGGGGAAGACAATGAGCTTATGGTCACCAAAGCTAATCCTGCTCTGACAAGCATGGGTCCAACTGACACCACTGGCAAAGCAACTACTGCCATGGAAAATTTAAATACTCTAAAACGGGTAGGGAAGCCAAAGGAAGAAACAGGTGAGCAGCCACGGACACCCAAAAAACTGGTGTTATCTCTCAGCACAGTACCTCCAATAAAAGATGAAGAACCCAAAACCAAAGCTAATATCAATGGGACCCCGCGCATTGGTTCAAACGTGACCTCTTCCATCCGGGGAGATGCAGAACAAAAGACTGGGCCCTGGCTTAGGGAGAAGGAGCCAGAGAATGAGAAACAATCAGAGGGGAAGTTGGCAGTCTTCAGAGTTGGGTTTTTGCGAAAGGATCCCAAGCGACACAGTGAGTCTCCCAGACATGCCATTAGGGCATCTTCTGCAGCCTCCTCTCAGGCCTCCTCCTCCAATGGAACACTAAATATTTTCCCTGGCAGCAGGACAAACAACACCCTGAACCCCAGATCCACAGAGGGGCTGCCCAATGGACGGATCTCCCGTTCTGAGGTGGACATTAAGCGCGCCCAGAGCTCCTGCAACAGCAAGGGAAGGAATGACTGGTTACTGAGCAGGTCAACTTCCCTCTGCAAGGCAAACAATGGGGCGTTGCAGGCCTCCATGTCACCACTCCCTTTAGAGGGCATTTCCTGTGGCACCTTCCAGCGGGCAAGATACCATACAGCATCCTTGGGCAGGAGGATAATAGTACCAGAATCCAGCTTCTGAACTGCCTTGCAGCTCTACCTGAAACAGCAGAATCATGTCAACCTTTGGTGCTTATAAATTCTCAGGCCTTTGAAGAAGATCTGCCAATTGATAGACAGCTTGGACACTGTTCACTTTCTATTGGTTTGTTCAGACAAAAGTTACTAAATCCAAATGGTGCTGATGAACCTGTTTAGCCTGGATGTATGGATGTAGCAGGGATCTTGTAGACCAAGATGTTAAAAATGAGGGAAAGAAAAACATGGGGGAAGATGTTAAATTATTTATTCTATAGTTTAACTGGGAACTTTTGAAAGGATATGCTGCTTTATAAGAGCATTTATTTTGGTACCGAGGTGTAGAAAGGATAAAGAATCTAAACATTGCTCTATGCAATCATCCCAGCATTCATATTTTCTGCAAAACTTTGGGTTTTACAGATTTATTTGTTTTTAAAAATACCTAAAATAAAGGGTGAGCATTAACAGCTTTGGGAATCAGTGCAGCAAATGGGTAAGCTAATTCAGGAATTGTCTATCCTCTGGGAGATTCAGCCAAGAGACGTGGGATAAATTTGTTCTTGTTGCGTCGGCTGAAAATGAACATTGGGGCAGCATCCTAGACTCTTCCAGTGTTTAAAAATATTCACAGGAAAAAAAAGTTGGATAACACTGTTCATTTTCTTCTACCTGTTGGTGGTAATAAAAGCTAACTTCTTTGCAGTCTAGCTTACCTACCTCAAATTTTCTGGTAATCATTCATCCAAATGCCAGCCAAGCCTGATCCAATTTCGCTTTTTTATGACAGCCAAGGTTGCATCAGTCCTGCGACCTTCTGTGACCAATGCAGATAACTAGAATTTTCTTCACACAAAACATAAAAGGTGCTGCTTTTCCCATTGTTATGAATAGCTTAAATATGAAAAGCAAAGGAGATAGAGGAGGGTCTAAGCAAAAGCTCGGACATTTCTAAGATGCCTAATATTGTTGACATCAAATAAGTATAATGAGCATCAGGAACAAAAGGCAATCAACCAACCAATCAATCATAATAGAGCTGGAAGGGACCTTGGAGGTCTTCTAGTCCAACCCCCATTTCAGATAGATGGCTGTCCACTCTTTTTTAAAAAAAAAAAAAAACTCCAGTGATGAAGCACCTATAACTTCTGTCCAGTTGGAAATTCCAGAGACATGCTTGAAGATGTGGAATAGCAAATTGGAAAAGGCAAATTTGGGGACGATTAATGTGAGAGTGACAAAGCAAACTGTGCTTTACGTAGCACATTTTACTCATACTTAGAAAGGCGATAATAGAGAACCAGAACATGGGAAGGTTAGAAAGCAAGGGAGGAAAAAGTCTTGATTAGTTAAAAAAAAGGAAACAGATGTCACATATGTTCAAAGCATAGAAGAAAACGTGTCATAGAACGTAGCAAAGTCCTCAGTGTTGTTAAGGAGAATGAGGATAGCATTTTTGGGATCCGGCATTGTGTAGAACATCTATGATTTAGAAGGAGTGCAATTATAGTGGAGTGTAAAGGGTGGGAAATAGATGAAAAGAAAAAAAAAAGAAGGGAAACTAAGTAGCTACTGAAGCACAAGAAAACCACAGAACAGCCATTGTATTAGGACTCTGATTATTCCCGTAAGCATTTTGGTTAATTTGTGTCATTTCATTATGTAATTTATGAAGGTATGCCACTCGCTCAAGGAAAGAAGCTCTTGATTGGCATTTTATATTGCAGATCTCTTCATAAAAGAATCCATTAAAACACATATGGGAATAAATATAGCTTCACAAACCAACCATTCTTTTGAAGTTATTTCTTGGTGGGGGATGGTGAATAGGAACTCAAAAAGAGAGAGAATGCTGAAACTCAAGAGGTATCATAGCCAGGGTTGTAATATAGCCTGGAGCAGATATTCCCAAGCTTGATAACTTTTTAAGATATGTGGACTTCAATTTCCAGAATTCCTCAGGCAAGCATGGTTGGCTGGGAAATTTGGGGAGTTGAAGTCCATACATCTTAAAATTGCCAAGTTGTGATGGGAAACCCTGGCCTAGGGAAACCAATGTCTAGGGTGAAGTCATTCCACAAGAGTACTTACTGCACACTCAGCCTTATAAGAAGTTATAATTTAAATGTTCATTTACAGCAGTTTCTAGATGGGAGGACTTCATCTCCCACTATTCTTCAGCGTGGTCATGCTGGCTGGAAAATTTGGGCTCTTGATTACTTGATCTGGTGCCCTCTAGAGATGCTGGTCCTCAAATCCGTTCATCCTACCCAGCACAGCCAGGGATAATGCCAGCATAACATTTGGAAAAATTGAAATCCAATACATCCGAAAGACACCAGGCTGGGAAACAGTGATTTAGATGCCATTTGCATTCCTTTGCAGGCTTGTCTCGTCTCTTCTTGGAGGACTGCTATTAATCTAGGTTTTGTGAAAAGACTGTCACCTCCTGTTTCCCAGGCACAGGGAGAGGGGGGAATGAATTTGAACTCATTAACTCACCAGTGCCAACCTGGTGAACCGTGCCGTGGCCATTCCCACATAACTGGCTGCTTCAGGTTGCGCTGTGTTGGTATGGGGGATGGGGCAAGCAATCTCCAGCTCCTTGGGGTCTTTTTTTTTTGTTAAGCCATTGCCTAGCAACTGCAACAGGAGCACAGCAAGCCATGGCGTCCTCCCAGGCAGAGAGCAGCTTTTTTTACGAGAGTGATGACTTCACCTTTGAAGAGAGGAGCTCTGTGTATGAGCTGCAGCTGGAGAGGCTGAGAAAAGATGGAAAGGTTTGTGTCAGGGTGAGTGGGGAGACATCATTTCAGAGGCATACAATGAGCCCTTGGTCCCTGATGGTAGGTTTCAGTTTTTGAAGTTACTAATTTCTGTTCACTTGGGCATGGCAAGGGGCTAGGGCTGTTCTTTGCACAGAAAGCTTTTAACAGAAAGCTTTTGATGCCACTAGCTCTTTGTCAGATGCAAAGAAGAATTCAGGCATGGTATTTAAAAGCAAAACCAAACTGTGGACCTATATATATGTTAAATTGGTCTGTCTATCTATCTATCTATCATCTATCTATCAAGAGACCATTTTAATCCTACTCAATTGATAGTCACTTTTCTTGCTTAATCTTAATGCAAAGGATAAAAGAAACTTCTCTTCAAGATTCAAACTTTCTTTATCCAGAGAATCATTTCGCATAAGACAGGCAAGGGATCTCTAAAATGGGCTCATCTAGAGCACCTGGATGCACATAAGAAAATATGCATGTATGTTTTTTCATCCAACAATGCCAACAATGCTTTATAATTGGAGAACATTGGGTAAAGGTAAAGATTCCCTTGACACATATGGGCTAGTTGTTTCCAGCTCTAGGGGGTGGTGCTCATCTCTGTTACAAAGCCAAAGAGCTGGATACGTGTCTGGTCATGTGGCCAGCATGACAAAATGGCGAAGGTGCAGGGAACGCTGTTACCTTCCCAACAAAGTGGTCCCTATTTTTCTACTTGCATTTTTACATACTTTCGAACTGCTAGGTTGGCAGAAGCTGGGATAAGTAACAGGAGCTCACTCCATTACATGGTGCTAGGGATTTGAACTGCTGAACTGCCAACCTTTCTGATCGAGAAGCTCAGTGTCTTAGCTACTGAGCCACCGTGTCCCTTGTGTAAATTACAGTAAATTGCAATACGCAAACAAACAAGTATGTTGTGAAAAGCATACCTTAAGTTGAAAGGGTAGCTTAAGTTCAAGGTCCTGTCCAAATGTTTTATCTTCTGTATCAGCCTCCCAGGAGTATTCTGGAGAGGACTCCTAGAAGCCCCTTGTTCAAAAATAAATACATGTTAATGTTACAACTATGAAAGGTAGTGTGAGAATGTGGGGAGAAGCCCCAAGGAAGGATCACTGGCGCACTGGCAAAGGGAAGTGAGACAAGTATCACAAGGGCTACCAATCAATTCCACAAATGCTGGATGGGGAGCACTTGAAGCATGCCCCAGAGTAGGCAAGGGTCGTCCATATTTATTTGGCATTAATTACACTCATCCCTTTAAAGCAGGGCTGTCAAACTTGCGGCCCACGGGCCAGATGCATCACACGCTGGCCACGCCCATGCCCAGTTTAGTGAAGGGAAAAGTCATTATGTCATGTGATGTTGCTGTAAGAACATGAGTTTGACACCCCTGCTTTAGAGTAACATGATTCCAAACCAATAGGAGACAAGTGAAACTGACAAACGGGACATCTTTGTTTTATTAGAATAACCTTCTTTTGCCGCCTCCTAGCTGTGACTCAAGATAGCTGGAGCCTTTTCCACTTTATTGCCTTTGAGATGTGTGGCGCTACAGCCCTGAGTTAGCTCAGTATTGCTAGATAAAGTTGTTCCAAATCTACTCAGAATAAATGGAAGTCTTGTTTCCTGTGAATTTTACAACTATTAGCAACAGTGCAGCCTAAAAGGGCATTTTGCCTTTTTTTCCCCCTGCAACTCCATTTCATTACTTTCTCATATTTAGCTTGCTAACTAGCACTCAAATAATTCTTTGTGTGTTCTATTCCTGAACACATATTTCTAGCCTATAGGTTTGCTAATTGCCACTGACCACTGTTAAATTACATTGTTATTTAGAGGTCATTGCTCCAGTGGTGGGATTCAATTTTTTTTACTACCGGTTCTGTGGGCGTGGCTTAGTGGGCGTGGCAGGGGAAGGATACTGTAAAATCTCCAGTCAGAGATGGTATTTGCCAGTTCTCCGAACTACTCAACATTTCCGCTACCGGTTCTCCAGAACTGGTCAGAACCTGCTGAATACCGCCTCTGAATGACTCTAAGCTCCGTAACCTTTGGGTATTTTTCTAAAAAAATTAGCTATTCCATCAGTTTTGCATCATCTGCAGATTTGATACTATTCATTCCCTTCATCTCTTCATCCAAGTCCTTAATAAAAACTATTTTAAGTGTCAGAACAAAAGTGGAGAAAAGGTCAATTCAATGTTTGGATGCATGCAGGAGCTTTTTTTTTCCCTTGTTTTTCGTGGAGAAAGGAAGGCCTAGCCAGGGTGAAAAGAAGACAAAAAGATGTGTTATTTGACTTCATTGGAGAGTCATGACTTCAGAGTAACCAACATCAAAATAGTTACAGCTACTCAATGTCAACCAGAGTGCATTAGATTTAACTCTTAGGAGATGATAAATAAAACCACCCTGCCTGCTAAACTAACTCTTACCAGAAGCCCAAACTTGGTTGGATCTATGCCAACAGTCCACATTGTATCTCTGAATATATCCCCTGAAAGTCCTCCCTTTGTCTTTTAACTAATTTTAAGCCCGTGCCTCGTCTTAAAATTTTTATTTTTTATATGCACTGTTTTATATTTTAACATTGTACTGTACACCACCCAGAGTCCCTCTTTGAGGGAGTTGGGCAGTTCAGAAATGTGCAAAGTAAATAAATAAAAATATAATTCTTGCCTTACCTGTTTTGAACTGGTAGAACTAGAGCTGGATGTTTGTATTATATGTCAAATGTTGCCAGAGCAACAGCTGTCCCATCTAGCTAAGCTAATCCCAAAAGACAATACAGTCTGAGAACCAACTGAGCATGCCTAGCACTGCTTCTAAGCCACTAAAAACCATACTTCAACAACACACTGCTTTGTATGCCCAGAATACTGCCTGCCTCGCAATTAATACAGTGGGTAATTGTACCATTATTGTGCCATAGGCTATTGCCTTTCAGAAACTGGTTTTGTAGAAGCCAGGTCACAATGTTGAGATTTAATGCAGGCACTTTAGCTGTGAGAAAGCATCAGAAAGGCACTGAACTGTGTGGGAAACCAGATGAATCACCAGATGAAGAGGAGAGGACCAGTTTTCTCAACCACCTCCTCCTGGATAGAGTCCTTCATGGCGCAGAGGATACCGTAAGTATTCTAGGGCAGGATGCTATTGCTTTACAAGGGATGGAGAAGGAGACGTTTGTGCAAGGCATTCACAGTGAAGAGGGAATATAGGAAGGATTACGCATCTGCAGGAAATATAGAACTGATGAGGGTCTGCATGCTTTTGAATGCAGTTCTCAAAGGTAACTCTCCAATTTGATTAACAATTGTGATTATAGTAGCAAAATCTAATGCAAACTAAACTTAGAGAAAATAGAGGTAAAACGTGCAAGAAGAAAGAAAATATAAGAAAGAGAAAAGTATATAAACAATGTAGTAGCAATAGCAATAGCACTTAAGTTTATATACTGCTTCACAGTGCTTTACAGCCCTCTCTAAGTGGTTCACAGAGTCACCATATTGTCCCCAACAATCTGGCTCCTTATTTTACCAACTTAGAAGGATGGAAGGCTGAATCAATCTTGAACCGCATAAGGATTGAACTCCAGGCTGTGGGCAGACTTAGCCTGCACTATTGCATTCTAACCACTGTGCCACCACGATTCTAGTAACTCTTTTTCTAAAATTACCAGCATTTATCTCTTCACCCCATGTTCTATCCTTTATCTATAAAAAAATATTGGTGGCCAGTCTCACCAGAAAAAAAAAAACTTAATCTCTCCCCTGACATAGCCAGCAAAGCCAGGAGAGCCGGTGGCTTGGAGGTTAATCCAGTGGTAGGATTCAATTTTTTTTACTACTGGTTCTGTGGGCATGGCTTGGTGGGTGTGGTTTGGTAGAGGAAGCATACTGCAAAATCTCTATTCCCTCCCCACTCCTGGGGGAAGGTTACTGCAAAAATCCCATTCCCTCCCCACCCCACTAACCTGATTTCCAGCTCCGTTCTCCTCTGCAGGGCAACAAAAGAAGACCCAGCCGATCAGCTGGGACTTGAGACGCAGAGAATAGATGGGGGCAGGGCCACTCAGAATCATTTGCCGGTTCGCTGAACTCAAAATTCCTGCTACTGGTTTTCCAGAACTGGTCAGAACCTCCTGAATACCACCTCTGATTAATACATCTACCTAATATGCAAGTAGCCCTGGTTTAAGTCCCAGAAGAGTATGGCTAGCTGACGAGATCTAAATACTTGAAATAGATCTAGACTAGTCTCCCTTTATTTTTTTGTTGGTAAATATAAATTTGCCAGCTGTATTTCCCTGTTGCAATTTAAAACCTCAGCTCCTTTCTTTTCTAGTTTCAGTGAAGCATCTTTTTCTAAGCCATTCATTTGGCCTGACAGCTGCAAATCCATTTTCACTGTCATCTCTATCATGACAGATAAAATTAGTTTTACATTCATTGTTTCTTCAATAACATCTTTTGGTCATAATCTAGCCACAGAAGCAGACATTATTATTGCCATAGTTGATATTGTGGCTACTATTTTTTGATTCCATTCTTCAAAAGTCTCCAATACTTTTGTTGCCATAGCATTTTGCATTAACTTACAAGTCTGTAGATATTTCCTCTACCTAAAATGTTGTCCCTCTAATGTCCAGTTTTTGAAATGAAATTGCTTGTTTATGTCATATCTTGTAAAAAACCAAAATACAATTTGTTTCCCAAGGGAAGCACATTGTACTTTATAATTAATTACCAATTCTTATTGTGAAACTTTCAATTTTCCAATTTTTTTTTTTTTTTTGAGAAGTCTGATTTCAACATGAGCGCTTAGCTGAGGTTCTATTTTCTTTGTGGAACACAACAGGATGATCTTTACTATTGATTGTCCATTTGTCAGATCATAGGCATTATCTCAAGGCAATCCCACCTAGAGATCTACTCATCTTCAATTACAAAATGAAGAGGGATCTTTATTGATGGTTCAGAATTACTCTTTCCTCATAACATACAAAGGTCACACAATGCAGCGCTCAATGCCATGATGAAAAATGGAGCTGCATAACTACTTCTGTCATTCTACTTTGGGAATATGAGATTGAGGTTAGGTTCAAAAGGAACTGCCATCTACTTGGTTCTTTCTTCATCCCTCTGCACAACAATTTTCCTTTCCAGGGTACATAAAAGCTGATGATCCCAAGTTTTAATGGCATTTTTTACTGTGTATGGGCTGAAGTGAGATATATCATATTGCAGCTCTTCATTCAGAGGTTGGTGGGTAAAGAATAACATAGAAACCATTGCTAGGTCTTTATATTCCCTTGCTGAAGATAACCAAGAGAAAAGTAAGCCTTACTCACATATGCAACTACATCTTGGGTCTCTTCAGAAGTAAATATGTATTTGTGACACTTTCCTGAGTGTCTATCCAGCTACCTGCTGAGGAATGGGCCGCTGCACCCCAATGCTTTGCCTTCTGTTATAGGAGTGTTTGTAACTGATTACATCCACCCTATACTGTGGCAATGCCCATAATATTGTTTTCAAATATCCAATATACCCATATTAGGAAAGCTGGGAAATCCCATACTACATTTCTCAATAATCACATTCTGGAAAAATACAGCATGTTGAAATCAGTATGACGCTAAACAATAATATGCAGTATGAAATCTGTATGGATTGTGGGTTTTTAGCTTACTATTAAATATTTTCAGATTCTAATAATCAGTTAAATTCTGATTCATTAAAGACACTTATTTATGGCAACAAAATGTCCAAAATAAATGTTCATAAATGATGAAAGCATCATTCTCTTCTTCAGTTGCCAAATATTTGAAGGGCAAGGTCTGCTACATAAGGCTTCCTCTGATCTTTAGTATTTTAAACTTGGGAATCATGCCAGCTATTGCTATATAGTTATATTAATTAAAGGATATGTGAGAAGAAGAAAAAATATGGTAACCCACAGCCTGGTCAAAGAAGCCAATAATCTATTCCAAACTGTGCATGTCACAGGCCAATGCAGACAGCCATTGTATGTCTTCATTTTTGTTTTCATCCACGTTCCCATCGTTCTACAAAATTTAAAACATGCAGACATATCCCACACACACCAAGATAAATACTCCTGTTCCTTATGTAATAGTCCATACATGTATTAGCCAACTCAGGAAAGGTTATAATTCTCATGCATGCCTCACTTTCATCAAGTATCACTCTGATCACATTCAGCTACAATTCTTCAGTCCTCTAGTGAAACAAAGCATTCCATAATTCAAGCCTATGGTACTCTCCTTATTACAGATTTTCTCTAAATCAACAAAGGTACTTTGCCACATTTCTCAATTTCTCAGAGCAAAACATTAGTCTGCACACATCCTGCCTGGCACAAAGTCTCACTGCACTTCCTCTTTCTACCATTTCATTCAGGTCTTCCCAGAATACTTAACTCACCGTCTAAAATTTACGCATTTCACTCTTGGCTAACTTTCCCTTTATAAAGAGAAATGATAACATCAGTCTTCCAATCATTAGGCACAAGAATAGATCTAGTTTTCACAGACACTTTCACCAGATCCCACAGCTAATTCAAAAGCAAACTACAGTCCTATTATATTTCCCCAGGTGCGCCAGCTACACCTGCAGTGTTACCATTTTTCAATATTTTCATCTACGTTATGACTTTCTTTTCATCATTATTTTTTATCTTGGACCCTACCATTTATAGCATTATTTTCCCTTCCGCTGTTTGACTTATCACTTCCACACAAATATTTAAACTCTTCCTAACATTCCTTCAATTCAGTTTCACCTCAAAGATAATTGTATTTTTAATTCCATTCACTTTGCTAGAGGCTTCTCTTTTAGTTCTTTACCCATCTCCAAATTGTTTATTTCCATCTAAATTGTTCTCCGATTTTCCTCTTTTACTCTTAACTGTTCCTTGGAACTATTCTTTTCTCTCTCATTCATTGCTTTACTCTTGTCTAATTTTGAGCAGATTTTTTTCCCTAATCTACAGCCTTTTTCACTTTATTGTTCCATCTAATATAATTTGTCATGCTTCCCATTAGTTTAATCACATAGACACCTCTGACACTCTAACATATTTTCAGTCTCTCCCAAGCAGTTTACACATTCTCTTTTTTTACATTTTACATTCCTGTGTCACTAAGGGTTTAATCTATCTTTTAATTCTTTTCCACACAGACTTATATTTCTTCTCCTTGCATTTCTACCTTCAATCTAGATTATTTCATTTATTCATTTTATTTTATGTTCACTACCCCCATAAAACAGATGCTCTCCTCAGCATATTAAAAAGTGTAACTTTCCATACGCAGAATCTCTCATCTTCATCCACGTATCTTTTAATAATTTTCTATATTCATAATAAACATTTGCTCATGTCTCCTAACAGTCAGCTTCCCATCAATGTTGCACAATTTCTTCCATATTCATTCCTAACTCTTCTACTATTACTATTTATTGGAATGTAGCATGCAACTATTACCATCCTTTGAATTCCTACTTTGTACATTGTCACAACAATCTAGAACACACAAATTCATACTTTCCAACATTCATATCAACTCCTTCATTCATAACTCAGGCCACATCTTCACTTCCTTGCATGTATTCATCAACTCCTCTGCTCAGGATCAAGCCGTCTCCATTCATGTTTATTATGTTTTTTTCCTTTTCTCTTGGATTCTCAAATACACAACATATCTATTTTTTTTTCTTTCGTATTGTTGTTAATTCCTGATTTTATTATCAATACCCTTCCATTTCAAGTCACAGCCTTCCATCTGCTATGGTCATCACCACATGGATCCATAGATGCTGATCTGTATTGTTTTTTGACTCTGGTCTCCTAACTACCAGCTTTAATAATACCCTTGCCACTTGGAACACACTCTATTAATAGTAAAGACAGTATCCATCAATTGTGATGGACTTTGTTCAGTATACTACAACGACAACAAAAATTAGTTTTACCCCAGGTATGCTTAGACAACCCAGTGCAAACTAAGTTCTCTGCTTTAAAGAATACCCTGCAAGCCAACATATTGTTGCTGTCTTCCTACCAACAAGGAGGTCTTTGAAGTAAACCAACACATAATGCACTTCCCTCTGTCATCATGTTTACTTACATAAATAGTTCTAAACATTAAATGGGGCATTTGTAACAAAATATAAAGGATGATACTCACAATCTAGAGAGTTTTTTTTTTTTGAAACAGTGGTTATTTGCTTGAAAATCAAAAGACAAAAGGAAGGCAGGGGGCTGATTTGGGGATACATTAGATACGATTTTGGAGAATTATCTCAACCCTCTTATTGGTTTTGTTCGTTTGTTTGTTCTTTGAATGAGTAGTGATGCTCAATTACAGCAATCTTTTTGTGCATCAGCTTTCCAAATACCTCTATCAGCTGAAAAAGGTTGCTTATCCTTGCCCTGAACCAATGGAATCGACATCTTTATCATTCAATATTAGGGATTATAATACATTGAATCTTATCTATTCTTATTTGAGAATAAAGTATTGTAACATCCTTAGTAAACATGGATAGGATTGGTCAAATGGCATGCTTGATAAATGTTTATAATTTCATACTCTTTTTATGGGGCTAGTAAGGTTCTTGTGCCTATACATCAAATACTGCCAAGGTAGAAAGGATTTGATCATGGTAAGCTCTGTTTTAATGGTAGGAGATAATATAAGAAAAAAGGGTTGCATACTTTATGTCCTTTCAGCCAGCCCTTGCATGAACAATGAGCTAAAATGTCTCTTTAAGGCTAGACCCATAAGAAGGCAGGATGACTAGCACAATGCATATTTTTCTTTCAGGGAAGAAGCTCAAGTATAATATATACATTACATATTCTGTAAAGAAGAGATGAGCATTAATTATCACAAGGTACAAGGTACAAAGCAAGGCTTTTATCAAATGAAGGATCAGAAAAAACATCCAGAGCAGGCTTCTTTCAAAACAAATGAGCTTCTCACTGTTTTATTTATTTTAGTTAGAAAACATGATAAACAAATGCATTTATTCTTGTCATAAGTTCAAAAATGCAATTTGTCAAGTACTATCCCAATCATTTGACAGAATGAGGCAGTTGCCAAGCAATGGGAAGATACCTGAATATATAGAGTCAGCTATTTTCAACACAAGTTTTACTCACTGGCTATATTGAGCCATTTTCTGGGTATGTAGCATACATTGAACCATAAACAAACCCAAAGACCTGGATTTGAACAGTTGCAGTAAGCTTAAAAAACAAAGGGCAATCAAATATTTGCATAAAGGCAATTCTAAAGACCTTTAATTGACCAATTATTATTATTATTCAAAATTGTACTAGATTGCTGAAGAATGATTTAAAATAAACATTTATCTTCAGCATCTGTGTGTCCACCCATCTTCCGGATCAGTATTTCTCAACCTTGTCAACTTTAAGCTATGTGGACTTCAATTCCTAAAGTTGCCAAAGTTGAGAAATGCTGTTATGGACAATCTTTGTAGATGAAATGAAAAGCCTCCTCCTGACCTTTTTTGAGCCAGCCTGAAGTAAATATTTCATAATAAAATTTATTAAGATATTTTATCAAAGCCATTTTGTAGCCATAATGTTGTGTTTAAATAAGTAAAATTTTATTCTTTCCTGCGTGAAAAGCAACATGGATGATATATTTATTTATTTTATTTCATTCATTTTAAACATTTGTGTGTCCATTCATCTTAAAACATAAGTCTGGGCAGCTTAACATAACAACATTTATTTCCTGTCAGCCTCCCTCTTTGCCTGTAGCAACATCACTGAGTACCCAAGGATTGAGGGCTTGCAATCATTATCTTTGCCTATAAAAAGGAAAGCATTAAGCAAGGCTGCATATCAGCCCCAGTCTCATTTAACTTCTATATAAATTTCATGGTGGCCCATTCCCTTGACACAAACTTTCATTCTCCAAAACTAGCTGGAAGATACATCTCTGTTTTACTCAATGCAGATGATGCAGCAGTGCTTTCCTGTTGGCATTCAAAGAGCACTGAGAGCACTAACATGGCCTTTCAAGCTAGAAGTCATCAGAAAACCAAAATCATGGCATTTGGCAAAAGACCCAAGAACCATGATTGCAGAAAGTACGACTTCAGCAACAGAGTGGTCAATGCCTGGAATGCACTACCTGACTCTGTTGTTACATCCTCTAATCCCCACTCCTTTCATCTTAAACTATGTACTATTGACCTCACCCCATTCCTAAGAGGTCTGTAAGTGCATAAGTGCACAATCGTGCCTACCATCCCTGTCCTATTGTCCCCATTTATTCGTACCTATTTCCTGTATTCTTACTCATGTTTATACTTATACCTATTATCTTGTAAGTGATTGTCAAATCAAATCAATAAATAAACAAACAAACAAATAAATAAAAGACTGAGAAGGTCTCCTGTTTCATATATCTGGGAGGAGACCAACATTCTGCCAACAATGGGAAACCCCATGGGGGTAGATTGCTAAAAACACACAGAGAACGTCATCTGCCATCCTTAGATTCCTCAAAAGAAGAGGTGGCCACTACACTCCTGCAGCACTCCTGCAATATTCAAAGTCAATCCAATAGCACAATTTACCTGTGGAGCCCAGCTGGGCCATTTTTGCCCCATTAGAATGATTCAGGTCCAAATTTCTAATTTCAACTCTTCAATCTATCTCTAATGCTCCCCTGAGACTAGAGACAAGCCTCATGGGAGTAGGGGCTAGACCTGACCAAACTCAACTACTGGCTCAGACTATCCTCCCCCTTCCCCCGGGCTTTTCCCCACCAATTGTGAGGGATGATTTTCAGTCCATATGAAAAAAGATAATGACAACTTAATATTCATCCTTGGGCTTCTCCCCAGGTCTTTTATTCAGCATGGGTTTACAATCAAGTCAAAGCAATCACAGAATGCCAATTAGACCTAACTAGGTCCCCAACTTTTATTGCCACTGAACACAACAGACACACTGCCTCCCCAATAGCATACTTAACTAGCTTTGAAATTCCTAACCAACCTGAGGGGCTTTTACTTTGACCCAAGTCATGCCCTCTCCTCAGCTGTCCTTGAAGGCCAACACAGGAAATGGGGTGGGCGAGAGAGACAAAGCCCCTGTGGCTTTGGACAAGCAGAAACAACAGAGCATGTACTTCTCTAGTGTCTGTAGCATAGAGACATTCATAGTAGTCTCCTCTCACCATTATTGCATAAATATTCAGGGTGCACAGGACAATTTTACACTTCCCTGCTGTTTTCAGATGTCAATACTGCTATAACATACAACGTTGCCAGGTTGTGCACAGCAGTGCTTAAAATCCATCAGAAACAACTTGTGCCATAAACCTGTTTTAATGAGCACGTAGCTAGTTATTTTAGAGTGATTTGTATTGTTATGGATTTAGTTTGCTACTCATCTTTACACCCATCAATTGTTCCTATCCTTGCCTTTAAGTTCATTTTAAAATTCCTTTTAGATTGTTGTTTTGTATTTCTTACGTTTTGATATGTCATTTTTTATTCTGATTTATCTTTTATGCTTTTCAATTCTTTATATCCCATCCTCCTTTTGCTGGTCTTTGGCTATAATAATGGTTTGATTTGATTGATATATTCTGTCAACAATATTTGTTAAAAAACAAGCCCCTTTTTTCTCTGTCTTTTAGAAATTCCTTCTCCACAGGTTGATCTTTCTGGCTAAGATCTCGCCAGACCTGGCTGATAAAAGGTATTTGGCCGGTAAGTAAAAAAAATCTCCCTACTGCTTTCTTCAAGAACATTTTGAAATCATTGTCAGAAAGTTTTAGAATGGAATGGGTTGATTTAATAAATACATCCTGAGCTTCTGAGAGCCAACAGCTGGCTCGAAAGGCCCTTCAAATACACAAGATTCATCCAAACTCTTTGAATAAGAGTGTAGAGCAGTGTAGGGCAGAGGAAGCTTCCAACAAGTAGCTCCAGGACCATTTTTTTCCCCTGCAGAATGTTGAGGCCTAGCTCAGACCTTGTTTGGTTTAGTTATATCTCACTTTCATTGTTTTTATAAATAACTCAGGATGATAAGTGTAACTAATTCTCCTCCCTCCTTCTATTTTCTCCACAACAACCCTAATGAGACATGTTGGGCTGAGGGAGAGTGACTAGCCCAAGATCACCTTGCTGGATTTCATGGCTAAGGTGGGGCTAGAACTCACAGTCTCCTAGTTTTTAGCCTGGAGACTCAATCACCAGAATAAAGTGGAGCCTTTACTAACCAGCTGATGATAAGCTATCATCTGTCTTTAAAAATGCAGCAAGTTCTGAGACATTTCTTGATATTTTTTTGTTGCTATGCTTGTGTTTATGCACCCTCCTCCCCTTGCTGTAACTATTTTTAAAAATAAACACTGAAGCCTATGATGTTATAGCATCACCACACAGACCCATTATTTTGTGAAGGGAATTTATGCTTGCCTCATTTCTCCTCAGAGTACTGGGAACAGCTGTTTCTGAATTTGCAACGCCAGTATTGTCAGGGAGTAGGGGTCACTGGCCTCTTGCTTCTCTACCCTACCTACATTATACACATACTAGAGGTAAGTTCGTGTGTGTGTGTGTGTGTGTGTGTGTGTGTGTCTGTGCGTATGTATCTGTGTGTATGTGTAAAATAAGCAAAAATGCAATGTTTCTAACATGAGAATTTTGTGGGAATGCCACCCACATTCATGAACAGTTTGAGCATCCATTTATAGCTTTTTCAATGCTTCCTTTTATCTGCACCATTATTCAAGAAGCCCCAAGCGGCAAGATGGTGCCACTGAGCTTTCTTGAAGTGAGAACAGCTAAGCTGGAGTAGTGAATGGGAAACATTTCAAGCGAAACTAGCAACTGCCTCAATTTTTCCTCTGCAAGTAAATGCCACATAGACTGTGAGCGTAACCTTGAAGAATAGAAAGAAGAATCTTGAAGACAATGATGACAGACAGACAGATGGATTCTGTTACTGGAATCTTATAATAAAAGTAGTTTTAGCTGCCATAACTTTGACCCTTTGGTTAAATGTCTGTGGAGATTCTCAATCATCCAAGTCATGGTTGTCCCAAAGATGCTTTTTCCAAAAGGCAATTGGACTTTCTTGGGTTTTTTTTCCTTTGATAATGTTTCATTTCTCATCCAAGAAACTTCTTGGATGAGAAGCAAAATGTTTTCAAAGAAAACAACAACAAGAAAGTCCAGTTTCCTTTTGAAAAAACACGTTTGGGACCCCTTGGTTATCATAGGAGTACCTTGAAGGACTGACTCTGTCAGTCTTTGAACCTCTCCAGAGAGTCGAGGAACCCTATATTCCTAGACCAGTTATTCCCAAGGAACTTAAACTGGTAGGAGAAAACTGAGTTACAACTAGCTTTTCAGGATCTGCACAAATGGGTGAAACTCGACATGTACCTACACATGTTCATTACCTACACATGTTCATTGCACAGATATTGAATAGACTAATTCTCAAGATTTCAGAACAAGAACTTCTACCCATGAAATCATGATCAGATTCAATAATTGTGTCTGGTGCCTGAAAGGATTGCTGGATACAGGTAGTCCTCAACTTAAAACCATAATTGAGCCCAAAATTGCTGTTGCTAGGTGAAGATGGTTGTTAAGTGAAATTTGCGCCATTTTAGAACCTTTCCTGCCACAATTGTTAAGTGAATTACTTAAGTTTTGAAGTTAATGACATGGTTGTTAAGTGAATCTGGCTTCCCCATTGACTTTGCTTGTCAGAAAGTAGCAACTGGTGATCACTTGCCCCACCCTCCAGAATACTGCAACCAACATAAATATGAGTCAGTTGCCAAGAGTCTGAATTTTGATCATGTGACCATGGGATGCTGCAATGGTTGTAAGTGTGGAAAATGCTCATAAGTGCTGCTGTAACTTTTGTAGAATGTTAGCACCCACTCCTTTCCCAGAAGAATGAAATATTTTGAGAAATAGTAAAAAGGCAGAATATTATATTTCCCTGGATGAGAAGTTTTTTAGAGGGAGAAAGCAGACCCACCCTTTCTTAATAGCACTCAGCAGATGTCAGCACTTAAGAGATAAAGACATAGATGGCTCTACTCATAAGCAAATACCCTCACTCAAGATCCAAACCAGGACAAAGCCAGTAAGCCATAATAGGAATTGCCCGACCAGAACTTAAGCCCCTTCACTGCATCATCTCAGTTGCACCACCCCCAGCAAACTTCAACCAAACTTAGTTCAGACAAACCCCTAGTATTTGTACATGGCCCCATGCGAGTCTGACAACAGCCAATGAAATTCATGTTCTTGAACAACAACAGGAAGTTCAAGTGTAAAGCCTAACAGAAGGTATAAATATCCCCCACTCTTAACTCCATGTGTTCAGCTGCACCAGAACCACCCATGTGCTTTGCTTCATTATTAAACCATCTTTCCAATCAGCCTCCAGCCTCCATTTTGTCTCCAGTGCCTTTCTCCCAGCTTGGAACTGAACCAGATGGATATTTCTTCCCGCAGTTTGAATGGTCATTAAATGAAGTGTTGTAATTTGAAGACTACCTGAAAATGGAAGTAAACCTGGAATTATAGCAACACTTAAAATACTTCTCCCGCCTCTTCTTATTTACATCTTTGGGGGTGAGCCAATTAAGTCACAGCCATTTTATCACACTACCTACTCTATCTAACCTGTTGTAGTTTATAGCCCAGATAAATTGTTCCTGTTTAATTCTAACATGAAAACTTGTATTCTAGAAGAAGTTGCTAGAAAACATTTGCTGACGCAGAGGAAAAATAATCTTCTTATTTAAAAGCAAAAATAGAAAAGAAAAAGAAAAAAAATAACCCAGGGAAAGCTGTTGTTGCTTAGCCCATTAAGTCTAGCTAGTTACAGTCTAGATGAGAAAAAGAAAAATATTTCCCTCCATCCATCTGCTTAGGTGTTACCTGCTTTACTACCTAGACAAACAGTTTCCTTGTAAGATTAGATCTTCAACTGTCTACTCCCAACAGGAGTCATCTGCTGAAAACTGCACTAGATCTCAGGACCTGGCGTTTAAGAGCAAAACTGTCACGAGGCTGCATCATGACCACGGAGTAATTTTAAGGAAGATTGCCTCTCTGGGACTACCTTAGGCAGGTCTTGGAGAATAACATCTTCGAGAAAATCAATTACTATGCATCATTCCGTGGTACATTTTAGATTGGCGGTTATAACAAACTTTTACAGGTGTAGAGGGCTGGTTAAAATGATCTCACCTTCAAGACCCTGATTGATTTGTAGAATAATGGAGGCGATCCGTTTACACTATAACTTCCAAGCATTTCTTTCTTCACAATTAGTCCCTTGGTTTACTGTGGAAGCCGAGAGTAATGAAGCAGACATGGCATCAGTGAAACCAAATGGAGAAATTGTCAGGATAGATCAGAGTGAGCCCAATTGAAGGCTCATTTGGAGACCTACTTCAGAGCATTGGTAATAGAAAAGAGTGCTTATTTCTTTGACATCAGTGCACCCACACCAAACAGCTAATGTTTTTATATACTGTGAGGCATCTCCTTCATCAAGATGTTAGAGGAGGTGAAGATCTGGAACAATGGGTGGCTCATCATAAACCATACTTTGCAGAGAAACTTGACTACATTAAGTTTGATTTATAATTCAGTATTGCACAAATCATGGGGATGTAAGTTCATTAATTGTCTACTATTTTGAATTGTTTTCAGTTGGTAGAGAACTTGTGTGGAGAGGTGAGGATTATTACTTGCTTATTTGCACCTTGTGCTTTCTAAATTGCAAATGAAAATTTCTAAATCACAAATTGGAAGTGATCAATAGTCTTTATGGGGGATACCTTCATATCTCTCTCCACTCTATAGAAGGAAGTGATAAATACTTGATTGACCCAGGAAAGATAAATGTATCTGTTAGCCTCATTCAATTTCTGGAAAGGTGGATGACTGTAATCCCAGGGGGTTGTAACTCCCTGAATTGATACTATTATCTGGACTGAATTGCTCTCACCTTGGAGGAGAGGGGACTACAAAATTACTTAACCATCCACTCCATGGGTTTCAAACTCATGCTGTCATGTTGCTGTCACATGATATTTTGCCACCTTTTTCTCTTTGTGGAGCTGGGGTGGGTGTGGCCTGTGCATGATACATTCGGCCTCCGGGCCACCAGTTTGATACCCCTGATAATTCTACTCTATCTTAATAGAGACCTGTCCCAGAACCTAAATGTAGTGCATCGTTACATGTCTATGGAGATTCTCAGTCATCCCGGTCATGGTTGTCCCAAAGGTGCTATTTTTTTTCCAAGAGGCAACTGAACTTTCTGGGGTTTTTTTTGAAGATGTTTCACTTCTCATCCAAGAAACTTCTTCAACTCTATATATACCAGAGTTACAAGTCAGCTATTGTTTTTATGCTGAAACCCTAAAGAGCTGCTTTTCCTATTAGGAACTCCTTTGGTCTTCAAATCTGAAGAAGAGGTTCGTCTTTCTGGCATGCAGAAGGTAGTCCCTCGGGTTGCTGAAGTGCTATGGAATGCATTCCCCTGGCAGCTGCATTTAGCCCTGAAATAAGTGAAGATTGCTAATGATTCAGAGAGAAAAAAGACTTTTTTCTCACATATTGACTATTCCTACTTTTGAAGTACAGGATGCACACTTTTAAACAGGCACAGAATCATAGTAAGAAAAACTTCTTGGCACTTACAGATTTTTGAAATGTGAAAGGAAAGGTAATGTAGTAGGTTGTGTTCCTTTTGTTGCGATGGAGATAGTTCATTTAACTGGCAAAGACTGGAAAGAGATTTTTTCCCATGCAAGATTGAAATTTTTCAAAAACCAGGGTGCTTTGCTCTGACATGGTTTCCAAACTGACCCTATTGCTGTTCCTAAATATCAGATTGCACTACAAGAGCCTGCTGGCTTCTGTTTTTGGAGTTCTGAATGTTTTGTCTCTAGTTCTCATGTTCTTTTTTTTTTTTTTGTCTCTCCATAGTCTGGTAGTGAGAAACACTGCTATTTGATCACCTGGTATGTATTTTCTGTAATTTAAAGAAGAGTTCTGAAGGCAATTGGTTGAACTGTCTGATCTCTGGTGATGACTGGGCTTTGAAGTCTCCAGACATTCTCATGAGATTCTAATTTTATTTTGAATGAATTGGGCTAAAGCCTTTTATTTGTACAGTTGCTTTTTCATTTTTTTATGCTTTTCTCCCTGATGAGCATCCCAGCTTACAATTTACACATGTGTCTCACTCTTCTATCTTATTTTCAAACATTTGGGAAGTCACATTAGATGGATTATAAATTAGGCCTTTAAAAATGCATTTTAGTAGCAAACAACTTGTTCCCCAAATAATCTCTTTCTTAGCAAATTAAGTGATATTGTTTAAATGTTGCCTGCTTTCATTATCAACTTAATCACATGAGGCAATAAAAGAGCAAATAGCATTGGTGATCTCTTGAATACCTGCAATGAACAGAGTGTCTTGGGCACAGGGCTTGTATTCCACAGGTAGTCCTCTGAACCATTTGTTCAGAGACCATTCAAAGTTATGGTTGCACTGAATCAGTGGGACTTATGACTGGTCCTCAGAATTCCAGCTGTCACAGCATCCCCATAGTCATGCAATTGAAAGAGGGTGCTCATTACCCATCTCACAATTATGATGTTGCAGTGAGCTGTGGTCACGATTGTGATTTCTGACATAACCAGCTTCCCATAAGCAAACTCTATGAAGAAAGTGATCAGAGGTCACTCCCACTCCTGCCACTTTTTCAGGTGCTCTGTAGCACCTGTGGGTCTATGATAACTCATCATAGCGAACACACTATAGCCATCTCACCGCAGCCAACTTGCCATGTCCAGCTCACTGCAGGACAATTAGTGGAACAAGAGTTACACCAATATTAAAGAAATGGTGAAATAGAAGCATTACAGAAAGGATGCCAAACGATGGACAAAATGAAACGTGAATAATAAAAATTAAAATAATCTTTATTTATTTTAAATAGTTAAATTGAATTGTTTAATTGTCCGATGGTAAGTTGTCCCATGTCATGGCAAATAGTCCTGTAGTGAGTTGGTCATGGCGAGTTGTCTCGTAGCAAGTTGGTTGTGCTAGTTGGCCATGGTAAGCTGGCCACGGCAAGTTGGCTGCAACTAGTTGGCCATGACAAGTTGTCCCACTTCACATGCTAGGACTCCTGCCTCTTCCTGCTTAATGACCTGTGCATCCTGGGGCAAGTTGCAGGGATTGCTATCACTAAGCAATGCAGCCATATGATGTGGTGTATTATGACCACATTGCTTAGTGGTGGGAATTCTAACCCAATTGCCCTTGAAACACTATCTGTATAGTAACTGGGAGGTAGTGAGAAAAGTCAGAGACAGTTTTACAAACTGAGCTAAAAATTGTCTGTTTCCTAGTGTCTATCAGTTCTGCAAAGAATTTATATTAGCTCTTGTTGACAACTGATAGGGTTGAATGCTGAATGTTTTAACTAGATTTTTGACATACAGTGTTGTACACATCATGTAAATGACTATGAAACAATTGAATCCCTAGCTTTGAGGTACCATTAATGGAACAACTGTCTGAACAGATTAGCTGCTTAAATACTGTACAATTGTTTAGATGAAAATATACCCATTTGTCTAAACTGTATTAGAAAACAGACACTCTATTTGGCAAATCTGCAGTCAGCTCATGCCTCAGGTTTACTCTGTATGTAAGAAGCATTTTCTAATTTTGCAGGGTGGTTAGAGATCATTTTGTTGAGGATTCCATATTGATTACTTTTCCTAACCTAAAAGAAAGATGATGTGTTAGAAACAAATAGATGCCCTTATGACAAATGAATCTGAGGAAAAACATGTCTCTCTAGTAGATACTGAATAGACACCCGCTCTATGAAAATAAGTTACATTATTTCTTCATGGTTATTTCTTGTTTTCTTTTTCTTTTCCCACTTGGAAACCGTTAGATTTTGAAAACTTTGCTGAATATCCCCTCTTCTAACCTCAAGAATGTCTGTGGACAATTTAATAATAATTAAATAATGCACATAGCTAATGATATTTTATCTCATTTCCTATTTAAAAATTATTTGAATTGCATTTCCATATCATGTCTCCAGGCCTTCTTACAGGACTGATTCAAACTTCAAAATCTGATTTTACTGCTGTGATTTCTTTATAGTGGTAGACTTAGTTTATGTCTTTTAACAAGTCATGTTTTTGAAAGGTTTGTAATACTGTTGTTGGGCTACATGAGAACAGAAAGAATCTGGCATATGATAAACAATATTGCTGATTTTGATAAACATTCATTTTTTATATTAATTCATTTGAAAGACTTATCTCATTAGTGTCTGAACACATCTTCATTTTTGAATAAAGGAACTTGATCATGGAGATGGTTATTTTAAACCCTAAGTCTCTCTCTCTCTCTCTCTCAAAATCAGCCATTTTGAGCAATATAAAATTATAGAACATTGAATCCAGAACTGGGTTTAAGAAGGGAAATATTACTGTATTTTGCCATGTGAAAATAACAACAAAGGGAGGAAGAGATTTTATTTATTTTATTTTTTTGTTACCTGTTATTATGGACACAACATAATTAGTGCAGTTTATTTATTTATTTATTTATTTTATTTATTTTATTTATTTGTCAATTGTTTACGAGATAAGTAAAAGTGTATACATAATTATGAATACATGAAATGAGTACATATAAGAAAAATAAAAGAAAAATAAAAGAAACAATAGGACAGGAACAAGTCAGGGCTGGTTAAAAGGTTAATTTTCAGGATGTAGGGAAATTCAAAACCAAAGCCTGAATTGTTCTTCCTGCAAGAACTGTGAATTCCTGATCATAGTTTAACTTGCCCTAAATGGGTCATATCGTATGCAGGAGTGGGGCAGAATGGAAGTAAAATAAGCCAGATTCGGAAGCAAGAGCTGTATTGTAAAAGCTCTCAGCTTCTTAAGTGTGGCAAGGAACAAGGGAGAGGGAATAGCTCCCTCTGCTGGCAGAAAGATTATCATGTGCACGAGATAAATGGGAGAAGGCGCAGAGATCCTATTTTCTAAAACCTCCCAGTAGCTGGGTGGATGCACTGTGTATGTTTGAGCAGTGGATTCTGAATGGTAGTGGCAGAGAAAGAAAACATTGGAAGTTTCTCCCCTGAGAAGATTTTATTATTTTATTTTATTGTTCTATTTTAATTTAATTTATTTATTCAATTTATATAATTACTTAACTCTGGATGGCGAATAATTATCCAGTTGCCCAGTGGGTTTGCTTGAATCACTGCTATGGAGAGTCACAGGCGGAGGAGCCAAGGAAGATCCGGCTCAGAGGGAGGGAGCCAGACAGAGTTGAAGGAAGGAGTTTCAGGGGACTTTATGCAAAGGCAATTGCAGTGATCTTCCTGGCCAAGGAATTTAGATTGGTTCAACATAAACTTTGTCCTTGGAATGTGCCTGCTGTATCTGTAGGATTGTTGTGTGAGAGTGATTTGGAGCAAATGTCCTTGCAGCAGTGGTGGGATTCAAAATGTTTTACCACTGGTTCTGTGGCTTGGCGGAGCATGGCAGGGAAAGGATACTGCAAAATCCCCATTCCCTCCCCACTCCTGGGGGAAGATTACTGCAAAATCTCCATTCTCTCCCCACCCCACTAACCTGCTTTTCAACCCATTCTCCTTTGCAATGCAACAAAAAAAGACCCAGCCAATCAGCTGGGTCTCGGGAGGCAGAGAATAGATGGGGGCAGGGCCAGTCAGAGGTGGTATTTGCCAGTTCTCTGAACTACTCAAAATTTACGCTACCGGTTCTCCAGAAGTGCTCAGAACCTCTGGCTTGCAGAACTCTGGGTGGCGGGGATTCCTCCCCCTTGAGATCAACAGCTTTAATATAATCCTTGTGTTTATGTTACACCAGATGTGAGACTTAGGTCTGCATGTATAGGAAATTACCTTTTCCAACATCAGAAAGACTGTTTTTTTAAATTACAATATTTTTTCCAACAAACCTTTATTTTCTTTATTTTCAAGAACATACACTAAGGACAGCATAGAATCAATCAGGCATGTGCCAAATTTCACCATAGAAAAATATGACATGTCATGTGAGCTATAAATTACAATCATCATAGATTTGAAGAGGCTGGATTAAAGCTGATTGCTGGATTCAGGAAATAAATAAGGTAGAACTTGGCTGTTTCATCTGTCAACGGATGCGGGAAAATAAGCAGCAGACAATTTACAAGGTCACAATACAAAATGTTGATTGACTGCTGTTGTGAAAGCAGCTGGACAATATTTCATTATAAGGCTATGCGGCTGGACAGAGGACATGAGGAGAAAAAGGTGCTCTTCATTTCCATATTATTGGTTGACAAGGAGATTCTTGCTTGGTTTCCTGCCATAAATTGTGATAACATAAACTCAGCAGATCATTTAGTGAAGGATGTCCAGGGGAGAAAATGGGCAGATGTTCTAAAAGTTTGACCACCTTTCCCTGTGCAATAAATGATCCAGGAACAGGCACACTGGAGCAAGATGGAAGTTCTTCACTACTAATGTGATTTTTAGCATGATTTTCCTTCTTTTAGTCATCCAGTGATGTGCTCCACTCTGTCCTACGGGATCTGAGGGACATGGAACAGCAGAAGAGGTAAACCATTAATTCTCTTAAAGCCCAGGGCCTTTTTTCTCTCTCTGCCTCATAATTCTAATGAAAAGTTTTCTTTTGAGACTCTGAAATGCATTTTGTGCTTGTGGGACACAGGACCCAACTTTTTGTTGCTGAAAATTTTTGGTTGACAATCCTTGAAGGACCTATTCTTTTAGTATCCCAAAAGTTCTCGCTCATTTGTGGAGTAACCTTGGTCCAGCTAATTACCTCACAAATGTATGAAGGTGTTAGAAGGCTATTTATGTTACTTATTTGACAGAAAGTGAGATTAAGATATAAACTGTAATTCTGGCCAGACTTAAAACTCCATATGCAGCCAGAGGCCTGGTTCTGAAAGAAGATGGGCCACTGACATAACAAATGATACACTATTGCGATGACTAGTGTGTATAAACTGTCATGACTTAATAGAGATTTTCTGTCACCAAATGGAATTATTTTCCCTATTATCCTAGATAACACTTGGTGCCTAAATGAGGAATATTTGGTTAAATGACACCCACATATTTCTCAATATTTCACCCAACATCCAGGGTGCCAGATTCTTATTGGAAAACTCTGATTCTCCGTAGGGTTTATATTACATTTGAGAATACATTTTGTCTTTATATATTTTGCATTATTTCCCTCTTGAAGATTAAGAAATGCCTTGATTTTTAGAGAAAAGAAGGAATTCTGTCTCTTAAGGTATTATTCATATCATTCTCTTTGGGTAAATCTTTGGACTCCACTGCATGTTTCTCCCCGAAATAAGGCTACTTAATTGCTTTCTCCTCCAAAGGAGAAATTTGTCTACTTTATCTTCTCCAAGCATAAGGAAGTGCTTGTCTTCTCTCACTGCTACTTAAAGCAACTTTGTCCTGATCCACATTTTTGGGGGTGGGGTGGGGTTTGATCTATTTCAGAGTGCTAATCCTGGATGCCAAGATACTGGTAATGTCCCACAATCTCCCTGCTCGACTCTTCCCACAGTGGAGCTATAAAGTATTGAATCTACCAGAGAGATACCTGAACTATGAGACTTCTCATGAGGAGCCGGTGGAGGTTACCATCTCTGAATGCCTCACTGCACTCTTGAAACTGGGCAAACATCTGCTAAGGTACCCCAAGGTATAGCTTCTTCTCCAGCTGTTTCCAGAATGACTTGAAAACTCCTTAAGGCTTGAAAAGATGCTGGTAACTTACCAATCACTTATGTACTGACTAACCAGTCTCCTCCACTAAAACTGACCTCCAGAAACTGAGGTCAGTAATTGGTGCTGTTCATTGGGTGGGTGGGGGGGGAATGGAGGGTGTGCCTAGCAAGAGAGTTCCAGGGGGCTATTTATTTATAAAACAAATTGACATGGCTGCCCAACTCATGCATGGTGACTCCGGGCATCTTCCAACATTCAAATTTCACAACGTAAGGATCCATACACACCCTACCCGATCTACCCCGCAGTGGCAACAATCACACAATTGCACCAGACACTTGATCAGCTCCATATCAACCTGGATTGCCAGGCCCACTGAGAAAACCATGTTTTCAGGGCTTTGTGGAAATGTACCAAGATGGAGGCCAATCTTACCTCAGGAGAATGATATTGCAAAAGGAGGGATCTACCACAGAAAAGGCTTTTTTCCCCTTGGCCCCATATTTTATGTAGTGGTCCCCACACACCTACATTCAGCAGCATGCAACATAATCATGCAAATACCTGGCATAATGCAACATGGGAGAAGAGGATAGGGGCCTTTATGGAGGTGGGAAGGGAGACACAGAGTCTACAGCCATGGCAGCCTATGTATTTTTTCTTCCAAGAGTCTCCAGCAGCTAAGACATGGCAGGGGGAGATGTGGATTGTGGAAACTCAAAAGGTGTAAAGAAGTCCCCTACATTCCCATACCCTTTGGTCTTTGTCCTGGGGAGAATTAAGCAGGAAAGGCACTGGAGGCAGATATCTGGCTTATGAAGGCTCAGGACCTTCTTTTGTTTCCCACAGTTGCCTGAGAAATACCCTTTCCTGCCCTGCTCTGACGCCTCCCAGATGCTCTGGGACAAACATTCTAAGAATTCTAATCCAGAATGGCCTATGATTGCATCACCTGGGAACTTGGGGACTTGCAATTTCAATTTATTGAGGGGCAGCAGTTTAGGGAGGGGCAATTTTTATTGTGGGTGTGATGGACAAAGACTCTTTACTTCCCTCATCCCACTCCATGAATGATAGCCATTTTTTTCCTTTCTGATGGAGATTTTCAACTAAAATATGGAAGGAGGTTTTTTTTTTTCCTTCTTCTTCATATCTTTTCCTTAACAGTTGAAAAGTATTTGACCTGATAGCACTGCTACTACCTAGGACCATGGCTATTCACTGTCCTAACCATTCTTATGGGAAGGAAGCATCTAGATTTGGGACAGACAATCCCTCTACCCCTTGGCAGAGTGGCACTATCACAGCACCTACAACCTCTACAATTATTTGATAGATGCTCCTATTCTGGACCAGTCTCATCTTTCAAAGGAGGAAGAGGTGTTGCTTTCCCATTGCATAAGCTAGCAAGCCCCAGTTTTTTCCACAACGGGGTATGCCACAAAAGTATTGTGAGCTGTGTTTATTTGCCCTTGCTGTGCTGTGGAAAAATACCTGACTAGCCGCTGCTGCTTGTCTCACCTTCAGAGTCCCAAGAACTTACCAGATCATTTCTTGGAAAAAGTCCCAGAGCTTATTGTTTCTCAAGACACCATTGGCTTCCTCCTGGAGTGTCAAGAGTTATTGAGACCAGCTCAGTTCCTGCATTTATTTGAGTTTCCTCTGAATATCCAGATGGACTCAGGTATGTGGTAAACTGAACCTGAAGGTAGGAGGGAGACCTATGGTAATTTTTCACTGTGTGACAATAAAACAGAGGAACCAGAGGATTGTAATAGAACAACATATTCCAACTCATTACTGGCTATGCTGGCTGATGCTGGTAGGATTTATAGTTGATCATCTGGAGAAACATATGGTTTAAGATGATCATTGCATAAAGTTGTTATCAGCCTATTTTGGGAGCTAAATTAAGCCGCAGCAGTAAGGTATTATATCCTGAAATCAATCCCTACGATACTGGGAGATTTTCATATTAAAAATAATGTAAGATCATGAAAAGATTCACCAAATCCACTTGGGTAAGCAGCAAAGGCAGGCTGGAAAAAAAAACACTAGTAGTTACATTTCTCACTTATGTAGTAGTAGCTCACTGCTGCACAAGTGTAGTAAAAAACGTCTTTATTGCAAATAAGTATCTGCTATAGCTTGAACATTAGTGCAAACTCATCCTGTCAAAAACCTGAACCAATCCATATGACATTTTTATAGCTGCACAAATATGATAGATACCCAACTGGGACAATTGTATTTGAAGGAATTTATGGCACGTATAATAGAATCCTAAGGACGTCATTGTGTTTACTGTGCTCAATGGCCCTTGCTTGCTTGTTATTACAACCATAAATATCTGAAATTGCACACCTTTGAAAGAACAAGACAGAGTGCTGAGTCACAAGAGTATCTCGTCACATTACTTTCTTTAAGCGTTGAGGCTAATTATGATAAATAACATGGCTCTTGTGCATAGTACCTGTCAGTTTGTAGGCCATTCTAATTAGGTATTATCTTCTTTTCTTTCTGGGATAGTAGAACACAACCTTAAAATCTACAAAGTTTTCAAGGCAATATCACTATATTATCAAAATCAAGGATAAGCAAGGTCATGTAAAAATACGAAAAGAAATATGAGAAAATCAATTATGGAAGCCAGCTGGTTCCTGATAACATCTAGATAGAGTTGAATTATGAACTGTGAATTATAAATCACTATTCAGAAGCTGAAATAGTGAAAAGTGAAAAGTGAAGGTACACTTTTAAATCAAAGGCAAGATTGAAAGGCAATAGTGACTATGATCAATTTTGAAAAGCTGTGGTCAGTTTTGCAAAGCTCTGCTGCTACAGAAATTTTGCCATAGGTTCAGACTTGTGCATATCTAGACTTCAGATGTATGTTCAAAAATCTGCAAATGCTGGAGAAAGACACTGGCCCCAGGTACCCTATTCTATGCAGAAAACCCGATTTAATACTGTACGTAAAAGAGGTGACTGAGATTTGTCAATTAGTAAGAATAATCCAGATATTAGCTTTGTTTACATGCCGGGCATGTAATTCCCTGTTGGAATCATTATGAAATACACATTATGGATTTCCTCTGATTTGGAGATGGGGAAATAAAATTAATGGCTCCATAAGCATGGAACTCCACCTATGTATAATCACCCTTCCATTTCTTCGACAAGTCCTTCCCTTTCCTCCTGTTAAACTTAAACAGTACTAATAGATGCAAACTTAGTGACTAGAACTCCAAGTGGCTCTTTATATTTCCCCCCCCACCCCAAGCTAATTCCCATAATTGTTAGTTTTGGACCCACACTCAAAGATGCTACATCCCATGTCTTCCCACTTCCAATTTAGGATTTAGACTTGCAATTACAAAAAGATAGAGTAGGAGTAATGTATTGACAAAGATCAAAAAGATTAAACTGTTCAGAAACAGTTTGATTAAAGCTAATGGATAAAATAGAGAGCAGTACCCAAGATCCATCAATTGCCCAGCCATGCAATCTTAAAGAAGCAGCTTTTGGCCATGATGGTGAACAGAACTTCTGCTTTTTGTTCATAAAAGCACTTGGCAGGCAAAAGCTTGTATGGATGCTGTCAGCCTTTTTTCCCATGCAAGTTACAGTAGAGGGTTATTCATTTAAGTAAAGTTCTCTTAAAATTCATCCATACCAGTAGGTTCAAGAGGAGCGATTGGGACTGGTTACTTTTTCAGACTAAATGAAAGGTAGGAACCTTTTTAAAAAGTGACATTCTTTCCCAGTGTTTGGAAACCCATTTTCCCATAAGCATATTTTTCTGGTCCCTGCATTGCTCCCAGTAGTATCTGGCGATTATGACTCGGGGCTTCCCTTTTATAGTGCTATAATCCCAATCTGATTCTCTCCCCATAGTATTTATCTGGAAAAAAAAATCCAGCTCTGATTTAGAAGTTCTGTTGAGTTTTGTATAGTTGGAGACCCAGAAGAGCATTAAAAGATTAACATTGTTCTCTCTAGGGCGGAGACAGAAAGAAAATAGAAAGATAATCAATTTCTCTTTCTGAGGGGAAAATAGAGCCACTTTGGGGACTTCTAGTTGGCTAGGCCTCAAATATTTTGCTGCTTCACTATTTTTTTTTTTGCCAGAAGCCATGTGGAGATTTAAACATGGGTCTATCTGTCCTACCTTCCCACCTTCCTTGGGGAAGTGCAGAAAGGCCAGGGAAGGTGTGAAGTTGTACACTGTTACAATAAAATCACATTTCCCAAATTCCACTGTATTATTTTCGTTGTTCAGTTTGTTTTTGTTTGTTTTAAAGACAGTTAAAATCACACTGAAGGAAGGTGTAATGGCCTTCCTAAAAGTTTAGGAACCCTTGATCTATTCTGTATTGCAGCAGTAATAGGCAAAGGATACTGCCTACTTTCAGTGACTACTTTCCTGACAAATAGCAGTAATTACTTCCCTCGCATTAGGGTTCTGCCACAATACAGAATTCTTGAGGTGTCAGATAACCCAGAAATGGTATTGTGTAGGTGACTATAATTCTGAATACTGAAAAACAAATTGTCAAGCTGCAAGGCAACGAATCCTTTTATTCTAAGCCCTGCAATAAGGAGCACAACACAAATCAGAGTGGCAATTTAGTCCATGCGTCAATGCAGGAAAAAGTGAGATTGACTCCTCCCCCCCTCCCCTTTGCTGTGCCTACATGAATGTGAAGCACATACAATGCTTAATGAATGTGCATACGTCCTCCATATCTGTGGAGAATCTCAGCAGTTCAGGTCATGGTTATCTCAAAGGTGCTTTTTCAAAAGGCAACTGGACTTTCCACCCCCCCTTGTAGATGTTTTGCTTCTTATCCAAAAAGCTTCTTCAGTCTTCAAGGGAAAAAAAAAACACCCAAGTCCAGTTGCCTTTTGAAAAAAAAAAAAACAGTTTTGGGACACACATCCTCCATCTTAGCCTTTGCAGGACCCATTCTAGGTTGGAAGCTTACCTCATTCCCATGTGAGGTAGCCAACATGTGGGGCTTGCAGTGATCCAGAATGATGGTCGTTAGCATAGCATAAATGAGATTCAGATTAAAATTTAGCCCACTGCAAACATAAGATTGTGATGCACTTGTGTGCTTGTTAACCAAAATTTGGCTTTGGCATGTTATTGGAGCGATTATTAGCAAGAGCTTTCTTCAGAGTAAGTTAGTTCTCCAATTAATGTAGTCCTTGTTTTGGTCAAAGGATTTGTGTTTCGAAGTGATAATCCAGCATCCGTTTAATTTCTTCATTGCCTGCAAGAAGGTACAGTATGACGATCTCTCCTCCTTGCACCCCCTGTAGTCTGTGATACATGCATGATCCTTTCCGATGCATGAGTAGAGGCACAGGATGTTAACTGCGTTAGACTAACATCTCTACTAGGCACTAGATTCGCTTTTATGTGCTTGCCATATTAACATCACTGGCTGTTGCAGTACAGGTAGTCCTTGTTTACTGACTGCCTCATTTAGCGACCATTTAATTATGGTTTTGATGAAAATTTAACTTTGCAGCTAATCCTTTGTTATGATCTTAGCAGGTCTTTGAAGCAAAGGAAGGCTAAGATTGGAGGCATATCCAGAGTTTCACTTAGTGACCACTTCACTTAAAGATCGAGTTGCCAATCCCATTTGTGGTCGCTAAACGTGGACTGCCAGTAGAAGTACCAGGTTTGAATGTTACACAGTATTAATTATACCGTATATCAGCACTGGTTTGAGCAAGCTGGCTTCAGCCAGATTTCACTACACAAACTAATAAAAATAGACTAACAGCTTAAGACAAGGTTGATTGTAAAAAATGTTAACAAATGAGATTGAAATTTTCCAGAGCTGCTTGGTTGCAGTCCCTCTGTTGCACTCTAAAGTCCCTGTGAGCTATGAAAGAAGCAGTCAATAATTTGCAACTAGTGACTTTGCTTTCGATACTGTTATGTTAGCTAGACTGAGGAAGAAGGAAAGTTTAATTCCGAATAAGGATACAAAATGAGACAAACTCCAGGAATAGTGTTGAACTATGTTATGTGTGAGGGGCGTCGGGTGTGGTGGAGTAGTTCATGGTTGGGTCATCAGCATGGACAATGATTTCTGTCAATGTAGAAATGAATCATCCTTAACGTCTGCAGAACTCAAGTGAGTCAAAAGAAAACGCTACTTCCACTAGTAAGTCAGAATCACAATTGATTTTGTCAACTCAATCGGGCCAGTCCTCAAGTGGTAAACAACAGTGGAGTGGAAGTGCATTTGGATCAAGGAATGAGTGGCACATTTTAAGGCGTTCAACAACAGAGATAGGCAGAAGGGCTTACCTGTAACGATCATTCTCCATCAGGCTTTTGAGTAATGATCCCCCAGTCTTGGGACTACATGATTAACTGAACTCTGGCCAGCATTTTTTTTTTCAAGAACCAAGTCATAAAGGCAATTATATGTGGACATTCTCAAACATGCAGCCTTCCTTCATAGTTATCCTTTATCATTATCATATTAATGTGTACATGTCATTAAAGCATATGCATTCTCCCATGGGGAATGAAAAATCTGTGCATCATCTCTCGTGTGTATCTTAGTATAAAGGTAGGCTGCCGTCACATATGCCAGTAAGAAACATGTTATGTATCTCTGATGCTTGAAAGCTGACATATAGCTGATGTTAAGCAACAAAGCTCCCTAAACAGATATGAAGGACAAATGCCATATGGGCGAAGCTGAGACTTTGTCCCAATTGGAAACATTAGCTTGCATACTAGAATGCTTTCTAATCCTGGATGGTGTTCAGAATCCTTCTTCTAATCCTCTGGGTTTTTTTTTTTTGCCTCAAACACAGACAGCATGTATTCTTTGTCAGATCGGCTAAAACTCCATCTCGACTGGGCTGCTTTGAAGGAGGCTTTTAAGAAAAAAAAGTCATGATGTCTGGAACATAGGATTGATAGAAATGTCAAATGGCATCCTTGAAATTCCAATACCAAAGAATGATACTCAGCATGGACTACTTGTAATTTTTTAAAGATAATTGATTTTTTTTGCTTTAATAAAAGATGTGTTCTCTCTTTCAAGAATTAGTATCTTTGATACTTTCAATTCAAATAAACCCAGCCCTGAATATGTTTTGGCTCTGATATTGTTTGTAGAAGGTAGGGAGTGTCATTTCAGTCCTAATCATTTTTTTCTATCAATTTTAAACCTAGAGGATACACAGGAAAAGAAACCATCTTTCTCTAATCAGTATGCTATACAGAACTGTGAAAATCAATGTAACTTTATCCCAGTTAACACCTCATTTCTTATTTTCCCAGCTTGAAAAAATGTATCATATTAAAAGACTGCTACTACTGACAATTTTAGGATAGTGGTATCTTCTGGAACACAGAAAGTGCTAACTTGTTCCTGCTTACCTTGTTTGTATTTGGCGACAATCAAATATATAGATTCCTCAAGGATGAATCATTGCCACAAAGCACTATAAGCTCCACCATTGCCTCAATTTCAGGCATCTTATTTTGTTAGTAACCCAGAAATTCCACTTCCCATCTTGTATAAAAGGCCAGTGAAAGATGAATCACAATTCTTCCTCTGATCCCTATTAACGTATGAATCAAACTTCTGTTTGATACAAAATGTCAGCCAGTATTTACTCCTTTTAATGGAAGGCACCAGGAAATGATGAAAGTTCAGAAGGTAAAACAACAGCTCACACTTTCATGAAGAAATTGTGCTGGAACCCTGCCAGTCCCAGATACTCAGCTTGTAGCAGTTGTCCTTCAGATCCAAAACAGATGGAAGCACACAGCAACCTGTCAGAGTCATACTATCCATCTCACTGAACCACAGAGGCCTCTTTGAACTAAAGAATTCTAAGTGTTGGGTTTTGATTTCAGGTCTAAGATAGTCAGGAGAATTCCCCTGGAGTTGGAACAGCAGCCTATGATAGGATCTGGCAGTGAACCCGAATCTGGGCTGCTTACTATGTTTATGAAGGGAAAGGAATACAATTTCTCTATCAGCAGAATGAGTTTTAAATGTGTTCTCACAACTTCTACTAATTTGGATCCAAGGCTAGTTATTCCTGTCAGCTTGTGAGTCAGGCGAAATCTGTTAGAAATAACTAAGCCAAGGCCAAATTCTATGGTCTGAATGGTCTGCAACCCAACCTACAATAATAAAGTTATGCCTGAGTTCATGAGCAAATATAGCACACATCATGTGAGAGTTAAGAACTTGAATTAAAATATAAATGGGGAGGAGTGAAAGTTAAGGGGCAGTAGAATTCAGAAGGAATTTTTGATACGGTTGATGTCCAAATTTACATGGCAGCTGCAACCAGAGAGAGAATGATCTTAGAAGAGTGTAATAATACTTAAGAATGTTTGCTAGCGATTGTAGTGATTCACAACACTGAGAATGTCCACCCCCTACTCAATGCTTACAGAATCACTGGCAGAACTGAAAACATCTTGAATTTTACACATATATTACTTAAACAGTATTAACAATAATAGTGTTATTACTGTTGGTATGCAGATGTACAGCTTCACTTGCAATCTTCTCAGTTTTTATTCCTCTAGTTGTTCCTGACTCCCCAGGCACTCATAAGAAGAAAAAGGCCCATAAGAAGAAAAAGATGGGAGGCACTTTGAAAAGAGCCTGGGGCAATTGGTAAGACATGGCTGATTTAAGATTAAAAAAAAAAAAATCTGAAGTCCAGCATTCAAAGGAATAACACTGGTAAAAAATATGTTTTGAAACACTTATTTCAAAAGATTTACACTCCCTTCATTTCTGCATCTCTGTATAAGGGAGCAAATACATCTTATGAACAGATGCATTGGATTTCAAGAAATTTCTAGTTCTGTAACCATTATTTCCCCCAATGATTCTGTAACATATACTTGGGAATAGTTTATGCCCACAAAAGAAATTCTTCCTGGTACCATTCCAGTTACAAAACCAATTCCACCAATATTTTCCTTTTGTCCCTTTCCAATTAAATGAAAGTAACAGAATTTTTTTTAATCATCATCACCACCACAATCATCATCGTGCCCCATGCAATTGGCAAAATGGTATGAGAGGATGGGCGGGCAATATAGATACTATTATTATGGACTGCATCTGAATGCTGTAAAACACCATAGAGCCTCCTTCTTGGTCTCTTCCCCCTCACCAATGTTTTCAGAGTTCATGAGCGGATTTGGTAGACTGAATGCATGGCTGCATACTGCTCTCCTGCCAATTTCCACTAGTAATGGGATGACACCATTAGATACAATTTCATCATAATGTGTTGGGATTAAGACTAGCAACTGGAGCAGACAAGTGGCCTTCCATTTACCTAGCAGGGAGATTATTCTACTTGTGGCCAAATTCACTTATGCTTCTACACAGTAAAAGAAATGGATCAAGATCTGGTGTGGTTGACAATACAGGTATTCTTCAACCTACGACCACAATGGAGCCCAACATTTATGTTGCTAAGTGAGACATTTGTTAAGCGAGTTTTGCCTCATTTTACAAACTTTCTTGCCACAGTCCTTAAGTGAATCATTGCAACTGTTAAATTAGTAACACGGTCGTTAAGTGAGTCTGGCTTTCCCATTGACTTTGCTTGTTAGGAGGTCGCAAAAGATGACCACATGATCCCAGGACAATGCAACCATCATAAACATAGGAGTAAGTTGACAAGCATCTGAATTTTGATCACATGACCACGGGGATGCTGCCATAAGTGTGAAAGATGGTCATAAGTCACTTTTTTCAGTGATGCTGTAACTGTGAACGGTCACTAAAGGAACTGTTGTAAGCTGAGGACTAACTATACAGGTTTCACATCATTCTAATTCTCAGCCAGCAGCTCCTTTTCCAAAAACATACTAAAAGCTGGTAGAGATATTACTGGATACTTTAAAGAGCTGCTTAAACATCTGACATACTGAACGTTTGTTAGACTTGTAATACGAAGTTTAATATTGTAATGTCCTCAATAAATAAATAAACCAAAACAAGAGAAAAGAGAAAGCACAAACGTCATTAACTGTACTTTAATGACACTGTAAGTCAGTGGAGAAGTGAGGCCAGAAATAGAGAAAGCAGGAGATTGCTCCCAGAAAGGATCTGCTCTATGCCTTGACTGGCTCTATGGCTCCCCTTTCGAGCAGCAAGAACACCTGGTGACAGAACTGGGGGAAGTAATGAAAATTCTACCACTCCTTTTACCAAAAAGTGTGTACCTGGTTTGGTGCCTTTTCTAGTTTGGGCGATGAGGTACACAGTATCACAACTGGTAGCAAAGCAAGAGCATACGAACTTGCAAAAATGCTGCCAAAGAAGAGTCAGGAGACATTTACCATTCATCTGAGTGTGACTAGGTATGTACGTACATATGGGCTGGAAGAGTCATTATAAGCATTTAAATTTACATTGTACATTTGTACAACAGTTCAGGTGGAATGGCCCCGAATAAACCAAATATATATATATATATATATATTTATATTTATATATATTTATAGACTTTGTATGTACAAATATATATCCATCTTGACAGATATACCTCAACTCTTTGAAAAGGATAAAAGCTAATAACATCTGTCTTTGCATGCACAGCTGTGAATTCTGTTCTGCTCAGTTGGTATGGAGAGTTGCAATCTACCCCCTACAAATGTGTCCCGCTAGGGGAATTTCCCTCCTTTTCCCTTTCCCTTGTAGGGGAGAGGGGAATGAGCCCATGGTGCTGGTGAAGAAAAACTCCTCATGGCCAGATTCCACCTCCAAAACACACTACAAGGATATACTTTTATTGCTAATCAAATAACCATGGGTATGGAGAACATTACCCAAACAATCTCACCACTATGGTTTTCATTCTGACCAAAGCCACATGAAGCATTGCTCTGCTTTTCCACTATCCATAAGTTGCTCTTTGCCCAGAGGAAGTCAAGGAAGAAAGGAAGGAAGGAAGGGAGGGAGGGAGGGAGGGAGGGAGGGAAGGAAGGAAGGAAGGAAGGAAGGAAGGAAGGAAGGAAGGAAGGAAGGGAATGAAAAATAGGCCCAGGTACCAGCAAAAGTGTCATGGGGAAGGGATGAAGGGATGAGAAGAACACGAGTGCCAAAGATTCCAGAAAACCAAGCAAAAGGGGTTTCAGGTGAAAGAGAAGGATGTCCCTTGGTTGATCTGCAAGGACAAGCAGCTTGAACATGGAAACTCGGCTGCTGGGAAGAGGAGCAGCAGCAGGAGCAACAGCAGCAAGAAGAGATGGTGGCAACGGCCCTCCATGTCATTCACCCAGGGAGACAGTCTACCCCCTCTCATCTCTTTGATCTTTGTTGAAGGCCGGAATGAAATGAATCTCCAAATAGGTAATATTAAACTTTTTTTTTTTTTTAAGATAAGGGTCCAAAAGCTTATAAAGGAGATAAATAGGCACCACATCAAAAAGGCAAAATTTGGATAAGGCTAAACAAACAGGAGAGAGAACAAAAATAATTAAATGGAAATTGCACCAGCAATGCCCTTTGCCACAGAGACAGGCTTAGCACCAGGCCCAGAGGGCTGTCAGTCTTGCACAAGTGGCTGGCAAGTGAAACTCCGGAAGAGACATCCCTTGACAAGGTCTCTGGATATGCCTCCTTCAGCAGTGTTCATGGGGCACCGATATGTACAAGAAAGCACTCTAAATGAATAAGAGGGATCTTCATGTCATAGGGCGGTGCTTTCTGAATCCTCCTCTGAACTGATTTTTCCTGGTACCGGATGTCTCTGGACTTGACCCGAAGGATCCAAGTGAAGTGTGGCATCAACCTCTACATGGATGGAAGGGATATCAAGATGGGCCAGATCTGTAACCAGGCACAGACAGAAAGGGAGACCAATTACCAACCTGTCCCAAGCCTTTTTCTGCCCACCCCATGTATACTTTTAGTTAATCTGATAATGTAGAAGCTTTAACAGAACAGAGCAATGAGTACAGTTCTTAGAGCCTGCTAATGCCAGAGAAAGGGATGTCATAATATAATCTTTGTTTATACCTTTTTGCTTTTATTCTTTAGAGTTATGCCTTCCCTGGAAGCATTCCTTGCTAAGTGAATCTGTGGACACAACCTGGTAGTCAAATGATGGGCAAATAATATCCGGGTGATCACCTGTCTTAAAACCTCTTATGAAGCAAGGGCTTCTTATACAGCTGCTGTTTTGTTCATTTCAAAATGATCAAATGTTTCCTTTGCTCCTCATCACAGCTTGGCTTAAAACAGAAGCGCCTTGGCAAAGGAGCAAATACCACAATAATCCTTTTACTCAGAATTTGAAATCTCTGTTTTTCCCTCCCCCTTTCCTCAACAGTAAATATTCCAGTCATCAACTAAAGTGATGGGGACTTTGGTTCATAAGGAAAATGTGTACATTCACTATTAAGGAATTCCTGTACTTTACTATCAATACTTTACAAATAACAAATAATTCGGCAGGTTTTTTGAATTTGGGGGGGTTTGGGAAATGGCTTAATCCAAAATGCTAGAGGAAATTCTGAAAAGCAGAGAGGTTAATACTTCCTAAATTCTAGTTTACTGCTGAAAAGGTGAATAAGTGATTCGGTTCTCTACACTGCATGCTGCTCCCTGGTGGCCACTATAAACTTTGAAGAAGACAAAACTATCCGTTGACAAAAGCCCCTTTCTGGTGATGCCTTTCATATGTTATCAATGGGAAGCCTTTCTTTATCCATTCACACTTCCATGTGAGCTGAAACTTATGAAATCAGGCTCCAATTCACATGGAGGAATGCATCTCCTTCCTGATGCTATCTTCAGGTGAAGAAGTCAACCTGTGAAGGTCTCCCCTAAGTTGTAACAATATTGAAGAATTGTCAGTATGGTAGAGGAAGCCTTCTATACAACACATGAGACATGCAGAACAGCTCTTCAGCAATATCACAGAGTGACTTACAAAGGGGAAGAGTGGCTCACTTTCAAAGCATGGCCAGAAAAGCGTAACAAAGGACCACACATCCAGGAAGGAAGGAATATATACAAATTTCAACTCCAAACACCACCAGGTTCACAGCATACCCCACATGAGTTCTTTCTCGAATCATATTAATTGATTCATAAGAGAAATTCCAAGTGGGGTCAGAAGTGATTAGACACTGTTGGCAAACTCTCTTATGGAAGATTAGGAGAATACATGAGATGGGATAAATTTTACTTAATTACAAACAAACAACAGCACACAGGTTGTTCTGAACAAGTAACGTCCTCTGCAAATTGCAAGCTACTTCCAAAACTCGACAAGATGCTCACAGGACCACAAGATATCATGAAACATTCTGTTCATTCACACCTTCCAAACAACCAGCACTTTGAGGATATTTGGGATACCAAAGGGAAACCTCCCTGACATTTTCAGTTGGTCAATCCGTGTAGGAAAAACTGTTCAGAACCATCACATTCCTCAACTTTTTAAAAAAGGCTTTTCAGATTGTTTGAAAAGACCTCAAAACTCATTAAAGGGACTGGGAGATGTAGGCAAAGAAATGAGGGTCATCTAGTGCAAGCGGAAACGACCTCTTCTATCTAGGGCAGTGTTTCTCAACCTTGACAACTCTTAAAGCTGTATGGACTTTGACTCTCAGAATTGCCTAGCCAGTGTGAGATTTGAAGAAGGGAAAGAAAACATTTTCACAGTTGCCACGATTGTTTTGATACTTACAGTCCTCACTGCAAATTTCAAAAACAGTTGCCCAGTTTGGAACCACGGGGTGGAAACGCACAGCACCATGCTTGATGGCAAAATTTTCATTCTCAAAATTACTCTGAATGACCCATCCTGACTTAGTCTTGTGTTCTACACTACACTGTAGTAATTTTGCAACCAGTAATCCAAAGGCAAATGCACACCAAACAATGTCACAATGTATTTACGTTAAGTCCAGTTTTTCGTCTGCTCTGTCCCATAATTTCTTATGGCACAAGACGCAGATTGTGCTTTCTCCTTATTTAGTGAAAGTTACCTTATCCTATGCTATTTACATAATGGACTTCTTTTCATATCATTGTTGTATGATCATTGTAACCATCACTGAATGTAAGTGAGAAAGATGGGAACTTGCAAGAGTCTGTGAGTGGCATAGGAAACTTATAATTTAAGCAAACAAACCCCTCTCAGTGTACTTTACGCACGAACATATCCAAAGTTGAAGAAATAAGAAAGTTACTCCCAAATACTCATGGGAAACACACTTCTTAAAAAGAAATGATTCACAAAACTTTAGTGCCCGATGTGTAGAAGAGCATTCCCATTGCAATGACTGCTCTTCTTGGAAGGTGAGAGAAGATCCCATCGTCTATGTGAATTGGCTACACACCTTATCTGAACCTTCCTGTGCTCTTGAAGTGCCCCAGAGGTGGTTCTTTTGGCTTCATCCATAACAGTGAGTGTCACTAGTATTAGTTAAATGGTAATATCATGACATCCCTTTGGAAAGAACACATGGAATGGCAGAGGGAGAGAGTTAACATTGGTAAGAAAGGACCAGCAAGGTTAGGAGCAAGTGAATCCTGTGGCTTGGAAAGGAATTAATTGAATGAATTAACTGTCTGTGTTCCAAAAGTCTGCCGCATGTGAAGGCCAGTGATTTATAGAAGCACCCTCCAAGTTTACTAATAATAGTATTATCAGGAAGCTTGGAATGGGGGTTCAGGCTGGAGCAGCCATGCTGTTCCGGATCAGTGGGCCCCATGCAAGGCGAGTGAGATGGTGATAGGTGACTCTGAGACAAGGCATAGTCGCAGGGCAGGGCAGGGGCAGTAGGTGGTAGTAGCAGAAGGGCAAAGGTTCAGGGAAGATGGTGGGACTCCAGCTTACCCCAAGCAGTCCCCTCACACCTATCCAATATTGCACCACGTGTTTCAAACAGCTGCAAGGACACAATAATAGGATTGGGAAATAGGAACAGAAGAGAAACAGCAGCAACAAGACAAAAGTAAAACACAACGGAAAGTCTAAACAACAATACACCTCTCTACCCATCCCTGAATAGGAAGCTGGTGAGCCCTGATCTCTTCTCATCCTCCTTTCATTGGATGAAATAGTGATCTGTCTGAAGACTGGCCCTGTAGTCCTTAGCAGGTGGCATGATGGGAACTGCTGCCATCTCTCATTGCTACTTAATATTCATACCATTCCAGTTTCTAATATTCATATCATTAGAAGGATTAGCTCAAGGCTTCAGCATACTATGAAGCAGCTAGTTCCCCCCCAAATATAATAAAAAGAGATTAAAAAAAACTCCTTATAGAGGTTTAAAAACTCTTTATATCTCCCATTTTTTTTGCCAATTCCCTTGCCTCTCCCCTGTCAGCTAGAAGCATTTGTGCCTAAGTCTACATGTCCTCCCCCCACCTCTGCAAATCCAAGAGTAGAAACTTCAGCCCAATTGAAAAGAAACTCGTGCTCATCCAAGCATCAGACATGAAAATAGTGGAACAGTTCTAATTCTTTCTGAAAGGCCCATGTTTAGGAAGGAGTCCAGCTCTTGGAAAACCTGTGAGGTTGCAGAAAACTGTTATAATTGGATGTTTTCTATTAAGCATTCCAGTTCATAGTACTAGCCAAGCCAAGTCATCTCTTCTAATGAAACGGGTGGCGTTCACCCTGCTGTCAAAACAGCTGCATTATGCACTGTTTACCACACATGCTGAAGAAGGAGATTGGCACTTATGAATCAATGGCTCTGGGGTGGGGTGGGCAGGAACAATGTGGTCAAATAGGCGAGGTGCATTTTGCCACCAAAGCATTTCTGGGCCAAATTGCCAATATTTGGCAGCCTAAGCTTGTATGCCTGAAGCATGACTTCACTGTTTAACTCACCCCAAAGCACATTAAACCCTGGCCATGTTCCTTGAGATCTTCAGAAGGTGGAAAGAAAAAATGTTAAAAACTCAGAAACATAATGCCGACCTGGAACAGGACTTACTCCACCTTGGCACAACCATGCCAAAGAGAAATTTGCACCATATGGGAATGCAACATGGCACATCCAGGGGTATACTACTATCTTAGTGCCTTCAGTAAAGCCTGGAGGAATATATGCTACTATGCAGCAATTTGCTAAAGACAGCAGTGCATGCTGGAATGTATTATCTCTGAGGAAAGCAAGAATCAAGGTCACCTGCCCTAAGATAAAAATCCTGTTTTCTTACCTATCCTATGTCCCTCAAGGTCATCATCATCATCATCAAAAATCAAGTCATAGCGCCAGAAGGTATTCTTCTTTCCCTCATCACAGTGATAGATATCTTATTCTTTGCTGTTTTGTTCTGCATACAATACTTGCTTTGGAATTTCTGATTGAATAATATTTTGTAAAACGTGCCGACTACCTATAGGAATAGACTTCTTTCTTTTCTTTAGTTCGTTTAAACTAAAATAAGGTTAAATAAAATGAGCATTCCTGATTTTGAAATCAAGGCTGTGGAAAAACCAGAAAAATGGCATTTTAAGCCTTGCAAAATGCCACCTCAGTTTTGACTTGATTACAGTGGATCCTATACTTCACTTGGGTTGTTTCCATCTTTGTACTCCTTTTGCAGTGCCCATCACTAGCTCCGCCTTCCGTACTCAAAAGGAAGAAAAACCAGAACCCGGACAAGCTCTTCCCTGCACCATCTGATCTCTGCTAGTAATCCCAGCTGTTTCCCAAACCATAAGCCGATGTCCCACTTTCACTCTCTGGTTACCTGTGGACATGCTCTCTCCAGGAGACATGTCATCTAGTATGGTGTGCTCTGTGGACTGTGGACTGGAGCCAGACGCATTGGATGTGGGAGGCTGTGGAGGTGGCAGTGTAGGCCTCTGTCGTGGCTTGGGGGTGGGCCGAGATTTGGTTAAAGTGCTTGTTAGGGAAGGAGGAGAAGACAGGGAAGGAGCTGCCACTGGGGAGAGAGGGCCTGAACTTAAGGTGTAGCCTGGTGGGTAACTCAGTCCATAGGGCGATGGAGTGCTGGGTGGAGTGGGAGAAAGGCTGGCCGGAGATGGCTGCCCTGTCGATGGATCAGACATACCACCAGACTGGCCATAAGGACCCTTGGCAGGGAGTGGGGTCAGCTTCTTTGAAACTGCAGATAATGAGAAAAAGAGAGAGAGAGAGAGGGAGGGAGAAAGACAGAGAGAAATGAGGATCACCGTTCACTGGAACTCAGCTGAGCTTCTTACTACCAGTTTCTGAATACAACGGACAAATCCTAACCGTAGTTAGCAGATGAATCTGAAACATGTCTAATATAAAAAGTGGCCCTAAGGGTGTGTGTGTGTGGGGTGGAACCAGTCGAACCACATATTTCAGAGGTGGTATCCTAGACACAGGTTATTCTTTACAGCCTCCCTCCTAATCATGTAACACCAAATTCTAAAGCTACTAAATGTTTTGCAGTTTGTCTTCTTCTTTTAACCAATTCTCAGTTTAACCAGTTCCTGATGTAGGGAAATTTGATAACCATCAGAAAACAGGTTGAATATTATTACATAAATGTATCTATGGATGCTAGTTAAAACTATTTGTTATTAATTTCCCGGAACACACTTTTCCTTTGCTTCTAAAGTCAGAAGAACCCCCTCTTTATAACCTTCCACCTACTGTATGTTTAAGAGAACCGATTAGTATTTTTAGTTATTATCAAAATAACCAGTTCTGAGTTCACCAAATTCCTGATCTTATTTCAGCAACATGACCTGACCTTGTTTTAAAAAAATAAAAAGCAGGATAAATCTAAAGTGCTGATTTTTAAAGGACCTCTTTAACAATGCAGTATTTTGCAAATTGTTTGACTATTCCCTTGCAGTTGGCTTCTGCTCAGACCTATGCACCAGATACCTTGCATACCAATGAAGAGAAACTGGGACTGAGAAAATAGGGGCTAGGTAACCTTGGACTGAGGTCGTATATACTTAAGTCAAATTCTACTTTCAAGCCCTCTTGAATTTAGTAGCCTCCATATGTGAGAGAGCCTAGTACTCACCCATACGGACAACTTAAAGCTCCCCAAATGCGTGCAGGAAGCTCCCGAATCCACCACTAAAATTGACACTAAGCAATTAACACTTGGGAGAGTTATATTAATGCTATCATTAATTCATTATACTGCAAGATAATCGTATTTAATCAAATTTAGTTTTCACTCTACTTACTCCCTTCCTGTTTTGGGACATGCATTTCCTGGCATATCATTCGAAGTTGGCCATATGGAAATTGGGTACCTCTGCTCTATCTATGTTGTATAGTGGAACATACTTTTGCTTTCAGTAGTCCTCTATCTTCCGGATAAATTAGAGCTCAGATATAAAATGCATACCTTTCCGCAGGGTGTGTGGACTTTGTTCTGTGGATAGCTGCGCTGTAGGACCTGGGGGCTGTTGTGCAGCCCCACCACCTGGTGTTGTGTGGCTGCAAGCCAGGCTCCCTTTTGGCCCAGACACTAGTGAGAGTTCCTTGGTTTTCAGAGTGCTAAAAGCAAAATAAAAGATCAAGAGGTAGTAAGCTATGAGTCACTCTGCACACATCTCAGTTCCCTTAATTTTCCTGGGAGAGTCCCAGGGTACTCCCTGCTAAGATAATCCAATGATATTTGCAAAACAAAGCAGGTTTATGTCTTACTCCCAAACACATGCCTAAAGGACCAGACAATCTTGCACATCCACCTTCAAAGCAGTTTAAGCATGAGGAGAGCATGAATGAAGCCACAGCCCTCTCAATCATTCTGTACACAGCAATGAGACAAAACAAAAATGGAGGGAAGCTGTTTTGAGCTTATTCTGGCATTCAGTCTGTCCTTACGATGGGGAGAGGAAGAAGTGTTTTATAAATTAAGATACTTTTTTTGTGTCTTGGACTTGGGAGCATATCCATCCTCCAAATCTGTCCCTCATATATCACTCTTAATTCATTCAACTGTAGGCGACATAAAAATCCCCATGAGCCACTCATCTGTTAGGGTTAGCCAATGCGGCCCAATATCCAAGGCACCAAAAGTGAGCAACAATTTATCTAAGTGAGTGAGGCTGGTAGACACAAAACCCACTAACTGGAATCTTACTGGAAGGACTCAAAAGCTGGTTTTTGTTGTTGGGGGTCTCATATATGCCATATGCTGATGGTTGGTTACTTCCAAAGAATCTACTGATTTGGCCCTGTTTGCCTATGGCCCAGATCACAATCACATAATTGGATAAAGGATTTTGCTGCGCTCCAAAGAAAGAATGGGATTGCTACTCTGGTTTCCTCTATAAGTTCTTAGAAACTATTATTTTGGGAAGATGACAAGAATTCTCCCGGAAGAACTTCTTTTCTCAAGTTCCCTAGAGACAGAAGACAAACCGCTAAACCAGTTTTTTTAGAGGTTGTTATCTATCGTCTATCGACCAAAGCAACTAAAATGCTTTCGAACACTGAGGAGGTTGCCAGCAAAGTGAGGTTCAAAGAAAAGCCTTTTCTATTTTCCTGAGGAGAGCTGGGGTCTAAACACCATTCTCTGGTATCCCAAAAGGGCTAGCAGGCGGTGGTCACCCTTCCAGAATCCACCATGCCCTGCCAGTGTCAAATAAACAATTATTTACCTAGTGAGCACGGCTCCTCTGTCTCTGGCACAGGTGCAGCTGACCCAGGGGGAAGAAACTGACATGCTGGAGCTATACGGAAGAGTGCCAGGAGGATTAGGTTTGGATAAGGTGAAAGCGTTTTTTGTGGTGACAAAGGAAAGGTTAGTCTCAGGACCATGCAGTTCTGTGAGGGAAATCTGCTTAGGGAGATGTAGGAAATTAATGTCAAATGACTGAAAGGAGGGGGAAGAAGAACAGGAAGGAGAACAAGGGGGAGAAAGTGTTGGGTTGTTCCCTGCCCAATGGTAAGGCGGCAAGGGAGGCTCAGGCCTAGTGCATGGGCTGGTCCTGGGGGGGTAAGGGTAGAAGGAAGAGTAGTGGGGGTACAAGGGAGACTTGTTGTCTTCAGGGGATGGATAGATGTAACAGGAATCCGACCAATTAGACGACACATCATCCGTGCTGCAAAGGTCCAAAACAAAAAAACAAAAAGGAAAAAAAAAAAGAGCAGAGAGCATTTGTACAAGGAAGCACTGAACTGGAGTTCCAATCACAGCCCCAAAGCATGAGGGTGGCAGAAGAGCAACCAAAAGAGTCAAGGGCTCTGGAAAAGTCCAGATGTTCCCCTGGTCTAGTTTTTTACTTCTTCTTGCAAATGTATGACATGCGCCGGAAACCCAAGAGGCGGCCAGCACAGCTTTTCCTTTGTCAGCACCTGATCCCAAGACAGTACCTGTTTCTAAACAGTTGGGTGTTTGCAAATGCCCTACATGGCTTTAATATGTAGGGGCAGGGGAAGAATAATCTGATTTGAGATATCTTTTAAATCTCTTCCAGGACATATTCATTCTTTTAGTATTAATATATTAGTTTCTGTAATGTATTTTTATAATATATCAATGTCTTGGGAGCTGGGTGGTGTGTGTGTGTGTGTGTGTGTGTGTGAAGAAAGAAAGAAAGAAAGAGAGAGAGAGAGAGAGAGAGAGAGAGAGGGAAAGAGAAAGAAAGAAAGAAAAAGGAAGAGAGAAAGAGAGAGGGAGAAAGGGAGAGAGTGTGTTTGCCTTAAGAAGAAAGGAAAGTAAAACAATTTCTTTATGGAGTCTAATACACTAATATGCAAGTGCCTGAATGTGTACTGCAACCCAAAAAGATTTAAATGGAAATTGGTGGTGATGGCATTTTATAAGGAATTATTGTCCTTTGTGTAGCAAATATGAAAGATTCATACTTTAACATACATCCCAGAAGGCTTTTTTTTCCCCTGGGGGAAATTCAAGGAAATGCACATCTGTCTCCAATTCAAATTTTATTTACTTGGAAACTGGCAGGTTCTGATTTGAACCAGCTGATTAAATTCCAACAGAAAAATCTATCAAGGTACAAGAAAGTAGTACAGAAGAACAAAATAGGCTGTGAAATTATAACTGAAATTAAAACCAGAAATAAGAATAACGGCAAAATAAACAATCTGTAGTCAGGAAAACTACAGAAGAAAACATAAAAACTTCAGCGGCCAGCATACTAAAATGCAAAGCTAAGCAAGGACTAAGTTTTGCATAATGTAGGCGTATGCTTGCAGGTGAGGGAGACTTGACACTTTGTGCCAGGGAAGCAAAGAAAGTGTGGAATGAATTATAATGAAGCTGCATGTCATTAAGTCAATAGTTGGACCTGTGACCCCCCCTCTAATTTCTTTCCCTGCAAATCAGTGCTGCTGAAATGCAGAGAGGAAAAGTCCTTTTCTTGGGTACCATTTACAGCCTAAGACTGCGGCAACACTAGCATTTCAGAGTGAGGAAATAAGGCGCCCACAAAGCAGCCCAGAGAAGTTTTGGGTGGGAATTGCAATTGTGAAATCATCAGGTCTCTACAAATGCTCATACTTTGGAGCTACAAAACACTGCCCTGCCCAAGCCCACAAGAGTGCACCTATGTACTTCTCAAGGGGGATTCATTGGTGTCCCCACTATTTCTAGAAGAATCAAAGGGGAATCCGTTATAGCATTTTCTTATATGGGACAATGTTATTTCATTAGATTGGATCCAAAGTCAGCATGCCTGTAGACCTAGAAACTGTGTGAAGAGCCCTTTGTTCCCAATGATCTCTCACAAGGGAGAGACCTGTTTCTCCCTGTCTTGGTTAGCTGCAAGCCTTTGCCTATTCTTTGCCAGTTAAGAGTACCTAACTATCAAAAAATTAAAATAAAATAAAATATAAGCAGAGGTAACTGACCACAACTAATATGAGCTAAACTGGAGATATTAATTCCAGTTGGAAAACATTTATTTTCATGCATTATAACAAATACGCTGTGGGATATCAATCATGCCTAATGAATAACAGAGAGGTCTCCAAACTTGGCAACTTTAAGACTTGTGAACTTCAACTCCCAGAATTCTCCAACCAGCTATGTCAAAAGTTGCCAAGTTTGGGGACCCCTGGAATAACAGAACAACAGGATGAGTTGGAAGGGACCTTGGAGATCTTCTTGGAGTCCAGGGATTCCCAATCCCTGGGATGTGGCCCACTACTGGGCCATGGCCCTTTTAGAACTGGGCCACAGAAATGGCCGGGGATCACATGTACGCATAAAGCTCCATTTGGGCGAGTGGTGCTCAAGCAAGCCCACCACTTGTGCAAATGGAGTTAGGCATGTATGCACTCACCCACTGCTCACACAGAACCATCCCCTCTCCCACCATGCTGGTCCACAAAGTTTGAAAGGTTGGAGATTGCTGTTCTAGTACAACCTCATCTCAAGCAGGAAACCCTATACCATTTCAAACAAATGGTTGTCTCTTAAAAACTTCCAGTGCTGGAGCACCCACAACTTCTAGAAGCAAACATTCCACTGATTAATTGTTCCAATTGTCAGGAAATTTCTTCTTAGTTCTAGGTTGCTTCTCTCCTTGATTCATTTCCATTACTTTTTGTCCTGCCTTCAAGTGCTTTGGAGAATAGACCTCCTCTTCTTTGGGGCAACCCCTTAGATATTGGAACACTGCTATTATGCCACCCCTAGTCCTTCTTTTCATTAAATTAGACCTACCCAATTCCAGCAACCGTTCTTCATATGTTTTAGCCTTCAGTCCCCTAATCATCTTTGTTGCTCTTCTCTGCACTCTTTCTGGAGTCTCAACATCTTTTTTATATCGTGGCAGCCAAAACTGGATGCAGTATTCCAAGTGTGGTCCTACCAAGGCATTATAAAGTAGCTATTAACACTTCATGTGCTCTTGATTCCATCCCTCTGTTTATACAGCCTAGGACTGAACTATCGGTTAATTATCTTCAGACATTAAAATGGGTACCTTCAATCTGTTAGTAAAAAGGCAAAAGTAAGTAGCAGATGCTATCAGCATTAAAGACAGGGAGCAGGATAGCATATGGCCATGAGAATTTAACCTCACATGACTGCATCAGAACAAAAATCAGATTGGGCAAAGGGATCAAAGTGTTAGAAATAATGCCTTATCAGAAAGAACAAGCCTTGCAAAAATGCAACTGCAAATTGATGGCAATTGGAGGGGGGAATCAGAAAGTGGGGATCAAATGGAAAGTTAAAGATGCCTCTTTCCCCCCATATGCAGAATTTTTACTTATCAAGGAGTTCAATTCAAATTTCATGCAAGACTCGTCCTGTGGTTTGAGGCTACCTACCTGTTTCAATGTTTCATTGCTATTATTCCTAAAGGGTTCATCCCAGAGGTGGTATTCAGCAGGTTCTGACCAGTTCTGGAGAACCGGTAGTGGAAATTTTGAGTAGTTCAGAGAACCAGCAAATACTATCTCTGACTGGAGATTTTACAGTATCCTTCCCCTGACACACCCACCAAGCCACGCCCACAGAACTGGTAGTAAAAAAATTTGAATCCCACCATTGGTTCATCCCAATGTGCCCCCCAATCACTGGTTCTAATGTTCAAAATGACATGCAGGACATTAAAAATCTAATTCCACACTTTCAGGTAAGGAACTCGTCTATGACAGAAATGTAGTCCAAAATCATAGGCATGATTCTGACAGAAAATTCTACTCTCTCAATATATCACAATAGCAAATGGAAGACATTTCATGTGATATTATTGTTACAAAACTGATCCTATACCACAAAATAACTTGTACTTTAAACTACTGATTTAACATCCAGAGATAAAATTTTAAAAGGGGAAGGAAGGAAGTGGAGGACAGCATTAAAATGGCATCTGATCTAGTTTAATTTTGCTCAGCTGTCCAGCACTGAAAAGAATACACTGAAGTTCACAGAAAGTCCTTCAACGGTTCAAGGATAATTGAGGGCCTAAATATTGCTTTGATCAAGGGAACATCATGATGGAAACCAAAAGGATTAATAGTAAAACATAAAAAACGAATAAGGTACTATTATATAATATTAATGTATTAACCAATGGGGTACTCCTTCTTCCCCAGAAGATGGAGAAGGAAATAATAGGGACTGTTGATTCCCATTAATTTGAGAGGGAAAGGTTTAGAAGAAAACCGTTCTGTTTTACATGATGGGTGCCAATTGCCCTTGCCATCAACTCTCTGTGGAGAATTAAGGTTTTTGCTCTCGTGCACTGAAGGTACCGTTATTTTGTGCCTGAATTCCCTTCTCTCGCTCTCTTTCCTCCCCCATCCCCACCTGCTCACAGACAAAGTGAAAGCTGAAGCATAACAAAAGAAGGTCAATGCAGGCATGGGAGTGGCAGATGTGCTCATGGACCACAGAACGCTGTGATAGCAATTGGTGTTGCTTCTAGTACTTACCTTGCTCGCTCAGCCCCTGGTGGGAACCCGAAGCTAGTTGGAGTAGGGGAGGGAGTAGCTGAAATGTCAAGAGATTGCTCAGGAATTGGTGACTGAGGAGTAGCTGCAAGTTCACAAGGTGGAGCAGGGGGCTGCATGGCAGGAGGGGTGGAGGATGCCTTACGAACTATGGAGGGGCCTCTGCGAGCCACCCAAGAGGTGTCCATCACCCGGACGCCCATGCTAGTGGGGGGAACACAGAGATACACCCTTACCATCTTGAAAGCAGTAAAGTATAAAACACGTACACACACGCGTATGCACACACACACACACACACACACACACACACACCCCAGTAGAAAGAAGAGGAACCCATCTGGGTGCACCTAGGCCTGTAATCCTGAACAGACTCCCTTTCCGTGCGGTGCTATGTACAGACAGGATGAGAGGGAGCTGAAAACATGGAATGCAGACATCATTTAGGCAGGGAGAAACCCATTGCTTTGAAATTCCACGAAGTAGTCCCTCAGTGTTAAAGAAAGCATAAAAAAAGGCATGCCTTTTTATGAAACTCCCTTCCGAGGCCTCAAAAAAGGCCTGGTTTTGGCTACCTCCAATCTTTTGATATAGAGAGAAAGGAGCAGTTTGGCCATGTACTGTTCATAAATATTCTTTAAGCCAAGAAACTTAATGCCACTTTTGTCTGTCTGTCTGTTTGTTTTCAGGACATTGCTTGGTGAGGTTAAAAATTCAGGGAAACCCTTGCAAACACTTGCATGAGAAACTTCAAAAAGCAATGATCTTTTAAGGATAACAACGTTTTACAGCTACAGAGGGTTTTCCAGAGTAACAGCAAGGAGCCTGTGTATGAAGAAAAGCTGCAACTCTGAGAATAAAATTCTGACCAAAAGTAAACTTCGGGGAAACAATTTTTTATAATAATGTGCAGCTGCCCATACATTCCAAAGAGAAAGGAAGATGTCTTTTCCAGTGGAAATTAATGGCATTGCAGGAAACCGGAAAGGGCCAAGGCTCAGTGACTGGAGCACATGCTTTGCAGGCATGAAGGCCCTGGGTTCAGTTCCCATCGTCATAATATATATCCTTGGCAGCAGGGATGGGAATGGGAAAGGCCTCTGTTGTATGATCTTATGGTGCCTTTGCCTCTAATGTGAAGTAGCTCTGTATGTCCAAACATTCGCTCCATTCCAGGGAACTAGATGCTGGCTTTTATGCTGCTTTGCCATGACTCTCAGTCGGGCAAAAGAAGGCTTGGTCTACCAAGGCCCTGGGTGCTCTGAACAGGCTGGGTTTGAATACTGAAAAAAAAGGCATGGTCCAAGAGCTACCCAGAAAATACTGTACCTTTGGATTTTCCTAAGGCTGCATGGACAAAAACACACAGACATTAGTGTAACACAAACTAAGGCCAAATGGTTCTCCTTCTGCATCAGCGGTGGCTATCTATTGGGGGAGGGGAGTGATAAGCCAGTGAAGGTAAGAGGACAGCTTGAGAAAAGCCTGGGAATCAAGTCCCTCCAGCTGCAGAGTAAAGGAGGAAGCAGGGTGTTTAATGGAAAGAAGAACCAGAGAAAATGGAAGGATTCTGGGAAAACAATGAGCCACCCCCCCCTTCCCCGCTCCAATTCTCCCTCAGAATGTTAAGAGAAGCAGAATCGAGCAGATTACAAGGATCATATCCTTGCTGGGTCTTGTGAGGATAGGGAGCCAGAGGATCTATAGGATGGATGAATACATGAATGAAATGGAGATGTGTCACAATTCCTGTGTGGTTCTTCTCTCTGGATCAAAGGAGTTAGATTTTGTCCTTGGCAGCTAACGTCGGATGTAAGGACAATACTGGGAAGCTATTTGTGCACATGGAAAGCTTTAAGAGTCAGCCTATCGTCTTTTTCTCTCTCTCTCAAGCTAATTTGTACTCTGCTTGTTTGGGTTCCTCCCATCACAATCCTCTTGGGACATCTGGGAAATGCTTTGAATATAATTTCTCCCATATTTGTATAGCCAAGGATAGAATAGAGTTCTGTGACAGGGTATTATGTCATGGAAAAGTTAAAAACATATATTAGTATTTCTGCCCATGCCTCACTAGTTTTATGTACTGAAGCCTTGGCTTAATATATAAAAACAATAGCCAATAGCTAGAAGCAGGATAAGAACAATACATGACAATTCTCAACAGACTTGGGATAGATTAGTTAGATAGATAGTTGACGATAAACTGGCCTGGACATTTTTGGCTAATGATAGGAAGAGCTTATATGTGGGATATTAGCTATCCATGTTTGCTAGTTGACTATTTTATCATTCAATGTGATGTGCAAGTGTAATTGGTAACGTATACATATAACACATTCTTCTCTTGATGATCCCTCAAAATCAATTTAAGTCACAGAAGAAGTTATTAAGGCTCAGGCCTAGCTTTCAAATGGCAATATGTGGAAGGCTGCTCAGAGTCACTCCTACGTATCCTGTCTGACAATGTTTCTCACAGTAATGAGAGCTAATACATACAGTAGCTGGTGCACTGGTGGCACAAATCTGGCAGTCAATGTGATCCTATCTAGGGGAGGCACAGTTGCTGCTATTAAGTAAAAGAGATGATGGCAGTGAAGAGGCTTAATGTTGGGTTTACTTTCCACAATCTCAGTGAATCAATTAATAGATTTTTTGTTGGTTAGTAGACTGCTCAAGAAATCAGATATTTCAAACTAAGCATCATGCTCAATGGCCTACTTACTGAGTTGGCAAAGCATTTTGAGGGCTAAGCAACACAGATTTACTTCAAATTAGAGAGCCTAGTTTGTCCAAACAGAGATCATTCTGCAGATCCACAGAGTTGGGAGATCAATTTCAATTACTTACAATTACTTCCTGCTATCAGATTCAGCTCAGGCTGTTAGATTATATAGGAAGGAGCTTTGTTATTCCATATTTTAGAGATATCGATGGCATGGTAGTTTTAGAAAATTATTTTAAAAATGCAAAACTTTTTCAAAGAGCCTTTAAGTTAAGATCACCTTTGCCTCTTAGTGTTTCTTCTACTTTGATTTTTTTTGTTACTTAGTTATTAAAAGTTTTGTTATTGGACTGTGCATTGTTTTAATCCTGTTGCTTTTATTGGGACCACCAAGAGTCACAAGATTGTGATAGATTAAAAGAATGAATGAATGAATGAATGAGAAGTATACAAGATGGATAAGAATTATTATGCCATCTTTATTAATAAGAGCAAGCAATTAACTGAACAGGAATGTTAATGATTCTTTATGCAATGGAGAGATGCTAACCAAAAGAGGTGGGTACAATTTTTTTTGAAGAAGACCTTCCTGGATGCTGAGTAAATAGTACTCAGTAGTGATCATTCCTTTGTAAATAGATATATGTGACAATTTGTGCACGGTTCTGAGATTCCTTAGAAAAAATGAGTGATGTATATCCATTATGGTATGATATGATATGACTACATTATTCAAGCTGAGTTCCACTCCTGTAGTAGGATTAAAATGGCTTGCCATTACCTCCTTCTGAGATTTTTTTAAAATCTCAATCTTGCCTATGTTCTTGGCATTTATTACTTAATGTAGTTGTTAACTATCAGTAGTAGCAGTAACAGTAGTAACAAAGGCCAGTCTACTTAGCTTCTGAGTCCAGACAAAGTAATCCATGTGCTAGCACATTCTAAGGCAACAACAAATGATGATAATTTGTTTTGTTTTAAGAGTAAAACCAGTTACCAATCTCCTAGAATATGGAAATGTTTGCTATATTTGTTGATCTTTGTACAAATGCATGTCACTGTTAGACAATGAATGTTCATCAATATCCATAGGTTAAACTGGATAGTTGCTGCATAGGGAACCAAAAAACCTTTCCATTCTTGTTAACAAGCCTGGATAGCATAAGTCTCCAGAACTATTGCTGCCTCCCAGCACTATGGTGCATTCACATGCCAAGCTAAAACATGATTACAATAAGTTTATGCTACCATGATCTAATAGAATAGTATAATTTCTGAATGCAGGGTTCAGATGCTCAAGCCAAAGACATTTGATGTCCTCTTGCATTCCTTATGGCAGTAGGAAACACATGATAAGAATTAAGCATCCTTGGCTAAATTGTCATAGAACAAGGGGATGGTGAAAACAGGATCTTATAAGTATCACAGTGACCAGGCTTACTTCTTCATCAATGCTTGTACTTGTCTTTTACTACTAATTAATCTTGATGGTAACATAAGAAAGGTAGTTGATGATGGCAAACTATCAATCATGGAAGAAATTGCTTTGGGAATCTCCTAGCACAGGGGTGTCAACTTGGTGGCCCGCAGGCCAATGCGTCATGCACAGGCCATGCCCACTCTGGCTCTTCAAAGGCAAAAAACATCATAGTACATCACATGACATGATCCAGTTTGACATCCGTGTCCTAGCAGAACTTCTCTCAATCCTTTAGGATAGAGATAAGAAGACAAGATTGTGATCAGATGCATAATTAATTTAGTTTTTAGTTCACTCATTGTGAATCTCATTGTACACATGTTGTACTCTGACAATAAAGATAATAATAACTAACAGACAGATAGCACAACTTTCCTCTGGAAAAGTTGGCCAACGCAGGATGACTTTCTATATGTCATATAGACATATAGGATGTCTCTCTATATGTTAGAGTAAGCACAATTGGCACATAACGTTTGGCCTCATAGATCACTGCCCTGGCTTCTGCCAACTTACCAAAACTTTCTCACCTCACTTGTCCAATAGAACAAATATCACAAGCAAAGGCCAGAACTACCCAGGCAGTTAGGCAGTTAGGCAGGCAAAATAGTATATTTCCTTTCAACAGGCCACAAGTCTCATGCCTGGGGATGGAAGAGGCACTTAAGAGCAGGGTGAGATGTTATGATAAGGAGATGAGGCACCTGCATTCCTTGAAAACATAGCCAATATTTCACCTAGGAAGTAGCACTCTGAGCCAACATAGCTTCTTCTAGCTTGCACCCCAGATTGTCCCCATACTCCTTTCACAACAAAGCAAAAGAGTTCCTACCCATCCTTTTTGTAGAACTCAAGCATCATGTTGTCTGTGGCCACACTGAGTGGTCGTCGGGTCTGATCAGAGTGCTTGTGGTCGGAGTGATCCATATCAGGTGATGGCATAGAATTGTAGTTTGCATTGTGGTTCACATGCACAGGGCTTCCATAGTTCCCAGTCAAGTTGAATTCAATGTCTAATTTGGACAGAAAGCAAAATAGTTATGCACTGCAGGTGTTGCAAACAAAGGCCTAGCATGGACTAGCTTCTATTTCAGAGAAGAACCTCATCCCAGTAGGAAAGAGTCTCTCTCACACACATACACACACTACCACCACATATGGGAAGGCGAACTAGCAAATTAATATGGGACTTATCAGGTGATAGTACTTTTCAAAAATTAAACACATAGAGAAGACATAAAACTACATTATCTTGGATTGCCAGCAGCTGGTTTCACAATTCTTATTTTTATATTATTTTTGTATTGTAGCCTTAGACATTGTGGCCTAATTGTTAGAGAGGTACCGGTCATCTAGGAAAGAACAGTAGGTAGTAATTGAGAAAGAGCTGCACAAGCAACCGAAGTGATATCTAACTCTCACTACTAGCCTATCATCTGCACCTCTATAACTCTCTGGTTTGGTTCTGTAACCCAACAAGACAGACACAGACTTCAGAGGATAATTAGGATTGAAGAAAAAACAATTACTACCAACCTGCCTTCAATCAAGGACTGTATAGTGCGTGAGTCAAAAAGAGGGCTGTGAAAATATTTACAGACCCCTCACATCACAGAAATAAACTGCTTCAATGTCTACCGTCAAAACGACACTATAGAGTACTGCACACCTAGACACAAGGAGTTTTTCCCTGAATGCCATCACTCTGCTAAACAAATAATTCCATCAACACTGTCCAACTATTTACAAAGTCTGCACTACTATTACTATTAATCTTCCCATCACTCATCATCCATCCCCTCCCGCTTGTGACTGTATGACTGTAACTTTGTCGCTTGTATCCTTACGATTTAGATTAACTGTTTCCTAGAATGATTTGATGGCTGATTGTACCCTATGACTATCATTAAGTATTGTACCTTATGATTCTTGACAAATGTATCTTTTCTTTTATGTACAGTGACAGCATTTGCACCAAGACAAAGTCCTTGTGTGTCCAATCACACTTGGCCAATAAAGAATTCTATTCTAGCCCTGGTGTGGTCTGGCTCTGGTTGACAGAGGCATCCAAAAAGAGTAGATGGAAGAAAAGTTTCCTACCTCCAGGAAAAAACCAATCGGCATGCTGGATAAGGGGTTCAATAATTGCAACTATCTGTAGAGAGACTGTTGCCATCATCTCTGTGATGTTTCTGAAATGAAGGAAGAGATCCACAAGGACAAAGTCATGAGAATAGTGGGGTCAAATTCTTTTGAGCACCACAGTGAACTAAATGACAGAACTGAAAGACTGGAACAACTTGAAAATCTGCTGCTTCTAATTTCAAATTAGCCTGCTTTGCATCCCACTTCTACTGCACTCTTTGCCTTGTGCCATGTCCCATTCCCTAAAACAAATGTTAGGCATATTAAACCATTAACATACAGCAATTTGATCAAAGTATTCCTGTTAAAATCAACATCTGCAAAGTATAGTAAATAAAATGTTGTCCCAGAGTTCACATGCTTAAGTTATAATACGTAGCATTTTAAAACAGCAAAGCCTGAGACTTCAACCTCTTACCCTTCTGTCTGAGGCCAGAGGAGATTTGGCCCCAGCACAATGGCTATGTTGCTTGGTGTCATTTTGTTTGCATCTTGGTATTCAGTTAAATTTGCAAGGAATTTGATCAGGTACCTGCAGTGAGACGAAATCAAGTTAAAATTGAAGTGAAAAAAAAATATAGGTGCGAGGGTAAAAATCCATGAACTCAGTCTCGTTAATTTTATTTGCTAAGATGCCACCAACCAAATTCTTTAGCTAAGTACATGAGATAAAAAAGGAATAGATAACTCAAATATCACATCCATTTTCAGAAAAGAGACCAAGATATTCCTCTATACTGGAACACCCTCTTCTGCGAGAGGGAATAATGAAGAAAATGACAACATCTTGATCTGAGAACCATTTAAAAACTGAAATGATGAAGGTCCTCAGGAAATGTAAAATTCCTAGAAATTTATGTATTTATCCCTCAATAATATTTGAAGTACCCCATAGGAATTTAAAGTAACATTGATACAAATTGTTAGTATTCTGGACCAGGTCCGAGTTTTAACACTTGGCAATTATCTTAGGTAACTTGGCACTTGGAAGCACCTGTTATGGCTCTATAGAAAGCTGACAGAATCTTTTAATATATTGTATAAGGTAAAGGTGGACCAAACAGTGGCACTCCCCTGGGTCTTCAAAGAAGCATGCATAATTTAAGCCTTTTACTTTTCTACTGCTTTGGAAAACAATCGCTAGAACTTATATTGATTAACTTGTTAGATTGTATACTTATTAAATGTCAATTTGTGTCTTCATTTATTGTGAGAAAACATTAAAATGCCCCTCCCCCAATTGGTCAGATGTTCACTTTTACAAAAGGATATCAAAGTTTTCAGTTATGACTGCATCATCCACATAATTGAATTTTTCTTTCGGATAATTTTAGGGCAGGGATATTGAGGAAGTGGACAGATCTTACTAGAGTGTGACCCCATCTTCTCACATTGCTTATGTATCTAAAGAAGGAGGCATCTATCAAGTTACTCAAAACTGCCTTTCTGTGCTTCTTACTGAGTCAAATACTATTTGAAAATCAACAAACATTGACTATAACTCTGAATGTGACTGTTGGATGTATTTTTCAGCAAGGAATTATAATCCCAGGAAATGATTAAATTGTTGATCTATCCACCTGGAAGCCTACTTATTTGGGTTCAATGATGTCCTTCTCAATAACTCACAATTACATATCATATCAGCTTTCCACATTCAAAATATTTCCTATTATAGTGGGGTTAAATGCAAGATGAACTCTACAAGATTCTTCAGACTGTAGCAGAACAAAATGGCTGCTGATCTACAAGGAGGAAATAGATACTTCTGTTATCCTTCTATCTTGTGTCAGATTTAATTCAGATGGATCCTATGTTTATCCCCACATTTGGATAAAAAGGTCAACATTTTCTGATAGTATACAAGTTGTTCCTACACTAGTTAAGGCCCCTACCTGAGAGCTATTTAATTAAAATGAGGATCTCTCAAGGGAAGGGTTGTGCTAATAAGTGAAGGAAGTGTTGTGTTTCTACTATGAGTGTGTTATTTTGAGATGCTAGAACAATCTTGTAAACTGAAGCTTACTTTTCCTGCTTAGTGCTGGTAGTGGGGCTTTCTTGAAGGGTAGGCCATGAGGACAGTTCTCCTATTTCTCCAGACTCCATGTTTATGGCCTCTGACAGCAGAGTGAATTCTTCTACAACTGGGTTAATACTAGAGCACTTCCTCTCAATGAGTGGGAGCATCTCACATATTAAAGCTATTCTTCATGGGTGCAGAAGCTGGCTTGTTTAGCCCAGGGGAAATATCCCCTTCATATACAAGTAAAATAATGTTAAATGAATTAGCAGCTGAAAATGCTGTTCGCAACCTTGATCTAATGTCCTCAATATTTTCTACTATATGTCCCTGCTTTTCCTAGAAAAGCAATTTAGGGTATTGGAGTGGCTCACTTTTTTTTTCTTGCAGTCTTGAGCAGTCATCTGAAGATTCATTACATAGGACAGGGTTACCATGAGGGCATTATCGTTCTCTCTTGCTTCTGGCTGGGACACTTCCCAAAGCTTAGCAGAGGTTATGTACAACTATCTTGAAATAGTCTTGTGGCAACTTACCAAATTTCATACTAAACTTTAAGTTGAGGCAAAACTGATTATTTAAAAGTTGGCACTAATGTCTTATGACCAGGGTGGGTGGCCAGGAAGCCATGTTATATCTCTTATTTCGTTTGGACTTATTCTGTATTTGAGAAGCTGGGAGAGAGATTTCACTATAGCCTATTTTATGTTTCATCGCTTATTAATATGAATCATGGCAACATACAACATTATTTTTTTTAATTGTTTCACCTTCACATATGTTTCACTTTGTCCTTTCATGCTAAAGTTTGTATTCTGCTTGTTTTTCTGTCTAGAGATGAGATGTGGCACAGATAGTCCTTGCTTAGTCACAATTTAAAGTTACAGTGGAACTCCCCAAGGGTACTTATGACTTGGTTCCAAAATTCCAACAGTAGCACTTCCCTGAGGTCACATGACCACATTTTGTATGTTTGACAGCTAGCTGGTTGCAGCATTCTATGAATTATGATGCCTGTTTTTTGGCCAGAAACTGGATATTTTTGCCCAATTTCTGGCAAAAAATGCCTATAGGAATGTATTGACTCACTTAACAATTGTGGCATTCACTTAACAATTGCTGCAAAAATGTTCATAAAATTGGGTTGATCATGAAGGTAACTCAACTTACAACCAGCATGACTTAGGACAGAAATTCCAGGCTCTGTTATGGTGAGGCGGGGACTACCTGTACTGTTATCTATATGAGGACTTCCTTTTGTATTACACTCCATATTAGCTGTTATGTCAGTTGCTTCAGACTTTAAAGTTTTTTTTTTCTATTAAAGATTTTAATTCATCTAACTTTCTTGTTGGCATCAGACAGCAGTTCGAAAATAGATATAATTGTGTGGGCAGTAAGCAAACAGGTTTTTTTTTTGAAACCAGGGACAAATCTATACTACTTCCTAGCAGGTTGTCAGTTGCGTCACATGTTATTTCACTCTCAAGCTTGTGATCCAGATTCTTCTCCTTCACTTCTCTCTCCCACAGTTTCATCATTGGATTTAATGGGTTGAGAGAGGAGGAATCGCTGCAGCCTAGACAGTGGTCTGACATGAGAGAGTCCAAAGAAGGAATGGAGATGGTGAAAGCAGAAGGGACCTTCCCTAGTTATTTGGAAAATAAATGCAAGGGAGAGGGGAAATGCTTTCAGAGTTACAAGATACAGTTTATGTAACTTACAATAAAGGGAATCTTAGTATTCATGATTTTGGTCCTGTCTGGACTACATTGAAGGGCTGAGGTTGGATGATAGTAACTTATCAGATTCTCAATCTAATAAGATATAATCTTTATTAACTATGGGTACAAGGGACAAAGAGGATTCAGTTGTCATCCCTATTCTAAAATTCAGCTGCTTGTGAGTTGTTTTCTCAAGTGTTGTGTTCCTCCTTCAGCTTCCATACTTTGTAATGTTGCTGTAATTATGCTTGTCAATTACAATTGATTTTGCTTCTTATATAATTTAGGATCAATATTGAGTTTTGAAGTTTAGGTACCTTCAATCAACAGTATGCTAACTGAGTAAATAAAATGAAGATGCAAAAATAAAATAAAAATAAAGTAAAATTGAATACATAACTGATATGTCAGTTATTAGAAATAGGGAAGTCATGAACAGCTCACCTAGCATTCTGCTTAGTAAAATATGCTTCTTCTGTTTGAAGAAAAAATGAATGAGTAACTCTTGGAACCTTGATAGGAATAAGGATACCTTCTTCCATAAATAAAAGATAGAACTGGAATCAGATCTGATGAAATAATAGCACCTTGGTATATTGGTCCTCTATCTTTTGAAAAAATTGGATGAACTTCAAAATCAAGAGCATGTGCAACCTAACCATTCACTCTACAATTGGAGACATTTTGAAGGAAAGCTAGAGACATGGTCTCCAACCTGAGTAATATTGAATATGTATTATGATCAAATTTAGAGAGACAAACACAATGCGATGATTGAGGTGGATCCCAAGGTTTAATGATATTGGATAAAATCTGAGGCCTCCAGCAAATCTGGATCTATCTGATTAAGACCACAACTGTTCTTTGGTCAAGGGCTATATTAGGCTGGAGAGTTGTTTCAAAGAAGCATTTTGGAAGAGTAAAGAGTCATAAGGATGTTTACAAATGATGTTCATTACATGATTTCTCAAATACATGATTAGGTGGCAGAATTTGAGATGATGGAATAGAAAACCAATAGATGTAATGGTCCTTGACTGTATCTTGAATCGTTCATGGGAAACTTCCTCAATGCTAGTAATGAGCTGAACATCCTGTTGGCCTTAGAGAATTCAATGGAGGCCATTGTCCATTCAATCTATTCGATTGATCTCTTGAAAAGATGAAGGAGTTACCATACATGGATTGGTGTGGAAGAGAAAACTATAATGCTTTTAGAGTTTGCTGATCTTAATGTGACTCATAAAGGGGAAAAAAAGAATTGTGTGATTTCATTTAGTAAAAACACTGTGTTGCTTATGATTGTCTAGTGAATAACTTTACAAGGTCAAATAAATACACTTAATGCATGCCTAAGTTTGTTGGCATTTTCAGAACAGTCTCTTATAGCCATATGGCTGAACATCTGCAGAGCCAGAACGAGGTGTCCTGATGAACAGCTCTAAAGAACTGTGAAGAAGAGTTGAGATGATTAAAGAAAATAAGAAAAAAAGAACACAAATAAACAGAAGGATGATCAGTTCCAGGTTGGATGTGCCAACTGAGTGATAGCTGAAAACAAGACACACGGATTCAGTGGAAGCCACATGTGGTAAAATGGCTCCTACCAAACCATTCTGGAAAATCTACAAGATTCAAAATGGGGTTTGGCATAGGTATATGGTTGTGACTCATATAGATCACAGTGAAGAAATCTAACAATGCCCAATAAATACATTTACTTGTGGGTGCCAATTTCATTCAATACAAGGAGTGATATGTTGTGCACCTTTTGTATTTGTGTGTGATCCAAAAGGAATGCATTAATTGTAAATGTTGCCACTTTCATGATGGCACTCCTCATGTAATGCCTTTCAAAAGGCTGTTAAAGTCAGTTTGTTTCATTGAGCTTTTGATAGGACCTAGGCTGCCACTAGAACTTTTCTTAGAATCCACTCCATGGTATTCGATTTTCTACTATGAAGTGCTGAGCCCTTAGAAGTAGGACAATATTTAAATACTTGTAGAAATAAACAAGCTAACCAAGCTGTTAAATCACAAGGCCTGTCAAACAAATGAATAAAGGGGCTTTAGTGAAAAGAATACAGAAGAGAGACTTGAGACACAGCAACCCTCACAACCATTGCAACCTTCTCTCTGAGGCTTCCTGTTCCACTTTCACTTCTTTCCCCCACTGCCTCCTAAGAAATGAGTCTGGCTGGCAATTTATTGAAAAGAGAGGGAGAGGTTAGTTCTTTATTAGAGGTCAAAAGAGATAAATTCTTGGACCAACCTGGAAACCCTAGCCGGTTTGTAGGACAAACCATGTGAGAAAATATATATCTAGCACATGAGACAGATTACTGTTTAGTCGAACAAGTTAAAAATCTTAGTAGATACATTTGGGTAGTCTTTTATATTGATTTTTGAGCTATGTTTGATTTCTTTTCCTGGTCTGGAAAAAGTAATTCTGCTATGATGATAGTAAAATGGGAAGTGCATGGAACGAACGAAAAAACAAAACAAACAAACAAACAACATAATAAAGTTCTGCAAACTTCTGGATTGGCTATGCTGACCTCCTTAGTGTTCCTTTTTCTCTGACTCTAGCCAAGTATCATAAAGGGATTTTGAGGTAGAATACTTTCCCCCATGACTAGTAAAATCAATACAAAACCATATTCATCAGTTTGCATACACCTGCCTTAGATTATTGTAGCTGGCCTTAGGCAATTTCTCAAGGGCATTCCATAGTGCTTGCAATCTCTTGTCTTGGTCCTGAATGCTAAAAAGAAAGAATAACTAAGATTAATTCAATAGCAAGGTAGGTGAGAGGGGTAGCAAATAAATCCAATAAACAAATAAAACTGAAAATAAACAATAAAATATCGAACAAAATACAACAAGGTCATTCTGATTAAACAAAAAAGTAGAATTTCAGGCTGTTTCCTCTGCATCTGTCTTTCACAAAAATCAATAGAGTTTATTCCCAAATAAATCTCTGCAGGGTTGCCATTTTATTCATATTCTAATTTGACGTGGGAGACAAAACTTTAGAAGACAGGGAAATCTGGCTATATGAAAAATTGTTTCAGGAACTCACTTAGAGGCTTTAATCCACTCTTCATAAAGTTCAAAGGTCATGAGTGGTTCTGGCAACTCTCGAAGATAGGACTTCAGTGCCCCTATAGAAGAAACACAAAAATACAGAAAGAACTACTTCTTGTTTCAAATGTCCATCTTTTTCTATCCTTCCTTTGGCCTTGGGCTATACTAGCAAAAAAGAGTAAAATTTTGTAAATCGTCCAGAGAGTGTTATACTATGGAATGATATATAACTCTAAGTCAGGGCTGTCAAACTTGCGGCCTGTGGGCCGGATGCGTCACGCGCTGGCCACGCCCATGCCTGGTTTAGCAAAGGGGAAAAAAAGTTGCAATACATCACGCGATAACACCATGACAATGCTAGTTTCACACCCCTGCTCTAAGCACTATTGCTATTAACAGGCTTAAGAGTATACCATTAAATAAATAGAATTCAAAAGAGGGAAAATGTTTTAAGGTCTTTGAATCAATCACATCATTTTCATTAGACATATGTTTTTAGGGGGATTATGAGAATAGATACAAGCAATCATCGACTTACAATCATTTGCTTAGTGACTGTTCAAAGTTACAAAGCCATCAAAAAAAAAAGTGACTTACAACCAGTTCTTGTACTTATGTCTACTGCAGCATCCTCACAGTCACATGATCAAAATTTTACTGCTTGGCAACCAGCATGTATTTACAATGGTTACAGCATGTGATTCCATTTGCGATCTTCCCAGCCAACTTCTGACAAGCAAAGTTCATGGGGAAGCTGGATTCGTTTGACTGGATGATTTACTTATTAACAACTGCAGTGTTTCACTTAACAACCATGCCAAAATAGAGGAGGTTGTAAAATCAGACATAACTTACTTACCAATCATCTTGCTTAGCAACAAAAATTCTGACCTCAATTGTGGCTGTAAGCTGAGGACCACTGTAATATCTGGTCCAGTATTATAACTAGCAAATACAAGAATGCAAGCATACAAAAAGAAGGCATTTGTTCTGTAACAGTGGAATGTATCAGTAGATAGGGAGAGAGCAACAGCTACCGTGTCTGGTAATTGTTGAAATTAGCATACATTGAGCAAGTCAGCCACTTCTCCATGTCATAAACTGGCCAGCAGTGGTTGTCTTTGGTCTACATTTCCCACAGGAAGTGCCTTCTCTGGTCCAAATTCTTGTTATTTATTATGAAGACCATCCGATATGCTAAAGAGTGATACTCTACCTGCAATGGCATGGGGGTCTGCTGAATATTCCTGAACATCCACAACACAGCAGTCTAATGCTGCTTTAAGCTTCTTTAATTTGGAAGCAGAGGGGGCCACTCGAAACAGACCCTGCAAACAAAAAGAAGCAAAATAAAATCTGATGAGGTGCCAAGCTCCATGAACACACACTTGGGCCCATATGGTATGGGCTCTCTGAAAACAAGAGAATGAATTGTTTTCTCTAACCCCTTACCCAGATTTTTAAATTTTTTTTTATGCAACTGATCTACCTCTCAAAACCCCAGTGGATTCTAGCCAGCTTACAGAATCTCTAGCTATAAATTGAACCTTGAAGGAAGAAAGGAAGCAATCTGTACAGACCTCCTCCTGCATGCCACATTCAAGGAGCATCGTGACACAGGCCTCAATAGGGAAGGCAATCTCCCGGCCACTGACAGCAAGATGTTCCTCTAAGGGCTTCCCAAAGGACGGCTTTTCAATCCAAGCTTCTGTAGAAGGCAGTTAAAAAAAATATATGATCAAAACAGAACAGGTTCACTACACTTGAGCTACTCAGTGTCAGTCTTCCTTCCTCCGTAGCTCTTAACAACTGCATACAGAAGGATGATAATATCAGCAACTAACTATTCATTGTGTTTCATTTATATGGCAGATCAAGATGAAGTGAAAATTTTCTGCAGTTATTTTTGCTCTTCTCCTATTTAGATCTAGATTCGGGCTTCTCAGAATTCATCTATATGTTTATATGTATTTACACTGTGGAGTCTTTGATGGTCTCTGAGCTTAGTTGTTTCTTGCAGATATTCCATTATCAAACTAGATAAAATAATCAGGGCTAGATGAGTTTGCTCTCATTTCAAATACTAGTGGTTTGCCCTGTCATGTACGGTCATTGTAGCATCCTTGTGTCACCTGACTGCAATTTGGGCACTTCATGACTAGTGGGTGTAAACATATTCCAATGTCATGTGATTGCCATTTATGTGCTTCACAAGCAAATCAATGGAAAAGCTGGCAGCAAAATCACAGATTGTGATGTCTTGCTTAATGACCAATGGTAATTCACAATCATAGCAAAAGTGAGATTGAAAGTGTCTGTCATGGTCATGAGATGTCTCCCTTAATGTCTGTGTTGCTTAGTGGTCATTAGACTAAGACTATCTGTCAATCCCATTGAGTCCTTGCATTTTAGAATAAGGTGGTGGAAATCAGTCTCAAATAATAATATATCATTTTGGGTATTCTGACTGGATAGTCTTATTAACTGGATGTGATTATTATTCAGTCTCTAACTTGGTAAATAAGTCAGCAATAGCAGACTGGAAGTTTATGGATTTTATGCTTAGCAGAGAACTGAATCACCCTGAGAGAAAAGACAGGAGTCACGCTGCCTGAACAAATAGTCCATAATGTGTCTTGTACATAGTGGCAACCGGAGAAGCACCATCCATACTTACCTTGCTGTGCTTTGATCTGAGGCAACACATTCTGCAAAAGTGCTAATGACTTTCTGTGGTATTCTGCTTGCACTTCTATTAACTGGGAGAAAAATAAAATGGGATGTAGGCTGTAAGAATACACGATCTGAAAGGCACCATGGTATTACAAAGAGGAGGGGAAGGAAGCCAAAGAGGGACAAAGATGCTAAAAGCTAGGCTTTCTGGTACTTACTGTTTGAAAGTAGTTTGCATAGTCTATCTCTTTGGCCACAAAATTGTACATGTCAGCTGAGAGCTGATCCTGCAGGAAGCAGAAAAAAAAAGCACCGATTCAAACTCAAAACACCTGAAATGTTGCTAAGTTAAAAATATATCAATAAAAGCAGGGCAATGCTAATCGTACTGCAATTTACAGTGCTGATATTCCTTTTATTTATCTGTTTGAGACAAATCAGCAAATACACAAAAATACCATTTCCTGACTGATTATGTGCCATCCCAGACACCAGATTTACATGTATAATAAAAGATGGATTTGCAGCTACTTTCTGGCCACTGCCTGGAAGTCAATTGACTAGAATGAAAAGGGGGAGGGGAGATACCCTGCAAATCTCCACTCTGTTTGCTGCCTCCTCCATCTCTTCCCTGAGAGCATCCGCTTTGGCACCCGAAGGCTGCAAGTTGCTTGACAAACCTGAAGACTTGGCTGACTGTTGCCATCTGTAGGAGAAAGAAGAGCAAAGTTGTTGGCTGTTCAGTGGGACATAGGACTTAACTTAGCATTGTTCTTTCCTGCCTTGCCAGAACAATATAAGATCATGTCACATGGAAGGGAGCATACTCTAGCTTTCCCTCTGCCATAAGCACAAGCTAATTTTAAGAGCGAAGGCACTTTTGTTAGCACAAACTGATACCGACATTTTCAAATGCTCATCCCTCAGAGGGATTTTTTTTACTCCACAGAAATGTCAGCTCAGTCTCTCAGTGATTTCAAATTTCTCCATTTTTAAGGCAATATCACAGCTCTTTCAGAAGAAGGCAAAAATAGCTGATTTTTGAGGAATACCAAGAAAGAAAAGCAATGTGTATATCTTCAGGCACATAGTTACTCTGTAGCTTGACTAAGGGCATAGTAACACTAGAAGGATTTTATTTATTTCCATCAGTGAAAATCTCAGCCATGAATTCCACAGCTGAAAGGTATGAAAGACAGCAATGTTTTTGGCCTTGTCAGGGCAAGGCCTCTGGCTAATAAAGGATGTTGAAGCAACCATGTCTATCTCAATGCAAATCTGAACATTAATTTTTTCCTGGTCAGTAAAGATTGAAAACCTATGGTAAAGAGAATGAAATTCTTCCTGTTCTCTTTTCTTTGGGACTTTGAAAGAAATCTTTCTGGATTAGAATAGCAGAGACAATGGAATTCTATAGATCACTATTTTAATTGACCCAGATGGTGATTATAGAATTCAATTATCTTTGCACTTTTCTAAGAATAGGAAGAGGAGATTGGGACCAATTACCGGAGACCACTTAATGACTCCATCTCTCTAGATGGAAAGAGATACCTTATTCAAGTTACCTTCATCCCACCCATGTAGGGTCCATATCGCTGCATTCTGATAATGTTCTGGAAACCCCTGAAAGCTTGATTATTTTCCCAAGTCTTGGGTAGGATGGCAAGAAGACTCAGTAACATTCTGTTTTATTTTATATTCTTCTTTTTTTACTGGATCTTTGTTCTTTCATTTTATTGTGCCAGCTTTTTTATAATGTAAAAAGATTCTGTGTCCAGAATCACTGTGAGTTGGGTGTTTTTCAATCTATGCAAATAAATACATCTTTGAGGAAGCTTCTCCCTCCCCCATTTTTTTAAATTGTAAAGCCAGCAGTAAAGGATTTCCCCCTGTGCCAGAATGGCCACTGCTGACCCAAACTGAAGGCTGATGGAGAGAGAGCACACATTTGTACAATCCTGATGCATAAATGACAGGAGACAGGTCAGTCTAGCATAAAATCCATCTGGGATAGATTTTCTTTTTCAATACTGAAAGCCGCCCTAAGGAAACTTGTTCTAAAAACTAGTCCAGCAATAAAAACAGACACATGAAGCAAACAAAAGACTTGGCATTGCAAAGGCAACTGAGAAAAAAAGAAGTCTCTTACCTTGTCCTTGATGAATCCATGTCCAGAACTAATTTTGCTAAGTGCTTCCTCTGTTTTTGAATATTTGGGATTTCTACCTGTAGTAATATTTTTAGTTTTAAAAAAAGAAGGGTTTAAAAAAAGAATAAGACTGCATTGCAAATTTTATGTACTGAACTTAAATGGCATCATAGTAAATGTGCAGGCCTAGCATTACAGCCAATGTCAGAACCATGGACAGCTCCTATCCTATGAGAACACTCACATGGCCAGCAAGAGAACTTGCCACCATCACCTTCTGAATAGCCACTGGGGTTTAAGGAACAAAGCTGGAAGGAAAAGAAGCCTCCACCTAGAACAGTTTTACAATATGGTATTTTCCACATGTGTGGCATTCTGGTAATCATAAAACACAAGTAGGTGACTATATATCCTGAAAACTCTCAGAACCCTTTGCTTAAAACATCCTAAGAGCACAAGGAAAGATGTGTGGGGGCACAGAAGAGACACTTGTAGCTCTGCAATTCCTGTCCCACAGTACTAGTCACAGAGAAAAATTAATAGAATTTCACATACATATGTATATATGAATGAAAGAAACCTGGATTGTATAGGCAGTTCTTGGTCAATGACTGGCCTATTTAGCAATGGTTTTAATTTATGATGATGCAGAAAATGTAGTTTTATGAATGGTTCTCATACTCATGACAATCATAGCATTCCTATGGGCACATGATTGAGATCTGGTCACTTCACAAGTGGCAGGGGTTTACAATGGTCACAGGGGGTGTCACACAGTCACCTAATTACCATTTGCAAGCTTCACCGGCAGCTTTTGACAGGCAAAGTAAATGGAAAAACCAGCAGGAAGTCACAAGTTGCCGTCATGTGATGTTACTTTTAATGACCACAGGTGATTTAAGCAGAATCACAGAATATGTAAGTGTGGTGCAGGGATGTGATATTTCACTTAATGACCATGTTGCTTAGAATGTAGTTGCCTCTCTCAACTGTGGTCATTAAATAAAGACTACCAGTATTTATTTATGTTTTCTGCAGATAAATCCAGAAGTAATTAAACCAGACCGTATCTCTATAAATAAACAGGAAACAAACTGTGAATACTCTCTCTGCTTAGTTCCTCTGTCAAGTACCTTGCAGATGATATAAGCCCTAAACAGATGCTCACTTCTGGCTCTTATACTCACAGTGATAAACATGGCTCATTTAGTACTTGAACACCAGGATAGGATCAGATGCATTTTTCCTACTTGGTGGTGGATTTAAACCTTGTTAGTTCCTTTCATTTTGTTGATATATTGCTTCCTTTCACTCCAGTATCCAAACTCCAGTATCCAAGGCCAGAGGCCACAAGTTTTTGACTAGAAACAGATTCTGAAATCCCTCCTATTCTCAGATCTGCTAGAGAACCACTCCCATTTATAACAAACCTCTCCCTAAAAGACCCAGGTCAGAAATTCACTTTGAAGTAAGCAACTCTTACCTCCGCCAACACAAACAGTGGCTCTATCACATCCCTTTCAACTTGCAGCTCAAAGTGGATGAGCTCTTGAGCTAGCTTGTCTTCTGCTTCTCCACATAATTTCAGCATCTTCCTGCAAGGAGAACAGGCAGCTCTCAAGGGAGAAAGCAAGCAATAGATTAAGACAGCACTTGATCCAAGAGATGTTCCTTACAGGCAGGGCAGGGCAGATGTTTAATGTTGCTTAGAGTCACCTGAATCATGACATGGGCATCAAATGAATCTGACAAACAAAGAAACAAACAGTGTGCCATTCTTTAGACTCAGAAGGTTGCAGAGCAAGAAGGCTTCTATGGCTTGTCACATTTGGGATTTTACTAGACATTTTTCCACTGAAAAGTCACTTTCAGTGATAAATAAATAACCAGTAAAAATCGTGGATGGTAAGAAATGGCTACATGCTGTTCCAGCTTCATGCTCTGATTTATCCCTCGATTTATTTGACTTGAGGTTGCATGTTGGAGATCGATCATAATGGATCGTCAAGTCCTAAGCTAAAGAGGTCTGTAGGAAAAACAATGGCTTATTTACAATTAGTAGAGGCAATTCAAATGGGCGGAAGGGTAAATTATTTATCAACAAACACTGTATTTGTGGCTTTAATATCCTCCCCCACCATATGTGATGATTTGTGCTTGTGAGTGCCTCCCCTTTTATGAGGAAAAGCTGGAAGTGAGGCTCATAAAATTAAACATTTCAATCTTACCACAAGCACTCAACGTGTTTTTCAAATGAACCAATTCCCCAAATGGAGAAACCTCATTGTGATTGAAACACCTTCCTAGCTTCTCCCTTCCCAAAGTGGTAGCTGTTCCACAGACACAGGACTGGAATCTTACCCAAGCAGGCAGTCATCTCCTAGGATAGCAGAACCCTCCATCAAGCACTGAGCAAGTGACGTCAAAGGCAATTTCTTCTGCAACAAAAGCAACTGTTGTATGATTTATTTTAAATAAAAAAAAAAGATCAATGACATCCCAGCCTTTTCATCTCTTGTTCAGAAAACAACTCTACTTTCAAAGAACCAGTACTTCGAACCATTCACTTCCCACCATATTCTTGGAAAATTCATGCATATACATGAAAGGGGAAAGTCCCTTGAAGGGATATTTGCATCTTAATTCCTCTGCCTTTTCTTTTCAGGGTAAAAGAACCCTATTCCCTGATACAGGGGATACCAGGATCTCTCACCGAGCGCTTATCAGAATCTGATCCCTGCTGCCCCTGAAGACATGCCGTCAGCTTCTTATGCGTGCTGTGGGAGACCTGCTTCACCAGCTCCAAACGCTTCTCCACCTGTGGATGGACATCTCACATATCACATCAGAAAAATGCATCCTCATCTCCCAGCATGCAACTCTCCTCAAGGTAAATCCTCTTCCTCAAGGTAAACTGCTCCTCAAAGTAAATCCAGGCTATGCATGGACAATTCTTACAGACGTTTTCATAATTCAGTTACAATTTGCTTTCTGAAACAGGCTCTTTTTATAGCATGCTGAACTGTGCAAAAGGAGAGAATATATTCCATTACTCCTTAACACAAGCATAACTTTAATATCTAGACCTAGTATTATGTTAGGCCATAATGTGGTATGCGTGACTGGGTACATCCTGATTTAAAGAAGCTGGGCAGAGTTTGTAGCTTACTGATTGCAACAGATAAGCAAAAGTAGGCATATGTGGCTTCTTTGTGATTTCTTAGCTTATTCTTTGTTTGTTGCTGTAATTGACTCAACCACCTGATTAGTCTATAGAGGTATGAGGGAAGATCAGTTTTTTAAAAGGAAAAATACTGATAAGACCAGTATCAACAAACAAGCAGTGACGGCCATAGTTATTTTCCATATTGATTTATTGAGAAACCTATGAATCTTACATTAAAACAACTGTGTTTTTGCATGAATTGTAGCACTTAGCATGAATAGTGCATTTGCTTTTTATGTCCCAATAATATATAAACTATTGCAGTTAGTAAACTAATTCAACAGGAAACAAGGAGACAATTATTTTAGCATTCATTTTAATTAAATGTATTAAAATAGAATTTAAATGTTGTTAGCCTAAATAAATTTGTACTATTCCAATAATAGTTTCTCTCTCAATCAACAGAGTCATAAAAGGTAAGTTATAGAATGATTTATGAGGGCTCAGGGGCAGTAGATAAATCCTGGGGAGAAGTAAATCTGGCTTGAGGTTAATTAAAGTTATAATCAGGCCTAGACTTTGGAAAACCAAGAATGTTACCGCTATTTTTCACTTTATATTTTGCACTGAAACATAAATATCAGTACAATTAGATGTACCTTTTGTCAAGTATGATGGAAAATCAAATGTAAATAACATTCAAAGGGATGAAGCCACTTGATATATGTGAACTTTGTATTTTCAGGTATTTTACTGAATTATATTTCTAAAATGAGAGTCAATACTTTGTGTATCTCAAGTAGACTGTGCACTAAAAACAGATCTAAAATCTAATTAGAGCAACAATGATTGTTCAGGTCCCTTGGAGAATTAGCTAAGAAAGTGTGGTTTGATAGAAATTACATACTATGACAAATCTCAACAAATAACTATGAAGGTGGAAGGAACTACAATGGGTATTTGCTAATGGTTATCTTCAAGGACTATCTATCCAGCCTACATGATTAGGCAGCATTGTGATGCTTAAGGTCCTATCCATTAAGATGGAATCTGAGAAGCAGAACTTGCCCTCTGGAACACACACACATACACACACACACACGCACACACTCACTTTGCATCAAGATACACCTGGATTTCTGGCCATGTTCAAAATCATTCTAAAAATGTGCATATGGGTATTGCATGTTAGATTATCTTTTAATGGTTGCTTTTCCTCTGCCATTTTGTTTTGGTTTTAGTTGTACTGCAATTTTTGCTGTATAGACTTCTTGTAGGGTGTAAATGGCTGTATACCTTTAATAGATAAATAGGTAAATAAATAAATAAATAGATCTGAAAGACAGTTTTCATGTCTTAGTCCTCAAGTAATAAATGAGTCAGGCAGATATACTTTTAAAAGTATTTGACAGGGCAGAGGGCCAGTGCATTGAAATATGAGCAATCTTTTGTGTAAAGCTAACCTAGATAATGTAGACATAAAAATTAGACTTAGGTCAGCCGTACAACTCATTAAATAAAAATTAGGTTGGTTATATATCCTCAAGTTGTTCCTACTGGCCATCTGTTTTATATTTAGAATATAAGAGCATAAGGCCTAGGCAGAACATACACAAGTAGCTATCACAATGGCAGGAGTCACAGATGTCCATGAGACAAAAATGGACTTGATTGCATTTGTATTGTGTGATCCAGCCTACACATAAATACCTAATATTTGGAAGGTGTTTTTTGTTTTTTTTTTGAAGTAGCTTTCCCCAAAACAATGTCCTTCAAAACCTTTGGACAAGAATATCTATACTCTCAGCCAGCATGGCCATTAGCCAAGTTGGTTGGAGCTGATGGAAGATCAATTCCAAAACTTTTGGAGGCTACCATACTTGGAAAGGCAGCTCTACAGCCTAATTTAGGCTCAGGCCAATCCCATGTTAGAAACGTAATATATTTTCATATATCTTCCCAATGACTGAATCTAATTGATCCTGACACAGAAACCATTATCTTGATTAGAGGCATATTTCAGACATCTTTTCTATAAACAAAATTCAGCAACATATTCAGTGAGTCTGCTCTGGAGTTAATCTTTCTAAAAATAGCATTCACTAGAAAGATAATGACTGGTCAAAAAGTATATTCACATTTAGCAGAATGATTTTTTAAAAAATTAAAAAACATAATTTAATATTGTCTACTTAATCGCTTTCTAACTGAAATAGAGTTCAAACACATAACAGTAGAGTCTTTTTAAAAAAATAAATAATTAGAGACCTTTCCCTTAAAACATCAACTTTATTCCTGATACCTTTGTCATTCTTGGTCCCAATAAATTCTATCTAGAAGACTGTTTTTTTTTTTTCATGTGTGGCAAATGTCAGTATCAAACAGTGGCAACCATAAGGTATCAGGGAAAAAAACAGCATAGTACCTGCAAAAGATCTTCATTCAAAACTTCTGTTTTCTCAGCCCTAAAACAAACAAACAAACAAAAACCCCATAGTAATCCAATATGACACAATGAATAGTTCATCACAATTTAAAAGTGAAATTTGAAATATAGTTGCATAAACTCTTCCACACATTAAGATTTCAAGACATTGACTGAGGGCCACCCAGATGGGTGGTTATATAAAAGTTTTAAATAAATAAATGCATATATTGCTAAAACATTTCGATTTTTAACATTAATCTGGAAATCTGGCCCTTAAAGAAATTTGAATTGAATAAACATTTAGGACTGTTTTTTAAAGGAATACATGGACACAAAAAAGAGTGCTTTTGCTGTTACACGACTATCATTCTTCAGAAGTAATATCTGAATGTTAATTTTGCAGATCAAATACCACTTTCGAGTTCAAAGACACCTACAAATTGGATGTTAAATTCCAAGAGCAATCTGTTCTGGTTTAAATTGTGATATTTGTCTGAGTATATATTGGGATTCATTTTAAATATTACTGTTGCTTTTGCTTCAATAAAAAAAGACTATTAATTAAATCTTTATCTTTTGCTTGAACAAATATAACTATTTAGTGGATTGAATCAACAATCCCTAATTTACTCCACCAATCTGTCTTCTAATATAGCCAGGCAAGTGTCCTTGGAATGATTCCAAATTGAAGAACTGTTACCAGATTTAGAAATTCTCAATATATATTTACCTCTGTACATTCCTAGGTATCATGGTTAATAGTCACTGAGATGTATTGTTCCATAACTATATTCAATATTTATATCTAAGTCAACATGACTTTTTTGGTAGAAAATCTTTACATTAATGTATGTGGGCAAATGTTTGGGTAAACTGGTTTCTGGTGAAAAAAAATGTATATTTATGTATTGATTTTAAAACCTTGAAGTTGTCTCCTCAACATTTAGCTTTTCTCATATAAGAAGCCCTAAGTATATGCACCTTTCAGTGTGCAAACATTAATAAAATAATCTATTGCGCTGTCCACCTTCTCTAGCTCACGCTTTCCCATTCTCCATCTTAGTACCTTGATTTTCAATCTATTGAAAAAAAGTAATGCACTGATATTTGATCAAACTTAAATAATAAAATCCTCACTGCAAGTCAAGTTAAGTTTAGGTAATTGAAATATTTTTCTCCTGTCTTTCAGGGTCTGAAATAGTTCCTTTCTCATATTTTTTTAAATAATAATAAATAAAAAAAATTATTCTTTATTTCTAGATCACTACTTATAACTTTCCAACAGAGGTCTTCCTTCTCAAGCTATTACAACATATTAAGCTTTATGGTTAACTGAAAAATCTGAAGACCTCATACTTTTGCATGAATAAAGATCCATTACCCGATTGAAAGCTTTCTAAACACCTTATGGCAATTCTCTCTTTAACAGCTGGGATGAGTAGGCATATTTTCTTCAAATAGAAGTGTTATATATTAATGTTTGCCAAATTCAAAAGTACTTTTTATCCCCTTCTCTCACACCACCAAAAACCATTGGTTGTTAGCTACCCTTATTCCAGGGGGAAGCTAATTTTAACTATTAAAAAAATAGAACCAACCGAAAAATAGGCTTAAAAGATGAAAAATATCTAAAACATTGAGTCCTATATTGAGAAGTGTGCAAAATGAATTGGAGAGATTTAATGAATTAGAAAGTTTCTGGATCATTGAATTCCACCAGCATCTCTTGTTTCACTATAAGATAGAGACTGACTACTGTGATGACTACTGAAGCATGTAATCAATATATCAATGTAGTTATTACGAAAGTAATGAACTCATATTTATGACCATGTTTCCATTTTTTTAAAAGTGTAGCTTTATGAGACATGAACATTATACAGTATTTATTGTATTTCAAAAGCATAATGCTTACACAATCTAGTTTTTTGATAAAAAGATCATGCTCTTAAAAGAACTGAGTAAAGGATGTTGCAAGGAATTTATCTATCTTTTTCAAATGAAAAACTGAATTATATTAAAATAATGTTGTTGTTGTTGTTTTAAAATTCTAAACTATAATGGTATGCAAGAAAAAAATACCACCAAAACACTGTAAGGGGCTGATTCAGCTTGACAAATTTCTTCACGTAATTTATATGAGCATATGGAGAAAAAGATACGAAAATTGAACCAAGTGCTTTCTTTCTCTTCCTTCCTTCCTTCCTTCCTTCCTTCCTTCCTTCCTTCCTTCCTTCCTTCCTTCCTTAATTAATTAATTTGGACAGATTTCTATCCCCCCACAATCAGAAATTCTTGATGAATTATATCATATGTAACATAAAAAGACCAGTTAAAATATCCATTGCAATATGCAAGCCAAACAAGCTTCATGGATAACAATAAAAACAATAAACCACAAACAATAATAAGAAAATTGAAAATAAAGATGAAACAACTTATTCAACAACTTCTGAAATGTCAGCAAAAAAGAGCTAGCCTGATTTCAACGGGGAGGCTGTTCTAAAGTTTATCACTGACACAGAAAACCAGTGTCACCCTCACTTCAGACCCCCAAACCTCCTAAAATTGTGGGCTGTTTAACAGTTTCTTCCTAAGCAATCTAATTGGTTGTGATAAAGGCTTTATAGGTCACAGCCAGCATTTTAAATTGTGTTAAAAACCAACCAGCAACAAATGTAGGGTTTACAAAATCAGTTTTATAAATTCCAAATGCTAGGAGCCTGAAAGTACATGGACCACTGCATTTTGAACCAATTCTAGCTTCTGAGCAACTAGGAGTACAACTCCCAATATGACACATTACAATGGTTTAACAGTTGCTGATGAGGACTTGACTTACTGGGGCCAGTTCCTACTGTCCAGATAACATCACAACTAGCATATCTGCTGTCCAGATAATGTCACAACTAGCATAAAGCTGGAGATAGATCCACCTGGCAATAATTTCAATCTGTCATCCCAGGAAGAGCCATGAATCCAGAAGGATATCGGAATCATGAATCTGCTCTTTGATCTATAGTGCTTATTTGTCAAACAATATTCTGGTGGTGACAAAAAAATTCTGATGTATCAATTTTGGCTTACAAAGATTTATCTTTGGTCTGTTGTCTCCTACTTGATCCTGACAACTTCCAGATGCCACCTGACAATGTAGAGTTGACTTTCATCATCATATTAAACCCCAAACCATCAACAATGTATTTCAGTGACTTTATGGAAATATTAATAAGCAGGAAACTAATCCCTGAGCATCCTATATATGAAGGGAAATCAGACAACATCTTCTCCACTCTCCTATACTGAATGATCCACTGAGGACTGCATAGAACCATTGCAGAACAATGTCTCTTATCCCAACCCTGCAGTGGGTCCAATGGGATAACCAGAAGGGGTGTACTACTCCCATCCTTGAACAGTCATCTGTGTTCAGCCAAAGTGAAGGCTGGTTTTTTAGGACAAGGTGTGAGGTCATTCCCTGCAATCAATCCTTTCCTGTCTTCATTCTTATTTAATCAATTTTTTAAATGACAACCTATCAACTATTGTTTAATCTTATTTTTGTGGACTTCGACAAGCTTATTCATCTTTACAAAGGCAAAGAGACACAAAGACTGTTCTTTTCTTCAATGTTACAGATGAAGGACAGGGCTCATTTCTATCCATAAACAATGAAAGAATGGTAATGGGAAAGGAAAGTAGATGGGTGTGGCCTGACAAATGGATTCTCATTGAAGATACAGGTAGTCCTCGACTTATGACCACAATGGAGTCCAGAATTTATGTTCTTAAGTGACAACTTTGTTAAGTGAGTTTTGCCCCATTTTAATTTTCTGGTTTCCCCGTTGACTTTCCTTGGCAGAAGGCCTCAAAAGATAGGACCTGGGAAACTGCAACCATTATAAATATAAACAAGAATCCGAATGTAAATCCACGGAGGATGCTGCAACAGTCATAAGTGTGAAAAATGATCATGAGTCACCTTTTTCAGTGCCATTGTAACTTTGAACTGTCACTAAGTGAACTGATGTAAATCAAGGACCACCTGTACTCTAATGAAGATATCCACCCAAGGACAATGAGCTATCATGGTGATTGCCTCCAGTTGATACAAACTAACTTCGATGGTATTGGTATGGTTGTGATTCCTTCAGGAGAAGCAGCTGTATTTTGTTTTCTAGTTGGAAGAGTTCTATTGTTTTCTCAATACTGTATATTTATATATTCATTAAATTCATACGTTGCCCAATTCCCGATGACTAGCCACATTGTTAAAAACATTTAAAAATCAGGAAAATACTACTTTGCACAGATTTCTCTCCATGCAGTCATAGCCTGTAATCTTCACATAGAAAAATATTGTGTTCTAAAATGGGCAATAGTAAAAAGACAGCCTATCATTCCCAAAGGAAGCAGTCTGATACTACACCTTGCACTGCTAGTAAACATCATAAATTAAGCAAAGAGGTTCAGAGATTAACTGGTACACTACCTGAAGTTACAATCCAGGTCAGTTCTTGCTTGAACTTACTCTTTAATTTTACTAATTTCTACAACAGTTATAGGATGAAATTGTTTCTTCCCCTCTTCCCCTTCCCAAGATTTATGTATGGTTATATAAATGAAATATGTTTCTGCTAAACTGTAGTTGTTATTTCAATAGGGAAAAAAACCCTACTACATCCAAACAGTAACAATTTACTCCAAAGAATTCACTGCCAAGACACCCTGCAATGACATTGCTTCCTGGGTTAAATCTATGTATATTTAGCTGAAAGAGCAATTCTGGTTATTATTCAACTTCATATTCAAAATCCATTCATGCGTGAAGAGATGGCAGAGGAATCCATATCTGATCCACAGCTCTGCAAGTATACAAATGGATCTTTGCCTCAAGAGATTTCACTATTCTCTAACTAGTACAATGGAGTTTAAAAGAAATTAGATTAAAGTAGAAATTGAGTAAATCACAGAAATTATGCAGAAATGAAATGGAACAACATTAGATGCGTCCATTCCTATCACATTTTGTTAAGACTCCAGTTGAGGTAAATTCTAACAAAAAACGTCTACAATATATACTACTAGCTCTATACCCGTTCTTCCCTATGAAACTATGTGGTCAGGCTTAGTTTTGGGGGAGGAAAATAAGGAGGGGAAATTGTGCCTCTGCCTACCAGCATCTATCGATATTCATCTGGTTAGCATCCTGCCAGTGTGTGAGAGAGTTGAAGGCTGTTTGGAAACTGAAACATGGAAACTGAAACAGTATTTGCTCTGTGAACAAGGAGGCAGCAAGGAACCTGGGTGTGGCTTAGCTCAACTGTTCTGTACTAAAGCTGCTTGCTGCTGTGAAACTAAAACTGAAATTGAAATTCCTCTCCTCTGCTTGTGTTTTGCATTTGGAAGAGATTTCTTTCCAGGTGGGGAGAGAGAGTTGAACTCCTTAGCATCAGAGCGTGTTAAGGAAATATTAATGCTCTGATGGTCATTTCAAAAATCCTTTCTTAGTGAGCACCTAGAAGCCAAGAGGAACATATTTGCCAAATTTCAAGTTTGTAGGCTTTACAGTTCTGGCATTTTGTGATTATGCGTGACTGATATTGGTATTTATATATATATAGAAGATTTCTGATGATGCATTTGTGTGCAAAAGTCAGAAATTTGTCATTATAGTCTTCAAGTTAAAACAATCAAATCAAATATGAATTGGGTCAAAATGTAAGATTCCTTCTGCTGTCTCTGGGCTAAACAATAACAATTCTCTTTATTTCTCGCCCCAAAACATTATTTCCATTTTTACAAGATGCACTGGAGGAAAATAAAAGTCCAGTCTATGCATATAGCTTCTGGCTGGAAACCATGCCCTAGGGAGTTGCCTGTAGACATGGAGACTGGCAAGGCTCCCTAATAAAACTGCTTATATCAAAAAGAGTGGATTATATTGAATTTGGATGTCTGCAGCTTCTCAAACCAGGCAGTTGCTTTCACAATCTCAGACATGTTTCATGCTTTGCTTCGCTGTGATTTTGTGCTTGTTTAACAAACCAACAGAATTAGCATTCCAGTAATGCCCAGGCAGATGGAGGTTACAGTGCTGAATGACAACACTGCCACCCTCTAATAAACCTAAAAATGCTTCAATGCCAGGAAAGGAAATTACATTCTAATTTCCCTGAAGTGTAATAAAAGGAGAAGGAGGCTTTGAAAAGAAATGTAGCTAGAATTGAAGAGAGGTAAAAAAACGATGATTCCAGAATATTTGGGCAAAGAATCTCACTTTATTCTTTTCCATCACAAAGGAAAACCTGTGTGTGGCATTGGCTTAGCAGTGATGAAATTTCCTCTACAAGAAGCATTTTTGCAAACATTTTTGGGGAGTAATTTCTACAGGCAACATGCTACCTATCTAAAGCAAGGTATCGTACTGGAAACATCAAATGCATTTTGGTTTCTGATTTCAAATTTTTTAAAGATCAAAATTTCAGAACAAAATATCATAAGGTTTATACGTAATGTTCTCTGGTTGCCCTTCTCCAACCTGAGAATGTAAGATTATCAGAAAAGCCTTTTGGATCAAGACATTTAGTCTAGCATTCAGCATTACCCAAAGAATAACTGGATAGAACTGGGAAGCTCATATGCCTGAACTGCATGGTGACAACTCCCCTTTCCTGTCCCTTCCTAGCAAGAAATATTTAAGGCATGCCACTTAAGATTCAGGAGATAATATCAGCCATCGACATTACTGGTTTGATTCTGAGCCTCTCACATTCATTTTTAAAACCATCCAAATCACCAGGATTTACCGGAATTACTGCCAGCAAATTCTACAATTTACCTATTTTTCCCCGCTCTATGCTGAATCTCCATCTATTTGATCCTAATGGATGACCTTGAGTTCTAACATTGTGAAAGAGGGAGACTGTTGAATATTGTCCCAGATGCATGACTGAGCATCTGATGCACAGATCTCTCTTAATAATGTTCATCAAGTACCTGGAAGAGCATCTCCTGAGTCACTGTAAAGACATCTAGTAGATAAAAATTGTTCAGGTTTGTTGGGCAGAACTCCTTCCCATTGTGGGGTGTCACAGGGGGTTACCGCTCTTATTTAACATCTATACAAAGTATTTTAATTAAATCATCTGTCAACATCCCATCAATAAGTACATGATGTTCAGTTATATATTTCAACTTTGAGCTGAATAGAAGATCTGACTGACTGTTTTGTTCCAGTGATTAGTGTCAGTCACCCAAGACAGGAATCATGACAAGAGCTAATTCTACATTATTGTAAGGCTACATTAAGAGAATCTTGCGAGTTTGAAAGTGCAAATTTCTCACCTACTCTCTTTACTGTCTGATAAATTAAGGAGATTTTTGGTAGGTTTCTTTCTCTGCCCTTTTATCTGATCATTCCCTAGGAAGCAACTCTTCTCTTCATCTTCCAGAATCATTCTCACATCCCATTACAACTAGAGATTATAAATGTCTATGTGAGAATTTGAATTCATCCCGACAAGATGAATTAACTTTGGAAATAGAAGCTCTCCCATTTCAGAGATATTGAATATTTAGCTTTGGGCAATGCTTCACTGTGCAGAGCTAGTGTATGTATAGGTAGTCCTTGACTTACAACAGTTATTTTAGTGACTATTCAAAGCTACAATGGCACTAAAATGACATGACTGTTTTCCACACTTACGACCACTGCAGCATTCCCATGGTCATGTGATCAAAATTCAGGTACTTGGGGTCATGCCCCTTGTGGAGACTGACTCTGAGGAAGAGGAGGAACAGCCAACAGGGAGTGGAAGTATGGTTCCGGAGGTTGTGGAGGAGGCTGGGGAAGGGCAGAGGCTGGCTGGGCAGTCAGAGGATGACCCAGGTTCATCCCCTATCCATCCTAGGGCATGCAGGGAAGAGAGGATAAGGGAGAGATGTGGTCTACTCGGAAGTAGAGGGCCTTGATCCTCTTCATGGGCTGCAGCTGTGACAACTGAATAAGAGGACGGACATGCGTACGGGCGAATGCTGGAAACAAAGTGTGGAAATATCTCTCGATTATGGTTTCGCTCTGAGTTTGGCATCCTTCTCAGTGTGTGTTCTGTTACCTGTGGGCGTCCTCCAGCCCTTATCTTGCCTGGTTTGTGTTGTTTTTTCCCTCCTTCTTGTAATTGCTTGTGTGGGAGTATTTTGTCTTCCGTCAAGGATATTTGGAGATTGGAAGCAAAGTGAAGGAATAAAAGGGGCTTCACTGTGTTTTTGTGACTATGTTTATTTTGTATTCCCCCCTCTGGGTCATCACACTTGGCATGTGGTTCATATTTATGATGGTTGCAGTGTCCTGGGGTCATGTGATCCCATTTTATGACCTTCTGAGAAGCAAGGTCAATGGGGAAGCCAGATTCACTTAACAACCACGTTACTAACTTAGTAAATGCAATGATTCCTTTAACAACTATGGCAAGAAAAGTCATAAAATGGAGCAAACTCACTTAGCAAATGCTTCACTTAGCAACATAAATTTTCAGTCTCAATTGCGGTCATAGTCGAGGACTAGCTGTATTGGGTGAGGGGAAGTCTTCTTGAACTTAATTCCTGTTTGAGTAACTGTGCCTAGGCGTGTCTTTTTTGTTTTGTTCACCATTACTCATGCTTTGGTCTCCTCCCATTTGGATCATTGTAATGAACTGTTCATGGGCTGATCTTGCAGAATATTCATAGGATACAAGAAACATTCTGTTTGCTGACAAAGTTGAAGAGCTGGTTTTCACTTAGACCCTATATTCTACTAAACTAAGGTTAATTGTTAAAAAAAGGCAAAGGGAGAAAGAAAACAAGAAAAGTAAAGGGAGATTTCCAGTGACACCTAAACAGAAATACAAGTCCCTCCAGCTATCGTCTCTACAATGGATTCTGAAGGGGCTGAAAGGAGATATTCTTGATACAAATCTAACATTTGCCATCCCATGTGGCAACTTTTCCCATATAGTATTCCTCTGATACACTGAATTACTCACCCCACTGGGATTGGACTGTATCATTCATACTGGCAGAGGAGGTATGCTGCCAGTCCCATCAACCTGATTATTCTGGGTGGTGGAGTCCAGAAGGAAAGTCTTCTTTGCTGTTGCTCCTGCCTTCTGGAACAGGGGTCTCCAACCATGGCAACTTTAAGACTTGTGGACTTCAATTCCCAGAGTTCCTCAGCCAGCCAAGGTTGGAGACCCCCGTTCTGGAACATCTTGCCCCAATGTGAGGTTAGTCCCAACCCTCCTATCTTTTTTAAAAAATTTATTAATTTTCAATAAACAAACATACACAAACAAAACACAAAACATAAAAACATAAAACTTCTTTTTGGAAAGCGGCTTAGTCCCGGGTTACATCTTTTTGTACAGACATAAATCAAATTCACGCTCACTTTGTATACCATTTCATATCTTATTTACCATTCTATATTTTCTATATGGCTTCTCCCTTCTTTTCACTCTCTTAATTCTATTTTATATATTTCATCTCAACTTAAATCATTATTCTTGTATCTTTTGTCCGTTCTGTAATTATCTACTTATCTTTTCTCTTTAACACATAATTTCTCCTGCAATCACTGATTGAAGCATGACGCTTTTATATCTTTCTCCTAAATTTAACACTTAAAATAATATATAATTTTCATTCTGATTCTACTTAGTACATTCTAAAGCTACATACTACATTTTAAAATAAGAAAATAGTAAGTTTATGATATAATTAAAACAATAATCCATAGCAAATTAAACTCTATCATTAAATCTTAAGCATTTTACATATTCTCTTTAATATTTTATTAAATCATATAATGTTCCAGTTTTCTAACTTTATTTCAAATACAAAAACAACAATAGTCTTATGTACTTTGCAGAATCTCTTTTTTAATTATGTTTTTACCCTTTATCTCCGAAAAAAACCTGTTTCTTTACATCTTGTTTCAAACCTTTGTAACTTCTCTTCCTTTTTTCCCTTCCTTTCTTCTCCGATCTAGCCTTTTTATCCCCCCTCTCTTGATCTCCACCCTCTTAATCTCCACTCTCTTCTGCATTCCTCTTTTCTGTTCCTTTCTGACACTGTATCAATTTTTCACCTTATTTTTCCCTTTCTTAGTTGTTTTTTTAAGTCTTAAATTCTCCATTCTCTTTCCCCTCTTTCCTTTTTCTTCCCCAGCTAAAGTTGTTTGTTCATTAAAGATGGCTTCTTCTTCTTCATCCCAATCTTCTTGTTCTTGTAATTACTGGTAGGCAGAAATCGCCATTTCTCAGAAATGAAAAACAGATCCGGAAGAGCCATCCCCTTCTTGTTCCTCTTCTTTTAGCTTTTTAAATTCCATTTTCAATTCTTGAATGCCATTGTGAAAGTTTTTTAAACAACCCAAATGTTTTTAATCTTTCAAATAATAATTTCCAAAAGTCCAAAGTCACCAAGCAATCCAAATAAACACAAGCTGTTTCATTTAGCACTTTCTTCTTTTTATACTTTCTCTTCCTGGGGTACAGTTCTATTGCAAAGTTCCAAAATATATCTTTTAGAAGTCTTGTTACAGTTTAACTCTGATCTTATAAGCCCCAAGTAGTCTCCTCCAGCGAGGTCATAATATTAATTCGTTACCTCTCCCTTCCCACTTATAGCAAAAAATGATTTTTTTTTTAATTCCAATGTTCAGAAATCTTTAATGTCCCCTTGGCTTTAGTTTTCAAATTTGATTACCTGCTGATGCCAAAACAGGTTTTTCCGATTTCCATCTGCTATCTCTGTAGGGAAGGAGAGTGAGAAAAAACAAACTTTCCCTTTTAACTTTCATCCGCTGCTTTTTGCGATCTTCTTGGGAACAATGTATCTTTAATGAAGTTAAGTTTCCAGGGTATTTAGATGTTACTTGTTATCCTGGTTCAGCCAAAAAACTTTCACTTTCTCAGCTTCCTCTTGCACATTCTTGTCCGGATGAAAGCTTCTTTGTGGTGCCCATTGCTGACCACCGCTCTACCTCCCTTTTCCACCGGAAAAGGGAGTTAAGCCAGCTGAGGAGGGGGGGTTGCATTTCCCCCGGACCCCTGCGGGGTAACTATTAGCCCCCAAATCCGGCTGGATCGGGGGCACTCCAGCGGCGAGCGCAGCAGGGACCGTGCACGATCGCGGATTCCTGCCACCGCCAAAGCTTGCAAACCAGAAGTCCTCAACCCTCCTATCTTTTTGTAAGGACGTAAAGATGTGGCTGTGTCAGTTGGCTTGGGGCCCCAGTGCAATGGAGGTAGTTGAGTAATAACAGGTTCCACCTCCCCCCCAGTCTCCCCTGCCCTCCTGTGTCCTTGATTTTAGTGTAAGCCACCCAGAATTACCCTATTGCAAGATGGGAGGCCAATACATTTTATAAATAAAATAAATTACACTTAACATAATTCCCAGCAGCATGGCAAACCAGGGAGATAGATTGATTAGCAGTACTAGTATATAAATAAACAACACAGTGATTTTTAAATTATTATTTAGTTATTTCTATTTTGATTTGTAATATGACCTCACAAGTTGGCCTTTAATATTATATTGAACTAGTTCTATACCCATGCTTTGCTATGAAACAATGTGATCGGGCTTATTTTGGGGGGAAGAAAATAAGGGGAAAAAATTGTGCCTGTCTACCAGCATCCATTGGTATTGGCTAGCATCCTGTCAGTGTGTGAGAGAATTGAGAGCTGTTTGGAAACTAAAACATGGAAATTGAAACAGTATTTGCTGTGTGAGCAAGAAGGAGACAGCAAAGACCCTGGGGCTTAGCTCAACTGTTCTATACTAAAGCTGGTTGCTGTTGTGAAACTAAAACTGAAACTGAACCTCCTATTCTCTGCTTGTGCTTTGCATTTGGAAGAGAATTCTTTTCAGGGGGGAGGGGAGTAGAACTCCTTAGCATCAGAGTGTGTTAAGGAAATACTAATGCTCTGCTGGTCATTTCGAAAACCCCCTTTTTAATGAGCACCTAGAAGCCAAGAGGAACATACATGCCAAATTTCACGTTTGTAGGCTTTACAGTTCTGGAGATTTTGTGATGATGTGTGAGTGGTATTTCACTTTTATATATATAGATACATACACAGACACACATGTAGCAATATTGTAGTCAAAGATGTTTTTCAAGTTATCATAATACATTTTTGGCATCTTCTTTCTTCTCAGCAGTATAGTTTTGACTCATTCTGGGCAATCCTTACATAATTATGATCATATCGAAGCAAGAGGAAATGGATTCTGGTTTACTATAATAATCTGACTCTTTACGGTTACTGTCACCATCGAATGGTTTCATAACCCAGGAATAACTCTGGAAAGACAGTGATCCAGACTCTATTAAAAAGATGGCAGAACTTAGACCAATTAAAAGCACTTAGATCCATCACCAGGGCATCCAACTATCCAGATCTGATGAATTCCTTCAAACTACAAGGGAAATGAAGCCCTCTGAATAATTTACTATCCACTGCCAGCTTTGCTAGTCAGAGTCTTGAAATAGAATTGCTGAGTTTTCCAACATACTCCCAAATACTTATGTAGTATTCCCACATTAATTAATCTCCCCATTCTTCATTAAAATACTCTTATCTTAAATTCAATCTGTAGCAGATGACCAGTCTGAGCACATGGGAGGGATCAAATGCATGATCAGTAATGAATTCCTGCACATCCACAAGAGATCTGATAGGTCTTGCCCACCTTAAATTCCTTAACTCCGGCTAATTTCCTTTGACTGTTAGTAGTTCAGATTCTTGTAGAGAGCTTAAGCTTGCAATAAATCATTATACTCATTTGAACTGCCTCAATCTCCTGATTTCCCTGATGCTTGACACAATCCCTCCATTTCTAAATCAATTTGTATTTTTTTAAAAAATCTTGCATCAAAATTACCACAATGGCATCTTAGTTTAATGGACCCTCACTTAATGGACTTATCCAGCGGAATAAACCTGTGTTTGAGCTTCATTTCCAAACAATATACCATTTGATTCCCAAACCAGTATGAATAAGAATTGATGTAATTTGTGTCAATTTGTATCAAAATATGTAAAACATCAATAATGTAATGTGTACTTAACATTCAAATTTAATGGAAATTTTAATGGACAGACTTAATGGACCTTTTTCTGGATAAAGTTCAATTAAATTAAGTTTACTGTTTGCATTTCATATGTACTACTACTGCACACATTCTCCTCAAGCAAATTTTCTCCTCCATTCCTTTCCTTGACTCAGAAGACAATTATTGGAAGATAGCTAAGTAATCAACATATTGATGTTACTTCACACAGACTTTCACACATCTCCCCTTGGATTATTCGAGTCATCTACAAATGATCCAAGAGGAGAAAATGGAGTCCTGCTGTAAGCAGTAGCAATAGCTTTATTAGGTAAGTCAACTTCAGAAAGGAAGCAACAGAATAAGTGGAACATGGTACTTCCAATTCCTTTTTATGCAACATTGATTTCTTCATGACAGCAAAATAGTTAGAAATGGACTTATTCTCATGACTATCAACGTGATGCGAAGAAAAGCCTGCAAATCACAGGGCATGAGTGCGAGTGGCATTCTAGAATAGTTCTTTGGGGCTCTTGAAGGTCATGAAGCTTTAAATCAAGAGACACTCAACACAGAGAGTTGATCTCCCATTTCAATGGTATGGGGTAGATATTTTCAATAACAATAAGTTCAATTACCAGGCAGTGAAGAAGTGCTATCTTATAGTATCTCCATACTACTATGCAATGCCAGACATTAGATACAGTAAAAGTTGCAAAATCTATCAAATAGGAAACCTGGAGGAAGAAAAAGTAAAGAGATCTGTGCAAGTTCTTAAAAATAGTGTACACAATGCTCAACAAATGGAAAAAAACAGGCTTCTTCACTTTCTGCCTTTGGTTTTTCTAATTCTCAATGACATATAATATTGATGTTTTTTAAATGCACTGCAAGATTTACAAATACTTGGGTATATTTAGAAAGGTGCCCTTCTGCACATACATACAAAAAAGACAACACATCTTGGCAGAATAGGCAAGCTGACATTGAGACCATTGTTCCTAGTTTGTCTTTGGAAAATGGTTGTTGTGTAGGATGTTCACGCTCAACAGAGTTTAAAAAACCTGGTGAATATATAGTTATACTGGGAAGAGGTTAACAGTATAAAGGCAAGTCATAAAGGAGCCAAGTGTTTGTTTAGCTTTATGAAAAGCAAACACCTAGAAGATGCAGGGCTGGACATGTTCAATTAATGTACCAGTACTGTTGGAAGAAGTATAAAGAAACAAGCAAATGTGTCTGGATGGTTGAGAAAAAACAACTTTTTAAGAGCAAGTTGTAAAGCATGGTTAATTGAAATACCTGTAATTCAGACCAAAGTCCCATCTAGTCTGTTATTCCACTTACTACAGCAGCTAATCACAAGCCCCTTGCAAAGTCCACTGGGAAGAAACTAACCATAACTCACTCTTGATTTTGAAAGTTACACTCTGCGAAAGCCAACACAATCTGATGTCTTCCAAAACAACTTCTAGAATAGAAGTCAACATGGCCAAATTTGGTGATTTGAAATTTCGGTACATCTGGAGGCAAAAATCCTAGAATCTTATTAAAGACCCAAGCATGATTTGGCCCACCCAGGTGACCTTGATAACTGTAGTTTAAGAACAAAGCCAACATCAGAATTGAGAAGTGAAGTTTTACTTATACATCTATCCAGAACAAATTAAAATTACATACTTTGTTACCACTTTCATATGTCATAAATGCAACATGCCTCCTCCATTCCTGCAATGCTCACTGAGTTATTTTTGTAAGAGCACATGGTTAGTGCAGAGCATTTATCACTTCATTCTCAGTTGAATAACCCATATGTACTAGTCACAAAATGCAAGGAAGAGATGAAGTGCTGCCCTTGAACCCAAAGTAAGTTATAGTCTCACTCCAACCTTTTAGATAATGGGACAAAAAGCCAGATCACTCAAATGCTTGCTTTGTTTAGACAGAGAAGGCTCATGACTGGGAAAGTCAACTACCTTTTGAGGCATGATCTCCTCAATGTTGTAATAGAGGTACTGTAGGCATTTCTTTTTTCAGAAAATGACAAAGAGTAACAAAACATTTGAAATAAGAACAACCTTGAGCACTGGAAAATCAGAGACTAAAAAACGTATGAACTGCAGCTATTGCACAGCTCTTTTCCTTTCCTAAATGCTCCGTGAGCTTTTCCTCCTTGGTCTGATTAGCAACAATGCACTTGGTGGAATGCCTAGTTTCACACCAACTCCCCTATATGCTTTGGCCATCCACAGAGGCCTGCCTCCGGCCATTTCCATTAGTAGATGAAGTGAGGGAAAGAGAAACTGGGAAAATGGCTTTCTGGTTTATTTCCCTGGTCTCTGAAATACTCTTCCCAAAGAAGTTTGCTTGGCATATAATTCTAAGAACAAGTAAAGTTCTTTTAAAGCCAGACTGCTTCTGACTGCTTCAAAAAGTTTTGTTGTAGTAGATTGTCGAATCTCATTATTGCTTTAATTGTATATCTCAGGTATGGCTTTCTTATATTGGTATCTGCTAAGCTACCTGCTTCTTTAACTTTAAAATGTTTAATTTAAAAAACACAGGACATTATTATACAGCTAACTAAAGTGTAAATCTTCAAAATCATTTATATTTGAAGGACAGCATTGAATTCATGTGGATCTGTATGTTTTCTTAGAAAATAAAAACTGAGGGTGATTGCAACCTACTGCTTTATCAGAACAGTGTCCAGAAAAACAATAAAACCAAGCTAGGAAAGTCAGTAGAAATAGAATGGATTGTTTCAGTATGCTTTCTGGAATATTAGTAGCTTTTTGTCTGATTGTACACATATACCATACCCTAACCCATGCTAACTCTTTTTGGAAAATATGCTTAAAGTTTAATATCTAACCTAGATTTTAGGATTTGGAAGCTGGGAAATCTCTATTTTAGTCTTTTCTGTTCAATAGTGCATGCTGCTATTTAATGAGTTATATAATCAACATCTGGAATTTAATTAATTAAAAATGGACATAAATGCACAGAAACCAACCAACTAACCACAGTTCATATTCACGTTGTAGTATATGGCCTGGTCCAAAAGTCAACCTCATCATTAAAGCTCTTATCTGTCCTTAGACCTTGTGATCTTAACCAAGTAAATAGAATAGAATAGAATAGAATAGAATTCTTTATTGGCCAAATGTGATTGGACACATAAGGAATTTGTCTTTGGTGCATATGCTCTCAGTGTACATAAGAAAAAATAAAATACATTCATCAAGAATCATAAGATACAACACTCAGTAATAGTCATAGGTTACTAATAAGCAATCATAGTAGGAAACAAAATAATATATATTGTAAAGATACAAGCAACAGGGTTATAATAATAAGTGGGAAGAGATAGAGGTACTAGGAAGGATCAGAAGAATAGTAATACATTCTTAGTAAATAATTTGACAGTATTGTGGGAATTAGTTATTTAGCAGAGTGGTGGCTTTCAGGGAAAAACTGTCCTTGTGTCTAGTTGTTCTGGTGTACAGTGCCCTATAACGTCGTTTTTGTATACAGGTCCTCAGTGGAAGGCAGATTGATAGCAGTTGTTTTTTCTGAAGTTCTAATTATCCATTGAAGTCTCTGTCTATCTTATTTGGTTGCAGAGCCAAACCAGATAGTTATAGAGGTGCAGATGGCAGACTCAATAATTCCTCTGTAGGCACTGACTTGTGTTCATTCAGCAAACTATGTTTAACCTGAAAAGAGTTACGTTTGTGGACAGTGATGGAAAGCTGAGCACCATGCCAAAATGGGATTGCTAAATTGTAATTTTATTAGCTCAAGTTGATGTGAAACTTTGTCAAAAAAGAAAAATAGCAGGGAGGTTGTACAATCAAATATTAAACTTTTTTAAGAGGGGGAGGAAGAGCGGAAGCTGTAAATTCTGAAGCTGTGAAAGAAAGCAGGAAATGTGTTTGTATACCGTTGGCTTATTTTAAACAGCATGCTCTAAATGTGAACTGGAAAGAAAAAAAGGAAACAACAGGCTTAGGAGGAAATTCATGGAGGATGACCTGCTACATCAGTTAGGAAGACAGAAAACATTCAAGAAGCAGAGAAGCAACAGAAACGCACAGTCCCCATGGCTAGCAATTTTTATATTACCATCTGAACTATTTAAAAAAAACCATCTCTTCCCACCATTCTCTGCCTTTTATGTAAAGTTAAGTAACCTATCTTAATCCTATAAATATTAAGGAGTTATGTGCTGATTCCTCTAGGGATCAGCTACATTTAACAGGAAGTAGTCTCACAGTACTAGACAGAAGCAAATAAAAAAGTTGCTCAGGAGTTAATGTTTCTGGCTATTATACAATTGGCAAGATTGGTGTGTATATCCAAGGAATGCAAAGCAAACAGACTGATGCATACCATATCCCCATATTGTTTACTTCATATACATCCCATCTTAATTCTAGATATTACTATCATTCAGCAGCAAGTTTGAACATATTTTCTAACCATATCTGTGAGTAAAGAATATTGGGTTGAAATGCCAGCAGAATTCTCATTACAAGCATAGATTATGTTATATTACTTGACTTAAGCTGGTGTTACAAAATGCAGTCACGAAGAAGAATACCCAAGTAGCATTTATCTTGGTGACTCAGTTCCCTATTTGGTTACTATTTCAGTCAGACAATATCAGGCAAATCGCCTATTAAATTATCCATTCTAAACACAGCCAGCATCCAAATGGGAGAAACTGATGAACATCCATCTGATCGTATTTTATTTAACCCACTCTCTACAATTTGCTGCATCTAAGACATCTCAAAGAAGTACATAGGGTACATAATCATTAAAATATAAATATTTGGTATTCAAAGGTAATTATTAAAATGTAAAACAGGAAAAATATGGTAGTACAACCACCAAAAGGTTCAGTGAAAAAAAACTTTTTAAAAGGGAAAGAGAAATCCATTCTATACAACACTCACATAGAACACATAGAGAAATCCATTCTATACAACACTCACAACCTGGCATGTAAATTGACAGGAACAAACAGGAGCCAGGCTCAATCTAAGATCCTGTGATTTCTACATAACTTTACTTTCTACATAACCAAGGGAGATGTGGCTGAATCCAAAGTGTAGCCTGGGGAAAAGCGGGGAGCATCTGGAAATCCTGTGAAAGAAAAAAAATCTCTCCATGACTCACCCAATGGATGAGTCATTTATAGATCTTTTGAGGTTACTCTACGAAAGAGTCTCAAATTAAGTGCATTTATATTCCACAGCATCCATCTGTACCTATTAAAAGAAGTTTAGTTGAAGTCTTCAAAAAGGATTACATGCCAATATCACATTGTTTGAAACAGTTAAAAGTCTGTTTTAGTACTCTCTCTCTCTGTTTCATGCATCCAATCATTTTGTACTGACAAATAAGGAAGTCTAAGCAAAACATTTATGCTGCACACTTTATGGCTTTGAGATGTGATTGTACCAACAATCTACTCTCCTCAACACCAAACCAGACCAAAGTGGGATGAGGAAAGAAATCTAAACAGCTAAACAGCAGCATGATAAGACAGGGAGAATGCAAGAATTTCTAAGAGTTAGTAATAGACATGCTGTTACAGTACATATATTTGATGGGACATGGAAAAACATTGAGACTATTACTTCCTGTCTGCAAATAATCTTAACATAATATGACAAAACAGATTTAGAAGTTCATAGATACTATAATAGAGCATACTATAACAGAGCATACTATAATAGAGGAGGGTTTAAGATGCTCTGGGAACTGACAGTTATTGTATTTCCTTTATATAAAGGAAGAATAGGTACAAACAGCAGCTATTTCTGTTGCTAAATAAATGTCAACATTTTGCTTTGTAAATTAAGTAGAACATCAGCATTCTTGCAAGTTCCAGATTTATTTGGCTTTATAATTGTAGCCAACTTGAGAACAAGGATGATGTCATAGTCATTAGTGACTATAGGAACAAGAGTATGAAAAATGGCACAGTTCAAAAATAATTTGTATCAAATTAGAGTATCTAGAACACCATTGCCTATTAGTCTTCATATTTACTGAACAGAATGTAATCCATGTGTCATCTCCTAAAATCTTGAGCGAGCTCTTTTGGATCGTGAGAGGATGAGGCTTTATATTGTACAGTGTATGTATAAAGTATTCTCAAAATGGCCTAATTTTTTTTTTCATGTCAGGAAAAGCCTTTCCAAATTCTACAATGATGGTCTTTGTCTTAGAAACATTGGTGAACGTTCTATAGAATCAAGTGTAATTGCTATATTATGATAAAGCTGCTAATATCATAAAATATTCAATATAATCTTAATAATGACTTCTAGATAGTGTATTTCTATCTATTTTTTCTGACCATGCACACACATATTTCTAACTCTGAATAACCTGAAGTATCATGGTATTTATGAAAACTATTATGCAAATTTCTGTGTCAGCAGTGTCAAATTCCAAGTTACAAGGATTTCCTATTTCCCAAAAAGTGGGGCTAAGCAAGGTTGGACAGCACCTAACTGATTTAGAAATGTAAAAAAAAAAAAAAGTAAAGTTAATTCCAGCTAGTAGTAGTAGTAGTACTACTACTACTACTACTACTACTACTATAGTCATGTTGGTTGTGCTGAAGTACTTCTGGGTTGAAAGGATTAGCTGGCGATGTCACCGTTGGCCAGGAGACTCCCAGATGGGGGCTCCTTTCATATCCACATTAAGCTGCCCGTTGAAGTGGTACTCATCTATCTAGTCACAGTCACCTGCTTTCAAACTGCTGGGTTGGCAAGAGCTGGAATGACTGACAGGAGTTCATCCTGTCCCACAGCAGCAACCGGGTCTTGAATGCAAGCCTGGTGATCATCATACCAGCATTCTAACCATGTGAGCCACCATACTCCTATAAATTCCAGTTAACGCTTAAATTGGAAATTGTCAGAAAATTTTAGCCTTGTAACCTGGGCAGGTAAGTGGAAAATCTATCCTAGAAAGCAATAGCAAACTGCTTCCATATTGTATCCAGAAAACTATCTTTACAACTACTTTAAATGAAATAGAATATGATTCTAAGTAAACAAAGTAAGCATATAAACATATACACATGGAAAGTTGTGTGGTACTATGAGTATATTACAATTATACAGTATATGTACTGTGCCTCCACTATACTGTAGGTGGTTTCAGAAGTTTGACATTTTACTCTGATCCTTTAGACTTCACTAAAAGATTTTTCTAAATTTAGTTTCTAGAATGAACAAACATTTGGTTTCCAAAATAACTTCTTGTGAGGCTCAAGAAAAAAAAAATCCAAACACAATTTTGGATATAGATAGCTAGACAGAGGTTTCCTTAGCATGTATGATAATTTTGTTTCCTTTTAATGGTTTAGAGGCCACTAACAGTCATGTGCAAGTGTTCCTGTTCTTCAATAGAATTATTTCACTCCTAGTTCAGAATCATCTAAAGTACAAAGGGCACAAACAGAACACCTATGATAATGGGAGTTCACAATGGCATAATGTCCCCCTTTCTTCTCATTAATTTCTGAACGTAGATCCAGTTGCTTGGAAAGTCTATCAGATTGACAGGAAGCTCTAATGAACAACAGCATCAAGACAGAAAATGAAAAGGAGAAAAAGACAAATTGTCTAATTCACAACAATATAAACTAAGAAACCTTAAAGGCTAATACATTGCTGCTGAAATTTTTGCTGTAGAAGGCACAGAAAAAATATGGATACAACTACATCTTACAAAGACAATAGATCTGATCCAATTTTGGCAGGGCCAAGGAGGAAAGCATTTAGAAAGCAGGCTCAGCAAGCAAATTGAAGAGTAAATTCTTTCTTGCATCCCAGACCAGGACTTCCTGACTCATCACCCATTCAGATTTGTCTAAATAATTAGCTCGAGGAGATTATTTCATTTAAAGTTAAAATGCTGGATCAATGGTAGGATCAGATATCTACTTATAGTAACAAATAATGCCTTAGGATAGACCCTTTGCTTTTGATCAAATATAAAGTGAAGCTTTGGATTTTTGTTTTGAAAGTTTTATTTGGGTTTTCACAAAAACAAAATACAAATAAAACATCTTTTTTGAAAATAGCTTGGTCCCAGGTTATAACTTCTTCATACAGACATCAAACTCAATTTTCATGCTCATTTATATATTCTATTCCATATCTTATTACCGTTTTATATTTTCTACATAGTTTTTCCCCTCTTTTAATTTTCTCAACTTTATTTTAATTATCTCATCTCAATCAAATCATTATATTTATACTTTTGTCTGTCTTGTTTCAATTTCATATTATCTTTTCTTATTAAACAAATTTTTCCCTGTAGTTACCAATTGGAGTATGACACCTTTATATCTTTTAATTTTATCCAGTCAAACTCTTATTTAAGCTTCAATCTTATACCTTTAAGATTATAGCATTCAGTATAATACATAACTTCCAGTTGAATTCTGCTTGGTACATTCTTAAAATACACACTATATTCTTAAAAGAAAATATATATATATATATATATATATATATATATATATAATATATATATATATATATATATATATATATATATATATGTAAATAAAGCACACATTCCATTCCAATTCAATTCTATCATTAATATTCATTAAAATCTTAACATCTTTAACATTTCTTTTCAATTAAATATCATACTTCCTTGGGAACACTTATAAACTTTCCATAGTTAATTCTTTTCCCCCATATTTCTCACTTATATTTTTATAAATCATTACTAATGATTAAAAATGTTCCCATTTAATTCTCTCAATCATTTTAATTCATTTATTTATTACCAAACATTCAACTACATTCCAGTAAATATTTTATCTATCATTTTAATCATATTTTCTAAATTTATTTCTGTTTATAATATAACATATAATATATGATAATATAACTTATAATATAAGATATGCTATCTTATATACCTTTGCAGAATCCCTTTTGCAGAATCCCTTTTGCAATTAAATTTTCACCCATTATCTCTAAACAAGCTTATGGTTACAAAACTTATATCTTTTCCCTGTTTCTCCATTTCTTGTTTCTGTCTTTTATAACTTCTTTTCCTTTCCTTCTACCCTCTCTTCTTCTCCCTCCCCTTTTCACCCCCTCGTCTCTCTACTTCTAACTCTCTCATCTGTAATCCCCTCTTCTGTTGCTTTCTAATATTATACTTATCTTTCAAATTCTTCTTCTTCTTTTTGGTTGTTTTTTCTTGTCTTAAACCTTTCACTCTCTTTCTCCCCTTTTCTCCCCCCCCCTTAAAATTATTTGATCATTAAAGATGGCTTCTTCTTTGTCCCAATCTTCTTGTTCTGCAAGTGTTTCTTATTGTTTCTCATAGTTCCAGATCTCTATTTCTAAGAATTGAAATACGAAGCCCAAAAAACCTCTCCCTTCTTGTGCATCTTCTTTCCATTTTTTAAGTTCCATTTTCAGTTCTTCTAAGAGTGATCCCATTTTAAAGACTTTTAAACAACCACCCGGTTAATTTTAGTCATCCAGATGCAAAAACCAAAAATCACCAAGTAATCCAAATAATCCAAGGCTGTTTCTTTCTGCTTCTTTTTTCCACTTTCTCTTCCTGGGGTTCTATTATTTTGTTACCAAGTTTCAATTAAGATATATCTTTGAGGAATCTTGTTGAAATTTCACTGTAAGTTCCTTTTAGTTACAGTTCCATTCCTTAGTTCCAGGCAGTCTCCTCCATTTTTCCAGATCCTGCCCTTTTATTCTTTTTTTCTCCTTTCCTGCTTTTAAAAACTTTTAAATATCCAGAGATCTTTATTATCCCTTTGACTTTTATTTTCAGCTTAGATGCCTATTAATGTCAAAGTGGATTTTTTTTCAATTTCTTGCTTAAGTCTCTTAGCTGTCAGTATAAGGAAGGGAAGACAAAAAAACCCTAATCCTTTCCCTCTCTCCTTCGCAGCTTCAAAATCTTCTTTGGGAACAATGTTATTAAATTTAAATTCCAAGGTACCTTAGTTGTTGCTTTTTATCCCGGTCAACCAAAACTTTCACTTCTTATCTTCCTCCTGCACATTCTTTCCCCGTCAAGTTCTTTTTTGTGGTGGCCATTTCTGATCACCGCTACAACCGCCTTCGGGAAAGGGAGTAATGGCCAGCTTGGGAGGAGAGATGCGGCTCTCCTCAAACCTGCAGGCAGTCTCCTCCTTCTTCACCATCTCTACGGGTGGCTTAGCCCCGAAACCAGCCGGCTCGGGGCGCTCCAGTGACGAGCACAGATCGAAGCCTTGCAGCGACGAGGTTTCGGTCTGTCACCGAAGAAGCTCAAATCGGAAGCCCTGAAGCTTTTGATTTTATAAACCGTGGTAGAGTTGCTTTGGGGTGATTTTTTTTTTTTGAGGGGGGCAGATTTACAAATACCTGTTTAATTAGTTTAAACCATTTATATTCTATGCAGCCTGAAAGAGTCTCAGATCTTATTATTTCTACTCAGTCATTTATTTAATATATTATGTTACAGCTTGAGTCCCTTCAGCTATTTTGGAAGTCAGATATAGGAAGATCTATATGCTGCTTGAATATTCATGTTAGATATGCTGTGGAATTTACCGCCCACATACTAACATACTAACCCTATTAATGCTTTTATACAGATATTAGAATCTGTTTTATTATTTTTTATTGTGGTAAAATGTTCAAGTCATTCTGGTACCTTTTACAAACTCTCCTTTCCCATCAGAGATTGCCAAATTCTCTTAGGCTGCCAGCCAAATAAGATCCAAATTCACTAATCCCCATTCCTTAACACTGTACAACTTCTGAACAGAAGTATTGTACAGACAGAAATAGTAAACAAATATTGTAAGATCTATCTTAGAATTTTAGTTTAATATCTTAGTTATACTGGTCATAATAGCAGTACCAATAAATAATATTCAGTATTATAGTTCTAGTTTGGTAATAATACTTCCATACTAACTGAAGTATTACTATAGTACTAGTTCGGTAATAATACTTCAGTACCAACTGAATAATATTTGGTACTATTCTTTTATCTTGTTTTTTATATTTAGTCTTCCTATTTTACTTTTAAACAGCTTGTTAATTGTTTGATTTACATTGGCCTTTGGTTAAAATAAACTATGAACTGAACTGACACAGCTTTTATTAGTATTAGGTTATATTTTTTTAATCTGTGTTTTTATTTTCTCTTTCTCTGTCCACTCAAGATGGATATTAATACAATACTCCTGTCTTCTATTTTTCCCACAATATTAACTTTTGTGAGGAGAGAGGGAGACAGACAGACAGAAAGACAGACTGGTTCCAGATCATCCAACCCAGGCCTAGAATTTGCAATCTCCTGGTTTCTCATGAGCTAGTTAGAACATCAGCTCCTACATCAGCCTTCATACCACTCCACTGCCTAAATAGCCATTTCCCTTCATGGTGAGTCAATTACTTAATTATCAAAATACATAGATGGGAATGCAGCTGCATCTCATGATAAGGCATCCTTAATTTTCCTTTTGGCCTTATGGAGTTGACTCTAAAGCAGCTGACTGGGGAGGACCCATACACTTTTGGGAAGGAGGAATCTTTTCCATATTGCAAGAAAGAAGAACCAATAGCATGAGGTGCCTTTCTCCAACTACGTTTCCTATAATAGATTCTAAAGCAAAGTACTGATATAGTAAATCTGAAAAATAAATTAATAAATAAATCTATTTCACTAGGCTCGAGAAAACATTTTGCTGCCATCTATTGATCAAACATCCCAGAGCGAACCATTAGCGGGAAACCCTAACAGACTCATTCCCTCTCTCTGCTCTCCCCAAGGGCCAAAAAGGGCAAGTGCCTCCAGAAGCTGCTGTAGTATGGTCTTGCCTGTTCCCATGAGTTGCCTGCCAAGAAAAATGTCACTCAAAACAATTCCTTTCAGCTTGGGACACACGAACTCTCTCTTCCAACCAGCCCAGATAATCCCAAGAAGATACTGTCAGGTTTTATCAACCTGTTTCCAAAGGGACTTTCTGAATCTGGCCTTGTTTGAATGCTGTAGTTGCCAGCAACATTTGCGCTGCTTCTGTAAGAAACCAGGAGAATGGGAAAGAACGGTTCTTTGCTTATTTCCTTTGTGCAGTTTTTCAAAGGAAATCAAACTAGAAACACATTTGTTTTCCCCAGAGGAATTGACTGTTCCAGTTTCTCTATTGGTACCTCATGCTGTTGCTAGGCTGCGGCCTCAGTTGTTAAGAGATTTTCACTCTCCCCTTCTAAATGTGTCTGAGATTTTCATTTGTTTGTTAAACACACCTCTGGAATTATATGATGTTTCTTAAATGTGAGTCATCTAATGAACATCTTTGTTTTTCAGCCTATCCTAGCAGGCCCTGGGTCATCACTGGAGCACATATTAAGAGTCTATGCATCTATATATATATATATGTATGTGTATGTGTATGTGTATGTATATGTATGTATGTGTATATATATATATATATGTATACGTATACGTATATGTATATACATATATGTATCCAGGATAGTGGAAAAAAGTATATGATTGTTCTTTTGCCATTTTTCTTTTTCTGCTGTCTTAATAATTTCATCCCGATTGAGGCATTTCTGACCTACAAATGATATTTTAAATGGCATTTTTTCAGTGATTTTTTCCCTTATTTCAAAAGCATGATGATTTAAGCTGATCTAAAGCTCTCCATAGTCAATTGATGGAGCATCTTTTTAGTATCAAAAGTCTGATACCATAAAAAATGGAATATGTTTTAGCATGTACAGAAGGGTTTTCCTCTACGTCTTTGAAAAATGTAAAAAAACCTCCTACAATAGGGCTTCCTAAGCAGATAAGTGCAACTTGTCAAGAAAAAAATCATCTTAGATAATGACATTACTACATAAACATAATAAATTTAAAACATAAATACATCAAAACATAACTTTAAAAACAGTCTAATTATACAACACATGCTCAAAATTCAGTTTCATCAATATTTATTATATCTAGAATTAGCAGACAAATAGGATAAAGCAGTTACAAACTCTTATAAAATACTAGAATAATAGAAATTAACTCTTAGAAACTCCGCTCAACAAAGAGCTCACCTAGAATATATATCAAATACTTCCATAATGAAGTCATATTTAGATTTGGGCAACAACTTTGAAAATTAAATTTTGTTAAGCGGTGCCCAATAAAAATTGCAGGCATTTATTCCATCTTACTTTTTTTTAACCTACACATTTATGGAGGAAATTCTAATGAAAAAGAAGAAATGCAGTTGATTCCAGGGACAATATATTGTTAGCCTAAGAAATGGAAATAGAAATTCCCCCCAACTCAATTTCTATAATTTCTATAACAGATATAGATATAGATAGATAGAGTAAGTTTGCTTGTAAGTTTCGACATGGTTTCACTATTCACTCAAGTCCCGATAAAAGAAACCCTAGATATCATCAAAAATAAATACCAACCACCCAAACATCTCATGGAACTAGCAGAACACCGCTTAACCAACACATATTTCATATACAAAGGACAAAGATACAAGCAAAATGAAGGAGCCCCTATGGGATTACCACTGTCACCCGTCATTGCAAACCTGTTCATGGAAGAATTCGAATCCAGAGCCCTAGACAATGCCACCCACAAACCCAAACTATGGCTAAAATACATGATAGCCATCCGTTTACTTGGAGCCAAGCTGCACTAAAAGCCTCCAATACAGGAACACAATGTTGCCAGTCAATCAAGACAAAAAAATGCTACAAAACAGACAGAAGATATTAGAAACACCAATCAAGCAGAACACAGCAAACTCCAAGACCAATAAACACAGACCAAGACTCCCAACCAATCAGGATGAAGAAAAAATCATTCTAACACAGCAGTAGGCGAACACCAAATTTGAAACAGAAATGGCTGTGAAAGCCTGACTCACAGACGAATACAATACAGAAGCCTGATGATAGCAGATGAGATTCTGCCAAAACATTGGCAGAACAATGCCACAACTTTAAAAGCACAACTATAATGATGTGGGAAAATACCTGAACAAAGCTGAATACCATACATGTAAGTACCCATGAAAACTTAAGAATGAATATATATATATATATTCAATTATATTTAATTTATATAGTATATAATATAATAAAATATAATTGCTTTAATTTAAAAATAAGCCCATCTATTTGATTTGTGCATGGGAAGAAATGGTTCTTCATGCGCAAAGCCATGAAGAGAACAGGGAATACAAACACATAAAACCTAATAGCTGCTTGTTTTCAAGCCTCAGCATAGCAGAGCTAAACCCTCTTTTCCCCTTTGTGCAATTGCAGCATTGAAAAGAGGGTAACTGTTGACTAAGACATCTGGTTGTCCTAGGTCTTGAAAGTATAGTGAAGTTACATCAACATTGTCTGGAAACTAAGTCATGGAAATTGGACTTATTTTATTATTGGTTTAAAATGGTTCACTATCCATCCAAACAGCTTCGTCAGTCTGAACAAGTTGGTTAGGGGAATATGAGTAGGCAGAGAGTCGTTGGAATGCACCAATTCCTAAAGTTCTTAAGTGTATTCCTACACCAACCTCAGGGTTTCTTCTCCAAAGTGCGTGGCAATATGTTGATGAATATTTTCGGTCATCCAGGAAGAATTGTCTGGAAATTGAGTCATGGCAACTGAACATATTTTCTTGTTGGTGCAGAAGAAACCCTGAAGTTGGTGCGAGAATACCCCTAAGAATTTTAGGAGTTGGTGCATTCCAATGACTCTTTTCCTCTTGGATAGGCAGTGAAATGTCTCAAACCAGTCAGAAAATAAGTCCAGTTGCCATGACTCAACTTCCAGACAATTCTCCCTGGATCACTGAGAATCTTGACTGACATACTTACATTATCATTGTTCCTGTTTGAAAAATAGAGGAGTAAGAAATGAAATGCAGAATTTCTACTAAGGCCAGACAAAATTTGGGGACCTTAAAACTTTGAAGCTTCTAATGCAGAGAAAAAATCCCCACATAGATTCCAAAAATTAAGAAAGGAGATAAGAAAAGCATTCCTCTATCTTTATACATGTAATCAGACTCATATGAGTCAAGTCCTTGGAAATTCTTTTTTTCTTTTAATTAGAACAGCAGAGTGTTAATTAGAATACAGTGATAAATCAATGGTAAAACAAGCAGTACACATGCAAACAACAACAACCCCCATGCGCCAGAAGCATGTGCTCAGTTCAGCAAGTCATTTTATTATCAGAACTAGGTTTACTTTTTGCAAACACACAAAAAGTCTTACTTCAGATTTCCCCTTCTACACACCATTTCTTCTTCATTTCACCATCCTAATTCAGTCTTTTTGTTGTTTCTGTTATGGAATGGGGAGTAAGAAACCTTCCACTGCACATCTCTCTGAAATTTGCCAGGGGATGCTAATTTGCATTTTGGCTGCCTCTGACTTATATCCTTTGGAATTATTCAAAAGACTGCTTGTCTATGAGCAGGAAATGCTATACTATACTTGACAGGCTACTGGTTAAAATTTACAGTGCAATGATTGCTAAGGACAAAATCTTAAATTATTTCTCCCCAATCCATTTAATTAATTATGTCACCTCATTTTATGCATATTTGTTATTTTCAAGCAAATGAGAGGCATTCATGCCCCCAGAAAAGAGCTCCGATGCCATTTTTCATTACAGCAAGAAACTGAAAACATCCCTAACTATTAAGAACAGGGATAGATATAGCAAAGGAATTAACTATCCACTAGATCACTTGAAATTAGATGCCAGATTTCTAGGAACTATAGATCTAATAATAATTGTCTATTTCCCAAGTTATTGTATGTATATTATTAAATAAGGATGTTCGTACTTTAAAAACCTTTAAAAAAGGAAACATGCAAATCTCATCCTACTCAGAACTACTCTGTCTCAACTGGTGGATTTGTCAGGAGTCAAGCCCAAGAAGAGTATTCACATTTTTAAAATATTTATATTTATTTTTTGTACATACATTGTTGTGGTGCCATTTTTCACCACTGCTTAACTTTTTGTTAATTTGTACCTCATGCTTCAGTAAAAAGATGCTGGAGATCAAGATAAAATGAAGCAGATTATCAACTATGAGCCCTCTTTTTAAATGGGGATGCATTGCTATAGTTAAAACTTCATAAGGAGTTGCTGTCCAAACAAGCAATCCTTGCTGTTTTGAAGGTGGTGGTAGAAGAAGCTCTCTCAGCAATTACTTATGTGCTCCTATAAAATTGGATATGAGTTCAGAATATATTACATAATTATGAAAATTCATGATGACATTTAGCGTGATTCTATCTCCCCAAGGAATCTTAAGTACAGGATGCCAGTTCAAGGCATATATGCCCTTTATACTCCTAAGACAGTATGAATGTAGTTTGTATTCATAGCTCACTTAAAAACTGCTCTGGGTGCTCATTTTTTATAAAAAGTGTACATCTTTTTATACAATTTTCATGCAGCTGTAGACCAAACTTTACTTGTGCCCTAAGAGAAGCTACATATCTTCTCTACATGGCTTTCAGAGAACTTGGCAAACCTTAAGATATGGATTTACCTAAATATTTATTGGTAAGTATTTCATGGACATTTAGTATTTGCAACTGAGCTTCACCAAAGGAATTTTAAAAATGAATCCAATTATAAAATGCACACATAGCTATTTTTTCTAAGGTTTTGAGTTTTATATCTAGGTAATATCTAGGGACATTACAAAATAAAAGAAAGAACTGGAGAACAATCACAAAATATAAAGACCTGCAAATGCATGTAGAATGACTGTGGCAAAAGAAAGCAAAGATAGTAGTAATTCCAAAACAAAAATTACCATCAATTGCAGAAGATAGTTTTACTTGGAACAGTTACATTATGACACCATACATTTAACATCACCAAACAACGACATGGGCCCATCTCAGGCACTTGGAAAGCACTTGATAGATGAATAAAAAAAATGCAAAATCTAGTCTAAACATCTGGCTGACTGTGCAATCAGCCATTATAATAAATCCTTCAACTTCCAATCTGTGAAGATTTGTCTCTTTTTGAATTTGGCTTATCTTGCCACTGAATATCCTAGTGCCTGATGTAAATTCTACAGATATATAACGGCAATCTAAATGAATTAATAACAATATTTGGTACTTTTTTAATCTACCCAGTTACAATTCATATTGTGTAATACCAAAAATTGCTTGGCTCTCTATTAGGATGCAAAAGAAATCACCAATGCTGTTCATAATGCTAATTATGGTTCTGGTTTGGATAGTATAACTAGCTCAACTGATACAATATAAATGTGAATTGATTATGGAAGAGCTTATTTACCTGTTTAATGTACATCAGTATTGTACATTTTTGCTTCACGGCTGGAGGAATGTTGATATTGTTCTCTTATACAAAGAGAAATGTAGCAAGACTGAATGCAAAAAACTATAGAGGAAAGGATTTCCTTTGATAAATATACTTGGGAAACTGATTTGTAAAATTTTAACTGAAAGTTTGAAATAAAAATGAGCAAAAGTTGGGAAGTACACTTTAGTGTTATGCCAAGGAGAGATGCATGGCCTAGAATTTTGGCTTTCAACAAGTCATCATGGTGTATAAATTTGTGAAAATTCACTCCATTTTTACTGATAAAAGATTATGAGAAGGTAAAACATAGGATAAACTAATTGGGGTTGAATTATGGAATTTGTACAAATGTGGAACTGAGGTGTGTTAATGAATATAACTATAGCTAATAATGGAAACAAAGCAATCATTAGAATAAATAAAGAATTTGAAAATGGCTCAAAATTGAGCAGGATGTTAGACAAGATATATGAAGTACCCTTAGTTGTTTTAGCACATTTATGCATGAGTGCATACGAATGCTTCTAGTGATGTTAGAGATACGAGAGTTGCCAATAAGATTGTATACTAGTGCAGATAATGCCATGTTGTTAGTAATTTTCAATATTATTATAACTGATATAGAGGAGCATGATTCTGAAAATTAATGTATTGATGATTGCGATAGTTGTGTCTGACAGAAAAACTGAGTGAACAGTTGCAAGTTATGTACAAACTGAAAAAAAATAGCCTACCTTGGTTGAATGTTTACTAAACATGGGAAAATAAATGGATGAATTTCAAGATGTGCAAATGCTGATAGAAAGACAGTGGGTAATATATGGCCTGTTTAAAGAATAAGTGCTAAAAGGAGCAAAAATGTCTGTGAAAAACAGCATCCTTTTGCTCGTTTTGTTTTATGTGTAACAGGGAAAATATAAAAGCTGAATGCAGTGAGAATTGGTTACTTAAAAAGTATATGAAGCAAAACACGAGGGGTTGGATAAAAATATGGAATGAATATTAAATATATGAGGCAGCTGGGACATTGAGAAAAATGTATGATGTCTCAATCGCAGAACAAAGATACGAAGGAAAAGCAAATAGGTTGAAAAGAATGACAAGGTTGAGAAAGCTTTGGTTCATCAAAGTTGATAAAATCTTCAAAAAGAAAGACCTTAGAAATTTAAACAATAAAAGGCATGGCAAATAAATAACTTGCAGTGTAGTTTCTAATGGAGCTTAAATATCCATAATATGGCAAATTAGCAAATATATAGAAAGGGAAAATTAGAAACCCAATAGTTTTTTTCTTTTTAATTATCTTTTGGTATTTTAATTTTTGTTAACTTTGTTTTATTTGTACTCTTTTATGGTTATTATTATGGTTAGAGTATAGTGTTAGGATAATTTTTATGTCATTTGATTTCCTTTTTTTCCCTCTTCTGTCTTAAATTTTTGCTTATTCTTACTCCCTATATGTATATATACAAATATATGTTATCATATATTGGTAATTAAACTGTATTATACAGTATAATATATAATATTCTTAAGAATGAACAACCTGTTTCAAGAGAGATTGGCTGCCCTATTCACAGGAGACAGAGGCATATAATTTTTTTTTAAATGGAAAAGGTAAAAAGCTCACAATGTAATTAATGCTTCAGTGCTGACAAGCTAATTTAGTCAGGCCTAAAGAAACAAAGATGGTTGTAGTCTTGGGTTATTATGTTGCTAGGTCATGTAAAGGAGAGAATGTATCTGGAAATGTATGGTTAGGATTTGATTTGACTTTGGGAAAAATTGTTTCCACAAATCACAGTCACACAGCCAAAATGAACCAAAGAGAGTGTCAACTGTTTAGTACAGCCTTCTTTCACTAACTGGATACTTGAGAAAGACTCCAACAGGACTGGAGGACCAGAAATTAGCAATAGCAATAGCACTTAGACTTATATACTGCTTTGTAGTGCTTTACAGCCCTCCCTAAGTGGTTTTACAGAGTCAAATTAAAGGTCTACTCATCCTGACAAAAAAGGTCTACTCATTAAAGGTCTACTCATCCTGGTTGTGAAGTCCAAGTCGTGAGAATGGAGAAATCCATAGAGTTAGGAAAGTATCAAGGTTTTTGTGTATGTGCTCCAACCTAATAATTTTAGCTATCTCAAACCAATGTCAAATGGCATGATTAAACTTGATACTGAGAATGAGATAATTGATTTTTTGAAGACCAGATTGCAGCCACCCAATTCTTCCCTCCTGCAGTTTTGCCGAGGTATGTCACTTGTTATTAACGATTTTGTTATGAGACTTCTATTAATTTAACATAACATTGTATCTCCTCTTACAATGCCCTCAATACTCTCAATTTTGAGAAATATTCAGTGTCCAATATAGTTTATATTAAAGTAATGCCAGTGTGTTTGAATGTTGATTGGGAGCCAGATTTCATTTGCACATCTGGAGCAAACTTTTGAGAACAATGGCATCTCTTTCTTTGGGGAATGAAATTCCCATTTTTATCCACCATTGGAAATCTGCTTCTAAAGGGAACGTAACAGATCTAATAGCTCACAGGAAACAATAATTTATTCTCATCAGCTTAAACAGCAGAGTTTCACCACTCTGATGTTTTTCTTGATGGTGAAATCTTACAAGACAAGTAGCATTGCTTCTAATTACAGCCTGGCATTCTAACAATGGGGAAATCAGGGTAGCCAGGCAGGACTCTTCAGATATATCATTCTCAACGTACTCTAGTGCCTGGAGGGAAGGATTCATCTGAGAGCAGAAGTGGATGTCCTAGAATTTCCAAAGTGATGCTAACCTATTCTGACAGGATGTCATTGCAGCTGCATCATGATGGAAGAATTAATTTATCTCTGCATAAGCATGGAGAATAGCTATGAGCTACTGTTCTTGAAGAGGCATTTTCCTGAACATGTTTGCAGACCCAAAAGATATTATTGCAACTGCTGAATAGAGACCTCTAAAACTACCTTTAATAACAGAAAATGCACCTGAAGTAAATGAAAAAATTGCGGTGTAATATTGGCTTATTCCTTTGTGCTCATGCTGGCACTGCCCTGAGCCAGATGGGAAGTAGATGGCATGCAAAGTTGTTCTAATTTATATAAGATTAACACTCATATGGTATCTATTCCAGGCATCTTCACTAAACCCAACTCCCAGGTGTCCTTATTGGCTTCCTGACAAATCTTCCCACATTTAAATGCTTAAATATTCTCAATATATTCTTCATTTCTTTCCTCCCTATAATTGCCAGTTTTAAATTCAAATCATAAGGATGGCAGGAAAGGGCAACAGATTCATGGAACAAACATGACAAATCAGTCACAAACTTGTAGAAGGCAATTGATGTTTCAGAAGCTAAACAAGTAAATCATATGTTCTTATTAAAATAATCCATGGATGTTACAAGTTCTGACAGCTTCTTCCCTTCCAAAAAAGAAGTTTTAACAAGTGACCTGTCACAACATAACACTGAGGATTTTTTTTAACTTGAATGTGATTGGGATTTTTTGTATTCTCACAATTTCTTAAACATACGCATACATTTCTAGATCCAGTTGTAATCCAAAATTTTGAAATAAAACTAAATGAAATGACCCTCATTTAAAGTTAGAGGTACATAACATTTATTTGTTCTAAATACTGGATTTTATGACCAGAAACTGAACAATTGTAACCTACTATATCATTTGCACTTTGACTCTTCTTGAATTATTCACCAAAGATACATTTGATTAGATCTCCAGTTATACCATAGCTACACTGGGGACTGATAATTTCTTCTTCTAAGGAAGAAGCATATTCAAAACATCCAAGCATGACAGTTGTCCCCAGTCTATTTATATTGTGTAGGCTTCCCTGCATGTTGCATTTTGGTGAAATTACTTCCAGGCCAATTTCTCTGAGACTGTTAATACACAGTATGCTGTTATTCTGCTGGATCATAGTCACTCTGAATACAATTCAAAATGGAGGAGCTACCTTTCTAAAGCTGTACATAACTTAGGACAAAATGATCTGAAAGATCATGTTATTCCTTCTTTCAGGAACTTGTGTAGAAGATCTTCTCTTTGTGACTGCTGCCAGAATTGGGGACTCCTGACAAACCTGCTCCCTTTCTGCTATCTTCCTCTCATGGGCAAAAATAAATTGATTTAGGTTGATTTTTTGTGTGTAAGTGGTTTCTGGTTGCTTTTTTGAGAGGATGTTGGTGGTTCTGAATGTATTGAATTGTGTTATTAATTACGTTTATGGTTCAATTTTTTATAGTTGGATTTAAGTGCCATTTTTTTGGCAGAGAGATCAAATATGAATAAAATAATGTGCTCCACTTTTTAAGGAAGCAAATCTTTCCAATCTAATCTCAATTCAGCAGAAGAAAGCTAGTAATACAAGACTGAAATATGATATCACATCACAAGTCAATAGGGTTATTGGCAGGTGGTTCAGAGAAAAAGACAGAAAAGCTGGACTGAAGCAGGACTTGCTGTTGTCTTTGCCTGCTGCTTCTCTCTCTCCTATGTAATTGTGCCTATTGGATAGTTTGTGATAAATGGTCAAGCGAGGACAATTGGAAGGTTGGAAGGAGAGAAGGTTAGTAATGTATTGCCACTGGGAAGAGCCGAGTGCTGAACAGATGAAGAGGGGCAATGTCTTCCTTAAAGCTCCTTAGTGCATTGATACCTTTATTAAGCCTATATTTTGCAATATAACACATTTAGTGTGTCAGGTCCTTATACTAGCACCTAACTAAATGGTGAATCAGGAGAATTCTATATTAAATCAAGAGACAATTGCTAAAACTAATGTAAATGAAACAAGGATGAATGGATACAATTCACTGTTTTCTATGCAAAGGGTCCCATATTCAGACCATGGCATCTTCAGGCTGTCATTATTTTTACCAATCAGTAAACTGAACCAGAAGGATCACCAGTTTGATTCAGTGCCTTCCAGGATTTCTTTTTAAATTAGAATTTTGCAAATAACAGTGGCTGTTAAAAATACTGGTAGACTTTTCATTCTTCACTCCTCCGACTTTTATGCATTTCTTTTTTCTCTTCCTTTTAAGAAAAAAGTTTAATTTTGGTTTTCCCTTCTAAAATATTGAATTATTTTCAGATATCACAATTATTTTCCAATCAAACATTTGGAGAAGAACAAGAGAATATACTGAATGAAAATAAAATGAACCAGTGCCCAGAGAACTCTTCTGCTGGAATCAGCTTCAGTGAAAACTAGATTCTTTCCAGAAGTCATCAGCATCCATAAAAGTAATGACTTCTAATTTTAAAAAAGATATTGTATTGTCACCAATATCTTAACTATGACACTTGATAAATTTGGTGTCATGTATGCTGTTGCTCTTAAGATTACATACTTCATATACAATCACATTTATAGAAAGAAAACAGGTATTTTTTCAGTACTCCAATGACTTCAAGAAGACACAGTCTTAATAAGATATAAAGAGAAATTTTGTATACTGTCACATGAATGGTTCATTCCAAATCTATCAACAGATTACTATTCTAGTAATACTATTCTATTATTCTCTTCTGTCTCCACTTCTAAAAACATTGCTTGTCACCAATTACAATTGTAGCAAAGGAGGTGACCCATATATTTAGTAAGTCACTGTACTATCATGTTACTTCTCTACTACCTGAACTGCACTGCTTTGGCCCCTAAAGTGGCACTTTTTACCATTTTATAATGCTTTTAGCATCTCAGCACCTTAATTTGTTTCATTCTCATTTGTTTATCCTATCTTTAATGCAAATCATAGTATCTGATTGGTTTCAGTCAAGTCAGATAAATTTCATAAATAAAGAAGAATATTTGTAGCTCAGGGTTGAAATGAGGGGCTCCTTGGTGCTCTCTGAGTTTGGTTGTTCTCATGCAAACATTTCATTACCAATGACCCTTCAAATTTCATAAAATAAATTGATAAATAAGATAGCATGCATAAGTCTTTTCTCTTCTAATTAATCAAATGTATTGAACTCCAACTCCAAACAACTCTTGGTGGTTTACAATATAACAACAACAAAAAAGATTAAAAAATGATTAAAAGAAAAGCCAAAAAACAGATAAGTAAGGTGCATATAAAATAGAGTCTGCCGAATCAAACCATCATAAAACTCACCAGGTACTCTCTAGTTCAATGCCAGGAGAAGCAACAACCCTGGGTGTAATATTGGGTTAAGCAAGAAGAACCAGTCCAAGGCCACCCAGGACTTTTCTGGACTAGAACTGGGGTCTTCCTGTTCCTAGTTCAATATTTTCCCCACTGCACCATAATAGCTAATTAAGAGTGTGTGGTTGCTATTTAAAAGAAAAAGAGAACCAGAAAACAGATCCACTTTTCCTGTACCGTTATTTCAGTGCTGTGTTATGTGAGTTGGAGCAATTCTAGGTATATTTTCATTATTATTTTTCTGATCTTTTTTTCTCCTATTTTTATATATTTTATTTTAAAAATATGTTTATCTCACCTTACAATTTTTATAAATAACTCAAGGCAGAAATCATCCTAATAAGCCTTTCTCTTATTTTTCTCACAACAACACTTTGAGGTGAATTGGGCTGAGAGTGAGTGACTGGCCCAAGGTCACCCAAGGTGGGACTAGAACTCACCTGGTTTCTAGCCTGGTGCATTAAGCACTAGAGCAAATTGGCTCTCTAGATATTAACTTAAAGGATTCTTATTTGCCCTAGAGAGCTAATAGAAAGCCAATGGCTTATTTCATTCTGAGCATAATCAGGTAGCTAAAAGTCAAACCATAACAAAGCCTCCACAGCAATTATGTTTGCTTCTCCAGGAATATAGCCAACTCTTGCATTTACAAATCTCCATCTGGTAGTACAGCTTTCAGGCCATCTGCTTTTAAAAAAGATGGAATTCCCAAACACTGGTCTAACTGTAGGGATGTTCTTTAAACATGTGACCAACTATTGTGAATTCATTCAAAAATTCCTAATAGATAAGACATGTTTGTTTATGAATTTCAGCACAAACTAACATTGATTATACTTCAGATCAACTTTTTTTCCGCATTTTGTGACTTTGAGCTTTCCCAAAGGAGTGCTTCCCAAATATATTTGTAACCATCTGTATTTTATGATAACATATCAGAACAGGCATAATTCAATATATGAATTTTTCTAAAGAAAATCCAAACAAAAATATAGAAGGGGATAGGATATAGGAATTGACAAATGCGTATGAAATTGATAGGGCCAAGTGATATTGCTCTGTACATGAGTTATTACAGTATGCACTGTTCCTACATCAGTTTAAAGAATCAGTTACTTTTAGTTAGTAAGTGTTAGGAATATAAGTCACCTAACAGGTATTTGGGTTAGAAATATATAAACCAGGATAAACATTTTAAAACTGTATCTTTAAGAAAATGCAAAACTGTAATTAGGTGTGGTTTCTCAAACGACCATAAGATGGAGCCAGAAACCTGGTTTTCTTAGTCTGAGTCTCAGAAGAGAGTGTAAGTGTATCTCTGTTTCTTCTGTTGGAAAGTATTGCGGTTCCTTCATTTTTCCTAATTGACTGCTATTTCTGGATTTGATGTAAGTTTGTTACTGAACTGTTTTTGACACTGGAATTTGTTATTGGATTATCCCTAGATTGAAAAACTGATTGATTTACCTATGAATGACTTTGGACTGCTTATCTTGAACTTTGCTTAAACTTTCTGGAAGTAAAAAACCTACATTTATTGTACAGTGTATCTGTGTACTGTGTGTGTATTATTCAAACACTACTCTCTATACGTCTCCCTATACGCGCTCATTCTCCTAAAGGGGAATTACCTCAACACTAAGGAGCCTTGATGGCTCAGTGATGAGAATGCAGTATTGCAGGCTGACTTTGCCCTCAGCAAGGAGGTTGATCCTAACTGGATCAAGACTGCCTCAACCTTCCATCCTTCCAAGGTCAGTAAAACAAGGGCCCAGAGGGCAATATGCTGACAATGTAAACCACTCAGACAGTGCTGTAAAGACTATGGAGTAGAATATAAGTGCTACTGCCATTGCTGCAGCTATTTAATTCATTTCAAAGTGCTGGTATTGTTTTTTCAGAAATAAATTTAATAACACATTACCTTTTTTTCTTTACCACTACTGATCAAAGGATTTCAGATCAATCAACAATGACCTTGCTGCCATTGAAAATGCTAATTATCTTGATTCATAGAAAAATTTAGGCTAGGCTCCCAGGGAGCACTTCCTACCGACTCCAGAAACATATACTGTAGATACACCTAAGAATAGACAATAAAAATAACCAGAGCTAATAAACAATTACTATTCATTATCATTCATTATTATTCATTGCTTATTATTCAGGACCAATGAAATCTAGAATTAGCATTTAATCCTAACCCCATTGAATGAATACAATGTCAAATGAATACAATGTCAATCTCAGAGTGAAATTGCAGTTCAATACATTCTATGATATAAATAGTCTAAGAGAGAGTTTTAAACATTTTTCCCCATATATTTTTGGCCTAAAAATTATCTATTTCCAAGACAACTTGGGAGAAAAGTTTTGAACAGAAAGTTTTGAATTATTCTGAGATGCATATGTTTCCTGACCAAACAAAACAGCATCAATAGACTAATTCAGCTGGTACATTTTTCATTAATTCAACTTCATAGAGGCTAACCTAAGACTGCATTATAATTATATGCGTGAGCCCAAAACTTTTCCATAATTTAAAAATTCAATACAAGTTTGTATAAGTGAAAAATAAGGAAAATGTGAAAGGGAATTGAAACCCTAATATAGTGTAGAAGACCAAATACAGGGAATCTGGAAACATTCATGGGAAATTAGTACTGAGGGAGAAGGTAACTGAACCACTTTGGTCATTATGAACAGTATAAGGGCAACCCTCCAAAACAGAGAATCGTACTCTGAATTACCAGTGCAATTCTCAGCACTTCAAGAAAAATAAAATGTCATGGCAACCTCTAAAATCCGCACACCACATCAGAAGGGTAAAACTCTATCACAGTTCCTATGCTAGACTGACTCATCCCTCCCTACTCATGCCCCCTCCTTGCAGAGTCTCATGAGATATTTAAAATCTCAAGGCACAAAACTACTATTTTAGGAATGGAAAGGTCTATGACCTTGCAGCCAAAAGGAAGGAGAGGAACGTCAACCAGCCTGCATACTATGATTAAATCTAGGGACAGAACAGAATGGGTTAAGCATGCATTTCTGGATTATGGATGGCAGAATGGTCAGGACACAAAAGGCAATCCAATCAGCACAAGCCAAGCATAATCAATATTAAAACAAAGGTAAAGGAGGGAGATAATAGGTTTGGACTGATCTGTTTCAATTGTTAAGAAAAGGAAACTGGACTACCTCCAAATAAGTTATAACAAATTATCAACTATAATTATTAATTATGTGGCCTTATGAGAATATAATCTTCCATACTATTTGTGAAACCAAAATAGTACTACCTCATCTTATTTTAGAGCAGCAAGCCTATATTTTGAAGCATGTGCGCGCACGCCCGTGCGCGCACACACACACACACAAACAGAGAGAGGTGGGGAGAGCGAGAGAGAGAGAGAGAGAGAGAGAGAGAGATCACCATCAATCCTGATACAGTAGACATTTGACATGCATGGAACAAATTCACCAAGAAGGCAATAACCAGTCAATTGGAGACAATGCAACATCACATGCAAATAGAAAAAGAGCGAACAGATAGGATGAAGGATTCTAGGAATCATGGGAAGAGAAATAAACAGAACATACAGAACATAAAAAGACATTGCTGAAAAGGTAGATCTTTCTGAAAACTTTCTGAAAGTTTTGCAATAGGAGACTGATGACACCACTTCCATAAAGGCTGTCATAGGGGGAAGGGGGGAGGAATACATTCATTCATAAGATGTCTGTCATAGTCAACACTATCAGTAATAAAAACCCTCATTTACCAAAACACAAACAGAATTTTAAAAAAGCTGATCAGTCTTCTTTCCTGAAATTGCTATAGGTTTGTATGAGGCCTAAAGTATTGTTTGAAGTAAAGATGCTAGAACTTTACTCTGCATTCCAGCAGCTTCATATTTATTAATTTAAAGTAATCTTTAAACAATGTTCAAGTTCAGTGGGGCAGGAAACACAGTGGCCATCGAATGAAGTGTTTGTGGAGTCATTGGTGCCCGTGGCAGCCAGATGACTGACTCCACCCGTATACAGAGGAATCCCACAAGACTTGGAACTAATTCCAAGTGGGTTTATTCTAATTACTAACTCTGTGGCAGCCACGTCATTTCAATAAGGCATATATCCAGTACCTCAAGCAAACAGACACGGCACTTATAAATTTAACTCACAAGATTCACTTCACTGCATATTGTGGTTTTCCAGTTCTAAAGACTCCTGATGTGTATTTCCATTTGCTAATGAAAAAAAAAAAAAATCCATGGATTTAGGGGAAAATTAAATGAAATCTTCCTATACCACAATTGTCCCTTTCTCCAAGACTTAGCTGAGCTGATTTTTTTTTTAAAAAAAACCAGTCATTCTCTCTTTCAAGCTTCATAAGCATATATTCTATTATTCAAAGGGGAAGATCAGCAGATACAAGCCAAAGTGACTGATATGTACATCAGCCTACTATAGCATGTGAATATCTGTAGACTGTGACATAAGCCAAAACTAGCCTAGAAGAGGAATAGCATCTTTCCTGAACTTGATGGCCTTTAAATCTGTTTGACATTTCCTCCTATGATTCCTAGTCAACATGGCCAAAGTTCATGGCTATGAGGATACACTGCGTTAGGAGAGGCCAGCATAGGCGAATTCTGAATCTCTCTTAAAATAAATTAATCTTATGTATATTAACTCAAAATCCACTTTGTTTAATGGACTTGTTCTCTGTAAAGCAAGTCTTATTGTCTGAGAATATTACCAGTTGAAAAGAATAGTAACTCTCTTTGGCTTCTTACTCTGTTTTATCCAAATTGCAACAGCATAATACTATTAGAGGAAAATAATTGTTCTCACAAGTCCAACCAGAATCCAAGGATGATGGACAACTCCTGAAAAGGGAGAACCTGCTTAATTTTTCCATTGCCCTTAAGCTACTTTATACAGAAAGACAGCAGAGGGAGGTAGCTCCAGCAGCCTAGAATCCAATAAATGTGCCTGAATTATTATCCTCTCCTCTGTAAACACATATGCAATTTAAGTTCCCTTAATGGTGTTAAATATAAAGAAAATGCCCCTGTGTACTAAGATGAAGGAATTTAAGCAGCAGGGTCTAGTCAAGAGCATTTAGATAAAAATACAAAGGGGAAACAATAAAAATATTATAGTGTGAGTGTGCTATGGACCAGCAAAGATTTGGCAGAAGATTTGTTAATATCCTCTTGGACCAGAGGTGGTATTCAGCAGGTTCTGACCAGTTCTGGAGTTCGGAGAAACAGCAAATACCACCTCTGACTAGAGATTTTACTGTATCCTTTCTCTGCCACGCCCATCAAGGCACTTACACAGAACTGGTAGTAAAATTTTTTTGAATCCCATCACTATCTTGGATTAGACTTTACAGAAGGTTGAGGAAACAGAGTAATTGAATGGTAATTGAACAGTAATCCTGTTTAAACATCAATTAGGATCACATTTTTATCACTGAGTGGTGATGTGATCATCAAGCTCTATATCATGTGACCGGATCACTTAATGATGGCAATCAAATTGGTGTCATAACATCAGGAACATGCAAGTTAAGATGGAAGTGGAGAACTCACAGGCAAGGAATGCAGGGGATTCACAGGTACTAAGGGGAGTTGTTACAGAGTGTGGGCAGGTTAGCCAGGGGCTAACAAGCAGGCACTGCAGTACAAAGGCAGGCTGGTGGGCAGGCACTACAGTGCACAGGTAGGCTAGCAAGAACTGCAGGCAGGTTGTTGGAGGCCAAGAACATATATTTCTGAGTGTGGGTGCACCAGCAGGGGCTGTGGAGGGGTACTTCTGAGAATAGGTGAATTGACAGGAGCTGCAGACAGGTGCTATGAAATGTGGGAGAGCTGCACAATATTTTTATTTATTTATAGAAAACATTTATATAGCTGCCCACCTTATTAAAAACTCAGCTCCCAATCAAAACTTTAAAAAGTATATTAAAACCATACAAATAAACACAAACAAATGCCTTGTGCCAAGTCAAACTTTCAATATACCTCATCTTATATACCTCATCTTATCTCAGCACTGGGAGAACAGCCAAGTTTACAGTGCTTTATGGAAGGCTAAAAGGACGGAAACCTGCTGAACCTCAAGGGGAAGAGTGGGCAGGGGCTGCCAGAGAAAAGGCACGCTTCCAAGTTCCTACCTTCCATAAGATGGCAATATTTAAGGGGAAGGGACTAGGAGTGTGCTCACCCAATCTAACTTGGAACAATTGGTAGTTGTTCTCAGAGAACTTAGAATAAACCCACTTGGAACTGAAAGACAGCCAGTAAGGCTAAAGTGCAAAAGGTATTTAGAATTAGAATAGAACAGAATAGAATAGAATAACAGAGTTGGAAGAGACGTTTGAGGTCTTCTAGTCTAACCCCCTGTTTAGGCAGGAAACCCTACACCATTTCAGACAAATAGTTGTCCAATTTCTTCTTAAAATCTTCCAGTGTTGGAGAATTCACAACTTCTGGAGGCAAGGAGTTTCACTGAATAATTTTTCTAACTGTCAGGAAATGTCTCCTTAGTTCTAGGTTGCTTCTCTCCTTGATTAGTTTCCATCCATTGCTTCTTGCTCTGCCCTCAGGGAGCTTTGAAGAATTGGTTGTGGCAACCCCTAAGATATGGAACAATGCTATCATGTCACCCCAAGTCCTTCTTTTCATTAAACCAGATATACCCAATTCCATTAAATTAAAAGTGAAGCTGACAGCAACAAGAAAGGTTGTGGTGGGTATTTGCCAGGTCAGTGATAAAAGAAAACAACAACAACCTAGGACTGCTGCTTGGTGAACATGGTCAAATAGTAACAGGTATCAGGAAGAGGGCACAGTTCATCAATATTTTAATTTTGTGTTTTCTGCAAAGGAGATTTTATCCCAATGAATCTGAGCAAAAAGATGGAAGGAAGAAATGACAACTCAAGGAGATAGAGGTGGTAGTGTAGTAAAATCATGGAAGAGACTATTAAATAGTCAGTTTGACAGCATGCTGCCAGCATAGGTTTATTGAGAACATGGCACACTCCTTCCTTCCTTCCTTTCCTTCCCTTTCCTTCCTCCCTCTATCTTGACTGCAGCAAAGCATTTGTCAGTCATCCATGAAACCCTAATTATAAAAGAGGATTCTCACACTGACAATCTGGCTAGTAATAATTATGTAAATAAAAATCAAGGCAGATTCCCTCCTTTTTTGGAGGAGGCATTTTTCTCATTATACCAGACGTGTGGAAGGAAGGAAACTAGAATCTAATGGCTTTGAATTGCTAATAAATAGGTTCCACATTTGATAGCCAAGTTGATAGAATGCTTGTATTCTCACTTCAACCTTTTTTCCTAATAAACCTTATTAATTTGAATTCAGAGAAACCATTCCACTACTGCTCTTTTTCAGTCCTGACTGTTGTTCATTATTAAGGGAGACTTAATACAAGCAGAGAAATTGGCAAAATGTAAGCTGGATTTTGCTTTCATTAAATGGATGCAAAACTAATTGAAAAATTTTCATCTAGGACTCTTCAGCAAGTTGGAAGGAGATCATAAGATTCCAATTTAGGCTCTGTTCAACAATTTTATGAAGTATTTGAATGAGAGGTTAAACATATAAAATTAGCAGGTAACAAAAGAATAAAAAAGAGCTAACACTTTATAAGACCATACCAAGATGCAGGGTAATCTTGTCATCAGGAACAATGGGCAAAACCTAGCAAGAAGGATTGCAACGAAGTCAATTGCAAGGTCTTTCACATGAGTGGAAAAATCAAAAACATATATATAGAATGGGAGAGATCATATTGGGTTGCAGTACATGAAAAAATAATCTGGCTATCTTGGTGGATCATAATATGAATATGGGTCTATAGTCAGATGAGTTCTCCCCCCCTCCCCACAAATAAAATAAATCCAACATAACCATAGATTGGGTCAAGATCAAGATAGATAATACTTTTTGTTAAAATAGCATCTATAATTTGTGTTCTTAACAAATCAAGTTCACCAGCCCACTGCCATCCTCCAAATATACTAGAAACACATATATACTGTGGATAATAGTCACTGCTGTTGAAATACTTTTATTCCAATCTTTCTTACTCCAGGTATTAAGATAGAACCCATAGATAGTTCAAGATATAATTTTATCTTGTTTATAATGTCTGTGCAATATTTTTTAATTCATTGAAGTCATCTATGCTTGGGAATCGGGCATATCTGATGGCACTGAAGGATGCCTTTCATTTCTGATTTAGGTGGGAAGCATAAGTCTCAGTAAACTGAAGCTTTATTCTGATGTAACAGAAGATTGCTATCAATGTGTATACTTTCTAAAAAAAAATAAGGGAGAGAGAGAGTTTCCTAGACATTTAACTATATCTCTAGGGAACCAATTTGTCTTAGATACCTTCTTGCTAAAAGTCTGGCATACCAACTACAATTATTTCTGATCAGAGATAGCCATTGTATACTAATTTCTAGCCAGCCTAGGCCCAATATACCTATATTTGGTACCACAATCTTTAGATTCAGAAAACAAGCCAAATATGAAAAGACCAAGACTGATGGAGGGGGCAAATTATTAGGCTAACATCAGACAGAATGGAAGAAGGAAAAACTAATACGATTTTGCTTCAGGAACATGACATTTTCTTGGACTCAAGGAACACACCAACACTCAGTCAGACAGCTCCATAACCTGTAGCATCAGATTCCCTCTGTGAAGATATATCCTTGGAGATGTAGGGGGAAAAATGGTACAAATCTTCTTTTCATTCTGTCATCATGGAATCATTTTCTATAACCTTGTCACAGCATGCACTGTGTATATGTAAGAGCTCTGCTAACTATAAATTTGTTTTCTACCCCCATGCTACACATTTTGTACTGCTTTATTCTGCACACCCCAAGTATTGCATTGCCACCTATAAATTGGAAAAGGCATTTCTAATGTAATCACTATATGCTTTTTCCCAAAATAATCTAAGTTCTTCCATTAAAAGCATTAAAACCTGGAAAACCTATAGAGTCCCTACTGCAATCTATACAGCTACAATAATTTGTCAACAGAGACAGCCATTACATTATTTGGGCATGTTTTCCTGAAGTACAGGTTACTCTTTTGCAATAAAAGAGTTCTGACATATTCATTTTTATATAAATATATTTTTCTCAAGCATCAATAAGGATTGTGGAAAATGACCATGGACATCAACAGTTCCTTCTTCCATCGATTCTGAAAATTTGGGAAAAGTAACAGTAAAATGTGATTATAAGTTTTGCCAGGGATTCTTGTCATATATGCTTATACCACCCTGTAGGATAATCTTGGATGCACAGGAAAAAAATATTAAAACCTACTTCCATTGAAAATCAGACCAACAAATGTAACATATTCTATATTAGGGGTCTCTTCCTTCAAAAATATTGTTTATATAACAGTATACATTTTTTTCAACTGTAGCAGTTTCACCATGTTGCAAATTCAGGCAAATTTGGCCTCACAAAAACAAAATAATTTTGATAGGGATTATGGTTAATCAACTGGAATTGGTAAGTGGAACACGCATTGCAGTAGTTCTACCCACTGTTAAATTTATAGGAAGGCATTAACTCTGACTAAAATGACATTTCTTAAATCCTTACTAGTTTTCCATGTCCTGCTACATCCATTTTCCAGACTGCAATTTCTCTGATAAATGTCCTTCTTTTTCCCTGTTCCTTTGATTTCCTGATCTAAATGTTTCCTGAATTCTTAGGATTTACCTTTGGCTCTTATTCCTTTTTGCCTTTTATACCGCAAACTCCATGGCTCAGTCCTGTGTAGGGTCACATCTTTCTCTCATTTTTCAAAATGCATATTTTCAATGAAGACGTACACTATGTTGCTAATTGAAATGACGCTCAAGTATATTGAAATACATTTGTTTATATCCATACAGTCTTGCTACTGCTTCAGTTTATCTTCCCTCTTTCTTGTATCAAAAATTAATGTATTATTGTAATTATTGTTATAATAGATTATTATTGTTTTGAAATTTCCAAAACAACTGCCTGGGTTGTGGGGTGGAGTTCTGGATGCTGTAATCCTTAACCTACATTTGAAGTGTGTCAGATTTGAAGAAGGCTGTTTTTGGCTATAAGTAATCTAAGGGAATAAATAAGCAATCTATAAAGAATAAATTCATAAGTACTGTATCTGTCATTGACATTAACCTGCTAAATAGCACTATATCATAAAAATTGGGCATGTAATTTTATTGGAAGGCCAAGTTGTATATACTTCAGGTATCACTTCCAAAAATTGAGTCTGCCATCCAAACCAAACCTCTAGATAGCATCTGCTAGAAATTATTTCCTTCTTGAGAAGTACATGGGATCATGGACTAAGTTTGCAACCCTTTTTCATAAAAATTCCCATGGAGTACATTTGACCCTTCTTTCCTAGCTTGTATAACACCATACACATTATTATCCCAATATAATTCGATCCAAAATGTTGTTTTGTTGTTTACTGCCTAGAGTATTAATTGATATTATTTTACAACTATTGTAGAATAAATAAATAGGGGGCGGGACATCCTCACCAATGGCTCCTATTATCCGTGACATTGCTTTTACAAATATATTTGGAGATGCTTCCTGGCAAGAACCACATTTAAGACCAGATATAGTAGTACCTACTGAAGACAAAATGGGTGTTTATTTTTCTAGTAACTGGAGTGATAGAAGTCATTTCAGGCTTTTGGCTCAGCAGAAATCTTTGTCTACCTTTGTAAAAGTAACTATTTCTTTGAAAGGTCACTGAATCACCCAATTAAACACACAATATTCCATATCATTACAAAAGTGAACATTTTGTACAAGTTTCAACTGATAGGTCTCCAATTTTATTAATAACTTCACACTTTTGCAGTGATGTGTGCACATATACAAACTATTTTACTGCTACCATTATCAAGCCCAAAATTGTACAAGTCTCCACAGTTCCATGAGGTTTTCATCATGCCAACACTTGATCTTAGCCAAAAGTGTGGGAAATGACAAAACACATGTTTTTACAATGCTTTATGTTTACAATGTTTTGGGAGAAAATAATGGATTATATAAAAATAATTGTATGACATTAGCTAAAATTTTCAGATGACTATATTCTTTTGAACTACATAGCTAGTACTTGAGATCTGACAAACAGACAACATAAATAGATTCTCTGTTCCTGTGGTCTGGCCAAAAGACTGATATTGCAACATTGGAAAGATAAATTGGTTTTATTCAATGGATTGAAGTAAATTGTACTTGTCACCTATGTAGGGATTGCCTATAGATGTAGATTTTTTATGGATAAATATAATGAAATATGGGACTCATTTATACAAAATTCAGTAAGTTAAAAAAGCAAGAGTTATATAAAAGTATTAGAAATACATATGTGGAATAATTGCATTAGAGAATATGTATAGAATTTTAATTAATTATAATTAAAATGATATAGCAATAGCACTTAGACTTATATACCACTTTATAGTGCTTTATAGCCCTCTCTAAGCGGTTTACAGAGTCAGCATATTGCCCCCGACAATCTGGGTCCTCATTTTACCCACCTTGGAAGGATGGAAGGCTAAGTCAACCTTGAGCCTGGTGGGATCTGAACTGCCAAATTGCAGGCAGCCAATTATCAGCAGAAGTGACCCGCAGTACAGCACTCTAACCACTGTTATATTTTTTTTTTCTTTTTTGACAAAGTATATATTTTTATTTTTGTTTTTTTTCCCTGTTTGTCATATTTTAAAACCATTAAAATAATTTTTAAAAAAGGTTTTCACCATGTTTTATTCTAATCAATTATTGAAGTAGATTATTTTTTATTTAAAAAGGTCCTCTCTGTGGTCCTACAGACCACAATTGGCAAGAAAGCCCTTCTAGGTTTCCTGGAGCCATGTGTAGGGATGGGTTACTTTAAATTAATTCTGACAGTATAGATTATTAGAAAGCTGTATGAACCTGTCAGCAAAATAGGAAGCACAGGAGAGAAAGAAGCCAAAGAGAAGAAATCAAAGCCGCCTTTCAATCCAAATTTTTCCAGATGGCCCTTTATGCTACTCAGTAAAAAAAATCATTTTGCAGCTAATTTACCTTGAGGTTTTTTTCTTCAGTAATAAAAAAGAAGAAAGCAGCAATGAGCAATGGGGAAAACGGAAACCACAGAAGTAAGGAGAAGCCTATGTACAGTCCTCCATAAAATTTCTTGAAAGATTCATGACTTTTGCACAACAAAGAGCTTCAGTAGGTGAAGAAACAATTATATCAAGTGGGCAGGAGGTCCCTGTCATTCACATGGATGAAAAACCAGGATGTTAAGCTTTTTTTTGAGGGGTTAATTATTTTCAAGGTGTTTTTTTCACTGAAAATTAGATTAAATAAGATATTCTAGTTTTGGAAATAATAATCAAAGGAGCACTGAGTACTACTGGTGTTTGCCCCTTGTATAGCTTAGAATAGATACACAGAAAAGGATAACTAGCTTCACCCTTCTCCTTTCTGCACCTCTTTCTGTCAATAGATCAATCCAGTTAGCAATGAACCATCAGCCAGCCTATTGGACAGGCATCACCCAATCGGGTTGAAAGTGGGCCAGTTTCTTTCTTTATTGGACCTATGTGCAGTCAGATCCAAACAGGTTCATGGTGGTTTTCAGAATAATTAAACCTCTCATGGAATACCATAAGACCCAAGCCTCCATAATACAATCTAAAATATTAAACAATAAAAAATTCACAGCAGTTGTAATGAAACATCCACAGTACCTAGCACAATATCTAACAATAAAATCCCAATAGCACTCTATTGCAAAAACTTCTGTAAGCAATCCTTCAAGGATAGCTATTGAATGTAGGATGTTCTGATCTGAAATGACTGGTGTGAGATTAAAACTAATAAAAATGAGGAAGGCAACTGGCCTTAAAAGGAGGACTCCAACTTTTTTGGCCAGAGGGGAGGACAATTCTACAAACTTATGTTGGCCAACCACAAAATACCCATTACCTGAATAGTGCAGTTGCAACTTACTATTATGTCATCTCAGCCTTCAAAAACTTAGTCTTTTCTATCTACGTGCAGATTAGACCAAGTGCAATGTGCCTATCTTGTTCAAAGAAGGTGCATGTAAGAGAAAACTTTGGTCAAAGAGAATGTATTCCCACATATCTAGAACAGTGTCCTGGACACAGTGTTGCATGATTTGAGTTGAACAATAGTTAACTGTGAGCTGCAACTTTTCAGTTCTTTAAGTTTCATTATTACAAAAGCCTTCTGAAATCCAGAGAGGTTACTGCTGCAGTTTCTGGGAAATTCTCTTTGCCTCCAAGCATCCCTGAGGGGTTCCCTGTTTACTCCTTAAGAGGCTGCTCTCAAACAGCTGCTAATTTGTACACGCTCACTGTAAGTATGTCAGTGTTTCCCCAGGCAGAAAGTATTTGCCTTTTATATTTAAATTCAAATGCAACGTTCTTACTACATTCAGTCATTAGTATGCTGTGATACATTTTAACATCATCAAACACTTAAAAATAAATTAAAAGAAAATCTGGTGAAATATCATATCTGATGTGTATCTCTTTTCTCTGGAATAATTGAATTCATTTTTAGATGATGAAGATGAAGATGAAGAGGAGGAGGAGGAGGAGGAGGAGGAGGAGGAGGAAGAAGAAGAAGAAGAAGAAGAAGAAGAAGAAGAAGAAGAAGAAGAAGAAGAAGAAGAAGAAGAAGAAGAAGAAGAAGAAGAAGAAGAAGAAGAAGAAGAAGATTATTATTTTACTGGAAACATAAGAACTGTAGATTTGCTTTTTAAGAATGAGAATAAATAAAGACAAAACAAAGATTTTGACAAAGAATATGTTATCAAATCAAAAGGAAGAATTGGCGGATGTATTGAAAATCCAAGTCACAAATAAGATCAAGTACTTGGGGATACATTTGACAGCAAGATGTAGTACACTAAAAGAGAATAACTATGTTAAACTTAAGCAGCAGATAGCGCTAGATTTGGCGAAATGGGAAAATTTACAACTGTCATTAATAGGGAGAATATCAACAATCAAGATGAATATATTACCCAGAATTTTATATTTGTTCCAAACAATTCCAATTAGGCTTGGAAAAGACTATTTTGAAGATTTAAATAAAATCGTGTTGAAATATATATATGGCAAGGTAAGAAACGAGAATAAAATTAAAACTTTTGCAAGATGCTAGAATAAGGGGAGGATTTGGTTTGCTTAATTGGGAGTTGTACTACCAAGCTACAAATTTGATGTGGGTCAAGGAATGGATAACATTAAGAAATGCTAGATTGCTGACACTAGAAGGACATGATCTATTGTTGGGGTGGCATGCTTTTTTATGGTATAAAGGAACTAAAACACAGGGGTATTTTAGAAGACATTATATATGGGAGTCTCTGTAGTTAAATTGGGAGAAGAGTAAAAGGCAATGATATTTGAAATTCCGGTCTGGCTACCGACCATTGAAGCATTTTCTTATCCTATAATATACAAAAAGGAACAAACAGATAAGGTGAAAGGAATAAACAGTTAGATATGATGAAATATTGAATGAAAAGGGTGAACTTAAATCTATGCAAAAACTAAAGAAACAAGGTATAAAGATGAATTGGTTTTCATATGCACAAATACATTCTAGGTATGACAAAGATTCTAAAACAGAAGGTTTCTATGATAAATTGACTGATTTAGATAAGATTTTGACAGGCACTGATGAAAAGGTGTTTAAAAAACTGTATAGATATTTATTAGAAATTAAACTAGAAGAAGAACAAGTTAAAGAAACAATGATTGCTTGGGGGAAGAATTTTGGATATGGGATTGATTTTAGAGAAATGGCAAAAATTGTGGTCTCAAAATTATAAAATGACAATGTCAACAGCATATAAAGAAAATTTGTATAAGATGTTTCACAGGTGGCATTTTCCCCCAACAAGAATAGCAAGAATGTTCAAGAACAAGTCTGAAAAATGTTGGAAATGTCATCAGATACCTGGCTCATATTACCATATGTGGTGGATGTGCGCGGATGCCAAAAAATATTGGACTAAAATCCACACATGGTTGGAAAAAATGATAAAAAAGCATATAGACTTGAAACCAGAGATACTTTTATTGGGAATTTTACCTGAAATATATAGTAAAGAATTGAAATACTTGATTGTAAATGTATTAACAGCGGCTAGGATCGTATTTGCTAAAAACTGGAAAAATGAGAAAATACCAACACAGGAGGAAGTTATTAAGAAAATAATGGAATGTGCTGAAATGAGTAGATTGACATTTAAAATCAGAGAACAAGAAGATAAACAATTTTATAAAATTTTGGATCTATTCTATCAATGGTTAGACAATAAAAATGGTAATGAAATATGTAGATTTTTAGAACATAATGAATATATAAAAATGTATTTTGTAATTATATCTACAAAATGATTATAGGATAGATTTGAGATGGAAATATGAACTGTCATATAAATTAAGTGAAATATGGATTATTTCGTAAAACATGAATGAATAATAGTATAGTCAAATGATTGATTAATAATGATATTGATGTATTTAGGAATATTTGACAATATGAGAACATATACAATGTAATTCTAATTGAAGACTACGAAGTAGAAGCACAAAACAATTTGTAAACCAACTGACACACTGTATGTACATATATGGAAGATGGTTTGATGTTTTTATGTTGTGTTTGTTTATGTTTGTCTTAAAAAAACAATGAAACTTTAAAAAAAAAAGAAATCATGATTTCTGGCTTAGCAAGTTATATAAACACAACTAATAATGACTTTTTCAATAAATTATGGTTACTTCAATTATAAGGCTTCACGTGTAGTATAAAGTAGGTCACAGTCTGATGAGAACTTTCAATGAAGAAATCCACATATCCATCATGGGACTTACACAATCCTTGGTCCGCATCACAATAACTTCTCACCTTAGGAGCATTGATAAAACACTGCACTGCATCACCTGCTATATATTAATACTCATCAAGATTTCATCTTCAAAAGGACTGTAGCTTAAGACAAAATCCACACAAAAGAGAGGATGACAGCCAAGCCAGAATCCTGCTTATTACCTTTTACACCTTAAAGGTACATTTTTCACCTCTTAGTTTATTCAACTAAAAAAATTCAGAGTAAAGACCCAATCAGTGTAATCTCCAGCAAAGACTGAAAATGAAATGGAGACTCCATTGTTCCCTACTTTCTCTTCTACAAGTATGTTGTAGAAAAAAAATTCTTAGCCTTCCAAAAAGATTTCTTTCTTTCTTCTTTGGAACACACCTTCCTTTTGGAAGGCTATGAAATCATTTCACTCTCTCCTCTGCTTTTACCTCCCTTATCCTTGGCCTTTTCTAGTCCACGTAGTAACCTTTTTCTCCATATTTCATAAAAGGGAAATTCTAAGGCAACAGAAAACAGGAGGAATAACTTATTGTATTCCAATCCATGAAAAAGGGAGAAAATGATCTTGTTATAGCAATTGTTCACCTAGCAATATGAGGAATAAATGAAGATCTTTGTTAAAGCCAAAGGAACCTAGGATAACAAGAGAATTGAAATGGAAAGAAAAGTCAGCTTCGTAGTCCTGGTGAAAAGTACTCCTCAAGAAAGAAATGTTTGTTCCACATGCATAAACTCCATTATCCACAGCTTCCTAAAAAACTGCTTACTGTACAGTTGGCATCTAGACAACATGACAGGAAAGCTTTTCTGAGGCCAAAATGAAATGGAGGTGAGAGGGAAGAAAACTAGGGAAAATGTAATGTGTTCAATCTCATATGACCTCAGGATCTGCTGCCACAAACGTTCCCCTATTTCTCTTGTGGTTCAATCCTTCCATCTATAAATGCAACAGAAAGATGAACACAAACCAAATGTGCTTATGAATTCAGAATCAATACATTCTAGTAACATTTAATCCAGTGGTTCTTACGCTTTTCTTTATGCAGACCACTAAAATATCACCAAAATATTTCAGAATCACCACATAAGCAAGAAATTGGCAACACATCATCTTCAGGCACCATGGGAGTAGGGAGGGATTCCTTTGAAACATCTTTCACCATATCCCCAAGTTAAATAAAACTCAACATTTACAAGGGGAAAAACATATTGTAAGATGTTGTCAATTTTTCAAGATAGATCAGATTAGGAACTCAGCATCATCTATGTCAACTCTACATTTGGTTTTTTTTTTTAATATAAATTTTATTTGGGTTTTCACAAAAACATAATACAAATAAAACATCTTTTTTTGAGAATAGCATGATCCTGGGTTATCACTTCTCCATACAGACACAAACTCAATTTCATATTCATCTTTGTGTTCTATTCCATATCTTATTACTATTTTAATATTTTCTCTATAATTTTTCCCCACCCTTGGTTTTCTCAACTTTATTTTTAATTATCTCATATCTAAATTCAATTGTATATCTTTTTCTAAGTTTCAATGTTTTTCTAATCATTATATTTATACTTTTGTCTATCCTGTTTCAATTTCTTATTATCTTTTCTCATTAAACAAATTTTCCCCTGTAGTTACTAATTGGAGGATGACACCTTTATATCTTTTAATGTTATCTATTCAACTCTTATTTAAACTTCAATTTATGCCTTTAAAATTATAACATTCAACTTCCAGTCAAATTCTGCTTGGTACATTCTTAAAAAACACACTATGTTCATACATACATACATACATACATACATACATACACACACACACACACACACACACACACACACACACACTTAAATAAAACACTCATTCCATTCCAATTCAATTCTATCATTAATATTAGTTAGAATCTTAACGTCTTTAACAATTCTTTTCAATTGAATATCATACTTCCTTGGGAACACATAAACTTTCCATAATTAATTCTTTTATTTATATATTTCTCTTCACTTATATTTTTATAAATCATTAATAATAATTAAAATGTTCCCATCCTTTCCTAATTTCATTCTCTCATTCTCTTTATTTCATTTATTTATTAACAAACATTACACGGCATTACCATAAGTATCCATCATTTTAATCATACATTGTTTCATATTTTCTAAAATTATTTCTATTTCTAATATAACAATACTATCTTTGCAGAATCCCTTTTTCAATTAAATTTTCACCCATTATCTCTAAATAGGCTTATACTTTCAATCCTTATACATTTTCCCTGTTTCTCTATATCTTGTTTCTGTCTTTTATAACTTCTTTTCCATTCTTTCTTCCCCCTCTTCTTCTCCCTCCCCTTTTTGCCCCCTTGTCTCTCTACTTCTAATTCTCTTTTCTGTAATCCTCTCTTCTGTTGCTTCCTAATATTGTAATTATTTTTCAAACTATTCTTTTTTTGGTTGTTTTTTTCAAATCTTAAACTTTTCACTCTCTTTCACCCCTTTCCTTTTTCCCCCCACATAAAGTTACTTGATCATTAAAGATGGCTTCTTCTTTGTCCCAACCTTCTTGTTCTACAAGCGTTTCTTGTTGTTTCTCATAGTTCCAGATCTCCATTTCTAAAAATTGAAATACGAAGCCAAAAGAACCTCTTCCTTCTTGTGCATCTTCTTTCTGTTTTTAAAGTTCCATTTTCAGTTCTTCTAAAAGTGATGCCATTTTAAACACTTTTAAACAACCACTGGATTGATTTTAGTCATTTAAATCAAATTAAATAAATATCCAACAATAAAAAAATCACCAAGTAATCCAAATAATCCAAAGCTGTTTCTTCTTGCTTCATTTTTCCACTTTCTCTTCCTGGGGTTCTATTATTTTGTTACAAAGTTTCAGTTAGAATGTATCTTTTAGGAATCTTGTTAAGGTTTCACTATAAGTTCCTTTTAGTTCCAGGCAGTCTCCTCCATTTTTCCAGATCCCACCCTTTTATTCTTTCCTTTTCTCTCCTTTCCTGCTTTTAAAGGTTTTTGAGTATCCAAAAGTCTTTATTATCCCTTTGACATTTTATTTTCAGCTTAAATGCCTATTGATGTCAAAGTGGATTTTTGTCAATTTCTTACTTAAATCTCTTAGCTGTCAGTATAAGGAAGGAAGGGGGAAAAAAGCCAAATCCTTTCCCTTCCCTCTCCTCCTTCGGTGCTTCAAAGTCTTCTTTGGGAACAATGTTATTTTTTAAGTTCAAATTCCAGGGTACCTTACGTTGTTTCTTTTTCAGTTCAACCTGGTTAACCAAAACTTTCTCTTCTTATCTTCCTCCTGCACATTCTTTTCCAGTCAAGTTCTTCTTTGAGATGGCCATTTCTGACCACCGCTGTAACTGCCTTTGGGAAAAGGAGTAATGGCCAGCTGAGGAGGAGAGATGTGGCTCTCCTCGACCCTGCTGGCAGTCTCCCCCCTCTTCACCACCTCTACAGGATGGCTTAGCCCTGAACCCAGCCGTCTTGGGGCACTCCTGCAGTGAGCACGGATCGAAACTGTGAACAATCACGGATTCAGTCTGTCGCCAAAGAAGCTCAAACTGGAAGTCCAGCTATACATTTGTTGTAAAGCTATAGTAACTGTATCTTGCAATTATGAATTCACTTCTTCCTCCCTCTCTCCTTTCATCATAAAAACTAGGGAGGAGCTTGTTGGAGATGTCTATACACATTACATTCCTGCTCTGGACACAGTTCTCTTTTATCTGACCATTCTTTTACTAGCAGTTCTTCCTCCTGTATCTCTCAAGGCATTCCTTCTTTCCTCTACAGATGTTGGCATTCCCACTGAAAAGTATGTGACTATGACAAAATTTTGAAAGATTTAGGCAATTCTCGGTATGTTCTTTAATGATACTTTTTAATATGAATTTTACATTTTATATCTGTGGTTGTTTTATATTGTTATCATCTGCATCTATTGTTTTACCTGAATGTTCACTGCTCAGAGTTGCTTTTGATGAGATGGGAGGCTATTTGATAAATACAATTCTAAAAAAAACCCACCTGTTATTATTATCTTTGCTAGGAACCATCTGCACTTTTATGTGTAAAACTACTAATGCTGTCCAAACCATAGGGCTCTAATGCTAGAGCAATTAATAATCCCCATTGTTCTAATCTCCATACTTAGTCAGAGGGCATGAGAGGCCAAGCAGTATTGAATAAATTGGTAAGTGTATGGTCCAAAAAGCCATATAGGTCAATCTCACCATCCACTTGAGAGGTAAGCTATGATAGGGAATTTAAAAACTCCTGCTCCAAGTTATTTGCCAATGAAGAAATACAGAGATATGAAAACTAATATTTAACTGTTTCATTAAAATATCTCTTATACTTTATTATTTTCATTTTGTGCTTTCCTCCCTTCATAATTTATAAATGTGCACTACAACAGCTCTTGGCTAAAGACAAAAGGCTAGCATTAGTGTGACTCAGACTTTTCCTCTCACAGATCTTCTTTAGCTTTTCTTCTCCCTAAATGCTATCTTTCAGCCTGTAAATATAGCTTCAGCAGCTAGATACTTCACAACCTATGGCCTTAGCAACTTCTCTGACTCTCAGAAGGAACACAGTTCTAGGCTGGCTCAGAAGAAAACCTTAGGTTTAACAATGGCAAGTCTGATGGCCTCCAAGAAATTTGCAATGGGCTACACCAAATTATACTTCAGATCCAGCCACAGAAAGCAGCAGATACCATTCAAATAGGTGGCTGGGGGAGGTGGCACCTCTTCCCTCTGTCTCCCTTCTATTGTTAGACAAACAATAACATAAAATGGAACACAAGACAACTTGAGAAAAAAAAACATAGCAATTAAAATGTCACATTGAGAAATGGTTTTAAGTCAGCAAGGATAAGGAAAAATAGTTACACTGGACGCATCTCATTTGGGACAGCATTCCACCGCTTCCAAAGCCCCAGCCTTTCCAAGGTTTATCAGTCTCTCAAGTTGATACAGGAGACATTTTTTTTAAAGATATTTGAGCCCCAAAGTATTTAGGATGGAAAAACAACAGCATCTGAATTGAACATCATATCCATTTCATAAAAGGTATCCTAAGTGGGTCCCTAGATGCAGGAACCGGACTACAGTCCCAATTACAGCCCACAGAGCCACTCACAAAACCTCAGAAAGACCAAGAAAAATCAACAGGGACATAATTCTTATCTTTGAATAACACAAGTCATGGCGATCAAGCCTCTTTTGGTGCCAAATCACAAACAATGAATGGTCTAGTAGCATGCCTTAACCACCAACCAAACATTCTATAATAATACACAGGAATTCATTTTAGAAACAAGCAAAGGAAAAAGAAATCAGTTGTCAAATGTTACATCTGCAGGAGCCAAACACGATACCATTATCCATCCTTCTTGCTGTTTCTCCCCAGTATCTGATCATCCAACATATGTGCAGCCTCTGTACATGAAGTTTGTTGAATTAAAGGAACCATGGTGGTACAATGGTTAGAATGCAGTTGAAGGCTAACTCACTGCTGACTCCAGGATAAGGTTGATTCAGCTTTCCATCCTTCTGAGGTTGGTAAAATGAGGACCCAGATTGTTTGGGGAAATATGCTGACACTGTAAACTGTTTAGAGAGGGTTCTTAAGCACTGTGAAGTGGTATATAAGTCTAAGTGCTACTCCTATTGCTATCAGTGCCTGTACTAGGGTAAATAGAATAAAACTTACCCAAATTCCCCAGGAGAATTTAAGCCATGGCAACTTAATTCTGAATGCTTATAAAAGATAGATGTTTCGGAATATAATAGAATACAGAAGGGATCTTCTAGTCTAACTTTCAGGAGACCTATACCATTTTAGACAAATGGTTGTTCTTCTTAAAAGCTTCCACTGATGGAGCACTCACAACTTTTGAAGGCAAGCATTTGTATCTATATTAGCAAGCTATCATAGCACATCTAATAAGCTCTAGCCAACATAAATGTGATTTTCTAATGTGTTAACCAAAGATTTCTGGGAAATCCCACCTGCAAAAGTAAGGACCTTGTTGTCACTATACTAAACTCCTGTCATACAGACTTTCCCAGACCAGGTTTCAAAATATGATGGAAAGAATGTAGGGCAGTGCAAACTTGTCTTTTCATGGCCAAGCATCTTATTTATTTATCATGAAGAACATATAAAAACTTAAGCCACTTATAACCAGAATTACCCAGAATTTGATCTATTTCTCTCATCAACACTACCATTGCACCCTATTATACAAACTTGCCCCCTCTAACATTCTCCATTCTTTCCTGAGCATTAACTATGTGGTTTTATGGCACATCACTTGCTTTATGATACATATGCATCACAAAGAGACTGAAGGGTACAAGGTTATCTACCATACATCCTACTCCATGGAAAAACAACTCTAAAACTCGTGGATTTCAGATAAGGTAACTAGGGGGCATATAGTCCCTAATGGAAGATAAGGAATTATATCTAAGAAGTAGTAGTATTCTAATAATTTATTCAAAGAAAAGCAACAGATATTTATGTGCAATAATTTCCAATCCTTCATTTGGATTATATTAATAAGCAGTTAAGATCTGAAAAGACTAGCTAGATCTGCAAAGATCTGTGTTCTCATAATAACCAAAGTAAGAAACCAAGAATCAAGGCAAGGTTCACTGGCAATTTAGGAATTCTGTAACAAAAAAAGTTTCAGGAAAGCATAATTCTGGAAATCATAGGCATTTATTTTCTTTCAAGTGCACAATTAAGAAAACAATTTCCAAACTCCATTGATTCTAAATCTATGTTATTATTTAAAAAGATCTGCACAACAGTTCTGAAACCCAGAAATAACTAAACCAAGATGCTAGGTTACATCCATTCTTTTCAAATCAGACTTTTCCTGTCTCCCCACCCACTCCAGCTTTTAAAAACACACAAGGGAGAACTAAAATACACACAGGTTCTGCAGATACTTGCATCACAACTGATTGCTGCTTATCTAAATGTAACTAAAACAGCTGCCCATTTTGAAAAGTCAGGCAAAGACCAGGTACTGTAGAAAACCATCATATATCTGTGTCTATCACCTGATATACATGTCTTTATGTGTGTTTGTAATTAACATGAAAGTTAGAATACTGCAATTACTGTAATCTGTAAGTTAGAAAATTCTGTTTTATGACAAAATTCCTGAAGTTCAAGAATTGCTCTAGAGCAGGCCCTCATGGCCTTCAGGCCACATGCGTCATGCATTGGCCATGCCCATACCCGGTTTAGCGAAGGGGGAAAAGTCGTGATATGTCACATGATGACACCATGACAACATGAGTTTGACACCCCTGCTCTAAACTCTAGAGGTATCTTGATTTGTAAAGCAAGCAACATGGATTAAATAGCAACATTACTTGGTTCCACACATCTCTGGGTATTGTACAGTTGCCCTCCCGTTCCCATCAGTCCTCTCCTTAATCAAGTCATCTCCTACCATAGTATCTAATCTAGGTCATTTGTTCAGCAAATTAGTTGCAATTATTCCTATATACCAGACCTACCAACAGCAGGAGCAAAGCCTTTACTTCCTTCCACTCCTCACCCCCCCTCCCCATCAAAACACACTTATGCCCTTGCTTCAATAGCTATCTGCTTTCAGAGCCAAATGACCCTTCCAGAAAGGCGAACTTAAGCAAATGGACTGTTAAGAAGGGAAAATAAGCACAGGCCATTCTTTTGTTGCAGGGACAACATAATTTCCCTCTGGTCTAAAATGAAATGTTCATTGGGGTGCACACAGAGGAATAGCTTTAGGCACATGGATCAAAAGCTAGCTACGCAGCAGGGCCATTCCTGGGATTGCAATTAAAACCCAGACTGGATGTGTGCTTAGAATCCTGAGTTTGAACCAGCTGTTAAAAAAAAAAAAAAAGGAAACATAGCAAAATGGCCATCTACATTTATCAAAGGAAGAAGGAATAAAAGCATCCTTAATCCTGCAAGCTGTGGGCAGACAGACCTGCTCCAGCAGCCCTTTGCTCTAGCTTGCAAGAAAAAGCATCCTTCATTGTCATCTGCTCAGACAAGGAATATAAAGATGGTCTCCAGCTGCTACCAGGAGGAATCAGAAATGTAAAAATGGAAGCCTATCGGTCTGATAGACTAACATGAACAAATGATGGGTTGTCCTTCTGGACAACTACATGCAAGCAAAGCACTATGATTTTTCTGTGATTTCTGCCATTAAGACCTGTCTACAAAATTTATAGGAAGCAAAACCCAGAGAGACTGTCCGATGTATTTTTTCTTCTTCTGAGTTACATCCTCTAATCATTGCTCAGCTCCACCCTATCCTAACAGACTTCATCTTCTTCATTCCTCTTGGGTGGGAGGGCAGAGGGTTCAGATTCTGTACAGATTATAGGCTAATTCTCAGAGGTTTGGCAGGAGAAATCACACTAAGCCAAGTCCAGACTTTGGATTCACGCCAAGCCAGCACATCAGAGCCTGCCTGGCTTTTTTCCCACCCCAGTCTAATTCTGGCAGCCACACCAGCAGCTAAAAAAGAATCTTGCAGTGCCAGTGTCCCAAAAGCAAGGTACCAATTGCTGGAAAGGGGCTCTGCGATGGCTATTTCTAAAAGTCAACCTGGCAGCTGCCCAGGAAGCAAATCAAGACTAAAACAACTCTCCTCCCCAAATCCTGCAGACTTTATCTCTGCATATTAAAAAAAAAAAAAACCAAACCCAAACAGAATTAGCATTTCATATATCCCCACCCTTTTCACAGTGATGTAAACAGTCTCATTCAATGAAATACCTGGTGCCTTGACCCAACCATTTGAAGAACCACTTGGGGGAGGAGGAGAAACTATGTTACTACAAGCCAAAATTGCTTTTCTCTCCCCACAAAGGGCAACTCAGGATTGGCATCTCTAGATGTTGTAAATCAAGAGCCTACGGGTTCAGAAACTGACTAACGGGGAGCCTAGGTCAGCTAAAGGCTAAATATTCCTTTGGTTAAGAGTTTGGTTAATTGGTGTGGACTTGTCGGTAGTTGTTGACAAGCAACGGGGGAGGTCCAATGCAGGAGGCCAAAGACTGGGGTAGAAAGACTAGGCATGTTGGACTCTCTTGAATAGCTGGACCTGGCTATCCACTTGAGACCAGTAAACACCTGGGTGCCCCAGTTGGAACCTGCTATGCTGGTTAGAACAGCGGCAGCCATGACCGAGAACTGGGGGCAAGACTGTCCTTTGAGAGGAATGGATGCAAAGGAAAGGATACCCTAAAGGGAATAACTAGCAAAATCAAAGGGGAAACAAAAAGGAAGGGAGGTCATAGCAAAGTCCCCTGACCATCACGCCCCGCAGAATACTTGTCCTGCACGGACGCCCCCCTCCCCGCAGGCGCAGTGCACCAGAGGCGCTCCAAAACCGAAGCCAGGGGCATTTCACTCCCTGCCACCCCCCGCTCCTGACTCCTTACCTGCCCACTGTCTGGTTGGCCAGCTGCCGCATGCGGTTGAATTGCTTCTTCATGGTTGCGCCCTTGGCCGGAGAGCGCAGTGGCCGGCAGGCAGGCAGGCAGGCAGGCGGGCGGGCGGGCTCCGGATCGAAGGAGGTGGGAGGATCGGTAACTATCCCGGGTTGGGAGAGGCGGAGGAAGGCGGTTACATGGCCCCTTCTTCTGCAGAGTAGAAAGCGAAGGGGGACTCTAGCACTGCAGCAACGGCGGGAAAGGAGGAGGGCAGCCGCCGGCCAGCAACAGCGCAGCCTCCTGCATCCTCCCGGTGCGCAGCGGCGTCACTTTCTCTCTCTCTCTCAAGAAGCGCAGCCGCCGCGGAGCGAGCACGCCCGATCGGCCCCGAAGCCTTTCGCGCTCGCGCCTGGCCTATACCGAGCTGCTCGTGCTGCGCTCCTATCCCGGCTCTTCCCCTCTTTCTCATCGGCGCCAGTCCGATTTTCTGCGCTTCTCTAACACCGGGCGGGGAGGGTGGGTGGGTGGGGTGGGGGGAGTAACGGCTCGCACTGCGGCTGCCCAGCCTGGGGCGCTGGGAACTGTAGTTTCTGCCCCCTTCCCCCCCTTCTGTCCGCCTCTTTCTGACGTGTGATGGACGAGGGCGCTGCGGAGCACTTCGAAGCCGCTGACTCCGGCCGAGGCAAGAAAGGAAGCAATGGTGAGCATCGCTGCTACGGCGTCTGGCTGGCCGAAGAGCGGGGATTTCCGTCAAGAAGCGCAGGAAGTCTTGGATTGAGGCGAGCGTTGCCGTCGGGAAGGAATATAGCAAGTTAAGCCTTTTGGGAGCAGGGACGTCTTCACTCTCTTCTCCTTGACCCGCAAATAGGGTGGGCAGTTTGGAAACAAAAGAAAGTTTGGCGCTGGATGGATCCATACTTCGGGGTAATTGCCACAAGGTGGCCACAGGATTTCTTCCCTCTAGCCTCCCCCACAAAGGCTGCTTATTGTGACGGTGGTGTCGGTGGTACCTCACATCTGGAGGTATCCTTTGGAAGGAGGTAGATGGCGTAACATCTGGGTCGCTTTTCTGAGTGATGGTGCTTATCTGGATCCACTTCGTTCGGGCTGCAGGTCTCGTTTTGGAATGGGAAATGCCCATCCGTCCTGCTAACCGTTGCTTTTAGTACATTCAAATTACTGTGTTATTATAGCCTTTCGTGTTGTGGACCACTCTGATAACCCTAAACATTCGCTGGAGCAAAGACTTAGCAAGCTCTTAGGGGAATTACTCTCCTCCCACTGCTGCCAAACCTTCCACAAGTAGAGAGCTCTAAAGGGTACAAGACCAGCCCTAAAGCCCACTCAGTCCTAACACAAGCCCAAACCCACCCTCCATCCAGGGCAATTTGGTAATTTGTTTTTGGACAGAATTACATGTTGCTCATTTCGTGCTTTCTGGCTAGGCCCCCAAACTTTCCATCTTCTCTCTCTTGGCTGGGTTTTATTCACCTTCTAGCTAAAATTCATTGGGTGATTCTCTTTGAACCACCCACATTTTCTAGCTTTTCATCCTCTACACTGGCAGCTGATGCTGGCATGATTTGCTGACATCCTCAACCATCTTTACTTCCTGTTCAGGAGTGGTTTTTCTGCTAGTGTTGGTGGGACTTTCCCACTCAGAGGTGTTTTCAGGGAAGGTCATACAAACCAATAGGTGCAATTGGAGAATCAAAGCCTTGCCCCTTTTAAATGCAGGCAATGCATGTAGCACATGTTAAAAAGGGATCTGCCCTACACTATTCAGATATTGATGATCCATCCTGGGGATGTCCCTGCTCCCTGCCATGCTGGTTCCAAATGCTTTTGCTATCTCTGGATAGCAAGGATCTTGTTTTGATATCTTTCATATTACCATTTAGTTTTTTTCCTCTCTTGCACCACCTTCACTGCAAATACTGGGCTGTATGTATTCATTTACATATAATGAAAATTTATAGAGCTGCCTGCTTGTCAAAGACTCTGGGCAGCATACAAGGATTTTTTTTTTAAACAGATTTTTAAATCCCTAATAATAAATGTTCATCAGAGATCAGGAATTCCGTCTATAAATCCTACCAATAAACTAGGACTGCTGCTTCATGTTTTTCTTCCTGTAGAAGAAAGGCATCTAACCAGGTAGTAAAGACTTCCATTTTATAGTTGAAGATCACTGAATTTGGACCAAGCAACAATTGATTTTGGGCAAAAAAGGCATAGAAGGAAAACGAAGCAGGAAGGAAATCATAATGTGAAGCCAAAAAAGTTCATGGAGCCATAGGAAGTTAATTGTCAAGGAACTGGATAAGTTCCTATAATGGTATGTTAATTGTTTCTATAAGTTGTAAAGTTTATTATTATTTGAACTTGTGGGCAAATGTATCAAAATGTTGATGCAAAGTACATTTCTCATAATCAACAGAAGTACTAGCCTGTGTTTTTTGGGGGAGAGGGGGGAAGAGCAGGGGTGGGATTCAGATCTCTTAACAACTGGTTCTGTGGGTGTGGCCTAATTTATGGGTGTGGCTTGGTCATGTGACTGTGTGGGTGTGGCTTGTATGCAAATATTATAAATATTGATGTAAATATTGATTTTTTTATAAAAAAGAGCAACTTTTACCCAAAAGCAAGCAAAGCAGTCAGGCAGATTGAGTTGCTCACAGAATCAAAGATTACATTAGAAATCTATCCATCTGCAATCGGCTACCTAAGTCTGCACTGAAAAGCTTCAGTCCTAAGGAAGGTTCGACTCTGCTTTTAGATTAGCTAGAAAGCAAGAAATCCAAGGATTTCCTGCTTTCTACCTAATCTATATCTCCTGGCAGAACAGAACAGCTAATGGTCGGGAGGAAAAAAAGGAAAACTAGCAACTTACCAAACCAGGCAAGTTGGATGGCTCGTATGCCAGGTAAGGAGTGAGTGGGGGCGGGGGGGTGTCAGCCAGTGGAGCGATTTGCCGGGTCTCCAAATTGAGGACAATTGTATGTGCAGAGTTTGCAAGAAATCATCAGCTGTGCTGCCTGGACAGCTGACAAGTGCTGCGCTCAGGTGCGCAGCATTTGAAAATCCTCTTGTTTCCTGCTTTTTCGAATCTCAGCTGTGCCACGCAAAGTAGCTGAGGGGGGAAAAGCAGGGAATAAAGGACAGCCTAGAGCCCGGGAAGGTGGGTGGGCCAAACACCGAACTGGTTCGGTGTCAGGTGCTCTTCGCAGCTACATGTTCTATAGAACCGGGCCGAACCAGTAGCATCCCACCCCTGGGAAAGAGATGTGTCCTGGAAAATCCTTCATAAATGCTCAGCTCTAAACAGATGCCATTTGGCTAATATCACTGTCGGGTTTCTTAATTGAAATAGATATGTGGCTCAAGAGATGGGGAGGTGCAGTGAAAAGCCCCAGGGGTAAATCTTAATGGTGGCATCTGAGAATTGCTGCTGTAAAATTAAGGACAATATTAAAGATTTTTTTTTTAAAAAAAAATGTTGACCCAGAAAGAAGCAGATGCATCCCATGTGATATACAGGTAAGGAAGTCATTGTATCTCAATCTTTTAATAATACATATAAACAGAAATGTCTGGGCTAAACACTTTCAGTAGAGGAAGGGAGGAAGGATCCCTAAACTTGTGTGGATAATCTTTTCTTTAAAAGAAAAACAAGCACAGAGAAAAGTAAGGGACCTGCATTTCAGTTTGTTTGTTTCTGTTTCAGAATCTGCCTATATATTTGTGGAATGGGTAAGGTATCCATAGGTTCAAAGTCATGCTGTGTCATTACATTGGTTAGCTATCCTGGCTTTGCAGAGACATTCTTGGAGGCAGCAAAGGATAAAAGAAGGATAAAAGCAAAATTACAACATAAGTCCCGTTTTTTTTTGCATGTGTCATGTTACATACATGCCTGAAAGAGACAAAATGTATGCCATGATGCTTTTGTTATTCATGGGAACCTTAAATCTACCAAGATTTCCCTCTCTCTTCCATCTCTGAAATTGTTTGGAAGGTAAATCCTGATACTGCTTCTTCTACAAAGACAATCGTCTCATTTTTTTTAATGTTTTCAATCTGAATTGAAGCCACAATGCCTCCTCCAAAAATCTGTACCTTTCTGCAAATGTTAGACATCTGAGTTTGAAGAGGGGGACACAGATTATATTGGAACAAGCTGTGGCAAGGATAACTCTCTCTTAACTTTGTGTCCATTGAGTTTATCACATGTTTTGCCACTATTATAAACTGGTTTCATACTGATTGCAGGTAGTCACATATTAGAATGCATTTTATTAGCAGCAGGAGATGTCTCATATATATCCCGAAGTGTCAGGACTCAACATTTCAAATTTCCAACTCTTTGGTTCTCCAATGCAATTGAAATATTCCACTACCACATATTACCAGTAAATTAACACTCAGCCTGTTTAAACCCCTCCAGCAAAGGAGATTTCACCAGCTTTTGAGTTACAGGTAGAGCTTGACTTACAACCATTTGTTAGTGACCATTCAAAGTTACAATTGCACTGAAAAACGTTACTTACAACTTACATTTAAAATCATTGCAGCATCCCCATGGTCATGTGATCAAACCAGCATTATTTATGATGGTTGCAGTCACCTAGGGTCATATGATTACCATTTTCAACCTTCCCAACTGGCTTACAATAAGCAAAGTTAATAGGAGAAGTAGGATTCAGTTAACGAATAGTTTTCACTTAAAAACTGCAGTGATTTGCTAAACAATCATGGCAAAAAAGGTTGTAAAATTGGGTGTATCATTGCTTAGCAATGAAAATTTGGATCCCAACTATTCTGGTAAATTGCCTGCCTGTAGTGTGTTCCGTTACTGAACAGCTCTTTCAAGATTTTGTTTTTCCTGATATCTAACCAAAATCTAGTTCTTTGTCATTTAAACCATTTAAACAATGACAGCCCATTATGCAAACAACAGTCTCCCCACAATCTTCTCTTCTATAGGTTAAACATACCCAGTGTTTCTAACCGTGTCTGTAATTTTTCCCCTTTCAGGACTTTTATCTCGACTGCTAACTTCTGGATATGGGTGAGGTCAAGTTAGTCAATGTTCTTTCCAAACACAGTGCCCAGTATTGGAAATAATATTTTAGAAGTGATGAGCCAAACATAGAATGGAGAGAAGTATACGGTACCACTGTTGATGCAACTACAACATAATGTTGACTTATGTTTAGTGTGCAATCCATCACAATACTCAGGTCTTTTCACATGTACTGCTAGGCAATATGCTCCAAAATCATGCTTTTGGTATTTCTATAACTAGATGCAGTACTTTGCATATTAACCCATGATGACATTTATCTTATTGGTTTCCATTCACTGGTTGTGCTTGTCAAGTTCTTCCTGCAATTTGATATTGTTTTCTCAAGTACTTGCTAACCCCCCTGCCCCCACATCTCTTTCCCTTCAGCAAACATTTAGCCCTATTTTAAAAGCTCTCATCCAAGTAATTTATAAATACATAGGATAGCACAGGGACTAGAGTGGAGTATTACAACGTGCCATTTATCACCTCCTCCCACTGACAGAGTCGTTAATATATAGTCAGTGGGTACAATTGTTCAGTCAGCTCTATATCTGTCTAATGGTTGCATTGTCCAGCCCACACTATGCTATCTTTGACTTAAATCGCATGGAAGAGTTTGTCAAATGCTTTGCTGAAGTCAAGACACATTATGTCTACCACATTGCTCTATCAACAAAGAAGAGTTAAATCTGAAATCGACATCAGTTTCCTGGTTCCTTAAAAAAAAAGAGAGATAGGAACAACATTTGCTCTTCTTCAGCTCTCTAGCACTACTCCCATGTTCTATGAATTATCAGAGATAATAGAAAGATCTCCACAATAACATCCCTAACATTCTTGGATATAATTGACCTGGCCTGGAAATTTTATACTTGTTCATAATAATCAGGAACACATAAATCATCTTGAGTTGATTTAATTGGTACATCTGTACACTACTAAAAGTATATTTGATACTTTGTGCCTGTTTGATACTTTGACAATTTGGTGAAATTGGAAAGTGTACATTTTTTTTATTGAACCAAAGCAAACTCAAATGATCTCCCTTAGGCCCCATGATTCCTGCAGAAATGAAATTTGGAAAAGTTGTAGCTGTTTCAGTGTCCCCATGCCTTTGATTACACTTCTTATAAAACCCATAGGCTGTGTGTCACAAGTGATGAGAGAACTGTATCCCCACCCTTTTTCCCACCTCCCTCTGTCCCTATGCCTTATTGGCTGATGGCAAGTCTGATGGATGAACATCCATTGGTTGCTTTGGAACCAAGGACAAAATTTAAACAATACAGCCAGTGGGGGAAAGATGAGGGAATAATTTGGATGTCTGTTGGCAAGGTAAAACTGGTTGGGGAGCACCTGTGACCAATGGGAAAGCCCTCTTCCTCCATACAAGGGGCCATTGGGGACATGCTGGAGTTGAAAGCAGGAATATAGTTTTCCTCAGAATCCACAGCTCCCTTTATTCATCCACATCCCAAGCAAACTGGCAGAGAGTTCTGTAGGTCAGCCAAGGAGGAGAATGAGAAGGCATCACCAGGACTCTGAGGGTTGTGAGGGAAAGAAAAAGGTGCCAACCTATATTATATATACGAAGAAGAATGAACCAATTGATGAAGGATTGTCTAATGAACTATAGCTCTGTTGTGCACCATGCAAAAGTATTTGTTTGTGAAATGGTAAGCTATATAAATTGGTTTAATAAATAATAAAATAAATAAAATAAGCCTTTTACCTTCTATCTCTGCTGAGATTCATGTGTTCATAGATCTTTTTGAAGAAAAGAGTAAGCAAAATAGAAGCTGAGGAGCATTTCCTCTGCCTGTCACCTGTTATTATCTGTCTTCTCCATGATGTAGCTCAAGTCTTGCTCTTCTTTCTCTTATTGATAGTCAAAAGAGAATACATTCAACATGAAAGAAAATACATGAGAGGTATGTTCCTTATATATTTACCTTTTTTGACTATTTTTCTACAGATATTATTTCCTTGCTGAGATGCCGCTTTGGCCATTATACCCATTGTTCATTTCCTAAAGCTGTCCCTTTTAATTATTGGCTCATTTAAAATCTGCCTTCACATGTACAATGGTACCAATAAAGGACAATATTTATAGCTCAGGGTTGAAATGAAGGGTCCTTGGTGAACTTGCTTGTTTTCTTGCAGATGTTTCATTCAGCTACTAGCACTGATGATGTTACCTAATTTGGGTAATGAAACAAGCAAGCTCAGAGTGCACCAAGGAACCCTCATCTACAATGGTTTCCAATCATTCCAGACCATCTTGGACAAATGGTTGTCTAATCTTGTCTTGAAAACCTCCAGCAATGGACCACTTACAACTCCAGTTGGCAAGCTATTCCACTGATAAATTGTTCTCTCTGTCAGGAAATTCCCCCTTAATTCCTGCATCTCCTTTTGAGGAGTTTCCAATCATTACTTCTTGTCCCACCCTCAGGTGCTATGAAGAATAAATCAATGGCTTCTTCCTTTCAACATCTCTTTAAATCGGGGGTGGTATTCTACAAGTTCAGCCTGGCTCGGCCGAACCAATCACCTGTGAGCGAACTGCTTCCCGTGGCACAGTGGATTACCATGCATCAGCTGTTCAACACACAGGGAGAGGGTAGGGTTGCAGGAGTAGGTCAGTATCAAACCCCCCATCTGTGCTCAAAGCACGCATTTAATGTGCATGTGTCTCTCTCTGCCCCTCCCTCTCTTTCCCTCCCCAACTCTCCCTCCCTCTCGCTCCCTCTCTCTCTTTCTCTCTCCCCCTCTCCCCACTCTCTTTCCCCCCTCTGTCTTTCTTTCTCTTTCTATCCCTCCCTCTCTTTCCCCCTCCCTCTCTGTCTCTCTCCCTCTCTCCCTCTCCGACTCTCTCTGTCTCTCTCTCTTTCTCTCTCTCTGTCTCATCTATCTATCCCTTCCTCCAGGGATGGGATACGACAGGGTTAACTACCAGTTTGGTGATTTATGATGTGCTTTCCTGCACGCTGCATGTGCCTGTAAATCATCATCAGCTCCTGCATGCAGAGAAGCAGCCTTTGAAACAGCCCTCTTTTCCTGCTTTTTTAATCACAGCTGTGCCTCTCACAGCAGCTGAAGTTGAAAAATCAGGAAAGAAAGGTCAAGTAAGAACCTGGGTGGGCAGGTGGGCAAAAACATCAGCAGAGATAGAACTGGTTCTATGTCTGCTTCTCTTCAGAGCTACTGGTTCTACAGAGGTGGACAGAACTGGTAGAAACCCAACCCTGCCTTCCTCCCTCCAATTATTTTCCCCCAAATCACTGTTAATATATTTTCTAAATGACCACTAGATGGTAGCAAAGAATTGGTTTCTTTCAACTGCAACTCAATTGCAGCATACATATTCTTGGAACAAGAGTTCAAGAAAGTGGTGTAGTGTGCATGAAAAAAGGGTCACCTGTGGAAGGCTGTGAGATGCACCCACATAAAGTTTTCAAAATGTTCACTGACCTGTCACAGTGCTGCTCTGAGAGTGAGATGGGTGGAATCTCTGAATTTAATAAACAAACAAACAAATTGACGTCATCATCATTTTAGCCATTGTCTATCCGCTTGCAGGATGAAGGCCTCTTCTGCATGTTTCTAATCAATATGGAATTGAGCTTTCTTTTGCCAATTGGGCTGGCAATACTTGCTGACACTGTTGCTCCATCTTGTTTTAGGTTTTATGGACTCTTGTGGACACTTTTTATCAAGTGGGATCCATTCTATAGCTGCCTTAGTTCACCTGCCATCAGTTTTTCTTGCTATCTGACCAGCCCATTTCCATTTTAATTCTTTTACTCTCATGGTGATATCATATTGATCTATTAGCTACTAAGTTGAAGTAAAATATTTTAATCTTAAATTATGTAGCTTTTAATGTTTCATTATATTTATTAGATTGTACAGCTCCTAGAGCCCCTCAGTGAGGGAGATGGGCAGTTAAGAAGTGTGATATATGTATGTAAATAAAGGTTTTTCTGTCCCTTTCGGCAGGTATCTAGAAGTCATCTAGATTTGTTTATTCAAGGCATAGCTGTTGGATAAATATTGAGCAGAAGAACAACACAGAAGAAGTAGAGTTTGCGAAAATATCACTGATATCAAATCACAGCATATATGCTATACACCCCATATTATGCAAAAGGAGAGGAGAGAAATAAAATGTATGTGAAAATCATAGCTGTACCAGATATAGTGATTTTTTTAAACAAGAACATTCTGTAAGGGGAGGATGTGAGTAACCTGCCACACAGAAGCAAAAGAGCCCAACTCTTTTTAGTTACACTTTCAATTACTTCTGTTTAGTTACGGATTGTTTACTCAAGTTCAGGGCTTATTGCTGTCTAGGGTCATCAATCATTTAATCTGCAAAGAGAAGAGAAGAGAAGAGAAGAGAAGAGAAGAGAAGAGAAGAGAAGAGAAGAAGTGGTTCAATAGCATAGATCTCATAGCCACCTCAAGCCTTCTCCTCCATGTGTCACTGATACTCTGGATAGGAGATCTTCCATATTCCCCAGGGAAGCAGTTTTCATGCAGAGCAGCCTGGACTCGATTCAGATTGCTTCAGCAATGGGCTGCTTATGATATGGAGGCTTTACTATGAGGACATGTCCTCAGAAAATGTATGCGAGGTACTTTCACATTGCAACAGTAGGCTACATGGATGAGTACGCATTCGCAGTTCCTCCCCAATAATTGGTATTCATTATTTCTGGGCTTCTTTCTCTCCCCTGCTTCCCAAAATGCCTCTCATTGTTCTCAGCCCTTTTAAGTCATTGTCCATGTCTTGCCAGAAGTCCTTCAACATAGAAATGAACCCCATGGTTCAAGAAACACACTTTCCATTGGCACCATCTGCCTAGCTAGTTATTACCTTACAATATTCTCTTTCTTTCTGATATATGTTCTTTGACAAATAAGGAGTAAAAGAAACAGCATCTATTTCTCCAGCTTCTTCACTTCCTTCCCAGATCTTTATTATTACTATTTATAATATCTTCAAGAACATTTCTGATCAGGAAACAAGGATGACTGTCCATGGGTTTAAGGAATTTGGGGAGTTCAAGGTGATGGCACATAAGGATTTATCTAATATTTCCACAGTAACAATCCTTTGAAATAAAATGGTTTGAGAGAGCATGATGTGCTTATAGTCACTCAGTGAATGCTGTGGTTAAGTTTTCAGCTTGTGTTCCCCTCCAAGTCCCATGGTACCTGCAACAACCCAAAATGATTCCATCATGCACATTCTGAGATTGAATCTCTGAATATACATTCTGAGGTGAGAATGTACTGTGAGTCTCAGCATTTGCTTAATTGTCACATATATTTCATGAGACTGGAAACTTTTTACCTTTATATTTCACCCCTTGCCTCCCTTGCGTACTCTGCAGTTATTGAGATCTAATATTATTTTTTCTCTCTATCTAGTCTCTTTTTTCTCTTCTCATTTTTCATGCATTTCTGTTTTTTTTTTCTATTGCTTAGTTTATTTTTTCCAAACAGTTTTCTTGATATAACTCAGGTCCCTCAAACGTATGGTATATAATAGCTCTTATGGTATGCAGCTCAATTTTTCTTCCACCATGAACCAGTAGGTGGCAGAAAAAAACAGCAAAAAGTCATTTTCTGTATGTTTGGAGATTGGTTATCTAGCTCATGGTTGTCCCAAAGGTGTTTTTTTCAAGGGGCAACTGACCTTTCTGCTTTTTCTTTGAGCTGAAGAAGCTTCTTGGATGAGAAGCAAAATGTCTTCAAAGAAAAATTAGAAAGTCCAATTGCCTCTTGAAAATGCATCTTTCGGTCATTTTCTGTATTTTGCTTTTTAATTCTAGGAAGCCACACTCTTTCTTCAAACTAGGAAGGCTCAGATGTTTTTCATTTACAGTACAGACTGAAGAAACCATACTGCCAATCCTTTATATTCCCTTTTAGATTATTGACCTTCCTTCCTTCCTTCCTTCCTTCCTTCCTTCCTTCCTTCCTTCCTTCCTTCCTTCCTTCCTTCCTTCCTTCCTTCCTTCCTTCCTTCCTCCCTCCCTCCCTCCCTCCCTCCCTCCCTCCCTCCCTTCCTTCCTTCTGACACTTGTGGTCTTCTAGGTATTGTAGACTATCAGTAAGTTGTAGGGTGAATATTTTAGGCTTGGACCAGGAAGCCTCAGGTTCAAATCCAATTCAACCACAGAACTCACTGAATGGGATGTCTTTGGGCAGTCACTCTCTCCCGGTCCAAGAATGTCTATAGTAAGAATATAATCAGGGAAGCCAGTCCTTCTCACAAAGCTACTTTAGGCTAGAGATAGAATATAAAAGCACTAAACAACAAGAACAATTAACAGCATACTTCAACACTACTCACGCTGGCTGGGACAAAGGCTAAGAACTCTCAACAGGAAAGTGAATAAAGTAAACAAATGTTATTTTTGAATGCTTCACTCTTCAGAATAGCAGCTTTCTATCTGTCTGCCAGTCCATCACCCATCTATTTCTTTAAAGTACGAGGGTTATCCACAAAATAGATTACGTTTTCGTCTGTAGCAAGAAGGGGTGGAGCTACCACGGCCATCTTTGGTCTGTGCGTCCGCCGCTCAGTCTGCATCTAGTCGTGCTAGTGGGAGGTTCATATCGTTGCCCGTTATTTCACAGCAAATGTTTGAAATGTGTGCTGCAATTGAAAATCCCACGAGTTGTGAGGTGTGATCAGTGATAAGGTTTTTGTTGGCAAAAAACCATAAACTGATTGAAATTTTTCAGCAACTGTGTGAAGTGTACGGGGACAACATCATCACTGAAGGTGGAGTGTGCCAATGGTGCATTGTTTAAAAATGGACGAACTAACGTTCATGATGAACAGTGGAGTGGACATCCGAGCATTGTGACTGATGAACTGGTCGCAAAAGTCAACAAGATTCGTGAAAACCGCCATTTCACAGTAACGGAACTTTCGCTTAGTTTTCCACAAATTTCACACAGTTTGTTGCATGAAATTGTTACACAAAAGCTAGGCTACCACAAATTTTGTGCAAGATGGGTGCCAAAAGTCCTGACAGAAAACCACAAGAGTCAGCGTATGGCTGCATCATTGACATTTCTGTACTCTTACGACAAAGATGGAGATTCATTTCTTGATCGAATCGTAACTGGAGACGAGACTTGGGTCAAACATGTGAAAAGCGAGACCAAATTGCAGTCTATGGAGTAGGGGCACAAAAAGTCCCCCCAAAACCAAGAAAATGTTTGCAAACTTTCTCCGCAAGGAAGATTATGGTGACTATTTTTGGGATAGGCAAGGTGTGCTTCTTAGCGATTTTCTAGAACATGGTGCAACAATAAACTCTGTGAGGTATTGTGAAACATTGCAAAACTAAGAAAAGCAATTCAGAACAAGCGTAGAGGAAAGTTAAGCTCAAAAATTTTGTTTTTGCATGACAATGCCCAACTACACACAGCAAATTGCACTCGAGAAGTCCTGAATGCTTTCAAGTGGGAGATTTTTCCTCATCCGTCCTACAGCCCCGATCTTGCACCAAGCGACTACCACTTGTTTCTGAGGATGAGGACCTGGCTTGGAACACAGCGCTTTGACGACAATGCGGAACTGCGGGCGGGCGTGACTGACTGGCTCAAATCTCAGGCGGCTGAATTTTATGACAATGGAATTACAAAGCTTGTTCACCGCTATGATAAGTGCCTCAATTTGTACAGTGAATATGTTGAAAAGTAGTATTTAAGTGTCACTTTCAAGTGTATGTAATAAAAAAAATTTTCCTACACTTTTTTTTTTCTATCTTAAAACGTAATCTATTTTGTGGATAGCCCTCGTAAAATAATGATAAAATACAAGCAGTCAAGAGAAAGAAACCCTTGTGAAATTCTTCCAATTTGGCATGTTTTGAGCTATAATTCCCCACCCTCTTGAATTTTCACACTCTTAATGTTGGAATCAGTTTAGCCACTTAGGTTTAAAGTGACAACATAGTCACAGATTAGCAGGCAAATATTCACTACAAATACGTACAGTATTAGCTATTTCATGGAATGGGGTAACCCATTAATTAAAGGATAATTTAAGCAGGTCAACAAACTGAACTTTGTTTTCTCTCTGTTTACTTTCAACATTTGCACAGTTACTCAGTAACTTTATACTGTTTATTATGGCTGTAACCATGTTGAAGATTAGAGCTGAAGATTAGAGAAGGAAACAGGACTGGGAAGGGATGAATAAAGCAGGGATATAATGCCCCTGTGAATAGACTATAATCTTTGCTTTAAGTCTGCTTCCCCCATCTAATATTTGAAAAGAAAGGGCAAGGATTGTATGACAAGAAATTTCTATCAGGCTGGCATACACTCTGTTGCTATGGGTATAGAAGAGTGAGGAAGTACCAAGAAGGCCTTGTTAGCATGTTATACTAAAATGAAGATGATAATTAGATTGCTGACCATGCTGCCTACTCTCTTGACTTTGAGTATGTCAAACCTCAACCATCTCCTCTAAACTAGGTAGCTAAAATTCTTGTTTTTTGTGGTTTATCTAGCAATGATGAATACCTATGTCTGTTTCCACGTCATATCTCTTTGGCTAACCTGTCTTCCAAAATATTGATCTGGACTACACTGTCAGCTTTGAAATACTGGGAACAGATTGTTGTCACTGTAAGCCTTTCCGTGTGCTCTCCAGACACTCAACAGGAATACACAGAGAGTGTCATGTTCATAATATTGTTGTCATAGCCCCTGAAATCTTCTGTTACACATAGAAGAAAAATAAATTTTATCCATCTGTTCATGTAGCCATGAGCTTTTGCCAAGCGGGGCAACTATAGTTGTAGGTTGTAATATTAAATGAGTGTGTCCGTGTGTGTGTGTGTTGCTAAGGAGAAAGTAATGGATTGCATGAACCCAGAGGCTGGGAGATAGGTGAAGCAAGAGGCTGCTTATATAAGCAGGAAAATATAATATGGGGAAAGATTTTATAGGGATTATGAACCTGACTAGAAAATTTAAGATGAGGTTTGCTGGAAGACCTTCAAGTGGGATCTATGTGTTCAAGTGCAAAGAATGAAGAATGATGTATTCTAAATTTGCATTCATTGTGCATAAAACAGAAGCATATTTCTAATACTACTTTTATGCACGACAGAATGTGTTCTGATTGCATTAAAATTATGATTTGTTCTGACAGGAGAGAGAATTGGTGGCAATAATAAAAATTAGGAAACTTCCTCTCTCCTCAAAAAGATGCAAAACATTGACTCTATAGTCATACAGAGAGGTCCAGCAGGAGGCAGCAGCAAACTTCCGTAATTCCCTCCAATCCTAGAACTGAAACAGCAACATTCTGTCAGCAATCACTGTTAAGTGAAATCCCTCCTTCTTAATTTTTTTTAAAAAAGTGTTTCCAGGGCACGTGGTTTGTAAAGGAGAGTAAGAATTTGTGGTTATGCTCCAGGATATTTGCTATTATTCTTGGCTAGCTGAGTTGAAAGCACATCTCGGATTTGCTGCCCTTAACGAATCTGCTTTTGGTCTCTGTTCCAAATTAAGAACATTTTCAACTGCTGCTGAAATCTGATAGCATCCCATTAACAAAGGCATTGCAATCCTAGCAGACAAAGCAGCTCTGGAATGCCTGCAAATTTGACAAACATGGTAAAAGGTCCTGATACTAATCTCCTGGGTGCTCATTGGCTGGCTGGAGGTATGACACAATGTTATACCAAATTGTTAAATATTTACAGCCTGTTTCTGCCCAGCAAGGGCATTCTGGAAGAATGAGCATGCTCCAGGTCCCTTCTATTAAATATTGTCATTTTATGGGACCTGGGAAGCTGGCATTTTATACCTCCCCACTCCCCCCATGGAAATATGTATAACATCCTCTGAAACTTTGGTCTCCGAATGGGGAGTGTTGTGTTTGTGCGGTTTCCAGTTTGGTGTGATTTGTTATGGTTTGATTATTTTGGTCTAGGCTGCCTATGGGGTGGTATGCTTTTAATTGTTTTTATTGTTTGTAAACCCCCCCCCCCCATCAACAAGAATGGGTAGCTATAATAAATTTAAATAAATAGTGCGTAAAAGGCAAAGAATTTTTGTATCAAAAATGTTTTTAAAAGATACTCTTCATTCCTAGTTCTTTTCAGTCACCTTGCCTTCCTTTCCATCGGTTATGCTGAGCCACTTGTAAGGTACTGCCCAATCCTTCCTTTTTCTCAGGTCCCAAGGATGGAAGGAAGGATGGAAGCCACACCATGCTAAGAACTACCCAGTAGTATTGATCTAACTTGGATATTAAATATAAACCCATGCTTTCCCGTAAGCTGAAAAAAATAAATAAAAAACTAATTAATTAGTCCCTAAAGTTTTGTTGTTGTTGTTGTGTTTTGGTGAAAGTATTTGAAATACATCCTGGATTTGTCACAGAAATGTTCAGTAAGCATGTTGAAGCTATATGCAAAGCTTCAATATAATTTTATACTTATTGTACACTAGTAGTAAAATTAGGTTTCAGTATACTTTGTACCCACTCTATTTGGTGAGATGTGCCATCTCTGGATTATACATATTGGCTGTCTGTCATCTGTGGATTAGAAAAACCTAATTTGCATAGTAAAGCAGGAGCTGCTCAGGTTAAAACCGAGATTTGGTTTGGGTTGATGTCTATTGGTCAAAATAATCATATTATCCTTTCAAGGGTATCCTTGAGCAAGAATTTTGTCTCCAAGTGACAAGTTCAAGATACGCTTGCTCAGAACTTAAGTTCTGCTACTCTCCAAAGGGTGTTCTCCAGAGTAAATATTGCAGAGAGGCTTTATCACAATTCCTTTGCGAGGTGAGTTGGTTGCTGTTCTCTCTGACTGGAAGCTTTCTATCAATATTTTCCCCTTCCTTTTCTCTTACCAGGGAGTTTTTACTGTGGGGTAGTTCTGGCTTGTTAATAGTTTACCACCCTTACTTGGGCAACGTAGCCCAAGGTAACCTAAAATGGCTGATGTTGAGGCTGTTGATAGAAGTCCAAAATATTGATTGGGTTAGAACGAATGAATCCCTATTTTTGTTATTGCTGCTGCTATTGTTGTTACTACTGCTGTTATAACTTAGTTCCCACTTGAATTTTTTAATCTGCCACCTGCTACCGCTTGCAAAACCTGTCCTGGATCATTTCCAAAGCCTGCCCAGTTGCAAGCATGTGTAAAGTCTGAATGGGCTCAAAATGTTGGAATACCTCATCAAGGTTGTAGGAAGAAGAGCAGGTCTTGACTTTATCAAATCCTCTTGCTTAAACCCCCAACTCAAAATGAAAGGTGATACTTGCTAAAGAACCATAATAATAGCAGCCTAGAAATGCTGAAATCTCTTTATTCTGATTTTTATCTTATTCTTTCTGGAAATGTTCACATAAAAATGGAAAGATTGAAAATAATAAATGATGAGAACTTTACCTCATTGATTCAGAATCTCTTGTGATGCTGCAGAGCAAATGTTGTGCTGAATTTTTTTTGCTCACCAATTTCAATAACACAGGAACAGAATAGTTCAAGAATTCCTGGAAAGTTCTGCTATTATTGTGAAACCATTTGATGTTTCAAAGCATTGTATAAAAGCAGCCCTGTTTTAATGTGCTATTGCTGTCCTTCAAAAGTATTTAAAAATTGTGCTAATGTGCCAAAACTGGTTATCTCCAGAGATATTGGGTTCCTTGGTTGCAAAAGCAAACATTCAAACCTGGGCAATTCCCAATCAGTGAATGTGAATGAGACAGAGGTGACTGAGCTCCTCCAAAGGGTGTAGTCCTGGATGGCTGCTGCTTTCTCATTTATTGACCCAGCTTTCCTGTTTATCCTTCCCCTGGTAGTGAGGAGGCTGTTACCGGAGGGTTTGTTTCTTGAGGATTTTCTAGAAACAATACGATACTCCTCAAAGAAGATGGATTGTTTAGAATGAACTGTAATGTGAAGGAATTTCCATTCCAAGATTACAGTTACACTTAAATAAGAAGAGAAAGAAGTAGATTTTGTTGAAACTCCTTGGAAGGAGAACTTGGGTAACCTTGAGCAGGACTAGTCACACATTCACAAGTGACTCACTGCCCTATTCATGTAATTAGGTTTTAAGGCTTAGAAATACTAAAACTAGTGCTAGAGAAATACTAAAACTATGTGGCCCATGTCCCTCACCCCCATTTGTGTGTAAAATTCAATATTACAGAGCCTATGAATCTAAATACTGGTATTGCCACTTGTTTTATCAGAGATGTTTGAATTACTCACTACCATTCCCACAGGCACTTCCCCTCTTAGTCATAGGTAAAGGTAAAGGTTCCCCTCACACATATGTGCTAGTCATTTCCAGCTTTAGGGGGCAGTGCTCACCTCTGTTACAAAGCCAAAGAGCCAGCGCTGTCTGGAGATGTTTCTGTGATCAGGTGGCTGGCATGACTAAATGTCGAAGATGCATGCAATGCTGTTACCTTCCCACCAAAATGGTCCCTACTTGCATTTTTACATGCTTTTGAACTACTAGGTTGGCAAAAGCTGGGACAAGTAACGGGAGCTCACTCCATTAAGTGGTGCTAGCGATTCAAACCACCAAACTGTTGACCTTTCTGATCAACAAGCTCAGCGTCTTAGCCATTGAGTCACTGCGTCTCTTTTCTCTCAGCCATAATGGAGTTTAAACTGACTTGAAGCAGCAATAAAAGAGATAGAGAAAAGGACTGAACAAATCGAAAGGAAATTAGAAAGGGTAGATGAAGAATTAAAGAATGTGAGTAAAGAAATGGAGGACTCACTGGTCTACCTAGAAATGGACAAGGCTGCTACATACTTGAGATTCCAAAATGTAGTGGAATCCAAAGAAGACCTGGAACAAGTAATGGCAGGAATATTGGCTGGACTATTGGAAAAGGATAAAGATGACATCTTAAGGGAGTTTGATGAAGTTTACAGGATTAGCACTTATTATGCAAGACGCCACAAATGCCCAAGAGAAGTCCACATACTATTAGCAAGAAGGAGTGTCCGGGATATCATATATAGGATGTCAAGAGATGAAACAATCACGTATAAAGGTAAAGAAGTCTTGATTCTCAAACAAATACCAAGAAGAGTAAGAGAACAAAGACGAGACTACAAGTTCTTAGCAGCTTACCTAAATCAGAAAAGAATCGTATTTAAATGGCTAATCCCAGAGGGGATGTTCATTTTTTGGAATGAAAGGAAATTTAAAATAGACTCAATGGAAAAGGCCCAGAAATTTTATGAGCGATTGGTAGATCCGGAAGACCAGAGCAGTAAGGAGGAACTGGAAACAAACTCCCAGGAAGATCAAGGCTATCATAAGAACAGAGATGGAACTTTAGGAAATCAAGGAAATACTCATCTACATCAGGAGAGAAAAGAAAGCAGGACACATCTTCAGGCACAAGGAGAGACCGGACCCATTACAAGACAAAGAGGCGAAACAGAATTAATTAAATGGAAGAAGAAAAGAAACTACTATCAATTAATATAAATGGTTTAAACTCGATGATAAAAAGGAAAAGGATAATAGCTAAACTAATCAAACAAAATGCTGATATAATATGCCTACAAGAAACTCATATAAAGAAAACAGATGAAAAATACCTAGAATGTCTGAAATTAGGGAAGCTATTTACTGCACCAGCAGGCATGGGGAAAAGGAAAGGGATTGCAGTATATGTTAAAGAGGATTTGAAAGCAGATTTAATATGGTCGGATTCTGAGGGAAGAACTCTGGTTTTGCAGATCTGGATTAATGTCATCCCAATTCTCTTAGTGGTAATGTACGCTCCGAATGGAGATCAAAAAGAGTTTTTTAAGCATCTTTCTGGAAAAATAGTAGGACTGGAAAAAAGAAATATTTGTATCATAGGAGACTTTAATTCTATTGCTGATTATCAAAAAGACCGCACTTAATGCGGGGGAAGAACAAAGGGTGGAAAAGAGAGCTTCCCAAGATATGTATGGAAATGATGAAGGAGTTAAATTTGATTGATATATGGAGAAGATTACATCCCAAGAAAAAACCATTTACATTCTATTAAAATCCTCATCGAATATGGACACGAATTGATATGGCATGGATGAATGGGGAAATAGCAAATGAGATAAAAGGGATTGAAATTTTACCTAATGAATGGGCAGATCACAATCCAATTCAGATAATATGGAAGGGTAGGGAAAAACCCAAGAAAAGATGGATGTTAAATATTCAGTTAATAAGAGAAAAAGAATACACCAACAAACTCAAGGAGGAATTAAATTATTTCTTAAAGGAAAATGATAATGGAGCAACTGCAAAACAAAACATTTGGGATACAATGAAGACAGTAATAAAAGGTATAACAATCTCTTATAATGCCAAGAGATATAAGGAAAAATACGCCCAGCAAAACAAATTACAACAAAAAATTAAGGAATTAGAAACTCAATTACAGAGTACCCCAAAGGATTCAAAATTGCAAAATCAGATAATAATAACTAAACATAAATTGAATTTAATTGAACAAGAGAGAATGATTATAAATTTGAATACAACTAGACAAACTTATTTTGAGCATGCTAATAAGTCAGGGAGATGGCTATCATATAGACTAAAAAAAAGGAAAGAAAAGAGATTGATATACCAGCTAATAGATGGAAAGGGGGATATACAACAGGAATAGAACAGAAAACAGAAATTGCCCATAAGTATTTTGAAGAGTTATATAAAAAGGAAGAAGTTAATGAAGATAGAATAAGAAACTATTTAGATGAAGTGAAGGATAAAGCAATTGGGGAAGAAATGGAAGAATTATTAAACAAAGACATTACTTGGTTTGAATTGAAATCAGCAATAGAGAACCAGAAAAACAATAAATCCCCAGGACCAGATGGGATTCCAGGGGAGCTGTACAAGGCAATAGCAGAACAAATAGGACCTCTTATGGTGGAAGTTTTTAATGACGTCTTATTGGCAGCCAGGATGCCGGACTCATGGAGGGGGGCATTGATTTTGTTGATCCCGAAGGAGGATTTGGATCCCTGATATATACATAATTATAGGCCAATTTCACTGTTAAGTACTGATTACAAAATATTCACTTCTATTATAGCAAGTAGACTAAAAAGAATGTTAAATAAGCATATATATATGAAGATCAAAATGGATTTCTCCCAACCAGACAAATCAGGAACAACTTAAGAATAGTACTACTGTGTTTCTCATATAATAAGGCCGGCCTTATTTTTATTTTTTTGAGCCCCGAAAAAAATGGCTAGGCCGTCTTTTTGGGGGTGACTTAATTTCCCCCCCTTGCATCTTCGGATGGGCGGGTGGCGATGGCTTGGATGTTGACCTCGGCGTTGGTGGGGCTCTTCGTATTGGGGTCAACGCAGGCAGCACCATATCTGGGTGTGCAACAAAAGTACTCCCTAAGGGCAAGCCCCCCCACCATTCCCTCCATTTCACAAGTTTTAATATAGTCCTTAATTTGGGGGGAGGGGCTTAATTTCATTTCATGCCTCTAAAACATGCTGGGACTTCCTATTGGGGGAGGCCATATTGTTGGAGAAACAGGGTAGATGTCTTAGAATTTTACGAAGCCCACCCCGAAAAACAAATTGCACTTATCTTTTTTAGATGCAGAGAAGGCCTTCGATAATTTAAATTGGCACTTTTTAATCCAAAAAAATTAAAAATTAAAATGAATTTAGGCACCAAATTTGAAAATATTATAACAACCATTTATGATACACAAAAGGCTAATATTATAATAAACAGGGAACATACCCACCCAATAAAAATAGAAAAAGGAGTCAGACAAGGCTGCCCACTCTCACCTCTGCTGTTCATATTATCATTAGAAGCATTACTAATGCGAATTAGACAGAAACCAGACATAAAAGGATTAAAGTTTAAGAAAGAAGAATATAAGCTGCAAGCGTTTGCGGATGATATGATTTTTTTCATTGAGGAACCAATAGAAAGAGGACAACAATTGATGAATGAATTAGAACAATTTGGAGCAGTAGCAGGACTTAAAATTAATAGGAAGAAAACAAAATTAATGACTAAAAATTTAACAGAAAAACAGAAAATAGAACTAGAAGAAGTTATGGGAATATAAGTGATAAAGAAAGTTAAATACTTAGGAATATGGTTGACGGCACATTGTAAGACACTTAAGGAAAATAATTATGATAAATTGATGCAACAGGTAAAGAATAATTTAGAAACATGGGGAAAGCTGCAACTTTCATTATTAGGCAGGATTACTGCTATTAAAATGAATATTCTTCCAAAATTCCTATATATATTTCAGACAATCCCAATCAAAGTACACAATTTTTTTTGAAGAACTTAATAAAATAACTATAAAATTTATCTGGCAAGGGAAAAAACCTAGAATAAATTTAAAGGCAATGCAGGATATGAAGAGCAGGGAAGGGCTGGCACTTCCAAATTGGGAGTTGTATTATAGTGCAGCCTCTTTAGTATGGTTGAAGGAATGGGTGAATTTAACCAATAAGATAATATTATTCTTAGAAGGCCATGACTTGCAGAGGGGGTGGCATGCTTTTTTATGGGATGGAGGGAAAACTAGCCAGAAATATTTTCACAGACACCTAATCAGAGACTCGTTATTAACTAACTGGAAGAAAATACGGAAAAAACACTATTTAAAAATTTCAACAATGGAGGCGATGATTCACTCAAATAATCTGGATATCACTAAAATGATTAAATATAAGGACCTATTGGATACACAAGGAAATTGGAAATCATGGCAAGAACTTCAAGAGCGGGGACTAAAAATTGATCAGTAGGCATATCTTCAAATTCAAAGTAGATATAAACAGGACAAGAAAGAATTTGGAATTAACAATAAACTCCAGCAACTAGATAAAATTTTATTAGGATCAAAGCAAAAAAGACAAAACAAAATTTTATAATTACTTATTAGAAGTAGAATTAGAAGAAGAAATTGTAAAAGGGAACATGATAGGACGTAGCATCACCATAACAGAATGGGAAAAGGTCTGGGGTAGAAATAATAAAATTACAAAATCGGTAGCATACAAAGAAAATGCCTATAAAATGTTTTATAGATGGCACCTTCCTCCTTCGAGATTAGTGAAGATGCACCCCAATATGAGTCTGAATTTCTGGAAATGCAAAAAAAAAAAAAAAAAAAAGAGGGAACTCTTTTCCATATGTGGTGGTCCTGTACAGAAGCTCACAAATATTGGCAGAAAATTAGAAATTAGCTGGAAGAAATGACAAGAGAACAGATCAAATTCAAACCAGAGTCCTTTCTGTTAGTGATGTTTGATAAACAAATATCAAAAAAAGTGAAATATATAATAATACACATTTTGACAGTGCCCAGATTGGCTTTTGCACAATGTTGGAAGCAACCTCATGTTCCATCAGAGGAGATGACCATTCAAAAAATTTCAAGTTGTGCAGAAATGGACAAATTAACTTTGGTATTAAAAAATAAAGACACTTCAATATACTACAACATCTGGAACTGCTGGTACAAATGGATAGACCAAAGATAGACTTCACATTAAAAGGCAAAAGAGGATAGGATAAATCCATAGTAGTGATACACAGATATATGTAAGGATTAGGTGTGTGTATATGGCATAAAATAAGGATAAAAAAGAGGTCTAACATTGTCAAACTGTTGACGATCAGAATGTTTTTAATTGTTTTCTATTTTTTTCTTTCTATTTTCTTCTCCCTTTCTTCTTTTTCTCTCTTTCATTTATGTATGTGTTTTGGTTTGTTTCAATTGTAAAATCAATAAAATTTATTTAAAAAAAATTGACTTGTGAGAGAACTTTTAATTCTAAATGGCACAATCAAATTAACTACATATTTTTTTGTTAAAAATGTCCTATGCACAGGTAGTTGCCATTTTTTTTCCTGAAAGACTCTTCACCTACATAAAAGGCAAATGTTTCAGTTTTCAACCAATACCTCCTTCCCCAAAATACAGAAACAAGAACTTATTTCTGCCTACAGGTAGAAGTTATAAATGTTGATAAGTAACTTTTCTTGAGGTGAAAGAATAAGTTAAGCAGAAAGTAAACAAGGAGTTAGGTGAAAGGTTAGAGATGATCTGGACTTTAGATATGATTGGGAGTCCAGGAGGCCTCCTCCTTTCAACCTTGTCTCATTTAAACAGTTTCTTGGATTTTTCAAGAGGAACTCAGAGAAGAATGGAGCTGACATGGACAGGAGTTCTGCTTCTTCTCTGTGTACTCTTTATCCTTTTCTCATCTTTCCAAATGTACAAGAAAAAAGGGCAGCTTCCCCCTGGACCTACTCCATGGCCTATTCTGGGAAATCTCTTGCAGCAAGATGTACTACCTCTATATGAATCCTATAAAAAGGTATAATTACTTCCAAGTCTACCTATATTACTTCCTTTGTCTAGTTTTAGTAGTTGGAGGTGTTGAGCATTCATATATGTTTTTTCAGCAGGTATTTTAGCATGGAATTGCTTTGTAGCAACCTGATAAAAGCATAACATTTGGTAAAAGGTATAATTAGTAATAATAAGAGTTTTAGAAAATTAAATGTCTGGCCTCAAATTTATTTCCTTTGAATTAGCATCAAACTCAATGAAATCTCTTCCTCCTCTAGCCATCCTGCTTGATCCCAGTTTGTTGAAATGCAAACACACCTTCTGTGCTAGCTAACCAAACACTAAAGAGTACCTTATATAGTTTGTAAAACTATGGATAATCACTAATGATGGCAATAAAAACATACAGAAATTCTTTGCTGCCATCTAGTGAATATAAATCTAGTGAATATAAATATAATGGGAGCTACAAAATAGCAAAGCATAATACTTACTTAAAATTGAAAGGTGATGAATTGTAAGACAATGGACAGCTAATAGTTTTCTTTGAGGTTGATTGGAGTTTGGTCAAAATAGAAAGCTGTAACAGGCAAAGTTTGGTCACTTGGAAAGTTTAGTTCAGCTTACTAGCGTGAAGAGTGAAAGAAGGCTAATGATACCAGAAACAGTGAAACAAAGTATTTTTGCTTTTGCTTTCTTTCAGGATTTTATATAAGAAATGTACACCTTCTTAACAATTGCTTTACTTTCACTTTTTTCCGTTTCTTCCAGGTTCATTTTTCCCAAGAGCCATCCTTGTCACTAATGATTGTCTGTCTGTATCTCTCTTATCTACCTTTCTCTGTCTCTATCATCTCTGTCTCTATCATCTCTATCTCTGTCTCCTGTCTCCTATATCTATCGTCTAATCGAGCACCAATTAACACTTTCTAACAAATGGTGCTGCCATTTCATTTAAACATAAGTCTGTACTTTTATTCTCTACTCTATAAGATCAGACCATCTTAACTCTACATCCATCTTAGTCTTGGTCTTCCTCACAAATACACAGTGTGTATGTGTGTGAATATTTCATTTCATTCACTCATGCTCTTGAGCTTTTATTTTTATTGTGGTTGGACCCGTAATTATTGATGTCTAGTATCCTTTATAGTGTTGGCTAGTTGTAGATTTCATATAGATCTATATAATAAATTGAAGAAATAGATTATATCAGGGGTCCCCAACCACCGGGCCGTGGACCTGTACCGGTCCGTGGATTATTTGGTACTGGGCCGCAAAGAAAATAAAAATAAAATAAAAATGGCGGCTTTCTTCGCCTTCGGTGAATGCTGCTGGGATCAGGGATCAAGGACACAAATGAAAGAAGGGGAGGGAGGAAGCAACCAAAGCCTGTCCTGCTCTCCGGCTCAGCGGCTTCGGTTTCCTCCCACCTCATTCCTCTCTCAGTCGGTCTCTCGCTCCTCCACCAGCCCAGGAAGAAACTGCTTCAAAGAAGCCGGCAGGGTGGCTTTTCCTGTCGGCGCAGCTCCTCCAAAGCACCCGTTCACTCCCACCCCGCTGCCCGCGGTTCAATCCAGTGCTCCATTCTGCCTGCCTGCCTGCCTTCATTTCTGGTTGTTTCGGAGTAGCTTTGGCTGAGAATAATAACTATTTGCCTCTTTTACTCAGCCGAAGCTGCTCCGAAACAACCAGAAACAAAGACAGGCAGGCAGAACAGAGCACTGGATTGAACCGCGGGCAGCAGGGTGGGGGTGAATGGGCGGTTCAGAGGAGCTGCACCGACAGGAAAAGCCACCCTGCTGGCTTCTTTGAAGCAGTTTCTTCCTGGGCTGGTGGAGGAGCGAGAGAGAGACTGAGAGAGGAACGAGGCAGACACCTGAGGGATAAGGCTGAGGGAGGGAGGGAGACACCTGAGGGATGAGGCTGAGGGAGGCAGGGCTTCTCAGCCATCCTGCAGGGACTTGTCCTGAGCCTCCCTGAACTTGGTGGTTTGCTGGCAGACATTTTATTACCCGACTAGGTAACAACATCAGATGTTATCTAGTCAGGTAATGAAGCGTCTGCAAGCAAACCACCAAACTCGGACTCCTCCCCTCCCTCCTCCCTGAAAAAGTGTCCCCCCCGCCGGTCCTTGAAAAAGTGTTTCTGTGTGAAACTGGTCCCTGGTACAAAAAAGGTTGGGGACCACTGGATTAGATTATCATACTTATGCCACTTGTAAAATTCCTTGACTGTGATAAAAACAGTTCTAGGGAATTTTGGTACTTTTGTCTTGTATGTCACAAATGCAACCAAACTTCATGTCAAGATTCTGACTAACTAACCCAAGCGAACTAGAACTCTGAGGCTAGGAACTTCCTCAAATAACTTTTTTATTGAATGCATCATATTGCCACGATCAAATGCAAAACCAACTCTAAACGTTTCCCATGGTTTTAGTATAATTAAAATAGGAAATAACTCCCTCCCAAAAATCACAGGTCACATTGCTGGACTTTCCAGGCACTCCTCTCCATATCTATCCACCAACTTGGTTCATACGAGAAAGTTCTGTGTTTTGTCTAGCAATGCATTTCATCCTCCTTTCCCCTCCCTATTCTTTGTCGCAACTGAGGAATAGAAAAATGGCTTCTTGCCAGGTTCGATTTGAAGTTGACACCTGTTTTATCACATACCGCAGGTGCAATTCTATGTGAACTATGATATTTAATTCAATGCTGAACATAAAAGTCAAACATGCTGTATTTTTCACTTAGTTTTAAACCACTTGTTTTGTATTTTTTGATAGTATATGTAATTTTATGCTTTGTTTCTTTTTCTTTTTTCTTTTTCTGTTATTATTTTAAAAGCAATTACATTTTATATAAACCTCATATTATTAGCCATATCCCACAAAATAGTAGACACCTAAAATGTTCTGAAATCTAATCATATTTGTGGATGTTAAGAATTCTTGGAACTTTCCTTAAACATTTTGAAGATTTCTCTGCAATAATTTAAAATGTACTTCAAACGTACTTAGGAAAAATTTCACTCCAACATGGGTCATCAGCTAATTAACTAGATTTTCATTTAATTCTACCTTTAGCTTATTGGACAGTATGGTCCTATCTTTACCATCTGGATTGGATCAAAACCTTTGGTTGTGCTCTGTGGATATGAGATGATAAAAGAGGCTTTGATAGATCATGCAGAAGAATTTGGTGGACGTAATATTTTGCCCACCATTGAGCGAATATTCCATAATCAAAGTTGGTATTGTTGTACTTTCTTATTTGCTCTCCTTTTTTCTTTGAAACCTACTATGTGCATTTTAAATTATGCTGTTAAGGTCTAGAAAGTTTTGAAAGATGATTTTGCAGAAATGTTAATTTGGTCACAGTTGTAGGAGAGAGAATAAAGCTGTATCATCTGGAGAGAGAGGGGGAAGGAGGGAAAGGAGGGAGGGAGAGAGCACTTATTTCTACTTGGTTCTTTGGAAAGAGAGCCAGAAATAGTTTTTCAAATAAGACTTTTTTAGCTGATGTGCCATGTAGGCTATTGTTGAAAATTAAGTCAGAATTGGGGCCCTGAGTATGTGAAGCAGAGGTGGTATTCAGCAGGTTCTGGCCAGTTCTGGAGAACCAGTAGCAGAAATTTTGAGTATTTCAGAGAAGCGGTGGTAATCTTCCCCCTGGAGTGGGGTGTGAATGGAGATTTTGCAGTATCCTTCTGCTGCCATGCCCACCAAGCCACGCTAACCAAGCCATGCCCACAGAACCGGTAGTACATTTTTTTGAATCCCACCAGTTTGTAAAGGCTTTCACCTCTTGGTTATAATAATGACTACGAAAATATATTTTTCTCAGCTACTACATATTTTAAATTTTATAATTGTCATTGCAGTTGTGTTATCTTTATCTTTGCTCAGAATAAATCTTTGAGATAAATTGACATAAATTGAAAATGAATGAATAAATAAATAAATGGAAACTGTATTGGCTAATTAGTATTTCAAGCTGCCAGTTGTGCTTTCTTGAGAGTAGGGAGAGAAGATTTTGTGATCTATAATTTATTGCAATGCAGTGACCTATGACAACTAGCGGACAGACAAAGATCTGAAGGAGGAAAGTGTTTATAACCATTGTTTATATTGAAACATGCTATTTCTCAAAAGCTGAAAACTGACAATCATGCTCCCCCCCTCCCCATGTCTTTGGTTTTAGGTCTGGCCACTGATGATGAGAGAAACTGGAAGGAGAGGAGACATTTTATGCTGTCTACCTTGAGAAATTTTGGGATGGGGAAGAAACAGATGTCCGAAAGAGTGCAGGAGGAAGCCCTTTGTCTAGTGGAGGAAGTGGGCAGCATTCAAGGTTCTCCAAAAAAGCCTAAAGCAGTTCTTCTGCAGAAGAATAATTTCATTTGTAAAAAGAAGCCGAGAGGGAGTTTTGTATTATGCAAGGTTACAGGAAAATTAGATCTTGAGTTGAAACTCAAGTAGCGATAGCAATAGCACTTAGACTTATATACTGCTTCACAGTGCTTTACAGCCCTCTCTAAGTGGTTTACAGTGTCAGCATATTGCCCCCAACAATCTGAGTCCTCATTTTACCCACCTTGGAAGGATGGAAGGCTGAGTCAACCTTGGGCCTGGTGAGACTCAAACTGCTAAACTGCTAGCAGCTGGCAGTCAGCAGAGGTATCCTGCAGTACTGCATTCTAACCACTGCACCACCACACTTCTACATTTAAGTGCACAAAATAAAGAAAAAATAGGCAGCGACAATGTTGTTTTCACGCTGGTGTTCAGGAGCACAGACAAAAATACAGATGGGAAGTATATAAAACTTTCAAGCTGTTTCCCATACTTTTCTACCCACTGTCAGCTCTTGGCTTCATAAAATTACAAGCATACCGAGAAGTAGTGAAATTTTACTATGGCTGCAGCAGCTGAGAGATCAGAAATGCTAGGAAGTCATTTAATGGGGGTAATTACAGATTTTTAAGCATGAATAAGTTGGGCCATCCTTTGGCAGAGATCGTGTAGGTGTGGGAGACTTACCCCAGCAACTTGCGACCTTCCCTACAAGCTTCCCAGGAAGGAAGAAGTCCATACCCAATGCTCCACTCCCACCATCAGCCATGATCACATGATCCCCATTGACTTTCTCCCTGCAAACTTTCCAGGCTTCCCCATGGAAAGTGTCAGGAAATGCTGTAAATGAGGATCATGGGACTGCAGCAACACAGAGGCAGCAGCAGCAGCACAGCATTGCTGAAATGGCAAGACATTTCCTAAATTTTATTGCCACAGGAGTAATGGGTCCTGACATCCTAGGTTAGCCCATTTAAGGTATCTTGGTTGATAGTGAAATATTTTAAATGGGCTTCATTCAGCTGAAGTTACAGATACAAGAGATTTAGGATTATATAAATTTTCATATAGTTTAACATATATTTAATGGATGCCAGGGTATTTACTCATTTGGACTGTGTCATTCTAGATAGATCATGGAGGATTTAGATGACCTGAATTTTTTTTATTCTAGGTTTGTAATGAGATCTGTGGAAAGAAAGCTCCGAGTTTTCTGATCTCGCTCATAAATATTTATAACTTTCTTCCAGGGCAGCCTTTTGAACCAAAAAGAAAATGTACAAATGCTGTTTCTAATATAATCTGCGCAGTTGTCTTTGGCAACCGATTTGATTACCAAAATCAAACATTCATAGAGAACCAAAAAACTCTGGAATCTCTTTTAAAAGTCTGCAGTAACTTCACAGGAATGGTATGTTACTCATCATATTTTGCACCTCCTATCTTGAAGCCGAATTTTTACTAGCAGGAATGCAAATGCTGAAGTAAAAAATGTGAAAACTAGATGTGATGAACTGCAGATCTGGAAAAGCTAAATCTAGACATCCAGAGAGACTGAGGCAGTTCATCTCTCATAGCTGATTTTATTTCCTATGGAGCATTTTCTTCCCTGACCATTAAAGCCATAACTCCTTTTCTTCTTTTTTCTAGTACTTACTCATTTCTTAATTTGCCAGGAAAGTCCAAGCATGAATGCCTCCTAATGTTTCACTGTTATTCTCTCCATACATTTATGATACATAGCAGTATTCCATACAAACAAAAAAGAATGTATATTATACATTTTTAAAAAGTGCATGGCATGTACATACCAATAAGTACAGTAATTATTTTGTTAAATTGTTGACCTTTCTCCCTCTCTCCCCCCGCAATTTCTTTTCAGCTGTTATCTTTGTGCTAATAATCATAAACTCTCTTCTCCATTTCAAAGATTATGAACAATTACACTATTATCCATTAATGTGAGAGGTTGTGGGCAGAGGTGGGATTCAAATTTTTTAACAACTGGTTCTGTGGGTGTGGCTTGGTGGTCATGTGACTGGGTGGGCATGGCTTGGTGGTCATGTTATTGGCTGGGCGTGGCCAACTCAATATCACTCACATCAAGGCACACATCTCCTCGCCTGGCCTCTCATGACTGTGGGGATGCTGCAACAGTCGTAACTGTGGGAAATGGTCATAAGTCACTTTTTTCAGTGTCACTGTAACTTTGAATGGTCACTCCACACAAGCAAAGTATCAGCAAAGAAGGGGAAAACAACTCCAGAGAAGTTCCTGAGACAGGAAGTCTAGTCCCGCCAAGAATGTAATAAGTGTTAATGGAGAGTCAGTTTCTGTAAGCAACACCAGAATGTTTCCTTCCTGCCTTCCTTACAGGATTAGGCCAGTAATTTCTTCTAACAACCGGTTCTCCCAACTGCTTAGAATGTTAACACCCGGTTCTAGTGAATAGGTGCGAACTGGTAGAATCCCATCCCTGGTTATGGGTACGGTAGGAAAATAGTGGGTAAATCAATTGAAAGATTATCTTGCAAATGGAACTCGGCTCAACTGAGGAGAGATGTGGGGAAAACTTTTTCAACGAGACTTTGCTTTAATTAACTTATTGTAAATATAAATTCCTATGACAGTTTCCCAGATTCTCTGTTTTTTTTTAAAGTATCATTATAGATATTTTTGTGAAATCCAGTTCTTGCCTTCTAGACCTTGGCACCTATGTGAGCCTTGATAATTAGCAATTTCACTGTAAAAAACAATCCCTGAAAATTTGGACCATTAAGATGCCACCATAATAGTCTAAAAATATATGCTATTTAACCTGAACTTTGCTACAGGTGTACAATAGTTTTCCAAGAATAATGGAATATTTGCCTGGGCAACACACAAAGACTTTTGCTGATATTGAAAAACTTTGTGACTTTATCCATGAAAAAGTGGTACTTCACCAGAAAACACTGGATATTCAGGAGCCCCGTGACTTTATTGACTGTTTCCTTATCAAATCAGAGAAGGTATGTATGTATATGTATATATCTCTGTGTGTGCGCATGCACACACACAAAAATTCTGCATAAATATGAGTATTCCCTGATATGCATCTAACATGAAACTTGTTCATCTAATATGAACTAGTATAAAATTATGTATTCTCCATATTCTATGCTTGCTTTTCGACAACTCCCACAACACTAGCCAGACAAGGATATATGGAAACTGATCAAGGAGAGATTCAACTTAGAAATAAGGAGAAATTTTCTGATAGTGAGAACAATCAACCAAAGGAACAGCTTGCCTTCGGAAGTTGTGGGAGCTTCATCACTGGAGGCTTTCAAGAAGAGATTGGACTACCATTTGTCAGAAATACTGTAGGTTCTCCTGCTTGGGTGGCTGGTTAGACTAGATGACCTACAAGGTCCCTTCCAACTCTTTTAATCTGACTATAAGTCCACCAGGCTGGCTTCACCACCATTTCTTTTCTAAAAAAAACTCCCGGGGGAGGGAGGGGACAGCCAAAGAAGCATTTTCATAGAAAACCTTGTTTTATATTTATTCCAAACTCTTAGAATGGCACATCTGACAAAGTGATTATTAAAATCAACATTTACTTTGACTTTGTCATAAATAACCATGCCATCCAAATCTTAATTCATGATCTTCTAGATCAGAGGAGTGAAACTTGTGATGATATGTCATGTGATGTATAGCAACTCCCCCCGTTCGCTAAACCAGGGGTGGCCATGGCCAGTGCGTGATGCATCTGGCCCACGGCCTCGAGTTTGACACCCTTGTTCTAGATCAAGTACCCTCTTATTCTGCATGCTCACCCACTTTTTTATCCAGATCTAACCACAGGCATCAAAATACAATTTCAAATCTGGTAAACCTAAACCCCTCTTTCCTTAGCACCTTGAAATAGTTTATATCTAATTCTTGGTTGTTTCTTTGCCATGTAAACTTAGAAATATCCATCTCTCAGGTTTAAATGGAGTAATTTAGATTGTCAAAGCCCTTCTCTGCATCTAAAAATATTAAAGCTGTCTGTTTCTCATTATGATATTGTAAATGTTCAATAATATTCAGAATAGTCCTACACTGGCAGAAAGCCAGTTTGATCTTCATGAATATATGTCTGTATGAACTGCTATACTTCAGTTCCAAGTAAATTCTTTAATCTTCCCTGTTCCCTCCCTTTCCCCCCACCTTCAGGAGCAGAACTCATCCAACATTATCTACACTCCGGAAAGCCTTGTGCGTTTTGTCCTTGAAATGTTTTTTGCTGGGACAGTAAGCACAAGCAATGTGTTGGTCTCCAGCCTACTTGTGGTGGCCAAATTGCCACACATTCAAGGTACAGAAATGAACACAAAAATAGAAAGGTTTCAGGCCTCCCATGGTATCCCATGTTCAATCCTCAAAATATTGCTGAGTAAAGTTCCACACATTACAGTATCTTTTATGCAAACTGCTTGGAAGCATTATGGAAATGATTTGCCATTGTCTTTTTTCTGAATGTTTTTATTGCTGTTGTTTTAAATTTCCATATTTGTCACTCCATAAGTTGTACCTGACCATAAGATGCACTTCTGGTTTTGGCCTCCACACGTCCTGTTTTTGGGCTTTGCATGTCCCCTTTTTGGCCTCCACATGTCCCATTTTTGGCTGAAAATGGGATATGCAGAGGTCAAAAATGGGATGTGCACAGGCTGAAAAACAGGGCCCATGGAGGCCAAAAATGGGATGCATGGAGGTCAAAAACGGGATGTGCGAAGCCCAAAAATTCTAGGGAACTTAGAATCTTGAAGAAGAAGAGATGTCATGGTTTAACAACATTCCCCCTCCCCCTCCTCTTAATTAGTTTAAATTAATTTAAATTTATCAACTGCATTTTTGGAGTTGGAAATTCTAATATCCAGAAAGCCCATATGGAATGCTTTATGTTTACTGGCTCTAGGCATATTAAGAACACACATAGGCACGTATAGTATAAACATCAATCACATCTTTTTAAATTAGAAGAATTGAAACAGTCTCCTGGGGGGGGGGGGGAGGAGGAGGAAGAGGAGCAGAGGGAGTCATTTTCCTGCTTAGAAGTATCTTCTCTGTATGTGCTTTGAAAGTCATAGCTGACTGCAGTTGCTCAGCATCCGATAATAAAAGGCTGTCAATCTTGTCTCACTATTTTTTTCCCCCAGCTAAAGTACAACAGGAGATTACTGAGGTGGTGGGTACAAATCGCATTCCAAGTATGGAAGACCGTTTGAAGATGCCTTTCACCAATGCTGTGATCCATGAGGTTCAACGGTGTTGGAAAGACAGCCTTGAGACCTTTCCACGGGCAACAACTTGTGACCTAAAATTCCATGGTTATAACATCCCCAAGGTGTGGTGATGTGACTATGGGTCAAGATACTCTGGGAAGACAAAAAAAAAAAAGATGACTGTTATGTATCCAGAGATCCTTCATATTCAAGGCATTTTGGATATTAAACCAAATGTCTCTCATTTCCCTCCATCTTTACAGAGGGCTCCCCACTGACCTATTTTATTTAAGGCAAGGGAGAACTGAAGACTTTTCTCTGCATAAACTAGTGCCAATTAATGCCATCTGTTTCTTCCTCTTCCTTTAGTACACGGCTGTTGTGCCAGTCCTCCCTTCTGTACATTTTGACCCTCTCCAGTGGGAAACTCCAGGGAAGTTCAATCCAGATCATTTTTTGGATGAAAAGGGCCAGTTCAGGAAAAGAGATGCTTTCATGCCATTCTCTGCAGGTATGTGCCTCTAGAACAGATTGGATGTGTTACAAATTCACATACTTAATCGATCCATGTTATTTTTTTTATAAGACACAATGCTTTCTAAATAAGTTTCGTTTTCTTCTTGGCTAATGCAGGGAAGAGGTCCTGCCCAGGGGAGGCCCTGGCTCGAATGGAGGTCTTCTTGTTCTTTAGTGCTCTGCTCCAGAAGTTCACCTTCTATCTGGATGTGGATACCAAAGACATGGATGTAATATCTTTGATTACGGACTTCAAAAATAACAAAGCCCCCCTTTTAAGAGCCATTAAATGTTGAATGCTGATCAAGAGAAGAAAAGAAGTGGAGGATTTGGGGGATAAAAAAAATCTCAGCAGCAATTTTTTAGAAGATTTTTGGGATATTGAAGGATTTTGAGTGAAACTAATCTAAAATACTTTTCCTTTTAAATTTTCTTATCTAGTAGAGGCATGTTCACTACCATAGAACATATTATTCTGGCATTCATGAGAACTTATGATAGTATGCTGGATTTAAGAGGAACTTAAGAGATTTTAAGAGAAGACATACCCCAGAAGCTTCCTTTAGCTCAAGGGAAAAGAATGGATACAACTAGAAATAAGTTAACATGAAAATGACATAACTATGATGTATGATATTGCATACAATTTGGCATTATGGCTATCAGATTGAACGTCCACCAAGAAGTTTCAGAGGACAAAGGACTGGGACTAGCATCCTTTTTCAGCACCCTGAAGCAGCTATGTCTTTTTCTAGAATGAACTGGGCCTTCTATCTATAAATGTGAGAAATAGGAGAACAATTAATGCTTTCAATACATTTGCTGTGAAAATATACACTTCCAAATGAAATACAGAGTTTTAACTCCATTTGAATATGCATTCCATATGTTTGTGTATATAACTCAGGGGACTCCAGTAGGTCTTTAAGTCTCCACACAATGTATTAGGAGATATTGATGAGTCCTCTTATTGGAGTCCACAGTGACTCAGAGTGAGATTTTCTGAATCCCCCTGTGTGAAAGAACTTGTCCTTGTGGCACAGGTGACATGGAGACTAGACTATCTTTCCCATGCTTTTATATTCCCTACTAGTCAGCAAACCTTTATTCTCCTTTTACTGACTGATTTTAGAAGTAGAAATGAACATTTCTTCACCATTTTAATCTATCAAACAAGCCTTTTATCACCTGTACTGTTGCCAGTTTTTTTCACGAAAGCAATTAAACACAAAGAAATGACAAATAATTACAAGGTCGAGGCATAGTCATACACACTGAAAGTCATTTTGTTTCAATTGTTATCATAATTATTGATCAATTGTCTCACTATCTGAGGTCAGGCTTCTCAATTTAGACTTATAATAGTTGGGGTTTTTAAATTAACCAAACAAATCTTATTGATCCGGTGGCAATTCAATTGCTGTTGTTAAAATTTGTTGGGAGATTGTTAGTTTATATTTTTTTCTTAACATATTAATATTTTATTATATCCCTAATTCAATTTTTAATGTTTAAGTAAACGTAATTTTATCATTTACATCTTACTTTAGTTTACCCTTATTTTAAAATTTTAAGGTTTGCACATATACCTTTTATTCTATGTATATATTTAGTCTTTTCTCAGTTCTTTATGTTTTATTTTGTATTTAAAATTTATGTTTTATTAATTGCTAGTCAATCTCTGTAATAAATTTGACTGATTAAATTTGATTTTTGAGCCTTATTTATGCTTCAGTGAATCAAATTATGCACTCATGAACAGGCCCTATTTCAATTCCTTAATTGGGAAAATCAATATTTGTGAAATCTCATCATGTCTTTGGGATAAGGTCAAAATGAATCAATATTAAGGTGCAGTTCAAGATGAACTCCAATACACCGTATTAATGTTAATTTTTTATGGCAAGTTAAATCTTCTTGAATATTCTTAGCTAAAGTAAAGTTACTTTACATTGAGGATGGTTACAACATACCAGATTTTCAACTGTTTTTTAAAAGGAAATTTCTTATGAATATTCCCCTCTTTGGATCTGAAATCTGGGCACATTTTAGGGTCTGAGTATATTAAACTGGTTTCTTGGTTTTCAGGCTTGAAAACTGACAAACACATTTAGTTATTTTTTTTTTTGAATTTTTTTTTATTTTTAAAAACAAACATAAACAAGCAAAACATAAAACATAAAAACAGGAAGCATCTTTTTTGAAAGCAACTTGATCCCATGTTACATCTCTTCGTGCAGACACAAATAAAGGTTCATGCTCATTTTGATATACTATTCCATATCTTATTACCATTTCACATTTTCTATATAGCTTCTCCCCTCTTTTAGCTTTCTTAATTTTATTTTATTTATTTCATCTCAATTCAGATCATTATACTTATATTCTTTGTCTGTCCTGTTTTAGCTGTTTATTGTCTTTTCTGATTAAACAACATTTCTCCTGTAATCACTGATTGGAGTATGACGCCCTTATATCTTTCCCCTAAAATTATAACACTCAATATAATACATAACTTCCATTCGGATTCTGCTTGATACATTCTAAAACTACACACTGTATTTTAAAAAAAGAAAAGTTATGAATATATAATATAATTAAAACAACAATCCATACCAATGCAATTCTATCGTTAATATTAATATTCATTTAAATCTTAAACATTTTACACATTACTTTTCAAATAGGTATCATACTTGTATGGGAACACTTACAAACTTTCCATAGTTACTTCCCCCCCCCCCCACTTCACTTATATTTTATAAAACATTGAGTAAATAAAATGTTCCCATTCCTTCCTAATTCAATTCTCTCATTTATTCCATTTCATTTATTTTGTTCACAAAAGTTTCATTGAATTACACTGACTATTTTATCCCACTTTTTAATCATATGTTGTTTCCAATTTTCTAACATTATTTCTAATACAAATATAACAATACAATCTGATGTACCTTTGCAGAATCACTTTTTCAGTTACATTTTCATCCATTATCTCTGAAGAAATCCTGTTTCTTTATATCTTGCTCGAAACCTTTATAACTTGTCTTCCCTTCCTTCCTCCCTTGCTTCTTCTCTCTCATCTTTTTACCCCCTTGTCTCTCCACCTCAATTTCCCTCTTCTATATTCCCCTTTTCTATTGCTTTCTAACATTATATCCACTTTTCACATAATTTTCCCTTTTTGGGCTGTATTTTTAGGTCTTAAATTCTCCATTCTCTTTCCCCCCTTTCCCCTTTCTTCCCCAGATAAAGTTACTTGTTCATTAAAGATGGCTTCTTCTTTGTCCCAATCTTCTTGTTGCACAGTCTTTTCTTGTTGTTTCTTGTAGACACAGATCGCCATTTCTAAAAATTGAAAAACGGAGCCAAAAGAGCCCTTCTCTTCTTGTTCCTCTTCTTTATACTTTTTAAATTCCATTTTCAGTTCATCCACAAGTGATGCCATTGTAAAAAAAATTTTAAGCAACCACCCAATTGTTTCTGATCATTCAAATATAATTTCCAGAAGTCCCAAAGTCACCAAGCAATCCAAATACACACAAGCTGTTTCTTTTAACACTTTCTTCTTTTTTCACTTTCTCTTCCTGGGGTTACTATTTAGTTGCAAAGTTCCAGTTAAAATATATCTTTTAGAAGTCTTATTAAGATTTACCTTTAGATTCTTTTGAATTCCAGGCAGACTCCTCCTTCCAAATCCTGCCCTTATTCTTTTCCTCTCCCTTCCCCCACACAATTTTTTTTTAGCGTTCAGAAATCTTTATTATCTCCTTGGCATTTAATTATATTTCCAGTTTAATCACCTATTGGAGCCAAAGCAGATTTTTCTGATTTCTCATTCATCTCTCTTCACTGTCAACATAAGGAAGGAGAGTGAAAAAAAAAACTTTCCCTTTTCACTTTCATTCGCTGCTTCTGAGTCTTCTTTGGGAGCGATATATCTTTTATAAAATTTAAATTCCAGAATACCTTAGTTATTGCTTCTTATCCTGGTCAGCCAAAACTTTCACTTCTTAACTTCCTCCTGCACTTTCTTTTCTGGTTGAGTGCTTCTTTGAGGCAGTCATTTCTGAATGCCGCTCTTACCACCTTCGGGAAAGGGAGTTTAGCCAGCTGAGGAGGAAAGATGTGGCTTTCCTCGACCCTGCTGGGATCTCCTCCCTCTTCACCACCTCTACGGGGTGGCTTAGCCCCGAAGCCAGCTGGCTCGGGGCGCTCCAGTGGCGAGCCCAGGCAGAAACCGTGCATGACCACAGATTCCTGCCTGCCGCCGAAGCCCTGCAAACTGGAAGTCCAAACACATTTAGTTATTAATACCTAAGGAATTGCATTTAATGATGTTTTCATCCTGTTTTTTTTGCTCCTTATCCAACATTTAGCTTCTAGCCTTGACATTCGGACCAACTTGTAGAATTTGATGGTATTAGAATTCTTGATATTTTCAGCCAAAGCCAAATAGGTTTTTATTTTTGTCTCCTGGGAAGCAATGGGTATATTTTCCTTGCCAACAGGCAGTTGGCACTGGGATATAGTGACTTCTGTCTCCACTGAGACAAATAATTTTGCTTTCCAAGAATTAAGAGAGAGTACTCTCAATTTCCATTCCCAACATTAAATATTTTTCTAGGTTTTGTAAAAATATAATTGCTGTACATAAAGTTATATGTCACACATTCACATTGGTATGCTTTTTTAGCCCTTTTTAATATCCTTTCATCTGCAATTTTGTATGAAAGGTATAACATATTATTATTGTCTCTGTGATGTGGAGGAAACAATATATGGTCCATATATTTCTTAGATGTTGCTCCTGTAGCACCCTGAATTTTACTTACTAATAGTAATTCCACTAAAATCTGAGAATGATTTTAGGACTGGGTTAGAACTCTAATATCTCAAGAAGACTAGCAAATTCCTCCAGTTGCCATTCTTTAATGCAGAAAATGATTCTTTTTAAATCCTGGTAATATAAATTTCTTTTTTTCTTTTTAAAATAATTTTTATGTTGACCTACGTCTTAGATCTTGTACTATTTTAACAATCGATGAAAAAGCAAGCAAACAAGCAAACAACAATCAAATAAGAAGACATTTGTTGAGAAGCTTTGTATTAAGTTTTAGATGTTTTTTTTAATTCACATAGTAGTTTTTTCCTTTTATTAAGCTTTAATATTATCCTTTTTTATAAAGTTACAGTCAATTAAGTTACCCATTGATTTTAGAAAACACGTGCTTTTTAACCTGTATTTTATAACATCATAAGACTTTCACCAAATGGTGGTCAGAGACTGTAATAAGGTTATCTATTTTTCTAAGGTTTCATGTTTATCTAGACCGCACTGAAAAGTCAGCAGGAAAAACTATTCTCTACCCGCAGCAGGAAATACTATTGGAGAACATGGATGTGAGTTTTCCTCCCTCTCTCCTTTCATAGATTGAATTTGGTTGGAACTTGGAAGGATCTATTTAAATTATGGGCTCCAATATCCTGCTTGTGCTAGAGTCTAACTTCAGTCTCCAAGAGATAGCTGCCCAACCTTTGTTTGAACATCTCTAGACAGGGTGTACATACCTCAAGCATTGGAAAAAGGACTTCAACTCTATTGTTACTGCTCAGGGGTGGGATTCAAATTTCTTAACAACTGGTTCTGCGGGCATGGCCTAATTAGTGGGTGGGCATGGCTTGTGGACTGGCATGGCTAGCTGGTTATGTGAAGGGGTGGGCATGACCAGGTGGTCATGGGAAACTAAATATAAGTGGTCCTCGCTTAACAGCCAATTGTTTAGCAAGTGTTCTAATTTATGACTGACCTCCCCAGAGCTACTTGACCTGTTTTTGGTGTTTTGACAGCCGTACATACACACACATGCACACACTTATGACCAGTTACAACATCCCACACAGTCTTGTGACTGAGGTTTTCTATGTTTTTTGCCAGTTTCCAACAATTCCTTCTGGTTTCTGGTTAAAAATGCCCATTGGGGAAAATGGACTTGTTTAACAACCAATGTTTGCTTAATAACCTCAAGGTTCACTTAATGATCATAGTGTTTGCTTTACCCAGGGGTATGCAACCTTAAACACTCAAAGAGCTTTTTAAAAAGGTATCTCTGTCTCTGTCTTTCTTTCTTTCTCCCTCTCTTTCATCTCTCTCTCTCTATCTCTTTCTCCCTCTCTTGTTTTTCATTTCTCTTTCTCTCTCTCATCTATAACTACTAAGATTGGAAGCTGTATTTTTATAATCCTATTTCTTTGCAGTTTTTTTCACACACAATTGTTTATATGTATCCAATACTTTCTTCCTTTCTGCTATTTATTCAAAATGGGCAATGATTTTGTATGTGTGTGTGTAGCATATGTATGTATGTGTTATGTATGTGCATGGATATATATATATATATTTCACTTTTAACGTGTGCCAGTGTACTTACAGTAAAAAAATGACAATAAGTTATCTTATCCTATCTTCCTTCTTTCCTTCCCAACACCCCATTTTGTGTTGGCTTCCCAGCCAAGTACTTACCAGGTCTGATCCTGTTTAGCTTTCTAAAATCAGCCTACTGAAATAAATACCAAATTAAACTGCCCAATAATTTACCTACCATCACTATCTTGCACCTGATTTCAATGTAAACAGCCAATCTGTAGTATTACTAAATTTTGCTAGGCACCTGCTGCATGTTATTCTCTCTTCCTTGATAATCTAGTCGAGAGGTCTCCAGACTTGGCAACTTTAAGACTTGTGGACTTCAACTCCCAGAATTCTATAGCCAGCTATGTCCACAAGTCTTAAAGTTGTCAAATTTGGAGATCCCTGACATAGATCAACCACATGTACATGAAGTACATACAAAGCACTTCCACACCATACAAATGAGTTACAAAGACAAAATGATGAAAAATGGGAGACACTGATTACAGCATAGACAAAAAAATCATATATAATTATTGGGTAGGGAATGATAGCAAAAAGGTAACATAAACCACTCATGGTTAGAACTTACTTGCTTGAGTCCCAGCACTTTAGAATGGTGCAGTCCATTGGCAGCTGTGCAAAGCCATCCAGTCCCTTAGAATTATCCATTCACTCTAGACACACATACACACATACCCCTTATCTTTCCATGAAGTCATCAAGCTCCAAGGGAAGTTCACCTATTCGTTCCCCAGGTAAACTGAAAGCCCTGCAGGGTGGGGGATGCAGCAGCAGCGAGGCAGCGATGGTGATTCTGGAGGCGTAGGGGCTTCCAGGATCGTTCCCCGCATCATCCATGCAGCTGCACACATGGTGCATCAGGGCTCCTTGCAGCCACTGTCAGACACAAGCCTCTGGCTGGGGAGAGGAGAGAATGTTCTCTTCTCTTCTCTCCTCTCACTGGCAAGCATGGCCCCAGCCCCATGGTGGCTTTTCCTTGGCCAGGAGAACGCTCTCTCCTCTCCCTGGCAAGCACGGCCCCAGCCCCATGGTGGCTTTTCCGTGGCCAGCGGGGGCTTGAGAATGCTCTCTCCTCTCCCTGGCAAGCACGGCTCTAGCCCCACGGCAGCTTTTCTGTGGCCAGTGGGAGCACAGCCCCAGCCCAGGCAAGCCTGGGGATAGGGCAGGGTGTTGGGCGACAGTGCAGCAGCCTAGGCTGGGCCGGGTCAGGTGTTAACTCGACCGGGGCTTGCTTGTAGGCTCACTCACCCAGGGAGACCAGGGCCGCAGTGAAAAGCAGGCAGCAATGGTGGGCAAAGACAGGTTAGCAATGGTCGGCGAGATTAGGAATAACTAGGTGGGGCAGGGAGTGGGCGCGATTTACTGGTTCTCCGAACTGCTCAGACTCATAACATCTGGTTCTATAGAACCGGTCCGAACTGATAGAAACCCACCCCTGCTACTGCTGCTCTAACAGCCTAATAGCCATGAATAAATGGATGCTTAAACCAGCAGCAGTTTTTTTCAGGCTCTCCTGAAAGCCAGAAAAAAGAATGAATATTTAACAAATAATCACTTTGTCTGAATCAGAATAACAGAGTTAGAAGGGACCTTGGAGGTCTTCTAGTCCAACACCCTGCTCAAAAGGAGACCCTATACCATTCCAGACAAGTGTGACTGGTCAGTCTCTTCTTAAAAGCCTCCAGTGATGGAGCACCATAATTTCTGAAGACAAGCTATTCCACTAGTTAATTGTTCTCATTCCCCTTAGTCCTAGGTTGCTTCTTTCCTTGATTAGTTTCCATCCATTGTTTCTTGTTTTGCCTTCTGGTGCTTTGGAAAAGAGGTTGACCCTTTCTTCTTTGTAGCAGCCCCTCAAATGTTACCATGTCATCCCTAGTCCTTCTTTTCACTAGGCTAGACAAACCCAATTCTGCAACCCTTCTTCATATGTTTTAGTCTCCAGTCCTCTAATCATCTCTGTTGCTCTTTTCTTCACCTTTTTCAGAACCTCTGCATCTTTTTTTTAATAATACGATGGCCAAAACTTGATGCAGTATTCTGGTTTGGTTTTACTAAGGCTTTATAAATGGTACTAACAGGTCACATGATCTTGATTATATCCCTGTTAATACAACCAAGAATTGCATTGGTTTTTTGGGGTGCTGCTGCACATTGCTGGCTCATATTTAAGGGCAAAGTCTTCATAGTCAATAAAGAATAAATTCTTACTTTGTGTGGTAATACTTTTCAGAAGAAAAATTATTTGAAAGGAGAGTATGGTGTTTATCTGTCTCTCTACTTTAGATTGCTTTTAGAACATGAGATTTGGTCCATCTTGTTCATCTCATTCTTTGGTGGAATTCTCTCTAAGAATGAGACTAAATAGAGGGAACTCCTCTGGTTTACCATTCTCACCCTGTAGAACTTCAGAATAGGAAGGATGGCCAGAAGGAGAAGGTTCTCTCCTTGGCAGAGGAAATAGCAACCAAGGTCCTATTTGGTCCAGCTTATTCCAAAGAAAACCAAAAAGGTAATGGCTGCCTGGACAGGAAGAACCTTAGGAAGCAGGCTTTATCAAAGTTGAAATGGAATACAATTTATATATAAAGTGATTCAATTTGTCCTTCACAAGTAGTGCACTCAACTCAAACCTGTTGGTCCTAATCCCTGAATTAAGGGATTACATAGTTATAAAAAGGGAGTTTTTATATGTTAAAATATCAAAAGTGGCAAAGCCCCCCTGAAATGTTCTGATTTTTTAATATCTCAAAAACCTGGCATTTTAATAGGGGTGTATAGACTTTTATATCCATTGTAGCTTTAATCTAATTTTTACATATCACAAAACTACTGCTTGCAACATCTAGATGGATGATTTTTAAAATCTGTCTAGTTGTAAACATGCGAAAACCTTGACCTGGACTTTGTGACTGTGGAGCCCTATGTCCAGGCAGTGGCAAAAGCAGTGGCTGTTTGGAATCTTGAAAACTTCTCTGCTGAGTTTCTCTGCTATCAAATTTCAGTAGTAAGTTAATACCAGCAAATGTTGTAGTCAGAGACCTCTCAGAATATTCTTCACATATATTGGATTGCCTGACGTTTCCAAACACTATATTGTTCAGATAATTAAGGAATGTGCTATTGTAGCCAAATCAATAATTACATGTGCAAAAAGGTCTTTTTTTGGCCATCACTCAGGTTGGGCATATCCAAACAATGAATGTGAATATTAAAGATACCATTTGGCCTCTTCCTAAGGACCAAATACTTTTACTGACCTATAGATGTAACCCTTGACATATCCAATTGAGGGATTATCTCTCTCTTGTAAAGAAAGGCCCAGTTCTTTCTCACAAGGGATACTCACATGATGGAGAATTGGAGTATCTGGATTGGCTGAACCAAAGCAGGCACTAAATAGAGAGTAGTTTCACCAATGAGCTTGTCATAAAGGTGAAAGTGTTAAGCAAACATAAAAATTATTGAAGCAGACAGAGGAAGACAGTTTATTTCAAAGTAAAATAGTCTCTGTTTGTGTTCGGTTCTGCTGTTCTGTGAACAGTATAAAACATAACTTACCTCTTGAGGTGGTTTTGAAATTCCACCAGTCAGTTTTTCAGTACTAGACTTGGGTATAAATGAACAGATAAATATATTCCTTTCCATTACTTGATGGACAGAGAGTACTTCACAAACAGTTTGATATTGATTTGGAAAGTTTATAAAACTTTTGGGTAATTGAAAACTGGGTTTAGTTTACCTCAGAGGCTTCCTAGTAATTTATTCAATTTAATTATTAACTATTTAAATTATAATTGTGTGATGAATCAAGATTCCAGTATTTCTGGATGAGATTTCTTGTCTGTGTAACCCTCCTGGAATTCAGAGTTTAAAGCAGTTTGTATTTCATCATGCTCATTGTACTGAATTCAAGGGTGTAACAAGCTGATGAAAGAAACACCTTAAGTACTACAAGAGTTCAAAAGCAGTTTGGGTTATTTGAAGGGTGCCTCTTCCTGATGAAATCTACTTGTCCATCAGATCAGGCAGGAGAGGGGCATGGGAGTCCATCTTTCAAGAAAGGAAGTAGACAAGGTCCTCAACATTGTCAGCACAACCACCTGTCAGTAAGTTCCTTGTCCCTCTGAATGGTGAAAGCCTCCAGGACAGTGACTAGGCAATGATTAATATGTCACTAGGGGGGGATATTTCTGGAGGCTTTTAAGGAGAACTTGGTTTGCCTTCTCCTTAAAAAAACATCACTGGACAACTTTCATACAACTGCCCAGACAACTTTCATCCGTTCCTTTTTGATGAAGGTTGTGGAAAATGTAGATGCCAGACACCTTCAGAGGGTCCTGGATGAAGCAATTGGAAATGACATTGGTCACACTTGATGATCTTTGGTGAGAATGGGGTAAGGTTATTGCAACCATTCTTGCTCGCCTTGACCTCTCAATGGCTTTCAATACCATTGACGATGGTATCCTTTTGAGTCAGGTTGGGGGGATGCAGCTGGGTGGCATGGTTTAGTGCTAGTTCGGCTCCTTTCTCAAAGCTGGTTCCAATCACTGTTGATAGGGATTGAGAGGTCCAGCCCTTGGCCGTTGCCTTGTGGTATTCTGCAGGGTTTGCTACTGTCTCCACTCCTTGCCATCATTCATATCAATCTGTTGTCCCCAATTCGGGTCTGAGCGTGGTGCTGAAGCCAATGACCAGGTGCAAGTTTTCTGATTGCTTTTTATTGAAGTACTCCAAGGAAAAGAGCACCTGGCTAAAATGCCAAGAACCAAGAACAAAGGATTAAGTAAGCTTTATACATTTTCACTCAAGAAGAAGATGAGACAAAGTGAGATAATAAGAAATATCATCTAATAAATATTTTAGTAATGATTCTACAGTTTGTTCTATTGGTCTCTAGATGTCTCTTCTCCTAAGCCTCGGCTAATGAATGCCCTAGGAGTTATCCAATACACATTTGAATTGCTGTGGGCCAACTCTATTCCTAACTTTTAGCTGAAATCTGTAAGTTGCCTAACTCTTGTTACTTTTATCATCTTTCTAACTATCCAGAATTGTTGCAAGATTTACACATGCATATTTCCTGTGGATAAGCATTCTTTGTTCTTGCCAGACTGACTCCACAATTACAATCTTCCTGATTTACTTTCAAGTGTGTGCCATGACCTGGCTTTATCTTAGCAGACAGCCCATGAAATCCATATGGGTGAAATCATCTATCACCATGGGTTCAGGTGTCTGCAGTCTTCTGACAATACCTAGTTCTATATTGCCATACCTGGTGACCCAAATGACACTGTGGCTGCCCTCTTGCAATGCTTGGAGGCTGTGGGACCTGTATGGAGAACAACAGACTTTGACTGAATTCTGGTGAGATCAACTGGCTTTGGTACATAAGGCCCTGATATCTGGGACTTGACATCTTTGAATATGGATGAGGTGGCACTACCCTGGTTTACAACATGGGGGGGGGGTCTCCTGGACTCACAACTCTGCTCAAAGAGCAGGTGGCAGTCATGGCTAGGACTGCACAATTTTGGGTTGTGCACCAATTGTAGACTTTCCTGGAACAGGAATCCCTGGGCTCTGTTGTTCTGGACCTAGATATCCTATGATTGGACTATTGTGATGTGCTCTATATGGGGCTACCTTTGAAGAGCATTTGGAAGCTACAGCTGGTGCAGATTGCGATGGCTCAGGCAGTTCTTGGGACCCAAAGAATGCCCCATATAACATCACTACCCTGTGAGCTGTATTGGCTGCCAGTCTGCTTCCAGGTGCAATTCAAGGTGTTGGTAATCACCTTTGAAGCAGTTCAAGGCATAAGACTAATTGAGGGACTGGGTACTCCATCACTGGAGTCTTTTAAGAAGTGACTGGAGAACCACTTGTTTGAAATGGAATATGGTCTCCTGCTTGTGCAGAGGGTTGGACTAGAAGAACTCTAAGTTCCCTTCCAACTCTGTTATTATTATTTTCTTATGAAAGGATTTTTACCTTGGATAGTTATATAAAAGGCAAATGTCCATGTTTTCAACCCAACTTATATGTACTCTAAATTGTTACAATGAATGTACGAAAACAAGAACTTATTTGAACCCAGAGTCCAAAGGTAGAGATGTTAGTAAATTATTACTCTGCATTGACAGCAGCAAAGTAACACATTGTTTTTTTTTAAAAAAAAAGGATTAGAGAAAGTATATTATTTAGATGAGACTGGGGCTCCAGTTAGCCTTCTTCTTGCAATCTTGTCTCATTTAAACAGTTTCTGGGAATTTTGAAGAGGAAAACAACTCAGAGGAGGATGGAGCTAACGTGGACAGGTGTTCTGCTTCTTCTCTGTATACTTTTCATCCTTTTCTCATCTTTCCAAATGTACCAGAAAAAAGGGCAGCTGCCCCCTGGACCTACTCCATGGCCTATTCTGGGGAACCTCTTGCAGCGAGATGTACTACCTTTGTATTTACATTATCAAAAGGTAAGGCTAGTTAACTATTGTACTTCGTGGAAGTTTCTGATGATTACTTTGAAAGATACCTATACCTTCTTTAATTGAATTAGTTTGATTTATTCTATAAACAACTACTTTTATTTGGGGGCTCATGTGTATCTTTAACAGGAATGATAGTATAAAGTCACCTTGTAACAATCTGATAAACCCGCAATGGAAGTTTCAAAGTTCACTAAAATATGTAGTAACAAGAAAACCTTTAGAAAAATAAATCTATGAACCTCAAATTTGCTTCATTTGATTTAACATCAAATTTACTGAAACCTCCCCTTCCTCTAGCTCCCCTGTTTGATTTCAGGTTGTTGAAATGCAGATACAACCTCTGTCCTAATAAACTTCATCTGGGCTGCAAAAATCCAGATGATCATTAAATGCCAACAAAGACATGCAGAAACACAAACTCTTTCCTATAGTATTAGAGAAATCCAGTTCCTTGAAGCCCATTTAGATTACCAGAGATGGTTTATCTTCATTTTGTTCCTGCTTCCATCCTTCAAATGGATCAATTATTCTCTTCCATGCACAGTTTTTTCACCTGTAACCTTTAATGGTTAAAAAAATCAAACAGCCCATTAGTATATTCTATTTCACTAGCCCTCTGTAATATGATTCCTTGCACATTGTTTGAAGCACTCCTATATATTCTTTCCTTATGTCCACTTTCCATTCAGTCTGTTGGGAAATTGATCTATATCTATCTATCTATCTATCTTATTATTTTTCATGAAATACATCAAATTTTCTTTTTGTAATAATTTTACATTCATTCCTACCTTTTTCACTTCTTTCCTTTTCTTCTGACTCCATTTTGTCATGGCCTGCCCTTATGGATTTCTTTATTTATAGCAATAGCACCAAGAATTATATACTGTTTCATAGTATTTTACAGCCCTCTCTAGTGGTTTACAGAGTTGGCATACTGCCCACAACAATCTGGGTCCTCATTTTACAACCTCAGAAGGATGGAAGGCTGAATCAACTTTGAGCCTGGTGAGATTCGATCTGCCAAATTGCAGGCAGTCTGCACTCTGGAGAAGTAGCCTGCAGTACTGTATTCTAAGAACTGGAGACTAAGACATATAAAGAACGGTTGCTGGGATTGGGTATATCTAATTTAATGAAAAGAAGGACTGGGGTGACATGATAGCAGTGTTCCTGTGATGACCCGAGCCGTGGCACAAAGATAACATAGTCAGATAAATAATAAGGGTCCCTGTATTATCTCCAATTGTGCCCCCAATGTCCAGGTTACCTTCTGGCTGGAGAAAAACTCTCCCAGGAACAACCTTTGACTGCAGAAAATTAAGTCCAAACAGGGTAAACGCAACCTGTAATTTAAAGACCAAACAAGCCAAACTGAAGTAATTAGCTTGGCAGGGCAGGAGCAAGAATTTCAGACTTGAAAGCATGGCAAAACTCACACAGTTGGGAAGACTTCACAACACAGATAAGCCATGACAAGACAAGATACACAAGATAAAGTCACATTTGCTCCCAACAGCCTGCCCCATGCAGCTTGCTTTTTTTTTTTTTTAATAAACTGTGTTCTCAGCTGTGGCTAATGAAGGGAATCAGGGCCCTTTCCTCCCCTGTAAGCCACGCAACCCACATTGCTCTCTTCTCCATTCCTCCCTGCATCCCATAGGATGAAGAGGAGGTGGGCCTGGGTCTTCCTCTGAATTACCTCTCTCTTGTTCTACCTCTTCACTAGACTTCTACCTCTACCTAGACTTTGCTCTTCACCAGTTTCCTCCACAGCCAATGGAGCCATACTCCCACTCCCTATCAGCTGTTCAGCTTCCTCCTCGGATTCGGGCATGACAGTTCCAATACCTCAGGGGCTGTCACAAACAAGAGGGAGTCAAGTTGTTCTCCAATGCACCTGAATGCAGAACAAGAAAGAATGGATGGGATCTAATCAAGGAGAGAAGCAACCAAGAAATAAGGACAAACTTCCTGATAGATAGAACAATTAATCAGTGGAATAACTTGTCTCCAGAAGTTCTGAATGCTCCAACACTGGAAGTTTTTAAGAAGAGATTGGACAATCATTTGTCTAAAGTGGTGTAGGACAGGGGTGTCAAACTTACGACTACACATTGTTGTCATGTGGTGTATTGCAACTTTTTTCTCCTTTGCTAAACTGGGGGTGGGGGTGGCCGGTGTGTGACCCATCTGTCCTGCGGGCCGTGAGTTTGACATCTGTCCTGCGGGTCATGAGTATAGGGTTTCCTATCTGACCAGGGGGTTGGACTAGAAGAACTCCAAGGTCCCTTCCAACTCTGTTATTCTGTTTAGTAATATTTCTGTTTGCATTTAATATTTTTTGCAAACAATCAGCATTTACATCTAACAAAATTCATTGTATCCTTTCAAATTCTTTAACCTTAAAAGGAAAAAAGTACTTTTTTCCATCCATTTTAAAGCATTAAACTTTTTAAAAAAATGTTTGTAAAATTAGTAAGTTCTAATACATCTTTTTAAAAATTTCCTCTTAACATACACAGTTTAAAATTTGCTTTCAGTAATATTTCACAAGCTTTAAATATTTCTCAAAAATTATGTATAAAGAAATTTTTTTCAAACTCATTTTATAAACACAAAGCACAAGCTGCATTAGAGCTTTCTTTCAGTAACATAGATCAAACCAATACAAAACAAACTAACTTCAATTAACTCAATAAATTTAAATCAGTCCTTCCAAGTTATCCTTGTAGAATTTTTTTTCTTTTTGTATTCATTCATTTAAAAGACTCTAAACTTTTCTTTCAATTAATACATCTTTTTATTTAACTGCCTCTTAGCATAGATACTTTCCAATACACTTTCAATAATATTTTACAATCTTTAGGAATAAGTTAATCACTATATATAAAGAAAAAAAATGCATTTTCAAACCCACTTTATATTAAAGGTTTCTTTCCATTACAAATATCAAACGGATAAAATTCCATCCTGATTCAAATAGACTCATTAAGTTTAAATCACTCCTTCCAGCTTATCTTCATAGAATAATTTTTTTCTTCTTCTCTGAAACGTCAATCAAGTAATTATAAACTTTTCTTCTTCTCGAGGATTCCTCAGCTGTGTTAGTATCAATAAAGAAAAAGTCCCAAACTTGTCCTATTGAAAATTGCAGATTTTCTTGAAACTCTTCTTTCAATTGTGTTGGGAACCATCATAATAAAGATTGGTATCAGGTTAATATTCCAAAATTGCAATTGGCTCCTTTACATTGTCAGCTACTTGTGAAATTGCTTGCGTAGTTTAGTAGATTTCTACACACAATTGCATCTCTGAAGTAGTTTAAATAGTTTATTTTAACATCCTTGGAATATAGCTGGTCTGTTTTATTAAGAATTTTTCAAATACATCTCCAATTATTTCTTTCTCCATCTTCTTAACTTATTTAGTCAAAGTGTATGTTTTTTTTATATATCACTTAAATTTGTTGGCCAATCAGGATTCATAAAAAATAGACAGTTTTAACTACCCACAGAAAAAAAGACAAGCTACAAATCATTTACAAATGGAAACCTAGATCCACAGCTTTCTACTCATATTTCACCATCAAAGTTAAAAGAAAAGATACTCCGTACTTCCTTATTTTAGCTTACCTTCAGTATCTTTCTTACTTTTTGTTCAACAATAAAAATATCCCCCAAATGGCACAGATCTTCAAAAAGGAATAACAGGATGGGGCTAAAGAAAGTCTCTTCTAGCTTAATAAAGATTAATAATCCTTAAGAGTGATTAAGAAATGACAGGCACAACTTACTATCCATTTGAAAAAATACATTCCAAAAATTGCTGCTTTTCAAATAAAATGATTGCAACCCTGCCCTGCCCCCGGCTGCCATGCTCTGAAGCACATCTCCTGAAACTAACTTGCAGACCGCTGCTGTATGGAGGATCAATGATTCTAGAACTCTCCCTAACCCAGGAGAGTCATATAAACTAAAGGTTCCTTCTGTTGATAAGTTGAAAAAGTGACACTCTAGAGAAAAACCCTTCTCGGGAAGCCGCAATGATCCTTCCCTGGGTGTGTTGTCAGTTGGTCAGCTTCACCAGAAGTCCCAAGGCCTGTCCTTGACACAACAAATAATCACTTGACCAGCTTTAAGAAGCTCTCATGAATAGTTTTCAGGCTTAGTTTTCCCTTTGCAACACATAACTTTTTTTTGTTAATGGTAAAAATAGAACGTCTGCATTTTGATCCTTTTGTGCTAGTATGTCAGAAGAATAACCAAAGTACAGTTTTATTTGGAGCAGCTCAAACTATTCTCTGCAAGCTAGGTTCTATAGTCCACAGATACCCATGAAGGCCAACATACCATAATCGGTCACCCATCAACTAGAAGATTTATGCCATGTACTAAATCATAACCATATTGGCGTAATTGGTAGGAATTAAAAGTTATTGAAGTTTTGGCAAATTTAAGAAGTATTTCAAAAATACTTTATAATAATTTCATCAAAAATGCTTTATTACCTAATTAACTGGATTTTCATCTAATTCTACCCTTAGCTTGCTGTGAAATATGGACCTCTCTTTACTGTCTGGAATGGATCAAGACCAGCCGTTGTTCTTTGTGGGTACAAGGTGGTAAAAGAAGCTTTGGTAGATTATTCAGAAGAATTTGGTGGGCGAACTGAAATGCCTGCAAGTAATCGAATGTTCCAAAATAAAGGTTGATCCTCTTTCATTTTTTATTAGTTATTGTTTTTTTTAAATTTTCTGTACAAATTATCTGAATGTCAATAATATTGATAGTTGTGAAAGTTTCACTTGAAATGTCTTGTAAAGATGTACATTTGGTCATGCTTCTTGAAAAAGGAAGAAAATATTTTTTCACCATTTCCTTTCCAATGGTCACTTCTTAAGTCTGCTCAGATTGTTGCTTACATGCAAAACAACAACAACAAACAACAACAATAATTTGACCTTTAAATTGGTCCTTTGGAATACATACAAATGGTTTACCAATGAAGATTTTTTTTGGCTTATGCTACCTGGATTAATGTTGAATATCAATTTCATGTACCTTCAAAATCATTTGGATTTTGAAGAAGCAAGATAGAGAAAATGTATTTTTATGTTTTATTTATTTATTTGTTGAGCATGTATTAGATAACAGATATAAGTATAAAGATGATTATTAATACATGAATGGATACAAATAAAAGGGAACATTAGGACAGGGACAGTAGGCAAGTTGATGCACTTAGCATGCCCCTTACAGACTTCTTAGGAAACGGGTGAGGTCAACAGTAGACAGTCTAAGGTTAAAATTTTGGGGGCTTGAAGAAGAAACCACAGAGTCAGGTAGTGTATTCCAGGCATTAACCACTCTATTGCTGAAGTTGTCTTTCCTACCATTGAGTCTGATGTGCTTTACCCTGAGTTTGTATCTATTGTGTGCTCATGAAGCTGAAGTAGTCATTGATGGGTAGGACATTGCAATAGATAATTTTATGTACCATGCTTAGGTTGGACTGAAGGCAGTGGCATTCTAAGTTGTCTAAGCCTAACATTTCAAGTCTGGTGGCATAAGGTATTCTGTTGTGAGTAGAGCATTGGAAGACTCTTCTCATGAAATATCTCTGGACTCTCTCAATTGTATTAATTCCTATATGCAATGTGGGTTCCAGACAAATTATAGTGATGTCTTTAAGACTGATGTCTTTAAGATTTGATGTTGGAGAAGATTCCAGAGAAAACTCTTGAGAATATCATGGATACCCAAGAAAACAAACCATTGAACAAATCAGTCCAGAATTTTCACTCAAAACACAGATGGCTAGAGTTATATGATCATATTTCAGAAAGATTGTACAAAGGCCTAGCCCTCTAGAGAGAGTTGTAATTGTGGGAAATGTTGTAGGAAGGATAGATGATGGAATTAGTTACAATGATGACAACTATGTCAAAGTCCTCAAGAACTAGGTGGGAGAGAAGATGTAATGGACAAAGTCTATGTGGTTGCTTATAATTGACAGTGACTTGGTGGTACATAATCAAACAACCAAGTAAGAGAACAATTGGAAGTGACTTCTTTTTTGTGTACAAAAGCTCTACTATTCAAAAATATCTGAACTGAAGCAACTCCCATTTTTCTCTGCTTACTGAAAATTGCGTCTTAGTACAGAAATCTTTCCATGACTGGTCTAGAAATCTTTCCATGACCTGTCCCTCTTCATATCAGACTTATAGTAACTTGTGACATGTTTTCCACAACCTCATTCATTCTTCTCTTAACATGAGAGCACTCAAGAATGAATAGATGAAAACTCTGCACTTCATCTAATTAGCAATTCAAGCATGAAGGCTTGTTTTCTTTAAATGTGGGCTGGGAAAAAATAGTAATGTATAGTTTTTTCCCCTTCTGCAAAATTTGAGAACTGATATCACAGTGTGATCTGTATCCCATGTCTTTGGTTTCAGGTCTGACCACTACTGATGAGAAGAAATGGAGGGAGCTGCGACGGTTCACACTGTCCACCTTGCGAGATTTTGGGATGGGGAAGAAAAGAATGTCTGAGAGGGTGCAGGAGGAAGCTCTTTGTCTGGTGGAGGAAATAGCTACCACAAAAGGTTAAAAAAAAAAAGAATCTGGAAAGGATTTGTTGCATTAAACTAAGTTGCAGAAAAACTAGATTGTAAACCTAAACTCAAATCCATAGCACTTAAATGCGTGTAAGAAAGAAAAACTTAGATAGGCAGTGAATGTCCTCCCTCCCTTTTATTTTCACAGTATTGTTCAGTAGCAAAAGGAAAAGTACTAGATCTATTTCTCTCTCTTTTTTATCCAGTGTCAGCTTTTGGCTTGATAAAATTACAGGCTTGTGGAGAAGGGCTGAAATCTTACTGTGGCTACAGCACTGAGAGATCAGAAATCCTAGGAAATTGTTTAATGGGGCAATTATGGCTTTATAAAATTACAACTTTGCCCCAAACTAGTGAAATGTTAGCCTGGATGCAATAAGATACATCAAGCTAATTCAGAAACCAGCAAAAAACTTTATGGATAAATGAGACAGGTAAACTAAGGGAGGTAAGGAACACACACATAAGAATAGGCTCCAAGAAGGACAGAGATCTGTAAGACAACATGGATTTGAATTAAAGGATTGCATATAGAATTTATTCAGGAAGTTGAAGTAGCTTTGGAAGCCATCCTTGTGGCCATGTCTCTTCTGGAAAGAGATACAAAAAGATATAGGAAAAAACGTGTATTGGATTATTTCTTCTTTAAAAAAAATGTTAGCAGGAGAGAAGGATGGAGATAACAGAGTGCTTGGTTAAAACTGGAAAAAGAATCAAAAAGTTTCTTTAAAACTCACGTAAACATAATGCTATATTAAACACCAGGCAAAATGAGGAGCCAACAAAGGGCAAGATGGGTAATTTAAACGGAAAAATGAAGCCATGGTGATGATTTGCTTTTTGGGGGGAGTTTGCATGAGGGTGGAAAACTGTGAAAGGCACTTTGGGGCTGAATTAAGCAGCCATAAAAAGGATTACTTTAGTGAGTTGTGACACCTTTGTAATATAACATTTAGTGGACAAATTTCTGGAATGGGAAGGGACAAATAATGGAATGACTAGTAAGGGATGTTATTTAAAGAAATATAGAAAGAAAACAGGAAAAGAAAGAGTTAAGAAGGAGGGAGGAAGGATGAGTCAGGAGAGCTCAGTTAAAAAAGGAGGCATTACCTTCAAGGAGATGAAGACGGGAAGGGACAAGGTCCAAACGGACCTAAACCGTCTCACAGAGACGGTGATCATGAAGGGCATATCCTGTGGTTGATCCAGGAGAAGTCCCTTTTGCCGGTGGCAGAGAGGCAGCCCCAAAGCTGCTGAAGTCGGGACAGCTCCGGAAAGGAAGAGGCTGAAAGAAAAAGTGTGTCAGCTGGGTGAGAATTTTTCTTTTTTTTACTAATATTTTGAGACTTGAAAGGACACTCTAAGTATAAGAAGAAACCTGTGAGATTTTTGACAAAACTGAATAAGCAGCGTCTTTTAAAGGGAGATGTCAAAGTGAAGCTTGGCTTTTTTTTCCTTACTTTTTTTTTAAAACTGGACTTTATCGCAACTCAGCAGCTAACTGGACTGAATTTTCCTTTATATATATATATATATGTATATGTGTGTGTGTGTGTGTATATGTATATGTATATGTGTGTATGTATATATATATATATATATATAAAAATATGTATACTTTCTTATTCTCCTTCTTGATTTCTTAATTTTTTTAGACCAGAGGCTCCCTTTGGTTACTTTTTAAAAAATATATACATGTATATATTTTCTCTCCTTTTTTAACCTCAATTACGTTTTCCTGGGAGGAGGGGGAAAGTGAGAACTAAGAAACTTTGCAACACTGCCAACTAGAGGCTTGAAAATATTTTACTTGAAGTGGAGAGAACTGTGAAAGACTCCTTCTCAAGGGCATTTCAACTTGATAAGATAGAGGGAAGAGCGCGGCAGAATATTATTACAGGTGTTCTTCTGGACTTCTATAAACAATTTAACACTTGAAGTTTGGCTTTGAAGCTTGTGGAGAAGAGAGTCATAATAAGAGCCTTGGATAATTAAACAAAGTGCAGTGTGTTTTCTTATCTTCTTTTAGTTGTGTTACCCCTCCTTACCAGCTTTACTGTATTTTGGTTCTTGCTTTTTATTTTAAAGGGAAAGCCTCCGAATTTTTCTCCTTTTCTTTGTTTCCTTTTTTCCATAAAAAAGAAGATACTTTAATTCAGATTGTTTGGGATACAATGAAGGCATATGCCAGAGGCTTGATAATAGATTACATAAGAAAAAAGAATATCAGGAAAAGGCAAGCCACTAAAGCCTTGGAAGACGAGTATAAAAGACTTGAAAAAGAATTACAGAAAATGCCACAAAAAAAAAAAAAGATATTAAATTGAAATTGGACATAATTAAACATAAAATGGGTCTAATAGAGAAAGAAGAACTGGCACAGAAAATTAGAAGCACTAAACAGAACTATTTTGAAGATGCAAATAAACCAGGTAGATGGCTAGCATATAAATTGAGAAAGGAGAAAAAATCAAGGAAAATATCGCAGTTAATAGATGACCAAGGCCAAGTTTGCCATGGTAATAAGGAGAAAAAGGAAATTATTAGAGACTTCTATGGGCAACTATATAAGCAAGAGAATATTGATGAGGAAAAAGTCAAACAGTATTTACAGAATGCTAATTTACCTAAGATATCTAAAGAGACTGAAGAAATGCTAGAAAGCAATACAACAATGATGGAATTAACTGAAGCACTTAAGAAACAAAATAATGGGAAAGCACCAGGTCCAGATGGGCTTCCGGCAGAATTCTACAACACTACAAGAATCATTGAGCATTCCATTGTTAGAAGTTATGAATGAAGCTATGTCAAAGAAGATGATACCTAAAACATGGTCAGAGGCTTATATTACACTTATTCCAAAAGAAGAGGCTGATCTACTGCAAATTAAGAACTATAGATCTATTTCTTTATTAAATGCAGACTATAAAATCTTTGCTTCAATCTTAGCAGAAAGACTTAAAAAATATTTAAATAATTTCATTCATCCAGACCAAAATGGATTTCTGCCAAAGAGACAAATTAGAGACAATAAGAGAGTAATCCTGGATACTTTGGAATACTATGAGGCACATCCTGAAAAGCAAATAGCTTTGGTATTCCTAGATGCTCAAAAGGCATTTGATAATGTGAACTGGAGATTTATGTTACTACTATTGGACCAGATGGGTTTTGCCAGAAAATTTATTCAAGCAATAGAAGCCATATATCATAAGCAAACGGCAAAGGTAATGATGGAGGGAGAACTTACAGATTTTATTAATACAAGAAAAGGCACAAGACAAGGATGCCCCCTGTCTCCTTTGCTATTTGTATTGACCTTGGAACTGTTGAATAGAAATATTAGAGATGACAAAAGCATAAAAGGAATGAAAATTAAAAAGGAAGAATTTAAATTGCAAGCCTTTGCGGATGACTTAGCCTTTGTTTTGGAAGACCCTTTAGAAACAGCTCCAACAGCTATTGGAAAAGACAGAGACATATGGCGAAGTGGCTGGTCTGAAAATAAATAAAGATAAAAGAAAGATCTTGACAAAGAACATGCTACTAAGACAAAGAGAAGAACTGGCAGACGTGTTGAAAATCCAAGTCACGAACAAGGTCAAGTATTTGGGGATATACTGGACATCAAGATGTAGTACATTAAAAGAGAATAATTATATTAAACTTAAACAACAGACAGCCTTAGATTTGAAGAAATGGGAAAATTTACAATTGTCACTAATAGGGAGAATTTCAACAATCAAGATGAATATTTTACCCAGAATCTTATATTTGTTTCAAACAATACCAATTAGGCTCAGAAAAGACTATTTTGAAGACTTAAATAAAATTGTGTTGAAATATATATGGCAAGGTAAGAAAGCGAGAATAAAGCTAAACCTCTTGCAAGATGCTAGAATTAGAGGAGGTTTTGGCCTGCCTAATTGGGAGTTGTACTACCAAGCTACAAATTTGATGTGGGTCAAGGAATGGATAATATTAAGAAAGATTAGATTGTTGACACTAGAAGGTCATGATTTGCTGTTGGGTTGGCACGCCTTTTTATGGTATAAGGGAACTAAAACACAGGGTTATTTTAGAAGACATTATATATGGGAGTCTTTGTGGTCATTCAATATTTCACCATATCTAATTGTTTGTTCCTTTTTATATATTATAGGATGAGAAAATGCTTCAATAGTCAATAGCCAGACTGGAATTGTCAAATAACATTGCCTTTTAGTCTTCTCCCAATTTAACAAAAAAGCCTCCCGTATATAATGTCTTCTAAAATACCCCTGTGCTTTAGTTCCCTTGTACCACAAGAAAGCGTGCCAACCCAGCAACAAATCATGTCCTTCTAATGTCAACAATCTAGTATTTCTTAGTGTTATCCATTCCTTAACCCACATCAAATTTGTAGCTTGATAGTATCCTCCTCTTATTCTAGCTTCTTGCAACAGTTTTAATTTTATTATCACTTTCTTTCCTTGCCATATATACTTCAGCACTATTTTATTTAAATCTTCAAAGTAGTCTTTCCTTAACCTAATTGGAATTGTTTGAAACAAAGGCCTTCTGTGTATCTAAAAATATCAAAGCTATTTGTTTTTCGGGATGTGCCTCATAATATTCAAAAGTATCTAAAATTGTTCTCATGTTGTCTTTAATTTGTCTCTTTGGCAGAAACCCATTTTGATCAGGATGAATAAAGTTGTTCAAATATCTTTTAAGTCTTTCTGCCAATATTGAAGCAAAGATTTTATAGTCTTAGTTTAACAGGGAAATAGGTCTATAGTTCTTAATTTGTTGTGGGTCAGCGTCCTCCTTTGGAACAAGTGTAATATATGCTTCCGACCACGATTTGGGTATCCTCTTCTTTGACATAACTTCATTCATAACTTCTAGTAATGGAAGATTCAACGATTTTTTTTTTATAATTTTTTTTAATTGTTTTTTAACATACAAACACAACAACAAAACATAAAAGCATCAGCTCCCCCATATTTTTATATAAACAGTAAGTCGGTTGGTCCATCAGTTTTGTGCATCCATCTCATAGTCACAATTACAATTACCTTATATAATACTCTTATCAATACAAATTTATGAATCATAGTATCGCTATTAAAAAAAAAAGAAATTTGACTAAACTTTTATTCGATCATGCCTTTATGAGATAACTATATTTTAAATACTTTATTCTAAAACAAATCTTATAATCATACCAATTCTATCCTAAATAGGAAAGAAAAAAAAAGAATCAAAAAAACTATTATATAAATATAATATCAAACACCAATAAAAAGAAAGGGAAAATAAAATCAATATTATTCCTTATTGTCTAACTTTTATATTTTAGTATTTCATCATTCAACCATTGATAGAAAAGATCCCAAACTAAATAGAATTGTTTATCTTCTTGCTCTCTAATTTCAAAAGTCAATCTACTCATCTCAGCACATTCCAAAATTTTCTTTACAACTTCTTCTTGCAATGGAATTTTCTCATTTTTCCAATTTTTGCAAATACAATCCTAGCAGCAGTCAATACATTTACAATCAAATATTTCAACTCTTTACTATAAGTATCTGGTAGGATTCCCAATAAAAAAACTCCGGTTTCAAGTCTATATGCTTCTTTGTCATTTTTCCAGCCACATGTGGATTTTAGTCCAATATTTTCTAGCATCCTCACAAGTCCACCACATATGGTAGTATGAACCAGGTTTCTGATGACACTTCCAGCATTTTTCGGATTTGTTCTTGAACATTCTTGCTATCCTTGTCGGGGAAAAATGCCACCTGTAAAACATCTTATACAAGTTTTCTTTATAGGCTGTAGACATTGTCATTTTATAATTTTGCAACCATAATTTCTGCCATTTCTCTAAATCAATCCCATATCCAAAATTCCTCCCCCACGCAATCATAGTTTCTTTAACTTGTTCTTCCTCAAGCTTAATTTGCAATAAATAACCATACAGTTTTTTAATCACCTTTTCATCAGTACCCATCAAAATCTTATCTAAGTCAGTTTGTTTATCATAAAATCCCTCTGCTTTGGAATCCTCATAGTACTTTGAATGTATTTGCAGATATGAAAACCAATTCATCTGTATACCTTGTTCTTCCAGTTTTTGCATCGATTTAAGTTCACCCTTTTCATCTAATAATTCCCCATAGCTAACTGTTTGTTCCTTTTTATAAATTATAGGATAGGAGAACGCTTCTATCGTCGATAACCAAACTGGAATTTTCAAATAACACTGTTTTTTTATCTTCTCCCAATTTAACCACAGAGACTCCCGTATATAATGTCTTCTAAAATACCCCTGTGTTTTGGTTCCCTTGTACCATAAAAAAGCATGCCAGCCCAACAGCAAATCATGACCTTCTAATGTCAACAATCTGGTTTTCCTTAATGTTATCCATTCTTTAACCCACGTCAAATTTGCAGCTTGGTAGTACAACTCCCAATTAGGCAGACCAAACCCTCCTCTAAATCTAGCATCCTGTAAAAGCTTTAACTTTATTCTTGCTTTCTTGCCTTGCCATATATACTTCAAAACAATTTTATTTAAATCCTCAAAATATTCTTTTCCAAGCCTAATTGGTATTGTTTGAAACAAAAATAAGATTCTGGGTAAAATGTTCATCTTAATTGTTGAAATCCTTCCTATTAATGACAGTTGTAAGTTTTCCCATTTTTTCAAATCTTGGGCTATCTGTTGTTTAAGTTTAATATAATTGTTCTCCTTCAATGTACTACATCTTTTTTTTTTTTTAATAATTTTTTTTTATTTTTTAATAACAAAATAAACATAAACATACATAACAAAATAAACATAAACATACCACAAAAACATAAAAAGATCCTTCTTCATAAATTTACATACAGTGCATCGATTGGTTTACCACTTTTTTTGTGCATCCATTTCCTAGTCACCAGTATAATTATATTACATAATAGCTCATATTATCAATCAACAATTGTATAACCTAATATCATCACTAAAAAAAAAAAAATCATTTTAATTTTGTTAATTCATATTTTAACGAGATAACTATAGTTTGCTTAATTTATTTTGCAATAAATCATAAGATCATACCAAATCTACCTTAATAATGTTTTATAAAGATAATATTAAGAAAAAAAAATTTTTATGCTAAATCTGAATATTCTATCATTATGTTTTATTATCTAACCATTGATAAAAAGATCCCAAACTTCATAAAATTGTTTATCTTCTTGTTCTCTGATTTCAAATGTCAATTTGCTCATTTCAGCACAATCCAATATTTTCTTAATAATTTCTTCTTCTGATGGAATTTTCTCACTCTTCCAGTTCTTAGCAAATACAATCCTAGCCGCTGTTAATATATTTACAATCAGATACTTCAAATTTTTATTATATATATCCGGTAAGATTCCCAATAAAAAAATCTCTGGTTTCAAGTCTATATGTGTCTTTGTCATTTTTTCCAACCATATGCGTATTTTAGTCCAATATTTTCTAGCGTCCTCACAAGTCCACCACATATGGTAGTATGAGCCAGGTATCTGATGACATTTCCAACATTTTTCAGATTTGTTCTTAAACATTCTTGCAATTCTTGTCGGGGAAAATGCCACCTGTAAAACATCTTATACAAGTTTTCTTTATAAGCTGTTGACATTGTCATTTTATAATTTTGAGACCACAATTTTTCCCAATTCTCCAAATCAATCCCATATCCAAAATTCTTCCCCCAAACAATCATCGTTTCTTTAACTTGTTCCTCCTCTAATAAAATTTCCAACAAATAAGTGTATAATTTTTTAATCATTTTTTCATCAGTACCTGTCAAGATCCTGTCTAGATCAGTCAATTTATCATAAAATCCCTCCACTTTAGAATCTATAAGATACCTTGAATGTATTTCGCATATGAAAACCAATTCATCTTTATGCCTTGTTCTTCTAGTTTTTGCATTGTTTTAAGTTCACTCTTTTCATCCAATATTTCCCCATATCTAACTGTTTGTTCCTTCTCATATATTATAGGATACGAAAAAGCTTCAATAGTTGATAACCAGACTGGGATTTTCAAATAACATTTTCTCTTAATTTTCTCCCAATTCAACCATAAAGACTCCCTTATATAATGCCTTCTAAAATAGCCCTGTGATTTGGTTCCCGTACTACATCTTGACGTCAAGTATATCCCCAGATACTTAACCTTGTTTGTAACTTGAATTTTTAACAGTTCTGCCAGCTCTTCTCTTTGTTTCAGCAACATATTCTTTGACAAAATCTTTGTTTTATCTTTATTTATTTTCAGACTAGCCACCTCCCCATAGGCCTCTATCTTTTCCAACAGCTTCGAGGCTGTTTCTATAGGATCTTCCAAAATGAAGACTAGATCATCTGCAAAAGCTTGTAGTTTGAATTCCTCCTTTTTGATTTTCATTCCTTTTATAGTTTTGTCTTCTCTGATATTTCTATTCAACACTTCCAAAGTCAATACAAATAACAAAGGCGAAAGAGGACAATCTTGTCTTGTACCTTTTCTTATATTAATAGAATCTGTAAGTTCTCCCTCCATCATTACCTTAGCTGTTTGTTCATTATAAATTGCTTCTATTGCTTGAATAAATCTTCTAGCAAAGCCCATCTGTTCCATTAAGAGTACCATAAACCTCCAATTTACATTATCAAATGCCTTTTGAGCATCTAAAAATATCAAAGCCATTTGCTTTTCAGGGTGCGCCTCATAATATTCCAAGGTGTCCAAAATTACTCTCATATTATCTCTAATTTGTCGTTTTGGCAGGAACCCATTTTGATCTGGGTGAATAAAGTTATTCAAATACTTTTTAAGTCTTTCTGCTAATATTGAAGCAAAAATTTTATAGTCTGCATTTAATAAGGAAATCGGTCTATAATTCTTGATTTGAAGTAGGTCCGCCTCCTCTTTTGGAATAAGTGTAATATAAGCCTCTGACCATGTTTTAGGAATTATCTTTTTTACCATCACTTCATTCATAACTTCTAACAGTGGAATACAAAATAATTCTTGAAAAGTTTTATAAAATTCTACAGGAAATCCATCTGGACCTGGTGCCTTTCCATTATTTTGTTTCTTAAGTGCTTGGCTTAACTCCATCATTGTTATATTGCTTTCTAGCATTTCTTCAATCTCTTTAGGTATCTTAGGTAGATTTACATTCTGCAAGTATTGTTTAACTTTCTCCTCATCAATATCTTCTTTCTTATACAAATGTTTATAAAAATCATAAATAATTTCTTTTTTCTCTTTGCTGCCATAACAAGTTTTACCTTGGTCATCTATTAACTGCAGTATTTTCCTCGACTCTTTCTCCTTTCTCAGTTTGAATGCTAGCCATCTACCTGGCTTATTTGCATCCTCAAAATAATTCTGTTTAGCATTCCTAATTTTCTGTGCCAGTTCTTCTTTCTCTATTAAGTCCATTTTATGTTTAGTTATATCCAGTTTCAGTTTGACATCTTTTCTGTGTGGTATTTTCTGTAGTTCTTTTTCAAGTCTCTTATATTCATCATCCAAGGCTTTAAGAGTTTGCCTTTTCCTAATATTCTTTTTTCTTGTATAGTCTATTATCAAGCCTCTAGCATAAGCCTTCATTGTGTCCCAAACATTCTGTATTGAAGTGTCTTCTTTTCTCTTTAAAGAAAAAGGCCAATTCTTTCTCCATCCATTGTATAAATTCCTTATCCTTTAAGATAGTATTATTTAATGTCCATCTCGATCTTTTCCTTTGTCCCTTCCATTTAATTGTCAATGGGTTATGGTCAGCCCAAGTGCTTGTTTCAATATTTACTTCTTGAATACTAGACATTAAATCTGTTGAAATCCAAATCATATCCAGTCTGGACCATGATAGATGCCTATTTGAATAAAATGTAAATTGCTTAGATTTATTATTTCTTTCTCTCATATGTCTTTTAAAGTTAATTCATCTATCATTTTAAAAAGGATTTAGGAAGAGTTTTTCTATTATGCTTTACTGCTGTTGCGATATAATCAAGTTTATTATCCACAATTCCATTAAAGTCTCCCATCATAATTGTATTAGCATAGTCTAGTTCAGCGATCTTAGTATGTAGTTTTCTATAGAATTCTTCCTGTTTATCATTCGGGGCATAAATTGCAGTCAAAAGTATCTTTCTATTGTTGTCCATTATTTCTACCATTAATATTCTCCCATCATCATCTGTATAAATCATTTTTGCTGGGATGGCCTCTTTAATATATAAAACCACCCCTCTTTTCTTGGATTGTGTCAAAGAGATAAACAATTTCCCTAATTTTGGTTGTAATAACAATTGTTCATGTTGCTTTTTAATATGAACTTCTTGTAAGCAAATTATGTCAAACTTTAATTTCATTAATTTATGGAAAGTCTTCCTTCTCTTAGCAGCTGAATTCAGTCCATTTATATTCATTGTAATCAGTTTTTTCTCTTCCATAATTATGTTTTATATTTAGATTTAACCACTCTTGTGGGTCTTGCCTCACGTTGATCTTTAATATCCACTTGTCCACCTACTGCACCTTCTTCTTTTCCAATCTCCATTTGTTCCTCTTGGGATTCAATTGATGGAACCTCCTTTCCTGCCCCTCCTTCTCTCCCTCCAAGAGCCTCTGCACAAAACAGTTCTGCTTTCTCAATTGAATCAATTCTATGTCTCTGTTCCTGCCACGTAAACATCAATCCTTCTGGGATCAACCATCTGTAAGACACCTCTTTTTCCAATAATCTTTTGGTCAGGAATCGATATTCTCTTCTCATCTCTCTCACTCTTCTAAGTATTTGTTTTAAAACCAAAATTTCTTTACCTTTGTATTTCAATGACTTCTCTCTTGCCACTTGCAATACTTGTGTCTTCATAGATTTCTTAATAAATCTAATATGAACTTCTCTGGGTAGGTTATTTCTCATTGCATATCTTGTAAAAACTCGATATATCTCATCTATTCCATCCATCATCTTCTCTTCTGTTATCTCCAGTGCATCCGCCAAGATTCCTACCATTATCGCAGCCAAATCTTGTCCTTTTTCTTCTTCTATATTTTGAAATCTGAGATAAAATTCTGATCTATCCAACTCCCACTTCAACATCTCACTTTTTCTTGTTCAATCACTGTTAATCTATTATCAATATTTCCAATCTTCTCCTCTCTTCGTTTGCCCCCCTCTTCAACTTTTTGAAGTCTCTCCTCATATTTTACCATCATCTGTTGGATACTTTCCACTTTTTCCTCCATCCTACCTGTTCTTTGTTCAATAGTATCTATTTTTACCTTAAGATCTTGAATTCCTTGCATAATCATCTGAAAGGATACTCTTTCTTGTTCTTTTTCTTTATCTTGCTTTAACAATGTCTGAATTGAGCGCTGTCCAGATGGTGGGGAGGCAGAAGCAGACATAGAGGCACCGAAGATATAAGTTTCTTACTCATTTTAAGTGGTTCCAGCTCTTCAAATTCTTTCAAATTTTAATCCAAAAAAAATATGAAGTTATAATCCAAGATAAAAGCCAATAATGAGAGAAAAAGAGAAAAAATTCTTGAAATTCTTCCTGACCTTAATCCAATTAAGAAAAATAATCCATAAAAGTGAGTAAAAGTAAGAATAAAAACCCAATAATAATAATAATGAACAAGACAAAGCCAAAAAAGAAGAAGGAAAAAAGAAAAAGAGAGAAAAAACAAAGCAAAAACCAAGAAAAATAAGTTTCTTCAAATTCCACACCTTAGTCCAGCCAAAAAAAAGAAACCTCAATTGAAAAAAGGAAAAAGAAATAGTCCACTGATGTACATTAAAAAAAGAAAAAAAGAAGAAACAGGATCCAAATGGACAGAAGAAAAATAAAGCAAAATAAATCAAGATAAAATAAAAATAAAAGAAAAATTCAGAGGCTTCCCTTTGCAAATAAATCAAGCTTAAAAATAAAGACCTTGATGTTAGTGGAGGGTGGCGGAACTAAAAAAGAATTAGAAAAAGAGAATAAGCAACAATACACTGCACTCTATTTAATTGTTCAAGGCTCTAATTATAACTCCCTTCTCTTTCCCACAAGCTTCAAAGCTAAGCCATAAATATCCAGAAAGACACCTGTAATAATATTCAACAAAGTGCTTTCCTCTATCTTATCAGAGGATGTCATTGAGAAGAAGAGTCTGTTTTTTCCAGTTCAAGTAAAATGTTTCCGAGCCTCTAGATGGCAGCGTTACAAAGTTTCTTAGTTCTCACTTTCCCCCCTCCTCTCTGAAGAGCATAATAAAAAAGGGGAAAAGGGAAAAGCCGACATGGAATACACAAAAGCAAAAAAACAAAAACAAAATCAAAGGGAGCCTCTAGCCTAAAAATGAAAAATCCAGAAGAAGAATAAAACATATAAATATAAAAAAAAAACAGTCCAGTTATCCAGTAAATAACAATAAAGTCCGGAAGCAAAGAAAAAAAAAGTAAATGGATTCTCTCTTTGACGTTTCCCTAAAAAAACGCCGCTTAATCAGTTTTGTCAAAAAAAAAAAAAATCACACAGGTTTCTTCAAGTAGTCAGAGTAAACTTTCAAGGCTCAAAAATTAAATAAAAAAAAAGGTTCTCACCCAACTGACAAACTCTTTCTCAAACTCATTCTTTCTGGAGCCGCCCGGCTTCAGCAGCATGGGGCTGCCTCTCCGCCGCTGGCAAGAAGAGCTTCACCCGGGCTCTCCAGGGATTTTGCGGTATCCCGGAGTCCTCAGGGTACGCTCTTCACGATGGCTGCCCCTACGGGACAGCGTGGGTCCGTTGGACCGGCCGGTAGCGGAGATATCGGCTGCAATCGAGAGATCGATTGCAGACCGTATCGCCACGGCGCAGGCTCCTCCTTCTCCGATTCAACGATTCTTGTAGTGTCTTATAGAATTCCACTGGAAGTCCATCTGGACCTGGTGCCTTTCCATTGTTTTGCTTCTTAAGTGCTTCGGTTAACTCCATCATTGTTGTTATTTTTTAACATTCTTTCAGTCACTTTAGGTATCTGGGGTAGATTAGCATTCTGCAGGTATTGTTTAACTCTTTCATCGTCTATATTCTCTTGTTCATACAGTTTCCCATAGTAGTCTCGTATAATGTTTTTCTTCTCTTTACTTCCATAACAGGGTTGGCCTTGATCATCTATTAACTGCAATATTTTCCTTGATTCTCTCTCCTTTCTCAATTTATATGCTAACCATCTACCTGGTTTATTTGCATCTACAAAATAATTCTGCTTTGCACCTCTGATTTTCTGTGCTAATTCTTCTTTTTCTATTAATCCCATTTTATGTTTAATTGTATCCATTTTTAACTTAATGTCCTTTTTCTGTGGCAATTTCTGTAACTCTTTTTCAAGTCTTTTATACTCATCCTTTAACGTCTTAGAGGCTTGTCTTTTCATAATATTTCTTTTCCTTGTATAGTCTATTATCAAGCCTCTAGCATAAGCCTTCATTGTATCCCATAAATTCTGCATTGTTGTATCTTCTTTTTTATTTTCTTTGAAGAAAAAAGCCAATTCTTTCTCCATTTTCTGTATAAAGTCTTTTTCTTTTAATATAGTATTATTTAAAGTCCATCTGGATCTTCTTCTTTGTCCTTTCCATTTAATTGTCATTGGGTTATGGTCTGCCCAAGTGCTTGTTTCTATGTCAATTTCTTGGAGATTAGTGATCAATTCTGTTGACATCCATATCATGTCTATTCTAGACCATGATGAATGTCTGTCTGAATAAAAAGTGTATTGTTTGGTCTTAGCATTTTTTTCTCTCCATGCATCTTTTAAATTTATTTCATCTATCATTTTAAAAAAGGATTTAGGGAGAGTCTTTCTACTTTGCTTTGTTGTTTTTTGTGTTGTATAGTCCAGTTTATTGTCTACTATTCCATTAAAATCTCCCATCATACAAATGTTAAGATAATCCAGTTTAATTATTTTCGTATGTAATTTTCTATAAAATTCTTCTTGATTATCATTTGGAGCATAGATTGCTATCAGGAGTGTTTTCATATTATTCCTCATTATTTCCACCATTAAGAGTCTTCCATCATCATCTGTATAAATCAATTTTGCTGGGATAGTATCTTTAATATATAAAACCACTCCTCTTTTCTTGCATTGTGTCAAAGCTGCAAATATTTTCCCTAGCTTTGGCTGTATCAATATTTGTTCATGTTGCTTTTTAATGTGTACTTCTTGTAGGCAGATTATATCAAATTTTAATTTCTGTAATTTATGGAAAGTTTTCCTTCTTTTAACAGCTGAGAAGTCCATTTATATTAATTGTAATCAGTTTTTTCTCTTCCATGGTTATACTTTTTAAGTAGGTTTTGCAGCCCTTATAGATCTTGGTTCTCATTGTTCTCTGACTTCCACCTTTCCACCAACAGCACCTTCTTCTTTTTCAATTGCTGCTTGACAGTCATCTTAGATTCAATTAGTGAAATTTCTTTTTCCATCTCCTCCTCTTTCCCTCTGAAGTATTCTGTATAAAATAATTCTGTTTTCTCAATTGAATCAATTCTGTCTCTTTGTTCCTGCCATGTAAACATTAAGCGTTCTGGTATCAGCCATCTATAATTCACCTCTTTTTTGAGTGGTATTTTAGTCAAGAATCGATACTCTCTACTCATCTCTCTCACTCTTCTGGGTACTTGTTTCAGAACTACAATCTCCTTATCTTTGTATTTCCATGTTTTCTCTCTTGCCACCTGTAGTATTTGCATTTTAATAGCTTTCTTTGTGAATCTAATGTGAACTTCTCTTGGCAAACTATTTCTCATTGCATATCTTGTGAAAACTCAGAAAACCTCACTTATTCCATCCATCATCTTCTCTTTGGTTATTTCCAATGCCTCAGCCAAAATTTCTATCACTATCTCTGCCAAGTTTTGTCCCTTTCTTCCTCTATGTTTTGGAATCTAAGATAAAATTTGGATCTGTCAATCTTCCATTCCAGCATCTCAGTCTTATCTTGTTCAACCACAGTTAATCTGCCATCCATCTCTCCAATCTTCTTATCTCTTTGTTTATCTTCTTCTTCAATTTTCTGTAGTCTCTCATCATACTTCATCATCATTTGTTGAATGTTCTCCACCTTTTCATCAGTTTTTCCTGTTCTTTGTTCAAAGTTCCCTCTCCTCTTTTCAGTATTCTCTGTTCTTGCTTGTATGTTTTGAATTCCTTGCATAATCATCTGTAGGGTCACCTTTTCCTGTTCTTTTTCCTGTGGTAACATCATCTGTATTGAACGTTGTCCTCCAGATGGCAAAGAGGAAGATGTAGGAATTGAGGAACCAGTAATAAAGTCAATCTTTGAACATATACTTAGTCAATTTCAAAGTGGAACATGGAAACACTATGTTGTATCTAGATTAAGGTGGTAATAGGATTTTAATATTGTGTTTATATTCCATTCTTAGGAAAGAGGGAAAGAATAATACTTCAAATTTATCTGACCTGAATCCCTTTTTATTGCAGTTTTGAGGTGAGATTTGAGGAAGGAAAGATCCACATTCACTGATACCACTTATAATTATCTGTGGGTTTTTTTGTTTTTTGTTTTGCAGGGCAGCCTTTTGACCCAAGGAGAATTTTTGCAAGTGCTGTTTCTAATGTGATCTGTGCAGTCGTCTTTGGCAATCGATTTGATTATAAAGATAAAACTTTCATAGAAAACCAGAAGATTATTGAATATCAAATAAGATATTCTGCTAGTTTCTTAGGACTGGTATGTTAATCCACCTGATCCTCTTCTTGTCTTGAACCCCCTTTTAACTAGCAGGTGTGTTTGTGAGTATAAATGTCCAAGTCAGAAATGTAGAGATTAGATTTGATGAGCTACTAAACAGGAGAAGGCAAATCTAGACATCCAAGCATAAATTGGTTCTTAGCAAAATGTCTTCTGGTTGGGCTTATTTCTTAGGGAACCACCATTTCCTTCTCTCATAACCCCTTTGGGCCACATCAGATTCTGGACAGATGCATCTCTTCTTAGACAGCTGCCCTATCTTTGTGCACATAGCCAATTTCTGTCTTTGACCATTTCCACCATTATCCCTTTTTGGAAGAGATGGGTGAGGCTAGTGAAGCAGTGGGAGAATCCCATGACAAAGTATCTCCTCCAGGAACTCAGCCTAGGTGAGGAAAAGCCTTTTAAAGACACTCCTCTTTAATTAACTTTACATAAATTCCTATTGTAGTTTCCAAGGCACTGTATTTACCTGAGAATAGAATTAAAGATAGCATACTGAAATCCTTGTGATTGTTGTCTTCTTGGCTTTGGGTCCATCTGAGAATTGACAAATATTGGAATAAAAGCTACTGTCTGAATATTTGGGACATTAATCCTCTACCATGATGGTCTAATAAGCTATAGTATTTAATGTGAACTCTCTAACAGGTATACAATACATTTCCAAAAATAGTAGAATTCCTTCCTGGACCACACAAAAGCACTTTTGCTGGTGCTGAAAATGTCTGTGATTATATCCGTGAGAATGTGGATTTGCACAAAAAGACGTTGGATCCCCAGAACCCGCGTGACTATATCGATTGCTTCCTTCTTAGACTGGAGAAGGTAGGTATAGATATCATATCTGCATGATTGTTTAAATATCTCCATTATGCATCTAAGATGGAACTAATTCATCTTCTATGAAGAAGTATGGAAATATTTATTCTCCTCACCATATTTTTGTTTCCTGTTGGACAATCTATTCTTTGGCATTTGTTGGCATAGATTACTGTTCCAGGCGCAATTGTTGCTACAGGTATCCATCCAATTCTGAAAATTTGGTCAAACAATAGAAATGAACTCTGTTAATTTAAAGACAGTAGAATTCTCCTTCAAAAAATGAGTGTGCATAAACATTTTCTTCTCATGCTGATTTAAATTTTAGAAAGTATTTATTTAGGGATCTACAGTCACCATATCTGAACATAAAGATAATTAAGTAGAGTTTTCTAGAATCATCTTGTAGAAGCAATTTCTATTAGGATTAGTTTGTCAGTTGTAACAAGTAAATTTCTATGGAACAGATTTAATCTCTTTTCCAAGCATAGATGGCTTAGGAGTTGCTTAGGCCATCTCCAATAACGTTAGTTAAAACTTGAATATCAATTCTTGTGGTAAATATTTGATGGGTAGACCAGACAGTTAAGCTGTTTCTTCCTCTGCATGAAATCATGATCCCAAAAATATCTTAGAATTGAAAACAATTTTTATATATTCTAAAGTCACTCTGGTTGAATTACATTTCCTTTAATTGAAAAAGACACTGAATAGTTTCATGAATTACTTTATTTCAATTCCAAGTAGAATTTTTATTCTTCTGTTTGTCTCTCCATTTTATTTTTAGGAGCAGAACTCATCTGAAGGTATCTACACTCATGAAGATCTTGTGATTGTAGTGTTTGGACTCTTTATAGCTGGGACAATCACCACAAGCCAAGCTTTGCTCTGCAGCCTTCTAGCAATGGCTAAATTGCCACACATTCAAGGTATAAAAATACCCGTAAATATAAAAAGGTGTTGGTACTTCTAGGGCTGCCACTATTAATGCTAAGAAAGTAAAGTTGGTGTTTAAAGAGAACATTTTTTTAAAGAAAAAAGAAAGTAAAGATAGTGTTGAGTAAAGTAAACTCATTGCAGGTGATTTTCTGCATGTTTTTCTAAGAACATTTGGGAAGTGTTTTTCCACTATCTTCTTATAGAATTTCCCAATCTACCTAACATGCCCTTGGAACAAATGAGTTTCTCATCGAATCTTGAGATTTTGTGAAGACAATTCTAGTCAATTGATATTGATTAGATCAGGAAGAGTTAGAAGGGATTGAATGTCTATGGAGATTCTCAGTCATTCAGGTCATGGTTGTCCCAAAGATGCTTTTTCAGGAGGCAACTGGACTTTCTTGTTTTTTCCTTAAAGACATTTTGCTTCTCATCCAAGAAGCTTCTTCAGCTCAGACTGGATGGTGGGGAATGGAAGGATTTATTTTCCTTGCAGACAGATGCTCATTTGTATCCTTTTAGAGAGTCTGTGAGGAGCTTGGATTTTTCTGGAAATCCATTCATCTAGAATTGAGAAAAAATTGCAGATTATAGAATCTCCCTGGGACACAGATAAATCTCCAGTGGCCTCAAAGACTCTCTAAAAGGATGCAAATCAATGGTGGGACTCAATTTTTTACACTACCGATTCTGTGGATGTGGCTTGGTGGGCGTGGCATGGGAAGGATACTGTAAACTGGTCAGAACCTGCTGAATACCACCTCTGATGCAAATGACCAGCTCTCTGCAAGGAATATAAATCCTTCCATTCCCCACCATCCAGTTAGAGCTGAAAAAGCTTCTTGGATGAGAAGCAAAATGTCTTCAATGAAAAACCAGAAAGCCCAGTTGCTTCTTGAAAAAAGCACCTTTGGAACAGTTATTGAATGTTGTAACAATTTTTTTCCCATACAGCCATAGGCCAATCAACCAATTACATTAATTTAAAACTTGCTTTAAGGAATCCTAGTATGAATGACTGAAAATAGCATAGTATAGCTTTTTTTTGAGGATCATTTTTGTGATTATATAAAAAAACAGTCCCCAACTCAAGGTATGATCTCCAACATTTTGAACCACACTGCTTCAGACAATAGTAAAGTAGTTTTCAACAGGAATATATAATCATGACATAGATGAAAAATAATAAAGATTGTCACAGAATGTAATTTGTCTATGAGATCTCCCAACATTGCTTGAATAGTTATAGATTGAACTACTAGCTTTTTGGAAATGGGCCTCATACTTTTTGGAGGAATTAATGCTTGTTTGCTGCTGGCATAAATAGTAATATATACATATAATAACAGTTTAGGAAATTAATTTAAGAGCTCTATCTTTTCTCCTGACTTCTGTTTATCCTACTTTTGGGTGGAGACTCTCATCTTCAGAAAGCCCACACAGAAATGCTTTATGCTTACTGTCTCTCAAGATATCTAGTAAGACAGAGAGATACACTTAATATGAATCTCATCTTGCACAAGAAAAGTTGAAATGATCTCTCCTGAGAAATGACTTTGAGGAAGAGCCATTGTCCTGACTAGAACTGTCTTCTCCAGTGGTAGGATTCAGGTTTTTTTTACTACCAGTTCTGTGGTGGACGTGGTTTGGGTGGTGTGGCTAGATGGGTGTAGCTTGGTGTATGTGGCAGGGGAAGGTTACTGCAAAATCCATCCCTCCCCACCCCACTAACCAGTTTTCCAGCTCTGTTCTCCTGTGCAGGGCCACAAAAGAAGACCCAGCCGATCAGCTGGGACTCGGGAAGAGGAGAATAGATGAGGGGTGTCAGAGGTGGTTTTTGCTCAGCATGACAAAGTCTGTCAATCTCACCTTGATCTGTTCTTCTCACAGCTAAGGTGCAACAGGAAATTGATGAAGTGGTGGGTAAAAATCGCACTCCAAGCATGGAAGACCGATTGAAGATGCCTTTCACAAATGCTGTTGTTCATGAAGTTCAGCGATATCAGAAAGGGTCTCTTGAGACCTTTCCACGGGCAACAACTTGTGAGACAAAGTTCCATGGTTACACCATTCCCAAGGTATGATGATACTAGTATTTATGAAGGTTCTCTGGAGAAATAAGGAAAGAACAACTTAGATCCTTGATATGTGTTCCAGACTAGCAGGCTCGAAAGCTTGCAACTCTGATTGGCCCGCTGATAGCCAATCCTGATAGGTCGCCATAGACTGATGCGATTGGCCAGTAAATGGGCTGCCGCGATTGGCCCTGCTAAGAGCGGCAAACTCAAATCGCCTTCATTGGCTGCCTAGCCGCAGCCAGCCCTATATAAGGGGCTGCTGCGGCTGGGATTAGTTGCTCAGATCTGAAGTCACTAATAAAGAGCTGTTGTTGCTATCTGAGTCTTGCCTCCGTTCTTGAACCATCCTCCCAGATGTAACTCTGGTGACGAGGATGAGATGCGGAGGCAACGAACTCTATTGATTTGAACTAGCTGATGGAGCACGTGGCTGACAGAGCACAACGACGGCGACATGGTCAGCAGCGCTATACCACCCGTCCCATTCGATCCAGCTAGCGAGGACTGGGACTCATATATGGACAGATTTCAAATGTTCCTGGAGTCCAACAACCTCAAAGATGCCACGCCCAGCAAGAAATGAGCTGTTTTTCTAACCCATTGTGGGCCAGCCGTTTTTAAGATGGCTAAAGCCTTAGCGAAGCCAGCTGAGGTTAAAACCATGGATTGGGACACCCTTGCTCCCATTCTGCGCAACCATTACGCCCCAGCCATGCCAACTCTCATTCGCAGACACGAGTTCTACCAGAGGGACCAGGGTGAAGGTGAGAGCGTTGGGGATTTTGTGGCAGACCTGAGGAACCTGGGCGGTTTATGTGGCTTCACCAATCTCGAAGAAGCCATGAGAGACCGCATCGTCCTTGGCCTCAGAGACCCAACCGTCCAGAGCATGATCATGGCCAAGGGAGACATCTCGCTTGCAGATGCCAAAGCAGATGCCACCGCAGCTGAAGCCACTCTTAAATCAGCAGCACGAATGCGTCGAACCAGCGGAACCAACCGCCAACCCACCAACGATACTGGGAAACCTCCAGACAAATATACATCAACCACACATCATGAAGATGTCGAGTCATCCTCAGATAGCGAGGAGGAAGAAGTCCACAGACTCTGGTCAGAACGTGAGCAACGAGACCAGCGGGGTCGTAAATCCAACTACCAATGCGCCGGATGCAGGGGAAACCATCCTCGATCCGAATGCAGATTTTTAGATGCCATGTGTCGTTTTTGCGAAAAACGAGGGCACATCGAGAAGGTATGCAGAAAGAAGAGAAATTCCATCCCCAGACGGAGAGGGAGCAGCCCAAAGAGGAATGATGGCAACTCCACCACACAGAGGGACCGCCCTAGCAACCACTGGAACCAGTACACCAGACCCCGAAGGTTTAACGGCACACCCAGACGAGAGGAGGCTCATCAAACCATCACCATCAGCCATGCTTCATCACTTGACGCTAAAAAAAATCCAAGTAAAGGTCACCATTGAAAACAAACTATGCATCATGGAAGTTGACTCTGGGTCATCACTATCCATGGTATCCTGGAAAACACTCAAGCAGCTGATTCCCAACATCCGACGCCAAGACCTCAGCAGTCAGAGACTCATACTGAAAAACTATCAAGGCAACCGGATCCCAGTCGCAGGTACCCACCATTTCCAGGTCTCTTTCAAGGGACATAATGCAATTCTACCACTCACCATCATAGACAGAGACCGGCCAAGTCTATTGGGCCTTCAGTGGTTCGCGCCATTAGGAATTGGAATGGCTGGCATCCATCATACTGAAGACGATGACTGGGAGGCAGCCCTCGTCCACGACTTCCGAGAAGTGTTCAACAAAAGCCTAGGCAAGTACAAGGGGTCCCCTATTTCATTTAATCTTCGCCCCGACATTGCACCCATTCGCCTAAAGCCACGCCGAGTTCCCTTTGCTCTCAAATCCAAAATTGATGAGCAACTGGACAAATTAATTGCACAAGGCGTGTTAAAACCCATTGACCACGCCCGATGGGAGACACCAATTGTCACCCCCATAAAGCCTGATGGGTCCATAAGAATCTGTGGTGACTTCAAGGCCACCCTCAATCACGCGCTACAGCAGAGCGCCTACTCAGTACCAGTTGTTCAACATCTCCTGCATTCACTTGGGGGTGGCAAAATATTCGCAAAATTAGATCTGGCCCAAGTGTATCAACAGCTGCCAGTTGATCCCGAGACTGCAGAAGCCCAAACTATAGTCACACATTGTGGTGCATTCAAATGCAACAGACTCCAGTTTGGCATAAGCGTAGCCCCAGGCATCTTTCAAAGCCTGATGGAGAGACTATTACAAGGTATAAAAGGGGTCGTGCCCTATTTTGATGATGTATTAATAGCAGCACCCACAAAAAGTCAATTAGAGAAACGCCTCGGAACAGTCCTACAGAGGTTCAAAGATGCTGGCCTCAAGGTTAAGAAGGAAAAGTGCCAGCTTTGCACAGAAAGGGTGGAGTTTCTTGGCTACCTCCTTGACAAACAAGGAATCCACCCTACAGAAAAGAAATTGGCAGCTATCAAAAATGCCCCAAGACCCAAAAACAAAACTGACCTCCAAGCCTTCCTGGGACTTATTAACTTTTATAACATCTTCCTACCCCAGAAGGTGACTGTTGCTGAGCCCCTTCATAGACTACTCGATAAAAGGGCCTCCTGGATTTGGGGACGTCGGGAGGAACACGCCTTCCAGCAAGTAAAAGACCTCCTTACCTCTAAAGCAGTACTAATTCAATATAATGAGACACTTCCTTTGACTGTTACTTGTGATGCCTCACCATTTGGGGTGGGGGCCATCCTCAGCCACGTCCTACCAAATGGCTCAGAGGCACCAATTGCATTTTTTTCAAGAACTCTATCAAAAGCAGAAAGAAACTATAGCCATTTAGATAAGGAAGCCCTTGCTATTGTCTCTGCAATTAAAAGGTTTCATGAATATGTTTATGGGAGACCATTTTCTATTATAACAGATCATAAGCCACTACTTGGCATTCTGGCGGGTGACAAACCTACTCCACACATTCTCTCCCCCAGAATGATGCGATGGTCGGAATTTCTCGCTGCCTACGACTATCAATTAAAGTATCGCCCGGGGAAATCTATTCCTCACGCAGATGCCTTGAGCTGCTCGCCACTACCCGAGCCACAGGAAGACCCAGCTCCCATGCTCCCAGTACTTCAAATAGAGACAATGCCCTCGCCTCCACTAATGGCCCAGGACATTGCCTTTGAAACCAAAAGAGACTCTTGTTTGGCACGAGTTCTTGGCTGGGTGGAGAGGGGATGGCCAGATTACGACCCTAAGGAAATATTTAAGCCATTTAAAAACAGACAAACAGAACTTTTTTCACAAAGAGGGTGCATTTTGTGGGGAGACCGAGTTGTTGTACCAACTAAGTTACAAAAAAGGGTCCTGCAAATGCTACACGATGGACACCCGGGCATCGTGTGTATGAAAGCGCTGGCAAGAAGTTACGCCTGGTGGCCAGGTATGGACAAACAAATCGAAACCTGGGTCGCCTCTTGTAACAGATGCCAGGAAAACCACTCAGCCCCTCCAAAAGCTCCACCAGCAGAATGGGAAACACCCAGGGGTCCCTGGTCTCAGATTCATATTGACTTTGCGGGACCTACGAGAGGCCACACTTTCTTAATAACTGTAGATGCGTATTCTAACTGGCTTGAGGTCAATAAAATGAAAGCAACCACTACTGAGGCAGTCATCAAAAAACTGAACAGACTCTTTGCCACACATGGCCTACCAGATGTCCTGGTCTCTGACAATGGGCCCCAATTTACTGCCTTAGCCTTTGAACAGTATTTAGCGGAACGTGGCATCCGACATGCACTCACATCGCCGGCTCATCCTGCGGCGAATGGTAGGGCTGAACGAATGGTTCAGTTTACAAAGAAAACCCTGCAGAAAATGGAACAAGGTAACATCCACGACAAAGTCACTAGAATGCTGCTCCTGCAACACATCACACCAACAGCACGACCAACAAGAGCCCAGCTGAACTCCTGATGGCCAGGAAACTCAGATCGCCTCTAGACCACTTGCACCCTGCCTACATCCCGGAAAAGCCCCCGGGTTCCAGTAGCAAGCACCGTGCCTTTAAGGTAGGAGACCTTGTATTCGCAAATTTTTTTTCTGTGGATCGCCTCTGGATTCCTGCTCAAGTAACTCAAGTTACGGGTCCCCGCTCCTACCGTCTACTCACCACTGATGGCAGAGTGTGGAAACACCATATTGACCAGCTACGCTCCAGACTGACCACAACTTCCACCCCTGACCTTAACTTTGACACCAGGGGGGGAGGGGAAGCCGTGAACTCAGAATTAGAACCAACACCTGTTTATTCTGAACTAACACCGAGATCACCACACCATAGCTTGCAACACTCACCAGCTGTAACTGAGCCTGGGCAGACAAACGCTTTGCCAAGAAACGGCAGCCAGGCAGGTTCAGTGAGCCCGGGGAGCCATGGCAGTAGCAACGAAGCTGAGGACTCTATCACCCCGGGGGCACCAGAGGAGAGCCCTGACCATGGCACCAGTTCACCGTTCCTGCTTGATCCAGCAAGCAGTCCATCTGAACCCGAATTTGAACATGGACAATTGGAATTGCATAAGTCAGGTAGACAGGTGCAAAGACCTGCCTACCTGCGAGACTATATTATTCCACCCCTTAAACGGAACCGAGAGGGGAGGGGTGTTCCGGACTAGCAGGCTCGAAAGCCTGCAACTCTGATTGGCCCGCTGATAGCCGATCGTGATTGATTGCCATAGACTGATGCGATTGGCCAGTAAATGGGCTGCCGCGATTGGCCCTGCCAAGAGCGGCAAACTCAAATCGCCTTCATTGGCTGCCTAGCCGCAGCCAGCCCTATATAAGGGGCTGCTGCAGCTGGTATTAGTTGCTCAGATCTGAAGTCACTAATAAAGAGCTGTTGTTGCTATCTGAGTCTTGCCTCTGTTCTTGAACCATCCTCCCAGATCTAACAATATGCAAGGTAGTTTGAATAAAAGAGCAATTTAGAGAAATATGTATTGAAAGAAATATCTATTCCTTTCTCCTCATTCTTCAAGGTTCAGCAGATGGCTAGTCACTGCCTGCAAGTGAAAGCAAAGGCACTTTTTTCTCCCTATGAAATAATATGATCTAATGACATCTGTTTCTTTCTCTCCTTCTAGTCCATGCCTATTGTGCCAGTCTTCGCCTCTGTACATTTTGACCCTCTTCATTGGGAGACTCCGGAAAAGTTCAATCCCAATCATTTTTTGGATGAAAATGGCCAGTTCAGGAAAAAGGATGCTTTCATGCCATTCTCAGCAGGTACAGGTCTCTGGAACAGATTGTATTACTAATTCGTATGCTCACCTGATCCACGTTAGTCTTTTATCAGAGACAATTCCAGCAAGTACTTCTTAAATAACCTCTGTTTCTTCATTTCTATTGCAGGGAAGAGGGCCTGTCCAGGGGAGGCCCTGGCTAGGATGGAGCTCTTCCTGTTCTTCAGTGCTCTGCTCCAGAATTTCACTTTCTCTCTGGTTGGGGACACCAACGATACGGATGTAATGTCTTTGTATACGGACTTCAGAAATAATCAATACCCCCTTATACGAGCTGCTAAACGTTCAGTGGACACTTGAGGTCAATAATTAGGAGAAAGTGCTTACATTAATAGTTACTGAAATAAAGCATGTGGGATGACTATTACATTTAAAGGCAATCTTACCAATGATGTGGAATAGATATATATTAATTTTTATAGCAAAGATAGCTACTTTGATCTCTTATCTCATTATATATTTTGGCACAATTAACAATACTTCTGAAACACTTAATAGCTTTTTTTTCTAAGCTATATTCAGAAAACTTTCAATATATAATCTGTACTGGAGATTTAACCGTACAATTAGACGTATCACAAATTGATGTTGTGGACTAATCTTTATTTGAAGGAAACAAGGAAGTTCTTGTATTAGTACACTTTGGCTAAATGCAAGATCAAGTCATGTTTAAATCTGATGATATCTAATGGTTGCTTTTTAAAACTGACAGACTATTGTATATGATTGAACTATAATATTTGCTATATCTGATCTCTGATACATAACTTTATTGTTGTGGATAATAAAGAATTAGAACATATAATTTCAGAAAATCAATGGTTCCAGGTTTACAAAATGCAAAATATACATCTTAGAATTTCAAAATGGAAGCCATTCCTCAGAAAATTTTGTTTCACATTTACTGGATTCCTCAAAGGGCTCTTGTTCTTTTTTTTGTCCACTAGTAATAAAATTGATCCAAGGAGATATTGCCTACAAAATGGAATTAATCAACAACCCAGTTACATGAATCTTACACAGATATATTATGCAGAATGCCCTTAAGGATGTCCTTGTTGTGATTATGGAATTTGATTATGGTCAAAATCTTTTTGGTGACCAAATAAAACAAATACCCTTTAAAAATATTTCAAATTCAATTTGATTCTTTGATCTCCCTTTATTCTTTTCTGCTACCTTTTTAAAGTTTCAAATTATTTGAATTAAAGCAGGCTGTCCTCAAATCAGAGACCAACTGCCTGAAGCCCATATATTGAATGTTTGAGGGTCTCCACTTCTTCTCTCAGAACCCTCAGTTTACCCACCATACCATCACACATCTGCTTTGGTTAGGTAGTAACTGGTCTGTTGTGATCCTTTCTACATTCTCTGAGACAGAAGGTGAAGAAGATGAAATGTTCTGTTGATCCGAGGAGCTGGCCAGCAATTAAACATTTGAGATTGTTCCAGATGACAATGAGCAGAACAATGTGTGTTTTTGTGTGTGTGCATATGTGTGTGCAGGCATGCGTGCTTATGTGTGTGTGTATCTACCTCAGATCATGAGGGGGCAGATTATGGTGGGCACATAGCTCAAGAACCATGCAAACAGTGACTCAGGACAGAACAAAGAGATCAGCATATCTGCTCAAAAAGAAAAGACACCAATGCCCCTAATTTAGCCATACCAGCACCAGTGGGGTATCAAACGGATGTTTCCTAGTCTTTAGATTTCTATTGGAAAACAAATATCTGACCCCAGATCTGCCTAGCTTTGTTGCTCTTGTTCCTTATCTAGCATTTGGGTCCCAGTTCCCAGCATTCCTTTGCAGAGGTGGGTGTGGGTGGGAGGCTAGATCAATGTAAGAAAATATAAATTGAAAACAATTTTACAGAAATCCCAATTTATGTTTTAAAAATAGATAAAAAAGATGAGTATTCCCTGACAGAGAATCTTTTGCCATGTTCTTCCTGGACAAATATACATTTTACACCATATATGCATTTTATTAGTAATTCACATGTGTACATGTATACGGTTTTTCTACCTGGCAGAAGGCTTTCTTTGCCCTCTATGCCATGTCAGGAAGAAGAGGCAGCCAAAATGGCTGCCACACAACTAGAGACAGCTTCAACCTAAGAAAAGTGGTGGAGCAGAGCTGGTGAACAGTGTTTGGAACTGGGTGAGAAGAATCCTTTATATTTCAAGTGCAACCCCAAGAAAACAAAGATTCAGAAAAAGAGTGACTCAGAACTATCTTTAAAGTGGCAGTGTCTCAGCACAGTGAGTACAATTTCTAGATTTTTAAAATGAAAGGAAAAGGGGAAAAAAAGAAAATTTGTTAGAAATACAGAAAACCTGGCTTTTTAATTGGACAAATGTTGGCTGCGGATTGGTATTGCAAATTGTTGGAACCACCTATATAAAAAGTTGGTATTATATTTGTATTTTGGAGAAAATGAGTAAAATCGAATAAGAAATAAGAAAAATAAAGTGAAAACTGATGCAAGATCACCACCTCTTGTCAAAGGAAGGCACAATATATTCCCAAAATTTTGATAAAGGCTTGGCTTTGGAAGACTCAAAGGGAAGAATAAGGAAAACGTTACCATTAAAAAGACCCCTGAAAGTTTCAATATAGACTGTGAGAGGGACCTTGGAGTCTTAGTGGACAACCAGCTAAATATGAGCTAACAGTATGCGGTGGCAGCCAAAAAAGCCAATGCAATCCTAAATACAATTCTATAAACCCTTAGTAAGACCACATCTAGAATATTGCATATTGTTTTGGTCACCACACTATACAAAAAGATGTTGAGATTCTAGAAAGAATGGAGAGAAGAGCAACCAAGATGATTAGGGGACTGGAAACATACAATGAATGGTTGCAGGAACTGGGCATGGCTAGTCTAGTGAAGAGAAGGACCAGGGGACACATGATAGCAGTGTTCCAATATTTTTTTTGCATACATTTTTTTTAATTTTTATTGTTTGAACATCTCTTTAAGTGAACAATGTGATTCCAGGCTGTAGCATACATACATAATCATAATTCCATTTTCAACTTTCTTATCCAGTTTCATATCACATCATTACCTACTCCATTTTTCTTTTAATATGTTTTCACTTCATGTTGTTTCATTCATCATTTCCAGAAAAAAGAACCAGTTACATCCTAAGATACATTATCCAATATTTATCCCCTTTATTGTCAATTCAATCTGGCCACCTATTTTTATTTTATGTATTCTCCCCATTTTACTCTCTTAAACCCAATGTATAACAAATAAAATAAAAAACTAATATCAATATAGCTAGTATCAATTTTTAGTCAGTACCTCTTGTATTTAATAATAATGATCTCCTATTTACTATTATATATGCATGTTTCTTCCCCCCCAAATCAGGTTTCACATGGTATTCTTTCCATATTACACAATAAATCTAATATTTATTCCAAAAACATTCATATAACCATTTCATATTTCACTTTTTGTTTCCAATTAACCAATTACAGATATGAGTAACAATATTACACTTTGATTTCCATACACTATTTTCTTTTTCTTTATGACCTTACTAATTATGATACAACAATCTCATTTTAAATTGTTATTAAACAATATGATCATTTTAATTTCCATACTCTTTGTTCTTCCAATAATATTTATATAGCAAATTATATTTTCTATTTCATTCCCATTTAGTCCAGTATAAAAATTAATAACAATATAATCATTTTAAATTCTCTTACTCCATATTTACTTTCCTCATCATATAATTATATCTTATATAACATTCTTGCAATAAATTCTTATTTCCCTTTCTATTCTGATTAAATGTATTTCTTTTCATTTTTAGCAATAATTCCCAATAAACTTTAAATTCCAAACTCCCTAACCATTGTATCTATTTTCTAAAATACCAAGATATACTTCCATGTGGAATTCCCCTTTTATATCTTTAACCATTGTCTCTTGGTCTCTCGGCTATATAATTTTTTCTAATCTTAGCCTGCTCTCCCTTTTCCATCGTTTTTCGGTCCTTTCTCTTAATCCCCCCATTTCGCCCTGTTATTCTTCCATCTCCCATTTGCTTGTTTTTACACCTTCCCTCTCCTGATTTTTCTTTGTGACTTCCTCTTCTGTAATTTCTTCTTTTGTTAATCTTTGAGATATTTTCCCCTTTATTTGTCCCATCCATCATTGAAATCTTAGATTTAATTCCATTTTTGTCCTTTTGTAATGTCCATTGTTTTCTTTACTCTTTTAAGCTGATTTCCTCTTTGGGCTTCCTTTGTTCTTCTGAGACCTACATTGCCATTTCTAATTTTTCTGCCCTAATGTTCCATGGTTCCAAACTTTCTTTTATTATTCCCCTTATGCTTTGCAATTCTGATCTGAGTTCCTTGCATACTTCATTCATTTTACTTCACTTCCTCTTTATCTTTTTTAATGTTTATATCCAATTAAATTGCCCTGTAGTTTGTTAAAGCCAGCATCTTTTTACTTTAATCTTTACCAACAATGTCAATTTATCTTAGTTTTCTGCTGTTAATCCTTCTATTTCTTTGTCAAACAGTCCAAGTCCACCAATCAAGCCCAAAATGATGTCTTCACTTATCCCTTTACTGTGATATTTTAATACTCCACTTTCTGGGTTTATTATTACATTAAAACCTTTTATTTCATTTCAAATTCAAATTTTCATTTCCAATTTTACTAGACCAGAAATCTTCTATAGAGTCAGAAAGAATTATTTTTTTTTACCATTAGGTGGCGATCTTAAACCAGTATTCACTTTCCACCTTTAGTTTCTGCTTTTTAAAGCTTGTATTAACTCAGCTAATTCCCAATCATTAGCTGTTATTTCTTTTAAATATAGTCATTTCCAGCATCCTGATCAATGCCAATTTCTGTATAATTATCCAATTCGGTTTCTTAATCTGTTATATTTAAAGAATCTTCTCTGTGTAATATCACTTCCATTGAAATCTTTTAAAAGTCCAATTTCTTTACCTTTACACTTTTCCTTTTTCTTTCAGATTGCTGCTTCTACAATATTTAGCGAGGGCTAAAGAAGCTTTTGCATAGAAGCTATTGCATAGAAAACCTTGTTTATATTTATTGCAAACCCTTAGAATGGCATGTCGAACAAAGTGATTATTAAAATCAACATTTACTTTGACCTTGTCATAAATAACCATGCCATCCAAATCTTAATTCATGACCTTCTAGATCAGAGGAATGAAACTTGTGACAACATGTCACATGATGTACAGCCCCTCCCTTCACTAAACCAGGGGTGGCCATGGCCAGTGCATGATGCATCTGGCCCATGTGCCTCAGGTTTGACACCCCTGTTCTAGATCAAGCACCCTCTTATTCTGCACGTTTAACCACTTTTTTTAGCCAAATCAAATCACAAGCATCAAAATACAATTTCCAATCTGGTAAACCTAAACCCCCTCTTTCCTTAGCACCTTGAAATAATTTATATCTAATTATTGGTTGTTTCCTTTCCATATAAACTTAGAAATATCCATCTGTCAGGTTTAAATGGAGTATCAGTTGCAAGTATTGGTAACATATGAAACAAAAAAAAAGCATCTTTGGTAAAACATTTGCATTAATTATAGAAATTTTACCCAATAAGGATAAATACAGTTTATTCCATCTTAATAAATCCTTTTTGATATCATTCCAGAGAGGCACATCATTATTTTGAAATAGTTTTGCATTTCTGTTTGTCAATATAATCCCCAAATATTTTACCTTTATCTCAACCCTAAAACCAGACATTTTAGTCAATATATCACCATCCTAAGAGGTCATAGTCTTAATAAGCATTGTTTTTTGGCTGAAAACGGGATATGTGGAGGCCAAAAATGGGGTGTGTGAAGGCCAAAAGTTCTAGGGAACCTATAATCTTTGGATCATGAAGAAGAAGAAGAAGAGATGTCATGGTTTAACAACATTCCCCCTCCCCCTCCTCTTAATTAGTTTAAATTTATTTAAATTTATCAACTGCATTTTTGGAGTTGGAAATTCTAATATTCAGAAAGCCCATATGGAATGCTTTATTTTTACTGGCTCTAGGCATATTTAGAACACACATAGGGCACGTATACTATAAACATCAATCACATCTTTTTAAATTAGAAGAATTGAAACAGTCTCCTGGGGGGGGCAAGGAGGAGGAGGAAGAGGAGCAGAGGGAGTCATTTTCCTGCTTAGAAGTATCTTCTCTGTATGTGCTTTGAAAGTCATAGCTGACTGCAGTTGCTCAGCATCCGATAATAAAAGGCTGTCAATCTTGTCTCACTATTTTTTTCCCCCAGCTAAAGTGCAACAGGAGATTACTGAGGTGGTGGGTACAAATCGCATTCCAAATATGGAAGACCGTTTGAAGATGCCTTTCACCAATGCTGTGATCCACGAGGTTCAATGGTGTTGAAAAGACAGCCTTGAGACCTTTCCACAGGCAACAACTTGTGACATAAAATTCCATGGTTATAACATCTCCAAGGTGTGGTGATGTGACTATGGGTCAAGATACTCTGGGGAAGACAAAAAAAAGATGGCTGTTATGTATCCAGAGGTCCTTCATATTCAAGGCATTTTGAATATTAAACCAAATATCTCTCATTTCCCTCCATCTGTACAAATATCCATTTTACACCATATATGCATTTTATTAGCAATTCACATGCATACTGTGGACATGAAGGGTTTTTTTCTACGTGGCAGGAAAAATGCAGAGAAGTGCAAATAACAAAAGCTCAAAGTGCCTGGCTTTTTTCTAGATAAATCAAATGACTAGTGTGAGCACTGCAGTTGAAAGTCCCAATGAAAAATAGAAATTGAATCATAGAAACATAATTTATGTTGTTGTGGCTGCTCATAGCACTACAACAAAACAAAACAGATCATGCCAAACCAATCTTATTTCATTCTTCAACATAGTGACTAAATTAGTAGACCAGCGAAATATTGTGGACATAATATACTTAGACTTCAGCAAGGTATTTGACAAATTAGACCACAACCTACTTCTTGGTAAGGTAAAAAAAAGTGGTAGAGATAGCATCACCACCAGATGGATTCATAACTGGTTGACAAACTGTACTCATCTAGTAGTCCTTAATGGGTCTAAGTCTACATGGAGGGAAGTAAGCAGTGGGGTACACAAGGTTCCGTCTCAGGCCCAGTACTCTTCAATATCTTCATAAACGACTTAGATGAGGGAATAGAAGGGGAACTTACCAAATTTGCAGATGATATTAAGCTAATAGGAATAGCTAATGCTCTAAATTATAGGCTCAAGATCCAGATGGCTCTTGATAGACTTGAACACTGGGTCCTATCTAACAAAGTAAAATTCAATATAGAAAAAAATAAAGTCTTGCACTTAGGCAAGAAAAACCAAAAGTACACATATGGACTGAGTGAAACCAGACTTAATAACAGTAACTGTGAGAGGGATCTTGAAGTCTTGATAACCAGTTAAATATGAGTTAGCAGTGTGCAGCGGCAGCCAAAATAGCTGTTATGATATGTACAGAATAACCCTTGTGTAACAAGGATATGCACATGGAAATGTTTATGAGAATAGTTATAAATAATTATCCAGCCATACACAGATACACTAAATTGAGTTAAAGTTTACTTTAAGAAATAGCACAATCCAATAAACGGTCCAGGTCATATACGTTTTACAGTCCAAAGGATATCCAATTACAAAATCTTCTTACTGGTTGTCTTTGTCATTTATAGTAAACAAAGATATCAAAGTATAAGCACAGCATAAATACAACAGAGAACCTTAGATAGCAACAGAATGTCAGAGAGAGACAGAATGTCAGAGAGAACAAGCTATGATCTCTAGCTCCCTCTTATAGTAATTTGCAATATAATCAACCAATTGGAATATAGCATAAATAAATACAGTGATTTTGTCTTAAAGCTACAAACATACATTGTTGGTTTATATATTGCCAACCCAACTAATTGGTGGACAGATTCCTAACATTCTCCCTTTTGGGTAGGTCAATATATAATACATTACATCTTTAAACCATAATTCTCACAACACTTTTTATGCTTAATTGCACCTTGAGCTTTCATGAAATGATCTGCAATGTTATGATCAGTCATGCAGTATTCTAATTGAATTGATTTATTTTGAACACACTGTCTAACATTTAAATATCTCAAATCAGTATGTTTAGATCTTTTTTCAACAGCTAAATTAGTAGCCATGCTAATTTCAGATTGATTGTCTTCATAAACAATAAACAGATCATGTACAGTAATTCCAATATCCTTCAACAATTGTTTATAATATATCAGTTCTTTACACATTAATGATAAACATGAGAATTCCACTTCCATAGTGGATAAACTAATATGTTGTTGCCTAATAGACTTCCATCCTATTAAAGCATTACACAACATTACCACTATACCTGATGTTGACTTGCAAGTCATTATATCAGTAGCAAAACTTGCATCAGCATATGCAGTTAGCACTAATTCATTACTTGGTTCTAAATATAATGAATAATGGATTGTGTGTTTTAAAAACCCAATTATTCGCTTAGTTGCTTACCAATACCTTTCATTTGGTTCAGTGTTATATCTAGCCAATTGATTTACACTGTAAGATATATCTGGTCTAGACCAATTACTCAGATATGATAGACTACTGATTAAGGATTGATATATTTCCTTATCAAACATAGGACTTTAAATATCACTATGTATAAATTCCTTACTCATTGGTGTCTTAGCAGATTTACAATGCTCCATGTTATAGCATTTTAATAATTGGCTAATCTTCTTGGCTTGCGAAATTTTAAAATCTTTATTCGTTTTCACTATATCAAGACCCAAATAATGCTCAAGTTCCCCTAAATTTCTAATCCTGAACTTTTTCTGTAATCTATAAACAATATCATTTGCTTCTTGTTCAGATTTAGTTATAATTGCTATGTCATCCATAAATAACAGTAATAGAGAAATTAAAGCAATGTAAAATAACAGAAACCATATCTGGAAAAATGATCAATTATACTTAATATGTAACAGGCTCCACCTAAACTAGGTTTCTTAGGTCCAATAATATCAGCAAAAACAACCTCTAATGGTTCATTGGTTTTGGATCCATTTACCCTATTTGCAGGAGTTACCTTGCTTTTTTCTTGATTTCAAGCATTGCAATTTAAATACTTTGTACAAAGTTTTAATTTTATACCATTAGATAACTCAACAGTTTTCTTTAGCATTTTGAAATTTATATGTCCCATACATCTATGGAGCAGATGAATACATTCATAAACTGAGTTAGCATTAATTAATGGATTATCATGTATAATAAACAAACCATTATCCAAACTTGCAGTAATGCTTTTATTCTGTTTTTCAATTAAACATTTATCTCCCTGAAAGGTTACAACAAATCCTGCTTTTACCATTGCTCTTAAAGATAGCAAGTTAAATATCAGTCTAGGTACATATAACATCGGTAAACGTTCATTAATACATGAACAATATGCAGTACCTTCTCTAGATGCTCTCAATTTCCATCCATTAGCTAATGATACATGCTGTTTACTCTTTGTCATGTTAATAAACCTCTCTTTACTTTTAATTAGACACTGCGATGCTCCACTGTCAACTACCCATATATCATAGTTTACAGTTGTAGTTGTACTTGATATGGCGAAACTAGCATCTTTATACGCTCTCTGTATATTAATAGCATTCTGTTTCTTACCCTTTTTACAGTATCTGGCTATATGACCTTTAGCCCCACAAGAAAAACATTTCCTAACAATATAGGCAGTTGAAGACAGTTTTTCTTCCTGTGGTTGTCTTTCTCTCAGTTGATTTCTATCTTGCCTTCTTCTTGACTCTTCTTCCAGTTATGCCAGTCAATGTAAGTTCATCTCTGTTTAAAACTTCCAGTGAAGACACATAAGCAACATAAATTTCATCCAAAGAAGAAAGAATGATGTAAACTTGATGCAACTCCGAGAAAATCAGCTCCTTTTCTTGTAGCTCTTGTAAAATCCTTTTCATAAATTCCAAATGAGCTAACATATTGCCACCTTTTATAAGACGGGCTCTAAACAGTTTACATGTAAGGTGTATGTGTGCACCCACACTATCTCAAACATAAATCCTCTTCAAAATGTCCCAACACTTAGCAGCAGATTCTTCACCACAAATATGGACTAACTGCTGATCACTCAGTGTCAGTCCAATTATACTAAGAGACTTTTCATTATCCCGGTTAAAGTCAGCTATTTTCTTTTTATCTTCATCATTCAATGGGTCCCAAGCTGTTACACACAGTGGACTACTAACTACAGTCCATAATCCATCTTTATATAGAAGTAGTCTGCACTTCATAGACCAGGAAACATAGTTTGTTCCATCCAACCAGGTTATCTGGGATATACTGGTTGACTGTTCTTGTGCCATTGATAGTTTAACAGTAAACCACAATCAGCAGTCTGAATATGAAACTGTATATTCACACTCTCAATATCTCTCTGGGCCCATAATCAATGTTATGATATGTACAGAATAACCCTTGAATAACACGGATAAGAACATGGAAATGTTTATGAGAATAGTTATGAATAATTATCCAGCCACACACAGATACACTAAATTGAGTTAAACTTTACTTTAAGAAATAGCACAATCCAATAAACGGTCCAGGTCATATATTTTACAGTCCAAAGAATATCCAATTACAAAGTCTTCTTACTGGTTGCCTTTGTCATTTACAGTAAACAAAGATATCAAAGCATAAGCACAGCATAAATACAACAGAGAACCTTAGATAGCAACAGAATGTCAGAGAGAGACAGAATGTCAGAGAGAACAAGCTATGATCTCTAGCTCCCTCTTATGGTAATTTGCAATATAATTAACAATCAGAATATAGTATAAATCAATAGAGTGATTTTGTCTTAAAGCTACAAACATACATTGTTGGTTTATATATTGCCAACCCAACTAATTGGTGGACAGATTCCTAACAATAGCCAATGCAATCCTAAGCTGCATTAACAGAGGGATACAATCAAGATCAAAGGAGGTACTAATACCACTCTAGAAAGCTTTAGTAAGACCCACCTAGAATACTGAATCCAGGTTTGTCACCACATATTTGCTTCAAATATCCTCTTCTTTTGGACTTGTTTTATAATGACATATCATTATTTCATTGTTTTCAATCACTATATTTGCAATGAGTGTTATCATTTTTGATACCTAAAGGTTTCTTTAAATAAATAGTGTGTTGCAACAGTGCGTGCAGATATGCCATCTCTACATCTAAATGATTTATAATGTGTTTCTCCTTAGCTGCCCACACTAATGCTGATTGTAATGTAGTAGCCTTCAGACTAGCTGCAAACACCTCATCATAGTTGTTTGCTTTCTGATTGAACCCTTGTGCTACTCACCTGTCTTTATGGGTAACAGTCCCCTCCACACTAATCTTTAACTTATAAATCCATTTACAACCTATGGTTTGTTCAACTGGTGGTAACCTGACATTTTCATATACCTCCAGTTTTTTGTAAGGATTTCAGTTCCTTATCCATTGCTTCCTGCCAAGCAGCCTGATCCTTAGTAGGATACAATTTCAGTTCATTATAATTACCAGGAACTGTATTCACTTGGCATACAACACTAGCCTGATATCTATCAGGTGGCCGTGTTACTCGGGTTGAATGTCTCGGTAATACAGGGCTAACTGGTGGACTCTCCTGTTCTACCTGCTCCTGTTCTTCTACCTCTTCCTGTGCTTTTTCTTCCTCTTTAATGGCTATTGATGGTTTAATTATTTCATCTTTAGGGACTACTTGGATGTCAATAACTACATCATTGTTGAATTCCTGTTCTAGTTTATGCCACCCAACGTGCTCAATAAATTTAGCACTAGCGCTACAGTAAACATGAGCCATGCCTGGATCCCAAAATCTAAATGACCTATGATTGGCCTCGTAACCTACGAAAAATAATTTCCTAGCTCTATGTGGCCCTTTCAGTCTTACTTGTGAGGGAATATGCACCCATCCTGGAGCTCCAAATGTGTGTAGGTAACTTAAACTTGGTTTTCTGCCATGCCAATGAGAGAAATTAAATTTCAGTTTAGGTACATATAACATAGATAAATGCTCATTTATGCATGAACAATATGCAGTACCTTCACCAGATGCTTTTATCTTCCATCCATTTGCCAATGATACATGTTGCTTACTCATGAACATCGTTACAAACCTCTGTCTATTTCTAGTAATGCACTGTGATGCTCCACTATCAACTACCCACAAATCATGGTTTACCACCTTTCAGAAGACATGTTCTAAACAGTTTATGTGTAAGATGTATGCGTGTACCTACACTGTCACAAATATAAATCCCCTTCAACTTCTCCCAACACCTAGCAGCAGACTCTTCTTCATGAATATGGACTAGCTGCTGGTCACTCAGTGTTAGTCCAATTATACAAAGAGCTCATTCATTGTTTTGTTTAAAGCTTCTTGGCATCGTCCTCATCATCTGGATTCCAAGCATTTACATCCAGTGTATCTTGAACTGCAGCCCATAACCCTTCTCTACGCAAAAGTACCCTGCACTTCATAGACGAGGAAACATAGTTTGTTCCATCCAACCGGGTTATCAGTGATAGACTTGTTGATGGGTCTTGTGCCATCTTTCACAGGATAGTAGCCCTCAATTAAACAGTAAACAGTTCTCTGTATATGGTACTGTGTATTCACACTAACTCTCAGTTATCTGAGCCTGGTATGGCCTGGGCCCATAACCAGTGTTAAGGTAATTCCCCATTAGGCGAATGAGTGCGCACAGGAAGACGTAGTGAGAGTAATGTTGAATAAAACATGACCAGCACACAGATACACTGAATAGTAAAATATAGCTTTTTTACTTCCAGTAACTGGTTAAGCAAAGTCCAACACAGTCCAAGTCATACACAGTTAAAGCAGCCAGTTTTCAGTCCAGGGATAATCCAAATAACAAGCTTCAGTATCATAAACAGTTCAGTAAATAGACTCACAGCAATCCAAGAAGAACAATGATCAGTAACAGTCAATAGGAAAAATTCAGGAAGCAAAAACAGTAAACATCAGAACATCTAGCAACACCAACTCACAGAAACAACAGAACAGAACAACCCAGGTTTCTGGCTCCATCTTATGGCTGTTTGAGGAACCACACCCAATTACAATTTTAGCATTCCCTTAAAGAGACAGTATTAAACGTCTATCCTGGTTTATATATTTCCAACCCAACTGTTAGGTGACTATCAATTCCTAACAGATGTCCAACAAAGCACTTGTTCATGAGACCTTATGTCATTTACAAGCAAGTATTGAGAACTTCCCACATGTAACAACTCAGGATGTGAATTTCAGAGGACAATTCATCCCTCAGGTATGATATATCAAAGAAAGTCTGCAATTCATTTTGCATACAGATCTTTACCTATAAGTACAATACAATCACACTTCTGCAATAATTGTGCCTTCCTGATAGAGGAAAAATAATGGTTCATGGGAGTACTTAGTTTGCCTTTTGTTAATCATAAAACAGAGTCAGTTTGGTGGTCTAGTGTCAGAGCTGGGATGAGTTGATCTAGTGGATGAAGCACCAGGTTAGGAATTAGGAGACGGTGAGTTCTAGTCCTGCTTTAGCCACAAAGTCAGTTGAGTGACCCTCGGTCAGTCACTCTCTTTCTCAATGTAAGAAGGATTTGGCAGCAATCATTTCTGAAAAGATAAAGGTCTTGTGTCTGAAAAACAGACATGGTTGAAGATTGAACGGAGAACCTCCTCTCTAAATAGGCTTCCCTATAGCACCGGTTGCTATATTTTTTTTGTTTCTAATTAAAACTGTTTAGTATACATACCTTTAAAAACATGTTTCAATTTCCCAATGTTTTGTGACTATGGTAGTGGCATGCTAACATTTTCACTGTGATTGTATAAAAATACCATTTACTGGGAAGCTATAGATTTCTTAGATCAAGTGAGGAGTCAGAATGGAACAGAATTCCTAGACGTTTGTCTGAAAAATTAGCCATCAGCAGACATATAGCGACAAAGCTAATTGATAAATCATTCAAAGGAACAACCAAAGGCCAAGGCAAGAGGCAACAGCCCTTAGTACATTTTTCCCATCACACACCTTTTAAGCAACACTCAAATAACAGTAAAGGGGAAAAAATCTCCCCAAATCCACATAAGACAGTAGACAGCAAACCAAATTAATTTCCCCATTTTGGAGCACTGATGACATTAATAATGCAATAATGAAATGTCTGCAAAAAAAAAAAAAAAATCCAAGCTGAAAGGAAGGTCTGCCTGTGAATTGTGAAGACCAAGTATAACATTATCAGTAAGCAAATGCAGTGAGTGGTAGAGATAAGTAGACACCCATTGTCACAGTCCTGGCCTTCTGTATTGGTTTGGGATGTTTTAATACCACAATCTCATTTTGGATAAAGAGCACCATACAGACATGTGTTAAAGCCTCTAAATAAAAATGGTGCTGGTGTGCCAAGGCAGTACAATATTAACATAGCTAGAGGTCATTTCTAAAATAATTCTTTTCTGTTGGAGAAAATGACTAAGATGTTGATGACTAAATTTGTTTTGTTAACTTAGGCAACAACAATGCAGCTTGAGAATGTAGGAACTTTAATTCCACTTGTATTTTGAAGGTTGTATATTTTAATATTATAAACTGGGATAAGTGCAGTTTACACTGGTGAAACATAGCAGACAAAGAAAAAATCTTGTTACGTTCTTCATTTCAACTAACATAATTTTCTGCAAGGTCTTTAGCATGTGAATATGCAGTGGTCAAACACCAGATATGGTACAATTTTGTAAATTGCATCAGAGGTACTTTTTCATACTTATACCTTCTAAGGAATCTCACTTTTGAAAGAATTAACAGCCTGTTTCTTTATAGGAAAGATCCCTCTCTACTATCTATAATTTCCTGTCTCTTTAAGGGCACAAATGTTCTTCCATTGTGGTTTTTGGTGCATTTTGATCCTCTCAGCTGGGAAAATCGTGAGAAGTTTGATCCAGGTCATTTTTTGGATGAATAGGGTGAATTCCAAAAGAATGATGCCTACTTGCCTTTCTCTAAATGAAAGGTTATCACTCATCTAGTCGTCTGAGGCCTTCAAGATTTGTCCAAAATTATAAGTGCTAACTTGTTACGTCATCCATATGATGGGTGCTTTTCTTCCTGCCTGCCCTTCCCAGTATCTGTATTAATTTCAAGAGAATCCCAGGGACATACCTAGTTAAATGGAGAAATCATTGAGAGAGTCTGATTGAATCATGAGGGAGAATGTTCAGTCTTTTGAAACCAGAAGATGGCTCTTCATGCTCTTCAGTCAAGCTCTTCATGGAAGGAAGCCTTTTTTCCCCAAAAAAGCCATAAGTCATCATAGATCAAGAGAGAAATATGGATCATGATAGGACCAAAGATTAGGGGAAATTAATATTTCCTCTTTATTGTTTTCCTGATCCAGTATCCATTACCACAGTTTCTTTAACATTTTAAAGAGAACATAAAAAATAGCACAAACTACAAAGGAAAAAAAAACCTAAATAAGCATAAAAAGCAATGTACCATATTTTTTGGAGTATAAGATGCTCCAAAGTATAAGACCCACCTATCTTTTGAGGAGGAAAACAAGAAAACAAATCTACCTTTGCCTCCCAGCCTCCTTGCAGCAAACAGCAAACAGTATGTTTCAGCTTCAGCACAGCCTGATTAGCACAAGCAGCTGATTGTCAGTTGGATTGTCCTCCCAATGATCAGCTGTTTCAGGCTGCACGGATTGCCATAGCCTGTTGCTGCCTCCGCATGCCCCATTTTCAGCCATTGCATCCCATTTTCAGCCTCTGCATGCCCCATTTGGAAATATTCTTCCATTAACCCTAAAATATACAACATAAATGCAGTGATGCAGTTTGTTAAAAGACTCTCAATCATGCCTCTTTAAAAAGTGGCCAGGACAGAAGGGGAAAGATGTGCTCTCCTCATCCAATGCAGGAAATGCAGATGCTGATTTGCACATTTCACTAAGGATGATGTGTGGAGAGACCAATTCAGAGTGTTAGTTATCTGCACCCCCAGATACTTAATACTGTTGACCATGTCTACAGCTTCATCTTTGATACTGAGTGGAGTATGACCATGCCGGCTCTTTCTAAAATCTACAATGATCTCCTTTGTTTTATTAACATTTAGGACCAGGTTACTTTTATTATCCCAGTACACCAGAGCCTTCACCTCTTCCCATAAGCATCTTTATTGTTGTTCCAAATAAGACCCACCACTGATGTGTCATTCACATACTTTACAACATGTATCATAGCAGATTTGGCACAGCAGTCATGGGTCATCCTGGTGAACAGTAGTGGACTCAAGACACAGCGCTGTGGGGAACTTGTACTCAAACTTTTCTTCCAACTCGCACAAACTGGGGCTTACCAATAATGAAATCCAGTATCCAATTACATAAAGGACTATTAAACCTAATAGGCCCAGTTTGTTCACCAAATGCTGAGGAATGATTGTGTTGAACACTGAACTAATATCAACAAGCTTTATTAATTTGCAAATTATTGACCTATGTCATGTATATTATATTAGTGACAGAATAGTTAACAGGAAGGATAATAATAGTAAAAACAAAACAAAAATTCTCTGTTAATAAACTTTTATTGTAATTCATTCGTAGAAAGTTTACCATGGCATTTTATCTACTCCAAGTAATCCCAAAAGTTATAAATACTATGTCCTCGATCAAATAGCCATGTTTGTGTCAAGCCCGAAATTGACATATGTGTAGTCATTTTAGTTAGGCTTAGTATATATTCTTTTTCTTACTTTCTCGGTGGCAGTCATGGAGGGAAGGGTTTCGGGCTTGCCATATTCCTAAGTGGGTAGGAGTGGAGATAAAGAGAATTGTTTTGGTTAGGTGATTCTCCTTCCCATGGGAAACGAGCTGTGGGTGCTTGGGCCCCTTGAGATGGAGATTTATGACATCAAGCAACATTGAATTATTTCTATTGGAGAATGTGACTTTTGGGGGTTGTTTCTAACTTTTAATATTGTGGGGTAATTCCGGATTATGGCAGATACGGAATTATCATGGACTTTGCCAATTTAATGTTTTCCTAAATAAAAGAATTTGTCTTGGAAGATGGACTTCGTTTTTTTTTTTTTAATGGATTTCATCACTTGGAAACCTGACAGTTCGTTTCTTAATGCCATTTCTTATCAATTATTGTTTAATTAAATATGATAGATCCACTATCCAGAATAAGTCCATCATGGGTGGAATCATCATCTGACCATATATTGCCAATTGTATTATATTTTATTCATGTGGTTTTCTCCTGTGCGGATGTAGTTTACCATTTTCTTCTCCCAAATGCCTTTGTCCTTGTCACTAAAGCAATTGTCTTCTTCCAGCATTTTCCTATATTGCTGCTGCCAATATAAGGGCCTGTTTGTTTCAGCTGGACAGCTGGGATGACCTTCCCAACTTGGGTGTCATTCCTGGGAATATGTACTCTTGCCATACACTTCTAACGTTCTTTTACTCTTCCCTTGTAGGAACATATCCTCAACTGCTACAATGTAGCTTGAGAAATCTGCCCCCCACATTTCAACTTAATTGGATGATTTTTTTTCTTAAAAATAAACTTCACATAGCTGTTATCCCATGCTAATAAAAAACAAACAAAAACATAGTGTCAGCATTTTTTCAGATTTTCAAAGATGTCTAGTTGAAAACCCCAACATGGAATTCCATGGCATGTTTTCTCTTCTTATGATCTTTTAACTCTTCTTAAAATTCCATCCAATTCCATATATAATAGGAACAACAATATCAACAAACATTAAAGCTCTATTTTAACTCAATAATGAGAGGAGCTAAAATGAAATTGGACCAGACTGCCCTCAAATAATCAGGAATCAAATGGATTATTTACAGGGCTTCAGGTCCACTTTTGAGAATAGATTAGAGAGGCTTGATACAGCTCTCGAAAATATGCAGAAGTTTAAGATTACAGGACCAGGGAAACAAATATCAATGGCTTTTTCTAACAAACATATATTTAATAGGACTGTTAATTAGCACCTCAGGAAATAGCCCCCCCTTTCCTCATTCATGAGCATTACACAAATGATTATCTCCAGAGAGTTTGCGCAAGCAAATAGAACAGAGGTAAGTGATCATTTTGGGTCCAATGATATATGAGCTGTTATATCCAATTTTAATCTGTCCTGTGCACTCATACACATCAACATATGGATACATAAAGAAAGAAACAAAAAATGGTTATCAACAATACATTAATTATTTAATTGACTAATTAGGATTAATTAGAGGAATAAATATTCCAAAATTTCTTGAAAACACTTTGGGATTATTTACTGTGTTGCACACGTTTTCTATTTGCCCGTCTCATCTTCTTTCTGTAGATCACTTGCAAAGAAAGTGTGAATTTGTCATCAACATATGATCTGAAGAACACACAGTCAAAATATAATTGCGACCCCTACTCTCTTGATTGTGTTACAGCAGGGGTGTCAAACTGGGTTTCTTCAAGGGCCGGATCAGCATTTTAGTTCTAATTTATTAATTAATGTATTATTGAGAACCATTTTTTCTTTCTTTCTTTATGTATTCATATGTTGATGTGTATGCGTGCATACAGGTGACATTAAAATTGGATATAAAGCTTGTGTATCATATAAGGGGAGAGGGGGTGGAGCTTCCTGACATTAATAGTCACATGGAATGGATCTCTTCATTCCAGTGCTGGCTTCTCCCTGTTTGTGGGCTCTGAAAGGAGCCAAATCTGCCTTTTAGGGGTGGCGAAGCTAAGGACGGATGCTCTGCGAGGTCGCAGGAGAGATCGCAACTCTCCTGCTGAACCCTGGGGCTTTTTCTCTCTATGCCACAAAGACATTCAGAAGAACTATTTACTTAGAACTATTTGTTAAATGGCAAACAAGCACTTTGGAAAGTGATTATAACTTCAAAAAAGGCAACTATGATCTTATAGACAACAATCTCTCATCCCTTGATTGGCAATGTCTATTCACTGGATGCAATACTGTTGAAGACCATTACAACATATTTTTACTTGAAGTCAAAAGAGTCATCAAAGTATATGTACCAACAACAACTCCTCCCCCCCAAAAAAACAGATTACCCATAACAATAAGGAAACTTCAATCCAAAAAGAGATCACTCTGCAAGAAAAACAAATCTGGTCACGTTGCCAATTTCAAAAGCTGATACAAAAATTTATGCCACCAGATAAAGACTGAATGCACCAGTTATCATATTAAACAAGAGGAAAACCTTCTATGCACCAATTCCACCTGCACTTTTTACAATTTTGTAAAAAACAAACTAAAAGACTCAAGGTTCATCCCACCCCTGATAGGACCTAATGGTAAAGACTGCAATGATGACACCATTAAAGCCAACATCTTTAACACCTTCTTCGGCTCAATATTTGTAAACAGCAATGGATCATGCCCAGTATTTCCTAGCCAAACCACAGACAACGACAATGATCTAATACATATCAATTTTACAGAAGACAATGTTGAAAAAGCACAATCTAAAACCATCTCTATCTATTGGACCAGATGGAATATGTGCCTACTTCTTAAAAAAGCTATCCAGTGCCATAGCCGAACCTCAAAGCATAATCTTTGAAAAATCTTTCAGGACCAGCTCCTTGCCTAACCTATGGTCACAAGCCACGGTCATCCCCATCCTCAAAAAGGGAGACCCCAGCCTAGTTGAAAATTACAGACCAATCTTCTTATGCTGTGTCACCTGTAAAGTCATGGAATCAATTATTAACCAATCCATTATCCTCCACTTAGAGAAAAACAACCTACTCTCCAATAAACAATTTGGTTTCAGGAAAAAACTATCCTGTAATCTGCAACTCTTACACTGCAAAAACATATGGACTACACAACTTGATCAGGGCAAAGCAATAGATGCAATCTACATAGACTTCTGTAAAGCCTTTGATTCAGTGGTACATGACAAACAACTACTAAAACTAAAATCTTATGGAATCTCCTGCATAACTGGATAGAAGCATTCCTGTCAAACAGACAACAAATGGTCAAAATTGGGAGTGTCCTATCAAATTCTGTACCTGTCAATAGTGGTGTCCCCCAGGCAGTGTTCTGGGACCAACTCTCTTCATACTCTACATAAATGACCTCTGTGATCATATTAAGAGCAACTGCGTTCTCTTCACTGATGATGTAAAGCTGTTCAATACCACAGACAATACTGCTACCCTTCAAAAAGATCTTGACTATGTATCAGAATGGTCAAACAAATGGCAACTTCAAATCTCAACAAATAAATTCTCTGTCTTACATATTGGCAAAAAAATAATAATCAGAAAATAAAATACAAGCTGAATAGTCAAGTTGATGATCCAAGCTCTGTAAAGAACCTTGGAATACTCATCTCTAATGATTTAGGTACTAGAGCCCACTGTAACTACATAGTCAAAAAGGCATTAAGAGTTGTTAACCAAATCCTATGTAGCTTTTTCTCTGGTAATATCACACTACTAACTAGAGTACAAAACATTTGCTAGACCAATACTCAAATACTGCTCATCAGTCTGGAACCCACATTACGTATCTGATATTAGCACAGTTGAGAAAGTCCAGAAATATTTCACAAGAAGAGTTCTCCACTCCTCTACTCGTTGCAGAATACCTTACGCCACCAGACTTGAAATTCTAGACCTAGAAAACCTTGAATTACACCGTCTTCGGTTTGATCTAAGTATGGTATATAAAATCATACATTGCAATGTCCTACCTGTCAATGAATACTTTAGCTTCAACCATAAGAACACAAGAGCACACAATAGATACAAACTCAAGGTTAACCGCACCAAACTTGATTGCAGGAAATACGACTTCAGCAACAGAGTGGTCAATGTCTGGAATACTCTACCTGACTCTGTAGTTTCTTCCCCAAACCCTCAAAACTTTAACCTTAGACTGTCTACTATTGACCTCACCCCTTTCCTAAGAGGTCTGTAGGGGACGTGCATAAGCGCACCAATGTGTCTACCATCCCTGTCCTATTGTTTCTTTTATTTTTCTTATATGTACCCATTTCATGTATTCATAACTATGTATATACTTACACCTATTATCTTGTAAGCAATTGACAAATCAAAATAAAAACATAAAAAATAAATAGATTAAGTGATTACCGGAAGGAAGAGATTTAAAGAGAGAGGAAACAATTTATTTTTAAAAAATGCAGACAATTGGACTCTCAAAGTGAGAAGACTAGGTATTGCGAAGGAATTTAAAAATGCTAGAATTTTGGATTTAAAAAATTAATACTGCTTTTTTGGAGGGCTGAGCTGGCGTCACGACGATATGGCATGCGATCTTGGAGGTCTGAGATCGCTGCCGATATCTTTATTCCTGGATGGTCCTATTGGATCTAAACCATCCCGAAGAGATGGTGAAAGTGAAGAGCACATCCTGTCGATCCCAGGGATACCGCAAAGTCCCTGATAGATCCAGGAGAAGCTCTTCTTGCCAGCGGCAAAGAGGCAGCCATTAAAGCTGCTGAAGTTGGGACAGCTCCGAAACGGAAGCAAACAGAAAGAGAGAGTGTGCCGGTTTGGTGAGAACTTTTTCTTTGTTCTAAGATCTGAAAGGACACCCTAAGGAAAAGAAAGAATCTGTAAAAGTTTTGACAAAAGTGATTAAACAGCAATTTTAAACAGGAGTGTCAAAGTAATGTTTTTTTTCCTCATTGCTGGATTTTCTACACGATCTTATATTTTGAAACTGGACTGGTTTTTTCTTTTACATCTATTTTTTTTCTCCTTTTTGATTTTGTAATATTTTAAGCTAGAGGCTCCCTTTTAGTTATTTCTTTTTTAAAAAAATATCATTTTTTATTCTCAATTCTTATTATATCTTGCTTGGGAAAGGAGGGGGCAAGTGAGAGCAAAGAAACTTTGTAACACTGCCAACTAGAGGCTTGAAAATATTCTATTTCCCTGTGACCAGACAAAGCTGAGAAAGAAAGAACTGAGACTCCTTTTCAAGGAGACTGCTATTTGCTAAGATAGAGGGAAGAGCATGGGAGAATATTATTGCAAGTGCTCTTCTGGGTTTCCATCAATAGCTGGAGTCTGGTGTTGAAACCTAGGGGAAAACATGGTGATAAGTTTTTGGAGAAGAGAGCTATAATAAGAGCCTTGGATAATTAAACAAAGTGCAGTGTGCTCTTTTTACTTTTTCTAAGTTGTGCTATCCCTCCTCACCAGCTTTATTGTATTTCATTTTATCTTTTTTTTTCTTGTAATAACTATTTGGGTTTTTGGCTTTGTTGGAGCTTGTCTTTGTTTTTCTTTTCTTTTTGGGGGAAGTCCAATCTCTATGTTTGCTTTTTATTTTAAAGGGAAAGCTTTAGGATTAATGTTTTTTTTTTTAAGGGAATAGCCTTTTTTTCCCCTTTCCTGGTATTTTTGTTTTTTCATCTACCTTTCTGGTTTATTCTTATGCACTCTTTTCTATTTGAGACATTTCAACTGGATTAAGGTGTTGAAGAACCTGAAGAATTTTTCCTTTTCCTTTTTTTCCTTTTTTTTTTCAAGCCTTTTTCTTCATCTAACTACTGATTGGATTAAGGTATACAAGAACCTGAAGAAATTTTGTCCTCCCTTTTTTTTCTTTTTTTTAATCATTATTATTGGGCTTCTTTTTTCTACTATTTTTATTTTGAACTATAATTGGTTACTTCACAATTGCGCAAATACATTCAAGGTATGATAAAGATTCTAAAATGGAAGGTTTCTATGATAAATTGACTGATTTAGATAAGATTTTGACAGGTACTGATGAAAAAGTGATTTAAAAATTGTATGGATATTTATTAGAAATTAAATTAGAAGAAAAACAAGTTAAAGAAACTATGATTGCTTGGGGGAAGAATTTTGGATATGGGATCGATTTAGAGAAATGGCAAAAATTGTGGTCTCAAAATTATAAAATGACAATGTCAACAGCATATAAAAAAAATTGTATAAGATGTTTTACAGGTGGCATTTCCCCCATCAAGAATAGCAAGAATGTTCAAGAATAAATCCAAAAAATGTTGGAAATCTCATCAGACACCTGGCTCATATTACCATATGTGGTAGACTTGTGCGGATGCTAAAAAATATTGGACTAAAATCCACATGTGGTTAGAAAAAATGACAAAAAAACATATAGACTTGAAACCAGAGATATTTTTATTGGGAATTTTACCTGAAATATATAGTAAAGACTTGAAATACCTGATTGTAAATGTATTAACAGCGGCTAGGATTGTATTTGCTAAAAATTGGAAAAATGAAAAAATACCAACACAGGAGGAAATCTTTAAGAAAATATTGGAATGTGCTGAAATGAGTAGATTGACATTTGAAATTAGAGAACAAGAGGATAAACAATTTTATAAAATTTGGGATCTTTTCTATCAATGGTTAGACAATACAATACAGTAATGATATATGTAGACTTTTAGAAAATAATAAATATATAAAGATGTACTTCTTTCTTATTATATCTACAAAATGATTTTAGGATAGATTTGGGATGATAATATGAACTGTTATAAAATAAACTAAGTAAATTATGATTATCTTGTAAAACATGAATGAATAAAAGTATAGTCAAATGATTGATTAATAATGATACTAAGGTATTTAATTTTTGATTGAAAATATGAGATTATATGCAATGTAATTGTAATTGAAGACTACAAAATGGAAGCACAAAACAATTTGTAAACCAACTGGCACACTGTATGTACACCTATGGAAGATAGCTTGATGTTTTTATGTTTTGTTTGTTTATGTTTGTTTTTAAAAACCAATAAATCTGTTTTAATTAATACTGCTTTTTCAATTATAATTTGAAATAACAATTAAAATCAGACCTCCTAGTAACAACATTGTGAAGTAGAGAGTGCCATCTGCTGATGAGAGGAAAAAAATACTACTCTGAGAACAACCATTTGAAGGATTGTGAAAACATTCAACTACCCTAAGATCACTGGAGACTTGAATATTTAAATAAGATCTTCATTAAAAGACCCTTGAATGTTATGTTACATGATTGAATCCACAAAAGTGATTTGAGGAGGCTTGGATAACACTCTGGTCTTTTTAAATGGATTTGACTGATTATTTATGAGATGATGTGATTTGAATAATAAATAATAAACTGTGATTTGAATAATAAACTCAGCTTTGAATAAATGGTTCCTGGACTTTTGGCTAAAAGCGGGACCTACTAAAATAAACTACACAACACAAGGTGGAAATGAGTGGAATATCACACTGTTCAGACATTGATATGTATAAGCAATATAAAATAAAAAACTTGACAAAAAGCCAATAGATTAATTATTGAATTGACTAATTAGGATTAATTACTGGGCCACCTCATTAAAATGATTTTTCCCCAAAAAATTAAAAATTCTGGAAGTTCATTTTCACGATGTCCAAAATTTAAGCTGAAATTTCTATTATTAGACATTAGTTTTCTAGAATAAAAGAGTAAAATAGTTGAAGGGACATATATTATTTTCAACAAATGGCTGTCCAAAACCTCCAATGACAGGGTACCCTGTCCCACAAAATGGTCCCACAACTTCTGGAGTTAACCATTCCACTGATTAATTGTTTAATGTTGTCAGGAATTCTTTTTGGCCCTCCTGTGAATTGCTCCTCCTGTGGGTAATGTTGATGTTATCTTCTTGATATAGTATGTAACTGTAAAATCTTTTTTACACTTACAACGAGCTCAACTACCTCAAGAAGATTTTAAAATTTTACTGCCTAGATTGTAAATTTTATTGTCCGGATAGTAAATCTTATTGCCTTCTACTAAATTATCATTCTATCCAAGGTGTCAAACTCAATTTTAACGTGAGTCAGTTTCAGCATTGTGGTTGTCCTTCAGGAGCTGGTGGGGAGGAGGAGCATGGCCAGGGTGGTCACAGCTGACTGATGTCACTCACATGGGTGTTACTTGTGGGGTTAAGGAAGGAATCCGGGGGTCTCTGGTGGGTGGGAGATTTGACCCACAGGATGAGGTGAGGTGAGGCAGGGGATGGGGCAATTACATCTGTAGCTGCAACCTGCCATCCCTTCAGCTGGCCAGCTGGAAAGGCTGCGGGACCGAGGTACATTGGGTTCACAAGAGCAGTGCTTTGCCAGCAGGCCCAGCAGGAAGAAAGGGAGGGTGCAGTGCTTCCCTGCCCACTACCAGACTCAACTTGCTGGCCAGGCTTCCCTGAAGCATGACAGGTGATGGGATAGGAAGCAGCATCTGTCCCAAGGCTGGAGGAAGAAGACCTTTCCACAGGAAGTGGACCTTTGAGCCCTGGGCTATGGTTCAGGCTGTGCCCTCCTGACTCTCCCCATGAGCCTCTAGCTGCCCTGCCACTTACCAGGTGCCTCCATGGGGCTGAAGTGTCCCTGTCCACATGCAGGCACCTCTTTATAGAGCAGTAAAGCCTCACTGGGTGAAGTCTCTGCTGCCACATCCTGCACTGCCTGTTCTGGGCTTGTTGGGGAAGGTCTCCACAGGAGAGATGGGGTGGGTGGGAAGTGTCACTGGGTGTTGGCCTGCATTCCCTGCATTGCCTCTGGGCATCCCCATGATTGACAAGACAGCCACTTGTTCACTAGCCAGGCCAAGCGTGGCTGCTCCAGCTGCACCTTGGAGCTCCCTAGTGGCCCCACTGCACCCCACCTCTCCCTCTCCCCAAGTGGGGAGCTGACACCGCAGGGCATGCAGGGCACAGAGCAGGTGGGGAAGCTCAAGGATTGTTATGTAGCAGCTGGAGGTGCATGCTGGACACCCAGGTGGAGAGCTGGTGCAGTGGGTCTGGTGAGGAGGGGGTGGCCATGGGGGCCACTACTTCCTGTGGGGAGCGGGCCTCTGATGGTGGCAGCAGCATCCCCCTGATCCATGAGGAAGAGGAGGAGGAAGTGATGGTGGCAGCTGAGGGGTAAGTGATAGCTGAGACGATGCTGGCCCGCTGCCTCCTGTGTGCATGCGCACACACTGGGATGGGGTGGGCTGGCTTAAGCAATGCAGGCCAGCCCATTACAATTTCCAGGACAGCCATGTAGGCCAGTTCTGACCATGTCGCGGGCCAAATTCAGCCTGTGGGCCTTCAGTTTGACACCATACTCTAACCTCTTTTTCTGATTACAAATTGTCAGAGGTTGCAAATTTTTTTAACAATATTTTTAAATTTTAAAATATTTTAAATATCTTTGTGGATTTTTGTGGACTACCTTTATATAATCACACAACCACACCCACATGCCTCTGTGTGTGTGTGTGTGTGTGTGTGTGTGTGTGTGTGTGTATAAAGAATTATACAAAGGTACAAAGGTAGTCCAAGGTAGTCCAAAAATCCACAAAGATATTTACAATATTTTAAATAAATTGTAAAAAATATTGCAATCTCTGACAATCTGTAATCAGAAAAAGAGGATAGAGTGATAATTGTGGCTCAAGGCAATAACATTTACTGTCCGGGCAATAAAGTTCACGATTTAGGCAGTAAAATTTTAAAATCTTCTGGTGATAGTTATAACAACTTCATAAAGTGATCACTCAGTTTTCTCCGGAAGATTCAATATATACAAAAATTTGTGATCAATTCCTTTATGTTTAGGGTTGTTTTTTTAAATAGATTATTCATGTAAGCCCCTGTTTTGCTTGCCTGCATGCTGTCTGATTACTTTCAGTTTTGCTGCCCATCCAAGCAGGTCCATCAGTCAGAGCAAGCCAGTTAGGCTGAGATTCATTGGAATGTACCCACCCCTGGTACACCAACTACTATCCTGCTACACTCAGGGATTTCCTCCCCCAAGGGCATTGCAATACATCAATGAAGATTCTCAGTCTAATAGAATATAATAATAAAAAAAACATTCACAAAATCACTCAGGAAAAAGATTTGGGGATGCAGAATGTGGTCACCCAATCTCTTCCCTCTCTTTTCTTTTTGTTGTTGCAGATCAGCCCTTTGATGTAGTCCCAATTGTCACAACTGCTGTTGGTAATGTGATGTATTTGTTATCTTTGGAAATCGATACTCTTATGAAGATAAAACCTTCATTGAGCTATTGCAAATTGTAAAGGCATTCACAGGATTCTTTTTTAATGTTCCTGGCATGGTATGTCAAGTTTTATGTGCTTCTACAAGCAGGTTTTTTTTCTTTGTTTAAGAGTCAGAGAGTTCCAATTGTTCATTTCAACCTACAAAAATGGGAAGCTTTTTAAAGTGGTCATTTAAATAGTGTGTTGTGAGAATCACACTGCATTCAAGTGACAATTCCTTTTGCTTCTGATTAGTTCATACGTTGCTACCAAGCAATCATACTTTCCAAGTTATTGATGATACACAAAGTTTCAGCACTGCTTCTTTTGAGATAACTATGCCAACTTGTAACTATTGGCGTTTCAGAGGCAATTACTTTTTAAGTCTTCTGTAATTGCCCAGTTTTCCTTCTACTATTTCTCATAGTAGTAACTAAGGAGAGAACTGAAGAGTCTCTTTGAAATTCTTTGATTAGGCCAGGTCTGTCAAACTGGCAACCCCTGGGCCAGATGTGTCAGTGCACACCCACCCTGGCTCCACAAAGCCAAAAAATACATCGCGATAAGTCATGATATGTCACATGATGCAATTGAGTTTGACACCCGTGGATTAGGCTCTTTACCATTGGCTTCTTTGGCAGTTTCTTGATCAGTTATTGTTTACTTGATTGTTGGTCTGATATTACTCTTGGAGTTATTCTGTGCTGATCTGGGTGCTTAGGACTTTTTGTTCTCTGTTTGGTTTGTTGATTTCCTCATTTGCATAATCTACAGACATTGTTGATATCAATGTGTCTATTTATGGTTAATTTGTCAGAGTGCCAGGCTTCTAGAAATTCCCTAGCATTTTCTGACTTGACTTGGTTTATGATGGTCACACTTTCCCAATGGAAACTATGGCTTAGCCGGTCCATATGTTGTAAAATTAAAGAATTTCCATCATGTCTTCTGACTCGTAGTTGGTGTTCATGGATGTGATCTACAAGTCTTCTGCCTGTTTGTCCTACATAGTGGTTACCGCAGTCATTACATTGTATGTTATATAATTTGAAGGGCTTTAGTTGGCTTGTGGGCTGCACTGATTCCATGTGGGTGTAATAATCTGTTGGTGATTTCTGAGGTATTCTTGATGTATGGCAGTATAATTTGCTATGTTCTGTTGGTTCTGTTACATTGGATTAAGTGATCAGGCACTTTTTGATAAAGTTAAATGGTTATCCATTTTGTAATGACAAAGTGAAAACAGAAGTACCTGTAAATTTATTAAAAAGAAAAAAAAACCCTGAAATATCACATTAGCACAAATATTTAGACCCTTCACTCAGTACTTTGTTGAAGCACCTTTGGCAGCAAAAACAGCCTCAAGTCTTTTGGGGTAAAATGCAACAAGTTTTGCACACCTGGATTGGGGGATTTTCTGCCATTCTTCCTTGCTAATCCTTTTAAGATCAGTCAGGTTGGATGGTGACTGTTGGTGGACAGCCATTTTCAGGTCCCTCCAGAAATGTTCAATAGGGTTCAAGTCAGGGCTCTGGCTGGGCCACTCTAGGACATTTACAGAGTTGTCCCTAAGCCATTCCTGCATTGTCTTGGCTGTGTGCTTAGGATCGTTGTCATGTTGTTTATACTCATGTGAATAATGTTCTTATACAACTTACAACCTTGCGGGAGATTAAGAGAATAAAGGGAAGGTGAGAGAGAGAAAGAATTTCACCTGTTATCATATGTAGTAGACTTGCATGAAAGCAAGGAAATATTGAACAAAAATACATACATGGTTGGAAAAGATGATTAAACAATATATAGATCTGAAGCCAGAAATATTTTTGTTGGGTATAATGCCAGAGGGCTATGATAAAGGGATTGTATATTTAGCCTTTCATGTATTGACAGCTGCAAGAATTGTATTTGCACAATATTGGAAAAATGAGAAAACTCCATCAGATGATTAGATGAGGACGTAATTTGGAAGATACTAGAGTGTGCAGAGATGGATAAATTGACATTAAAAATTAAGGACAAAGAAGACACAGAAGAATACTTAACATGGAATAGATTTTATGGCTGGTTAGAGATAAGAGGTAGAAAGTAGGCAAAGAAAGACTACTATTATGTATGAATTAAATATAAAGAGTGTTTATAATTATAAATATGTTGATATAATTAACAGAATTATAAACAAGATAATATAAAGAGAAATCTAGTTAAAATGACTCTGTTACATCATCATCATCAGCAATAGTAGTAGTAGTAGTAGTAGTAGTAGTAGTAGTAGTAATATAATACATGTCAATATCTCTGTTTTTGTCATGCCCCTGTCGGAGTCTGAATCCGGAGTGGGAGTGTGGCTCCATTGGCTGTGGAGGAAACTGGGGAAGGGCAAAGTCCAGCTGGGCAGAGCAGGAAAGAGGTAGAACAAGGGAGAGGGAATTCAGAGGAAGACCCTGGCCCACTCTCTCTTCATTCTGGGGCATGCAGGGAGGAATGGAGAAGAGAGCAACGTGGGTTGCGTAGCTTACAGGGGAGGAAAGGGCCCTGATTCCTTTCATTAGCCACACCCAGGAAGAAAGTTTAAGACACATACAGGCTGTGTGCGGCAGCTAGTGGGAGCAAATGTGACTTTATCTTGTGTTGACTTTGCTTATCTGTGTTCCTGGCATCTTTTGAACCATATGAGTTTTGCCATGCCTTCACATCTGGAATTCTTGCTCCTGCCCTGCTAAACTAATTACTTCAGTTTGGCTTGATTGGACTTAAAGTTACAGTTTTTGTTGACCCAGCTTGGACTTGATTCTCTGCAGTTAAAGGCTGTTCCTTCGGGAGTTTTTTTCCCACCAGAAGGTAACCTGGATATTGGGGGCAAAGTTGAAGCCATTAAAGGGACTCTTCTTGATTATCTGACTGTGTTGCCTTTGTGCCACACCCCGAACCATCACAGTTTTCTTCTTGATTTTTTGTAAATGATATGCCCTGACAATACACAGTATTTAAATGCTTATGAATAAAAATAAAACATATACTAAAAAAAGAGAACGAGACAGAAAGTATTTCAAGAGACCATAATCTATACAGATACAATATTTGAGAAGAAGACTGATGAGCAGATAAAAGCAGATCAAGTTGCAAAGCAGGTAGTGCAGCTAAGGGTTATTCATGTAAATGACCTCTCTTTTGCAGTTTTACTAGACGATACTTTAAAATGATAAGGGATTAAAAAACAACAACCCTGCTCACTTTTAACCCTAACATATTTCTCTGACTATAAATCTATCAGGATTAAACCAACTGCCTCCAATGTGTACCTGCTATGAATTGTGACCACTGTTATAAATTATGGTCACCGTGATTGTGAGGATGACAGTCTGGAGAAGGCTGAACTAAATTGAAAGCATTCACATTTTGCTTTCTTTCTCCACATTAACAATATGGAAAAATAAATAGTATGATATGTTTGGACAAGCAAAATAGTCTCAATAACATTTCAAAATAGGTAGCTGTGGTTGAGGAAAGAAAAAAAAAACAAAGCCAGGAGAAGGACTTCAGAAATGATATTCAGATTATTCTTTGTTTTGGATATTCATGGATTCATTCCAAAAGATTGTGAAGACATGGAAGATTTGCCAACCCACTTGGGCAGTGCACTTCTGGTGAATTACTTAGGAATCTGTTTTATAATCTCGAGTTTTTAATAAGATGTTTCATGATTTGAAGCTGCTAAGAGCCTAGGGGAACTAGTTAGCATAAAAATCGCTTGGACATACAGATGCGCTGTGTAATTTACTACAGAGTAATCCCAATTCTTTGCCATAGATTTGGGGAGTCTTTAGATTTTGGTTTGCTTTAACATTTTTGTGTCTGAAATATATCACGTACACAAGTAACCAGACAAGAGTTTCTTCCACTAGGACTTGTATATGAAACATGCAAAATTGTAGAAATCTAGTATATGCTGTCCTTGTCAATCTTTAATCAAATGTAAATCTAACAGTCTCTTTTAGAAGTATTTGATACATAGATTCTTATTTGAACCATGGAACAGGAATAATATTTCCACTAGTAAGGAAATTAACATATGAGGAGGTTGTTTTTCCCCTTCTTTTCTTCCTAGAAATGATTGTAATTCAAATTACTTAGATACTATTTTTATGGAGATGATGATACAACATACATTAGTAATCTTATCTCTTAGAGAAGACTAATAAAATTTGACAACTATGCATTGTTATTTGGTAACAATACTTAACAATGTTTGTTCTATTTAAGAGTGTTTTCAACATTCATGAGAAGACAGACCTTGAGAAATGATAAACTTTGCCCTGAAAGAAATATCACATCCATCCTCAAAGCTTGTTTTGCCACTTTCCATTCCCTTAATCCACTGCTGTTTATTTCAATTTTGGCAAGTTATTGAGAATAGGGGACTGATTTATTAACTACAGAATTAATCTGGAATTCTGAAATAACAGCAAAAAAAAAAAAAATCTGGAGTTTTACAGAGATTTTAATATCGAAGCAGAATGGATTGGAACCATATACCTCATTAAGAATTTCTCTAGAATTGTTTCAGATCATCCTAGAATCTGAGTTTGCCCTAAGTCAAAGCATAACTCTATTTCTGCTAAGTTTGCCTTTATTACAAAGCTCTATTAACATATAAGGGGTAGAGTATATATTTGTGAAATGCAGTTTTAAACAACAATATTTTATAGATTCTTCTTTTTCTCTAACCCCAGAGACTTAAAAGGAGTGTTTTTTGTGAAGCGCCTAAAGAAACAGATTTATTCGGAAATATGGGCTAGGTTGGAAAATAAGCAAGTATTCCTTTCAAGGAGGCAATGTCTTTCCCACAGTATACACATTATAAAACTGAACATGTCAATAGAATAAAATCAGGCAATTGATCATTCTGCCTCCTATCTGATTCAAGGGAATAAAGCAAATGTAAGGCACCATTCGGAATCCATTGGTATATCTGATACACTTAAGCATATATAAGCAATTCTAATCTGTTCTGTTCTGGACTCATAACAATAACACAGAAATACATAAAGGAACAAATAAACAAACATTGGCCCACAGCATTACATATGCTTTCTTTTCTATCCCTGTTTATCGCATGATTTTGACTTAGTAGTTCCATACCGCAGGATGTGGTGAGCAGAGGATAAATCTAGTTCCAAACCATAATAGAAAATAGCATTCCCAATATAAGAGTCTTACTCAGGGCCTTAGACTGGAGGATCACCAGAATCCCTTCCATTCCTATGGTTCTGTGACTCTGTGATTCTAAGATTATGGTACTATCATTCTTGGCAAAAAAAAAAACCCAGTGATATTTATCACTAAGATAGAAATGACATTTCTCATTTTCTTCTTTCTATATTCTATCTTGTCTAATTATGAAAACCATAAATCATCAGTTGTTTTTGTTTCTGTTCCATGCAAAAAGTCTACAAGCGGGTTTCCGGTGATTAATGTAAAAACTGTTTTTTCGCTGGTCAAAGGAATCAATTCAGCCATGTTAGCAAGTTTCATCATTTTTACCAATCATGCTTCCATTATGGTGATGCCAAATCTTGCCATTTTGGGCCTACAATAATTTTGTTGCAATTAACATGCACAAAATCAAAGTTCCATACTTTTTTCCCAATAGTTTGTCTATCAATACTAAAAGAAAAAATCTGGTCTTAATTGTATATTCATCTTCAAAATCCTCTGAATCGGTATTTCTATATTTAAACCCAGATTTTCTAGCTGTTTTACCTATCCATCAAATATGATAAAATGTTTCTTCTGTTTTCTTTACACATCCAACATAAATTTGAGCTGCTTTTGTATGTTCTAGACAATTTTTCTAGTAATATATACCAACACTACTGCATTTTATACAGATTTACCTTTAAGTTTGTAATATAGTGTAAATTTCAGTCCTTACAGCCACACATTTTCCCAGTGTTCCATCTGTATATTATAACCACAATTTTGGCCCACTTTATCATATATTCTCATTTGTTTTTCTTCTGCTTCAAATATCAATAAAATGTATAATATATTAGCAATTACATCATTATTTGTACAGAATTCTATTTCAGATTCAGTGTTACAATATTCAAAACCATATTTTGGGTTACTTTAAATCTTTCTAGTAATTAAATCATTGATAACTATAACCTTCTACCACCAGTTTTTCTTTTATTTTCTTTTGCAACAAAATTCTAGTATTTGACAATAAGCTAGTTACTTCCTTTATTTCTTATCTATAAAATGCTTTCTGAGATGAAAGGCACACAGGTGGTTTTGGGCACAACTTGGTTCTGCATCTATGACATACTCTCAATATGGCACATCTAACATAATGGCTTTTACAATCTGTATTAAGCTTGACCACAAATTTCTTTACCGCCCAAATCTCAAGTCATGAACTTCTAACTCCAAAAGCCTATTTCTCAGCAATGCTTATTCTTTAATCCAAACCAAATAGCAAGCTGCAAAACACAATTTCAAATCAGATAACCCCAATCTGCTTGTTCCTTTGCATCTTGTAACATTGTAACCATACCCATTTTGATAACTGATACACCATTTTAACAGTGAGAGATCTAAACTTTTGTGGCAGCGAAAAAATGCAAGTTAAAAATTGAGCTCTTTTGAACTGCATCATTTATGATATTTGAAACAGGAAATTCCGGTTGGTGGTATTCCTGCTGCTATTTGTTGAAAGGAAGAGGATGGGATTAGGGAGAGCAGCAAGTATAAAACCAGATGTTAATGTGAAAAGGAACTATTTGGGCTACTACTGTGGAGAACAAGCCTGAAGTACATTGCTGAAAGGTAGGTGCACTGTGATCATTCCACAAGTGGTCAATATTGTTACTGAGATTTCACACTATTGGGGTGCAAAGACCATGGTCGATGTTCCTATTTTATACAGAGTTCAGTAGACTTTGCTGTCCTTCAGCATGAATTACACCTCAAGGCTATTACTGTTACTGTAAATGCAACAATAGGTTTCTCAGTTGTTTACCAAAAATGCATGCACGTCTTTAGGCTGAGCTTCAGGCTAAATGCAAAGATTGGAGTTTTATGAAATGTAGAAATATAAGCAGTGATTGTGAATTAGGAACAGACAATCTTAAAGTATTAGCCAAAGAAGTATAATTTTTATATTGTTATATTTTTCATGGGCTATTTTAAAGTGAATCTATAGTGTATTGTGCTTGACTGGATTTTATGACTATTGTATAGACAGCTTGCAAAAACAAACACTCAAGGCCTATGTGACATTGCTGTATTTTGCTTCAACAAATGGAAATCAGCACAAATTCTTCATCACAGAACAGATGGAATATGATTTGCCTCAATGAGATGCTCCGTGTTGCTTCTGGAGCTTCATTCTGTAGTTTCAGTAGCCACAAGAAGAATGCACAGAAGGAGTTCCCATCACTTTCTTCATGTGTGAGAACATCCCCAGACTGGTCAATGCTGGTCTTGCTTTACTTTGAGAAGAGGTGTGGGTGGGGAGTGGAGGTGTCATTGTTTTGAGAAGCAACTTCATAGGGATGCTTTCCATGTTCCTTCATGAAAGCAAAAGTCCCTTCAGAACTTTGTCTATCCCTGTTAACTTGTTTCCATGAATGCTCTGGAGGTTTTATTAGCATTAAAACTATCAATCTTCTCCTGGCCTGCATTATCTTTAGAAAAGCCTTGACATGTAATTCAGGCTGAAGGACAGCAAAGTCTATTGAACTCTGTATAAAATAGGAACATCAACCATGGTCTTTGTACCGCAAATTTGGTACTGTAAATTAGGGGTTGGAAACAAATCTAATGTGCAACCCATTTTTGAACTTCAACTCTCACAGTCTCTTATTGTTGACTATGGTTACTATGCAGTCTTAGAATTGAAGTCTAAACCTCTGGAAAGTACTAAATGGTTGTCCCTTCTCCTATAGCTTGAAGTGTGTGCCATGACCTGGCTTTATGTTAGCAGACAGCCCATCAAATCCATATGCGTGAAATCATCTATCACCATGGGTTCAGGTGTCTGCAGTCTTCTGACAATACCTAGTTCTATATTGCCACACCTGGTGACCCAAATGACACTGTGGCTGCCCTCTTGCAATGCTTGGAGGCCGTGGGACCTGTATGGATAACAACAGACTTTGACTGAATTCTGGTGAGACCAACTGGCATTGGTACATAAGGCCCTGATAATCAGGGACTTGTCATCTTTGAATATGGATGAGGTGGCACTACCCTGGTTCACAACATGGTGTGGGGGGGTTCTCCTGGACTCGCAACTCTGCTCAAAGAGCAGGTGGCAGTCATGGCTAGGACTGCACAATTTTGGGTTGTGCACCAATTGTAGACTTTCCTGGAACAGGAATCCCTGGGGTCTGTTGTTCTGGACCTAGATATCCTATGACTGGACTATTGTGATGTGCTCTATATGGGGCTACCTTTGAAGAGCATTTGGAAGCTACAGCTGGTGCAGATTGCGATGGCTCAGGCAGTTCTTGGGACCCAAAGAATGCCCCATATAACATCACTACTCTGTGAGCTGTATTGGCTGCCAGTCTGCTTCCAGGCGCAATTCAAGGTGTTGGTAATCACCTTTGAAGCAGTTCAAGGCATAAGACTAATTGAGGGACTGTCTCATCACACTGGATTGGTGATTCCTGAGCCTGCATTGTTAGAAGAAGAGGACTCGGAAGATGAGGAGGAGGAATTGGGAATGCCTTCCTCCCCAGGACCTTCCTCTTTGGCAATGCCTTCCTCCCTGATAATACCTCAGGTTTCAGCAGATAACCGAGAGGGACAACCATTTGTTTGAAATGGAATATGGACTCCTGCTTGTGCAGAGGGTTGGACTAGAAGAACTCTAAGTTCCCTTCCAACTCTGTTATTATTATTTTTTTATGAAAGGATTTTTACCTTCGATAGTTATATAAAAGGCAAATGTCCATGTTTTCAACCCAACTTATATGTACTCCAAATTGTTGCAATGAATGTACAAAAACAAGAGCTTATTTGAACCAAGAGTCCAAAGGTAGAGATATTAGTAAATTACTACTCTGCATTGACAGCAGTAAAATAACACATTGATTTTTTTTAAAAAAGGATTAGAGAAAGTATATTATTTAGATGAGACTGGGCCTCAAGTTAGCCTTCTTCTTGCAATCTTGTCTCATTTAAACAGTTTCTGGGAATTTTGAAGAGGAAAACAACTCAGAGGAGGATGGAGCTGACATGGACAGGTGTTCTGCTTCTTCTCTGTATACTTTTCATCCTTTACTCATCTTTCCAAATGTACCAGAAAAAAGGGCAGCTGCCCCCTGGACCTACTCCATGGCCTATTTTGGGGAACCTCTTGCAGCGAGATGTGCTACCTTTGTATTTACATTATGAAAAGGTAGGCTAGTTAACTATTGTACTTCGTCAAAGTTTCTGATGATTACTTTGAAAGATACCTATACCTTCTTTAATTGAATTAGTTTGATTTATTCTATAAACAACTAATTTTATTTGAGGGCTCATGTGTATCTTTAATGGGAATGATCATATAAAGTCACCTTGTAACAATCTGATAAACCCGCAATGGAAGTTTCAAAGTTCATTAAAATATGAAGTAACAAGAAAACTTTAGAAAAATAAATCTATGAACCTCAAATTTGCTTCATTTGATTTAGCATCAAATTCACTGAAAACTCCTCTTCCTCTGGCTCCCCTGTTTGATTCCAGGTTGTTGAAATGCAGATACAACAACTGTCCTAATAAACTTCATCTGGGCTGCAAAAATCCAGATGATCATTAAATGCCAACAAAGACATGCAGAAACACAAACTCTTTCCTATAGTATTATAGAAATCCAGTTCCCTGAAGCCCATTTAGGTTACCAGAGATGGTTTATCTTCATTTTGTTCCTGCTTCCATCCTTCAAATGGATCAATTATTCTCTTCCATGCATGGATGGGATCTAATGGATGGGATCTAATGAAGGAGAGAAGCAACCAAGAAATAAGGATAAACTTCCTGATAGATAGAACAATTAATCAGTGGAATAACTTGTCTCCAGAAGTTCTGAATGCTCCAAAACTGGAATTTTTTAAGAAGAGATTCGACAATCATTTGTCTAAAGTGGTGTAGGATAGGGGTGTCAAACTTACAGCTACACATTGTTGTCTTGTGATGTATTGCAACTTTTTTCTCCTTTGCTAAACTGGGGGTGTGACCCATCTGTCCTGTGGGCCGTGAATTTGACATCTGTCCTGCGGGTCATGAGTAGAGGGTTTCCTATCTGACCAGGGGGTTGGACTAGAAGAACTCCAAGGTCCCTTCCAACTCTGTTATTCTGTCTGCTTGCATTTAATAATTTTTGCAAACAATCAGCATCTACATTAACAAAATTCATTGTATCCTTTCAAATTCTTTAACCTTAAAAGGAAAAAAGCACTTTTTTCCATCCAGTTTAAAACATTAAACTTTTTAAAAAAATGTTTGTAAAATCAGTAAGTTCTAATACATCTTTTTAAAAATTTCCTCTTAACATACATGCTTTAAAATTTGCTTTCAGTAATATTTCACAAGCTTTAAATGTTTCTCAAAAATTATATATAAAAGAAATTTTTTTCAAACTGATTTTATAAACACAAAGCACAAGCTGCATTAGAGCTTTCTTTCAATAACATAGATCAAACCAATACAAAAGAAACTAACTTCAATTAACTCAATAAATTTAAATCAGTCCTTCCAAGTTATCCTTGTAGAATATTTTTTTTTCTTTTTGTATTCATTCATTTAAAAGACTCTAAACTTTTCTTTCAATTAATACATCTTTTTATTTAACTGCCTCTTAGCATAGATACTTTCCAATACACTTTCAATAATATTTTACAATCTTTAGGAATAAGTTAAGCACTATATATAAAGAAAAAATGCATTTTCAAACCCACTTTATATTAAAGGTTTCTTTCCATTACAAATATCAAACGGATAAAAATCCATCCTGATTCAAATAGACTCATTAAGTTTAAATCACTCCTTCCAGCTTATCTTTTTTTTTTGAAAACAGTTTTATTGATTTTTTTAAAAACAAACAAAACAAACAAAACATAAAAATATCAGCTCTCTTCATACATATATACAAACAGTGTGTCGGTTTGTTCACCAGTTTTGTGCATTCATTTTGTAGTCTCAATTACAGTTACATTACATAATAACTCATATTATCAATCCAAACTTATATATCCTAGTATCACTATTAGAAAATCATTTGACTATAATTTTATTCATTCATACTTTATGAGATAACTATAATTTAGGTAGTTTATTCTATAACAAATCATATAATCATACCAAATCTTTCCTAAAAACACTTTATAGATATGATGTCAAGTAACAAAGAAAAAGCAAAGATATTCCTTGTTATCTAACATTCTAAATATTCTATTATTGGATTTTATCATCCAACCGTTGATAAAAAAGGTCCCAAATTTTATAAAATTGTTTATCCTCTTGTTCTCTGATTTCAAATGTCAATCTATTCATTTCAGCACATTCCTATATTTTCTTAATAATTTCTTCCTGCAATGGTATTTTCTCATTTTTCCAATTTTTAGCAAATACAATCCTAGCCGCTGTTAATACATTTACAATCAGATATTTCAAGTCTTTACTGTATGTATCTGGTAAGATTCCCAATAAAAAAACCTCCGGTTTCAAATCTACGTGTTTCTTTGTCATTTTTTCCAACCACATGCGGATTTTAGTCCAATATTTTCTAGCATCCTCACAAGCCCACCACATATGGTAATATGAGCCAGGTATCTGATGACATTTCCAGCATTTTTCAGATTTATTCTTGAACATTCTTGCTATCCTTGTCAGGGGAAAGTTCCACCTGTAAAACATCTTATACAGATTTTCTTTATAAGCTGTTGACATTGTCATTTTATAATTTTGCGACCATAGCTTTTGCCGTTTCTCTAAATCAATCTCATATCCAAAATTCTTCCCACAATCATAGTTTCTTTAACTTGTTCTTCCTCTAGCTTAATTCCCAGTAAATAACCATATAATTTTTTAATCACCTCTTCATCGGTACCTGTCAAAATCTTATCTAGATCAGTCAGTTTATCATAAAATCCCTCTGTTTTAGAGTCTTCATCATAACTTGAGTGTATTTGCGCATATGAAAACCAATTCATCTTTATACCTTGTTCCTCTAGATTTTGTATCGATTTAAGTTCACCCCAATAGTTCCCCATATCTAACTGTTTGTTCCTTCTTATAAATTATAGGATAGGAAAATGCTTCAATAATCGATAACCAAACTGGAATTTTCAAATAACATTGTCTTTTTATCTTCTCCCAGTTTAAACACAAAGAGTCCCGTATATAATGTCTTCTAAAGTAACTCTGTGTTTTAGTTCCCTTATACCATAAGAAAGTGTGCCAACCCAACAGCAAATCATGACCTTCTAATGTCAACTATCTAATCTTTCTTAATGTTATCCATTCCTTGACCCACATCAAATTTGCAGCTTGGTAATACAACTCCCAATTAGGCAGGCCAAAACCTCCTCTAATTCTAGCATCTTGCAAAAGCTTTAGCTTTATTCTCGCTTTCTTACCTTGCCATATATACTTCAGCACAATTTTATTTAAGTCTTCAAAATAGTCCTTTCCGAGCCTAATTGGTATTGTTTGAAACAAATATAAGATTCTGGGTAAAATATTCATCTTGATTGTTGAAATTCTCCCTATTAATGACAATTGTAAGTTTTCCCATTTCTTCAAATCTAAGGCTGTTGTTGTTTAAGTTTAATATAATTATTCTCTTTTAATGTACTACATCTTGATGTCAAGTATATCCCCAAATACTTGAGCTTGTTCGTGACTTGGATTTTCAACAGGTCTGCCAGTTCTTCTCTTTGTCTTAGTAGCATGTTCTTTGTCAAGATCTTTGTTTTATCTTTATTTATTTTCAGACCAGCCACCTCGCCATATGTCTCTATCTTTTCCAATAGCTTTGGAGCTGTTTCTAAGGGGTCTTCCAAAACAAAGGCTAAGTCATCCGCAAAGGCTTGCAATTTGAATTCTTCCTTTTTGATTTCCATTCCTTTTATGCTTTTATCATCTCTAATATTTCTATTCAACACTTCCAAGGTCAATACAAATAGCAAAGGAGATAGGGGACATCCTTGTCTTGTGCCTTTTCTTGTATTAATAAAATCTGTAAGTTCTCCCTCCATCATTACCTTTGCCGTTTGCTTATGATATATGGCTTCTATTGCTTGAATAAATTTTCTGGCAAAACCCATCTGTTCCAGTAGTAGTAACATAAATCTCCAGTTCACATTATCAAATGCCGTTTGAGCATCTAGGAATATCAAAGCCATTTGCTTTTCAGGATGTGCCTCATAGTATTCCAAAGTATCCAGGATTACTCTCATATTGTCTCTAATTTGTCTCTTTGGCAGAAATCCATTTTGGTCTGGATGAATGAAATTATTTAAATATTTTTTAAGTCTTTCTGCTAAAATTGAAGCAAAGATTTTATAGTCTGCATTTAATAAAGAAATAGGTCTATAGTTCTTAATTTGCAGTGGATCAGCCTCTTCTTTTGGAATAAGTGTAATAAAAGCCTCTGACCATGTTTTAGGTATCATCTTCTTTGACATAGCTTCATTCATAACTTCTAACAATGGAATGCTCAATGATTCTTGTAGTGTTTTATGGAATTCTGCCGGAAGCCCATCTGGACCTGGTGCTTTCCCATTATTTTGTTTCAGTTGACTGAAGTGCTTCAGTTAATTCCATCACTGTTATATTGCTTTCTAGCATTTCTTCAGTCTCTTTAGATATCTTAGGTCAATTAGCATTCTGTAAATACTGTTTGACTTTTTCCTCATCAATATTCTCTTGCTTATATAGTTGCCCATAGAAGTCTCGAATAATTTCCTTTTTCTCCTTATTACCATGACAAACTTGGCCTTGGTCATCTATTAACTGTGATATTTTCCTTGATTCTTTCTCCTTTCTCAATTTATATGCTAGCCATCTACCTGGTTTATTTGCATCTTCAAAATAATTCTGTTTAGCATTTCTAATTTTCTGTGCCAGTTCTTCTTTTTCTATTAAACCCATTTTATGTCAGAATTCTATCTCAGATTTCAAAATATAGAGGAAGAAAAAGGACAAAATTTGGCTGCGATAATGATAGAAATTTTGGCTGATGCTTTGGAAATAACAGAGGAAAAGATGATGGATGGAGTAGACAAGGTATACCGAGTTTTCACAAGATATGCGATGAGAAATAACTTACCAAGAGAAGTTCACATCAGATTTATCAAAAAATCCATCAAAACACAAATATTACAAGCGGTAAGAGAGAAGACGTTGAAATACAAAGGCAAAGAGATTGTAGTTTTAAAACAAATAACCAGAAGAGTGAGAGAGATGAGAAAAGAATATCGATTCTTGACCAAAATGCTATTAAAAAAGGAGGTGAATTATAGATGGCTGATTCCAGAAGGACTAATTTTTACATGGCAAGAACAGAGACATAGAATTGATTCAATTGAGAAAGCAGAACTTTTCTATGCAGAATTTTTCGGAAGGAGAGAGGAAGAGACAGAGAAAGAGGTCTCATTAATTGAATTCCAAGAGGAACAAATGGGGACTGAAAAAGAAGAAGGCGCAGTAGGTGGACAGGTGGATATCAAAGAACAACGTGAACCAAGATCTACAAGAGCTGTCAAACCTAACTACAAAATATAATCATAGAAGAGAAAAAACTGATTACAATAAATATAAATGGACTTGATTCAGCTGCTAAAAGAAGGAAATATTTTTATAAATTAGGGAAATTAAAGTTTGACATAATTTGTTTACAAGAAGTACACATTAAAAAACAACATGAACAATTGTTAGTACAGCCAAAATTAGGGAAAATATTTACTTCTTTGACTCAATGTAAGAAAAGAGGAGTGGTTTTATACATTAAAGAAGCTACCCCAGCAAAATTGATTTATACTGATGAAGATGGAAGAGTATTAATGGTGGAAATAATGGACAACAATATAAAAATACTCTTGATTGCAATTTATGCTCCGAACGATAAACAAGAAGAATTCTATAAAAAACTACACATGAAAATAACTGGACTGGACTATGCCAATGTAATTATGATGGGAGACTTTAATGGAATTGTGGACAATAAACTGGACTATATAGCAACAACAACAAAGCAAAATAGAAAGATTCTCCCTAAATCCCTTTTTAAAATGACAGATGAATTAACCTTAAAAGATATATGGAGAGAAAGAAATGCTAAAACAGAACAATACACTTTCTATTCAAATAGACATTTATCATGGTCCAGATTAGATATGATTTGGATCTCAACAGAATTAATATCTAATATTCAAGAAACAAATATTGAAACAAGTACTTGGGCAGACCAATGACAATTAAATGGAAGGGACAAAAAAAAAGATCGAGATGGATGCTAAATAATACTATCTTAAAGGAAAAAGATTTTATACAATGGATTGAGAAAGAACTGCTTTTTTCCTTTAGAGAAAATAAAAAAAAAGATATCTCAATGCAGAATGTTTGGGATACAATGAAGGCATATGCCAGAGGTTTGATAATAGATTACATAAGAAAAAAGAATATCAGGAAAAGGCAAGCCACTAAAGCCTTGGAAGATGAGTATAAAAGACTTGAAAAAGAATTACAGAAAATGTCCTTCCAGCTTATCTGCATAGAATAAAATTTTTCTTCTTCTCTGAAATGTCAATGAAGTAATTATAAACTTTTCTTCTTCTCAAGGATTTCTCAACTGTGTAATATCAATAAAGTCCCAAACTTGTCCTATTGAAAATTGCAGATTTTCTTGAAACTCTTCTTTCAATTGTGTTGGGAACCATCATAATAAAGATTGGTATCAGGTTAATATTCCAAAATTGCAATTGGCTCCTTTACATTGTCAGCTACTTGTGAAATTGCTTGCGTAGTTTAGTAGATTTCTACACACAATTGCATCTCTGAAGTAGTTTAAATAGTTTTATTTTGACATCCTTGGAATATAGCTGGTCTGTTTTATTAAGAATTTTTCAAATACATCTCCAATGATTTCTTTCTCCATCTTCTTAACTTCTTTAGTCAAAGAGTATGTTTTTTTTATATCACTTAAATTTGTTGGCCAATCAGGATTCATAAAAAATAGACAGTTTTAACTATCCACAGAAAAAAAAGACAAGCTACAAATCATTTACAAATGGAAATCTAGAACCACAGCTTTCTACTCATATTTCACCATCAAAGTTAAAAAAAAAAAGATACTCCGCACTTCCTTATTTTAGCTTGCCTTCAGTATCTTTCTTACTTGTTGTTTAACAATAAAAATATCCCCCCAAATGGCACAGATCTTCAAAAAGGAATAACAGGATGTGGCTAAAGAAAGTCTCTTCTAGCTTAATAAAGATTAATAATCCTTAAGAGTGATTAAGAAATGACAGGCACAACTTACTATCCATTTGAAAAAATACATTCCAAAAATTGCTGCTTTTCAAATAAAATGATTGCAACCCTGCCCCGCCCCCGGCTGCCATGCTCTGAAGCACATCTCCTGAAACTAACTTGCAGACCGCTGCTGTATGGAGGATCAATGATTCTAGAACTCTCCTTAACCCAGGAGAGTCATATAAACTAAAGGTTCCTTCTGTTGGTAAGTTGAAAAAGTGACACTCTAGAGAAAAACCGTTCTCGGGAAGCCACAATGATCCTTCCCTGTGTGTGTTGTCAGTTGGTTATCTTCACCAGAAGTCCCAAGGCCTGTCCTTGACACAACAAATAATCACTTGACCAGCTTTAATCAATAAGCTCTCATCAATAGTTTTCAGGCTTAGTTTTACCTTTGCAACACATAACTTTTTTTTGTTAATGGTAAAAATAGAACTTCTGCATTTTGATCCTTTTGTGCTAGTATATCAGAAGAATAACCAAAGTACAGTTTTATTTGGAGCAGCTCAAACTATTCTCTCCAAGCTAGGTTCTATAGTCCACAGATACCCATGAAGGCCAACATACCATAATTGGTCACTCATCAACTAGAAGATTTATGCCATGTACTAAATCATAACCATATTGGCGTAATTGGTAGGAATTAAAAGTTATTGAAGTTTTGGCAAATTTAAGAAGTATTTCAAAAATACTTTATAATAATTTCATTAAAAATGCTTTATTACCTAATTAACTGGATTTTCATCTAATTCTACCCTTAGCTTGTTGTGAAATATGGACCTCTCTTTACTGTCTGGAATGGATCACGACCATTTGTTGCTCTTTGTGGTTACAAGGTGGTAAAAGAAGCTTTGGTAGATCATTCAGAAGAATTTGGTGGGCGAACTCAAAGGCCTTCACATAATCGAATGTTCCAAAATAAAGGTTGATCCTCTTTCATTTTTATTAGTTATTGTTTTTCTTTAATTTTCTGTACAAATTATCTGAATGCCATTAATAATATTGATAGTTGTGAAAGTTTCACTTGAAATGTCTTGTAAAGATGTACATTTGATCATGTTTCTTGAAAAAGGAAGAAAATGTTTTTTCACTATTTCCTTTCCAATGGTCGCTTCTTAAGTCTGCTCAGATTGTTGCTTACATGCAAAACAACAGCAAACAACAACAATAATTTGACGTTTAATTTGGTCCTTTGCAATACATACAAAATGGTTTAACAATGAAGATGTTTTTTGGCTTATGCTATCTGGATTAATGTTGAATATCAATTTCATGTACCTTCAAAATCATTGGATTTTGAAGAAGCAGGATAGAGAAAATGTATTTTTATGTTTTATTTATTTATTTGTTGAGCATGTATTAGATAACAGATGTAAGTATAAAGATGATTATTAATACATGAATGGATACAAATAAAAGGGAACATTAGGACAGGGACAGTAGGCACGTTGATGCGCTTAGCCGTGCCCCTTACAGACTTCTTAGGAAACAGGTGAGGTCAACAGTAGACAGTCTAAGGTTAAAATTTTGGGGTCTTGGAGAAGAAACCACAGAGTCAGGTAGTGTATTCCAGGCATTAACCACTCTATTGCTGAAGTTGTCTTTCCTGCAATCGAGTTTGGTGTGGTTTACCCTGAGTTTGTATCTATTGTGTGCTCATGAAGCTGAAGTAGTCATTGACGGGTAGGACATTGCAATAGATAATTTTATGTACCATGCTTAGGTCGGACCGAAGGCAGTGGCATTCTAAGTTGTCTAAGCCTAACATTTCAAGTCTGGTGGCATAAGGTATTCTGTTGTGAGTAGAGGATTGGAAGACTCTTCTCATGAAATATCTCTGGACTCTCTCAATTGTATTAATGTCCTATATGCAATGTGAGTTCCAGACAAATTATATTGATGTTTTTAATATTGATGTCTTTAAGATTTGATGTTGGAGAAGATTCCAGAGAAAACTCTTGAGAATATCATGGATACCCAAGAAAACAAACCATTGAACAAATCAGTCCAGAATTTTCACTCAAAACACAGATGACTAGAGTTAAATGATCATATTTCAGAAAGATTGTACAAAGGCCTAGCTCTCTAGAGAGAGTTGTAATTGTGGGAAATGTTGTAGGGAGGATAGATGATGGAATTAGTTACAATGATGACAACTATATCAAAATCCTCAAGAATTAGGTGGGAGAGAGGATGTAATGGACAAAATCTATGTGGTTGCTTATAATTGACAGTGACTTGATGGTGCATAATCAAACAACCAAGTAAGAGAGCAATTGGAAGTGACTTCTTTTTTGTGTACAAAAGCTCTACTATTCAAAAATATCTGAACTGAAGCAACTCCCATTTTTCTCTGCTTACTGAAAATTGCATCTTAGTATAGAAATCTTTCCATGACTGGTCTAGAAATCTTTCCATGACCTGTCCCTCTTCATATCAGACTTATAGTAACTTGTGACATGATTTCCACAACCTCATTCATTCTTCTCTTAACAAGAATGAATAGATGAAAACTCTGCACTTCATCTAATTAGCAATTCAAGCATGAAGGCTTGTTTTCTTTAAATGTGGGCTGTGGAAAAATGGTAATGTATAGTTTTTTCCCCATCTGCAAAATTTGAGAACTGATATCACAGTGTGATCTGTATCCCATGTCTTTGGTTTCAGGTCTGACCACTACTGGTGAGAAGAAATGGAGGGAGCTGCGACGGTTCACACTGTCCACCTTGCGAGATTTTGGGATGGGGAAGAAAAGAATGTCTGAGAGGGTGCAGGAAGAAGCTCTTTGTCTGGTGGAGGAAATAGCTACCACAAAAGGTTTAAAAAAAAAGAATCTGGAAAGGATTTGTTGCATTAAACTAAGTTTCAGAAAAACTAGATTGTAAACCTAAACTCAAATCCATAGCACTTAAATGCGTGTAATAAAGAAAAACTTAGATAGGCAGTGAATGTCCTCCCTCCCTTTTATTTTCACAGTATTGTTCAGTAGCAAAAGGAAAAGTACTAGATCTATTTCTCTCTCTTTTTTATCCAGTGTCAGCTTTTGGCTTGATAAAATTACAAGCTTGTGGAGAAGGACTGAAATCTTACTGTGGCTACAGCACTGAGAGATCAGAAATCCTAGGAAATTGTTTAATGGGGCAATTATGGCTTTATAAAATTACAACTTTGCCCCAAATTAGTGAAATGTTAGCCTGGATGCAATAAGACACATCAAGCTAACTCAGAAACCAGCATAAACAAGACAGGTAAACTAAGGGAGGTAAGGAACACACACATAAGAATAGGCTCCAAGAAGGACAGAGATCTGTAAGACAACATGGATTTGAATTAAAGGATTGCATATAGAATTTATTCAGGAAGTTGAAGTAGCTTTGGAAGCCATCCTTGTGGCCATGTGTCTTCTGGAAAGAGATACAAAAAGATATAGGGAAAAAACGTGTATTGTATTAATTCTTTTTTAAAAAAATGTTAGCAGGAGAGAAGGATGGAGATAACAGAGTGCTTGGTTAAAACTGGGAAAAGAATCAAAAAGTTTCTTTAAAACTCACGTAAACATAATGCTATATTAAACACCAGGCAAAATGAGGAGCCAACAAAGGGTAAGATGGGTAATTTAAATGGAAAAATGAAGCCATGGTGATGATTTGCTTTTGGGGGAAGTTTGCATGAGGGGGGAAACCTGAAAGGCACTGTGGGGCTGAATTAAGCAGCCATAAAAAGGATTACTTTAGTGAGTTGTGACACCTTTGTAATATAACATTTAGTGGACAAATCTCTGGAATGGGAAGGGACAAATAATGGAATGACTAGTAAGGGATGTTATTTAAAGAAATATAGAAAGAAAACAGGAAAAGAAAGAGTTAAGAAGGAGGGAGGAAGGATGAGTCATGAGAGCTCAGTTAAAAAAGGAGGCATTACCTTCAAGGAGATGAAGAAAGGAAGGGACAAGGTGGGGAAAAAAAAGCCATGAGAGAAAGGCACAATTCTTGACTGAAAAAGACAGCAATGAGTTTGTAAAGAAATTTTAGTGGTAATAAAGTCAATCTTCTTTTAAAAAAACATTTTATTTTTTATTTTTTAGACAAACATACACAAACACAACATAAAAACATCAAGCCATCTTCCACTTACATACATAAAGTGTGTCGGTGGGTTACAAATTGTTTTGTTCATCTACTCCATAGTCCTCACTTACAATTACCTGTATATATTCTCATATTATCAATCAAATATTCCTAAGTACTTTATTATCATTGTTACTCTATCTTTTGCCTATATTATTATTCATTCATATTATGTGAGACATTCCATATTTTTAAATTGATTTATCTTATAGTAAATCATATTATCAACCTAAATCCATCCCATAATTATAATATAATACATATTTATATATTCTATATAGTTTTATTCTAAAGTTCTAAATATTTCATTACTATATTTTATTTTCTAACCATTGGTAAAACAAATCCCAAATCTTATAAAATTGTTTATCTTCTTGTTCTCTAACTTCAAACATCAATTTACTCATTTCAGCACATTTCATTATTTTCTTGATAACTTCCTCCTGTGTTGGTATTTTCTCATTTTTCCAATTTTTGGCAAATACAATCCTAGCCACTGTTAATAAATTTATAATCAAATATTTCAATTCCCTACTGTATATTTCAGGTAAAATTCCCAATAAAAATATCTCTGGTTTCAAGTCTATGTGTTTTTTTGTCATTTTTTCCAATTGACGATACAGTCCACAGACCCTTTTTCCAACCAAGGATAGAGTGGATTTTAGTCCAATATCTTTTAGCAATCCGCGCATGTCCACCACATATGATAATATGAACTAGGTGCCTGATGACATTTCCAACATTTTTCAGATTTATTCTTGAACAATCTTGCTATTCTTGTTGGGGGAATATGCCACCTGTAAAATATCTTATACACGTTTTCTTTATATGCTGTTGACATTGTCATTTTATAATTTTGAGACCACAATTTTTGCCATTTCTCTAAGTCAATCCCATATCCAAAAATTTTCTCCCAAGATATCATTGTTTTTTTAACTGTTCTTCTTCTAGCTTAATTTCTAATAAATATCCATACAGTTTTTTAATCACCTTATCATCAGTACCTGTCAAAATCGTATCTAAGTCAGTCAGTTTATCAGAAAAACCTTCTTTTTTGGAATCTTCATCATATCTAGAGCGTATTTGCGCATATGAAAACCAATTCAACTTTATACCTTGTCCTTCTAGTTTTTGCATAGATTTAAGTTCACCTTTTTCATTCAATATTTCACCATATCTAACTGTTTGTTCCTTTTTGTATATTATAGGATAAGAAAATACTTCAATAGTCAATAGCCAGACTGCAATTTTCAAATAACATTGCCTTTTAGTCTTCTCCCAATTTAACAATGCCTCCCGTATATAATGTCTTCTAAAATACCCCTGTGCTTTAGTTCCCTTGTACCATAAGAAAGTGTGCCATCCCAGCAACACATCATGTCTTTCTAATGTCAACAATCTAGTATTTCTTAGTGTTATCCATTCCTTAACCCACATCAAATTTGTAGCTTGATAGTATAACTCTCAATTAGGCAGGCCAAATCCTCCTCTTATTCTAGCTTATTGCAACAGTTTTAATTTTATTATTGCTTTCTTTCCCTGCCATATATACTTCAGCACTATTTTATTATATCTTCAAAGTAGTCTTTCCTTAACCTAACTGGAATTGTTTGAAACAGATATTAAATTCTAGGCAAAATATACATCTTAATTGTTGATAGTCTCGCTATTAATGATAACTGAAAATTTTTCCATTTCGCCAAGTCTGTTGCAATCTGTTATTTAATATAGTTATTCTCTTTAAGTGTGCTACGCCTTGCTGTCAAATGTATCCCCAAGTACTTAACCTTATTTGTGACCTGGATTTTCAAAATATCCGCCAATTCTTCCTTTTGTCTTAATAACATATTCTTTGTCAAAATCTTCATTTTATCATTATTTATTTTCAAACCAGCTACTTTTCCACATGCCTCTATGTTTTCTATTAGTTTAAATGCTGTTTCTAATGGATCTTCTAAAATGAAAACCAGGTCATCTGCAAATGCTTGCAATTTAAATTCTTCCTTTTTAATTTTCATCCCTTTTATGTCTTTTTCTTCTCTAATGTTTCTATTTAACACTTCCAAAGTTAACACAAACAACAGAGGTGACAATGGGCAGCCTTGTCTTGCCACTTTTCTTATATCAATGGAATCCGTCAATTCTCCCTCTATCATTACCTTTGCTGTTTGTTTATGATATATAGCTTCTATGGCATGGATACATTTCTTACCACAGCCGATCTGCTCCAACTGTAATAACATGAATCACCAGTTCACATTAACAAAGGCCTTCTGTGTATCTAAAAATATCAAAGCCATTTTTTTTCGGGATGTGCCTCATAATTTTCAAAAGTATCTAAAATTGTTCTCATGTTGTCTTTAATTTGTCTCTTTGGCAGAAACCCATTTTGATCAGGATGAATAAAGTTGTTCAAATATCTTTTAAGTCTTTCTGCCAATATTGAAGCAAAGATTTTATAGTCTTAGTTTAACAGGGAAATAGGTCTATAGTTCTTAATTTGTTGTGGGTCAGTGTCCTCCTTTGGAACAAGTGTAATATATGCTTCCGACCACGATTTGGGTATCCTCTTCTTTGACATAACTTCATTCATAACTTCTAGCAATGGAAGATTCAACGATTCTTGTAGTGTCTTATAGAATTCCGCTGGAAGTCCATCTGGACCTGGTGCCTTTCCATTGTTTTGCTTCTTAAGTGCTTCGGTTAACTCCATCATTGTTATGTTACTTTCTAACATTATTTCAGTCTCTTTAGGTATCTGGAGTAGATTAGCATTCTGCAGGTATTGTTTAACTCTTTCATTGTCTATATTCTCTTGTTCATATAGTTTCCCATAGTAGTCTTGTATAATGTTTTTCTTCTCTTTACTTCCATAATAAGCTTGGCCTTGATCATCTATTAATTGCAATATTTTCCTTGATCCTCTCTCCTTTCTCAGTTTATATGCTAACCATCTTACCTGGTTTATTTGCATCTTCAAAATAATTCTGCTTTGCATCTCTGATTTTCTGTGCTAATTCCTCTTTTTCTATTAATCCCATTTTATGTTTAATTGTATCCATTTTTAACTTAATGTCCTTTTTCTGTGGCAATTTCTGTAACTCTTTTTCAAGTCTTTTATACTCATCCTTTAATGTCTTAGAGGCTTGTTTTTCATAATATTTCCTTTCCTTGTATAGTCTATTATCAAGCTTCTAGCATAAGCCTTCATTGTATCCCATAAATTCTGCATTGTTGTATCTTCTTTTTTATTTTCTTTGAAGAAAAAAGCCAATTCTTTCTCCATTTTCTGTATAAAGTCTTTTTCTTTTAATATAGTATTATTTAAAGTCCATCTGGATCTTCTTCTTTGTCCTTTCCATTTAATTGTCATTGGGTTATGGTCTGCCCAAGTGCTTGTTGCTATGTCAATTTCTTGGAGATTAGTGATCAATTCTGTTGACATCCATATCATGTCTATTCTAGACCATGATGAATGTTTGTTTGAATAAAAAGTGTATTGTTTGGTCTTAGCATTTTTTTCTCTCCATGCATCTTTTAAATTTATTTCATCTATCGTTTAAAAAAGGATTTAGGGAGAGTCTACTTTGCCTTGTTGTTTTTTGTGTTGTATAGTCCAGTTTATTGTCTACTATTTCATGAAAATCTCCCATCATACAAATGTTAAGATAATCCAGTTCAATTATTTTTGTATGTAATTTTCTATAAAGTTCTTTTTGATTATCATTTGGAGCATAGATTGCTATCAGGAGTGTTTTCATATTATTCCTCATTATTTCCACCATTAAGAGTTTTCCATCATCATCTGTATCAATCAATTTTGCTGGGATAGTATCTTTAATATATAAAACCACTCCTCTTTTCCTGCATTGTATCAAAGCTGCAAATATATTCCCTAGCTTTGGCTGTATCAATATTTGTTCATGTTGCTTTTTAATGTGTACTTCTTGTAGGCAGATTATATCAAATTTTAATTTCTGTAATTTATGGAAAGTTTTCCTTCTTTTAACAGCTGAGTTAAGTCCATTTATATTCATTGTAATCAGTTTTTTCTCTTCCATGGGTATACTTTATAAGTAGGTTTTGCAGCCCTTGTAGATCTTGGTTCTCATTGTTCTCTGACTTCCACCTTTCCACCAACAGCACTTCTTCTTTTTCAATTGCTGCTTGACAGTCATCCTGGAATTCGATTAGTGACATTTCTTTTTCCATCTCCTCCTCTTTCCCTCTGAAGTATTCTGTATAAAATAATTCTGCTTTCTCAATTGAATCAATTCTGTCTCTTTGTTCCTGCCATGTAAACATTAAGCGTTCTGGTATCAGCCATCTATAATTCACCTCTTTTTTGAGTGGTATTTTAGTCAAGAATCGATACTCTCTTCTCATCTCTCTCACTCTTCTGGGTACTTGTTTCAGAACTACAATCTCCTTATCTTTGTATTTCAATGTTTTCTCTCTTGCCACCTGTAGTATTTGCGTTTTAATAGCTTTCTTTGTGAATCTAATGTGAACTTCTCTTGGCAAACTATTTCTCATTGCATATCTTGTGAAAACTCAGAAAACCTCATCTATTCCATCCATCATCTTCTCTTTGGTTATTTCCAATGCCTCAGCCAAAATTTCTATCACTATCTCTGCCAAGTTTTGTCCCTTTTCTTCCTCTATGTTTTGGAATCTAAGATAAAATTCTGATCTGTCAATCTTCCATTCCAGCATCCCAGTCTTATCTTGTTCAACCACAGTTAATCTGACATCCATCTCTCCAATCTTCTTATCTCTTTATCTTCTTCAATTTTTTGTAGTCTCTCATCATACTTCATCATCATTTGTTGAATGTTCTCCACCTTCTCATCAGTTTTTCCTGTTCTTTGTTCAATGTTCTCTCTCCTCTTTTCAGTATTCTCTGTTCTTGCTTGTATGTTTTGAATTCTTTGCATAATCATCTGTAGGGTCACCTTTTCCTGTTCTTTTTCCTGTGGTAACATCATCTGTATTGAATGTTGTCCTTCCAGATGGTGAAGAAGAAGATGTAGGAATTGAAGAACCAGTAATAAAGTCAATCATTGAACATATATTTAGTCAATTCCAAAGTGGAACATGGAAACACTATGTTGTATCTAGATTAAGGTGGTAATAGGATTTTAATATTGTGTTTATATTCCATTCTTAGGAAAGAGGGAAAGAATAATACTTCAAATTTATCTGACCTGAATCACTTTTTATTGCAGTTTTGAGGTGAGATCTGAGGAAGGAAAGATCCACATTCACTGATCCCACTTATAAATATCTGTTGTTGGTTGTTGTTGTTTTTTTTGGTTTTTTTTTTTGCAGGGCAGCCTTTTGACCCAAGGAGAATTTTTGCAAGTGCTGTTTGTAATGTGATCTGTGCAGTCGTCTTTGGCAATCGATTTGATTATAAAGATAAAACCTTCATAGAACACCAGAAGATTATTGAATATCAATTAAGATATTCTCTTAGTTTCTCAGGACTGGTATGTTAATCCACCTGATCCTCTTCTTGTCATGAACCCCATTTTAACTAGCAGGTGTGTTTGTGAGTATAAATGTCCAAGTCAGAAATGTACAGATTAGATTTGATGAGCTACTAAACAGGAGAAGGCAAATCTAGACATCCAAGCGTAAATTGGTTCTTAGCAAAATGTCTTCTGCTTGGGCTTATTTCTTAGGGAACCACCATTTCCTTCTCTCATAACCCCTTTGGGCCACATCAGATTCTGGACAGATGCATCTCTTCTTATCATGGAATTGTTAGACAGCTGCCCTATCTTTGTGCACACAGCCAATTTCTGTCTTTGACCATTTTCACCATTATCCCTTTTTGGAAGAGATGGGTAAGGCTAGTGAAGCAGTGGGAGAATCCCGTGACAAAGTATCTCCTCCAGGAACTCAGCTTAGGTGAGGAAAAGCCTTTTAAAGACACTCCTCTTTAATTAACCTTACATAAATTCCTATTGTAGTTTCCAAGGCACTGTATTTACCTGAGAATAGAATTAAAGATAGCATACTGAAATCCTTGTGATTCTTGTCTTCTTGGCTTTGGGTCCATCTGGAAATTGACAACTAACAATATCGGAATAAAAGCTACTATCTGAATATTTGGGGCATTAATCCTCTACCATGATGGTCTAATAAGCTATAGTATTTAATGTGAACTCTCTAACAGGTATACAATACATTTCCAAAAATAGTGGAATTCTTTCCTGGGCCACACAAAAGCACTTTTGCTGATGCTGAAAATTTCTGTGATTATATCCGTGAGAATGTGGATTTGCACAAAAAGACGTTGGATCCCCAGAACCCGCGTGACTATATCGATTGCTTCCTTCTTAGACTGGAGAAGGTAGGTATAGATATCATATCTGCATAATTGTTTAAATATCTCCATTATGTATCTAAGATGGAACTAATTCATCTTCTATGAAGAAGTATGGAAATATTTATTCTCCCCACCATATTTTTGTTTCCTGTTGGACAATCTATTCATTGGCATTTGTTGGCATAGATTACTGTTCCAGGCACTATTGTTGCTACAGGTATCCATCCAATACTGAAAATTTGGTCAAACAACAGAATTGAACTCTGTTAATGTAAAGACAGTAGAATTCTCCTTCAAAAAATGAATGTGCATAAGCATTTTCTTCTCATGCTGACTTAAATTTTAGAAAGTATTTCTTTAGGGATCTACAATCACAATATCTGATATAAAGATAATTAAGTAGAGTTTTCTAGAATCATCTTGTAGAAGCAATTTCTATTAGGATTAGTCTGTCAGTTGTAACAAATAAATTTCTATGGAACAGATTTAATTCTCTTTTCCAAGCATACACGGCTTAGGAGTTGCTTAGGCCAACTCCAACAACGTTAGTCAAAACTGGAGTATCAATTCTTGTGGTAAATATTTGATTGGTAGACCAGACAGGTAAGCTGTTTCTTCCTCTGCATGAAATCATGATCCCAAAAATATCTTAGAATTGAAAACATTTTTTATATATTCTAAAGTCACTCTGGTTGAATTACATTTCCTTTAATTGAAAAAGACACTGTGAATAGTTTCATGAATTACTTTATTTCAATTCCAAGTAGAATTTTTATTCTTCTTTTTGTCTCTCCATTTTATTTTTAGGAGCAGAACTCATCTGAAGGTATCTACACTCATGAAGATCTTGTGATTGTAGTGTTTGGACTCTTTACAGCTGGGACAATAGCCACAAGCCAAGCTTTGCTCTGCAGCCTTCTAGCAATGGCTAAATTGCCACACATTCAAGGTATAAAAATGCCCATAAATATAAAAAGGTGTTGGTACTTCTAGGGCTGCCACTATTAATGCTAAGAAAATAAAGTTGGTGTTTAAAGAGAACATGTTTTTTTCAAAAGAAAAAAGAAAGTAAAGATAGTGTTGAGTAAAGTAAACTCATTGCAGGTGGATTTCTGCATTTTTTCTAAGAACATTTGGGAAGTGTTTTTCCACTATCTTCTTATAGAATTTCCCAATCTACCTAACATGCACTTGGAACAAATGAGTTTCTCATCGAATCTTGAGATTTTGTGAAGACAATTCTAGTCAATTGATATTGATTAGATCAGGAAGAGTTAGAAGGGATTGAATGTCTATGGAGATTCTCAGTCATCCAGGTCATGGTTGTCCCAAAGATGCTTTTTCAGGAGGCAACTGGACTTTCTTGTTTTTTCCTTAAAGACATTTTGCTTCTCATCCAAGAAGCTTCTTCAGCTCAGACTGGATGGTGGGGAATGGAAGGATTTATTTTCCTTGCAGACAGATGCTCATTTGTATCCTTTTAGAGAGTCCTTGAGGCGCTTGGATTTTTCTGGAAATCCATTCATCTAGAATTGAGAAAAAATTGCAGACTATAGAAACTACCTGAGGACACAGATAAACCTCCAATGGCCTCAAAGACTCTCTAAAAGGATGCAAATCAATGGTGGGACTCAAATTTTACACCACCGGTTCTGTGGATGTGGCTTGGTGGGCGTGGCATGGGAAGGATACTGTAAACTGGTCAGAACCTGTTGAATACCACCTCTGATGCAAAGGACCAGCTCTCTGCAAGGAATATAAACCCTTCCATTCCCCACCATCCAGTTAGAGCTGAAGAAGCTTCTTGGATGAGAAGCAAAATGTCTTCAATGAAAAACCAGAAAGCCCAGTTGCTTCTTGAAAAAAGCACCTTTGGAACAGTTATTGAATGTTGTAACAACATTTTTTTCCCCCTACAGCCGTAGGCCAATCAAACAAATACATTAATTTAAAACTTGCTTTAAGGAATCCTAGTATGAATGACTGAAAATAGCATAGTATAGCTTTTTTTGAGGATCATTTTTGTGATTATATAAAAGAACATTCCCCAACTCAAGGTATCATCTCCAACATTTTCAACCACACTGCTTCAGACAATAGTAAAGTAGTTTTCCACAGGAATATATAATTATGACATAAATCAAAAATAATAAAGATTGTCACAGAATGTAATTTATCTATGAGACTTCCCAACATTGCTTGAATAGTTATAGATTGAACTACTAGCTTTTTGGAAATGGGCCTCATACTTTTTGGAGGAATTAATGCTTGTTTGCTGCTGGCATAAATAGTAATATATACATGTAATAACCATTTAGGAAATTAATTTAAGAGCTCTATCTTTTTTCCTGACTTCTGTTTATCCCATTTTTGGGTGGAGACTCTCATCTTCAGAAAGCCCAGACAGAAATGCTTTATGCTTACTGTCTCTCAAGATATCTAGTAAGACAGAGAGATGCACTTAATATGAATCTCATCTTGCACAAGAAAAGTTGAAATGATCTCTCCTGAGAAATGACTTTGAGGAGGAGCCATTGTCCTGACTAAAACTGTCTTCTCCAGTGGTGGGATTTAATTTTTTTTTTACTACCAGTTCTGTGGTGGACGTGGTTTGGGTGGTGTGGCTAGATAGGTGTAGCTTGGTGGATGTGGCAGAGGAAGGTTACTGCAAAATCCATTCCTCCCCACCCCACTAACCAGTTTTCCAGCTCTGTTCTCCTGTGCAGGGCCACAAAAGATGACCCAGATGATCAGCTGGGACTCGGGAAGAGGAGAATAGATGAGAGGTGTCAGAGGTGGTTTTTGTCGATTCTCTGAACTACTCAAAATTTCAGCTACTGGTTCTGCAGAACTGGTCAGAATCTGCTGAATACCACCTCTGGTCTTCCCTGAATGTGCTTTGGAACACATATTTCTATTCAAATAACTGCAGGTGCTCAGCATGACAAAGTCTGTCAATCTCACCTTGATCTGTTCTTCTCACAGCTAAGGTGCAACAGGAAATTGATGAGGTGGTGGGTACAAATCGCACTCCAAGCATGGAAGACCGATTGAGGATGCCTTTCACAAATGCTGTTGTTCATGAAGTTCAGCGATATCAGAAAGTGTCTCTTGAGACCTTTCCAAGGGCAACAACTTGTGAGACAAAGTTCCATGGTTACACCATTCCCAAGGTATGATGATACTAGTATTTATGAAGGTTCTCTGGAGAAATAAGAAAAGAACAACTTAGATCCTTGATATGCAAGGTAGTTTGAATAAGAGTAATTTAGATAAATATGTATTGAAAGAAATGTCTATTTTTTTCTCCTCATTCTTCAAGGTTCAGCAGATGGCTAGTCACTGCCTGTCTTTATTTTAGGCATGTGGAAAGCAAAGGCACTTTTTTCTCCATATGAAATAATATGATCTAATGACATCTGTTTCTTTCTCTCCTTCTAGTCCATGCCTATTGTGCCAGTCTTTGCCTCTGTACATTTTGACCCTCTTCATTGGGAGACTCCAGAAAAGTTCAATCCCAATCATTTTTTGGATGAAAATGGCCAGTTCAGGAAAAAGGATGCTTTCATGCCATTCTCAGCAGGTACAGGTCTCTGGAACAGATTGTATTACTAATTCGTATGCTTACCTGATCCACGTTAGTCTTTCATCAGAGACAATTCCAGCAAGTACTTCCTAAATAACCTCTGTTTCTTCATTTCTATTGCAGGGAAGAGGGCCTGTCCAGGGGAGGCCCTGGCTAGGATGGAGCTCTTCCTGTTCTTCAGTGCTCTGCTCCAGAATTTCACTTTCTCTCTGGTTGGGGACACCAAAGATATGGATGTAATGTCTTTGTATACGGACTTCAAAAATAACCAATACCCCCTTATACGAGCTGCTAAACGTTCAGTGGACACTTGAGGTCAATAATTAGGTGCCTACATTAATAGTTACTGAAATAAAGCATGTGGGATGACTATTACATTTAAAGGCAATCTTAACAATGATGCGGAATAGATATATATTAATTTTTATAGCAAAGAAAGCTACTTTGATCTCTTATCTCATTATATATTTTGGCACAATTAACAATACTTCTGAAACACTTAATAGTTTTTTTTTTCTAAGCTATATTCAGAAAACTTTCAATATATAATCTGTACTGGAGATTTAACCGTACAATTAGACGTATCACAAATTGATGTTGTGGACTAATCTTTATTTGAAGGAAACAAGGAAGATCTTGTATTAGTACACTTTGGCTAAATGCAAGATCAAGTCATGTTTAAATCTGATGATATCTAATGGTTGCTTTTTAAAACTGACAGACTATTGTATATGATTGAACTATAATATTTGCTATATCTAATCTCTGATAGATAACTTTATTGTTGTGGATAATAAAGAATTAGAACATATAATTTCAGAAATCATTGGTTCCAGGTTTACAAAATGCACAATATACATCTTAGAATTTCAAAATGGAAGCCATTCCTCAGAAAATTTTGTTTCACATTTACTGGATTCCTCAAAGGGCTCTTGTTCTTTTTTTTGTCCACTAGTAATAAAATTGATCCAAGGAGATTCTGCCTACAAAATGGAATTAATCAACAACCCAGTTACAAGAATCTTACACAGATATATTATGCAGAATGCCCTCAAGGATGTCCTTGTTGTGATTATGGAATTTGATTATGGTCAAAATCTTTTTGGTGACCAAATAAAACAAATACCCTTTAAAAATATTTTAAATTCAGTTTGATTCTTTGATCTCCCTTTATTCTTTTCTGCTACCTTTTTAAAGTTTCAAATTATTTGAATTAAAGCAGGTTGTCCTCAAATCAGAGACCAACTGCCTGAAGCCCATATATTGAATGTTTGAGAGTCTCCACTTCTTCTCTCAGAACCCTCAGTTTACCCACCATACCATCATACATCTGCTTTGGTTAGGTAGTAACTGGTCTGTTGTGATCCTTTCTACATTCTCTGAGACAGAAGGTGAAGAAGATGAAATGTTCTGTTGATCCGAGGAGCTGGCCAGCAATTAAACATTTGAGATTGTTCCAGATGACAATGAGCAGAACAATGTGTGTTTTTGTGTGTGTGCATATGTGTGTGCAGGCATGCGTGCTTATGTGTGTGTGTATCTACCTCAGATCATGAGGGGGCAGATTATGGTGGGCACATAGCTCAAGAACCATGCAAACAGTGACTCAGGACAGAACAAAGAGATCAGCATATCTGCTCAAAAAGAAAAAACACCAATGCCCCTAATTTAGCCATACCAGCATCAGTGGGGTATCAAACGGATGTTTCTTGGTCTTTAGATTTCTATTGGAAAACAAATATCTGACCCCAGATCTGCCTAGCTTTGTTGCTCTTGTTTCTTATCTAGCATTTGGGTCCCAGTTCCCAGCATTCCTTTGCAGAGGTGGGTGTGGGTGGGAGGCTAGATCAATGTAAGAAAATATAAATTAAAAACAATTTTACAGAAATCCCAATTTATGTTTTAAAAATAGATAAAAAGATGAGTATTCCCTGACAGAGAATCTTTTGCCATGTTCTTTCCAGACAGATATACATTTTACACCATATATGTATTTTGTTAGTAATTCACATGCATACTGTGTACATGTATATGGTTTTTCTACATGGCAGAAGGCTTTCTTTGCCCTCTATGCCATGTCAGAAAGAAGAGGCAGCCAAAATGGCTGCCACACAACTAGAGACAGCTTCAACCTAAGAAAAGTGGTGGAGCAGAGCTGGTGAACAGTGTTTGGAACTGGGTGAGAAGAATCCTTTATATTTAAAGTGCAACCCCAAGAAAACAAAGATTCAGAAAAAGAGTGACTCAGAACTATCTTTAAAGTGGCAGTGTCTCAGCACAGTGAGTAAAATTTCTAGATTTTTAAAATGAAAGGAAAGGGGGAATAAAAGAAAATTTGTTAGAAATACAGAAAACCTGGCTTTTTAATTGGAAAAATGTTGGCTGTGGATTGGTATTGTAAATTGTTGGAACCACCTATATAAAAATTGGTATTATATTTGCATTTTGGAGAAAATGAGTAAAATCGAATAAGAAATAAGAAAAATAAAGTGAAAACTGATGCAAGATCACTACCTCTTGTCAAAGGAAGGCACAATATATTCCCAAAATTTTGATAAAGGCTTGGCTTTGGAAGACTCAAAGGGAAGAATAAGGAAAACTTTACCATTAAAAAGACCCCTGAAAGTTTCAATATAGACTGTGAGAGGGACCTTGGAGTCTTATTGGACAACCAGCTAAATATGAGCTAACAGTATGCGGTGGCAGCCAAAAAAGCCAATGCAATCCTAAATACAATTCTATTCCACACCTAGAATATTGCATCCAGTTTTGGTCACCACACTATAAAAAAAGATGTTGAGATTCTAGAAAGAATGGAGAGAAGAGCAACCAAGATGATTAGAGGACTGGAAACATACAATGAATGGTTGCAGGAACTGGGCATGGCTAGTCTAGTGAAGAGAAGGACCAGGGGAGACATGATAGCAGTGTTCCAATATTTTTTTTGTATACATTTTTTAATTTTTATTGTTTGAACATCTCTTTAAGTGAACAATGTGATTCCAGGCTGTATCGTACATACATAATCATAATTACATTTTCAACTTTCTTATCTAGTTTCATATCATATCATTACCTACTCCATTTTTCTTTTAATATGTTTTCACTTCATGTTGTTTCATTCATCATTTCCAGAAAAAAGAACCAATTACATCCTAAGATACATTATCCAATATTTATCCCCTTTATTGTCAATTCAATCTGGCCACCTATTTTTATTTTATGTATTCTCCACATTTTACTCTCTTAAACCCAATATATAACAAATAAAATAAAAAATTAATATCAATATAGCTAGTATCAATTTTTAGTTAGTACCTCCTGTATTTAATAATAATGATCTCCTATTTACTATTACATATGCATATGTTTCTCCCCCCCCAAATCAGGTTTCACATGGTATTCTTTCCATATTACACAATAAATCTAATATTTATTCCAAAAACATTCATATAACCATTTCATATTTCACTTTTTGTTTCCAATTAACCAATTAAAGATATGAGTAACAATATTACACGTTGATTTCCATACACTATGTTCTTTTTCTTTATGACCTTACTAATTATGATACAACAATCTCATTTTAAATTGTTATTAAACAATATGATCATTTTAATTTCCATACTCTTCGTTCTTCCAATAATATTTATATAGCAAATTATATTTTCTATTTCATTCCCATTTAGTCCAGTATAAAAATTAATAACAATATAATCATTTTAAATTCTCTTACTCCATATTTACTTTCCTCATCATATAATTATATCTTATATAACATTCTTGCAATAAATTCTTATTTCCCTTTCTATTCTAATTAAGTGTATTTCTTTTCATTTTTAGCAATAATTCCCAATAAACTTTAAATTCCAAACTCCCTAACCACTGTATCTATTTTCTAAAATACCAAGATATATTTCCATGTGGATTTCCCCTTTCATATCTTTAACCATTGTCTCTTGGTCTCTCGGCTATATAATTTTTTTCTAATCTTAGCCTGCTCTCCCTTTTCCATTGTTTTTCGGTCCTTTCTCTTAATTCCCCCCTTTCCCCCTGTTATTCTTCTTGGTTTCATCTCCCATTTGCTTGTTTTTACACCTTCCCTCTCCTGATTTTTCTTTGTGACTTCCTCTTCTATAATTTCTTCTTTTGTTAATCTTTGAGATATTTTCCCCTTTATTTGTCCCATCCATCATTGAGATCTTAGATTTAATTCCTTTTTTGTCCTTTTGTAATGTCCATTGTTTTCTTTACTCTTTTAAGCTGATTTCCTCTTTGGACTTCCTTTGTTCTTCTGAGACCTACATTGCCATTTCTAATTTTTCTGCCCTAATGTTCCATGGTTCCAAACTTTCTTTTATTATTCCCCTGATGCTTTGCAGTTCTGATCTGAGTTCCTTGCATAGTTCATTCATTTTACCTCACTTCCTCTTTATCTTTTTTAATGTTTATATCCAATTAAATTGCCCTGTAGTTTGTTAAAGCCAGCATCTTTTTACTTTAATCTTTACCAACAATGTCAATTTATCTTAGTTTTCTGCTGTTAATCCTTCTATTTCTTTGTCAAACAGTCCAAGTCCACCAATCAAGCCCAAAATGATGTCTTCACTTATCCCTTTACTGTGATATTTTAATACTCCACTTTCTGGGTTTATTATTACATTAAAACCTTTTATTTCATTTCAAATTCAAATTTTCATTTCCAATTTTACTAGACCAGAAATCTTCTATAGAGTCAGAAAGAAAAAAATTCTTTTACCCTTAGGTGGCGATCTTAAACCAGTATTCACTTTCCACCTTTAGTTTCTGCTTTTTAAAGCTTGTATTAACTCAGCTAATTCCCAATCATTAGCTGTTATTTCTTTTAAATATAGTCATTTCCAGCATTCTAATCAATGCCAATTTCTGTATAATTATCCAATTCAGTTTCTTAATTTCTGTTATATTTAAAGAATCTTCTCTGAGTAATATCACTTCCATTTAAATCTTTTAAAAGTCCAATTTCTTTACCTTTACACTTTTCCTCTTTCTTTCAGATTACTGCTTCCACAATATTTAGCAAGAGCTAAAGAAGCTTTTGCATAGAAGCTATTGCATAGAAAACCTTGTTTATCTTTATTCCAAACCCTTAGAATAGCACGTCTAACAAAGTGATTATTAAAATCAACATTTATTTTGACCTTGTCATAAATAACCATACCATCCAAATCCTAATTCATGACCTTCTAGATCAGAGGAGGGAAACTTGTGACAGCATGTCACGTGATGTATAGCCCCTCCCTTCACTAAACCAGGGCTGTATGATGCATCTGGCCCATGGGCCGCAAGTTTGACACCCCTGTTCTAGATCAAGCACCCTCTTATTCTGCACATTTAACCACTTTTTTTAGCCAAATCAAATCACAAGCATCAAAATACAATTTCCAATCTGGTAAACCTAACCCCCCTCTTTCCTTAGCACCTTGAAATAATTTATATCAAATTGTTGGTTGTTTCCTTTCCGTATAAACTTATAAATATCCATCTGTCAGGTTTAAATGGAGTATCAGTTGCAAGTATTGGTAACATATGAAACAAAAAAAAAATCTTTGGTAAAACATTTGCATTAATTATAGAAATTTTATCCAATAAGGATAAATACAGTTTATTCCATCTTAATAAATCCTTTTTGATATCATTCCAGAGAGGCACATCATTATTTTGAAATAGTTTTGCATTTCTGTTTGTCAATATAATCTCCAAATATTTTACCTTTATCTCAACCCTAAAACCAGACATTTTAGTCAATATATCACCATCCTAAGAGGTCATATTCTTAATAAGCATTGTTTTTTTCTGTTTGTTTATTACCCACTAAAACCCCAAACTCATTTAATTTCATCAAATATTCTATATTATTTTGGGGTTTTGCAAACCATCACACAAATGCCCCTAATTTATGAACTTTCTTCTTGATAGTTATACTTGTCATCTTGTTTAATATCTCTATCCAAAACTTCCAACACCCAAATAAACAACAAGGGAAACAAGGGACATCCCTTGTCTTGTACCCTTTTGAATATCACATTAATAATAATTTTTTCTTGCTGTGACATATAAACTAGTTTAACCCCTTGAATAAAATTCTCCCCAAAGTCCATATCTTCCAAAACTTTAAACATAAAAACCCAATTTAGATTGTCAAAGCCCTTCTCTGCATCTAAAAATATTAAAGTTGTCTGTTTCTCATTATGATATTGCAAATGTTCAGAATGCTGTTCAGAATAGTCCTTACATTGGCAGAAAGCCAGATTGATCTTCATGAATATATGTCTACTCTAACCCTAACCCAAATACCTGTTAGGTGATTTATATTCCTAACACTACACTTCAATTCCAAGTAGAATTCTTTATTCTTCCCTATTCCCCACCCCCTTTTTTTTTTTTTTTAACCACCAGCAGCAGAATATAGTCAAGATTATCTACACTCTGGAAAACCTTGTGCACTTTGTGCCTGAAATGTCTTTTGCTGGGACAGTAAGCAGAAGCAAGGCTTTGTTCTCCAGCCTGTTTGTGGTGGCCAAATTGCCACACGTTCAAAGTATAGAAATGAACACAAAAATATAAAGGTTTCAGGCCTCCTATGACATCTCATAATCAAACTTCAAAATATTGCTGAGTAAAGTTCCACACATTACATTTGTGTTCTGCCTCACCTGTGACCATGAGGTGAGAGTCCAAGTCTCCAAAGGAATATAAATAAACAGACAGGATCAGGAACAACAGAGTTAAATTCCTTTGACTGGCAGTCTTCCAGAAGCTGCCTGCCAAGTCGGATAACAAACAAGACTATAAATCAAAAGGCAGACGCCACACAGATTTGTCCAAGCTACTTTTTCAAATAAACAAATTGTCCTGAACAGAGATTCAGAGCTAACACGCCCTCTTTTATGTCCTGAGGGGTGTGTCCATCTCTCAAATCAGTTCCTGATTTGACATTTCCTTTCATGTTGAATTTCACGCTTCTGCCTGCATGTTTGCCTTGCATCCAACCAGCATTCCTTGGCTTGATCCTCAGCCAAGGACTCCGGCACACCCTCCTGATTATCTGCAGACACCTGAGGCACAACCAGGGAGGAAGGTCCTGGGGAGGGAGATGATTCCGAAACTTCCAGCAAGGCAGGCTCAAAACTCAAGGCCAAATCCTCCTCTTCCTCATTACTCGAGTCTGTGTCTTCTAACGGATCAGGCTCAACCCTCTGAGTCACAACACTATCCCTCATCGCAGGGCCCTTCCCCCGAGTCTGATGATCCGGATGCGGTTTCAATGGAATCTCCGGCTAAGGTCCGGGGCTTGAATCGTGGAAGCATCTTCCCAGGAAAGAACTTCCAGTCCGTCCCCTAGCTGCTTGACAAAATATTGAAATCGACCTTTCAACCAGCAAGAATCTTTAATGCCGGCGACCGTGTCGTCAGTAGCAGAATCCTCACCGTGTATAGATGGAGAACTCGTACCAGCAGGGGAATGGAGAGTACACGATGGGGCATCAGGAACCAGAAGGGAATGGTGGAAGATGGGATGAATGCGCATAGAGCGTGGTAGGGTGATCTGGGATTGATGACCGCCTTGATAGGGAAGGGACCAATGAAATGATGGTCCAACTTCTTGACTGGACGGTCGACCTGTAGATGCTTCATAGATAACCACACCCTGTGTCCCACAGCCAACGGAGGCATCGCCCGACACGAACGATCTGCGAACGTTTTGTAGTCTGCCTTAGCCCATTCCAATTGCTGCGACACCAATTGATGAACCAAATGCAGTTCCCACAAAAAGTCCCTCGTCTCGGGAACCGGGGAATCCAAGATCGACAATGGGAAAAACCTCAGATGGAAACCCATATTTGCGTAAAAAGGTGTTACGTGAGTGGAGGTGTGCTGAGAGTTATTGAAGGCAAACTCCGCCAACGGGAGGTAAGTCACCCAATCGTTCTGTCGGTGGTTAACATAACATCGTAAATATTGGGTGAGGATGCCAATCATCTTCTCCATCCCACCATCAGTCTCCGGATGGTGCACCGATGACAAGCACACCTGCACATGTAACGCAGTCAACCACCATGAGCACCGTCGTATACCCCGAGGAAGAGGGCAAATGGGTTAAAAAGTCCATGGAAATTGCCCCCATGGTCTGTCTGGAGTCAGCAGTGGTTGAAGGAGACCAGGAGGTGCGCCTGTCGCAGCTTTCGCCTGCCGGCACAGTACGCAACACACAACATAAGCGTAGACATCATGTCAGACTCGAGGCCATCAAAAAGTCCGTGTGACCAGGGTCTTAAAAAATCCAAAATGGCCAGCAGCAGGGTTGTCGTGACATTGAGTCATGATGAGGGCTCTAAGTGTCCTTCTAGGCACATACAATTGTCCCCAATGTCATAGTAAGCCCTCCTCCAGAGTCCATGGGGAGTCAGGTCCAATTTCCCCCATTCTCTGCTGTGACCAAGCGTCTAAGCGCTGCGCCTCTCGTATCCGAGTCCGCAAATCCACCGGTTCCTGGATAATGGCCAAAGATTCCGGTGGTAGCACCATATGCAGAGGAAGAGGGTCCTCAAGACAAAGGTACTCTGGTTTACGGGACAGGGCATCTGCTCTCCAGTTCTGACCACTGGGGATATAATTCACAAAAAAGTTGAACCAAGCAAAGAACAGCGACCACTGAATCTATCATGGTTCAACTTCCTCGCAGTGGTCAAGTGCTCCTTGTGCCAGGCCCCCTCAAGGTGATGTCACCAGGTCTCAAACGCAGCCTTGATAGCCAACAACTCTTTTTCCCAGATAGTATAGTTGCGCTCAGATGAAGTGAGTTTCTGAGAATAGTAAGTGCAAGGAAAAAGAGTAGTGCCATCCGTTGGGGCTTGCAACAACACTGCCCCAATAGCCATGTTGGACGCATCCATCTCCACCAGAAATGGACGATGTGGATCAGGATGCCCCAGGATAGGTTCTGAGATGAAGGCCTTCTTAAAAGCCTCAAAGGCCTGTTGCTGCAGGGACCCCCACTGGAATGGGACCTTCTTTCTAAGGAGCTGAGTGATGGGATCCATCAGCTTGGCAAAACCTGGGATGAAGGTCCGATAATAATTAGAGAACCCCAAGAGACGTTGAACGTCTTTCACTCGATGAGGGGGTTCCCAACTACACAAAGCCTCCACCTTACGCGGGTCCATGGCAATGGCTTCGGGAGAGATTATGTGCCCCAAGAACTCTATGAAAGTCTGGAAAAAGAGGCATTTTTCCAGCTTCTCATAGAGTTGATGCTCCCGAAGACGCTGTAAAACCAAGCGAATATGTTGAAGGTGGCTGTCCCTAGACCTGGAATAAATTGAAATGTCGTCCAGGTACACCACCACAAACTGATAGAGCATGTCCCAGAACACGTCATTCATCAGGTGCTGGAAGACCATGGGAGTGTTGGCCAACCCAAATGGCATTACAGTGTATTCAAAATGACCATATCAGGTGCCAAACGCCGTCTTCCATTCATCTCCCTCTCGCATCCGCACCAGGTTGTAGGCCCCTCGAAGATCGAGCTTGGTGAAAATAGTGGCTTCCTGCAACTGCTCCATCAATTCTGGAATGAGTGGCAAGGGATAACTATTCCTCACTGTAATGGCATTCAACCAGCAGTAGTCGCAGCACAAGCGCAAATCTCCCGTCTTCTTTTTCACAAAAAGAATGGGAGCAGAAAGAGGGGATGATGACGGCCGAATAACCCCCCTGGCCAAATTCAAATTCTAAGGGCAGCCAATTCGGGCTCAGACATAGAATACAGGCATCCCTTGGGTAGTGGGGCATCAGGTAGAAGGTCCATAGGACAGTCATAGGGTCGATGCAGGGGTAACCGATCCGCCTCCTTCTCGCTAAATACATCGACGAAATCAGAGAATTCAGGAGGTATGGAGATGGCGGGGGCGGCGATGTCCCGGCCAGCACAGGTATGTCGCAAATGGTCCACACACTGGAGGCTCAGGAACGAAATGGAGTTCTGTGCCCAAGCCACCAGAGGATCATGCAACTGTAGCCAGGCCATACCAAGGACCAAGGGGAGATGGAGGTCCGCAGCGATGTAAAAACTAATTGCCTCCTCATGGTCCCCAATAGCCAGGTGCGATGGCTGGGTGGCAAAACGAATGGGCCCAGCCTGAAGTTCCCGCCCATCAATTGTTTCCACCTTGATTGGAGGCTCCACTGCCAATGGACTAACCGGGACTGCAAGAAAACCTGCATATCTAAAAGTAAATGTCGAGGGGGACCAGAGTTCACCTCTGCTACTTTGGGCGGTTGTTTAATATGTGCCCCGTTTCCCGACTGTACAAGGTTAGGTTCAGGAACTGGTTTGCATGCCCCCCATCGTTTACCAGGGCAGGAATTCGCAAAATGTCCAGGCCCCCCACAATACAGGCATAAGCCTCCTTGAAGTCTCCAGGTATGTTCTTGGGCCGTCAAGCGAAGTCGGACCGCACCCAACTCCATCGGCTCCTCGGCCCTGGCCACGGCACTGGGGGAGACCTGGGGCACTGGTTGTACAAGATGCTGTGGCCTTGAGGTGGATTGCTGCTCTGGAACTGGCCATCTAGTCTTGCGCCGTTGAAGCCGGGCATCAATGCACAAACATTGCACCACCAGATCATCGAGGGTCAGGGCCGGCTCCATGGGCACCAACTCGTCTTGTATGTCCTCCGACAGACTATCTTGCTAAGCGTCCATTTGAGCAGCCTCATTCCATGCAGAGTCCAAGCAGAGCAGTCAAAACTCTGAAATGAACTCCTACAAGGGGTGTTTCCCCTGGCGAAGTTCCCTCGGGCATCTGGCTGCTGTCTGAGCTCGTATGGGGTCCTCATACATAAGTCTCAGGTGATGCCAAAACCCCTAATTGTCTGTTAGCAAGGGACTATTCTGCACCAACAAAGGGCTAGCCCACTTGGCAGCTGAGCCCGACAAAAGGCTGATAACAAACCCCACCTGAGCCCGGTCATCAGGAAAATCCTCGGGCCTCAGAGACATAAACTGTTGGCACTGTCCCATAAAAGCCGGGAACATTTCAGGCTGCCCAGAGAACTTATCCGGCACAGCTACCGGGCATTTCCTACGGGGAGGGGCAGGAGGAGCAGCAGGAACTTGCAGCTGCGTATGATGATTAACCAGCTGAGTGACTCGTTGCTGCAAAACCTGGTTATCTTGTAGAAGTTGATTAATCGGCTGCTGCTGCTGCTGCTGCTGCTGCTGCTGCTGCTGCTGCTGCTGTTGTTCCATCTTGGTCAGAAGATGGTATTTGCTTGTTCGGGACAAAAATGTTCTGTCTCACCTGTGACCACGAGGTGAGAGTCCAAGTCTCCAAAGGAATATAAATAAACAGACAGGACCAGGTACGACAGAGTTAAATTCCTTTGACTGGAGAAGTTCCTTGGCAGTCTTTCAGAAACTGCCTGCCAAGTCCGATAACAAACAAGACCATAAATCAAAAGGCAGACGCCACACAGAGGATTTGTCCAAGCTGCTTTTTCAAATAAACAAATTGTCCTGAACAGAGATTCGGAGCTAACACGCCCTCTTTTATGTCCTGAGGGACATGTCCGTCTCTCAAATCAGTTCCTGATTTGACATTTCCTTTTACGTTGAATTTCACTCTTCTGCCTGCATGTTTGCCTTGCATCCAACCAGCATTCCTTGGCTTGATCCTCAGCCAAGGACTCCGGCACGCTCTTCTGATTATCTGCGGACACCTGAGGCACAACCAGGGAGGAAGGTCCCGGGGAGTGAGATGATTCCAAAACTTCCAGCAAGGCAGGCTCAAAACTCAAGGCCAAATCCTCCTCTTCCTCATTACTTGAGTCTGTGTCTTCTAACAGAGCAGGCTTAACCCTCCGAGTCACAACACATTTGTATACCTTTTATACAAATTGCTTGGAACCATTATGCAAATGATTTCCAATTGTCTTTTTTCTGAGTGTTTTTATTGTTGTTATTGTTTTAAATTACTGTATTTGTAGCTCCATAAGATGCACCTGACCATAAGATGCAGTCCCATTTTTGGCCTCGGTGTGCCCCATTTTTGGCCTCCACACATCCCATTTTTGGCTGAAAACGGGATATGTGGAGGCCAAAAATGGGGTGCACGAAGGCCAAAAATTCTAGGAAACTTATAATCTTTGGATCATGAAGAAGAAGAAGAAGAAGAGATGTCATGGTTTAACAACACCCCCCCTCCCCCTCCTCTTAATTAGTTTAAATTAATTAATTTAAATTAAGGAGATTGCTGAGATGGTGGGTACAAATCGCATTCCAAGCATGGAAGACCGTTTGAAGATGCCTTTCACAAATGGTGTGATCCACAAGGTTCAATGGTGTTAAAAAGACAGCCTTGAGACCTTTTCACGGGCAACAACTTGTGTCACAAAATTCCAAGGTTATAACATCTCCAAGCTGTGGTGATATGACTATTGGTCAAGATACTCTGGGGAACACACACAAAAAAAGATGGCTGTTATGTATCCAGAGATCCTTCATATTCAAGGCATTTTGAATATTAAACCAAATATCTCTCATTTCCCTCCATCTTTACAGAGGGCTCCCCACTGACCTATTTGATTTAAGGCAAGGGAGAACTGAAGACTCTTCTCTGCATAAAGTAGTTCCAATTAATGCCATCTGTTTCTTCCTCTTCCTTTAGTACACGGCTGTTGCGCTAGTCCTCCCTTCTGTACATTTTGATCTTCTCCAGTGGGAAACCCCAGAGAAGTTCAATCCAGATCATTTTTTGGATGAAAAGGGCCAGTTCAGGAAAAGAGATGCTTTCATGGCATTTTCAGCAGGTATATTTATTTATTTTATTTTATTCGTTTGTCAAACATGTACAAGATAACAAGTATAGGTATGAACATAAACATGAATAAAGGAAGTAAATACAGATAAATGGGGACAGTAAGACAGGGACGGTAGCAGTGGTGGTATGCTACCAGTTTGGCCCACTTCCCCCAAACCGGTAACAGGAGTTGCTAGAAACTATACAGATAGTCTTTGATTTACAACCACAATTGAGCCCAACATTTCTGTTCTTAAGTGAGACATTTACTAAGTGAGTTTTGCCCCATTTTACAACCTTTCTTGCCACAGTTGTTAAATGAATCACTGAAGCTGATAAGTTAGTAACCTGTTTGTTAAGCTTCCCCACTGACTTTGCTTGTCAGAAAGTTGCAGAATGGGATCCCATGAACCAATTGCCAAGCACCTGAATTTTGATCACATGATCATAGGGATGTTGCCAAGGTTCCATTGTAACTTTTGAATGGTCACTAAATGACCTGTTGTAAGTCAAGAACTACCTGCATTGCTAAACTTTGGGCCGATGTGTGTACTGATTCCTATTTACCTTCAATTTGAATGTGACTGATTTAATTCTGAATACAGCACCACACTTACTTATAAGACGGTGTGTATACCACATTATGGTCTTTTTATTGTTATTTTGTACCTTAAAAGATTTCTGTTTGTTTTAATTATACAGCTTATATGTTATATTAAAAGTAGATATAAATAAGGTATTTAAAAATATCTGCTGCAAGCTTGGTGTGGTGTCAGGAAGGGCATCTGGCCAGTAAACACTCAGCTCGATCAAGTTCCTCCACCTCTACCCCGAATTAAGGGATTACATGGTCATAAAAAAGGAGATTTTATATGTTATATCAAAGGTGGCAAAAAAATGCTGCAATGTTCTGAATTTTTTTTACATCTCAAAAACCTGGCATTTTAACAGGGGTGTATAGACTTTTGATATCCACTGTAGCTTTAATCTAATTTTTATATTTCACAAAACTACTGCTTGCAAAATCTAGACGGATGATTTTGAAAATCTGTCTAGTTTTAAACATGTGAAAACCTTGACCTGGACTTTGTGACTGTGGAGCCCTACGTCCAGGCAGTGGCAAAAGCAGTGGCTGTTTGGAATCTTGAAAACTTCTCTGCTGAGTTTCTCTGCTATCAAATTCCAGTAGTAAGTTAATACCAGCAAATGTTGTAGTCAGATGCAGTCTGAGACATCTCATAATATTCTTCACATATTTTGGATTGCCTGAAGTTTCCAAACATTATTAAGTGTGTTGTTCAGATCCTTGTGAAAGTAATTAAGGAATGTGCTATTGTAGCCAAATCAATTATTATATGTGTAAAAATGTCTTTTTTTGGCCATCACTAAAGCTGGGCACATCCAAACTGAATGTGACTATCGAAGATACCATTTGGCCTCTTCCTAAGGACCAAATACTTTTACTGACCTATCGATGTAACTCTTGGCATATGACCCATAACATCCGTGAGAGAAGATTCTCCATAAACCCAGTTGAGGGATCATCTCTTGCTTATAAGAAAAGGCCCAGTTTTTCTCATAAGGGAATGTGTAAATGATACCCACATGATGGAGAATTGGAGTATCTGGATTGGCTGAACCAAACCAGGCACTACATAGAGAGTAGCTTCACCAATGAGCTTGTCATATGGGTGAAACTGCTAAGCAAACATGAAAATTATTGAAGCAGGACAGAGTTTGTTTCAAAGTAAACAGTCTCTGTTTGTGTTTGGTTCTGCTGTTCTGCAAACAGAATAAAACCTCACTATCTTGAGATGGTTTTCAAATTCCACCAGTCCGTTTTTCAGTACTAGACTTGGGTATAAATGAACTGATAAATATATTCCTTTCCATTACCTGATGGACAGAGAGTACTTCACAAACAGTTTGATATTGATTTGGAAAGTTTATAAAACTTTTGGGTCATTGAAAACTGGGTTTAGTTTACCTCAGAGGGTTCCTAGTAATTTATTCAATTTAATTATTAACTATTTAAATTATAATTGTGTGATGAATCAGGAATCCAGTAGTTCTGGATGAGAGACTTAGTCTGTGTAATACTCCTGGAATTGAGAGTTTAAAGCAGTTTGTATTTCATCATGCTCATCGTACTGAATTCAAGGGTGTAACAAGCTGATGAAAGAAACACAAGTCCTACAAGAGTTCAAAAGCTAGGGTGCCTCTTCCTGATGAAATCTGCTTGTCCATCAGATCAGGCAGGAGAGGGTCATGGGAGTCCATCTTTCAAGGAAGGAAGTAGACAAGGTCCTCAACACTTTCAGCGCCACCACCTGTCAGTAAGATCCTTGTCCCTCTGGATAATGAAAGCCTCCAGGACAGTGTCTCAGCCAAAAGTCTGCAATCGTAAACACTCAAAGAGCCACTTGGGCCCATTTCCCACAGAAAACAAAACACTGGGAGCCAAAAATCCTGGGTGGGCATGGCCAACTCAACGTCACTCACTTCCACCCAGTCATAAGATCCCCCTAAGCTTGCCTACCCAAGTTTTGTGGCTCCCCATGATTTCTTTTCTATGGGAAATGGGTATCTCCCTCTCTCTCTCTCTCTCCTCCCTCTTACCTCCTTTTCTCTCTGTCTATCTCCCTGCCTCTCATCTCTTTCTCTCTCTCATCTCTCTCTTTTCCTCTATCTCTCTCTCCCTCCCTCCCTGCCTCCCATCTTTCTCTTTTTCTCATCTCATCTCTCAGAAAGAGGATGTTGTTCTTAAGCTACTACGGCCTGGACACTTTTGTAATGGCCAGAGCTCCCCTTGCTCCAGAGGCTGTCCAAAAATAACATGGGACACACTGCAGAACAAGCTAAGAACTCACTATGTGCCCAAACCATCATGAATCACCCACTGACATCCTTTTCATCATCAGAAGCAGACAGAGGGCAAATCTATCAATCAATATATTGCAGTTCTTTGAAAAGCAGTGTTATACTGTGAGTTTAGGGAATTAGATGACATCCTATTAGACTACATGGTTTGTGGAGTGAGATGCCTCTTGTGCAGTGATGCCTCTTAGAGAAGCCAAATCTTAATCTACAAATGGTGCTAGTTGAGGCACACGCAGCTGAAACCTCAAACCAATCCACGATGGACATTCAGAAATCAAATAGCCTGCCATCGTTGTGCAGAGCAGTTACTATGGACCATGATGATTTGGATCATGAAGAACTAACCAATGATGAGCATGTTTATTGGCTCAGGCCAGAAAAAAAAAAAAAAGCAAGATTCAGTTTCTGAGAAGAAACAAGCTGCATGCCTGGGTTGCGATGGCAACCACCCAAGAGGAGCATGCAAATTTAAAAATGTCATCTTCCAATGATATGACAAAAAAGGACATTTAGCAGAGAGAAATCGGAAAAACCCGCTTTGGCATTAATAGGTAACTAAATTGGATAACTAAATGTCAAGGGGATAATAAGGATTTCTGAACATTAAAAAAAAATTCTGCTGTAGATGGGAAGGGAGAGGAAAACAATTGGAGCAGGATTTGGAAGGAAGGAGGAGATTGCCTAGAACTTGAAAGAATCATTAAATACTAACAAGACTTCTAAAAGATACATTTTAACTGGAATTTTGTAACTAAACAGTAACTCCAGGAACAGAAAGTGAAGAAAGAAGAAAGTGTTAAAAGAAACAGCCTATTTGGATTGTTTGGTGACTTTGGGATTTTGGAAATTATACTTGAAGGACTAAAAACACTTGGGTTGGTTGTCTGGAAAAAACTTTTCCTTTTTCTACAATGGCATCTCTTGTAGATGAACTGAAAATTGAATTAAAAAAATACAAAGAAGAGGAACAAGAAGGGAAGGGTTCTATTGGCTCTCTTTTTCAATTCTTAGAAATGGCGATTTGTACTTATGAGAAACTGACTGCGCAACAAGATGATTGGGACAAAGAAGAAGCCATCTTTGATGAACAAGTAACTTTACCTGGGGAAGGAAGGGGAAAGGAGGAAAAGAAAATGGAGACTTTAAGATCTAAAGAAACAACCAAAAAAGGGAAAAATAAGGTGAAAAGCGGATATAATGTTAGAAAACAACAGAAAGGGGGAATCCAGAAGAGGGAAATGGAGATGGAGAGACAAGGGGGTAAAAGGGGCAGGGAGAACAAGCAAGAGAGGAAGGAAGGGATGAGAAGTTTCAATGGTGTGGAGCAAGATGTAAAGAAACAGGATTTATTTAGAGACAATGGGTAAAAACTTAATTGAAAAAGGGATTCTGCAAAGGTACATAAGATTGTATTGTTATATTTGTATTAGAAATAATGTTAGAAAATTGGAAAAAATAATTAATGATTAAAAAGTGGGATAAAATATTCAGTGTAATCCAGTGAAATTTTTGTGAACAAAAGGAAGGCAATGAAATAAATGAGAGAATTGAAGTAGGAAGGAATGGGAACATTTTAATGACACAATGTTTTAAAATGTTTTAAAATATAAGTGAAGTGGGGGGGAAACAATTATGGAAAGTTTATAAGTGTTCCCATAAAAGTATGATTTTTAACTGAGAAGTAATGTGCAAAATGTTCAAGATTTAAATGAATATTAATATTAATGATAGATTTGAATTGGTATGGATTGTTTTTTAAATTATATTACATATTTATATTTTTTTTTATTTTTTAAAAAATAGAGTGTGTAACTTTAGAATGTACTAAATAGAATCCAAATGGAAGTTATGTACCATACTAAGCATTATAAATTTAGGGGAAAGAGATAAAGGCATCATACTCCAATTAATGTACAGGAGAAATTTTGTTTAAAGAGAAAAGATAATAGATAGCTGGAAACAGGACAGACAAAGAATAATAAGCATAATGATCTGAACTGAGATGAGATAAATAAAATAAAACTTAGAAAGTTAAAAGAGGGGAAACTATATAAAAAATGTAAAATGGCAATAAGATATGGAATGGTATATAAAATGAGGATGAATTTGAGTTTGTGTCTGTATGAAGAGATGTAACCCGGGATCAAGCTGCTTTCAGAAAAGATGTTTTATGTTTTATGTTGTGTTTGTTTGTGTATTGTTTTTGAAAATCAATAAAATTTGTTTAAATAAATAAATAAATAATTTTTTTAAAAAAGGACATTTAGCTAGAGTTTGTCATGCCAGCCAACCTTACAGACAAACTGGTCCCAGAAGGATACCATAGAAGCAACAGAAACCAGGAGAAGAATGCTTTGCCATCTCCAAAGGCACTTGCTGGCTGGGAGAGAAAGTCATTAGGCAAGCCAGTCTTGCCTATTAAAAAAAATCCACATCACCGTTAAGATCAAGGGCTCCCCTTACCCCATGGAAGTGGATACAGGTCAACCATGCCCATAATCTCCTGGAGCACAATTAAGAAGCTGGTGCCAAGATTCTAAATGCCAGTTAACGTATCATCATATTCACCTATATGACTATCAAGGCAACAGTATTCCTATTATTGCAAGCAGAGTCTTCCAAATTTCACACAAGAACTTTGTGGGTCCCCTGAGGTAGATGGTTCCCTGTCAAGTCTTTTGAGGCTGGACTGGTTTGCCTCTCTGGGCCTGGGAATCACCAGCATCAATGCCATCAGTAGGGCAGTGACTGAGGCCCTGATCCAGGAGTTCGCAGACATTTTTGAGAGGGATTTGAGCAAATATACAGGGACACCCATCTCTTTCAATCTGGACCCTCAGTGTTGACCCTATATGAATAAAGCCACAAAGGGTCCCATTTGCTCTACGTTCCAGGGTAGATGAACAATTAGACAAACTGATTGCTCAAGGCATCTTGGAACCAGATGACTATGCAAAATGGGAGGAGACTCCAATCATGACTCCTGTCAAGCCAGGTGGCTTAGTCCATAGTTGTGCAGAACTATAAATGCACTCTAAATAAGGCAATGAAACAGAACACATACCCGGTGCCAGTATAGTGCAACACCTATTGCACTCTCTGGGAGAAGGAAAAGTATTTGCAAAGCTGGACCTTGCCCAGGTGTATCAACAGCTGCTGAATAATGATGCCACAGCTGAAGCCAGACAATCATCACCCATCGGGAAGTGTTTAAATGCTGATGGCTGCAATTTGGAGTAAGTGTGGAACCAGGACTGTTCCAGAACCTAATGGAGAGCCTTTTCCAAGGCATTCCATGTGTTAGGCCTTACTTCGATGATGTCCTCATATTGGCAGCTGACAACCGCCTCAGAAATTTCTCCTCGTGGCTTTTTAAAAAAATGGCATTTGTTCCCTTCAGAAAACAAACAGGTTTTAAGGACTTCCATTCATAACCCCCTGTTCTGGTTTGCACTCAAAAACAGCTGAAACAATGTCCCATGTTCATCAAGATTGTTTAACACCAAGAGTACCTTCTGAGATTCAGGAATCTGCATTCCACACTATTCCAACTCAATCAATAAAATTTGCATGTGCAGCAAATGCTGTTCCACACTCACTTGTGGCCGCAGCCTGGCTCTGTACTATTGTCTTGATAATTGCACAATATTTCATGCTGATGCAGTCACATGCACACTTCTCAATTTCATCCAAACCTCATTTGCAGTTTAATCAGCTACATACAAAAATTGTTCATCTTCTAAACTTAAGATGATGTAGGTCAGTGCCTTATCATGCTGCATTTGATCTGCTGCTGCTAATGGTGCCTGGGGTGGATTAATAACAATATCCAGGGGTGGCCTTCAAAAATTTTAGCAACTGGTTCTCTGCCCGGTTTCTGGGTGGGCATGGCCATGGTGGGTATGGCCTAGTCGGCTTCCTGCACCCTGGCAGGGGGTCCTTTGCCCTCCCTGAACCCCAGAGCCTTTTCTTGAGCCTCCAGGAGGGTAAAAATGGCCTCCTTGGGCTCTAGAGGCTCTCTGGAGGCCAGAAACTGGCCTGTTTCTGACGTCCTGGAACTTCCAGAAGGCCCATTTCCCTGAGCCTCTGTGCAGGCTCTAGACTTACCTGGGATCCAAAATGGGCTGCATGGGGACTCCTGGGAAGGGCGGGGTGGGCAGGGTCAGCCAGGGGTGGGATTTGCTGGTTCGTCAAACCATCCATAAAATTAGATACCAGTTCTCCCAATCTGGGATGAACTGGTAGCAGCCCACCCCTGACAATATCCCAGAGCTCCTCAGCTTTCAGGAAGCCTTCACATTTTGCAGCCCAAACAATATAATTCTTCTGTCCCAATCGAGAAAGAGAGCTCTCCTTGAACTCAACTTGCAATCTTGCAAGCTTTTTCAGCCCTGTTCTCTTTTCCTTTTAAAACAGGCTTAATTACAGTCCAGTTTTACTGTGTCTGGTGAGCTCTGGGCCCATAACCTGTCAGAGTTTGCAGCAACCCAAGCAGCACACAAGTAAATAATTCAGCAGGATTCATTTATGGAAGAAACTTGTTTATATACAATAATATAAACTATGATGCATGTATACAATCCATATTCTATAATCACAGAAGCAATATAAACAGAGAAGCTATATATACAGAGGCAGTTACCCTAAGCCACACCCAGGCTCCGAGTCATCTGACATGACTTCCAACAGGTGCTTTTTCTTAGTCACTAAACAGTTCCCATTGGCTAACTTTTTGTTATGTCTATTCCAGATCATAATTTCTCATATACTGATATCTTGCTTTCAGAAGTCCTGGGTGCTCCATCATTGGACGTTTTTAAGAAGCGATTGGACAACCGCCATTGTGGAATGGAATAGGTTCACTTGCTTGTGCAGAAGGAGTAGAAGGACTTTAGGGTCCCTTCCAACTCTGTTATTATTATTTTCTTATGTAAGGATTTTTGACCTTAGATAGTTAAATAAAAGGCAAATGACCATGTTTTCAACCCAACTTATATGGATTCCATATTGTTGCATCAAATGTACTTTTTTGAACACAGAGTCCAAAGGTAGAGATGTTATTAAATAATTACCTTGTATTGATAGCAGTAAAAGGACACATTGATTTTAAAAAATGTACTGCCTCAAGCCATTTTGAGTGGGCATCCACAACCGCCATAAAAGTCTGTCCATGGAAAGGCCCTGCAAAGTCAATATGCACCCTTGACCAAGGTCCTTCTTGAGTGCTTCCCACTCATGTGCTGGAGCAGATGTGGGGGCTCGCCTCGACTGTTAGCAAGGCTGACAAGATGTGACCTAATCAGCGATGGCCTTGTCTCAGTTGGGCCACCAGAAATAACTGTGGGGTGAGTGCCTTCATCTGCATGATGCCTGGGTGGTCTACATGAAGAGCTTCCAAAAATGGTCTCTGCAGCCTCTGGGGTACCATCACACAACTCACCGAGAGTAGGCAACCCTGTTGATCAGACAGTTCACGTTGCTGGGTGTGAAAAGCAAGTAATTCTGTGCTGTCTGGCCCCTTTGGCCACCCCCTCCACATCCAGTTAAGCATTTGGGCAATGACATAGTCTTTGGTGGAGTTTGCAGCAATCTCTGATGCCATAATGGGACTGGACAGCAGATCTTCAATTAATAAAATAGATGAAGCTAGACTGGATCCTCCACAACAGTCAGAAGCAGGCATCATCTGAGGGTGTTGGTGTGGCTAAGTGCCTTAACCCAGCTGATACAGAAGGAGGTAGGTGTATGCAACTAAGAACACCACCCAGCACAGCATGTTACGGGACAAAACTTGTGGCATTTGGTGGTCCCTGGCAAGCAGACCCAGTAGCGGCTTGTGATTGGTCACAAGATCAAATGGTTTGCTGCAGAGGTATTTATGGAAGTGTTGACTCCTGCAATCACAGCCAAAACTTCCTTGTCCAGCTGGCTGTAGTTTCATTCAATCAATGACAAGATCCATGAGAAGAAGGAGATCGGAGCCTCTCCTCCATCCAGGAATCGGTGGCTTAAGAAGGTGCCGACGCCAAATGGAGAAGCATTACAGATGAGAACCAAGGGAAGATTCTCGTTGTAGTGCACTACGATGCTGTTTGAAGATAGTAGCTCCTTCACAGGGGAAAAAGCAGCAGCTTCCTTTTGGCCCCAAGACCAAGTGTCTTTTTGTTGAACAAGCAATGCTCAGCTATGGAAGCTTTGTGTGGCAAGAAGACTGTGATGACCTGGTGTGTAACACAAACGTAATAAAATCCAAAATGTAAATAAATGTCCTTTAACACCTCCAGCTTGGCCCTACTGTTCAATAATTCTCAATTGGAGATAAAACTTATTCAAAAATAGTTTTCAAAAGAAAGCAATACAGTCTGAACTTAATGAGCAGATAGAGGTGAAATAAAAACCTAAAACAAACTACAATGAAGGAATTTCCACAATGGACCAGGATAAGTAATTACCAACTTCAAGGAGATAACAAGGCACAGTCTTTTGGAAGGACACCAACCAAGATAGCTTCAGCCCAAAATAACACATGCTTTGCTTCTGGCAATGCTGTCTCTCTTATATACTATTCTCCCCAGCTGCAACCAATGAGGGGGATCATGGTTGCTTCCTCTTTTGTAAACCAAGTTGTTTCCTTCTCCATTCCTCCCTGTGTGTCCTAGGATGAAGAGGGAATGGGCCTGGTTCTTCTTCTGACTGCCCAGCCAGCTTCTGCCCTTCCTCAGCCTCCTCCACAACCTCCGGAGCCACACCTCCACTCCCTGCCGGCTGTTCCTTCTCTCCCTCTGAGTCTAACTCTAACAAGGGCATGACAAAGATGCTATAGAAATTTAGGAGTCCCAAGAACACTTGGAGTTCGGTCTTGTTCTTGGGTGTGGGAGCTTCCTGGATCACTTTGACCTTTGCCTGTGTAGGGTGTAACCCAGAGGTATTGATAAGATAGCCAAAGAACTCTACCTGTGGAACATCAATCTTGCATGTTTTTTTTTCTAACTTTGAGGCCAACTTCCTGGAAATGGGTGAGTACCGCTCACAGAAGGTCGAGGAGTTTGGCATTGTTGGCTGCTGACACCAAGACATCATCAAATATGGGACAACACTTGGGATGCCTTGAAGAGTCACTCCATCAGGCTCTGGAAAAGTCCCAGTGTCACACTCACCCCAAATTGCAGCCAGTGACATCTAAAAGCTCCTTGATGTGTTATGATCTCTTGAGTCTCAGCTGTGGCATTGTCAACCAGTAGCTGTTGGTGGGCTTGGGTAAGGTCCACTTTAGCAAAGTCCTTGTCCTCTCCCAGAGAGTGCAGCAGATGTTAGACCATGGGCACCAGGTATGCATTTTGCTGTAGCACTTTATTTAATGTACATTTATAGTCTGCGCAGATGCGGGCAAAACCATCCAGCTTTGCAGGGGTTACTATTGGAGTCTCCCATTTTGTGTGGTCGACAGTTTCAAGGATTCCTTGGCTGATGAGCTTGTCAAGTTGCTTATCAACCTTTGAGCACAGGGTGCGTGGTACTCTTTGTGGCTTCATTTGGATTGGAGCAACCTGGGGGTCAAGGTTGAATGACATGGGTATGCCTGTATACCTGTCCAGGTTTCCATCAAAAACATGCAAAATCAGAAATTAAGGCCTCAATATCAGAGTCACTGATGGAGCCTTGGCCAGCATCTGTCCCAAGGCTGGAGGAAGAAGACCTTTTTACAGGAAGTGGACCTTTGAGCCCTTGGCAATGGTTTGGGAAGTGCCCTCCTGACTCTCCCCATGAGCCTCTAGCTGCCCTGCCACTTACCAGGTGCCTCCATGGGGCTGAAGTGTCCCTGTCCACATGCAGGCACCTCTTTATAGAGCAGTAAAGCCTCACTGGGTGAAGTCTCTGCTGCCGCATCCTACACTGCCTGCTCTGGGCTTGTTGGGGAAGGTCTCCTCAGAAGAGATGGGGTGGGTGGGAAGTGTCACTGGGTGTTGGCCTGCCTCCCCGCATTGCCTCTGGGCATCCCCATGATTGACAAGACAGCCACTTGTTCACTAGCCAGGCCAAGCATGGCTGCTCCAGCTGCACCTTGGAGCTCCCTAGTGGCCCCACTGCACCCCACCTCTCCCTCTCCCCAAGTGGGGAGATGACACCACTGCAGGATACAGAGCAGGTGGGGAAGCTCAAGGATTGTTATGTAGCAGCTGGAGGTGCATGCTGGCCACCCAGGTGGAGAGCTGGTGCAGTGGGGCTGGTGAGGAGTGGGTGGCCATCGGGGTCACTACTTCCTGCGGGGAGCGGGCCTCCAATGGTGGCAGCAGCATCCCCCTGATCCATGAGGAAGAGGAGGAGGAAGTGTTGGTGGCAGCTGAAGGGTAAGTGATGGCTGAGACGATGCTGGCCCGCTGCCTCCTATGTGCATGCGCACACACTGGGATGGGGTGGGCTGGCTTAAGCAATGCAGGCCAGCCCATTACAATTTCCAGGACAGCCATGTAGGCCAGTTCTGACCATGTCTGACAATTTGTAATCAGAAAAAGAGGTGATAATTGTGGCTCAAGGCAATAAAATTTACTGTCCGGGCAATACAGTTTACTATTTAGGCAGTAAAAATTTAAAATCTTCTGGTGATAGTTATAACAACTTCATAAAGTGATCACTCAGTTTTCTCCGGAAGATTCAATATATACAAAAATTTGTGATCAATTCCTTTATGTTTAGGGTTGTTTTTAAATAGATTATTCATGTAAGCCCCTGTTTTGCTTGCCTGCATGCTGTCTGATTACTTTCAGTTTTGCTGCCCACCCAAGCAGGTCCATCAGTCAGAGCAAGCCAGTTAGGCTGAGATTCATTGGAATGTACCCACCCCTGGTACACCAACTACTATCCTGCTACACTCAGGGATTTCCTCCCCCAAGGGCATTGCAATACATCGATGAAGATTCTCAGTCTAATAGAATATAATAATAAAAAAAACATTCACAAAATCACTCAGGAAAAAGATTTGGGGATGCAGAATGTGGTCACCCAATCTCTTCCCTCTCTTTTCTTTTTGTTGTTGCAGATCAGCCCTTTGATGTAGTCCCAATTGTCACAGCTGCTGTTTGTAATGTGATGTATTTGTTATCTTTGGAAATTGATACTCTTATGAAGATAAAACCTTCATTGAGCTATTGCAATTTGTAAAGGCATTCACAGGATTTTTTCTGAATGTTCCTGGCATGGTATGTCAAGTTTTTTTAAAAAAACAAATTTTATTAATTTTACAAAACAATATGCAGACAAAGCATAGGATAGAATAACATAAGAGATCTTTTTCTGAAAAAACCAATAAGACATCTTATTTAAAGACAGAATAATTCCAAATTATCCCATTTCCATATGAACACAATTTAATATATATATTTACCTTATCTGTTCAACTTCATATCTTATCCCAACTTCTTATTACTCCCTTTCCTTCTATTTATTCAAATTATATTTCTTTTACTTTAGATTGTATACATTTTTCATATCCATCTGTCTTATTTACAATTTCATTATTCTCTTCCAACATTCTTCTTACATTCTTCTAAAATTTTATTAATTCAAACATAGACGTACAAAATACAAAACATAAATACCTAAAACTTATTTTGGAAAGCGGCTTACCCCCGGTTATCTCTTTTTATGCAGACATAAATCAAATTCATACTCACTTAATATACTGTTTCATATCTTAATTAACAATCTGTATTTTCTATATATTTTCTCTCCTGTATTCACTCTCATAATTCTATTATATTTATTTCATCTCATTTTAAATAATTATACATGTATCTTTTGTCTGTTCTCTTCAATAATCTATTTATCTTTTCTTTCTAATACAATATTTCTCCTGTAATCACTGGTTAAAATATGACAACTTTTTATCTTTCCCCTAAATTTGACACTTGAAATAATACATACTTTCCATACTGATTCTGCTTAGCGCAAAGTACTACATTTGGAAATAGTGAAACAACAATAAAAAAGGGAATGAATTTATCATATAATCAAAACAATATTCCATAGAGAAATAAACTCTTACTTTTAAACATTTTGTATATTCCCTTTAATACATTATTAACTCATAATATTTCAATTTTCTAACTCAATTTCAAGTACCAATATCTACAATACAATCTTATATACTTTTGCAGAATCATATATTAAATTATAATTTACCCTTTGTCTCTGAAAAAAAACTTTTTTTTAATATCTTGTTTTAAACCTTCATGGCTTCTCTTCCCTTTTTCCCTTCCTTTCTTATCAATTCTAGTCTTTTTACCCCTCCACCCCAATCTCTCAAATTCCACTTTTTTGATTTTCCCTCTCTGTAGTGTTTCTCTTTTCTGTTGCTTTCTGGCATTGTATTGATTTTTCATCTTATTTTCCCCTTTCTTGGTTGCTTTTTTAGGTTCTGAATTCTGCATTTTCTTTCCCCCCTTATTCTTTTCAGCTATGATTTTTTTGTCTATTGAATACTTCCTCTTGAATGTATTGTCCATTAAATATGGCTTCTCCTTCTTCATCCCAATCTTCTTGTTCTTGTATTTCTTGGTAAGTAGAAATCGCCATTTCCATAAAACGAAAGATAGATCCAAGAGAGTCCTTGCCTTCTTGTTTATCTTGTTGTAGCTTTTGAAATTCCATTTGTAATTCCTGCACAGATAATGCCATTTATTATTATTATTATTATTATTATTATTATTATTATTATTATTATTATTATTATTTAAAAGAGCAACACAAATGTTTCTAGTCTTTCAAGAAATAGTTGCCCAAAAGTCACAAAGTCACAAAGCAATCCAAAACAAAGCAGACTGTTCCATTAACACTTTCTTCTTCTTCTTCTTTTTTTTCCCCCTTCCTTCTGGGGTGAAATTCAATTAGACCATTTCAAATAATTTTTTAGAAGCCTTATTGTCATCAATTTCTAATCTTATAAACTTCAAGCAGTCTTCTTCAATAAAGTCTTAGGATAATTTTTTTTACCTCTTCCTTCCCACTTATAGCAATAAAATTTTAATTTTTAATTCCAATGTTCCAAAATCTTTTATCCCCTTGGCTTTAATTTTTAGGTTTATTTATCTTCTTAGCCCAAGCAGGTTTTCCAGATTTCCATCAGCTACTTCCGTAAGGAAGGAGAGTGAAAAGGAATAACTTTCCCTTTCACTTTCTTTTGCCGCTTACACAGTCTTTCTGGGAACAATGTAGCAATAGAAAGGCAAATTCCAGGTTTTAAGGGCTCCTCATTGTCCCGGCTCAGCCAAACAAAAAACTTTCATTTTCTTCCTCCTGCACTTTCTTATCCAGCTGCAGACTTCTTTGTGGCGGCCATTGCTGACTGCCGCTCAACCGCCTTGGGAAAAGGGGGTTTTGCCGGCTGGGGAGGGGGTCTGCAACACCCCCCAAACCCTGTCCGGATCCCCCCTGTCTTCAGCTGCCTCTATGGGGCAGCTATATCCCGCAAATCCACCTGGATCGGGGGCACCTCAGTAGCGAGCGCAGCAGGGATCACGCAGAATTGCAAATCCCTGCTGCTGCCAAAGCCTTGCAAACCGGAAGTCGTGTGGTATGTCAAGTTTTATGTGCTTCTACAAGCAGGGTTCTTTTTCTTTGTTTAAGAGTCAGAGAGTTCCAATTATTCATTTCAACCTACAAAAATGGGAAGCTTTTTAAAGTGGTCATTTAAAAAGTGTGTTGTGAGAATCACACTGCATTCAAGTGACAATTCCTTTTGCTCCTGATTAGTTCATATGTTGCTACCAAGCAATCAAGTTATTGATGATACACAAAGCTTCAGCACTGCTTCTTTTGAGATAACTATGCTAAGTTGTAACTATTGGTATTTCAGAGGCAATTACTTTTAAGTCTTCTGTAATTGCCCAGTTTTCCTTCTACTATTTCTCATAGTAGTAACTAAGGAGAGAACTGAAGAGTCTCTTTGAAATTCTTTGATTAGGCCAGGGCTGTCAAACTGGCAACCCCTGGGCCAGATGTGTCAGTGCTCCAAAAAGCCAAAAAATACATCGCGATAAGTCATGATATGTCACATGATGCAATTGAGTTTGACAGCAGTTATTCTATGCTGATCTGGGTGCTTGGGACTTTTTGTTCCCTTTTTGGCTAGTTCATTTTCTCATTTGCACAATCTACAGACATTGTTGATATCAATGTGTCTATTTATGGTTAATTTGTCAGAGTGCCAGGCTTCTAGAAATTCCCTAGCATTTTCTGACTTGACTTGGTTTATGATGGTCACACTTTCCCAATGGAAACTATGGCTTAGCCGGTCCATATGTTGTAAAATTAAAGAATTTCCATCATGTCTTCTGACTCGTAGTTGGTGTTCATGGATGTGATCTACAAGTCTTCTGCCTGTTTGTCCTACATAGTGGTTATTGCAGTCATTACATTGTATGTTATATAATTTGAAGGGCTTTAGTTGGTTTGTGGGCTGCACTGATTCCATGTGGGTGTAATAATCTGTTGGTGGTTTCTGAGATATTCTTGATGTATGGCAGTATAATTTGCTATGTTCTGTTGGTTCTGTTACATTGGATTAAGTGATCAGGCACTTTTTGATAAAGTTACGTGGTTATCCATTTTGTAATGACAAAGTGAAAACAGAAGTGTCTGTAAATTTATTAAAAAGAAAAAAAAAACCTGAAATATCACATTAGCACAAATATTTAGACCCTTCACTCAGTACTTTGTTGAAGCACCTTTGGCAGCAATAACAGCCTCAAGTCTTTTGGGGTAAAAGGCAACAAGCTTTGCACACCTGGATTGGGGGATTTTCTGCCATTCTTCCTTGCTAATCCTTTTAAGATCAGTCAGGTTGGATGGTGACTGTCAGTGGACAGCCATTTTCAGGTCCCTCCAGAAATGTTCAATAGGATTCAAGTCAGGGCTCTCTAGGACATTTACAGAGTTGTCCCTAAGCCATTCCTGCATTGTCTTGGCTGTGTGCTTAGGATCGTTGTCATGTTGTTTATACTCATGTGAATAATGTTCTTATACAACTTACAACCTTGCGGGAGATTAAGAGAATAAAGGGAAGGTGAGAGAGAGAAAGAATTTCACCTGTTATCATATGTAGTGGACTTGCATGAAAGCAAGGAACTATTGAACAAAAATACATATATGGTTGGAAAAGATGATTAAACAACATATAGATCTGAAGCCAGAAATATTTTTGTTGGGTATAATGCCAGAGGGCTATGATAAAGGGATTGCATATTTAGCCTTGCATGTATTGACAGCTGCAAGGATTGTATTTGCACAATACTGGAAAAATGAGAAAACTCCATCAGATGATTAGATGAGGACGTAATTTGGAAGATACAAGAGTGTGCAGAGATGGATAAATTTACATTAAAAATTAAGGACAAAGAAGACACAGAATATTACTTAACATGGAATAGATTTTATGGCTGGTTAGAGATAAGAGGTAGAAAGTAGGCAAAGGAAGACTACTATTATGTATGAATTAAATATAAAGAGTGTTTATAATTATAAACACGTTGATATAATTAACAGAATTATAAACAAGATAATATAAAGAGAAATCTAGTTAAAATGACTCTGTTACATCATCATCATCATCATCAGTAGTAGTAGTAGTAGTAGAGGAGGAGGAGGAGGAGTAATATAATACATGTCAATATCTCTGTTTTTGTCATGCCCCTGTCGGAATCTGAATCTGGAGTGGGAGTGTGGCTCCGTTGGCTGTGGAGGAAACTGGGGAAGGGCAAAGTCCAGCTGGGCAGAGCAGGAAAAAGGGAGAACAAGGGAGAAGGAATTCAGAGGAAGACCCTGGCCCACTCTCTCTTCATTCTGGGGCTTGCAGAGAGGAATGGAGAAGAGAGCAACGTGATTTGCATAGCTTACAGGGGAGGAAAGGGCCCTGATTCCCTTCAGTAGGTGCACCCAGGAAGAAAGTTTAAGAGACATGCAGGCTGCGTGAGGCAGCTACTGGGAGCAAACGTGACTTTATCTTGTGTTGACTTTGCTTATCTGTATTCCTGACGTCTTTCGAACCATGTGAGTTTTGCCATGCCTTCACATCTGGAATACTTGCTCCTGTCCTGCTAAACTAATTACTTCAGTTTGGCTTGATTGGACTTAAAGTTACAGGTTTTTTTGACCCAGTTTGGACTTGATTCTCTGCAGTTAAAGGCTGTTCCTTCAGGAGTTTTTTTCCCACCAGAAGGTAACCTGGATATTGGGAGCAAAGTTGGAGCCATTAAAGGGACTCTTCTTGATTATCTGACTGTGTTGCCTTTGTGCCACACCCCGAGTCATCACAGTTTTCTTCTTAATTTTTTGTAAATGATATGCCCTGGCAATACACAGTATTTAAATGCTTATGAATAAAAATAAAACATATACTAAAAAAAGAGAACAAGACAGAAAGTATTTCAATAGACCATAATCTATACAGATACAATATTTGAGAAGAAGACTGATGAGCAGATAAAAGCAGATCAAGTTGCAAAGCAGGTAGTGCAGCTAAGGGTTATTCATGTAAATGACCTCTCTTTTGCAGTTTTACTAGACGATACTTTAAAATGATAAGGGATTAAAAAAAACATATTTCTCTGACTATAAATCTATCAGGATTAAACCAACTGCCTCCAATGTATACTGGTATGAATTGTGACCACTGTTATAAATTATGGTCACCGTGATTGTGAGGATGACAATCTGGAGAAGGCTGAACTAAATTGAAAGCATTCACATTTTGCTTTCTTTCTCCACATTAACAATATGGAAAAATAAATAGTATGATATTTTTGGATGAGCAAAATAGTCTCAATAACATTTCAAAATAGGTAGCTGTGGTTGAGGAAAGAAAAAAAAAAACAAAGCCAGGAGAAGGACTTCAGAAATGATATTCAGATTATTCTTTGTTTTGGATATTCATGGATTCATTCCAAAAGATTGTGAAGACATGGAAGATTTGCCAACCCACTTGGGCAGTGCACTTCTGGTGAATTACTTAGGAATCTGTTTTATAATCTCGTGTTCTTAATAAGGTGTTTCATGGTTTGAAGCTTCTAAGAGCCTAGGGGAACTAGTTAGCATAAAAATCGCTTGGACATACAGATGAGCTGTGTAATTTACTACACAGTAATCCCAATTCTTTGCCATAGATTTGGGGAGTCTTTAGATTTTGGTTTGCTTTACAATTTTTGTGTCTGAAATATATCAAGTACACAAGTAACCAGACAATAGTTTCTTCCACTAGGACTTGTATATGAAACATGCAAAATTGTAGAAATCTAGTATATGCTGTTCTTGTCAATCTTTAATCAAATGTAAATCTAACAGTCTCTTTTAGAAGTATTTGATACATAGATTCTTATTTGAACCATGGAACAGGAATAATATTTCCACTAGTAAGGAAATTAACATATGAGGAGGTTGTTTTTCCCCTTCTTTTCTTCCTAAAAATGATTGTAATTCAAATTACTTAGATACTATTTTTATGGAGATGATGATACAACATACATTATTAATCTTATCTCTTAGAGAAGACTAATAAAATTTGACAACTATGCATTGTTATTTGGTAACAATACTTAACAATGTTTGTTCTATTTAAGAGTGTTTTCAACATTCATGAGAAGACAGACCTTGAGAAATGATAAACTTTGCCCTGAAAGAAATATCACATCCATCCTCAAAGCTTGTTTTGCCACTTTCCATTCTCTTACTCCATTGCCGTTTATTTCAATTTTGGCAAGTTATTGAGAATAGGGGACTGATTTATTAACTATAGAATTAATCTGGAATTCTGAAATAACACCCCCCACCCCACCCAAAAAATCCAGAGTTTTACAGAGATTTTAATATCGAAGGAGAATGGACTGGAACCATATACCTCACTAAAAATTTCTCCAGAATTGTTTCAGATCATCCTAGAATCTGAGTTTGCCCTAAGTCAAAGCATAACTCTATTTCTGCTAACTTTGCTGTTATTACAACGCTCTATTAACATATAAGGGGTAGAGTATATATTTGTGAAATGCAGTTTTAAACAACAATATTTTATAGATTCTTCTTTTTCTCTAACCCCAGAGACTTAAAAGGAGGTGTTTTTTGTGAAGCGCCTAAAGAAACAGATTTATTCTGAAATATGGGCTAGGTTGGAAAATAAGCAAGTATTCCTTTCAAGGAGGCAATGTCTTTCCCACAGTATACACATTATAAAACTGAACAGGTCAATAGAATAAAATCAGCCAATTGATCATTCTGCCTCCTATCTGATTCAAGGGAATAAAGCAAATGTAAGGCACCATTTGGAATCCATTGGTATATCTGATACACTTAAGCATATATAAGCAATTCTAATCTGTTCTGTTCTGGACTCATAACTTCAACACAGAAATACGTAAAGGAACAAATAAACAAACATTGGCCCACAGCATTACATATGCTTTCTTTTCTATCCCTGTTTATCGCATGATTTTGACTTAGTAGTTCCATACTGCAGGATGTGGTGAGCAGAGGATAAATTTAGTTCCGAACCATAATAGAAAATAGCATTCCCAATATAAGAGTCTTACTCAGGGCCTTAGACTGGAGGATCACCAGAATCCCTTCCATTCCTATGGTTCTGTGACTCTGTGATTCTAAGATTATGGCACTATCATTCTTGGCAAAAAAAAACAAAAACCCAATGATATTCATCACTAAGATAGAAATGACATTTCTCATTTTCTTCTTTCTATATTCTATCTTGTCTAATTATGAAAACCATAAATTATCAGTTGTTTTTGTTTCTGTTCCATGCAAAAAATCTACAAGTGGGTTTCCAGTGATTAATGTAAAAACTGTTTTTTCGCTGGTCAAAGAAATCAATTCAGTCATGTTAGCAAGTTTCATTATTTTTACCAATCATGCTTCCATTATGGTGATGCCAAATCTTGCCATTTTGGGCCTACAATAATTTTGTTGCAATTAACATGCACAAAATCAAAGTTCCATACTTTTTCCCCAATAGTTTGTCTATCAGTACTAAAAGAAAAATATCTGGTCTTAATTATATATTCATCTTCAAAATCCTCTGAATCGGTATTTCTATATTTAAACCCAGATTTTCTAGCTGTTTTACCTATCCGCCAAATATGATAAAAAGTTTCTTCTGTTTTCTTCACATATCCAACATAAATTTGAGCTGCTTTTGTATGTTCTAGACAATTTTTCTGGTAATATATACCAACACTACTGCATTTTATACAGATTTACCTTTAAGGTTGTAATATGGTGTAAGTTTCAATCCTTACAGCCACACATTTTCCCAGTGTTCCATCTGTATAACCACAATATCAGCCCACTTTATCATATATTCTCATTTGTTGTTCTTCTGCTTCAAATTTCAATAAAATGTATAATATATTAGCAATTACATCTTTATTTATTATTATTTGTACAGAATTCAGGCTTTATTATTTGTACAGAATTCTATTTCAGATTCAGTGTTACAATATTCAAAACCATATTTTGGGTTACTTTAAATCTTTCTAGTAATTAAATCATTGATAACTATAACCTTCTACCACCAGTTTTTCTTTTATTTTCTTTTACAACAAAATTCCAGTATTTCACAATAAGCTAGTTACTTCCTTTATTTCTTATCTATAAAATGCTTTCTGAGATGAAAGGCACACAGGTGGTTTTGGGCACAACCTGGTTTTGCATCTATGACATACTCTCAACATGGCACATCTAACATAATGGTTTTTACAATCTGTATTAAGCTTGACCACAAATTTCTTTACCGCCCAAATCTCAAGTCATGAACTTCTAACTCCAAAAGCCTATTTCTCAGCAATGCTTATTCTTTAATCCAAACCAAATAGCAAGCTGCAAAACACAATTTCAAATCAGATAACCCCAATCTGCTTGTTCCTTTGCATCTTGTAACATTGTAACCATACCCATTTTGATAACTGATACAACAATGAGAGATCTAAATTTTTGTGGCAGCGAAAAAATGCAAGTTAAAAATTGAGCTCTTTTGAACTGCATCATTTATGATATTTGAAACAGGAAATTCCGGTTGGTGGTATTCCTTCTGCTATTTGTTGAAAGGAAGAGGATGGGATTAGGGAGAGCAGCAAGTATAAAATCAGATGTTAATGTGGAAAGGAACTATTTGGGCTACTACTGTGGAGGACAAGCCTGAAGTACATTGCTGAAAGGTAGGTGCACTGTGATCATTCCACAAGTGGTCAATATTGTTACTGAGATTTCACACTATTGGGGTGCAAAGACCATGGTCGATGTTCCTATTTTATACAGAGTTCAGTAGACTTTGCTGTCCTTCAGCGTGAATTACACCTCAAGGCTATTATTGTTACTGTAAATGCAACAATAGGTTTCTCAGTTGTTTACCAAAAATGCATGCACGTCTTTAGGTTGAGCTTCAGGCTAAATGCAAAGATTGCAGTTTTCTGAAATGTAGAAATATAAGCAGTGATTGTGAATTAGGAACAGACAATCTTAAATTATTAGCCAAAGTATAATTTTTATATTATTATATTTTTCATGGGCTATTTTAAAGTGAATCTATAGTGTATCATGCTTGACTGGATTTTGTGACTATTGTATAGACAGCTTGCAAAAACAAACACTCAAGGCCTATGTGACATTGCTGTATTTTGCTTCAACAAATGGATATCAGCACAAATTCTTTGTCACAGAACAGATGGAATATGATTTGCCTCAATGAGATACTCCATGTTGCTTCTGGAGCTTCATTCTGTAGTTTCAGTAGCCGCAAGAAGAATGCACAGAAGGAGTTCCCATCACTTTCTTCATGTATGAGAACATCCCAAGACTGGTCAATGCTGGTCTTGCTTTACTTTGAGAAGAGGTGTGGGTGGGGAGTGGAGGTGTCATTGTTTTGAGAAGCAACTTCATAGGGATACTTTCCATGCACCTTCATGAAAGCAAAAGTCCCTTCAGAACTTTGTCTATCCCTGTTAACTTGTTTCCATGAATGCTCTGGAGGTTTTATTAGCATTAAAACTATTAATCTTCTCCTGCCCTGCATTATCTTTAGAAAAGCCTTGACATGTAATTCAGGCTGAAGGACAGCAAAGTCTATTGAACTCTGTATAAAATAGGAACATCAACCATGGTCTTTGTACCCCAAATTCAGTATTGTAAATCAGGGGTTGGAACCAAATCTAATGTGCAACCCATTTTTGAACTTCAACTCTCACCGTCTCTTATTGTTGACTATGGTTACTATGCAGTCTTAGAATTGAAGTCTAAACCTTTGGAAAGTGCTAAATGGTTGTCCCTTCTCCTATAGCTTCATTGTCTGCTCATTTGTAAATGATGAGAACAGAAAGTGAACTCATTTATGGGTTTACTAAAACAGACCCATTAAAATAAATTCATCTACTTATTTCTTTTGTTGACTGATCAATCAACAGTTGGTCTTGTCACCACAATTTTCTTATTGTGGAAATCTATCAAATACAGCTGCTTGCCCAGAACATGCTATCTCCCTCATACTCCCTCTACTAGCAGCATTTTACATTCTAAATCTACCCACAATCAGAAGGTACCTATTTCAATCTGGACACTTGGTTTACCTAAATAACCTTTGTTTAGTAATAAACATGTCATTAGAGCAGGGTGGCATGATGGTGTAGTGGTGAAGATGCTCACCTCCCAATCGGAAGGTAGAGAATGCAATCCAGAGGTGGTATTCAGTAGGTTCTGACCAGTTCTGGAGAACCAGTAACAGAAATGTTGAGTAGTTTGGAGAACCGGCAAATACCACCTCTGACTGGAGATTTTACAGTATCCTTTCCCTGCCACGTGCACCAAGCCACACTCACAGAATGGGGTAGTAAAAAAATTTGAATCCCACCACTGGTGCAATCCTAGGCAGTGGCAGATCTGTCTCTCTCAGGGTGCAAAGAGAAAATATCTACTATGAACTCGATGTGGGTATTAGGAAGGGCATCTGGACAATAAATTATCACTTCCATTCAGTTATCCCAACTCTACTCTGAATAAAAGGATTACAGGGTGATAAAAAGAAAAAAAAAGTCATTAAAAAAATTCATGAGTGTGCAGAGATAGACAGCCTAACCAAATTACTAAAAAACAACAAAGATAGTGAATACTAAAAAGTTTGGAACTGTTGGTATGAGTGGTTAAAGAAAAAGCCACATTTGACAACTAAATAAGTTATGAAACTTTGAAGAACATGCTTTTAATCATAAAGTATTCTGTAAAATTAAAACATTAAAAGAACGAGGAAGGTATTGTAACAAGGTAGATCACATCAATGATATGGGGTAAAAGAAAAAAAGAAAAGAAAAATGTAACCAATGCTCAATACCTGCTGCAAAATGTATATATGTATATGATATGTATGTATATGATATATGTATACGTATATGTGTGTGTGTGTATATATATATATATATATATATATATATATATATATATATATATATATATATATATATATATTTGTTTATAAGTTTGTTTGTTTCTTTTAAATCTTTTAAATATATGAAACTTAAATAAACTTTATTTAATTTAAACAAAAAAGAATATTCCTTCAGCCTCTCCAAGTTTGTTTATGGGATTTAAAACATGACTTAAAATAGCATTTCATGTTTGTGATTAATTGATAGCCTGCAAAAGTAGAAAGAAAGCTTGTGGAGTTGAAGGGAGAAAACTAGAGACCGATCACATTGACTTTGCCTCTGTCATTTTCTGCATGCCACAGACTCATTTCCTACCCCAAAGTCTCATCTCTTCTACTCCGTCAAGGCACGAAGAATAAACATGCAGGTAGAGCTGGTACCTGGAGCAGCAATATTGTTGGTTCTCTTTCTGGTCACACTCTGGGCCTTCAAGTTTCACCAAGCAAGAGGCAAGCTCCCTCCTGGTCCCAGGCCCTGGCTCTTTCTGGGGAATCTACTGCAAAAAGATGTTCTGCCTCTATTTAAAACCTATGCAAAGGTAAGATAGTATTTGATATGACTCCTTTCTTAGTAGTTTAACAATCATTTCCTATATTTTGAGAATATAATGCAAAGCAGGTATTCCAGCACTACTAAAGATGCTTCCAACCCCACTTCTGGCAGGCTTGTTTTTTGGGTTACAGGGTTGTTGTTTTTTCGCAGAGTAAGTGATATAATTATGAAGAACAGAATGTTGTACAGGACAAAGTAAATATAATGTTAATAGTTTATAGTAACTGTTCTTTCCCAAATATAAAATTGGATTCATACATTGTGCCATAAACTATCATGTCTTTTGTCTATTGATGGCTTGTATGGCTTTGGGGAAATCCAGATTGCATGGATTAAAAATCTTAGTTCTGGCTTTGTGAGATTCTTGAACCTTGACTGTAATACCTTATTCAAGCTACCATGGTGAATAAAAGTATGGTTAGTATGACATGCTCTTTCCTCTTTATTTGAATGTTCTATTCTGGAAGTATTTACTATGTATGTATTCATTTACTATGCTGCCCATTCCTTCCAGACTCTCACATTGTAGAGCAATAATAACCCATATGGAAATAGCCCTTGGCTTACAACCATTTGCTCTATGACCATTACACCAGCACTGAAAAAGGTGATTTATGACCAGTCCTCACACTTATGGGTGTCCCAGCATCCTAATGGTCATATGATCAAAACTGGGGCAATTGGTATGTATTTATGATGGCTTCAGCATCCTGAAGTGATTGCCATTCACAACCTTGCCCTGCTTAGCAATAGAATACACATTACCTGGCAGTCACATAACTGCATTTTGGGTGCTCACAACCAGCTCACGTTTATACCTGGTTGCAGTGTTCTGGAGTCACTGGTTATATTTTGCAACTTTTTTGGGTCATTTTCTGGAAAAAAACAACGAGTCATTGGATCAGCTGGATTCTGGCTTACAATCAAGTGATTCATTTAATCACCAAAGTAATACTGTTAAAAATGATGTCATGGTTGTCCTAAAGGTGCTATTTCAAGAGTTAACTGGACTTGTTATTTGAAGACATTTCACTTCTCATCCAAGAAGCTTCTTCAGCTCTGACTGAATGGTGGTGAATGATATTCATAAATCCTCATTTGCATACTTTTAGAGAGTCATGGAGGCCACTTGGAGGTTTATCTGTGTTCTCAGAGTCTCCTGAGTAGTGCAAATGGGTTTGGAGATGTCTTGGAATTGCTGAAAGGACAGTGTTGTAGACTGGTGTTAGATCATATCATATCATGTCATATCAACAGAGGGGGAGGGATTTTGACATAGGCCTGTTTGATCCCTCTTTCAAACCAATGGTCCTCTTTGTCCAAAATGTGGACTTTGCTGTATTCAAAAGAGAGGCCTTTGTCTTTTAAATGCAGATGGACTGCTGAATCTAATCATGATCGGTTTGTTCTATGTTGTCAAATTCCCTCCAAAATCCAGCAGGGGCTCCTCCATAACAGACAAAGAAGAGAACAATAAGCAAAGCAACATTGTCATGCCATACATTGCAGAAATATCAGAAAAACTCGGGAAGATTTTCAACAACACAACATACAGGCACACTTTAAACCCAATAATACACTAAGGCAGAAGCTTGTCCACCTCAAGGATAACATACTCAGATACAAATTGAGCATTTTGGTACATGAAGTACAATGAAGCAAGACATGTGCAGATCTGTACATTGCGGGGGAAAAACCAACCACTTCACAAATGCATGGCACAACATAGGGTCACTGGGAGCTGCTGTGAATAGGAAGGCCTGCTGAGAAAATAAATCAGGATATTTAGTGGATAAAATGGCTCAGGTTCATATTGTCATGTACTCTGACTTGAGGCACCAGGTGCATGGTTTGTTAGCATGTTCTGGGTTGAATTTTTTCTTGTAGCTCCTGTGGAGGTAGACAAAGACTCTATACAATAGCCTAGCCACCAGTTTACTAAATCTAGGTCCAATTTGCATTGTAAAAGCAGCCTTGGAGATGACCAATGGTACATTCCTTTGTGGGGTGCTAAATGCTTTTACTTGCTCTCACCTCCTTTACAATATTTACATGAAACCACTTAGTGAGGTCATCCTCTACTGATAGGGTTCAATATTATCAGTATGCTAATGATATGAAATTATGTCTTTCAATCCCAAGATGGCCAAGTTGTCAGGGTCCTGTTGCAGTAACTGGAGGCTATGTGGGTTTGTTTGGATAGGAAGCATTTCTGACTTATTCTAGCAAAACTAAGAGGTCATGGGCATTTCAGCCACCTAGATCTAGGGATGATTCATCTTTGACCTTGGATGGGGCAATTTTTTTCTCTATTAAAGTCTGATCACAATCCAGAAGTGGTATTCAGCAGGTTCTGACCAGTTCTGGAGAACCAGTAGCAGAAATTTTGAGTAGTTCGGAGAACTGGCAAATACCACCTCTGACTGGAGATTTTACACTATCCTTCCCCTGCCACACCCACCAAGCCATGCCCACAGAACCGATAGTAAAACATTTGAATCCCACCACTGCCACAATCCCCTAATCTTCCTGGATTCATAGCTCCTGCTCAATGAGCAGATGGCAGCTGAGGCCAGGAAAGCCTTTCCACAGTTTCTTCTGGTCTTCCTAGGTTACTAGGCCCTTTAGGCAGTATCTCCTACCTTATACCTTGATGTTGTGATTGGAAGGATCGGTCCTGTTAGGAGTTTTGAATCTGATGACTGTTAGATCGTGGATTGATGTCAGAACCAGGAAACGTTAATCTGAAGGGCAAGCCAGTTAATTAGCACGTTGCCTTAATGGGTATAAAAGGACACAGCTGAGCTGGTGCCTTTCGCCAGAAACAAAATGACTATTTTGAATGAGGACGTTACTGCAAAGAGATCTCTGTTTGTTTGAATTTTGAAGGGGAGTCCTAACAGTTTCTGCCAGCCGTTATCTTGTTATTTTCCTTCAGTTTGATTTGATTGTGAAACGGCTGCTTTGTGTTTGTTCATTTGAATTTCCAAGAGGAGACATAACATTATTGTTTCTGGCCTAAACAAACCATCTTTCAAGCAAGATGGATTTAAATCAACTGCAGCGTTTGGTCGAGCAGCAGCAACAGCAAATTAATCAGCTACTGCAAAGCAATATGACGCTTCAGAATCAGGTAACACAATTGCTGAATTATGTTTCCAGCTTACCAAGCCCTGCTGCTGTTCCCCCTGCCCCTCCTGTGAGGAAAAGCCCAGTATCCATGCCGGAGAAATTTTCTGGGGAAATGGACATGTTTCCGGCATTTCTGGGGCAGTGTCAATTATTTATGTCCTTGAGGCCTGAAAACTTTCCAAATGATCGGGCCAAGACAGGATTCATTCTTAGCCTTTTATCTGGGCAGGCTGCTAATTGGGCTACTCCCTTGTTAGTTCAAGATAGCCCGTTGTTGAATGATTTCCAGGGTTTTCTTCAACAAATGAGAGTGATGTTTGAGAACCCAATTAAGATACAAACTGTGGACAGACAGTTATGGGACATAAATCAGGGGAAATGTTCCCTGCAGGATTACGTTGCAGAATTTCGTTTGCTGTGTTTAGATTCCAACTGGAACGAACCAGCTCATATGGCTGCATTCCAGGAAGGCTTGTCTGATGCCATCAAAGATGAGCTGGTCCATGCAGAGAGGGCTTTAACTTTGGATGCATTGATAGTTCAGTGCTTACGAATTGAAGCTCGTTTACAGCAACGTGGACGCAAACGGCTCGGTATGGAACCATCTTCGTTTTCTCGTGCACAACCCACGCCACCAAGAGTTTTCCAACCCACGGTTAATGTTGAGGAGCCGATGGAGTTAGGCGCACTCCGCCCTCGCTTAACGGTGCGAGAACGTTCAAGAAGGTTCCAGGAAGGCTTGTGCCTTTATTGCGGGGGTCTGGGACATTTTGTTAATTCCTGCAAACGGAGAGGGACCCGCAGACCCGTACCTGAAACCACTCTTGGCTCGTCAGGAAAACAGGGTAGACCTGACCTCAAGGAAACCCTAGGTCGGACACATTTCACATCCCCACCTCAAATTGCTGAAGTAAATCCTGGCCCTCCTCGGCATTTACTTTTGGACACTCAAATTTTTCTACAGTCACAGAAGGAGGGAATTCCTGCTGTTGCGTTGGTGGACTCAGGGGCTACAACCAGCTTTATGGACCGAGCTTTTGCTACGCACTATGGGATCCCATTGGTTGCTGTACATCCACCCATTAAGGTGGAAACCGTGGATGGGCGTGAGCTCAAGTCTGGGCCCATTCGTTTCGCCACCCAGCCAGTGCGTATGATCATTGGGGATCATGAGGAGGCGATAAGTTTTTATATCACCTTGAACCTTCATCTCCCTTTGGTGCTCGGAATGTCCTGGTTGCGGTTGCACAATCCGTTGGTGGCTTGGTCGCAGAACGGTATTTCTTTTCCAAGTCTCCAATGTGTAGACCACCTGAGACAATTGGAACGAGCGACGCCTCCATTGGCTGTGGGAGACAGAGTGGAGTTGTCAACGAAACATCGTCAAGTTAATCATCAGACTCGGGGAAGGGCCCTGCGGTGGGGGATAGTGTTGTGATTGGAAGGATCGGTCCTGTTAGGAGTTTTGAATCTGATGACTGTTAGATCGTGGATTGACGTCAGAACCAGGAAACGTTAATCTGAAGGGCAAGCCAGTTAATTAGCACGTTGCCTTAATGGGTATAAAAGGACACAACTGAGCTGGTGCCTTTTGCCAGAAACAAAATGACTATTTTGAATGAGGACGTTACTGCAAAGAGATCTCTGTTTGTTTGAATTTTGAAGGGGAGTCCTAACAGTTTCTGCCAGCCGTTATCTTGTTATTTTCCTTCAGTTTGATTTGATTGTGAAACGGCTGCTTTGTGTTTGTTCGTTTGAATTTCCAAGAGGAGACATAACACCTTGACTACTGCAATGTAGTCCATATGGTGCTTCCATTGAAGACAACTTCAAAACTTTAACTGGTCTAGAATGTGGTGGCCTGAGTAATGATGGACATACCTTCATATATAATGCCCCTACTTCACAAGCTGTACTAGTTTCTGATTTGCTTCTAGGTGTGATTCAAGGTGCTGATTATGACCTATGAAACGTATGAATTTTGTAGAATGGGGTATCAAACTGGTGGCCCACAGGCCAGATGTGTCATATTTAGGCTACACCCATCCTGGCTTCACAAAGAAAAAATATTGTGATATATCATGATACATCACTTGACGCAATTGAGTTTGTAGAGTCTGGTTACTTGAGGGAGCACTTGTCTTCCATTGTGTCTGCCCAGCTGATTTGGTCCTCCATGGTTAGCAGTTCTGGGTTCCTTCAACAGCATTTATTAGTGCCCCGAAATATGCCTCTTTGTAGCACTTCCTGCCTTCTGGAATGAGATTCCCCCTACATCTGAATGGCCTTGATCTTGCTGGTACCTCAAAGGTCCTTGAACACAAACCCACCAAAGCTTTTGGCAAGGATGATTGAAGTTCCCTTTTATTTATTTAATCCCATTTCTTTTTCATGCCTTTCTTCTAATTTTTCCCCCTCTTTCCCTCCCAACACTGGGAATTGGGAAATAACTCTCTTTCAGCCTAACTCACATCACAGGGTGATTATTTTGGGGTAAATAAAAGAAGGCAGGTGTGTTGAATATGTTTAGAACCTTGAATTATTTGTACAAATAAAAAGGCAAGATAGAAATAAATTAACTCTCATTAAGCAGTGCATTTTGTAGCCTGGTGTACAAATCCCACAGTTGTGACATTTAATACAGAAAACAGAATGAAATTCTAATGTAAAAGTGAAATTAGTTTTAACACGAATCTAATCATAGCAAATTTATTCTGCACCATTTCTTGAACCAATCATGCATTATGTACCAGCCATTATAATTTTCAGCCCCCAAGGCTTTTGACAATAATAAATTAAAATTCACTTGAAAGACATCAGGCAGTGAAAAGTTGATCTAAGGAATTTATCTAGTACTTGTATCTATAAAATTTAACACAGTACTTTCAAATAATTTATGTTAGATTGGGAAGAAGTCTGATTAATTCTTACATTCTTACTTTTTAAAGTTATTAAGAGATTTTGTAGAACATTGCATCCAGAAATGAGATCTCAAATTGTATTGACTCATGCTTTTGATTGATTTTGTCCTTAGCTTACTAAGAAGTATGGTCCAGTTTTTACTATCTGGCTAGGAGTAAAGCCAATGGTTGTGATCTGTGGATATGAAGGAGTGAGAGATGCTTTGGTAACTCATAATGAAGAATTTAGTGGACGGCCACCTATAGCTCTCTTTGCTCAAATAACCAAGGGCTATGGTGAGTGTACAGATTATTTGCACTTTGATTTCCAGTTCCAGTTACCCATTTAGAGGAAAGATAAAAACCTTAACTTTCCTAAACAAATGACAGTGTCTAATATTCTTTTTAAGGAATGAAAAATGAAATAGCTCTTGTGGGTACTTGAAAAGCAGACAAAACTCTTTTGTCATGTTGTCAAAGAATGGAAAAAATTTTGTCTGGTATCATCAGTTTTTGACAAACCTCTGTTGGTTGTTGGTTTCTGGTTATAAATTTGCTTCCTTTTAGGTGTCTGTAGATTATTCATTGCTTTATTATCTTTTCCAGAATCATCCCAGATATTGGTGTCTGTAGTTTCTTGGAACCATTTTTTTTTCCTTTTTTGAAGATATCAGCTCTTTTGCAGTCATTTGGTACTTTCCTGATGCTGCAGGATTTCAATACCAAACTTGCAACTTTGAGCAATATTCAACCTCTCAAAGTTCTGTGGCTTTTCAAAATGCTGCAAAACACTTTGAAGCCCTCAAATACTATTTGCAAATCTATTTGGAGGTTGTAAATTGTTTGAAGATGTGCTGAATAGAAGCACTCCAACAAAGCTATGTACAGCCTTACAAGTTAGACTCAAACCCTTTAAGGTTTATAATTTGGAGGTAGGTGATGCAATCAGGAGGCCTTTTCAGAGTTTACCAATAATGTAGATGGAAAAGTCAGATCAAGATTTTGCCACTTGCAGTATCATTTCCCAAGCTGGAGGATGCACAATACGATTAGTAAGCAGAATTGTTCATTAAAATAGTGTAGAAGTTATTATTTGTTGTGAATGTTACTAGGTTACTGTCAAGTTCCAGAACAGAAGATCTAAAAATTCAGAGAATATTAGTGTGTCATAGTGGTTCAGTGGCTAAGATGCTGAGCTTGTTGATCAGAAAGGTCGGCTGTTTGGCAGTTCAAATCCCTAATGCCATGTAACAGAGTAAGCTCCTGTTACTTGTTACAGCTTCTGCCAAGCTAGCAGTTTGAAAGCATGTAAAAATGCAAGTAGAAAAATAGGAACCACTTTGGTGGGAAGGTAACAGCATTCTGTGCACCTTTGGCATTTAGTTATGCCAGCCACATGACCATGGAGACGTCTTTGGACAGCGCTGGCTCTTTGGCTTTGTAACGGAGATGAGCACCACCCACTAGACCTGGAAATGATCAGCACATATGTGTGAGGGGAACCTTTACTTTTACCTTTCTACTAGTGTGTCACTGGGTCATCATTTCAAAGGTGTTTTCTTACCTAAACAAATAAGCAAAATGACCATGGGTGAACAAATAGCAGGGGGAGTGCAAGCCACTTCTTGCTAGCTTCTCAATTGAATTTCCTGGTGAGAAGCTTGCAGGAAGTATTAAAAACCTTTCCTTCCTTCTTTCTCTCCCCCTTCCCCCTCCTTTTCTCCCTCCCTGCACAAGAGATGCCACGTGGGTAAAGGATGGCATGCAGTGAGCACACAAGAATGGATGGACAGGTCAGGGAGGGCGCATGGGGTGGGCAAGAGTTCCTTCTTCCCTATTAATGCATTCCTTGCTTCTTTCCCTGCCTCCCTTTCTTTCTCCTTCCCTTCTCTTCCTTTCTCCTTCCCTTCCTTTCCCAGCAGAGAGGTAAGTGATTAATGTGGATGGGAGAGGGAATGACAGCTTGCTAAAGAGGTTGGGAGACTGGCAGGGAAATGTTGAAAATGAGGATCATGTGACCCCTGCAGCACAATCACATCGTTGATCCAGCAGCTACCCAGCAATGCTAAAGAGCCAGGGCTTCCCCAAATTTGGGAAATAATGGGTCCCAGCATTCTGTAAATTAGGCCATTTGAAGTACCTTTATTGACAATGTTTTGCCTTATGATTTCAGGATTTTTCCCATTTAGAAGTTAAAGACATGAGAGGTTGGGTAGTATAAAGAATGAAATGGAAGAAAATAACAGTTTTGTTTTTCAAATATTGTTTCTGTTTATGTATGTGGGTGTGAAGCAGTGAATAGGAAAATTGAGAAAAATGAAAGTTCTTCTATCCTTTTCAAATGTCCATAGACTTTGTAACTTTACCCAGTATATAAGCTGAATAAAGATAGTGCAAACTCATGAGCAAATTGAATTTCTTTTCCTTTTATCAAAGTATCAGTTACTCCTGGGAAAAGAAATGCATGTTTACATTTTATGTACTTATTTTTTCAGAAGATTTATATAGCTACCCACTCATTCTCAATGACTCTGGTGACTCAGAAACACTAAAAAAACCAGTATAAAAGAATAAAGAACAATAATCCCACCATCCTGGTGATAACACACCCTGGTCCATTCACAGAACCAAGGGTCTTGGTAAGAGTGTCAAAGTAGGAGCCAGCCTAATCTTTGCAGGGATGATATTCCAAAAGGAGAAGGCCACCACAGAGAAGGTCCTTCTTCTGGATCCTGCCAGGTATACCTTCTTATGAGAAAGGTCTTGCAACATTCCTTGCCTCCCCACCATGAATGTATTGGGTTAATGTAACCAGGAAAATATGGTCTCACAGAAAACCCAGTCCCAAGCCATGAAAGGCTTTAAAGATGGCAACCAGTACCTTATATTGTACGTGGAAGCAAATTGGCAGCCAATGCAGCTCCTACAGGAGCAGTGACATTTGAAAAGGATAAATGTTTTGGAAGGGGTGGGATGGTTAAAGATGCTGAGCTTGTCATCTTTAAAGATGACCATCCGGATTTGAACCAAAGTGATGTGCATCAGGGTGAGAAAACATGCAAATGTGAGTAGATAAATAGGTACCACTTCAGTGGAAAGGCAACAGCATTCCGTGTGCCTCAGTGTATAGTCATGACCACAGAAATGTCCTCAGACAACTTTGGATCTCTCGGCTAAGAAACAGATGAGCACCACCTCCTAGAGCTGGATAACCCTAACCCTTCTTGAGATGTTTTGAGAATGAGGGAGACTATTGGTCAATTAGCTTTTTTATTCTTTTAAAAAATGTTTCACTGTCTGTTGTCTCTTATTGCAACCTCTTTCTTTCTAGGGCTTATTAGTGAACATGAAAGATGGAAGGTTTTGCGTCGTTTTGCTCTCACCACACTACGGAACTTTGGAATGGGAAAGAGGTTGATGGCTGAGCGAATATTGGAAGAGGCTCACTGTTTGCTGGGGAAGATATCAACCTTTGAAGGTGATCTCATTTTGTAGGAGATTTTATTTATTTATTTATATTCTGCCTTCACATCTGCAACACAAGGCATAGTGTTCCTGCCTCTATTTGCCTCTCAACAATACTGTAAGGTTGCTACATGTTTATTTATTAATAATATTTGGCCTCTGTTGAAGCAATATTCTGCCCTTCTGGTTATATTAACCTATATTAACCCATAAACTGCATTATTTATACTTATATTATCTCTTATTTCCCACTTACACTGATTGTACACTTCTAGTATTATTATGTTTTCATTGCACACTCAGCCAGATACTCGGATGGGAGTTGACATTTTTTTTCTATCAAGTCCTTCTCAAGGATTTGGCTTAGGCAGATATTGCTCTTTATGGTGTCAGAGGTATTGTTGCATGATGTAAGCGATTCTGAGTAAAACCTGTCCACCTTTTGAATCCTTTTGAGGACCTGGGATAGGCAGTACTGGATGTTTGATGGATATCATTGCAGGATGGACGCTGTTTCAAGTAAGGCCAACTTTTGCAATTGATTGATGGTGAAGCTGTCAGTGGTGTTCAAGTGGTGCTCTAGTTGTTTTAGAATTGCACCCAAGGTGGCTATTATTATTGGTACTACCTTTGTTTACTTTTGTCACAGTTGTTCTATTTCTATTTGTAGGTCTTTAGATTTTATCTTCTCCAGTTCTACTCTGCTGTCTTAAGGTACTACCACCCTTTTTTGTCCTGTTTATTGACAATTGTTAAGTCTGGAGTGTTATGTGGTAGATGCCTGTCTGTTTGAATTCCCAGACCAATTTAGCTTCTTCATTTTCTGTGACTTTCTCTATTTTATGGTCCCACCAGTTCTTGCTTGCAAGCAAATAATATTTCTTGCAGATTTTCCAGTGTACCATTGTTGCTACTTTGTCATGCTGTTGCTTGTAGTCAGTCTGTGCAATCATCTTGCAGCAGCTTACCAGGTACTGTTTCTTCAGCTTCTTTGCATAGGTGGCAGTTACTGTCTATTGCTATCTTGTCAAGTCTGGCTTTGTATGCATTTGTTCTTAAGGGTTGGCCTTGTGCAGTCAGAATGAGTCCCTTAGTCTCTTTCTTCAACTTTCCTGTTCTTGCTATTATTTGCTTTCCCTGCTATTTTTTTAATGTACTGGCCATATAGTTTTCCCATGCCTCCATTCTGTTCTTCATTTGGTCTTTTTTGAAGGCCGGTTTGGTAACCAGGAAGCCTTCCTGGCATACTTACTTCAGTGTATCTTCTTCATTGTTTTTCAGATATTCTTCCAAAGCCCCCTTTTCTTCTTCAACCATCTGATGTATTTGCAACATTCCATGCCTGCCTATTTGCCTTGGTAGGTAATGTTACACTGAGGATGAAGGGCATGATTCATTGTCATTATTTTCCTGGTCTTCCTATCCATTGCTTTTAGTTTTGCTTGAGTCCAGTCCACTGTTTCTGCTGTGTATCTAATAACTGGAATTGCCCAGGCCTTGATGGTATTTTCTCCATTGACTTTAAGATCTTCTTCACTCTCTTGATGTATTCACTTCTAATCTTTTTTTTGACTTCAGTGTGTTTGATATTGTCAGCTTGAAGATACCCAGTTATTTGTAGTAATCATCTTCATCCAGACTCTTAATTTTATTTTTGTGGGGCATCTTGATTCCCTCAATTTTCACTACTTTTTCTTGTTTGATAGTGAGCATGGCACATTTGTCCAATCCAAATTCCATTGCAATATCTTGGCTATATCTATGAACAGTGTTGAGCAGCTATGGTGTTTTTCCATACAGCTTCAGATTGTCCATGTAAAGGAGGTTGGATAGTTTGGCAGGTGTTTTTGAAGTTTGATAGCTATGGCCTGAATTATTCAGTATTGTTGATAGAGGAGACAGTGCAATGACAAATAATAATGGTGATAGTGAATCTCCTTCAAATATTCCTCTTTTGATATTAACCTCCCCCAGTCTCTCACCATTGCCCTGCAACTGTGTCTTCCATTGAGTCATCAGTCTTTGCACAAAGCTTCTGATGGTTCTACCAACTCTTGTTATTTCTAAGCACTTCATTATCAAGTCAAGTGGCAGACAGTCAAATTCTACATTTAGGTTGGACTTCCTTCTCTTGCAATTTTCCAAAATCATTTTGTCAATTAGGAGTTAATCTTTTGTTCCTCTGCTATTGGGCAGTTTCTTTTCTGTTCAGGTGGAAAGATATTGTTTTCAACTAGATGCTGTTGGATTGCATCAGCACACCAATTAGCAGTTTGAAAGTTGTTGGTAAACAGGTAATTGGCCTGTAGTTGCCTGGTGCTGTCCCTTTTTTGCTGAATCTTCAATTATCAGGTAGGTTCTGCCAGATGTTAGCCATTCTTCAATTTCACCTCCTTTTAGTATGTTGTTAAACTGCTTGGCAATGAGTGAGTATAGACCAGCTAGATATTTCAACCAAAAATCATGCAGTTAAGCTTCACCTGTTGCTGACCAATTCTTGACCTTCCTGCTCTTTTCCCTACCATATCTGCTGTTACTACTAGTTCTTTCATTTCAACTTCTTTTTTTTATTGTTACCCACTTCTTTTAACCAAATTGCATCCTTGTTGTATTTCTTTGGGTTATCCCATATCTACACCCAGAACTGTACTGTTTTTTCTTTGTCAGATACTGATTCATTGCACTTTCTCCATTGATGTATTGGTCAAAATGTTTCTGATTGGATTGAAATTGGAGGTTCTGCCTATAATTTACAATTTGAGCTTCGTATCTGCTGATCTTTGTGGCTATAGCTGTTATTTGCCACTTTATTATTTCCAGTCTTTCCTTGATCTTCTTTGTTTCTAAGTGGAATTTCTTGATTAGGTATTCTTTGGTCTTCTGATTCTTCAGCTTCTTTTCTTTCATTTGTTCTAGCATGGACCTTGTTAACCTGAGTGACATCCAAGACAGTATGGCTTTCTGAAATTTATGTCTCACCATATTTTTAAACAGAACAGAACACTCTTTGTCTGGTTCTTCTGATGAGATCTGTCCAGTAGGGTTGAATCTCTGGCATAGTTCTCATCTTCCTCAAAACACACAAGTCCCCCAAACCACATCAAGCTAGCATCTCACTGGGGGATGATGGTGATTGTTGTTGTTGTTGCTGTTGTTGTTGTTCTATTCTACTCTACTCCAGAGGAGGTATTCAGCAGGTTCTGACCAGTTCTGGTGAACCAATGGCAGAAATTCTGAGTAGTTCGAAAACCGGCAAATACCACCTCTGGCTGGAGATTTTACACGATCCTTCCCCACCACACCCACCAAGCGATGTCTACAGAACCGGTAGTAAAAAAAAATTGAATGCCACCACTGCTCTACTCTACTCCACTCCACTCCTGAAGGTAGCTCATCAACAATTAAAAAGTAGGTTGAAGCATAACTGGATGGTGCACATTGTATGTTGAATCCCAAATCCCAGACAGACATTGTTCCAAATAGAATGTAAAACAAAAAATTAACAAAATGTCTAGAGCAAAGGATTTGGAGATGCAAAATATGGTCACACAATTTATTTTCTCCTTTCTTTTTACTGTTTCAGGTCAGCCCTTTGATATAGTCCCAGCCATCACAGCATCTATTTCTAATGTGATGTGCTCTGTTGTCTTTGGGAATCGATTCTCTTATGAAGACAAAAATTTCACTGAACTATTGGACATCTTTAAGACATTTAATGGTTTTTTCCTGAGCATTCCTGGAGTGGTATGTTGACTTTATGTGCTTCTAAAAGCAGGGTTTTCACTTTGTTTAAGAACAAGAGGCTTCAGTTAGTTCCCTTTGACCAACAAAAATGGGTGATTTTTAAAGTGGCCTTATAAAAGGTGTGTTTCTGAGAATCACACTTTATTTCTTGTTCATGTGACTGTTTCTCTTGCTCCTGATTAGTTCATTTGTTGCTACTTAGCGAGCAGTGATTATTTCCAGAGTTATCAAAGATGCATAAAGCTTCAGCCCTGCTTTTCAGCTAACTATTGCAGCTGCCCATTTCATAGAGGGATTCATAAATAATTGCTCATATATTTCTCATAGTGGCAACTGAGAACTGCTCACCAAAGAATCATAACTAAATCAACTTTGGATCTATGAACTTATATATTATACTAGACAATCCTTGACCACATACAATATATAACAACTCCTCCTCCTCCTCCTCAGTTGACATATGACACTTTGCTAGAAAAGTAGTAATTTCCTAACCAGATTCCTCAATGTTTTCAAGATTTTCTAATGTACTGCCTTCACTTAAAAAGTTCTTTAAAATTCAGCAAGATATCCACAAATTTATCTGTCTTAAATATTGCCCACACTAAACTTTAAAGCACAGTCAAACATCAGCATAGGGAATGTTTTATGACATTTTGTATTATGTCCTATCCTCTGACATGGATCATGGATCCCAGAGTTTGGATGCGTTCTGCAAGTTAGTCCATCTGAAGTGTCTTGGTTCAAAACATATTGCTCTATGGGACAATATCTTTTGAAAGTTAAGGGTTGAGGGCACCCATTTTAATAGTATATTTTGTATTTCTTTGGTAAGGGCCCACAGCAGAATAAAATGAATATATCTATATTTGGCCTTGCATGTCATTTGTTTTTTTTTAAAAAGGATAAAAAAATAAAAGGGCACCTTTAAAGGGAAATCATTTTTTTCTGTGCAGTTCCTGAGGCACAGCCCAAGAAATGAACTATGGTAGCAATGGCTAACTTTTACTATCACTATGTTTCAGATGTACAGTGCTTTGCCAAATATCATGAACTTCCTTCCTGGGCCTCATAAGAAAGTCTTCTCTGACTGTAACAAGGTCTGTGACTTCATTAGAAGTAAAGTGGACTCTCACAAGAAGACCCTGGATCCAGAGAATCCTAGAGACTTTATTGATTGCTTCCTTATTAAATTAGAAAAGGTACCATTGCAAAGACATGTTGCACACAAGTACAAAAGGAAAAAGGTTTCAAGTATGCACTTGTGTTTTGAGTTTTCTTGAGATGCCCATGGAGATGACCAATTTGTATTATTCAGACAGAAAGTAAAAGATCTAATATCTTCCAACTCTATTATACATACTACAATAAAGTATGGAGTAGTGGCCATTGTAAATGAACAAATTCACTCCTTAAGAAACGCTAGTGTGGCTCTGCCCTTTCGTTTCCCTTTCAGCACTAAAGGAGGCACCATAGACCACATCTGCATCCTGCTAGGAGCCAGCTTGGTAGTAGGTAAATCTGCAGAGCAGAGGAATGTTGTCAGGGCTGGGAGTCCTGAAGAGAATGGGCTTTGGATTATGCTCCCTAAATGATTGAACAAGAACTGAGTGTAATAGAATTGCTTTGAAATAAATTAAATAAGAATTCATTTTGTTGCACTTAAACTATAATCAGTGGCCAACTTTTAGAGAAGATTTCAGGAGCTGCATGGTGATAGAATGCTATTTTATTGGTGGTGGTGGTTTGTGTCACAATTAGGGTGGGACTGGGAATTGAACCATGGGTTGTATCTCCTATTTCTGTAATTATCCGATCTACCTAAAATAACATACAAACAAAAGAATTCCACCTACTAAATATGAGTCGTTGTGTGATCCTTGAACTTATTAAATGTGGAGATAGGAGAACTGTTTCTATCAAAGGACTCCTATGTGTTTTCCCACTCTTAAAAAAAGGAGGACAGGTTTTAAAAATGTCCCTGTCCTTGTAGGACTCTGCCTGGAAAACCTCCTGTGTCCCACCTGCTGATAAAAGAGGTTGTAGTCCCAACACAGGGAAATTATCCATCAGTTATGTAAGTATTAAGCTACTTGGTATCAAATGAAAAAACTCAACAGTGTGCCAGGTTACTAGATGGTTGCCAGCAAAATATTGAGTATAAGATTAATGTGGATGCTGTTGAATCATGAGATAGCAAATGCTCTTTCAGCATGAATGGAAGCAAAGCCTTGTGGCCGTAACTTGGCTAGAATAGAAAAGGATTATGGTAGGGAATATCTGAGAAAAGAGAGTTTATAAATTGAATGTAATACTTCAGAGCCAGATTTCAAAAGCTCAGTTGTAAGATGGAGATGGATGCTCTATTCTATTTATTTATTAAAGTTATATGCCACCTATCTCACTATCAAGCAACTCTGGGCAGTTTACAATGATAATGGTATAAAACAATTAAATGGTTATAAACATTGGACAGTGAAACTGAAAATATTAAAAGTAACAGCAAAGTGAATACAAATTACAACCACATGATGTTCCAGAGGGCAAGAGACAAAGCAAAAAAAGCCCCTTCTCCTGCAATTCCTTGGCCCATGGTATTCAGATAATGCTTCTTCTGCCACAGCAGACATGACAGACCAATCCCATTGGGAGGGGGGGATGATCCCTTGGGTAGCCTGAGATAAAGGAAAACGTTTGGGTGACATTGCTGGGTTCCTGGTAGCATACTCAGGAAAGAATGGATAATACAAGGCAGAAAAATAAGCTGTTTGTTTTGTTTTATTTAATTTCATACCTTTATTTTTACAAATAACTCACAGCAGTGAACATGTGTAATACACTTTCCTTTTTCTATTTTCCAATACCACAACCCTGTGAGGTGGGTTGGACTGTAAAAGAGTGACTGGTCAAGATCACTCAAGTTGGCTTTCATGGCTAAGCTAGAATTTGAACTCATGGTCTCCTGCTTTCTAGCCTGCTGCTTTAACCACTAGACCAAGCCAGCTCATTTGGGTCCCAGCTGTTTCTCTTTCATTCAGACATTGATCCATCTGACCTCAAGTTGAACTGGGCATTCAAATTAACATAGAGAATATGCAGGAGTCTATCTTGGATTATTCCCTGCCTACCTTATAAATTGGTCTAGAAGAAAAATAAAGTGAGAAGAAGCAAATGGACGATTTGATGACATGTTTATGTGGCTGCACATTACAAACTTCTGCCTCTTTTTTTAATTCTTGCCTTACTTTATAGGAACAAGTTTCTTCTGTAATCTGTATGGAAGACTTGGTTATGTCTGTGTTTGACATCTTTCTTGCCGGGACAGAAAGCACAGGCACTACCATCTCTTTTGGCCTTATCATTTTGGCCAAGTTTTCACATATCCAAGGTATATGGAGTCATTACCTTTCTTTATATTGTCCCCCTCAAATATAGATTCCTAGATACACTGCAAATGCAAGTTGGTATTTTCCATGGCCATTGTTTCTATGCTGTTTCCAAATATTTAGAGTGACAAGCCAATGTGTTCATGACCACAACTTTCAAATAAATATTTTAAAGAGACTTTGTTTCAAATAATAGAAACCTAATATAAATGTCACATTCGCCTAAATATGTTTCTACAGCATACACCTGTAGATAGCGCTTAGAATAATGTACAGCAAAAATTAGCCTGTTATGAAGGACAGAATGTAAGACACCTCCATAATTAATCAGCGGAACAACTTGCCTCCAGAAGTTGTGGCTGAAGGTTTTTAAGAGGAGATTGGACAATCATTTGTCTGAAATAGTATGGGGTTTCCTGCTTGAACAGGGGTTGGGCTAGAAGATCTCCAAGGTCCCATCCAACTCTATTATTCTGTTATATCAGGCATATGAAATATTGTGACTAAAATTATTATGATAATACACCAATATTGTCCCAGCTCAGCAGACTGTGCTGACATTATACATAAATGGAACAGTTTTAACAACGTTTGAGAATGCTTCCCATATTTAAATATATGCAGTCTTTGTTTAACAACCGCTTGTACAATGAAAAAAATGGTACTTGACAACTAACCAGTCCTCAGATTTCTGAATGTCCTAGTACTTTCCCAGTGGCCATCACTGCTCTTGGGGAAGCTCCGACTCATCAGTTTGTCTTCTCATGTAACTTGTCTTGTAAAGTGTGGTGCATCATTGAAGGTAACTTGATACAGATAAAACTTCAAAATACAGCTGTGTTTTTCTTCTTCTATCCCTTTCTATGATTAGAGCAGGATATATGCTATCATTTGGAGAATCTGTGTGGTTGTAACAGAAAACAAGCCTCCCTCGTGTACCAAAATCCTTTTCTTGAACTTTGACTCCAAGAACATTAATGCAGCCGCTGCATCAGAATTACACAAATATAGATGATTGCTAGTTTGCAGTTAAAGAGATGAACTATTTGCTGCCATCTAATGGTTAACAGGGTAATTATCTAGGGAGGCAGGAAAGAGAGTAGTGCGAGAAAATGATTGGATGCAATTCTATATCCAACCAGAGAAAATTGCTAGTCACTGCCCTTACAGTATCAGGCAAAGAAGCTAAATGGATGGCCTTGGTTGCTTATCCTTTAAGGGCACAAGGTGGAACACTGTGTTTATGTTGATCTGCTTTTTTCCCAACCAGGAAGCAAAGGATGGTAAACATGCTATGTGAATGAGCTCAAAGAGCTATGAAATTGGGAAGTAAGAAATTAGAGTGCTCATTTTGATGATTTGTATCTATAGATCAGTGCAGTTGGAATAGTTTTAAAAAATAATATTGTTTGCTTGAACAAAATATGTTTCATTATAGCAAAAGCCCAGCAGGAAATTGATGAGGTTGTGGGAACAAACCGTGCCCCCTGCATGGAGGATAGAATGGAGATGACTTATACCAAGGCAGTTATTCATGAGATCTTACGTTACCTGCAGGCAAGTATTGAGAACTTCCCACGTATGACAACTCAGGATGTGAATTTCAGAGGACACTTCATTCCTCAGGTATGATAAATCAGCGAATGTCTGGGATCTCCTTTGCATACAGATCTTATCTATAATTGCAGTATAGTCAACCTTCTGTAATAGCTGCTGCTTATATTGTCTGAACATCATTTGAACTTTAGGCCATTGGATTTGACAGTATGCGTTATTTATTTGCAAATTTCACCTGTAGTCCTAGACATTTCAATTCTGGCAGAGATAGATTCACTGAATTCTATTAAAGTTCTTAACTATAAAAGTTAATTCTTTTCTGTTTGCACCAAAGACCTGAGGATGTTTAGTTGTCTCTTTATCATTTTTATTCATAATAAAATTTTGGGAATCTTTCCTCAAATGCCAAAAAGGATGAAGAAATATCATCAGTAAAATTGGATAAGTGAATTTAGTCTGCTTCCTTTGGATTCCAGAATTCTGGTTTCCTGATAGGAGAATAATAATGGTTTGTGGGAGTATTGAATTTCTCTTCATAAAATATATCACAAAACAGAGTCAGTTTGATCTAGTGTATCAAAACAAAGTATCAGGCTACAAATCAGAAGACTATGAATTCTAGTCCTGCTTTGGTCACAAAGCCAGCCAAGTGACATTGGGCCAGTCATTCACTCTCAATCTAGGAAGAAGTTGATAGCAAACCATTTTTAGCAAACTTGAAAAGCATCTAAAATTGAAGATTGATCAAAAGAAAAAAATAATAATAAAACAATGCTTTAGAACCTCCTTTCTTATAACAGCTTCCTGGGAGCACTGGATGTTCTATTTTTGCTTTCTAATTAAAACTATGTATGCATATCTTTTTTAAAAAAAAATGACTTTCACAATGATTTGTGATATTGCATGCTATCATCTCCACTGTGATTGTATTAAAATACCACACAGTAAAATGGGAAGCTTTGGACTTCTTAGATCAAGATAGGCTGCAGAATGCAACAGAATTTCTAGAATTTTGTCACTGAAAAATTACCCACGAACAGACAAACAGTAATAAACCAAATGTATATATCATTTTAAGATGAACAATCAAAGAAGAAAGCAAGTGGCAACAGCTCTGAGCACATCCTCCCCATTATATACCCTTTATCTAACACTCAAATAAGCAGGAGCAGTCAAGGAAAAAAAAAATCTCCCCAAAGCCACACATCCATAAACAGCAAACCAACGTAATTTCCACACTTCAGAGCACTGATGACATTGTTAATCCAATAATGAAATATCTGCAAGAAAAACCAAGCTGAAAGGAAGGTCTGCCAGAGAATGGAGAAGGCCGAGTTTGGCATTATCAGTGAATAACTGTAATGCATTAAATTAGGCCCCTATTGTCTCTGTCCCAGCCTTCTGTATCAATTTGGGATATTTTTATTCCCCAACCTCATTCTGGATAAAATATGTTAAAGTCTTGAAAGAAAAATGATGCTGATGTGCCAAGGTGGCACTGTTATGTCTTGAGGACTCTAGGAGTTCTCACTCAGGTCCACTCACTTTGTGTGGGCGTTATTCCCCCATCCTCATTGGTTGGTTCTCTCCAGCAGCCAGCTATAAAAGCAGGCTGCGGGGTCCAACCAGTTGCTGATTGCTGCGAGCCAGTTCCAGGCGTGGCAAGCACGGTCAGCCCTTTATTATTGTAATAAAGTATTGTTGCACTCATGCTCTGGTTCAGCCTCTCATTGCTCAAACTTAACACTGGCGGCGAGGATGGGATGGCTACCAGAAGCACCATGCAACCGCTGAGTCACTAGCCACCGATCCGCAGCCCAGAGAAGCGATCGGCTGGTGATAAGAAAGCAGCTGATCCGCAGCCAGAGAGGCGGTCAGCCAACAAAACAGCGATCAAAAGAGCAAAGCGTTGATCCGCAGCCAGAAAGCGGTCTGGTTCAAAAGTTAGAAGCGTCTGTAGCCGCTTGTTAGCCCGCTACAGGGAAAGTGAAGCGCTGCGAGCCGCAGCCGCTCTGTATTTGGCGCGAAATTCAAGCGGGTGTCATTTGAATTTTGAGCCAGTTTGAGACACAACACAGCGCTGTAGGAAGTCACTAACGCCCACATTGGCGCGAATCGAGACACCTCCAACGGCTAAGAGCCACGTGGTAACCCAGAGAGAGAAAGAGGGTAGCAAAAAAACCTCTCCAGAGCTGATATCACTAGTAACCCACGAGCCCGTTGTCCCAGAGATTTTTCCGCAGGTAGCCCAGCCGTTCCAGCACCATGAGTTCCAACCCAGTATTCCCGGCGTTCAAACCAGACGAAGAGAAGTGGGAATCGTATAAGAACCGCTTCAATCATTACATCGATGCGGTCGGCCTGGCGGATGCAGGAGAGCATCGGAAAAAATCCTATTTCCTAATCTACTGCGGAGCCACCGTTTACGACACCGCGCGCAGCACTCGTGGCGCCTAGAGAGTTGAAAAACGTTCCGTGGTCCGAGTTGCTTGAGATCCTCACTAACCACTACGCTCCCAGGCCTTCACAAATCGCCAGGAGATTCACGTTCCGTATGAGGAAGCAATCGAGTAAGGAGACCATCAATCAATATATGGCCGCCCTCAGAACAGCAGCCCTGCACTGCGGGTTTGGAGCGTACCTGGAGGACATGCTCCTCGATCAATTAGTTTGTGGGGTCAAGGATCTCAGCCTACAGAGGCGCCTGCTGGCAAAGAAAGACCTCAACCTCGCGCAGGCGGTCGAGGAGGCCCTAGCATCCGAGCTAGCAGCGACGCAGCCACCGAAATTCAGGGCCCAAGTGCCAAGTTGGCATCGTTCCCAGTCCATTCCGAAGAGGTGGAAGCGGAGGAAACCCACAACGATGAAAGCAGCGTCCACCGCCTCGCCAACGACAGACGGTCACAGGTAGGGGGCAAACAAGAAAACACCGGTCCACCCAAGCACATCACACTGTGCCTAGCCTGTGGGGATCGCATCAAAGGGCCACCTGCAAGTTTAAAGGAGCCACCTGCAACAACTGCCATAAGAGGGGCACATCGCGAGAGTCTGCCAAGCCCCCAAAGCGCTGCACACAGACCCCCTTCCTCGCACTCGGGACCACAGAGGCAAGTATTAAACTGTCGCACGCACCGCCTTGCCAGGCGTACTTGCCACACTGTTAGTAAAATTTCTCTCTCCGTTTCCCTAGAAGGTAAACCGTGCCACATGGAGGTTGACACAGGGTCAGCGCTCTCAATAATCTCGTGGAACACCCTCAAGAGACTCCACCCCAGCCTATCTACTACCCGGCTTCAGAGATGCCAGTTCGGTCTGAAGGACTACCAGGGAAGGCCATTCCCGTGATCGGCAGAGGCAAGTTCTTTGTCAGTTTTAGAGCTTTTAAAGGCCACCTACCTCTAGTGGTAGTTAACGGCAATCTACCCACCTTATTGGGGCTCGATTGGTTTCCCCACCTCGGCCTAGGGCTAACAGGAGTCCATGCTGTCTCAACCTCAGACACTGACTCCTTATTCGCTGACTACGCAGATGTGTTCAGCGAGGAGCTGGGGTGTTATAATGGAACCCCATCTCGTTCTCCGTTGACCCCAGGCAGTCCCAATCAGATTAAAACCACGTAGAGTTCCATTTGCTATTCGGCCAAAACTAGGCGCTGAATTGGATAAACTATTAAAACAAGGGGTCATTGAGCCAACAGATTTCGCCAAGTGGGAGGCAGCCCATTGTCACACCCCTTAAAAAAGATGGTAGCCTGAGAATTTGCTCGGACTACAAGACAACAATCAATAAATATTTACAAGTTAGCGCCTACCGGTGCCGTCATTCAGCACTTATTACACACATTCGAGGCGGGCAGTATTTTTGCTAAATTGGACATGTCCCAAGCATATCAGCAGTTCCTGTTGATAACCAAACAGCGGAACTTCAGACCATCGTCACTCACAGGGGTGCCTTCCGATGCAAGCGTCTCCAATTTGGCGTAAGTGTGGCCCGGGTATTTTCAATCCCTCATGGAGCGGATTTTACAGGGCCTCCCTGGTGTAGTACCCTACTTCGACGACATCTTGGTCTCGGCCAGGGACAGACCCCAACTCTTCCAGAGAGTGCGAGCAGTGTTAGAGAGGTTCAGACAGCATGGCCTCAAGTTAAAAAAAGAAAAATGCGCCATTGCCACTAGACAGGTGGACTTTCTGGGTTATAAAATTGACGCTCTGGCATTCACCCCCTGGGTCCAAGGTTAGGGCAATCCACGAAGCTCCACACCAACCTCCAAAGCGGAGCTACAAGCTTTCTTGGGGCTGCTGAACTTTTATGCCTCCTTCTTGCCCCATAAAGCCTCAGTGGCGAACCCTTACACAGATTACTAGACAAAAAGTCACCATGGCACTGGGGGCACAAAGAAGACCAGGCGTTTAACGCCGTCAAATCACTACTACGTCCAGAGGCAGTGCTCATCCAATTCGACCCCAACCTTCCTTTAGTACTGGCAGCAGACGCATCCCCTTTTGGAATTGGGCGGTCCTTAGTCACAGACTCCCCAATGGCGCCGAGGCTCCCATCGCCTTTTTCTCCAGGACGCTCTCGACCACGGAGCGAAATTACAGCCAGATAGACAAGGAAGCCCTAGCAGCTGTTGCGGCCGTGAAAAAGTTTCACGAATTCCTTTTGGCCACTTCTTGAACTGGTCACCGACCATAAACCCCTCCTGGGCCTACTGGCGGCGACAAACAGACCCCTCAAGTCCTTTCCCCTAGGATGACTAGGTGGACACTTTTCCTAGCAGCCTACTCATACAAACTTATTCACCGCCCGGGCAAAACTTTATCACGCCGGCGCTCTCAGTCGCTGTCCCTTACCGCTCCGGCTGAAGACCCAGCTCCTGTCAACGCCATTTTCGAGATCACCCAGTTGGACCTGCCCATCACCGCCCTTGACATCGCCGCTAAGACCAAGGCAGACCAAGCGCTCGCCCAGGTGCTCGACTGGGTGAGGAGGGGTGGCGGAGGCAACGTTGATAACAAATTCGCACCCTTTAAGACTCGCATGCAGGAGCTGTCCAGTTTGCAGGGTTGTCTACTGTGGGGCACTCGGTGGTCATTCCGACCTCGCTGCGTACCCGAGTCCTGGAGGCGTTGCACGAGGACACCCGGCATCGTGAGAATGAAGGCGTTAGCACGCAGCTACGATGTGGTGGCCGGGTCTGAAGCGAGGACATTGTCAATTGGGTAAGTTCCTGCAGCATTTGCCAGGAATCCCGTCCTGCTCCCCCCATCGCCACCCCTACCAGATGGGAGGCGCCCAGCGCCCCTTGGTCTAGAATCCATATCGATCTGGCCGGCCCGTGCATGGAAAGATGTTCCTAGTGGTCGTGGACACTTATTCCAAATGGATAGACGTGGCGCAGCTATCCACGACCACCACACTAGCAATCACCAACGTGTTACGCGCCTGTTCGTTACACATGGACTGCCCGACTCCATTGTCTCCGATAATGGCCCACAGTTCGCATCAGTAGAATTCAGCCGTTTTGCTGCCAACCTGGGCATTCGACACATTTTCACAGCCCCATTTCACCCTGCCAGTAATGGGTTGGCTGAAAGGGCCGTCAGGACCACCAAAGAGGCCCTCGCTAGGTTTGGCAGGGATGACTGGCACCACAAACTCTCACGGTTCCTGATGAGCCAGCACTCAACCCCTGTGCAGTCACCAATAAGTCCCCAGCGGAACTCCTGATGGGCGGCGCCTGAGGACTGTATTGGACAGACTGCACCCACCTGCCCTGACTCTCCCCTCGCTTCTACTTGGGGGTTAGACATTTTATGTTACAGGAGCCAGTATTCGCAAGGAATTTCGCTGGGGACCCACTTTGGATTCCAGGCGAGGTCATCGCCGTCACCGGGCCAAGATCGTATAGGGTCAGGCTGGAGGATGGTCGCGTCTGGAGGAGACACATAGACCAGCTTAGAAGGCGCCTCAGCACCCTTGCCAACAAGAATCCAGAGTCTCCAGTCGAAGGGAACCGCCTCATCCGCCGCCCAGCCACATCGCACCCAACGACCAGTCTGCACCAGCAGTCGTTCCAGTCAGCCGAACTCGGACAACAGCGCCCAGAGAGTTGACCAGCCTGATCCAACCCACGAGTTCGACCCCAGTAACCAACCCGGTGGTTTCGAGGATGCCCAGTCCGGAGAAGAGCGTTGGCGACACTATGCCGGCTCAACCGTCGCAGACTGATACCGAACAGACAGACAATGTTCCCGAGCTGCGCCGTTCGGGCGCCAACACAAACCCCCGTCTACCTCAAGGACTATGCATGTTCGCATCTGGGGGAAGGGTGTTATGTCTTGAGGACTCTAGGAGTTCTCACTCAGGTCCACTCACTTTGTGTGGGCGTTATTCCCCATCCTCATTGGTTGGTTCTCTCCAGCAGCCAGCTATAAAAGCAGGCTGCGGGGTCCAACCAGTTGTTGATTGCTGCGAGCCAGTTCCAGGCGTGGCAAGCACGGTCAGCCCTTTATTATTGTAATAAAGTATTGTTGCACTCATGCTCTGGTTCAGCCTCTCATTGCTCAAACTTAACAGGCACAATAATAATATAATTAGAAAGTATTTCTAAAATATTTCAAAACAAGGTTTTTTGTCTGTTGGAGGAAAGGAGTAAGTTTATTTATTTAGGAGATTTATATTGCCGCCTATTCGTACATGGCTACTCAAGAATATAAAAACATTATATAAAAACAATAAAACTAATAAAAAAAGAGAATCATATATAATAAATTAATAAAATAACTCCCCATTCCCCCCACCCTGGCGACAACACATCATAGGAGCCATTTAATGAGCTCCATCCCGCTATGCGTTCCCCAGGCCCGCTGGCAGAACCAGGTCTCTTTGAACAGATAATTTTAAAATGCATTTCTAATAATGTCACTTCAATTTCTTAGGACCAGATTTGTTTTGTTAACTTAAACAACAACAGCTCAGCCTCAGAATTTAGGAACTGCTTTGAATTCCACTTGTAATCTGAAGGTTGTATATTTTAATATAATATATTTAATATTATATTACATTTAATATTATAAACTGGGATAAGTGCAGTTTACTTTGGTGAAACATAGCAGACAAATCAATCTTGTTATGTTCTTTATTTCAACTAACATAATTTTCTACAGGATCTTTTAATATGTAAATATGCTTTGGTCAAACACTAGGCATGGCAACATCTTGTAAGTTGCATCTTTTACACCATCCAAAGAATCTCATTTTGAAAGAATTAAAAACAGCCTGTTTCTTTATGGGGGGAAAAACCCACAGTTGCTTTTTGTATCTTTTTGTCTCCTTAAAGGGCACAACTGTTCTTCCATTAGGGGTTTCAGTGCATTTTGATCCTCTCTGGTGGGAAGATCCTGAGAAGTTTGACCCAGGTCATTTCCTGAATGAGAAGGGCAAATTCCAAATGAACAACGCCTATTTTCCTTTCTCTGCAGGTAACAGAAGGGCTTTTGTTGATTTAGTGTTCTGGAATCTTCAAGGTTGGTCAGTTACCTCTAAGGCTGCTGAACTATTCCTCACCTATGCTGATGGGTGCTGGTTTCTACTTGCCCAGTATCTATTAATTTCAAGAGCATCCCAGGAACATGCATAGATAAAATGGAAAATCATTTAAAGAATCTCATTATCATGACGGAGACTATTCAGTCTCTTGAAGCCAGAAGAGTCATGGTAACTGCTAATCAATTCCTTCATAGAAGGAGGGCTTTTCTTTTTCCTGGAAAAGCCACAACTAGTCACAGAGCAAGGAGAGAAATACAGATCAGGATAGGACCAAAGCACTGGGGGAGATGAATGTTTCCTCTTTACAGTTTTCCTGATCCAGTTTCCTTCACCCTACTTTCTTTTCTTTAAAGTTTTAAAGAGAACATAAAAACTAGCACAAACTACAAAGAAAAAACAAAAGTGCCCAAATAAACATAAGAAATTTGAGGCTTCTGATTTTCTTTGAATCTCTGCAGTAAATACAAATATGATTGTAAAGTTATCTTACTCTAAAATTACAAAAAGCTCTTTTTTTCTATTATCCATTTTTTCATTATCACTGAAGCAACCAATCAGAAGTGATTTGTTTTTTCTGTTTCATAAAAGAATCTACAAGGTTTCCAGGCAGCAATAAAATGAATCTATTTTTTTTTCTCTAACCAAAGTTAATTTAGCCACTACAGTAATCATCATCTTCAGCAGCCATTTCTCCATTGTGGGTAATGTTTCCAATTTTGAGTTTATAATAATCTCACTACAATTGTCTTATTAAAAAAAACAAAGTTCCATGAATCATTTCTCATTACTTTTTTCTTTTATCCTTCTTCCTAGTTTCTGTTAGCTCATGGATGGAAGAGAAGGGAGGAGAGGCTTCTATCTACTGCGAGGAGAGGGAAATTGGATAGTGAGGAGGGGGAGTGGAGTGAAAGTTAGTGCTTCTTCCTAGCACTGTGGTCAAAATATGTAGCAACCCCTTCCCTCTGATTTTACCATCCCAGAAAAATGCAGGAGGCCTTGGTCTTGAAGTGAAAAAAAAAAACCTGAAATTCAATTTACTAAGATGCTCCTACGCTATTCAAGCATTTGTCATAATTTTTCTCCCAAGTAGCCAACATCTCTTTATTTCATAGTAACAATCACTAACCTTTTAAAACAGAATGATAAAATGTTCTTCCTATAGTCTCTTTTCCATTTACCTGCATTGAGTTTGCATTGTCAAATGACATCATCTTAGGTTTTTTTTAAAAAAATAAACAAACATTAAACAGCAGTGTAGGTTTTGCATTCTCCAGGTTAGCCTTCAAGAACAGTTTTCTTAGGTGTTTCTTATTTCTCAATTTCTCATTAACTACCTTGACATCAGCTGGGAGATTAGCTCTATACCTGGTGGAAGATCAAACAGATTCCTCACAAACCTAGCAGATAACTATGTCTTTCAAACGGTTGAGAACGGAAGTCAGCCATATTGGACTTAATTCTCACTAACAGAGATAAAATAATAGGTAGTGTTGAAGCTACAGGGCCCTCAGGGAAGGAAGTGACCATGCAATACTGGAATTCAACATTATGCAAGCATAAGCAATAGAAGTCAATGTCAAGTTATAAAACATTCCTATACTGGCTTCCAAGTTGCCATATGAAAGGGGAGGGAACCCTTAAGGAGCAGATGGCAAATGAACATTCCAAGCTTATTTTACAGAAATTGTAATTGAGGCAACTGGATATTCTGAGCATGAAATCCTCTATTGGAGAACATGACTGATGACACCTAGCCCGTGAATGTGTTCCATTGGACAATATGAATTATGATACACCCAGAGGGGTGGGGAGAAGCAAGGTCATAGGTGATCATAAATTAAGCATCTCAGACTTGGCTTCACACAGATCATGCCAGTAGGTCGCTCTTTGAAGTTTGGCCTGAGATTCATGATTTAATTAGGGCAATCGCTGGAATTCTGACAGTCAAACTAGAGTTTTGGACGTCAAGAGAGCTGATTTCAATAAACATAGAGCTTGAGAAGGATTACATGGATGAGAATCTTCAGAAGGAAAACAACCCAAGAAGCTTGGGAAGTTTTGAAAAGTGAGATTATAAAAGCCCATCTAGCACAATTCAAATGCAGAGGAAAGAGATCTCAAAAGAAACCAGAATGACTGCACAAGATAAACTGAAAGACAAAAAGGATAAATATAAAAATAGGGGCACATAACTAAGGCAGAATATCAGTAAATAGCCCTAACTTGTAAAGATGGAATCAGGAAAGCTAAGCTCAAAATGAACTTGCAACAAAAGTCAAAAATTATTTTTTAAAAAGCTTCTTTCAACATGTGTGAAACAAGAAAAAAGTCAAGGTAAAGTTTGGTCTATTAATGGGAGAAAATGACAAGAAGGGGATGAGCAGCAGGGAGAAAGAAGAACTGATTAACTCATTTTTTGTCTTTATACAAAAACAAAACAAAACAGCCCAATCTATTAAAAAAATTACTGTAAAATGCAAATTAGGAATGAAATTCGAAAGTCAAAAGAAAATGGTAAGAGACCTATCCACACTAGATGAGTTCAAATCACCAGGACCAGATGAATGACAGGCAGATGTGAACTCAGAACCACTGAGCCATATTTTTCAAAGATCCTGGAATAGCAGGGTACTACCAGAGGATTGGAAAAGGGTTGATGTATCTTCAAAAACAAGGGAAAAATGTCTCCAGGAAACTATAGACCTATCAGCCTGAGATCAATACTTGGCAAAGATTCTGGAAAAGATAATCAAGGAATGAATGAGTGAACACCTGGAAGCAAACTAAATCATAACCAGAAGCCAACATGGGTTTGTCAAAAAGAGATCATGCAAAACAAATCTTACTGCATTGTTTGACAAAGTGACTAAATTAGTGGACAAGTGAAATGCTGTGGATATAATTTACTTGGACTTCAATAAGGTATCTGATAAGGTAGACAAGATTTTTTAAAAATGGGTTAGACAGCATCTCTACCAGATGGATTTGTAATGGCTGACCAATCACATTCCACATATAGTCCTTAATGGAACTGCATCTTCATGGAGGGAAGTATGCAGTGGGGTAGTCAAAGGCTTTGTCTTAGGTCCAGTACTCTTCAATACCTTTATCAATTATTTAGATGGGGATAGAAGGGAAACTAATCAAATTTTCAGATGATACAAATCCCTGCAGTTGGCAGGAATAGCCAATACTCCAGCATAGGCTCAAAATACAGAAAGATCTTGACAGACCCAAACACTGGGTCTAACAAGATGAAATTCAATAGTGAGAAAAGTAAAGTTTTACATTTAGGCAAGAAAAACCAAATGCATAGGTATATAATAGATGGTACCTGGCTCAATAAGAGTAACTGTGAGAGGGATCTTGGAATTCTACTGGAAAATCATATAGGTATGACCTAACAGTGTGCTGCAGCTATCAAAAAAGCCAATGCAGTCCTAAGCTGCATTAACAGAGGAATAGAATCAAGATCACATGAAGTATTAATACCGATTTATAATGCCTTGGTAAGACCACACTTTTAATATTGCATCCAGTTTTGATTGCCATGATTTAAAAAAGATGTTTAGACTCTAGAAACTAATTAGAAACTAATCAAGGAGAGAAACAGAACAAAGGAGAAATTTCCTGACAGTTAGGGTCTGCCACTCACCTATTACGGAAGCCCTTTTGAAAGCCAGAGGTTTCTGCTGTACTTAGATGTGCTTTGCAGAGCAAGTGACAGGCAGAAAAGGGGGAAATTTCATCAAAGCAGATCATGTTTTGCTTCTTTGCTTCTTGAAAAAAGAATCACCTCAATTCCATGGCACAATTTTCCTTGTCAATTTGAATGTAAGTCAAATAGGCCTTACAGCAGGGTGTCAAACTTCCATCATTGCGACGGCATCACATGACATATCATGACTTTTTCCCCTTTGCTAAACTGGTCATCAGTGTGGTCAGCATCTGGCCCACGGGCAACAAGTTTGATAGCCCTGCCTTACAGGGTAGTTACCTAAATAACATTGTTAAGTCTTGTGTGTTAACTTCATGTAAATTATTATTACTTTTTTTTTATTTTTAAGAGCAAAGTACACATTAAATGGTAGGTCATTTCAAAAGATTCAGATGTTTTAGAATGTTTGTGGCCAGTGGTGGGATTCAAAATTGTTTACTACTGGTTCTGTGGCATGGCATGGCTTGGTGGGTGTGGTGTGGCATGGTGGGTATGGCAGGGGAAGGATACTGTAAAATCTCCATTCTCACCCACTCCAGGGGAAGGATACTGTAAAATTCCCATTCCCTCCTCACTTCAAGGGGAAGGTTACTGCAAAATCTCCATTTTCCAAGCACTCTGGCTACAAAATGTTCTTTCTGAAATAGTGTTTTTCGCCTTCCACTGCTAATCTGAGATGATGCCTTACTTTCTGGGTCCCATAAAGACATTGTGTATATATGCATGTTTTTATTTGATTTCTATAGCCTGCCCATTTCAACAAATGACTAATTAACATTAATTGTCAATTAATAACTAATTGTCTTCTTTTTTAACAGGGAAGAGAGCATGTCCAGGAGAGGCATTGGCTGATATGGAATTGTTCCTGTTCTTTACCACGCTGCTTCAGCATTTCACTTTTGAACTGATTATAGACCCTGATAAGATAAACTTGGTGACTTTGTTCACAGACTGTAAAAAGAATGGGAAGCATCGGTACCTTCGGGCCATCAAGCGTGAAATTTAACTTAGCAACAGAAAAGAAATATTCTTCCATCACCCCTACATTTCCAATGCTAAATTCAAGGTTCTAAAGTATCAGAAATCCAAGAGATCCAAAGAGTAAAAAAAATGAAATATATATTATAAGTGACTGTACTAATATGACTAGCAATATCACTACCATTAGTACTGCTATTACTAACATTTGAATTTGGATTTCATCCAGAGAATCTGATTAAAAAACACACAAGCTTTTTCAGGCCAAAGTGTGTTTTTAACCTCTCAATAGTATGACAGGACATCAACCCCAAATTTAGATTGGATGGATCCAGGCCAAAAATGAAGATTTATTTCATTCTAATCTGATTAAAATAAATGTAATTAAAATTTAAGATTTGTTTTTAAAAAAATCATTATTTTTGATGCCAGCCTTTTATGAAATAGTTTTAGTGTGTCTAGTAACCAAAATTAATCAACATTTCATTGCCTCTGTTAGTTTACACAGACACCATAATGTAGAATATATAATACATGTTCATACTTTGATTCATGTGTAATATAGATTTCATTTCCCTGTAGCCTGAGAGTAGCTTATTATTATTACCTAAAACAAATAAACCCTTTGACTTGAAAGCTAATCCTTCTTGTTTATTTAGCCAAAAGTAGGAATGGTGAATTTAAACAAATTGCCACAAGGTGAAGATAGTTCTCTCCTCATTGAACATGATTAAATTTACAAAAACACACAACATTTAAGAGATCAACCATTAAAATGCATGGATACTTTCAAAGACATTTTGTTAGAAAGGCATTGTTGTTAGTATAGGGAAAAGTTAAAGAAAGACATTATGAAAATACCAGTCCGGTGCTCCACAATGGAAGCACTGATACATCCTAATGTGATTGATGTGAAAAAAATTGTAAGATATAAGGATATTTTAAATTACGAAGGGGAGCTCAAATATAAAAAAGAACTGACCAATCAATTGATTTAGCATGGTGGCCATATGTGCAAATACAATCAAGATATGAGAAAAACGCAAGAATCCAGGGATTTTATATAAAACTAACAGAATTAGATCAATTACTAACTAATAAAAATGTACAATCATTTGTAGCAACCTCAGAAGAATGGAAGGCTGAGTCAACCTTGAGCCAGTGAGGAACAAACTCCTGGCAATGACTTTCATTGATGAGACCAATGCTTCAGACACCATTGTGAGGGGCAGTGTGTTGTTGTTTGCCGGCAGCAGGTGTGGATGGCTGGGGCCTCAGAGTGCAAGGACTCAGATGAGGGACCTGCATGTTATGCATGGAATGAGGGGGGGGCGCGGGGGGGCCCGGGGGGGGGGGGGGGGGGTGTTTGGGGGGGGGGGGGGGGGGGGGGGGGGGGGGGGGGGGGGGGGGGGGGGGGGGGGGGCAGGAGTATCAGAAAATGATATGCTGCCTTCGGAGATTGTGGAGACTGGCAACAGTAATGCAGAGGAACCTGTGCCCAGTACACGCAGGGCTGCTTGAAGGAAAGAACAGCTGCAGCAGTACGGGTGACTTGGGAGTAAGGCTGCAAGGATGTCCCCTTCCTTAGATGATAAAAGCCAGCCTGAGAGACCAGAATTCTTTGCAGGAATCAAAGAAGTTCTTATACTTCAAGCCTTGTGGACGTTCGGACTATCCTGGTTTGTATTTGGAAACTTTTTGTTTGGAAACTTTTTGTTTTGAATATTTCTTGGCAACTTAATCTAGTGTTCTTGGCAGCTGTGCACAACCTTGGCAAGGTTTGTTCATATCAGAGACAATTAGTTTTCATAGCCTTTTAACTGTGAATGAATGGAATTTACAGAGAAGCATTAAAAGGGTCTGCTTTTACCTTGGTTTGGTGTTTGTTTCATTGGAACAAACCCTCCAGCCGGCAACTCTTCCCTCGTGCCTATTATTTGCGCAAAATGAATGTTGCAGAGTGCCATTACACAATTTGGGACAAGGAGTTGTTAGTGGTGAAAGTGGTATTTGAGATGTGAAAACAACATCTAGAAGGGGCATGCTACCAGATAAAAGCATGTACTGACCACTGGAATGTGAAACATATGATTAAACCAGTGACAAATATCGGGGGTCTCAGTTTTTTAACCAATTTTATTTTGGAGTGATGTACACCCTGGGTGGACAAATTCAGAGGGTGGGCATCCTCTCCTGGAAACCCCAGCACATCCACACTAAAGACAAAATGGTGTCCTGAAAGACAAAATGCTGATCCCACTGGAAAAGTTTGCCATACCCCAGACCCTAATGGATGTCAAAGAGGGGATTTGGGATAAGCTATGGCAAGACCCTTCATGATTACCCACAAAGTTGAGCTGAATTAGTGGTGGCCCAGTCCCTGGTCATGGACTTACTCCTTGAGGATGGATCTATATTCCTAATGGCTGTCATGAGGATTAGTATTATGCCAATGCCATGATAATCTGGCAGTCAGGCATTTTGTGGTTTTTCAAGACACTCCACTTGATGGAGTGAATTTTCTGGTAGCCCTGAAGATGTCTTGATGCGGAGAGCTATATGGCTTCCTGTCCTAAATGCTTCCATGCCAAGTGTCCTAGGTGCTCCACTGTGACTGTTACAACCCTTGCCAATCCTTGCAGAAACCATAAACTTCATCATGAACCAAGTTCCAAGGGGGCCACAATGATTCTCACGGTGGTGGACATGCTGTCTAAAATGGCCCACTTCATTCTCCCAACAACACAAGAAATGGCCTAGTTGTTCATCCAGCATATGTTATGGCTCCACTGCTTGCCCAAAAAAGTTGTGACAGAGCATGGGGTCCAGTTCATGGCCTGGTTTTTGGCAGATGCTTCTGACCAATTTTAAAGTGTAGCTGTAATTCTATTCAACATGCCACCTAGAGGCATGGAATGAGTGAATGCAATGCTGGAGTGAATGCAATGTTGCCTGTATTGTTTTATAAACTTCCACTAGCACAACTGGCTGGACCTGGTCACAGTTATTGAATTTGTGTAAAATAACTCATAGCAGGTATCAGACGTGGTTTTCAGCAGGTTCTGACCACTTCTGAAGAACCGGTAATGGAAATTTTGAGTAGTTTGGAGACCCGGCAATACCACCTCTGACTGTTGCCCTGCACAGGAGAACAGAGCTGGAAAGCAGGTTAGTGGGGTAGAGAGGGAATGGGATTTTGCAATATCCTTCCCCCTGGAGTGGGTGAGAATGGAGATTTTACAGTACCCTTCCCCTGCCACACCTACCAAGCCACATCACACCCACCAAGCCATGTCCACAGAACCGGTAGTAAAAAAAATTTGAATCCCACCATTGGCAGGTATCCAAACAGGTGACCCTGTTCCTGGATGCCTACAGCTACCATCCTTAACTGTACCCCTTGACCATGTCAGACTCTGTTGCTTGCTGCTGCAGACTTCCCCTAGGAGCTGAGGGCCTTACATCAAATCCTGAAGGCCAAGGCCACGGAGGATCAGAAGAAGTTTGCAGTTTGGTACTGGTGCTCAATGCCTTCCTTGGAGGTGGAAAGCATGATTTGGCTTTTAATCCAGAATCTCCCATTGCTGTGTCCCTCCAAGAAGTTGGCTCACTGGTTCTTGGGCCCCTTTCTTGTAGAGGCAGTCACCAATCCAGTGGCTGATAAGCTGACTCTGACTCTCCTGCCTGGTTCTGTGTTCACTCTATGTTTCATCAGTCTCTCCTGGTTCCTGCAGCTCCCACCACTCCACATAGATGGCCTGGATTGGGAGATTGGGCCATGTTGGGGTGAGGGGGAATAGTGTCAGCATTTCCTGATTCTGGCTTAGACAAAGAAAAGCCAATCAAGGGACTTGGGAGGAGGGAGTGGAGGAGTGTCAAGAAAACACCGAAGGATCAAATGTAGCAGTAGAAGAAGAAAGGCCAGGAATGTTGGAAGGACCATCGGGGAAACAACCAAATAAGCACCTGGCTGAAGAAAAAATGGGAGAGATGCAGCTGCAGCTGGAGAGCTCAGGGATATAGTCAAAAGAGCAGGATCAAGAAGGAACACAACTGCAACCAGCCAGCTGCGATGAGGAGGAATTGCCTCATCCACGGATCACACAGAGTTGAAATAAGGCAGGTGCAATGGAAATTAGAGAGGCTACTTGGGAGAAGACAGCCTCACCCTGCACCAGGGTGCAGCCCACTGGTGGTCCATGAGAACATTTTGGTGGTCTGCAGAGAAATGTCCCCCCCAAAACACACACACACACCCAAGCAATTTGGCAGAGTGGACAAGTCTGCGCTCACCATCCAGAGGACCAGAATGGGGTACTGGCATTGGCATCAGTTTTCTCATCCCTCTCGGTGCTCTGCTCTGCTGCCCACATGCCCCATGCCCCCTTGCTGCCTGGAGAAGACACAGGAAAAGTGAGCAGAAACATAGCTCTCACTGGGGAGAAAGAGCTGAGATCGAGGAAGGCACAGGCAACAGAAAATGCAAGCTGGCGCCTTTGAAAAGCGCTACTTTCTGTTGCCTGTGCCTTCCCCGATTTACTCTTTTTCGCCCCAGCAAGAGCCATGTTTTTTCTTGCTTTTTTTTTCCTGTGCCTTTCCCAATCTCCACTCTTTCACCCCAGCAAGAGCTATGTTTCTGCTTGCTTGCTTTTCCTGTGCCTTCCCCAGGCAGCGATGACTGGGGCCATGGGGAGGGAAGCAGAGACATCAGGTCTGCTCACTGTTCTGACCCAGCCAGGTTCCCAGAGAGCAAACACAGACAAAGGCAATTCTGTTCCTTTACAGATAAAAGCCTGCTTTCCAACAATGAGCTCTGACAAAAAAGAGTTTGCCAAGTTGTTTGTCAAGGCTACCAAAAACCCAGAGATAAGAACTAATTTACAAGATTCTCCAAACACGAACTAAGATGTCCACCAATTGAGTTTCAGAGCTTCTTTGCTGTCTGTAAAGAATGCTTTTCCAAACCTGGCTTTTATCCTTTTGATGGAGGCGCCATTACCTCAGCAGCCTTACTCCTGAGTCACCTGTGCTACAGTAATTGTTCTTTTCTCTGAGCAATCCTTCGTGTACGTGCACTTGGCACATGCACAGGAACCTCCTTATCACTGCTGCCAGCCCCCACAATCTCTGAAGGCAACAGTCGACTACCTGATGGTCCTGGCCCCTCATCAGAAGCCTCACTCTCCTCAGCCATCTGCACCTGCTGCCAGCTAACCACAACACTCTCCCCACTCAGCAAACCAGGTCTTGAAGAATGCGAAGAATTGTGGGCGAGTGCCAGAGAAATGCATGTTGGAAATCCCAACACACATTTCCAGCGCACTCTCCTCTATCTCAAAGTAGGATTGAGTGGGGGGAGGGGAGCAGAGGGAAGGGTAGGAGGGAAGGAGAAGCCGGTCTGACTTTCCTTTGGCATGGGGCAGGGGGGTAGACCAAATGCCCAGACCAAAAGAGCACTGAGGAAGAGGGCTCCTAATAACCAGCCTGTTTATGCAGGTGAGAGCTCGAGCTTTTGGGGGCTCGACACCCCGCCTTCAGCCTTCACACAGGGAGGGATCCTTCTCTGCTTGGAAGTGGCAGGAGAAACCTGGAGGACCTCCCCACCAGGGAGTTCTCTTGTATGAAGGGCGAAGCCGGGGGTGTGTGTTACCTACTTATTAGGAGGAGCCTGTCTTCCTTGACGCTTCCAGCCTGGCCCTCCTTCTCTCCCCCAACTCCAGGCAGCCACACCTGGCAAAGAGAGAGGTTTCCTCTGACTTGGGGGAGATATGAAATGACCAGAGACTAGATCTGGGGGACTCTGCTTTTCTTCCATTTGAGGGGGAGCTGGTTCCTCCCAGTTCAGACTGCCCCAGCTTCCAGGCAGCATGTGGCTTCTTTTGAGTCCCAGCAGTATTAAATCCTCCCTCTTCCCCAGAGGCCTGTCCTTTCCCTTTGCTCTGCCCCAGTGTTATGATTAAGCATTTATAATTTGGTTATAATTAATTAAATTATATATATATATATATATATATATATATATATATATATATATATATATATATATATATATAAATGTTTAATATTAAATTTATATTTAATATAAAATAATTTTTATATTAAATATATTATCTTTTTAAAAATGTATTAGTGGTCCTCGGGATTTAAAAGTATGAGTTTGTTGGTCCCTGAGGTCCAAAAAGTTGGTGACCCCTGTGTTAGAGGGAGTGTATCAAATAGTAATGTATCAGTCATTCTGTAGCAGGACCCTCGCTGTAGTAATGAAGCCCTGACAGGGAGCAACTGGTCATCTCAGCTGATATCCAAAAGGTTATCTGTTCCCTTAGATTGTTGCCAGTTTTAAAAAGTTAATTAAAATAAAAGTGGAGGCTGGCATGTTGCAATACTAACTGTTCTTTACCTTGGAATAATAAAAATAATAGACCTGGTGATTTGGAGTTGTGCCTGCTCAGGAAAGGAATAAATATAAGTAGGAGGAATAGGAAATACTCAGCGTATACAGAAGAGCTAGAATGGATGGCAGGTAGCAGATGAATAAGTTAGGGCTTTGTAACTAGTGAATCTATGGCCATCTTTAGTTAATAAGAGTACCAATCCCAGCAGGCATTTGGGATGTGTGCCCACAATCGCTGATGTGCTCACTGGTCCAAATGCATTGGGAAGTTTTGATTTATATCTGGTCTCTGACATGTTTATAAGTACCCTACTGCTAAATTTCCAAATTATATAGAAATTCAATATCATTCATACTGCTTTAACATACAAATTCCCTAATATATTTTATAGGCATCTTACATTCAGCATTCTTCAATAATACTACCATATATAACTTTTTTTAAAAATCCTGTCACATCACTATTCCAAACATATGCATTATATAATTATACAATATATTTGTACTGTAATTATCCATCTTTTCTTCCTATGTCAGCTTGATTAATAAAAGATCATAAAGTGCAATCTCCAATCCATAATAAAAATGCATAGCCCTTTTGAATAGAATTCTTTATTCTTTATTGGCTAAGTGTGATTGGACACACAAGGAATTTGTCTTGGTGCAAATGCTCTCAGTGTACATAAAAGAAAAGATACATTCATCAAGAGTCAAGAATCATCAGGTACAACACTTAATAATAGTTTATAGGGTAAAATAAGCAATCAAATCATACTAGGAAACAATCCATATGAATCATAAGGATACAAGCGACAAAGTTACAGTCAAACAGTCACAAGTGAGAGGGGATGGGTGATAAGGAGTGATGAGAAGGTTAATAGTAATAGTAGTGCAGACTTTGTAAATAGTTGAACATTGTTGAGGGAATTATTTGTTTAGCAGAGCAATGGCGTTTTGGAAGAAACTATTTTTGTGTCTAATTGTTCTGGCATGCAATGCTCTATAGCATCATTTTGAGGGAAGGAGTTGAACCAGTTTATATCCAGGATTTAAGGGGTCTGTAAATATTTTCACACCCCTCTTTTTGACTCATGCAGTATACAGGTCCTCAGTGGAAGGGAGGTTGATAGTAATTGTTTTTATTACTGTCCTAATTATCCAATGAAGTCTGTTTCTGTCCTGTTGAGTTGCAGAACCAAACCAGACAGTTATAGAGGTGAAGATGACAGACTCAATAATTCCTCTGTAGAACTGTTTCAGTAGCTTTTGGGGCAGTTTGAGCTTTCTGAGTTGGCTCAGAAAGAGCATTCTTTGTTGTGCTTTTCGAACCTAGAAATTAGAAATCTAGAAATCTCTACTGTTGATACTGTGTCTTGTAGTATTGTATAGTATTGTAAGAAGTGGTAGTATGGGAGGGTTTCTTCTAAAGTCCACCACCATTTCCATGGTTTTGAGTGTGTTCAATTCCAGATTGTTCCAGTTACACTATGAGACATGTTGTATAACCTCCTGTCTGTATGCGGATTCATCATTGTGTCAAATGAGACCAATCACTGTTGTGTCATCTGCACACTTCAGTATTTTAACAGATGGATAGTTTGAGATGCAGTCATTGGTATATAGGGAGAAGAGAAGTGGAGAAAGCACAAAGCCTTGGGGGGAGGGGCCTGTGTTAATTTTACAGGTATCAGATGTGATTCTACCTAGTTTCACCTGCTGTTTCCTTTCTATTAGGAAGCTTATGATCCACTTATAAGTGTATTCAGGTACTGCCAGCTGGTTTAATTTAGTTAGAAGAATGTCTGGAATGATGATATTGAATGCTGAACTGAAGTCTACAAAGAGGACCCTTGCATAGGTATTTGGAGATTCAAGGTGTTGTAGGATGTAGTGCAGAGCAATATTAACAGCATCATCTGCTAGCTGTTGATTTCCTTCTGCCTGGGAAGGAGTTTTGCTATAGCCAGTGATGTTTTTAAGAGTTTTCCACATGTTTGCTGGTTCATTTGTTGAGAGCTGATTCCTTAACTTTTCAGAGTAACTTCTTTTTGCTGCTCTGATCTCTCTTGTTAATATGTTTCTGGCCTGATTGTATAGCATTCTGTCACCTTTTCTGTAGGCTTCCTCTTTGGAATGATGTAGCTGCTTAAGTTTAGCTGTGAACCAAGGTTTATTGTTACTATATATTTGCAGGTTCCTTGTTGATATAATAAGTCTTTGCAGAAGCTGACATATGATGTTACAGTATCTGTGAGCTCATCTAGGCCTGCAGAGGTATCTTCAAAAACATTCCAATCAGTGCAATCAAGGCAAGCCTGGAGCTTCAGCTTTGTCTCATCAGACCAAGTCCTCACTGATTTAATTATTGGTTTCATGGTTTTAAGTCTTTGTCTGTAGGCAGAGACAAGGTGAATCATGCAGTGATCAGAGTGTCCCACAGCTGCTCATACTAAAGACCTATAAGCATCTTTTACTGTTGTGTAGCAGTGGTCTAAAGTATTTTTGCCTCTGGTGGGACAATTTACATGCTGGAAATATTTTGGGAGCTCTTTCCTTAAATTTGCTTGATTGAAATCTCCTAAAATGATGGGAAGGGATCTGGGTGTTTGGCTTCAGCTTCCATAATTTGATCAGCTAGAGTTTGCAATGTCTTGTTTACACAAATTTGTGGAGGAACATACGTGGCTATTAGGAGAAATAAGGATAACTCACATGGAGAATAAAATGGCTTACAGCTGATATGTAAAGACTCTAAATTTTCATCACAGAATTTATACATTATGGTTATATACTGAGACCTGCTGTTGTTAATATATAAACATCATCCTCCACCCGGAGGAAGAAGGCGGAACTCCTCGCCGACAGACGGTAGATCGCAACTCTCTGTGGCTATCATTCGTGCTCTTTCGTCAGAGAGCCCCAATCATTTTGATTAGGGGCTGAAACTGCCTTGGAGGGGAAGCAGAGTAAGAGGAAGCAGCAAGCCTGATTGTGGGGAGCTGCATCTCCACCACCCCCCGGGCTTGTTTTTTTTTCCTCCCGAAGACGACTGCAGCGATGGTCTAAAATGGCCATCCCGAAGAGGATGACTCAGCTCGACTAAGATTTGTGCAGGAGGGAAGAAAGAGGTGGATAACATCTGAACCGGGACAACTGGGCAATATAACCAAATAAAAGTACCCCAGGATTAAGGTAACATAGAATTTTTAACAAAAGAAAAGTGAGCGGCGAAATTACAAAGGGACAGAGAAAAAAAGAAAAATATTTTTGACAGCTAAATGGGGCTTCGAACTGGGAAAGGAAGAAGATGAAATTAAAGATTTAATGAAATTGGACTAAAATAATTTGGGAATAAACAAGTATAAAACCAAAGCTGGACTTAAGATTGTCAAAGAATAATAATAACAAAGTTTACAAATTGGAGACTGGATTGTGTTGGAATATTGAGGTTCAAAAAACCTTAAATAAAAATATAGGGGGGAAAAGTGAAGACTTTGTATAATGGAGAGTGTCACCTTTTGATAAAAATTTAGTTTAAATAAAAGGGAAAGCATCTTGTTTTTGAATGAACTGGTGTGGATATAACATTACAGAAATATTGAAACAAAGTAAGAATTTTAGAAAGTGAAAGCAGAACCAGAATAAAGGAAAAAGCAAGCAAGGAAAGATTGTTTGTGGGACTGATTGATGTTTTTGGTATAAACCCTGGACTGGAATAGCTGAGAACTTTAAAAAACTGAAAGAAGAAAGAAGGAAAGTAAAAGTGGTTTCTTTTTGTGGACTTTAATGATCATAAAATATAAGAATGATGATATCTCTTTGGGAATTAAAAATGGAACTTAAAAATATGAGAGAATTACTACAGGAAAGAGGCGAATCACTTTGCTCTGTGCTGGAAAAAATGGAAATGGTGATTGAAGAACAAGAAGAAAGATTCTCAGAGGGGGAGGAATCGACTCAAGGAGAAGACATTTTAAATAGACAATTAACACAAAGAACGCTACAAAGAAGTGGGGAAAGAAGGAAGGTTAAAAAGTTGAGTTTTAAGAAAGCAATTAGAAGAGGGAATACTTGTGAAGTCAGAAAAGGCAGGAAGATTCAGCAGAAAAGGGGAAAGGAAGATATTAAGAAAGAGATAAATTGGAATGAGAAAAGATATGGGGAAAAGAGGGGGCAGAGAAGCAGTAAGAAACAGGCATGTGAAAGAAAGAAACACAGAACTAGTAAAATGTTGAAAGGAAATTGTTTCTTTACAATTAAAAGAAGGAATACCTGTGAAGTCAGGAAATGCAGAAAGACTCAGCAGAAAAGGGGAAAGGAAGATATTAAGAAAGAGATAAATTGGAATGAGAAAAGATATGGGGAAAAGAGGGGGAGGAGAAGCAGTAAGAAATAGGCATGTGAAAGAAAGAAACACAGAACTAGTAAAATGTTGAAAAGAAATGGCTTTTTCAGAGATAATAGTTGATGAATTAAAAAGGGGATTCTGCAGGGTGACAAGGGGTAATAAGAATATCTCTGCAATTAAAAATATTTAGAAAATAGGGTAATATAGATACTGATAACTCTTATTAAAAGGGGGGAAAATATGCTGTGGAATCCAATTGAAAAGATGTAATGATTAATGGTTTATTGGGAATTAAGATGAGGGAATAAAGTTATATTCTAATCATTAACGTGCCACACTCAAAATAGTAAAAGTGGGGGAACTTATACTTGTTCTTTTTTCTTTTTTTGTGGGTGTGTTAAGATCTGTATTAATTTAGAATTCATAAAAAAAGTGTAATGGAAAGGGAATATGACAGACTAAAGAACCAGCTAAATTAATAAGTTTAATATAGATTATTAAAACAAGGAGAGACATTGGTAACTTCATTATTACCACTATTAGGCAAACACATATTGTTTATCTTTATGCTTAAAAACAAATACTAAAGGATTATATTTGAAATAATTGAAATGAAACAAAATCGATTGAGATTAATGAAAGAGGCTAGAATTAATGTGTTTGTTTCTCTCCTTACTGAAAATTTGGAATGAAAAAGGTAATAATAGTATGCATATATCATGTATAATTTCTGTCATATTTGTATGTAAAGATAATGACCCGGAAATATGTTGTCCACTAAAAAGAGATTTTTGTTTTTAATGTGAAAAACTGAATAAAGTCTGTTAAAAAAACAAATAAACATCATCCTCTACCCTTTGTTTTACCTGATGTCTCTTCAGTTCTGTCTGATGTAAATATCTGAAATCCTGGGATGTAAATGGTATTGTCCCCAATGAATTTGTGCATTAAGCCAGGTTTCAGTAAAACAAAAAACAGCTGAATTGTGGAAATCAGGATTCCATCTATTTAAAAGATGTATTTCATCCATCTTGTTAGCAAGTGAGTGTAAATTAGTCAGAAAGATTGAAGGGAGAGGGTTCCCCCAACATTCCTTAGTCTATTTAAAATTCCCACTCATTTACCTTGTCTCCTTTTTCGGTGCTGCCTCTTCTTTCCTTGGTTTGTTGTAATCCATAGCACCAGGTAATTATTTAGAATCTCCTCTGTGTTTGCAAAGAGGGGGTGGGGATGAGGAATCAGAAAGCTGCTCTTAAGGAAACATTGCCTAATTCTTAGCAGATGGTCTCATGAGTATGAAATCCTTAGTGAATTGCAAAGAAGAATAAAGAATAAAAAAAAAACATTAGAGACCATTCACCAAGGCAGCCATTGTCTGCGCCATCTTGGATCATTGAAACTGCCAATTTTCACAAGTGACTTTTACCCTTAATTTAGATGACTAAAAGAGTTTATTTACAGAATAAAGAGTACAGAATAACAGAGTTGGAAGGGACCTTGGGGTCTCCTAGATCAACCATCTGCTCAAGCATGACACATCATACCATGTCAAACAAATGGCTGTCCAATTTCTTCTTACCTCCAGTGAGCCTCCATAGGTTCTGGAAGCAAGCCATGCCACTGATTGTTTTCACTGACAAGGATTTCTCCTTAATTCTAGGTTGACTCTCTCTTCCATCCTTTACTTCTTGTCCTGGTTTCAGGTGCTTTGTAAAATAGATTGCCCCCCTCTTCTCTGTGACAGCCCCTCAAATATTGAAAGACTGCTATAATGTCAACCTTAGTCCTTCTCTTCATTAGATTAGACATACCCAGTTCCTACATCTACTCATTGTATGCTTTAGCCTGCAAACCCATAATGATATTTGCTGCTTTTCTCTGCACTCTTTCTCAAGTCTTGACATCTTTTTTGTATTGTGGTGACCAAAACTGGATGCAGTATTCCAAGTGCAACCTTACAACTGCAATATAGAGTGGTATACTGAGGGACTGTCACAGAGAAGGGGGAGGCAACCTATTCTTCAAAGCACATGAGGACAGAACAAGTAAAGAATGGAAAGTTATCAAGGAGAGATCCAACCTAGAACTAAGGATAAATTTTCTGACAGTGAGAACAATTAACAAATGGACCAGCTTGCCCCTAAAAATTGTCAGTGATCTATCACTAGTGGTTTTTAAGAAGAAATTGGACAGCCATTTGTCTGATATGTTATAAGGTGTCTTGTTTCAGCAAGGAGTTAGTCTAGAAGACCTCCAAAGTCATTTCCAATTTTGTTATTCTGTATTCTGTTCTGTAACCCTTCTAGAAGTCATGGTTTTGAATGCTTCTTATTTAGTATTGAATGTAGGGGTGTAACAAGGCAGTGAAATAAAAACTTAAGTCCCATAAAGTCCACTCAACAAAAGTTAATTAGTTGCTGTTTCATATCCTGTCATACAATCAACAAAGAAGAGGAAATGTTTAAAATGAACTAATATTTAAAGGATTTAATTCCTGTTTGAAAATACCAAGATCACAAATACACTTAAAAAGGAGGGAGGGAATAGATGGTATTAAACTCTTTACCATTCAAACTGCAAGACTTGGGTTGTCCTGTGAAGAGGATTCTGTGGACCAAAAGACTTCTTGGAATCAGCAAGTACTCACCACTATATACATGTAAATATTTGTGCTCTTTTATATCAACAATGTTTGAATTTCCCATATCAATTTCAAAAGTAGTAATTTCTTTCCCAATAATGAAATTTAAATGACTTTTAGATGAACTTTAAATTCTAAATGGCACAGTCAAATCATGTATTTTTGTCATTTTTGTGTTCTAAATCTTCCAGAAAGTTTATTTGCTGCTGATGGCCACCAATTTTCTTCTGAAGAGGTCGTCAACCTGAAAAGTTACATAAAAGTTACACATTTTAAACTCAACCTACATGCACTCCATATTTTTCTCTAAAATGTACAGAAACTGTAACTTATTTGTTTCCACAATCCAAAGATAGTTATGTTGATAAGTAACTCTCCTATACTCATTGAGGTGAAAAAAATAACTTGAACAGAATATGAACGAGGAGGTATGTAAAGGTTATAGGAAATGTGGAATTTAGATGCGATTGGGAATCCCGTTGGCCTCCTTTTTTCAATCTTTAAATATTTGAACAATTTATGGGTTTTTAAGTGGAAAAAGAACTCAGAGAAGAATGCAGCTGACATGGACAGGAGTTCTGCTTCTTCTCTGTTTACCTTTCACCTATTTCTCATCTTTCTAAATGTCCAAGAAAAAAAGGGCAGCTACCCCCTGGACATAGTCATGGCCTATTAGGGGGAACCTCTTGCAGAAAGATATAATATCTCTAAATAACTCCTATAAAAGGTAGGATTAGCTAAGTATTGTACTTCTTTTCTATTTCAGGTGATTACTTTGAAAGGTATATTCACATGCTTCTAATTTAAAGAGTTTGATATATTCTAAAAGAATCCAATTTTATTGGGGGTTCATGTACATCTTCACTAGGAATTTTAGCTTCAAGTCACTTGTAACAGTCTCATAAACACACAATGGAGGTTACAAATGTCATTAAAAATAAAAAAATTTTTTTTTCAGGTCTTCTTTTCCTGTATGGCAACATCAGCAACTAGACATCCTGAAGTTTTTAAACTAGCCACATCATAAATAATATTAGCACTCTAAAAGATCCTCACCTCTTGCTCAGTAGCATGAGGGGATCATAATCTGACATTATATTCCCAGGCTTTCTCCTATGCTTGTGCAGTTTACCATTTTCTTCTGTTGCACATGTCTTTGTCCTTGTAACTAAAGCAATCATCTGCCTTCAGCACCTTCCTATATTGCTGCTACCCAATATAGGTGCCTGTTTCCTTGGTGACCTTCCCACTTTGGATTATATTCCTGGGAATATATACTCTTGGCATACACTTCCAAAATTCTTTGCTCATCCCTCATAGGAACATGTCCTTTTCTGCCACCATGTAGCCTGATATATCTTTCCCCCCAGTTTAAAATTAATTTAATAAATTTTATCCTTAAAGATAAACCAGTCCTTCACATAACTGTTATCCATCTTAATAAAAACAAATAAAAATACCATATTTCCCTAAAAATAAGACTTTTATTAATTTTTGCTCCAAAAGGGCTTATTTTCTGATTAGGTCTTATTTGGGGGGAAATATGCCACTAAATGTGCCCATCAGTCTTATGATCTTAATTGGGGGTTATTTGGGGGTAGGGCTTCTATTACAAGCATCCTGAAAAATCATGCTAGGCCTTATTTTCCAGTTAGGTCTAACATGAGAACTTAACTGATATTCATTCCATTAAAACGGAATTGTATATAAAGGCTTCCTTTTCAAAAGGGGAAGCAACTTCAACCTTTTTCTTAGGAAAAGAGACCATGCACAATTTAGAATTACTTAAAGGTGCATAAAAACATTGAGCTCAAAACATTGTGAGAATAGAACAAAACATCTGTTTCAAGTATTTTGATTTGTTCCTTATGGAAATCATTTTTTTATTGACAATTTCATCTTTATAGAGACAACCATGGATGGAAACTGAAATCACCAGAGGAAGCCTAACTTGAATTACTGTTGCTTCCAACATTCCAACTTGAAATTGAAATATATATTTATGTATTAATATACATAAATATATGTACAAACGTAAAAGAAGGTTTAAAACAGGGGTTCCCAACCACCGGGCCACGGACCGGCACCGGTCCATGGAACATTTCCTACTGGACCACTGGTTTGCTGGGCGCCGCCATCTTGTTTGACGAGAAAGTGCTTCCGGGTGAGCTTTTCTGGTTGGAAAGCGGTATTTGGGTCCTGAAGGAATCCTCGCGCCTTAGTTTCATTGAAGGGGGGGGCGTCGAATGAAACTAAGGTGCGAGGATTCTTTCAGCACCCAAGGCAAGGCGAGCTGAGTGACCATCCCGAAGCCGTCCCGAAGCGAAGCCCATCGACAAAGGTACAAAGGAGGAGTTGAAGGTGGCAGGGAGAAGCAGGGGATGGCTGGCTGGCTGGTTGCTCAGCTTGCCTTGCCTTGTCATGCGTGCTGATGCCGGTACCGGGCCGCTGATCATTTTGTGATGCCGGTACCAGGCCGTGGCACAAAAAAGGTTGGGGGCCACTGGTTTAAAAGATACAAAGAAGATACAAAGAAGCAGTTTCCAAACTTCTTGACAGCATTTCTAATTTATAGGTACATTTATAAATTTACCTCTTATTCTACAGTTGCAACATAATTTTCTCTATAATCTAACCTGTCTAATTATCAAAATCATAAGTTCATTTTATTTTCTTCTCCACACAAAAAGTCTATAAGGGGTTTCCAGCCAGGGAAAAATGTAGATATTGTCTGATCAAATAAGTCAATTTAGCCATCTCAGCAAATTTCTTCATCCTTACCAACCATTCTTCCATTCTGCTTAAGGCCAGAGGTGGATTTTTACTGGCTTAGACAGGTTTGGGTGAACCAGATGTTAAAGTTACATCTGGTTTGCCAAACTAGTATTTGGCCCTGCCCACCTTACCCCACCTCTCCCAGGAGTCTCCACACGGCCCATTTTGAATGGAGGTAAGTGCTGGGTATGCGCAGAGGCTCTGGGAGGAGGGAAAATGGGCCTTCCCAAAGTCTGGAAATGAACTTGTTTCTGGCTTCCGGAGGGCCTCCAGAGCTCAGGGAATGCTGTTTTCACCCTCCAATAGGCCCATCGTAGACCAGGACCTGCCAAGCTTGTTGGGATGAGAATGGTGCAAACCCCAGAATCCATGACAACGAGGCCACCCCCCACCCCAAGACAATGACCTTGTGGCACTGGAGTGCAACTTCAGTGATGTGTTCAACAACAAACATGATATCCTTTAACTTAGACCCCACCATAGCTCCAGTCAGACTAAAGCTGCAACAAGTCCCGCTTGCTCTCTGGACTAAGGTTGAGGAGCAATTGGATAAGTTAATTGCCCAGGGGGTTCTCAAGCTGATTGTCCACACCAAATGGGAGACCCCAATAGTCACCCCAGTTAAGCAAGGTGGGTCAGTGAGAATCTATGCGAACTACAAGACCACCCTGAACAAAGCCCCTCAGTAAAGTGCCTATCCGGTGCCAATCGTGCAGCACCTCCTGCACTCCCTGGGGTGGGGAAACATCTTTGCCAAGCTAGATTTGGCCCAGGCCTATCAGCAGCAGCCAGTCAATGAAGCAATAGCAGAAGCACAGACAATCATGATGCACCAGGGTGCCTTCAAGTGCAACTGGCTGCAGTTCGGAGTCAGCATAGTCCCTGGCCTCTTCCAAAGCATCATGGAGAGGCTATTACACAACATCTCAGGGGTAATACCATACTTCGACAATGTCATAATATCAGCCAGGAGCAGGGAACAACTAATAGAGAGACTGAGGGCAGTGCTGGGGAGATTCCAGGAAGCAGGAGTTAAGCTAAAAATAAATAAATACCACTTGGCCATCCCCCAAGTGGAGTTCCTGGGCTTCCTCACTGGTGTGGCAGGCATATGACCCACAAGCAGCAAGCTACAGGCTTTCTTTTGCCCAGATATTTTTCAGGGTTTACATGTCTATAGTCCAGGCATAAATACATGTGTGTTTAATAGAATTGAAAGGGACTTTAGAGGTCTTCTAATCCAGCCCTTGCTCAGGCAGGAAAACTGAGGATGCCAAACTCTGAGTAGAGTATAGGTTTCCTGGGGCGGGGGGGAACCTATACCATTCTAGAGAAATATCTGTCCAGTCTTTTTTAAAAAACTTCCAGTGTTGGAGCACCCAGAACTTCTGCTGACAAGCAGTTCCATTGGTTAATTGTTCTCACTGTCTGGAAGTGTCTCTTTAGTCTTACTTTGCTTCTCTTTGTTCAGTTTCCATCCATTGTTTCTTGTTTGCCTTCTGGTGCTTTGGAAAGTGCTCTTTCTAGCAACCCCTTAAAAACCTGTTGCCTATCGCACTCTTGAGCAAAGCATGTAAGCCATTTCCTCCTTTCAGTGCTCCATGAAAGTACATCTATAGCACGTAAATAATAAAGTCAAAAAAAGTTATCATTTTTACAGAACTATAGATAAGTTGAGGCTGGAGTGACAAGGAATGGCTGGGAGGGGAGGGGCTAGGTGAGGCACCCCTTGACGTGAGTGGCATTGAGTTGGCCATGCCCACCCAGTCACATGACCACCAAGCCAGGCCCAGCCAGCAAACCACACCCAGCCAGTCACATGACCACCAAGCCACACCCACAAATTAAGCCATGCCCACAGAACCAGTTGTTAAGAAATTTGAATCCCACCTCTGCTGAAAGGTATAGCTGGCATTTGCCACAGCTGAATGGCTTGTGTTTTAACCATCTAAACAAAGATTTGCCTGTGATTGCTGTGTTTTGCCTCTTCACTCCACACGCCCACTCAACATGAACAAATTGATGCTGAAATTTATTTGGTAAGGAAAAAAGTGAGAATAAAATTGAAAATGTTACAAAAATCTAAAGAAAATGGAGGGTTTGGATTACCAGATTGGTTTTTATATTACCAAGTGTTGGAAGAAATATCCATCTGATTCAGTTCCAAGTGGGGAGAAAGACACAGGGAACTATAGATTAACAATGGCAACTTCTTATAATTCTTATATTTTTTTTTTACATCAAATGTTTTATAGATGGCATTTACCATCTGAGAGGTTAGCTAAAATGTTTAAAAATATGTCTAACAAATGTTGGAAATGTAATCAAAAGATGGGTACATTTTATCATATGTGGTGGACTTGTGCTAAAACAAAAAAAAATGGACAAAAATACACAGATGGCTAGAAAAAATAATAGGGAAACATGCAGATGTTAAACCTGAACTATTTTTTTAAAATAAAAAATTTATTTGGGTTTTCACAAAACATAATACCAGTAAAATTTCTTTTTCTGAGAATAGCATGGTCCCAGGTTATCACTTCTTCATACAGACACAAATTCAATTTCATATTCATCTTTGTGTTCTATTACATATCTTATCACTATTTTAACATTTTCTCAATAATTTTTCCCTTGCCTTAGTTTTCTCAATCTTACTTTTAATTATCTCATTCCTTTCTAAATTCAATTATATATATCTTTTTCTAAGTTTCAATACTTTCTAGTCATGTTTATACTTTTGTCTGTCCTGTTTCAATTTCATATTTTCTTTTCTCATTAAGCAAAAATTTTCCCTGTAGTTACTAATTAGAGTATGACACCTTTGTATCTTTTAATTTTTATCCATTCAACTCTTATTTAAACTTCAATTTATGCTTTTACAATTATAACATTCAATATAACACATAACTTCCAATTGAATTCTGCTTGATACATTCTTAAAATACACACTAAGTTCTTAAAGAGAATATATATATATAACAATAATGAATAAAATACTTATTCTATTCCAATTCAGCTCTATCTTTAATGTTAGTTATAATCTTTGATATCTTTAACATTTCTTTTCAATCGGGTATCATACTTCTAGGAACATTTTATAATATTTCCATAATTTTTCATGTTTCTTTCATGTTCCTCTTCACTTAATTTTTTTCAACACATTTATAATAATTAAAATGTTCCCCTCCTTTCCTAATTTCATTCTTTCATTCTCTTTATTTCATTTATTTATTAAACATTACATTACATCACAATGAGTATTCTATCTATCATTTTAATCACACTTGTTTCATATTTTCAAAGTTAATTTCTATTTCTAATATAACAATTCTATCTTATGTACCCTTGCAGAATCCCCCTTTCAATTAAGTTTTCACCCATTATCTCTGTGTCTTCTAAATAGGCGTATACCCTTAATCCTTGTACGTTTTTCCTGTTTCTCTATGTCCTGTTTCTGTCCTTTATAATTTCTTTTCCTTTCCCTCTTCCCCCTCTTCTTCTCCCTTCCCTTTTTGACCCCTTCTTTCTCTAATTCTGATTCTCTCTTCTGTAATCCTCTCTTCTGTTTCTTCCTAATGTTGTAATTACTTTTCAAACTATTTTTTTTTTTGGGGGGTTCAGATCTTAAATTTTTCACTCTCTTTCCCCCTTCCCTTTCTTTTCCCCACATAGAAACACTTGGTCATTGAAGATGGCTTCTTGTTTGTCCCGCCCTTCTTGTTCTACAGGCATTTCTTGTTGTTTCTCATAGTTCAGGATCTCCATTTCTAAACACTGAAATACAAAGCCGAAAGAACCTCTTTCTTCTTGTGCATCTTCTTTCTGTTTTTAAAGTTCCATTCTCAATTCTTCCAAGAGTGATACCATTTTAAAAACTTTTAAACAACCACCCAATTAATTTTAGTGGTTGGAAAAAAAGGGTGTAGAGTAAGAATGACATCTGTATTATTAAGCAAATTAAATACCCAGACAACAAGATCTTTATTTAGCACTAAGGAATGTAATTAATAGAAAGTTAATAAAATTTATCTTAAAAAACCCAGCAAGCTGCAAAATACAATCAGGTAAACCCAAATCTCCTCTTTTCTTTGCACATATATAACATTGTAACAATATCTGTTTTGATAACTGATGCATCATTTCAACAGTGGCAGAAGGATATATCTACATTTGTGTGGCAGGGAAAAACACAATTTAAAAGTGAGGCTGTTTTGAGCTACATTGTGTCTGATATTTGAATAGCCAATCCAGTTCTACTCTTGCTGCTACTGATTGAGATAAAATGGAAGAGGAGGGGATTAGGGAGAGCAGCAGATATAAAATCAAATGTTCATGCAAAGAGGAATTATTTGAAGCTACTGCTGTGGAGGACAAGCCTTAAACAGATTGTTAAAAGGTATGTGCACTGTGATCAAATGATGTCATTGTTACTGAGTTTTCAGATGTCATATTGTAAATGAAAAATTGTGTTGTTTACCAAAAATGCATGCATACCTTGAGGTTGAAATTTAGACTAAATGGAAAGATTGCATTGCTTTGGTTGCTTGATTGGTTTGCTGCAGTTGTGCTAATTGTAGAAATATGCCTAGGGCTTGTTAATTAGGAATGGATAAACCTAAAGTAATATCCAAATAAATGTATTTTTCTACTGTTATATTGTTCATGGGTTACTTTAAAGTGAATATATGATGTATTGCCCTTGAGTCAAACTCTGTGGCTATTGCCTATCTGACCTATCAACTTGCAAAAACAAACATTTATGTGACATAGCTGATTTTTGCTTCAAGAAACGAAAACCAACACAATTTATTGTCACAGAAAAGATAGGATATGATTTACCTCAGTGAGGCATTCCATGTTGCTTTTGGAACTTCATCTTGCAGTTTCCATAGCCAGGAGAGGCTTGTGTCGAAATTGTTTCCATCACTGTCTTCATGAGTCAGAACCTCCCCAGACACAACTCAATGCTAGTCTTGCTTTACTTTCAGAAGGGATGGGGTGGAGGCAGCTTCATAGGGATGTTTTCCAAGGACCTTCATGAAAGATTGGACTTAAGCATAGTACATAAAATCACATGTTACAACATCTTACCAGTTAATGAATAGTTCAACTTTAACAACAACAATACAAGAGCACACAACAGATATAAACTAAATGTAAACCACTCCAAACTCGATTGCAGGAAGTATGATTTCAGCAACACAGTGGTCAATGTCTGAAATTCACTACCTGATTCTGTTGTCACCTGCTCAAACCCCACTCTTTTACCCTCAAAGTAACCTCTATTGACCTCACCCCATTCCTAAGAGGTCTGTAAGGGGTGTGTATAAGTGCACAATTGTGCCTACCGTCCCTGCCCTATTTTCCCCAATGATTAGTTCCTATTTCTTGTATTTAAACATGTTCATTCTTGTTTCTGTAATATTGTAAGCTTTTGACAAATAATGAAATAAAATAATGAAAATCCCTTCAGAACTTTGTCCATCCCTTTTAACTTGTTTCCATTAATGCTTTGGGGTTTTATTAAAATTAAAACAATCAGTCTTCTCCTGCCCTGCATTATCATTATATCAGCCTTGAGATGTAGCTCACACTAAAGAACAGCAAACACTATTGAGTTCTGTATAAAATAGGAATATTGGCCGTGGTCTTTCATTCCTGAATTCAGTCAATTAGGGTTTGGTAACAAATCATAATGTGCAATCTATTTTTGGACTGCATATGTCACAGTCTCCTATTGCTGACTATGGCTGCAGTGCAGTCTTAGAGTTTAAGTCCAAATGTTTGGAAATTGCCAAAGTGCTGTACCTTCTCCTATTTCTCTGCTGTCTGCCCGGCTGGTCCTGAAATGATGAGAGCAGAAGGTGACCTTAATTGGGGGCTTATTAAAACAAATCCATCCATTCACCTATTTCCTTTTGTTGGTTGACCTATCAACAGGTGATCTTGTTATCACAATTTTCTTATTGTGGAAATCTATCAAGTTCAGCTGCTTGCCCAGAACATGACTCTCCAATGCTATCTCCCTTATACTTCCTCTAATGCCATCTAACTGCATTTTACATTATACATCTACCCACAATCAGAAAACACCAATTTCAATCCAGAAAATTGGATTAATTAAATAACCTCTGTTTAATTATAAGCATGTTATCAGAATACTCCTTCAGCTGTTCCAAGTGTGTAGAACATGCTCCCAAAGCAAATACTTAAAGACAACATTTTATGTTCTGGAATAACTGATAGCTGCAGGCACACCAACAAAAGAGAAAGGACAAATAGAAGAGTGGAAAGGAGAAAGTTAGAGAAACAATTACATTAACTTTGCTTCTGTCATTCTCTTTGTATCCCAGACTCATTTCCAACTTCAAAGAGAGACTTCCATTCCATCAAGGCCAGAAGAATAAAAATGCAGATGGAATTGCTGCCTGGGGCAGCAATACTGTTGGTTCTCTTTCTGTTCACACTCTGGGCCTTCAGGTTTCTCCAAAGGAGAAGCAAACTCCCTCCTGGCCCTACACCCTGGCTCTTTCTGGGGAATCTACTGCAAAAAGATGCTCTGCCTCTATATAAAACCTATGCAAAGGTAAGACAGTCTTTGATACGACACCTTTCTTAGTGGGTGAGAGATTCAAGAATCATTTAGCAGATTACCAGTCTCCCACATTTTGAGAGGATAATGTAAAGCAGGTATTTCAAAGTTGGGGTTCTTTCTAGAACTACTAAATGTGCTTCCAATTCTGTCTGGCTTTTTAAAAATTATTATTACAGGTTTAACCACAACATATTTTCTCAGAGAGTAAGTGATATAATTAAGAATAACAGAATGCTGTACAGGACAAAATAAATATAATATTCATAGTTAATTTATAGCAACTATTCTTTGCCATAAGCATTATTCAGATTAGACTATATTTCAGACTTTTGTTCCATTCTCAAAATCAATTAACAATCTGGGAAGTATTCTCAGAAACTATTAAATAGAACATCTGGTTTTTATTAATGGCTTTATATTCTTTTAAAATAGATAAAACACATACAAATTAGGTTCATACATTGTGCTATACACTATCATGTGGTTTCTCTATAGATGGCTGTGTATGTGGCTTAGGGTGAAGCTAGATAGCATGGGTTAAAAACTGTAGATCTGACTTTGTGAGTTGCTTGAACCTAGACAGTTGTAACTTATTCAAGCTATCTTGGCACAAATAGCACAGGCCTAACCTTCCCAAGAATCTTTGAAGTCTTATTTGACCATTCTCATGGGAATGCAGTCTCTCCTCCAAGATTCTTATAACATAGCTAACAAATAATAAAGCTCCTAGTTGAGACTCTCTGCAAGTGGTTCTAAATGCTTATGCTTGACATCCTGTTTGCTTTCTTGTTTTTTTTTTAATTTATGGTGTTCTCTTTTCATATTCAACCTTTATAATTCCTTTAAATTCATTCCATAATTCCTCTGGTTCTCTGAGAAGCAATTCCTAATGTTCTCCTTGAAAATGGGTATATGTTCAAGATCATATTGTGGAAATTGACTGGCTTTCTTCTTCAGCCTAAGACATTGATGCCCAAAATATGAATTTATTATTAGGAGTTGGATGGTATCTAAATTTAATGCATACATAAATAAGCCATAATTAAGCAATACATGTTGTAGCCTTATATACAAATGCTAAACCTGTGATATTTAATGGAGAAATCAGAATAAAGTTCTAACGAAAAAGCAAAGTCAATTTTATCATGATTTTAAAAATCATTTTATTCTTCATTATTTTTGAACCATGCAGTTTGGACCAGCTACTGTAATTCTTGGCCACCAGAAGCAAATTAAAATTCAGATTGAAAGGCTTCTGGTTTGAGCTTCTTCGGTGACAGATCAAAATCTGCGATCATGCGCAATTTGGATCTGTGCTCTCCGCTGGAGCGCCCCGAGCTGGCTGGTTTCAGGGCTAAGCCAACCTGTAGAGGTGGTGAAGAGGATGGAGACTGTCAGCAGGGTCGAGGAGACCATCATCTCTCCTCCCCAGCTGGCCAATACTCCCTTTCCCGAAGGCAGTTGCAGTGGTGGTCAAAAATGGCAACCTCAAAGAAGAACTCAACCGGAAAAGAATGTGCAGGAGGAAGATAAAAAGAGAAAGTTTTGGCTGACCGGATCCAACTGGAAAAACAACAATCCATAAAATGTCAAAGGGATAATAAAGATTTCTGGATTCTCAAAAACTTTTAAGAGAAGGAAAAAAACAAAAGGGTGGAATCTGGAAAAATGGAGGAGACCACCTCGAAGTGAAAGGAATTAACAGTGAAACTTTAACAAGATTCCTAAAAGATACATTTTAACTAAAACTTGGTAACAAGAAAACCCCAGGAAGAGAAAGTGGGAAAAGAAGCAAGAAGCTTTGGATTATTTGGATTACTTGGTGATTTTTGGATTTTTGGCTATTGAATCTAAAGAACTAAAATTAATTGGGTGGTTGTTTAAAAGCTTTTAAAATAGTATCGCTCTTGGAAGAATTGAGAATGGTACTTTAAAAACAGAAAGAAGATGCACAAGAAGGAAGAGGTTCTTTCGGCTTCGTATTTCAATTTTTAGAAATAGAGATCCTGAACTATGAGAAACAACAAGAAATGCCTGTAGAACAAGAAGGACGGGACAAACAAGAAGCCATCTTCAATGACCAAGTATTTCTATGTGGGGAAAAGAAAGGGAAATAATGTGTTATATTGAATGTTATATTTGTAAAGGGATAAATTTAAGTTTAAATAAGAGTTGAATTGATAAAAATTAAAAGATACAAAGGTGTCATACCCCAATCAGTAACTACAGGGGAAAATTTAGTTTAATGAGAAAAGAAAATATGAAATTGAAACAGGAAAGACAAAAGTGTAAATATGATGTCTAGAAAGGTATTGAAACATATATATATATATAATTGAATTTAGAAAGGAATGAGATAATTAAAAGTAAGACAAGGGAAAAATTATTGAGAAAATGTTAAAATAGTGATAAGATATAGAATAGAACACAAAGATGAATATAAAATTGAATTTGTGTCTGTATAGAGAAATGATAACCTGGGACCATGCTATTCTCAAAAAAAGAAATTTTTGCTTGTATTATGTTTGGTGAAAACCCAAATAAAATTTTTATGAAAAAAAATCAGATTGAAAGACATTAGCCTGGGAAAAGCTGAACTAAAGAATTTATCTACCACTTGTGGCCATAAAATTTAACACAGAATGTTAACGATGTTGAAAGACATCAGGTCAGGAAAAGTTATTCTAAAGAATTTCTCTAACACTAATGACCATAAAAATTAACAATGGGCATGAAAATTAATATGTCACTTTCAAATCATTATGTTAGTTTGGGAAAAAGTCTGTTTAGTTTTTACATTAGCAATCACAATTTTAAAGTCATCAACAGAACTTGTGGGCAGTTAATTGAATCAGATATCAATGGATTTTGATGGATTTTGTCCTCAGCTCACTAAGAAGTATGGTCCAGTTTTTACTATCTGGTTAGGAGCAAAGCCGATGGTTGTGATTTGTGGATACAAAGCAGTGAAAGATGCCTTGGTAACTCATAATGAAGAATTTGGTGGACGGCCACCTATAGTTGTCTTTGATCATGTAACCAAAGGCTATGGTGAGTGCACAGATTATTTTCACTTTGATTTGATATGTAGTTTTCAGTTCCTAGGGGAAAGATAAAAACATTAACTTTCCCAGATGGTGATTCATTTCATCATTTCACAATTCCAGATGATGGCTAATATTATTCTTAAGCAATGAAAAACAAAATAGCTCTTGGAGATGCTTGGAAAGTTATTCAGTCAAAACTCTGGAGAGAGGACCAAGTCTCAAAACAAGAAAAAGTAGGACACTTATTCCATATCCAGCAGATTGGCCCAATGGCCCAACTAATATGCAGGTCAGTTAGTGGCCTGAGGAAAATTATACTTGTGTTCAATATTCCCTCAAAAACAACAGATTTAGAACTGCCATCTCCTCAGTCCTGTTTTAGCTAAATGTAAAGGTGAACTAATTAAAACAGGGCCATATCTAAAATTTAAGTAGTGAAAAATGTTCAGTCGGAAACCAACAAAAACATCTAGCAAAATACTTTAAAATCCCTGAGATAATGGCATCCGTATTTGTCTTTAGATGCAATTTCATAGACATGATTTTATTAGACTCAGTGATGTGAGATTCATATGCAGACTGATTTAATTCAACACAGTTCAAAATTAGATTTGGGGAAGTGTTCACCAGCTATCATGAAGAAATTGTGAAATACCCAAATCTGCTTTAGTTTTTGATAGAAGATGAATATCTTTTTTAAAACACTGCAGTGCCTGTTGTCTGTTACTGCCAATTTCTAATCTTCCAGGTGTTATTGGCAAACATGAGAATTGGAAGACTCTACGTCGCTTTACTATTGCCACCCTACGAAACTTTGGAATGGGAAAGAGGTCGATGGCTGAGCGGATATTGGAAGAAGCTCACTGTTTAGTGGGCAGAATATCAACCTTTGAAGGTGATCATACATTAAAGGTTTTTATATATTTATAGAATTATGTACCACCTCTATGTGTATAACACAGGGTAGTGCTTTTCCCTTTATTTGCCTCACAACAACAAAACTGTGAGATGGTGTGTTTATTTATTTTTCAGTTCAGAATTGAATTAATGCTCTACCTTTTGGTTATACTAGTGAAGATAGCTGATCTTAATTTAAAAAATGACCTGAATCTTACCTGGATGGCACATGCTGTTTTGTGAATACCAACTCCCAGAGTCTGTTCACTAGGTTGAGAAGTTCCTGAAAAATGGCCCATCTGCACTTTCATTATCTATCACAGAGACATGGATTAGGACTATGACATGATGTACTGGGAATCAAACTATACAGTGGAAAAATTTTCAGGCAGTTGTCAATAGAACCACAAAGGTTCCACATGTGTACAAATTCCAAATAAAATGTATCAATGAAGATTCTCAGTCATCCAGGTAGATTTATCTGAAGGTTGAGTCATTGCAACTGGACTATTTTTTGTTGTTAGTTTTCTGCCATCGAAGCATCTGACTAGAGCAAGCCAGTTAGGCAGAGAGTCATTGGAATGTACCAACCACTGCTACACCAACCTCAGGGATTTTCTCTCCAAAGTGCATTGTAATATGTCGATCAAGATTCTCAGTCAGATATAATATAGTAAAACTAATATTCACAAAGTACCTCAGGAAAAAGATTTGGCGATGCAAAATGTGGTCACCTAATCCTCTCTTCTCCCCTTCCCTTTCTCTTACTGCTGCAGGTCAGTCCTTTGACATAATTCCAGACATCACAGCTGCTATTGGTAATGTGATGTGTTCTGTTATCTTTGGAAATCGATACTCTTATGAAGATAAAAACTTCATTGAGCTATTGGAAATTGTGAAGGCATTCACAAGTTTCTTTCTGAGCCTTCCTGGAGTGGTATGTCAACTTTATGTGCTTCTGAAAGCAGGATTTTTTATTTATTTAAAAGAGAGTTCCATTAGTTCCCTTTGACCTACAAAAATGAGAGGCTTTTTAAGGTGGTCCATTAAAATGTGTGTTTTACAAATTATTAAACATAGTGTGCAATCACATTGTGTTCAAGTGTTCCTTTTGCTCCTGATTAGTTTATATGTTGCTACAAAACCTCCTCCTCCTTGGCTGACTTGTAAAACTGCTGAGAGACCAATAATTCCCTGGCCAGATTCCTCAATGTCTTCAAGAATGGCAGAGCTTCTAATGTACTACTTTCACTTGAAACATTCTTAAAAATTCAGGGAAATATCCAGAGATGTATCTGCTTTCAAAACAGCCCATGTTGAACTGGAGAGCACAGTCAAACATCAGTATAGGGAATGTTTTATTATGTCAGACATAGTATTATGATAATTTTTATATCATATAAATTCATAGATCCTAACTTAATAGGTTTTTAATAAAGTAGTGGTCCCAAACCCAGCTCTTTGGATGGGCAGAAACAGCAGGGAGTGTGGGGGGAGGGGATGGTTTCATGCATGTGCCTACCACTTGTGCAAATGGAGCTTGGTGTGCTCACCTGCCGCTTGAATTGCCCAGTTTCCAACAGGCTGCAGACTGGGGATTGGGGACCCCTGTTATTGAGGAACCAATTTTTCTGTGCAACTGAGAGCATGAGATGAATAGACATTGGCTAACCTGCTATCACCATGTTTCAGATATACAGTGCTTTGCCAAATATCATGAACTTCCTTCCTGGACCTCATAAGAAAGTCTTCTCTGACTGTAATAAGACCTTCAATTTCATTAGGAATAATGTGGATGCTCACAAGAAGACCCTGGATTCAGAAAATCCTAGAGACTTTATTGATTGTTTCCTTCTTAAATTAAAAAAGGTACATTGCAAAGACATTTTTCCTACAAGCACAAAAGGTTTCAGTTGTGCATGTGTGCCCCACTTTCTGATTATGTCCATAGGGGTGAGCTATTTGTATTGTTGTAGAAATTAAAAAGTTAAAACATTAGAGCATTGGGCATTGAAAGTTAAAACATTAAAATTAATAACAAATACTAATAACAACAGATAATAAGGATTCTGGGGAAGTATGGCTGATACAGAACAGAAAACTTGGATTTCAGCTGTTTCATTTTCATTCAAACATCAATCCTTCTGACCCAAACACCTATTAAGTTTCATTGGATATTCAAATTAAGAAAACGGATATGGAGGATTCTGTCTTAGATTATTCCCTGCCTACCCTATCAGTTGGTCTAAAAGAGAAGTAAAGTGAGAAGTAGGTGGACAATTTGATGACATGATGATGAGGTTACACATTACAAACTTCTGCTTCTTTATTCTATTTCTGCCTTCCTTTACAGGAACAAGGTTCCTCTCTTCTCTGTATTGAAGACTTGGTCATGTCTGTGTTTCAGCTCTTCCTTGCTGGGACTGAGAGCACAACCAGTGCCGTCTCATATGGCCTTATCCTTCTGGCTAGGTTCCCACATGTTCAAGGTATATGGAATGGTTACTTTGGTTAATATTTTTTCCTTCAAGTATGCATTCTGAAATGAATTGCAAATGCAAGTTGGCATTTTCCTGCCATTTTTTTCCATGACATTTGCAAATATTTGGAGTAATAATCTGTTAATGACCACATCTTCCAAATTGGTCTCCTTAAAGAAGACCTCAAATAATAAACGCCTAAAATAAATGTTACATTTTTCTAAATATGTATGCTTGGTGATTTACATAGACTTGTAGGTCACACTTAGAACCGGGGTGGGATTCAAATTTTTAACAACCGGTTCTGTGGTTGTGGCTTAGATGGTAGGTGTGGCTTGGTGGTCATGTGACTGGGTGGACATGGCTTGGTGGTCATGTTATTGGCTGGGTGTGACCAACTCAATATCACTCACATCGAGGCACGCATCTCCTCCCCTGGCCTCTAATGACTGTGGGGATGCTGCAACAGTCGTAAGTGTGAAAAATTGTCATAAGTCACTTTTTTCAGTGCCATTGTAACTTTGAATGGTCATTCCACACAAGCAAAGTACCAGCAAAGGAGGAAAAAAAAAAACTCCAGAAACTTTTCTGAGACAGGAAGTTAAGTCCTGCCAAGAATGTAATAAGGGTTAACGGAGAGGCAGTTTCTGTAAACAACACCAGAATGTTTCCTTCCTGCCTTGCTTACAGGATTAGGCCAGTAATTTCTTCTTACAACTGGTTCTCTGAACTGCTTAGATTTTTAACAACTGGTTCTAGCAAATAGGTATGAACTGGTAGAATCCCACCCCTGCTTAGAACATAGAACAAAAATCAGCTTATAATGAAGGACAGAATTTAAGAGATCTCCAAAATCAGGCATGTGAACTATTGTGACTAAAATTTCTCTATTTGTAGATGACAAGGATGCACTAATAGTTTCCAGCCCAGCAGGTTGTGATAAAACTGTATATACTGCTAGTTGGTATAATTTTAACAATGTTTGAAAATGCATTCCAAATACCATTAGTCTATAATGACCATTTGTTCAGTGATTGTTCAAAGTTACAATGGTGCTGAACAAGTGTTACTGGACAACTAATCACTCCTCAAATTTCCTATTGTCCCAGCTCCTTCCCAGTGATCATCACTGCTCTTGGAGAAGCTCTAACTCCCCAGTTTGTCTCTTTGTGTAATTTCATTGGAAAATCTGATAGAGATAAAACTTAAAAATACAGCCAGATTTTTCTTCCCTTACCCTATATAGTGCTCGTGCCCTATACAGATGCTGTCATTTGGAAAACCTGTGTAGGTGTAACAGAAAGCAAGTCGCTCTCGTGCACTGAAATACTTTTCTTGAACTCAAGAATATTTGTACAGGCATGTGCATATGCATTGCATAAATCTGGATGGCCGCTATCTTGCCATTAAAAAGATGAAGAATTTGCTGACATTTAGTGGCCAGTAGGTAATTGTCACCTAAGTGGCTGGGGAAGATAGTAGAGTGTATAAATGATTGGATGGAATGCCTGAAACTTCATAGCTCCCATCACAATGGCCCACATTCTGCATAGGAATCAGTGGCAGATTTTACCAAATTCTACATCCAGCCAGAGAAAATTTCTATTCGCTTCCCTTACCATGTCCAGTAAACATGGTAAGGGAAATGACTAGAAATTTTTGCTGACTGGATGTAGAATTTGGTAAAATCTGCCACCGATTCCTATGCAGAATGACAGTGGCACTGGATAGCCCTGTTTCATTATCCTTTTCATTATCCATCCCCAAGGGCACAAGCTGAGAAGTGTGTTTTATGTTGATTTGCTTTCTTCCCAACCAGGATGGGAGGAAATCAACTATCAGCCTTTTATTGTCAGAGTACAACACGTGTACAATAAGATTAGCTGAGCTTCCCTTCGTGCACCTCCTCCAACACAACTCACAGTGAAGACAGAAGTCTCTAACCCAATCCCAATCTTATTGCACCATGTGACCTTGTTGCACAATGTGCCATTCCTGCAAATCTGTCATACTATGTTGACATGGAGTTATTTTCCATTCAGGAGTCTGACAGCTCATGGGTAGAAACTGTTCTTCAGCCTGTTGGGTGGCTGGCAAATGGCTATGTGAATGAGCCCAAAGAGCTGTGAAATTAGGAAGTAAGAAATTAGAGTATATCTTTGATGATCCATATCTACAGATCAGTGCTTTTTGGAATAGTTTTAAAAAGTAATATTTGCTTTAACAAAATATGGTTCACTCTAGCAAAAGCCCAGCAGGAAATTGATGAGATTGTGGGAGCAGACCGTGCCCTCTGCATGGAGGATAGGATGAAGCTGTCCTATACCAATGCAGTTCTTCATGAGATTGTACGTTTTCAGCAAGGGACCACTGAGACCTTCCCACGTATGACAACCCAGGATGTGAATTTCAGGGGACACTTCATTCCTCAGGTGTGAAAAATCAGACAAAGTCTGGGAAATTTTTTTGCATGCAGATATGTATATGTAGTTGCAGTACAATCCGTGTATATTTTCTGAACATCATTTGACGTTTAGCAATAGCAATTAAACTTAACATATACCACTTCATAGTGCTTTACACCTCTATCTGAGTGATAACAAATTTATTTATTTATTTATTTGATTTGTCAATCGCTTACAAGATAATAGATATAAGTATAAACATGAGTAAGAATACAGGAAATAGGTATGAATAAATGGGGACAATAGGACAGGGACGGTAGGCATGATGGTGCACTTATGTATGCCCCCTTAAACACATTGTATAGTGACATATTGTAAATTGCGTCAATATTACTTTTTATACTTTTCATAGAGACTCATTTTTGAAAGAATTAAGAACAGACTGATCCTTTATGGGAAAAATCCATCTGTATCTTCTTGTCTCCATAAAGGGCACAATTGTTCTTCCATTGTGGGTTTCAGTGCATTTTGATCCTCTCTGCTGGGAAGATCCTGAGAAGTTTGATCCAGGTCATTTCTTGAATGAGAAGGGTGAATTCCAAAAGAATGATGCCTACTTGCCTTTCTCTGCAGGTAACAGAAGGGCATTATTGATTTAGCGAACTGGGATCTTCAAGGTTGTTCAATTGCCCACTGAACTGTCACTTCACCCGATGGGTGCCGTGTTCTGCCTGTCCTTGCCTCTATCTGTATTAGTTTCAAGATCAGTGTGTCAGAAGCCTGCATGAGTAAATGATGAGTTCATTGAGAGAATCTGATTAAATCATGAAGGAGAATGTTTAGTCTCTTGGAACCGGAAGAGACATGATGGCTGCTAATCAATTCCTTTACAAAAGGAGGGTTTATTTCAGTGGTGGAATGCTACCGGTTTGGACCAGTTCGACTGAACTGGTAGTAAAAAAAAGCCTCCAGCGATCAACTGAGATGAGGAAAAAAAAGCCTCCACAATTAGCTGAGAGGAGAAAGAAGAGAAAAGCGCAGGATCAACTCTCCCACCCACCCCTGTGCTTTTCTCTTCTTTATCCTCTCAGCTGATTGGTGCTGCAGGCTGGTGTAGGGAAAGCTGTGTGTGTGGGTTAGGTAAAGCATGTCCACCAAGCCATGCCCACCAAACTGGTGGTAAAACAATTTGAATCTCACCACTGGTTTCTTTCCTGGAAAAGCTACTAGTCATAATATGAGGAAGGAAATAAATATGGACCATGCCAAAAACAAAGAACTGGAGGGAGCTTAATCCTTTTTACTGTTTTCTGGATCCAGTTACCTCTCCCTACTTTCTATTGCCCCATGAGTGGAAGAAGCTGGAAGCAGGTAGGAGAGGCTCCTCAGTTACCCTAATGGTGGAGAAATTGGAAGGAAGGGTTAATATTATGTCCCTTGTGGTGTGTGATCCAAATATATAGCAAGCCCTTCCCCCTGGTCATTTATTTTATGATCCTAGAAAGATGCAGGAGATCTGATTATGGTTCCCTTGGCTCCTATCTGGTTTGGTCTTAAAGAAACTGAAATCCTATTTACTAAGGTGCTCCAAAGACATTAAAGTATATGTCAATATCTTTTTCCTAGGTAGTTAACATCTCTTTATTTCATGATTACGATCACTATTCTTATTAAGTTTTGAAACAGAGAGATAAAATCTGTTACTGCTACAATTTCATCTCTAGTTACTTAGGTTGGCATAGTCTATTGACAGAATCTTAGCTTTTTTTAAAAAAACTAAACAGCAGAGTAGATTTTATGCTCTCTGGGTTAAACCTCAAGAACAGTTTTCTTAAGCATTTCTCATTGCCAGTCATCAAAGTGGTTTTAATGGTTCTCCCTCAAAACCATTTCATGAAGCCCCATGGCTCTCTTACTTCACCTTAACATAATGTTCCTTGACTGGGCTTTATTTTAGTTCACAATCTCTCTTCTGTTATAACTTCTCCAGCAGTTCCTGAAAAATATATGCTCAGTTTCCTCTGACACAGCTTTCCAAAATCTTTGGGAAGTGCTATGGGAATGAATGGCATACCATTCATTCACCAACTTTGTAAGCAAGCCCTTAAAAAGCCAGGGGATTCTGCTTAGATGCAGCTTTACAGAGCAAGTGATAGGCAGAAAAAGGAGAAAATTCATCAAAACACATCATGTGGCCTCTTTGCTTCAAGAAAGTGCACATTAAATGATTGGTCATTTCAAAAGATCCAGGTATTTTAGACTGGCAGTGGCATTTTCCAAGCCATAAGGTGTTCTTTCTGAAATATTGTTTTTCACTTTCCACTGCTAATCTGAGATGATGACTACTTTCTGTGTCCCATAAAGATATTTGGTATGTATGTATGTTTTTATTTGATTTTTATAGCTACTCATCTCAATAAGTGGCTAATTAATTGTCTTTTTTGTTCTTTTCATAGGGAAGAGATCATGTCCAGGAGAGGGAATGGCTGATATGGAAATCTTCCTGCTCCTTGCCATTTTGCTCCAGCATTTCACTTTTGAACTTATTTTAGATCCTGAAGATATAAACTTAGAGACCTTGTTTATGGACCTTAGGAAGAACGGAAAGCATCGTTATCTAAGAGCCATCAAACGTGACATTTAACTTAGCAACAGAAATAAATAATTGTCTCAAGTAATATTTTTTCCTAAATCCCTATTTTCTTTTTCACATCTGACAGAAACAGATCAGGGTCTAATTCATCAGCTTACAAATCAAGTCCAACTCTTAAGTCCTAGTATTGGATATCAACTTGAGTTTGCACACCTATTATTAACCCATGAAATTTTTAGATGACTTAGACTTAGAATAACTTTATTATCACTTGAAATGTACACTAATCAGCATACATTAAAATGAAATTTCATTGCATGCAGCTCTCAAAGTGTCACCAGCTCCAATATACACTACATAAACATGACAAATAAATAAATATGCATATACACACATACCCACATATATTATTATAGGACAGAGAAACAATACAGTCTAGTCCAGATGTATACATGTACATGGCAAGAAAAAAAAATATTGTGAGTTTACCAGACAGATGGTATAGAGAACAAAGCTGTTGCAGAATCTGGTAGTCCTGCTAAAAATACTTTGAAACCTCCTCCTAGAGGGGAGTAACAGAAATAGACTGTAAAGTTACAAGACATTATATAAGGAATGCACTATTGTTAGCATAGGAGAAAATTAGAGAACAACGTTATTTGAAGATACCAGTTTGGCTTTCAGCAATGGAAGCACTGATTCACCCAAATGTTATTAACATGGGAAATATTGTTAGATTTAAAGACATATTGAATGAAAAGGAGGAATTGAAAACTAAACAAGAATTGAGTGCTCAAGGGATTAACATGATATGGTATTCACAGGTGCAGATACATTCTAGATATAAGAAAGATGCTAAACTATATGGTTTCTATAAAGAAACAACAGAATTAGATAAGATATTAGCAGGGACAGAACAAATACTGATGAAAAAGCTGTATGTGGTGGACATGTGCAGAGACAAAAAAATATTGGACAAAAATACAAACGTGGTTGGAAAAGATCATAATACAGCATATTGATTTAAAACCAGAAATATTTTTGTTGGGAAAGGTGCTGAAACTTACAGTAAAGGAAATGCATATTTAATTATACATGTATTAACTGCAGCTAGAATTGTATTTGCACAAAATTGGGAAAAGTGATGAGATCCCTATGGATGAGAATATAATTAGGAAAATACTAGAATGTGCAGAAATGAATAGACTAATGCTTGCTGTAAAGGAGAAAGAACAAACACTATTATGTGACATGGGAGCTATTTTATGGATGGTTGGAGAATAAAAACAGAAGTGAGAAATAAATGGAGATTAGTAAAATAAAGAATAGATGTTACAATAGAGATGTAAACAATATGATGATTATTATTACTATGATTGTTAAGATTATTATACCTAATATAATACATTTTCATCAGAAGACATATTAAGAGGGAGAAATGAATAGCATCATAATGCTGATTATTATTATTGTAAGATTAGAGAATTACTATCAATGTAACAAATATTGTAAATTTTGATTATAATAGCACAGAGACATTTGTACCAGACGACACACTGTTTAATGGAAGATGATATGTTCAAGTAAAAATAAAAATTCTAAAAAACTTTAAAAAGAAAAAAGAAACAGACCGTAAAGTGGGTGTGTGGGGTCTCTAACAATGCTTCATGCTCCAAGCACATACCCTGAATAATGGCAAGTGAGCTTTCTATAATCTTCTTGGCTGTCGTTGTCACTGTTTTTATGGACCTTCTATCTGAAACACTGCTACCACCAAGCCAAACAGTGATGCTGTTTGTTAAAATGCTCTCAATTGTGTTTCTGTAAAAAGTGGCCAGGGCAGAAGGAGAAAGATGTGCTCTCCTTATCCAATGCAGGAAATGCAGACGTTGGTTTGCATGCTTCACCAAGGATGATGTATGGGGACATCAATTCAGATTGTTAATTATCTGCACCCACAGATACTTAATACTGTTGACCACCTCTACAGCTGCATCCTTGATAATGAGTGGAGTATGACTATGACGGCTCTTTCTAAAATCTACAATGATCTCCTTTGTTTTATTAACATTTAGAACCAGGTTATTTTTACTGCACCAGTCCACCAGAGCCTTCACATCTTCCCTATAAGTATCTTAATTGTTGCCTCACATAAGACCCACCACTGTCATGTAGTCTGCAATACTTTACAATATGATTCCAGCTCTCACTGCCTCTCCCAACATCAAAGCCTTGGAAATGCAGGCAAAGCCACCATAGTGGTAGCACCCAAATTGCCTTAGCATGCTCGCATCTCAGCACCAGTGGCAATGGGTACTTGCTGCAGCCATCCAGCAGAAGCATGAGCAGCAGCTGCTGCCTCTCTTTCTAGGTCTTTAACATCTGACTTGCTTCTCCACTATTGCCGCCTTCTCTTGCAGCACCTCCTTCTTTGGGTAGGGTGATTATGAACTAAACGAGTATGCTAAGGAAATTTGGGTGCTACCACTGCGGCAGGTTTTCCGGTGTCTCTGAGGCTTCAATGTTGGGAGAGGCAGTGAGGGCTAGAGAAGCAGAGAGCTGTGCATGGCTCCATTTCCCTTTTCTTGCCTGCTTCCAGATGGGAGTGGGGGGAGGAGAGCGGGGGGGCGGGAGCAATCCAAAGCTGGAGAATTAATGGGGAGAGCTGACAGCGGACACAGGGGGAAGGGGACTGTTGTTGTTGCCACTGCCTTTGTGTGTGAGAGCTGGTTGGTGCATGAATCTCAGGGACCTGACTCCGGGGGTCCCTCGAAGAAGCAGAAGGCATGAGAACTGTGCAGCCCAGATTAATTAATTGCACACATTTGAGACCATTTGAGAAACTCCTTCTTCAAGGACAAGAGAATCCTGGTGGTGCAAAGCATAAAACATAATAAAAAATGAAATTGATTAATTATGTGCCATCAAGTCATTTTTACTCCTAGAGACCACATAGCTTTTCTCTCTTATGATCTATCCTTAAACTATCCTTTCAAGTCTCCTAACAATGAATTCAACCACCTTGTTACTGGTTCTCCTCTTCTCTTACATCTTTTTCAGCATTAAAGAACTTTGTGTAGTATTATGGTGAATTATCAAAGTTATACTAACACAGGGATCTCCTATTCACAACTTCTAATGTTTAGAAGCTCTCCTGAACTCCATTTTGCCACCTTCCTGAATATTGGGAGGGAAGGTGCATCCAGGATCTATCGGAAGGAGACTGTTCCAGAGGATATGACCTGCCACAGAGAAGTTCTGACAATTTGCATCTTGCATTGAATTTCTTGCAAAGGTGAACTTTTGGCACCTCTATTGAAGATTTCAAACTGAAAGGCTAGTTTCCACTAAAGCACATAGGGCTATTTCTAGGTTAAAACACATAGCTTGAATTATTCTCTAGGGCCTACTGGTGATGATGCAGAGACTGTGGCTCCAGTGTAACATACTGGCTGAAATTCTCACCTACCAACAAATGAATTGCTGGATTTTCAAGTATTCTTCACAACCAATCCCATATCCAGTGCACTGCAGTACTCCATATAATAAATGGCAAAATCAAGGTCCTGTAAAGGACCTTGGAATACTCAACTCTAATGATCTAAGTGCTAGAGCCCACTGTAACTACATAGCCAAAAAGGCATTAAGAGTTGTTAACCTAATCCTGTGTAGCTTTTTCTCTGGTAATATCACACTACTAACTACAGCATTCAAAACATTTGCTAGACCCATACTCGAATACAGCTCATCAGTCTGGAATCCACATTACGTATCTGATATTAGCACAGTTGAGAAAGTCCAGAAATATTTTACAAGAAGAGTTCTCCACTCCTCTATTCGTTGTAAAATACCTTATGCCACCAGACTTGAAATTCTAGACCTAGAAAACCTTGAATTATGCCGTCTTCGGTCTGATCTAAGTATGGTATATAAAATTATACATTGCAATGTCCTACCTGTCAATGAATACTTCAGCTTCAACCATAACAATGCAAGAGCACACAATAGATACAAACTCAAGGTTAACCGCACCAAACTTGATTGCAGGAAATACAACTTCAGCAACAGAGTGGTCAATGTCTGGAATACTCTACCTGACTCTGTGGTTCCTTCCCCAAACCCCAAAAACTTTAACCTTAGACTGTCTACTATTGACCTCACCCCTTTTCTAAGAGGTCTGTAAGGGGCGTGCATAAGCGCACCAATGTGCCTACCGTCCCTGTCCTATTGTTTCTTTTATTTTTCTTATATGTACCCATTTCATGTATTCATAACTATGCATATACTTATACCTATTATCTTGTAAGGGATTGACAAATCAAATCAAATAAAAATAAAATAAAACTATCCCAATGATGTTTTTTCAAGAGACAACTGGACTTACAAGAAAGTTCGGTTGCCTCTTGAAAAAGCATCTTTGGGACAACCATGACCTGGATGACTGAGAATCTCCATAGACCTGATTCATTTTCACTAGAGCTACTCTGACACCCAAAAGGCAACCTGTCCCATTGAATTGTTGGCAGCTTCAAAAAGTTAATTAAAAGCAAAAGGGAGGTTAGCATGCTGCCAAACAAACTGGGCCCACTTAAGTAATAATAAAAAGAATGGCATGGTGTTTTGAAGTTGATCATTCCTGCTCAAGAAAGGAACAAATGTAAGCAGGAAGAATAGAAAACATACAGAAAAGATAAAATATGTTGCAGGGAAGTAAATCAGAATACAGAAAAACAGAAATGGAACAGAAATGGAATTCTGCCTTGGAATTCTTCTAGTCCAATACCCTGCTCCAGCAGGAGATTGTATACCATTCCAGACAAATGGCTGTCTATTCTCTTCTTAAAACCAACCAGTGATGGAAAACACACAGCTTCTAGAGCAAGGGTCTTCAAACTTGGCAAGTTTAAAACTTGTGGACTTCAACTCCCAGAATTTCTGAGCTAACATGACTGGAGGATGAATTCTGGGAGTTGAAGTCCACAAGTCTTAAAGCTGTAAAGTTTGAAGACCCTGTTCTAGAGGTAAGCCATTTCACTGATTAATTGTTCTCACTGTCAGGAAATTTTTCCTTAGGTTGGTTTTCTTTTTGGTAAGTTTTCACCTGTTACTTCTTGCCCTGCTCTCATGTGCTTTGAAGAATAGATCGATCCCTTCTATTCTGTGACAATCGCTCAAATACTGGCAGACTGTTATCATGTCACACCAAGTTCTTCTCTTTGTTAGGCTGGACATATCCAGTTCCTGCAACTGTTAATCATGTTTTAGCATCTAGCCCTCTAATAATCTTTGTTGTTCTTCTCTGCACTCTTTGTAAAGTCTCAACATCTTTTTTTTATTGTAGTAATCAAAATTGGACACAATATTCCAAGTGCGGCCTTACAAGGCAGTATAAAGCATAACCTTGATACTGTCATTCTGAGGATGCAGCCTAGGACAGCATTTGGGTTTTTTTGGCAGCTGTAGTATACTACTGGCTTTTATTTAAGTGGTTATCCACAAGGATTTTTAGATCTCTCTCACAGTTACTGTTGTTGAACCCAGTACTACCTATTCTATACCTGTGCATTTGGTTTTGCTTTATTTTATCCTTACCCTTCTCACACTGACTTACATTTTGTTGGATGGGGTCAAGTATTTAAATCTGTCAAGATTTGCTATCCAGAATATCCTTCTGGATCTCAAACATATTCCTACCCACATAAATATCTATGTTACATGACTGATAACCCTATTAGTTTTAGATTGCTGGAGACAGAAATATTCTATGCCAATTAATTCACTGTCCTCGTTATTAAGTTTAAATGTTTCTCCAGAAAATCTGTGAATTTAATACCAAGTAACTTAGTTCCTTTCTTTAATAGATGCAAACCTTATCTTTTATACAGTTTTTCATTGGACCAGCTGCAGACATTGTGACTAATATAACCAAAGCCTTCCCCTTTATACAACTCCTTTAGCCATACATTAAACTCTGCTACACATTGGCTTTTTCCTTTTAGTTTCTTATATACTCTGAAAAAGTAAGCCTACAGACTATCCTACTAAGTTCCTACTCCAAGCTCTGAGAATCATTCTGCAAAGAGAGTACATCTTTTGGGGAAAGATCATTCATGCCTAGATATATAATAGCATTAACATTGCACTCCTTACTGGCATTCTTGGCTATCTTTAAAATATCCTTTTGTCTCTACTGGCAGTAGCACTTGGCAGACAACTGACCTCTTTCAAAACCTCCATATCCTTTCCTAAATTTATTATAAAGTGTTATAAAGGTGGCATTTTCTTTGTCCGATATTCTCAGTTGCTGCAATGGGTTTGTACTCATCTGAATAATGTTCTTACATAACTTACAACCTTGTGGGAGATTAACAGTTAACAGCTTTGGTAACAGCAGTTGTCAGTGTGGGTTGTTTTTCAATAGACTACCTATAATCTATACAAATCCAACATTTGAGAAGAGGACTGATGATCAGATAAAAGTAGATCACATTGAAAAACAGGTCATGCAGCTAATGGTTATTCATACAGATGACCTAACCTCTCTTTTGCAATTTTACTATAAAAATACTTTAAAATGAAAAGTGATACAAAAATACCTATTTTAACCCTGACATGCTTATCTGACTATAAATCTGTTATTGATGAATAGAGGCAATGTGAGATGGTACAATGTCAGTAGACAAAATGGTATAATAATAAACTGTAAGTATATAAGTAAATCTCTTTCCTAGATTTCTTCTGTGCCTTAGTTACTAATTGCACTATGGTAAAGCATTTCATGCTTCTCATGTGTCTACATGATTGTGCAATAGAAGCTTCTTCTCTGCTCCAATAATGCATTTCCTAGCGATAAGCGATCAGAGTTTCTTCCACTAGGATTCATGTACGAAAAATGCACAATTGTAGAAATCTCCCATATGGTACTGTTGTCAATCTTTAATTAAATGTAAATCTAACAGTCTCTCATAGATATATTTTGTACATAGATTCTTATTTGAACTGTGGAACATGAATAACGTTTCCACTAGTAAGGAAACTGATAGATAAGGATGTTGCCTTTGCCCTCCTTTTCTTCCTAGAAAATATTATAGCTCAAACCACTTAGATACTATTTTTATGGAGTTGATGCAAGGTATATAATCTATTAATCTTATCTCTTAGAGAAGACTAATAAAATTTCACAACTACATGTCATCATCTAGTAACTTCCTTGTTCTATTTAAGAATGTTATCAACATTCAAACAGAGACATTCTTAGAATAGCAATAGTACTTATATACCACTTCATAGTGCTTTACAGCCCTATCTAAGCGGTTTACAGAGTCAGCATATTGCCCCCAACAATCTGGGTCCTCAATTTACCCACCTTAGAAGGTTGGAAGGCTGAGTCAACCTTGAGCCTGGTGACATTTCAACTGCCAAACTACAGGCAGCCAGGGATCAGCAGAAGTAGCCCCCACTACTGCATTCTAACCATGCACCACTGCGCTGTGATGATAAACTTTGCCCTGAAAGAAAGACAATCACAGCCATCCTCAAAGTTTGCTTTGCTACTTTCCTTTTCCTTACTCCATGGTTCAACAATTAAAAAATATTTTGCCAATAGACAACCACGAAGCTATCTAAGTAAATATGATTAAAAATGCAATTTTGTACCCTTTTCTTTAACATAAGCTCTTGTCAAATCTCACCATAAAAACAGCCTTTTCATTTAAAACTACCTAGAAATATAACATATAAAGAAAAATCTCCCGTAATCCTCTACCATGACTATTCTCTGTCTTAGTGTTCTGTGTTGCCCTGTCACAGCTCAAAAGATCCCATGCTGTTTATTTCAATTGTGGCAAGTTATTGTGAATAGGAGACTGAACAATTAATCACAGAATTCATCTGGAATCCTGAAACAACAGCAAAAAATAATTTTTGCAGAGATTTTAGTATTGAAGCAGAATGGATTGGAACCATATACCTAACTTCAGATAACTAAACATTGCTTCAAAATTGCTTCAGATCATCCTAGCATTTGGGTTTGCCCTACGTCATAGCACAACACGATTTCTGTTAACTTGTTCCTTATTACAACACTCTCATAAAGTATAAGAGGTAGAGTATTTATGTGTGAAATGCAGGTATAAGCAATAATAACAGATTCTATTATTCTACTTTTTTTCCTCTAATCCCAAAGACTTAAAAGGAGGTGTTTTTGTGAATCACCTAAACAAACAGGATCATTGTGAAGTATGGCCTAGCTTGAAAAGCAAGCAAGTATCCCTTTCAGGCAGGCAATGACTTTCCCACAGTGTACATATTATAAAACTGAGCATGTCAATAGAATCAAATTAGCCAATTGTCTGGTCAGCTTCTATCTCCCGAGTTTGCTCAAGGGAATAAAACAAAAGTAAGTCACTCTTTGAGGTCCATTGGTATATCTGATACAAATATGCATGTATATGCAATTTTAATCTGTTCTGCATCTGTGCTCATACACATCAAAATATAAATACACAAAGGAACAACAAATGGCTCATATGACAAGTGCTTTCTTTTCTTCCTCTTTCATAAGAGGGAGTATCCCTGCACTGCAGGAATTCTGGATGATGAACAGAGGTTAACTTAACATCTCCCCGCCCACCCCCAAGTCATAATAGATAACAGCAATACAATTATAATATACTTATAGGCAAGGAGTTGGACTAGAAGAGTTCTTTGTCAGGAGATTGGACTAGATCTCCAAAGTCCTCCAGCCCTAAAATTATATGACTCTGTGATTCTATGATTATGGTGCTATGGTTCTTGGCAAAAAATAATGTTATTCTCCCCCGATAGAAATGCCATCCAACAAATAATATCTGTGCATTGGTGTCTGTGTTTCAAAGGACAATGATATCAAAATGACAAAATGTCCAGCAAGAATACATATGTAGTACAATTTGCATCTCCAAATCAAAACACACATTTCCTCACTTCTTCCTCATGGTCCCCACATGAGGACATTTTGGTGCCTATATCTCCATAACACACTACCTCATTGGGATGTATGAAAATAACAGGTCCATTTATGTCTATTTTTGTAAAGGTCCATGTCATTCTCATTATTACTATGTGCTTAGACATATGGAGGCCACAATGAGATTTGCAGAGTATATATTCCAAAAGTTCTTGGGGGAAAAAATGGAATGCATACAGAAATCAGCAATTTGTTTCCTTTTCTCAGTTGATAAAGTTTGATACACAGGGGACCTAGGGATCGTTTGCCCCCCTCACCTTCTTTCTGTTGATCATTTGTAAAGAAACCTGGTTTATGTTTCTGCATTTCTAACTATCACAACACTGTAAGCATCTAACTTTGCACACCACAAAGGAATACTAAAATTGGGGTGATAGAGGACCCTGGAATCACTGGAAATCTTGGACAGGGTAAGATAATTATATAAGAGGAAATTTAATAAAGTTGTGCCAAGACAATACTTCATTTACTGCCCATATATTCATCAAGCAATGTGAACAAAGACCTCCATATAACATTATCAGGTAGAAACATCTGAACCAAACAGACTATGGAATAGGAAACAACTGTAGAGAAGTACAATCCAGTCAGATGGAATACAGCTGCAGATTCTGGAAATTCCCATAAATCATTAGTATCAAGTGTACAAGTTAAAATTAGGAAAACAAAAAGTGTGAATGTATCATCAACATATGATCTGAAGAACATTCAGTCAGGATGTAAATGTCACCCTTACTTTCTGATTGTGCTACAGCAGAGGTGTCAAACTCGATTTCATTGAGGGCCACATCAGAGTGGTAGGGGACGGGATGGGCAGGGCCAGGGTAAGCATGGCCAGCTCAATGTCATTTTGCCCCTTATAATATGGGTCCTCATTTTACGCACCTCAGAAGAATGGAAGGCTGAGTCAACCTTGAGCCTGGTGAGATTCAATCTGCCAATTTGCAGGCAGCCAGAAGCCAGCAGAAGTATCCTGCAGTACTGCATTCTAACCACTGTGCCACCACAGCTTTTCTCTAATTGAAATGAAATGAAATACATCTCTGATCATTTGCTCTTCCATCTTCTTAACACCCTCTTTAGTCAAAGAGTAGATTTTTTGGTAAGTCATTGAAGAACTGCTGATCAATCAGGAATCCTAAAAATCAGAAAGCTTTAGCTATTCACAGTAAAGTAGACCAAGCTATAAATGCCAAAAAACTTCCTAAATCTTTGTAAGTATTTTTCAGAGCCTGAAGTTTTTGAATTGGAATTTAAGCAAAACTACTAAAAGTTGTTTGAAAAACAGAAAGCAATTTTTATAAAATAAAACTCATCATTTAAAGGCCAGACTATTTCTGCTGAACCTATTTACTAATAGTTAAACTACATACACAAGACCTTAACTTATATTTTTCCTTCCATTAAAACTGAAAAACAATGGAGGCTTGCTTGTCAAAAGGAGAAGAAATTTCAATCTTTTTGCTAGGAAAGCCAACACATGCATAATTAAGAAGTACTTAGAAAGTGCATAAAATGAATTTAAAACATTGTGAGTTCAGAATAAAAAAATTATTCTAAGAGTTTGAGCCTGTATATGCTCCACAGAAATTAGTCCTCCTTTTGCCATTGTCAATTGTATCTTTATTCCAGTAGTCCAAGAAACAATCATGGATGGAAACTGAAATCTCCAGATGGCATTTAACTTGAATTACTATTGCTTCCAACATGCCAGTTTGATATATTTGTATATACATGTGTATGCGTATATGCTTGTGCATGCGTATGCAGATATGTATGTGTGTCAGCCTTTCTAGGCAAGTAGGGATTTTAAGGTATAAACCATGTTACTCACTTTTGTGGAGTTAAGATAACAGTTTATTTACATCCAAGTCAGCGACAACAAGAAAATATCTGTATAAAGCCATTGCTGACAGCAACTGCCTCCCAGCACCTTTTATTGCAATAATCCACCCTTTGTAATTAACCTAACATCTGCCCTCCCGGCTAAATCCCCACGCTTCCTCCCCATACTCCTAATCGCATCTATCATCCCATTCCCAATTAGTGCAACCCTAAACCACCACCTCCTCCCCGCAGCTATAGTTGCCCTCTAGCATTATTCAAACCAACTTCCTTTTTCTGTCTTAAGTGCTTGTTGGGTATAACATTGATACACCAACCAAGTTTGGGTGAATAAATATATAAACCAAGGTTTGGGAGTTTGTAACCTGTAGCTTTAAGCACAAAACTGCTTGTAATTAACTAATTAAGGGTGCGGTTACAAACGGCAATAAAAGGCAGTAAGAGAAACGTAACCTCTCTCTGCTTGTTATCTGCTTGCTACTGTTTTTTGTTTGCTACTGTTTGCTACAACTGTTTGAATACCTGAACGAAAGGACTATTTCATTGATGTGCTGATATCCTGTGAATACTCAGCGTTGTCTTCAAAAGGAAAGGTATCAGAGGAGAAGATATCTTTACAAGAAGATAAGGATATAGAACTGACTAGTAAATGAACTAAGTTACTGAATGGATATATTTGTGAATGACATATGGACTGATTGACAATGTTTAAACTCTAATTGGATTAAACAACTATTTAAACTACAAACAGTGTTTTGTCATCAGTGTGTGTAAACTCTAGGGCCCTTCCTCTCTCATTTGGCTGCCTGGCTTGACTGCTGCTGCACATTCTGTTTTGGGGGTTTGTCCCCAAACACTAACATTGGTTATGGGCCCAGTGAGCACAGTCTAACTAACCAGGATATAGCAGTGAGAGTTGGAGTGAGTTGCACATTACTGTAAAAACAAACTGTTTTTCATTGATTTTTAAATAGTTGTTTACCTGAAGAGCAATGGCACAAGTAAATTTGCCTAATCTGTCCATGATATCCAGACTAGATGGAACAAACTATGTTTCATGGTCAATGAAATGTAGTTTACTTCTACGAAGAGAAGGTTTGTGGGACATAATAACAAACCCACCAGATGTGACTAACTTAGATCCTAATGTTGAAGAGGATGACAAAAAGATACAAGACTATAAACGAAAGAATGAGCAGGCTTTATGCATCATAGGACTGACTCTCTCTGACCAGCAACTTATCCATATCCGTGGAGAGGAAGATGCTGCAAACTGCTGGGAGAACCTCAGGAAGATATATGTTCGGGACAGTGTAGGAGCTCATATATATCTTACACGCAAACTATTTCGAACACATCTTCAGAAGAATGGAGACATGTTAACTCATTTAAATTGTATGAAGAGCATTTTTCAGGAATTACAAGAAAAAGAGCTTATATTTAATGAGTTGCAACAAGTATACATCATACTGTCTTCATTAAATCAAAGCTATGATGATTATGTGACTGCTTTAGAAGTATTGCCAAAAGATAGTTTATCATTAACCGAGATTACCGGTAGGCTATTAGAAGAAGCCAGAAGAAGGAGTGAACGTGACCAGCTGAGAAGAGAAATTATCTTCAAAGCTTGAAAGTAACCAACTAGGTAAATTAAAGCACCCGGAAGAAGAGAATTTATCTTCGACGGCATACACAATTAAAAGGTGTTTTAATTGTGGAGGCAGAGGACATTTGGCAAGATTCTGCAGAAAAGAAAAAAGCCAGAATGTAAAAAAGCCAAAGAAATCCTTTGAACTAGCCACGTTTAGCAACTGTGATGTGAAGAATGATTTATGGGTGGTGGACAGCGGTGCATCCCACTGCATCACGAGAGATAAGAAAAAATTTATAAAAATGTCTACAAGCTCTCAACATATATCACTTGCTAATGGCTGGAACCTCAAGGCCAAGGGAGAAGGTATTGCATACTGTCCATGCTTAAACCAGGATATAAAAATGTTGTATGTACCACAGTTAAAGGTGAACTTGCTTTCTGTAAGGGTATTAGACAAACTAGGTTATGTAATTACATTTAAGGATAATAATTGCATAATTGAAAAAGATAACAAAAGGGTAACTGCAGCTTTAAATGGAACATTGTATGTATTACATGATAGTAAGAAAGGGGAGGCACAGACTGTATTTAACAATATAAAGCCTCATAATGAATGTATCCATTTATTGCATAGGCGTTTGGGGCATGTAAATTTTAAAATGCTAAAACGTACAGTAGAGTTATCTGATGGAATAAGGTTAAAACCGTGTGATAAATATTTGCGTTGTAATGTCTGCTGTGAAGATAAGAGTAAAATATTGCCTGCAAATAGGCTAAATGGTTTCAAAACTAAAGAACCTTTAGAAGTAGTATTTGCAGACATTATAGGTCCAAAGAAACCCAGTATGGGGTGCTCGATATATACTGAGCATTATGGACCATTATTCTAGATATGGGTTTTGCTACCTAATGAAAAGCAAAACTGAAACATATCAACATTTCTTCGACTGGTTAAAATTTGCAGAAAGGAAGACTAAACGGCAATTGATAACCCTAGTGACAGATAATGGTATGGAATTTGTTAACAGCAAATTCCAGAATAGATTAAAGGTAGCTGGAATAGAGCACAAGAAATCTGCACCATACAGACCACAACACAACGCATTTATTGAGAGAAGAGGCCAAACACTACAGGCAATGGTTAGAACAATGTTAACTGATTCTGGATTACCTGATTCTTTGTGGGGGGAGGCCACAATGTGTGCTAATAACATATTGAACAACGTTGTTAACACAACTACTGGTGAAATACCATTCACCATATGGCATGGCAGGAAGCCTGATCTGAGTTACCTGCACACATTTGGTGCACCAGCATGGGTGCATATCCCTACACAACTCAGGCGTAAAGGGCAACACAGAGCTAAACAATTATTCTTCGTTGGTTACCAAGCAAACCATAGGGCATATAGATTTTGGGAGAAAGGCACATCTAAGGTGTTATGTAGTGCCAATGCCCAATTTCTAGAGCACGTAGGATGGGATAAGTTAGAACAGGATAACAATAAAGAAGTAATTATTGAATCCTATAGAAATCCCATTAATTATCCCTGTAACTTTAAGAATAAAGTAAAGAGAGAAATACAGGCTGAGATAGAGCCCATAAAGGAAGAAATAGTACCAATAGCTGAGCAAGCTGAGGAACAGGAACAGGTAGTAATTCAAAAAGTCCTCATACAAGCCCTGTAATTCCCAGAAGAACTACACGAATATCTAGACCGCCTGATAGATACCAGGCTAACACAGTGTGCCAGATTAATAAAGTTCCATATACTGTAGATGAAATAAAAATGTATCCTACTAAAGATAAGGAAAGTTGGTATGCAGCAATGAATAAGGAATTGAAATCCTTAAAGGATATGAAAGTATATGAAAATGCGAGATACCTGTTGATATAAAACCCATTGGCTGCAAATGGATTTTTAAGATAAAAACTGAAAAGATGGTAATATAATCCATAAGGCACGATTAGTAGCCCAAGGTTTTAGGCAAATGCCAATGACTATGATGAGGTATTTGCACCTAGTCTTAAAGCAGCAACATTAAGGGCAGCTTTAGTGTGGGCAGCAAGCAAGAAATATATAGTTAACCATCTAGATGTAGAAACTGCTTACTTGCACGCTCCACTAAGACATACTGTATACATGAAAAAACCTATTGGATTTAAAGGTGAAAATAATAATGATTATTGGTTGTTAAAAAAGAGCCTCTATGGTCTTAAACAATCAGGCTATGAATGGAACCAGTATATTGTAAAAGGAACTGAACAATATAGGGTTTAAAGCTGGTTTAGCCGATCCATGTCTATTTAAAAGGGAGACAAATGGGAAAATATCATTATTACTATTATTTACAGATGATATTGCTTTGATTACAGAAACTAATGATGAAGCTAATAAAATAATAGCATCATTAGCTAAGAAAATAAAAATCAAGCAATTAGGGGAGATAAAGAAATATCTAGGTTTGAATATACTGAAAACACAGAAAGGTTTTAAGATATCTCAGGAGGATAAGATATCTAAATTGCTAATAGATTATAAGATGGAACTTTGTAAGACTGCAAAGACTCCAATGAGTCAGGATATTTGCAAAATCGATGCTCAAAGTCCAAAATTTGATAAAGTAATATATCAATCTTTGATTGGTAGCTTATCATACATTAGCAATTGGTCAAGGCCAGATATAGCTTATTGTATTAATCAACTGGCACGACATAATAATGATCCACTTCAATGTCATTGGAAAGCATTGAAGAGAATTTTGAGATATCTCAAAGGAACATTACACCATGCACTGTATCTATAACCAAAAGGTGATCTAATACTGAGTGCTTATGCAGATGCTAGTTTTGCATCAGAAAGAGACACAAGAAAGTCGACTTCGGGAACAGCCATAATGCTGGCTAAGACATTAATAGGTTGGAAGTCAATAAGACAACAGCATATAAGTTTGTCTACTATGGAAGCAGAATTCTCCTGTTTGTCGTTATTATGTACTGAATTAATCATGTATAAGCAGATGATGAATGACATGGGGTTAACTGTAAATTATCCTATAATTGTACATGAAGATAATCAGGCAGCAATTCAAATGGCCACAAATATTGCAGTAAAAACTAGGAGCAAGCATACAGATTTAAGATACTTAAATGTTAGACAATCTGTAAAGAGTAAAATGATACAGCTGGAGTACTGCATGTCAGAGGACAATATAGCTGATAACTTTACTAAAGCCCAAGGTGCCATAAAGCACCAAGAGAGTTGTGTAAAGTATGGTTTTAGATTGTAAGGGTATTATATATTTATATCACCCAAAGGGGAGAATGTTGGGTATAACATTGATACACCAACCAAGTTTGGGTGAATAAATATATAAACCAAGGTTTGGGAGTTTGTAACCTGTAGCTTTAAGCACAAAACTGCTTGTAATTAACTAATTAAGGGTGCGGTTACAAACGGCAATAAAAGGCAGTAAGAGAAACGTAACCTCTCTCTGCTTGTTATCTGCTTGCTACTGTTTTTTGTTTGCTACTGTTTGCTACAACTGTTTGAATACCTGAACGAAAGGACTATTTCATTGATGTGCTGATATCCTGTGAATACTCAGCGTTGTCTTCAAAAGGAAAGGTATCAGAGGAGAAGATATCTTTACAAGAAAGATAAGGATATAGAACTGACTAGTAAATGGACTAAGTTACTGAATGGATATATTTGTGAATGACATATGGACTGATTGACAATGTTTAAACTCTAATTGGATTAAACAACTATTTAAACTACAAACAGTGTTTTGTCATCAGTGTGTGTAAACTCTAGGGCCCTTCCTCTCTCATTTGGCTGCCTGGCTTGACTGCTGCTGCACATTCTGTTTTGGGGGTTTGTCCCCAAACACTAACAGTGCTTCATCATGATCCCTCTAACACTCTTTGCTCCAGCTGGAGTTTGTCCAGCTACATTCCTATCTATCTGTTCATGTACTCCCCCCTAATGTTCTCTAATGTTCTGCAAACAGCCAGCATGCATCGACATAACAATCCTTCATTTTGACTGGAGCTCATCATGTGCTGTCAGTTTCTACATGTTAGCTTTTGCTGCTCTTCTCAACGACCTCACCATCATTCATCAACCTAACCGACCTGCAGTTCAGTGAACTCTGTTTTGGGCTTCATGGTGAGTGTGGAAACTTTGAAGCCTAATAGGCTGCCCACTCTGCCATGACATCATCTGCAACATAAGAATACAAGTAATATCCCACACTTAATTTATCACATCTCTCCCACCTGCTTTCGTGGGATGCGATCTATGAAATCTGTTTCATAACCGAGGCACTGACACATCAGAACAAGGGACCCATGAGGCATCCATGATAGGGTAATCATGCCATCGAACCAAATATTGTAAAGTTCCCCATTCTAGTCATATCGGCAGGTTTCAATAAATTGATATGGAAAACAGGATGAATTCTTTTGAATCGGGAAGGTAAATGGAGAAATATGGTAACAGGACTTACTATCTTACTCACTGAAAATGGTCCTATATATTTCGGGCCTAGTTTTTTACTAGTTAACCCTAGATTTATGTATTTAGTTGAGAGATATACCCAATCTCCCACCTTATATTGAATTTGTGAGGATCAACAACCTCGCCATCATTCATCAACTTAACCAACCTGCAGTTCAGTGAGCTTCATGTCGGGCTTCATGGTGAGTGTGGAAACATTGAAGCCTGACAATTTGTATGTGTCAGGATTCCAAGTAATACACCAATTGCAAACAGAACTCTGAGGCAAGCTGGTTCCTCAAAGAACAGTTTTATTTGGAATATTAAATCGGTATAAATTGGTGGAAAGCCAACTCTGAATGTTTCCATGCTTTCCACCACACTAAAAAGTAAAAGCTTCCTGTTTTCTCAAAACAATAAATCACATTGTCCAGTCTGGATATTAGCTGGTTGGCTGATTATGTCTCTCCTCTGGCCAGTCAGAATGTCTCTGATTCATCAGAGAGCTATTCTATTTTTGGCTACAAACCCCATCTGTCGCTATCCACCTTCAGCTCCAAGCTGTGTCAGCCTGAAGCCATGTGAAAAGAAACCCTGATAAGAAAAGAAAGTGGTGCAGCCAAATCAGCTTCAGGCTTGACAAGTCTTAATTCTTAACTTACAACCATTAATTTGGTGACCGTTCAAAGTTATAATGGCACTGGAAAAACTTACTTTGAACTGTTTTTCACACTTAAAACAATTGCAGCATCTGAAGTTCCATAAGTTTTTCCAACTGCTTGTCTATCAAATTTGTGGTCTCAATTAATCTTTGAAGCCCCCTGAATCAGTATTTCTGTATTTCAGACTACAATTTTCTAACATTTTTATATGTCCACAAACATGATCAAATGTCTCCTCTTGTTTTTCACATATCCAATATAAATTTGAGCTGCCTTTATATATTCTAGACATTTTTTTTCTGGTAACATATACCAAAAGTACATCATTTTATAAAAAAATATCTTTAAGGTTATAATGCAGTATATATTTCAGTCCTTTCTGTCACATATTTTCCTATATTTACATATGCATATTATAAATCCATTTTAATCCACTTTATTATAACATCACTTTTTCTTCTGTTTCAAATTTTAATAAAAATGTAAACATTTTAGCAATTACATGTTCATCATTTGCACACAATTATTTTTCAAACTCAGTCTTACAATGTTCAGAACCACAAATTATTTTCATACTTGAAATGTTTCCCATAATTACAATTAAGAGACACCTGAAAATAATATTTAATTTATTTTATTTATTTATTTTGTCAAGCGATTATAAGATAACAGGTATAAGTATAAACATAGTTATGAATACATGAAATGGATACATATAAGAAAATAAAAAGAAACAATAGGACAGGGATGGTAGGCATGTTGGTGTGTTTATGCACACCCCCTACAGACCGCTTAGGAAAGGGGTGATGTCAATAGTAGACAGTCTAAGGTTAAAGTTTTTGGGGTTGGGGGAAAAAAACACAGAGTCAGGTAGAATATTCCAGACATTGACCACTCTGTTGCTGAAGTCGTATTTCCTGCAATCAAGTTTGGTGCAGTTTACCTTGAGTTTGTATCTATTGTGTTCTCTTGTATTATTATGGTTGAAGCTGAATTATTCCTTGATAGGTAGGACATTGCAATATATAATTTTATGTACTTTACTTAGATCAGACCAAAAGTGGCATAGTACTAGGCTTTCTAGGTCTAGAATTTCAAATCTGGTGGCATAAGGTATTCTTCAATGAGTAGAGGAGTGGAAAACTCTTCTTATGAAATATTTCTGGACTTTCTTAATATCAGATATGTAATGCAGGTTCCAGATGAGCTGAATTCAAGTATTGGTCTAGCAAATGTTTTGTATGCTCTAGTTAGTAGTGTGATATTACCAGAAAAAAAGCTACGTAGGATTAGGTTAACAACTCTTAATTCATTTTTGGCTATGTAGTTACGGTGGCTTTAGCACTTAGATCATTAGAGATGAGTACTCCAAGGTCCTTGACAGAGTTTGGATCATCAACAAAGTCTTGACTATTCAGCTTGTATTTTATTTTCTGATTTTTTTTGCCAATATGTAAGACAGAGCATTTATTTGTTGAGATTTGAAGTTGCCATTTGTTTGACCATTCTGATACATAGTTGAGAGCTTTTTGAAGGGTAGCAGTATTGTCTGTGGTGTTGCAGCAGATCCTGTTTCCAAATTAGGACACAAGACCACGAGAGGTTGGAGAATACAGGTTTTTATTTGCGCACAAAATTCAGAGCATTAGAATGGCAAATTCTGAACCCCTGGCTCTTCCTGAGGCATCACTTTTATACATTTCATAACCTCAGCGTAGCCCAGGATTTTTCTTATGTTAAACTATACCAAAAAGGAGAAGTACATATCTGTTATTTTCCAGACCCATCCTTATTCACTGAAACATGCTTACTTCCAGTTCCTTAGTTCATTTCGTGGTTTTGCACAATATTTCTATAAGAAGCAAAGTAAGGGGTCAGAGGATTTCTGGTAAATGCATATTTTGTTTTTGACCTTCCAAGCCGCTTCAGTGGTGTTGAATAGCTTTACATCATCAGTAAAGAGAATGCAGTTGCTCTTGATATGATCACAGAGGTCATTTATGTAGAGTATGAAAACAGTTGGTTCTAGAACACTGCCTTGGGGGACACCATTGTTGACAGGTACAGAATTTGATAGGATGCTCCCAATTTTGACCATTTGTTGTCTGTTTGACGGGAATGCTTCTATCCAGTAATGTAGGTGTCCAGAGATACTATAAGATTTTAGTTTTAGGAGTAGTTTGTCGTGTACCACTGAATCAAAGGCTTTACAGAAATCTATGTAGATTGCGTCTATTTCTTTGTCCTGATCGAGTTGTATAATCCATATGTTTTTGCAGTGTAAGAGTTGCAGATTACATGATAGTTTTTTTCCTAAAACCAAATTGTTTATTAGAGAACAGGTTGTTTGTTTCTAAGTGAAGGATGATGGATTGGTTAATAATTGATTCCATAACTTTACAGGTGATGCAGCATAAAGAGATTCATCTGTAATTTTCAACTAGGCTGGGGTCTTCCTTTTTGAAGATGGGGATGATGGTGGCTTGTGACCATAGTTTGGCAAGGAGCTGGTCCTGAAAGTTTTTTACAAAGATTATGCTTAGAGGTTTGGCTATGGCAGTGGATAGCTTTTTTTAAGAAGTAGGCACATATTCCATCCGGTCCAATAGATAGAGATGGTTTTAGATTGCGCAGTGCTTTTTCAACAATGTCTTCTGTAAAATTAATATGTATTAGACCATTGTAGTTGTTTGTGGTTTGACTAGGAAATACTGGGCATGATCCATTGCTGTTTACAAATACCGAGCCAAAGAATGTGTTAGTTCTTGAGTTATGAATGTAACAGAGCCTGCCTATGATTCGTTAGAGTGAATCACATAAAATAAATAGGAAACTCCCTGCTTTTGGCCATGCATTTGTTAATCAAATGTGCAGGTCTTTAAGTGTCCATGAGGTATCTCAAGGTGGAGAAGGCCCTGGCAGGGGAGGGTTAGTGATGGAACAGGTCATCTTCTTAACACCACCCAAGGCTTCCCCCGACTCATTGAGATATGTCATGCAATTGCGCCCCTCCATCCTGCCATACTGGGTCACTTCCAGGGATGGAATCTGACTGGTAAAACTACTGGTTCTGTCTATTAATGTCACGCACGCATGTGTGAGTCGCATGAGTCGTGCGAGTGCAATTTATGACCTGCTGAGCTTCCCGGACAGCTGAGCAGCACTGTGTGCAACTGCACAGCGGTTGGAAAAGCTCTTGTTTCCTGCTTTTTCAACTGCAGCTGTTTCGCGCAAAGCAGCTGCAGTTGAAAAAGCAGGAAATAAAGGTCAGGTAAGAGTCTGGGTGGGAGAGTGGGCCACAACAGCAGCAGACATAGAACCGGTTCTATGTCTGCTGCTCTTCGGAGCAACCAGTTCTACAGAGGTGGACAGAACTGGTAGAAAGCCTCCACTGGTCACTTCCCTTGGGTAGATCTGTCTCTTCTCTCCTGCAGCTTCTTGGATGATTTTACTTCTGAGAGTGAAATGTTCTGGGTGCTGTGATCTTGTGGGACTTCAGACCATGAGATCACCATGCCCAGAAACTTCCAGTCTCCAATGCAAAACATTTGCAAGCTGACAAAACAGTTTGAGGCAGTGAAATTGCAGTGCCTCAAAGCGTCCCATCAAACTTGCAATTATTTTTCACTGAGAGTGAAATGTTCTGTGCACTGTGATCTCAGGGCCTGAACATTTCACTCTTGGCATGTAAAAAGCATTTGTAAGTCAATTGGATGCTAGAAGCAAAATGATCAAAGAAACTGTAGCAGAGAGGAAACAGATTTTACAAGGTAAGTGACCTGGTGCAGCAGGGTGTGGGATAGTGGTGGAAACAATTGCATGAGCTATCTCAGTGGGTCCAGGAAGGACTTGGGTGGTCTTATGCAGGTGGCCTGTTCTATTACTAGCCTCCTCCTAGTTTCCTTTTCTGCCTCCCTTTCTTTCTCCTTCCCTTCACTGGCTTCCTGCCCTGCCTTATCCTATCCTTCCCTGCCAGGAGGTAAATAGTTAATGCTGGATTGCTTAAGTGGCTGGAAAACTGTCAGGGAATGTTGAAAATGAGGATCATTTGACCTCTGGTCACAGTCCTGAAACCAAGCAGTATTGAAGCAGCCACAACTCCCCAAATTTCATTCCCTCAGAAATAAATGGTAATAATACAGATTCTGTGAGTTAGGTCATTTGAGGTACCTTTATTGAAAATGATGCAGAGTTTTGCCCATTTAGAAGTTACAGACATGAGAGTTTTGGTAGCACGTACAGGAAGCAATAGAAAACAACACTTTTATTTACAAGTATGGCATCTGTTTATGTATGTGAAGCAGATGAAGCAGAATTTTAAGAAAAATGAAAACTATCAAAAAATAAACATGCATTTTCTTCTGGAAAATACATGTTTGAGAAGGGTAGTGGGAAGACTATTGGGCAATGTTTTGGGAGTGGGGAAGACTATCGGGCAACTTGCTATTTTATTCTTTTTAAAAATGCTGCAATGTCTGGTGTCTGTTATTGGCAAATTGTATCCTTCCAGGACTTCTTACTAAACATGAGAAATGGAAGATTCTGCGTCGTTTTAAACTTACCGCACTTCAGAACTTTGGAATGGGAAGGAGGTCAATGGCTGAGCGGATATTGGAAGAAATTCACTGTTTGGTGGAGAAGATAGCAAGCTTTGAAGGTAGTATCAGGTTGCATGAGGTTATATTTATTTATTTACATAATTATGTCCCGCCTTTATATGTTTAAAGTACTGTATATAATGTTCCTGCCTCTATTTTCCTCACAACAGTACTGTGAGGTAATTATTATGTTTATTTATCAGTTCCAAAACAAGTATTTGGCTTTTGTTGAGTTAGTATTCGGACCTTCTGATCATACTATTGAAGGAAACTTATGAACAATTAAAAAGTAGACTAAAGTATGGACTTTTGGTTTGAGCTTCTTCAGCGACAGACCGAAACCTCCTCTCTGCAAGGTTTCGATCCGTGCTCGCTGTTGGAGCGCCCCGAGCCGGCCACCCCATAGAGGTGGTGAAGAAGGGGGAGACTGCCTGCAGGGTTGAGGAGAGCTGCATCTCTCCTCCCCAGCTGGCCATTACTCCCTTTCCTGAAGGTGGTTGTAGCGGTGGTCAGAAATGGCCACCACAAAGAAGAACTCGACCAGAAAAGAATGTGCAGGAGGAAGATAAGAAGAGAAAGTTTTGGTCGACCGGGTCAAACAGCAAAAGCAACAAATAAGGTACCCTGGAATTGAAACTATTAAAAAAAACAATAACATTGTTCCCTAAGAAGATTTTTAAGCTGCGAAGAAGAGAGAAAAGGGAAAAGATCTCTGGATTTTTGGTAATTGCATTTGAATGACTAAAATCAAGTGGGTGGTTGTTTAAAACTGTTTAAAATGGCTCCACTTTTAGAAGAACTGAAAATGGATCTTAGAAAGTACAAAGAAGATGCACAAGAAGGGAGAGGTTCTTTTGGCTTCGTATTTCAGTTCTTAGAAATGGAGGTTTGGAACTATGAGAAACAACAAGAAATGCCTGCAGAGCAAGAAGATTGTGACAAAGAAGACGCCATCTTTAATGAATAGTATAAGATATGGAATAGAACACAAAAAGGAGCATGAAATTGAGTTTTGTGTCTGTATAAGAAGTTCAATCCGGGACCATGCTATTATCAAAAAGATGTTTTACTTGCATTTTGTATGTGTGAAAACCACCAAATATTGATTTGGATTTCTCTAATGTTCATTTATTTCCCATTTTGTTAATTGATAAAAATAAACTATTAACACCTATTTCTGAAAGCATTAATTTCATTCTTAACAATTGTCTAACACTTTTGCACAGTATTTTAGCCATTGAGCCCCCACACCTATGTTTGTATGTGTGTGCACATGTGTACAATATATACATTGGTTGGTTTATTTAAAGGCTCTACAGTATAATTGTCATTGCAGGTATAGAGTTTTTTTCCAAAGTAATGTAATTCTTTCCTGGGCAACATAGCAAGATTTCAACTCATTCTGAAAGCCTTTGTGAAAAAGTAGAACTCCGCCAGAAGACATTGGATCCACAGAATCTTTGTGACTATGTTGACTGCTTACTTAGCAGGTTCAAGAAGGTATATATTCAGAGTTGTTATTGGAATTTTGCTGTACAATTTTAAAAATATTGGAAAAAAACTGAATTTAAAATAAAATTTATATTTACATTTATTCCTATCCCTGATATTTGTGTTTTTATCTTATTTTCTGGCTGTGGTGGCAACTGCTAAAAAAGACACACAAAAAACCTCTCATGTTATGATTTCCTGAGTAAGCTGAGCCCTGTGAAAGCTTTACTCAGTTCCTTAACACACCAACTTAAGTAAAACAGCTTAAATTATATGTTTCAGATGTTTTGGATATATGGCAGGGTTAACTTTTTCATAGCTTGTGATATATAATGTATTGTGTTCTATCGCCAGAACAAAGTAGACTGGAGACCGGAGTTGAAATCAGCTCTTTATTTATAGTCAGTAAATTCAACTAAACTCGAGCCACAGCAGCCTCTTTTATAGCGGCTGCTCGTGGCTTGCAACCAATGGCATCATTTTAAACCTCCCGCCATTTAGGTGGCCAATCATAATACGTTGTTAACCACCAATTGCTAGGTGGTAGTGATTGTCCAATCGGAACATAGTATTACAAGTATGCAAATGTCTATATACAACACCCCTCCCCTCTTGGTATGGTCCAACTTTACGGGATGTAGTCACGCAAATAGGCAGGGCTTTTATGGGTCCTACTTGACCTGTGCAGCACAGTCTCTGTGTTGCCTTCTATTGGTTTGGATTGGATCAATGTTTCTCCTGTCCTTCTCTCCAGAACCTCCTGGAAGGGTGAGTAAGCCATGCTGCTCCCATCAGGCCTTGTTAGGTTGGTTGAGTGGGCTTTGCCACTCCCTTCTGGCTTACCTGGGCAGGTAGAGTCGGTTCGGCTGCTTCTTCCCTGGTTCTCCTCCAGCTTCCTTCTTTCGAACTCGCCTATTGGTAAGTAGTTTTTATTTGTTCTTGGGCTTTCTGTTGCTGGTTCGTGGCCTGTTTTTAATCGTGTTAAAGGAGGCTCTTCCCTTTCTTTATTATTTAATGGTTCCCTGCCCTCTCTGGTTTTATTATCACTTATTGGCTGTTGTATATGGTTTTGCTCTATGTTTTGGGGTGTATCGGTGTTGCGTTCGAGGTTTCGAGACCGTAGTTGGTCTATGTGCCTTTTCCAGGTTCTGCCATCCATTGTTTCCAATCAGTACGACCGGGGGCCTGTTATTTGCATTATCGTGGCTGGTAACCGCAATGGGTCGCCAGTAAGATTTTTCGCATATACAGGTCGCCTGGTATAAACGTGCGGTACTTACTGGAGGAGTCTGGTGGCTTCTCAGGGTTGTAGGTGGGGTGTAGTCTGTCCAAATATATTAGCAATTTTCTGCCCATTAAAAGTTCAGCTGGACTCTTGTTTGTTGATGTGTACGGCGTTATATGTTGAATTGTGACCATTGTATTTATTTTGTCTTGCATGTCACCCCTTCAATTTTTCTAATGCTTCTTTCGTGTATCGAACTATGCGTTCTGCCCATCCGTTTGATGCCGGGTGAGCTGGTGCTGTCAGGGCATGTCTTATGCCTTGTTCTGCGAGGAATTGTTCAAAAGCTAAAGCTGTGAACTGTGGGCCATTGTCTGAGACTAACATGTCTGGTAGCATCCTGGAGTGTGAAGAGTTTTCTTTTTTTCGTATAAAGTTTATGTCAGTTTTGAAGACTTGAACAAACAAAACATCATTGAACATTAGAGATCTTGCTACCAAGGCAGTGTAAAGTGATTGTTTTATATCATCCTTTCTCTAATCCATTTGTTCCAGTGTAGACATAAATTCCCTTTAACAAATTTCATTGTTCTCTTTACTCTTATTCTGGATGTTCAATCATCCTTATGTTATATTTCCGGCTCTGACATTTACAATTGTTCCTCATCTGGCATTCCTCTGACTTTTATTAATTCTCAGTTAAGCATACACACACAAACCAAAAAACATAAAACTTTTCTTTAGTTTCGGGTTTTTGTATGGTTTTAAGTTCATGCTTTTGCTTGTATACCATTACCTATCTTGTTTCAGCATTCTATATCTTCTATATAACTCCTCCCGTTTCCCTCTTCTTAATTCTATTTTATATATTTCATCTTGCTTTCAAGTCAATATTTTTATACCTTTTGTCCATTTTTTCATTTAGCATCTATCTCATTCCCAATATTAAAAGGATAATTTCTCCTGAAATCACTAATCAGAGTGTGATGCTTTCTATAATTCCCTAAATTGACCATCGTGACATACTTGGGGATCCCAATCTGATTCTGCTTAGTACATTCTACTATTTCAAAACAGATACCACAATAATAAATCTATAATAACATCAGGTATTCATTAAACTCTATACTGGATTAAACTAATAGGTTCTTTCTTTCAATATTTTTATTAAAACTTAAGGTCATTCATTATTAAACATTTTGCATTGTACTTTTATATTTTAATCTTTTATTGATCTTATAAAATTCTAATTTTCTATTTTTAATACAAATACAAATACTACAATACTATCATGTGTGCTTTGCAGAATCCTTTTGAAAAAAAATCATACATTACCCTTTTAGTCCCTGGAATTTTTTTCTTTTTTTCATCTTGCTTTATTCCTTTGTAACTCTTTCCCCTTTCCTTTGCTTTCTTGGCCTCGGCCACCATAGACTTTTACCCTCCTCTCCAAACCTCCGCCTTCTTGGCTTAACCTCTATTGTAAATTAATGCGTCCCTTTGCTTTCTAGCATTATGTTTTTTTGCATCTTATTTTTCTCTTTCTTAGATATTTTTTTTTAACCTAGGTGTCCTTCCTTTCCCTCCTCTCTTTCTCCTTGCTTTTCTTAATCAAGCTTTTTAGATCATTAAAATGGCTGCCCTCTGCTTCTTCCTGTTGTTGAATACTACACAGCAGCCATTTCAATCAAAGAAGGGGACCCTACGTCCTTTTAGCTTCCTTTTATTTTTTCCATATTGTTTTTGTTCATCAGAGATAGAGCCATGCTGAACTTTCTTCTTCTTTCTTTATCCTGTTCTTGTTATTTAGCCAATGCAAAATATGTGTTATAACTAGTCAATTCCCAATGCCCAAAGTCATCAAACAGTCCAGGCAAAACACAAACTTCTTCCTTTGCAGTGTCTCTTCCTGGATTGAGCTTTAGGGAAAAAAGCCCAATCTGTATTTTTAAATCTTTTTGCAATTAGCTTCTGGACTCTTAATCTTCAGGGTATCTCCTCTGCAAAGTCTTAATATAATTTTTTTCCCAGGCTGGCCTTCATAGTCACCACAGGGCTTTAAATTTTATCTTTTGTTAGAAAGCAGATTTTCCCATCTGGCATGGTCGATTGGCTCTAGCATCCCTTGAGCGATGAGTTTGTTCAGTTGCTCATCAATTTTTGGCTTTAACGCAAAGGGAACGCATCTGGCCATTAATCAAATGAGAGCTATGTTCGGGTTTAGGCTAAATGAGATAGGGGTCCCACAGTACTTGCCTAGCGTCCCGTTGAATATGTCCTGGAACTCCTTCATCAGGCTTCTTTCCCAGTCTGTTTCAGTGACACTGTTGATTCCTGTCACTTTGATCCCCAAAGGCGTGAACCATTCTAAACCAAGCAGGCTAGGGCGGTCTCGGTCGACGATTGTCAATGGGAGGACCTTGGTATGTTTCTTGAATTTTATTTTAAAATGTCCCAGTCCAATTACCGGAATTGTATTGCCTTGGTAATCTTTTAATGTCAGGCTTTGCTCTTCGAGTTCTTTTCTTCGTATGTCTAGTATCAAGTTTTTTATTGTATTCCATGATACGATTGACAGGTATGAGCCTGAGTCCACTTTCATTTCACATGGCTCCCCTTCTATTTTTATGGTTATGTGAACCTTCTTTGCATCTGTTGCTCTGGCACTTCCAATGATAATTATTTGGTGTGTTTCTTCCTTCTCGTTGAGTCATTGACTTCTATTTTCTCGGCTCCAGCGACTTCCGGTTTGTCTCTCCTTAGTCCTGTGTGTGTGTGTGTGTGTGCTGCCTCGTCTTTTAGGACTATAGTTCTTTTTGTTTCAGCAGACCCTTGCAATATGCCCCCGTTTTTCACAGAGCCTGCAGATGGCGTCCAAGAAATGGCACTCCGAACGCGGGTGATTTCTTCCGCATCCGGCACACTGAAACTCAGGTTTTCTTCCTCTTTTTTCACGCCAGTTCCGTTCTGACTGGAGCCTATTTAGCTCTTCATCTTCGTCCTCAGTATCAGTTGAGGAATCAATGTCTTCATAGTGGGTGGTTGCGGTAGTGTGTTTCTGGTTACCTTCCGTTTTCTGTTCTCTGTTCTGGCTTGGGCTGTTGGTCGTGTTCATTTGTCGCATTGTAGCCGCTGATTTCTTTGCCACTTCAGCTGTGGTTGCTTCAGCGATGGCTTCATTTACGGTGATGTTGGGTTGATTTAGTAGTTTGCTCTGTAGAGTAGTATCTCTTAATCCGAGGACCATGCGATCTCTCATGGCTTCGTCCATGTTGAGGAATTCGCATGCTCCTCCAATGTCCCTTAGTGTTGCTATGAAGTCCCCAATACTCTCGCCTTCTTGTTAATCCCGTTTATAAAATTCATGTCTTCGAATGAGGTTGGAAACAACAGGCACGTAATGGGCTCTCAGCATCCGGTTCAGGTCTGGCCATGCCATCTGTTTGACATCGTGCAGTTTCACCAATGTTTTCAACATTTTAAAAATGATCGGTCCACAATACGTCAGGAATACGGCTCTCTTCCTCTGGTCAGTGATTCCTTGTAGTTCGTTACTTTCCAGGAACATCAGGAACCTGTCAATATATGATTCCCAGTCTTCTTCGGCTGGGTTGAACAATGCAGGTGGCGAGTTGTTGCCGGCCATCTCAATTTCTCGGCTTTCGTTGCCATGTACTTACAGTCATTGTCCACTCGATCCCACCCTCGTCGCTAGTGTCCTATCTCCAGAAAAAAGTAGACTGGACACCGGAGTTGAAATCAGCTCTTTATTTACAGTCAGTAAATTCAACTAAACTCGAGCTGCGGCAGCCCCTTTTATGGCGGCTGCTTGCAGCTCGCAACCAATGGCATCATTTTAAACCTCCCACCGTTTAGGTGGCCAATCATAATACATGGTTAACCACCAATCGCTAGGCAGTAGTGATTGTCCAATCGGAACGTAGTATTACGAGTATGCAAATATCTATATATAACATATGGAATGGTCAGGCACTTTTTGATAAAGTTGCATGGTATCCATTTGGGTGGAAGATGTTATAAAGGTGGCGTTTTCTGCTTCAGTGTGTTTGTTCTCATATGGGTAATGTTCTTACACAATTCACAATCTTGTGGGAGGTTAACAAAAAAAAAAGGGAAGGTGACAGAAAGAAAGATTGGTTCTAGAAATGAAGCATTTGGTCAGTGGTTGAATGTCTTGGTAATACAGGGCTAACTGGTGGACTTTCCTGTGCCACCTGCTCCTGTTCTTCCACCTCCTCCTGTGCCTGTTCTACTACTTCCTCCTGTTCTTCCTCTTTAATGGCTATTTGTGGTTTACTTATTTTATCTTTAGGGACTAATTGGGTGTCAATAATAACATCATTGCTGGATTCCTGTTCCAGTTTATCCCACCCAACATGCTCTAGATATTTTGCACTAGCACTACAATAAACATAAGCTGTGCCTTGATCCCAGAATCTAAATGATCTATGGTTGGCCTCTTAACCCACAAAAAATAACTTCTTAGCTCTATGTTGCCTTTTCAGTCTTACTTGTGAGGGAATATGCACCCATGCTGGAGCTCCAAATGTGTGTAGGTAACTTAAATTTGGTTTTCTGCCATGTCAAAGAGTGAATGGCAATTCACCAGTTGTTGTGTTAACTACATTGTTCAAAACATGATTACTATACATTATGGCCTCACCCCACAGTGTTTCAGGTCAACCTGAGTCAGATAACATAGTACAAACGATGGCTTGTAATGTTTGCCCTGTCCGTTCTACAAACAAGTTATGTTGTGGTCTGTAAGGTACAGAACGTTTATGCTCAACACCAGCCAATTTCAACATAGTTTGCAATCTTTGTTAACAAACTCAGTCCCATTATCAGTAACTAAAGTAATTACTTTACTTTTCATTTTTCTCTCAGCAAACCTTAGCCAGTTAAAGAAATGTTGGAATGTTTCTTTTGTTTTTCATGAGATAGCAGAAACCATGTAATGAGTAATGGTCTATAATACTCAAAATATAACAGGCACCTCCTAGACTTGGTTTCTTAGGACCAATTATGTCAGCAAACACAACCTCTAAAGGTTCTTTGGTCTTAAACCCATTTAGTCTGTTTGTTGGAGTAACCTTACTTTGCTCCTGGCTACAAGCATTGCAGTTTAAATACTTGCTACATGGTTTCAATTTTACTCCCTCCGCCAAATTAACAGTTTGTTTGAGCATTTTGAAATTAATGTGCCCCAGACATCTATGCAGTAAATGTATACATTCATCATGTGGCTTAATATTGTTATAAACTGAGTTAGCCATCTTCAACTGGTCATCATGTATCACATATAAATCATTCTCTAAATTAGCAGTAACACTTTTACCCTCTTTCTCTATTATTCAGTTATCTCCCCTAAAGGTTACTACATAACCAAGATTAACTAAAACCCTTACTGATAATAATTTAAATTTCAGTTTAGGTATATATAACATAGTTAAATGTTTGTTTATACAAGAACAATATGCAATATCTTCACCTGATGCTTTAATCTTCCATCCATTTGCCAATGATACATGTTGTTTATTCGTGGACATCTTTACAAACCTTTTTCTATCTTTAGTGTTGTGATTGGAAGGACCAATCCTGTTAGGAACTTTGAATCTGATGACTGTTAGATCGTGGATTGACGTCAGAACCAGGAAACGTTAATCTGATGGGCAAGCCAGTTAATTAGCACGTTGCCTTAATGGGTATAAAAGGACACAGCTGAGCTAGTGCCTTTCGCCAGGAACAAAATGACTGTTTGAATTTCAAAAGGGAGTCCTAACAGTTTTGCCTGCAGTTTTGAATGAGGACGTTACTTCCTTCAGTTTGATTTGATTGTGGAATGGCTGCTTTCCGTTTGTTCATTTGAATTTCCAAGAGGGGACATAACATTATTGTTCCTGGCCCCAAACAAACCACCTTTCAGGTAAGATGGATTTAAAAATCAACTCTAGTGTGTGACGAGTCGAGAGGAATACGTTTGCAGCGTCTTTGTGAGACCAGAAAAGTTTGTTTTGCCTGATAGAGTCCGGGAAGTCTGCCAAAAAACTGGATAATTTCCGTTTAGCCTGACAGAGTCCGGGAAGTCTGCCAAAAGACTGGACAACTGTGCTAATTTATTTCTTTTGAATTCGGTTTTGTTTACATGGACTATTTTGGATTTTGAAACCTTGTTTGCTCAGTTAAGAATATCAGTGAGACATTACATTTTTTGCTTTCAAGCCTGAAAAACAAACCATGTTTAAATCAAGATGGATACAAAAAAACTGCAGAACCTGGTGGAACAGCAGCAACAACAGATAAACCAGCTGTTACAAAGTAACCAGACTCTCCAAAACCAGGTAACCCAGTTGCTGAGTCATATTACAAGTCTGCAAACTTCTGCTGCTCCTTCAGCCCCTCCCTTGAGGAAAAGCCCGGTATCCATGCCGGAGAAGTTTTCAGGACAAATAGACATGTTTCCGGCATTTCTTGGGCAGTGTCAATTATTTATGTCCTTGAGGCCTGAAGACTTTCCAAATGATTGGGCCAGGACGGGATTCATTCTCAGCCTTTTATCTGGGCAGGCTGCTAAATGGGCTACTCCCTTGTTAATTCAAGATAGCCCATTATTGGATAACTTTCAGGGTTTTCTGCAACAAATAAGGGTTATGTTTGAAAACCCAATTAAAAGTCAAACTGTGACCAGACGTTTATGGGACATTAGTCAGGGGAAACGTTCCCTTCAGGAATACGTTGCAGAATTTCGGTTGCTGTGTTTGGACTCCAACTGGAACGAACCGGCTCATATGGCTGCATTCCAGGAAGGCTTGTCTGATGCCATCAAAGATGAGCTGGTCCATGCAGAGAGGGCTTTAACTTTGGACGCATTGATAGTTCAGTGCTTACGAATTGAAGCTCGTTTACTGCAACGTGGATGCAAACGGCTCGGTATGGAACCATCTTCGTTCTCTCGTGCACAACCCATGCCACCGAGAGTTTTCCAACCCACGGTTAATGTTGAGGAGCCGATGGAGTTAGGTGCACTCCGCCCTCGCTTAACAGCACAGGAACATTCGAGATAGTTCCAGGAAGGCTTGTGCCTTTATTGCGGGGGTCTGGGACATTTTGTAAATTCCTGCAAATGGAGAGGGACCCACAGACCTGTACCTGAAACCATTCTTGGTTCGTCGGGAAAACAGGGTAGACCTGACCTTAAGGAGGCCCTAGGTCTGGTACGTTTCACATCTAGGCCCCGCACTGAATCTGTTACAGATACTACAGTGGTTGGAATTTATGATTCACGATGGAAAAAGGGACGATTCCAGTACTTTGTGGGAAGATTAGAAAATGAAACGGAGATTCGTTATTGGCAGGATGTGGCCAAGGTACATGCTCCAGACCTTGTTCGAAGATATCATGCAGAATTCCCTTCAAAACCACATCCTGAACGTAAGACTCGGGGGAAGGGCCCTGAGGTGGGGGATAGTGTTGTGATTGGAAGGACCAATCCTGTTAGGAACTTTGAATCTGATGACTGTTAGATCGTGGATTGATGTCAGAACCAGGAAACGTTAATCTGATGGGCAAGCCAGTTAATTAGCACGTTGCCTTAATGGGTATAAAAGGACACAGCTGAGCTAGTGCCTTTCACCAGGAACAAAATGACTGTTTGAATTTCAAAAGGGAGTCCTAACAGTTTTGCCTGCAGTTTTGAATGAGGACGTTACTCCCTTCAGTTTGATTTGATTGTGAAATGGCTGCTTTCCGTTTGTTTGTTTGAATTTCCAAGAGGGGACATAACACTTTAGTAATGCATTGTGATGCTCCACTATCAACAACCCACAAATCATGATTTAGAGTAGAATTGCTAGACATAGCTAAACTAACATTCTTCTTGGCCTTCTGGTGATTAACCAGTATTCTGTTGTTTTCCCTTTTTACAGAATTTAACTATATGTCCCCTAGCCCCACAAGAAAAACATTTCCTAACAGTATAGGCAGTTGAACACAAATCCTCTTCTTGTGGTTGTTCCTTTTTCAGTTGGTCCCTATTCAGCCGTCTTCTTGCTTCCTCTAACAATCTTCCCAGTCAATGTCAGTTCATCTCTGGGCAGGACTTCCAGTGAAGATACATAATCATCATAACTTTTATCCAATGAGGAAAGAATGATGTAAACTTGATGCAGCTCTGAAAATATCAGTTCCTTTTTATGTAGCTCTTGAAAAGTTCTTTTCATGAAGTTTAAATGAGCTAACATATCTCCATCTGTCAGAAGATGTGCTCTAAACAGTTTACATGTAAGATGTATGTGTGCACCTACACTGTCGTGAACATAAATCCTCTTCAAATTCTCCCAACACCTAGCAGCAGACTCTTCTCCACGAATATGGACTAGCTGCTGGTCACTCAGTTTTAGTCCAATTATACAAAGAGCTCGTTCGTTGTTCTGTTTAAAGTCAGCAAGCTTCTTGGCCTCGTCCTCATTATTTGGATCCCAAGCATTTATATCCAGTGGATTTTGAACTACAGCCCATAACCCTTCTCTACGCAGAAGTAGACTGCACTTCATAGACCAGGAAACATAGTTTGTTCCATCAACTGGGTTATCAGTGATAGACTTGTTGAAGTGTATTGTGTCATATTTATCAGGATAATAACCCACAATTAAATAGTAAACAGCTGTCTGTATACAATACTGTGCATTCACACTAACTCTTAGTTATCTGAGCCAGGTATGGCCTGGACCCATAACCAGTGTTGAGGTAATTCCCCGTTAGGATAATGAGCACATACAGGGAGACGTATTTGAGAGTAGTGTTTGAATAATACACACACAGCACACAGATATACTGTACAGTAAATGTAGGTTTTTTTTACTTTCAATAAAGGTTTAAGCAAAGTTCAAAACAAGCAGTCCAAAGTCATTCACAGGTAAGGCAGTCAGTTTTTAGTCCAGGAATAATCCAATAACAAAGTCCAGTATCATAAACAGTTCAGTATCAGACTTACATCAAATCCATGAATATCAGTCAGTTAGAAGGAATGGCAATATTCTCCAACAGAAGGAAACAGAGACTCACTCACTTCTGAGACTAAGACAACCCAGGTTTCTGGCTCCATCTTATGGCTGTTTGAGAAACCACATCCAATTACACTTTTAGGATTCTATTAAAGAGACAGTATTAAAATGTCTATCCTGGTTTATATATTGTCCAACCCAAATAGCTGTTAGGTGACTTACATTCCTAACAAAAAGGATGATCACATGCTCCAAAGTGAAAAGAGAAGACCAAAAAGAGCTTATATGCTGAGACTGCCTGGGTTTTATAACCTTTGTTAGAGTTTGTATTCTGATTGGTTGTTAGACTCCCATGGGGCCGTGCAGGGGCAACTCTGTAGGCTGTCCTGAGTTCCAGGCTTGGTTGAGCCTTGTTGGATGATGATGCACTGAAAGGGCTTTTGGGCAATTGCTATAGTGTCACCTGAAGATCTTTGTTATGTAAAGTATTCTGCCCCAAGCCTTAATGGCCCACCCATTAACAAAGGTGGGGGTGAGCTTCTGCTTCTGAGGTGAGTTTCTGCTCTTGAGTTTCTACTCATTTTAGGGGAAATATTCTGCCTTATTAATATTTCCTAAGATATTTTAATTTTATAGGAGAGGGTTGGGTGCTAACTTCCTACAATAGGAAAGACACGTTTCTCGTGTGTTTACATGAAAAGATTGTGCAAAAGAGGTTTCTTCTGGGGCTCAAAGAATAAATTTCCCAGAGGTAAGTGATCATAGTTTTTTTCTACTAGAATTCATCTATACAACATACACAATAGTAGAAATCTAGCGTATGCTGTTGTTGTCTATTTGTAATTAAATGCAAATAAAAACAGTTTCCCATGGATGTATTTTGTACATAGATTCTTATTTGAACCATGGAACATGAATAACATTTCTAACAGTAGGGAAACTAACAGATAAGGACATTGCATTTACTCTTCTTTTCTTCCTAGAAAAGATTGTAGCTCAAACCACTTAGAAACTATTTTTATGGAGCTGATGCAAGATAGATAACCTATTAATCTTAGTTTCTACAGAAAACTAATAAAGTGTGACAACTATGCATTGATGTTTGGCAACAGTATTTAACAATGATTGTTCTATTTAAGGATGTTATCAACACTCAAGCAAAGATGCTTTTAGAAATGACAAACCTGAAGAACAGCTGTCCTCAAAGCTTGTTAAAACTTTTCCTAACCTTACTTCATGATTTAACAATTTAAAAATATGTATTTTAAATAATTTTTCCCTTTTAAAGAAAAAGCACCGATTCCACCCATGCTTTTTACAATTTTGCAAACAACAAACTAAAAATCTCAAGATCCATCCCACCCCTGAAAGGACCTAATGGTAAAGACTGCAACGACGACACCATTAAAGCAAACCTCTTTAATACATTCTTTGGCTCAGTATTTGTAAACCGCAATGGATCATGCCCAGTATTTCCTAGTTGAACCACAAATAAATACAATGATCTAATACATATTGATTTTACAGAAGACAATGTTGAAAAAGCACTACGCAATCTAAAACCATCTCTATCTACTGGATCGGATGTAATATATGCCTTCTTCCTAAACAAGCTATCCACTGCCATAGCCGAACATCTAAGCATAATCTTTGAAAAATATTTCAGGACCAGCTCCTTGCCAAAACTATGGTCACAAGCCACAGTCATCCCCATCTTCAAAAAGGGAGACCCCAGCCTAGTTGAAAATTACATGCCAATCTCTTTATGCTGCGTCACCTGTAAAGTCATGGAATCAATTAATAACCAATCCATTATCCTCCACTTAGAGACAAACAACCTAATAAACAATTTGGTCTCAGAAAAAAACCCTATTCTGTAATCTACAACTCTTACACTGCAAAAACATATGGACTACACAACTCAATCAGGGCAAAGCAATAGATGCAATCTACATAGATTTCTGTAAAGCCTTCAATTCAGTGGTACATGACAAACTACTTCTAAAACTAAAATCTTATGGTATCTCTGGACACCTGCATAACTGGATAGAAGCATTCCTTGTTAAACAGACAACAAATGGTCAAAATTGTGAGCGTCCTATCAAATTCTGTACCTGTCAACCCCCAAAGGCAGTGTTCTAGGCCAACTCTCTTCATACTCTACATAAATGACCTCTGTGGTCATATTAAGAGCAACTGCATTCTCTGCATACAAGAGCACACACTAGGTTAACCGCACCAAACTTGATTGCAGGAAATACAACTTCAGCAACAGAGTGGTCAATGTCTGGAATACTCTACCTGACTTTGTGGTTTCTTCCCCAAACCTCAAAAACTTTAACCTTAGACTGTCTACTATTGACCTCACCCCTTTCCTAAAAGGTCTGTAGGGGGCGTGCATAAATGCACCAACGTGCCTACCGTCCCTGTCCTATTGTTTCTTTTATTTTTCTTATATGTATTAATTTCATGTATTCATAACTATGTTTATCCTTATAGCTATTATCTTGTAAGTGATTGACAAATCAAATCAAATCAATCAATCAATCAATCAATTAGTAGCCTCTGTGTTTCTTAACATCCTTGCTGCCCTGTTACAGGTCAAGAGGTTTTGTGCCTTTTATTTCAATTGTGGCAACTTACTGTGAATTGAGGAAGTCTGTAGTGATTCTCAGTCATCCAGGTCATGGTTATCCCGATAAGGTACATTTTCAAGAGGCAATTGGACTTTCTTGTTTTTTTGTTGGAAGATGTTTTGCTTCTCATCCAAGAAGCTTCTTCAGCTCTGACTGGATGGTGAGGAAATGAAGGATTAATATATTTTGCAGACAGCTGTTTTTTTTTTTATTATTCTTTCAGAGAGTTGTTGAGGCCACATGGAGGTTTATCTGTATCCTCAGGATCATTTGAGTAGTGCTCCTGGTTCCTATAGTCTGCAATTTTTCTGGAAATCCATTCATTTTCCCACATCATTCAAAGGATGGTCATCCCACATGGCATAGCTAAAAGTCTGTGAATTGACAAATGATCTATTAACCACCAAATTAATTTGGAATTTTGGAACAACAAGCAAAAATGAAACCTGGAGTTTTGCAGAAATTTTAACCTTGAAACATAATGGTTTGGAACTGTAGGAAGTTAGCACCCACACCTCTCCTAGAAAATTGAAATATCCTAAGAAATATTAAAAAGGCAGAATATTTCCTCTAAAAAGAGTAGAAACTCAGAAGCAGAAACTCACCTCAGAAGCAGAAGCTCAACCCCACCTTTTTTAAGGTCTGGGCCAGAACACTTTACATAACAAAGATTTCCAGGTAAAGCTATAGTAATTGCCCAAAAGCCCTTTCAGTGCATCATCATCCAGCAAGGCTCAACCAAGCCTGGAACTCAGGACAGCCTACAGAGTTGCCCCTGCATGGCCCCATAGGAGTCTGACAACCAATTAGAAAAAAGCTTCAATTCAAATCTCAGCAAAGGTTATAAAACCCAGGCACTCTCAGCATATCAGCCCTTTCTTCATCATTTCCTTCATCTTGAAGCATGTGATCATCCTTTTTCACTTTGGAGCTTCAAGCCATGTGGTCCTGTCCACCATTAAACCTTCCAAACAGCCTCCATGTTTCCAGTGTCTTTTTCTCCACATGGAACTGAACCCAGAAAGATATTTCTTCCAACAGAACCATAAACCTCACTTCAAATAACTGGAAATTTCTACAGGATGGCTTCAGATCACACTAGAAGTTGGGTTGCCCTCAGTCATATCACAACACTATTTTTGCTAAATTGTTCCTTATTACAAAGTCTCATATTAAAATATAAAAAGAAGGGATAGATTTTATATTTGCATATTGCAGTTATAAGCAATAACAGATTGTTCTACTTTTTTTCTTCTAATTCCAGAGGGTTTAAAATGAATCAAATTGAATTGAATAAACGTTATCATGTTTCTGTGCCAGTGGCGGTATTCTACCAGTTCGGCCCAGTTCAACTGAGTCAGTAGCACCGATGAGCAGTGGAGACAGAACCAGTTCTCTCCGACACTGTGCTGTTGAGCCCATCCGACCAGGCTCTCATACTAACCTTTATTCCCTGCTTTTGAAGCACAGCTGCTTTACGCGGCACAGCAGATTGCTGCACAGTGGCTGCTGAAGTGACAGGGAGAGCGCAGGATTGCAGGAGGTGAGTCAGAAAGCATCTGTGCCTGTGCAAAGTGCATGTTTGGTATGTGCACATGCGCAAAGTGTGTGCATGTACACAAAGCATGCCCACCAAACCAGTGATAAAATTTTTTGAAATGCACCACAGTACACAATGGGACATATTAAAATGAAGTTCCAATGCGCTGCTCTTCAAACAGAAAAAGAAAGAGGAAAAAAAAGCCACCAAGCAATGTCACCACTCCAAGGATAAGAATAATAATGAGAATAATAATACACTGCTTAAAAAAAATAAAGGGAACACAAAATAAGACATCCTTGATCTGAATGAATGAAATATTCTTCTTAAATACTTCATTCATTACATAGTTGAATGTGCTGACAACAAAATCACACAAAACTTATCAATGGAAATCAAATTTAGCAACCCATGGAGGTCTGGATTTGGAGTTACACTCAAAATTAAAGTGGAAAAAACACTACAAGCTGGCCCAACTCTGATGTAATGTCCTTAAAACAAGTCAAAATGAGACTCAGTAGTGTGTGTGGCCTCCACGTGCCTGTATGACCTCCCGACAATGCCTGGGCAAGCTCCTGATGAGGTGGCAGATGAGAGATCTCCTCCCACACCTGGACTAAAGCATCCCCCAACTCCTGAACAGTCTGTAGTGCAACGTGGCATTGGTGGATGGAGTGAGACATGATGTCCCAGATGTGCTCAATTGGATTCAGGTCCGGGGAATGGGCGGGCCAGTCCATAGCATCAATGCCTTCATCTTGCAGGAACTACTGACACACTCCAGCCACATGAGGTCTAGCATTGTCGTGCATTAGGAGGAACCCAGGGCCAACCGCACCAGCATATAGTCTCACAAAGGGTCTGAGGATCTTATCTTGGTACCTAATGGCAGTCAGGTGACATCTGGCTAGCACATGGAGGGCTATGCAGCCCCCTAAAGAAATGCCACCCCACACCATTACTGATCCACTGCCAAACCGGTCATGCTGGAGGATGTTGCAGGCAGCAGAACGTTCTCCACAGCATCTCCAGACACTGTCACGTCTGTCACATGTGCTCAGTGTGAACCTGCTTTCATCTGTGAAGAGCACAGGGCATTAGTGGTGAATTTGCCAGTCTTGGTGTTCTCTAGCAAATGCCAAACGTCCTGCACGGTGTTGGACTGTAAGCACAACCCCCACCTGTGGATGTCGGGCCCTCATACCACCCTCATGGAGTCTGTTTCTGACTGTTTGAGCAGCCACATGCACATTTGTGACCCGCTGGAGATCATTTTGCAGGGCTCTGGCAGTGTTCCTCCTGTCGCTCCTTGCATAAAGGCAGAGGTAGCAGTCCTGATGCTGGGTTGTTGGCCTCCTCCACGTCTCCTGATGTACTGGCCTGTCTCCTGGTAGTGCCTCCATGCTCTGGACACTACGCTGACAGACACAGCAAACCTTCTTGCCACAGCTTGCATTGATGTGCCATCCTGGATGAGCTGCACTACCTGAGCCACTTGTGTGGGTTGTAGACTCTGTCTCATGCTACCACTAGAGTAAAAGCACCACCAGCATTCAAAAGTGACCAAATCATCAGCCAGAAAGCATATGAACTGAGAAGTGGTCTGTGGTCACCACCTGCAGAACCACTCCTTTATTGGGGATGTCTTGCTAACTGCCTATGCTTTCCACCTGTTGTCTATTCCATTTGCACAACAGCATGTGAAATTGATTGTCAGTCAATGTTACTACCTAAGTGGACAGTTTGATTTCACAGAAGTGTGATTGACTTGGAGTTACATTGTGTTGTTTAAGCATTCCCTTTATTTTTTTGAGCAGTGTATAATCACAGTGTATATCGCATTCTATTTTGAACACATAGTGAAAAAAGGGTCTTGAGAATTTGCAAGGTTTATACTATATGTACAAAGCTATTATAGAATCTAGTTGTTCTGCTTCAGACACCATGAAACCTCTTTCCAGAAGGTAACAATAAAAAGCAATTATGATGTGTAGAGCCCCTAACAATACTGTGGACCCTGGTCAAGCAGCAGTGCTCATATGCCATGTCCTATATAGTGGCTAAGACACTTAGCTTGTCAATCAGAAAGGTTGGCAGTTTGGCGGTTCGAATCCCTAGCACCACGTAATGGAGTGAGCTCCCATTACTTGTCCCAGCTTCTGCCAACCTAGCAGTTCGAAAGCATGTAAAAAATGCAAGTAAAAAAATAGGGATCACTTTGGTGGGAAGGTAACAGTGTTCCATTCGCCTTCGGCATTTAGTCATGCTGGCCACATGACCATGGAGATATCTTTGCACAGCACTGGCTCTTCAGCTTTGTAACGGAGATGAGCACTGCCCCCTAGAGCTGGAAATGACTTGCACATATGTGTGAGGGGAACCTTTACCTTATATAGAAGGAAGTGAACATCCAATATCCTGTTCTGCTATCCTATCCACTCTCTCTGCATAGCCTTCCTGGTCAAAACAGTAACACTCCCAAACAAGCAATACTACAATATGACAGGATGCTTTTAACCATCCCTTTATGGAAAGTGGTAAAGGCATGGGAAGTAAGATATGCTTTTTAAATATAATTCAGAAAATGCAGGTATTGTTGTGCTTGCTTCACCAGTGTTTCACAGTTAAGAGATCAAGCTTCTTATTAGCTGCACCCCCAGAAACTTAATACTACTAACACCTCCATGGTTGAATCATTAATACACATAGATCACTGTGCCTCCTTTTCCTGAAATTGATGATCTCTTTTGTTTTTCCAAGTTGTTCATTGTACACTAGTTCACTTATCCTTCTACACCAGGGATTGTCAAACTTGTGTTTCATGGGCCAGATGCGTCACATGCTGGCCATGGCCAGCAAAGAGGAAAAAAGGCCCGATACATCACGTGATGATGCTTTGATGATGTGATTTTGACACCCCTGCTCTACATTCTTTTTGTAAGCAGTATCATTATCATCCTAAAAAGGCCTACTTTATCCACTATATGTGTTATGTCTGTGGAACTGGTTGGAGTTCCCAACCAGGTCCGCTGTTTGAGCGGGAGCACCAGCTGCTCCCATTGGCTGGCTCCGTTTGACAGTCGGCTATAAAAGCCGGCTGTCGAGCAGAGCCAGCCCTGTTGTCGCCAGCTAGTCTGCCAGTTAGCAAGCAGACGCGACAACCCTTTATTCTCTGCAATAAAGCCTTGTTCGTTGTACGCTCTGGTTCCTGCCTCTTCCTTACCATCGCTCCACAACACTGGCGACGAGGGTGGGATACGGTCGAAGGCTAGCCAGAGGTGTCTGCTTCAAAGAGCTGTAGTCACTGAGAGCGAAGTCACGAGCGCTGAAGCCGCAGCCGCCAACGCTCACAAAGAGCGCAAAATTCAAACCTTCATTGCTTTGAGCTGTACTCACTGAAGCGAACCACGGGCGCTGTAGCCGCAGCCGCCGACGCTCACAAAGAGCGCGAAATTCAAAAAGAGCTCCTTAGCCTAGAGAGACAGTCACAGCCTGCGCTCTTTTAAGAGCGCGAGTTCAGAAGACGACTGAAGAAGATGAACCCTGCTTTTTCACAATGAATGCTAATCCAGCATTCCCACCATTCAAGCCAAACGAGGAAACGTGGGACTCCTACAAAAATCGTTTCAGCCATTTCCTCGATGCCATCGGGTTAGCTGATGCTGCTGAACATAGGAAGAAGTCCTATTTCCTCAGCTATTGTGGGGCTGCAGTTTTTGACACCGCTACAGCATTAGTCGCCCCACGCACTATCAGAAGCGTCCCATGGGATGAACTACAAGAAATCCTCTCCAACCACTACTCGCCAAAACCATCCCAGATAGCCAGAAGGTATGCCTTCAGGATTAGAAAACAGGCAGAGGGGGAGTCAATCAACGAGTATATGGCAGCCCTGAGGACAGCTGCCTTGCAGTGCGGGTTCAAAGACTACTTAGAAGACATGTTGTTGGACCAGATCATCTGTGGGGTTAGAGACCTGAGACTCCAAAGACGTTTGCTGGCAAAAAAGGACTTGAATCTATCCCTAGCCATGGAGGAAGCCCTAGCTGCTGAGCTCTCTGCCCAATCAGCAGCTGAGATTCAAGGCACTCCATTAAAGCCCAGCAGTTCCACCATCCATTCAGAAGAAGTGCTCAGTGAAGAAGACCCCACAGACTCATCAGACATTAACCGCCTTAAGCATCAGAAGCCTTCACAGGTAGGAGCGGGACAAAGAAACAACTTCGCCCCCAAACAACCTCCCATTTGCCTAACCTGCGGAGGCTCCCACTCTAGGGCATCCTGCAAGTTTAGAAACGCCATCTGCCTGAATTGCCAAAAGAAGGGTCACCTCGCTAGAGTCTGCCAAGCAGGGCGCACTTTGCCTCAAAGACCTCCACCACCTTCTAATTCCCAAAGGCAAGTGGAGGACTGCTATACCTGCTACCATGCTAACCATACTTCCCAAACCCCTGATAAAATCAAAATTTCTGTTTTCCTAGAAGGTAAACCCTGCAGGATGGAGGTAGACACGGGATCTGCGCTCTCAATCATCTCCTGGGAAACCCTGAAGAAGATCCAGCCCAGACTGTCAAAGAAGCAGCTTCAAAGATGCCACCTGACACTGCGGGACTACCAGGGCAAGAACATCCCTGTCCTCGGGAAAGGCAAGTTTCTCGTTCAATTCCAAGCCTTTAAAGGCCATTTGCCTTTAGTGGTTGTTAATGGTGCCCTCCCCAGCCTGTTGGGGCTAGATTGGTTTCCCTCCCTCGGCCTTAGTGTAACTGGGGTCCAATTATTTTCAGATTATTCTGATGTGTTTAGCAGCGAGCTGGGTTTCTATTCTGGCACCCCCATCTCGTTCTCTGTAGACCCCCAGGCAATCCCTCTTCGCCTAAAGCCACACAGGGTGCCTTTTGCCATCCGTCCCAAATTGGATGCAGAATTAGATAAGCTACTTAAGCAAGGGGTCTTAGAACCTACTGATTTTGCCAAATGGGAGACCCCCATAGTCACCCCACTCAAGAAGGATGGCAGTTTGAGAATCTGCGCAGACTACAAAACCACACTCAACCGTTACCTACAGGTCAGCGCATACCCTGTCCCGGTTATTCAGCACCTGTTACACACCTTCGAACCCGGCACCATTTTCGCCAAGTTAGATATGTCCCAGGCATACCAACAGTTCCCTGTTGATGATCAGACAGCGGAATTACAAACCATAGTCACACATAGAGGGGCATTCAAGTGTAAACGCCTCCAATTCGGTGTAAGTGTGGCCCCGGGTATATTCCAATCACTCATGGAAAGGATTCTCCAGGGTCTCCCAGGGGTTGTTCCTTATTTTGATGACATCCTAGTCTCAGCTATTGACCGACCTCAACTCATACAGAGAGTCAGGGTGGTTCTAGAGAAGTTTAGGTAGCATGGCCTCAAACTTAAAAGGGAGAAGTGCACCATCGCCACTAGGCAAGTGGACTTTCTGGGTTATAGGATAGACGCCTCTGGCATCCACCCAATTGAGTCCAAGGTAAAGGCCATCCATGAGGCACCCACACCAACTAACAAGACGGAGCTCCAAGCCTTCCTGGGGCTACTAAACTTTTACGCCTCATTTCTCCTGCACAAAGCATCTGTCGCTGAACCCTTACATAGACTGTTAGATAAAGACTCACCCTGGCATTGGGGACCCAAAGAAGCCCATGCTTTCAAGTCAGTCAAATCCTTACTCACATCGGAGGCAGTCTTAATTCAGTTTGATCAACGTCTTCCCCTGGTCCTAGCTGCTGACGCATCCCCTTTTGGGATTGGGGCTGTCCTAAGCCACAGACTTCCTAACGGCTCCGAGGCACCAATTGCCTTCTTCTCTAGGACCTTCTCTACGGCAGAAAGGAACTACAGTCAAATAGATAAAAAGGCCCTGGCTGCGGTTGCTGCAGTTAAAAAGTTCCATGAATTTTTGTTTGGGCACCATTTTGAACTTGTAACTGACCATAAACCTCTCCTGGGACTCTTATCTGGAGATAAGCAAACCCCGCAGGTACTTTCACCCAGAATGACCAGATGGACTTTGTTTCTGGCCGCTTACTCATTCAAGTTGGTGCATCGACCTGGCAAGAACTTGAGTCACGCCGATGCTCTTAGTCGCTGCCCCCTACCAGTCCCAGTCGAAGACCCAGCACCGATTCATGCCATTTTTGAGGTCAACGAACTTCAACTGCCAGTGACAGCCGAGGACATTGCTGCGCACTCAAAAAAAGACAAGATAATTGCCCAGGTTCTGGACTGGGTGGGAAGGGGGTGGCCGGAAACTCAATGTACAGTTGACTTTACTCCTTTTAAAACCCGTCAGCAGGAACTGTCGAAGCTACAGGGATGTCTATTGTGGGGTACCAGAGTAGTCATCCCAGCCACCCTTCGTGTACCCATCCTGAAGGTGCTTCACGAGGGCCACCCGGGCATCGTAAGGATGAAGGCTTTGGCCCGCAGCTACGTTTGGTGGCCAGGCATGGATGCCCAAATCGCCAGCTGGGTAAGCTCATGCCAACCTTGCCAAGAAACCAGGGCTGCCCCACCAGCTGCCACGCCCACCAGGTGGGAAAGTGCTAGTGCCCCTTGGTCTCGCCTGCACATCTACCTGGCTGGACCGGTGCATGGCAGGACCTTCTTGGTGGTCGTGGACTCCTACTCCAAGTGGATAGACTTGGCCCTGCTCCCCACGACCACCACCCAAGCAATAGTTAAAGCCCTGACCCGTTTATTTGCCACCCATGGACTCCCTGACACGCTGGTGTCTGACAATGGCCCGCAGTTCACGTCATGTGAGTTCAGTATGTACGTTGCTAACTTGGGCATCAGACACATCCTTACAGCTCCCTTTCACCCCGCCAGCAACGGGGTGGCTGAGAGAGCAGTCAGGTCAGCCAAGGAGGCACTCGCCAGGTTTGGCCAGGAAAACTGGCACTCTAAACTGTCTCGTTACCTTCTCAGCCAACATACGACGCCTTGCACCACTACTAACAAATCCCCTGCCGAACTCTTGATGGGGAGACGCCTTAGGACCACCCTGGACAGGTTACATCCCCACTACTGCCCAAACACCCCTTTAGGGTCTGACAGTCTGGTCAGAGACTTTGCCTTGCATGACCTGGTGTACGCCAGGAACTATGTGGGGGATCCTTTGTGGGTACCAGGTCAAGTCGTGTCGGTCACAGGTCCAAGATCCTACAGGGTCCTCCTGGAAGATGGACGCTTGTGGCGGAGACACGTAGACCAACTCAGAAGGCGACGGAGAAGTGCGGCCGATACCAACCCAACCCAACCTGCCAGCGCCAGAGTCTCCCTGCCGGTGCCAGATGGAAGCTCCCTGCGGGACCCAGTCTTCCCCGTCGATCAGGAGAGTTTGCTGGAGGACCCGAGTTACCGGCTAGAATCACCGAGCCAACAGCCGAGCGAGCCAGCTTGCCAACCGGACCTAGAGACTCGCCCAGGTCAGCCCGAACAGGGGGAATCGCCGAACTCTCGGAACACTACGCCAGGTCAAGCCCGTGCCCCTACGACCGGCGAGGCGTGTCCCGAGGGCCTGGACTTGACACCAGCCAACAGTTTACCCGGGCTGCGACATTCTGGTTGCCAGCGCAGACAGCCTACTTACCTGCAGGACTACGCATGTTCACAGCTGGGGGAAAGGAGTGTTATGTCTGTGGAACTGGTTGGAGTTCCCAACCAGATCCGCTGTTTGAGCGGGAGCACCAGCCGCTCCCATTGGCTGGCTCCGTTTGACAGTTGGCTATAAAAGCCGGCTGTCGAGCAGAGCCAGCCCTGTTGTCGCCAGCTAGTCTGCCAGTTAGCAAGCAGACGCGACAACCCTTTATTCTCTGCAATAAAGCCTTGTTCGTTGTACGCTCTGGTTCCTGCCTCTTCCTTACCATCGCTCCACAACAATATGGTTAGTAGCCAATCTTGCACAACAGGGTGAACAACAATGTCACAATACTTGTTTTGATAACTGATGCACCATTTTAAAAGTGTCAGAAGAGTATAGCTAAATTTGTTTTAAAGAGATAAAAAAATGTGACTGGTCTGACCTGTACCATTTCTGATGTCTGTAACAAGAAAATCCAGTTCTAGCCTTGCAGCTTTAGTGGAGCAAAGAGAGAGCAGTAGTATAAAACTAGATGTTCGTGTAAAAAGGAAACATTTGGGACTAATACTATGGAGGACAAGTCTCAAGTAGATTGCTGAAAGGTATGTACACTGTGATCATTCCACAAGTGGTATAATAATGTTACTGAGATTTCAGACTGTCTTGTAAATGCAAATTTATCTTTCACTGTTTTTTGCCAAAAATTAGTAAATGATGCACATCTTTAGATTCAATATCAGGCTAAATGCAAAGATGTTATTGTTTTGGTTGCTTTATTGGATTGCTATCATTTTGGCAGATTGCTAAATGCATAAATATGCCCGATTCTTCTGAATTAGGAACAGACAGACTTAAATTTACCAACTAGGGGTTGGTAAACAATTGTAGGAGAAGATTAGCCAGGATGAAAAGAGGGATCAGTCTGGAATGATTATGTAAGTAAAAAGAACTAAGTCCAACTCACCCTGATTGCCACTGACCCTTCTCTAATCAGATGTTGACCATGAAATGAGAAGATTCATATGCATAGGCTTTTAGTAATAAATCAAATTGAACCTTCATATATGGACATAGTTTTTTTGCTATTGATCAATTTTTCAGCTGCAACTCCCTCAATTTTTTTTTTTTTATTTATTTTTTTTTTTTTTTTTTTTTTTTTTTTTTTTTTTTTATTTTATTTTTTTTTTGTATTTTTTTTTTTTTTAAAAAAAAAAATAACAAAAATTATAAATTTTTTTTTTTTTTATTATTATTTTTTTTTTTTTTATTTAAAACAAAAAAAAATAATTTTTTTTCTTAGGGGGGTGGTGGAAATATAACCTGTTAATAAAACCAAAGTACTTCTTTCCATAAAACAGACCCATCCATTCATCTTCTTCTTCCTTTTGTTGGCTCACTCAAAATTGCCACTACAATTTTCATATTTTGGGAATCTGTAAAGTGCAGGTATCTTCGAATGTGACTCTCCAATGCTATCTTCCTCATACTTACTCTAATACCATCTAGCTACATTTTACATTCTAAATCTACCCATAACCAGAATATACTTATTTCAATCCAGAAAATCAGATTAATTACATAACATTTGTTAGACACGTGTCATTAGAGTACTCCTTCAGTTGCTCCAAGTTTGTTTATAGCAATAGAACAAATACTTAAAGACAGCATTTTATGTTCCCCAAAAATTGATAGAAGAAAAAGAAGAAGAAAGACAATTTAGGGAGTAGATGGAAAAAGAGTAGAGAAACAATCACATTGACTTTGCTTCTCTCATTCTCATGTGACTTTGCAGCTTTTTTCCAATCCAAAAGTCTTATCCCTTCTGCTCTATCAGCGCCAGAAGAATAAACATGCAGGTGGAGATGGTCCCTGGGACAATAATACTGTTCATCCTCTTTCTGCTCATATTCTGGGCCTTCCAGTTTCAGCAAGCAAGAGGCAGGTTCCCTCCTGGTCCCAGGCCCTGGCTCTTTCTGGGGAATCTACTGCAAAAAGATGTTCTGCCTCTGTCTGAAACCTATCCAAAGGTAAGACTGTTTTGATATGACTCCTTTCTTAGTGGGAGAGAGATTAATAATTATTTGGGAGATTACCAGTTAGTCATAATTTGAGAGTTTAATTCTTTCTTTCCGTTATCCAAATGGAAGAAATAGCCCGGCCTCTCAAAAGCAGAACTGACAAAGATAGAATAAGTATACAAGTCAAAATAGCCAAGAAAATAATAAGAGAATGTCTAACTACTCTGAATGAGTTCAAATCACCTGCACCAGATGGTTTATGTCAGAGGGTTCTGTAGGAGCTGTCTCATCCACTGAATGTAACCTTTCAAAGCTCCTGTAACATACGAGAACTACCAGAGGACTGGAAGAAGCTGATGTGGCCCCAATCTACAAAAAGAGGGGGAAATAGATCCAGGAAATTATAGGCCAATCAACCTAACATCAATACCTGGGGAAATCCTGGAAAAGATAAGCAAGTGGAGGGTTTCTGAGCATCTAGAAACAAACAAGGTGATTAATTAAAAGCCAACATGGGATTCTTAAAAAGAGACCTTGCCAGACAAACCTTATACCTACCTTTGACAAAGTGACTAAATTGGTGGATCAGCAAAATGCTGTGATTATACTTGGTCTGTTTTTCATTGTTCTGTTCACAGTATTATATACATATTTGTTCTGCTTTTCATTGTTCTGATTACAGTAATTAGCTTATGACTTCAGAAATTTCACTTAAAATAGCCATGATATTTGGTCACGAATGAAGAAATATACCTATAAAAATTGTAAGAGTTCTGTATGTAGATATATATTTTAAAAGAACTATCTTCTCACACCCAACAATAGTGTCTTTGCTAGATATTTCAAGTTACTTCTGAATTCTACATATTGAAATCACATCTAGTGCTCCAATATTGTAAAGGGAATATTAATGCATGAATTGGTTTTACCTAACTCATTATCATAATGTTAACTTAGTTTTGAAAGTATATTGAAGAACCACTACCAGCAGGGGTGGGATTCAAATTTTTTAACAACCAGTTCTGTGGGCATGGCTTAGTTGGTGAGTATGGCTTGGTGGTCATGTGACTGCAACAGTCATAAGTGTGAAAAATGGTCATAAGTCACTTTTTTCAGTGCCATTGTAACTTTAAATGGTCACTGAATGAACTGTTGTAAGTCAAGGATCACCTGTACAGTAATACAAAAAGCTTCTTTGCTTGCAAAAAGCTGCCCTAAATACCAATCATTAGATTAAAAATACCTGCAAGCTGGAGTTACAAATCAGGCAGAGTGCCAGAGCACCGTGAGGAATTAAAATAGTTAAAGTACAATGATAACTATCAGCAGCCAACTCTTGCTCATAAAGTGAAACCCTTTAGCAGAGAGGTCATTTAAGTTCTCCATTTGCACCACTTAAAGATACCAGCCACTCATCTCACAAGATTTTCTAAGGAAATCATCCAGGTTTAAGGAAAGGTTGCATGCCCCCCAGAAAGGCAATTAAAAAATCAGTGCAAGCTATACCCTAATAGGACAGTACCAGATACCATTAAAGCAGTGAAAGAAGAACCCCTCCCCAGATAGAAAAAGAAACCATGAGGTAGGAAAAAATTCAAACACAATACAAATAATTAAAACATAACAGTAGCTGCTGCTTGTTAAACCAATTACCATAACAAATAGACATAGGATTTTTTTCCCCTTCTAAACAAAACTGAATAGGGGAAATTATCCCATCAATAAACACAGGATTAAATGTCACCAAGCAGAGATTTAAACTTCACCAAAAAACAGGTTTTGGACCAAAACTCAGAAAGGGTATGTAAACTCACATTTGAATGTCAATCTTTCTAGCTAGCCAATAAGTATTTTTAGGGAAGTATTTTGTCCCAACAGCAGTGTAAAAAGCTTAAAACAACCCTTCCCCTTAAAGTATCAAGAAAAAAAAAACCCTCTTTCAGAGACAGTAAGTTTAGGCATATTGCCAAGAATGTAATAAGGGTGGAAAAAAACAAAAAGAGATTGCTTCTAACTACAGGTTCTCCAAACTGCTTAGAAATTTAATAAGGGGTTCTATAGAATCGGTCAGAACCGGTAGAATCCCATCCCTGACTGCTGAACAACCCATGACACACTTCACTTAACAATTGCAGTGATTCATTTAATATCTATGGCCAAATAGGTTGTGAAATGGGGAACAATTCACTTAACATTGCTTGGCTTAACAATGAATATTTGGGGCTCAGTTGTGGTCATAAGTTGAGGAGTATCTATAACGTCTCACTGAAAATTGGTTGGCCATTGGAAGAAGGTTTTGCACCAGCCAAGTGCCCAGTGGAAGAAGGATATTTAGTTATTATCATCTGTTACAGGTTTTCAGCTGCTGTGCAGATAACTATATGCAAGGCATTCTGATTAAAATTGGCCTGAAGGAAACAGTTGGGATTGCTGCTGGAGTATCATCCTCTCTGCTGCCAAATGTCATCCTCTTGAGCAGATGGATATTATTTTTTGCTGAGTTGACAGTAGAATTTCTTAGACTCTCTTAGAATAGAATGAGCTGGAGGGGACCTTGGAGGTCTTCTAATCCAGCCCCCTGCTCAGAGGTAGTTGGTGCTTGATAGTTGATGTCAGCAGACTAATGCACACTGACAGCTGCTTATTGGACCTAGTTTTTGTCTTTGGACTGTTGAGATATGATCTGGTCATGGAGGTCACTGACATCAATCTATTGCTGTAGACAAATTTATTCTTATTTATTAAATTTATACACCACCCATCTCACTCTTGAAGTGACTGGGTTTCATGGGACTCTGGGCTTCAGATCACTCCCTGGTTGCCTTTTGACTCATTAGGGTAACCCTTATTATGGGCAGACGGGGTCTATTGCAATGACCTGCTCAGAGTATTGATGGACCAAATAGGATTTCAGGGTTTTTCCTTGAGAATCTGCCGAGGCCATAGTCATATATTTGGCCTTCTCCTGAGTGCCAATACTAGGGTGTACCATGGTTTGCAAAGGAACTCCAAAAGATTGAACACTAGAGTGAGTTCCTAGAACATCATTAGAAGAAGACTTGAAGCAGGTCTGTCCCAACGCAGGTTTACTAATAAATTTATTATATGCTATCGAGTCATTTTTGACTCCTGCCATCCACAAAGAGTTTCTCCATGATAATATATTTCTAGCCTGTTCTTTCAAGAGTCCCAATGATGCATTCTAAATCCATCAGCCTTACTGCTGGTCGTGCTCTTCATTTTCTTCCTTCTGTTCCCAGTATAAGAGCCATTTCCAGAGAGTTAGGGCATTACATAATGTATCCAAAGTAGATTTTGAGTCTTGTGTTTTGTTTCTTGAAAAAGGTCTCAGGTTGATTGGCTTATTGGTCAAAGACTTGTAAATCACTTAAGAATTGCTGAGCAATCAGAGTTCATAAAAATCAGAAAATTTTAACCACCCACAGCAAAACAAGCCAAGCTGAAAAAATAGTAAAATAATACCACAGCTTTTTACCCTTATGTTTCTCCATCGGAGTTAAAAAAAGATATTCTAGAAAGATATGCTTCCTTATTTTAGCTTGATTTCAGCAACTTTCTTTCTTATAATTTAACAATAAAGAAGTCCCCAAATGGCACAGATTTTCAAAAATGAGTAATAGACTGTGGCTGAAAAGAGCCCTTTTTAATATTTCATTTTAGTTACATTTCTTCCACTGTATCTCAGAACTAGAGCTTTTTTTGTTTTGGAATGTAGATTGACTTATTCCACTTGGTTGGCTGCTGGGTTGTTTTCTAGGTTTGCTTGGTTAGAACATCGACAGATTTTTCTTCTCAGGGTTGCCTTAATACAGTGGATATGCCATCAGTTCTTGTAGCCATTTGACTTCGTAATGATCATACGTGCTCATCTGAACTTCATCCTCTAGTCAGTGTTCTAACCAACTCTCCATCCCAATTCAGCACTCAGAGACAAAGTCTATCCAAGTAAGAATTTATTAGAGAAGTCATATTAGAACATAAATTCCTGCGTTTTACCCTGCTTTACTAAACTCACGCCCAGCCCCCTTACTGATGACCCTCAAGTCACACTCTCCAACCCACCTCCATTCTGAGCTCCTGCTAAGTCCAGTCACTCCCCTCCAAACTCTAACAACTCAACCTTGAGCTCTGGTGAAAGAATGTTGTTGTGACTACCCTCTCTTTTCACTTCGCTCTCATTCCTACAGTTACCTATCCTCCCTTGTGTCACACCCAAATCTGATTCAAGATGGATCTGGGGCTGACAGGCTGCCTCCCCTCAAGTGATAACAACCTGAAATGAAACAAGTGACAGGGGTTAGAATCCACAGCAACTAACCACCCCCCACCCCAGGTTCCGGTGCTGGGCATCCTTATGCGAGTCTTTATGGTAAAAGGGTGGATGGCTCCACTTACCATCACGTCCTCATTGCCACTCCCTCTGGAGCCAATCACTTCTGGGACCAGAGTTTCACCATCCTCAAATGGGAGAGGCTCCTTCATCATGGAGTTGGGTGATCCAATCAGCTTCTTCCCCTTCTCTCATGTTATCTGCAATGGCAGTAATCATATCCCAGTCTGATTGGTATTGGGCACCATAATGATCAATGTGTGCCCAAATCCAGCTGAGGAAGTAGGACAATTGGTCTGGGGTGCTGTTAAAGGTGACTGGGAATTGTGGCAGGGTAGTGGCTGGAGGGAGTACAGCTGCGGCTAGAGAAATTGGTGGCAGACCTGGAGCCAGCATCCACTGATATTGGATCCACTCATGATGGGATAAAAAGCCCTCCTGGGCAGAACATGGTCTGCAGGCAGCATCCCTGGAGGTGCTGGTGGGGCTTGTTGGATCAGTCTGGGTGTGCCTCCCTGCCTGCCTCTGTTCCCAAGGTTCAATCAGTCCAGTGGCCCTAAGAGTCACCCTACTGCATCAGGTGATTGGGCTGCAGCTGCAGTGGAGTGACTTCATTGCTGGGACCCGGGTTTTGGGCTAGTCACTGTGGATGCTCCACTCTGGCCTGCTACTGCTCCAGGTCCTGGATAGTGGAAGACAGGCTGTGGCAGCACGCATCCTGGCTGGACTGCATGTGGGGTGGTCTGGACCAAGGGACCCACATTCAGCAATTCAAATTTTCTGGGTAACCTGGCTAGCGACTGGCTCCACAATGCTAGCTTGGAGTCTCCACTCTTGAAAATCTCCAGCCTCTAGGAATTGTGGTGGTCTCCACTCATAGGCAGCCCCAGCTCCCAGTCGCCACTGTGCTCCAGAGGAGGGGTAACACCAATCCCTTGTTCTGTCAGCAGGGTCTGCCAAAGGGTTGGTTCCTTGAGTCTCACACCACTCTGGACTTCAGCCTGCGTGGCCTTGGCTGCTGCCACATCTGCCTCCAAGGGTAACAGCGGGTTTCACAGGCTTCCTCCTGCATGGGTCCGGTGGCCCCTTCACCAGTCTCTGGTTCTTGCTCCATCTTCCCTGAGTCTTTACACTCCCAGTATTTTGGGGCTCAGTATCCTGGGCAGCGGCACCACATTTACCCCCACCCTGAAGAAATTACATATCTTATCCAAAAAATGTCTTCTGTTCAGAATTGAAGAAAGTCCACTTGCCAATTCTGAGCTGACTAAAGGAGACTGACAAAGTCCTGCCTAATTGCCTGGAGGCTGTAGATTTGAAATGGAAGGAACCATCTCTGACTCAATCCAGCCAAGAACAAGAGGCTGTGGGCATCTCAGCCATCGAGATCTAGAGATGTTCCATCTCAGACTTGGATAGGACAGCTCTTCTCCATTCATGCATTGTACACAATGTCCAAGTTTTCTTGGCTGACAGCTGACAGCTCCTGCTCAATGAGCAGATGGCAACTCTGGTCAGGAAGGCCTTTGCACATAATGGAATATTGTTTACATGGAGCTATTGTTTAAGAACACCTGGAAGCTTCATCTGGTGCAGAATGAAGTGGCATGGTGTGGGGAAATGGTTATAACATACAAATCCAACAATGAGAGTACATGTGGATTAATCTTAATTAATTTTTTTATAAAATGTATTGGTATTTGTCATGGGAAATTTTTTTTAAAGTACTCCGAATTCATGCTGGAATAGTGAACAAGAAGGAACTTTTTATCAATCTTGGTATACATGTAAAAAAGCTGAAAACAATTGTATCAAAATACACATGTTAATTTAGAAGATTTTAAAGATGAATATGTATAGAAGGTAGAGGTATTTCTTCAAGATCACGTGAAGTGATAATACCATTTTATAATGCCTTGAAAAAGCCACACATGAAATACTGCATCCAGTTTTAGTTGCCATGATGTAAGAAATATGTCAAGACTCTAGAAGTACAGACAAGAGCAACAAAGATGATTAAGGGACTGGAGGCTAAAACAAATTAAAAATGGTTGCTAGAATTGGGTATGTCTAGTTTAAGGAAAAGAAGGACTAGCGGTGACATGATAGCAGTGTTCCAATATCTCAGGGGCTGCCACAAAGAAGAGGGAGTTTTAGAGTTTTGTTTTAGCCTCCAGTCCCTTAATCATCTTTGTTGCTCTTGTCTGTACTTCTAGAGTCTTGACATATTTCTTACATCATGGCAATGCACCTGAGGGCAGCAATGGATGGAAATTAGTCAAGGAGAGAAGTAACTCAGAACTAAGAAGAAATTTCCTTTCAGATAAAACAATTAATCAGTGGAACAACTCGCCTCCAGAAGCTGTGATTGCTCCAACACTGGAAATTTTTAAAAAGGGATTGGACAACCATTTGTCTGAAATGGAATAGAGCAGAGGTTGCCAATCAGTGGTCCACAGATCACTGGTAGTCTGTGAGAAAATTTCGGTGGTCCGCAGCACACCAGTGTCTGCAACAGGGTTGATACCAGTGGGGGATGGACTGATGTGCATGGGGAAGGAGGGTAGCGCAAGGGAGATCGTGGCATCAGAGCCCTCCCAGGTATTCCCTGGCCTGTGAGGGGAGAGTGCGATCTCCTGCACCCCTCCCCTCAGGAGCTGCAAAGTGCTTGCTGCTTCTCTGGCAGCCACCAAGCCTCTTCCCACTGTGCTTCTCTTCCTCCTCACCAGAAATACTCACATGCCCAGTGGGAAGGAGGAGGCTTGGTGGCTGCCAGAGAAGCAGCGAGCACTTTGCAGCTCCTGAGGGGTGGGGTCAAGCCTCCCGCTTGCAACATCTTCACCTGAGGGCATCACTGGCAGCCATTTCCTGTGGCTCAGGGGGTCCACACTCTTGCCGCTGCTGCTCAGTCTCCTCGATGCATGAAGGCAGGAGACAGGATGCAGCAGCCATGACATGGGTTTGCTAGGGAGATTGCAGGATTGCCCCATCTCCCCACCAGCCAGATGGTCTTCAGCACATGGCTCATCAGCCTCGGGACATCAGATTCCCACAACCCACTCAGAGGTTCCTTCTCCACCCCACCCCCAGGGACAGAGAGGGGGGAAGAGAGAGAGAGAGAGACACAAGACACACAGAGAGAGAGAGAAAGGGGGAGAAAGGAAGAGAGAGAGAGAGAGAGAGAGATGAGAGATCCCGGTGTTTTGTTTTCTGTGGGAAATGGGTCCAAATGACTTTTTGATGGTTTAAGATTGCAGAAACAGGCAGCCAAGCTAAATGCCTGAAGGACCCCATCCTGTCAGTAGGAGTCCAGGCGTTTCAGCAAGTGGCATTCTGGATTCATATTAGTGGTCTGCGGGATTTAAAATAATGAATTTGGTGGTCCCTGAAGTCCAAAATGTTGGAGACCCCTGGAATAGAGTATCCTGCCTGAGCAGAGGATTGGACTAGAATGTCCTTTCCAACTCTGTTATTTATTTATTTCTATATATGTTCAGTACTTCTTCTATGTGCACAACAATGGAAAGATTCGAGACTACCCACAATGGAATAGTAAATGCTAAAGATGATGGAGCTTGAGAGATGGCTAAACTGAGTGCCTTGAAACACTAATTAATTGTTCGGATATTTTTCATGAAACAAAAAAAATGAAATTATGATTTGATGATTATAAATGATAGATGGTAGAAAAAATGAAAATTACCTTGTAACCATAGATTAGGAGTTTAATGCAAAATTATAATGGTTGGGAAAAAAAATGGAAAGTCAATTTCTATTTATTTTGTCTTTCTTTTTTCCTGCACATTTGGCTTTGTTATTTTTTCTGTACTTCTTTCCTTTCTCTTAAATACTGCTTTCTGTAAGTTATCTTTCTTGTTTAAAAATTAATAAATTTTAGAGATCCTGTCAGCCATTAATTGAATCAGATATCCAACAATAAGACCTCAAATTCTACTGATTCACGCCTTTGATGGATTTTGTCCTCAGCTCAGTAAAAAGTATGGCCCAGTTTTTACTGTCTGGGTAGGAACAAAGCCAATGGTTGTGATTTGTGGACACGAGGCAGTAAAAAGTGCTTTGGTAACTCATAGTGAAGAATTTGGTGGACGACCTGCAGTACCTATCCTCGATCAAGTAACGAAGAGCAATGGTGAGTGTACAGATTATTTTCACTTTGATTTCAGATGTAGTTTTCATTTCTAGAGAAAAAAAAAAAAAGAAAGATTAACTTTTCCAGGCAAGTGATTGCGTCCAATTTATTTTTGAAGAAGAAAAAATGAAATAGCTAAAACTGTTGGAGATACTCAAAAATCTGTTTAGTCAAAATGCCGAATAAAGGATGAAGTATTAAAACATGAAAGAGCAGAGCACTGAGACCTGTGTTAAATATCTGCTTAGAAGCTACCAATTTCAGAATGGTCATCTCCTCAGTTCTTTTTAAAGCCAAATTTAAAAGTGAATTAATTAAATAGGGCCAAATCCAAAATTTAATAGTGAAAAACTTTCAGTCAGAACCAGCAGAAATATTTACAGATATGCTTTAAAATACATCAGATAATGCTAGATATGTTTTTTCTTTAGAGTTTCATAGTCATTAAGTATCAAGTTTCAGCTAGAAGATTTGACAAAATTTATTTCAACCATTAGTTTATGTTTCCTTTTTAAAAAGAAGGAGGGAGGGAAGGAAGGAAGGAAGGAAGGAAGGAAGGAAGGAAGGAAGGAAGGAAGATAGATTTGCCCTTTGCCATTTTTAGGACAAATTTCAATGCCAAAACTACAACATTGTGCAATACTGAAAGTATCATACTTACAGTGCACTTTGAAGCCATCAGATACTACTTGCTCATCTTGCTGATCTGCAAATCTACTTTGAGGGGGTGAATTGAAAGAAAATTTATTGAAATGAAGAACTCTTTCAAAGCTGGGCATAGCCTTACAACTTAAGATTCAAATGTTCTAAAATTAGTAGTTTGCAGGTAGGTGTTGCAATCAGGAGGCCTTTTCAAACTTTATCCAGTAATTCAGTTCTCATCAGATTGCTGTGAAGTTCCCAAATTGAGGATGTCAAATTTCGGGATATATTGAAGCAATAGAAAATAACACTTTTTCAAATATAGCTTTTGTATATGTATGTTGGTGGGAAGCACATAAACAGGTATACTGAGTAAAATGAAAAGCTCTTCTATTCTTTTCACGTGTTCATTACAATTATCAAAATCCTTTTTAACATTACCAAAAATATAAAGTTGGATAGAAAAATTCAAGCCCATAATCAAATTGAACTTCTTTTCCTTTTGCCAAAGTATCAATGACTTTTGAACAAAGAAATACAATTTTATTTGAGAAGGGTAAATGCTTTGTGGATGGCAGTGATAAGTTGCTCTTTAATTCTTTAAAAGAAATGTTCTAGTGTCTCTCACATGTTGTGCCAACTTTTATCCTTCAAGGGTTTTTGAGTGAAAAGAAATGGAAGACTATCCGTCGTTTTACTCTCACCACACTACGGAACTTTGGAATGGGACGGAAGTCAATGGCTGAACGGATATCAGAAGAAGCTCACTGTTTGGTGAAGAAGATGACAACCTTTGAAGGTGATCTTACATTGCAAAAGATTTTTATTTATTTATAGAATTATATCCCACCTTTAAGCATATAACACAAAGGAGTGCACATGATATGCCTCTATTTGCCTCGCAATAACAATACTGAGACATGGTTTATTTGTTTATGTATAAGTCCAGAAACAAATACTTTATTTTATTGAATTAATACTCTGCCTTATGTACTGGATTATTATATGCAAATTCTGTGAGGGGCAGCAGTCATAGCCAGTAGTCCTGCTTGTCAGTCCAATAACATGTCAAATATTGTTGCAACATCTGATTACTTTTCTCAGCATTTCCATTTGCAATAATGGGATGGGCAGATGACAAACTGAACTTAAAGAAGGGAAAGAAGAATACCTTTATTGTCATTGCATTCCATGAATACAACGAAATTTAAAAGCTACTCCAGCACAGGGCCCCAAACACCACATCACAATGATACTACAGAGGAATAATAATAATAATAATAATAATAATAATAATAATAGTAGTAGTAGTAGTAGTAGTAGTAGTAGTAGTAGTAGGACTAAATCACAAATGTACTGTTTGATTCAAGACAATTACTGCCTTGGAAAAGAAACTGTTTCTCAATCTATTAGTCCTCATTTTAAGACAGCTATAACGCCTCCCTGATGGTAACAGATCAAAATATGAATGTCCAGAATGAGAACAGTCTGTGAAGATTTTTAGTGTTCTAGGGAGGAGTCTGGTCTTCACAATCTCTTCCAAAGAAGAAAGAGAGCAACTGATGATTTTTTATGCTGTGTTTATAACTCTCTGGAGCATCTTCTTATCCACTGCAGAGCATCCAGCATACCACACTGTTACACAGTATGCCAAAATGCTCTCGATGGTAGACTGGTAAAAAGTAGCCAGCAACTTCTCACCCAAACCATTCTTTTTCAGCAATCTCAAAAGTGCAGGTCCTGTTGGGCCTTCTTTGCAATGGCCATAGTGTGGATTGACCAAGTAAGGTTGTTGGAAATATGAGTTCCTAGAAATTTAAAACTATGAACTCTTTCCACACAGTTTCCATTGATATATAGTGGGAGTGGCTCTGTTTTGCATCTTCTGAAGTCTATAATCAATTCTTTGGTCTTTTTGATGTTCAGGGTGAGGTTATGACTCTTCCACTACAAGACCAGTCTGAGAACCTCTCACCTGTAGGCTGTCTTGTCTCCTCCTGATAGGAGTGCCACCAACTTGATGTAATCTGCAAATTTTATTATAGAGTTAGTGGGACAAGAGGGAGAGCGATTGTAGGTGTAGAGTGAATACAAAAGGGGATTCAGCACACATCCCTGTGGAGAGCCAGTGCTGAGACCAAGAGTGGAGGAAAAGTAGCTGTATCTTCAAAAGTTGGAACAGTACCCTCCAAAACCTGGAAGTAAATTGACACCAGTCCATTCCTCTGTAATGAAAGAAATGATCCAAAAAATATCTGAGTAGACTCCCTTGCCTTTGGGAAACCCTAGCAAGGAATACAATGTGCCATTTTGGTGAAAAGGTCCACCATCATCAACATGGATGTATAAACCTGCACTGCAGTCAAGACTGTTATTAAGCCAATTGGCACTGAAAGCCAAAGCTGGGAAGAGGGTCTATAGCTAGGGATTATAAAGTCTGTTGGCTTGCAATAGAATAGAAGAATAGAATAGAGGAATGGAATGGAATGGAATCAATGGTGGGATTCAAAATTCACCACCACTGGTTCTGTGGGCATGGCTTAGTGGGCGTGGCTTGGTGGGGGTCATGTGACTGAATGGGCATAGCCAACTCGATGTCACTTATGGCAAGGTGGGGCAATACCTTGCTGTGACATTGAGTTGGCCATGCCCACTCAGTCATATGACCAATGCTGCAGAGACAGGCTGATTTCCTACATACCTCCACCCCCACTGCCCTTGGGCTGACAAAATAAAAAGCTCTTCTAAAGATTGTGACTGCCTGCTGAGCCTGCCTGCAGAATGTTGACAAAAGGAGGCTTGCAGGGGGAGTGGGGGAGAGAAGGCCAAGAAGGGAAAAGAGAAGGGTGGGGGGAAAGCACAAAGCCTATCCGGCTCCTCACTCCTGTAAGTCCCATCTGGAAAGTGCAGCAGCAGATACAGCATTCAACCTGGCTGCTTCTCTCCTCCTTCTTGGCTTCATACACTGAGCAAACACACAAACATCTCACAGCACCAGGATTGGGACCTTCTGTGTCGGCACCTGGGAGAGCAAGAAGCCAGCAGCCTCCACCTTTTTTCAGCATTAAAAGCCTGTAGCCGCCGCTTTTTGCCAGCCAGAACTGAGCTGGAAGTGGCAGCTGGAGGTTGTCACACTGGCAAAGAGGTGGTGGCTGCAGGCATTTTTCTGACAAGTGGGGTTAGATGCGGGCTGGCAGGGAGCCCAGTGGTGATGTCTCAGCCCTGGCTTGTCTTCCCCTTTGCCATCAGCCATGAGAGAAAGGTAAGGTCATGGGGTGAAGAGGCGGTCATGGAGGAGGAAGTGGGGAGATTGAGTAAGGGCCAGGGCCTCTGAAGGAGAACGAGGTGACATATGGTGAAGAGCAAGCAGGCAGCAGGCAGGAGGATGCCCCAGGAAGGTCAGAGCCAGGGACTGCCATGTCCCTTGGCCCCAACCTGGCCGAGACAAATGGCAATCAGGCAGAGGCTCTGGTACAATGCCAGAGCCAGGGAATGGTGATCCCCAGGACCTGACCCGAGGCAAAGGGCTAGTAGGCTGCAGCAAGTTACCTTTGGTGAGCAAAGCAGCCAAGGCACAGAGGCGAGGCACAGTAATTACCTGGCAGCATAAAGGCAAGATATATAGGGCGGCGGGTGGGGGCAGTACTCTCTTAGAACCAATCAAGGTGGTGTGATTGTTTCTATGAGAGCACGCTTCACACAGAGCAGCTCTCAAAGACCAGCCTCAGTGTCAGCGCTGGTGAGGTGAGTAGTTTTTTAGCTCAGCTGAGAAGGCAATCTGCCCTGCCACATGAATCACCTGTGCTAATAAACAACAGAATATAGGAGAGGTGAGAGGGCCCCCACTTTTCCCTATCGGTTCTATGAATCACTTAAAATTTTCCTTGGAGGTTCGCCCAAACCCCGAATACCACTCATGAATGGAATGGAATGGAGTGAGAATAGAATGGAGTCGAGTGGAACGGAGTGGAGTAGACATATAGCTCCAAGCCAGCCACTCAAGGCTAACTGCAATGTGGTTAGATCTGGTCTCGTCTGGAATTAGTGAGGGGCAAGCCCCACTGGCCTTGGCCTCAGCGTAGCACTCACAGGAGGCAGCAAGTGTTCAGGGGCTGTGGTGCCTGGCAGCAGCTACAGCTTGTTGCCCTCAACTCGCCAAACCCTGCCTGGCCTTGCAGAAGTTATCACAGGGGACAGGGAGGCGCTAAGCAACTTATAGCAGTGGCACCATGCAGGAACTATAGCAGACAGGTGGGGGTTGGCAGCACCAGACAAAATATGCCAAGCCATTGATGCCACATTTGGGGATCTGTGGGGCACACATACTGCTGAGGGTTAGCAAAGCTGTAGGCAGGACAGGCTTTGGCCCACTTTTCTAACCAGAAACAATTTGGAGCCTTCATTTAGATTCCCCTACCTGCACCCCTGCAATATAATTCGGCAGTGTGTGTAAGTGGTGAAGGGGCGGGGGACTAATTGAAAAATTCGGAGATTGTCATACCCTCAGAATCAGGTTATAACTCCCCTTTTCCAGATAGATAGTAACATTTAAAAGTCACTAAGCAACTGGCCACTTATTACCTGTATAAAAAAACTATTACAAAGTCTTTAAAGAAAAAGATTTGGAAATAAAAATGTGGTCACACAATCTCTTCTTTCTTTTTGATGTTACAGGTCATCCCTTTGACATAGTCCCTCCTATCACATCTACTGTTTCTGATGTTTTTTGCTCTGTTATCTTTGGGAATCAATTGCCTTATGAAGGCAAAACCTTCTCTGAACTATCAGAAATCTCAGACACATTCTCTGGATTCTTTGCAAGTCATCTAGGAATGGTATGTTGACTATATGTTCTTCTGCAAGCAGAGATTTCTTCTTATCAGTGATTCTTGCCAGTTATCGAATACATTGAGGGATGGTGGCCCAAGGTTGACTCCATCCTTTCTTTCTTTTTTTTTTGAACAAATTTTATTGATTTTCCAAAACAATACACAAACAAAACATAAAATATAATGACATAGGAATTTTTTTTTCTTAAAAAGCCAATACAACAACTTATTTAAAGACAGAATTATTCCAAGTTATCACATTTCCAAACAAGCACAATTTGATATATATATTTACCTTATCTGTTCATCTTCATATCTTATCCCAAACTTCTCTTTATTACTTCTTTTCCTTCTATTTATTCAAATTATATCTCTTTAACTTTAGATTGTATACATTTTTTATATCCATCTGTCTTATACATTTTCATTATTCTCTTCCAATAAAAAAACAAAAACAAACAAGACATAAAACATAAAAACATAAACATCTTTTCTGAAAGTTGCTTGATCCCGGGTTAAAACTCATCATACAGACACCTCTTCAAAAATCACGTTCCTTTTATATATCATTCCATATCTTATTACCGTTTTCCATTTTCTATATAGCTTCTTCCTTTTTAAACTCTCTTAATTTTATTCTACTCATCTCAGTTCAGGTCATAATACTTAACATTCTTTGTCTGTTCTCAACTATCCATTCATTTTTTCTCTTTAAACAAAACCTCTCCTGTACACTAATTAGAGTATGACGCCTTTAACTCTTTCCCTAACCTGATAATACTTAGTATCACACATAACTTGTATTGGGATTCTGTTTAGCACATCCTAAAGTCACACAATATATTATATAAAGAGAAAAAAGAAAAATTTTAATCGTACCTATTAATACTTATTTATATATTTATATCTTGAACATTTTATTCTATAAATGCCTATAATAACACAATCGTATGTACCTTACAGAATGCCTTTTTCAATTAAATTTACCCATTGTCTATAAATAAATTTTGTTTCTTCAAATCTTGCTTCCCATCATTGAGACTTCTCACCCCTTCCTTTCTCCCTTGCTTCTTTTTTTCCTTACCCTGTTCACCCCTTTGTTTTTCCACCTCCCTTTCCTTCTTGTGCTTTCCCCCTTCCTGTTGTTTCCTTATCTTATATCCACCCTTCAACTCATTTTTATCTTTTTTGGTTGTTTTTTTAAGTTTTAAAATCCCTTTTTCCTTTTCCTCTTCCTCCTTCTTCTCCCCAATAGGGTCACATGTTCATCAAAAATGGTTCCTTCTTTGTCCCAATTATCCTGCTGCGCAATCAATTCTCCATAGGAATGCACCGCCATTTCTAGAGATTGAAAAAGAATGTCCAAGGTATCTTTCCAGTCTTGTTCTTCCTTTTTATATTTTAGATATTCAGTTTTAAATTCATCCAAAAGTGGTGCCATTATGAAGAGGAAAATTTTTCCCAAACAACCACCTGAGTGTTTTTAAACAAAGAAAAAAAAGTTTCCCAAAAGATGCAAAGTCACCAAACAATCCAGATAAACTATTTCATTTAGCACTTTTTCCCTTCTTCCATTTCTTTTCTGGGGTTGCTATTAAATCACAAAATTCCAATTATAATATGTCTTTTGAAGTCTTATTAACGTTCAAATGGCTCTTTAAAATTCTAGGCAGTCTGCTCCTTATTCTCAATTTCAATTTTTTTCCTCTCCCTTCCCACTCACAGCAGAAGAAAAAAATTTCTTTAAATATTTAGAAATCCATATCCCTTTGGCATTAGCACAGTCTTTAGCATTTAGCATACCTTCAATGCGGGTTTCCGATTTCTCTCAAAGCTGTTCCGTTTGGAAGGAGAGTGAAAAGAAAAAAGTTTTCCTTTGATATCCATTCGCTGCTTACTCAGTCTGGGAACAATGTGTCTTTAGTAGGTGTTAAATACCAGGACACTTTCACTGTTCCTTTGTCCCGGTCAGCAAAATCAGTTTCATTTCTTCACAAACCCCTCCAGCACATTTCTTTCCCGGCTGGGCTCTTCAAAATGGCGGCCATAAAAGATCGCCGTTCAGTTGCCATCGGAGAGGGAGATTTAGCTGGCTAAGGAAGAGAGATGCGATGTCTCTCGTCCCTGCCAGAACCCCCCAGTCTTCACCACCTTCTACAAAGGTGGCTTAGCCCCGAAGCCAAATGGCTCGAGGCACTCAGGCAGTGAACACAGGCAGAAACTGTGCAGAGCCACGGAATCCTGCCTGCACTGAAGAACCACAAGCCGGAAGTGTCGACTCCATCCTTTCAAGGTCCGTAAAAGAAGGACCCAGATATTTTTTGGGGGGAAGGGAACTTGCCTTTAGGAGCCCCTTGCAGGTCACCTTGGCTAGAGCACCCATGGGTAGACTTGCCTCTATCTGCCAATAGAAGTGCCCTGCGGGCAGAATCGCCTTGCCATAAGGTCACTTCTATTGAATGATAGAAGGTCCCCGTTGGCAGAGTCACCAGCCGCTTCTATCAGCTGATAGAAGTGGCCTCGTGGCAAGGCGCAGCTGCGCCCGTGGGGTGCTCCTAACAGGAATGCCCCATGGGCAGCCACGCCTTGCCACGAGGCTGCTTCTATCGACCAATAGAAGCACCCCAAGGGCAGAGTCACCAGCCACTTCTATTGGCCAATAGAAGTGGCCTCATGGAGCACCCCGCGGGCAGCCACACCTTGCCACAAGGCTGCTTCTATGAGTTGTTAGAAGCACCCCGAGGACAGAGTCACCAGCCACTTCTATCAGCCAGTAGAAGTGGCCTCGTGGTGAGGCATGGCTACGCATTGGGTTCCCAACTGCAAACTCAATCGCGTAAGTGTACCATTGTCAGAGTAAATATCAGATGATCTCAAGATTCCCACTGCATTTCTTTTTTTTAAACAAGTTTTATTTGTTTTCCACATTTTAACATCTCTTTTTAATGAACAGCATGATTACAGGTTTCACCTTACATACAAATATGACCATAAGAACATTCAATTCTGTATTCAGTTTCTTATCTTAACAATACCTTTATGCATTTTCTATTTTATTATATTATTCCAAGTGCTTATCTCATTATTTAATTCACGTATATTAACTTCATAATTATTATACTTTAGTATTTTTAACTGACACATTTGCATAGTCTTCTTAAGTTCTAGTTAATAACATTCCTTCTATAAATTAGTTTCCCCCCTAAAATATCAGTTTAAGTGCGCCACCTCTAAGTTACATATTCATAAATTATCTCCCCTTTTAAATCCCATTAAATGCTAACATTTCATTTCATTACATTACATTAAAATTAATAATCCTATTTAAAACTACATAACATATGTAAATCAGATTCTGCATGGTTTCCCCTTTAAATTTCATAAAGTTTATCTATAATTTCAAAAAAACCCAAAAGCACATATAGTCTACTCATTTAAACCTTGATGTTAATTCAATTTCAGCTCTCCTCCTATATCATTTTATTTATTTCAATATATTTAATGCACATATTCTATTAATTATTCTATTCATATTAAAAAAATAAATAAAAAATCAGCATTCCAATCCTAAAAGTATGTCAATATATTTAATAAACATATTCCATATATTTATTGCATTTATCTCTTATACATAAAGGAAAAGAGCATTACCAAAAGATAACAATTCCATTTTCCATCTTATTAATCTTTATGTCCCTACTTCACAACTACAAATTTATTTATATTATTCCCCAGCACCTTGCAGAATCCCCTCTCCAAATGTCATTTAGCCATTATCTCTGTGTCTAGTTAAGCAATTTTCCCCCATTTTAAAAACATTCCCATATTTCTTTGTTCCCAAATCCTGTTTCTTTTTCCTTCTTTCCCCTAACATTTCCCCCTTTTTTATTTCACTCCAGTTTTTAATTTATAACTCCCTTCTGCACTTCTCCCTTCTATTTATAACTCCCTTCTGCCCTTCAAATTTCTGCTGATTCTTTTCTCCTTGCTACGACACCACTTCTATTGGCCAATAGAAGTGCCCCGAGGGCAGAGTCACTAGCTGCTTCTATCAGCCGATAGAAGTGGCCTCGTGAAGCGCCCTGCAGGTAGCCATGCCTCACCATGAGGCCACTTCTATCAGCCGATAGAAGCTCCCCAAGGGCAGAGTCACCAGCCGCTTCTATTGGCCGATAGAAGCGGCCTTGTGGAGTGCCCCACAGGCAGCCAAGCCTCACCATGAGGCCACTTCTAACAGCTGATAGAAGCACCCTGAGGGCAGAGTCACCAGCTGCTTCTATCAGCTGATAGAAGCGGCCTTGTGGCGAGGCATGGCTATACATCGGGTTCCCAAATGCAAACTCAATCACGTACTTATACTGTTGTCAGAGTAAATATCAGATGATCTCAAGATTCCCACTGCATTTCTGCTTCCCAAGCCAGCCACTCTTCTTTGTCCCCTCAGATAGCCCTATTTCCCCATGCCCCTGATTTCCCACTGTAACCAATTGGATGGAATGGGTCACAGGAGGGTTGCTAGAGAAACTGATTTCACCTATCACCTGCAATGGGCAGTTCCGGGCCCCTCCGCTTAGGCTGCCAATTAAAGGAACTTGCAGTTTTCTCAATTGCTCAACTGGTTTCAAAGGGAGGTCGGGGGGATCTTTGTGCCCCTTGTCATCCACTAGCATTTTTGAGGGGGAAGGTATGCTTCAAGGGGGAATGCGAAGATTGCTGTCCATAAAACTGCGAGCTAAACAGCCCGTCTTTCTCCTACCTTCTTCTCAAAGTTTTGCTTGCAGCCCGACCACTGACAGGTGGTTGAGCCTGGCTTCAGCTCTCCCTGGTGTGCTTGGTGGGGTATTTTGGTGTCTCTTTTTCAGACGGTACAAGGGCGAGTGTAATCCACAAATATATTTTTGGCTTCTGCACAGAAATTGTAGTCTGTGGTGTGGTTTGTGCAAATACAGTACCTACCTCGCCCCATTCCTGTAGTTTGCCCGTAGAATAAGACAATACACATCTCTTAAATCCCCCATTCCTAGATATTCCAGGACATTCAAATAACTTAAAAAAAGAGTGGCTAATACTGCCAGTCAGAAACACACTGCAGTTATTTCACCTATTATTTTTCAATGGATTTTTGTTATTGAAGAAAAAAAACAAAGCAGAAAATATAGATTGATGGGTTGAGTATGAAGAAATCTAGATATTTACAATAACTGCAGTGTGTTTCTGACTGGCAGCATTAGCCACTCTTTTTTAAAGGGTCCAACCAGGCATGCAATAGGAATGAAATATATACATGACTAAATATGGGGTGAGCAATCCTGTCACTAGATCAGGGACAGCTTAGTAGTTCAACTTTGTGCTTGGCCACAAAGTCTCTTGAATGACTTTGATCCATGCACTATTCTATCTTACTTTTTGTTTGAAAATTATTAATTAAAGAAGAATGCAGTATTCCCCCCCTTTGGAGGAAGGGTAGAATAAAATGCAAATAAATATTGGACTTGTGATTATTTGGACTCTGGGGAAAAGTAACACACATGCAACCCCCCTTCCTTTGTCTATGTATATTGTAATATTTAAGTTATTTGAATTTCCTGGAATATCTAGGAATGGGGGATTTAAGAGATGTGTATCATCTTATTCTGCGGGCAAACTACAGGAATGGGGTGAAGTGAGTACCATATTTGCACAAACCACACCACAGACTACAATTTCTATGCAGAAGCCAAAAATATATTTGTGGATTACACTCGCCCTTGTACCATCTGAAAAAGAGACACCAAAATACCCCACCAAGCACACCAGGGAGAGCTGAAGCCAGTCTCAATCACCTGTCAGTGGTCAGGCTGCAAGCAAAACTTCAAGAAGAAGGTAGAAGAAAGACGGGCTGTTTAGCTCGCAGTTTTACGGACAGCAATCTTCGCTTTCCCCCTTGAAGCATACCTCCCCCCTCAAAGATGCTAGTGGATGACAAGGGGAACAAAGATTCCCCCCGACTTCCCTTTGAAACCAATTGAGCAATTGAGAAAACTGCAAGTTCTCTTAGTTGGCAGCCTAAGCGGAGGGGCCTGGAATTGCCCATTGCAGGTGATAGGTGGAATCAGCTTCTTCAGCCGATAGAAGCGGCTGGTGACTCTGCCCTTGGGTCACTTCTATTGGCCAATAGAAGCAGCCTCGTGGCCAGGTGAGTGTGTGTGTTGCTCTAGGTGGGGGTGTGTGTGGGGAGAGAAAATTAAGTCACCCCCCAAAAGATGGCCTAGCCATTTTTTCGGTGCTCAAAAAAAAAAAAAAAAGACCCGGCCTTATTTTGTGAGAAACACGGTACTATTTCTCATAGTAGCAACTGAGGATATACATAAACAAAGAGGGGTGGGAAAACATAACTAGATAAGCTTAGTGTCTATAACATACGTATTTTGATATTCATTTGGTCAGGAGGCACTGCAGAAAATCAATAACTGGTCTTGCATAATGTTTATTTTTAACAAATAGAAATAAAAGGGCACTTAATAGAGAAATGGGTTTTTCTGTGTAGTTCTTAAAGCAGAGCACAAGAGATGAATTGGCAATGGTTAATTTTTACTATTACCATGTTTTAGGTGTACAGCGCTTTGCCAAATATAGTGAAATTCTTTCCTGGACCTCATAAGAAAGTTTTCTCTGGCTGTAACAAGGTCTGTGACTTCATTAGGAAAAAAGTGGATGCTCACAAGAAGACCCTGGATCCAGACAATCCTAGAGACTTTATTGATTGCTTCCTTCTTAAACTAGAAAAGGTACTATAGCAAGGATATTTTATTTGCAATGATCGTTCACACACAAGTACAAAACAGGCAGGGTTTCAGTTATGCACTTGTGCCCTATTTTCTTGAGACACCCATGGTGGTGAGCAAACTGTACTAGTGAAACAGTAGAAAGCAAAAGAACTGATGTCTCCCAACTGCCACAAATGCTATATGAAGCCTTCTATGAGTAGTGGCCATTATAAACAAACAAACTCACTCCTTAAGAAATGGTTGTGTGGATCTGCTCCGCAATGTCCTTTTCAGCACTGAAGGAGGCACCATAGATCACATCTGCATCCTGTCAGGAGTTGGTAAAGCCAGCTTGGTAGTAGGTAAAGCTGCAGAACAGATAAACGTTATCTTTTGGGGGGCTGAGAGTCCTGAAGATAATGATTTGGATGTGCTCGCTAAAATGATTTGAGCCAGGACAAAAACTGAGTGAGATTTAATTGCCTTAAAATAAATTAAATAATTACCAATCCATTCAATCTTTTGCACTTAAACTATAATTCAGTGGCAACTTTTGAAAAAGATTTCAGCGGCTACAATGGCAGTTGAATGGCAGTTTTAGATACTGTTTTTTTTAGTTTAGTTTTGTATCAAAATTAGGATAAGATTGAAACTTCTTGAGGATTGCAGTCTCCTATTTCAATCCTGTAATCCTCCAGTCCACTTCAAAACACACAAAATGACAGCCACGAAATCAGTAGTATGATTCTAGAACTTCTTGCATTGAGCTCTTTTTAAAATGTGGAAATAGGAGAATGTTTCTATGAAAGGACTCCTACTCATTTTTCTATTCTTAAAAATGGAGGAGAGGCTTACAGATATCCCTGTCCTTGTTGGACAGTCCCTGGAAAAACTCCTGTGTTCCTTCTACTGGCAAAGGAGGGCTGTGTTCCAACACAGGAAAATTACCCATCTGTTATTTATGTTCTTGGATACTTGGCAGTATCAAAAAAAAAATGCAATACTGTGCTGGGTTGTTAGACTGTAGCCAGCAAAACATTCAGTGAATGAGTAAAATGGATGCTGTTGAGTTATGAGAGAGCAAATTCCCCTTTGAACATTAAGTGGAGCAAAGCCTTGTGGCTCTTACTTATGCAGAACTTAAAAGAAATATGAAAGGGGACATCAGTGAACAAAAGTTTATAAATGAAATGTAATACTTCAGAGCAAGATTTCAAAAGCTCAGTTTGTGTGATGGAGATGGATGTTCTATTCCATGAAGAGGAGATAAGAGGAAATTTTTGTGTTACGATAGTTACCAAACTAGTAAGTTTCTGGAAAAGACTTGATGATACAGGACAGAAAAAGTAATCACTACTTCATTTGGATTTCAGCTGTTTCTCTTTTATTTAAATATTCATCCATCTGACCCAACCACACATTAACTTCATATTCAAATTAATATAGACAATATGGAAAACTCTATCTTAGATTATTCCCTGCTTACCTATAAGTTGGTCTGAAAGAAAAGTAAAATGAGAAGAACTAGGTAGAATTTTCATAACATGATGATGAAGCTATATAAACTGCTGCATCTTTATTTTATTTCTGCCTTATCTTACAGGAAGAAGATTCTTCAGTTCTCTCTATTGAAGACTTGGTTATGTCTGTGTTTGAGCTTTTTATTGCTGGGACAGATAGCACACGGATATTCATCTCATATGGTCTTAACCTTCTAGCCAAGTTCCCAAATGTCCAAGGTTGTAACATATGATTTTATGCACTATGCTTAAGTCCAATCTTAGTCAGTTTAGCTAAAGGTTGTCTAAGCCTAGAATCTCAAGTCTGGTGGTGTGGGGTATTCTGTTGCAAACAGAGGAATGTCATACTCTTCTGGTAAAATACTCTGGACTCACTCAATTGTATTTATGTCTGATATACAATGCAGATTCCAGACAGCAGAGCTAAATTCAAGTATTGGTCTGGCAAAGGTTTTGAATGCCCTAGTTTGCAAATCAGTATTAACAGAGGAGAAGCTTCGTAAAATTAAATTTACAACTCTTAAAGCCTTTTTGGCAATACAGTTGCAGTGAGCTTTGGTGCTTAGGTCATTCGATATGAGAACTCCAAGGTCCTTGACGAAGTGAGGTTCATCAACAAGGTCATATCTGCCTAGATTGTATTTGGTATATAGATTTTTTTTTACCAATGTGTTGGGCAGAGCATTTGTTGGTAGAGATTTGGAGTTGCCAACTGCTAGACCATTCAGACATATAATCAAGGTCTTTTTGAAGGACAGTAACATTGATGGTGGTGTTGAATAGTTTTACATCATCAGTGAAGAGGACACAGTTGCTAATAAGGTGATCACAAAGATCATTTATATAGAGTATAGAGAGCATGGATCCTAGAACGCTCCCTTGGGGAACACCATTGATAACTGGTGCAGGGTTTGATAGCGTTTCCTATTTTTACTATTTGTTGCCTGTTTGAGAGCAAGGCAGTAATCCGCTTGTGAAGGGATCCGGAAATGTCATAAGAATTTAATTTTAATAGCAGTTTGTCATGTACCATTGAGTCAAATGCTTTGCAGAAGTCAATGTAAATTACATCTATTGCTTTACCCTGGTCAAAAAATGTAGTCCATATGTTTTTGTAGTGTAGAAGTTGCAAATTGCAGGACAATTTTTTTCTGAAACCAAATTGTTTATTGGAGAGTAAGTTGTTTCACTCTAGGTAATGCATTGGTTAATAATTGATTCCATAAGTTTGCCTGTGACACAACACAATGAGATTGGTCTGTAGTTTTCAACCAGGGAGGGGTCACCTTTTTTGAAAATAGGGATGACTGTTGCTAAAGACCATAGGTTTGGTAAGGAGCTGGTTCTGAATGATAACTCATATATTATATTTAGGGATTCTGCTATGGTAGTGGAGAGCTTTAAGAAGAATGCACATAAACCATCAAGGCCAATAGATAAGGATGGTTTAAGATGGTGTATTGCATTTTCTATGTTATCTTCAGTAAAGTCAATTTGTAGATCATTGCAGTTAGTTGTCATACAATTAGGAAATGTGGGGCACGAGCCATTACTGTTTACAAAGACTGAACTGAAGAACATATTGAAGAGATTTGCCTTAATGGCTTCATCACTATAGTCTTTCCCATTAGATCTTTTAGGGATGGGATGGTTTTTGAGTCTTTAAGTTTGGTGTTTACAAAGTTATAGAAGGCACAGATGGATCTTGTGCATAGAAGATTTTCCTCTTGCTTGCAGTGGTAATAGGTGCATTCTGCCTTTATCTGTCAGCATAAGGTGTTGTATCGCTTTTTAAAGTTAGCTGCATATTTAGTTTTGTTTTTACGCCATAAGGATTTTCTTTTTAGATTGAAGTTTTCTTATTATTTTGGGTAAATTGTTTTTGTTGTTGTTGTTGTTTATGGGGGTTACTAATGGAACATATAGTTTAATGACTCTTTCAAGTTCAAGCAAGAAGGTGTTATAATGTTCTTCTGTAGTGTTACAGCCAAAGAACAGAATGTACAAATCAAGAGATGATAAGTCAGCAGCTGTGAGTTCATAATTGGCTTTTTAAAAATTGTATTTTGGAGATCCATCATTATAATCCTCTTTGAGAGGGTGTAAATTTAGACAAAAGTCAATTATGCTTATGGTCACTGTTTGAAAGTGGCTCCTGTATTTGTACACCATAAATTGAGTTTGAGCTGTTGCAGAAGATGAGGTCAAGGCAGTTGTTTAGTCTAGTTTTGTTATATACTAATTGATCCAGTCCCAGTGTAGTAACGGCATTCTACAGAGTTGTATGAATGGGTTCAGATTCATTTAGTGTCCAATTTATAGGAGGTAAGTTGAGATTACCAAGAAAAAAAAGAGGGTGTAGGCAAGAGGCAGCCCATGTCAGTAGTGAAGTTAGCTTGTTTGCATGAATTATATCATAGTCAGGGGCTTGATAGCAAATTAAGAAGTGGATTGAGGTTCACAGATGATGGTTTCAGGAAGAGCAAGCTCTTGTATAATTTGAATCTTTTTTAGATTTAGAGACTTTTTAGAGAATATAGCAACTCCACCTCCTCTACGGATTTCGCAATCAGACCGATAAACTTGATATTCTCTTACAGTGGTAATGGAGTCTGAAAAAGATTCATTCAACCACGTCTCACAGACAAATATAATGTCGAATGTGGCTGTGCTTAATAGGATGAGGAATTCATGCATTTTATTTGCTACGCGTCTTGCATTGAGTAGTTTTCTTTTAAGATATGAAGTAGTGGGTCTGGATTAGATGTCACCAACCTTTTGGACCTCAGGGACCACCAAAGTCATAATTTTAAATCCCATGGACCACTAATATGAATTTTGACTAATGGTAGTTTGCTGACATTTTCCCAGGGGCTCTGCAGAAAGCAGCAGAGACCCTGGGAAAATCCCCCCAAAAGTCTACAGGAAAATCCCCCACCCCGTTTTCCTACTGATCGATCATTCTTTATTTGAGATCACAGGATACCCTCTCCAGCTCCGTTCTCAGGGGGGAAGAGAGAGAGAGAGACTTTTGGCTTCATGCAAGGAAAGCAGAAGCAGCAGAAGTCTTTCTTTCTCTCCCCCAAATTCTGCTAGAAATTAATCTTTGCTGGCGCAGCCTCTTGGAGCAGGAAGCTTTGCAGGGTCCCAAAGACTCTTTTCTGGCAGAGTTTGGGGGGAGAGAAAGAAAGTCTTTTGCTGCTTTCCTTGCACGCAGCCAAAAGCAGAAGAAGCGGAAAGAAGCAGCCCGGTGGCCAGGCCAGGCACGTGGGGCAAGTGAGGCAAGTTCCCCCCTCTGCCCTTTCCCATCCCCTCACTACCTCATGTTGTTCACAATGCAAGCAATGCAAGCCTTGTGTTCCCCTGGTCCATGTGGGCAGTGCAACCTTGTGTTCCTGTGCAGCCTGGATTAATTGCTTTGGGGGACCTCTTTGGACCACCACAATTTTCTCATGGACCACCAGTGGTCTCCGGCCCACTGGTTAGCCACCACTGGTCTGGAGGAAGTAAAGGGCGTGCATCCCTAACATTGGATGTTTGGATGATTATTATTGTGACGTGGGTTGTGGCTCTAGCTTTTGATACAATCTGCATGATAATCAATGCATAGATTAGTATTACCTAATTAATGTAGTCTTTTGAGCTCAGAATGTTGTTCCCGGGATTGTACACATTGCTGTAAGGTTAGATCAGGGTGGTGAAGGTTTATTTGGTTGTTGTTGCTCTTTGAGAGTGAATTTATTGAGAAGATGAATTTGTGTTTGCTTGATGTGTTTTTGCAAACGACCCTGCAGAGGTGTGCGGTTATCAAGCTTTCTTTGTTTTTAAGTGCAGGACTGACATGGGAAATATCAAGTATTTCATCAGGGGAGATGGTTGATGCTTAATATTCTCTGATGGTGTTAATTGTTACCAGATTCCTCAGTGCTTTCAGAAGTGTATCTGCCTTGAACATAGCCCATATTAAACACCAGTACAGGAAATGTTCTATAGCGTTTTGTAGTATATCACAAAACAGTTTTATAACAATGTTTAATTCATGCTATGGTTTATAAAATTTGCCTAATTTCAATTCCACAGGTGTCATGGATCATAGGTGATTGGTTTTAACAATCTTTGAAAATGCATGCCATTTTTAAATACAGTTAGTCCTCCTAACAACCATTCATTCAGCAACCATTTAAAGTTACAACACCATTGAACAAGTGATAATACAAGTAGTCTTAAAAGTTCTAGCTGTCCCAGCAACTCTGTGACCATATGGTCATGTTCTAAGCACTTGGCAACCAGCTCGCTGTTCCAACAGTGCAGTGTCCGTTGGTCATGTGATCAGTGGTGGGATTCAAAAAAAATTACTACCAGTTCTGTGGGCGTGGCTTGGGCATGGCTTGCTTAGTGGGCATGGCTTGGTGGGCATGGCAGGGGAAGGATACTGCAAAATCTTCATTCCCACCCCACTCCTGCTTTCCAGCTCCATTCTCCTATGCAGGGCAACAAAAAGAAGACCCAGCTGATCAGGAGGCAGAGAATAGATGGGAACAGGGACAGTCAGAGGTGGTATTTGCTGGTTCTCCAAACTACTCAAAAATTCTGTTACTGATTCTCCAGAATTGGTCAGAACCTGCTGAATAACATTTCTGCATGTGATTACTATTTGCAATCTTCCCTGCTGACTTTCCACAAGCAAAGTTGATAAGGAAACTGAAAGGGAAGGTTGGAAGTCACTCCAGTAAATCTCTCTCCCCTGTTGGCAGAAACCACTCCAGGCCTTGTCATGCTTCCACCTCACCAGCTTCCCCTTACCACACAGCAGCTGCACAGCTATGCCATTACGTTGCCACATACTATTTTCCCATCTGGCTATATCCCCACTGTACTTGCAAAGTGCCTCTCTGGCCTCTAGAAATTACATATTCTCCCTCTGCCGCCACCGCTGCTTTCGCCTCTGTCTTAAACCCTGCCAGCTTCCAGGTGTCCTGTTTGCAGTCCTGCCCAAGGACACACCCCCTGCCCCATTACCTGTCTATCTGGAGCACCTGAGCCTGGCTTCTTGAGTCCTTTGGGGCACTGGGTGTAAAACCACATCCAGCCAGCCACTCCTTTGTCTGAAGGGAAGATTCCTGGTTCCTTGTGTTGCCATGTTTTTTTTTCTCCAATGGACGGTGGAGGAATCAAGAGTTTCCTGTATTTGTGGTGTGGGTTCCTGTCACAAAATTGGAGCTTTTGGCAAGGCTTCTTGTATTTTATGTTGGCTCATTGCAGGCTGATAAATATAATAGTTGGGGTAGAGAGGTTGTTGAGAGAAAGAGAAATTGTAATATAATGGCAAAATAGTTCTATTTTATTATACTGGTTGGAGGGTGGCTTCTGATAATCAAGAAATGCAAAACAGTAAATGTTTCCCCCTCCTAATCAAGGTGACAGTATTTAATACCTGAGGCAATAAGCAGTAGAAATTCAACAATACAGAATGAACCATTTTAGTGTGACTCTGTTGATACTTAGAGAGAGACACTTTTGCCTGTTAGCAGAGAGAAGCAGCCAGAGTCACTCTCATCTCTCTTGAGAGCCTGGCCAAAATTTCCTGTGCCACCATCAGTCAAAATTCAAATTAGTGGTCCACAGCAGGGGTCGCCAACCTTTTGGACCTCATGGACCACCAAACTCATAATTTTAAATCCCGCGGACCAGGAATGAATGGAGCACTGGATCAAGCACTTCTCTGGCTGGCGCGCTTTAGTTACAGGTGCAGGCAGAAATAGCATCCTCAGGGCCGTGCCACTGGAACAATGCTGGCACTTTGGGGATGAGACCCCTCCCCCCAACCTCCGTTAGCAAGATGAATAACATTGTGCTCTCTTTTGCACAGGAGTTTGGCGAAGCTATCTGCAAAATTGTCTCTCTTGAGGAGCGCTGGATAGTTTGTAGTAGTCACAAGACTCCCTTTGGTCATCCTGGAGCAGCTCATCCATGGCAGGCCGGTGCACAGGCCAGTCTGTGACTACTGCAGCTCTGGAACATGGGACCAACTTTCTCACCAACATCAGCAAGCCACTCTGGGGCGGATTTCCCTCCCCTGCCATTACTCTTACCTTATCTTCCAGTTCCAGCTCATGTGGGGGCATTCCTCTGAGGCCCACCAGTGGGCTGCGGCCCACCAGTTGGTGATGGCTGGTCCACAGGATTTAAAATTATGAGTTTGGTGGTCCCTGAGTTCCAAAAGGTTGGCGACCCCTGATCTATTAATCAATAAGTTAACTGATTGGATGGAATGACTGAATTTTTGAAGCATCCACCACCTTGGATCACATTCTGTATGGAATTAGCGGTGGATTTACCCAAACTAAATGAACAGTGGTACTGAATGGCCTGTTTAGCTTAAGGGCACATCGTGGGCCAATGTATTTTATGTTGATCTGTTTTCCCCCCCAATTCCAGGATGGGAGCAAAGTGTGGCAAACATCTTTGTGAATGACCCCAAAGTGCTGTGAAATTGGTAAATGAGAAACTAAAGTGCATTTTTTATTATCCATATCTAAAGATCAATGCATTTTGAGTTTGGGATAATTTTTAAATTAATATTTCTGCTTTTAAAACATGATTAATTGCAGCCAAAGCCCAAGAAGAAATAGATGATGTTGTGGGGGCAAACCGTAGTCCCTCCATAGAGGATAGAATGAAACTGCCCTACATCAATGCATTTGTTCATGAGATCCTACGTTCTCCTCAAATGAGCAATGAGAACTTCCCACGTATGACAACCCAGGATGTGAATTTCAGGGGACATTTCATCCCTCAGGTGTGAAAAATCAAATCATGATCTACCTTGCATGTAAATATCTATCTATAATTGCAGTACGATAAACTTTATCCAATAATTGTTGCTTATATTTTGTGAATATCATTTGAATTTTAGGCTATTGGGTTTTATAGAATGCTTTATTTATTTGCAAATGTCATCAACGATTTTACCTATCTCTCATCCTGCTAAGTTTCATTGATAGCTATTATGGTTCTTAGCTAAGTTAATTCTTTTTTATTTGCATCACTGACCTGAGGATATTTAGAAAGAAAATGAGCACTTTGTTCAACTTTTATTCCTAATTCTTGAAAAACTCTGTTTATACAGCCTCTGTTTATAGAACAAACCAAATGTACAGTCCACATGGGCCTTTCTGCTTAACAGTAGCAGGAAAAGGGAAATTCTACTCAGAACAAAAGGGCAGAGTATAACCTTATAAAACAGATGCAAACTTATAAAACCTGCCATCTACTGGTTGGCTGTAGTTGTTGCATAAAATATATGAACATGTATTCCAACACCCCCACTCAACAACTACTCCTTATATTAGTCCCATTTTGGATCTCAGTTCTATAAATCTCTTTCTTGTAAATGGTTTTGTCAAAGCATCTTCAATCATGCTATTAATTTCACAATACATAAGCACAATTACATTTTGATCAACCTGATCATTAATGTAATGATGTCAGACATCAATCGGCTTTGTTCTTGCATTGATATTCTCATTAGTTGGCAGGTTCGATACATCCTTGATTGTCCTCATATAAGTCTGTAGACTGGGATAGTGGCTCTCCAAGATCTTCAAGCAATTGACATAACCACACAACTTCTTGACTGGCATAGGCAGCAGCAATGTATTCTGCCTCTGTAGAACACAAAGCTACTGAGGTCTGCTTCTTGCTGGACAAAGATGTAGGACTATTTCCTAATTTGAACAAGTAACCACTTGTGGATTTGTGAGTACTTAGGTCACCTGACCAGTCAGAGTCCCTATCCTGTGAGATTCAAATCACAAATTGCAGACAGCTTCAGACTCAAGTCCTACGTTTGCTTGAAATATCTCATGACTCTTTTGACTGATGTCCAGTGTCTTTGATGTGGTTCACTCACACCATCTTTTTTACACTGTATTTTAATTCCTAGGTAATATGTCACATCTCCAAGATCTTTACTCTCAAAATGCAGTTTAAGCACTGCAGTCAACTTTGCAATTTTCTCATTTCTTTTGTGAGCAACAATCAGGTCAATCTATATAGAGTAAAATATACATGTGTTCAAAATCTGCACATTTTGAGTATAGACATGGGTCAGCTCTGCTTCACATGAATCTGTCATCTAACAAGACTTTGTTTATTTTCACATTCCATGCTTGAGCTGATTGCTTGAGTCTGTAAGATATTTCTGCAGATGGTGATTTGCACCTTATAAGATATGTGGACTCTGATTGGGCAGGTGACCTAAGTACTCACATATCCACAACTAGTTACTTGTTTACATTAGGAAACAGTCCTATATCTTGGCCCAGCAAGAAGCAGACCTCAGTAGCTTTGTCTTCTACAAAGGCAAAATACATTGCTGCTGCCTATGTCAGTCAAGAAGTTGTATGGTTACATCAATTGCTTGAAGATCTTGGAGAGCCAATGTCCCAGCTTATATTCTTAGCCTAACTTCATTCATACATTTCCATATACCTTTCCTTATTAGCAGCATCTTCATTTTGAATTCCAAGACTGGTAGTTCTGGTTTGTCAGATTTGCAAATGAAAGTTTTGTTGCAATTGTGTTACTGGTCATTTTCTTTTATTCTGTTGCAGTCTTCTTTCTGTTCTGTATCTTGCACTTATTTGCTGTATCTTGCTTATTTGCTATGACTAGGCCCAGAACCTGTTAAAAATTCTGTTTATATAGCCTTACAGAACAAAGTGTACAGTCTAGATGGGCCTTCTTGCTTATCTATGACAGGAAACAGGAAACTCTATGCAGAACAAAAGGACATAGAGCAAGGGTGTCAAACTCACATTATCATGGCAGCGTCAGGTAACGTATAGGACTTTTCCCCCTTCACTAAACTGGGCAGGAGCGTGACCAACATGTGATGCATCCAGCCCATGGGCTGCAAGTTTGACACACTTGACATAGAGTATAGCCATAAATGCAAATGTATAAACACTGCCATCTATTGGTTGGCTGCAGTTGTTGTATAGAATATATGAACATGTATTCCAACAATGTTGGAAATCTTTCCTCTGAATGCAAATAGTGGAAAAGTAGGAGAATCAAATATGTTTTTTTAATTTACATTTGCTTTTCATCAATCATAAAACAAAGCCAGTTTGGTCTAGTGGTTAAGGCACCCAGCTAGAAACTGGGAGACAGTGAGTTCTCATCCCCATTTGGACATGGAGCTAGCTGGGTGATACTGGGCTGGTTACTTTCTCTCAGCCCTATTAAGGAGGCAATGGCAAGCCACTTCTGAAAAACCTTGCCAAGAATGCTGCAGGGATTTGTTGACTATTTTTGATTTCTAATTAAATGTGTTTGGGTATCCATACAATGATTTGTAACTGTTGTGTGCTATCATTTTTACTGTGATTACAAAAAACGGCATATTGTTAGATAACTATAATTATAATCTAGCCATATAAGGAAATAGCAATCACACACTTCAGCTGAAGCAAAATGGATCTCTCCATTATCTGTGACATCATGAAATTTTTAAAAAGTTACAATGCACAGACAAGTTGAACTAGAATTTCAGCTAGGAAATTGTAGATTTCTTATATCAAGAATGGAACAGAATTCCTAGAAGTTTGGTGCTCTGAAAAATGAGCCATCAGCAAATATATAGTAATAAACCTAATTTATAAATCATCACATACACCAAAATGCCTGCAAGAAAAATACAAGTTGAAAGGAAAGTCTGTCAGAAAATTGTGAAGGACACATACGACATTATCAGTGAGCAACCGGACAGGTAGTCCTTGACTTATGATCACAATTGAACCCAACAGTTTATATTGCTAAATGAGATGTTTTAAAGTGAATTTTGCCCTAATTTATGATCTCTCTTGCCACAGTTGTTAAATGAATCACTGCTTATTGTGGTATTATTAAATCATTGTTTAGTTATTGGCGTTCTTGTTAAGTGAATCTGGTTTTCCCATTGATCTGGTTTCCCATTTGCTTGTCACAAAATCTCAAAAAGTGATCACATGACCCTGGGACACTGAAACCATCATAAATATGAATCAGTTGCCTCTGAATTTTGATCATGTGACCATGGGGATGCTGCAACAGTTATGTGAAAAACATTCAAACATAACTCTCTTTTTTCAGTGCTAATGTAATTTTGAAGACTTACTAAATGAATTATTATAAGTCAAGAACTGCTTCTAAGGAATTAAGTAGTCAGCCATTGTCTCTGTCCAAGTCTTCTGTTTTGGTCTGGGATGTTTTAATGCCCCAATCTCATTCTGGATATAGAATACCATACAGACACATGTTAAAGCCTCTCAAGTCAAATGATGCTAATGTACCAAAGCAATACAATATTAACACAATTAGGCGGCATTTCTAAAATAACTCAAAATAAGGCTTTTCTTCATCTGGAAAAAAGGAGTAAGCTGTTGAATAAATAACTTTAAAATATTCAAGTGTCTCTAATACTGTCACTCCAATTTTTTGTGACTAGATTTGTTTTGCTAACTTAAACAACAGTGTAACTTCAGAATTTAGGATCTATCTTGAATTTCACTTGCCATCCCAAAGTTGTAAATTTTAATTATATAAATTGGGATGAAGATAGTTTACACTGATGAAATATTAGCATGCAAATCAGTCTTGTTATGCTATACATTTCAAATAACATAATTTGTGTAAAGTCTTTAATCACGTGACTTGATCAAGCACCAGATGTGAAAAAATATTGTAAATTGGATCAATATTACATTTTATATCTTCCTCATTTTTAAAAGAATTAAGAATGGTCTGTTTCATTATGAGGAAAAACTTACCTTTGCTCTCCATATCTTGTCTTCATAAAGGGCACTACTGTTCTTCCATTAGGGGTTTCAGTACATTTTGATCCTCTCTGCTGGGAAGATCCAGAGACGTTTGACCCAAGTCATTTCTTGGATGAGGAGGGTAAATTCCAAAAGAAGGATGCCTACATCCCTTTCTCTGCAGGTAACAGAGAGGTTATGGCTGATTTAGTGACCTGGGGTTTTCAGTAGGGGTGGTATTCTACTGGTTCGGGCCAGTTTGGGTGAACTGATGTTAAAGTTTCACCGAACCAGTATTTCAACCAACTGCCTGGCCCCACCCCACCCCTTCCAGGAGTGTCCATGTGGCCCATTCTCGATGGAGGTAAGTGCAGGGTCCATGTGCAGGCTCTGGGAGGGGGAAAAACAGGCCTTCTGGAAGTCTGGAAACAGGCCTGTTTCTGGCTTCCAGAGAGCCTCCAAAGCCCAGGAGAAGTTGTTTTTGCCCTCCAAGAGGACTGGGGGAGGTCTCCAGATGCTTGGGAGGGCAAAAATGGCTTCTTCCAGGCTCTGGAGGTCCACCAAAAGCCGGAAACAGGAAGTTCTGGTAGGCCTTGCCCACCATGGCCACGCCCATCCAGCAACTGGGCAGCGAACTGGTTGCTGGGATTTTTGAATCCTACTTTGGTCTTCAGGGTTCGTCCAAAATTACCTATAATGTTTCTGAACTGTGACCTCACCTATGCTAATGGGCTGTTCTTTCTGCCTGCCCTTGCCACTAGCTATACCTGTTCCCAGATTTAAGACAAGCATCCCGAGAACATGCTTAGGCAAATGGCAAAATCATTCAGTAAATCTGACTGAAACAAGAAGGAGAGTGTCCAGTCTTTTAGAACCAGAAGACATGTGGTGATTGCTTTTTTTAGATAATAAAATTATTGAAGTTTAGAATTACAATTTTTTAAAGAAAAAGCTAACATAGTTAGAGTAAAAAGTAAAAGTATAAATAGTAAAATGAGAAAATATTAAAATTAAAATATCTCAAAATATTTTACAACATTTTTAAAATATGAAAAAGTTGAAATAGATATCAGTAAATCCAAAGACAACCATTCAAAATAACCACATATCACACCTTACCCTGGTCTAATAAACTCTACTTCTTTTTTAAGTATACAGAACAATCCTTCTCTGTAATCTATTCAGATGGTTATTGATCATTGCTACAAATTACTTCAATATACTCTTTCATAAATCCAGCAAAAAAAAACAACCAATTGTACTCTGAGATTCTCATTGTTATTTCCTTCTTAATTTAATAGTGTTTGCAGTCTTGTCTCTTTGAAGGTGACTAACTTCTATGGAAGAGTTAATAGACAATATCCAAAGTGGTTAGCAAGGGAACTACAAACTTAACATCTTGTGAATAACCTTGTCTCCCAATTTCACCACCCCACCACACACATTATTTTAATGTGAGGAGCAACAATCAGGAGAAACGGCTTAGGCAATCTTGTGAGAGTTGTAGGAAGCAACCTACTAAGCAACTCTTTATTTTGTGGAGCTGTCTTCAGTTGGATAGCTTCAGTGGTGGGATTCAAATTTTTTTACTACCGATTCTGTGGGTGTGGCTTGGTGGGCGTGGCAGGGGAAGGATACTGTAAAATCTCCAGTCAGAGGTGGTATTTGCTGGTTCTCTGAACTACTCATAATTTCTGCTACTGGTTCTCCAGAACTGGTCAGAACCTGTTGAATACAACCTCTGGATAGCTTCCCTGGAAGTGTTGTCTGTTGATTCAATCTTAGGTTATTCTTTCTTTAAAAATTAAACAACAGAATAGGGTTTGCAACCTTCAACAAAAGTTTGTGTCTTTCTCACTATGTCTTTCTTTTTTCTGAGATAATGCCTTATATTTCTGTAGCATAAATAATGTGGATATTTATTTGATTGATTGCTAAAACAATCAAACAATTCTCAATGAGTCACTGATTAATTAATTGTCAATAAATTAATTATCTTCTTCATTTTGTATGTGTGTGTGTGCAGGGAAGAGAGCATGTCCAGGAGAGGCTTTGGCAGATATGGAAATCTTCCTGGTCTTTGCCATTCTGCTCCAGCATTTCACTTTTGAATTGACGATGGACCCTGAAGAGATGGACTTAAAAGATTTGTTTATGGGCTCTAGGAAGAACGGAAAGTATCGCTACTTACGGGCCATCAAACGTAAAATTTAATAAGCAACAGAAATAAATATTGTTTCAACTTTCATCAGCCCAAACCTATATCATCAGCCCAAACCCCAAAATACTTGTGGGAAGAATTTATAAATTTATATAACAGTGTTAGAAATATTGTACAGGGAATCATATGTGAGCTTACCCAGGTCTCCAACAAATGAACCATTTGATTAATGAAACAAAATTGCAAACATTGCATGGAAAAGCTGGCAAATGATGAGAACAAAATCATTTAAACTCACAGCAAAGATACAAATTAATTAAACATTTATTTCAAATTGTAAACACACACAAAATTCAATTAACACAATGTAAATATAATTGTAACACTCACAGTTCAACCAAGAGACTCAATCTACATTGCTTGATGTCACATAATAAAAGTGGCAGCGTATACACCCACCCACTCAAACTTGTGGACTAGTTCCTTATAAAACAACCTCTCTGTTCTCCATTTTCTCTGTAGCAGAGGTGGTATTTAGCAGGTTCTGACCAGTTCTTGAGAACCCCAAGTTATTCTTCTGACAGACTTCAAATAACTTTTTGAATTTAACTACAAGAATATTTCCTGTGAGTTGTTCAAAAACAAAAAATTGAGGGGAGCCACACCTCCTCTCCCTGGCTAGATATACTTCCCTTGAAGACAGGAGGTAGCAGTCTGCCCTGAAAATGGGAAGCTACCTGGGACCTAAGTGAGTGCTGGAGCAGTGAAGTGGTGAGTGACTTGTTGACCAGGCAAAATACCTGGGATTTTTGCAAGATAACCCTGAGAAATAGAAGGAAAGAACTCTCATTTAAAATCGTGGCAGCGGCAAATGGAAAGTAAGAGGAAATTATAAGGTAAACAAAATTGAACTATAAAAGGACTATAATGGAATCAGAGACTAATTTTGGAATAAAGTACAGAAATTGGCATTAATCAGGCATTGGCTAGAATGCTGGACTTGTTGGAATTGATTATATTTTAAGATACAATAGCTAATGATTGAAAATTAGCGGAATAAATATAAGCGAAAAAAAAGGAAATAAAAGAACTTTAAAAAGTGGAAAGTGATGCCTCTTAATCTCCACCCTCTTGATCTCCACCCTCTTCTGTATTCCTCTTTTCTGTTGCTTTCTGACATTGTATCTATTTTTCACCTTATTTTTCCCTTTTTTGGTTGTTTTTTTAAGTCTTAAATTCTCCATTCTCTTTCCCCTCTTTCCCTTTTCTTCCGTTGCTTGTTCGTTAAAGATGGCTTCTTCTTCATCCCAATCTTCTTGTTCTTGTAGTTTCTGATAAGTAGAAATTGACATTTCTAAGAAATGAAAAACAGAGCCAGAAGCACCCTTCCCTTCTTGTTCCTCTTCTTTTACCTTTTTGAATTCCATTTTCAGTTCATCGACAAGTAATGCCATTGTGAAAAATTTTTAAACAACCCAAATGTTTTTAGCCTTTCAAATAATAATTTCCAAAAGTCCCAAAGTCACCAAGCAATCCAAATACACACAGACTGTTTCATTTAATACTTTCTTCTTTTTACACTTTCTCTTCCTGGGGTTACAGTTCAGTTGCAAAGTTAAAATGCATTATATTATAAAATATATATATTATATTAAATATAAATATATATAATATATAAAAATATATTATATTATATTATATAAAATACATTAAAATGTATCTTTTAGAAGTCTTGTTACAATTTATCTCTAGTCTTATAAATTCCAAGCAGCCTCCCCCAGCAAAATCCTAATATTAATTCTTTTCCTCTCCCTTCCCACTTATAGCAGAAAAACAAAAAAAATTTTTTCCCCCAATGTTCAGAAATCTTTATTGTCCCCTTTCCTTTAATTTTCCAGTTTAATTACCTGCTGATGCCAAAATGGGTTTTTCCAATTTCTCTTTCATCTGCTATCACCGTAAGGAAGGATAGTGAGAAAAAACAAACTTTCCCTTTTTACTTTCATTCGCCGCTTTTTTCAAGCCTTCTTTGGGAGTGATATCTTTAATGAAATTTAAATTCCAGGGTATTTAAATGTTACTTGTTATCCCGGTCAGCCAACACTTTCACTACTCAGCTTCCTCCTGCACATTCTTATCCAGATGAGAACTTCTTTGTGGCGACCATTGCTGACTGATGCTCCACCGCTTTTGGAAAAGGGAGTTAAGCCAGCTGAGGAGGGGTGTTTTGATTCCCCGGACCCCTGCCAGATCTCCCCTATCTTCAGTTACCTCTACAGGGTAACTATAGCCCCAAAATTGGCTGGATTGGGGCACTCCAGTGGTGAGCACAGCAGAAACCACGCATGATAGCGGATTCCTGCTGCTGTCGAAGCCCAGCAAACTGGAAGAGGGTAAAGAGGCTAGATTGGAGAAGAAAGGAAGGGAAAAGGGCAAGAGATGTTACAAAAGTTTTAAACAAGATGTAAAGAAACAGGATTTATTTAGAGATAATGGGTAAAAATATAATTAAAAAAGAGATTCTGCAGAGTACATAAGATTGTATTGTTGTATTTGTATTTGAAATAATGTTAGAAAACTGGAACATTATATGATTATAAAATGGGATAAAATATTAAAAGGAATGTGTAAAATGTTTAAGACTTAACGATAGAGTTTAATTTGCTATGGATTATTGTTTTAATTATATTATAAACTTATTATTTTTTCTTATTTTAAAATATAGTACGTAGTTTTAGAATGTACTAAGCAGAATCCGAATGAAAATTATATATTATTTTAAGTGTTAAATTTAGGGGGAAGATATAAAGGCATCATACTTCAATCAGTGATTACAGGAGAAATTTTGTGTTAATGTGATAATTGTGATAATTGAAACAGAACAGACAAAAGATATAAGCATAATGATTTAAAGTGAGATGAAATAAATAAAACAGAATTAAGAGAGTGAAAAGAGAGAAGCTATATAGAAAATGTAGAATGGTAAATAAGATATGAAAGGGTATATAAAGTGAGCATGAATTTGAATTTATGTCTGTGCAAAAAGATGTAACCCGGGATTAAGCCGCTTTCCAAAAAGAAGTTTTATATTTTCATGTTTTGTGTTTTGTTTGTGTATGCTTGTTTATTGAAAATTAATAAAAATTTTACAAAAAAAAGTGGAAAGTGATGCAAGAGCACCACCTAATGGTTTTAATGGCTATTTCCTATGATTATATTGAAAACTGGTCTTGCAAATGCGTTAATGGGAAATGAAATTAAAAAAGACTATAATATAACAATAACCCCAGAATATGCACAGACATACAAAAAAAGGGAGATTGAAGCAAAGGGACAGATGAAGATAATATCTTGGGACTGTTGGCGGATTAGGACTGTGATAAGGAAACAGAAGGGAAGAGAAGTTGATTAAAATAGAAGACATTTGCTTTTAACAAAATAGAGAATAACTCGATTGATTAAGTAAAATGAGTGAAATATGCAAAGAATTCAGATTGGAACTGCAAAATGTGAGAGGAATGATAAAAGTAAGCATAGAACTATGGGATATATTAGCAGAAAAATTAAAAATGGTGATGCAGTCCACAGAAAAACAAAGAAAGACCAGGGAGGAGGAGTTAAAGAAAGAGGAAGTTAGCCTAAAAGAGCCAAAGAACAATGGACATTGCAAAAAGACAAGAAAAAAAACTAAAAATAAGACATTGATGATAGATGTGATAAATTAAAAGGGAAATACTTCCAAGACTAAACAAAAGAAGAAGCTGTACAAGAAGAAATTGCAAAAGAGAGATCAGGAAAGGGAGGGGGAAAAACAAGTGAATGGGAGATGAAAGTAAAAATAATATTGGGGGGGTAAATGAGCTAAGAGAAAGGACTAGGAAAAATTAGAAAAGGGAAAATTGGCTAAAATTGGAAGAAACTATAGGGCTGAGAGATTTAGAGATGAGGGCTAAAGATAAAATAAAGGGAGGATACCACATGGAAATGTACTTTTTTTTTTCTTTTTTAGAAATATAGACTGGGGAGTTTTGAAGTTTAAAGTGTATTGAGAATCATCTTTAAAAATAAACAAATAAGCTTAATTGGAATTAAAGGAGAATAAGACCTCAGTGTAAGATCATTACATAATTATATACAAAAAATGATAATACAATAAGAGAAATTAAAATGGTTTTATTGTTATTGTATCCTTTTCTTTTTTAACATATATTTAATGGGAAATGATTATAAAATATTTATAATGAGATGGTTATATTATGATTAAAAGTGAGGAATGAAAATTAAATATAATTAAATATAATTTTATAGGCTAAATTTTATTAAATGTAAACAAAGAGGAAATATGAATTTTTTCTTATTTTTATTATATACATATTATGCTATATCTGAAACAGAAAATGTAATTGATTGTGCAAAGGATATTAGAAAAACAGAGAATATGGTAAACCAGAAATGATTATATTGTAAAGTATATATGTAATGGAGATTATTATGTTATGATTTTAAAAAGTGAGGTATGAAAACTTAATAAAATTACATAGGTAAAATATGATGTAATGGAAACAAAGAGGAAACTACAAATTCATTTGAGATAGGAAAAAGAGTCAGGCAGGGATGTCCACTTTCACCTCTGCTCTTTATCATGACACTAGAAATTTTGTTGAGGAGAATTAGATTGAATTCAGAAATAAAAGGATTAAGAATTAAACAAGAAAAATACAAGGTCCAAGGTTTTGCAGACGACTTTGTATTCTTCATAGAAGAACCAATAAAATCAGGGCCAAATTTGATTAAAGAGATAGAAAGATACGGAGAAGTGGCAGGTTTAACAATTAACAAACATAAAACCAAAATGATAACAAAAAATTTACTAAAGAATCAAAAAAAGAAATTAGTAGAAGTAATGGGAGTACAAATTGTTAAAAAAATCAAATCTTTGGGAATCTGGTTCACAGCAAGATGTTCAATAATAAAAGAAGATAATTATGTAAAATTGGTACAAGAAATAAAAAGGGACTTGGAAAAATGGGGAAAATACAATTATCAATGTTAGGGAGAATCGCAACCATCTAAATAAACATCTTGCCAAGACTATTATTTCTTTTTCAAACTATCCTAGTAAAATTGGACAATTTTTTTTTAATGAACTAAATAAAATTACCATGAAATTCATTTGGGCAGGAAAAAGGGTGAGAATAAAACTAAGCGCATTACAAGATAATAGTTGCAGAGGTGGATTTGGACTCCCTACCTGGGAACTATATTATAAAGCAGCAGCCCTAACGTGGATTAAATAATGGGCCAATTTGAGAAACAAAAGAATTATAACTTTAGAAGGGCATGATTTAGGGTGGCATGCCTTCATGTGGAACCCTGGAAACAAGATCTACTCTTACTTTAATAGACATGTAATTCGAAATTCACGAATGAAGATTTGGAAAGAGATCAAACATAGACATTATATGAAGATTCCAGGGTTGGTATCCATCATGGCGACATTGATCCACCCCATTGCTTTAGAAACTGGAAGAAAGATCAGATATTATGATGTTTTAAACTCCCAAGAAATATTAAAGACAAATCAAGAACTTAGAGAGCAAGGTGGCCATATTTACAACTTAAAGCGAGGTACAAAAAAGACATAGAAGAATTTGGAATTGAGGAAAAGCCGAACCAGTTAGATAAAATATTAGAGGGAACAGATAAAAAATTAATTTCCAAAATGTATAATTACCTATTAAAATTCAAAATGGCAGAAGAAATAGTTAAGGGCCCAATGATTGCATGGGCAAGGAATGTAGGGCACAACATCAACCTGGAAGACTGGGAAAAAATCTGGCAACAAAATTATAAAGTAACAAAATTAGCGGTCTATAAAGAGAATCAATACAAAATGTGTTACTAGTGGTACCTGGCACCCTCAAAGCTGGCTAATATGTACTCAAACCTAAGTCCGCTTTGCTGGAAATGTAAGCAAAGGAGGGGTACCTTCTTCCACGCTTGGTGGCTTTGCCCAAAAAGTAAAAAACACTGGAAAAAAATCAGAAATTGGATAAAAGAAATAACAAATATTCAACTAGAATTTAAGGCCAAAATATTTTTATTGGGAATGATAAAAGGTGATCATGCAAAAGAAATGAAATATTTAATTCTTCATATAATCATGGCAGCAAGAATTGCATTGGCACAATGCTGGAAGGGTGACCAAATGCCAACAAACAACATGATAATCCAGAAGATTCAGGACTGTGCAGAAATGGACTACTTACCCAAAAACTAAAGTATGAGGTAGACTCAAAATATAGTACAGTTTGGGAAAAATGGCACAATTGGATTAAGGATAAAAACCAGGGAATAGAAAGATAAGGAATGGAAAAAATAAAGTGGTTAGATTAAGAGTATTTACCAGAAACAGGAAATGAATATTAGAAAAATTGTTTTTGAGAAAAGAACACACCATTTAATTGATTAGAAATATATATATGTTTGATGTTTATTTGATTTGTTTTTCATACTGATTTCATTTGCAATGAAATGTTTTATATTATGTATTGATATACTTTTTAAAATCTTTTATAAAGTTTATTTTTAAAATAAAAAAAGGAGTGCCCTGTGGGCAACCATGCCTCACCTACAGCTACTTCTATCGGCCGTTAGGAGCAGCCGTGGGCAGACTCACCTCACCACCAGGCTGCTCCTAACAGCTGATCATAGTGGAGCGCAGACAGCTCCCTACCCCTGACAAGAACCTTTGCTGCAGACCCGGGTATGGTGGTGGCTGCAGGAGTGTTAGGAGTGGCCTGGTGGAGAGGCCAGACTGCCCACGGGATGGTTCTATCAGTTCTATCTATCAGGAGTGGCTGGTGGTGAGGCATGGCTGCCCGCAGGGCACTCTAGGCGAGGGTGTGCATGGGGGGAAAATTAAGTCACCCCCGAAAAGACAGCATAGCCATTTTTTCAGGGCTCAAAAAAAATAAATACGGCCAAGTAGAGCTTTCTGACATGCCTGTGGGAACGGCGCTTCGCAGCGGTGGCACTTTGGGAAGCTCTCCTTTCCCAACATGCCGTCGCTTCCTGCCCTGGGCTTCCTCAACCCTGCCCTATACTGGCTCCAGGAAAGAGGCAACAGTACCGCCCTCTAAGAAGTGAGTGCCCCAGGAGGAGAGCAACTTGGGAGGCTGATCCCTGGCAAGAGGGGCTGCCTGTGAACTTGCTGTCAGGCACGGCAACTACAAACTGGTCTGACCTGTACTATTTCTGATGTCTGCAACAACCCTGCAGCTTTAGTGGAGCAAAGAGGAAGAAGAAGGGATTAGACATAGAGAGCAGCAGTATAAAACCAGATGTTCATTTAAAAAAGAAATATTTGGGACTAACACTATGGAGGACAAGTCTCAAGTAGATTGCTGAAAGGTATGTGCACTGTGATCATTCCACAAGTGGTATAATAATGTTACTGAGATTTCAGACTGTTTGTCTTGTAAATGCAAATGTATGTTTCACTGTTGTTTACCAAAAATTGTCAATGGTATAAAGTCTAAGTTTAAAGTTTTTGGGGTTTGGGGAAGAAACCACAGAGTCAGGTAGAGTATTCCAGACATTGACCACTCTGTTGCTGAAGTCGTATTTCCTGCAATCAAGTTTGGTGTGGTTTACCTTGAGTTTGTATCTATTGTTTGCTCTTGTATTGTTATGGTTGAAGCTGAAGTATTCATTGACAGGTAGGACATTGCAATGTATGATTTTATATATTATACTTAGATTGGACCGAAGGTGGCATAGTTATAGGTTTCCTAGGTCTAGAATTTCAAGTCTGGTGGCATAAGGTATTCTGCAACGAGTAGATGAGTGGAGAACTCTTCTCATGAAATATTTCTGGACTTTCTCTACTGTGTTAATATCAGATATGTAATGTGGTTTCTAGACTGATGAGCTGTATTCGAGTATTGGTCTAGCAAATGTTTTGTATGCTCTAGTTAGTAGTGTAATATTACCAGAGAAAAAGCTATGTAAGATTAGGTTAACAACTCTTAATGCCTTTTGGGCTATGTAGTTACAGTGGGCTCTAGCACCTAGATCATTAGAGATGAGTACTCCAACATCCTGGACAGAGATTGGATCATCAACAAGGTCTTGACTATTCAGCCTGTATTTTATTTTCTGATTTTTTTTGCCAATATGTAAGACAGAGCATTTATTTGTTGATATTTGAAGTTGCCATTTGTTTGACCATTCTGATACATAGTTGAGGTCTTTTTGAAGGGTAGCAGTATTGTCGGTGGTGTTGAATAGATTTACATCATCAGCGAAGAGAACGCAGTTGCTCAGGATAGTTTTAGAAGTAGTTTGTCATGTACCACTGAATCAAAGGCTTTACAGAAGTCTATGTAAATAGTGTCTATTGCTTTGCCCTGATTGAGTTGTGTAGTCCATATGTTTTTGCAGTGTAGGAGTTGCAGATTACAGGATAGTTTTTTTCTGAAACCAAATTGTTTGTTAGAGGGTAGGTTGTTTGTCTTTAACTGGAGGATAATGGATTGGTTAATGATTGATTCCATGACTTTACAGGTGATGCAACATAAAGAAATTGATCTGTAATTTTCAACTAGGCTGGGGTCTCCCTTTTTGAAGATGGGGATGACTGTGGCTAGTAACCATAGGTTTGGCAAGGAGATGGTCCTGAAAGATTTTTCAAAGATTATGTTTAGAGGTTCTGCTATGGCAGTGGATAGCTTTTTTAAGAAGTAGGCATATATTCCGTCTGGTCCAATAGATAGAGATGGTTTTAGATTGTGTAGTACTTTTTAAATATTATCTTCTGTAAAATTGATATGTATTAGATCATTGTTTTTGTTTGTGGTTCATTTAGGAAATATTGGGCATGATCCATTACTGGTTACAAAGACTTGCTTTTTACAAAACACTACTGGATAATGGTTAATGTGAATTGGCATCAGATAAGAATCAAAGGAATTCAATGGAGGATGGACTTTTTAGAATAGATTTCTTTATTGGCCAAGTGTGATTGGACACAGAAGGAATTTGTCTCCGATGCTCTGTTTATTAGAAAGAGACTTGGTTTCTTTCAGGGCATTATAACTCCAGATTAATGATGCATTTGACCCCACTCTCACACTCAGCCTAGTCATCTCCTATAAATGTCATGTGTTATGGATTTGGGATTGTGTAATTTAGCCATTTGAGGTATCTTGATTCAAAAATTCTTGCCTCATGATGCACCATTTCACCCAGTTAAAGGTCATGATAACATTGTATTATAATCATAATACTGAATTCAGGGCCATGATAACCCAGTTGGGAAAAACAAAAAACTTAAGTTCCACAGGGTTCAATTAGCAAAAGTTAATTAATTACTCTTTCATATGCTGCTGTGTACTCACAAATAGAGGGAATGTGTAAAATGAGCTATTACTTAAAGGATCTAAGCCAGGTTAAAAACATGCCAAGATCACAGATAAATAGGAAAAAAAAGTAGATTTAATTAAAAAGAAATCTTTACTCTTCAAGCTGCAGAACTGGTGTACTTGGTGAGGGGAACTACAGTATGTGTGTCACAGAGTCCTTGGAATCCCCAACTAAGTCTCCCTATGCCATTCATATAAATCACTGAGGATAATTGATGCCAGAGATGTTTGAATTTCCTGTTTCCATTTATTCCACAATTAGCATTTCCCCCAGTAATAAGATTTAAAATGACTTTGAATGAATTTTAAATCCTAAATGACAAAGTCAAAATCATTTTATTTTTTTTATTTTTGTGCTCAAATTCTTCCAAGAAGTTTCTATGTAGCCAATGTCCACCAATTAAATTAAATGAGTACTTGCTTTATGGAGTCCTAATATGATTGATTAATATAGTAAAGCTTTTTTTGAGGATCATTTTTTTCTTGCATCAGTGTAAATACATATCTTTTAACTCAAGATATCATCCTGGATGTTTAAAGTATACTGCTTCCAAAAATGACAATGTAATAAATCTTAATCTACAATACCTGTCAAAATTGATTGACAGCTGTATCCTGAAGCCCTGCTTCTTTGGAAATGGACTTCAACATTTTCAAGGGAATAAATTGTTTGTATTCTGCTGGTGTAAATATTAATTAATGTGTATATTTAATAACAGGTTAGTAAATTAATTTAACTACATTAGTTTTTCTCCTGATTACTATTTATTCCAAATTTGGATGGGGATTTAATCTCCAGAAGTCCCAAATGGAAATGTGTTCCATACTAGCAGGCTTGTAGGCCTGCATTCCTATTGGTCCGGAAAAGCCGGGCCGTGATTGGACAGAACTAAGCATTCTGATTGGTTCTTATTCGGCTGCCGCGATTGGGTAAAACCAAGCACGGCAAGCTCAAATGCACGTCATAGGCTGCCTAGCCGCAGCCAGCTCTATAAAAAGAGCTGCCTCAGCTGGGAGTCTTGTCTCAGTATCTGGTTTCCTAATAAAGAGCTGTTGTCACTATTTCGAGTCTCGTCTCTCCTCGGGACCCACCGCCCAGACTTAACACTGGTGACAAGGATGGGATACTGAGACAACAGAGCTGACTAGCACGTGGCAGAGAGTGCATAGACGACCTGCAAGATGGCCAGCAGCGCCGTGCCACCCGCACCATTCAACCCGACCAGCGAGGACTGGGAGTCCTACATTGATCGTTTCCAAATGTTCTTGGAATCAAACAACCTGAAGGACGCCACCGGCAGCAAGAAGTGAGCAGTTTTTCTAAAACAGTGTGGACCCGCCGTTTTTAAAATGGCCAAGGCGCTCGCGAAGCCAACAAACGTCAAGACCATGGATTGGGATACCCTAGCTCCCATCCTCCGGAACCACTATGCCCCGGCGATGCCGATTCTCATCTGTCGGCATGAATTTTACCAGAGGGATCAGCGTGAGGGCGAGAGCATTGGAGAGTTCGTAGCCGACCTGAGGGACCGAGGAGGCTTGTGCGGATTCACCAATCTAGATGAGGCCATGCGTGACCGAGTCGTCCTCGGCCTGAAAGACCCAACTCTCCAAAGCAGACTGATGGCTAAAGGAGACATCTCCCTCGCCGACGCCGTAGCCGAAGCCACTGCAGCCGAGGCCACCTGTAAGTCAGTGGCGTGAATGCGACGTTCAAACGGAAATGACCGCCAACCCACCAGTGAGACGGCAACCGCAGCAGACAAACACGCAGCATCCACCCACCACGGCGACATCGAATCCCCCTCTGACAGCGAAGAGGAAGAAATTCACAGACTTCAGTCAGAACGCGAGCAACGAGACCGGCGCGGTCGTAAGTCGCGTTACCAATGCGCCGGCTGCAGAGGAAATCACCCATGTTCCGAATGCAAGTTCCTGGAGGCTGTTTGCCGTTTTTGCGAAAAACGAGGGCATATTGCCAAAGTATGCAGTAACAAACAAAATTCCAGCCCCCGACGATGGGGAAACAGCCCAAGAAGAAGAGATGGCAACCCCACCATAAACCGGGACCGCCATAATGACAGCCGATGGAACCGGGACAGCTGACCCAGGAAGTTTGTTGAGGCACCCAGAAGAGAAGAAACGCACCAAACAGTCACCATCGGCCACGTTTCATCAATAGATGCACGAAAGATACGTGTAGAGGTCAACATCGAGAATCAGCCTTGCACCATGGAGGTAGACCCCGGTTCCTCCCTCTCTATGGTCTCCTGGAGGACCATCAAAAGACTAATTCCCAGCATCCGCTGCCAAGAGCTTAGCGACCAGAAGCTAATATTAAGAGGCTATCAAGGTAATCGCATTCCGGTCATTGGCACTGGACATTTTCAAGTCTCGTTCAGAAACCACACCACCATCCTACCACTCACAATCATCGATAAAGACAGACCCAGCCTACTCGGGTTGCAGTGGTTCGCACCGTTGGGGATCGAGATGGCAGGCATCAACCACACAGAAGATGGAAACTGGGAAACAACGCTCATCCAGGACTTCCAAGAAGTCTTCAGTGAATATCTAGGCAAGTACAAGGGGTCCCCTATCTCCTTTAATCTCAGCCCTGACATTGCTCCCATCCGTCTCAAGCCGCGCCGAGTGCCTTTTGCACTCAAGCCTAAAATAGATGAACAATTAGACAAACTAATAGCGCAAGGCGTGTTAGAACCCATCGATCATGCCCGTTGGGAGACCCCAATTGTCACCCCCATCAAACCCAATGGCTCCCTGAGAATTTGTGGTGACTACAAGGTCACCCTCAACCATGCATTGCAGCAGAGCGCCTACCCGGTGCCAGTAGTCCAACATCTCCTGCACTCAGTGGGTGGCAAGGTCTTTGCAAAGCTCGACCTGGCTCAAGCTTATCAACAAATACCAGTTGATGCTGAAACCGCCAAAGCCCAAACAATAGTGACACATAGAGGGGCGTTCAAATGTAACCGGCTCCAGTTTGGGGTCAGCGTCGCACCGGGCATTTTTCAAAGTCTAATGGAGAGATTGTTGCAGGGAATTAAAGGAGTCGTGCCCTATTTCGACAATGTCCTGGTAGCAGCCCCTACCAAAAAACAATTAGAAAAATGACTGAGGGCGGTCCTACATAAATTCAAAGATGCTGGCCTCAAGGTGAAAAAGGAAAAGTGCCAATTATGCACTGAAAGGGTTGAATTTCTTGGCTATCTCCTTGACAAACAAGGAATTCACCCCACAGATAAAAAATTGAAAGCCATCAAAAACGCCCCCAGACCAAAGAACATAATGGACCTCCAAGCCTTCCTTGGACTCATTAATTTCTATAACATTTTTCTACCCCAGAAAGCAACTGTCGCAGAACCTCTGCATAGACTCCTTGATAAAAAGGCTTCCTGGATATGGGGACGGCGAGAAGAGCATGCTTTTCACCAGATAAAAAACCTTTTGACTTTAGACGCAGTCCTCATGCAATACAATGAAACGTTACCTCTGACGGTTACTTGTGACGCATCACCTTTCAGGGTTGGTGCCATCTTGAGCCATGTTTTACCAAATGGAACGGAAGTCCCCGTTGCATTCTTTTCCAGAACATTGTCCAAGCCAGAGAGGAACTATAGCCAGCTGGACAAAGAAGCCCTCGCCATCGTTTCAGCAGTAAAGAGATTCCACAAATACATTTATGGTAGGACATTTTCCATTATTACAGACCCGGTGGCGAATGGTAGAGCTGAACACATGGTTCAATTTACAAAAAAAACTCTGCACAAAATGGAACATGGCAATATCCACGAGAAGATCACCAGGATGCTTCTTCTACAACATATCACACCAAATACCACCACCAACAAGAGCCCAGCAGAGCTATTAATGGGCAGAAGACTCAGGTCACCTCTAGACCGCCTGCACCCTGCTTACACTCCAGAAAAACCCCTTGGTTCCAGCAGCAAGCACCGCACCTTCAAGGTAGGAGACACTGTATTTGCCAAAAACTTTACAGGGGACCCACTTTGGACCCCTGCAAAAATCACCCAAGTCACAGGCTCGAGACCACCGATGGGAGGTCGTGGAAACGTCATATCGACCAGCTAAGATCCAGGCTGGCTGCTTCCCCCCTCATAGACTCTAACCAAGAAATCAGAGGGGGGGGAACCTCAAGTTCAGAAAATGAACGAACTGTACAAGTAGAACACCCCCCACAGACATTAAACAAAAACCAACAATACTTACCAGCCAGAAGGGAGTCGTGGCAGACGGGCACTTCGCCTGAAAGCAGTGGCCGGACAAGCTCCACCAGCCCAGAGAGCCCAGGCGGGAGCAGCAGAGCAAACGACTCAACCAATCCACCAGGCAGGAGTCGCTGCCAGAGGACTGGCTCACTCTTCCAGGCAGTTCCATCTTGCAGCTTGAGAGCAACGCAGAGCCCGTCCGAACCCGATGGTGAACAGAGACACTGTGAACTGTGCAAGTCTAGTAGGCAGGTATGAAGACCCGCCTACTTGCGTGATTACGTTACCCCGCCCCTTGGACGGAACCAAGAGGGGAGGGGTGTTCCATACTAGCAGGCTTATAGGCCTGCATTCCTATTGGTCCGGAAAAGCCGGGCTGTGATTGGACAGAACTAAGCGTTCTGATTGGTTCTTATTTGGCTGCCATGATTGGGTAAAACCAAGTGCAGCAAGCTCAAATGCATGTCATAGGCTGCCTAGCTGCAGCCAGCTCTATAAAAGGAGCTGCCTCGGCTGGGAGTCTTGTCTCAGTATCTGGTTTCCTAATAAAGAGCTGTTGTCACTATTTCGAGTCTCGTCTCTCCTTGGGACCCACCGCCCAGACTTAACAAAATGCTTTTAGGTTTGCTGCTTTTCAGCACATCAGTTAAGGTACAGAGATGAACATAACAATAAGAATCTCAGCTTCTTGGACTAGAAAAGTTGAAATGGTCTCCACTGAGAAATGACTTTGTGACGGAGCCATTTTCCTGAATAGAAGTGTTTTCCCTGAATATGCTTTGGAAACATGTTTCTGTTCAAGTGATAGCTGAGCATAGAGGTACTCAGCGTAACACAGTAAAAAGCCATCAATCTCATCTCAATATATTTTTCTCACAGCTAAAGTGCAACAAGAGATTAATGAGGCAGTGAGCACAAATCACACTCCAAGCATGAAAGACACGTTGAAGATGCCTTTCACAAATGATGTGGGTCCACAGGGCTCAATGTTATCGGATTGGGAGCCTTGAGAGCTTTCCACAGGCAACAATTTGTGATGTAAAATTCTATGGTTACAATATTTTCAAAGTTAGCTGATAATAACTACTAGTCAAGATAGACTGCATTAGGAAAATGGATGATTAGGATGATTTAGGTGGTCAGAGATCTTACAAGGCAGTTCGAATAAATACATATTAATATGCATTATTTATGACATTGTAAATTGCATAGAGTCACTTTGGAGAGAGAGATGGGAAGTATATAAATTTAACTCTGTTACTCTGTAATCTGTAATGAATACATTAGTTAAAACAAATCTCTCTCCCTTCACTCCATTTCAAATGTTTGCAGATTGTCCCCTGCTGGCCTATTTTATTTGAGGCAAGTGAGGATCTTTCTAATCTGCATGAATCAACACCAGCTAATGTCATCTGATTTCTCACTACCCTCTTCTAGTAAATGTTTGTTGTGCCAGTCCTCTCCTTGGTGCAGAGAAGTTCAACCCAGATCATTTTTTGAATGAAAAGGGCCAGTTCAGGAAAAGAAATGCTTTCATGCCATTCTCAGCAGGTACCATCTTCTGAAACAGATGTGTTACCATGAGCTGGCCTGATCCATGTTATTTTTTTATCAGGCACAATACCAGCAGGTATACTTCCTAAATAAGCTATTTTCTTGTTTGCTATTGCAGGGAAGAGGCCTGCCAAGGAGTGGCCCTGGCTAGGATGGAGTTCTTCCTGTTCTTCAGCACTTTGCTCCAGAAGTTCACCTTCTATCTGGACGGGGACACCAAATACACAGGTGTAAGGTTTTCAGATAACAGATAATCAGAATTGGAAGGGACCTTGTAGGTCATCTAGTCCAACTCCCCGCCCAAGCAGGAGACCCTACACCATTTCTGACAAATGGCAGTCCAATCTCTTATTGAAAGTCTCAAGTGATGGTGCTCCCACAACTTCTGTGGGCAAGCTGTTCCATTGGTTGATTGTTCTCAATGTCAGAAAGTTTCTCCTTATTTCCAGGTTAAATCTCTCCTTGTTCAGTTTCCATCCATTATTCCTTGTCTGGCATACAGGCACTTTAGAAAATAGCTTGACCCCTTCCTCCCTGTGTCAGCCCCTCAAATATTGGAAGATCGCTATTACGTCTCCCCTGGTCCTTCTCTTTACTAGACTAGCCAAGCCCAGTTCCTGCAACTGTTCATTGTATGTTTTAGCCTCCAGCCCCCTAATCATCCTCGTTGCTCTTCTCTGTACCTTTTTCAGAGTCTCAACATCTTTTTTATGTGGTGAACAAAACTAGATGCAGTACTCTAGGTGTGGTCTTACTAAGGCTTTATAGAGTGGTATTAGTACTTCCCTTGATCTTGATTGTATCCCTCTATTAATACAATTTAGGATTGCAGAAGAGGCTAAGCCACATGGCAGAGAGACCAAAGTCTTTTATTCAGAAGACGGTGAAGCTGTAAGAACATAAGATGTAAGGAAAACAGCTTTCCCCATCTGAATAAAAGTCTTCGGCTTCTGTGTCACGAGGGCCTGCAGGCTTAGTTTTAGCCCAGTGTCAGGCTCCAGACATGGTGACATACCTTGGAGCCCATCAACTCAAATGAAGTGCTTCTGGGAGAACCTTGGTCTGTGTTTAGACTCTCCATTCTGCCGCTGAACCGATACACCACTCAACAGCTGATGAACCGCTGAACAATTGATGAACAGCATGGCAACAACAGCGTTGGAGACTTCTGAAGGAAATCCAGATGCTGATGACATCATCAAGGGGCTGGGACATACCCTACATTCAGTGACAGACAAAGAGCAGCCTGACGGGACTATCATAAAGACACTTGCTCACAGGGAGGGGGTGCAAATGGGTAATATCTGGGCCAGGGATAGACAGGGATGTTAGGACAGGCGACAATAGGAGAGGCAGGGAATGCTAATCCATGATCAAATGCCAGAAGCAGGGAATGATTACTGAGGGAGTGATTAGTGATTAGAGTGGAGCAGAACTCAGGAGGTAGATGCGTTTAGGTGGGGCATGGCTGCAGCTATAAACAGCACTGGGGGGCAGATGCTCACAGCACTAACCTTAACTGACTTCCTGCCGTTCTTGTCAGATGGAGAGTTAGTTGTTTGTGAATAAACCTTTATTCAGCTTTACTCAGTCTGAAGTGTGTGAGTTGATTTGTTTTTCCTGCAAATATGCAGGCTTCCAGGAGACCGGCTGAGACCAGTCTGTTGCATATTGGCTAGTTTGAATGAACAGCTTCAGGGATTGGGGCGTGGCAACCAACAAACAAGGGCCTTGCAGTTCAGTCCAATGAGACAAAGGAAGCAACCTCCCATTTGGCTGCTGCTTCTGCTGCCTCAGTCCCTGAAACAGGAGGCTGATGTGGCCCAGTCCAGTCCTAGGCCTGCTTGCCACATGGCGCCAGTTGAAGTCTTTTACTCAGTAGCTGATGAAAATGTTTTCCTTAGATTTCACATACTTACAGCTTCACCATAATCTCAATAAAACACGTTGGCTTCTGTCATGCCCCTGGTGGAGACTGAATCTGAGGAAGAGAAGGAATAGCCAACAGGGAGTGGGAGTGTGGCTCCAGAATTGGTGGAGGAAGCTGGGGAAGGGCAGAGGCCAGCTGAGCAATCAGAAGAGGATCCAGGCCCATCCCCTATCCACCCTAGGGCACGCAAAGAGGAGAGGATCAGGGAAAAAAATGAGGTCTACTCAGGAGGAGATTACCATGATTCTCCTCGTGGCTTACAGCTGGGAGCTATGTATATAAGTTTGTAACTGCGTAGTCAGAATTGCTGGAGTCAAAGTTTAATGTTTCCTGTGAAAGAGGTTTATCTTTGTTGGTGTTCTTCCCATGGACTCTCCCTGTTATCTTCCAGGAATGTATGATTAATTATCTTGGCTTGCTTCGGAACTCTCATCAATGCAGTTTGTTTTGGTTTTCTTTTGCTTCATTATTTACTTTTGTGACTTTAAACTGTGCCTAATAAAACAGTGAAGTTAAGTTGAAGGCATTACCGGACTTTAATGTATGCTTAGGGTTTTGCATTATTTTGAGAGACTATGGGTCATCACAGCTTCTCTGCCAGTGGGTCAGCCTCTTCTGGACCTCTAGAGATCTTCAAAAAAGTAAAATCTTCAAAAAGTAATGAATAAAGTAAATGGCATGATTAATATTTCCATTATTTTCAGTGGGAAGTAAAGGTAATTAAGTTAGCATGAATGTAACCTATTAAAATTATGTTTAAAAATATAAAAGAACTGTATGTTAAAACTGTCCCTGGTTTGCGTCATTATGTCCATCCTTTGATTTATGTAGCAAATTGTATATTTTTGTTTTGATAAAAGCAAAGTGAATATTCAATGAGAACCAATCTGTTTCTTTAGAGTAGTTCTTCTTGCATCATCCTCTAAAGCTCTACTGATTTTTCTTAATAATTTGTTTATTTAGACAACATAAAGGAAGCAGAAAAAAAAGGCAACAGAATTCTTAAGGGAGCAAAATCCTTACAGCTATATAATGAATGGTCTCTAAAGTGGTCTTATTACCACCATAAAAAGCTGACTTTAAAATGCAGCTATTACTGTTTCCAAAATATATTGTTAAAATTTTAGAAGTTACCTATATTAACAGATAGTTAATAGGGGATGGGAATAATCACAGATCCAGCAAATTTTTATATTTTCTTGAGAGTCTGTGAGAAACCTTTTGCTAATGTTACAATGAGACTTCACTGAGCAACTAATATAGTTTTGTCTTCTTATGGTTCTTGAAATCCATGTCACAGAATTAAATGTTTCAAAGGTATTCATATCATTTTAGCCATTTTTGACATGATTGCCAGATTTAAAAATTCTGAGTGGACATTTCATGGAAAAGTCTTTATATAATACTACTATCAAGCATTATACATTAGGCTTGTCAAATTTCTAGTTTCTGATCAGATTGCATTTCACAATGCTTCAATTGCATAATGTCTTGTTTAGTTATATTAACATAATAGATATCAGTAAAAATTATACCTTTATAGCAAAAAAAAGTAAGTAATCCATGGTTAATGGAATAGGGAGGAGTAAGTGAAATCTGAGATGCTACCAAAGCAGACACAGTCTGTGGAGACCCAGCGAGGCAGGATGGGGTGGGGGAAGCAATTGTGGAAGCATGAGGTATCTCAGTAGATTGGGGGATGTCTTGGACGGTCTGCTTCAGCACTAGGCCCCACATGCTGTTCCCCAGCCTGAGATACCTCATATGCATTTAAAGACCTGCACATTTGATTCACAAATGCATGGGGGAAAGCAGGGAGTGATCACATTCATTTAATCAAATGAATCCCTAGGTTACAAATGTAATTGGCAGGCTCTATGCCATTTGTAACTGTCTCTCAGATATAACATTCAAGCTTCTATGCTCAGATCTAATCTTCTCCAATCATACAGCTAAAGACTTGCTGTAGTCCAGTTCTAAACAACAACCTTAGTAAAATTCAGTGTCCAGTCTTTAATTCAGGCTATTTCTTGTGGTAAATATTTGATAGGTAGAGCAAACAGGCAAGCTGTTTCCTCCACGTATATCTTAGAATTGAAAAATTTCAGTCTGGTTGAATTAGGTTTCCTTTAATTGAAAGAGACACTATGAAGAGTTTCATTTAAATCAATTCCAGGTAGAATTTTCATCATTCCCTTTCTATTTTCTTTTCAGGAGCAGAACTTATCTGAGGTTATCTACTCTTTCGAAAATCTTGTGATTAATGTGTTTGGTCTCTTTACTGCTGGGACAATAACCACAAGCCATACTTTGCTCTGCAGCCTCCTAGCAATAGCTAAATTGCCACATATTCAAGGTAGAGAAATACCCAGAAATACATAAAGATGTCAGTATTCTTAGAGCGTCCAGTGTTAATCCTGGAAAAAATAAACTAAATATGCCGTTAATTAAAGTAAACTCATTGCACTTGCAGCTGCAATAAAGTAAACACTGCAGTTGCTTTATTGCTTGCTAAAGTACTGAGCCAAATGCCTTTTTGTAGTCAATGAAAGCCATACATAAAAATATGGTGTACTCATTGTTGCTTTCAATGATTTGCTGAACAACCTGCATGTGATCCATTCTACTGTAGCCACTTCTGAACCCTGCCTTCTCCTTTGGCTAGTCTATTTAATGTTCTCACTATTCTTTTTCCTATTATCTTGGGGAAAACTTTGTAGATGACTGAAAGAAGGCTTATTGGATAACAGTCTTGAAATAATCTCTGGCAGTGGTGCAATTCAAACATTTTTACTACCGTTTCTCTGGACATGGCTTGGTCGGTGTGGTCATGCGACTGGGTGGGCATGGCTTTATTTTATTTTTATTTTTTTGCTTTTTTGCAGCCACCCCACCCGGTTTTTGGGCTCTCTGGGCCTCAGAGGAGGGGGACATTTTGCTCTTCTAAGGCTCCTCTGAGGCTCAGGAACGAAAAAAACAGAGCATGGGAGGGGCAGGCAGCACCCTTCCAAGCTCCATTTTGGGAGCTTCCTAGCCTCAGAAGAGCCTCTGTGAGGCATTTTTGCTCCCCAAGGCTCGTCTGAAGCTCAGGAAGAAAAAAAAAACAGAGTATGGGAGGGGCATGCAGCACCCCTCCACACTCCATTTTGGGAGCTTCCTGGCTTCAGAAGAGCCTCTTGGGGGGGCATTTTTACTCCCATAAGGCTCCTCTGAGGCTCAGGAAGGCAAAAATTGGAGGGAGGCTGAGCCATTTTTTGCCTTCCTGGGCCTCAGCAAGGGGAATCCTGGCACAGCTGATCGAATGTACAGCTGATTGTCAGGAGGGGAAAAAAAGAAAGAAATACCATAGGCGAATGTCAGGCAGGTGGGGTGAGTGAGCATTGGGTGGAAGGGTGACCAGGTTGGGGCTGTCACCAGCCAGAATTTACCACCAATTTGGTGACCCACACCAAATTCTTGCTACTGGTTCACCCAATCTGGTGCAAACCAGCTGAATACCACCACTGATCTCCAGCCACTTTCTTGTGTATAAGAATTCAGCATTTTAACATGTATTGGGTATTTTTTTCTCTTCTGAGGCACCTCAAGTATAGTTTTCTTAGTATCTTCTGTAAACTGTGGCCACCAGTTTTCAGCATTTCAACCGTAACAGTCATTTCCTGAAGTTTTGCCATTTTTCACTGATTTTATGGCATTTGATACTTTCTCCACTAAGATATAAGGCATTTCCTTTCGTGGATGTTGTTTCTTTTGAGTTATCTTGATCTTTATATAGCTCTGAATAGAATTTAATTTGTATTAATTTTTAATCTAATTAATTAATAATCTAATAATTTTGTTGGAATTATTTCTAACATTTCTTGTCTTGTTCTTCACACAGAGCTATCTTCATGTTTTAATGCAAAACCTTCTTTCTTGAATTTATAAGCTTGCATTTGCTCTATTAATCCCTTTGGTTTCTTCAATTTTCTTTTTTACAAGCTTCATGTTAAACTGGTGCATTTCTTCATGGATATGCTTTCTTTTGGTCTTGCAAAGTTCAATGTACTTCAGTTTATTAGTGAAACTTCTGGTATTCTTCATTGCCCATTGTTTTTTCATTAACTCAATAGATTTCTGGCTGTGCAAAGTGTTTTTCCAGATGTGCTATATGTATATAGTTCAAGGAATTTGGACTATTTGTTCATTTCGGTCCATAATATTCATCTCTTCCAAATCTTGCAATAGAGCAAAGTGATTTGATAGAATAATCTCAAAATTGCTGTTTTCCTCTAACGGCTTATATTCTTTTTTGTGAAATCTTTATCATTTTCATATGCTCTTTTCAACTGTCTATCTTCACTTTAGCTTGCACCTTCTATGGTCACTTCCAATGTTAATATGATCAATGACAGTACAATTGCAGAATAAGGTTTTAACACTTGGCATGGTAAAGTCAATTTTACTTGTATACCCAGATGGACTTCACCATGTCCATTTTCTGCTAGCCTTTTTCTTGTAAAATGAGTTCATGATATAAAGTTCCTATCCTTCAGCAAAATCTACTAGTCTGTCACCTCTATTAGCTCAATCACCATTTCCATATGGGCCAGTCACTTTTTCTCCAGTTATTGTTCTTCCTATTCTTGCATTAAAGCCACCCATTAGCATTTTGTACTGGCATTTTTCTTTGTCTTGAAGTTAGGCCACATAAAACTCTTAGACCACATCATTTCTATAGCTTATTGTTGGTGCGTAACCTTGGATGATTTGAAGCTAGTATTATTTGTTCAATTAAATGATGCATTGGGCTATTCTGTTTGGTATACTTTCAAATTTTACTAAAGAGTATTTCAGCTTTTGGTTGATGAGAAAACCAACTCCACCACCTTAACCATCTTATCCATCTTATTCATCCTCTAGTGTAGAATGTTTTCCTTTTTGTCATGTTTCACATGCATAGTGTTGAGTTCAATCAATAGTTATTGTAGTCGAACATCTGTTTTCATTGTTCGAATGTTGACCATTCCTATGTCCAAAGTCCAAAGGCAGCCTGATTTAACCTGGTGATTCTTAGCATCCTCTGGGGAATGAGTGCCATTTTTGAGGTTATATTGGCATGTGGAAGGAATAGACCATAACCAGACACATTAGGCTACTGTGGGTGGACAGATGTGATCGGTGTTAATCTGGAGTATCCATCATGACCAGTTCACCTTAGGAGACCCTTCTGGACATATACATGTCCAACATCATAGACCATGAATTCATTTACCCACACAATACAATAACAGTTTAGGAAATTAAGTACATTAGTTGTTTTTTTTTCTCTTGATTACTATTTATTCCAACTTTGGGTGGGGACTATAAATCTTCTAAAGTCTCCTATGGAAACACTTTCGCTTTGCTAGTTTTCAGCTTAATAAGAAAGATACAAGACAGAGATAAACAATACATATCTCTTCTTCTTGCACTAGAAAAATTGAAATGTTCTCCACTAAGAAATGACTTTGGAGGGAGAGCCATTGTCTTGACTAGAAGAGTCTTCCCTGAATTTGCTTTGAAAAAATGTTTCTACTCAAGTAATAGTAGATAGCAGATGCTCATCATGAGAAAGTAAAAGGCTGTCAATCTCATCTCAATATGTTGTCTCACAGCTAAGGTGCAACAGGATATTAATGAGATAGTAGGTAAAAATAGAACTCCAAGCATGGAAGATCAGTTGAAGATGCCTTTCACAAATGCTGTGGTCCATGAGGCTCAACATTATTGGATTGGGAGCCTTGAGAGCTTTCCACGGGCAACAACCTGTGACATAAAATTCCATGGTTACAACATTCCCAAGGTGTACCAACAATACTAATCTACTAATCAAGATACTGTGCAGAAGAAAAAAAAAAAGATGACTGTTAGTAGCCAGAGATCATATTCAAAGTTTAGTAAAGTTTAGTAAATATGTATTGATATTCCTTATTTATGGAATTGTAAGTTGCCTAGAGTCACTTTGGATAGTGAGAGGTATATAAATTTCATAAATAAATTACTTAAATCAAATCTCTTTCCCTTCACTCCATTTCAGAATGTTTGCAGATTGCTCTCTGCTGGCTTATTTTATGTGTGGCATGAAGCAAAACCAACTAATGTCATCTGTTTCCTCACCTCCCTCTTCAAGTACATGGCTGTTGCACCACTCCTCTCCTCAGTATGTTTTGATCCTCTCCATTGGGAAGTTCAACCCTGATCATTTTTTGAATGAAAGGTCCGGTTCAGGAAAAGAGATGCTTTCATGCTATTCTCAGCAGGTACAGTCCTCTTGGACATAGAGTATTACAATTTCACATGTTGGCCTGATCCATGTTATTCCTTTATCAGGCACAATTCCAGATGGTGTACTTCCTAAATAAGCTTTATGTTCTTGTTTGCTATTGCAGGGAAGAAGGCCTGTCCAGGAGAAGCTTTGGCTAGGATGGAGCTCTTCCTGTTCTTCAGCACCTTGCTCCAGAAGTTCACCTTCTATCTGGATAGGGACACCAAAGACACAGATGTAAAGTTTTTGTTTATGGTCTTCCAAAATAAGAATCAATACCTCCTTATACGAGCTGTTAAATGTTCAATGGACCCTTGTGTTCAATAATTAAGACAAAGAAAGAAGCCAAGATCATGATGAGTGTCAACTTCCTTCCTTCCTTCCTTCCTTCCTTCCTTCCTTCCTTCCTTCCTTCCTTCCTCCCTCCCTCCCTCCCTCCCTTCCTCCCTTCCTCTTTTCTCTTCTGTTATTTTTGTTTTCCCCTCCCCTCCATTTCCATTTTCTCCCTTCCCTTCTTTCCTGGCACAAATGTATCCTACAATTTGCTCTTTTTAAGATCTAGAAATTGGATTGGCTGACCTACAGTATATTAATAAATATTCAAATAAAGCACATGGGATAGCTTTTACTTTTAAAGGCAATCTTAAAACTAATGTGGAATACAGATGCTATGATTGTGAAGGACACTTTATTTTTTATGGCAAAATGATTACTCTTATGTGCTCTGATAACATTTTATGGGCAAATTAAGAATATTTTTGAAATATTTCATACAAGCTTCTCTAAACTGTATTCTGCAAATAACCAATGTATAATTCATACTAAAGATTCAAATTCATTCTAGATTCTCATTTAGAAGTATTATGAGAAAATGATGTGGAATAATGTAACATTTGAAACAGGATGCTGAACTGGTGGTGACCTATTAGCTCATCTTTTCCAGTTTTAGCAAATAGCATCTGGCTTAACACTCATTTTTCATTTTATTCCACAACGATTTGGTTTTATTTTGTATTAAGCCTTAGGGCTTAACCTTAAGGATGCAAGAGATGAGGGAGATCTGGGGAGAGAGGCTGAGAAGGAACACTGGGATGTAATGGGTAAGGGAAGATAGGGTCGGATCTTGGGAATTGATCCTCACTTGATGATGTCAATCTCACTGGTTGAGAGTGATCCAATTGTCTAGTTTCAGGATCTTCCCTTAAGGCCAGATTATAGGATCCTGTAATGGGCACTAGTAATAAAGTTGATGAACAGGAAAAAGAACCTCCTATTGGCAGTTGTAATCTGCAAATTATTGAGGGTTTCCAGGCAGTAAAAACTGGATGTGAGGCCCTTTGGTTGAATTTGGGTTCTACAGAACCATTTTGATTGCTGCTAGTATATTTCCTTTGCCCAAAATTGTGCCTGCCTGAGTTGCTGGATCTGTTACTAGGTTGACAATAGAGATCCTGATGCTATTGATTCATGAAGAATTCAATTTTGCATCTGGTAGCCTTTAGTCTAAAGAAATCCAGGGGTTTATGTCCATCATGGCAAATATGGACATATTCCAAATCGCTAGATATAACACTTATGAGGGACCACTAGCTTTTCTTTTGTGACAGGTATGATATATCTAGCTTTGGAGAATATCATTATCATTCACTAAATATTTTCTGGCTTGCTGGTATCATTCACCTCACGGGGATCCAGGACTTGTTCAATCAGCCCATGCAAGTTGGGTATCAGACAGAGCTTGGGTGAGTCATCTGGTAGGCTATCTGGCTGAGTCCTTAGTTGCATAAAGTTTCATAAAGTTGCATAAAACTCCAGTTTCACAAGAACGCCTCACCAAGCTGACCACTTTGATTGAACTGTAGCAATGTGGGTTGCTAGGTGCTGCTATAGTGTGTATTTAGCAGAAGGTCCCATTGCCCATGATAGGAGGCAGTGGTTCTTCCCCAGCCTTGCAGTTACAGCCATTAAGTCTAATGTGAGATACACTGGTTACCACCCCAGATCCTTTTGTTTACAAAGGACTGCCTCCCTTAAAAAAAAAAAAAGTTTAATTGATATGTGTTGAGTTTTTGTAGGAGATGACCAGGCAGAGCACAAGGAAGGGGTCATATCTGTCATGAGTCCCCGCCTACAAGAGATCTAAATTCAGCCCATCTTGAATTCCTTATCTACTGCCAATTTCTTTTGGCCATTATTTGTACAAATTCTAGAGACGAGGTGGCTCAGTGACTAAGATACTGAGCTTGTCTATCAGAATGTTCAGTAGTTCGGCGGTTCAAATCCCTAGCACCACATACCGGAGTGAGCTCCTGTTACATGTCCCAGCTTCTGCCAACCTAGCAGTTTGAAAGCATGTAAAAATGCAAGTAGAAAAATACGGACCACTTTGGTGAGAAGGTAACAGTGTCCCATGCACCTTCAGTGTTTAGTCATGCTGGCCACATGTCCAGGGAGCCGTCTTCAGACAATGCTGGCTCTTCGGCTTTGTAACGGAGATGAACACCGCCCCCTAGAGCCAAGTATGACTAGCACATATGTGCGAGGCGAACCTTTACCAGAGGTGGTATTCAGCAGGTTCTGACCAGTTCTAGAGAACTGGTAGTGGAAATTTTGAGTAGTTCAGAGAACTGGCAAATACCACCTCTGACTGGCCTCACCCCATCTATTCTTTGCCTCCCAAATCCCAGCTGATCATCTGGGTCTTCTTTTGTTGCCCTGCACAGTAGTACAGAGCTGGAAAGCAGGTTAGTGGGATGGGGAGGGAATGGGATTGTGCAGTAATCTTCCCCTGGAGTGGGGAGGGAATGGGGATTTTGCAGTATGCTTTTCCTACCATGCCCACCAAGCCATCCCACAGAACTGGTAGTAAAATTTTTTGAATCCCACCACTGACCTTTACCTTTAGTACAAATTCTTATAGAGAGTTTAAAACTTTCAATAAATCTTTGTATAGGGTCAGACACATGAATGTTCATAATTAACCAAGTTTACTTTGACAAAAGAAATAGTCCATAGAAAATCAACCCAGAATGAAGAAATAAATACCATAGGGAAAAACTAGAAATTTGTTTTAGGGTGGCGTTTCCAACCGTCTCTCTCAGGTTTGAGGATTTTTTCAGCTCACACAGAATTAGAATGTAAAGATGCTGATGAGTTGAGATTTCAATTTCCGGAACCAAGGAATATTGATTTTAACAAGAACAAATGAGTAAATGAGGAGGGAAGTCCAAAAGTAAAGTTAGAAAGTATTACTTCACAGAAAGAGCAATGGAGGGAGGAGGTTAAGCATCAGTAACTAAGTTTAATCATGTTTGTGATAAACACATGTCCATCATCTCACCAAAATTAAAAATAAAATAAAAATGATGAAAAAATAATAATTTAAAATAATAAATAAATAAGTTAAAAAGAAAAAAAAGAAAAATTCAAAAGGCAGACTAGGTCTTTTTTTGCCATCAAATTTCTGTTTTTCTTTTTTTAATAAATTTTATTAAACATTTTCCAACAATTAATAACATATCAATACTTTCAACAACATTACAGCATCAATATTCATATTCATAAATTAGTTACTATGTTACTTTTGTATCTATTGTTTAACTAAGTGTACCAGGCATCCCAGACTAAATAATACTCTGATTCACCTTTATCTTTTAACCCTAAAGTCAGCCTGTCCATCTCTGCACAGTCCAAAATCTTTCTTATCACAGTCCCCTCAGTGATATATTATCCTGTTTCCAGTACTGTCCATACACTATTCTTGCCGCTGTTGTTATGTATAGAATGATGTATTTGTCAGTCTTAGTATTAACCCTAACCCCCTATAATTTCCAATAGAAACAATTCCAGTCTAAATTCAATTTTTTGTTTTGTTATTTCCTCTATCCACTTTTTAATCTTATTCCAATAAATTTTAGCTTCTAAATGCTAAAAATTTCTAAATCAGCTTACTTAAGAGAAGAGGGAAGACCTATGGAGAAAAAGACCATGAGTGTTGGGTAAAGACAATCTCCTTTTTCAGACTTGAGCAAAGTATGATAGAATCCTCTTATAACTTTCTCCAAGGACAGAAGATAGAGGGAAGTATGCAGTGGGGTACCCCAAGGCTCTGTTTTAGGCCTAGTACATCTTCATCAATTATTTGGATGAAGGGATAGATGGGGAACACATCTAATTTGCAGACGACACCAAGCTAGCAGGAGTAACCAACATTCCAGAAGATAAGCTGGATACAGAAGGATCTTGACCAGTAGTGGGATTCAACTGGTGTAACAACCGATTCAGTGAGCACACACTTTGTGCTGGCATGCGTGCTGCGTATGTGCATGTGCGTGTGCATGGTGCATTATAAAATCGCTCTAAACTTACCTTCTACTGCAGCCCTAGTAAGTAAAATAGATCTGCTGCACCTATCAGCTGGGCTCCAAACAAAGGAAATATAGCGCAGGGGTGGGGCCAACTTATCGCAGGAACTACAGGTTAACCCAAACAGGTCCATACCAGCAATTAATTGCTGGCATATTTAAGGGGAAGAAAGGAAAGCAGAAAAGAAACTGAGTAAATATTGAGAGGCTGATTGTGGAAAACAAAGCAGAAAGCAAGAAAAGTGTGGGACTAAGAACTTGGAGGATAAAAAGACACTAAAACAGGCTCAGTGCTATAAATAGTTAGGAAGCAATATTACCTGTTTCTCAGTCTCTGATGAAAACCATGTCTATTTGAAGGTCTCTCTCATTCAGCCAATATTTGCTGCTAGCCAGTTTCTCCAAAAGGGAAAGTTTTTTTAAAAAAACAAAAGATACTTTTTCTTTTCAATAGAAGTAAAGAAGACTTTTCTGAAATTCATATATTTTAATGGCTGCATCTTGAATCATTGGCACAATCTAGTCCTAAGTCTGATAATATTCTATGTTGTTTGATTCTGGTTTGTTTAGAAAAGGCATGAAATGAATGTGACAGAGAGAGGAAAAAATGATGGTTAAATGTATTTCTACTTCTGTTCAAGAAATAACTTCTCTATGTTTACAGCAAAGGAACCAATAGGTATTATTGACTTCCCAAGACTTCTGCATCTAGGATTTTAGATTTCTTCCAAGATAATATTGACCTCACTTATCTAGTTACAGTCATCTTTTTAATCTTCCTCAACTCTCTAATATTTATACTCATTGTTAAATTCTGAAGCTGGCCGCTGTTCAATTATCTTTCCTGTTTTCCATTAATTCCTTGATGTGCTTTGTCTAAAATGCTATGCTTACTGCAAAAGTTTCCCCTCAAGCACATTTTAGGAGAATTACGGTAGCAGCTGAGTTCTCCGAGGAGTTTTCGAAAAAAAGCCTTCCACCAAGAGAAACTTGCCGGTCTCTTATTAACTGTTTTGGCTTGCCGCTGCTAGGCGGAATTTTAGAGTTAGGAAAGGGGAGATTAGGAGGCCTTTTACTGATTGTCTTAGTTAATGGTTTGTGCAGGCTAGTCACGCAACTCAGTGGATGTTCTTGGTGAGGATCACCATCCGATTCCAAAGCGACGGATTTTACCTATTCCTGTTTCTACGTCGGCTCCGTCTTCAGAGCCTCTTCTGCTCTAGATCGGGCAATGGATCCACAGAAACCGGCGCAATCCACGGTGGGTCTTTGGAGATGGTTCTTAGATTCCTGTTTCTGGATCAAAGCAAAGGACATACTTCTTTTGCTGCAAATGTGCGACTCACAGTTGTTGCTTATGGATGCTACTCTGCTCCGTATCCTCTTAGGTGAACACGAAAGTGTCATGTCTGAAAACACGGGAAAAGGTAAATTTTGCAATGTGTTGGCAAAAGTGCAAATGCTATTTCTGGCATCCAGCCAGCACTGAAATACTTTTTGGGAGGAGGGAGAGGAGGAGAATGCACTGCATGTTGATATTCAATCATCAAAATTTAATTAAAGACCAAGGGACTGTCCCCATTTTTATCACCCAAAGTATCTGATCTGGCGGTGTTTATAGTTGACTTGCAGCATTGTAAAATATGATGCTTAATAGTACAATTGATAAAGAAGAATATTTGTAGCTGTAGGGTAGAAATAAGGGGGTTCTTGGCACTCTCAGAACTTTATTGTTTTTCTACAGACATTTCATTACAATCCTGCATTTGCTGTTCAAGAAAATAATACGGTGAATGCAAAAGGAGTTATTCCAAGGTAAATTAGGTATAAATATAATGTGACTGCATTTATAGACTTATTTATGAAGTAAGTTACAATGTGATTTATAGTTATCCCTAAGAATCACTTATGTTCTTGAATTTTATAACATCAGATTCCTGTCAGAGTCCTGGTGATGGACTGTAAAGTATAAAATATAAAACAAAAATTAAAATAAAATTGATTATGATTGAAATTGACTTCAGACATGATTATGTGACATCAAGTCCTTCTTTACTCTTATTGACCACAGAGGTAGATTTTCTCCATTATCATCTATTTCCAGCCAGTTCTTTTAAGGCTCTCAAACAATGCATCCATCACCACTGTAATTAAATCTATCCATTTCGTTAGTTCTCTTCTCCTTCCTTCCATGTTTCAGAATAACAGAGTTGGAAGAGACATTGGAGGTCTTCTAATCCAATCCACAGATCAAGCAGGAGACCTATACTATTCTGGATACATGGCTGTCCAATATCTTCTTAAAAACCTCCAGTGATGGAGCACCCACTTCTAACCAGTCCTCTTAGTTAATTGTTCTCACTGTTAGGAAATTTCTCCTTAGTTCTAGGTTGCTTCTTTTCTTGTTTAGTTTCCAACCATTTCTTCTAATCCTGCCTTCTGGTGCTTTGGAGAATAGGTTTGCCCATTCTTCTTTGTGGCAGACCCTCAAATATTGGAAGACTGCTATCATGTCACCCCTTCTTTTTACTAGACTAGACATACCCAATTCTGAAAACTATTCCTCATATGTTTTAGTTTCCAGCCCCCTAGTCGTCTTTGGTCTTCTTCTCTGCACTCTTTTACAAAGTGTACATCTTTTTTTATACTGTGGTGACCCAAAACTGGATGCAGTATTCCAAGTGTGATCTTATCAAAGCATTATAAAACACTACTAACATTTCACATGATCTTGATTCTATCCCGCTATCAATCCAGTCTAGCATTGCATTGGTCTTATTGGCAGTTGTATCCCACTGCTGGCTCATATCTAAGTGATCCCTCTTGCAGTTAAGTGCTATTGAGTCAGTTCCATCTTTCCATACTGTACATTTGTTTTTGTTTTTTCTTATCTAAGTGTAAAACCTTACTTTTCTCACCATTGAATTTCATTTGTTAGATAGAGCCCAGATTTCAAGTCTTATCGAGATCCTTCTGGACCTTGAACCTATATTCTGGGATGTTGGCTATGCCAGCTTGATGTTGTCTGCAAATTTGATATGTTCCCCTTTTTATTCTGTCATCTAAATAGTTTATGAAGATATTGAAGAGTATGGGGCCTAAGACAGAACTTTGGGATCTCCACTGCTTACTTCCCTCCATGTAAATGACTGCATGTTGAGTGCAGTTTGTTAGCCAATTATAAATCCATCTGTTGGTGGTGCTGTCTATCCCACATTTTTCCAACTTACTAAGAAGTAGGTTGTGGTCTACTTTGATAAATGTCTTACTGAAATCCAAGTATTCTATGTCCACAGCATTTCATCCACTAATTTAGTTACTTGTCAAAGAATGAAATAAAATATTGTTTGGCCTGATGGTTTTTGGCAAACCCATGCTGGCTTGTAGTTATAGTGTTGCTTGCAGATCTGTATTTGTTAACATACTAGCCTTTTATGTAGTATTATGATGAATTATCAAAATTGCACTAATTCAGGGATCTTCTGTTCATAACTTCTAATATTTACAAGCTCTCTGGATCTGTATTTTTACCATCTTCTTAAATATTGGAAGGAGGGTGCCACTTGGATCTCCTGGATCCAGAGTGTAGGAGCTGCCACAGAGAAGAATTGATAATTCACCTATTCCACTGAATTTCTTGCAAACGTGAACCTTTAGCATCCCCATGTGGACATTTCAAGCCACACTACAGAAGCTATTTCTTGTTTAAAACAAACATGTTGAATTATTTTCTGGGGCCTACTGTCAACCAATGAAGAACTTTCAGCTTCAGTGTAACATACAAGTTGAAGTTTTCACCCACCAAAAAGTGGATTGCTGGATTTAGTTTCTAAGTAGCCTTCACAACAAATTGGGAGGGAGGGAGAGAGGGAGGAAGAACGGAAGGAAGGAAGGAAGGAAGGAAGGAAGGAAGGAAGGAAGGAAGGAAGGAAGGAAGGACGGACATTGTTCCACAACTTCAGAATATGTCACAACAAAAATAACAGAATTGAAGAGTGAGCAGATGAAGAGTTAATAAAGCTTTGCTTGGTGGGGTTCAACCAGGGGTGGGTTTCTACCGGTTCTGTTCACCTCTGTAGAACTGGTAGCTCTGAACAGCAATAGACATAGAACCGGTTCTATGTCTGCTGATGTTTTTGCCCACCCGGGCTCTTACCTGATCTTTATTTCCTGATTTTTCAACTTCAGCTGCCGAAGGAAGCACAGCTGCAGTTAAAAAAACAAGAAAAGAGGGTTGTTTCAAAGGCTGCTTTTTGGCAGGCAGTGTGCTAATGATAATTAACAGGCATGCAGCTCACAGCAGGCAGGGAAGCTCGTAAATTCCGAACCGGTAGTTAACCCTGTCGTATCCCACCCCTGGGTTTAACCAACCAGAATAAGAAGATACCTTATATCTACATGGTGGACCACACAACTCTCCCATCTTGAGCTGCTGTATTTCACAAGCTGTATTTACATAACACATAAAGTAAGGTTTTACCCTTAGATGAGAAAAACCAAATGTACTGGTACAGAGTGGGTGAAACCTGGTTCAACAGCAATTACTGTGAGAGGGAACTTGTAGTCCTAATTCAGTTAAATATGGACTAGCAGCTGTGTGGCAGCAGTCCAAAAAAATCAATAGGAAAATAGAATCAAAATCATGTGAAGTATTAGTAGCATTTTACAAAGCCTTAGAATATAGTATCCAGTTTAGGTCTCCATATTATAAAAAAGATATAGAAATTGGAAATAGTGCAGAAGAGGACAAAGATGATTAGGGGCCTGGAGACTAAACCATATGAAGAACAGTTGCAGGAATTGAGTTGTCTAGGGATGACATGATAGCAACATTCCAATCTTTGAGGGGCTACCACAAAGAAGAGGAGATCAACTTATTTTTTGAAAGCACTAAAAGGCAAGAAAAAAAACAATGGATGGAAACTAATCAAGGAGAGAAGTAACCTAGAATTAAGGAGAAATTTCTTGACAGTGAAAACAATTAACCAGTGAAACAGCTTGCCTTCAGAAGTTGTGGATTGAAGCTTTTAACAATAGATGGGATAGTCACTTGTCTGGTTTGAGCAGGGGGTTGGAGTGTAAAATCTCCAAGGCCCTTCTAACTCTGTTCTTCTGTTTCTGTTTCTTGTCTCTTTCTGGCCTTCATATGTCTAACTTCCTTTTATAAAACAAAAATTTTATTTTGTTGTTTACTATTTCAGAAAAGAGAGTCTGTCCAGGAGAGGCTTTGGCTAGGATGGAGCTTTTCCTGTTCTTCACCAAAGGTTCATCTTCTATTAGGATAAGGACACCAAGACATGGATATAATGTCTGTTTATGGACTTCAAAAATAAGAATCAATACCCTCTTATATGAGCCGTTAAACATTCAGTGGACACGTGTTAAATAATTAAGACAAGGCAAAAAGTTGAATGTCTAGAAACATCTACAAAGTCTTACAAATTGTAAGCTGTAAATCCAGAAGTAGATTAGATAATACAAAAACTATTGTACAGGTGGCCCTCGTTTAATGATCATTCATACAATGACCATTCACAATTATGAGCCAAAAATATCTCCATGAACATATGCAGAAGTTTAAGATTTGAGGACCGCTGGAAAAAAAATAATAGTTTTTTAATAATAGGACTGTTAATTAGTGCCTAGACTGGGGAACAAGGAAATACTCCCTTTGGGCAGATACCTTCTTTCTTCATTTGTAAACATTACATAACCAGTCATCTCAAGAATTTACTGAGGGCAATAGAACAGAGGTTAAGTAACAATTTGGGATCCAATGAAATATCTGGTACACACAAGCACTTACAAGCAAATTAATCTGTCGCCCCTGTGCACTTATACACATCAACATATACATATGTAAACAAACAAAAATTGGTTCCCAATAATACATATACTTTTCTATCACTCTCCCTTATACATGATTTTGACTGCATTGCAAGATCTTTGGTGGTAAACAGAAGATTAACTCCTCCTGCAAAATCATAATAGATAATAACAATACAATAATAATGAAATAGCATTATGGTTCTGGCAGAAAAATAATGTTATTTGCCATCAGACTGATAATGTGACCCAACAATTGGAACCTATTCATTGGTATCTGTCTTCCAAACCACCGTGATACACAAAATGGCAATATAACATGAATACAAAAGTGGTAGAGTTTGTATCCCCAAAGTGGATATCTCTGTGACTGTATTTCCATAACACACCACCCCATTGGGATGTTTGGAAAGGATAGGTCCATTTATGTCCAGTTTGTGAAAGTCTGTTTCATTCTCATTACTAATATGTGGTTAATTATATGGAGGTCACAACAAGACTTGCAAAGTAGATGTGTACATGTCCAAAAATTATTGGAAAAAAATACTGAATACAGAGAACAGTAATTTCTTTTCTTTTCTTGGTTCGTTAAAATTGTATACATAGGGGACATATGGGTGATTTAGTGTGCTGGACACTTTTTTCTGTTTGCTCTCCTCACTTTCTTTCTGTTGAACACTTGTAAAGAAACCAGGTTTATGTTTGTGCATTTTCAACTATACCAGCATTGTAAGCATCTATCTTCACAAATCACTAAAATTCACAAGAATGCAAAAGTTGGAGCAATGGAGGGCCCTAGACTTACTGGGAATCTTGAACTGAGTAAGGCAATCATTCAGGAGGGAAATTATTCTTCTGACATATGTTAATAAATCTTTGCTAAAGCAATGCTTCATTTATTGCCCACACCTTCATCAAGCAATGTAAACTCAGACTTCCACATGCTACTATCAGGTACAAATAGTAGTCTGTTTGTACCTGATAGTACCTCATAGTCTGAACAAAACAGACTATGGAATAGGAAACAAATCCAGGAATACAGGACATTTCCAGCTGCATATTGTTTGGGGGAGGAGGAACCAGGAAATGAACAAAAAGTCAATGCATTATCAATATATGAACTCAAGAGCATGCAGTCAGAATGTAAATTTAGCCCCTACTCTAATTCTCTTACAGTGAAACAAGCCTAGCCATTGCTCAACAGATGCCGCCATCTCCTACCACGTGAAAGCAGAAAAGATGTTCTAAAGCAATAGGAATTACATGCTTGAATGGGAAGAGGAAAATGCAAGGCTTTAAACTTCTAAAACTTTTTTTCAGATAGAAAGGGATTAATAGTGGGATTAAATGGTTGTGGGCAGGGGCAGGGGTGGGATTCAAAAATTTTAACAACCAGTTCAGTGGGCATGGCTTAGGTGGTGGGCATGGCTTGGTGGTCATGTGACTGGGTGGACATGGCTTGGTGGTCATGTTATTGGCTGGGTGTGGCCAACTCAATAGCACTCACATCGAGGCACGCATCTCCTCGCCTGGCCTCTCATGAATGTGGGGATGCTGCAACAGTCATAAGTGTGAAAAATGGTCATAAGTCACTTTTTTCAGTGCCATTGTAACTTTGAATGGTCACTCCACACAAGCAAACTACCAGCAAAGGAGGGGAAAAAAACTCCAGAGATGTTCCTGAGACAGGTAGTCCTGCCAAGAATGTAATAAGAGTTAACGGAGAGGCAGTTTCTGTAAGCAACACCAGAATGTTTCTTTCCTGCCTTCCTTACAGGATTAGGTCAGTAATTTCTTCTAACAACCGGTTCTCCGAACTGCTTAAAATGTTAACAACCAGTTCTAGCGAAAATGTGCGAACTGGTAAAATCCCACCCCTGGGCAGGGGGTATACAGTGTATTACTTTGAATATATTGAGAGTGCAGTGCAAATAGAGTGTCCTGTTTCAGCATTGTATGATAGCTGTTTTAACTTCTGAAATCCTTGTAGGCTTTTTTGAGAGGTTTTCATTTGGGATGTCAGCAAAAGTTCCTTAAGGAGGCTAATAGAAATTGTTTCAAAAACAGACAGCAATTTTCAAAAAAATAACACTCATATTTTAAAGACCAAATTATTTCTGCTAAACCTGCTCAGCAACAGTTAAGCAACTAAAACAAGATCTTAACTGATATTCCTTCTATTAAAACAGAAATGTACATAAAGTCTTCTATTTCAAAAGGGAAAGCAACTTCCAACCTTTTTGCTAGGGAAAGAGACAGATTCTAATCAAAGGAGACATCTCCTGTCTAATCATCAAAATCATAAGTTCATTTTTTTCTGCCCCACGCAAGAGTCTATAAAGGGTTTCCAGCTATTGACAAATATAGCTATTGTCTTTTCTTTGATCAAATAAATCAATTTAGCCATCTCACCAAGTTCCTGCATTCTTACCAACCATTCATCCATTTTGCTTAAGACTGAATCTTTCCACCTTGTGCATACTTTCTTTTGTTGCATTTATCATGTACAAAAAAATGTTCCATACCTTTTCCAACTGTTTGTCCATGACTCCCAAAAGAAAAAAACTCTGGTCCCAATTGTACATTAATATTTAAAACAGCCTAATATTTTTTGTCTATAAAATGCTTCTTGTTCTGGGCACAACTTGGGTCTGTATCTATTCCATATTCTCAATATGTCATGTCTAACATAATAGCTTTTAAAATCTATTTTAACTTTGATCACAAATGTCTATACCATTTAAATCTCAGGACATATCTTTCCAACTCCAAAAGGCTTCTATTTCTTAGCAACATCCCCTTGTTTATCCAAATAAAACAGCAAATTGCAAAATACAATTTTAAATCAGGTAAAATATCTTTACATCTTGTAACATTGTAATAATACCTGTTTTGATAACTGATATATCATTTTAACAGTGGCAGAAGGATCTAAATTTGTGTGGCAGTGAAAAAACTTAAAAGAAAAGCTGTTTTCAGCTGCATTATTTCTGATATTTGCAACAAGAATCCAGTTCCATTCCTGGTGCTATTGGCTGGAATGAAAAGGAAGAGGAGGGGATTAGAAAGTGCAGCAGGTATAAAACCAGATGTTCATGCAAAGAGGAACCATTTGGGTCTACTGCTGTGGAGGACAAAACTCAAGTAGACTGTTGAAAGGTATGTGCACTATGATCATGCCTTAAATAGTGTTGTTATTGTTATTGAGTTTTCTGATTGCATATTGTAAATACAAAATTGTATTTCTTTGTTATTCACCAAAAATACATGCCAACCTTTAAGTTGAACTTCAGGCTTTAAATGCAAATAGTGCATTGCTTTGATTGCTTGATTGGTTTCCTGCAGTTTTGCTAAATACAGAAATATACCCAGTGCTTGTGAATTAGGAACAGGCAAACCTAAATTAATAGCTAAAAACAATTTTTTTTTTGCATTATTATATTGTTCATGGGTTATTGTAAAGTGAGTCTATGGTAAAGTACCCTTGATTGGATTTTGTGGCAACTTGCAAAAACAAACACTCAAGGCCTATGTGACATAACAGGATTTTGCTTCAACAAATGAAAACCAACACAATTTCATTGCCAGAGAATAGATGGGACATGATTTGCCTCAGTGAGGTGCTCTATGTTCCTTCTGGAGCTTTAGCCTGTAATTTTAGTAGCCAGAAGAGACTTGTGCAGAAGCAGTTCCCATTACTGCCTTCATGAGTCAGAACCTCCCCAGACACAACTCAATGCTGATCTTGCTTTACTTTCAGAAAGTGGGAGTATCATTGTTTTGAAAAACAGTTTCATGGGGATGCTTTCCATATACCTTCGTGAAAGTGAAAGTTCCTTCAGAACGTTGTCCATCCCTGTTAATTTGATTGCTCTTGAGATTTTTCAAAAATTTAAAACTATAAATCTTCCCTGTATTACCTTTATAAACAGCCTTGAGCTGTAGCTCAGACTGAAGGACAGAAACTGTATTGAGTTCCGTATGAAATAAAAATATCGATCTTGGTCTTTGCATCTCAAATTCAGCATTGTAACCAAGGACTGGTAACAAACCTAATGTGCAATCCCATTTTGGAATTGCAATTCTCACAATATCTTATTGCTAACTATGCTAGCTATGCAGTCTTAGAATTGAAGTCCAAATGTTTGGAATTGGACAAGTTGCTGTTCCTGCTCCTATCTCTCTGCTGTCTGACCAACTGATGCAGAGATGAGGAGAGCCCTCATCTGGGGGTATATTAAAACAGGCTTATCTGTTCATCCCCTTCTTCCTGTTGGCTGACTGGCCAACACTTGGTCTTATCACACAATTTCCTTATTATGGAAATCTACCAAGTCCAGCTGCTTGGCCAGAACATGACTTTCCAATACTATCTTCTTCACACTTGTTCTAATGCCATTTAGCTGCATTTTACATCCTAAATCTACCCACAATCAGAAGATACCCATTTGTTTCATTAGAAGCATGTTAAGAGGGTATTACTTCACTCTGCTTCAGATTTGTTTATGGGATCAAAATGAATACTTAAACACAGCATTTTATGTACTGGAATAACTGGTAGCCTGCAAGCTCACCAACAAAAGAGAAAAGATAATACGGGGAGTGAACTGGAGAAAGCTAGAGAAAAAAATCATATTGACTTTTCCTCTGTAGTTCTCTCTGTGTCTCACACTTTGCGGTTTCTTTCAAGCCTACAGTCTCACCTCTTTCACTCCACCAAGGCACGAATAAAAATGCAGATGGAGCTGATCCCTGGGACAGCAGTACTATTTATTGTCTTTCTGTTCACACTCTGGGCCTTCCGGTTTCACCAAAGAAGAACCAGATTCCCTCCTGGCCCTAGACCCTGGCTCTTTTTAGGAAATCTATTGCAAAAAGATGTTCTGCCTCTGTTTAACACCTACACAAAGGTAAGACAGTCTTAAATAGGTTTCTTTTCTTAATGGTTGAGAGATTCAAGAATCGCTTGGGGATGATATCAATTTCCTTTATTTTGGGAAAGCTAAAGCCAATATTTCAAGGTTGGGGTTCTTTTCAATACTATTAAAGATGCTCTCAGCTCCACTTCTGTCTGTCTTTTGTTTGTTTATTCATTCGTTTGTTTGTTTATAGGTTTAACCACAACCATATTTTATTGAAGACTAAGTGGTATGAATAAGAAGCATAGAATGTTGTACAGGTCAAAATAAGTAATATCTAATAAAAATAATACTGTTTTTTTCCTGTTAGCATTATTCAGATTAGACTTTATTTTAGTCTTTTGTTAGTCTTTTTAGTTGATAATCTGAGAAGTATTTTCAGAAGCTACTAAAACAGGATGGCTGATTTTTATTGATTTTGAAATAGATGAAACACATAAAAGTTAAATTCACACATTGTACTATAAAAGGTGCACATTATTTGCTTACAGATGGCTTTTATGTGGCTTTGGGTGAACCCACATAACATGGATTTAAATCTCTGGCTTTATGGGATGCTTGAACCTAGACAGCTGTAGCTTATTAAAGAAGCCGTGGTGAATAGTGTGACATGCTCTTTCCACTTTCTTTGAATGTCCTGTTCTGGAAGTACTGGTTTATTAAATGCATATGCTGACAAATTCTTGTAGACTTTCACAGCTTAGAACAATAGCAAATCATATAATAAAACTTTTAAACATCCACAATGTAAAAACCCCAATCTGTTTATGTTCAGAAGATAATATAATACAAAATCTAATTTAAAGTGTAACAATATCAATTAATAGTTTCATGTAATAGAACACCATTAGACGAAGACTTCACGCAAGTCTCTCCAGACACAGGTTTACTGATAGATTCATTATATGCCATCAAATTGTTTTTACTCCTGGTATCCACATAGATTTTCCCCATAATGATCTAGCCCTAATCACTTCTTTCAAGTCTCATAATGATGCACTCATCATCACTCTGAGTCCAATCAACTTTGCTCCTGGCCGTCTTCTCTTTCCTTCTACCTTTCCCAACATTAAGAGCCATTTTCAGAGAGCTATGTATTCACATACTGTGGCTAAAGTAGGACAATTTGAGCCTGGTCATTTGTGCCTTGGGTTAATTGGTTTGCTGATCCATAAGTTTGTTTTCTTGCATGTCTGCAATAGTCTCAAGAGTTTTCTGTAACATCAAATTTCTCAATATTCTTCCTATCTTGCGTCATACTTTAATTTCCATAGAACGTTAGGAGTAATGCCATGGCTTACGCAATTGTGATTTTGAAGGTATAGACACATCATAGCATTTGAATAGCTTATCTTTGTATTTGATCTATCAAGTGCTATTCTGTGGCATATTTCTTTTTAAATACTTTTAATTACAATTTTTTCAATACACTAAGTATAAAAAAGGGGGAAAATGAAATGAAAAAAGAGAATAAAATTAGTAAGATTAGTAAAAAAAAAGAAAGAATAGAACTTGTAGATGTGGTGGAGCTGGGATGGAAGTGGTGCATTCATTCTTACTTCTTGATCTCTCAGTGGCTTTTGATATTGTCAATCAGAGTATGCTTCTGAGCCAGCTTGATCAGGTGGGTTCAGGGCATCATTTTGCTTTTTAATGTAAATTTGTAACTATAATTTATGTAAAACAAAATCTGAAGTTATTTATTTGTATTTTTTTTCTTTTTGCTGTAGTTTTGGCTTTAATCTATTCTACTTTTTTTTCTTAAATATTAGTTTCTGTAAGTTTTTATCTTTCTTGTTTAAAAATCTAATAATTTTATTACAGAATGCAATAGCATGAGTAAAATATCTTGTTAGCTGCTAATTGAGCTAGATATCCAAGAGTGAGTTCACAACTCCTGCTGATTCATGCCTTTGATGGATTTTTTCCCCTCAGCTCAGTAAAAGGTATGGTCCAGTTTTTACTATCTGGCTAGGAACAAAGCCAATGGTTGTGATTTGTGGAATTGAGGCAGTGAAAGATGCTTTGATAACTCATAATGAAGAATTTGGTGGACGACCTCCAGTACCTATCCTTGATCAAGTAACCAAGGGCTTTGGTGAGTTCACAGATTATTTTCATTTTGATTTAAGATGTACTTTCCAATTTCTAAAGAAAAGGTAAAAACATAAACTTTTCCAGGCAAATGATGGTGGACATTGTTCTTTTCAATGAATAAAAAAATGAAATTGCTAAATCTCTTAGAGGTATTTGAAAATTTGTTCAGTCTGGTTATAAGACATAGTATTACAAGAAGAAAAAGCAGGGCACTGAAATTGCTTATCCCATACTCAGCAGGTTGACACAAAGGTCCAGTTGATGTGGTGATCAATTAGGTGATCTGAAAATGTAACCTCAGTTCAATATTCTCTCAGAAACAACAGATTTCAGAACTGCCATCTCCTCAGTCCTGTTTTAGCCAAATTTAAATTAAAACTGGCTCATATCTGAAATTTAAATAGTGAACTTTCAGTTAGAAACCAACAGCAACATCTAGCAAAGTATTTCAAAATGCCTTATACAAAGCTAATTAATTTATCTTTAGAAGAAATTTCATAGACATCAATCTATCAAGTTTCAGCTTGAATATAAAATTTATTTCCAGTTTATATGCTGAAAGAGAGAGAGAGAGAAAGTAAAGAAAGAAAGAAAGAAAGAAAGAAAGAAAGAAAGAAAGAAAGAAAGAAAGAAAGAAAGAAAGAAAGAAAGGTGTCCTTTTCGATTTTAGAGTATATTTCAATAGCAAAGCTGCAACATTGTGTAATACTGAAGTTCTCAAATCTCCAAGTCTTTCAAAAGGCTACAAAAAACTTTGAAGCCATCAGATATCATTGATTGGTTGGAATGTTTAATGTGCTAATCTGCACATTAATTTGAGGGGATATTTTGAGGGGATGACTCAAATCTTTTAAGGCTAAAAGTTTGTAGGTAGGTGATGCAATCATGTGACCTTTTCAAACTTCATCCAGTAATCAAATTGTCATCATGTTCCAAAACTAAAGATGTCAAATTACAGGAAATGTTAAAGCAATGCAAAATAACATGTCCCCCACCCCCAAGAATAGATTTGGTGTATGTTTATGGGTGAGAGGCAGAAGAATAGAAATATTGAAAAAAATGAAAGCTCTTCTATCCTTTCAAAATATTCATACATTTTGTAACTTTACCCAAGATATAATCTGAATAAGATGAATACAAACTCATAAGCAAATTGGATTTCTTTACCTTTTGCCAAACTATTAATTACTTCTGAAAGAAGAAATGTAAATTTATTTGGGAAGAGTAATACTTCTGGGGTGGAGGGGAGACTATTGGGCAAGTAAAAATGCTGCAGTGTCTGTTCTTTGTTATTGCCAACTTCTATCCTTCCAGGGCTTATTAGCGAACACGAGAAATGGAAGATAGTGCGTCGCTTTACTATTTCCACTCTACGAAACTTTGGAATGGGAAAGAAATCAATGGCTGAGCGGATATCGGAAGAGACTCACTGTTTGGTAGAGAAGATAGCAAGCTTTAAAGGTGATCATATGTTGCTGATTTTAATTTAGCTATCAGTTTATTTATACAATTATATCCCATCTTTATATGCACAATACAAGGCAGTGTACATAAACTTCCTGCCTCCACTTCATCACAACATCTTTGTGAGATAGTTTATTTATAAGTTCAAAAATAAATACTTGGTTTTTGTTGAATTAATACTATTGAGTTATGCTACTGAAGATAGCTCATCTCAATTAAAAAGTGGACTGAAACCTAACTGCATGGTTCATCCTGTGCTTTGAATCCCCAACTCCTAGACTTGTTCACTAGGTTGAAAAATGGTCCATCTGCACTTTTATTGTCTTTCAGAGATGCACAGATTATGACCATGATATGATTTACTAGAATCAAGCTGTACAATAGGAAATTTTCTTGGCAGATGTTGTTTGAACCATGAAGTTCCATAAGCGTTAAACTCCCAACAGAATGTAATACAGGTAGTCCTTGATGTACTGTGTGACTATAATGGAGCCTGCCCATTATGGCCATATGTTGCGATGATCATAAAATGGATCAGTCACATGACTGACCTGATTTTACAACCATTTTGGTGGTGATGAAGTGAACACAGTGATCACTGTTTATTATGATGCAGTTTTGCCAACAATTGGAAGTAATTTCCAGTTGCTGATAAAACCATTATAAAGTACAATCACAGGACATTACAAATGGCCATATATGCAGCCATGTTCCTGAGTGCCTAAAGTACAGTGCCATAATGGGGGAGAAAAGTGATAATCAGAATTTCAGAACAGAGTTATAACTCCTTTATTCCAGGGATATAGTAACTTTAAACAGTCACTAAGTGACCAATCATTAGTTAAAGATTACCTGTAGAAATAAAATTTACAAAGTCATTACAGAAAAAGATTTGAAAATGCAAAATTTGGTCAAACAATGTCTTTTCTCCTTTAACTTTGTTTGCAGGTCAGCCCTTTGATATAATTCCAACTGTCAGAGCTACTGTTTCTAATGTTATGTGCTCTGTTATCTTTGGGAATCGATTTTCTTATGAAGATAAAAAGTTCACTGAACTTTTGGAAATCTTGGAAGCATTTGTAACTTTCTTTGTGAGCCTTCCTGGATTGGTAGGTCAATTTTATGAACTTCTGCAATATAATTTTCTCTTTGTTTAAGGGAGGGGGGGTCAGTTAGTTCCCTTCAATCTAAAGAAAAGCTTTTAAAAATGGCCTTCTACCTACTTCTACTTCTAAAAGGTGAGTTGGTAAGAATCACACTGCATCTCTTGATCAAGTACTGATCCTCTTTCTCTTGGTTAGTTCAGATGTTGCTATTTAACAGTGATTGTTTTCAGAGTTATCGAAGATGTATACAGCTTCAGCCCTACTTCTTCCCAGCTAAATATTCTAATTACTGTCCATTTCACAGAGGCATAAATAAATAAGTGATTTTTAAATATACCATAACAGATCAGCTTTCATTATATTATTTAGTTTAATAGTAATTGAGGAAATATAATCAAAGAGGAAAAAAATCATAACTAAATAAACTTGGTGTCATATATGCACTCATATTTTATATTTATTTGGTCTGAAGACATTGTAGAATAAAATGAAAATGTTTCTATATGATGTTGCATATAGTTTATTTTAAAAAAGAAAAGAAACAAGAGGGCACTTTATAAGAGAACTAGTTTTTCTTATGCAGCCCTGAGTGAAAGCAAAAGAAGTAAACTGGCAATGGCTAAGTTTTACTATCACCATGTTTCAGGTATACAGCACTTTGCCAAATATCATGAACTTCCTTCCTGGGCCTCATAAGAAAATCTTCTCTGACTGTAAAAAGGTCTGTGACTTCGTTAGGAATGAAGTGGACATTCACAAGGAGACCCTGGATCCAGAGAATCCTAGAGACTTTATTGATTGCTTCCTCCTTAAATTAGAAAAGGTATGTTGCAAGGATATTTCACAGACAAATAGACAAAGAACAGTGGGGTTCCATTTGCAGCTCATTTTCTGATGATATCTAGGAAGGGGAACAATTTGTACTGTTGAGACAGCAGAAAGCAAAAGGACTGATATCTTCCAACCCTGCCACAAAAACTGCAGTAAAATATGCAGCCAGTAGTGGCCTCCTAAGAATAGTGGCCTTTATAAACAAGCAAACTCACTCCTTAAGAAACTGTTGTGTGAAAATGTAGAAATAGAAGTGTTTCTATCAGAGGACTCCTACTCATTTTTCAATTCTTGAAAAAGGAGGAGTGGGCTAAAAATGTCCCTGTCCTTTTAGTACTGTCCCTGGAAAACCTTCTCTGTTCCTCTTGCTGGCAAAGAAGGTTGCAGCTCCAACAAGGGAAATTATATCCATCTGTTACTTATCTGTTAGGCTTCTTGGTACCATTTGAAAAAAAACACAATACTGTGACAGGTTGCTAGTTGTGGCCAGCAAAACATTCATTGCAAGATTAATCTGGATGCTATTGAATGATGAGATAGCAAATGCCCTTTGAGGGAATGTGAAAGGGAAGTGAAAGGAAAGGGAAGTGAAGTCTTGTGGCTATTGCTTGGCAGAATGAAAGGGGTTGTGGAAGGGGATATCAGAGAATAAAAAATGTATGAACGGATTGCTTAGAAGACTTAAAAAGCTCAGCTTGTGAGTTGGAGATGGAGAGAAGATTCAATAAAGAAGAGATAAAAAAAGAAATTTCTGCATTGCAATAGCTACATAACTGGTAGGATTCTGGGGAAGAATTGATGATACAGGACAGAAAAAGGATGAATTTGATTTATTTGGAACTCAGCTGTTTTCCTTTCATTTAAACAATGATCCATCCAACCCAAACATCTATTAAGTTGAATTGGATATTCAAATTAATATAGAGAATATAGAGGACTCTATCTTGAGTTATTTGCTGCTTACCCTCTAAGTTGGTCTAGAAAAAAAAAGAGAAGGAATAAGGACATCTTGATGACGTTGTGATGAGGCTACACATTACAAACTTCTGTCTCTTTATTTTATTTCTATCTTAACTTACAGGAACAAAATTCTTCCATAATCTGTATGGAAGACTTGGTCATGTCTGTGTTTCAGCTCTTCATTGGTGGGACAGATACCACAAGCAGTGTCATCTCATATGCCCTTGTTCTTCTGGCCAGATTCTCAGATGTCCAAGGTATATGGAGTGATAAACCTTGTTTATATTTTCTCCCTCAAATATGGATTGCCAGATACACTACAAAGATCAACTACTGGCTGGCATTTTCCTGTTGCTTTTCATTATATTTTCAGATATTTCGAGTGACAATCCAATGTATTAAAGAGACCAAATTAGCCTTTTAAAGAGACTTCAAATAATAGAAACCTAATATAAATGTTACATTCCTCTAAGCATGTTTTCTTAGTATTTTATATGAATTCAGTAATAATTTTGGAGAACATACGTGGGTGTTGCAGATAATGTTCTCTTTCATGCAGCAAAGTATCTTTCTTGAATTCTGATTCCAAGAACATTTATGAAACAGCTGCATCTGGATTACACAAATCTGGATGACTGCTATCTTGCAGTTAAAACAGATGAAGAATTAGCTGCCATTCAGGGATCAATAGGCTAATTGTCCTACAGTGGGGTGGAGAAGAGGGTAGGAAGAAAAAAATTATTGGATGGAATGCCTAAACCCTTAAGCATCAGCTTGGCCCATTCTGCATGCCGATTGGTGATGGCTTTCCCCAATTTCAACGTTCAGCCAAAGAAAATTGCTAGTCACTGCGCTCACAGTGTCAGGTGGAGAAGCTAAATGGACAGTGGTACAGAATGGCCTGTTTAGCTATTTTTTAAGAGCACAAGGTGTGCTTTATATTTTATATGCTTTCTTCCCAGCTCTAGGTAGGAGGAAAGCAGGGCAAATAGCTAGGTGAATGAGCCCAGAGAGATGTGAAATTGGGAAGTAAGAAACTAGAGTACATCTTTGATGATCCACTACTTAAAGATGAGTGCAGCTTAGGTCTGGATAGTTTTAAAAAATAATATTGTTTGTTTAAAAAAAAAACTATGATTCATTCCAGTAAAAATCCAGCAGGAAATTGATGAGATTGTGGGAGCCAACCGTGCCCCCTCCATGGAGGATAGGATGAAGATGCCCTACACCAATGCATTTGCTCATGAGATCTTACGTATTCTACGCATAACTAATGAGAACTTCCCACGTATGACAACTCAGGATGTGAATTTCAGGGGACACTTCATCCCTCAGGTGTGAAAAATCAGACAATATCCGGGATTCTCTCTGCATACAGATATGTATCTGCAATTGCAGTAAAATTAAGCTTCTGCAGTAATTGCTGCTTACAATACATTTTGTGAATGTTATTTGAATTTTAGGCCACTGGATTTTACAGAATGCTCTATTTATTTGCAAATGTCATCAACCGTCCTAGACATCTCCCATCTCTGCTGAGCTTCATTGATTTTAATTAAAGTTCTTAACTACAAAAGTTAATTCCTTTTTCTTTGTACCAAGGAATTGAACATGTTTAATAAGAAAATTAGCATTATATTTAACTTTAACTTTTAACTTTTATTCATAATATATTTCTGGAAATATTCTTCCAGAATGCAAAACGGAAGCACAAATGTCATCAGTAAAAATGATGGATTAATTAATTTAACATGCCTCTTTTAGAGTCTAGAATTCTGCCTTCCTAATAGTGGAAAAGTAATATTTTGTAGGAATGCCCCCCCACCAGCTCCATTTTTGCTGGCAGAGGCATGCAGGTCAGTCCTTTGCTATGCCCAAGCCAGCCCTGCGGGCCAGATATAAGCACCCCACAAGCCAGCTCCAGCCCACAGACTTTGAGTTTGACACCCCTGGTTAAGGATCAGGCTAGATACAGAGATTGCAGTTTAGTTCTTCCTTAGACACAAAACTACATGAGTGACTTTAGGTCAGTCACTTTCTCTCAATAAGGAGGCAATGGCAATCCACTTTTTAAAAACCTCGCAAAGAAAGTTGCAAGACTGTCCAGGCTGTCTCTGAGAATTAGACATTATTGAACAGAAGAAAAATAGTTAATAAAAAAATACTTTGGAATCTTCCCTCTGAAGAGGCTTCCATGAAGCACCAGTTGCTATCTTTTTGGTTTCTAATTAAATGTGTTTTGGTATCCATACATACTGCAAAACTGTTTCAACCCTCACAATGATTTGCTTGTGTGCTAACATTTTTACTGTCATTGCATAAAATATTATATAATTGAATAAATATAATTGTCTCCTAGCCATATTAGGACATCATAACAGTATATTTCAGCAGATACAAAGAGGACCTCTCAATTACCTATCAGAAGACATGATGAAATTTTTTTGAAAGGTTACAATGTACAGATAAATTGAACCAGAATCTCAGCTTGGAAGGTATAAACTTCTTACATCAAGACAGGTTGCAGAATGCAACACAATCCCAGAAGCTTGTCATTCTGAAAAATTAGTCATTGGCAGATATATAGTGATAAACCTAATTGATAAACCATTCAAAAGTAACAATCAAAGGGGAAAGCAAGAGGCATCAGCCCTGAGTACATCCTCCCTAATACACACCCTTTAAATAATATTCAAATAAGCAGAACAATCAAGGGGGGAGAAAAATCTCTCCAAATCCACACAAGGCTGTCGACAGCAAACCAATTTAAATTCCCCACTTAGGTCACTCATGACATTATTAATCTGGTAATAAAATATCTGCAACAAGAAAACCAAGCTGAAAGGAAGGTCTGCCAGAGAATGGTAAAGGCCAAGTATGACATTATCAGTGAACAACTGTAATGAACTAAGTAGGCATCCATTGTTCAAGTCTTCTGTAATGCTTTAAGGTGTTTTAATCCCTCAACCCCATTCTGGATAAAGAGCACCATATACAAATGGATCAAAGCTTCTAAATAAAAATGGTGCTAATGGACCAAGGTGGTACAGTATTAACACAACTAGAGGGCATTTTTAAATAATTCAAAATAAGGTTTTTCTTTTGTTGGACCAAAGGCGTAATATGCAAACACCAGCTATGGAGAAATCTTGCAAATTGCATCAATGTTAACTTATTATACCTTCCTAAGAGTCTCATTTTGGAAGGAATTAAGAACAGTCTATTTCTTTATGAGGGAAAAAATATATATATAACTTTCCTCTCTGTATCGTCTTGTTTCCTTAAAGGGCACAGCTATTCTTCCATTGTTGGTTTCGATGCATTTTGATCCTCTCCACTGGGAGGATCCTGAAAATTTTCACCCATTTCATTTCTTGGACAAGAAGGGTGAATTCCAAAAGAAGGATGCCTACATGCCTTTCTCTGCAGGTAACAGATGACCTATAGCTGATTTAATGATTTGGGACTTTCAAGGTTGGTTAGTTACCCGTAAGGCTGCAGAACTGTTATCTTACCTATGCTCATGGATCAGGGGTGGGATCCTACAGCCAGTTCAGTGAGTGTGTGCTTTGCGCGTGTGCGCAGTACTTTTTAATCAACTTCTTCTGCAAGCAATAACCTTCTCCTGCTGACACACGGCACTCAGCTGTGCCATGCAAAGCAAATAAGGTTGCTTTAGCAGGGAATAAAGGACAGCCTAGAGCCTGGGCAAGTGGGATGGCCCAACCGAACCAAAGAAGATCTTTGGAACGAACCAGTTCAGTGTCAGCTGCTCTTCAGAGCTACCGTTCTATAGAACTGGGTCAAATTGGTAGAATACCACCCCTGTCATAGATGCTGGAAGAATCCTGCTGCCCTTGCCAATATCTGCATTAGTTTTAAGAGGTGTGTCAAATCACTGAGAGAATAGATCCACCTATTGAATCATTCTAAAAAAACTGGGATAGGCAGATGTAATTTTTTCATGTTGTTGATTAACGGTGTAAAGGCACTTTTATTTTAAAAAGCAAATTAAACATTAATGGCAGCCATTTCAAAAGATCCAGGTATTTTGGAATGGCTCTAATACTTTCCCAGTGCTCAGACTACAATGTGCTCTTTTTGGTGTTCTGTTTTTTACTTTCCAGTGCTGATGGGAGACCATGCCTTACTTTCTCTCTAGCATAAAGGCATCAGATATTTATTGATTTATTTGAGGTGTATAGCTGCCTACATCAACAAGTGACTAATTGGCAATTAAGTAATTATCTTCTTTGTTTTTTTTTGTACAGGGAAGAGAGCTTGTCCAGGAGAGGCATTGGCTGATATGGAATTGTTCCTGATCTTTTCCATTCTGCTTCAGCATTTTACTTTTGAATTGATAATAGACCCTGAAGAGATAGACTTAGAGGTCTTGTACATGGGTTGTAGGAAGAAAGGAAAGTATCACTACTTACGGGCTATCAAACGTAAAATTTAAATTAGCAACAGAAATAAATGTTTAATTTTTTTCCTATCCACATCTACATTTCTAATGCTAAATTTAGGGTTCTGAAAGTATTTAAAAGTTTAAATAAGGCTTTAAAAATCAATGACAAGAATATTTCCTATGGATTGTGTAAAATTGTACACACATATATATATATATCCAGATAGATAGATAGATAGATAGATAGATAGATAGATAGATAGATAGATAGATCTTGAAACTTAACTGTAAAAACACTTCTTGTTGGAAGGTGTTCCTGATTAAAAAAAAGTCCACCTTGTTAAAAGTGGACTTCTATGGTTGACTCAAGGGAACAAGAGAACTAGAAATTAAAATTATAGAAGAAGATACCCATTGATTCAGAATAGAGCAGTATTATTTGATTATGGGAGAATTCAAGGATATCATAAGAATGTCTGCTATCATGAAAATGGGATTCAAAATAAATTATGCAAAGGCACAAATTTTCATAAATAAAACAGACTGTGGTTAATTTGGATGTGGATCAGGGATGGGTTTCTACCGGTTCTGTCCACCTCTGTAGAACCGGTAGCTCTGAAGAGCAGCAATAGAACCGGTTCTATGTCTGCTGATGTTTTTGCCTACCCGCCCACCCGGGCTCTTACCTGATCTTTATTTCCTGATTTTTCAACTTCAGCTGCTGAAGAAGCCACAGCTGCAGTTTAAAAAACAAGAAAAGAGGGCTGTTTCAAAGGCTGTTTCTTGGCAGGCAGCATGCTAATCCCATAGATTTAAAAATGCCAGGTTATGAGACTTTTTCCCAAGACGGTTACTGAACAGTAGGAATTTTTCTTTTTCTTATTGACAATCTGCTGATTTTGTTGCCAAAGATGGAGTGTTGCTCCCTGGATTTGAATAGCAATAGCACTTAGACTTATATACCTCTTCATAGTGCTTTACAGCCCTCTCTAAGCATTTTACAGAGTCAGCATATTGCCCTCCGAAATCTGGGTCCTCATTTTACTGACCTCAGAAGAATGGAAGGCTGAGTCAACCTTGAGCCAGTGACAATCAGACTGCAGGCAGTCAGCAGAATTAGCCTGAAATACTACATTCTAACCACTGCACCACCATGGCCCAATGACTCAAGATGGCTTTTGGATAGCTGAGAACCCACCTGGGAGAGGGAATCTTGAAGATTCCAGTTTCCTGGTCAGAAAATTACCAGTTATTCATCTTCCTCTTGACAGTTCATGTTCTTAACTATGACTGAGTTTTAACTTCACTTTTTGAATCTTTTGTTTCATTTTGCTTTTTATAGACAAGCAGTGTGGCTAATATCTGAAAAAAAGATGGCGTGGTATCATGCAATCCCTAACGGAAAGCTTTTAAAGCCATTATCATTTGATGAAATGATAATGGTTGTAGAAAAATTCAGATGCATGTAGCTCTGGATAAATTAGATTCACAAAAGGAATATAATTTGAAAGCAGCAGATTCACTGGAAAGAAATACGGCCTGTACAGATTTAGAACTGAGTTGATTGCACACATCCCTGAAATTCAAGCCTGCATTCTTTTATAAAAACAGAAACCTGACAAAGTTGAAGAGGTGATAAATTTTCATCTAGGAAGATAAAAAAGTTTGGGGAATGGATTTATCACACTTAACTGGAAAACAATTTCATCTGGATATTTTGGGAAAGATAAACTGATTTTGCAGATTGAATTTATTATATTTAACCAAACAACAATTGATAAAGTAGTATTAAGAAACAAACATGGATGTTTGATTCAAGTTGTTAACTCTTGGGATAATTTAGGACTAGTAAAATGGCATAGTAAATTTTCTACAAGTTGATTACAATAGTTCATTCACAAGGGTTTTACAATTTTAATCTTGCTTTTTTATTATTATTGTTCTTGTTAACTATGGTATTTTATCCTTAATGTAATATATAGATGGCACGTTAATAATTTGCAAATAGATTTAGTAGTTTTTAAAAAATTGGAGCCTGTTTGGAAGGGCTGGAAAACTAATAATGTAGTAATATTACTATTCAGCTGAGGGGATAATACGTGTATATGTCTTAGGTCTTTTTTTCTTTTTAATGCACTTGTTAATGTTTTACTGTTGCTTTGTGTATTTTCTTTGTTTGCTTTTAAAATAATTTGGAGTTTTGTATTTTAACCTGAATAAAATATAAATAGAACAAAAATAATGTCAGATAACAAGAATGATACAAAAAACAAGGTTACACTGGATTTATAAATGAATTGGCTGATGTCATCATAATTAAAGAGGATATAGAAATAATAAATCAGAAGAATGATTTAGACAGCTTTCTTATCTTGGATTAACAAAAGAAACATCTTAAATTTGTAAAGGAATTTCTATTTTTAACATTTTTTATCTAGAAGATTAAAATACAAAAGAGAAAAATTAAACAGAGACAAAACAAAGCTAGATAAAAACATTTAAAAATGTGAATTTCTAAAACAAAGGACAAAAACACATGTTATTCTCCCCTAGTTGAACACTGACAAATCTATTGAACCAATAATAGCTTCCCCCTTGCAAAACAGGCCCAAAATTTATGAACTTGACATGACATACATTAATGAAAGAAAAAATAGCTAACAGATTAAATAACAGCAAAGTTAAAGTTCAAAGCAGTCTGTTAATAGTCTGTTAATATAATTTACTCATAGAAAGTCTACATGGTTTCTTATTTTCCACAAATCATCTCAATCATTATCTCGGAGTCCAGGATCAAATACTGTTCTTTGGTTCTTAATAATGAAACCTTTCCTTAGATTTTAAATATTTTTTATAAATCTCTGTTATAAATACATCTGCAAGATCCATTGTTGAATAATTCTTGATAACACAGCCAAGAAAGTCCAGTCCAACCATCATCCTATCCATTATCCCAGAATCTCTTACATTCTTTTCAATCTTTTCTGGCAGATCTATATTTTTAAAATCAAGTACAGTTGAACTTCGGGTCACGAATGCTTCTGTTCATGACCAAATCGGGTTCCGACCAAAAAATCCAGTCAATTTTTGAATTGGGTCACGATCCAAACATCAGATGGTTAACAAACTTGGCCGTGGCAGATTCTCTTTCCATGCCAATTTCCCTTCCATGCATACTCATTCTGCACAGTTTTTGTCTGCGCGTGCGCAGTCGGTTGTGCTTCTGGTCGCGACCAAATCAGATGGTGACCGTGGTCCTGAAATGGATTACGGTTGTGACCTGAGGTTCCACTGTACTTTCTTCTTCACATCTGACAGCAAAAGATCATGTTTCAATTCATCAAATTGCAAATCAAATCCAACTATTGTCTCCTACTTTTGAATATTATCTTGAGTGTGCATAACCATTACCGACCCATCAGTTTTTTGGTTTATATTTTCAAATAAAATGCTCTAAGTTAGAGAGCATTCTTTTTTCAATTGCCCCCCCCCACCATTTAATCTCCTTTTAGAGGCAAGATAAATGCTGTTCTTTCTTTCTTCAGGATAAGAGAAGCAGGTAAGTCATTACCCAGCATCCACACAGAAAGGTTTTTTTCTCTAGGGTTAAAGAAAGGGGAATTTTCCCATAAAAGTTAAGAAATAAATGACTTTTTTAAAAAAAAACCTAAAAAGAGCAAAATTTATAGTGTAATCCTGTGTAAATGTAAGTCCCACCACAAATCTCCTTACGGCTAAATAGTAGTTTGGAATTTAATAGCAAACAGTGAAAGAACAGGAAAAAAGGTTGTAAAAGTCCAGCAAGAGGTTATAAAATAGATCAGAAGTCAACAAGTCATAAATCAAGAAATTGTAAAGCTTCAAAAACTGCACTTAAAACCCATGTGTACTTAAGGGAAAAAAATGAGCATCTTAAGGGAAAAGGTGGCAAGAGACCAGACTTCTTACTGAAAATTATGACCATCAAGACCCTCTCTTCTCTTTTGGTACACAATTGTCCCCAATGGTCATCTTGGGTCCTTCCTCGTCTCCCCTTCAAAAAACTGGGAGCAGAGCCATCAAATAACCAGCTTTAGTGACAAAAATCATGTGTTCATTATTGGGAGAAAAAGAATCATCCATCTGTTAACGCCATCTTGAGGGAGGGGCCATCTTGGGAAAAAAATATAAAAGGAGAGAGAAATTGTTACTAAACCAATTTTAGGACACTATTTGAAGGGATTAAAGATCAAAGTTCTTAAAGGTGAATGGAAGGGAAACAAAAAGGACTTATTTGGAAGGGATACAAAAAGGACCTATTTAAAACAGTTCCCAAAAGTCCCAAAATCCCGCAATCATCAAACAGTCCAGGCAGAGTACAAACTTCTTCTTTTTACAATTTCTCTTCTAGGGGTGAAGTCAAGTTAGGGAAAGAAAAAACGTCCAGTCTGTGCTTTAAATCTTTTTTAGAATTAATTTCTATTCTCTTTATCTTCAAGGCATCTCCTCCAGCAAAGTCTTAGAGTAAATTTTTTTTTTTCCAAGCCTCTCCCTTCCCACTTATAACAAAGGAGTTTAGGTTTTACCTTCTATTAAAAGGCTGGTTTCCCTTGTCCATTTGTTAATTCCATAAGGGAGGGAGAGTGACTTCCCCTTTTCGTCACTTTTCTTCGCAGCTGAAAACATCAATCGGGAACATTATAGCTTCCAAGTCATTACTTTCCCAGGTGTTAAATATGTCCTTAAGGTCCCAGTTCGACCAAGAAAAAACTTTCGTTTTAAAACTCCTTCTTCTTCCTCCTGCACATTCTTTATCCAGTTGCCGGCTTCTTTATGGCACCATAAAGACCGCCGCTCCACCGTCTTGAGAGAAGGGGGTTATTGCCGGCTGGGGAGGGGGTTTGCGATACCCCTCAACCCCTGTCCAGATCCCCTCTTTCTTCAGCTGCCCTAACAGGGCAGTCTTAGCCTCCAAATCCGTCAGGATTGGAGGTACCAAGGCAGCTAGCACAGCAGGGATCACGGAGAAAAGCGAATCCCTGCTGTCACCGAAGCCGACAAACCGTAAGTGTTTTAAGTTTGGAAATAACTGATTGGCTTAATAATAAGAAGAGGATACAGAAAAAGAAGAAGAAACAGTTCAAAATGGCTCTATCTCTTGATGAACTAAAAAAACAATATTTAAAAATAAGGAAAGAAGGCAAAGATGTTATGGGAGAAGCCCTTTGTTTCCTAGATATGGCGCTTGTCATGTGTCAGCAAATTAAACAACAGCTGGAAGAAGCCGAGGAAGAAGAAGCCATTTTTAATGAACTAAATGGTGTGACTAAGAAAGAAAGGAGAAAGAGAGGAGCGAAAAGGAAGGACTTAAGAAATAAAAAAATGTTTATGAAAGAGAAAAAGAAGATGCAAAAACAACAGAATGCTAGAAAGCAAAAGGAAAGAGGAATGCAACAGAAAGGGGAAACCAAGAAGGCAGAGGTTTGGAGAGGAGGGGGTAAAAAGTTTAGGTGGGCTAAGAAGGAAAGGGAAAAGGGGGAAAAAAGTTACAAAGGTATAAAACAAGATGGAGAAAAGAAAATTTTTTTTAGGTATAATGGGTAATGTATGGGTTTGTTTTTTTTTAAAAAAGGGGGATTCTGCAAAGTACACATGAGTATTGTAATAGTGGTATTTGTCTCCTATAAGTAGATAATCAGAACTTTTTAAGATCTAATAAAAGACTAAAATATTAAGGTATAACTTTAAAATGTTTAATAATGAATGATATTAAGTTTTAATAAAATACTAAAGGGAATGTTTAAAATATTAGTTTAAATATAGAGTTTAATGGATTAATGTGTTGACTGTTATGGATTTATTATTGTAGTATTGGTTTCTGAAATAGTAGAATGTACTAAGTAGAATCTGATTGGGATTTAGGTGTTATTTTAAATTTTAATTTAGGGGAATGATAGAAAGGCATCATACTCTGATTAGTGATTGCAGGGAAACTATTCTTTTTTATATTGGAAATGAGACAGATGTAAATGGAGAAATGGACAAAAGATATAAAAATATTTTTCTTTAAAGCAAGATTAAATATATAAAACAGAATTAAGATGAGGCAAAAGTGGAGAGGAGTTATATAATAGATATAGAATGGTAAACAAGATAGGTAATGGTATATAAGAAGAGCATGAATTCAATTGAAGTCCATACAAAAAGAGGTAATCTGGGGCCAAGTTACTTTCTAAAAGAAAGTTTTATGTTTTTATGTTTATGTCTTATGTGTGTGTGTTCAATTAAGAATTAAATAATAAAATCTCAGAGGAAGACTAGATGAGAATAATTATAAACAAGCCAGAGGAAAATATAAATGTGATGATTGAACAGCAGATAAATTAGAAAGGAAATATGATTGAATAATGATTAAAGAAAAACAATGTGGAATTTGGTAAAGGGAATTTACGTGTTTATATGGAAATGGGATAAATTATAAGTATGTGATATAAAGCAATGTGTTACCTGCCTTGTAAAGATTTATAATGGAAAGAGGTTTTATGTTTGTAATGTTTAATGATGTTTTGTTTTGTTTGTTTGTTTGCAAAATCAATAAAACTTGTTTTAAAAAAAAAGGACCTATTTAGAAGGTTAAGCTATATATTGTTTTTGGTACCGTAGTTCGTAATGAACATTTCTTTAACTAGGATCAAATAATAAGGCTCTAAAGCAGACGTCACGTTGTCATCACGCGACATATTGTGACATTTTTCCCCTTCACTAAACTCAGGATGGGGGTGACCAGCGTGTGATGCATCTGGCTGTGGGCCACAAGTTTGACACCCCTTCAAGATTTTCTTCCTTTGCTTTGCATCTTTTGGCTGTCATAAGTAATGAGGGAGGAGGGGGCACATGGTTATGGGAAGTGAGCTGGAGGTGTTACAAAACAACTGTATAAGTTGTGGGGGGTTCTTGCTTAGGCTTCTATCCTATGCTATGCACAGCTGCAACTCTTTATCAAAATATGTCAAGGTCAATGGACAGAGGCCTCATCACCACCTGGAGATGGCAACATGATGCTATACACAACTTTTAATTGGATGAGCCAATTGAACTATTGGGGTTGGGAATGTTGCCATCACTTTGTATACGTGATTTATGCGCTCATTTTCTCTGATTCAGAATTCTTTTGTTGCTACCACTTGACTTCCAGTAAAAGATATCTTTTCTCTAATTAATGGAGTCTTAAGTATTTCTTTCTTGGATTTTGAATGGAGCACCATCTGACATTATTCTGAATTTCCCTTTATTAGCCCACCTGGAGAATTAATAAATTTTCTTCCGAGTAGGTCTGAACACAATGTATAATGCAGCCAGTGATCAAGAAGACCTGGGAGCAACTGGAGGATCAGATTTCCTGCTGTTAGAAGAGACAGGAATCCGACTTGTTAGTAGAATTAAGTCTTGGCCAAAAACCACCTGTAAAGCCCAAATAGTCCCTGGGAGTCAGCTGCAAAGATCCTGAGGAAAAGCCTCCTCCAGGAGTGACCACTACCCAAAGTATGGAAGAGAAGAGCCATGGCAAGAGAAGGAAAGAAAGATTTTTTTACTAACTCAAGCCCTGCATGTTCTAAATGAAGCTGTCGGAAAAACTCAGACTGATCAAAGGTATGAAGGACATGAGGGGGAGGCAGCCCCAACCAGAAGAATCAGAGCAGCCACCCCATAAATCAACCTGGTCTGGTGCAACAGGTGGCAGCAGCCCAGGGGCCCCTGGCAGGGGGAGTAATTGCCAGAAGGCATAGAACTCCAAAAGTGCCTCTGTTGGAAGTAAAATATGGGGGAGGGGGATCCCAAGAAGTTAGGATGCTTCCTGGCACAAGTCTAGAGCCACATGGAGGAATATGGAGAGGATTTTTCCTTGGAAGCAGCCAAAGTTAGATGTGTCTGGAGGGAACAGCTGCAAAGTAGATGGTGACTTTGCATAATGATAATGCCCCCCAGCTGATGAATTATGATCTGTTCATGATTGTGTTGCGGGTCGGGTTTGAAGACCCACTTGCTGAACGTAAGGCCAGAATTATGATAAAGACTATAAATCAGGGGCGGAGATCAGGGGCCGATTACACCCAGGAATTTAGAGAGCTGGTGTGTCATATTTGAAGCTAGTCCCAGGGAGCCCTGATAGAAGCTTTTAAAGATAGGTTGAATGAAGATGTTTATAAAAGCTGTATTGCCAGAAGAGACCCCAGTGAGCTGCAGCTGTGGTATACACTGGCAGCAGAAGTGGAAATTGATCTGACTCGAAACAGATGCCAGGGGGGCTTGTTTGGAGCAAGTCCTCCCCCACCAGCCCTTGAGAAACCTTAAAACCTCAAAAAGGAGGGATGGTGGCAAAACCCAAGACCACTGCATGCGTCTGATGTGAGAAGGAAGGTCACCGGGCTGCAGACTGCTGTGCCAAGCTAGAGTCAAAGGGGGCACCAGGAGGAGGAAGAAAACCTGAAAAAACCCCAGCAAAGCCTTGTGAAATGGCGCTTAAAACAGAGGAGGTTGTAGAGATCACTCCTCCGAAAGGAGAGAGGCTGGGAACTCCAACCTCTTCTGAAGAGAGTGAATCCGAATCGGAAGACGACTCACTGGTAAGTCCGAACAAGGGCCCTATGACCATTCCAGTGAGATTAAGGGTACCCACGTCGGGAGCCAAAGGGGAAATGTTGGCCTTGTTAGACTCTGGGTGCACAAGGTACGTAATCAGCTCAGAGGTAGTAGAGAAAATGGGCTTAAGGCTAAAGACTTTAAGAACACCCATAGCGTTTTGCCAACTGGGTGGATCAGTAGCTGGGGGCGGCCCTGCACATTTCATAATGGAGCCAGTAGAAATGATGATGGGGAAGCATAGAGAGACTTTGTGTTTTATTGTGGCTCCTGGGATGGAGCGCCCCCTAATACTTCCCTGGCTCCAGAAATGGAACCCCCACGTCAACTAGAGGAGGGGATCATTGTGCATACATACTGACCAACCCCCAGAAGGGGAGGGGCAAACCCGAGAATCCCACAGAGCTGGCCTCCACTGGCACAGAGAACCTGGGGGGGGAAATTCCAGAGGAATATTGGGACTTGAAGGAGATATTCAGTGAGAAGGCCTCAGACGAGCTTCCTCCCCATCGCTCAACAGATTGCAGTATTGAAATTTTGCCAGGAGTGAAACTCCCAAAACTGAAACTGTACTTGATGACACCACAGGAGCTAGAAGAGCTGCAGTCATTTATTGATAAAAATTTGGAACGTGGTTTCATACAACCTGCTAAGCCCCAAGTAGCGGCCCCAGTATTATTCTGTGAGAAGAAAGATGGCTCTCTGTGTTTGTGTGTTGACTATAGGAACCACGACACCATTTCAGTGGAGAACGTGCACCACCTCCCCTTGATGAAGGGTATGTTGGTCCACTTGGCCAAAGGGAAAATTTTTACAAAACTCGGCCTGAGAGAAGCATACTACCAAGTTCGAATTAAGGAAGGGGATGAATGGAAAACTGCTTTTAACTGCCCAATGGTCTGTTTCCAATTCAATGTTCTTCTGTTTGGCCTACAGGGGGCCCCTGTAGTATTCATGCAAATGATAAATCGGGTGTTGCATGAACATTTATACAAGGGGGTGTTGGTTTATCTTGATTATATTCTTATCTATATGGAGATGAACATGTGAAACTAGTGCGGTCAGTTCTGGAAAAACTTCGAGCTGCTGAACTGTACACAAAGTTCAAGTGTGAATTCCACCAAGAAAAAATTGACTATTTAGGCAATCACATATCACATGATGGCATAGAAATGGATCCGGGGAAGGTTCGTGCAGTTTTGGAATGGGCCCCTCCCCGCACCAGGAAACAACTTCAAAGTTTCTTGGGATTTGCTAATTTTTACCATCAATTTATCCCTGCTTTTGCGAAGATTGAGATGCCTCTCACAAATCTCCTAAAAACCAAAGGGGAGGTGAAACCGTAGCCTAGTAAACCACTGGAGTGGTCCGTGGGGTGCCAAGCTGCTTTTGAGAAGCTAAAACGACTGTTTGCTGCTGAACCAGTACTCAAGCACCCAGACATGGACGCCCCTTTTGTAATCCAAGCCGATGCAAGTGATGTAGCAGTCGGGGCGGTGTTACTACAAGCAAATGAGATGGGGACTCTGCACCCTATTAGGAATGATAGTCACCTAACAGTTGGGTTGGCAATATATAAACCAGGATAATTATTTAATACTGTTGTATCTTTAAGAGAATGTCGTAATTGTGATTCACCTTTTAAGTTGCATTACTGAAATAAATGAACTTTTACACGATATTCTAATTTTTTGAGTTTCACCTGTATAAAACTGATTCGATTAAATATATAGGTTATTATTTGTAGTAAATCTTAATGACTTTTCCTGATTAGGACTATTTTATAATTTGTTTATTGATAAGAGATGAAATATAGAATGAAGAGATTTTTTTTATTGAAATACTAGGGAATGTGATAGGTTACTGGTTTGTAACCAGTAATCTTGAGGGAATCAAGACTTTATATATTTTTTCTTTATTTTTTTAAATTTCTTTTTCTTTGTAATTATTTTTTTCTTTGAATATTCTTAGTTTGCATTAGTTTTTCATCTCTATATTTGTATACTTTAATAAAAAGTATTAGAAAAAACTATCAGAAATACATGAAATCAGAAAAGTAGAAATATTTAAAATATATATCAATAAGTGACTGGTCTATGACAAATATCAGCATCAGCATCAATATTATTACTTCTTTGAAGTTCTTTGAATTTTAATTTCATCTAGAGAGTTTGATTCACAAATGTATAAACTTTTTCAGGCTAACTGTTGTTTTTGCTCTTTTAGTGGTATAATAGCTCCTAAACCCCAATTTTAGATTGGGTAGAAACAAGGATGAAACCTAAGATTTATTTCATTCTAATGAAATTAAAATAAAATGAATTAAAGCTCAACATTTAAGAATCTTTTAAAAATATGTCATTAAGAAACAATTTGGCAGCTTTTTCAGAAATATTTTCAGTGACTCCAATAACCAAATTCAAATTAATGCTTCCTTGTCTCTGTTACAGTACATAGACAGAATTTTATAGAATCAGTCTCATATTTTGATTCCCATGTAATAAAGTTTTCATTAATGTATAATTTCAGCATAACCTGAGAATAGCTTCTTACTATTATCTAAAATAGATAAACATTTCTGTCTTAAATACTAATCCTGGTTGTTTATTTAACCAAAAATATGAATGGTTAAATTTAAAGGGACACTTACAGGTATCACCTGAAAATTAGATGTATTAGGAATTTCCAAAATTACACCTATAACTTTTCAAAGAAAATCACAGGATTTTATATCCATTGGCTAAAGGAAAAAATCTGAAATAAATAAAGCTGAATTTATAATAAGATTATCATTTTTAACAGAAGGATGCAGAAAGTTCTCCCCTCCCAAATAGAAAATGATTAAATTAATGAAAAAGCACCACTCTGGGAATCCAATTGTGAACTAACTGTATGAAAAAAAACAGTAAATAATTGGAAACTACCATAATGGTAATTTTTAGGGGCCATATACTACAAAGGTAGTCCTTGACGTATGATTGGTCATTTAGTGACAGTTCAAAGTTATGACAGCCTTTGAAAAGTTGCTTTATGGCCTGTAAAGTACTTCCCCCCCCCCCCCAAACACACACACACCCTGGAACACATGCCTTTAGTTTGGATGGCAGGAAATGCACAGTGGAGCAGGATGGAGCCAATGAAGAAAACAGTGAAAAGGTATCTCCCCTTTCCTTTCCCTCCCCTGTCTATTTTTTCTTTTCATTTTTTTTCTTGACCTCCAGCTGGTTTCTTTCCCTTCTTCTCTCCTCTTCCTCCGTTATTTTATGCATCCCTCCTCTCTTTTACAAACACACACGCATGCATGAACATTTTCTTTCTCTCCATTTCTGCACAGATTCTTAGAGATTATCTTTGACTTGGCTTCCTGAGAGTTAAAACCATCAAGAAGATTCTTAAAGAGGAAGCAGAATCTGGTCACTTGTCAGAGAGGATGAAGGGCCAACTTGTGCAGCTTGGACTCCTCTTCATTCCTGCCCTGGTGTTGCTACTGCTACTTCCTTAGCCTAAGCGGAAGGAATGAAAAGGGATGGAAAGAGGGAGTCAGAAGAAAGAGAAAATGTCATCTGAAAGAATAATGTTCCCCTGATATCAGACCAACCATGACGTTTTCCTACACCAATCAGAGGCATGTACATAGCCCAAGAGCTGCAGTAGGTTTGATGTATCATGTTGAGAACCACACTCCAAAAGTGGGGCCATATCTCCCTTACTTTAAACTGTTAGTTCATTCATTTTTATTTTAATAGTCCTTGACTTATAACCATTTATAACCATGTTTGAAATTCTGAGAATGCTGAAGGAAGGGACTTCAGACTTGTACCCAAAGTTACAGCGCTTGAAGTGCCCCCCGTCCCATCACTTGATGACAATTTGTAATCCACCCACCCTTATGATCAACCTGCCCTGCTGGGTCCCTTGGGCCTACTTCTCAAAGGCATTCACTCTAGAAAGGCATGACATGGCTTTCACATAGGAAGGTCACATAGCGCATTGGCTAAGTCTTTCTCTGAAAAGATGATTTCTGGAAATTAAATTTCAGAAAGACAATCAGCCAGTGCACAGCATGGTCTTTTATAGAGACTGCCTCGCATCATTCTGGAAATGGTTGCCATTCTCATGACTCTTTTTAGATGGGTGCAATTTCTGAGAGATGATGCAAATGGTGCCCACCTCCAGAGTGGTGCAAAGTGTCCTCTGCAACATCTGGGAAATGCCATCTTCAGAAGAGGTAAATAGAGTCAGATATGATGGGAAGTGAAGACCCAGGGCTGTGAGATCAAGTGGGGTGGGAAGCTGTACAAGGGATGCCTCAGAGGATGAGGGGAGGCCTGGATAGCCCATTACAGGCCATGTGAACTGGGGAGGTGTTACAGTGCAGGTCCCCCACTCCCTGAGGCATCCTGTGTGCCATTTAAGAGACCTGCATAGTCTCTTAACAACCGCAATGCAGATTGTCTTTTTATGAGATGCATCACATGGATGCATAACTTAATATCCTCAATTACTTGCAAACAATTCTAGAATCAATCATGGAAGGAAGCAACTTCTTTCACCTTCACCAGAAACTGCAGGACAATTAGTCCTTGAGATAAACTGCTTACTTAGTGCTATTCAGACTTACAACAGATCACCCATAAGCTGCAGACGATATACCCCACCTCTTCCCTCATCCTACCTCACCAAGACCCACAGCACTTGGAGTATTCCCCATGCTTCCTGGAAGCAGCTGCTATTTTCAGTTCTCCAACAATTATGGAAGTGGCAACTGCTTTCAGAGGTTTTTGGCTTGATCAGCTGGCCGTCAGGAGACTCCAAAACTCTTAAGGAAGCCTAGCATCTGCATCCAAAAGCGGCAGCTTCTGGAATGAGCTTCCCAAAATCTTTCCTTCCTCCCCCAAGAAATCCACATTTCTTCAGTAAAGGAAAAAGATGGGAGGGAAAGACTTGTTGATCTTTCTCTTCTCTCCCCCACACCCCAACTCCATATTTAGGCACCAAAACTTGACTCCTCTGCCCTCCAATCCTGATCTCTTTTAGAAAATGAATTTACAAAATTTACTGCATGCCTGGAAAGAGTGACAAAATCTATAAGTTAATTACCTTGATGAGTGCCTGCCACACTTAAGAGGAAAGGAAATAAGCAAGGAAAGAAAATCTTTCTGTAACTTGTTTGCTTTGAGGAACTGAAAAAAAAGTTCAGCTCAAAAGAAAAAGTGGCTAAAGCAAAAAATGTGCAGCAAACAATAGGCAATGAGTCCTAAAGGAAGACATTGAGTCCTAAAGGAAGACAGACAATCTTTGGAAAAGCAAGAATGAGACAAATAGAAGGAAATGAACCAGTTCACAATGCCTATCTTGTGAAATCTGGATAGGGAGAAGAAAACAATGTGTGAGAGGATACAGGAGGTGGTGATGGAAACAATCACCATTCTTTTGCCCAGCTGATTCCCATCTCACCCACTCACCACAAATTAAAACAGACTAGGACAGCGGTCGCCAACTGGTGGGCCGCAGAGAAATCTCACCCCCAGAGCACCCCCACAAAGCAATTAATCCAGGCTGCACAGAAACACAAGACTGCCCCACCCACATGGCCCACGGGAACCCCACGGGAACCCTCCCCACCCACTCACTCCTTACCCGGTAAACTTGCCTGCTAAATTGCTATTTTTCCTTTTTCTGACCATCGTTCTGCTGTGCTGGGAGATTTAGATTAACTAGGAAGCAGAAAATGGTTGGATTTCTTGCTTTCTAGCTAGTCTTTAGATCTTTGGCTCAGCACAGCTGAACTTCCCTTAGGACTGAAGGTTTGCTTGCAAGCAAATTCAGTGCAGACTCACGGCAAGCAAATTTGAGAGACTGAGCTAGCCGATGGCAGATAGATAGATCATTGAATGATTCTGTGAGCAACTCAATCTGCCTGCCTTGCTTGATTTTGGATAAAAGTTGCTCTTTTTTATAAAAAAATTCAATATTTACATGCATGGTGTGTTGTGAGTTAATTTTGTGAGTTTGCTTGCAAGCAAATTTTATGTAACAGACTGAGCTAGCCAATGGCAGATAGATAGATCTCTGAATGAATCTGTGATTCTGTGAGCAACTCAATCTGCCTGCTTTGTCTGATTTTGAGTAAAAGTTGCTCCTTTTTTATATAAAAAAATCAATAGTTATATAAATATTTATAATATTTACATACAAGCCATGCCCAGCCAGTCACATGACTACCAAGCCACACCCACAAATAAGGCCACACCCACAGAACCGGTTAGTGGTCCCTGGGATCTAAAATTTTGAGTTTGGTGGTCCTTGAGGTCCAAAAGGTTGGTGACCCCTGGACTAGGATGTCTTGAGGGAGTGGTGGCTTTGGAAGGGCAGGGCCTATGCTATACCTGCAAGGGCTTGCCCCACCCCTGAAGCACTCCATGCTCTATTTAACAATCTGTACATTTGTTTGATGATTGCACTGGGGAGAGCAGAGATGAGGGGTCATTAAATGAGATGTTTCCCTGAATGGGCATTGTGACACGTTACTGTAACAGGCTACATTATGGTCATATTGAGTACTATCTATATTTTCTTGCTTATTTAGGCTTCTATATTGTTCAGTTTCTTAACTCTGAGCAGCTTAAATAACCAAGCCACCTAATGTAAAACATGAGTTTTCAAATAAATACTTATAAATAATCCATAAGGGATATGCTACCCAGTAGATCTGAAAATCTTCCATATCTTCACAACCTTTTGCAATGAATGAATGAATATTGTAATCTCTCTATTCATTCCAATAGGCAGGGTGAAGAATAATCTGGTGATCATTTCTGAAGTCCTTCTCCTGGTTTGAGTTTTCTTTGCTCAAATGCCTACCTATTTTCAAATGTTACCAAAATACTTTGCTTTTCTGAACATATCATATTATTTAATTTACATATTGTTAATGTTGAGAGAAAAAATGAAAAGTGACTATTTTCGATTTTAGTGATATCCTCACAATCTGTGGTGACTGAGATATTTAACTGCAATGTGGTTATAATTCATACCAGATAGATTGCAGGAGGTTGATTTAATCATGAGAGGATTTATAGTCAAAGAAATATTTAGGGTTAAAAGTTGTAATTTTTTTGGATATCAGCTGCCATTTTAAGTATTTCCTTAGTAAAATTGCAAGACAGAGGTCACTGACATGCATAACCCTTAGCTGCAGGACTTGCTCTTCAACATGGTCTGTTTTTATCTGCTGATCAGCCCCTTCTCAAATGTTGTATTTGCTTCTTCCTCCAAACACTTAAGTGGCTGGAAGGAAAGGTCACAATAGTTTTTCAGTAAATGGTTCCTCTTCTAATTTTTAAATATTTAAGCTATATTCATTCTGATATCATTAGAGATACAGTGTCTAATGGACTTAACTGCAAAAAATAATAATAAACACAAGGACCAATTTCTTTGACAAACTTTATACATTTATACAAAATTATTTCTATTAACTATATTGATAAAGTGTACTTCATTTGCCAGCATTCACTGATTTTCGAGTTCTTTTTAATATGAAAAATACTAGAGTATTGTTTTCCCACATTTGGCCTTGAGACAGTAAGAAACAGAACTTCCTGTTATCCAGTGCCCTCAACTAAGTCTTTGAGACTCCTAACATGGGGACAATCTAGGAACATAGGTGAATTCATTCAGAAAATTAGGTTCAATGTTTTACTAATCATACAAGGCATTTTGCCATTGCATGAAAATTTCCCCCTTTTCCAAAACAAAGCTGCCTCTTTCTCATTTAGGGGACTGGAGACTAAGGCATACGAAGAATGGTTACAGGAACTGGGCTTGGCTAGTCTAGTTAACAGAAGGATTGGGGAGACATGATATCAGTCTTCCAATATTTGAGGGGCTGCCACAGAAAGGAAGGGGTCAAGCTATTTTCCAAGGCACCCAAAGGCCAGACAAGGAATAATGGATGGAAACTAAACAAAGAGAGATTTAACCTGGAAATAAGGAGAAACTTTTTGGCAGTGAGAACAATTAACCAATGGAACAGCTTGCCCTCTGTGTGGGAACACCATCACTTGAGACTTTCAAGAAGAGATTGGATTGCCATTTGTTAGAAATGGTGTAGGCTGTAGGGTCTCCTGCTTGGGTGGAGGGTTGGACTAGTTGACCTACAAAGTCCCTTCCAACTCTGATTATATGTTATCTGTTATCATTTGCTGCCAGGATTGTAATTTAATGCTTGAGAAGGAACATACTAAATATATTTAATTCAAATATATCCTGTGGTTCCAAACTGGAGTCTACTGTCTGATATATCATTTAAAAGATCAGCACAACTTCAGGCTGAAAAATGATCAGTCTTTCCCCAAAAAAACTGGAATAGGAGTTTCTTCCTTACTCCATACATGGATGTAATATTATTTCTTTTTCATTATTTACTTGAAAAGTATAAAGAAAATATTTAATCAGCTCATACACTGGTCATCTTTGGATAAAGAACAACTAAGGAGGCCAAGTGTAGTCTCCTATTCTAATTACCAATAAGTATGTCATTTGAAGAAAAAATCAAGTCTAATTTGAGAAAACAGCATGAGCTAGAAATTAGAAAAAGTGGCTATTCAAAACATTCTCACCTATGCCACCAATATCTCAGGATGTGACCAAAGCACTATCTATAGCAAGGGTCTTCAAACTTGGCAAGTTTAAGACTTGTGGACTTCAACTCCCAGAATTCCTGAGCTAACACGACTGAAGGATGAATTCTCGGAGCTGAAGTCCACAAGTCTTAAAGCTGTCAAGTTTGAAGACCCCCTGATCTATAGCTTAAAAGAGACAACTGCTAGCTATCATGGTAAACTTCCTCTCTGCAATGCAATTTAAATTTTTCTTGAAAAGCTAAGAATCTTCAACTTTCCATTTAGTACTTTATTCATTCCTAATTACTGATTTGTTCTATTAACAACAGAAATAAATGATAACCTATTGAAAAATAAAAAAAAATATATCTGGCAAGTGAATGGGAGAAATTCTATGTTGTATATTTGTCCATCACAAAGAATAAAAACATCTGTATACTGTGGAATATATAATAACCGTATCTCTGTTATCCTAAATAAGGCAGTATATATTCTTTAGAGTAAGACTATGCCACACTCTGGATTTGATCTTCATAAAAGTGCTCTGAAGCACAGGAGAACATCAATGTGTATAATACCTTAAAGCAGCTGAACACATCTTGACATGTTTTTGTTTTTTTGAGAATGAAACTTTTACACATTAGAGAGGGAATCTAAAGGTTAAAGCAACAAACAAGGCTCCAGGCAAACACTGAATCGAAGTACTTGGAACTCATTTATATACAGTATTTCTAGAAGCATGAAAACTGAAAATATTTCTTGTGCTTTACTTCTGGGACCCAGCTTTCCCCAAAAATATATAATTACCTCCTGTTATTTTGCAGAGGAACAATCTTTAATAAACCAGTTGGTTGGTTAACTGTTTCCAGTCAGACACCAATTCCCTAATCAGGAACTAGGTTGCAAAATTTGCTGTTGCTGCAAAAAAGTTACATGTGCCTTATTTGAACAAGATAGCAGAAGACTGAAAACAAGGAAAGCCTGCAGAGCATCATTTCTGGAATTCTTTCCAATATCTTAACACTAGTTTGGTTCTTGTGCCTAGATGGGAGGAAGAAGGGGGCCTGAGAAGGAAACAATAACAAACATTCCCAGCTGTTGCCCAATTGCCTGGGGGAAACTTTTTTTTTGAGCACAAGCCCAAGCTTGAACTTGATTCATTTTCAAATGCAATATTTCTTTTGTCAGCTGCTGACAACGAGCAAAGTTTGGGGAGCTTTACTCTGTTAATGGCAGATGGGTAGGCAGATCTTTTCCTCCATCATTCTATTAATTTGGAAAGAATATAGAATGGGCTTTTATTAGTTAATTATTTTATATTTTATTTCTATAAAATGGATATTTTGTATTTTAACTCTTTATGGCACAATTTATTTTTTGTGGTTGGTTATTTTATGAAGCGGTGAGCAATCTTTAAGCCAAGAAAGGCATGGGAATGACACATTAATAGCATTGAAGGGCATAGGGCAAAATGCTGCTCTTTTTATATATTTTGTTGTAGTATTTCAAGAGTGAATAATTTGCCCATAACATGAAATATATCGTTCCTGACATAGAAATACCTAATCAATGAATAATATATACCAACAATAAAAAACACTAATTCTGAATAATATTAATATTGCATAATACATTGATTGGATATAGAATATAGTTTTAAAAATGGATAAAAGGTAATTTAGCTCAGAATATCATATTTCAATGGCTAAAGGGACTTTTATTTCACAAAAGGAAAGCTTACCCCCCTCCAAAAAAAAAAAAAAAAAAATTATCGATAATAAATGCCTTCAACTAGTTAGAAATCATTATTGTATTAACAGAGTAGTCTTTATTTAACAATTGCCTTGATAGTGATCATTCAAAATACAATAGTAATAAACAGTAGTAAAAATTCATTTCCTGACCAATGATGCATTTAGAACAAAAACCTTCAGTGTGAAACTGGTTCAAGTCTGGTCAGTTTCTAGCAGCAGATGCAACCAGAGAGTTCTAATGAACTAATTAAGGCCCAGATCTGAGCTTGTTAATTTGCTTAGGTCATTAAAGGATTGGCACTTCTTAGGGAAGTGGAACAAAGCAGGAAAAAGCAATTCAGGGAGAAACAGCCCCTGCAAGGGGGCAAATAAAGAAAAAAATAGGTCATGCACAGGACAGGTCAAGAGAATTTTATCTGAATGAGATGACAACAACCAGTGCTCGTGGCCTGCCTCTCTTAGCTATTTTATTTGTTTAGCAAACATTTTGCCAGAACAAACTGCAATCACTAAAATTTATTCAATTTTTTTTTATTTGTTTGTTTAATTGTGTGTGTGTGTATAACCATATCCAACATACCTTCCTCCTCCTATTTTCCCCACAGTGACAACCATGTAAAGTGAAATTATTCTCTATGGGCTTTTGACAATAAATTTTTTAAAATCCAGTTTCTCTTCATATCTTCCTATTCTGTATCTCGTATATTTTTGTGAAATTTCTGACCTCTATATCTCTTTTGTCTTAAACCCTCTTTATCCTATGATCACTACTTATAGAAAATGTTTTTATAGAATTCCGTCTGATTTTTTAAAAAATCTTTTTAGTTTTTGTTTTCTAGTTCTGTTCTATCAAAGTCTTTACTTTTTCTTTGTTTTTCCTGCTTGTTTGTTCCTGGCTGAGCTTCACGACTCTTTTTCTAGTCCATATTATCTTGGCTCCATCTAACAGAAATGGCTGGAAGAACTTTTCCCTCACACGCCTGAGGGAAGAATCTCTCTCTCCCCGCAAATTTATAAGATGCTGGCTCCTCCCTATAGCCACTTTCTTAGGAGAAAGATTTTATTTTATTATTTTAGTCATTTTATTTTACTTTATTTTATTTTTAAAAATTTGCTTCTCCTCCATCTCTTCTAGTTCTTTACTTTGATTCCTGACCTTTCGCTGTGTTTATTCAGCCTCTCCATCCAAGGTATATCCTTCAACTTCTCTGCCCTTCCTCAACCTCTCAAGTGCTACTGTTTGATTGGCAGGTGCTGTTTAATTGACAACCGGGTTTGTTGGTACTGGGGGCAAGAGAAAGAGGGAGTACAGGTGTTTATAATCTGCTCAGGCAGCCTGTTCTTCCACAGTTTGTCCAGGTAGGCAATATCTTATTTTTCTGGGGAAAGTGCTGGAAACCAAGGACAGATATGATGAGAGTACAAATATTTCATTGGTAGAGAACATATTTTAAATTTACTTCACTTGAAAAACTCATGATAGAATGGAGTCATCCGCTAGTTTGCGTCACATTATTGCTAAAGCACCATACTGTAATGTTCAACATCATTTACCTAGAAATAAATGAAATTTGACAATGAGAATAAAGCAAGTACCATTTTTTAAACAAGGGTCACAGTAATCAGGCTGCTATTTGCAATGTTTGTTTTATTGTTTCATTTCATTATTGATTATGTGCCATAAGTCATTTTCTTTCTTTTTTTAAAATAAATGTTATTAAAGAAATGTTTGCAAGATAAAAACAATACAAATTTTAGAAAGGAAATAAAAGAAGAGAAAAATAATGTATAGAAAAATTAAGAAATTAAGAAAAAAAGAGAAATATTTCTTTTCTTCTTGGTTTCTTCTACTACAAAAAGTCCTAAAGTGTTTCCAATTGCTAATAAATGTGGCTATTGTCTTTTCCCTGATCAAACAAGTCACCTTTGCCACCTCTACTAATTCTGCCAATTTTATCAACCATTCCTTCATTGTGGATATTTCAGAATCTTTGCATTTTTGTGATGTAATAGTCTCACAGCATTATCATATACAAAAGCATTATTTTTTGTAATTGTCTATCCACTAGTGCTACAAAAAAACCCCTTCTGGTTTCAGTTGAATATTGATCTTTAAAATCCTTTGTATCACTATATGCATTTGAACCCAAAACTTCCTAGCTTTATTCATTAGGCATGTTAAAATGATCCTTCATATTGTCCACATCTCCAGCATATATTTGAGGTGCTCTTATATATTTGGGACACTTTTTCTGGAATCACATACTGAAAGCATATTATTTTTAAAAAAACGCTTTTAAATTATATAATAATATAAATTTAAGCCATTTCAACCACATATTCTTCCAATGTTCCATTTGTGTATCTATATACAACTAAAACTCTCATTGCTGTGACCTTTATATTTAAGTGAAATTATGTACCATAGAGCAACAATTTTTGAACCATGGTACATTAAATGGGCTAACATATAGAATGTATCCATAATCCAGGACCCATGAATCCTGAGAGTATGACATTTGTGAAAGTTGTGGCTGCTTCTAGGCTACTGGCTGCTGCTGAGCAGCTGCTATGGTCACATGATCATCATTTTCAATGTACCATGACAATTTCTTAGCCAGTCTTGCAATGCCTGACTTCTCCTTCCCTTAGCAGCAACCAAATACTTGGGAAAGGGAAGGGAAGGGACATTTATGATGCTGCATGCCAGATTCCCACAAGGAAACTCAATGGGGAAACTTTCAGGAAGTCAGAAATTGCTCCTTCTCCCACCCTTGGTCATTTTGTTTCTCTGAGGAAGTATCTCTGAAATGATGACCCAATGGTAATGGATTTATCTGGTTATATCCAACATTTTTAGTTTTCACATTCCATCTTCTTATTGTAATTCTGTCTTTGCAGCTTCAGATTTTATTTTCCTATATGGCAACATCAACAACTAAACTAGCTATTAACTTTAATCTAGCTGTTAGTCATAAATATTCTTACTCTGAAAGTTTCCTAGCATTTCTTCAACAGCTTGAAGTGCCAATCACCTGGCACAATATTGTTGATCATTTTATATTTTCTATCCATGTGGGTTCTTTGGTAAAAATGCAGATGTGGCCTTTCCTTATGCAGTATGAATGGATGCCCTTATCCTTGTCATCTACCCCCAGCATCTTCCTATATTTCTGGAACTCAGTATAGGTGCCTGTTTCTTTAGTTGGACAGCTGATATGATCTTCACATCTTGTGTGAGCTTGCTGTAATATGCATTCTTAGCATAAACTTCCATCATTCTTTGCTCGAAGAGGCAGCACAGCAAAACTTGTGGAGGGGGGGTATTCAACATGGGTAAAAACCCATATTAGGGATGGTTATAAGGACTTTGAAATACCAGTGTTTCTACACTCCTATTGTGTCCACTGATATCTGTTCTGCAACCCTATTCAGGGTGACTGAGGTTTGTTGTGGGTAATGAGAGCTACTGTGAAGCTAAATCAGGCTGCTTGGTGGAGAAAAGGTTCGGATTCACTCTGTTTTGGACTGTAACTTTTCAGATTTTCATTAATGTCCAATCTGAAACCCCAGCTTGTGCTTTCTTCCTATGATCTTCTAACTCTCCTTAAAAATTCACCCAATTCTGTAGGTAATAAGAAGAACAACCTCAACAAACACTAAAGTAATTTTTGTTTTTTTAAAAACTAAATAATGAGTGGACCAAGTAATGGAATTGGATCAGATTGCCCCCAAACAATCAGAAATAAACTGCATTATGTACAAGATTTTAGGTCCAGTCCTTAGGATAGATTGGAGAGGCTTAACATAGTTCTAGAAAATAAGCAAAGGTTTAAGATTACAGACCACTGAAACAAATGACAATGGCTTTTTCTGATAAGCGCGTATTTAATGGGACTGGTAATTAGTGCTTACATTGGGAAACAAGGAAATATTCCCTTTGGGCACAAACTCTATTTCCTCATTCATAAACATTATAACCAGTCATGTCTAGAGTTTGCTGAAGGGAATAGAATAGAGGTAAGTAACCATTTTGGGTGCACTGATCTATTTGGTGCACATGAAAACATATATGAGATTTTAATGTGTTTTTCAACATATTAATATGTAAACAAAGAAAGGAATAAAAATGGGCTCCCAACAATACATGTACATGCTTTTCTATCTCTCTTCTTTGCCACATGACAGTGACTTAGTATTTCTGTACTGCAGGATCCCTGGATGATAAATAGAGGACTAATCTCCCCCCCACTCCAAAATCATAATGGGTAATAGGAAAACAATAATAGTGTAATGGCAATGTCTTTCATGATCAAGCTAGAAAGACAAATGGTACACATGTATTGGGGTCTGAGTCCCAAACCACAATGATGCCAAATTGACAAAATCCCCATAAATGGCAGCATTTGTACCTCTGCATCACAACACACATTGCCTCACTTTCCCCTTATACTCCCTCTCGACATCTTTGTGTCTGTATCTCCATAACATACCATCCCATTGAGATGTTTGGAAAGCATTGGTCCATTTATGTCCAATTTTGTGAATGTTCATGTTATTCTCATTACTAATATGTGCTTAAGCATATGGAATCCAGAAACAAACTTGCAAAGTAAAGGAAGACATAATCCAAACATCCTTGGAAAAATTCTTGAATATACACTGACATCAGCAATTTGTTTCCTTTTCTTGGTTCATTAAAGTTTTATACATAGGAGACAGGGATTATTTACTGTGTTGCACATTTTTTTTGCTTGCCCTCTCATCATCTTTCTGTTGATCACTTGCAAAGAAACACAGTTTATGTTTGTGCACTTCTAACTATCCCATCACTGTAAGCATCTAGCTTCACACATCACTAAAGGTGATAGGAATGCTGAAGTTGGAATGATGGAGAACCCTGGAATCCACTGGAAATCTTGAACTGGGTAAGACAATCATTCGGGAGCTACTTTAATTAACTTGTGCTAGGATAATACTTCATTTATTACCCACATCCTTCATCAGACAATGTAAATTCAAACTTCCACAAGACACCATCAGATACAAATATCTCAACCAAATAAACTACGGAATAGGAAACAACTATGGAGAAGTACTATCCAATCAGACAGGATTGGATCCATTTGACATAGATGAATTGTTACAAGTATCAGTGGCGGAATTAAATGTTTAAAGGTTTAAATTATTTAAAGAGCAGAAAGCAATGTTCACAAAAGAACACTCATATTTTGAAGATCAGATCATTAGGGCTATCTCTGTGCAGATAAATCATTTCATGATTTGAAATTTGGACTAAAAATTGATAGAATCCTGTTATATTCAGTATCAATTAGTTTTCATGGACTCAGTGACTTTGTTTTGATAAACCCATAGTTACTTAAGAAGGGGAGTGTTCTATTGAGTAGTTGTATATTTCACTTTCTCATGCACACACATACATGTACCACATGCACAATGGAGACAGTTCAAGATTATGATTTGTCCATCCAGTCACCAAAAGATAGTTCCTTTTCTTTGTAAAATTATCCATTTTATATTCATGTAAGAATATGTATTATATTACCTTAATTAGATATTAAATATCTTCACATGAATGAAGCAGTAACATCATAAGTCTCATAGCTAAAAGTTTTGTGATATTTGCTGCAGTATTGTTAATTAACAAAGAACACAGTTTTATGGTAGCAACTTAATTTTTTTTATTACAATTTTTTTTTCAAAATAAGTATTTAAAATGCCAAACATGCTTTTCTGTTTTCACTGCAATAAATTGACTCTGTTTCCCTACTTGGAGTTTTTAATTACTGTTTCAATGATGCAACATCAAATCCATGCAAAATTATAGGTACCTTTATTGAAAATCAATACAATTAAGCTAACACAGAAATCTTGACACGCTTTCATTTCTTCCCTGTAAATCTAATTATTCTGTATAAGCTCATGCTTTCTTTTCATCTATCAAGTATGCGTGCAATTGTTTTTAAATCATGTGAAAATGCCTGTCTAATTGCTTATCCATTATATCTGAGTCATGGTGTCCTATAAACAGTAGTCTTATTTCCTAAATGTGAGATAAACTCTCTGTCATTTTGTCTAAGTTCATTAGAACAACTATGTTGATAATATATTAACTTGCATGATATTGCAAAATAGATGGTCTTGTAGATAAACAACTATGTTCAAGGTAGTAAAATTGTCTGCTAAACTTGCTCAGCAAAGGTTAAGCAACTAGCACAAGATCTTAGCTGATATTTCTTCCATTTTTTCTGCCTGAAAAACAATAAAGACTTCCTTATCAAAAATCAACCTTTTTGCTAGGAAAAGAGCTACATGCACAGTTAATAATAAGTTAGAAGTTCACAAAAGTTGGATTTCAAAAACTAACGAGTTCAGAACAAAAAAATTGTTTCAAACGTTTTGAAATCATAATACAATATGACATTCCAGATAAAATGGAGCTGTTTGTTTATGATTGAAATAATAAGGTGCACTTCTACCTGTGCTACTATTGGCTGGGACAAAGAGGAAGAGGAGGAGATTAGGGAGAGCCAGGGCATAAAATCTGATGTTCATGCAAAGAGAAACTATTTGGGGGTATTGTTGTGGAGGACAAGACTCAAGTAGATTGCTGAAAGGTATGTGCACTATGATTATTCCACAAGTGGTGTCATTAATGTTTTTGAGATTTCATATTGCATATTGGGAATGCAATATTATGTTTCTCTCTTGCTTACCAAAAATTAGTAAATGCATAGCATGCATGTACAATGCTAGGTTGAATTTCAAGATAAATTCAAAGATTTTACTGCTTTCGTTGCTTGTTTGTTTGCTATAGCTTTGACAACTTGCTAAATGCAGAAATGTGTTCACTGCTTATGAACGAGTAAAAGAGAAAAAGTTAAAAGACACAGAATTTTTTTTTCCTTGTTATATTGTTCATGGGTTATTTTAAAGCAAATCTATGGTGTATTGCCCTTGACTAGATTCTGTGACTATTCATACAGACTGCTTGAAAAAAACAAATGCTCAAGGCTTATGTGACATGACTGAATGTTGTTTCAACAAATTTCGTTGTATTGGAACAGATGGGATGTGATTTCCTTCAGTGAGGTGCTCCATGTTGCTTCTGGAGCTTCATCCTGCAGTTTTCAGTAGCCAGAAGAGGCTTGCAAAGAAGCAGTTCCCATCACTGTCTTCATGAGTCAGAACCTCTCCAAACACAACCCAATGCCATAAACTTGCTTTACTTTGAGAAGGGAATGAGAGGTGTCATTGTTTGAGAAGCAGCTTCATGAAGATGCTTTCCATGGACCTTCATCAAAGTGAAAGTCCCTTCAGAACTTTACACATTCATGTTAACTATTTTTTTAATATAAATTTTATTTGGGTTTTCACAAAAACATAATACAAATAAAACATCTTTTTTTGAGAATAGCATGATCCCAGGTTATCACTTCTTCATACAGACACAAACTCAATTTCATATTCATCTTTGTGTTCTGTTTCATATCTTATTACTATTTTAACATTTTCTCAATAATTTTTCCCCTCCCTTGGTTTTCTCAATTTTATTTTTAATTATCTCATATCTAAATTCAATTATATATCTTTTTCTAAGTTTTGATGTCTTTCCAATCATTATATTTATACTTTTGTCTGTCCTATTTCAAATTCATATTATCTTTTCTCATTAAAGAAAAATTCCCCCATAGTTACTAATTGGAATATGACATCTTTATATCTTTTAATTTTATCCATTGAACTCTTATTTAAACTTCAATTTATGCCTTTAAAATTATAACATTCAACATAGTACATAACTTCCAATCAAATTCTGCTTGGTACACACTATGTTCCATATATATATTTTTTTTTCTGAGGTTCTCGCGGGTATTAGTATGTGGATCTTTGGTTATTCGGGTTTTCTCCCACGTAAGATTGGAAGTATCTCGGCAACGTTTCGATGAAGTCTGAGAAGCACAGAGCCGAAGACAGAAGCCTGGAGATGATGAATGAGACTTCATCGAAACATTGCCTAGATACTTCCAATCTTACGCGGGAGAAAACCCGAATAACCAAAGATAGATAGATAGATAGATAGATAGATAGATAGATAGATAGATAGATAAATAGATAGATATAACAATAGTAAATAAAACACTCATTCCATTCCAATTCAGTTCTATCTATTCTTTTTCTTTTTCTCCATATTTTTCTTCACTAATATTTTTATAAATCATTAATAATAATTAAAATGTTCCCATCCTTTCTTAATTTCATTCTTTCATTCACTTTATTTCATTTATTTATTAACAAGCATTCCACTGCAATACAATAAGTATTTTATCCATCATTTTAATCATAAATTGTTTCATATTTTCTAAAATTATTTCTATATCTAATATAACAATACTATCTTATGTACCTTTGCAGAATCCCTTTTTCAATTAAATTTTCACCCATTACCTCTAAATAGGCTTATACTTTCAATCCTTATATATTTTCCCTGTTTCTCTATATCTTGTTTCTGTCTTTTATAACTTCTTTTCCTTTCCTTCTTCCCCCTCTTCTTCTCCCTCCCCTTTTTGCCCCCTTGTCTCTCTAATTCTAATTCTCTCTTCTGTGATCCTCTCTTCTGTTGCTTCCTAATATTGTAATTATTTTTCAAACTATTCTTTTTTTTTCAAATCTTAAACTTTTCACTCTCTTTTCCCCCTTCCCCCCCCCCCACATAAAATTACTTGATCATTTAAAGATGGCTTTTTCTTTGTCCCAACCTTCTTGTTCTACAAGCATTTCTTGTTGTTTTTCATAGTTCCAGATCTCCATTTCTAAAAATTGAAATACGAAGCCAAAAGAACCTCTTCCTTCTTGTGCATCTTCTTTCTGTTTTTTAAGTTCCATTTTCAGTTCTTCTAAAAGTGATATCAATTTAAACACTTTTAAACAACCACAGAATTGATTTTAGTCATTTAAATCCAATAGCCAACAATCAAAAAATCACCAAGTAATCCAAATAATCCAAAGCTATTTCTTCTTGCTTCATTTTTCCACTTTCTCTTCCTGGGGTTCTATTATTTCATTACAAAGTTTCAGTTAGAATGTATCTTGTTAAGGTTTCACTGTAATCTTGTTAAGGTTTCACTGTAAGTTCATTTTAGTTCCAGGCAGTCTCCTCCATTTTTCCAGATCCTGCTCTTTTATTCTTTCCTTTTCTCTCCTTTCCTGCTTTTAAAAGTTTTTGAGTATCCAAAAGTCTTTATTATCCCTTTGACATTTTATTTTCATCTTAAATGCCTATTGATGTCAAAGTGGATTTTTGTCAATTTCTTACTTAAATCTCTTAGCTGTCAGTATAAGGAAGGGAAGAAAAAAAGCCAAATCCTTTCCCTTCCCTCACTCCTTCGCTGCTTCAAAGTCTTCTTTGGGAACAATGATATTTTTTATAGTTCAAATTCCAGGGTACGTTACGTTGTTGCTTTCTCAGTTTAACTTGGTCAACCAAAACTTTTTCTTCTTATCTTCCTCCTGTACATTCTTTTCTAGTCGAGTTCTTCTTTGAGGTGGCCATTTCTGACCACCGCTGCAACCACCTTCGGGAAAGGAAGTAATGGAGGAGATGAGGAGGAGAGATGTGGCTCTCCTCGACCCTGCTGGCAGTCTCCACCTCTTTATCACCTCTATGGGATGGCTTAGTCCCAAATCCAGCCAGCTCAGGGCACTCCGGCTGTGAGCACGGATTGAAACTGTGCACGATTGCGGATTTTGGTCCATCACTGAAGAAGCTCAAACCAGAAGTCCACATTCATGTTAACTATTGATTATGTGATTGCTCTGGGGATTTAAAAAAAAAAAATCAAAACTGTCAATCTTTTCCTACCCTGCATTATCTTTGTAACAGACTTGAGGTGTAGCTCAGACTGAAGGACAGCAAACTTTAATGAGCTATGTATCAAACAGGAATTTTTAATTCAGTATTGTCAACTAGAGTTTGATAGCAAATCTAATGTGCAGTCCATTTTTGAACTGCAACTTTCACAGTCTCTTATTGCTGACTATTTTTATTTATTTTTTATAATTAACTCAAAGCAACAGACATATCCAACACACCATCCCCCTTCTATTTTCCCCACCACAGCCTTGTGAGGTGAGTTGGGCTGAGAGGGAGTGAATAGCCCAAGGTCACCCAGCTGGCTTTCATGGCTATGGTGGGACAAGAACTCATGATCTTCTGCTTTTTGGCCTGGTGTTTTAACCATTAGACCAAATTGACTATGCTAGCTATGCAGTCTTAGAACTGAAGTCCAAACATTTTGAAAGTGCAAAAGGCTGTTCCTTTTCCTATGTCTCCACTGTCTTCCCAGCTGATTCTGTAGATGATGAGAGCAGAATATCGCATTATTTGTAGGCTGTCAGAAGAATAATTTGGGTTCCAACTCAAGCTGGGATTGTGCAAGAATAAATAAAAATGAAATTCAGACAGTTGTGAGAAAAAAAGAATTATTTATTCTCAAAAGAAAAGAGTCCCAAAGGTGTTTTTGCAAAAGGCCTCTTCAGCTTCTTGGATAAGAAGTGAAATGTCTTCAAGGAAAAACAAAGGAAGTCCAGTTGCCTCTTGAAAAAGCACCTTTGGGACAACCATGATCTGAATGACCAGACAAAAGCAAAGAGATTTGCCTATAGGGTTAGCTACAGAGGAAATTGGGTACAGAGAGATTGTTTTATAGGACAGCTTGTCCTTGGTGTGGATTTCGAGGGGTGTTGGTGTGTGTATATATGTTGACCCTCGAGAAGGAGTTGATTAAATTAAGTAATCAAGTAATATGATTGGGTATTTTCACTTGAACTATGTTATAATTATGTTTATATTGTGTTAGTTTTTTTTAAACAAATTTTATTAATTTTTACAAAACAATACACAAACAAACAAAGCATAGAATGTAATAACATAGAAGATCTTTTCTGAAAAAAACAATAAAACATCTTATTTAAAGAATAATTCCAAATTATCACATTTCCATACAAGCACAATTTAATATATATATATATATTTACCTTATCTGTTCAACTTCATATCTTATCCCAGCATCTCTTTATTTCTCCCTCTCCTTCTATTATTCAAATTATATTTCTTTTACTTTAGATTGTATACATTCTTTATATCCATCTGTCTAATTTACAATTTCATTATTCTCTTCCAACATTCTTCTTACATTCTTCTAAGATTTTATTAATTCAAACATGGACATACAAAACACAAAACATAAATACCTAAAACTTTTTGGAAAGCGGTTTTCCCCGGGTTACCTCTTTTTATACAGACATAAATCAAATTCATACTCACTTAATATACTGTTTCATATCTTAATTAACATTCTGTATTTTCTATATATTTTCTCTCCTCTATTCACTCTCATAATTCTATTATATTTATTTCATCTCATTTTAAATAATTATACTTGTATCTTTTGTCTGTTCTCTTCAATTATCTATTCAATTGTGTTAGTTGAGTTTTGTGTGTTTATATGTGTTTTCAATTTGAAACAATTGTATAATTCTTATGTTTGTGTAAGTTTAAAAGAATTTCAGAGGCTGTTAATCAGCTACGGTGTTGGAGACCTGGGTTAACTAACATATTATTTTCTATACAATATTTCTAATAGTTATATAAATTTATAAATTCTTCCCATGGTGCTTATTCAGGTAAGCCCATCTGTACATCTACTTCTTTCTTTTGTTGGCTAAACTGTCAATGTTTGGCTTTGTCACCACAATTTTCTTACTGCAGAAATTATCAAGTTTAACTGCTTGCCCAGAATGGGACTGTCCAATGCTATCTCCCTCATACTTGCTCTAGTACCATTTAGCTGCATTTTTTACATTCAAGGACTACCCACAATCAGAAGATACCTATTTCAATCTAGAAAACCTGATTAATTAAATAATCTTTATTTAGTTAGAAACATGTCATTAGAGTAATCCTTCAATTGCTCTAGGTTTGCTTATGGTATCAAAACAAATACTTAACAACAGCATTTCATGTTCTGGAACAATTGATAGCCTGGAAAAGTGAAAAGACACCTTGGGGAGTGGAAGGGAGAAAGCTAGAGAACTAATCTGATATTGCCTCTGGTCTTTCTCTCTGTGTCCCAGACTCATTTCCAAGCCGTAAGTGTCATCTCTTTCACTCCATCAAGGCAAGAAGATTAAACATGCAAGTGGATCTGATCCCTGGGACAATAATACTGTTCATTGTCTTTCTGATCATATTCTGGGTCTTCCGGTTTCAGCAAGAAAGAGCCAGGTTTCCTCCTGGACCAACACCCTGGTTCTTTCTGGGGAATCTACTGCAAAAAGATGCTCTGCCTGTGTATAAAACCTACCCCAAGGTAAGACAGTCTTTGATATGACCCCTTTCTTAGTGGGCAAGAGATTCAAGAATCATTTGAGAGATTATCAATCTCCCATGTTTTGAGAATATAGTATAAAACAGGAATTTCAAAAGTTGGGGTTCTTTCCAGCACTACTAAAGATGCTTCCAACTTCATTTCTGTCTGGCATGATTTTTTTTTAGTTGCAGGTTTAAGCACAAACATATTTTCTCAGAGAGTAAATGGTATAATTAAGAGGAACAGAGTGCTGTACAGGACAAAATGAATATACTATTAATAGTTAATTTAAAGCAACTGTTCTTTCACAGCATTATTTAGATTAATCTATAGCTCAGTCTTTTGTTCCATTCTCAACATCAGTGGGCAATCTGGGAAGTATTCTCAGAAACCATTAAATAGAATGCCTGGTTTTTATTAATGATTTATACATCCTTTTAAGATAGCTAAAACACATAAAATTGGGTTCATACATTGTCGTTTGTCTATAGATGACTTGTATGTGACTTTGGATGAACCCAGAGAACATGGATTAAAAACCATAGTTTTGGCTTCATGAGATGCTTGGACGCAGACAGTTATAGTTTTTTCAACTACAAGTAAAAGTGTGAATTGTATAATGTGTCCTTTCCCTTTTCTTTTAATGCCCTCTTCTGCAAGTACTCCTTATGTATGTATTCATTTATTAAATACATATGCTGACAAATCCTTCCAGATTCTCATAGCTTGAGCAATATCAAACTGTATCATAAAAAATTAAAACATCCACAGTGTATTTAATCCCCTAAATAGTTTATGCTCACCAAATAATGAAACACAAAACCTCATTTACAGTATAACAATAATAATAATAGTTTCATGCACTAGTGACAGTTTTCAATGTTTCTTGACCAAAGTTTGGAGTACACTAGTTTTTAGGAGACCATCACTGAAGAGCCCAGTTTTGTTTTTATAGTGACACTGTTCTGTACTTCAGAACTGGGACTGAAAAATATTTTCTGGCCTCAACCAAGTTTATCTCAGTTTGCAACTGCTTTAAGCTCTCAATCTTATATTCACAAATCTACAATCTTATAATATGTGATAAACTGAGAATAATTCCAAGAGACCTAGGTGCATTGTTCTGTTTACAGAAAGCCAAAATTTGATTAAAAAATTTCACTTTAAACAGCTTTGAACAGCTTTGAAACTTGGTCATCACTGAAGAAACATATCCATAAAATTATTAAGAATTGTGTGAATCATATCTAGGGACCCAACTGTTGTTAAAGGATTATGAATGCATGGATTAGTTTCACATAACTCATTATCATAATGTGGCTGACTTAGTTTTGATCAAACATATTGACAACCATGGAACTGGATATCAGTAGCCAGATGCATACTAACAGCTACATGTTGGATCTGTTTTATGGTCAAGGGAAAGTTGAGATGTGATCTGGTCATTGACATTGGTCTATTATACAGATCACTCTCTGATTGTTTTTTGTCTCAAGAGTGTCACTCCTTCCTGCAGGGAGACATAATCTGTTGAATCAACCCATCCTGATGCTAGAGTTTCAGAGAGAATTTGAGTTTTTCCTTGAGGTGATTGGTTCTGTTGAGGCCATATTCATATCTGCATGCCATCCCTATGTGGCCTCTTCCTGTGCACCAATCCTTCCTGTGTACCATGGTTTACTATGGACCTCTGATAAATGAAATACCAGAACATTCTCCTAGAACACTGCTAGAAGACTTGAAGTCAACTTTTCCAGACACAGGTTTACTGGTTGATTTATTAAACACCATCAAGTCATTTTCAACTCCTAGAGATCATAGAGTCTTCTTTTTCTTTCTACCTTTCCCAATATTGCAACCTTTTCCAGAGATCTATATTTTTGTATAATGTGCCAGAGATAAGACAATTTGAATCTGGTTATTTGTGTTTTGAATGAGAAGTCTGAGTTTATTGGTTTAGTGATCCAACAACCAGTTTTTTGTCTGTCTGCAATATTCTCAGACATCTTCTCCAACATTAAAGTTATCAATACTCTTTCTATCCTGCTTCTTCAAAGTCAAACTTTCACTTCTGTAGAGTGCTATAGACAATACCATGGCTTACATATGTCTGATCTTTATAGATATAGGCACAGCATGGTATTTGAATATTTTTTGAAGCCTTTTGTATCTGATCTATCAACTGCAACTTGAATATAAGTTTCTCAGGAGGACAATGAGATATTCTGGAACTCCCATTTTTCTGAACATTTTTTACAGCTTGATGAGATCAACGCTATTAAAGATCTTTCTATAAATGAGACACATCTTTCTTTGGGGTATTCTTTGGCTTTTTCAATAATGCAGCTCCACCTCATTTTAGCAATAATATATTCAGCTTAATTGCTATATACTCCATCTGGTAATGTCCATGTGTAGAAGTGTCATTTTGGTTGTTAGCTAACCAAACCTTAGTTAAGAATTTGTTGAAATGGCAGAAATTGATGAGTTGGTCTTCTTCTTCTTCACTTCAGTTTCCAATTATGTTTTCCTCTTTCATATTTCCAACTATGACATTCCTGTCTCCAATCAGCAGCACATCATTCTGTCAATTTCCAATTGAACTTGATAAAAAAAAAAACCATTAATTCCTCTTTTTCTGTGTCAATAGTTAGAGCATACATTTGAATGATCGTCAAATTGAAGAGTTGTCCACAAAGTCTACCGGTAATTGATATTCAGGCATTGGTTGTATGATATATTCTTGTATAAACTTTGTAATAATAAAAACAAGACCATTTCTTCTTTTCATGTGCTGTGTAATAAACAGTGTGATTTTCTGACTAAAATTTCTGATCTAGTTCATCTTGATTTACTGATCTTGCCATGTCATAAATATCATTAGTACCCTGAAAGATCCTCAACTCTTCCACAAAGACATGAGGGACCCATCTTCTGGCCTACATGGTCAATCATTTTATATTTTTAATTGATATGGTTTTCTTGATTAAAAAATACAGAAGTAATTTACCATTGCACTATCCCACACAGTATGAACTATCCTTCTCACTAAAATGAACACATGCCCCTACATCTTCCTATCTTACTGGAGCCCAATATAGGTGCCTTTTGCTTTAGCTGGGCATCTGGGATGACCTTTACATCTTGGGTGACCTTGCTGGAAATATATAGTTTGGCATACACTCCCAACATTCTTTGCTCATCCCTCCAAGGAACACTCTCTGCCACATTGAGGCAATATGGTAGGACTTGGGGGAGAGGAGAGCTGGATGCAAGTAAAAGCCCATATTAGGGAATACTTTGTGATTATAAGGACATTGAAACATCAATATTTCTGCATCTTCACTATTATTAATAGCTTTTTAGCAGTCTTTTTCAGGGTGAGAGGGCTGCTATGGGAAGGGAGGGGGCTACTGTGAAGAGAAATCATGGTAGTGGGCAGGGTCAGATGCAAAACTAGGTGCTTGGCCTGATAGCATGATCTAGTATTCATTTTCAGGCAAAGTTCTCTTTGCCATCAGTTTAGCATCTGGCCCATTCTGTGTTCTCGCGGTTAGGTCTTTAGTGTGGTGTCAGCATCCTTGATTGAGGAGGTGGTGACTTCTGCCTTGAAAGAGGCAATAGTGCACCATTGGATCCAATATTTTCAACAACTACATGTTCCCTTTCTGGAGAAGGTTGTTGAGATGATGGATAATCTGCAAGTGATGTGAACCATGGAGGAAACCAATTATCTAAACTCATTCCAGTCATGTTTTTTAGTAGCACGACCTGCCCTCTGGAATACCCAGATCTAAATGGCCCTCACTCTTTTGGCATTTCAAAGGCCCTTAAAGACCTGCCTCTCTTCCTAGACCTTTGACAAGAAAGTTCCCTTTGGTTTTTGTAGACCCATTCTTTTTCATACTTGTTCCTTTGATTATTTTCCCCTTTGTCATTTTTATTGCTGTATTTTTTCTTGTGTTTCATTATGTTTACTTGTGAATTGGACAGCGCTCTTGGGAATTTGGTAGTTAAATGTAATAAATAAACAAACCAGGATTAAACAATGCATGTTGTAGCATGATGTTTGAATGTCACACTTGTTGACATTTAATGGAGAACCCAGAATGATGCTGTAATGTGAAAACAAAGTCACTTTTAATATGAATCTGTTTCTTTTAATCACAATGAATTTATTCTGCACCATTTTTGAACCATGCATTTTGGATGAGCTACTATAATTCTTGGCCATCAAGGTTTTAAACTATAGTAAATTAAAATTCAAGTGGAAAAATTTCAGGTTACGAAAACTTGATTTGAGGGTTATTTCTAATACTAATGGCTATGAAAATTAACATAGCACTTTGAAATCCATTTTTGTTAGATTAGGAAAAGGCCTATCTGTTTAGCTCTTACATTGGTAATAAGTATTTAAACTTAAATGATAAACATTAATATGTATTCAGAGCTATTAATTGAATCAGATATCCAAAAATGAGATCTCAAATCCCACTGATTCATACCTTTGATGTCTTTTGTCCTAAGCTTGCTAAGAAGTATGGTCCAGTTTTTACTATCTGGCTAGGACCAAAGCCATTGGTGGTAGTTTGTGGATATGAGGCAGTGAAAGATGCCCTGATAACTCATAGTGAAGAATTTGGAGGACGATCTCCTGTACCTATCCTTGATGAAGTAACCAAGGGCTATGGTAAGTGCAGATCATTTTCACTTCAATTTGAGATGTAGTTTCCAATTGCTAGAAGAAAGATAAAAATATTAACTTTTTTAAGGAAGTGATAGTAGTCATTTTTTTTAAAGTAATGAAAAATTAAATAATAAATCTCTTGGAGGTAGTTGAAAAGTTGTTCAATCAAAACTCTGGTTAGAGAACAAAGTATCAAACTAAGAAAGAGAAGTACAACTGAAGTCACTTATCCCACATTTGGCTGATTGGCATTAGAATCCAAATAATATGGTGGCCAGTTGGGTGGTCTGGGGGAAATTATACCCTATATTCAATATTCCTTCACAAACAACAGATTTTTGAGCTGCAGTGTCTTCAGTCCTGTTGCTCAAGATATAATCTGAATAAGTAGAGTGCAAACTCATGAGAAAATTGAAATTCTTTTCCTTTTGCCAAACTATCAATGACTCAAGGAAAAAGAAATGCATGTTTACTTTTACATTTGAGAAGGGTAGATGTTTTGCAGGTGAGGGAGACTACTGGGCAAGTTGCTTTCTTTGTTCTTTAAGAAAATGCTGCCATGTCTGTTGTTTGTTACTGCACTTTCTATCCTTTCAGGGATTATTGGTGAAGATGAAAGATGGAAGGTTCTGCGTCGCTTTACTCTTACCACTTTGAGGAACTTTGGAATGGGAAAGAAGTCAATGGCTGAACGGATGTCAGAAGAAGCTTGTTGTTTGGTGGAGAAAATATCAAGCTTTGAAGGTGATCCTATATTGCAAACTATTTTTATTGATTTATAGAACTATATCCCACCTTTATGTGAACAACACAACACAAGATAGTGTACATAATGCTGTTGCCTCCATTTGCTTCACAACAACAAAACTGTGAGATGGTGTATTTATTTATTCATCTTTAAATTCAGAAACAAATACTTGTTCTTTCTTGAATTAATGCTCTGCCTTTCTGGTTATACTTCGGAAGGTAGCTGATTAGAATTAAAAAGTGGGTTGAAATCTACATGAATGGCACATGATGTGTCTTGAATCCTGACTTCCAGAGACTGTTCACTAGATTGAGAAGTTCCTGAAAAATGCCCCACCTGCACTGTAATTGTCTTTCAGAGAGGCACAAATTACAACCATGACATAATTTACTAGAATCAGGCTGTGCATTGGAAACTTCCAGGTGTCACTGGAACCATAAAGATTCCACATGTGCATAAAGTCTAAACAGAATGTAGTGTAAAGAAAATTCACAAAGTCACTAGAGAAAACGATTTGGGGGATGCAAAACATGGTCACAGAATCTCTTCTTTCTTTTTGCTGTTGCAGATCAGCCTTTTGATGTAGTCCCAACCATTGCAGCTGCTGTTTCTAATGTGATGTGTGCTGTTGTCTTTGGGAAACGATTCTCTTATGATGATAAAATCTTCATTGAAATATTAGAAATTTTGAAGGCATTCATAGGTTTCTTTTTGAGTGCTCCTGGAATGGTATGCCATCTTTATGTTGCTCTATAAGCAGGGTTTTCTCTTTGTTTAAGACTAAAGAGGGTTGGTTCAGTTAGTTCCCTCCAACTTACAAAAATCGGAGGCTTTTTAAAGTGACCTAAAAAGTGTGTTTGTGAAAATCAGTCTGCATCTCTTGTTCATCTTGCTTCTGATTAGTTTACGTGTTGTGACTTAGCAGTGATTGTTCCCAGAGTTATTCAAGATGGATAAAGCTTCAGCCCTGTTTCTTCTCAGCTAACTTTGAGGCCTTCATAAATCATTGTTTTTTAAGTCTTCCATAACTCCTTAGCTTTCATTCCATTATTTCTCAAATAGCAATTGAGGCTGGGGTGGGATTCAACAGGTGTTACTACCAGTTCAGTGACTACGTTTTGCACACCAGATGCTTGCTGTGCAGGTGTGTAAAATTATCTTAAGCTGTGCCACCCAGAGAGCTGAAAAGCACTGTGTGCAAGTGCGCGGCATTTGAAAAGCCTCTTTTTTCCTGCTTTCTCAACCTCAGCTGTGCCGCGCAAAGCAGCTGAGTTTGAAAAAGCAGGAAATAAAGGACAGGTAAGAGCCCGGGTGGATGGGCAGGCCAAACAGCAGCAAATGCAGAACCAGTTCGGTGTCTGCTGCTCTTCAGAGCTACCAGTTCTATAGAGCCGGGAAGAACCGGTAGCATCCCACTCCTGAATTGAGGAGGTATAACTAAAGAGAAAAATGTAACTAAATAATCTTGGTTCCCTGAGTTTATATTTTATATTAATTTGATTAGCAGGCACTGCACATTACTGATCTTGCATTTTATTTATTTATTTATTTTAAAAAGTAGAATTAAGGGGACACTTTATAGAGAAGCCAGTTTTTTTCTGTGCAGCTGCACAGAAGGCAAAGCAAAAGAGATGGGCTGAGAAAGGCTAACATTTATTATCACCATGTTATAGGTGTACAGCGCAATGCCAAGTCTCATGAAATTCCTTCCTGGACCTCACAATAGAGCTGTCACTGACTGTACCAAGATTTGTGACTACGTTAGGACTAGAGTGGAGTCTCACAAGAAGACCTTGGATCCAGACAATCCCAGAGACTTTATTGATTGCTTCCTCATTAAATTAGAAAAGGTATATTGCAAGGATATTTCGCACACAAGTACAACAGGGACAGAGTTTCAGTTATGCACTTGTATCCCATTCTCTGATGATGGGAGCAATTTGTACTCCTGAGACGTCAGAAAGCAAAAAAGATGTGTCTCCCTCCTGTGCCACAAATACTGCAATAAAATACGCAGCCACAAGGAATTGAGGTCTCCCAGAAATAATGATGTTTGTAAACAAACAAACTCACTCCTTAAGAAACTGTTGTGTGGATCTGCCTGTAGTATCCATTTTAGCACTAAAGGAGGTGCCATAGCCCACGTCTATATCATGCCATGAGTTAGCAAAGCCAATTTGGTAGTAGGTAAAGAAGAGCTGTAGAGAAGAGGAATGTTATCTTTTGGGTGGGGGCGTGAGAGTCCTGTAGAGAATGGGCTTTTGATGGACACCCTAAATGATTGGGGCCAGGACAAGAACTGAATATGAATTACTTGTCTTAAAACAAACTAAGTAATTACCTAGTCATTCATTCATCCATTCATTCATTCAATCATTGCACTTAAAGTATAATTCAGTGGCAAACTTTGGAAAAACATTTCAGAGGCTGAATAGTGACAGAATGGCTGGTTTGGGATGCTCTTTTTTGTTAGTTTCTGTCTCTTTCATTTAAACATTGATCTATCTGATCCAAACATCTATTAAGTTGCATTGGATATTCAAATTAATGTAGAGAATAGGGAAGATTTTATATTGGATTATTCCCTGCCTCTTCTCTAAGTTGGTCTAGAAAAAAAAGGTAAAGTAAGAAGAAGAAGATAGACAATTTGATGAAATAATGATGAAGCTCCACATTATAAACTTCTGCCTTTTATTTTATTTCTACCTTACCTTACAGGAACGAAATTCTAATGTTATCTGTATGGAAGATTTGGTCATGACTGTGTTTGAGCTGTTAATTGCTGGAACAGATAGCACAGCCAATGCTATTGCATATGGTATTATCCTTCTGGCCAGGTTCCCAGAAGTCCAAGGTATATGGCATGCTATAATTTAGACAGAGTCACTAGCCTATATTAGGTGGCTTTCATGCCCAAAGTGGGAGCAGAAATCAGAGTCTCCTGTCTTCTGGCCTGGTGCCTTAACTGCTAGATCACACTTTCCCAGTTAATCTACTAATAAAACTTCAGACAGTAGGAATCTATATGTTTCCTTGATGATTTGCATGTACCTATGCTAATGAACATATTGTAAGAATCAACCTTGTAATGAAGGCCCCACAAGGCCGCCACATCAAATTTGGTAATTTGAGGATCAGAATTATTTATCAATGCCCCCCCCCCCATTAATCTATATTGAAATTGAATATAATTGAAATAATTTTAACAATGTTTGAAAATGTGTGCCATAATTCAAATACTGATATTCTCATTTAATAGTGACTCATTCAGAATCCATTAAAGTTATAATATATATTGGTCACATGACCATGATTTGAACACTTGGCAACTAGCTCACTCTTATTATGGTTGTAAGGTCCTATAGTCACTTGATTTACAACCTTCCCTGCTGTCTTCCCACAAGGAATATCAGAGGGCAAACTGGCAGGGAAGGTTGCAAATCATTTTGATAAGTTACCTATGCTCTGCCCTAACTTGTAGCAGCCATTGTGTGCCATGCCAGCCACCAATACAGTTCCCCTACCTAGCCATGCCATGCCTTGCAGACTAGTCGCACAGCCTCCCCCATCCTGCAGCAGCCAACCACTCCTGCAACACTTGGGCTGCACTGCACCCCCTGGCCTCTAAATGATAAGTGGGTATTTTATACCACAATAAAGATACTGAATGTTCAGCATCCTTATTGTGGTATAAGATACCCACTTATCATTTACTAAAGTCATGTCTTCACAATAGAACCTCTATCCTGTTGCTAAGGAAGGCTTAAGCTGGTTCAAGAGGTTCCAACAGGAAAACGATGAAAATCAAATGTCTTCCCTTTGAGACAATTCATGGTATTCTAAGGAAGCTTAAGATGACACAACTGAAGACAAAGGTCTACTCTACTCAAGTAGCATTATCTTGGCATTTCACTTGTGGAACCAACTTCATATACCCTGTTCTGGGGCCAGCATCTGTTTTACATTGTTATTTTTTTGGCAGGGGTGTCATGCGGCTCCCTCTTCCCAGCTGCTGCCTTTTAGACATTTTTATTGACCTATCAGTTGATTGCAAAGCTCTGGAATTGAATAGCCTTTCCCTATCTTAATGAACATAATTGGAAAATCTCTTGTCCTTTAACATAAAGGATGAGGAAATTCCCTAGTAGTCATGGGGTGTTGGAAGCCCTAACTATTTCTTCTCATGGAATGCTATTTTTTTTAAAAAAGTGCATTCTATCCTGGAATGTACACTGATGAAAATACAGCTTTAAGTTGCAAATTCCAACAACTCAGCCAATGGCTTCATCCAACTGTACAAATGCGGTAGTCCATCACATGGTGGCCAAAAGAGGGGAAAACTCTAATTTTCTGTTATCTATCAGGGGTTGAGAGGTCAATAATCATTTTGGAGAAATATGGAAGCCCTGAAATCTATCTACTTAATAGAAAATCTAACTGAAAGGTGATGGTCTTGCATTTGTCTGGCCTGGGCAGAAAAGAATTCCCTTCCCAATGGCCATCACTGCTCTTGGGGAAGATGTGGTTCCCCAGTTTTTCTCCTTGTGTAACTTGGTTCAAAAAGTGTGGTGCATTACTGAAACTGACATGGTACAGCTAAAATGTCAAAATACAGCTATGTTTGTCTTCTCCTATCCCTTTCTATGATCAGAGCAGTATCTATGCTGTCATTTGGAGAACCTGTATGGAACTAGCAGAAAACAAGTCTCTTTCATGCGCCAAAGTACCATTTTTGATCTTTGACTCCAAGAACATTTATTGCAGCAGTTGCATCCAGATTACATAAATTTGGATGACCACTATCTTGCAGTTAAAGAGAATTTGCTGCCTGTGGTTCTTTGGCATATTGCCATGCTGGCCACAGGATCACATAAAATGTCTTTGGACAATATTAGCTCCTTTGGCCAAGAAACAGAGATAAGCACCACACCCTAGAGTCAGACACAACTGGACAGGGAAACCTTTACCTAGTGATCAATAAGTTAAATGTCTTCTACCACAGGTGGGAAAGAGGACTGGGTGGGAAAATGAACTTCCAAGCACCCACCCAGCTTAGCCCACATTCTGCATAGGAATTGGGGCAGATTTCCCCAAGTTCTTATCCAGCCAGAGAAAATTGCTAGTCATTGTCCTTAAGTATAAAGTGGAGACGTAAATGGATAGTGGCATAGGATAACCTGTTTAACTAGTCTTTAAGGGCACATTTTGCATCTGATTATCTGTTATAGAAGGATAAGTATGATTTAGATCTGGAATAGTTTAAAAACAATATTATTGCTTTAACAATGTCTGATTCATTGCAGCCAAAATGCAGCAGGAAATCGATGATGTTGTGGGACCAAACCGCCAGCCCACCATGGAGGATAAGGTGAAGCTGTCCTACACCAACGCATTTGCTCATGAGATGCTACGTTTTCAGCCTGGGAGTAGTGAGAACTTCCCACGTACAACAACACAGAATGTTATTTTCAAGGGACACTTCATCCCTAGGGTATGAAAAATCCCCAAGTCTGGGATCCTCTTTTCACTTAGATATATATGTATTTATAATTGCAGAATGATTAAACTTCTGCTATAATTGCTGAATATATTTTTTGAATATCATTTTCAGTTTAGGCCACTGGGTTTTACAGAACTCTCTACTTATTTGCAAAACCAAATGTTATTCATGGTTCTAGACAGTTTCCATCCTGCAGAGTTTCATTGATTTCCCTTAAGGTTCTTAGCTATAAAAATTAATTTTTTTCTTCTTGCACCAAGGAACTAAGGATGTTTAGAAAGATGATTAATGCTTTTTTGTTAAACTTTTATTCATAATATAATGACAGAAATCTTCTCCCAGAATGGAAAAACGATGGAAAACTATCAGTAAAAATGATGAATTAATGAATTTAGCTTGCCTCTATTGGATTCTAAAATTCTGCCTTCCTGATGGAAGAAAAGTGTTGTTTTGTCAGAGTACTGAATCTGTTTTTCCTTTTCATATCTGCAGGCATTTTTAATAATTTGTTTCCCAAATAAATGATAATTTTAGGCAAGTTTTGAGTTTTAAAAACAGGTAATTAACTTTGAGAGAAGATACATGTATACATAAAAAGAATGGAAAGGAGTATGGAAAAAGATATTCCTACCATAGTAGCTTTCCCTCGCTCCAATATTTTGCCAAAACCACAATTTAAAATATCACCTTTAAAATATAGTTAAAATTTTATATACAATAAAAATATTTTTATATAGTTTGATGTTGTAAAATAATATAATAATGAAACATTTACGTTAGATTACAGAAGCTATAAATATTATAAGAAGAACACAATACGAATAAGCACTATTAGAGAATTAGTGTGGTCTAGTGGTTAAAGCAATAGACTAGAAACTGGGAGAACATCTGGATGATTTTGGGCCAGTTACTTTCTCTCAGCTCTAGGAAGGAGACAATGGCAATCCACTTCTGAAAATCCTTGCCAAAAAAGCTGCAGGGACTTGTCCTCAAAATCACAGAGAATTAGACATGATTGAACAGAAGATAAAAATAATAAAACAATGCTTCAGAATCTCCTGTATTAAAAGAAGCACCTTCCTGAAGCACTAGCTCCTATGTTTTTGATTTCTAATGAAAACTCCCTTTTGGTATCCATATATTTTTTTTAAAAGTTTCAAACTTCTCAATGGAGTTATCCTTTTTACTGTCATTGTATAAGGTGCCGTATAGTTAAATATAGTTGCATACTACTGGGATATAGCAATAGCTCACTTCAACAGATGCAAATTAGATATCTCAATCTGAGTTGTCCATCAGAAGATGTGACAAAAGTTCTTTAATTTCACAACACACAGGCAAGTTCAACCACAATTTCAACTGAGAAACTTTAGATGCCTTAGATCAAAACAGGATTCAGAATAAAGTAGAATTCTTGGAAGTTCGGAGCTTGAAAAATGAGCTATCATCAGATAATATAGTAATAAACCTAATTGATAAATCATTCAAAAGATATTAAAAAGAAGCAAGAGGCAGCAGCCCTGAGTACATCTTCTCCATTACAAACCCTTAACCACTCAAATAAACTGGGTTAGTTAAGGAAAAAAAATCTCCCCAAATCCACAGAATGCTGTAAACAACAAACTAATTGATTTCTGAAGTGCTGATGACATTATTAATCTGTTAATGAAATGTCTGCCAGGAAACCAAGCTGAAATGAAGGTCTGGCAGAAAATGGTGAAGGGCCAGTATAACATTATCAGTGAGCAACTGTAATGGGCTAAATAGGCACCCATTGTTTCTGTCTTGGCCTTCTGTATTGGTTTGGAATCTTTTAATCCCCCAACCTCATTCTGGATAAAGGGCACCATAGAGAAATGTATCAAAGCCACTAAATTATAATGGTGCTGCTTTTGCTGGGAACTCACCCACCTTCAGAAGGTGGCACCCTGCTAGGGTGGCAAACTTGGCCCTTCTCTCAGACCTTCCCATATATATGCATATATGTTTTCTTAAGTTTTCGCGGGTACTTACATGTATGTTATTCAGCTTTGTTCAGGTATTTCCCATGTCATTATAGTTATGCTTTTAAAGTTGTAGCAACGTTTTGGCAGAATCTCATCTGCCATCATCAGGCTTCTGTATTCTGTATTGTGTATATATATATATATATATATATATATATATATATATATATATATACACACACACACACACACACACACACACACACACATATATATATGTGTGTGTGTGTGTGTAATATGTGTATGTGTATATGTGTATATATATGTATGTGTGTATATATATATATATATATATATATATATATACACACACACACACACACACATATATATATATATATACACACACACACACACACACACACACACACACACACACACACATATATATAATTATATATATATATATATATATATATATATATATATATATATATATACATATATATATATATATATATATATATATATATATACACACACACACACACACACACACACACACATCTTCAGAATTTAGGAATTACCATAAATTCCACCTATAATCTGAAAGTTATAAAATTTAATAATACAAATTGGGATAAATGTATATTATATTTGTGAAACATAGAAGGCAATTCAGTCTTGTTACAACTAATATAATTTTCTGTAAGGTCTTAAACATGTGAATATGCAGTGGTCAACACCAGGTATGGAGAAACCTTGTAAATTGCATCAATGTTTTATTTTTTTAAATCTTCCAAGAATTCACATTTTTGGAAGAATTAAGAGCAGCCTGTTTTTTTATGGGGAAAAAAACCCACCTTTGCTCTTTGTATCTTCTTGTCTCCATAAAGGGCACAACTGTTCTTCCATTGTGGGCTTCAGTGCATTTTGATCCTCTCTGCTGGGATAATCCTAGGACATTTGACCCAGCTCATTTCTTGGATAAGAATGGTGAATTCCAAAAGAAAGATGCCTATTTGCCTTTTTCTGCAGGTAATAATGGGGTTATGGTTGATCTGGGGACTTCAAGGTTGGTCAGTTACCGTTAAGGCTGCTGAACTGTTACTTCACCTATGCTAATGGGTACTGTTCTTCCTGACTGAGCTGATTCAATCATGAAGGAAAATTTTTGAACTTTTTAGAATCAGAAGATACATAGTGGTTGCTAATCAACTCCTCCACTGAAGGTCGACTTTTTTTCTTGAAAAGCCACAGGCAATATAGAGCAAGGAGATAAATACAGATCATGATAGGACCAAAGCACTGGGGGAGATTAATATTTTCTTCTTTTCAGTTTTCCTGATGCTGTTTCCTTTGCCCGTTTCTTTTTTTGTAAATGAAAGCATTTATTAACAGATTTAAAGATAATATAAAAAAATAATGTAGCCTAAAAGAAAAGAAAGAAAAGAAAAAACAAAAGTGCAGAAAACAGAATTTAAAGAAATTTTTTAAAAGCCTCCAATTTCTTTTGCAGCATATACAAGCATGATTACAAAGTTATCTCCTTAAAAACTGAAAAAAACTTCACTTTTTTCCATTATCGATTTTTCCTAATAATTGAAACCATAAGTCATTTTTTCTTTCTTTCATGCAAAAAGATTATAAGAGGTTTTCATATAGCCATAAATGTAGCTATTGTCTTTTTTCTAATCAAATAAATTAATTTAGCCATCTCTGCAAGTTCCATCATCTTCACCAACCATTCCTTCATTGTGGGTAATATTTCCAATTTTGGGCTTATAATAATCTTGCTACAGTTGTCATACATAAAAATAAACTTCTGTGACTTGTTTCTAGTTCCTTATTTTTTATTCTTAATTTTTGTTACTCCATGAAGAAAGGAGCAGGAAGGAGAGACTCCACCTACTGTAGGGTGGAGAAATTGAGGCAGAGAGATAGTGCCTCTTCCTAGTGCTGTAGTCTTGATATGTAGCAACCCTTCCACCCTAATTTTATGATTCCAGGAAGATTCAGAAAATCTGATTATGTCATTCCCATGGCACAATTTTCTTTGCCGATGTGAATGTAAGTCACATAGGTCTACAGGGTAGTTATCTCAGTAATATTGTTAGGTCTTGCCTATTTAAAAAGTTTGTGTTTCTTTTTAATTATCATGGTTGGTTGCACAGTCAGCCAGATATTTAGACTGAATTTGACATTCTTGTCCACTTATTGATTTCTTCCCAAGGACCTTGGATAGGTAGTTGTTCTTGCTGGACGATGTTAAAGGCATCACTGCAGGATGTAAGCTGTTCCAAATAAAGCTGCCTTTTGCAAATGACTGATAATGATTTTGTCAATGCCAATGTTGTTGAAATGATGCTCTAGTTATTTTGGAATTGCACCTAAGGTGCCTATTACCATTGTTACAGTTCTTTTGCTACAAGACTTTCTAGTTCTGTTTGCAGTCTTTATACTTTTTGATTTTCTCCAGGTATTTCTCTTCTTTTGTGCTGTCTCAAGGTACTCCTACATCTATTATCAATACTTTTTTTTGTCTTTCTTATCAATAACTGTCATCTCTTGAGTGTTATGTGGCAGTTGCTTATCTGTTTGAATTCTAAAGCCCCAAAGCAATTAAGTGTCTTCATTTTCTATTACTTTGTCTGTTTTATGATCCCACCAGTTCTTGCTTGCAGATAAATGGTACTTTTTGCTGTGCACCATTTTTGCTACTTTGTCATGCCACCGTTTGTTGTCAGTCTATTCTGTTACTCCATGAACAGAATGTGATCTTCTTGCAGCAGATAACTAGGCGGTCCACTGTTTCTTCAGCTTCTTTATAGAGCTGGCATTTACTTTCTCTGCTATCTTTTCAATTCTTGCTTAGTAGGCATTATATATACATATATAGTATGCAGTCAGAATTAGTCTCTTTCTTCAATTTTTCTGCTGTTAGTCATTGTCAGGTTTTGTTATTACTTGTTTTGCCAGTTAAATGTACTGGCCATGTAATACTTTTCCTTGCCATGTCACTTTTATATTCTTTATTTGGTCTTTCTTTTAGAACTGTTAATCTGAGATGAAGCCCTACTTTCTGGGGAGCATAAAGACGGTGGATAATTAATTTGCTTGTTTGTTTGCATCCCCCCTTTGTAATTTTTGGAAATAACTCAAAAAGGGCAAACATAGCCAACACTCCCTCTGCTTATTTATCTTCTTCTTTTTTTCTTTTTACAGGGAAGAGAGTATGTCCTGGAGAGTCATTGGCTAATATGGAAATCTTCATATCGTTTACCAATCTGCTCCAGAACTTCACTTTTGAATTGACTATGGATCCTAAGGAGATAGATTTAGAGAACTTGTTTATGGGCTGTAGAGAGAATGGGAAGCATCGGTACATTCGAGCTATCAAACGTAAAATATAAATTAACAATTGTCTCAAAAATATTTTTTCTTTCATCCCAGCACTAAATTTTTAATATTGTGTCCAAAGTTTCAGAAATGAGTGCTGAAAAGTAAAAGCATTTGAAATATATTTCAGTAAATGACTGTTCTACTACAAATATCACCATCAGCACCATTACTACTACTTCTACTGTTTGAATTTTGACTTCATCCAGAGAATCTGATTCACAAAAGCACAAACTTTTTCAGGTTAAAGATTGCTTTTAACCTTTCAGTGGTATAACAGGACCTTAACCCCAATTTTAGACTGAGTGAAACCATGTCAAATATTAGGATTTATTCAAATATTAAGATTTAATAAATCTTAATATTTGGCATGGTTTCACTCAGTCTAAAATTGGGGTTAAGGTCCTGTTATACCGCTGAAAGGTTAAAAGCAATCTTTAACCTGAAAAAGTTTGTGCTTTTGTGAATCAGATTCTCTGATGTAATTAAAATAAATTCAGATTCTCTAATGTAATTAAAATAAATTAAAAATAGTCATCATTGAAGAATTCTTTTTAAAAATGTCATTAAAAATGCTGTTTGGCAGCCTTTTATAAAATTGTTTTAGTGACTCTGGTAATCAAAATCTAATCAATGCTTCCTTGTCTCTGTTGAAGTACACAGACACCATAGTACAGAATCACAGTTTCATAATGTGAATCATATGTAATATACTTTTCATTGATTTCAGTAAAATGATTTTAATGTAATCTGAGTAACTTCTTACTATTAACTAAAACAAATAAAAGTTTTTTGACCTGAACGCTCATTGTGCTTGTTTATTTAGCCAAAAGTATGAACAGTATGAACAAAATGAAACTTACAGGCAGCTCCGACACCTACACTTTTTCAAAAAACTTCAAAGGATGTCATAGCCTGGTGACTAAAGGAAAAAAAAAATCTCAAAAGGGATGAAGCTGAATTCATAATAAGACCAACATTTTAAGCAGAAATGTGAAGATAGTTTTCCCCTCACTGGAAATGATTAATAAAACGGATTAATCTCTGAGAGATTTAATTGTGAATTATTTATATGAAAAACTAATAAACAGTTGGAAGAAACCATAATAATAATGTTATTAGGTGCCATATAAAAATAGAGCGGTGCTTATTCTTGAAAGCATCCAGAGACACAATAGATGTGTAGGGGAAAGTTGAAGCAGAAAATGTATCATAGACAAGATGAAGTCATAGCAAGTTAATCTTTGACTGTTATTGGTGAAAGTCTTAAATATGACCCATTGTTTTCTGAATGATGTCAGAAATGAAAAACTGACATTCTAGTGATGGACAGATTTCTGGTTGAATTTTACTTGTGTTCTCCCTCTCTAACGACAACATTTCAGTAGTTCTGTATTTCATAAATTGGTACCAGATAAGTTGTGCTAGAGTTGAGTTTTTAAGTTAGAAATGCACCTGTGTGAGAGCATATTTGTTCCAAATTAATCTGTTCCAAATTGATATAAATCATGAGGAGATGTCAGATAAAAAGTGATGGTCGAATGTACTAATCAGAATCCCAATATAATGTAAGAGTTATATTAAGTATTATTAAGTTAGGGGAAAGAGTCAAAGGCGTCACTCCAATCAGTGTACAGGAGAAGTATATTTAAAGAGAAAGGATGAATGGATAACTGGAAAAGAACAGACAAAGAATGATAAGTATTATGATTTGTATTGAGATAAGATAAATAAAATAAAACTAAGAAAGATAAAAGAGGGAAGAAGCTATACAGAAAATTGAAAATGGTAATAAGATATGGAATGATATATAAAGTAAATATGATTTTTGAATTTGCATCTGTGCGAAGAGTTTTAACCCGGGATCAAGCAGCTTTCAGAAAAGATGTTTTATGTTTTTTATGTTTTATGTCTTGTATGTTTGTGTATTGTTTTTGAAAGGCAAAAAATTTTAATTAGTAAGAAATATAATTTGGATAATAGAATGAAAAGGAGGTTCGTTATTAATGTGGGCAATGTCTTGCCCATGCCCTTCCCTTCTTTATCCATGGATAGTTCTTTGTCCATGCTCTGTCCATACTTTGTTATTTTACACAATGTCCCTTGTGTGTTCATGCTTCTGGGCAGCCCCCATCCCCTTATCTATGGAGCAGGATGTTCATGGGAATTGTCTCCAAGGATGTGTCTAGCTCTGAAGCAAACTGCAGAGGCAAGAAACCAGATAGAAAAGGATACAATTCTCCTATAGAATGAATTCCTTACAAATGGTTTCCTTTCTTGAGCAAAATAGTACAAGCAACTTCTTTAACAGATACAAAGAGCAAAGGTTAAATTAATTCATGTCAAAATGTCCTTTTAAATCAACGGATATTACTGGCTTTCCAAGACTTTGCCACCTAGGATTTCCAAGATAACATTAATTCCAGTTATCTAACAGCCATCTTTTCAATTTTCAACATCTATCTGGCATTTTACAGATAGTAAATAGTTAACAGATAACCTGGTGGCGTTAAATTCGGAAGCTGGTCGTTGTTTAATTCCATTTCCTGCTATCTATTAATTGCTTGATGCACTTTGTCTAATGTAATTTACATGGTATGCTTATTGCAAAAGTATCCACTCAGGCACATTTTAGGAGAATTACGGTAGCAACTGTGTCTCCTAGGAGTTTTTTTTTTTTTTTGAAAGCGTTCCACCAACAGAAACTAGCCAGGACTTTTATTAACAGTTTTGACTTGCGGCTGCTTGGCGTAGAATTAGAGTTAGGCAAGGGGAGATTAAGAGGCTGGTTGCATTTTACCAGCTATTTACTCTAGCTATTTACTTCCTTTGTGAATCAGAGATTGTTGTCATGAAGATACGTTCAGTTTCGGAAGTTGAGCCTGACCTAGAATATAAATTGCAGTATACCCCTGATCTAAGATGTGAGAAGGAAACAGACTTGGTTCCGGTTTGCTATCGCTGCAAATCCTGCATCTTGTCCTGGAAGATTTTTTCCACCCGAGAGTGGTTTGTTCGTGCCAGCCAAGCAACTCAGAGGACGTTCGTGATGGGGATCATCAACCGATTCCAAAGCTACGACCTCCTGAAATACTCCTGGAACCTCCTACAGGCTATCGATACCAAGGATTTTACCTATTCCCGTTCCTGCGTCAGCTCCACCTTCAGAGTGTCTTCTGCTCTGGATCGGGCAATGGATCCACAGAAACTGGCGCAATCCATGGCGGATCTTTGGAGATGGTTCGGAGGCTCCTGTTTCTGGACCAAAGCAAACTACATACTACTTTTGCTGCAAATGTGCGACTCACAGTTGTTGCTGATGGCTGGTACTCTGATCCGCATCCTCTTAAGTGAACACGAGACTGCCATGGAAAAAGGTAATTTTTACTATTTGCCAGAACTGCAGGAGCTATTTTTGGCATCCAGCGAGGTGGTAGTGCTAATGACCAGTGTTTTACTTGTTGATGTTCCACCGTAAAGTCTAGTAGTTAAAGCACCAGGCTAAAAACTGAGGGAATGAATTCTAGTCCTGCTTTAGGCTGCAGCTGCAAGCCTAAAAAATGACTTTGGGTCAGTCACTCTCTCTGGGCTTACCTCACCTCACTGGGCTGTTGTTGTGAGGAGAATAGGAGAAGGTATTAGGTATGTTTGCTGCCTTGAGCTGTTTATAAAAATAATAAAGATGGGATTAACATCTAATAAAGAAATAAACCAATGAAGCTCACCAAGGCATTATCCCATTTTCATCCCTCAAAATATCTAATGATCATCAGTTAGCTTGCAGCATTGCAGTGTATCATATTTATAATACAATCCTATTTGGAAAATAAATTATAGTGTGGATTGTCGTTACCTGTGGTAATTTATGTTCTTAATTTTTGTAACACCAGACTCCTGGTAATACACTGTAAAGCCCATAAAACACATATAAAAAAATAAAATTGTGGGCCATCAAGTTATTTTTTACTCCTAGCGACCACATAGATATATTTTCTTCATCAGGATCTATCCCCAACTTGTTATTTCAAGTCTTCCCAACAATCACCCATTGCCACTGGAACTGAGTCCATCTACCTTGTTGCTAGTTCTCCTCTTAATCTTTTTCCCTCCATGTTTCCTAATATTACAGCCTTTTATTCTATGTTGAATTATCAAAATTACACTAACACAGGGATCTCCTATTGATAATTTATAATTCTTACAAGCTCTCCAGAACTACATTTTTATCACCTTCCTAAATACTAGAAGGGAGGGTGCCATCTAGATTTCCTGGAGGGAGGCTGTTCATATGTCGTCTATTACTGAGTTTCATAAATAATGTGCAATACATTTTGAAGAGAATATTTGCAGCTTAGGTTGAACTATGGGGTTCTTGGTGCTCTCTGAGGTTGCTGTTGGGCATGGATGTCAAACTTGCATCATCAGGTGATGTATCATGACTTTCCCCCCCCTTTGGTAAACTGGGTATAGGCGTGGCCAGTGTGTGATGCATGTAGCCTGAGGGTGACGAAGTTGACAACCCTACTGTTAGGTAATGAAATGTCTACAAGAAAACAGCCAAATTCAGAGAGCGTCAAGAACCCCACAATAAAATATATTTGTTGTATGTTACCCAGAGTGACTTGTTTTGTGAGATGGGGAGCTATGTAAATTTGAAAAAATAAATGAATAAATAAAACATTATTTTCATAATTTTATTTCCATATTTTGTCTATGTCTTATGTTCAGCATTCCTTAAGGTATACACCAAATATAACTTTTTTCCCTCAAAATATGCATGTCACTGTTCCAAACGTGTATTCTTGGTATATAATTTTTGAACCCAGAAATATTGTGAGATCAGGGGAGCAAATGAAAGAAATTACTTGTTTGTTCAAACGCCTGTGAGGGAACTTCTGCTAGACTGTTCTTTGGTGAGCTCAACCTTATTTCCATTTTCTGCCACATGTCCAATAACAACTAGAAGCCTTTATCTGGCTGTTTTCAAGATCTATCTTGGGAGATTCTTGTAAGCAACAATAAAGAAGCAACTCTTTACCGTGTCATTCTGATTCCTTGCACCTGACATGCTGTCTGGAACTGAAAATTGGGTCTGGAATATCTGAAGGCTATCAGATTATTTTTTCCTATTCAAGTGCTATAAAACATTGTGGAGTGGTATATAAGTCGAAGTGCTATTGCTTTTGCTAAAAGCCCCAATCTCAGTGGGAGCACTGAAGAACAAGAAGTTGGTTCCTCTTGTCCTCCCACCCAGAGCCATTTTTTTGTGAAATTGTTCTGCTTTCACTTCCCTTTTGTTCTTCCTTAATTATTTTCATCTTTCGATCTATGACAGAAGAACATGTAAGCTGGAGCAAATCTGAAATGCGTCCTCTCATCCCTGTGAAATCTGCTACACTTTCTCAAATGGCTGAAAGCCAGTTACTTTCAAAAGCAAGCAGCGTGTTTGGTATGGTTTGATTTTTATGTAGTGTACGGTATATACAATATATAATTTAAGTCAGCTTTAACCTGTAACATCTTCATGTCAACATATTTATATGGTTAACAACACTATTATTTTCATTGAGTAAATGAAAATGCCCAGTGTAGTATGGTCAATCTATGCCCCCTTCTGGATTTGTTCTATTTGTCAGCATGAGTTTCCCATAAGGAAATAGAAATTTTGTTTTGGATTAGACTGAAGACCTGTATATTACTTGTTCCCACAATGGATGACTACTGCATGTAGTATGTACAGGTGAAGCCCATGCAGAGGAAATGAATTATGCAGCATATTTCTTCCCAGAAGCGTACCTGTTACGTTCCCTTAACATAGATTTGATAGATAATTATAATAAGCATTAGCAAGTAAGGTGACAAACACTATGGATTTGGATAGTTTATGAGGAGCACAGTGGCTTGCATAGTTAAGACACTGTCTTGACAAGCAACAAGCTTGTGTTCGAGACCCGAGTGCTGCCATGGAGCAGGGTGAGCTCCTGTCTTTTATTCTAACTCCTTCGGAGACATGAAAGGAGGGGTAAGCTTATGTCACTTTCCTCTGTTGCACCTGGTAAACAATGTGGAATCCAGTAGCTCATCTATTAATTACTCAGATTTTGCATTTGGGTTAATTAATGTCATATTGGCCCTGCACAGTATAACTTGTACCTTTTTTTTCTTCCTTACCACAAGGTAATGTCCGTGTACAAAAGATTTGGTCCAAACAGTCAGATAATATCTTCAGGAAAGCACTGTATGATCTGGAAAATGAGACTAACTATTTTGCAGTGCTGACTTTGCACCCAACCACTCCACCTGCTTCTCCTCAGCAGTCCTCCAGCAAATTCAGAGATTTCATCCGGTATCTGCCCATCCACTTATCGAAATCCATTTTGAGTAAGGATCTTATATCTCCTCAACCTTTCTAGGGCTGCCCTTCAATAGGCAACATTCCACCCACCCAGCCCCACCCCAGTTTGGGACACTTTCCTTTCAGGAGCCCATGCAATCAACCCAGCTTCCTAGGTGACTGCAACAGTGTTGAATAAGTTATAAATGTTCCGTGTTCCTCAGAAGTTAACAGGTATGCAAGTAGATAAACAAAGCAATCAAAGGTGACTTGAAGAGGGAGAAGCGAGGAATGAATGGCCAGTATTTCTCCCAGATCCAGAGATATATTGACAACACAGGAGAGTGGTAAGAGAGATTAACGTGCCAAAGATAAGAGATATAGGAACAAGGTTTGCCAAGATGAAAATAATCAAGGCTACATGGAGGTTTAGGAATTATTTACAGGATGTTCTCACCTATTAAGCAGTGGCTTTAAAGTTCTTCCTTGATGGAAGCCCTAAAATATTATAGCATCAAGAACCGTCCCTGCTGAGTCTGAGAAATCGTGAAAACTGTTCAGGCTTGTAAGAGTGATGGTTAGTTTTACTGGTTGCATTTGTTGTTTTAAAACAGTTGATGGCAGATGTAATCACTCTTTAATTTAGAATCTGAGGTCTATTGTGTTTATCTCAATTTTGTTTTTGTTATTATGGCTCTAAAGCAGGGGTGTCAAACTTCATTTCATTGAGGACTGCATCAGGGTTGTGTTTGACCTCAGGGAGGCAAGGGGCGGTAGCTTGATGAAACTCATGTCCGGGTCTCCTGTGATGGCCTGAGTTCTCTACCAGTGAAAAGGGCTCTTGAGCTCTGTTTCCGGCTGCGACAGCCTCCTGCAACCCTCTGCCAACAAAAATGGAGCTTGCAAGGGCCACTCACAGCCCTGCCAAGCTCCATTTTCACTGGCACAGGCACTGCAGGCCGCTGTTTCCAGGGCAACCCCGCGGGCCAGATTTAAGCAACCTGCATGTCAGCTTTGGAATCGTTATTCATCACTGCCACATAGCTTGAGAAAGTGGGAGGGGAGTGATTTTTATTGAGTAGCTCTAAGTAGACAAAATAGAATTCTTTTGTTAGTTCAAGGTCATAGATTGTGGCGCAGAAACAAAAAGGAACTTACTTTGGGATTGGTTCATGTGATGTGATGATGAGTGAAAAGGGGATGGTTTGTAGGTTGGGACATTGTGGGAAGTCTGGGAAACTTAGTTTCGAAATTCCACAGATGTGCCAGGTGCTATTCTAAAAAAGATACTTTTGAGATTATGCTTGTCTCGGAGTTACTAATTGGAATGGAGATTCCCTGGAATGCTGACATTATTTCAAAACTAAAAGTTCCCACAATGTCCCAACCTACAAACCATCCCCTTTTCACTCATCATCACATCACATGAACCAATCCCAAAGTAAGTTCCTTTTTGTTTCTGTGCCACACTCTATGACCTTGCACTAACACTGCAGTCCAGATCTGGCCCACGGCCCTTGATTTTGACACCCCTGCTTTAAAGTCTCAGAGATTCCAAGAACACATTTTGGTGCTTGCTTAATAAGCGAATTCCTTTATTTTCAACCTCTGATTAATAAATCTGGGAGGATTCTGCTTATACTATAACTAAGCAATTTTTAATTTATTGTAGCCAAGGATCAAACTAGTCATCTCAGTTGCTACCCTGCTCTTCTGCTGAGCTGATGGGGCCCATAACTGATGAGGAAAAAAAAAGAAATAGTAATTTTGGTCAAAATCAACATGTTTTTCTTTTGGATTTTCTAGGAATGTTAGACATGAAAACCTTAGCACGATGTGCTTCTGTAAGTCCACACTGGAACTTTTTGATCAAACAACTTAAATGTGACCTAATAGCAAATTATGCCCTCCGAAGTCAGATTTCTGTTTTTCAGGTATGTGTAGTAGATTAATTTCCTCTTATCCAAACATTGACATGCATGGAGAAAATTCCTTCCTTGTGATTGCTTCATAAGAGAGCAGGACTTTTAAGCTTTCAGGGTCCAGAGAGCTTTCTTTCCACTTAGCACTATTGTCCTCTTCTTCTTCTTCCTAGCTGCACCTGAGAAGGCAATTTTTAAGCTTGACAGCTGACCAATTTAACATCTGGAAGAGCATTCCCCTGGAACACATCTGCTTAAGTTAATAGGTTTATATCCAGCAAATGTTCAATGACTTACTATTCCTGTGAACATTATACTCATTCCCAATGAAGTATTTGCCTTGCATTGTAGGATCTTATAAACACTCAGCTCCATCCAGTCTCCCTGACTCTGCATTGAATTAAGGGATTACAGGGGCGTAAAAAGGGATTTACAATGATTTTATTCTCTAGTGTGGATGTTTCCTTCCTCCAATTAACAGAGGAAATTGTGATTGCAGGGCTAGTTTTACCATTAGGCAAAGTAAAGCAACTGGCTTGGGCAATAGTCAGGTCTCCTGCTTCTAATTTTTTTAAATTTATTTATTTAATGTGCTGCCCATCTTGTCCAGAGACAATGCTGGTGGTTTACAAACATGAGAACTACTACACATTAAAATAATAAAGAAACAATAGCAATAGCACTTAGACTTATATATACTACTTCACAGTGCTTTACAGCCCTCTCTAGATAGTTTACAGAGTCAGCATATGGCCTCCAACCATTTGAATCCCCGCTTTACCAGCCTCAGAAGAATGGAATGCTGAGTCCACCTTGAGCCTGGTCATAATCAAACTGCTGGCAGTCAGCAATATTGGCCTGAAATACTGCATTCTAACCATCGCATCACCATGGCTTTTTTTTAAAAAAAAGAGTAATAAAATATTGTTAAAAGATTGGGAGAAGGGGAACTCAAAATACAAGGTGGGGTGTTTCCTAATCCAATAACTACCTCTACAATGATGCATCCCCATTGGAGCTCTAGGCCAACTGGCAGAGCCAGGTCTTCAGGCCCTTATGGAAGGTCAAGAGGAAGGGTGTGGATTGTACATCAGAGGGTATAATGTTCCAAAGAGTAAGACCAAGGAAGAAAAGGCTCTCACTATGCTCCCTTCAAGTGTGGCAGAGGGTTCTGTTTTATTGCCAGTCATCAGCCATTATTCCAACTGAATCTGCCTATCACTCTTATAGTAAATGTGATGTAGAAAACTTGATGAGGCCACAATTATACCTTATTCTCCAACTACTTGTTTTCTTGTTCTGAATTAGATGGCTTCTTTCAAAACAATATTGCTAAAATCTCCCTGCAGCATTAAATACGATAGATTGAGCAAAGCCATCTCTAAATTTGATCTTGACCTTTCAGAAACAAATGTGCCCTGTATTTTTGTAGCATTTTGGATTTAACTTTTCAGGAACATATTTATTTAAGGAATTGTATCCTGTGTAGTATTATGAATTTGCAATTTTGCTATCTGTTGCAGGGCTTATGTCCTAAAGGAGCAATTGCCACCTACGCCAGAATAGTAAAGGTTGCTATTCCTCGCATAACATCAAATGGTGATATAATCCTAACCAAAACTAAGAAGCAATTCAAGGTAGATTGTCAATGCTTTTCCTTCTTGGAATTCCATGAACTGAAGGAATTCCAGGATTTTACATAGTTATTATGTATGGGAGGCAGAGCCTGGTTGATTTTGCCTGGGCTTGAAAGCTAAGCATGGATAAATTTAATTTTTACTTGCATAAGAGACCACCAAGGAATTCTAAAGCTGCAGATTAAATCAGATTAAACCAAATCCTGGAATATTTTACTGGCAAATTACTTCTGTGCTACCGTCCAGAAACCTTCATGAATGAGTTCAGCACCTTAGTCTCAAGGTATTTTGATGATAATTTCTCATTGCTATGTGGCACTTGGAAACTATCAAACATAGAAAGGTGGAGCTTTGCTGCCCTCAATTGTACTGTTTCTCTTTCCAAAGGGAGAAATGTTAACGTATAATTATGGGAATATGTATATCTTTTTGTTCTGGTTATGCTGCTAAGGAGGAGAAGATTTGGGGAGAGAAAGAAATCCAGCACTTCTGCCACCTTAAGTTGGAAGTCACATATTTCTATGTATGCTATTTGCTTTCACTTTCTCATCATTTACCACTGTCACTGTTTGCTTTGCTCGAAGGATTATGACCAGCAGCAAACTACAAATCAAGGTGAAGATACTGAATACATGCAGAAAGCATATCATGGCCAAGAGACAGACACTGTCAAATTAGAAGAAAGGAATGTCTTTTGCAGTGGCTACAATGTTCGTATTCTAATAAACAGGTATGTGTCTAAGACAGAATATATTTACCCTCATCCAATTCTAATTCATCTTGTCATGGACCCAGGTTCTGGATGAATAGAAGAGAAAACAGAACAGAGGAAGTCTATTAGGTGACTTGCCAAGACTAAACATTCTAATTAGTGACATCTGGCTGCTACCTATATAAGAGACTTGCTTTGTCTCTATTCTCCTTGCTGGAAACAACATCTGACTCCTGTATGACTCCCATGTAGGAATTCTACTCTTGGACCTTACACTATACACCAAGGTGGATGGAATGCTGTTACCTTCCCACTGAAGTGGTACCTATTTATCTACTCACATTTGCATGCTTTTGAAATGCTAGGTTTGCAGGTGTTGGGGCAAGTAATGGGAGCTTGCCCTGTTGCCTAGCGTGGGGGTCTTGAACCTGGGCTGTCAGCTTTCCAGCTGACAAGCTCAGCATTGAATCATTGAGCCATCATGTCCCTTGAAAATTGAAACTTTGAAATTTGAACTAACTTGCCCACTCCTCTTTGAAAACAAAATTGTTTTGCTTGATATTCCTTGCTACGTTGTTAACTCTGTTGCCTGAAAGTAAAACTGATAAACGCCCAAGAATGCGTATGTGACTGAAACCTGAATCAGGATGCATCTCACCAACTCACCCATAAGAATTTTTCAAAAATATAACTTCACAACACATGGAAGAACTATCCTTCCAAGCTTGTGGAAGCATCTATGTCTGGAAACAGTAAGTTTGGGTTATGGAAGGAAACAAGGAAAGGGGAATGTAGAAATTACATTATGCCTGTTAAAGTAAATCAGGTTCCTAATTTAATGTTTGCTTTCTATTTCAGTCTGGATTCCAACCGAGTGATTCATAGCACTGCTGGGAGGTTATTGGCCTTTGGTTCTTTAGATCGAAAAGTCCGCTTTCTAGATATAGAGAAGATTAAAAACGTCCCGCCTATCTTCTCTGGGCATGCTGGTAGTATCAGATCCTTGTATCTCCATGAAGACAGAGGATTCCTCCTGAGTGGCAGCTATGATCTCAGCATCAGGTGAGTGCCTTTAATCCTGTTTCTTTATCCCAGGACAGTTTAATCTGCCTTTTTCAGGAGTTAGTTTCCATTTTTAGGGGGTTGAAAGGTGATGCAGCAACAATGAAGACGAGTATGGATGAATTGTTTTATTATAGTTTTATTCTAGCCTTTTCTGTTCCTGTTTGTATGGTGTTCATTTACTGTTCTCTTGAACTCTTTTTTAGGTTGTGGAACATCAGAAAAGGAACCTGTGTGAAGCTTTTTCTGGGTCATAAAGGGAATATTACTTGCTTGGATGTGTGCAAGAGCAGATTTGTGTCTGGATCCAAAGACTGCACAGCAAAATGTGAATATCGGCTTTAATTCCTCTTAGAGAAGTAGGATAAAAAAAAATCAATGACTAAAATGCTAAAGTTGGTAAAATAAGAACACTGGTAAGTTGTATGATAAAAGAAGACTCACCTGATAATGAGCCAATCATGACTTTTTCTAACATAAAACAGAAGCATGTTCTCAGCCCAAGGGCTACACTAAGCTTGACTTACAATGCTGAGAACCATACTCCAAAAGTTAGTAGGGCCATATTTCCCTTGCTTAAAAATCCTACTTGGTTTATTTTTGAGCCTTGGTGGCGCAGTGGTTAGAATGCATTAGTGCAGGCTACTTCTGCTCCCTGCCAACTGCCTGCAGTTTGATTCTCACCGGCTCAAGGGTGACTCAAGCTTCCATCCTTCTGAGGTTGGTAAAATGAGGGGTCAGATTGTTGGGAGCTATATGCTGACTCTGTAAACTGCTTAGAGAGTACTGTGATGCGGTATTATAAGTAAGTGCTATTGCTATTTTATTTTAAAATACTGTTTTTTCTGGAGCTTTAAGAAGCAACTCCTTCCACTCTCACTAGAAACTGCAGTATTTTCTCTCACCAAAAGAGAGTGAAATTACATTCTTATTTTTCTAATGTTATAGAAAAATATGTCTTAGCCAACAGTTAAAAAGAAAACTCTATTCCTCTCTTCTCCTCTCCTCTTTGTTTCCTGACTTTATTATTTTTACAAATAACTTAAGGCAGGGAAGATATCCAACCCACCTTCCTCTGTCTGCTATATTTTTTCTTTACTTAAAAAAAGTTAAACAAACTGGAAGAGAAAAGACATGAGAATAGGTGGAACCAAAGGTTTGAAATGTAAACTATTCTGAAGTGGGCTGGGTGGAGAATGTTTTATGGATGCCTTGTCCTGAAGGAAATGACTTCATCCCTTAGCACTTCTCCTTATGAAACTGTTTGTAAGACCTATCCTTTTTTAAGTGGCTGCAGATGATTTGCTGGCCAGAGGGGATGTTAGAAATCAAGATTATATTCAAAATTAGCATTTGGCTTTGCAGATATTTCAGTTTCTCAGTTATTTTTTTTTTTAAATTAACAATTCACTTGGTGGGGAAGCCTTGTTGTTCTCCAGGAAAAAATCCAGAATCACAAGGGCACAACCATATCAGCCATAAGCCATAAGCCAGGTATCACAGGTAAGCCATAAGAGTAGGTACCACAGGTAAGCCAGACTTTGCAAACTATAATGGCTTAGTACAGTGGTTCTGTGCTTTTCTTCACTATGGACCCCTTTTAAATACCTTTTGTGGCCACGGACCACCAAGACTTAACGCAAGATTTAAATCATAACATTCCTTCAAGCATTCATAGACCGCCTGTGATGCCATCCTGTCCCTCCGAGGGTTTCGTGAACCAAAGGTTGAGAACCGCTGTCTTAGCACAACAGGTGAACCAGTCTCTGTGACTGCCCATGCTTGTTTCTTGTTACCTTATGTTAAGAATTAGGGAAATGCCACAGTGGTGTGCATAAGATTTTGCTATTCCCTTTTCCTCTCCACTCCCAGCTCTTCATACAGCTGTATCTCTGAATGGCTATTTTCGGCCATATCATCCATTCTATTTTCTGTGACAAAGTGTTTGTTATTTTCTGTTAATACTTTTTACATGCTCTTGTGTAAAGCGGTTTCTCTGTTATCAGGTTGGTTCCAATCTTGTTGGGATTCAGCTCTTTGAGCTTGCTGCTGAAAATAATGAAGTCATTCCAGATTGAAAAATATAGCATACATTGGTTTATATATTTGGACATCATATTCTGAACCATCACTTACAAAGTTTTAATACAGTATAAGGAATGTAGCAGTGCATTTTTTAAAAAGACAAAACAAAATTCAGTGAATATAGATAAATCACACCCCTCTGCTAAATGACTTGTTCACCCTTTTCTGATGTATAACCTTCCAGACAAGTCTCACTGATGTTTTTCTATCTTGGACTGAGCTGCATTAAATGCATTGAAATTCAACTTATGAGTAAACAGGATGAGCAACGTGCTAAGAAATTACTACATCTTCTTGTGTTTCTTACAGTGTGGGACATGAAAACTGGGCGATGTATTAAAACTTTCACACACAAAGCTTATGTTTGGGCTGCTAAAATGAATGAGGTTCATATTGTGACTTCCTGTGACAAGGGCCTCGTGAAAGTTTGGCATGCTGAGTCATATGTTCTAATCAAGGTATGAATCTTCCAAAAGAGCCTGGCCCAATTTATTTCACATTTAAACTCAGGTAAGTAACCAGCAGTGCAATTGTACCCACACGCTGACAGGAGTACTGGAAGAAACAGGAAGTTCTTAAAATATATTCCAATGCAAAGTCCCCTTAGGTATCATGATATAAATTAGAGATGCCCAAGAGAAATTGGTCTGAGCCCTGAGTCAATTCTGCACTAGTAATTTAAATCATATTCAGTCCCCTTTAAAGTGGTATAAAGTCTGTCTTCATTACTCTTATTTATCACAAAGCTGGCTGGATAGTCCTACAATATGCTATAAATCATTAAATTGGAAATAATCTTGGGGTTTTTTTTTGTAGAGTTTTGAGATTCCGGTGATACTCTAGGATTCCTTCTTATACAAGAAAAGTTTTCATGCAAGCAAGCAAATTTCCCCCCAAATAAATGAAAACTTGATGAGCTGATTATCAAAAACAAGTTAAAAGTTTTTTTAAGTTTCATCTTGGAATCTTAACATATTATAAGACCAAAATGTTAGGTCTTGAATTTACAAAAACAAACAAATAAATAAAACAAACAAACAAAGATATTTAAGGCAAAAAAAGAGCAGAACTTCATCCTTGTATCAGAGCAACTGAAAGGCTGGCTCAAAGAGAAATCAAAAGTATTACTTTACCTTCTGTATTTTTTCTCTCTAGCAAAATCAGTGGATAATATGCCTACCCATGGAACTCATTGTTCTTTATCAATGCTTGTTCTTTTCAAATGTAATTTATTTTATGTGGAACATCCAGTCCTGTGGAAATAAGCATGTGCAACTCACTTCATGAGATATCTGCTGGGGATATTTTTTATTAACTCTGTAGCTGAAATACCATTACGATGGGATAGAGACACTTATGGCCATTGTTATACAGGATTACTATTTTAGCAATGTACACCAATCTTGGCAACTTGCTGGCTTGGGAATTCTGGGAGTTGAAGTCCATAAAAGTTGTCAAGGTTGATAAACACTGGTTTATATACCCTGTTATCCCAGTTTAAGGGTTTGTTACTGGATCTTACATCTTACATCCATTTTGTACGGGGAATATCTGATAAACATTTTAACACAATAAATAGTAATCATTCAAAGCTTTAGAAATGCTTCTTATACAATATACTTCTGAGCAGGAAAAAACAATACTACATTGGTTATTTTTTAATCCAATAAAGAGGCTAGACTTAGTGATATTTGGGGGGGCAGGGTTAGCAAAAAAAATCTATGGAAAGCCTTTGACACCTAGCTTTAATATTTACTGACAAAGTAAACAGTCAGCCACAATTAAAGAATGCCTGAAACTATACCAAAAGTACACAAAGAGAAGTCTTCCCTCTCTCTTCCTCCTCTTTCTTTTACAGGTTTTAGAAGGTCACCGAGGCGCTATAAAATGTTTGTCATTTGATGAATGGCATCTTCTGACAGGAAGCAGTGATGGATATATTTTGGCATGGAGCATGGTGGGGAAACACAAGCGATGTCTAATGGGCTTCAGACATCCCAAGTAAGTCTTTTTTAGTATAAAATACATTTTGCATTTTAAGCCTTACCAATCACTCCATTGTGTTCTTTGAAGCCACTGGAGGAGACAATGAAAGAGGGAGATAAATCTTGAAATCACTGAGAAAGATAGTCTTCTGGCATGAAGGAAATTATCTTCATTCTGGCTGAAAGATGCAGTCAAGGCCATGGACCCAGAGACTAGAGACTGGAATCAGATGAGAAAAACAGGAACAGGCTCAGCTGTTAATTCAGAAGCCAGCTGATTCAAGCATTATGCCAATCCTATCTCTGACTATGGTTCTGATGTTCCTGGAAGAAGAGGTCTGCAATCTGGGAATATTAAAAGCAGATGAAGGTCATGGCCAGTAAATATATATTACAATATAAATATAAATTATCTTTGCAAGGAAAGCTGAGAGACCATTGACTAGATAGAATCTCCCTGCCTTCCACTTCACACTTGAACAGCTCATTGATAACTAATTGGTCTCTAAACAGGAAGGAGATACTATTTCTTTTAATCTATCATCACTTTGCTTCAGCAAAATGGTGCAACAATCTTTTCTCTGCATCACATTTCCTCCCTACTCTGATTTATTGCTCCTTTTGTTGTCAGCATTTAGAATAAAATGCCACAGGCACACAGGACTGAAACCAATATAAATTCCTAGTTCAGGCAGCTCTCTGTTTAGCCTACATAACATACAATGAATGCTTTCATTTAAGAGATTCAGTTTGTTTTGGTAGTTATTTTTTCACTCTAAACATTCCAAATTTTCTCTCTAGCAATTGCTTTCTTAGTACAGTAGTACAATCGTTTTTTCTTCCTAGAATGATTTGTGAGGACAAGTGATTTTGAATATTTTTTAATTCATTAAAAAAAAAGCAAGGATGAACCTGAAAGATCAGAATTGGACTCCCAAAAGACTCTGAGCAGGCCAGAATTATAGATGGCACCTAAGAGGTTATGAATGTTTAGTTGTTCACATGGGTACAAAGTAAGGTAGATGACATTGACAGAGATATTCAGGTTCTGTTGCTTAGGTAAAAGGTATTAAAGCATTGTTTTTAAAGTCCAGAGCAGTGGTTCCCAAACTTTTTCAGTCCACTTCCCCCTTGATGCTACAAATTCATCCTCAGTGCCCCCCACCCAGAGGTGGGATTCAAATTTCTTAACAACTGGTTCTGTGGGCGTGGCCTAATTTGTGGGTGTTGCTTGGTCATGTGACTGGGTGGGTGTGGCTTGGTGGTCACGTGACCAGATGGACATGTTTTGGTGGTCATGTGACTGGGTGGGCGTGGCCAGGTGGCCATGTGACTGGCAAACCAAATATAAGTGGTCCTCGCTTAATGGCCGGTTGCTTAGTAAGTGTTCTAATTTATGACTGACTTCCCCAGAGCTACTTGACTTGTTTTTGGAGTTTTGACACACACACACACACACACACATTCCCTTCTAACCCTGCTGGAGCAGGTGGTTGGACTAGATATCTCATTCACTTTCTCCTCCCTCCCTCTTTTTTCTTTCTTTCTTTCTCTTTCTTTCTGTACCTTCCTCCCATTCCCCCCTCTTTCTTTGTCTATCTTTTTTCTTCCTTTCTCTCTCCCTTCTTTCCCTTTCTCTTTCTTTTCTTTCTTGTCTCTTCCTTCTCTCTCTCTTTCTCTCTCTCTTTCTCTCTCCTACCCTCCACATCCCATTCACTTTCTCTTCCCTCGGTCTTTCTTTCTTTCTCATTCCCTCTCTCTTTCTCTTTCTTTCCCTCTCTCTCTCTCTTTCTTTCTGTCCCTTCCTTCCATCTGCCCTCTTTCTTTGTCTATCCTTTTTCTTCCTTTCTCTCTCCCTTTTTCTTTCTTTACTTTCTTATCTGTTTCTTTCTCTTTCTTTCTCTCTTTCCCTTTCTCTTCCCGTCACTCTCTTTCTTTTCTCTCTCTTTCTCTTTCTTTTCTCTCTCTTTCTCTTTCTTTTTTCTCTCTCTTTCATTTTCTTTCTCTCTTTCCCTCTCTCTCTTTTCTCTCTCTCTTTCTCTCTCTTTCTCATCCCCTCTCTTTCTTTCCCCCTCTCTCTATCCCTTCCTTAACCTATCTACCTATTTTCTGCCCAGGCAGGCATGGCCTAATCTGTCAAAGGCCTGGGCTAATTCTGCATCACCCCGTTTTCTCTTTCAGAGGCCCCGGCCCTTAATCTCCCTGTTTCCTACCTCATGACCACCTCTTTCGTCATCCCATGGCCATGACTTTACCTTCCTCCCACAGCTGGCTGCTAGGGAAGGCAAGCCAGGGCTGAGCCATTGTTGTCACTGGGCTTCCCGCCAGCACACGTTGCCTTTGTCACGAATGCCTACAGCCGCAACATGTTTTTTTTCGGTGCGGCTGAACTGCAGCTGCACCAAAAAACCATGCGGTGGCTGGAGGTTTTTTGCAGCAAAAATTATCTACCTCCAGCTTTGCTTGCTCCACTTCTCCAACGTGCCGCTGCAGCCACATTCTAGGCTCTGGCCCTGCAGGTCCACCCCATTGAGCCCGCTGCACTGGAGGGACTTGCCCAAGCAAGTCCGAGTGGAATGGTACAGCAGTCAATAGGGTGAGCCTGGATAGCAGGTGCCTAGAACATGGTGACAGTGGAGCATTGGAGAAGCAGAGCAAAGCCGGAGGTCAGTAATTTTTGCTGCAAAAAACCTCCAGACACCACATGTTTTTTTCGGTGCGGTAGGACTCCAGCCGCACCGGAAAAAACACATGGCATCTGGATACTTTTTGCAGCGAAAATTACCAACTTCCGGCTTTGCTTGCTCTGCTTCTCCAACACGCCTCTGTGGCTGTCAGCAATTATTGCGCATTCATGCAATGTTGTGCATGCGCAATAAGGACTGACTGGGCAGGGGATGGAGGAGTGGGCAAAGAGGAGCAGGGCCAGCCAGGGGCCTGTTCTCCAAACTACCGGGAACGTAATGAACTGATAGAATCCCACCCCTGAATTGCGCCCTGCGAGGGGCCCACCTCCAGTGCCCCCTTTGCCTCTTAGCATCCCCCTAAGTCACCCCCCCCAGGGGGTGGTACCGCCCACTTTGGGAATCACTGTTTTAGTTGGTGATTAACATTGAAAAACTTTGTATTTTTTTCTTTCAACACTGTAAGCTTTTTAAATAATTGTTGATAATTATGAGCATATTAAATAAATATTACTGCATTGAAATTTGCTTGTTTATAGGGAGGTTCTATCTCTGGCCTTCCTTTATCTCAGAGTCATCAGTGGCTGTGCTGATGGGAAGATACGCATATTTAATTTCTTCTCTGGAATCTGTCTGAGGGTTATGAGAGCAAACAGCAGAGGTGACCCAGTGGTATCCTTCTGTATTTTAGAAAACAGGTATGTTAAAAGTTCTTATTTCCTAGTTCAATAATAATAATAGAAATGAAAGAAGAGATATATGGGAATGCTATGAACCCAACTTGCCCTGAGCAACATAGTCTTGAATGATAGATACTTAAAAGTAAGTTTAATTAAAATTGGTGGATGTTACTTCTGAGGTACATATTTTTAAAGTCTGGCTATTAATGATGCATTGACTTTCCATGTACACTTTGAAACAAAATAACAAAAGAAAGCAAATCAATGTAACTTAAACTGGAACCTTTAGGGAATGTTTTATTTATTGCTTCCTTCTATAAAAAGTTCCAGAATTCAGTATTTGCATGTAAAATTGAAGGACAATTTGGGTTTTTCTGTTTCCATAATACTTTTTATGGAATTTCAATAATTCCTAAACATTGTTCCATTCAACAGCTATTATTTCCAAAGAAAAGGTAGATTTCTGAATTCTTGAATCCTGCCTTCATTGTATTGTTTTCTCAATTGTTTTTTCTTGACAGATTTTTCTTTGAGAGAAAGAGGGTGGAAATCATACTGTATTCCAAACTAAATTAAAAATACAACTCTTCCTCTAACAGAATTGACAGTGTGTATGTACCTTAGACGGCTGCCATGATAGCACAGTAGTGTTATACTAATTATTAATAAGAATAGGCCATTTGAAGTCTCTGTCTTACCTTTACTGATCACAAATGCCCATGTTAAGCTTACATATATATCCTTTGTCACTATTGTTCTTTGTTTAACTCTTGGAGTATTGAATAGAGACATAAGATAGGATGAGTGAATTGCTGGAGAAAAGATTAAACATATAAATTATCACATTTGGTGATAATTTCAAAAGACCCTTTGGAAAGAACAGAACTATTAATGAAAAATTAAATGATTTTGTTGTGATAGCAGGATTTTAAAGTTAATGATAAAATGAAGATGCTAACAAAAAGGAGATGGAAGGACAAAAAGAATGATAAAAACTGAGATTGAGATTTTCGAACTGAGAAAAAAATAAAATGAATTGTATGTTATTTCAAACTAATTATACCAAGGTTTCAAGAAGGATATGTTAAGATGGGGAAAATTACAATTGCCATTAGGATAAAAATGAATATATTGCCTAGAGTGATGTTTTTTGTATCAAACAATACCAATTTTAACAACTGATGTTCCATTTAAGCAATGGAAAAAAGATATAGCTAGGTTTATATGGGAAGAAATAAATGAAGACTTAGGATGCAAAGAGTGGGGGGAATTTGGGATGGCCTGATCTGAAATTGCACTGTAAATATGTCCTCAATAAAAATTAATTAAAAAAAAGATTTCCCTGATTAGAGAATTAACTGATTACTCGATATCCTTTGATATCAAAGTCCTTTTACTTAAACAAGCCTGAGTCTACCAAGGTGATATGTTTTCTGTTACTGCTATTGTGTTAGAGTGCTCTCATTGCAATCTGGTTTTATATACTCATTTTTATAGCTGCCTTAGAAGACAATTTATGGAAAAGTGAGCTATAAATTAATTCCTATTTAATGTGTATAGAAATTGTAGAATATAGAAAACTTAGCCCTTCCAACTATTTTGCTTGAAAAATCATCCAAAGTTCTTAGTACTGGAAAGAAAGTACTGAAAATGTCCTTGATCATGCAAAAATAAACTTTTGAGGAATATTTTTCATTCAGATTATGACAGGGAAGAAAAGTGGGGGTGGGGTAAAAGACCTTCCCTTCATTTTGCAGTGACCAACCTCCCCTTCCAATGATTGTTATTATTGTTGATCTTCTGATTTTTAAATAATAGAATTTGGAGACCCTAACTGCAAGGAAGAACAGTTCTGTCAGCAACCTGAAGCCACTTTATTACAAATCATTTTCTTGAATCAGTGGACAGATTTCATAATGTTTTCTCACTCATCCAATTTCTTCCCTAGATTATTGATCAACGCAGAAGGAAGTGTGGTCTTGTTCCAGTTTGAAGAAGTAGACTGGGATCATAATCAGCTTTCTGATAGAATACCTAACCAATCACTCATAGGCAAATTTCACGACATTTCAGCCCCAATAAAGCCGCCTCCATATTCAAAATCTGTGCGGGAGAAAAGAGCCAGAAAGAAAAATTGGAAGCTATACAGAGATGTTGACGAGACAGTACTTTCCTATTATATTTCCCAGCATGCCACACGATTATCCAAAGATGTCCCAGGTATGTATGTTTGTGCAGGTATAATTGTATATATTCATATCTACTGTATATCAAATTGGCAAAAAAAAATCCCTTCTGCCAACAATTTTGTAAGAGAGCACAGGTGGTGATGGATGGCTTGTTCAACAGGTAGTCTTTTCTTCAGATCAATAAGGTAAATACCATCTACAAATGTGCAGTGGGCATTTTGCACGCTGCACTTAGGAGGAAATGAAATGATGATATTATTGCTCTGTCTCTTCTTCCATCTTATCTTCAACTGAAAAATACACTCAGATTCATTGCATAAACACCGAACCATAGCGTCCAAACAATCACATGGTAACTGATGTGCTGTTTTTTTGCCAGCCAGTGCCAATACAAATTCTACATACCCATGAATCAGTTCTAAGTGAGTATAAATAGGGTGATGCATATTTTGGGACAATTGCTAAGTCTGCAAAAGTAAATAGAATTATTCTTGAAACTTTAATAACATTAGTACTTAGACTTATATACCACTTTACAGTGCTTTACAGCCTTCTCTAAGTGGTTTACTGGATCAGCCTATTGCCCCCAACAATCTGGGTCCTCAATTTGCCAACCTCAGAAGGATGGAAGGCTGAGTCGACCTTGAGCTGGTGAGATTAAACTGCTGACAGTCAGCAGAATTAGCCTGTGGTACTGCATTCTAACCACTGACACCACAGCTCTGTACTTCCTGAGCTCTGTCAGATCCCATTATTTATATCAAATACAGTATTATACCTATTTAATTATCATGGAGATATTTCAGTAAGTTTTAATAGATTACAGTGGAATTAAAAGATGGACTAGAGATGCTTCCAGACAGTTTTTCTGGGCTATCAGTCAAACAATTGTATAGGTATTTTGTTTTGCTATACTGTAATATATGTTAATGGGAAAAAAATATAGACAAGGTAGGATAAAATAGATTCCAAGTCAAAGATATGAAACCTATGTTTCATCTGCTATAAAATTAGGCAGTGAATCAGAATAACAGTATGATAAAACTTTCATCTGCAAACACCATGAATTATCTTTTCACATTTCTTTCAAAACTGAAAAGGTCTGGTATGCTTTTCTCCCAAGGTATTAGATATTTTTCAAAACTTGCCATATTGAAGAACTTTATGCACACAAATATACATTGGATGTGTAGTCTCATCATTGTATAAAATCCCACTGTGGAATTAACCCTCTAACCTTATGAGGCCATATTTAATTTGAATTATTCCATGGCATTCTGTTGCATCATATTTTGGACTGCTAACCATGTGATTCTCTTCTAGCCCTCGTTTATGAAATTGTGAAGACTCCTTTACTCCGGAAGAGGGAGGGTAAGACAGCCATAGCCCTGGACCCATACCAAAGGCAAAGACTCTCTATACTTGCCCGAACCTTAAAGGAACGGCAGTCTTCAACAATAGTGAAAGTTATTTCTGGTAAAGAATTTTTGGATATTATTTCTAACAGTTATAATGGTTACTGATATTCACCTTTAGGCTACCGATTAATACTTTGACAGAATAAATTGCTTTTTTAATTTATAGGCAAAACTAAAGAAAAATACAAAAAAAATGGGTTAAACTGTCATGATCTCCCAATTTCTTACCAAAGTGGTGTATTCTAAAAAAAAAAAAAAAATGGGGAGAAAATAAAAATGGGAAAATTGGCTTGAAGTCTGCATAGATTTGTCTGATTTCCCCAAATCAAAGGCAACTAGAAAATACGACTATTCTGCTCCATATAAATTTTATGTCATATGCCAAGATTCCTGAGTATGCAAAGCCAAAGTTATTAATTATTGAGCTAATGATGGGAAATACCTTTAAAGAAGCAGGGGATATTAAACATCAAAACCATTTAGGTTTTCATCCCATATCTTTTCATCCCATATCTTCCAATAACCAGATTGTTTTCTTTTTGAATTCTCTCCCTTAAAATAGAAAACAAATGATGGCTAAAAGATTTGGGAGGTAATTTTATTCCTCCCTTCATTCCACTTATTTGGCATTTCTGCTGTAGCCTTACCTTCATTCATCTCTGTGCCTATGCTTCCCCTCCATTCCCCTCCATGTAGATGTGCACTGTCCCCATTCAATGCCAAACAAGCCATTCAGTCCAAATGGATATTCAAGCCTTCCCTGCTCTCAGAATTTCATAATCAGAATGAAAAGAAAACTTTTAGAATTATAAATAAAATCATATGGATTTGAACTATATCCCACAGATCTTTTTATTGCTTTTTAAATTGCCTTTGTAGCAACTGTGAATATAAGAAATTCAATGTGTTTGATGAAAAGAAGGACTAAGAGTGACATGATAGCAATGTTCCAATATTTCAGGGGCTGCCACAAAGAAGAGGTAGTCAAGCTATTCTCTAAAACAACTGAGGGCAGGGCAAGAAGCAATGGATGGAAACTTATCAAGGAGAGAAGCAACTTAGAACTAAGTAGAAATTTCCTGACAGTTAGAACAATTAATCAGTGGAGCAATTTGCCTCCAGAAGTGGCAAATACTCCAACACTGGAAATTTTAAAGAAGAGGTTGGATAACTCTTTGTCTGAAATGGTATAGGGGTTCCGGCCTAAGCAGGTGGTTGGACTAGAAGACCTCCAAGGTCCCTTCCAACTCTGTTATTCTATTCTATCTAGTATTCTTATTTACAATGCTAAAGACAGAATTTGGTACAAGAAGTACACATTAAAAAGTGAATACAGACACACTTTTAAAAAATGACGAAATCAAGAGCCCCATTGAGCCTGGTTTTCACAAGGCTTAGAGCTTTCAACCATTACCAAAGACAAAAATCTTAATGGTTAGAATAATTTATTATGTATTATTATGTCATGTCATACACAAATAAAATTCAGGCTTCAGACAAACCATAAACTGCCACATGGGTACTATTATTGACCACTGCATAAAGAACCAAGCCAAATTACTTTAAACTGCTAGTTGCATTACAGTTTATCTTAGGCACATTGCAATATGATGTTAATATCAATTAGTCCTGCTTTTACTGACAGCCTTGAGAATTTGATGAGCAGCTAGTAGTTGCTGCTAATCTAAATTGGGCAGATAGGTAGGTAGAAGAATCTTAGAAAGAAAGAAGGCATTGGCAAGTTCATACTTTACAAATGAAATAGTCGACTTTCACCATGATCTAATGCAGTGATGGAGAACTTAGGACAGTGATGGCAAGCCATTTTGTTATGGTGTGCCGAAAGCGTGCATGTGCTGGCACCCATAATGCAATGCTCCCCGCCCCTGCACATGTGCGTGCAACCCCCCACCCCACCACCTTACCTGCACTGTGCATGTGCACACCTCTCAGCTGATTTTTGGCCCGTTTGAGGCCTTTTTTGCCCTCCCGGAGGCTCATGGAAAGCCTCTGCAGCCTCAGAAGGCCAAAAAATGGGCCTCCCGAAATAACAGATGTGCCTGTTTTCAGGCTCTGGGGGGCCTCTGGAGCCCGGGGAAGGCTGTTTTCACCCTCCCAGGGGCTCGAGGGAAGCCTCTGGAGCTTTTGGAAGCTGAAAAATGGACCTGGAAGTACTGAAATAGGCCCATTTTTCAGCCTCAAATGGCTGCAGAGGCTTCCCTCAAGCTCCTGGGAGGGTGAAAACGGCCTCCTGCAGGCTCCAAAGGCCTTCTGGAGGCCAAAAACTGGCATTTCCGGTATTTCTGGAAGGCCCATTTTTCAGCCTCCTGAGGCTGCAAAGGCTTCCTTTGAGCCTCTGGGGTGTGTGTGTGTGAAAGCTGCCTCAAACAGGCCAAAAATCAGCTGGGAGGCATGTGCACGCATAGTGCAGGTAAGTTTGGCTGGGGCTCACGTGCCCGCACAAATGGCTCTGCGTGCCACCTGTGGCATGCATGCCATAGGTTCACCATCACGGTCTTAGGACAAACATGTCATGACACCTCATGTTTTGGTTGATATGCCAGCATTCACCAACACTCAACTATTCTTGAAAGCATTGCCCCATTTTTGTGTGATTTTTGAGTCCTGCAAGAATGGCTGCAGAGGATGTGGAAGAGCATTCTCTGAAGCCATTTCAAGAAAGAAGGCCTTTGGTAACCCAGAGTAGCCTCAAGTAGGCTGCAGGAGCTTGTCAGTAGAAAGAAAATACTGAAGAAACACTTGGTAGATCTTTGGGACTGCTGACCCATGATGCAACTGCACTGTTTTCCAAGACTCGCAGGCCTTGGAGCATGGTGCAAAGTTTTCTTTTTCAATAGCAGTAGTGACGCTAGGGTTGAAATCAAAGCCCAAGCCTTGACTTCAGGCCCAGCCTTTGTGCTGCTATCAAATGTCATTGTTCAAGGTAAGCCTAGATGGAGGGGAGATAGAGAGTTGATTCTCTTTTGTTTGGGTGTGGGATATGACACATCAACAGAATCAAGTCAGGCATTTTCCAGAGTTTTGACATCCAAAAGATTTCCTATCATTGATCTAATGCATGCTCGGTTGGAAATAAATACTATAGGTAAGTGCTCACTGATTGCAATTATGATTTGCAAACCATTACCCTCCAAAAATAGATATTTGTGAAAGCTAGAGTTAGAGTCAGAGAAGCATTGGAACATTGGAGTGGGTGAATTCATATTACTTGCATTTCCTGTTCTTTAAATATCATAATTGTTTGCTTACTGTGTATAATTCTGTAGCCATGCATTGCTTTGGCAAGTATCAGCCCAAATACAGCCACTCAATAGACCCTGGGGCAGGGTGAGTTATGAATTGTTCCCTGATATTGAATCCCTGTCTTATGATTGTAATTAGGTTTTATTTTTTGTTCTTCCCGCCATTGGGTATTACTGTTGATGGTTTCTGTGTTTATTTTTTTATTATCAGAATAAAACAATATTATTTAAATCTTAGAATCCTCTCTGTGTAAGATGATACATAAATTCTTTGAATTAATAAATCAAAGAGTTTCCTGGGTTTTAAAATAAAGCTTCTGAGAGCAAGCAGGATGATTAGGGAACTGGAGACTAAGGCACATGAAGAATGGTTACAGGAACTGAGCTTGGCTAGTCTAGTGAAGAGAAGAACCAGGGGAGACATGATAGCGGTCTTCCAGTATTTGAGTGGCTGCCATAGAGAGGAAGGGGTCAAGCTATTTTATAAGGAACCCGAAGGCCAGACAAGGAATAATGAATGGAAACTGAACAAGGAGAGATTTAAGCTGGAAATAAGGAGAAACTTTCTGACAATGAGACCTATCAACCAATGAAACAGCTTTCCTTCGGAAGTTGTGGGAGTGCCATCACTTGAGACTTTCAAGAAGAGATTGGACTGCCATTTGTCAGAAATGGTGTAGGGTTTCCCATTTGGGCGGGGGTGTGTGGACTAGATGACCTATAAGGTCCCTTCCAATTCCGATTATCTGGTATCTCATTTTTCTAATCCTATAAGTATCTTTTTATCTCCATTTTTGAAGACCAGGCTGGGGGCCTTCTGCTGAGTTGCCCCTGCTTTCCGTCTTCAAGTTCTGATGTCAGAAGGTAGTATAAACTCCTTTCTCTTTTTCTTTTTAAAACAGATGAGGAAATAGTATCAGAAGCTCCACCCACTTCCTTATTTGACCAGAATACTAAGGCTTTGTTAAATCACCTAAAGAAGAGACGTCCTATTGGTCCCATATCTAATGATCAGGTACTCCTCACTGTCAGTACAGTACACCATGCCTACCAACATGATAATGTCAGTGTCAATATGGCATACAACATGAACATTAAAGATGCTTGGGAACCTGTTCAGCCCAAGAAAATACAGCCCAAACTAACTCTATCTTCTCAAAGTTCAAAGTACAAGGCAATAGATCTAACAAGCCACGTGAAACAACTAAAGGCTGTTGGTGTCACTTTAGGTATGGAAAAAATTTCCTCACCTTATGAAACCAAACTACTACAGCTCAACACAAAACATTCTTTGCTTGGGAGTTCTGTGAAATCCTTCATTCCTCCCCCCTCTGTCACACGTTCCAAGTCTTGCAGCAGCTTGTCAAGAAGAAAAGGTTATTTTAAGATCTCATCTTCAGCTGCTACTGAGAGTAATATCATTGGTGGCTTTACAAGTTCAGCTGAGTCCATCAAAATACCACGAATGAAGATTGCCCAACCTGATACCAATGTAACTTCACAGCACAGAAAATTTTTCCGTGCCCTTAGTCCAAATCCTTATCGTTACAATTCTGGGTTCCAACTTCTGACTACACAACAAATGAAAGAATATGAAGAAGCTAAGATTGCAGAATATCAGGCAACCAAGACAAAAGTTATTGCAAATAGAGAAAAGGTGTGTAAAAATGCTTGGGTGAGGAAAATTAAAGGTCTTCCTATAGATGACTTCACTAAGGAGGGCAGAACTGCTGCTCCTGAACTTGGAGATAACGTTTTCATTTGAGGCTAACTTTTTTAATACAGCTGTCAAACCCTGAAAAACAAATGCAAAATTCCAGCCGAGGTATTGTGAAACTTTGTCCTATTTCCTTCTTCCTTCTTTCCTGACAAACTGTACTATATCAAACAATTAGACCTTTGTTTTCAAAAATTGGGACTCTGAGTTTCCCTCCCTTTCCCAGTTTGGAATATTTGTATTTTATTAAAGTTTCTGTTCATGAAGGTTTATTAACAGGATTGATAATACCTTTTATAAATTTTGCTTCATAAATTATATGTTGTGCATTCCTGAGGTGTCTTACTTAGCTGATATCTTAGTGTAACAGTTTCACTGTGTAAAAGTAAATATTTTTCAAAATTTGAAATTAGTGTTTATTTTGTACTGTACTTTCTTATAGAGTAAGTCATTATTTTACCAAAGTTCTTGGCTGCAAAATAGAACAGAGATTAAATCAATGCTTTTGTTTATAATTTGCACAAATGACACAGGTGGGTAGAAGTACTGTACATGCGCCTGGATAGAATTCTGTGATTGAACAAGGAATTTGTCTTGGTGCAAATACTCAGTATACATAAAAGAAAACATACAAGTGACCCTTTTCTTCACATCAACAGCTCCTTGGGAGTAACTGAATCACACAGTATTGTTAGCCTGATACCTGAGGGGAGAGGGAAGCTGTATGAAAAAAACAGGAGCATCTGCTGTCAAAGCTTTGCCCTTTGAGGCATGCATCCAATCAAAAATTTGATGGGACTTGGGACACAACATTGCAGTGCACTGTACATCACTCTGAGCCATTACATGCTGATCAGAATGAGAATGGCCACAAAAATAGCAATTTGAAAAAAAAAAAGGATGGGGGGTATTGAAGCTAAAGTATTAGTCTGCACTGGAGAGATCCAGGATCTCATTTACATTTTCTCAGGTCACCCAACCTCACAGACTAGTTGTTGTGGCAGTGAGGATGGGAGGAGAAAATGCTATGGATACCATTTTGAGAAAGATAAGATGGAAGTTAAATATGTTTTATCAAGGGCCCTTTCTACCATCATCATGTGGCCCCAAATAGAGTAATGCTGAGGCTCTTGAGCAGGAAAAATTGAATCCCAGCTTAACTGCATCAGGTCAGCTATCTCTATAGCCTATGGTTCTGTTCCTTGCATGTAGTTTAATTTGGCTACATTCCTCAAAACTGTGGAAAGAACTTCAAATAACAATTCAAATTCAGGGATTTTGCCTGCAAACCATGCTTAAGAATGTTAAAATGTGTTTTGGAAGAATGAAGCAAATTATTTCAGATCAGCCATGGACAGAAAAATACATAACAGAAGAGTTACATTATTTTTTGAACCATATAATTATTCATAGTAAATATTTAAAGGCACATTTTCTCATATTTCACAAGTACGCAGTAGATAATACACACAAAAATATCAGTCATAGGCATCATAGTGGGATGTCCTGTAAAAAAACTTTTATTTTACCAATAGGTTGTAGCAGATAGGTCTTGTTCTCTTCCACATACTTCCTTAGAGCAGATTGTTAGAAAAAAAAAGTAGTTCAAATACTTAACATTCACTATTGTAGTTACCACAAAACAATGGTTTTTATTTTGCATCATTACTCAGTTATTTCACAGAAAGACACATCAATTTCTCAGCTTTTTTACATGGAAGATAATGAGAGCTAAAATATGGAACAAGATTACAGAAAGACAATAGTGTCAACGCCCAAGACACTGCACCATTTAGAGTTGTCACTACTGTGATAAAGGTTATGTCTGTCAGTGTCCTTGAAGATTCTAGGGGCCATCCAACCATCCAGCACCCTAATATAGCCAGATTGGTTTTATCAGGGCCCTTCTCCCATATTGTTAAATTATGTCTAGTGCTTTCATTGGTGCTTTGCAGCAAGGAAAAAAAAAGGCTGAGGAGAACTGCTAAGTTTCTAAATCTGTATACTTGGTTGTATTTTAAATACTGATGAAATCAAGGCTTGGCATGCTACTGCAAATCCTATACATCTGCAAGGAAGGGAGGGAGGTTTAAGAGGAAAAAGTTGCTGCCAATCAGAAAACGACCAGAAAATGATTGTACAGAGCTTCAGAGTGAAATGGAAACGACATTTATTGCAATGTTTAAGGAGCAACCCATTTCCAGAAATCTTGCCAGGAAAATTGCAGGGACTTGTCCAGGCAGTTGCCAGGACTGGCTCAAAGGCACACTTCCCTCAAAAAAGTGCAACGTTAGGATGAATCCAGAAATAAATGGGCTCAGCTGCCAGACTGATACAGATGCAAACCTGGAATTGTTGGAAGAAATATCCTTCTGGGTTCAGTTCCAAGTGGGAAAAAAGAAACTGGATTCATGGAAGTTGCTTGGAAAGATTTATTGATGAACAAGGTCACATGCCTTAGAGATCTTAGGTGGGAAAAATGGGAAGGGATGCTGAGAATTCCTGGGTTTTATACCTTTTCTGGCTTTGAACTTCCTGGTGCACAGGAAGAGTATCCTGATTGGTTGCTGTCAGGGGTCATAGCTAGCTTTTTAGGTTGTGTGCTAAGTTTGGCTGAAACTTGCTGGGTTATGCAATGAAGGGCAATTAAATGGCTCTGCCCAAAAGAGGTAGATCTTTGTTATGTAGAATAGACTGCCCCAGGCCTTAATGGCCCATTAACAAAGGTGGAAGGGCTGAGTTTCTGCCCCTCTTGAGTTTCTACTTTTCTTTTAGGGGAAATATTTTGTATCCTAAAATATTTCATTTTCCTCGGAGAGGGGTGGGTTTCAACCTCCAACAGAATGATGCAAAGCCTTGATAAGTAAATTTTCATGTTGCTGTTCCATTGGAAAATCTTAAAAGAAAAACTGCTCCTGAGAACATCTGTCCCTTTGCTTTACAGATTATTCATCTCTATGAACTAATTGTTCAGGAAATATTAGAACACTCCTAAAAGAGTTTAATCATAAGGTGCATAGCGCTAAACTAACTTAATCTATATTAAAGCTAAAGAGCTAAAAGAATAGAATTTTAAAGCTTAAGAGGTAAAAGAATAGAACGATTACTTGCAACATGTTTCATTTTGAGTGCTAAGTTACACTTTCCCATCTTATCCCTGTTAAAATCCTGACTTTCTCTCAGAGAGTCAATCTTGGGCAGTGCTCATCAACCTTAGCGACGACCCGCATGGTGGTGTGATAATTAAAAGTTCAAACAACTTAAGCCTTGATAAGGTTGAGAAACATTGCTTATAGAGAAACCTCTCGTACTCGGGATAAAGTCAATAAACGGAGACGAGCTCTCTATCTGTCCCTATATCTATCAGTCAAAGCTTGACGGCTTTCCATTGGACGTGGAGGCGTCACCACATAGCCTGGCGTCCGTCTCACGTTGATGACGTAGACGGCTTTGCTTGGGGAGTTGGTTGTGACGTGGCAGAAGGCGGAAGCGATGTTGCGGCAGGTGGGAGCTAAGGGGCTATTATTTCCTAGCGCGGGCCAGGGACTCTGAGTGGGTTTCTCACACCGGGACTGAAGGGACCTTTTAAATATTGGAGAGGGAGGTGAGCTGGAAGAGGACCCGGTAGAGGACTTCCAAGCCAAGGTCGTGGCTGTGGAAAATGAGTCCATCGCGATTGAAGCCCAACCCAAGCCACCCAAGTTTCAGCTGCTTTGTTAGAAGAGGGGAAGACCAGCTTGCTTCTTGCCCTCACCTACCTTCCTTCTCCTGTGATATCTGGGCTTATGCCCGCAAAACTTTCATTTTTTCCCATCCCCAGTTTTTAAATGTTTTTGTATATAGCTTTTAATTTGAGGATGGGGGGACTTGCATTACTAAGGCTCCCAAGCGATTGAAATGTGGGCATAATAATTGGAAATCAACTGTGTATTATCGAAGTAACTCTAGAAAATTAAGACAAGGATTTACAGGCAGCAGCATACAACAAACTCTTTAACGATTGCTGGTGCTTAACTGGTCATTTTTAACTCAAATATAGTAAGGTTATCTTAACCCACGAACAGCAGGTTGGCTGTAGTATTGCACGTCTGTGAATTGGAATATGTGACATTAAGTTTAGAGTAGTTTTATTTAGTTATGTGGCTAGGTCACCCCATCTCAATCATTGTGAAAGATCAGTAACTAGTATGGGTTTATATTTCTCCAAAATTGGGTAGATGGCCCTGAAGATTTATAATTCATTAGTGAGTAAATGGACTTACTATTTGAGTTATATCCTCCCTTCACTCAAAAGCTCAAAGCAATGAACTTGGAACTCCCTTCTAATTTCCCCTGCAGCAACCACCCTGCGGGATAGGTTGGAATGAAAGAAAGTTAAATGGGATGCGAACTGAGGCTAGAGATTCTCAGAAAGAAATATTGATGTCCAGTGAAGGGATACAAGTATCCTATTGTTACCTGACAGCTCTAAATGTAAACTTTTAGTAACAGCAGATGATTATGAACTATGATAACAAATGTTTTCAGATTCCTGGTTTTCATTAGGAATATAGTCTTAGGTTTAAACAATACTATGATTTTACCCTTAATTTTAGGTTATTCTTAGCTCAAGTTTTACATCTTTTTAGCTTAGTAATAATGGTAGGCTAAAATGCTATACACACATTCATAGAAAATAATCAAAGCTGCTTTTTTCTTTATGTTGCTATTGTTTGATCAGTACTTCTTTATGCTTTCTTTGACTAAAATAATTATATTGATAGATTGAAGGCTAAGAAATGGATAACAAATCCAATATCCAGACTATTTTTTTTTTTTTTGCTCCTAATCTTATCAGTGATACTGTCTGGAAACCATGGTAATGCTTACAGTAAATTCATGTTCAGTTAATACTTGTTCCACCAATATAAAAAGAAGACTATGATTATGCTCCTTTTAGTGCCAAGTTATGTAAAGTAAACAAGTATATAAATGATTGCAGTGATAGTGAGACAGGGATTGTGATCTCACTATATTCTTTTAAAAGGATTGTTTAGGAAAGTATACTGTGCAGAAATAAGGTACAACACCTGCATTGAAGAATTATTGCTAATTAGTAAACGATTAGATAAATATTGTCACTGAAGATGACAATCTAGTATAGATTTCTTCATCATTGCTATTGGCTTCAAGTCGCAAATAATTAAACATGGTTTCCAGTATAGTTAAGTTAGCCATCTGTTTTTAACATTACATGGTATCAATTTCAAGAATGTACACATTCCTGAAAACTTGCTGTAGAAAAATTATTGTTGAAGGGCCTGTGAAATATTTTCTAGTTTAATGTAGAATGAATACCCATAATAAAAGAAAAAACTTTTTTGTTTAATCCATTGCATTCCTTTTTAAAATGACAATAACTTAACAAGAAATAGATCCATATTTTGCTGTAGAGAAAAAATAAGAAACTTAGATTCTCTTGCTATTGTTTTAATCAGAGTTTTGACAAGTGAAACTATATACAGCATCACTATACCAAAATACGGGTTTCTTGTTTCTACGTAATTTTCTGAGTTTCATCTGGAAGTACCACAGAATCTGGCATTTTCAGCAGAATGGTAATGATGCTGATAAAACATTTATCCTGATTTTTTATATATATAAGTCAAGCCTGTGAACATACCTAAAACTCCTGCTTCTTATTTTCCCCACAGTAATAACCTGTGAGAATCATAGTGGTGTTCCACTATGCTTGTTTTATCCTTGTGTTACCCTCACCTCCAGGCACCCATAGTTTTATCACAGTAGCATAGGTTGGAGTTGCACAATGGCACATATTTCTTTTCTTTTTTCTTTTAAACCATTTTTAAAATCTCTAGGATAGTAATGATGAGACGGAAGATGTTTCACTTTTTGATGGAGAAGATGAAATGTCCAAGAAGTCCAAGAAATCAAGAATAAAGTAAGTTTGGAAGAAAGAGGCTGCTATGTCTTGACAGGCTTTTGGGGTTAGGTTAGGAGGAGAAAGTTATGGCATAATCTAATTCTCCTAAGAAATTGGAAATATAGTTTGGTTTAGTAATTATGAAATCCTGGTGAAATCCTGTATAGGTGTGTAGGTTGAAAATATTTTCATCAATATCGGCATAGATTCTGCTTTCATTGTCATATCTACGGGAACACTTACATAGAATGAACTGCAATATTTACTTACCTCTTTATCCTGAGCAGACATTTGCAATAAAATTATGTTGTGGAGTATGGTGTTTCAAGTTAAAGAATTTGTTTGTTCCTATTTAATACTTTTCATACCATTAAACATCATCTGCCTAACTCAGATCATTGTGAATAGATCCTCAATGACAAAAATGCCAAATCCAGTCAAAACACTTGCCTGACTGTGTAACCAATCATAATAATATAGTTATGCTTATAAGAATATTGCTGCCTTTATGAAATTGGAATAATAGCATAAATTCTAAACCTTGATTAGGCCAGATTAAACACTGAAATTGATAACCAAATTATTTTCTTCCTATGTCTTTTACAGACACCCTATAGCTTCTTTTTGCCACTTGTTCTTCCGGGTCAGTGCAATAATTGTCTACTTACTTTGTGAATTGTTAAGCAACAGCTATATTGCCTGTATGGTGACAATAATCTTACTTCTATCGTGTGACTTTTGGGCAGTGAAGGTAAGTCATTTTATAAGATGTTGATATTTGAAAATGTTTGTTATCAGAGAAATTGGTAGTGTAGGGAACAGTACTGTTAATCAAAATTCAGATACTAACTGTGATTGCATTTAGCTTGCTTTTTTCTCTGTTCCTCAAGTACAGCAATCAAAGCAATGAGCTGGGGGGAGGGTGCTCTTTGGTGCTTTGAGCTTTTCACTAAAGTTATATCAGAACGTGTAGAATGTGATAAGAAAGTTTGCATTTGCATTCGAATATAACAAGATGGCTATTTCTATGCTTTATTCTATTCATAGACATTTCACCATCCTTGTATATACATGCAGAAGGCTTGCTCCCTATAATACTTTATAACTGCTTGTTGTGGATTTTAATTAGTGTTTTGATTGAAACATTACTTTGTCAGAGTTCTGCTTATGGGATGTTTCTGCCACCAAAGGAGACAGCATTTTTTAAAAATTATTCTCCATATCTTTATACACACATAAGACGTTACTACAGAGTTTTTGACCTGGGAGGATGGGAATCCTATGGAAAATGTGCATGGTTCTTTTACATTCATGGAACTCAAAATGGAGCCAAAAACATAAAAAGAAGAAAAAGCAAGAACCTTTCATTTTAGAAGGAAGTTCTGCACATTTATATATTAAATTCAAAGTCAAATTAATACAGCATGATTATGTGTTAAGTGAATAAAGGCTTAAGAGGGTAGAGTATATGTTCCAATTGAAAATCAGTGTTAGATTTATCCTGTGGCTTGCTTAGAACTCCTCATTATTACAGATACTGAACAAAACAGCCTCTTTCCCGTGTACAAAGTAGAGGCCAGTTCTCTTCCTTGGTCATACTGTCATTGTTATAACTTATTTTAGAGAGCATGTCAAAGTGAGATAGGAATATTCACATTGTTAAATGTGTGTTATTGCACTTTTATGCCTAATAATATGTTTCAAATATGCTTGAATGTTTGAAAAAGCACATCTTTAAAGCAGGCACTTGTTATAAACATTCCAGAGTTATTTGGGCAGGAAGACATATGGCAAACTATTCTTGTTATATTTTAAATAACCAGAAGGCATATAACCTATATACGTGATAGGGTCTAAGAAGACTTTGTAACAACATGTTTCCATGTCACTAGTAAAATTATAACTTTGCTTACCAAGCAACTATTTGCAGTAAACTGAATAGTATTGCCAAGAATGTGGCCCAGGGGCATACTAGTGTAAGCTGAGTAATTGATAGCTCACTTAGAAATGTGACTGCCCATGGTTATACTGTTGAACAGCACAACAGAAATGAGATTCTTGTTTCATTAGAGTTTTGTGTATAAAACAGTGGAGGCATTTGGGAGAGCTTATTTAGCAAAATGTATGATTGCTGTTGCAAGAAGCACTTTCATGCTGTATTTAACTCTCTCCAGAATGTCACAGGGAGGTTGATGGTTGGCCTCCGATGGTGGAATCAGGTTGATGATGATGGCAAAAGTCACTGGGTGTTTGAAGCCAGAAAGGTAAATATCTTCCCTGTTGCTGAGGGAATGACTGTGAATGGCATACTCTACAGCTTAGAACACTTTTAATTCCAGAATCGGATACACACAAATCACAGCAGAACTATTGTGGCTACTAGTTGTGTGCATTTGAAATCTGCTTTACCTTCTGATTTGGAGACTGGGCTGCAAAGATGTACAGTATATGTTCATCTGCAGTGAGATAAATGATATTAAACAATTCAACTTATTTTAAAGAATTGTGATTGAATGAGCTACGATCAACCTATCAAATCATACAAGCAATGCATTTTAGAGTTCCTTGTAGAGGAACAACATGATGTTAGTTACTTTAAAGAACCAAACACAAGTAGCAGTTTTTAGGCATGCTGAGAATCCTTTTTTTCAGTCTTAAGTCATGAAAATATTTAGATACATCAGGCCAATGCAAATGAAAAATTCCTTTTCTTTTAATGTGAGTTTGAGGGTAGGTTCTCAGTTTATACATTTTTCAGGCTTGAACAGGAATATGAAGACAGCCTTGAAGAAGAATATGCAACAGTCTTTACAAAAAACATCATCTTAGTTAGGAAATACAGAAGGGGGTGAGGAAGAAACTTAAGATTAGTTCACTTTGATTATAACAGGGAAAGAAAAACTTTATGGGGCTTTCCAGGATTCTGTCACTACATCCTACAACAATAAAGATGAATAACATTAGTTCTTGTGTTGTCTGTTTCCTGACACAGACCACAATTAGTTTTCAAACATTTGATCTCCTTTGGTCTTCATAACGTGAAGCAATGTTGTATAAGCAATGATATTTACCGTTGTTTACAGGTAGTTTTTACTTTACAACCATTCATTTCAGTGATTGAAGTTACAGCAGTTCCTGAAGTTATGGTTGCATGATCAGAATTCAGTTTCTTGGCAATATAGCCTGCTTATATTTATGACTGCAGGAGTGTTTCAGTTCTCCCTGCCTATCTCCTCGCATCTCTGCCCCTTTGGCTGTCCTGCACAACGAAGCTTATTGGTAGAAGCAGCCAATAAGTGCTAGTGTTGAAGTAGTGGCTTGGGGCCTTTGGAAGTGACAGCCAGCCAGCACCACCAGTGAGCCTCTACTTCAGCCCAGTGGCACTTCAAGCAGCGAACTGTGGCAAGACGCTTCTACCACATTCAGCTGACCTTCACCATCTTCCACTGCTGATGAGGTCTGCCCTGTGAGAGGCAGCTGCTGGTTGAGAGAGGCCTTTTCCAAGGCTGTTCATGCCATTCTCCAAACCATAAGCTTGCCTTGAGAGAAAGGCCTGCTGCAGCCAGCAACTGCCTCACATAGAGCCAGGCCAGGCATGTCTTGTTGGCAGTGGGAGTAAGACAGTGAAGGCCAGCTGGGCATAATAGGGCCTGCAGAGCACAGGATGACAGGGATAGCTGAGACTTTGTAATGTTGTGCTGGTTTGGTCAGGAAGCATTCTCTCCCTTGATGCCCCTTTTGGATGAAAGGATACTTCATTCTTTTTCCACTCTGAAGAAATATACAATTCCAAAAGTATAAAGCCTTCTATTGCATGATTTCTTTAAAGAATCATTAGATTCTGCTGCTTCAGCAACTGTATTATCATCACCGAGATTTTTCAGCATTTAACTAAAGTACTTTTTTTAATAATGTTACTTATGCTTAATTCAAAAAATAGAACGCAGTGTAAGTAAAATACTACTATTCATTTTTAGGCATCTGCTCGGGGGAGGAAAGCTATTTCAGAAGCAGAGTCCAGAATCTTCTGGTTAGGATTAATCACATGTCCTTTACTCTGGGTGATTTTTGCCTTCACTGCCCTATTTTCTTTCAAAGTTAAGTGGCTGGTGAGTAAAATGTTCAGTTGTTTCCCGCTAAGCTCATTGGGGCACAGGGAAGCCTTGCTTCTCTGACATATCTTCCTCTCCTTTTCTAGGCAGTGGTAATTATGGGTGTAGCATTGCAAGGAGCTAATCTTTATGGCTATATTCGGTGCAAAGTGGGTAGCAGGAAGAACCTGACCAGCGCAGCAACTTTCTACTTGGGAAGGCAGTTCCTGCGGCAAGTACGTGGGAACTTTATTTATGCAACTATCTTTCCCCTCTCTCAGTATTTGCCTTGTGCTTTGCATTTCCCGATTTAACTTTGCATTTCCCGATTTTGCTACTTTTTGTAGGCCTTAGATTTAAAGAATTCAAGATCCAAGACTGGCCTGTTCAGGTTCTGTTACACCTGAGACACGGGTGCTTGTTTCGGTTGTATTTATTATAGCTCTGCCTTGGCCTGTTGAGGAAAAATGTCACATAAGCTTTCAGAGTGCTCTCTCTCCTCCTCATTTGAATACATATAACTTAGCTTTGAGGAATCTGACTTTGAGGGTCTGAAGTTTAGACCAGCAGTCTCCAATTGTTCCAGCTTGGTGGAGTGTCAGAGGAGATGGTTCTGCATGGGCGGCAGGTGAGTGCGCAGCTCCATTTCCACAAGCAGCTGGTATGGAGTTGCGTGTGTGCTTGCCGCCACTTCCGCGGTCCATTTTTGAAAGGGCTACAGCCTGGTAGTAGACCGCGGCCCAGGGTTTGGGGACCCCTGGCTTAGACAATCCTCAAGGCTTTAATAACCTTGTTTGCTCCCGTTAACCATCTTCAGAGACACTGCTTAGGCAGTATGATTTCCTTTAAAAACTCTACAGGTACTTTGATAATAGCATTTCTAGGCAAAGGTCCAGTCATTGTGTCTGCCCACAGAAAGTGATACAGAGAATTTCTTTTTTTTCCAGAATTGGGGCAAGTGTGGCCTTCAAGACAATTTTTCAGAGTTTAACTATAGTCGATATAAGTCCTGATCTTATGCTATTTACTTTTCTTTTACAGACCACACCCAAGGACGACCAAGCAGTATCTTGAGGTTCATGAAGAAATGCTACCTGCCATTTTCAGTTCTTATGGAGAATGAGAGGGGGAGTCCCTATTTCTTGGCCTCTGTACAGGAAATTTATAATCTGTGTATGGATTTTTGTAATTAAATATCTCATAGAAGTGTTAATTATTACCGTTTCTTACAACTTAGATTTTACAGAACCCTTCTTGACTTAACTGACTGCTGGGCTCTTTAATTAATTAAATAATTAATTCTTCACTTAGAATTAAGTTAAAAAAAATAGAGATGACATCTGTGACTATAACGTTCCAGTCCTGAAATAGCCGGAACTGTCCCAAATAACTTAGCAGTCAAATATTTTTGCTATTTCAAAACCAGCTTGTTCAAGAAGTGTCATGATAAGGGCTTGAGCAACCTTTCCTTATGTGGGAACTGTGGGATGTAACCTTTAATACATGACTTAATGTGTACATTATTGTGAGATCAGGTATTTTTAAGAAAGTATTTTAGATCTGAAATAGAAAATAATAACAATTGGATAATTTCAGCTGAAGGTCAGGAATTGAGAGGAAGAACTAAGGGTTCTAGTTTCACAATCAGAATAGAAAAACACTGATGCCTGTTGATTGGCAAAACATAACTTTCCTGTTTTGTTTGGTTTTGATCTGAGCCGCCTTGAATATTGAGATTTCCTGAGAAGTAAGGGCAAGTTCGCTTCAGCTTAATATCTGAGTAAAAGAGAATTCTCAGGCTATAACTATGGCAACCAACAAGGATATAGATCTCAATTCATAGCATCCTATAGAGAGAGGAAGGATTTGAGTGTGCCCCTTTGTGCCACTTAACAAGTTATAGAAGAACTGTTCTGAAATTGCTAGTGCCAATTCATAATAAACCTGTACAAGCAATTTCAGAACTTATGAAATAAGAGATTGAGCTATTTTAAAACTAAGTGGCTCATGTTACTAGAAAAATCAGCCCAGGTAATCCCTTGGAATAATTTAGATCAGGTGTATCTAACTGCTGGGTTGTGGCCCAATACTGCATATGCACATTTGCTCACCACTTGTGTGAGCCAGTTCCCCTCCCTGCTCTCCATACTGCAACCAGCCTGCCAAGCCGCAAAAGTTGGGGGCCATCTGCAAATATTTCTTTGCAAACATAAGCAAAATTTCAGTGAATTTAGGCTTTACTAAAAACGTGGTAGATTTCTGCAAATTGTCCTGCTTTAAATAGAGTGAGTTCCGTGCACAGGGACTAGCTTGTCATGGTGTGCTACTGGTAGTTGGGCTGCTTTTCAAAATCAATTAAAATTCATTGAATTACTGCTCTTTACTGGATGGACATCCAGTTCTTCATTTCAAACATGATCAACTTGTATATTTCTCAAGATGCTTAAACAGGAGTTAAAGCTGGGGTACAGTTACAGTTCAGATAGTTTGTAAGATAAGCTTAGGAAAGAAGTATTGATTATAAACAAACTTAATATAAGCCTAATGGTGGTTTATTGTTCATTTTTAAAAGAAGCGGTTGGCAAGTTTCTATGTGAATGCTGATAGTTAATGTTCATATTTGGATATAAAAAGTAAAGGTTCTTGGAATACAGAAGTAATGTATCTAAAAACTCTGTTTTGCATTGTGCATGTTTGTGAACCTTTCAAATTAACCTGTTTTCCAAAGAAATATATTTTTTTAAAGCTGTGAAATTCTGAATGGGTTTGGTTTAATGTGTCAATATCATGTGCCTCGGGTGATACACTGTAGTGAGTTTCATGTCAATTAACAAGCTTATGTCTTGAATCTAGTCTCATATAGTCTTCCCTTTTTGTCTTCGTTTCCCTTGCCTTTTTGAGCTCTGCCCGTTTTCATTTTTCACAATTGAATTGTGGGAAAGTGGCTGCAGTAGTTTCAGAGATGCACAAGTCTGTTTTTAAGTGCATTATTAATAATCTTGCTAATCAACTTGAGCTTTATCTCCTTAGCTGGACATTACAGCCATTTAGTTGAACACTTTGGGTGCTGGCATTCCTCAGTGATGTATTAAGTAGCCTCGGTTACCCAAACAGTGAATGCTTGATGTAGATGAATTAAGATGGCAAATGCATTTTTCACTAACCGTATTCTAATAATTTTATGATTATGTGAAATGTGTCACAACAGATTGAATATCATAAAAATAATACTCATATCACTGCAAATGTAATGTTTTCTAGGAAAACTTCTCACCCTTTAACAGAGAGAGTAAGTTAGCGTTGTGCCTACTTGAGTGTGGGTCACATCACCCTTGAGATGTTTCGTTTCTGCTTATACTGTATCAACAGTATTCAAGCTTTTAAGTAACAATGTATCCAAGTGGCTATTCTTGAAAATCTCCCAGTTTTGCAGGGTTTTTTGCTGCTCATATTTTTTTACCATATCTTCTCACTCATCAATCTTTGCATTTCTAAAGTTTAACATAATTTCTTCTTAAAACTCTTATTCTTCTATATAAAGTCATCTAATAAAATCAAGGAACTTTTCATTGCTGGGTCTCTCCCAGCAACAAATTTTCAAATTCCCCAATAGTTGTAAGACGTGAAGGACCATGCTGAACTAGTGAGATGGGTATATATAAATTTAATAAATAAATAACCTTTCATCCTATATTCCAAATTTGCCCATCAAATACCAAGCAAATACCATCAAATGCTGGTCAGCTTTCAAGCAGACCTGGGTTTAGAGAGCAGACTGACTTTTTGACATAATAAAGGGATATCTATCAGCCATTGAAAACCTTATTCTGTATAAATCTATCCAGTTACTTCTTAGTTAATTAACCTTCCAGCTGTATTATATGCTAGTATATTGCATAGAGATTTGTAGAATGCTTTTTTCTGTCATGATTCTTCCACAGTTTAGATTTATGGAACGAATCAATTTTTATATTAAAGGAAAAAAACCTGAAAGTCTGCATGTCTAAATTTACACTGTAATTATATCTTCCTCACAGCTAATCTGGTTGATTTCCAAAATCTAAACCAAATGAGATCTGATTTTTACTTACAAGGACCCCTCCTCCCCCCCATGAAATAATAAAGATGTGGGCTACATTGGAATGTCAACAACAAACAACATTTTGAATTTCTCCTTCCATTTGTTGCTAGGATAACTATGTGGACATATTGTATCGATGAAGTCACTGTTAAGTTTGAGTTGATTTTTTTTTCTTATCATCTGCTTTACCTTTTTTTGTCTTTATAAAAAGCCTTGAACATTGTCACCTTCCCTTCCTATTAAGTAAACTGTTTCAGCCCCACAATCATTTTCTTCATCTTCACCATTTCTGCAATAATCTTTTTAGCAGAGAGTCTGGGGCTTGGCACATAGTATTCCAAAGATAATTGCACCTGGAAAGTGTATAAAGGCATTTCAAAATGAGCAGTTGTGTTTAAAGTGCCTTTTTTTCTTGTAAATTAGAAGGCAAAGCTGTACTTCTTTTCAGCTATAATTGTTGCCTTGCTATAATTCTTACTTTTGGAAATTTTTCAAGATTAGTATGCATTTGTGTTTTCTGTACACAGACTATTGCCTTCCTTGATGGTTCACCACATTTTCCACTAATTATGGGTAGCATTTTTCATTCTGGTTGCTTCTAGACAGATATCTTAATATGCAATGTATGCTTCTCTCAGTATAGTTATTTGATGAAGCATCCAGACAGCCTTATTTTTCTGTCAACATCCCCACACACCCTCTTCTTTCTCTTCTGGGATAATCTTTTCAGATGGAAAGCCCTGAAACAGAAGCATGTATGTCCAAAATGATAGTGGTGCCATAAGATGGGGTTTTTATAAGATGGGGTTTGGAAATTAATGTCAGCAGTGATACTGTGATCTTTTGCCCAATCTCTGAGAATTCAGGTTCTTTTCAGTATGTGTGCAAATGTTTCAAATTTTAAATAATTTAGGAAATAAGATTTGTAACTCTTGTTCACATTCAGAAAAAAATTCTTTTGTATGCGTAAAGGTGAGATACCTATCTACAAATGAACATTTAAAAATGCTTTTTATATATCTATACAACTGTAGTTTCTGAACTAGATGTGTGAAAATCTTATTTTTCTCTTAACATAAAGGAATTTTCCCTAAATAATCCTAGCCACTATGGCAAAAGGGAGGCATTGTAGAAGCTGTAGTTTTCTGGAAGGCATCCATATCTACTTGTTGGATTCACAGTGGTCAAATTTGTCCATTGATTTGAGTTTTCCCTAATTTCTCTTAAGAAATACAGTTTGGTAGGTGTGCTGAGAATTCTCTTGTTAACAGAAGGTATAGTTTTCTGGTAAAATCTACTTCAGTTTGTGATACTCTGTGTTCAACTCTAGGGGATGGTGCTCATCTCTGTTTCTTAATCAAGGAAACCAGTGATATCTGAAGACACTTCCGTGATCATGTGGCCAGCATGACTATAAGCTGAGGAGCGCAGAATGTTATTAACTTCCCATCAAAGTGGTACCTATTTTGGTACCTATTTATAAACTCACATTTACATGCTTTTGAACTGCTAAGGGGACAGGAGCTGAGGCAAGTAACAGGAGCTCACCCCATTGCATTGCGTTCTTGTCTAAAACCCAGTCTGTCAGCTTTCCAGCTGACAAGCTCAGTATCTTTAATCACAGCCATCACACCCCTATTCTATTTAGTATGGGGGAGGGAATATTCTAGAACATGAGTGTCAAACTCGTGATGTCACATGACGTGACGTATCACAACTTTTTTCCCTTTCGCTAAACTGGGGTGGGTGTGGCCAGCGTGTGATGCATCTGGCTTGCTGGCTGCAAGTTTGACACCCTGTTCTAGAACTTTTGGATCTCATGTCTTGCTGTAACCTAGATTTTGAAAAATGAGTGGCTGAGAAGAACAAAAAGTTTTATTTCCAACCAACTGCTTTGTATGCTTGTGGAATCCCACAGTCTTATACCTTCTTAGCGAGGAAGGACGGCCAGCCCTGGAGGCCTTCAATGAAATGAGCTGCCCCTCTACAAAATTTTAAAAAAAGCAATCCCTACTATCATTGGCTGCTGAAGATGTAGAATTCTGAATTGACCTCAGTCAGAGAAGCTGGTGCTTGAAAATGAGTTGGCAGGTTAAATTAATTTATGTGAGCCTAGTTCTTGAGATGGAACTGCAAATTGCCAGGCTGACCCTGAAACCTGGAGGTGTTTAAGCAGCTATCAACTACTGCATGAATAATATGTTCATATTCCATTTAAGAATTAATGTATATGAATTAAGTTGATAGCACTTCTGGTAAAATTGATATCAGATTGGCAAACTTTTTCCATGATGGGGTTGAAGCTGCAAATTTAGGGAATAGATTAAATATTGGGGAATTTGTGTGCCAGTGATGTGTAACAGCATGACTATAAATACCATTATATGAAAAGAAAAAGTACCAGCAGCTGTTTTGCAGAGCCCTAAAGTGTAGACCAAGGGTCTTCAAACTTGGCAAGTTTAAGACTTGTGGACTTCAACTCGCAGAATTCCTGAGCTAATGACTGTAGGAGGAATTCTAGGAGTTGAAGTCCACAAGTTTTAAAGCTGTCAAGTTTGAAGACCCCTGGTGTAGATCCCCACATGCCTATGGAATTTGGAAGTTCTTAATACTTTGCAGATAATTGCAGATTAGCTGAGAATTTTAGGTGCCAGAATATCCTCTCAAAATAGGGTTGTTTATCCATGGGTGAATTCATTTGCAAATATACATGGTAAATAGTATGATAGTATTGTGAATGCATGTTGGGAAAGACTTTGGTTCTCTTTCTTTTGTTGTGGTGGTGTTTACTTAATTCCTTAGGAGTACTTTTTTTTCCCCCAGAGCAAAAAAACAAAACCCACCCACATATAATAACATCAGCTAATTATAGCCTTTTTCTAAGCCTTGCTTTTCTTGCCAATTGGGAAGCAACACATCCCATTATGATGTGAGAATGCAGTGGCCTTTATTTGCCACCCAATTTGATAGTTGATGGAATGTAAACATTAAAAAGGATTTTGGATGAACTTTTTTTTATAACAGAAATAGAAGCAATGCTTTCAAAAGCATAATGTGGTCATCAAAAGCAACAACATAGAGGAAGAGCGAAGCAAAGAATAAGCTACATCAACTATTCCCACTGGATGCCGTCCAATCTGTTAGAGTACAAGAATAATCATGCCCAAACAGAATGACTTCTGGCAGTTTTAAGAAGTAAAAGAAAAAAGAAAAACAAAATAAGGAAGGTTGGATGTTCAATATAAAAAGCATAAAAACTTCCTATTAACTCTTTATTCCTTTTATTTTCTCTTGGCATCAAAAAATTTAAGAGCACAGCTAGGTGGGCACGTTCAAATGCTATCTTTGAATTAGTGAGAAAAGAACATAAATTAGGCAGAATAGCATGTTGGCACAAATGGCACTGCCTTTGCAGATCTCTCTTCTAACTCAGAAAAAAAACAGCAACTGGTGCTATCCTTGGAGTTTAACATGTTAAGGAAAGTGATTGGCAGGGTCCCCTGGCTTTGTTTCTCTTCCTATTAAAAGTTACTTCTTGGCAGTGGAAAAGTGACCATCCTGATGAGGTAGGGATGGATGGATGTAGCCAGGTGCTTAGAACAACTAGTGGGACCACATGTCAAGTGGCTTGACTAACAAGTTATAAGCATAAAAAAGCTCTGCACTTACCTGTCTATCAGGCTATTTCTGAACACCGGTTTACTGTGCTTCGGAAAGCGTGCTCACCTTGCATCCAAAAATAGACAATCAAAAGTGAATGGGGTGTGTGTGAGAGGTGAAACAATCAATGGAGAGCAAACACTGTCCTCAACAGGTACTGCAAAGGAATAGGAAGGTGAGCAGCAAGGAAACCTTCCTGTAAGTAATTCAGGTAGAAGGCAATGGGATGAGAGTGAACTAAATGGCAGCCCTCCCGTCCAGTAATAAGATTATTAAAGACTACAGTGGAAAATCTGTAATACGCTTATTGATAATACAACAAGCAATACACCCCTGGCAGGCCCTGGCTCTCTTTCCAAATTGTAATCTACCTGTGAAGCACAGAACTAGTATTCTCTCAAAAATAGTAAATGTGTCATTAAAGAAGCAATTCCAGCCCTCTTCCCAGAAAAGTGCTAAACTTCTGTATATAAAGCTGTTATGGAAGCCCTGACAGATGCTTCAGGGAACACCAGTCAGCAGCCTCTGGAGAAGCCAGATGTCCAACTGAATCCTAAATCTCAAGCCAAAAAAGAGAGCAATGCCAGGAAATTGTAAGAGAGTGCCCCCCTCCCACTGCAGCCACAAACGGCCAATGACAACCTTATAATTACATATATTATTGATGAAGCATACTAGATTGCATCTAAGGCAGGAGTGTCAAACTCATGGTGTCACATCATGTGATGTATTACAACTTTTTTTCCCCTTCGCTAAACCGGGAGCGGGGTGGCCAGTACATCCAGGCTGTGGGCTGCAAGTTTGACACCCCTAATCTAAGGTAACGTGTCAAGAGAATGCACAATACTAATTTAAAATGAGCTTCTGAAGATGACTTTCAGTTGTCTTTTGAGCATATAAGAATTTCTTTTTCTTGCATGTCAATATGAACACTAGGATTCTGAAGAATTTAATTCTATGTCACAATATTACCTGCCAGGAAGATTTGTATTTGGACTTATATATGATTAGCATCTCCTCTCGTGACACACGCACCACGAGAGAGAAATAAAACAGCCACAAAGGGAGATGTCTGGTGTCTTCAAAAGCCCACAGCGCAATAGCAATAGCACTTCGAGTTATATGCCGCTTTATAGCGCTTTACAGCTTTCTCTAAGCGGTTTAGAGAGTCAGCATATTGCCCCCAACAATTTGGCTCCTCATTTTACCAACCTCGGAAGGATGGAATGGTGAGTCAACCTTGAACCTGGTGAGATTTGAACTGCCAAATTGCAGGTAGCCAGCAGTCAGGAGAAGTGGCCTGCAGTACTGCACTCTAACCACTATACCACTGAAGCAATCTGCAGCCAGCCTACTGATCTCTGAAGACCATTCCTCTTTCCTGTGAATTGTCTGTGAATGGGAGGTCGGTTGCTGGCATAAGGTGGAAAATGCTTCTATCCTGTCAGAACCACTTAGATCAATTTCAGCCTGCCTAAGCAGGGGCTGGCCTTGTATTGGTTGCTCCACGTCACCGGCAAATGGTAAGCAGAATATCATTGCATGGCAGGAAGCAGGTTGTGTAGAACATTCCAATACCTTAGGCAAAACCAAAAGGTGACAAAATAAGCACAAGCATCCATGTTTCCCAAAGCACTTTAAGGTAGTTGGAAAGCAGAAAAAGAAAGGGAGGGGGAGTAAAAATGTTGCAAGATCGAATCTGGGTCAATCACGGGGATCAAAGTTTTACTCTTCCGACCTTTCCAATTCATGCTGGAGCCCATCTTCAAGTAAAAATGTTGCTTTAAGCCAGGTCTGCACAGTGGTGGTTTGATCTATCTTTTGAGGAAGGGAAGAAGAATCTCTAGACATGCAAAAGGCTACCATCAGAAACAGTAGACTGGATTCCACCAAGAACTCTTCCAAGATTTTTCCTGAGGAAGAAACAAGCAAACTTTTGTTTGGCTTCTTATTGTAAATTCTCTATCATGATAGATCCAGAGCCATTTAAAATCTTTACCAGCAGGGGGAACCACATTCCTTCTTTCTATTCTAACTTGCAGGCACAGTGGGCTAGAAAATGGCGACATTTTATACTGTAAAGACTTTTTGAAGGCACTTTTTCCTTCTTTCACTCATGGCTCCAGAGATCTGTTGAAATATGAGAAGTGTCAAAAGACAATCATGCCAGTCCTAACTTTATTTCTCTGGGAAGCAGAGGGGAAGTCACAGCAGCAGAAAAAAGGGGACATACATGTGCAGCTTGTTTGAGAACAACGGTGTATGCTTAATAGATGTCCGTTTGTATTAATGTTCTTTATCCCATTCCCACTCATTTGCTGCTGAACGTTACAGGAAATGCATACCAAGCAGAGAAATAGTCTTTATTTATACTCGGTCATCTCCAAGACTAGCTCATTCCTGCTGAGATGGAGGCTAAAGCAGGAAATGGTTCTGAAGCTATAATTCGGAGCTACTGGTTGAGTGGAAAGAAGCGAATTGGGACCAGAAGGGTGTAAATGAGGATGAGACCTACAGTTTGGCTTGACTTTTAAGCTGCTTTCAATCCCATTTAGATGCCAGGAGTCCAGTTTCAGGGAGGAGTGTTGCTCGCTACTTAACAGGGCTTCTTAAAAAAATTCAGGCTGGAGTCCTATTTGACCAGATTTTTTTCATTACAGACCAAGCAGCAAGATGGAAACGGGGGGGTGGGGGGGGACGACTAATTTTCTCTGCATTTCCCAGAATGGCTTAGTTATCTTCCAGGGAGCTGCTTTTTAAATTCATCTAACTCAGCAGAAACAGATGCAGATCTGCAGTTGTGGAAATAGGCATTCAGAATTCCCAATTTTTATACCCTGGGTTTGCAAATTCTGTTTTGGCCAGCCTGAACTTCTTATTCCTCATTCATCAGTCTCCATGTGGCTTGTTAGCTTTGTTTTGTATTATGTACAAATTCAAGCATAGTCAAATATTTATGGTAAGCTCTGAAGAATCCCAGTCCAATAGCTGTATGATTATTTGTATATAGTGTTGACATTATCTAAATCAGGAACATACAATGTGTGCTTGGAGCTGCCTGCACCTCAACTCAAAGCTTAATAGCCTTTTTACACTGCTGAATTAAAGTGACATCCCTCTAACCTTGAGTCCTCCCCCCAAAAAAAAGAAAGAAAGAAAAGATTTGTCCTATTCCTGTTGCTGCTTGCGATCTTGCCTCTTTTTTATCTGTTCAGAATCACTGCATAATGGTATTGCACTAGCAAAGAGATTGGTCGACTCTAGTGCCTCTCCATCCCGTGACTCTTCTGAGTTGGCATCATAACATTACAGCTAGGATAGAGTAGGGTGGAGCTCGATAAATATGTGATGTTCCCTTTGTACATCTCCAGCTTCCTTTGTCTCTCCCTCCTCCTACACTGTAACGTAAATTGAATTAAGGGTTAAAAAAGAAAAACAATCAAGAAGGGAATTGAGTCACTAGCGATTCTTTCTGGGAGAAAGGATTTTTATTTAGAATTTCCTCTTCTTTCCATCCATTCAGTGTTAACATTTTTCTGCTTTGGGCAAAAACCAGAAAAGGCTATAGAGTAAAAGTAAGCTGGAGGAACCTAGCGCTACTGCACTAATCAGGACAATTACCCCTCAACTCCAATCTGTTATCTGGATGTAAATAGTAACCTAAAAGTCTTGATTAAATTAAGTTTAGATCCTGATAGCCACACAGTCATATATATTTAGTTTCCTTGGCAACAAAACAAATCCTATCACTAATATTATTTCTTAGCTTTTCTGATATTTCATATGCTAAATTGTGGCCACATGTTATGGGAAAGAAGAGCTGAATGACAACAGAAGAGGCTGATTGGCAGCAGCATGCTTGCATCAATTTCAAACACCCAATAAGCATCTATGGGATCCTACCAGCCATAGGTCACCTGACTTGGCTACCAAGATAACAGGTAGTGAAACTTAATTGATTTTATACCCTTTGAGACACTTGGAGAATGTTTCAATACAGGGGAAAATGTGACTGTAAGAATAGTACAACTAAGGACAGCTTACTATGATTTTACTCAGGGGGTGAAGACAAGATGAATGCAGTGTCAGAAGGTCAGCTTGGAAAATAGATGTTACATCACACTTTTGTTTACATGCAAATGGAGATTTTGACAAGTTACACCTGTTGTGATTGGAAGGATCGGTCCTGTTAGGAATTTTGAATCTGATGACTGTTAGATCGTGGATTGACGTCAGAACCAGGAAATGTTAATCTGAAGGGCAAGCCAGTTAATTAGCATGTTGCCTTAATGGGTATAAAAGGACACAGCTGAGCTGGTGCCTTTTGCCAGAAACAAAATGACTATTTTGAATGAGGACGTTACTGCAAAGAGATCTCTGTTTGTTTGAATTTTGAAGGGAGTCCTAACAGTTTTTGCCAGCCGTTATCTTGTTATTTTCCTTCAGTTTGATTTGATTGTGAAACGGCTGCTTTGTGTTTGTTCGCTTGAATTTCCAAGAGGAGACATAACATTATTGTTTCTGGCCTAACAAACCATCTTTAAAGCAAGATGGATTCAAATCAACTGCAGCGTTTGGTCGAGCAGCAGCAACAGCAAATTAATCAGCTACTGCAAAGCAATGTGACGCTTCAGAATCAGGTAACACAATTGCTGAATTATGTTTCCAGCTTACCAAGCCCTGCTGCTGTTCCCCTGCCCCTCCTGTGAGGAAAAGCCCAGTATCCATGCCGAGAAATTTTCTGGGCAAATGGACATGTTTCCGCATTTCTGGGGCAGTGTCAATTATTTATGTCCTTGAGGCCTGAAAACTTTCCAAATGATCGGGCCAAGACAGGATTCATTCTTAGCCTTTATCTGGGCAGGCTGCTAATTGGGCTACCCTTGTTAGTTCAAGATAGCCCGTTGTTGAATGATTTCCAGGGTTTTCTTCAACAAATGAGAGTGATGTTTGAGAACCCAATTAAGATACAAACTGTGGACAGACGGTTATGGGACATAAATCAGGGGAAACGGTCCCTGCAGGACTACGTTGCAGAATTTCGTTTGCTGTGTTTAGACTCCAACTGGAACGAGCCGCTCATATGGCTGCATTCCAGGAAGGCTTGTCTGATGCCATCAAAGATGAGCTGGTCCATGCAGAGAGGGGCTTTAACTTTGGATGCATTGATAGTTCAGTGCTTATGAATTGAAGCTCGTTTACAGCAACGTGGACGCAAACGGCTCGGTATGGAACCATCTTCGTTTTCTCATGCACAACCCACGCCACCGAGAGTTTTCCAACCCACGGTTAATGTTGAGGAGCCGATGGAGTTAGCGCACTCCGCCCTCGCTTAACGGTGCGAGAACGCACGAGAAGGTTCCAGGAAGGTTTGTGCCTTTATTGCGGGGTCTGGGACATTTTGTTAATTCCTGCAAACGGAGAGGGACCCGCAGATCCGTACCTGAAACCACTCTTGTCTCGTCAGGAAAACAGGGTAGACCTGATCGCAAAGAAACCCTAGGTCGGACACATTTCACATCCCCACCTCAAATTGCTGAAGTAAATCCTGGCCCTCCTTGGCATTTACTTTTGGACACTCGAATTTTTCTACAGTCACAGAAGGAGGGAATTCCTGCGGTTGCGTTGGTGGACTCAGGGGCTACAACCAGTCCTGGTTGCGTTTGCACAATCCGTTGGTGGCTTGGTCGCAGAACGGTATTTCTTTTCCAAGTCTCCAATGTGTAGACCACCTGAGACAATTGGAACAGCGACGCCTCCATTGGCTGTGGGAGACAGAGTGGGGTTGTCAACGAAACATCGTCAAGTTAATCATCAGACTCGGGGAAGGGCCCTGCGGTGGGGATAGTGTTGTGATTGGAAGGATCGGTCCTGTTAGGAATTTTGAATCTGATGACTGTTAGATCGTGGATTGACGTCAGAACCAGGAAACGTTAATCTGAAGGGCAAGCCAGTTAATTAGCACGTTGCCTTAATGGGTATAAAAGGACACAACTGAGCTGGTGCCTTTTGCCAGAAACAAAATGACTATTTTGAATGAGGACGTTACTGCAAAGAGATCTCTGTTTGTTTGAATTTTGAAGGGAGTCCTAACAGTTTTTGCCAGCCGTTATCTTGTTATTTTCCTTCAGTTTGATTTGATTGTGAAACGGCTGCTTTGTGTTTGTTCGTTTGAATTTCCAAGAGGAGACATAACATACACCAGTGATTTTATGCTCACATATTCATTTACAATCCTCTACTGGATGGATATATTTAAGAAATGCAGGCAAAATTTAGGCTGGGACCTGGAAAGTTATCCTAGGGAAAATTAAGCAAATTATAGCTGCCACTATAGGGATCAAGACTAGAAGGAAAGAAGGGAGGAAGACTATATTAAAATTTTCATGGAAGAACTTAATTATAATAGTGCTGAAGTAACTCAACCCAGCCATGCTATATACAAATGTAACTTGATTTTTTAAAAATGATTTATTAAATTTTAAATATTTGAAGCTGTCAATTTTTCCATTTCAACCAATTCGATCTGTTTAGCCATCCATTCTTTCAATGTAGGTATTTGTAAGTCATTCCACAATTGTGTATTTATATAGAATCTTGTCATTGTTATCATACATATAAACAAAGTTCCATGAGATCTTTCAATCTGCTTGTCCATTAACCCAAATGAAAAACCTCTGGTTCAGTTCTGGTTCTAAATTTTCTGAATCAAGATACATATTTGTTCCCGATATTTTCTGGCTTTCTTGCATGTCCACCAGAGATGAAAAAATGTACTCTCAGATTAATTACATTTTCAACAACTATTTGAAATTCCATTCTATACTTTTGAAAATTTATTCAGTGTCATATACCAGTGATATATCTTTTATTTAAGTTCTCTTTAATTCAAAGTCAATTTCAACCCCCCCTTTTTACATATTTTTCCATTGGTGCCAAGATATATATCCAAGACTTTTGTCCCATCTTATATACAGTCTTTAATTTATTCATCCTCTGTTTTCGTTTTCAATAAAACTTTACACATCTTAGCAGTAATGAGTTCATCATTTGTACACAATTCCACATCAAATTCATTCTTACCCATTTTCAAAGCCATAATTCTTATCAAATTTAAATCTTTCCATAAGCTGAAGGCAGGAAATGATGCATAATCTTCCAATTTCAAATCAGTCATGAAGCTAAGTATTATCTGAAATAGAAATAACATTCTCGGTAAAACATTCATCTTGATCACAAAAATTCTTCTAGCAATGACAAATGCAGTTTTCCCTATCTCAACATATTTTTTTTCAACTTCATTCCATACTGTATCATGTTTTGAAATAACATAGAATTCAGATCAGTCAAAGTAACACCCAGATATTTAATCTTTTCTCAATATTAAAGCCAGGTTTTTTCCCCATCAAGTCTTCTTGATCCTGTATATTTAGAACTTCACTGGGTTCTCTCTTTTTTTGTTTATTAATCTTAACACCTTCTTATAAGCCAAAGCCATTCAGTTTTTCAGTCAAAAACTCAATCCCTTTTAAGGGATCCAATAAAATACAAAATCAGGCCATGTACAAAAGCTCTCAATGTATAGATCTCTTTTTTTATTTTTAGTCCCATTATACTTTTATCTAATGTCTTTGTTCACCACTTGTAGAATCAAAATGAACAATTAAAGGGACCTTATCTTGTTTCTTTCTGAATATCACACCTGATCCTGAAAAATAAAATATGCTTACAATGTTCACTGTTTTTAAATCAAAATTTAAAGGACACCTCCCTACATTTATTCCTCTGAAGATTTTTGCACATTATTCTTAATAAGGGGCTACAGATAATGTCATCAACATTGTAAGAGAGGAGGGTGGAATTCCAATCATTTCTACTATTAATAGATGGGGAAATTCAGATTTCTTAGTTGAGGCTGAACTTTATGCTATGTATAAAAAAGAAGAGGCTCCGAATCAGTCCAAGGGGATTTAAGTGGAATCTTGTATACTCTGCTTGCCCCTACAGGAGTATATAAACAAGCAGCCCACAATGAAATTAAAAACTTCAGGAAATAAATAAAGTCCATAAAACAAAAACTGGCCATTTCAAGCTTCTAAGCAGAAAAGAGTTGATTGAGTTTTGCTCCTTTTCAGACCCTGCTGGTGCTTGGAGATGACTAAAGAAGGTATTTTTATACAAACATTTATCAAGATAAATTCTTGAAATTCATTTCCACCCAAGAAATGAATCATATTTCCTGGACATGAATTTATTACATTCTGTCCAGAAAGTAAATCACAGGCCTTCTAAGCAAAATGCCACTTGTTTCTTTTCTGTTTCCCAATTCTCAGAGTCAGCACTCACATATGCACTTTGAAAATGCTATATGCATGATGACCTGCTTCCTTTTTCCTTGCCTGTGATGGAAATCAAGGAAATTGCATTCAGTTTCCAGCTTTAAATAGGTCATAAAGATGGTGTCAGTGTATCTTTAAAAAAAGGAAATATGAAAAGTTTTAGAAAGGAAATCATATTATGTTGGTATCACAGTTATAGGAACCAGATCCCCAGATGACCTAATGATCACAAGTCCAAAGTGTAAAAACTATACCGTCCTTTCTCCTAAGTCCTGGTGTTTGACTTTTTATAGTGACTATTAAACTGCAACATTGACATTCAGTCACTTCACAAAGTTGTTGTGAGGAAAACAGGAGGAGGAAGAAATATTATATATGTTTGCTGCCTTAAAGTAATATACCCATAGCAAACAGAACTCCAAGGCAGGTAGATTCCTTAAAGAACAGTTTTACTGGATATGTCATATTGGCACAGACTGGTGAAAACTGACTCTAATGATTCCCATGGTTTTCACCTAATCAAAAGTAAATGTTTCCCCCCTTTTCCCAAACAGTCATATGGTCCAATCAAGATGCTATCCGGTTGCTTGGTAACTTCACTCCTCCTCTCTCCATCCACCTGTGGGAATGTCCTTGGTTCCCAGAGGAAACTATTTTGTTTTGGCTACAAACCCCCTTCCCCAGTTAGCTCTATTCCCCCCTCTCTAGCCCTCATCTCCATTGTGGCAACACTGAAGCCTCAAAGATGGCCTCAGTCGGGCCAGCTTCAGAGTTGACACTTTAATTAGAATATAATTTTTTATTGGCCAAGTGTGATTGGACACACAAGGAATTTGTCTCTTGTGCATAAGTTCTCAATGTACATGCAAGTAAGAAGTGATAAATCATGATCATAATCATCATTAAATACATTCATCATAAATCATAAGATACACTTAGTTATAGGATATTAAATAAGCAATCAACATAAATCATACTAAGATGCTAAATAAAACAATATAAATCATAAGATACAAGCAACAAAGTTATAGTCATAAGAAGATAAGGAAATAGCTGGAGAAGGAGGAGCTTGCACCGTGGCGGTACAGCTTGCAATCGAGCTCTTCGATTGCAGCCGATATCTCCGTTTCCGGTCAGTCCAAACGGACCTAAATCATCCCGTAGGGACGACGATTGTGAGGAGCATACCCTGTGGACTCTGGGGATACCGCAAAATCCCTGGATGACCCGGGAGAAGCTCTTTTTGCTGGCAGCGGAGAGGCAGCCCCCATGCTGCTAAAGCCGGGGCAGCTCCAGAAAGGAAAAGATTGAAAGAGAAAGTTTGTCGGTTGGGTGAGAAACTTGCTTTTTTTCTATTTTTTTTTTTTTTTTTTTTTGAGGGTTGAAAGGACACTTTGATTGCTAGAAGAAACCTGTGTGATTTTTTGACAAAATTGATCAAGCGGCGTTTTTTTTAAGGGAGACGTCAAAGCGAGGCTTTATTTTTACTTTATTTATTTATTTTTTTTTGCTATCGGACTTCATTGTTATTTACTGGATAACCGGACTGTTCTTTTTTATATATATATTTTCTATTCTCCCTTTGGATTTTTTTTTATATTTTATTTTTCTTTTCTTTTTTTTAAGGCTAGAGGCTCCCTTTGGTCATTTTATTTTATTTATTTTTTACTTTTTTTTTTCCTCTTCTCTTTAAGTATGCTATACTGAGAGGAGGGGGGAAAGTGAGAACTAAGAAACTTTGTAACACTGCCAAATATAGGCTTGGAAATACTTTACTTGAACTGGAGAGAGAAGTGAAAAACTCCTTCTCAAGGACATTTCTTGATAAGATAGAGGGAAGAGCACAGAAGAATATTATTACAGGTGCTCCTCTGAGTTTCTGTCTACAATTAAATATTTATGACTTGGCCTTGAAGTTTGTGGGAAAGAGAAGGGAGTCATAATTAGAGCCTTGGACAATTAAGTAAAGTGCAGTGTATTGTTTCTATTTTTTTTTCTAATCTTTTTTTAGTTCCGCTACCCCTCTACTAGCATTATTGTGTATTATTATCCTAGTAAGGTCTTTATTTTTATTTTTATTTATTCTCAAGGGGAAGCCTTTGAATTTTTCTTTTTTATTGTATTTTGATTTTTTCTCTCTCTCTCTCTTTTTTCCATTGGGATTTTTGCTTTTCTTTTTAATGTATACTTTGGACTACCTTTTTCTCTTTTTTTTCTTTTTTTTCAATTGAGAATTTTTTGGCTGGATTAAGGTGTGGAGTTTGAAGAAATCCACCCTATTCTTTTTTCCTTTCTCTCTTTTTTTTATTTTGGATTATAATTGGCCACTTTTTTTTTTTTAAATTGGATTAAAACTTGAAAGAATTTGAAGATTTGGAATCATCTAAAATGAGTAGGAAACTTATACCTTCAGGTGCCTCTGTGTCTACCTCTGCCTCTGCCTCCCCACCATCTGGACAACGTTCAATTCAGGCAATGTTAAAGCAAGATAAAGAAAAAGAACAAGAAAAAGCAACCTTACAGATGATCATGCAAGGAATTCAAGACCTTAAGATAAAAATTGATACCATCGAACAAAGAACAGGGAGGATGGAGGAAAAAGTGGAAAATATTCAACAAATGATGGCAAAGTATGAGGAGAGACTTCAAAAAGTTGAAGAAGGGGGTAAACGAAGAGAGGAGAAGATTGGAAATATTGATAGCAGAGTAACAGAGCTTGAACAAGAAAAAAGTGAGATGCTGAAGTGGGAGATGGAGAAGTCAGAATTTTATCTTAGATTTCAAAATATAGAAGAAGAAAAAGGGCAAGATTTGACTGCGATAATGATAGGAATCTTGGCGGACGTCTTGGAAATAACAGAAGAAAAGATGATGGATGGAATAGATGAGATATATCGAGTCTTTACAAGATACGCGATGAGAAATAATCTGCCCAGAGAAGTTCATATCAGATTTATTAAAAAATCCATGAAGACACAAATTTTACAAGCGGCAAGAGAGAAGACGTTGAAATATAAAGGTAAAGAAATCTTGGTCTTAAAACAAGTACCTAGAAGAGTGAGAGAGAGGAGAAGAGAATATCGATTCCCGACCAAAATGTTATTGAAAAAGGAGGTGACTTACAGATGGCTGATCCCAGAAGGATTGATGTTTACATGGCAAGAACAGAGACATAGAATTGATTCAATTGAGAAAGCAGAACTGTTCTACGCAGAATTTTTTGGAGGGAGAGAAGAAGAGGCAGAAAAAGAGGTTTCATTAATTGAATTTCAAGAGGAACAAATGGAGATTGGAAAAGAAGAAGGCGCAGTAGGTGGACAGGTGGATATTAAAGATCAGCGTGAATTAAGATCCACGAGAGTGGCTAAATCTAGATATAAAATATAACCATGGAAGAGAAAAAACTGATTACAATAAATATAAATGGACTGAATTCAGCTGTTAAGAGAAGGAAGATTTTTCATAAATTAGGGAAATTAAAGTTTGATATAATCTGCTTACAAGAAGTACACATTAAAAAGCAACATGAACAATTGTTAGTACAACCAAAATTAGGGAAACTGTTTACTTCTTTGACTCAATGTAAGAAAAGAGGGGTGGTTTTATATATCAAAGAGGCTACCCCAGCAAAACTGATTTACGCTGATGAAGATGGGAGAATATTAATGGTGGAAATAATGGATAACAATAGAAAGATACTTTTGACGGCAATTTACGCCCCGAATGATAAACAGGAAGAATTTTATAAAAAATTACATATTAAAATGGCTGGACTGGACTATGTTAATATAATTATGATGGGAGATTTTAATGGAATCGTGGACAATAAACTGGATTATATTGCAACAACAGCAAAGTATAATAGAAAAATTCTTCCTAAATCCTTTTTTAAAATGATAGATGAATTAACTTTAAAAGACATATGGAGAGAAAGAAATGCTAAACTTAAGCAATATACTTTCTATTCAAATAGACATTTATCATGGTCCAGACTTGATATGATTTGGATCTCAACAGATTTAATATCTAGTGTTCAAGAAGTAAATATTGAAACAAGTACTTGGGCTGATCATAACCCATTGACAATTAAATGGAAGGGACAAAAAAAAAGATCGAGATGGACGTTAAATAATACTATTCTAAAGGAGAAAGAATTTATACAATGGATGGAGAAAGAACTGGCCTTTTTTTTTTTAAAGAAAATAGAAAAGAAGACACTTCAATACAGAATGTTTGGGATACAATGAAGGCATATGCCAGAGGTTTGATAATAGACTACACAAGAAAAAAGAATATTAGGAAAAGGCAAGCTCTTAAAGCCTTGGAGGATGAGTATAAAAGACTTGAAAAAGAACTGCAGAAAATGCCACAGAAAAAAGATGTTAAACTGAAACTGGATATAACTAAACATAAAATGGACTTAATAGAGAAAGAAGAACTGGCGCAGATAATTAGGAATGCTAAACAGAATTATTTTGAAGATGCAAATAAGCCAGGTAGATGGCTAGCATATAAGTTGAGAAAGGAGAAAGAGTCGAGGAAAATACTGCAGTTAATAGATGACCAAGGTCAAATTTGTTATGGCAGCAAAGAGAAAAAGAAATTATTCAAGACTTTTATAGACATTTATATAAGAAAGAAGATATTGATGAGGAGAAAGTCAAACAGTACCTGCAGAGTGCAAATTTACCTAAGATACCTAAAGAGATTGAAGAAATGTTAGAAAGTAATATAACAATGATGGAATTAACTCAAGCACTTAAGAAACAAAATAACAGGAAAGCACCAGGTCCAGATGGGTTTCCTGTAGAATTCTATAAAACATTTCAAGAATCACTGTGTATTCCGCTGCTAGAAGTTATGAATGAAGCTATGTCAAAGAAGATGATACCTAAAACATGGTCAGAGGCTTATATTACACTTATTCCTAAAGAAGAGGCGGATCCACTCCAAATTAAGAATTACAGACCGATTTCTTTATTAAATGCAGGTTATAAAATCTTTGCTTCTATACTAGCAGAAAGACTTAAAAAATATTTGAATAAGTTTATTCATCCAGATCAAAATGGGTTTTTGCCAAAGCGGCAAATTAGAGACAATATGAGAGTAATTCTAGATACTTTGGAATACTATGAGGCGCATCCTGAAAAACAAATGGCCTTCATATTTTTAGATGCTCAAAAGGCATTCGACAACGTGAATTGGAGATTTATGTTACTTTTAATGGAACAGATGGGCTTTGCTAGAAGATTTATTCAGGCAATAGAAGCAATTTACAATGAACAAACAGCTAAGGTAATGATGGAGGGAGAATTTACAGACTCTATTAATATTAGAAAAGGCACAAGACAAGGTTGTCCCCTTTCTCCCTTGTTATTTGTACTGACTTTGGAAGTGTTGAATAGAAATATTAGAGAAGATAAAACTATAAAAGGAATGAAAATTAAAAAGGAAGAATTTAAATTACAAGCTTTTGCAGATGACCTAGTTTTTATCTTAGAAGATCCTATAGAGACAGCCTTGAAGTTGCTGGAAAAAAATAGAGATATATGGTGAGGTGGCCGGTCTGAAAATAAATAAAGACAAAACAAAGATTTTGTCAAAGAATATGTTATTAAGACAAAGGGAAGAATTAGCAGAACTGTTGAAAATCCAAGTTACAAGCAAGGTTAAGTATTTGGGGATATATTTGACGCCAAGATGTAGCACATTAAAAGAGGACAACTATATTAAACTTAAACAACAGATAGCCCTAGATTTGAAGAAATGGGAAAACTTACAATTGTAAGGAGGATTTCAACAATTAAGATGAATATTCTACCCAGAATCCTATTTTTGTTTCAAACAATACCAATTAGGCTTGGAAAAGACTATTTTGAGGACTTAAATAAAATTGTTTTGCAGTATATATGGCAAGGCAAGAAAGCAAGGATAAAGCTAAAGCTCTTACAGGATGCTAGAACTAGAGGAGGGTTTGGCCTGCCTAACTGGGAGTTGTACTATCAAGCTGCAAATTTGACGTGGATTAAAGAATGGATAACATTAAGGAAGACTAGATTGTTGATACTAGAAGGTCATGATTTGTTGTTGGGTTGGCATGCCTTTCTATGGTATAAGGGAACCAAAACACAGGGCTATTTTAGAAGACACTATATACGGGAGTCTTTGTGGCTAAACTGGGAGAAGATAAAAAAACAATGTCATTTGAAAATCCCAGTTTGGTTATCGACGATAGAAGCTTTTTCTTATCCTATAATCTATAAAAAGGAACAAACAGTTAGATATGGGGAATTACTAGATGAATAGGGTGAACTTAAATCGATACAAAAATTAGAGGAACAAGGTATACAGATGAATTGGTTTTCATATGTGCAAATACACTCGAGGTATGATGAGGATTCCAAAACAGAGGGATTTTATGATAAACAGACTGATTTAGATAAAATTTTGATGGGTACCGATGAAAAGGTGATTAAAAAATTATATGGTTACTTATTGGAAATTAAATTAGAGGAAGAACAAGTTAAAGAAACTATGATTGCCTGGGGGAGGAATTTTCGATATGGGATTGACTTAGAGAAATGGCAGAAATTATGGTTGCAAAACTATAAAATGACAATGTCTACAGATAATAAAGAAAACTTGTATAAGATGTTTTACAGGTGGCACTTCCCCCGACAAGGATAGCAAGAATGTTCAAGAACAAATCGGAAAAATGTTGGAAATGTCATCAGAAACCTGGTTCATACTACCATATGTGGTGGACTTGTGAGGATGCTAGAAAATATTGGACCAAAATTCGCATGTGGTTGGAAAAAATGACAAAGAAGCATATAGACTTGAAACCGGAACTCTTCTTATTGGGAATCCTACCAGATGTTTATAGTAAAGATTTGAAATATTTGATTGTGAATGTATTAACTGCGGCTAGGATTGTATTTGCAAAAAATTGGAAAAATGACAAAATTCCATTGCAGGAGGAAGTTATCAAGAAAATATTGCAATGTGCTGAGATGAGTAGATTGACATTTGAAATTAGAGAGCAAGAAGAGAAACAATTTTATATAATTTGGGACCTTTTCTATCAATGGTTGGATGATGAAATACAAAAATAGAATATTTGGAATGTTAGACAATGAGGAATATTATTGATTTTTTTTTTTTTCTGGTATCTGATATTATATTTATAAAATGTTTTTCTTTTTTAGGATAGAATTGAATACGATTATATGATTTGTTACAGAATAAATTATTTTAATCATAGTTATCTCATAAGGCATGACCGAATAAAAGTATAGTCAAATCTTTTTTTATATAATGATATGAGGTTAGATAAGTTTGGATCGATAATAAGAGTTATTATGTAAGGTAATTGTAAATTATGACTACGAAACGTATGCACAAAACTGATGAACCAACCGACACACTGTTTGTGCGTAAGTATGGATGAGAGCTGATGTTTTTATGTTTTGTCTACTTGTTTGTTTGTTAAAAAAAAAACAATAAAATTGTTTAAAAAAAAAAGATAAGGAAATAGCTAATAGGAAAGATGAGAAGGATAAGAGCAATACAGCCCTACTAGGTAGTTTAACAGTGTTGTGGGAATTAGTTTTTGGCAGAATGGTGGCATGGGGGAAAAATTGTCCTTGTGTCTAGTTGCTGTGGCATGCAATGTCCTATAGCAGGGATCTTCAGCCTTGACCACTTTAAGACTTGTGGACCAACTCCCAGAATTCCTCCCCCAGTCAAGTTAGTTCAGGAATTCTGGGAGTTGAAGTCCACAAGTCTTAAACTTGCCAAGTTTGAAGAACCCTGTCCTATAGCGCTGTCTTGTGGGAAGAAGTTGAAACAGTTTATGTCCAGGATGTGAGGGGTCCTGGATATTTTCACAGCCCTCTTTCTCACTCATGTAGTATATAGGTCCTCAATGGAAGGCAGGCTGGTAGCAATTATTTTTTCTACAGTTCTAAAGTAATAAAAAACAGGATAAAAATGTAATAAATAAATCACATCCAATAAGTAGTGCTCTGAAGCACTAGTTTATTCTCACATGTAACCACAATTTCTCACATGTAATCAGTGTACTAATGATCAGGCCAAGTGAGAGCTGGTCAGAGAAGGTCGGTGAACTATTGGATGCCTTTTATTTACCACTTTCAGCAGTTGACTAGTTAAAATTTTATATTTTTATTTTTTATTCATGAGCGGTCTTTGTTTCAAGGTGAAATTACAAACAACCTATAAGTTTCATCTTCTAGCTCAAGGAGCAAAGAGAAAGTTAAACCTTTTTGTCCTCTCACTATGATATTTGCCTGGCATCAGATATCGAGTCAAAGGAGAAAGAGTAAACTTCTGCATAAGAAGTCTATCAGTTGAAACTGCAAGCTGGTCAAAAATCTGCCCACAACAAGGAAAACAGTTGGCCCTTTCTTTCCTAACACAAGTAAGAGGGGTAAATAAGCAGGGGAATTACCAATTGGGAGCCATGGTAATGATCTTCTGAATATAACACCTGGTCAGTATTGTTATGAAATCTGTAAAACTAAAGTCTGAACAAGAAATTCTTAAAATGGCTTAATTTCCAATTCATTGCAGAAGATGAAACAAACAGCTTTTGGCTGCTCTAAATAAAACATGGATGAGGTTTCGCCCATCCCCCACCCCCATTTTCTGAGCTGCAGTGGCGCAGTGGTTAGAATGCAGTACTGCAGACTACTTCTGCTGACTGCTGGTTGCCTGCAGTTCAGCAGTTCAAATCTCACCAGGCTCAAGGCTGACCCAAGGTTGACTCCCATCCTTCTGAGGTTGGTAAAATGAGGACCCAGATTATTGGGGGCAATATGCTGACTCTGTAAACAGCTTAGAGAGGACTGTAAAAGCACTGTGAAGCGATATATAAGTCTTAGTGCTATTTCTCCAATTGTGCTTTCGATTGAGTTGGGTTATCAGCTAATATGAAAAGGGAGTATCTATTTTGGGGCCTTTTCTTAAAAAAAAGTGGAATCAGATGATTGTAATTTTTTTAAAACAAAATAGTTCTGATTGTTAGAAATTCCTAGAAAATCAAAGATGATATTGGTAGTGTGGTAACATCACAAACACAACTGATCATGTGATAATGTACATAGCGAATTTTGGGATGTTTAACATTTTGGAGTTAGATAATGAGAGAAGTTATCCAGTAAGGAGGAGGAGGAAAGGGCAGGCAAGGACCAATTTGAACTAAGGGTGAATGATTTATTAGATTAAATATTATAACAATATTAAAACAAGAATTATCATTAAAGTTCAGTCTGCCTGGTTCTTATGAAAAATTGGGTTCTTCAAAATGTTTGCCCTTATGGGATTCTCTACCTTTTAAAAAAATATTTACTCTTTTTTGGTAAATTAGAATATCCTTAAATTAATAAAGATTCTTTCCCTGGTTATTTTTCGTTTTTCAAGTTAGTATTTCCCATATTCTCATTTTCTAAATAGCAAACATTGTGTAGCCCTGATCCTCTGAACTCAAATGCACATTATGTTTTTCTTCTAAGAAGAATGAAGAATAGACAGTCTCTTGAGACAAAAACTCTTGTGTGAAAAAAGCTTTTTCCTTTTTTTTTAAAAAAATGTTCCACTAAAATGGCCTTCAAACAAAACTGAATTGAGTAAACAAAGCATGGGGACTGTTTCTTTTGTAATTTACAGCATACCTCAACCATAACCTTTTAGAAATGCAGATATTTTAAACCTGAAATATACTTTATGCTTTTATTCTGGTAAACATTTTATTGTAGTAAAAGTCTCTCTGGATTTTGGCAGTAGAGAAATAAGAAAAATAAATGAATAAAATAATTTTAAAACTTTGCTGAACTGAATGCGATGTACATGTGAATGTTTTTCTCACTAGAGAGATCTCCTGGAAATGGGTGGTGTGCAACTTCGGTTCTAATTCCAGAACTGACATGCTGAATTCCATGTCACAGTGCCACCAGAGGGAATTTCTGCTGCAATCCCACCAGATCAGGTGTTTACCAGATTAGGGAAAATTGCTTCGATCTGTTAATCTACATTTTTACTCTAGTGCAATTAGAGGCATTGCTGTACCGAAAGTGCTATTTAGCTTGAATTTGGATATGGTATCCCCATAATACACTACAATAAACATAAGGATGGAGAGCACTTGACTCAATTTCAGCACTGAAATTCCCATAATGGACCAATGGGCTATAAAAAAAATGTCAGAATTGGCAAAAAAGACAAAACTGACCAGTTTAGTCAGGGAGAAAGCAATAAATACTTATTTTTAGCATCTGAAAATCTTTATGGATTTTTTTGATAAAAGAAAAAAAATGTAAGTGATTTATGAATTTAGTGATTGAAAAAGATTAGGGTTAAATAAGAGCTAAAGGGATATCCAGAATAATTTAAGAGGGAGTGTGGATGATGAGTTTCTTAATATCTATTAAAAGAAGGTTGAAAGTCATTTAATTTTTTTAGTTGTCTTCCTTTTCTTCATAATTCCTTTTTTCTTTCTTTTATTTTTTAAAATCTTTTTCTTTTAAAAAAACCTTTAATAAAAAATACAAGCATACACACACAGAGAGAAACACTTATTTATTGTTCTTTCTTATATGTATATACAAGTCTCTTGCTCCTGTTTTTAAATGAATAGCTGTTGGGAGTTTGAGCATCAAAGAATATGTCCAAAATTAAGGACACCACTCTAGCCCAAATGTTCCACATTGGAAACTGAGCTTTGAATTCTTTTCAACTTGTTACTTTGCTGTTGTCAGACATGATGAAGGATGCTGTATCATCATTATCATTGCACTAAGTGCACCTGTCATTGGGGGTCATTTTTAATCTATGGTTATTGCATCAACCCTACATTTTGATATGAAAGGCTGGATTAAGTAACAAGAAAACTGCTTGCATTATAGTTGCTATGAAGCTAAGGTGATCCATGTTGAAAGCATGTCAGGAGGAGCGGGGAGAGGGGACCAGTCCTTTCAGGAAAATGTAGTATTTGTTTCCTTGCACTTATAGGAATGGCTCTGACTGGGATTAGATTATTTTGTGAAACAAGGATTAGATAAGCAAAATGCCTCCATTTACTAGAGTTATGGACCAGTTACATGATGGGGGCAGGCATTAGTCTGTTTTCATCGAGATTGAGAATCTTCCAGGCAAAGCTGAAGAAAACTTCCTTTCATTCACATTCAGACAGGCAGTTAGGGAAAATGCTATGTGTTTGGGCTCTGTGGTTGATCGACAAGTTAGGTGGAGAGAAAATATCCCCGCTTCTAAGCTTTCCTTTTCTACTCCTCAGCAGCAGCAGCAGTCAATGAAAAAACAGCCCCCTTCTGCCTGGACCTGCATCAAGGGAAGGGTGCGTGGAAATGTTTCTAGCATGAGTTCATGGAAAGAGAAATGCTGGCAAGGAGTTGCATTGCAGAATGAATGCCAGAAGACTCTATGAGTCCCACTGGACACAGACTAGTGTACAAATACTTTGTTGCTGGAAGTGAGTCCTGAACTGCTAGTATTGCTACTCTGGTGCAAGGGGAGGAATGCAATGAAATTGGTAACAGGAGGGGGTAGGATCCGACCAGTGTAACCACCGGTTCAATGATTTTACAGGTTCTATGTCTGCTGCTCTGAAGAGCAACCAGTTCTACAGAGGTGGACAGAACCGGTAGAATCCTACCCCTGGGTAACAGTTAGAACAGCACACCTGCCAAGATTAAGATAGCACTTGAGGCTATTGTTCTTTTCCCAAGATCTTAAAAACCTGATTCCTCAAGAGTTTTGGGGCCAGACTCCTGAAATGGATCAGGTAATGTTGATATGACTGCAGTTTGGCCTTCCTTGTGTTATACTGTGTAATTTAAAAAATGTTTATTGGCTATTTTGTTTTCTCTCTTGAATCCTACATTAGCTACCCAGAGCTGCAGTTCATAAGTTGGGGGACGATATAAATGGTTTAAATAAATAAATGCTTTGCAACTCAGACAAGGCTACGTCTATGGAAAGCTCTACTGTCTGCTTTGCCCATCTTTGTAAAAATAGCTCCATACTGAATGGAGAACTTCATTTTCTGCCAGGGAGGTGTTTTCTGAAATGCAGGCAAGTATCAATAATTCAATCATTTCTGACCTTCTTGGAAATGAATTCACACAATGGGATGTGCTTGTGTTAACAAAACACAGCAACTATAACATACCATAAACAAACCTACATTATTATGGCTTAAAGTGATGCTCTTGTTTACAAAATGTCCTTAGTGAATGCTTCAGTTTTTACAACACTCTGTATTAACAAATTATTTCAGTGAGTTGTGTGAACCCAGCAAAGGAAGATCTGGTGATCCAGTTTGGCTGATCTTTTAAAATAAAAAATGTGGGGTGAGTAACATACAAGTAGAGAATATTACCCACCACCTCTTGAAAAAGTACAAAATCAGACGTTTTATTCTGCAGACCTACCTAATTTCACCCATTATTTCAACTGTAATATTCTAGGACAGGGGTGTCAAACTCAATTTCATTGAGGGCCGCATCAGGATTGTTTGACCTCAGAGGGCCAGGGTGGGGTGTGGCTGGGATGGGTGTGGTCATGATGGGTGTGGCCAGGGTGTTCATGGCCACGCTGGGCATTGGACATAGGCTCAAGATGTATATTTTTCCCTTCTCTCCTTTCTTTCCAGTTCTTTACTATAACCATTTTCTTATCTCTTCTACCAGATATTACTGGCAAACATTTATTACTTATTCTTCATACTCCACTAAACTTTTTATTTCTAAATTTATACCCCATTGTTTAATAGTAAATTGCTTTTCCAGGCAGAATTTTATTATTCAACTAATATTAAAAATACAATAGCACAAATAACATAATAATACAAGGTCTAATAGCAAAGGTAAATTTCCAGGATAGTAAATAGAAATGGCTGTCAATTGTAGATTATTCATTATAGATTAAATGGACCCTCAGTATGTAAAATCTGGCATTAAACTGTAGAATTAACATAGGATGTTGCTTTTTTTCTATCCAGATCAGGCATTCATTGAAGGTCACATAATTGTAATCCAGTCCAATCCATGCAGCACTGTTCTGACTGAAAACACCCCACAAAGAGGCCCCATGTAGCCCATTTTTAGCTGGTAGGGTGATGCTGGAGGCCGGGGAGGCCAAAATTGGATTGCACAGGAGCCATGTGGGGCCTCCTCATGGCCTGTTTTTGGCTGGCGGAGTGCTGCAGGAGGCTGGGGAGCTGAAAATAGGCCATGGGGGGGGTGCACACATGCCCCTATGGCCCATTTTGGCCAGCAGAGTCACCATGGGCTGGTCCTTTGATAGTTCCAGGCTGGCCCGCAGGTCAGATTTAAGCATCTCTGAGTTTGATGCCCCTCTTCTAGAGCTTTGCACTATTTCACTGCTGTAGGAAGGAAAGAAATATGCATGTAATGGGAGACCAAAATTGGTGAGCATTTGTTCCCAATTGGAATGTCACGTAGCTCTAATTTCAACTCTTAACCTCTAATATTGTTCATACATCTGATGAAAACCTCTGGTCCTGCAAGAATGGTCCTAGAAAATGCATTTTTTTTCCTGAATGTAACATTATGAATCTCATGTGATACCTACTATATTGTGGGAATTACTCTAATCCACTCAGCCATGACATATTTTGTGCTGTGAAAGTATTTAGAGAGCAAATAGTAGACACACTAGATTGGACACAAAAAGCTATTAACAGGAGGATCCAATTCATAAAGCATTCTTCTGGCTTTGTTACCATTTATACTGTGGCATATAGATTAAAATTCCACAGCTGAATGATCTATTCAATAGTATGGAATCTATATCATGAATATACTTGTGGTTTTCTTTTGCTCAAATATTGCATTTTTCCTTCTATCAATCTACTGAAGGGACCTATAAGATACTCATTTACAATGAAATCTTATGCCTTGTATGCTAAATCCAACTGGACTTTTTCCATACAGGATTTCATTAAAGTATGGTGGGTGAAATGGTTGCCTTAAGCCTGACAGAGAGTAATAACATCTGTTATGTATATTATTTCAAATGCAAACCTTTGCACCACAAAATATTTTGATAGTGTTCTGGGGATTACACATTGGATCTGGAAGGGGTTACATGATGCTTAGCTTTCATCCAATCCTTCCAACAAGATAGAATGAAAAAGTCTCTTTGATCAAAAAGAATGCTCAGGGTATGGGAGGTGGCTTTCCTGTGGCTATGTAGTATTTTACACTAAAACATGGTTTGATTTAATTATAGTTTATCATAGAAAACCTCCTAATGTAATTCACACATAGTTCCAAGTCACAAGTCTGTACTTACCAACCAGAATAAATGGGTTCCACATCACTTCAAGCCCAGATCAAAGAATAAAGTAATTTGTTGCAAAATGTTAATATTCATGGTTGCTAAATTAGGCTGAGTTATATTTCTTCCCAGGAAGGAATTTTCTAATTATAAATGGCATCTGAAAAACATCTTCCCTTTCTCTGAATCCAGAAGATTTTATTGATGGGCTATCAAATGTCCAACCATACCATCTCTGTTAAGCTAATGCCTGATGTATAAAATTGGTTTCATTATGTAGTCACTTTGTATCCTTTGTCCTAGAACAACAGCAGCAATTTTAAAAAGTCCCTTGAAACCCAATTCAATCCCTCATCACTGGAACAGATTTCTTTCAGTATCTCCTACTTTACCAAGTAATTGAAGAACAGTAGAAGAAGGCAGAAGAGAATTTCAAAACTCATTTTATAACCCTTTGATGCTCTTATCCACAGTCTTCTATAGGACTGTGCAAAGCATTTTAAATTTTAAATACAATTTAAAAAGTGTCTGTGGAAAAAACAAGCCACCCGATACTGAAATATGAAAAGCACCATTTCTTTTACAAGGCTTACAGTACTGTTTTAAGAAAATCTTTTTTGATCTCTGTACACACTCTCCACAAATATCCCAACAATCCGAAAGAGCTTTCAAAACAGCTGTGTGAGAGGCTGCTTTAACACAACAAAGCGAAGTGCTTTTCACTTTGCAAAACATCTCTTTTGAATCCCTTGTTCAGTTTTTGCCTGTTTTTGAAAGTCCTTCTCTATTCACCAGCTCCCCTTACTGCTATAATTTATCCTTTCAATAGAGAAACCATTTTGTTTTGTTTTCTGGTGTCAACTCAAGATAGGATAGTGTTTCTCAGCAGCTTTCAGACATACAGATTCCAACTCCCAGAATTCCCCAGGCTGACTGGAGAATTCTGGGAGTTGGTGTGCACACATCTGAAAGCTGCCAAGTTTGAGAAACACTAAAATAAGAAATACAGAGACCCTTCCAAAGACAGGACGGCAAAGTAGAATAAAGACAATTCTGGAATGTAAGTTATTGAAAAGAAGGGAATACTATATTTCTTATTCCTTTTAATCGTGTTTTTAAAACAGGAGGGTTTTTTTTTCTTGCTTTGCTTGGACTTTCCAGGGAAATGGGAATAATCTGTCCCTCTCCCAGAAGCAGATCTTCAGTGAGATCATATTTCAATCAATCAATCAATCAATCAATCAATCAATCAATCAGAAAAGAGCTGAAAGGGACCTTGAAGGTCTTCTAGTCCAAACCCCTGCTCAAGCAGGAGACCCTATATCATTTACAGGGAATAATTTCATGTATGCTATTACTAGCTGTTTTCCATAATTTTGTGAGATGTACAAGCTGCCACATGCTGTGTGACACTAAATACAAAAATCTGTAAATATTAAGAGGCACATTTAGTACGAATTCATTTTTTGGTTACTATGACTGAACATAATTTATGGCTCACTGATGTTCTCAACGGGCTTTCAGCTGCTCCACATTTTTCCTCATCAGCTTGAATTAAGGCTGAAATGAACTCTGCAACATTTTGAAATCTAATGGATTTTCAAAACTTGAAAATTTGGAAATTGAGGATAAAATTTGACCTTGAAATGTTGGGGGTCAAAGAATGGCAACCAAAATAAAGTGTGCTTCCCAAATTACACTTACGTGTCCTTCATTTGGATGGATGTCAAAATCAAAAGCAGAAATTGTTGATAGCTGAAGGCAGATGAGGAATTAATTTATTTGGTTATAGTTTTGGAACCTTTAGAACTGAGGCTATATTAAGATTGGACTTTCTGAACACAAGAGATTCTGTTCTCAACAGAAATGCTGCTGAAAGCACATGTCTGTTTCTAAGATGGCTGAATCTCAGAGCTATTATTTCAGATTTGGGGGGTAGCTAAGGAGACACAAAGGCATCACAAGTTCATAAAAATACATGACTCTGAATGGCTAACCATATTATAAATACCAACCGCAAATACAAAATATCTCCTAAATTGTATAGCAGCCAAGAAAAAATGTAAAAGAATACGATCAATGCAATCAGGAAAGAGACTCCATCATACATCTGGGGCCCCAAGCTCAAGCACTGGTAAAGGAAAAGGTGCATTTAGAGAGGGGAGCCATTTTGGCATGAGTTCTAGTCCTACCCTGGGCACAGAGCCAATGGGGTGACCCTGGGCCAGTTCCCCCCGCCCCCCAGCCCTAGGAAGCAAGCAGTGGTGAACCGCTTCTGAAATCTTGCCTAGAAAATTGCAGGGCTTCATTCAGGCAGTTGCCCAGAGTCAAGACTGAATCAAAGGGACACACATCTTTGGAGAGAAAAGAATGAATATGGTAACTTTGTGGGACCCTTTGATAAAAGAACAACATGTACCTTGCAGAAGAAAACATGTACAAAGTGGCTTTCAAAATTTCCTCCCCACCCCACCCCGGATTTCTAATTTACTGAGAACAAGGCAGGTGCATCTGGAATCCTTCCCAGAATCCAAAGCATCCCGCTTCATGGGATAACTGCTCCGAGTGAAGACATGAGTCAAAATTCCCTGCTGTGCTTCACATTCAGGAATTTCCTCTGGAAGCACCAAGACTAAATCTGGAGGCGTCTGATTTATGCAGTCACTGAGGTTTTCCAATGACCTATACTCTGCAGGCATTTGGGGAGAAGGAACACTGTCTAAGAGGAGGAAAGAAGGGCTGGAGCTGAGCTGTCAGTTCCTGGCTTGGAGCTGAGGATCTCAGAACCACTTGGTCACATAGGCTTTGCCAAGATCTATGAACACCCTTGCCTTCCTGTAATAGTAGTCTCTCCTGCCCCTACCCCCACCTTGGCCCGCCTTTGTATCTCCACCCCGTCCCAAAGTAGCCATTTATAGATGCAGGTTCTATTGCATTTCTTCCTCTTTGTCTTTTCCTCCACCCAGAACAAAGGAAGGAACAAATATCCGGAGCTCATGGCAATAAAAACAAGGAAAAACTGATTCACTTCCAGGAATGTTGAAAGTCAAGGGAGCATTTGGCTGCGCTTCAGTTTCATGACACTGTGCATCTCATCAATCTGAGCAATGGATGGGCGGTTTATTCACAGCATGTGGATGTCTCATTTCTCATGAAATGATTTTGATCCTGGAATTAATTGGCACCCTTTGACTAAATGAATACCTGGCATGAAACCCTCTAAATCTTCTCATTGTAGATCCATGCTGCTGCAGCTCTGCTAAACTACACGCTTATCTGGCAGAAGAGATCTGCCAAAGCCTGAAATCTGGGAGTTGATGTTACAGAAACATGAAGTCATACGATGTGTTAGAAAATGTAGAGAATGATCTCTAAGAGGCTTAAAATTAAAGTGACAGGGCTTCATAATATAATTGACTAGGCTGTTTTGTTCATGTGAACATCATTGATGTAATTGAGTCTATAGCTCTATAGATGTCCAGGTCTATGTTACACATGAAATTAAGACTGAGTTAATGTGATGGCTTCTTCTATAGGCACTTATCATGACTATGGCTCCATATGTCATCCAAATATGAACCAGTACCACCTCCTGGTCTCCATTTAGAGAGATGGGAGGCCTGAGTAACCACAAAAAGGTATATTCCAGTGTCCCTACTTTTGCAGCTCTCAGTTTTCTTCTTCTACTGCACAAGTGTGGAAGGCTAAAAGGAGGAGATGGAGGAAATCAGGGTGGCTGGTTTTCCAAGCTTACTTTTTCTTCCATCTTACCTAAGAAAATATTCTGTAGAACTTAAATGCTATAGTGGTATGTGGGAAAGATCTTGGGAGACTGGACTCAGAGATGCTGCCTTGGGATTGGTCTACAGCTGGATAATGGGTGGCAGAAGTATCAGAAGAGACCCACACTAATTTTTCAGGGGTAAAGGAGATGGTGAGAGGATTATACTTCTGGAATTGTAGGATTCTGTTAATGTATTCTGTTAATATAGCCTTACAATAAAGTAGAAATAGTTCATATGGTCGGGTTTCCTGACTCTTCTACTTGATAAAGCTGATAACTGTTTTATGTGTTATTTTGGTTGCTTTTAGCACTAAGCTATGAATTTTGATTGCTCTGTAGCAACTTTTGGGCATTTCCAATCCTGAACGAAGAAGACCTGCCTTTTCCCTTTTCTCACCTTCTGACTCCTCCTCAAGGTTGATTTATCAAAACAAGAGAGAACCTAATCAATCAGAGGAGACAAAAGGTAAGTTTACTTTTACAATAATTTGGTACTGATACCTCTTGTCTGCTTTGGAGGCATACTGAAGTTGGTGATAAGTGCATTATTTTTAATATTTTAGTATCTGAGGAACTGTGTCCCCCTAATGAGAGACTACCCTATCCAACAGGCACCAATGGAATAGATCCACTATGGATCCTATCTACTAAGGAATTCCAACAGGTGGGTTTAAGGAGAGGAACCTTTTCTGCTGTGGCCCAATACTGGTGGAACCCTCTACCACTGAAAATGAGAATTGTTCCCACCCTTTTGGCCTTAAAACATATGAAAACATGGGAGGGTATTACAAGTTGGCTTTGATTGGTCTGGAGCCCTAAAGTGGCTGACAGGATAAGAAGACTTCCTCCCTATTCCATTCATCTCTTAGTTCTGGTTCTAGTATTGTTTTTGTAATCTTAATCTGTGCAGTTTTAAGATTTTAATAATTTAACTATTTTTCTACCTCTTTTGCTGTAAGTTCCCCAAAGTTACCTTATAGGGGAAATGGGCATCATAACAATGTAAAAATAAATAAGTATTTAACATGCACTATGCCCAAGGAAACTACAAGTTCAACAATAACCTTATAATTCAGTTGATCTGAGAAAGACAGACTGGTTCCAAGCTATCCAGTCAGTTTCCATGTCTGAGAATGGACTTATCCAATACTTAAACCACTGTAATTGCTATTGTAAAAGCTGTTTCAGCACGCTCTTCCTATGTTCAAATATTGTCTCTCTCTCCCCTCCCCATCCTTCTCTGTCTTATATTTCTTTGAGAAACCTTTTTCTTGATATGAACCATGCAATAGAGTTGGAATGCACCAGTGTTAAGGTGTGTCAAATTTTCCAACTTTCAATTTCCAAACATTAGGGTTGCTCAAAAGTTGTAACATGCCTTGGGGGTTATAAAGATATCTTGCTGATTTTAATGTAATATAGATGTGCTTGGTTCAACATAAATATCATAACTTTTTAACATTTCATTTGTTTCACCTCGCAAGGATAATCTAATCTAACCCTCCTCAATGTGTGGGGAAACCAGTTAAAAATATGGAAATTGTGCATTAGTGGATTAAATAAGTAAATAAATAATAGCAGTAGCACAATAGTAGTAGGTTACCAGAAATTAATAAAGGAAGATTATCAGCAACATCATCTTTCTGGGATGAGATGCACTTTGTCATGGAAATCTGTGCAGAAAGGAAAGGTAAGTAAGTTCTATTATGATGAATGGTAGCCTTGCCGCGAGCTCTTCACATGGACAGTTGTTGACTAAGAACATTTGATTACACTTAAATAGTCTCCCAGATTACACCTAGGAGAGATTCTGTAGCCTTAGCTTTTGGGGTTTCTTGTTCTCCTGATTAATATATGCCAACTATTTTTTTACTCTGATAGAATATTCTCCAGCACCACTTACACAGTTCTTAAGTAAGCAGTAACTCTGTCAGGGGGATAGCTTGATTTGAATCTACCAGATGCCAGAAGCTTTCAGTCTTTTTCTGATGGTGCCAAAACTGAAGAGTTGTTTGCTTTGACAGCTTGATTTAATTTCAGGGAAAACTTCCCCACAAATCTTTCTACTAGGGCAATGTGTATTCGCTCAGGTTTCTTCCAAACTGGCAGTATCATTTGCCAAACTGTATCCGGTAAAAGTACAGTATCAGATAGTATTGGTTAGTCTGAAAACCAGTTTGGTATAACAATTGAAGTGCTGGACTGGAAACCAAAGCTGATAGACCATGAGTTCTAATCCTCCCTATTTCATGGAAGTCAGCTGGATGACTTGGGCCGGTCACAGGGTTATTGTTGTAGGTAAAATAGGAGTGGCCTATTTGATTGGGAGCAGCCTAGAGTTTGTTATAAGATGGGCAGTTATCTAAATATTTTAAATAAATGAATTAATCATGTGCCCATTTTGTACCAAATAAAAGCAGGATATACTGGAAATCTACTTTAAATTAGTCACTCTCTTTTGGGAGTTCAGACAAAGAACGTGTTGTAGTTTGAAGGGAAGGAGAGGCATAGACCAGGGCATGCAGTTAACAAGGTTTATTTAAGGAACGGTGGTTGTCGCGTCTGCCAGCCAACAGGCAGACTAGCGTGCGAACAACGGCTGGCTTGGCTTGACAGCCGGCTTTATATAGTCGGCTGTCAAACGGCGCCAGCCAATGGGAGCGTTGGTGATCCTGCAAAAAGCGGACCCGGTTGGAACCCCAACCGGTTCCCAAGACATAACAGAACTGTAATAGAAATCTTAGTGAAAATGTGAAGTTAGAATTCTGTCTTTATTTTTACTGGGAACAACATGTCTAGCCAAGATGCCCACTTTGATAACAATAAGTCAAATCTAACAGCAACAAAATGTGTTTATTGGAGTACTGAACTATTCTTGGATAAAACTTTACAGTAAACTCTCTTTAGAGTAAATGCATTTGAAAAGACCACAGCTTTCAGTCTGACTTTGGCCCTCAAATCCTTCACTGTCACTTCTTTTCTTAACCAGTTCAAGAAGGGACTAATGATAGCTAGAAGACTTCCTGCCTTCTGTACTTTCCATAAGTCCTCTTCCCTGTGATAGCTCAATAATAGTGCATGTACATGTATGCAAATCATCTTCAGTTTTTGGCATCTCCAGGACATAATCCTAGGCAGGAATCCTGGTCTCCAGCCTCTTTCTTAGCTGTGCTTTGCCAAATGGTCAATCATCTAGTTAAAAGTAAATCTTGTGGTTTAAAGAATGCTTCAGTTAGATTGGTGGAAATCAGTTAATGAAAAAGAAGTAGGTAGTGTTTAACTCAGATTTCTCCCAAGCCTTGGGCTAGGATGAAGGTGGAGCCTCTTGGATTGGTTATTGTCTGCTTGGCTTTTTGAGTTTTGATTCCAATTAGCTGTCTCGTTTTGTTTTCTTTTAATTTTTATTTGTAAGCCAGCCAAAGTTGCTCTGTAGCTGAAGGGCCTTGAATTTGAAACACTAAATAAAATAAATAAGCTCACAAATTCCAGTTTTATATCTCACTGCCCACATGCAGTTCTTGGTACAATCTTCAAGACTTATTTTATGCCCCTTGTCAAGGGAAGTCCTGATTGCATTAGATGGGGTTCTAGTATATCCACTATAAGATATGCTATTTTTTTTCTTGGACTTTAATTCTTTCTTGCCTCCACTTTGTGTCTTTAGAAATCTACCAGGCTTTACATTTATGTAAGTAAGCCAACCTTCACCCCACTCTTACCTATGCCACTTACACGTTCTTAATTTTTGATTTTTATTTCCCAACAAACATTAAAGACAACCAAACTAGTAACACTGCAAGATGCAAATTTCCTGAAAGGAAATAGTAACTGGATTGCTGACATCATTGATGTCACAATACTAGCTCCAACAAGCAATCACAATGCCATGTTAGCTGTAGGAGAATACCACATTGATTTACATCAGGGGAGCTTCCAGAAGCATGAGCATGGAACAACAGTTGGGTTATTATTTTGTCTGTTTCTCTTTAGATGATCAAACTGCTTATGCTGCTTGGGAATCTTATATTCAATTAGAGAAATACAGTAACACAAAGAAGGAGGTGACTTCCCCATTGCAGTATACCACCATCCAGGAAGAAGGAGAAGGCTATTCGTACTGGGTTACACATATACCATGATCTCAAATGACTGGACGGAAAATTCATCAAGGCCAGGATCAGAGGTGTGCAAAACCTTTCAAGGCTGAAATCTGGGAGGGGGTATGATCTGGAAATAACTGTGGTCAGAATGTCATGTCTCAAAACCAACTTCCCATACACCTGTTGTTAAGACTTGTCGTTATGTTACATATAATATATACATATATACCACAGGAGTCATGGTGAAGCAGTGGTTAGAATGAAGTGTGTCAGGCTGATTCTGCCTGCAGTCTGGAGTTCAATTCTGATTGGCTCAAGGTTGATTCAGCCTTTTATCCTTCTGAGGTCAGTAAAATGAGGACCCAGATTGTTGGGGGCAATATGCTGACATTTGTAAACCGCTCAGAAAGTGCTGTAAAGCATTATGGAGCAGTATATAAGTCTAAGTGCTATTGCTATTGCTATTACTGCCTTTAGCTGGTCAAAAGGTTGATTAGGAACAACCTTTGGGGCCTTATAGACCCAGAGATATAAAATTTTGGAAGCATGATATAGGTACTCTTACAAGAAAATTGCCTTCATGAATATGACCAATCTCAAAACATCCATTGAATAGAAGACCAACTATGAGGTTACTTTTTAAAATATTCCAACTCACCCACTCAACCCCGATCTCTTTGTCTTTTTTATTTCCAGTTTGGCTGTAGCTTTTAGTTTCAAAAAAGTGTTGTGGACTTCAGAATGATAATTGGGGCTGAAAATTCTGTTGCGTCAGTTTCTCCTTTTCTGGAGTGTTGACACTAATGTAGCATTCAGCAGGGAAGTTTACCTGAGTCCTGAGCTAGTACTTGAGAAGACAACACTGAGCAGCCTTCTATGATGTGATGCCCTCTAAAAGAGTTGGATGGAAAATCATAGAATTCTATCTAATTTATTTGGAAGAGACCAGACTGGCAAGGGCTCATTGAGGTCCAGTAATGTTTTGGAATTAAGTCTGGAAATACCATGACAACTGAAGTTTCTAAATGGTCTTTAACAGTACTCCATAAAGAGCATGTTATACATGTTGTTGTTGTTGTTGTTGTTGTTGTTGTTGTTGTTGTTGTTGTTATGACTATTTGCTCCTTTAGCAAATAATGGTATTGAATTAAAAGGGAAATAAAAGGATCTGCTTGAAGACAAGAGGTTTGGAAAAATCTAAGGTCACTTTAAGGGTGTGCCGGTAATATTCCTTTCTAGCCATTGATTCCAAAAAGGGAAAGACTAGACATTCATTTTATTTTATAAGAGGCACTAGGGGGCTCTGATCCAGGGATAATCAAGCCTGAAGGTAAATGTTTACATTAGATGGCCATAAGGTACCTCACTTTATAGTTCATTTTCTCGTCTCCAGGGCAATGAGGAAAAAGACCCTTATTCAGTTGGGTAGCTTGTAAACTCTGCATTGTGCAGCCTGAGCATTGAGCAGCTGCTTTGAGTACAGCTTCATCACAGCAGCTCTATGGCAACCCTGTTTACTGACAGGAACAAGCAACTCTTTCTCTAACGTGCACACCTCAGTCCTTGCCTCTGGAGCAGAAAAGGCAGGAAGACATATATAGTGTTGGCTGTACATTGGTAAGCCTGACTTAATGGCTATTTTCTTAAAGGATATCCTGCAGCCTTCTCAGAAGGACACCTTCAACCTGCTGACACAAATGCAGTCGAATATGGATGGTCCCTTTAAGAGCCCAATAAAAGGTAAGCCTGACTTCTGTATTTGATGGCAGCAGGGTAGCTGGAGTGCAATTAACCCTTTTTCTGGGTTAACCCAATCCACTGGGCCCAAAGCAAATAAATGGGGTTGTGTTTCCACAATCAAGCATGTTATATGAAGTAGGTGGGCATATCTTTAAATGAACTGGGGCAAATGTACTTGCATTACACACCCAGTTTCCACCATTTAACCCCATCCTTACCTCTCAGAGGAAAGTAGGTACTGCATCTTGACAGTGATTGTTGTGTTTTCTCTGTTACTTTCTCTCACTTCTTGGAACTGTTTTCTTATGCTATGTGTTGAATTATCATAAAGGTCTGCAATATATCCTTATTGTGTACATATATATTTTGGTGGTTTATGAAAAGGAAATCAATTTGACTGGGGATGACAGCCATCTCTAATGTATTTCATACTGAAATGACAAAAAAATAGCAGACGGTTGAGGAACAGATGGGCAAAAGCATAATTTCAGCTTTAAAAATTGAAGAATGAATGGGCTGGGAGGGATGTCTTGGCTCTCCCCTAAACTTGAGAGCACCTTCTTGACGCTTGAGGTGGGGTCTTTTAAGAAGAGACTAGAAAACCATTTGTCTGAAATGGTATAGGGCAGTGGTGGCTAACCTTTTGGGGCTCCTGTGCCAAAAATTCTGTGCGCACTTGCATGCTCGCGCTTGAGTGCCAGCACCCAGAAGGCAATGCACACACCCCCTACACCTCCTACGCATGCATACATAATCCCCACCCACCCACCCACCCCGCCACTCCCTTGTCTGCACTGTGCCTCACAGCTGATTTTCTGCCAAAGGCTTGAGGAAGGCTTCTGCAGGCTTCTGCAGGCCGAAAACTAGCCCGTTTCATCACTTCCAGTATTTTTGGAAAAACAGGAAGTGATGAAACGGGGCTAGTTTTTGGCCTGCAAAGCCTGCAGAAGCCTTCGTCAAGCCTTTGGGAGGCTGAAAAAGGCCTCAAACCAGCCAAAAGTCAGCTGTGAGGTGCGCACATGCCCAGTGAGGTAAGTTTGTCTGCAGCTCGCATGCCATAGGTTCGCCATCACAGACACTGGGCCTCCTGCTAGAGCAGGGGTTGGACTACAAGACCTCCAAGGTCCCTTCCAACTCTGATGATGTTCTATGTTCTAACATTTCTAATTTATATAAATTTGTCTTTTATTATAAAGGCATTATAAAAACACATTCTTCAGAGTGCTTGTGTGTATAACACACTCTCATATTCTGCTTTCTCTGCCACAACATTACAAATCAAACATTGACATAAATAGAATGAAGACAAATGGAAAATTACTGAAGTTGTGCTGGTAAAAAAAAATACACACACCCTCAAATTTGTGCGTTCCAAAGAATAGAATAGAATAGAATAGAATAGAATAGAATAGAATAGAATAGAATAGAATAGAATAGAATAGAATAGAATAGCTTTATTGGCCAAGTGTGATTGGACACACAAGGAATTTGTCTTGGAGTAAATACTCTCAGTATACATAAAGAAAAGGTACATTCATTAAGAATCAAGGATCATAATGTACAACATTTAATGATAGTCATAGGGTACAATCAACAATCAAATCATACTAGGAAACAGTCAATATAAATCGTAAGGATACAAGCAACAAAGTTACAGTCCTACAATCACAAGTGGGAGGGGAGGGGTGATAAGGAGTGATGAGAAGAATAACAGTAATAGTAGTATATACTTTGTAAATAGTTGAACAGTGTTGAGGGAATTATTTGTTTAGCAGAGTGATGGCTTTTGGGAAAAAAACTGTTCTTGTGTCTAGTTGTTCTGGTGTGCAGTGCTCTATAACATTGTTTTGAGGGAAAGAGTTGAAACAGTTTATGTCCGGGATGTGAGGGGTCTGTAAATATTTTCACAGCCCTCTTTTTGACTCGTGCAGTACACAGGTCCTCAATTGAAGGCAGGTGCATTGTAATTGTTTTTTCTGCAGTCCTAATTATCCTGTGAAGTCTGTGTCTGTTCTGTTGGGTTGCAGAACCAAACCAGACAGTTATAGAGGTGCAGATGATAGACTCAATAATTCCTCTGTAGAACTATATCAGCAGCTCCTTAGGTAGTTTGAGCTTTCTGAGTTGGCACAGAAAGAACATTCTTTGTTGTACTTTTTTATGATGTTTTTGATGATAGGTGTCCATTTTAGGTAATGTGATATAGTAGAACCTAGAAATTTGAAGGTCTCTACTGTGGATACTGTGTTGTCTAGTATTGTAAGAGGTGGTAGTATGGGAGGATTTCTTCTAAAGTCTACCACCATTTCTACGGTTTTTAGTGTGTTCAGTTCCAGATTGTTCTGGTTACACCATGAGGCAAGTTGTATAACCTCCTGTCTGTATGCAGATTCATCGTTGTCTCGAATGAGACCAATCACTGTTGTGTCATCAGCAAACTTCAGTATTTAAACAGATGGATCGTTTGAGATGCAATCATTGGTAGATAGAGTTTCTGTACACTGGGGTTGGAAGGTCATCTTGAATGCTCGGCATGAGCATCCAGTATTGGAACCCATCATGGTGGAATAAATGCTGTGTCCCTACTGCCCATCCCTGCTATGCTAAGTTCTATTTATTTCTCTTCTTTTAATAAAACAAAATTTATTTTTGGATTGTTGACCTGTTTAATCTGTTACATGTGGTATTATTGATAACACTTGGACAGTTATAGATCTCAAAATTGCCAGTTGTCACCCACCATCCTCAAGCATACAGTGTGATATCTACCAGTATATGATTTTGACCTGTGTTTGTCATATACTCTGGGGAATAAAATAGAATATATTACTAATTATGTCAATTGACTTGATTGACAAAAAAAACCCTTTCAAAGCTGCCACCATTTTCAGTTCTCAGCCACTCAAACACAATTTGAAGCTGATGAACAAAACTTCTGATCTTGAAATGCCAAGAATACCATTTCTGTGAGTGACATGAAGGTTTCTGTTGACAAGTTCTCAGGGGCTTTAAGCCTTTGAAATTCTGAGATGAACTGCAGCTGAGTTAGAAATAAATGGACTGATTTATAAATGTATAAATAACTGAGAAGATGCCATGGGATCACACATGATTTGGGAGCAGTGGAGGAACCCTATGTGGAACTGCCACAGTGGACTGGATAATATACTTCAAAGTTAGTTAACCAGAATGGGATGATGAATAGGCACTGATTGATTATTTGATTGAAAGAGGAATATGGAAAGTTAATTATCAGCAATAATCTAGAGCCATAAAACCCAAGAGATTCGGCTTTAGAAACTGGCGAAAAGAGAGGAGTTATTAAAATAATATTTTGAATAAGAAGGGCCATTGGGCAATACTATTCATTTAAATAAAATGAGTGTTAATAGGCAAAGGAAACAAAATATGAAAAGCTAACCTTTGAAAAATCTTGAAAGCCAGGGAAAGCAAATCTGATTAGAAACGCTCATTCTGAGGGGCCTTTCTCAGGCCAAAGACTTTCAAAAATCATTTCTGCTAACTGGCATATAGCAGGAGTGTCTAGAGAAGAGTGTCCTAATTGTACTCTGTCTCTATATTCCTTCTCAGCCTTTGGAGCCTGAGGAGTTACTTCTCTTGTCTGGCAAGGGTGTGGGGAATTGGAAAGAGTAGGGGAAAAAATAACCTTTTAAAGGAGGTTAGGAATAGCTCCAGAGGAGGTGTTTATCATGCAACGGTCCTGACTCATGTACAGGGGAATTTTAGAAAAGGCAGAATGGATGCTTTTAAGTTGGCAACCATTCTTGGTATTCCCCTTGATTCTAACAGTTTCTTTTCTCCAATTAAGACAAGATCTACTAAAGTGGAAAGGAGTTGTTTCAAGTAATGTATGTAGTTAATTCATTTTTAATTTTAGTAAAAACAAAGAAAAAGGCCTACAAAAATACATTAAATATGGCCCGTTTTAAGAAAAACATTTCCAGAAAAAATATCATTTTAAAACCCACAAATGGCAATTACCCATAGAAATAGTTAGAAGTCAATGGGAACAGGACTTTAGATATTTGCTTAAAAGGAGGTCTAGATAAAGCTAGCTGCTTGTGTCCTGGAAGAAAATTCCACAGCACTGGGGTCACCTAACCTATGAGTTTATTTTAAGCTAAGATCTCAGGCACTTAAACAGCTCATAGTTATTTGCTTTGCACACAACGCTAAGCCATAATGGGTTTGTTTATATCTCTTGCTAAGCCAGAAACAAAGCATAAAATAAACCAGGTCCATGCAATGGAATGGACAGCACAGATATGTCAGCTTTGGCTTAGGAAAAGAAGATGATGAAGTATGTCAGGGATAAGAGATGTATCAGCTGCATTACGCCATGGCATATTCTTATGAATATACTTCTGCTTCTTCTGATAGATGGATGCTCATACAAGTTTGATGAATGAATGTGTGAGCAATTTACAGTGCTTCTACAAGAAACAAGAATGGTAGTATGGAGGGTTAATAATGTTGGAGGGCTTTTGATTTTAATAGAAATGTGCAGAGCAAAACCAAAGGTTTTGCAGAGTCTAGGATTCCAAATTGGTGTCCTGGTGATGTTAGCTTCTCTTCTTTCATTTACACTAGGAGCAGAAAAGTTGTAGCCATCAGGGCACATACAACTCCAAAGCTTTGTTTCGGAATGTGTGGAGCTCTCTCCTATCATCATTATCAAAGCCCAGGCGGTATGTTTCTCCACTATATTGAGAGAAGAAACACACAGTGAATTAAGTGTAAGACCTAAAACAGACTTAATAATTACAAGGAAAACTGTGCCTGAATCAGAAAAAAAATAATAAACCAGAACATTCTAGATCTAACCATCTAGTTCAGGGCTGTCAAACTCGCAGCCTGCAGACCAGATCTGTGATGCGCTGGTCACGTCCATGCTTGGTTTAACTAAGAAGAGAAAAGTTCCGATACACATGACATGAGTTTGACACCCTTGATCAACAGGAGTGATTTTTTTAAAAAATGCATATATTTGGAATGAACTATGAACTATGTTTTAATAAAGATGGCAACTTATCATAACTGAACCCTGAAAGCGGTCCTCTTCCTCTCTCTTCATAAGACAAAAGCAGAATATTTTTCTTCATAAAAGCTAAAAACCAGAAGCAAGTCAGGCATGTGTTTTGAGTACAGTTACTGGCAATGTTTGCAGGCAATGTAGTTGAGACTTTTGATCGTTAGAGTTAAGGCATTTTGTGTGGTTGGCCTTGAGATGACAGGCGTTATGTTTCAGACTGAACAGGAGATAGAAATGGAGCCAGAAGTTTGCTCCAGTGTAATGTCATTTTATAGTTGGTGTTACCCCATTGCTTTTGTTTTTGTGCCTTCAACTGAGTGTTGGCTCCTGGTGAGGCCTGGAGAAATCCCTACAGTTTTCTTAGCAAGATTTTTCAGAAGTGGTTTGCCACTGTCTTGCCAAGCTTCCTTGAGCTGAGAGAGGGAGTCACCCAGCTGGCTCTGTGGCTAAAACAGGGCTAGAACTCATAGTCTCCTGGTTTGTAGCCTGGTACCTTAACTACTGCATCATACAGGCTCTATGGAGTCACCTGACTTGGCCAAGCACACACTGGTCCCTTCTTAAAAGGCTGTCAGAAGTGCTCAGCAAAATAGGTGTAATTAAAACTAGGTCACACAGGCCTTATAAGCATATACTTAGCCAAACATTTTTCATGGCTTCATAGGCCAATGCCATGCATTTAAAAAGAAACACAACTTTTCTGTCCATTGCGATACATTTTAATGGAAGTATTTGTTTTAAAAATTCCTTTCCATTGAGCATTTTCAAGAATTACTCAGGATCCCATGAGACATTCTTGCACTTGCTTAGGTACAAGGGCAAGGGATATTTGTGAACAGCCTCTATTTCATTCTGCAATAATGCTTTCCAACAGCTGGTATTTGTGCCACTAAGCCTTGGAAATCCCCCTTCTTTTTTTAATGAAAAGGCTGGTGCTTTGAATTAAACATTCAATTCAAAAGAACTCTAGCTGTACCAAAAAGACACCATTCCTAGCCAATACGTATGAGGGTAAGAAGAGACTGTCCACTTCATTTTCAGCTTCTCTTTCTTCATCTATTAGTTCTAAGCTCAGCTTTTTCTTCCTCAAGTAATCTCTGCACCCCAAATAAGACAATTGTTTGGTCTTAGACTTGCACTTTAGCTTCTTATTCAGTCATTCAGTTTCTATATTTATTCACTTTCACATGACTCTGGATCAATTAAAATAAATAATATAATCATTTAAAACAATAGTAAAAATGGTTCTGCTTGTAGGAAAACAAAATCACATGAAGAGACAAAATATTCTCATCATTAACACAACATCTCAATAGAAACAGGCAGGTGGTTAAGACTCCCTTGAAGGATAAAACCTCAGTGTCCTACAAGTTTCAGGGGAACCCTTGTTCCAAAGGATTGTAGCAGAGGTGGTATTCAGCAGGTTGTGACCAGTTCTGGAGAACCAGTAGCAGAAATTTTGAGTAGTTCGGAGAATCAGAAAATACCATCTCTGACTGGCTCTGACCCCATCTATTCTCTGCCTCCTGAGTCCCAGCTGATCGGCTGGGTCTTCTTTTGTTGCCCTGCACAGAAGAACGGAGCTGGAAGGCAGGCTCTTTGGATTTTGCACTATCTTTCCCCAGGAGTGGGGAGGGAATGGAGATTTTATTTTATCCTTCCCTTGTCACGCCCACCAAGCCATGCCCTCCAAGCCATGCCACGCCCACCAAGCCATACCCACATAACCAGTAGTAAAAAAAATTGAAACCTGTAGGGTGACAATTTACTACAATGTTGAGGTTACTGTTATTATATTCAGTTTCTAACTACTTGGGTGGAGATTCTTGCTTCCTTGTCTCCTACCAAAGTTCCTCTGAGGCTAATTCAAAGCCAGGTCTTAGCCAAGATCTTAGCTGATCTCATTTTAGAATGTTACAGCTTATTTAAGATCAAGCTAGAAAGTCTCTATCTAGGTGAAGATACAAGAGAAATGAAGAACTAAGCTAATAGCCATTCCTTTTTGGGGGGTGGGAGTAGGTTAGTTTCTTTTAATCAAATTGTGTGTTTATGTGAGATGAAAAGTAATACAAACTAACAATGTGAAAAGAAGAAAAGAAAAAAGTTAAAAGTGCAAGAAAGGAGAAAAAGTAAAAAAAAAGATAGGAAAAAAAGATGAAAGAAATGGTTTCCTTTTTTAAAAAATTTAAAAGAAAACTTTATTAGAGATTAAAAAAGAAAAACACTATATACAATACATTAAATACATCCTTACATTGTAGACAAAATCTATATATACAAATACATAAATGCGCTTTTTTCTTGGTAATAATTTTACTACTATTCGTTTCTTATTTGGTAAACATTCTTAATTTAGAAATGGTTTCCAAACTTCTTTCCAGCAGTTATAAATACAATTATAAATTTACCTCTTACTCTTACATTTGCAACATTACTTTATTCTTTCTGTAGTCTATCCTGTCTAATCATCAAGTTCATACATCCTGAATTTGGTTTTTTTTTCCTGTTTTACACAAAAAGTCAGTGGGGATTTTCAAGAGATAAACATAGCAATGGTCTTTTCTCTGATCAAAGAAGTCAATTTAACCATCTCAGCAAGTTCCATCATCTTTCTCCACCATTCCTCCAGTGTGAATAAGACCGAATCATTTTCTCTGTGCATACAAGATATTGCTCTAATTATCATCCAGAAAAACAAAGTTTTTTGATATACTGCTAGAGAGAAGTTCCCCAAGGATCAGAGGTGGTATTCAGCAGATTCTGACTAGTTCTGGAGAACTGGTAATGGAAATTTTGAGTAGTTCAAAGAGCTGGCAAATACCACCTCTGACTGGCCCTGCCCCCATCTATACTCTGCCTCCTGAGTCCCAGCTGATCGGCTGGCTCTTCTTTTGTTACCCTGAACAGGAGAATGGAGCTGGAAAGCAAGTTAGTGGGGTGGGGTGGGAATGGAGATTTTACAGTATCCTTCCCCTGCCATGCCCACCAAGCCATGCCATGCCCACCAAGCCATGCCCACAGAACTGGTAGTTAAAAAATTTGAATCCCACCACTGCTGAGGATGGGTGCCAGTGTGAGCCTGAAAGCTCAGATGACTAAACTTCTGGTCCTGATAACTGACCCAGATTGAATCCTGCAACATTATCCTAGGACAGGTCTATTTGCCTTTATTCTTTGACTTTTTTCCCAAACTGTTTATCCTTCAATCCCAAAAGAAAGACCTTTAGTCTCAACTGTAAATTAATCTTTAAAATCCTCTGAGTCAGTGTATGTATTTGAATCCAAAGTATTCTAGCTTTTTCCCATGCCAATCATGCATGTTTTCATACATTCATTTTCCCACCCTAAATTTGAAGTGCCTTTATACATTCTGAACAATCCTCATCGCCACATATTTTCCTGTTGTTTCATTTGTATATTATACCAAAAATGATACCACTTTATCATACATTTTTTCACTTGTTGTTCTGCTTTCAATTATAATAAAAGTGTATACATTTTAACAACTACATGTTTATCATTTATTTTCAAATATATTTCAAACTCAGTCTTACAATGTTCAAAACCACAAATTCTTTTGTCTGTTTTTATTACCATGTTTCTCCAAAAGGAAGGCCAGGTCTTATTTTCCTTTGATCACTGAAAAAATGGCTAGGCCTTCTTTTTGGGGGGTTCTAATTATTGACTCACCTCATGGCGGTAGCACTAACAGCCTGCCTAGCAGGAGCCTGCTGCTGGCTCACTTCTTCTGCGGTTGCTTGCCGTCACTCGCACACATCACCCCAGCCTCGGTTTCGCCTTCAGATGCCTTCTGGAAAGCCCTCTTCTGCCGATAACAGAGCTCTGGATCAATCCAGTGCTCTGTTATCAGCTGCAAATGCCTACCGAAAAGCCCTCTGCAGCCAATAATAGAGCTCTGCAAATATCTTCTAGAAAGCCCTCTGCAGCTTATTGGAGCTCCAGATTGATCCAGAGCTCTGTTATCGCCTGCAAATGCCTTCTGGAAAGCCCACTGCAGCCAACAACAGAGTTCCGGATCAATCCAGAGCTCTATTATCGGCTGCAGAGGGCTTTCCAGAAGGCATCTGAAGGTGAAATGGAGGCCAGAGTGATGCATGCAAGATGCGGCAAATGGCTGCAGATGAAGTGGGCCAGAAACGGGCTTCTGCTGGGCAGGGATGTCGGTGCCATTGCCGCGAGGTGAGTCAATAATCTGAAGGTGAAACAGACGCCAGGGTAATGAGTACGAGTGGCAGCAAGTAGCCACAGAAGGAGCAGCCGCAGAAGAAGGCAAGGCAGGTGTTGGGGTGTGTGAGGCCTGGCAAGTAGGGCAGCTCCACCCCCCAACCCCTCCCTAGCTTATTTTTTTACCTGTGTGTCTAGCCCCACCCCCTGTACCCCGGGCTGGGTGAGATTTTTAAGTAGGGCTAATTTTGTGGGTAGGGCTTAATTTGATTGCATGTACTCAGAAACATGAGAGGACTTCTTTTCGAGGTGCGTTGTCTTTTTGGAGAAACATGGTATAACTGTAAATAAGAAAAGTATTAGCAACTATATCCCTCTGCCACCGTTTCTTTTCTCCTGATTTTATTTTGAATTCCCCTTGACAAATATTCGTACTTCATAATAGCTTAGCCATTTGTGTTTGTTATCTACATTTGTTTCTTGTGCTGAAAACCAAAAGGTATTTTGGGGTACAATATGGATTGATATCTATTCAGTATTTTTAATGTAACATATCCAACATATTGACTTTTAAAATCTAAATTAAGTCTCAATTAAATCTTCTAATTCCAATAATCCTGTACTTTTCAGCAGCATCCATTCTTTCAAACAAACCAAACAGGAAGCTGGAAAATATAATTTTAAATCTGGTAGACCTAGTCCTCTCCTTTCCTTTGCATCTTGTAACACCTTATATTTATCTCATGTTTTTCCTCTGCCATACAAATTTAGATTATATCTTTCTGCCGCTGCTTAAATGGCCTATCAGTTGTCAAAACAGGTATTGCCTGAGACAAAATTTTAATGATTCTAAGCAAGGTATTCATTTTTATCTCGGAAATTTTCCCTATCAATGACAATTGTAGTTTTTATCATCTTTTAATATCTATTTTAACTTCATTTTATGCATTACCATAGTTATTTTTAACTAACATAAAATTCCTATTTTTCCTGCTGACACCCAGATATTTTATTATCTTCTCAATCTTATAATGCATTTTATTCATCAACTGGAAGTTTTAAAAAAGATGTTGGATAACCATTTGTCTGAAGTGGGGTAGGGTTGGACTAGAAGACCTCCAAGGTACCTTCCAACTCTGTTATTCTATTCTAATTCTGTTTGATCTTCTGTCTTTCATTTTTCCCATATTATTTATCAACATCTTTGTCTTCTGTTTGTTAATTTTTAAAATCTATTATTGCTCCAAATACTTTTAATTTTCCTGTTAAAGTTTCAATTTCCTTTAAAGGATCTTCCAAAACAAACTCCAGGTTGTCTGCAAAGCCTCTTAACTTATAAGTTTCTTTTTAAAATTTTACTCCTGCAATCGTCTCATCTTGTTTTAACTCACTATTTGGTATTTAAATACCAACATAAATAAGAGAGGAGACAGTGGCCATCCCAGTCTTGCTCCTTTTTGCATAACACGGGGTTTTGTTAGATCATTAACTATTATTTGTACTTTCTGTGAAGTGTAAATCCACCTTATCCTTTTATAAAGTTCTCTCCAAAGTTCATATCTTCCAAACAACAAACAAAACAAAAACCCCAAACAACAAAAGAAAAAGCCAAATTCAAATTGTCAAAGCCCTTCTCTGAAAGTGAACAAATCAATGAGGCCTATTTTTCATTATATTGCTATAAATATTTCAAAATATCGAACACATTTCTAACACTGTTATTTAACAGTCTTTTAGGTTAAAACCCACAATGATTCTCATGAATAAATTCTTGCAAAATTATTTTCAGTCAGTCAAGAAGAATCATTGTAAACTTTATGATAGTTTCTTTACTTAATTTTTGATAACCAAGTTGATTGTCTCTCCATATTAAGTGGGAGTGTTTGTTATCTGTACTAAATTTCAATTCAATGCTCCAGATTTTAGCTTTCATATCTTAGCTGTGCTGTGCAATTTCAAACCATCCTCCTTGTGCAGGCTACAAGGTTGCATCCTACTGTGGGGAGACACTTAATATCTAAGAGTGGATGGGGAATGGTTATGCATTGCAATCTGAGGGAACAATTACCGCACCCTACAGCTGATGGCATGCATGTCAAACTATTTTTAAACCAGGGTTTCATGCTCTTTCAGAAGAACAATAAATCCATTTTAAAAGTGTACCCTGGGCAAATGATTGGATACTAGGGTTGCTGTGAGAAACAAGAGTTTTCAAGTGCATTACATGGTATGCTGTCAGCTGGTAAGTGAGATTCTTATAACCAAGTCTTTAAGAGTTTGCACTAAACTGATACTGAAAAAGAATTGGCCATCTAATGCTAACAGAATGATGAAGTTACACCATGAAAATGAAGTTTCCTTTGCTTTTTCCTGCCAGCTCTTAGGCACTTTTCTTTTTAACAATGACCCTGGCCTTTTCAGGGTCTGCAGCCAAGCAAAAGCATAACCCTGTTTAAAATAATCATAGTCAGATTTATGCAAACGTCATAAGGAAAAACAGTCATAATCTGCCTCTAGGTTTTTGGGTTGGGTTTTGTGTGTGTGTGTGTGTGTGTGTGTGTGTGTGTGTAGTACCAAATTCCTATGGGTATGTGAGTATTATGGCACTTCTTCCATCTGCTTTCTCATAATCCACTTTTTAACTTGTCCTCTCTTAGCCAGGAGAAGGGAATGTTTATGGCCATATTTAAAACCACCTTTTAAAGAATATGAGGTGCATTGTGGGAATGGAACAAATCAGGCAGGGTTATTTGCTTCTTAATATATAGTACATCGAAAAAGAATGTTAAAGCTATTATAAAGCTTTCACTGAGGACCTGTATACTGCATGAGTCAGAAAGAGGGTTGAGAATGTATCTACAGATCCTTCACATCATGGACATAAACTGTTTCAAGCCCTCCTCTCAGGACGCTGCTACAGGGTTGCATGCCAAAACAACTAGACATAAAGATAACACCTCCCCCTATGCCATCACTGCTAAACATCTAATTCTCACAGAAGAATTACGCATAAGGATATTTACCCATGTGGTCGAATTGTATTGTTATTATCTGTCTCATCTTTCCTATTACTTTCTACTACTGGTATCCTATGATTTATCACTTTGTTGTTTGTATGTACACAGAGTTTATGTTTGTACATAAACTATATGTTTGTAGTTTGTATGTATACAGCATATGCGCAGGAGACAAATTCTTTGTGTGTCCAATCACACTTGGCCAATAAAGAATGGTATTCTATAGGATTCACACTACCATTTTCTTATGCTTGCTGACTCAACCTAATGAAAAGTGGCTTCACCAATCTTCAATAATAGAGGTCAAATGAGGCTCTGAGCATTCCCCTCAAAGAAAGGTCTTGAGCCACTTGCATCTCTGGGCCACTGGTGGCCTCCCCTCCTTAATGAATCACTGGTACTCCAAATGTGTGCTAACCATTCTGACTTAGTTAATGATAACACCTTCAAGAAAAATGTTACTCTCATTTAAAAAAAACACTGTTACAACACTACAACTTGATGCATATTTTTATCCTCTGTTATTTTTGAAAAGAGCACTGGAAATTAATATGCAGCCACCTTATAGGGTGCTTAACACTTTGGGTTCTTCCTTACAGTGAACTATTCTCATGATCTGAATCCACCACATTCACAAAAGTCTTGCAGACAGGAAGGTCTACACATGGCCTCATAGTTGGGTGGGGCTCTTGTTTCACCAACAAGGTCTTTTTGGCTTTGCTTCACTGTATTTTTTTGGTAATATCTCCTTTGTTTCATTCTTTGTCCATGACTCAACTTCTGGCTCACATTTGTTAACTGCTGATGACTTCAGCCTTGACAGAGAATGAAACCAATCAAGGGAACCAGCACCATATTTCCAAAATTGACCTTGCCTTTTCCATTAGAATGTCACAGGTAGAAAAGCTGAGAGTCTCCAAACTTTTTCTAAACTTCAATTCCCAGCATCTCTCACCAGGAGCAATACTTGCTGTAGCTATTGGGAGTTATTCACAAATGCCTGGAAGACATCTGGATTTAAAAGGAACAAGGCTTTGGCTGATTGAACTTTTTACAAGGCTGAGCAAGCGGTTCCTTTAAAACTACAGAGCGTATATCTGTGTCACCTAAAGCACAGTTCTTTTTCTTCCTTCCATTCCCACAGATGAAATCTATATAGTCTGCTGCAGAGTAAAGAGTTCAAACTCCCTCTTAGTTCATTCTGGCAGTAGATGTGCACTTGGCCACCTAGGTAGTGGAGGTTACAATAATACTACAATCCAGTTCTTGATCTCAGCAGCTGTGGGCTGCGGAAATATTGCCCGTATTTCAGGGAGAGTATGTGCTTCAAAGCCAGCTAAACCATTAGTTTGCATGAAGAGCGGTCTCCTTTTATGACCCTTGTTACCAGAGACTCCTTTGAGCTGGGCAGAATGGCTGCCACGCTATTTGCTGGATCTCCAAGGAATCAATGGGAACTGAGCCACAGGAGATGAATAAGACATTCTGGGCAAATAGGAGCCTATCAAGTTGTATATTCTTAAAAGCTTGGCACTGTGCCCCCAAATACATCACAAACAGATGTTTCTACAACTACACTGTGATGGAGAAGTCCTGCACACATGCTGCCAGCTCTGATGTCAGCTTCCTCCTCTCTCTGAAGATCTGATGTGTTTGGCAGTTTGCCGGCTGGGTAAGCAGTATAAATGAGCAACTCCCACTTTGTTAAAATTTGTCTTGTTATTCCAACCAAACATGAAAGCTAGTAGGTCACAGGGAGGAGGATTGGCAAAGCTCTTTAAAATGATCTGTGGCCTTATGCCTAAATAGGTGTAATAGCAGGATTTGCTATCCTACTCTTCTTCTGTATGGCTTATGGTGCAGACCACAGAAGGTGCCCTACTTTTTCCCAGAAAAGTCTGGCAATAGAACATGCCACAAAGTTGTTTGTGGGTCAAGTGGGCAATTTTTCCTAGGAAATAAAACAATTCCAATAATTTCTCAAGAGTGCCCCTCCCCTCAGTGACAGTAGTTTCATTGTTTCAATTTTACTTTTTAGTTTATTAATGTATTAATACTATAAGATATAAAAACAAAAAAAAATAAAACAGTAGGAAAGATGGGGGAGGTAAAAGTGAAGGGAAAAAGAGTGGGGAAAAGGGGGAAAAGAAAGAAAAGACACTGACTTCTAACTCCCTTTGGTGCAGTAGAATAAAATAAGATCAAACCTCAATTTTTTTACTTTTATATAATAATACAAACTAGCCATGTTTATAACAAGCCTATCTCATGGGGTTTCTTCAACAATGATACTACTGTAAAATTTAGGTTTTACATTAGTATAACTATTGAAAGAACCTCATGGGTCGATGAGGGTTACAGCAGTGTTTGATGATCATTCTTCTCATTTCTAAGTGGGCAGTTCTGGTTGGAGATTGTGGGAGAGGAAATGACAAGCCCTTAGGGATTCTAGTACCCTAGAGTCTGACTCTCTGTAATTTGGATTAACATATGACTAAAGCCTTTAGAAGAAATCAAAATATAGATAATACCTAGTTACACATCTTTACCCTGGGTTGAATGGGAGATGAGGCAAAAGCCTGAACCATCAAGGTTTCCAAGATGGAGAAGAGGGAATGCAGGTTCGGAGCTCAACCTAAGGAAGCTGAAATAGATGCCTTGCCAACCAGCAGATATCAAGAAGGCTTCAATATGTTTTCCTCCTAAAAAACCAAACCCACCTAAAATTGGTTGATAGTCTTGGACTCATCATTCTTGTGGAGTCCTGCACTGAACTTTCAAGTGGGCACACGAGAACTTTGAAGAGCATCATTTTTAATAGGAACAATTAGAGAAATTGGTAATATTCTTGGAAATATCTCTCTGCTGAAAACTGTTTTGTTTATACTTATCAACCCTGAAGAAGTTAAGCTGTGTATAGGAACAAAAGTTCATGTCATCAAATTCGGTTGGAAGGTAGTCAGGCCAGAACAGGAAGTTTCAGCCAGGGGCCTTCACACCAGCTCCATTCAGTGATTACAACTACGGGGGATAGGTACATTCAAAACAACATCTATTGCTTTCTCACTAAGTCATGGAGTTGATTGCCAACATCTCAAGTTGCTAGATGGAGTGAAAGAAGGCAACTATAAGGGAGAGCTTATTTCTTGTAAGGAGTTAAGGCAGGAGGCAAAACTATGATCTGTGTTTATTTGCTTTGTGTTTAGAGGGATAATTGATAGAAGCTAGATTTTGGTTTAACAGATTTCTGATCCAATGGAATGATCTATTTACAATTATGTATATGCAGAATGTCATTGTACATGAGCATAAAATTCCAATTCACTACTGTATTCCTACGCAATGCCATTTTGAATGCCATTTTATGGTTATGTAAAATCCTGGTTGTCATTTACTGAATGATAAGATTTAATAAACATCCCTTCTTCCCTATTCATCTGTTAAATTAAATTCTACTTGTAATTTGCCATGAGTTTATACTTTAGAAATGGAGCCATAAATCCTGTTTCTAACAATCAGCTGACCTAGAGGGATGGTGGCCATGAATTAAGCTGAAGACTTCTTTGGGCAGTAACCAAAGTCTGGTATTTGTTTTTCTGGGGATTGGAGAAATGTGCTGAGAATTGGAGATATGTCACTTCCCCAAGGCCTCAATACTTGGGGAACTGTGCAGTAGGAATACAGAATCGGTTTGAGAATTTAATATAGATAGAAACCCCACACAGAAAACTATATTATAGGCCTGCTACAGCAAAACTTACAGGTCCTGTAGCTCTTTACAGAAACAAACTCACATATTGAAACTACAATTTTAAAATGATCTTTTCCAGCATTTCCAGCTAATAGTATTTTCATAATCAAATGACCTGTGCTAAACTATGACCTCTGATTCTAAGTAGGTAGAAAAGGGTTATGAATACAAAATATTTTATTATTGTTGTTATTTACAGTAGCAGATAGTTCTGACTGGAATCGGTACTTTTGACTATCAGATCTAAGTTGAAGATACACTATTATTGTAATATACATGCTGCTCCAAATAGTATAATCTTTTGTAATTTATGGGTTGAAATTCAATAACTTGTAATTGATGACCTGAGATATCATCATCTTCATCATAATCATCCTTTTTTCTCTCCTCCTCCTTTTTCTGTCCTGCATGGCATTTCCTTTGAGATGCCTTGGTTTTGGATTCAGTATGATCTAGTGATTGTTTCTACTCATATGATCTAGTGATTAGAAAGGCCTAATTATTATAAATGCATATGGTTAATAGCCAGCTGACAGTTCCTTTTGTTAAGCAGGCAAGGTGTAACAGAACATTCAAATGACATCAACATCATTTTCTAGCTGACAGGAATTGTGGATTAAGTGTTTTCTGAGACATGATCTTTAGGATGCCAAGAGATGTTTTGCTTCTTGTAGGAGTGCCAACTAATTGGCTCTAGTTGTGTTCTGCTTATAGAAGACACTGGAATGTTCTCAAAAAAAGCAGGGGGGGGGACTCATGTGCACTTAGCACATATCCCTAGAAAATACTTGTATAGGGTAGGCCAGGGATCTCCAAACTTAGCAGCTTTAAGACTTGTGGACTTCAATTCCCAGAATTCCTTAGCCAGCAAAGCTGGCTGGGGAATTCTGGGACTTGAAGTCCACAAATCTTAAAGTAGCCAAGGTTGGAGACCTCTGGGGTAGGCAACCTTTTTTGAATTTACAGGATATAATTCTTTCTTCAAAGCTAGGCCTTGAAGGCTCACAAAGTGATCATGTTACCAGAGAAGGCAGGACTGGCATTTTAATGACTTGAAGGAAGGGAAAATGCCCTGTTTGTTTTTTTAAACTTAAACTTGACATATTAAGTCCCCACTTTTCTCATAACTCTTGGTATATTTCCACCTGAGTGCCAAAGCTTCATCCATTTCACAGGGCACCTATGTATTGTTTTGAGATCCATCTTTTATTTGTGATAATGATATCTAGGGGTACTTTATTTGAAGCTGTCATCTTTTATATGCCACATAGAAAATTTTCCAGGACAAACCCTTCTGCCTCTATGGTCTCCTCTGAGCAAATTTCATATCCTGTATTTCTCAGGATGTCGTTGCATCAGCTCTGTCATTAATACATCATAGAACATAGAATAATAAGATTGGAGAGGATCTTGGAGGTCTTATAGTCCAATCTTGCTCAAGCAGGAGATCTTACCATTCCATACAAATGGTTTTCCAGTCTCTTCTTGCAAGCCTCCAGTGATGGAGCACTCACAACTTATAGAGGCAAGTCATTCCACTGATTAATTGTTCTCATTGTCAGGAAACTTCTCCTTAGTTTAAGATTGGATCTCTCCTTAATTATCTTCTACCCATTACTTTTTGTCCTGCCCTCAGGTGCTCTGGACCTCTCTTTTTTCTGTGATAGCCCCTCAAGAATTGGAAGACTGCTATCATATTACCCTTCTCTTCATTAGAGCCCTTCTCTTCATTAGACTAAACCAGGGGTTGGCCACCCATGGCTCTGGAGCTATATGTGGCTCTTTCATTCCTCTGCTGCAGCTCCCTGTTGTTGGTCAGTGCCACAATTTTGAGAGAGCTTCTGGTTGGGTGGCGGGGAGCACGGAGCACCAGTAGGAGACTTTATGGCAAGGGGCAGATTTTCTGGTCGGCTCCATAATTGATAGGGTTTCGGTTAGGACAGGTAGAGGAAAAAGGATGCCGCACTAGGAGAAGACTGTATGGTGGGGGAACCAGACTTCTGGTTGGCTCCAGAATTGAATGGGGGGCTTCTGGTTGGGATCTTTGTGCTCCTGCTGTTTTCTTTTATGTGGGAAATGGGTCCAAATGACTTTTGAATGTTTAAGGTTGCCGACCCCTGGATTAGACACATCTAGTTCCCTCAATTGTTCATCATATGTTTAGCCTCCAGATCCTAAACTTTGTTATGCTTCTCTACACTGTTTCTAGAGTCTCAACATCTTTTTAACCATGGTGACTAGAATTGGATGCAGTATTCCAGGTTTAATTCAAGTACAAATTATGTTCTGTGAGGACTGAACACTATTCCTGAGTTCCAGAGGGGTAAAAACTCTTCTATGACTTTAGTTTCCAACAGTTACACTATTGATGGGGCTTGCCACTTCGTTTGATTCTCTTCGGTTGGCCAAATGCACCATTGTTTTCTGGGAAGAAAAAAGTATTAGGAAAGCTCCTATCCTAATACTTAATCAACCCTGATAAGAATTCAAGTAATTTTGCCCACAAAGAATCATGCTAGCTACTCACAATGAAGCTCAAATTATACTAAAGCATTTGCTGAGGCCACCAAGAGCTGTGTCATCATTTTGAATAGCCATGAAGAGTTCTATTGGATAATTCTCTGCAGATAGAAAGAGAAAAGAAATCTGTTGTTTCTTTTCCTGCTTGATTGCTATGGCATGGTTTTTAATGTAATAGCTATACAACAATCAAATTAATCCACAGACCTGCATGACAATTATTCATCCTTATTGTCCTCATACTTCACTGGCTGCAACTGTTCCATATAACATAGGGCATTATGTGCTTTTATGTGGGATATTTAAAATCTATCCTATACATGGGAGAATATATATCCCCCAACCTCCTAGTGTCTTATCAGATTCATTAATCTGATCTGGTCCCTATCTCTGTAGATGAGAATTTGTTGAAACTGCTCAATCTTTAGGAGATACTGTACCTTTTCTTGGACATATATGTAAAACAAATGTTTCCTTCCCAGGACATAATGAGGGAATCACTTTCCTCATAGATAGATTCTAAAACAATCTGGTTGGTGGACACAGGAGGGAATCCTGAGCCATGCTTGCCAAAGTAACTTCAGTATAATGTTGATGTATCCCAAAATCAAAACTACATCTAAAATTGCTTGCACCAGGAGAGAAAAGCAGTGGCTAATGCATCAACTCTATCATCGTTTTCTCTTGCTCTCAGAATAAGGCATGTGCCTTTTAATGTAGTGAAGGTTTGGAAACAGCCCTGGAAAGAAAGATGGTATGTTAATGAATTATAGAAACACCACTTCTCTAAGCGCTAGATGCCCATCAGTTTGGCATAGGATGCTCAGCTTGGCTGCAGATGAGCTTATATATTCCAAGTCACTGTCATTTGCACCAGTTCAGCCACTTGGTCACTTATATAAATATTGTCTGTTATATATACTGTATATATATATATATATATATTCCTTTGCTCCATGTTGCCTAAATAGCAGCAATGTTTCCAGGCTAGACTATCCCCCTCATTAAATAGCATCATAAAAATGGCAGGAGTACAAAAGATATCAAGAAGCAAAAAGGGCAAAGGAAGTCATCAGACTGGTGCAGTAGTTTAGGTGCTGAACTAAAAACCAGGAAACTATGAATTCTAGACCCCCCTTAGGCACAGTAGCCAACTGGATGACCTTGGGTCACCTGGTCATTCTCTCTTTCAACCCACATTATTGTGGTTAGGAAGATAGGAGGCAGGAACATTATATATAGAGTCTTGAGTTGCACAAAAGACAGGTTGTCCTCAATTTACAATAGTTAGCGACTGTTCGAAGTTACAAGGGCACTGAAAAACATGACTTATGGTCATTTTACAACCTTTGTAGCATCTCTATGAACATGTGATCAAAATTCAGATGCTTCATACTTATGACCATCGTTGCATCCCAAAGTCATGTGATCAGCTTTTGCAACCTTTTGTCAAGAAAAATAAATGGGGAAGCCAGATTCACTTAACAACCAGGTGACTAACTTATCAACTGCAGTGATTCACTTAACAAGTGTGGGAAGTAATGTCATAAAATGGGGCAAAACTCACTTAACAATTGTCTCACTTAACAACAGAAATTTGGGTCTCAGTTGTGATCATAAGTCGAGGACTACCTGTAAAGGTGGGGATATAAATGTAATAATAAATATCAATTAAAAAAATAAGAGAAATCACCAATATGGGGGTGCAACAGTAGAGAACATAAAAATAAAGAAACATAAAAATAATTTTAAATAAACAAACAAAAACCTAATCCACAGGATTCGTATTAATTTGCCCAGTTAAACAATTATCCTATGACTCAAACTTCCCCATAAGGCCTGGAAAGATGTACACTAACTCCAAGGGAAAGTGTTAAAAAGGATCTTATTTCTAAAGTGTGACTAGGAGATGTAGCATTTTATGTTTTCCACCGTATTAGCACTGCTTTGCAGTCAGAGGTATTAATCAGTGGAGGATATCAAATTGTAGAGGCACGGATGTCCCCTACAGGAGGTGGTTCTCTGGATACAGAGCACAGAAAAGAGAGAGACTAAAAGAAATAGATTATGGTTCCTATCCCCTAGACCAATGGTCACCAGCCGGTGGGCGAGGAACTACTGATGGTCCACAAGAAAATGTTGGTGGTCCACAGAGAAATGTCTCCCCCAAAGCAATTAATCCAGGCTGCAAGGGAACACAAGGCTGCACCACCCACATGGCCCGCCCACCTACTGGCCCTCACTCTTCGGTCAAGCACAAACATTACCTTGAATAGAGCCATGCAAGCTGGAACTGGAAAGTAAGACCAATGGCAGGGGAAGGAAATTTGCCCTGGGATGGCTTGCTGACATTGGTGGGAAAATCAGTTCCATATTCCAGAGCTGCAGTAGTCACAGGTTTGGCCCTTTGGTCATCCCGGAGCAGGTGCTCCTCCACCCGGATGCTCCAGCCTGCAATGGACTGGAGGAGCTGCTCTGGGATGATCAAAGGGCCAGTCCTGTGACTGTTACAGCTGTGGAATATGGGACTGGACCACGGTGGGGTTGGAGATCTCTGCCATAGGGAGTAGCACATGTAATGTGCAAATTTGCAGGTGGTCCAACGTGCAAAAAGCAGTGCAGCCCTCACCAGCCAGGACAAGGTAATGGTGCTGTTGCTGCAAGAGAGAGGCGGTGGCACAGGCGGACAGAAGCAGTGATGGAGATGGCTGGAAGGTATGGGACTGCCACGCTACTTGCATTTGTATGGCATCAGTGTTCCACCTTCACTTGAGGAGCCCGGCCGAAGTTTGCCGTGCTGCTCGCACTTCAGTGCTTTGAATCCCAGGGACAGGAGTTCGGCCAAGCTACCTGCAAAATCATCTCTTGAGGAACTCTCATGGAGAGAAGCAGCCGGAGTCACTCTCATCTCTCAAAAGCCCAGCTGAAGTTTCCCACACTGCTTCTGCGAGCAGGTAGCTTGGCCGAACTCCTGTTGGGTGCACTCAGTTCTGATCCTCAGCCTAGGCTGACATGGTTGGACCTGCTGGTAATTTGCACTACTGCCAGCACAGCTCTCAGCTTCATTGGAACAGTTAAGCCACCCACCACGTCAAGGCGGCACCCTGTGGGGGGTGGTTTCCTGACCGGCAAACAAACCCGGGGCATGGCGGTGAGAGCACCAAATCCTAACCACTAGACCACCAGGGATCGTAAGCCTGAAAAAGTGGTCGAAAATGAGCATGCAAAACTACTTCTGAATACAGACTAACAAAGTTTTGGAACACAATACCCCGGATATCACAATTGTGGAGAAGAAAAAAGTGTGGATTGTTGACATTGCCATACCTTGTAACAGCACAATCAATGAGAAACAACTTGAAAAAGTCACCAGATATCAGGACTTGAGAATCGAACTGCAGAGACTCTGGCATAAACCAGTGCAGATGGTTCCAATAGTACTTGGCACACTGGGTGCTGTGCCTAAAGACCTGGGCAAGGTTATCTCATTTGCTGTGTATACCGTCATTTTTGTGTAGTGTAAATAATCATCATCATCATCACAAATGCACTGTTTGATTCAAGACAATTACTGCCTTGGAAAAGAAAGTGTTTCTCAATCTATTAGTCGTCATTTTAAGACACCTATAACGCCTCCCCAATGGGGGAGTTCAAAATATGAATGTCCAGGATGAGAACGGTCTGTGAAGATTTTTAGTGTTCTAGAGAGGAGTCCGATCTTCGCAATCTCTTGCAAAGAAGAAAGAAAGCAACCAATGATTTTTTATGCTGTGTTTATAACTCTCTGGAGCATCCTCTTTTGCACCACAGAGCATCCAGCATACCACACACATACCCACAATATGCCAAAATGCTCTCGATGGTAGAATGGTAAAATGTAACCAGGAACTTCTCACCCAAACCACTCTTTTTCAGCAACCTCAGAATGAGTTGGATTCCAGAATTCAGGAGGTTTTTCTTAGGACAGCCAGCAGTCAAATGTCTTCAGGCTTAGCTAGGTTCAGGAACAGCCAGGCTGCAATTTCTAGCTGGAGCCCTAGAGGAAGGCAGTCTGATCCCCCTCTGAACAATCCTGCCAGCCTAGCATATAATTCTTAATGCTATGTTGTGTTTTCCCTGCTTGTTCTCCAAGCTCACAAAGCAGCCTTTGTTCAGGCTGCTGCAGCACTTCCTCTTGCTGGCTAATTGGAAACACTGCAGTCACTTTTCTTCCAGATTTTTTCTGTCCACTGGGCCTGGAGGAACATCTGTGCAGCAAAGGCAGCACAAGGACCTCTTCAGGAACAAACGAGCTAGCAGCTGTTGAAAGAATCTAGAGTGCTGGCTTCCAGAAGAACGCCAGCGGGAAGTTAGGCACGACTGTGGTTGGACCCAGAGGAAAAGGGTTTGTAGTTAGAATGTTTTGTCCAGGGAACCCAGGTTTTGATTGAGAGCAGCAGCTTTCTTGGATATTAGGTGGGAGCTTGTTCTGATTAGCTACTAAGCTTAACCGAAGCTTAGCTTCGGTTAAGGATACCAAGGACTGGTTATAATCGCTTCTGGATTCAATGCAGGTGATCTGACTCTACGCTAGAGCTGCGTCCTTGACCAATTTTTAATTGAAATGTGGCAGAACCAAACAGGTTTGGGTTTTCACACAATTCTGGGCATCAGCTGAGTCCATCCTGTGTCACTGGGGCATACCTCAGTCTCTAGATGCAGGGGTGTAAAACTGGCAGCCATGGGTCAGATGTGTCATGCACAGGCCAGGCCCACCCCAGTTCCATGAAGGGGGAAAACATCACAATACGTCATGTGATGGCAACGTAACACTGTGAATTTGACACCCATGCTCTACTTGGCAAGTTTATGACTTGTGGACTTTAACTCTCAGAATTCCTGAGCTAACATGACCAGAGGAGGAATTCTGGGAGTTGAACTCCACAAGTCTTAAAGCTGACAAGTTTGAAGACCTCTGCTCCAGAGGATACTCTTTCTCTCTTAAGTCAGAAAAATAAACCTCAGAATTGATTCAAGTCTAAGTTAGGCTCAGGGGTGGGATTCATTTTTTTTTACAACCGGTTCTATGGGCGTGGCTAAGTTGGTGAGCATGGCTTGATGGTCATGTTATTGGCTGGGCGTGGTCAACACAACATCACTCACATCAAGGCACGCATCCCCTCTCCTGGCCTCTCATGACTGTGGGGATGCAGCAACGGTCATTAGTGTGAAAATGGTCATAAGTCACTTTTTTCAGTGCCATTGTAACTTTGAATGGTCACTCCACACAAGCAAAGTACCAGCAAAGGAGGGAGAAAGACATTCCAGAGACATTCTTGAGACAGGAAGTCAGGTCCTGCCAAAAATGTAATAAGGGTTAACAGAAAGGCAGTTTCTGTAAGCAACACCAGAATGTTTCCTTCCTGTCTTCCTTACAGGATTAGGCCAGGAATTTCTTCTAACAACTGGTTCTCTTCACTGCTCAGAATGTTAACAACCAGTTCTAGAGAATAGGTGCTAACTGGTAGAATCCCACCCCTGGTTAGGCTTTTTAAAACAAACAAAACACGCTTTTCTCCCAGCTTTAAAAATATCTTCAAAACGTCCTGCAAGAGAAACAGTTCTATTTGCTTCCAGATGAAATGTTCATATTGCAACCCATTTGAGTGTTTTATCACTTGCACCTAATCATGGAATAAAATGTCCTGGAGACATGTTTTCCCTGCTATGCTCTGTGATGTAATCTCCTGCTATGACTAATATTGACTGAAGGAATCTTGAGCTGTTCTAATGTTAAAGCCGTGTTTTTCCCTTGAGCCATCAGCATCCAAGGAAAGCTACAGGGTTTCTTAGACTTTGTTAGAGAGGAAGTCAAGTGACTTGCAGCAGGTAGGAATCAGAGAAGAGCTTATGGACTGGTTTAAACAGAGGGGGGCGCATACACCCTCCTGGCTCATTACTTCTTCAGCTCTCTAAGCCAGCCTTTTGATCGTGTCTCTGTAGGTAGCTGAGGAATTGTTTTTATGGTTATTTTATTATTTTTGTTCACCTGTCAAGCAGGTAGGACTGCTTTTGTACAACCTATTTGTTCTTTGCAAGAAAATTGCATCTCTGCAACTGTGTTTATTTGCCTTGGTGTTATTGCCACAAACACCAGTCCTGTGATCAGAGCCCATCTGTGGCCTATAATTGTCCACTTCATTTTCAGTGGTAACAGTGGCACAGCAAGTGAAAGCATAACACTAGTTGTGCTGAGTCAAATCAGATCTGCCTAGTCCAGCATCCTCTCTCTATATCAGCCTTGGAATAATTATAAGTTCTGTTAGATGAAGAGGAACAGACTCTATTCTTTATGGACCTGATAGCCAGAGATTTTCTGCCTCAACTGGGTAATCCTGTTTTTAGGTGTCATATCCAGTAGCACCTGTGGTGGGATTCAATTTTTTTTTACTACCGGTTCTGTGGGTGTGGTTTGGTGGGCGTGGTGTGGCTTGGTGGATGTGTCTTGGTTGGAAGGATATTACAAACTCCCCATTCCCTCTCCACTCCACTAACCTGCTTTCCAGCTCCGTTCTCCTGTGCAGGGGAACAAAAGAAGACCCAGCCAATCAGCTGGGACTCAGGAGGCAGAGAATAGATAGGGGCGGGGCCAATCAGAGGTAGTATTTGTGGTTCTCCAAACTACTCAAAATTTCCACTATCGGTTCTCCAGAACTGGTCAGAACCTGCTGAATACCACCTCTGGAAATTGTCAAGATCATGTCATTCTTATGCAAGTATAATTTTAGTACCTTTTTTTTAGCTATTAGTATTTTTGTGGGGAAGTAAAACTGTCGGATCTGTATGTTACCTGCCTGCCTCCCAACAGCTGTTTGAGAAGCAAAACTTAAAAACACCCAAACTTTTTCCCATCATGGAAGTGGTAATGGAAATGGCTTTATTTCTTTAATGCCTAATGCCTTTATTGCCTAATGAGGACAAGTTTTGCACGCCTTGCAATATGTTGCTGTTGTTCTCATCTGCTCCTTTTATTTCCGTCAATAGTGGCCACGCTTGTTCCTACAATACACTATCCTCGTTTAATATCCTTATTTTGTTGGCTCCAACTAACTTCAAGCATTCTGCCTGCCGACTCCACTTCTTTCTGTCACTTTAACACTGGAGCAAAGAAGGGCAGGTCTCTTTTTAACATTGGAGTACCAGTGAATATGTGCTGCTTACAATGCACATGCATTGGCCTTATCCTCAATTGACCCTCCCGTTATTATCTCCCACTTATGTACTTGCTATGGAAACGGATGACAACTTTTGAAGAGCCCTGAGAGGTGTCCTTGCATTCCCTCCAAAGGGTGTGAGGCTGGCAGAAAATCTTTATTGGTTTTTCTCTGGTGCCCAGTCTATAACCAGTTGCCCATATTAAGCAGTTTCTGGTTTTGTTTCTGTATTGGGTTGCCTTGTACTACACTGACTCCTGCATATGTTAAATCAAAGTAGTCTCCCCACAATACCGTGCTCTAGAATGAATGTAACTGTTGCTGTCCTTCCAATATTTATTAGGAGTATCCCATGGTCAAGGAAACAAAGCTCTTTTTGGGAAACAGTCACTGATTTTGCAATGACTTTAATCATGGCAAATTTCAGCCGTATAAATTCACCATTTCTATTTCTTAACAGTCATCAGAGTCGCCTTGTTTAGAATGTCCTTTTTTCTAGTTTTTTTTTTTAAATTGGCTAAGCATGCTGTGTAAACACAAATATCATGCTTTAGCTTTATGTATGAAGGATTAATGCATTTTCGTTTATTACACTTTTCAAAACCCTGGCTTAGCATGGTGTTTGGGCACAGTAACAGATTCTAGCCTTGTATCAAATAACTCACTGGTATGTGATATATGCTAAGCAGAGGTTGGAGCCAAGCAGGCTGGCCAGGTTCTCTGCCCACCCCAACTTCAAACTCACTTGAAAGGGAATGTGTGTGTGTGTGTGTGTGTTCATTTGAGCATGAATGCACATTTTTTCCTCTTCTGGGAATCTAATAAAACAGAGTCTCAGATAATGTGAAAAGCTCTGTTCACATTCAGATTAACTCAGTTATCACCATCCTGTACCTCAGTGGCATATTTTTAGTCTCTTTCAATTTTTTAAAGTTCTTTTTATTTCAGAAGCAAAGAATAATCTTATTAACCTAGAGATATCTCTAAAGGATCTATTGGTTTTGTTGCCTTCCTGATTTGAAACTTTTATTTTCTTCCCCCTCTGTGCATATTGTTGGAATGTATAGAAAAGGTGCAATATAGATGGGAAGAAAAGAGGAAAGAAAAGGAAGAGGAAAAAAAAAGTGTGATTTTGAAATTAGTTTTTGACTAGCGCTTGTCTTGCCAAAGTACGAATAACATAAAACTAACTTCAGAAAAACATCTAAAAAGAAGAAATAGGAGAAGGAACATTTACTCTATCTACCTATATACTTATGCCCATGATGGGCATGGTGGATCAGTATTTTAAGACATATACAGACAAAACAGTGCTATATCCATGGAGACATGAAACCTCATATACAATTCCAAGTGCAGCTGACAATGGAAAGCAAGGAAAACAGTCGAAAAAGATTGATATATAGAAACAACTTATACTTGCTACGTAATGGAAGATCAGTGGAAGATTTAATTTCATCATTTTATTCTGGCTAAATGAATCTTGGGATCAGGAGTTTTTCCACTGACAATGTTTTAAATGCCCATTCTTTCCCCGTAGCAATTCCTCTTGTAGCATTAGCTGAGTTCTAAACATAGACATTTTTCACACAGCCCTGTAGGAAATGATGTGAAAACAAACCAGAATGTTCTAAACCTTAATATTTCCACAGAGAAGAAAGCTTACTATGTTCAATAAATTTATTTCTAGGCAAATATAAGATGCCATGCCACCAACCAAGTATTGCTCGATCATTCAGCCTTGCCCCCTGAGACCATTAAGTCCAAGCGCTGTGAAAATGTTCTGATAGTAAGAGAAGCTCTCTGATCTCCAGCAAATGTAGCATATAGATCTAATACACTAAGAAAAAAGGCATTCCAGAAAGGCTTAGGGGTAGGTAATTTTTTTTTCAACTGGTAAGAACATTTGGGTTCAGAGAGTAGGTCATGAGTATCAGTGGATGAACCCCTCTGTATCCAGAAATTTATCCTCTGTGATCCTGGGTGGGGTTGCACAACACGGTACATAACTTGGGGGCTATCTTGGACTCATAGCTTCTGCTTGACAAGCAAGTGGCAGCTGTGTCCAGGAGGCCTTTGCCCAACTTCATGTTGTATGCCAGTTATGCCCCTTTCTGGATACACAAATCCTCAGTCACTCATGCCCTGGTTATCTCCCAGTTGGACTATTTCAATGCACTCTACATGAGGCTACCCTTGAAAAGTATCCAGAAGCTTCAGCTCATGCAGAATGTGAACCAAAGAAGGGTACATATAACTTTTGCTGCATGAACTGCAGTGGGTGCCAGTTTCATTCTGGACCTTATTCAAGGTGTTGGTTATTGCCTATATGGCCTAGGAGGTGTTGGTTATTGCCTATATGGCATAGGACCAGGCTACCTACAGAACCGGCTTCATCCCATCCAATTGGCCCATCCCATTCATTCAGGCAGGGAAGACATGCTACAAACGCCATCAATCAATGAATTTTGACTGGCGAGGTCTAGATCTTACCTACAGAAGTGAGGAAAGCCCCCATCTTTTGGCCTTCTTTAAAGGAGTCAGAATTTGCTTGTGTAGCCTAGCATAAGAGACACAGAGGCTCACACAACCATAGGGCTGGCTGGCCACATAAAAATGCCCTCTGCCTATATTAACAACAGTTAATTTCCCATCTTGGAATTCTTTCCCTTCTGAAATTTTTATAATGTTGTTTTTATCATTTAAAATTTCTTAATTCTAAATCATTCCAATTTTCATGTTTATTGATGATAGTGTACTCTGCCCAAAACTCTTCTCCAGGGGAGTTGGGCAATTAAGACATATGAAGAATAAATAAAGTCACCCACCATTTGTATCATTTCAGGATTTCCATGGGCCAAATGGGAAGCCTGGAGCCATTCTTGGAAATAAATGTGATATCAGAGAAATCCACTTTGGACTTCAGTGTGACATTTATTCATTTATCATTAAAAAAAAATCAACTATTTAAAAATTCAGATGGTGCAGAATACTTGGCGGGCACTGACTTTAATGGGCACCATGATATCTACTCCTAGGCTAAAATTAGCATGCCTTATACATCCCAGGTTCATGCTTTGAAATCTTAGACAAAATCTTTTTTTCCTCCTTATTGCAATATGATTAGGAGTTTGGAAGTTCTGCATGGAGAGGAAGGGGTTATATTTATGTAGTGAATTATATAAACAAGAAGATCAAGGGGGAGTAGTCAAGTTCTCCATGCTTCTCTATCTCAGGAACCCTTCTTACATTCTTAGAATTCTACAAAAAGGTTAATCTCATTAGTCCCAAAGGAGTTACAACTCTCCGGAGTACAGTATTTCTAGCATGATCAGATAGATTGACTGAGTGCCTGGAGGAGGCCTGTCAAAAACTAAGGAAAGACCCCCATATAAACAACTCAGGACTGCGTTCAGGAAGCATCTCGGCTGTGATCCTAGAACATTTGTGACATCTCTGAATTTAAGGTTGTAAAAGTTATTCAGCTCCTGCAGGGGAAGATGGAGAAGGTGCACTAATCTGGAGAAACCACAGTTGAGGTTTGGAAGCATTCACATGCAGTGCTGCCTTCTGTGTTCTTAGATCTTCTGGATGTGTTTGCTTGTGTAGGCAGGGGAACCTTACCATTGCTATTCAAAAGTGCTGAAGGCACAATTCATGGAAAGCTGCTTTCAAAAGAAATCTTAAGCAGTAAGTTGACTGTTGAGAATAAGAACCCTCATCCCCCTCCCCATTTTTAAGTGAGGGGGCATGTGTTGGGGCAGTCAATGAAGGCTGTTAGAAAGGCAAATTCAGTCACATGCAAACTGCTTGGCCTTTCCATCCTACGTAGTCTGCCATCTCAAAGCACAGTCCATTGTGTCTGTAGGCCAGCAGAATCCTCCCCAGAAATTCCACAGGCCTTTCCCCAACCATCAATATGGGTTCTGTTGTGGCTCGCCCTGTTTCTTGTCTCCTAAAGCAGGACAAGAAAAAGGGCCCTTTGTCTGAGGCTTGAAAGGAATAGTCCAATCCCACAGTTGGCTTGCAATCCTAATGTCAACTATTTGTTGCCTTGGCATTTCACATAAATAAGCTCTTCCCCCTCCCCCACTTTCTTCCACCCCCCAAATATCTGAAAGCTTCTCCTTCGACTTGCTCCGCCCGAAAGCTTTCTTTAGCATAGGGGTCTTAGTACCAGGCAGAGAAGAGTCTGATCAAAGTAACAAAGCTATATTCCCTATCCAGGGAAACAGGCAACAGGGAAGTCAGAAGAGAACAGAAGAAAATAGCAGAGTTGGAAGACATCTTGCATTTCTTCTAGTCCAACCCCCTGCACAAGCAGGAGACCCTCTACATTCCAGACAAATTCTGTCCAATCTCTTCTTAAAAGCCTTCAGTGAGTTTAAAAGTCACTAAAATTAAGGTCAGAGTCACCCAACATTCCCGAACTTCTTGAACTTTTTCATAAATGGATGCTTTCTGCGGTAAAAGTGTTGGATTGGCTAACTCTTGTTTAGGAGTCAATCTCCTTAATCCCAAAGCAGATGTGCTTTCATAGATATATATGCACATAGAGACACCCTAGAAGAAATGGTTGTACTGTAGAGCAATTGAAGATTTTGGCGCTTGAAATGTCCCTCCTCTGTTTTGCAGGTGGCTTATGTGAGCCCTGGGAAAATCACCACCTGCTAATGCAGAATATTCTCCACATCTGGCAGTATCATGGCCCACTATAGTTCCTTTTCTGTACAAAGAGAACAGCTCCAGGTCCCAACATTAGAGCAACGGTTAGCTCATTCCTCCAAAATTAATAATATGATTATGATATAGACACGTCTTGTTCAAAGATGTCAGGAAAGTCAGTCAGGAAAACTAACAGGCCACTTACTTCAGCTTTGTGTCACCTCCAGAACAGTGGTGGGATTCAAAAAAATTTACTACTGGTTCTGTGGGCATGGCTTGGCGGATGTGGCTTGGTAGATGTGGCAGGGGAAGGATATTGTAAAATCTCCATTCCCACCCCACTCCAGGGAAGGATACTGCCAAATCCCATTCCTGACCCACCCCACTAACCTGCTTTCCATCTCCGTTCTCCTGTATAGGGGAACAAAAGAAGACCCAGCCAAACAGCTGCGACTCGGCAGGCAGAGAATAGATGGGGGCAGGGCCAGTCAGAGATGGTATTTGCCAGTTCTCCAAACTACTCAAAATTTCTGCTATCGATTTTCCAGATCTGGTCAGAACTTGCTGTGAGTGAGGATGAAAACCATATGCCAAAATAAATAAGGGACAAGGTTGGGGCCTTTCATTCTTTGAGTATGTGTTGAATGATGAGGGTAAAGAGCTAGCAATACTGTTTTTTTTTTTAAAGTAGGCACAGTCATGGTAGCTCTTCCAGATTTTTTTAAAGTGTCCATTTGCAAAAGGGTTTCTCCCCAGAATTACTTTTATCTGTCCTTCTTTGCTTTTACTACTAGTTCTACACATTATCTGGACATTTTGAATTGTAGACAGCCAATTTAATTTTATTTCTCTTTTCCCCAGCCCTTTCCACTATCATCCCATGCCCTGCACACAAACTATATTTAAACAGAACAAATGTTAAAATGGCCTGTCAGCTTCTTGTTGGAATTGTGTATAGTACCACAGTTTTAATATGTTATATCCACCCCCACTCACCCCTCTCCCCTTTCCTAACACATCAATTCTGTTTTGGCCTTATTTCTCCATGCTCATGTTGGCCCGACAGTGGGAAGCCATTGGACAAAAGCTTTTCAGTCAAAGGGGAATCTTTTCCAAGAGTTGTATCTGCCAAGTTTTGCTTCAAAGGATTTGTTCCCATTAAATGGCTTCCTGCCATGTGCTGTAAACTTAATCAGTCTAATGGACATAATACAAAAATAAATTGTTTCTTGATTGTAGTAACTATAAAGTAGAACAAGAAAGTTAGCCAAATGGTAGAGTTTATAGGTACAATGTTAAAGATGCGGTGATAGGATAGAGCTTTGTCCCATAAAACTGGAATTAATTTGTTTTAGGGTGCTTCTACCTAAGGCTTCTGAGCCAGTTTGAAAACAATCTGGATTTCTATGTCTCAGTGACATCAATAGTATTCAATGTAGAGATTATTTATTTTTGGCTCATCTGCACTGTATTAATCATGCCACAATGCTAGGAGACCTCCACAATGAGAAGCAGTTTTGCACAAGCTATGTCTGTAGCATAATCATATTATTGATTTTACAGGAATGAGCCAACGGCTACAAAGCTAGGGAATGTTGTTGTTTGCTATTTTTTGTTTTATGCTGTAGCTCCATTTTCCCATTGGATGGAATTCTTATCTGATTGTGTTCCTTATGGCAGAATTGCCTTTAATTTTTATTTTTTGGGGGGGAGGGGAGGGATTTGGGATAAAACACTATGTCACTGTTAATGCACTTTATATTTTCACTGGAGTACGCTAATAGCTTTGAAAAGGGTATGCCACAGCCACTGTGAAAATATCTGCTTCAACCAGAAAGCCAGGTGGGAATGCAGAAGAAAGGCAAGGTTGCCCCACCTTACCTTACACCCAGTGTAAGAGAAGGGAGAGGTAAACTTAAGGCTTTCAAGATTATATTATAGCACTGTGTAACAATGAAGTAGATTCCAGGAACTCTTGTGCTATCTCAAAGAGTTGAGGGGGCAACTGTGTCAACGACAGCTGCATGGATTAAAACATTCAAATTATAGAGCTACTACTACAATCCCATTTTCTAAAGAACCCCAGTGTAAAAGGAATAATGGTGACCTGTAAATTGCTTTCAATCTTTTCCTTACTAAACTATTCCTTTACAGTTGATACATTTTGAGCATCTTCAATAAGAATGAAATTTGCCAAAAGAGCTAGATAACATATCAGTCCTTGTGATGATGTTGATACTATCCATTCAGTCATGTCTGACTCTTGGCAATTCCATGGGACAGGACTCTCCACATCTTTCAATTTTGCACTACTTCTTTGAGTTGTTTTATGCTGTCCTATGCTGTGGCTGGTATGAGCTTAGAGGGTATCCACCGTGTTTTTTGGCAGCTTGATTTACTTTTACCGCTAACTTCCAAACATAATTTCTTCCTCCAGTGAACTCCTCCACACTGACATGGCAAAAATAAAGACCAGCATAGGAGTTAGATAATTTCTTGAATCCTTCTACAGCTTCTCTTTCCCCTTAACCTTTTTCTAGAGAGGCTCTTGGTTTTAGAATTAGCACATTTAATTTTTTTATCTTGTTTCTGGCCTGTGTCTTTTAGCCTTTCCCTGTGAAACTCATCAAACAGTTTCCAGGCTTCTCTTTTGCAGCTTAAAAAGCCAGAGCTTGAGGGATGGTTTTTATGAATGATTCTGTGCTGCATCTTGCTTTGCTTTGGCCAAACTATTGGGTGGGGTCGGAGAAGAGAAGTAAGATCAATTTCATATTACAGTTAATTAGTACAACAAATTAACTCCTGGAGAACAGAAATGAAGTTCAAGATTTGTAATGCCTATTGGGAAAAAAAAAATCCCCAGAAACATATATAGGGATGTGAATACCTTTGAATAATCCCACAAATAAATCGTTTCACTGGGGAAAAATGAATTTTATAAGTGTGGGAAATAACATCAAAGAAAAATATCTAAAGCTTTTCCATGCAGCAATCTTAAGCTCTTGGACTCCCATGTATAAACCAGCTGGAAATGAAATCAGCTGAAAAAATACTTTCCCAGGTTTCAATTTTTCTCTTTGTTTTGTATGCAGTGACAGCCTGATATCATGCCTGGACTTTGGTGAATTTACCTGGACTGACAAAAACAAAACAGTTACATTTTTACAATTTGTCCTGAACTTTTGCTAGAAGAGGAAAGTGATACAATTGTCAATTTTACCTGATTTTTTTTAAAGCAGGTTGATCCTTTTACTATGCTATCACTCAGATCTTTCCTTTCCTGTTAAAAAGTCCATTTTTTTTTCATTATTCCATTGATGTATATATCTTATGTGTTTATAAATAAAATGGCCATGAAGGGTAGTAACGGGTGATTGAAGCAGCACCTCAACCTTGGCAACCTTAAGATGTGTGAACTTCACACACTGGAGGGGAATTCTGGGAGTTGAAGTCCACATATCTTAAATGTGCTAAGGTTGGGAAACATGGACTGAAGGGAACGGGTATTCCTGTCACAGTGCATCATAGTCAGTTGGAGTGGCTAATGTATGCCAGATCCTGAAGATGAAACTCAAATTCTTTGGCCACCTAATGAGAAGGAAGGACTAAAATTCCATCAGAGGAAGAAATTATCAAGAAAATATTGGATTGTGCTGAAATGAGTAAATTGACATTTGAAATTAGAGAACAAGAAGATAAACAATTTTATGAAGTTTGGGATCTTTTTTATCAATGGTTAGATAATAAAACACAATAATAGAATATTTAGATTTAGGATATAATTTTTTTTTGATATTATTTTTATAAAACTTTATTAAGATAGATTTGGTATGATCTTAAGATTCGTTGCAAAATAAATTAAGTAAATTATAGTTATCTCGTTAAAGTATGAATTAATAAAATTATAGTTAAATGATTTCTTAGTAATGATACTAGGTTATACAATTGTTGATTGATAATATGAGTTATTATGTAATATAATTATATTAGCGTTTAGGAAATGGATGCACACAAAAAAAGTGGTAAACCAACTGATACACTGTTTGTAAATTTATGAAGAAGGATGATGTTTTTATGTTTTATGTTGTATGTTTTATGTTGTTTTGTCTGTTGTTAAAATAAAAAACTTTTTTTAAAAAAAGAGAAGGAAGGACTCACCAGAGAAGAGCCTAATGCTGGGAATGGTTAAGGGCAAAAGAAGAAGGGGATAGCAACAGGGGTGGGATTCAACCGGTGTTACTACCGGTTCATGACTACGTTTTGCATGCATGTGTAAAAAACCTTAAGCTGTGCCACCCAGACAGCTGAAAAGTGCTGCACACGAGCGCGCAGTGTTTGAAAAGCCATTTTTTTTCCTGCTTTTTAAAACTCAGCTAAACTTCTCAAAGCAACTGAGGTTGAAAAAGCAGGAAATAAAGGACACATAAGTGCCTGGGTGGGCGGATGGGCCAAACAGCAGCAAACACAGAACCGGTTCAGTGTCTGCTGCTCTTCAGAGCTACCAGCTCTATAGAGCTGGGCAGAACCGGTAGCATCCCTCCTCTGGATAGCAGAGGATGAGGTGGCTGGATGGAATCACTGAAGCAGTCAGTGTGACCTTAAATGGACTCCATGGGATGGTAGAGGACAGGAAGGCATGGAGGAATGTTGTCCATGGGGTCACGGTGGGTCGGACACGACTTTGCAACACAACACAACAATGTATGCCTATATCACTTCAGCCAGTTTGAGTAGAAAACACTACCTTGCTTCATGATTTTGGTTCTTCCTGGCATTGGAAATAGCTGTGCAACATATTGTCATGTTGTCAGTTTTATTACTGTGGAAGGTTTTCAAACATACATGGCTAGTGTTATACATACATGGCTAATGTATGTATGTTTCAAACATACATGACTAGTGTTATACTACTCCCCTACACCAACAGAGTCCAGTTCTGTCCACCAACCAGATTGAAGCAGAGCTCATGGTAATTAAACACCTTGTTACTAATTAAAAACATTTGACCTTCCTCTCCTGTCTGCCTCTACATTTTAACACACTCATGTGAAGCACTTTTTCTATGTACAGAGTTCATTTTATTGTGCGGTTCGAACTATGTCTAGACAGATATTCAGTGGGACTTCCTCATAAACATACATGTCTGGAGTCCAAGACGTTAGTACTGGAATATTTTTCATGATGGTGTCTATTGATAACAGTTCAATGGTTGAATGCTTTATTATTTATGACAGAGCCAGATGAGGAAGTGTCCTTCAGATATTCATTTGTTGAATTATATATACATATATACAATAATATATAGACAGTTTTCACAAATAATAATACATAATAAAGTTTTCACTAATAATTCAACTATCAATAACATGAGGAAATCAATAGTTACTATAATTTCCCAAAGTCTTTTTGCTATTTTTTAAAATGTTATCTCTGTAAATTCTCTCTGCCACATATGTTTTCATTTCAAGGTTTTATATTGACCAATGGTATTTTCTTTTTATTATGCCAAATGTCTTCACCCTTGTGACCTCTAGATGTGTTTGGACTATGTGTCTACACTTGAAGTCAGCCTGATTTGGTGAAACTGCCGTAGTATTTGGGGCATCTGATTTGTGAACAGATAAATCTTTTTTATGGTAGCCTCCTTAGGAGAAGACCCACCATGTTTATAATTCATAATATGCCTCTGATTCAGAAGGTTTGCTTAGCTTTGCAGCAAAAAAATGGTTTCTTCTGATTTGTAGGAAACAGGTTATTCTCTGGAGGTGGAGCAATTTGGGTTTGAAATGCTTCTCCTAAAATGTTCTTTTTCTTTTGGGTTCCAGATCGGTCTTTGAAATCAGGGAATATTGGTATCCCATCCCATCTCATCCATGTGTGCCACTGGCCAGCCTACACCACTTACACGTCACCCATGGTTAAGAATTTTATTGAACAAGACAAATCAAGAACTGCCACGTTGCTGAAAGCATCTCATTTGAGCAGTCTAGCACAGCACCGCGGGAAGACCAGCCAAGACTTGCAAAGGAAATCTAGCCCTGGTTCTCAGGAATCAGAGGCAGCTCAACCAGGTCCAGAAGAGTCCCAACTTACTGCCACTGTTAGCTTCTGTTGGGCTCAAAAGGATTCCCTAGGCCATCGTGGTGGCCTGGGAGGGCAAAGCAGCTTTTTGCCTAAAAGTAATTTGGTCATTTTTGCCAAGAAAAGAAACCCTTTACGTGTGCTGCCAATGAAGCTGCCAGATATTTCCCAAAGGGGAAAGAACAAAGAGTCATGCTGCACTAAAATTTCTTAGCAACTAATATTTATTTTGAGAGCATTTTTTTAAGAAACTGGATAAAGGATATATGCTGGCAACATTAAGGAGTCTGACACGCAAAAAAGTATACTGTATTGATGAAAATTCAACACTGCCCAATAAGACGGTGAGTCAACCATTTAAACCTGATCATCGCAGGCCCTGGTACAGTTACAAAAACTGTGGATGTGCTTTAGTTATATCTACACAAGCCTATGGACCCTGGAAGCCATACTACACATTCAGATTATATTAATGACAGATCAATCCTTTTTTTTTTTTCATTATCCCCTCTCTGCTTTTGAGAGAATGGCTTGCCTGTTCTGGGCAAATATGCACATGATGGAAGGGACAACACCTGCCTTATCACACTGAATTCATTACTTTTCTAGATACATGAATGAACATTAAACAGCATCATGACAGTTGTGCATTTACTAAAAAGAAAGGGACAATGTGGAATAGACTGTCTGGTGCACTGCTGTATATAAATGTCCTATAAAAGCTCCTCCTGAACTCCTCTTTGTTGCCAAAAGGAGCACCGAACTGAAATTCCATAGGGAGTGAACCTGATATAGCCAACGCAGGACAGATAAACTGTGCAAGCTGATATAGTTGGGCACAAGGAAAACCACCCAAAATCAGACTAAACATTTTACCTTGAGTTCCACAGCCAGATGACACTTTCAGTTTGGTGTTAGGGAAATGGGAATTTCCTAAACACAGATTCTTTCTAGTTTATTGGACTGCACAACCATCATACCACTGCCATTATTCATTTAGTATTTGTATGTAAGATACCTAGCTCTCCTTTTGGGACAGATGAAAAGTTAGTGTACATGTTGCTTCTTCTTATTTTTTTTTCCCTACTGGGAAGTGGGTTGGACTAAGAGAGGCTGGCCTAAAGTTTTCGTGTTTTAATGAGCTTTCATTTTAAAGATAGATGAGAATAGAGTGCTCTTAATCCAATATCATTGGAGGACACAATATTGTCTACACCTAACTTATCACACAGCATAAATATTTATTTCTTATTTGCTTTGTTAGTTTTTCTTTGTTACCTATACTATATGATTAAAAAAGTGTGAGAATGCTAAGGTCCCATTCTGTAGATCTACTTGTTGCTAATCTGACATCTTCCAGGGGTTTTATATGATAACTCCCATCATACCCAGAAATGTCCATATTGATTTGGGAGTGTGACAGCTGTAGTCCTAGAGACACTATTCCAGTTTTTAAAATAAAAACTGCAAAATGATTATAGTAATAAAATATCTCTCAGTAGTTTATAACATAGATAAAATAAGGCACCTCCTGTCTGATTTGTACCTGGTTTGTTATGAATATCCATAACAGGGACTTTTTTAGGAGAGTGCCATGTAGAATTTTCTGAGAGGTTTAAATGGGTTTAACTTATCAATGTATACATAGGTTTTCAAAACGTTCTGGATGAAGTTCCTCATTATGGAAAAAGTAAATTTAACCATCGTGCATTGCTAGCTGGTTAAAAATCAGAAAGACAACAGTAGAAGTAAATAAGCAACTTTTGTAGTGGTGGGAAGTAGGAAAGGTGCATCTTAAAGGATTTGGTTTGGGACCAATACTTTTTAACTTGTTCATAAATGACTCTTGACTAAGTGATGAACAGTGAGCTTGCCAGGTTTTGGGGATAATTTTCACAAAGTGATCATTGTGAAAAGATTTACAATAATTACTTTAAACTGGGTAAATAGGTATCCACATGTCATCTCAGTATTTTTGAAATTACCTAGAAAAAGATCTTATGGATCTTCAAAGAAAATGTCATGTCAGAGTGCTGTGTCTATGAAAAAGTTATATTTCCTGTTGGGGAACTTTAGGAAATGGAAAAAAAGTTTGTAATATCCTTAGACAAATTTATGGTATAGCTGCATCCAGAGTACAGTATGATACATGATGTAAAAAAGGGGACACAATTTTTTTTTCTTTCCTCCCTTAAAACTCTAGGACCAAGGGGGCATCCACTGAAGCTCAGAAAAATAGTTCATGCAGTGCCCAATAGACTTCTTTACCTCGATGTAGTAAGGGCCAGTAACTTGAATGACATTGAAATTCATGCAGGACAGGTCCCTTAAGTGCAATTAGTTACTTCACAATTGGAAGTATTCCAAATACTAATTGCTGAAGAATAATGATGGGAATGGAGTATCTTCCTAATTCCAGCTTGAGAGCACTAATAATACATATATGGTGATAATCTAATTACCTGTAATTATGTTCAGAAGCCTATTGTACATCATCCTCATAACTCAAATAAAAGGAGAGTTCCTTCAAATTTTTGTCTTATAGAATTTTGGAAGAAAAATGTATTACATTTTGAAGGATGAAAAAGTCAGTCTGTTTTTTCAATTGTTCGTTATACCTTTTTGCCACTATGATTTTCTGGAAATGTAAGTATTTAAACTATCTGTCTGTTCTGTCTATCTCTGTCTCTCTCTCTCTCTATCTCTATCTCATCTATCATCATTTTTCAGAAGAACATTCATTGACTAATGGTGTTCCCTGCACATTCTCAGTATTTTCTGTTTGCAAGATGTGAAGATGGGCACAATCTATCACCAAGCTGCTTTGGAAGCCTTGAGAAATAGAAAGACCAGCTGTGCAAAAGTGCCTTTATTCAGCTAGACTAGCTGCAAAGTGAAAACCTCCTAATAAATAGCAACAACTATAACTAAATCAGGGCCAATAACTTGGAAAACCTGCTAAATTTAGAGTTTAGCAAATTATTTTCTGGCCAGACTCCTGTCTCCTTAATGACTCCATGGGAAGCTGAAGAAATTCAGTAGGTGAAACATTTCAGTTGGCTTCATCTGCATGCCAGGAACATTTTCTAAACCCAGGTTATAGAAAATAAAGAAACCCTCAGATTCCTTTTTCCAAAATGACAGAATCGAATAGGCAGGAATATCCCTGAACTAGTGGCAGTTACATTTAAAAATAAAACGTGGAAAGCAATGTGAAGACTTTTTTATTTGAATCTGGAGGAGCTCTGTTTGCTGTAGAAGTTTTATCTCTAAGGAAGATTCCTTTGTGCACAACTACACGGTGTTTTATTTTTAGTTATTCAAAAGTATAGTTGGTCAAAAGTATATATGAGCTGTTCAGGATTTATTTTTATTTCTATCCATATGTATCCTACATCACAAAGTCAAAGTGGCATCCATCCACCCCACCCCACAGAGTTGCTATTGTGGGGAAAATAAGAAGAAAAAATATTAAGTATATTCACCACCTTAAGTTACTTATCAAGTAATAAAGATGGGGTTCAAAAAAATCTAATAAAAATAACATAGGATCTTCATATGAACTAGTTTAATCAAATCATTCCAATGATCAGATTTTCATAGCATGAATTATGGTTGTATATCAATCTTAACGTTACTGATTACTGATTATTATTACTGATAGATGCAACAATCTCAGATACATTCGGACTTGGGTAATATTCAGTGGTATCATTTTACTGACAAGCTGTATCTACTGATGGATTTGGAAGGGTGGGGGGGACATGCTGGGAATTCCTTGGATAAAAATGACAGGTGGCTGGAGGTCAGCGTTCACTTTGAAGTACTTCCAAACACTTTTTGAAAGGTTTTTTTTTTTAAAAAAATATCACAGATCTTTAGGATATTTCACAAAAACAGGAAAAGGTAACCATGACATTCTGGGCCTCAAAACCAGTGTCTCCTACAGCTTGGCTACGTGTCAGAGCTCCAAGTCTGAAATGCAGGTCAGCCACAATATTTACTGGAGAACTTTTGATGTTCCCCAACTAACTGGCCTTACAATCATGAAAAAGGGTTTAAGATACACATGTGAGATTCTAGCATCAATTAATGTCTATGCACACAAGGCATGATTGATGCCATTAGATCTAGGTGCACAGGGGACTTTGGCTGGGCTGTCACTCATTAAAAAGCACAAACTTTATCAAGATGTACTGTTAGCAAGCATGGACTCACAGACTTACTGTAGGTACTTGTGTAGAACAGCATGGAGTATAAGAAGTAATAACTGATGGAAGAAAGCTGCAGGGTGCAGGGCAGCTACTCTCAGTCAGTAGAAATTAGGATAAACACGTTTCCTGAAAAATTAATCCTCCCTCAATCTCTTATAAATAAATAAATTTGCAAGCTGTCCCAACTGAAAAGCTAAGCTCTGTAGAAGCATAATGCAAAAATTCTATTTTTTTCCCCTGGTGGTGCATAGGAACACAAATGAAAGTCATCATTTGGATATTTATTTCCTCTTTCCCTGGGTTAGTTTTGTCTTTTTAGTCTTAGCAACCCCTCAGAAATATTCTCTGGAAAATGTGAATGACAACAAATATTATAAATTTCTTGGAACTTAATTCCTAAGACCAAATAGGTAAATAGGGCATTTCTGAAATTCTCATTGTTTGAGGAAACAAGCTAGTATAATATTACTAATATCTCACAATTGATTTTGATGAATATTTATATCTGGGTGTCAAACTCACATCATCACATGACATATTGGGACTTTCCCCCCTTCGTTTAACTGGGTGTGGGGTGACCAGTGCATAATGCATCCAGCCAGGAGTCGGAAGTTTGACAGCCCTGATTTATATCAAGCCTCAGCCAAAAGTTGTCATCTTGGTGGTGATGGACCCCTGGCTGAGTATTTTTTTTCTAGATTCAAACTAGGTCCATCAGTTGAAAATCTGCCTGTAAGCTACTTCTAAGGTACCACCCCCCGCCCCAAAGTCCCAATACATAGAACTAGAAATGTTAACATTTCTAGTTTTGCTGGCCAGCAATTTGAGCATCCTGTTCCTATCTTACTTTACAATAGATAAATGGGCAATTTGCAATGAGTAAATATATAATAACTCTATTAAAGTCAGTTAATCTATTATACAAGTCTGACAAAAAGATACTATACAGAAAATAGTATGTGTTTAAACAAAAGCTTCAGTCAAAAAATTTTCAAAGAATCATAGCAGGTGATATGTTTCTTAGATAGCTGACATAAAACGTTAAGAGAAAATGAATGAATAACTTAACTGTAAATATTAAGAAACCATTATGGAAGTTTCTTATATATCTCATGTATTCTTACATGTTCCACTAGCTTGATTAAGATAATTCTAGTAGAATAGTGTTTAAAAAGGCAATTTAGAATGTAATAACAACATTAGGACAGAATCAATTTGAGATGAGGACTGATATCTCAAAAAGCCTGAATTGGGTCAGATTTTAAAAGAATAGTATCCTTCAAGTCTAATGTAACTCATGATGACTTATTGCACATATCCATTATCCATTATTGCAATAATATGGAAAGGATTTGTGTTGCCTTCTTCTGGATTTTTTCCAGTCTCGTCTAAGACATGATGTTGGTTTCCTACTCTGTTACTGATCCAAACCTGCTTAGCTTTCTCAGTTCAACAGATGGTTAGGTATTTCACAGCAATTCCAGTTGACTGTGGGGTTTTTTTAAATGTGTTGCCCCAGGTCAATTTTTGATTCCTGATGGCTGCCTGGACTAATCCCTGTAGTTTTGTTAGCAAGTAGTAGTAGTTTTCAGAAATGGTTTGCCATTGCCTCCTGTCTAGGGTTAAGAGAGTGTAACATATCCAAAGTCACCCAGCTGGCTTTGTGCTAAGACAGAACTAGAATTCACAATCTCCTGGTTTCTAGACTGATTGTCCAGCCACTATACCAAACTGGCTTTTGTTATCTGATTGTGAATTACCAGTTGGTTATTGTGGTAAACATACATTTGCACTAAGACAATGGGGGGGGGGCAGGAAACAAAGAAAACACCTGATGTGTGGAACTGTGCTTGGATTACTAAGTTTTTATTTCCTTGCAACATTTTATTTTTTTCAGTTGCTTGTTTGACTCAGAAATGTGAGCTCAAAAAAAAAGGGGGGGATGCAAGGAGCTGGAATCATAATTGTGCAGATCTGACTTTTGTAGAAAAAATATTGACCTGTTGCTGGTTGATAGAAAAAAGAATATCTATTGCACACCACCTCTGAGTAACTGCAGATAGAATTCAAACAGAGCTGACAATTGTTTAGGATTGTAATTCCCTAACAGGCTTTGACCAGCTCAGGAGGCAAGCCTTGCCTTGTTTGGATGATATTCATATGATATTGCTTTTCAAGACACAGCTAAAAAGGGCTGGCTCCCCCTCTCTCCCTCCCTCTGCTCTGTTTACTATAGTTGCTGTCCCTGATCCATTTAGAGGATCCCGTGTAGTGGCAAAGATGGAACGACAAGACTGTTTTGGTCAAAAGATGCATGTCGGCCTGAGGTCAGAACACCACACACCCAAATAAAGGAAGATGCCTCTGCCAGGACTTAGTTGATTGCCTGAATGTCAAGGCTTCCATAACAGCAGATGGAGTGGCATGGAAGAGATTTGCGGGGGCGGGGGAGTTGGGGAGAGAGAGAGAAGAGAAAGGCGGCAAGATAGCTGGCGTGCCTCAGCCACTTGAAAGGGGGAGGGGGATAAAGAGATTGGAAGTTATATAGGCTGGGTTGTCCTCCAACAGAACTCTGTCCTCTGGCTGCTGGAATTTGGGATCGGCAGTATCCCACAGTGCAAGCAAAGAGAGACAAGCTGCATAGAGCCAGGGATGTGCCTGGGAACTCCGGAAAACAATAGCAGTATCCGGCTTGAGGGCAGCTTCTGAAAATTAAGTGGTGCGGTGGAATTTTGCAGAATGTGCAAGAGACAGAAACAGAGAGAGAGAGAGGGAGGGAGAGAATGGATCTCACAATTTCTCATGCTTCTCTTGCCAGACTGGTATTCTGCATCTTCCACCAAGTGTTTGGCTTCACTTTGGTTTCTCCTTCTAGAACAGAGGTGGTATTCAGCAGGTTCTGACCAGTTCTGGAGAACCAGTAGCAGAATTTTTGAGCAGTTCAGAGAACTGGTAGTGGACATTTTGAGTAGTTCAGAATACCACCTCTGACTGGCCTTGCCCCCATCTATTCTCTGCCTCCTGAATCCCAGCTGATCAGCTGGGTCTTCTTTGTTGCCTTACACAGGAGAATGGAGTGAAAAAGCAGGTTAGTGGGGTGAGGAGGGAATGGGTATTTTGCAGTATCCTTCCCCTGGAGTGGGGTGGAAATGGGGATTTTAACAGATAACACATAATCAGAGTTGGAAGGTACCTTATAGGTCATCTAGTCCAACCCCCCGCCCAAGCAGGAGACCCTACACCATTTCTGACAAATGGAAGTCCGATCTCTTCTTGAAAGTCTCAAGTGATGACGCTCCCACAATTTCCGAGGGCAAGCTGTTCCACTGGTTGATTGTTCTGTCAGAAAGTCTCTCCTTATTTCCAGGTTAAATCTCTCCCTGTTCAGTTTCCATCCATTATTCCTTGTCTGGCCTTCAGGTGCTTTAGAAGATAGCTTGACCCCTTCCTCTCTGTGGCAGCCCCTCAAATATTAGAACACTACTGTCATGTCTCCCCTGGTCCTTCTCTTCACTAGACTAGCCATGCCCAGTTCCTGTAACCGTTCTTCATTTTCCAGTAACCTTCCCCTGCCATGCCCACCAAGCCATGCCACACCCACCAAGCCATGCCTCACCCACAGAACTGGTAGTAAATTTTTTTGAATCCCACCATTGTTCTAGAAGCAACTGTGCCAACTGTGAATTTTATATAACTGTCCAGAAAAGGCTCTGAAGGCATGCTTAGGAGCACCTTGGTATAGTACAGGTAGTTCTGGACTTACAACCATTTGTCTAGTAACTGTTTGAAGTTACAATGGCATTGAAAAAAGTGACTCATGACCATTTTTCACACTCACGGCCATTGCACCATCTCCGTGGTCACCTGGATCAAAATGTGGGCACTTGGCAACTGGCATGTATTTATGATAGTTGCATTGTCCCAGGGTCATGTGATCAACTTTTGCAACCTTCTGAAAAGCAAAGTTCATGGGGAAACCAGATTCACTTAACAACGATGTTACTAACTTAACAGCTGCACTGATCTGCTTAACCACCGCGACAAGAAAAATAGCAAAACAGGCAAAAAGAAAAATCACTTAACGACTGCTTCACCCAGAAGAAGAAATGTTGGGCTCAGCTGCGGTTGTAAATCGTGGACTACTTGTAGTCTGCAGAAATCCAGGAGAACTTTCCGTTTTGGGCTGTCAATGGCTTTTTGAGCATAAGGCAAGTCTCTGCCAGTTCTTTGCCCTTTCCTTTGCCTTTAGGAAGGTGGTTAAAGGTAAAGAACAAGACACATCTCCTTGGCCCCATTCCCTTCACAGATCACACTGCTTGTAAACATAGTGCTTCAGATATTATTAAAATCTACAACTGGAGGAGTTTACGGCCAAGTGTTGGGACTGCGCCAGGGTGAGAAGAAAGGTATGCATTAAGGGAGAGAGAAGAATCACGAAACCTGCTGATGAGAAAGCCATGACAGGAGAGTGGAGGGTAAGAAATATGGATTTATTTATTTTTTACCAAGGGAAATTTAAATAGTGTTAACATTCCCCACACTTCTCAAAATAGTGAGAAGTCTTGAGGCAGTGTTTAAAGAGATTTTTGTAGAAACATTGCATGCTTTGTAATGTTTATTTATTAAAAATTTACATGAACCAGGCAGTGGTGGGATTCAATTTTTTTCAACTCCCAATTCTGTGGATGTGGCTTGGTAAGTGTCATGTGGCTTGGTAGGCGTGGCTTGGTGGGCGTGGCAAGGGAAGGATACTGTAAAATCCCCATTCTCTCCCAACCCCACTAACCTGCTTTCCAGCTCTGTTCTCCTGTGTAGGGCAACAAAAGAACACCCAGACAATCAGCTGGGACTCGGGAGGCAGAGAATAGATGGGGATAGGGCCAGTCAGAAATGGTATTTGCTGGTTCTCCGACCCACTCAAAATTTCTGCTACCGATTCTCCAGAACTGGCCAAAACCTGCTGATTACCATCTCTGGAACCACAGTGCAATTCTACTGACTTGCCATCTGGGTTTGAAGCTGGGTTCTGTGACATTTTGCTTTCCCTAATAGAGAAGCATATATGGAAAACTTTATCTCCTCCTATTAGCATCCATTGAAGAAATACGGGCAGACCACTAGTAAGCAAGTAGTAATCCAGCAGTTTAACAACAACAACAAAAAGCCTCCTCCCTTTCATCCCAGAGGATTATCCTGTACTTAAGGAGGAATGGAGATTCAGATACCAACTCTTACACAAAGGTAGCAAACACAGGAGAATCCTTGCGTGTCCATTTCTATTCAAAAAAGGGTTTGCTGGTTCAAATGTCATACTACTCAGATTGTAAATGCCACGTTTGTATCAAATGCTGCAAGACAAAAAAACAAAACCAAAATGGTGGTCAGTTCAATCAGCCAAAATTCATACTTATCTCTTAAGCAAAGGGAATGGAATGCCAAGCCAATTGGGCTTCGGCTGCCATGCAAATAATTCCACCCTCAGGGTTGGAAACCTAGGTTGGATTTTAGCAACCTCAGGAGATAGATGGCATACCGACAACCCACATTTAGCTAATCCAACAGCTAAAAACAGGCCAGAAGCCCAGCCAATGAATAAATATGTTCTAGACTGGATGCTATTGCATCCTACACTCTCCCCCATAAAGTATTGCATGGGCACCTTGGCACATAGTGATTCTGCCCTGCACAGCAATCAAGCAGAACTGCCAGTTTTTCTGATTGTGATAGAATTGAAAATGTTAAAAAGTGAAATAAGTGTAAGTAGATTTTTGTATAGAATTATGCCCTGCAGTTACACAAAGCACATTTGTGGGCTTAACTTTCTTAGGTACAGACAATAGTCTGGAATTATGATGACCTCACAAAGGCTGATATCACAGAACCTTGCACCAACCACCACCCCTGTGGCCACATGATAGTGATCTGGGTGCTTGGCAACCTGTTAATACTTGTGAGTAGTTGCCAAGTGCCCTGAGATCATGCAATTGCCATTTGCAATCTTCTCTGTTGGCTTTCCCAGAAAATCAATAGAAAAGTTGTCAGGGAAAGTTGCAAACTGTGGTTGCTTACCCAGAGGATTCTTTTTTGTTGTTGGGAGCTGACTGAAAGAGCTGCCTGCAGAGGAGAGCTGAACTCCTTTAACAGCGTACAGAAACAGACAGTGGTTGGGATTAAAATATTTTTACTGCCGGCTCTGTGGCCGTGGCTTGGTGGGCATGGCAGGGGAAGGATAATGTAAAATCTCCAGTCAGAGCTGGCATTTGCCAGGGTTCTCCAAACTACTCAAAAATTTCCGCTACCGGTTCTCTAGAACGGGTGAGAACCTGCTGAATACCCACCTCAGGAAACAGAGCTGAAATCCTGAAGATTGCAGTTCTTTCCTGTACCAGCTGATCAATCAATCAATCAGAACAGAGTTGGAAGGAACCTTGGAGGTCTTCTAGTCCAACCTGCTGCTCAAGCAGGAGACCCTATACGATTTGAGTCAAGGGGGCAGTCCAGTCTCTTCTTAAAAACCTCCAGTGATGGAGCAACCACACTTTCTGAAGGCTGAAGCTGAAGGAGTTCCCTTCTGGGCATAGAGGGGAGCTGAACTCCTTTGGCAAGGTGCATAAATGCAGCTGAAATCCTGATGATTTCAATTTCGTTCCTGCATCCTGCTAAAGGAAGTCCTTTCTGTGCACAGGGTGGGGGGAGGAGGGGAGGAGGGGGGAGGAGATAAACTCCGTTGGCAGGCAGCTTTTTCAATCAACCTCCAGAGACAAGAGGCAGCCACAATCCAAGCAGAAAGTGGAGAGGCACTTTAAGATGCGGAGTGTTGAATAACTCAGACAAGTTGGAAGGCCTAGTACAGGCAATGTGAGAGCAGGGTTTTTTTTTTTTTTTGGTAACTCAAGGGCTGAAAATCCTTCTTGGATTTCGGCAGCAAGGATTTTTGGGTCCTGAATAGAACCTGCCGGGATCTACACCACCCCCTGAGGCATTCTGTGGTCCTTACTGGGACTCTATCCACTTAATGACCTGCAAGATCACTTAACAACCACAACTGGAGTGCCAAGATTGCTGTCATTGAGAGCAATCATGTGAGCATTTCACTTAACGACCTCTTCTCTCAAGGATTAACTTTCCAGTTCCAATTGTCATAAGTTGAGGACTACTGTTCCTATAGATATTTTATTTATTTTTGCTTCACTTGGTAGATCAGGGGTTTCTAATATGAAACCAACTAACCAAAATGTGATATCAGCAAAGAGAGGCCTCATGCTACTCGGTATCTCTTTAAGAAGACTTCTTCTGACATAATACCTTCCCAGTAGTCTAGGGGAGGCAACCCATCCACCCTTGTATGCCTTTATGCAGGTTTCCTGGCATAAAGGAGGATCCTATTACTAGCACTATTGACAGTTTGTAAATGGATGCTTTCTATTCCACTTTGTTGATGCACTTACCCCTCTGGTTCATTAGCTGGCTGAACAGAAAAACAACAACACCTTGTTCAAGGAATCTTTTAGTGTCTGTAAAGAACTGCCCCAGGCTAGCTGCCTTCTCTTTACGCTCATGAGTGAGAACTTACCTTAAGGCTAATGTACACTTTGGCATACAAAAGAAAGTTGATCCACTGTAAGAAAATCTGTAAGTGAAAAGTCAGTTTCTAGTGGATATGCATCAGTAGGCATGTCATAGCTAAGTAAACCCTGAGTGCAACCATTTTGAATCCCATTGGTGTTGGAAAAACACTTGGCTTTGCATTTAAGAATAGCAGACTAGAATTGCTATACTGTAATGTCACTCTTAAAGAACCCTTGGTTCCTCTACTCCAGTGGTCTCCAACCTTTTTGTGGGCTGAAGTGGGGGTGGAGAGGGGATGGTTCCATATGAGTGGTGAGAGAGTTCAGGTGAGTGGTAAGAAAGCACATGGGAGTAGTGCACATGTATGCAGCTCCATTTGCACAAGCAGCAGACATGCATGCACGCCACTTACACAAATGGAGCTGCATGGGCAGTTATCTGCCACTTCCACGGCCCGGTTCCAAATGGGCTACGATCCAGGGGCTGGGGACTCCTTCTCTCCCGCCTATCTGCTGCTATGATTGATTTGGTGTACAGTATAATCTGTTCCAAAGAGAATCCACATTTCTTAATCGAATGAAACACGAGGAATTTACAGATCGAAAGTTCCTATCATGACCATTGCACAGCAGTCATTGATGGGAGCTCTTCTTTTGCCCCAAAGATGTGGGCCAGTTTACCAGACTTGAATAGTCTAAGTTAGCTGTTCACATATGTTTCATTTCAAGTCCCATTATTCATAGCTAGTGGAGTTGCCAGCCCATTTCCTTCCATTTTAATGGGGATGGGGGCTGTGGAAAAAGAATAACAGTGAGAAAGCAAGTGATTTCAGGGAAATTCCTGCTTTAAAATGTGTTGAATGGGGGAGTCCATGATCAAAGTGATTTGGCTTATCTGAACTTGATGTCTAATACAGAGGCCCATTACAGATGACTCCCTTGCAAGTTTTCCAGGATTCCAATTTGACTAATGCAAAAGATTACCACGAAGAAGAATTACTTTAGAATTTAGCTCTGCAGTTCTGGTTGCAAAGCTTCTCATGCTCCCTGGCTCTCCAGGAAGATTACAGTACATAAGGGCATACAAGGAAAATCCTAGCTCATGCTCCTTGAACCCTCCTCCAATGTACATAAGCGTCAGATTTACTGTCTGAGTATTTGTATCTAGGAGGAGAGACACTACACTTGTGCCCAACATTGTTGGGCCTCTCATGCTGTCAACAATCCAATTGAAGGTTGCTTACAGACTGTCTCTTTCCAGTTGTCTCTAGACATGTTGTCTGATCTGGCAGGAGGGACACGCCATGGGTATCATCAACCAAGAAGTATCAGCTGGAAAGGCCCAGTAGGAAAGCTTTTTCTGCCATGGCACCCATCTTCTGGTTCACCATGCCTCCAGAGATTAGATTGGTCCCAATTCTGCAGTCATTCTATGGGGACTTGAACATCTGGTGCTGTGCTTAAACCCTGGGTGCCAGGTGTGTGTCTGAATTCATTTTCTGGCTATGTTGAGATCTTGTTTATGCTTCTCCATCTGCCATTTTACTTCTTTGTTTTGTATTTGTATATCACCAATGTGAATCATGTGCTGAGATGGGGTGGGGTGGGAGCTGAATAAACTGATATAATAAATAAATAAAACAGCGATACTGGCCTGTTAAATGTTTCCATTGCAGATGATCACCTTGCAGTGTATCTCTGCCTGTACTTTGGATGATGATAGAAATACACCATACATTTGCACCCGGGGTTAAGACTTGGAATGGAGTATTACATTGCTCTCTGGGAAGAGAGGGTGGTAGTAAAAATGTCAAAATGACAGCTGCAGTAGCACGGTGGATCACAGTCCCTCTGGTGGATCACGGTCCCTCTGCATGCACATGTGTGTGTGTGTGATGTCAGTATCTATACCAAAGAGTAGAGCTATGTGATTGTTCTGCCATGACCATTATCTTGTCTTTTTCAATTGTCCATGTGGATAGCAATAGCAATAGCCACTTAGACTTATATACCTCTTTACAGTGCTTTACAGCCCTCTCTAAGCAGTTTACAGAGTCAGCATATTTTCCCCAACAGCCTGGGTCCTCATTTTACACATCTCAGAAGGATGGAAGACTGAGTCATACTTGAGCCCAGTGAGATTTGAACTGCCAAATTGGAGGTAGCCGGAAGTCAGCAGAAGAAGCCTGCAGTACTGCATTCTAACCACTGCAACACCATGGCTCATATTGAATGCCAATAGATTATTATTACTTTTTGGTAGCTATAATTTGCTCAGTGACAAAAGATTAGGAATCTCTCATAGAATCAGCGTCCTTGGCCTAGTGCCCCACAGATATAAGGGGATTACAATTCTTAATTTCCAAATGTCTATTGAATGTCTATTGACTATTACCTCATCAAGTTAAGGAAGACATTCAAAGTATTATCTTGTGCATTTTATAACTGGAACATATTATGACAATGATTTATAATTAGCTTTTGTTACAGTTCAGACATTAAGTTTAATGAGATTACTGAGGCTTTTTTGGTTCCAAAGTCCGGAAGAGTCCTGGCCATCTGGAAACCTTAGTTTATTTTATTTCATTTAAACATCTACTCTGCTCGTGTCCCATAGGGATAGTATAAGTGTTGTCTGGGCTTCTTGTGGGCCTCCACCCTAAGGGGAACCTTATCCTGTCTTTATTTACATAATCTAACATTAAACAAACATCTCCCTGACTGAATGATGCCAGAACTGAAGGTTTTCCCCCACCCACCCATTGCCTCTAAATCATTGCAGCTCTCTCCCCAGCCCAGGAGGACAGGCGATTCAATGTAAGAAGCAGAAAAACAACAGAAGGCCCTATTGAAAGGCCTAAATGTATAGGCAACATCTTGACATACAGCAAGATGGCCAAAAGCCATCTGCAGAAGGGGATCTCTGGGTTGAGCTACCAAGACATTATCCAGAACATCACAGCAATAAATCAAGAAGTCTATTGCATTCTTTGTTTGTTTTATGGAATAAAAAAAATGTTTAATTTTGTGTAGCAACCTTGGCATAGATCTCATGAAACAGCAGCCACAAAGGAAAGTGTCCTTAAGTTCCAAAAGCAACAAGGCTGTACCTTCAAGAGGATCAAACTGTTGCCAATGGCCACACTATATTGGGCAATGTGGAAGTTTTAGTTCAATATCTGTGAATGGCATTCTTGGGTCAAAACTGACATACCCTTTGGCGATTTTTTTCTGCTTCTTTCTTCATTCCAGAAGTAGCAAAAATGCTTTTTGGATTTGGAAAGGTACTCTCAAACCTCCTGGCAGGAAATGTGACTAGATGAATTAAATCTAATTTATTGTAAGGCTATATTAACAGAATCTTGCAAGTCTGAAAGTACACTTACGACTGTTGCAGCATCCCCATAGTCATGAGAGGCCAGGCGAGGAGATACGTGCCTCGATGTGACGATATTGAGTTGGCCACGCCCAGCCAATAACATGACCACCAAGCCATACCCACCACCTAAGCCACACCCACAGAACCGGTTGTTAAAAAATTTGAATCCCACCCCTGCCTTATCTGACTTTTTTCCTAAAGCAGTATCTCTTCTCCTTTCCCCACAAGATCATCCACATCTCCCATTATGTCAAATCTTTGAAGTGGAGCCATTTCCAATAAGACAAGGCATGATGGACTTTCAGATTTTTCTTCCAAAGTTTGAGGATAGAGAACTTGAATTAATAGCTTTTCCAAATTCTCCCAGGGCAAAGGAACGTATCAAAGCATTTCTCAAGAACAGAACTATTCCTTGTCAGAGGCAACAACAGTGCTGTGAAAAAGAACCCATGGAGGAAATTTCTTGGAGTATAATTAACATAATGGAAGCCAGAGAGGCTGTGGACACTAGAGGGTTGACTGTACAATAGAAGATTAGAGATCGACATGCACACCTTGGCCACCTTCTAGCTAAAATGTCAAATGAACTCCACTTTCCCTGCCCCTGAAAATATATTCTTTGCAAGAAAGTTTAGATCACGGGTGTCAAACTTGCATCGTCATGGCATCATCACTTGACATATTGTGACTGTTCCTTTTTCACTAAACCGGGTGTGGCCATGGCCAGCATGTGATGCATCTGGGCCATGGGGCACGAGTTTGACAGCCTTGGTTTTTAGATCATCCAGCTGAATGGTAACTGGGGTCATGAGGAGAAATCCAGAAGAACATCTATGTCTATCACTGAGATTGGACTGCCATTTATCAGAAATGGTGTAGGATCTCCTGCTTAGGCAGGTTGTTGGACTAGATAACCTACAAGGTCCCTTCCAACACTGATTAACTGTAAACTGATTTTCAGGGAGTGGAAGGTTGTGTTCTCAACCAATACTTTTCTTGAGTATGTAAGTATTACTTGTAGTACACCCATAGTCTGTAATCCCTGTTTGAATACAAACTGCAGCATAACAAAACAAATGATAGGATGACCAAATAAGCATTGATATTTGTCCTGTCACCTCCAGTCAGAGGTAATATTTAGCAGGTTCTGACCAGTTCTGGAGAACTGGTAGTCGAAATTTTGAGTAATTTGGAGAACCGGCAAATACCATCTCTGACTAGAGATTTTACAGTATCCTTCCCCTGCCATGCCCATCAAGCCATGCCCACAGAACTGGTAGTAAAAAAAAAAATTGAATCCCACCACTGCCTCCAGTGAACTTAAAAATATTGGTGAAGTCCCACTTCAGAGGCAATTTGCAAATACATAACAATTCCCCAGTTGGATAGATGATTGCATATAACATTCAGAACTACAGCCTGACTCAGACAGATCATGTCTGAGGAGAGCCTCATGATGCACAACAACATAAAATTATCCTCTCAGATCTGCCCATTGTTTTTATTTTGGAGGAAGAGGAAATGTGGATCGAACTGTTATTCTTAAATATGTTTTTCAATATATTGTACTGTCTCTTCTATTAGTCCCCTTTTTAAACAGTAATATTCTCTAAACAAGTGGAAAACTGTTGCATTGCTATCTAATGGACACCCAGGATATCCTTAAGCTACAGAAATTCCTAAAGAAAGAGCCTCCAAGCTTCTAATGAAATCTCTGTGTGGGTAGGGTTATGGGACTGATGTTGCCCTCTTTACTTTAGTGAATATATACATAATCACACACATGAACATACAATATCAGCACATTATTAGTCTTGAATCTACCCTGCTCTATCCATTTCTCTCTTTGAACATACACATACGTATTTATAACAAAGTGGTCCACTCTGTAATAATTTTTTCGGATGAACAAAATTTCCTCTGCAACATTTACAAAAAATATAGTATGGGTGCAGTTAAGTCTAGCTGAAATGGTGTAGCAGACTTCTCCAAATTCTTGGTCTCCAGATGTGGCTGAGATGTGGTTTGAGCTGAAGTCCAACACTTGTTTGAGATAAATGGGTTGGGAAAAGCTATGTGACAGGATGTGGTAGCAATCCTACCACAATTGTGGAAACAGTTGGCTTTCACAATGATAGATATATTGCTAAAATACTATGCTAGCATACTTGAGATACAAAAACAAAATGTAGCATAAGAGAGAACATACCAGAGTTTCTGCTGTTTACAAAGCTCAGAAAAAAATTCCCTTCCACTTAGGTCAAGTAGAAGATGATGAAAAAAATAGCTGGACCACTGCTGACCTTGTTATGCCCAAATATTTATGACAAGGCATGGAATGTGGCCTAATACTGCTTTTCAGAGAAGAGGAATAGGGTTTAATAGATGTTGTTTCAAGGCTGGATTAGGGAACCTCTGCCCCTCTGGTTTATAAGTATCTCTGGTTTATAAGTATCACCTACACAAACTCTGAGCCAACTGATAGAGATAAATTTCTCTATCCCAATGTCAAACAGATTTATGGGTACTGTAGTGGTGGGAAGTGAGAAAGGGCACTTTGCTCACAAAGGGCACTCTTTGAATCCAAAGTATGCCTCATAAAAAACTGCGTCTTTGCCTAAAACAATATGCCAGTGTAAAGGCTAAGGTGTTGGATTGGCACTAAGGAGACCCAAGTTCTAGACATCTCTTAAACGTGGACCATGCTGACTGACTTCAGGTAAGTCACTCTGCCCAAGCTGCCTGACAGCATTCTTGATGTGGAGAAAATAGCAGGATGGCAATATATGCCATTTTGAGTTCCTATATGAAAAATGTGATACAAATCTAATAAAATAACTGAATAGGTAAATATTTCCAAAACTTCCAACCTCAGATTCTCAGGGACCTGGAGAATAGAATAGAATAGAATAGAATAGAATAGAATAGAATAGAATAGAATAGAATAGAATAGAATAGAATAGAATACTTTATTGGCCAAATGTGACTGGACACACAAGGAATTTGTCTTGGTGTAAATACTCTCAGTATACATAAAGAAAAGGTACATTCGTTAAGAATCAAGAATCATAACATACAATACTTAATGATAGTCACAGGGTACAATCAACAATCAAATCATACTAGGAAACAGTCAATATAAATCATACGGATACAAGCAACAAAGTTATAGTCCTACAATCACAAGTGGGAGGGGATGGGTGATAAGGAGTGATGAGAAGATTAACAGTAATAGTAGTGTACACTTTGTAAATAATTGAACAGTGTTGAGGGAATTATTTGTTTAGCAGAGTGATGGCTTTCGGGGAAAAAATGTTCTTGTGTCTAGTTGTTCTGATGTGCAGTACTCTATAGCATCGTTTTGAGGGAAGGAGTTCAAACCGTTTATGTCCAGGATGTGAGGGGTCTGTAAATATTTTCACAGCCCTCTTTTTGACTCGTGCAGTACACAGGTCCTCAATTGAAGACAGGTGGGTAGTAAATGTGTTATGTTAATAATGTGTTATGTTAATAATGTTAATTGTGTTATGTTAATAATGTAATTGTGTTATGTTAATAATGTTAGGAATTGTGCTTCAACATGAAGAAGGGCAGAGGTTCCCTACACTAGCCTTGAAACAACATATATTAAACAAGTGGTAGGATTCAAAAAGTTTTACCACCGGTTCTGTGGGCATGGCTTGGTGGGCATGGTATTGCTAGGTGGGTGTGGCAGGGGAAGATTACTGCAAAATCCCATTCCCTCCCCACTCCATTAGCCTGCTTTCCAGCTCCGTTCTCCTACGCAGGACAACAAAAGAAGATCCAGCCGATCAGCTGGGACTCAGGAGGCAGAGAAAAGATGGGGGAAGGGCCAGTCAGAGGTGGTATTTTCCGGTTCTCTGAACTATTCAAAATTTCCGCTACCAGTTCTCCAGAACTGCTCAGAACCTGCTGAATACCACCTCTGTATTAAACCCTATTCCTCTTCTCTGAAAAGTAGTACTAGGGCATACACCCTAGTGTATAAGAAACTAAGGAAGGGAAGAAGTATTTGCTGAGTTTATATAATCTGATGGTTTTCCATATTTGGCCACATGTTAAGGGTTTTCTTTTTTCTTTTCTTTTGCTTGATTTGGATTGTTTTAGCACTTTTTTCTGCAACAGCAGGAAAATGGTAAGTTCCCATTCCCAATAGGAACAAACTTTCTAGCATGTTACTCCATCCATGGTGACTTCTGGCTAAGGTCTGCATTTTGATTTCCAAGACTGTAGCTTTGTCCATTTAAACATACAACACTGCATAGATCAGTTAAATAAAGAACAGATGGAAAAAGGTCCTTGGCAGCCTGCATATGTAGGGAAATTTGACTAAAATATTGATTGTGAGAATCAGGGGAGTTACAAGAATGCTTTGATTCTCAGATGAAGGTTGCTGAAAAGTATAGAGAAATAGAGTTTCAGTAGTATCTTTGAATTAGATAAAAAGCCATCTGAACTGAGATTATTCTCTGATGTTTCGCCTGGGAACTGAGTAAATTCTTCTGCAACAGTTATTAAACAGATATACTTCCCCATCTCATCCACAGTTGTAAAATCCAGAGTAACTATCTGGATGAAATGCTGCAGAAATGTCTAACAACTGAGTGTACTAATAATGAAACACGGATTCTTGAAGGCATGGCCTGACAAGAAACAGGTGAGAGACAAGAATGTATTAACAATGCCTGTGGGAGGGCACCCCTGTGAAAGGTGAATGGGTGGTAAAAGGGGGGTAGTTTTCCTCAAGCACATGCATGTAACATTTTCTCAAAAATTAGTCAGGAAATGAAGGTACAAGGCTGGAGAGAAGCCCAGTAGGGAAGACAAAGAAGAAAATAAAATTAACTGATACTTATGGAATGTATTTAATCAGTTTAATGTTTCCTGAATTATGTTTATTCCCTTCCTGTAAACCATAGATCGATTAGAAGAATCCTTCACAAAAGAAGAGTATATTGTGAGGCACAGTTTGCAGAAGCCCAGATGATCATTGGAGGATGGTAAAAAGGTGCCAAAAACTATCTCCTTATTGCCATCTAATGGCCATCCTGAGTTTTTCAATCCCTCATAGTCATAAAAAACAAGAACTGAGGAACTGCAGAGGTAACTGCAAAAGCCATTGAGATCACTTCTCAACCATTTTCCCAACTAAGAGGAGGTCCTTTTATGCAACCATATTGCTGAAATAGAGATCTCCAGTTGTGGTTAATAGCAGAAGTGGGTAAAGTGCCAATAAATCATCTTGAAATATCAACAGTTGCCAGCAAATATTCCTAAATATCTCCACACATTGCTTAGAACACCATAGTTTCTGAGGCTCTTTTTTTTGTCTAGAGATGAATACATTAGAGAAATAACAGCACCTTTCCATTAGCATAATGCAAGTCAAATACTCCTGGCAGTATGTGTTTCTCCTTCTAGAAGCAGATAGGTAAGCCATGGTGGCATAGTAGTTAGAATGCAGTACTGCAAGCTAATTCTGCCAACTTCCAGAAGTTCGATTCTGATCAGCTCAAGATTGATTCATCTTTTCATCCTTCTGAGATCAGTAAAATGAGGATTCAAATTGTTTTGGGCAATATGCTGGCTCTGTAAACTGCTTAGAGAGGGCTGTAAAGCACTACAAATAAGTGTTATTGCTATAGGTAAAAGAAATCAGGAAGGAAGTTGCAAGAATCATGACTCCTTGGAAGCTTATCCAAACACTGACATATGTGCAGGGGCAACATGGTAATGCAGAGATGACCACAGGGAGAAGATAGAGGTATTTGCATTTGATAACAGGCCCAGTCAAAAGAAATTGAGAAAGAAGCTCTTTTCTCAGGTATTGTAGATTATGCTAGGGCTGAACTAGGCTGTCAGCTGTAATGGAAAAAGAAGAAATGAGATCAAGCCAGGCGTCAGGGTTAGGTCCTGCTAGAGCACTCGAGCTTCAACCATTAACCAAGGTAGCATGCTAGGTACCAGGGTATTCTGTCTAGAAATGCCTCAGACCTAAAGCCAGTCAAAAGCTTTCTGAATTCTTCCTTGGGATAGGCAATGATAATTCTATCATGTAGTACTTTGTGTAAGTTTGTATATGTCCATGTGTGTTTGTTCATGTGGATGTGTTGGTAGGTGGGTGTGGGTATGTAACAGTGGTGGGATTCAAAAAATTTTACTACCAGTTCTGTGGGCATGGCTTGGTGGGTGTGTCATGGCTTGGTGGGCATGACATGGCAGGGGAAGGATACTGTAAAATCTCCATTCCCTTCCCACCCCACTAACATGCTTTCCAGCTCCGTTCTCCTGTGCAGGGCAACAAAAGAAGACCCAGCTGATCAGCTGGGACTCAGGAAGCAGAGAATAGATGGGGGTGGGGCAGTCGGAGGTGGTATTTGTGGGTTCTCTGAACTGCTCAAAATTTCCACTACCAGTTCTCCAGATTCACTTTCGGGGTTCAAGCCTCATAAATCTGATGTTTTTTGGTTTGTCTATAGCATGATTTTTATAATACCTCCTTCCTGATGCCCATCAAATCACTTGAGACTATACTTTCTACCTAGCATGCATATTCTGTATTTTGTAGGAGGCTATGAAAAGCTAATATCTCTTTCCCCTCATTATATTTCATTTCATTTCATTTTTATGTTTTATTGATTATTAATTGTAATTTCTCTGTGTGATAGTTGTGATCTGCCCAAAGTTGTGGAGAGCTAGGCAGCATTCAGGTTTGATCAATTATTGTTATTATTTCCACTCAATTATATATGGACCTGATTTTGTTTGATTTTCTTCCATCTTCAGCTTTAAAAAAATGAAAAGAAATCTGAGACTCTTTTAAGAATATAGCTGTCTGTACAGGTTTTTAAAAAATATCTACCACTGATTCTATACGCTAGGGAGCCCATTTTATTTTCAGAGGTCCAATGCAACTAGAATGAAACGTGGCTAGCTTAACTCCTCTTCCCTGAGAAAAAGGAACCATTGCTAGATGAACATCATTTCAATCTGTAACATTGCAAAAGAGTAGACGCTCCCCCCACTCTCACCATCAATTTTCCATTGATTGGGTGATGTAAATGCACAGAATTTATATAGTCAGCTTCCATCTACCCTGGAATTTGTTTTCTGGCTGGTTATTTTTGAAATTAAGATATTTGGTGGGTTGGAAATATGGTCCACAGAATAAACAGTAGGGGATTTTATTTGGCCGATTCACTTTCAGGGTTCAAGCCTCATAGGTCTGATGTTTTTTGGTTTGTTTTATAGCATAAGATGGGCCCAAGAAAAGTAATGCATATATTGCATGTATTCATTTAATTATTAAATGCTCTCTCCATTGACAGGTAACATTGATTTTTCATCAGAAAACCAGTTAATACTCTAATACTTTGATTCATCAAGTCAGATATAGCGCACAAGTCATGTCACCTGATTGGTTGTATTATAATTATTATAGAACAGCAAAAAAAATGCAGACAATCTCTTTGCTGCCATGTTATGGTTTTCTGGATTTTTTGGAGCCCATGTCTGTACAATACATTTATTTGCTCACCAACATTTGTACAAAATTTAAATACAGTCAAAAGTTCAACAAACAACTCAGGTACTCAGAATGATATGCCTTCTTTCTTCAACCTAATTATACCATGTTTAATTCTGTCTTATTTGGAATTATAAAGTCCCACTCCTGTCACAATATAACAATTATCCATTCTAACACTTTCTCTCTTCAGATCTGGGTTATTTGACATCCCTTCCTGATGTTGTATCTTAGATCACTGGGAATCCAATTTTATTTGTAGGGAGATTATCCTATGCTCTTAAATTTGTAATTTTGGTTTCAGATTAGCAGATGTGCTTCCAGAAACCTTCTGTGTTTGTGTAGCAGATCTAATTGTGCCCTCATTATGATTAGATTATGTTACTGCATTTGTAACTCAGTTTTCACAAATTCATTAACCGGCCTCTAAGCTGACTTTGATCTGGAAAATCTAAGAGTTTAAATAAAGAGCTTCAATATAAATGACCTTCACCCTAAGAACTGAATATTGGTGCCTGCCAAGCAAATATCTGAAGATAGAATTTACATTAGATTTTCAATAGCAAGAGGGGGAAAATATTGCTGCATAGGGTAGTTGAGTTCTAAGAGCTTCTTTGTACTTCTCTTAAATGGAGACAGAAACAAGCAGAACTCATGAAGGGTAAATCCTATGAAATCAGCTGACCTAGAGGCACCACATATATAAATTTGCAGAGTCCACATCACTAATTTCAACAGAAATATAATAATTCACAAATGGTGGTCCCCAACCCCCAGTCCATGGACTGGCACTGGTTCGCAGCGTTCCAGAAACCTGGCCACGCAAATAAGCAAAGGTCCACCTGCAGGATGCAGGCAGCAAGCGATTAGGAAAGCAACAGTACTTTAAAAAATGAATGGCAGGGCATATCAGCAAACATGCAAGTAAGCAAATATGAATAGTAACTAGAAGAAGAATTTTGTGCTCCCTTCAAAACTTGTACCTACCATCACTCAGCTTGATGGCACAGGGGTTAAAATGGTATTGTAGGCAGTATTTCAGGCTGACTCTGCCCACTGCCAGGATTGACTGGATCAAGATTGACTCAGCCTTCCATCCTTCTGAGGTCAGTAAAATGAAGACCCAGATTGTTGGGGGCAATATGCTGACTCTGCAAACCTCTTTGTGAAGGCTGTAAAGCACTGTGAAGCAGCATATAAGTCTAAGTGCTATTGCTTCCCACTATCAACTCCTTGATATAAGATACAGGGGCTATCATTTATGCCTTGCTTGTGGGCTTTGGATAAGCACCTAATTGTCCACCATGAGGAAAAGAATTTGGGCAAAATATAACTTTGCTCTGATCCAGCACAATGCTTCTTTTTCTTCTCCTTCTTTCATTTAAAAAAAACACATAGAAACTTGGGTTTCACCTCCTGAGCTTCACACTTCAAGCATGAACCACGTGTTCTCATTAGCAAGACCTATTACACATTCAGACCTCTTTATCTTGTTGTATATAGTGTTCCTCACTTCTCTCTCATCTTTCCAAATAGCTATCAGATTTATGTAGAAGAATTGTTGAATAAGCTCCAGACAATGCCCCTCCTCCCTCAATCTTCTCTATTGCTCCTTGTCCCTGTGAAGGAACATTACTCCCCCTTGGTTGTAAAGCCTTGAGCTCTGCTTCATCTGAAGCGTGTGCATTCTCAGCATAGTTCTACTGGCACCAAAAATATCCAGGGCTTCTCAGCTTAACAGCCTGCTTTCTGGACAGTGTCTGGATAAACTCCCACCAGTTTGGAGCTTTCTGACCAAAGCCATTATGAGGCAGGCTTGTCTCTCTTTTCACATGCTGTCCGGTGGCTCAAATGGAATGTACTAATTGCTCCAGGAACAAAACATGCCACTTATGCTCCTCTGGAACCACATGGCCCAACACCAGTGTGGAAAACATCACTAGGTATTTTCATTCTGCTGGGTCTTTAATCTAATCGGAATTTTTCCCCTTTACCTTTCATTGCAAAATATTTGCTTTCAGGTGCAGAACAGAAATTCTTCACTGACTGATACCTGCCTGTACTGGATGTGCTTCTGAGGACAATCTTTTTATACATCACTGCAAAAAATTCTTTTCACATTAAAAAATCTGACCCAGAGATGGGTGGATCTGGTTCTCGGCTTTCCCAGTGGAATTCCTGTGAAAATACAGCCATGTGAAAATGTATGAGGAAGATGGATTTAATTCGGTGATTTATCTCTGGAATGAATCACAATGTTGTCACATAGTAACAAGATTTCAGGGAATGAAAATATGTGACTGGGCAAACAACCATGTCATAATTATCTTATTGTCTGCTCCCCTTGCCCCTCCTGCAGATATCTATCATTGATGTGGGAAGTGAGTAGAAAAATGGAATATTGTAAATAGTGTTGCTCAACCAGTGCCACTCTAAGTGTGTGGACTTCAACTCCCAGAATACCTCTCAGTGGTGGGATTCAAATTTCTTTTACTCACAGTTCTGTGGGCATGGCTTAGTGGGTGTGGCAGGGGAAGGATACTGTAAAATGTCCAGTCAGAGCTGGATATTTGCTGAGGTTCTCTGAACTACTCAAAATTTCTGCTACCAGTTCTCCAGAACTGGTCAGAACTTGCTGAATAACACCTCTGCCTCTGCAGCTGATAGCTGGGAAATAATATCTCTTAAAATGTCTGAAGCTGAAAAGCAGTGGCTTAAATCAAAGGAAAGCAATGTAAGGCGTGTTAATGGTATTTTTACTGTATTAAGATCAAAATTATGTTGTATGGCAGGAGATTTATTTCAGAACAAAAGAAAATGAAATTCATCTCTCCCCACCCAGCCAAGAGTCTTTTATTCTGCTGTTTTCATAGTGGTTTTATATTTGTTTTCACTTTTTAATACTCTGTTAAAACATTTTATATTCCGTACAATTCACTATTATTACTGAGCAGAGGTAAATATCAAGGGACAATCCATAGTCTCTTCTAAGATTTTGGAATGAGTGCTCTTCCAACTTTTCTGCTGACAATTAATATTTTAAATATATTTAATTAATTTAAATCTAATTTTTTATTTTAATCAAATATAATCTTGATTTTGCCCTTGGTATCATGCAGTTTATTTTAGTCCTGTCCACTTACTGCAATATGTTCCCCAGCACATTAGTTAGAGAAGTAAGACATCTATCCTAGGTCCCAGAAGAGACTATGAACACGAATTGTGGAAACTACAACAATCAAGTATTTGAACTGATCAATTTAGCACATCTTATCAAATCAAATGTATTTGAATCAATTCAAATATTGATTCAATGAGTATAGAGGCTGTGATTGAAGTGGATCTTTGAAATAAACTGTAAATTAAGTTCCAGCTACAAATTCAAATAAGATCTTGGTTAATTGACATCTTCTAATATTATCATCTCATAGTCTAGAAGAGATGTTTGGGGTATGATCAAACAAATGCTCTAATTGGACTGTGTTATAATGGCAGAAAATGCAATTTCAAAACTTCAACAATTTTGTCATGACTCATTTAATTCTTTCTGTCATAAATATATTTAGGCCTCAGGTGAGCCACTCTATCTTTTCTTGAATCTTCAGTGTTGTTTATAGATTTTGATTAAATAATGCTAGTGAAGCACTTCACATTTTTAAAGGCATTTTCACAGCCATCTCCAACAATCAATAAGAATTTCCATCAAAATTAAGAAACCACAAAACAATTAGTTTTATAATTCACCCAGTTTCACAAGAGCTTGTCAAGAAGAGCTGCATCTATGGTTTGATGCTTGATCTTCTGAAAGGTAACCCAGCATTCTAACATTCTGGTTTAATGCTACAGAATTGTTTGTGGGAATTTATCAAATGTGTAACGCAGCCAAGTGTTCTGTGCTGATCAATTTTTTGTGCTGAGCACGGTGATCAACAATTCTGGCAACAACCTTAGAAGGATTAGGAAGAATCCCCAACAGATTCTGTGTACTAAAAGTAAAATGGAGAAAAGGGTGCAGCACAATCCTCAAAGGGAAAAAATGGTTTCATCTCTCACCCTGGGAAATGAATCTATTGTCCAATCTCTAGCCAGATGTTTGCGTTTGGACTGGGAACAAGAGTCAGGCAGGTGAATGGAAAAGAGTAAAAGCACACCCTGTCCTTTAATAGCAGGAAACAGCTTCCAAAGGAGGAAGAAGCTGTTTACTTATAGCCCACTGAAAGATCAATGAGGGAAGCCTCAATGTGAGTTCCCTTGTCTCCTAGGCTGTATATCAACAGAATGACAAGGAGGGAGGATTAATATATGCCATTCCATATTTACATAAATACACTGAAGGGGAAAAAATAGAAGGAATTTATGAAACAATCAACAATCAGAAGTTGCATTGTTTGATCTTTCAAATCTAATATAATCTGTTAGTTTCACTGTGGGAGCTAGAGATGAGGATTCTTGGCTCTGTGAAAGAAAGGAAAGAGAATGAACAGTACGTGATCAAAACGGTGGAATTGCAGTTCCCAGTTGTCAGACATTAGTACAACAAGGTACACAAAACTTTGTTATGGAAGGCAAGTTAACCACATATGAATAGGACTTTTTAAAAAAACCAAAATGTTTGACCTGATGCCCTGGGAAATGCAAAAGATGTGCAAATATATAGACAAAAACCTAGCAAGAGAGTCCATTGAGCCTGCCAAGTCATGGGTCTCAGCTCCAGTCCTGTTCAAAGAAATATGGAGTTGTTTTCTTAGTTGCAATGAACATGGGAGAGAAAATCTGTAATTTGCCCCAGAAATACACAGTTATATGTTTCAGGTGGTGGTGGCTGTAGTCACTTATGACTTTGCAAGAACCTTTTGTTTCTGTATATATTTACATTAGATTTTGCCTCTACGACTTCTATAAATTGAGGCATAGTGTTCTACAGCAATGCCTTTCCGTTCTGAGAATGGGGTGGAAGGTTGTCATTGTCCCCTTCCTAGGCTGAGAGAGACTGACTGGCCCAGGGTCACCCAGCTGGCTACCTGTTTAAGGCAAGACTAGAGCTCACGGTTTCCCAGCTTCTAGCCTGGTGCTTTACCACTACACCAAACTGACACTCAAAGTAAGGCTACGTAAACCATTCAGGAGAACACTTTATTCTCAAAGGCATTACAAAAAATACTGAGTTGGTTGCATCCTCACAACAGTTCAGTCATCTGTATCCACATATGCATTCACCAAGGACATGCATAAATTTGATGGATAGCAGGAGAGAAAATTGTTTTTTAAAAAAGCATCTTATGTTTGCTCAGCATAACAGCCTGGTGGCACTCCGTGATTTTTCCATTAAAATTAATATGCAAATCAGTATCCTCTTGGCCTCTTTTTGAGGATACAAAAGCAACCGCCCTTATAAGGCCTGCAAATCACTATGGACCTTACCAAACTTGCCGAGAGTGACAGCTGAAAATGCGTGTGTGCCTTGGTGTGAACAAAGGGTGAAATCCTAATAATCTCAGCTGGAAAGAATTCAGAGCTGAGCCTGTAATCTGATTTGCAGCTTCATCAATGCTTTAGACAAGTTCTGTGCCTGCTCTGGGCATAGGAGAAATGAGGCAACAGTTTTACCTGGTTTTATGGGATGAGGTTGTATCCTGCCCTGGTGCTTTCTCCTATTTACAGCTAGTGCTAGGAGACATCTTGGCAGCATTCCCCTTGCTGTTCTTTCTCTGTTGCCCTTGCTTGCCTTCCAAGCTCATTCCTGACACCTAATCACTCTCTTTCTTCAAGTAATTGGAGAGGCAAAGGGGAGGAGTTCTCCCTGTTCTGTTCAGCAGTAGGATGAAGATCAGGGATCTGAAACGCATTAAGAAGTATTAGTGCTTCATAATGTGCATTGGTGTGAACAAAGCACCATTTTGAATGGTTAAAGCAGTTGTGCCATTTGCAAGGCTCATGTAACTATTCTGAAATCGGCTCCTGCTTGACTCTTTATGCATATGCATGCAGAGCCACTTCGTTTCACTGGCAGTCCCAGCAAAAATGATAGATAGATGATGAGAAAGAGAAAATGACAGAGAGACAGAGACAAAGACACACACACACACACACACAGAGAGAGAGAGAGAGAGAGAGAGAGAGACAGACAGACAGACAGACAGACAGATAAAGAGATAGGTCATGCAATGAGTTCAGTTTGATTGAGGAGGGGAAATCCTGCAGACAATACAACTACAGCATCTATCTACAAGTGATTTATAGAAGTCACTATCTATTCCTGTTTCTAGCATCATGCATCAGCCACATGTTCCTAGAGAAAGATACCACTATTTTAATGAATTCAGATGGATTCTGCATTTGTACTTCCATAAGTCCTGAAGCATCATAGGATTCCCTGCTACTGTGTTAAAGCACAGTTTACCAGAAAACAACGCTTATATGAAATTTGCTGTCCCTGTTGATAATCCCTTTCCTACTGTGCTGTCTTCTGTTCCTTATCACCTGACTGCACTGCAAGATAGCACCTAACAATGACTCTGATATAACTTGCAATAATAATTTGGTGCAGCAGTTAAAGCACTAGTCTAGAAACCAGGGGACCATGAATTATATAGTCCCATCTTAGACATAAAAGCAACTGGGTCACTTTGGGTCAGTTACTGTACAGACAGAAGGCAAGAACAAATGTTGTCAAAAAAGCAGCAGGGACTAATCCAGGCACAGACACATACATATATGCATGGAAGGACAGTTTTATGTCCATTGCAGTTAAGGGTCAGTTCAGTTTATCCCACAAATGGCCCAGGGATAAGGTGAAGGCAATATCATGGGGACAAAGGAGAAAACAAGTATTGCCATATTGTTCCATAATTGGGCCAGTGGCCACACTGCCTGTGTGTGTGTGTGTGTGTGTGTGTGTGTGTGTATGTATGTATATGTATATATATATGCTGTATATTGTTATGTATTAGCATACTTACCTGTGATTGGTTGGTCTGCGGTGGAGGGAAATTCAATGAGCCATCACTGGCCACAACCGTGAGCAGCCCGACTGTAAAAGGACTGCCGTGCTTTCTTCCACAGTTCAGTTGTAGGCAGAAATAAAGATGACTGACGATTACACTGGCTCCGAGAGTCTCTTTCCCATGATCTAACACTGGCAACGAAGGTGGGATATTGAGACAAAGGGAACCAGCGAGCACATGGTGACCAAGGAATGCTGGCAACACATCGAGACAAGATGGCCGGGACAAATGTGCCACCCGCACCGTTTGATCCAACAACCGAAGATTGCAAGTCGTACATCGATCGAATCCTCATGTTTCTCGAGGGGAATGACCCCAAGAATATTTCAGAAGGCAGGAAGAGAGCCATTTTCCTTACACATTGTCATCCTGCCATATTCAAAATGGCCAAAGTGTTATTGGCACCATCCGATGTGAACACGATGGACTGGCCAGATCTGGAGAGGATACTGAGGGCTCACTACATGCCGACCGTATCCTGCCTCATCAAACGGCACAAATTCTATTGGCGTGACCAAAAAGAAGGCGAGAGCATCAGCGATTTCGTCGCAACCCTGAGGGACATCGCTGGAGCATGGAAATTCCTCAACATGGATGAGGCTATGAGAGATTGAGTAGTTTTGGGACTGAGAGACCTAATACTGCAGGGCAGATTACTAACGAAGCCCAAGATAACACTCAAAGAAGCAATAGAAGAGGCTACCGCAGAATAAGCAACCTAGAAATAGGTGGCCGCCATGTGGAAAATGAACAAAGCGCCACTGGAGTCATCAAAAAACACCACCATGACCCACCACAAGGACATCGAGTCTGAATTGGAAGACAAAGAGAAAGCCGAGGGGGTAAATCAGTTCCACTCAGAACATAGCAGAAGGGGACAAAATGGAAAAAGAAAAGAATTCCCTTGTGCTGGCTGTGAGAGGAACCATCCATGTTCAGAGTGCCATTTCCTGGACGCAATATGCCAATGCTGTGAACAGCGGGGACACATTGCAAGAGCCTGCCAAGAATCGAAGAACTACATCCCCAGACAAAGATGGAACATCCCCCCCCCTCCGAGATAGGGAGAAACAAACAGGAAGCTGCTGGAACCAAGCCAGGAAAAACAGGTGAGAAAAAGAGGCCACCAACAGAAGAGATAAAACACACCAGATGGTGACCATCAGACACTCAAACATGACAAACGACCAGAAAGTATATGTCCAGGTCACCATAGAAGGCCAGCCTTGCTGGATGTAAGTGGATTCAGGCTCATATTTATCCATGGTATCATGGGACACCATAAAAAGACTGATTCCAGACATAAAATGGGAACAACTTGAAAGACAAACGCTGACACTGAAAGACTACCAGGGAAACAAAATTCCCGTAGTGGGCACTGGACAATTCAGAGTAACATTCAAAAAATACACCAGAGTCCTACCACTAACCATAGTAGACTGGAACTGACCCAGCCTACTGGGACTCGAATGGTTTGCATCATTGGGAATCGAAGTCACAGGAATAAATAACATCACCGAGACGGATTGAGAGGAGACCCTGATGGAAGAATACTGAGACGTATTTGAAGGAGAGCTGGGCAAGTACTTGGGGTCCCCAATTTCCTTTAATCTAAAAACAACCATAACCCCTATAAGATTAAAAGTGAGGTGGGTTCCTTTCATGCTCAAACCAAAGATCAATGAGCAATTCGATAAACTCATTGCACAAGGGGTCCTAGAACCCACTGACCACGCAAAGTGGGAAACCCTGATTGTCATGCCAGTTAAACCAGATGGGGCTGTGGAGACTATAAGGCAACCCTTAACCAAGCGCTACAACAGAGTGCATACCCTGTCCCAGTGGTACAGCATTTATTGTATTCCCTTGGGGTGGGGGTGGGGGAATCTTCAAGACCTCACACAGGCCTACCAACAATTACCAGTAGACCCCAAGAGTGCAGAAGCCCAGACAATCGTAACATACAGGGGGGCATTCAAATGCAACAGATTACAATTTGGGGTTAGCGTTGCCCCAGGGGTGTTCCAGAGCTTAATGGAATGCCTACTGCAAGGGATTAAAGGGGTGATGCCATATTTTGATGATGTCCTCGTATCAGCCAAGGACAAAAGACAATTATGTAGCCGCCTGAGGGAAGTTCTAGGTAAATTCAAGGAGGCGGGGCTAAAGGGGAAAAGGAAGAGTACCAATTAGCCACCAGCAAGGTTGAATTTTTAGAATATCTAATAGACAATGAAGGAATCCACCCCACAGAGAGAAAGGTCAGAGCAATCAAGGAAGCCTCCAGACCTGCAAATAAAACTGACCTGCAAGCTTTCTTAGGACTCATTAACTTTTATAACATATTTCTACTGCAGAAACCAACTATTGTAGAACCACTACACAGATTGCTTGACAAGAAAGCAGGCTGGGCCTGGGGGCAATGGGAAGAAACGGCATTCCAGGGAATAAAAAACCTGATCACCTCAGACTGCGTACTAATCCAATACAGCGAAACACTCCCAATAACCCTAACCTGCGATTCATCACCTTTCAGCATTGCTGCTATCCTCAGCCACGTATTACCCAACAGGAAAGAAGCACCCATAGCATTCTACTCAAAAATTCTGTCAAAACCAGAGCGGAACTACAGTCAACTAGACAAAGAGGCGTTGGCCGCTGTCACCGGGATCAAGCGTTTCCATGAGTATATCTATGGGAGAAACTTCACCCTAGTCACGGATCACAAGCAACTCCTGGGCATCATCACAGGAAACAAAGCTACACCAAACATACCGTCACCCTGGATGACAAGGTGGTCAGAATTCTTAGCTGCATACAACTACAAATTAATATACTGACCCGGAAAGGACATAAATCATGCAGACGCGCTCAGCTGTTGCCCCCTACCAGACATAGAAGAAGACCCAGCACCAACCACATCTACCCTCCAAATAGAGACATTAGAAAACCTACCAATAACAGCAGCCGAGATCTCAAGGGAAACAACTAGAGACAAAACCCTGGCGCGAATATTAAATTGGGTAGGAAAAGGCTGGCCAGAGACTGAGATCACCGAGAATGTCAAACAGTTCCAGAACAGACAAACAGAACTCTCAATACTGAAGGGGTGCATACTATGGGGGGATCGGGTGGTAATACTGGAAGTTTTAAGGGAAAGCATACTAGAAATGCTACATGAGGGACACCCGGGCATTGTAAAAATGAAATCCCTAGCAAGGAGTTATGTGTGGTGGCCAGGAATGGACAAGGAAATAGGGGATTGGGTAGCAACTTGTAAACACTGCCAGGAATCTAGGCCGACATCCCCCACAGCACCAAAACATGAATGGGAAACACCAAGGGGACCATGGTCAAGATTACACATTGACTTTGTGGGCCCAACCAAAGGACACACATTTTTAATAGTCGTAGATGCTTACTCCAAATGGCTAGAGGTAAGCATCATGCATTCTACCATGACAGAAGCTGTCATTAGACAGCTCAGGAAGCTTTTTGCAACACATGGGTTGCCAGATTTAATTGTGTCTGACAATGGGCCACAATTCATGGCAACACAATTTGAAGGATTTTTAGCACAAAATGGGATAAGGCATGCACTAACAGCACCGGGACTCCCATTGACAAATGGATGGCCAAAACATATGGTACGTTATACCAAGGAAACCTTACAAAAGCTAGGGCCCGGGGACACACAATAAAAGATAGACAAACTACTAAGCATACAGCTTATAACACCCAGTGCCACAACGAATAAAAACCCAGCCAAATTACTAATGGGGAGGAAACTGAGATCACACCTAGACAGACTACATCCCACATATAACCCAGAAAAACCAGTAGACTCCTCCAATAAATGCTGTACATTACAAACAGGGGACGCAGTATATGCAAAAAAAAACCTTACGGGGAACCTTTGGGGATACTGGCAAAAGTGACCCAAATAACCGGGCCCCGTTCTTACAGGGTAAATATGACAGGTGGTAGGAGCTGGAAGAGACACATAGACCAGCTCAGAACTTGAGCAATGATGGATGACACAGACAGGATCACAGAAGAGGAGGGAGACTCCTCACACAAATGAAACACAACTGGAGAGGAAGGGGGAGACCCTTCACACAGGCAAAACATAATCATAGGGGAGAGGGAGACCCCTCAAACAGACATAACACAACCAGGGAAGAGGGGGAGACCCCTCAAACAGACACAGTACAAGTAGAGAGGGAGAGAGACCCTCCACGAACAAAACAACCATAGAACAAACCCTGACAACTAAAAACACACAACCCCCACTAATAAGAGTAGCCCTGGTCGGAGAGCACAGGTACATACCTGTGATCACAGAGGAAGGTAGCATAGGGAGGCAAAAACAGGTCCAGAAAGACAGCGGGAAAGCAGCCTATGGCAGAAGCAGCATAACCAACTCAACCTTCCAGGAGGTTCCAGGAAGAAGGACAGGAGAATCAACAGATCCACCCGGACAGTCCAGAGACCAAACCGCGATTGAACTGCACAAGTCCAGTTGCACCCATAGAAGACCAGCCTACCTGCGTGATTACGTACAGTAGGCAAAGACAGGATTGGGTAGACTGGACCAGGTAGGGAGGGATGTTATGTATTAGCATACTTACCTGTGATTGCTTGGTCCGCGGCAGCGGGAAATTTGACCAGCCGACATTGGCCACAACTGTGAGCAGCCCGACTGTCAAAGGGCTGCTGCAGTTTCTTCCACAGTTCAGTTCTAGGCAGAAATAAAGATGACTGATGATTACGCTGGCTCTGAGAGTCTCTTTCCCATGATCTAACATATATATGGACCAGGTAGCCAGAGTGACTAGAAGGAACAAACAAGACCAGCTAGTCCATTCTTCTGCAAAACAGCATATAGAAACTATCATAGTATATCTGTGATAGATATCTATCCAGCTTTGGCTATTATGCTCCAGGCAAGACATATCCAATACTTTTCTTGTACAAATCTTTCCTACAAAAGAGAAATCAAATTGCTTTTACCACCTGTTTGATATTGTCCACTGATGAGGCACTGTATTTTGGAGAATTGTATTTCTTCCTAATGTGTCTACAAATTTACCTGTACCTAAAAGAATTATAGTCACCCTTACCATTCTGTAACCCATTACATGAATGAGACAGGCAGAAAGGATAGAAAAGGGGGAGGATCCCCTCCCACTCTGTATCTGACATCATAACTGTTCTTCTGTGTCATAGTCAAATCAAGAGAATCTACTTGAATGAGGTGGGGTAACAGATAACAGATAATCAGAGTTGGAAGGGACCTTATAGCTCATCTAGTCCAACCCTACCCCACCCAAGTGGGAGATCCTACACCATTTCTGACAAATAGCAGTCCAATCTCTTCTTGAAGGTCTCAAGTGATGGCGCTCCCACAACTTCCAAGGGCAAGCTGTTCCATTGGTTAATTGTTCTCACTGTCAGAAAGTTTCTCTTTATTTCCAGATTAAATCTCTCCTTGTTCAGTTTATCCAGGCTTGGATTTCAGAATGTCTCATATCTTTATGAATTTTGCTGGGACTGCCTTTAATTTAGAAAAAGAATGAAGGAATGAGGCCAAAAGACATTGACATTAAGAAAGATGGATCTTTTGCCTCCACATTTGCCTCCACAAACATAGCATGTACATAGATATTATTCACAAGCATTTACTCAAAGCATAATATAAATACCACTTGAGTTTAATAAATTTTAGGAAAGCTTGTTTGAAATCTTCTGTCAGACCAGACTTCTTAGCTCATAGTCCTTGCCATAACTGTTTAGTAGGTCTCATATTAGCCATTATTTGTATTATTTCACGGTTGCTATGAATAATTTTTAGCTGAGACTACATAAGAGAACAGTATTAAATAATCAGATGATTGTTTTCTTTAGAAGGAGAAAAGTCATTAATTTGTATGTGCTGCCCAAAATCAACTCTAAATATAAGTTAAAACTTGTTTTATAACATTGCCTGAAAGAAAGAAAAATGAGTTTGAGAAAGCTACAGCTCTGAACTCTTAAAAGCTAGAGGCAATTTTCCCCTCTCAAACTCTGTGTCAAAATGACTCCAAATCCTATCTCCTCACACAAAATGTCATGCCAATGTCATTTTCAGATAAAAAAAACTTTGAGAATTATCTGTCTTCCAGTATGAGCTTCTTTGGTGATGGATGGAAATCCGTGATCATGCTGGATTTGGGGCTAAGCCATCCCATAGAGGTGGTGAAGAGGGGGGAGACCATTAGCAGGATCAAGGAGAGCTGCATCTCTCCTCCCCAGCTGGTCATTACTCCCTTTCCCAAATGTGGTTGCAGTGGCGGTCAGAAATGGCCACCTCAAAGAAGAACTCAACCAGAAAAGAATGTGCAGGAGGAAAATAAGAAGAGAAAGTTTTGGCTGACCGGGTTGAACTGAAAAAGTAACAACATAAGGTACCCTGGAATTTGAACTATAAAGAATAACATTGTTCCCAAAGAAGATTTTGAAGTGGCAAATGAGAGAGGGAAGGGAAAGGATCTGGTTCTTTTTTCTTTCCTTCCCCATATTGACAACTAAGAGATTTAAGTAAGAAACTGACAAAAATCCACTTTGACATTAACAGGCATTTAAGCTGAAAAAAAAATGTCAAAGAGATAATAAAGACCTTTGGATTTTCAAAAACTTTTAAAAGAAGGAAAGGAGACAAAAGGAAAAAACAAAAGCGTGGGATCTTGAAAAATGGAGGAGACCACCTGGAAGTAAAAGGAATTAACAGTGAAACTTTAACAAGATTCATAAAAGATACATTCTAACTGAAACTTTGTAACAAGATAAGAAAACCCCAGGAAGAAAGTGGAAAAAAGAAGCAAGAAGAAACAGCTTTGGATTATTTGGATTACATGGTGATTTTTGGATTTTTGGTTATTGGATTTAAAGGACTAAAATCAATCAGGTGGTTGCTTAAAAGTTTTTAAAATGGTATCACTCTTGGAAGAACTGAAAATGGAACTTAAAAAAACAGAAAGAAGATGCACAAGGAGGAAGAGGTTTTTTTGGCTTCGTATTTCAATTTTTAGAAATGGAGATCCTGAACTATGAGAAACAACAAGAAATGTCTGTAGAACAAGAAGTGTGGGACAAAGAAGAAGCCATCTTCAATGGCCAAGTAATTCTATGTGGGGAAGAAAAAGAAAAGGGGAGAAAGAGAGTGAAAAAATTAAGATATGAAAAAACAACCAAAAAAAGAATAGTTTGAAAAGTAATTACAATATTAGGAATAAACAGAAGAGAGGATTACAGAAGAGAGAATTAGAATTAGAGAGACTAATCAAAAAGGGGAGGGAGAAGAAGGGGAAGAGAGGAAAAGGAAAGGAAAAGAAGTTATAAAGGACAGAAACAGGATATAGAGAAACAGGGAAACATAAAAGGATTAAAGGTATAAGCCTATTTAGAAGACATAGAGATAATGGGTGAAAATTTAATTGAAAGGGGGATTCTTCAAGGGTACATAAGATAGTATTGTTATATTAGAAATAGAAATGAACTTAGAAAATATGAAACAAGTGTGATTAAAATGATAGATAAAATACTCATTGTAATGGAATGGAATGTTTAATAGATAAATGAAATAAAGAGAATGAGAGAATGAAATTAGGAAAAGATGGAAACATTTTAATTATTATTAATGAGTTATAAAAATTTAAATGAAGATGACTATGAAAGAAATATGAAAAAAATATGGAAATATTATAAGCGTTCCTAAGGAAGTATGCTATCCCATTGAAAAGAAATGTTAAAGATGTTAAAGATTATAACTAATATTAATGATAGAGCTGAATTGGAATAGAATAAGTATTTTATTTATTATTGTTATATATATACTTTCTCTTTAAGAACTTAGTGTGTATTTTAAGAATGTACCAAGCAGAATTTGACTGGTAGTTATGGGTTATACTGAATGTTATAATTGTAAAGGCATAAACTGAAGTTTAAATAAGAGTTGAATGGACAAAAATTAAAAGATACAAAGGTGTCATACTCCAATCAGTAACTACAGGGGAAAATCTTGTTTAATGAGAAAAAAAATATGAAATTGAAACAGGACAGACAAAAGTATAAATATAATGATTAGAAAGATATTGAAACTTAGAAAAAGATATATAATTGAATTTAGAAAGGAATGAGATAATTAAAAGCAAGGTTGAGAAAACTAAGGGAAAGGAAAAATTATTGAGAAAATGTTAAAATAGTAATAAGATATGGAATAGAACACAAAGATGAATATGAATTTGAGTTTGTGTCTGTATGGAGACGTGATAATCCGGAACCATGCTATTCTCAAAAAAAGATATTTTATTCAAATTAAGTTCTGTGAAAACCCAAATAAAATTTTTACAAAAAAAAAAAAAAGACATTGAGAATTATCTGTAGGGCACACAAACTTGGGGAATTCTGTGCTAATTGTGAATAAATAATTCTTTAGTTCAATTGTGATATGATAAAAAAAAAAAGATTCCCTACTTCCAGGTTAAAAGCTTTCACAAAGGAGCCATTGTTTTTGCTCTTAGGAAAAACAAAATAGCTAAGATTTGGTCTTGTGAATAAATATCTTTCTTTAATTCCAATGGCTATTTTAAAGCATAGTCCCTTTGATGTTTTCCATTTGAAAAGTGTAATGGCAGAAAAAAATATTGGTACATGTTTAAACTGTGGTATACTTTAAAATAAAACATGTACCAATATTTTTTTCTGCCATTACACTTTTCAAATGGAAAGTTATATAGATACTGATAAGGTAAAGTCACAAAGTTATATAGATACTGATAAGGTAAGGGCAGCATTCTTTATTTTTTAAAAGAGTGATTTGAATCAGCCCCTTAAATGAATGAATGGTAAAATGCTCCCCTGCTATCTACTTTAATTTGAACCTGTGTTGTCATAGGAGCAGTAAAATCCCTTACCTGCCAGCTAAATGATAGCACTTTTTGTTATATGGCTGCACTGTATACTTCTATAGTATACTAACAGGACAAAACTGTAAGTTCTTTAAACTCCATTGACCATACTGCTCTTTGAAGTTTGATGAATTCCCTGATACTGATGGATATCATTTTACAACTTTGAGGCATATAGCTCCCAACAAACTTATCCCCTGTGCTTTATAAACAGTTCTTTTACCCCACCTTATTTGTTGATTTCTGGGCCTTGACCCTATTTTGAGCTTGCAGTGCTCCATGCTTCTTCTCATTCTTCAAGATATTTACTTTCCAAATTTTAATCCTCTGTTTAGAGCACAAAGAGCTGTTGGACAACATCTTATACACCAATGCAAAACCCCAAAGACTTGGATGTATGGGATCTAGAGCTTCCCCAGAAGTGGCTATCAAATTATAATTGTCATTGATACAAAAAGATTTTTAAACAATTAAATATAGAAGAAGCAATCATGTTATTTAAATATAAATAGAATTTGTTTGCTTTTTTCCCTTGACCCTTCTCATTACTTTGTCCTGGCTATACCTTCTTTATGGACTCTGGCGCTTCAATATTTTTGATGATGCAATATCGAAGAAGATTAGACAAATACACAAAAATAAAGGACATCCAAGTTTACTGCCACTTATGTAATATATTAACCCAACAGTAAGAATTACATGCTTACTGTTGGCTGGGGAATCTGATGGGAAGATTCTGCTGAATTACAGAGATGTTTTTCTTGTGGCTTCTGATAAGCATATGACAAGCCCTTATAAGTTCTGAATGATGACCTGCTTATAAATAAAGTTGTAAATTAAATTGATTCTTGTGGACCCTGCTTGTTTTTAACAGAATCTTCCTTCCTATTTTGTAATTATTGGAATTTTAAACAAAAAAAGATTAAAAACAAACATAAAGTAATCTTTAGAAGAGAAGAAGGAAAGAAAAGAACTAAAGAAGTAAAAAAATGGACAAAGGCAAAAGTGCTGGGAAACAGAAAGAAAAAAATACGGAAGTAGCTTTTGATGTTTTGTTTTTTTTAGCGGTTCTAAATGCTACTTAGCCTCTTGTCTATGGTTACAACATTTCATACTTTCTGACATAAATTTTTTTTTTTTCTGTTTCAAACAAAAAAAAAATCCAAAAGGTGCTCCAATCTGTACTAAAGCTGTCTCTTTAGCCATCTCAGCAAATTCACCATCCATTCCTCCATTGCGGGCAGAGTCAGAACTTTCCTGCATTGTGCATATAACAATAGTCTCACTGCAGTTAGCATATATAAAAATAAAGTTCCATGATGTTTCCCCTCCCCCCAACTTTTTGACATTCTTTTGAAATATTTTGAATCTTCCTTCTGTTATGATTAAGAGCTGTATTATCTTATGCTGCTTTTCTTTTCCAAAACATTAAAAAAACCACTGTATCTATCCACAGCAGTTACAAAAACGATCAGATCTGGAACAAGATTAAATATTATACTAAGCACTTGTCCATGTAGACACACATAGACACACAAACACTCACACACGTTTGGTGAGGTCTCTAGAAAGTTTGGTTTATTTAGGTAACTAAGACAAATGCTTATCCTGAGCTTGACATTCCTCAGACTTCATCTGATGCCTGCAAGGAATTTTTTTAAAAATCACGTGCTTTCTTGTTGCAAATGCTCTGCATTTTTTGAGGTCCTTCATTTGCTCCTGAGTGTTAAAACAGCAGCGAGGAGGAAAATGTGGATGAAGTAAGAGACGGAAGAATTAGAAAAAATGAAGAAAACCCCTACAATGCTACTCCTCCAAAGAATATGGGCCATTTGCTCCCTTCATCTCCTTCACTGATCTCTTCCCTATCTTGGTACGTAGCTCATACCATGGAGGTTAAAAAAACTGTCTCCAAGGAAACATCTGTCAACAGTAACCAGGGAGGGCAGGATCTGGATACACAGTTTGAATGTTTAATGAACCCTATGTAACTGTAACCTTTTGGGGAAAAAAAGAAAAGAGGAAGCTTTTTTTTTTTTTTTTTTTTGGTTCTGTAGTCTGAACAAGAAGCCTCCAATTTTGAGATGAAAACACAAGACTTGGTGACTTTGGACGAGATGGTTTCTAAACTCATCTGCTGCTCGGGGTTGTTCAGGGGTTTGTTTCAGTAGTGGGATTCAATTTTTTTTACTACTGGTTCTGTGGTGGAGTGGCTTGGTGGACATGGCAGGGAAAGGATACTGTAAAAATTCCATTTCCACCCCACTCCAGGGGAAGGTTACCACAAAATCCCCATTCCCTCCCCACCTGACCAACCTGCTTTCCAGTTCCATTCTCCTGTGCAGGGCAACAAAAGAAGACCCAGCTGATCAGCTGGGACTCGGGAGGCAGAGAATAGGTTGGGGTGGGACCACTCAGAGGTGGTATTTGCCAGTTCTCCGAACTACTAAAAAATTCTGCTACTGGTTCTCTAGAACTGGTCAGAACCTGCTGAATACCACCTCTGGTTTGTTTACCTTTGAGCTTCTGGGGGAAAGGCAGATGGAAATAATGGGGCACTTCAAGCAAGGTCTTGTGATGTTTTCCCACCACATACACAATTTTAAAAGTAAAGTGAAATGGCTCTTTTGCTTTACGTGGCTCTGAGCTTCTCATCTAGCACTTTAAGAATCTGAAAGAATTTTCCAACTCCTAGAACTACCAGGTAAAAGCTTGAGGTGATACAAAAGCTTCCATAATGAAAAGCACCTCATCCAAAGAAAATGTGGTTGCTTGCATAGGCTATAAATGTTTACTAGTTTCAGAGATCTCTTTAATGTATTATTATTGCTGAACTGTCCTAAGCATTTGTAGCAGAAGAGAAGAAACATATCTTGTAATTTAGTTTTCATTGTCTAGTTCTATCTCTCTCATACATGGATGCAACACATGGCTACATTTCAGTCTCTGTGAAACAATCCCATACACCCAAACTGAATCCAATTTGCACTAAACAATTGCAATGGACTAGTGAAATATGAGTCAATGCCAGGCATGGTCTAAAAACCTCCAGATGAGAATACTTCTGAGAGCTTTTTCAACAGATTCTTAATATAGGTGTTTATATTTTATCTGTTCCTCAGGGCTAAATTGTAATTTCCCAAATTCTCAACCAGCATGTTCAGGATGGATTAGGAAAATCTGATTTGATTGTTAAAATCAAGAGTAAAATGTGCTATTTTTTCTGTTAGATCACGGGAATGAGACTCAGGACATCAGCATGATCATCAATTGTCTTTACTTCCTTCTAGAACCAAGCGCTGAAGAAACCGCAGCAGCCCTTTTACAGTCAGGCTGCTCGCAGCTGTGGCCAGTGATGGCTCTTCAAATTTCCCGCTGCCACGGACTGACGCACCAACCCATCAACTGTCCGCTGCCATGGACTAATGCACCAACCCATCAGGTTTGATTGGTGTAACAATTGGGGTTTCCCACTTTGCATGGTCAATTGGTTCTAAAACCCCTTGTGCAATGAGTTTATCCAATTGCTCATCGATTTTTGGTTTTAGTGCGAAAGGAACCTTGCCTTTAACCTTATAGGGCTATGTTTGGGTTTAGATTAAAAGAAATTGGGGACCCTGGTACTTGCCCAGTTCTCCGTTGAACACATCCCGGAATTCTTCCATCAGGTCCTCTTCCCACTCTGTCTTGGTGATGCTGTTTATCCCTGTGACTTCAATTCCTAATGGTGCAAACCATTCAAGTCCCAGGAGGCTTGGCCGATTCTGGTCGACTATTGTTAGTGGGAGGACTCTGGTGTATTTTTTCAATGTTACCTTGAATTGTCTAGTGCCCACTATGGGTATTTTATTTTTTGGGTAGTCTTTCAGCATCAGTGTTTGTCTTTTGAGTCCTTCCCAGTTTATATTTGGTATCAGTCTTTTTATAGTGTCCCATGATACCATTGACAAATATGACCCGGACTCCACTTCCATCCAACAGGGTTTGCCCTCTATGGTGACCTGGACATATACTTTCCTGGCATTTGTTGTGTTGAAGTGTCCGATGGGCACCGTCTGGTGTGTTTCTTCTCTTCCGTTGCTTGTCTCTTTCCCTCGCCTGTTTCTGTTGTCTTGGTTCCAGCAGCTCCCAGTTTGTTTCTGCCTTTCTTGGGGGAGGGGTGCTCCATCTTTGTCTAGAGCCATAGTTTTTCTTGCTTGGCATGCCCTAGTAATATGTCCCCGCCATTCACAATGTTTGCAGATTGCATCTAGGAAATGGCACTTGGGACGTGGATGGTTCCCCTCACAGCCGGCACAACGAAATTCCTTCCCTTTTCCATTCTGGTCTCTTCTGCCCTGTTCCAAACAGAGTTGATTTACCCCTTCTTCTTCCTTGTCATCTTCCAATGGGGACTTGATGTCCTCATGGTGGGTTGTGGTGGTGTTTTGGGGGGTTTCCAGTTCATTTTCCACATGGCGGCCGCCGATTTCTGCATTGCTTCTGCTATGGTAGCTTCTTCTATTGCTTCTTGGAGTGTTATTTTGGGTTTTGTTAATAATCGACCCTGTAATGTAAGATCTCTCAGCCCCAGGACCACTCGGTCTCTCATGGCTTCATCCATGTTTAGGAATTTGCACGCTCCAGAGATGTCCCTCAGAGTTGCAATGAAATCGCTGATGTTCTCGCCTTCTTTTTGGTTGTGCCAATAAACTGCATGCCTTTTGATAAGGCAGGAGAAAGTTGGTGTGTAGTGAGCCCTCAGTATTCTTTCCAGGTCCAGCCAGGCCATCGTTTTCACATCAGTGGGTGCCACTAATGCTTTGGCCATCTTGAATACTGTGGGACCACAATGTGAGGAAGATGGTTCTCTTCCTGTGTTTGGATATATTATAGAGGTCGCTCCCTTTAAGGAATATGAGGAATCGGTTGATGTATGATTCCCAGTCTTCGGTTGCTGGATCAAATGGTGAAGGTGGTGTGTTGTTTCCTGCCATTTCGTCTCGATACATTGCCGGTGTTCATCAGTCATAACGTGCTCGCTGGTTCCCTTTGTCTCAGTATCCCACCTTCATTGCCAGTGTTATATCATGGGAATGAGACTCAGGACACCAGCATGATCGTCAATTGTCTTTACTTCCTTCTAGGACTGAGTGCCGAAGAAACCTCAGCAGTCCTTTTACAGTTGGGCTGCTCACGGCTGTGGCCAGTGACGGCTCTTCAAATTTCCCACCGCCATTGCTCATCTGTGGCAGGGCAAAGCGCAGCCCCCTTTTATGTGTCTTGCATGGGCACATCCCTTGTAAAAAAAAGTGGGGGGGGGGGAATGAAGCTTTGAACAAGTCTCTTGTCCTTCTTGACTCTTTTTGCAGATTCCCTTGACTATTGTGTATGAAAGCTACATGACTCAAAAGTAAAATAAATGCTTACTTTGGTAGAAACCTCTTAAATCCTATTTGTAAAATTTCTTTGCCTTTGATAGTTAAAAAAAAACAACACCTTGGACTTAGTTCTTAGCTGCCCCTTGAGATTTATGTGCCCCCATTAGGAGGAGATAATGATCATCACAGCTAGAAACATTTATCCATGTGTTATTTTATTTATTTATTTGATTTGTCAATCACTTACAAGATAATAGATATAAGTATAAACATGAGTAAGAATACAGGAAATAGGTACAAATAAATGGGGACTATAGGACAGGGATGGGAGGCATGATGGTGCACTTATGCATGCCCCTTACAGACCTCTTAGGAATGGGTGAGGTCAATAGTGGATAGTTTGAGGTTGAAGGAGTGAGGATCAGGTAGTCAGGCATTGACCACTCTTGCTGAAGTCATACTTTCTGTAATTCAGTTTGGAGCAGTTAACATTGAGTTTGCATCTGTTGTGTGCCCTTGTATTGTTGCGGTTGAAACTGAAGTAGTCATTGACTGGTAGGACATTGTAGCAGATAATTTTGTGTACTACGCTTAAGTCGAACTGTAGGTGGCGTAGTTCAAGGTTGTCCAAGCCCAACATTTCAAGCCTGGTGATATAGGGTATTCTGTTACGAACAGAGGAGTGTAGTACTCTTCTTGTGAAATACTTCTGGACTCACTCAATTGTATTAATGTCTGAAATACAGTGCAGATTCCAGACAGATGAGCTGTATTCAAGTATTGGTCTAGCAAAGGTTTTGAATGCCCTAATTAGCAATTCAATATTCCCAGAGGAGAAGCTTCATAAGATTAGATTTACAACTCTTAATGCCATTTTGGCAATGCTGTTACAGTAAGCTCTAGCAGTTAGATCATTTGATAAGAGTACTCCGAGGTCCTTGACAGAGTAAGGGTCTATACAATAACCAGTATGGGGTGGCAAGGCAGAACATCTAAAGCAACAGCTATTTTGATCCTAAAACAAAGATTAATAAGCCAAATATTCTGTACATTTGTATCTATGAAATATCATGGAAGACTAGAGTTAATTTAATTTGCTCTGTGTGCATTTATGAGGTGGTCTTTAAAATGACACTACTTCGGGTGATCAAGACAAGTTCTAGGAAAGTCTAGGGAATGTCTGGCTTTTAAGAAATGTCTGAAATTTCAGTTAAGTAATGAGAGGTTTGCTGTATTACTTTCATAGCCAGCATTGAAAACAGACTTGTACACATGCAAATGCAGCCAGCCAGTCCTAAATAAGTTCTATTTTTAGCACATCTGTCACAGAGAGCATGTTTGTCTGCTGTATTGTTTATGGGGACCTCCCAGAGAGTCTAATAATACAATTTTGTCAGGCTCACTCTGCAGTCAATTGGTAGTGATAGATAAAATAAACACAGAAAAGAGGAAACAGCTCAATTTCAAAACCAATCACCATTGCTATTAGAGTTGTGCTTAAAAATTCTTCCATATTTTGCTCAGATAGAAAATGGTCAGGGTGTGTGATGGCGGCGAGCTCAACAGGTCCTAACCCTCACTTATTTCTTCATTGTCTTGTAGATGTGAACAAGATCTAAACTAGGGTGTCTGGACAACATTTGTAAAGCATGTTAGAATTATCATTCCACTGTTCCAAATTGTTTCCAATTTTCTTTATATGAAAAACAGAGGAAAAATCATCAGGTATCCTTTCTACCATCTTTATTTTGCTGTTATGTACAACATAATCTAAGGATTGAAGCTGGACTATCCAAAGGCCACTCCTTTTGGAACACACACACACACCATCCTTATAGAGAATGTAAATTGGAAGATCCAATCTGGGCTAGTTACCAGGACCAGAGGTTTAGTCTTCCAAGTTTTTGGACTCATGCTGGAGCCCATCCCCATTCTTCTCTCTAGAGACTGTAGAGAGAAGCTCCCTGAAGATGGGCTCCAGAATGAGTCCGAAAGCTTGGAAGACTAAACCTCTGGTCCCAGTGACCAGCCCAGATTGGATCTTGCAACATTATCCTGGGACATGTATATTTGTGTTCATTTGTGAGAATGTAAATCATTGCCTGTAATTGATGTCTTTTTCTCTGCCTGATTTTTGTCTGTTTTGTTTTGCCAATTAATTGGAGTTTTTTTATGCTTGCTAAATAATCTATTGAATAAAGAGTTATATTTTTTTGCTAAATGAATTAAGTTGCTTGGGATCTGCTCTAATCTAGATGTAGGGGTTGCCTGGAAGTGTGTTGGTTCTGCCTTACAACAAAACTCATCATGGTGAGGTTCTCACCTCTAAGATTCTAGAAGCATGTTATTCTTCATTTAAAATAAATTATTAAAGATTTCCATTAAAAGGAATGTATGTTTTTTGGTTTTGCAAAGGTTACAAAACCAACTCCAGAGCTATGGGTTTCCACAACTCAACATCAGAGGCATACCCTTGGCTTGGGACAATAGCGAGTCTTCCCAAGAATGCCTCTCTTGCCAAAGTTGTTCTAAGAGCGTAACACAAAATCATCCAGGAACTCATAAGACATTTCATTCAAGGACATGTGGGTTTCTTTCATATACAGGCTAAAGTCAAAGTTGGTGAAAATGGGCCAGATAGTAAAGAACACTAAAGCTATATTTTCCAAAAAGTATCTGCATAATCCTGAAGACATCTGAAGACATGTTCTTTGAACAGAAGAGTGAAAAGAACTTTTCAGGGTACATGGGAGTTGTTATGTCTGATGGAAACTAATTTTCTGCCTATAACAATTGCCAAGCATAGAGATGAAAGTATTATAGAAAGTATATTATAGTTATTGTTTTACCACCTAAACAATTTGTCATCAATGAAGGAAGAACAATTCTGCTTTGTATCAGATAACTAGAGGATAATTTTAGGTCATCTGTTCACCAATTAAGTATGAAGCCTAGGAGGATCTTGCAGCAACAAAATGATTCCATACTTACAAGCAAGTCTCCGAAAGAATGGATGAGGCGAAACAAATTCAACGTTTCAAGTGGTCACATTATAGTCCAGACTAAAACCCCATTGAAATGTTGCGGTGCAACCTGAAACAAGAGATTCATACTAGTAATAGAGGAATGAGCCAAAATACTTACACAGGAAAAACTGATTATTAACTACTGGAAGTGTTTTGTTGCAGTTATTGTAGCTGGAGGCTACCAACCACTTACTGAATCTAATAGGATGATTATGTTTCCACACTGGCACATTGCATTTGGATGACAGTTGATGAAATAAATGAAAACATCATCAAATGTTGGTGTCATTTGTTCATGCAAATCTCATTTTATGGATCAGTAGGAACCATACAAAGATCTGATAATATTCAGTGGTAAAGATACCAATATTCAAAAAAATAAAAAAAAATAAAAGAGGATGAATATTTTTTCTTGGAACTGGAAACACAACCTCATCGTATCTATGTAGGGAAGGATAACTGAACAGAGTTCTATGGTCTTATGGTTTTGGTAGCCTTAGATTCAATTAAAATTGGATTTAGATTCATTATCAAGGTTAGCAAATGTGGCTTAACTGAAAATACTGTAAGAGTTTGAGAGAAATTAACAAAACTGGAATAATTGTCTTTCTCCTTAATAAACAGGCCAATGACAAATTATGTTCTACACACAACAACTAACCATGGAAGGCTATTCAGACATTCTCTGGAAGGTGGGCAGGAATTTCAATGCAACCTTTCAATGCAACAATCCAACTCCTTCTTTCTACAGCTTGGCTTTAGGTGAAAGAGCAAGTGAAATACTTTTAGTTTCCTTTTCAATAATTATTTATGTTGTTATTATTTAAATTTTAGTTGGCCTTATTTTATGCTCTGACCTGCTGATATTTCCACTAATGTTGTTTTGCATACATTCCAAGTTTTAGAAATGACATGATCAATATTTGTCTCTGTAGTTGTGCATGAGTGTGCATGTTCTTTTTATTCTATTAATTCATGTTGAATGTTTAATTTGGATATCATTTCCTGGGGACAGAGATGAATAAAACATAATTATGTTTGGGTCATGCAATAAAAAAGACCCAAGCTAGGTGGCAATCTTGGCTGATTGGGGAAAAGCTAGGCAAGGTTGGAATTCGTTACTAGTTAGATGGAAAACCATTAGAAAATCCCAAGGCTGGAGATTTGATTGGCAAGTTGTAAAAAGCACCCTAGAAGAACATCACTCTAGAAGTAAACATTGATTCCAATGTCTCCCTTTGAAGGGAAATTACCCAGTAGCACCAGGACAGAGTGAGTGGTCCTTGGGAAAATTTGTAGTGGGTTACTTATGGTGTATTGCAGCTTTCCCCAAACAGATATACTTCTGTTGAATGTTATCTTCTAATAATATTTATCATAGAACATAATAGTCACAGTTTAGAGCAGGGCTGTCAAACTCTCGGCCTGCGAGCTGGATGCATCATGCACTGGCCACACCCATGCCCAGTTTAGCGAAGGGGGGAAAAAAATCACTATATGTCACATGATGCTGCTGTGATGATGTGAGTTTGACACCCGTGGTTTAGCAGAAGGGAATCTGTGTCCCCTGGACATTGCCGGAAAAGCAGAGGAGAAAATAAGGCCATTGCAAAAGAAATTATCTCATCCTGGGAGATGGGGGAGGAGAGAAGCATGGGAAAGAAACTCAGAATAGCCTACCTTAATTGCACTAGATAAAAGATGAGTTGGACAATTGTTTTGACAGGCTTTCAAAGTTCTATTACAATACTCTATGAGCAGTAATGATCGTTGCAGAAACGCAAGTGGATATTGTTTCCTGAATAGGCATGCCTTGAAGGGCTTGGACAGAATCCCAAGCCCTGAACAGTCCTTTATCACTGCAGGGCCAGAATATTTTTCAAAAATTTCTTCTCTGGACCCTAACTTGATTTATTCACAACAATTCTCAAAGATGATGATAAACAACTATTTAATTGTACATAACTCTGTTTATGGCTATGAAATGTTTCCTCTTGGTTATGAGAGGCTATTAATTTCCAAAGAAAAAATAGCTAAAATTTATTCTAAGGAAAATGACATCTGAACACGCAAAGGAAAAAAAGATTATAGTAGCTCTTAAAAATTCCCATTTCAACAATTTTATTGGTGACTGTAACAAAACGTGCTTGGCAGTGAAACAGCTTAGCTCACAAAGGTTAGGTCATAAATGTCCTTGCTTTTCTCCCATCACTTAGTCCTCTGAACAGAATCATAGAATTTGCTAAAATGTAACATGACAAATTGATCCACAGTGCCAAATGCTGAACTGAAAAAGGTATTCACCTCTTATTAAACAACTTACTGGAAGTACATTCTGTTTTGTCTAAGTAGACACTATACATAGCACTTATCCTCCCATTAGCTAAAGATCTACAGATCTCCTTCTATACCATCAAGTTTCAACTTGCAGCTGTAGCATCTAAAACATGAGTCCCCATCCCCAGTCCATGGACTGGTACCAAGCTGCAGCATGCCAGAAACCAGTCCATGCAAACAAGCAAAGCCCCATTCACGAGATGCAGGCAGCACATGAAACCACGCCCCCTCTGGTCCATGTAAAAACCTCTCTCCACAGGACCTGGTGCCCAAAAGGTGGGGTGCGGGGGCACTGATCTAAAAAATAAAACATTAGCAAGAAAAAAGATGTCGAGGGTGCATGTATGGGAGGAAGGAAAAGTAACCACACCTATTAGAAGATGTGCAATATTTGTAATGATTTTCTGAAATAGAAACCTTTCAGGAGAAAAGACACTCAAAAGAATGGCGGTTGAGGTGAAAGGAAAGAATGCCCCTGCTTCTGGTTTTTGGAAACAGCCTTTGAAAAAGATCAAATGCTGATTATGTCTTCTGTCAACTTCTTTTTTCTAAGCAGTGGAGAAGGAAATACCTTCCGGCTCCATAAACAACTGAACTTAGATGGTAGTAATTCTCAACCTAAGATGCCACCACATAGCGGTATACTAAAAATGAGGTTTCAAGAAAGAAAGAAAAAGAACATTGTCTTCTCCATTGCATTGTAAATTTTCAGTAGACTGCCGTTTCCCCACTAAATAGCTATTTGTAGCTCAAGTATGACTACTTACAGTGTTATTTTCAACTGGGTTAGGGGCAGGAGAGAATGGTGATATTAAAACAAAAACTGAGGCCAGTGCTGGAGGAGTAGGAATTGTCTGTCTTTGGAAGTTTACATGAATCTTTGAAAATATTCCTTTTTTATTGCGTGCAGTGGGCAGGCATCAGATCTGAATTTTTCTTCATTAGAATCAGGCAGCAGCTGAAGAAGTTCTTCAGAGGTGCAGGCAGAATGAATAATAACAAAACTAAACAAAAACCCCTCACAAATAATGCAGAAGAGTTTCTTCAATTATAGATGTTACTTATGATTTCAAACTGAAGTACAGAACTTGGAATTTGCTGCTATTTTCTGATTTTTATGTAGTGTTTTTCTAATGTTAGAACACTTTAGCCAGGACAAGAGTGAGGCCTAAAGATTCCTGGAAATTGCTCAGAGGCCTTCTTTTGAACTTGCTGGATGATTTTATGTTGTACTGTGGGAAGTGATGGCCGCTCTTGGGAAGATTCACAGTCGTTCCAGATTCTCCCTGTTTCCAGAAGACAAATCCCTTGATTGTTGAGCAGTGTAATCCTAGAGGTTTTTTTCCTAAACCTTTTTTCCCAGGTTTCTTCAGAAATTTACTTTCTGTAAAATTATGACATGTGTAGAATCTATGTGATATAATGAGCCAATCCAAAGTTTGTAAGATTCATGCAAGTCAGGGTTACTTCAAATCAGTCCTAGGTAAATCCTTTGAGGTAGGCAGGGCCAATAAATAAGCACAGCAGGGATTTCCAAATGTAATTTGTTGTGGCGCGAAGGGACAAACGAGGCCAAGACCAGAGCATATAAGTAAAGGCTTTATTCAGGGGAATAAAGGGTTGTTGAGCCTGCCCGCTAACAAGGCAGACTGCTGGAGAACAACCACGGCTGGCTCCGTCCAGCAGCCGGCTTTTATAGCCGATAGCCAAACGGAGCCAACCAATGGGAGCTGCTGATGCTCCCGCCTAAAGTGCGGACCTGGTTGGGAACTCCAACCAGTTCCAAAGACATAACACCCCTCCCCCCTGGCTGGGTGCATGCATAGTCTTTGAGGTATGATGGGGGACTCCGCTGGCGACCCGAACGTCGTAGCTCAGGAGAACTGCCGGTTGGCATTGAGTCCAAGGAGTGCGGATCCGAGGCCGCTATGGAGTCCTCTGGGATTGGCACTGGATCCGGGGGACGAGAAGTCTCCCCTCGTTCGGGTTGGCTCGGTAGAGTGTCTCGGCCTGGACGGTCGGTGCTCCCGCTGGGTGGACATGCTGGAGTTCCGGGCTGGCGGTCTAGGTCCGTTCTTGGTTCACTTTGCTCGAGTGGGAATGTCTGGCCCCTCAGGGAATTTCCCTCTGGAAACTGGGTGAGGATTCGAGGGTTGGCTGCTGGATTCGGCTCACCACTGTTCCGGTCGCTCCGCCGCCTGCGTAGCTGGTCCAGGTGTCTCCGCCATACTCGACCGTCTTCTAATTGGATCCGGTAGGACCTTGGACCGGTGATGGCTACAATCTGCCCTGGCACCCACAATGGATCTCCTGCATAGTTCCTCGCAAAGACTGGGTCCTGCAAGGCAAAGTCTCGCACCTGGCTGTCAGAACCCAACGGGGTATCAGGACAGTAGTGGGGATGTAGCCTATCAAGAGTGGTCCTTAAGCGTCTCCCCATTAACAGTTCAGCTGGGGATTTGTTAGTGCTAGTGCATGGGGTTGTATGCTGGCTGAGGAGGAAACGGGATAACTTGGAATGCCAGTCTTCCTGACCGAATCGGGCTAGTGCCTCCTTAGCCGACCTGACGGCTCTCTCCGCTATCCCATTGCTAGCAGGGTGAAAGGGGGCTGTGAGGACGTGTCAGATGCTCAGGTTCGTGACATACCTGCTAAATTCGCAGGACGAGAACTGCGGCCCGTTGTCGGAGACTATCGTGTCCGGGAGCCCATGAGTCACAAAAAGTCTGGTCAGGGCTTTGACAACTGCCTACGTGGTGGTCGTGGGGAGCAAGGCAATGTCAATCCATTTAGAATACGAATCCATGACCACCAAGAAAGTCTTGCCATGGACCGGACCGGCCAGGTCGATGTGTAACTGTGACCAGGGGGCATTGGCACTTTCCCACTTGGTGGGTGAGGCTGCTGGTGGGGCTGCTCTGGATTCCTGACAGGGTTTACAGGAGCTTACCCACTCAGCGATCTGATCGTCCATCCCGGGCCACCATACGTAACTGCGAGCCAGCGCCTTCATTCGCACGATACCCGGATGGCCCTCGTGCAGCACCTTCAATATGGGTACGCGAAGGGTGGATGGGACAACGACTCTGGTACCCCACAGCAGGCATCCCTGGAGTTTAGATAGTTCCTGTTGACGTGTTTTAAATGGGACAAAGTCAACTGAACACTTTGTTTCTGGCCACCCCCTCCCCACACAGTCCAGAACCTGGGTGATAAGTCTATCTTTCTTGGAGTGTGCCACGATGTCATCAGCAGTTACTGGTAGCTTAAGTTCGGTGACTTCGAAGATCGCGTGCACCGGAGCTGGGTCTTCAACTGGGGTCGGTAAAGGGCAGCGACTGAGGGCATCTGCGTGGCTTAAAGTCAGCTTGAACGAATAGGCCGCTAAAAACAATGTCCATCTGGTCATCCTGGGGGACAGAACTTGTGGAGTTTGCCTGTCTCCCGATAAAAGTCCCAAGAGCGGCTTGTAGTCTGTGATGAGTTCGAAATGGTGGCCAAAAAGGAATTCGTGAAATTTTTTGACTGCCGCTACTGCAGCCAGAGCCTCCTTGTCAATCTGGCTGTAGTTTCTTTCAGTCGTGGAAAGGGTCCTGGAGAAGAAGGCAATTGGCGCTTCTGTGCCATTGGGGAGCCTGTGACTAAGGACAGCTCCTAACCAAAGGTAAGCGTTGGTTGAATTGAATTAAAACGGCATCAGAAGTGAGTAGTGATTTGATTGCTTTAAATGCGAAAGACTCCTTGGGGCCCCAGTGCCACGGAGCGTCTTTATCTAACAACCTGTGTAGAGGCTCAGCGACTGAAGCTTTGTGTGGCAATAACGAGGCGTAGAAATTTAATAAACCTAGGAAAGCTTGCAGTTCCGTTTTATTATTTGGTGTGGATGCCTCGTGGATGGCTTTTACTTTTGACTCCACGCCTGAGGCATCAAGTCTATATCCTAAAAAGTCCACCTGTTTAGTGGCGATGGTGCACTTCTCCCATTTGAGTTTGAGACCATGCTGTCTAAACTTCTCCAATACTGCTCTCACCCTCTGGAGGAGCTGGGGCCTGTCCTTCGCTGAGACCAAAATATCATCAAAATAGGGGACTACTCCTGGAAGACCTTGGAGGATTCTTTCCATTAGTGACTGAAAAATCCCCGGGGCCACGCTAACGCCAAATTGGAGGCGTTTGCACCTAAATGCCCCTCTGTGTGTTACAATTGTTTGTAAGTCTGCTGTGTGGCTGTCGACAGGGAACTGTTGATATGCCTGCGACATGTCTAGTTTGGCAAAAATTGTGCCGGGTTCAAAAGTGTGCAATAGGTGCTGGATAACTGGAACGGGGTATGCGCTAACCTGGAGATAACGGTTTAGTGTCATTTTGTAATCAGCACAAATTCTCAAACTACCGTCCTTTTTAAGCGGGGTGACTATGGGGGTCTCCCACTTGGTGAAATCAGTGGGCTCAATTACCCCTTGCTCGAGGAGTTTGTCAAGTTCCGCGTCCAATTTGGGGCGGATGGCAAAGGGAACCCGACGGAATTTCAGGCGGACAGGAACTGCCTGGGGGTCTACAGAGAAAGAGATGGGTGTGCCATTGTAGCAACCCAGCTCGCTACTGAAAACATCGGAATAGTCAGAGAATAATGTGTCTACATCAGAAGTTGAGACAGCATGGATTCCTGTGACATTAAGGCCGAGAGAGGGGAACCAATCTAACCCCAAAAGACTAGGGAGGGTACCATTAACCACCACTAAAGGCAAATGGCCTTTGAAGGTTTGGAATTTAACAAGGAACTTGCCTTTCCCGAGGACAGGGATGTTCTTGCCTTGATAGTCTCTCAGCGTGAGAGTGTTGTGGCGCGAAGGGACAAACGAGGCCAAGACCAGAGCATATAAGTAAAGGCTTTATTCAGGGGAATAAAGGGTTGTTGAGCCTGCCCGCTAACAAGGCAGACTGCTGGAGAACAACCACGGCTGGCTCCGTCCGGCAGCCGGCTTTTATAGCCGATAGCCAAACGGAGCCAACCAATGGGAGCTGCTGATGCTCCCGCCTAAAGTGTGGACCTGGTTGGGAACTCCAACCAGTTCCAAAGACATAACATAATTTATTAATGTAGGAATAGCAAATATGGCAGAATCTTGAAAACCGATCAGAATTTTCCTCTATTCCATCTTATATCAAAGTTGAACCAACATTGTTATTGAATTATCTGTATTAAATATTCTGTTTAACTGGTATTGGGAGAATAGTTGCTGGTGCCTAGCTACCTTATTTTTTTATCAGCAGAGTATTCTATACATATTCTATAGTTACGCTTCTTAGTCTTTAAGCCACTAGACCTAAAGCATGCTGCTAATCATTCTTCTTTTCTTTCTTGTGGTTTTCCCACAGGTGCAGATCCTTTTCTTTTTTATCAACTGAATGTTGATCTTTGGTTGCGATAAGAATTGACTGACTGGCTTGGTGCCCGAGCCTGAGATCATGGACTGTGAAAGAGTGACTGGCCCAAAGTCACCCAGCCAGTTTTCAGGGCTAGGGCAGGACCAAAACTCACAGTCTCCTGGTTTCTAACATGAAGCTTTATACCGCTAGGCTGAACTGGATCTCATGTTGATTATGACTTTCTTTTGGTATCTGCACTTAGAAGCCCATCTAATTAATAATTCCTCACATGTTGAACTTCCCATGACTCAAGTTATATTGGGAGTGATTTAGCAGTTTTAGAAGTAAATCTTCTAAACCAGAAATGCTGGTCTGGACTTGAAACTGGGGTATGTCTTCCAGAATTCTATGCCTGAAACACCATAAATCAGGGATCCCCAACCCCGGGGCCATGACCCACTACTTGGCCATAAGCCATGAAGGCAAGTGCACCTGTATCCCTATTTGCGTGAGCAGTGGGCAAGCACATGCATCTGCACATGCCTTCCACTCACACAAATGGAGCTACATGCATGCTTGCCCACTGCTCATACAGAACCATCCCCTCTTCTCCCCCACTCAGCTTGTACGCAAAGCTGGAAAGGTTGGGGAACTCTGCCATCAACTACCAAACTTTGATGCTATTTGTTACTTATATGTCTGTATTTAAAATTTCATCTGTTCCTATTCTATGCTCCTGCCAGCTGCAATCTAAATTGTTATAGGGCAAACTTGTCCACACTGAGCTACTTTGGCAACTGTTTGCAAGGTAATCTGGATTGCAGGTTACCACATATCCCCATTGGACAAATTCTGCTGCTATGGCATTCCATCCTTTTTTTTTTTTTTCAGAAAAAAAGATAGCCATTCCCCCCACCCCTAAAGGCCCATAAATTTGTTTGGGATATCTGGAAATGGGTGTGTGTGTGTGTGTGTGTGAAACTCCTTTATTTTAGGTGAGAGAGGAGGAGGAGGAAGAGAATTGGTCACATCGTCAGCCAGATGCTTAGATTGGATCTGTTATTTTTATCCACCTATGGAGTCTATCCCCAGGACTTGGGAGAGGTAGATATAGATATTTGATGGTGTGCAGGATGTAAGCTGTTCTGAATAATGCTGACTTTTGCAATTGACTGGTGATGATTTTGTCAATGCTGATGGTGTTCAAGTGGTGTTCCAGTTGTTTTGGTATTGCATCCTAACCATCTATTACTATAGAAATTCTATTCTCTTCATATTTTGTTATGTTCTCCAGTTCTTTCTCTGGTTTTTCAGGTCTTTCTCAGACAGGAACACTAGAAACATCATAATAAGGAAAAGTGTACTTCACAAGTGGAGCAGAAAAAAGGTACCCTGAGGTCACTTTGAGGGGGAATAGGGGATTGATAGCAGGCAATTTAGTCAATCTCTGCCTTTCAGAAACAGTTACCACCCCTCATGGCAAGGGGGCAATCAGGCAGTATGAATATGCCTTTTTTTCTCCCATTCTATACCAGTAGTACTAACATTCAGTAGCAGAAAATATGCAAAAATTAAGAAAGTTTGAAGGATTAAGATTCTTTTTTTACAGAACTGTATTTCAGAAATCACATGGTATTATCACATGAATACTATGTTAAAAGTAAGAGTTGGGGAAAGAACAGAAAAAAGCAGTGAAGTATAAGAATGGAAAGTTATAACTGATAGTAGTTTAAAATCGACAATCATCAATGAACATATTTTGTTACTGAAAGTGAAAGATAAGACAATCTCTTTCCCTATTCAGAGTAGAAGAGTTAATTAGACTGACAATGGGCACTGTTCACCTTTTATTTCTCTATGCTGGAAAGTGATGAATTAGATTACATAGTAGATCCCATGGCATGTGTAGCTTGTTTGATTTAGCATCTAATACTAGCACCTCTGCCTCAGTCTTCCTAAATTTACAGACTTCTTCAGATTTATTAATCACAAACACTAAATGACTTTAGCCTGGTTTAGCCAAAAGATTATGCATTGAAGTGATTTCCCAATGTGTAATGGTGAAATGTAACTACTTACTTTCTCAGGCATATGGTGCTATAATAACATTTTTATAACTGATTATTGGTGTTAAAATTGTAGTACTTGATAGTTCAATTTTGTCCTTTGTTGTACATATGTTATATACTTGTACATATCAAATTATGCATTTATATGTATATAGATGTGGGTATCTACAATTTATTCTTTTACTCCCCTCTAATATAGTGCCACTGGAAATTGCCTAATATTAAGAGTCAGAAGGATTTTACGTTGGGACATAGGAGAAAAATATAAAAAGTGAGCTGGGAGGAAAACGAACATTTACATTATACAGGAGTACCGAGGTAAACAATACTTTTTGAAACAAGTTATTTCATGAGGTCTGGTTGGCACAAAACTGATCAAGAGCTTACACTTATTTTATATTTTTGTTTCCTTATAAAAGTGATTGAGTGAAACGTGTGTTTTTAAAAAGCATGATTAATTTAGAACGTTGTTTGGATAAATCTAAGCAAGATTTTATAAAACTATTGAAGCAAAGATATTTGGGAAAAACACTATGAAAGCAAGAAGTAAGCTTTTATTTTGATCTGTAGGTCAAAAAGTTTGTTATGTTCAACCATCAGCCTTTAAATGTAGCTACTGTAGATCAGCAAACTTTGATGGCAGAAAAAAGATTGCTCTTAGGAGCCAAAACAGTTTGGAAGTACTGAATGTTAATATTGCTTTAACTTCATACATCTTTGGTCAGAAATGCTTATTCAATTAGACTATCAGTAATTAATAACAGCCTGAAAATAAGGGTTGATTCATACAACATCACACACAGCGGTTTCTTCACTTATGGAAGATCTCTATTTCTGGTGAACAGGCCCATTTATAGACCAGCTACTAGACAAAGTTGCATAAGTGTTAATATTTTCTTTGCCAGCAGATAATCGCAAACTGTATGGATTATATGTGTTCTTCATTATGCATCTGTATATCCTGAGGAACAAACTGGACATAATTGGAGATATTGCCAATCATACTGCTTTACTTGACTTACATTTCACTTCAAAGCATATACGGGAGTAGGAAGTTATATGGGAACCTGTTAACATATTAGGACAAAAGTATTTAATTCTTCATCTTATGCTGGTTCCCTTTGCTAATAAAAGGATGAGATTATTATTATTTACAGAATCCAAATACCTAGATCCTTTAGGAGCGGATTGTAATTATAAAGCAGAAATCCCCAACCTTTCTGACTCCATGCACCAGCAGCAATGGTGGTGGAGGCAGGGAGAAGGGGATGTTTTTGCACAAACTGAGTTTCCCATGCTTGCCCACCAATTGTGCATGCGCAGACGGTTGCCACAGGCCATGGACCAATAGTGGTCTGAGGACCAGGGATCCCTGTTATAAAGGGTTATTCTGTGTCTGTCTGCAATGAGGACAACATATCTCACCCTTCAATCCTCCACTCCTAAATTCATGTGTTGGATTTGCATTCCCAAAGAGAGATCTATTGAAGGCAGATTGCAGAATGCAGCAACCTGGCCATATTAACATATCAGCACCAGGGTTTAAATTCTGCATTTCTTTCCTCTGCCTTAGACTGAAGCATCTGTTTCTTAGCCTTGGATATTACAGAAACAGGACAGATTTGGATAACAGCTTTGTCTGCTAGCTATATAATTGAGTGGGGATTTGATTCCAAGTCTTTCCAGATTAATACGTTTTTTTTTTCTTATACATGCTCACAACAGAAGTAAGCAATCTACTCCAAATGTTTTCAATTACAACTTCTGTAATTTCTGCCATTAATTATGCTACGGAGGCTGAAATCTAAAACTTTTTAGGTCTGCCATATCTCAATGGCAAAAATCCATGCAACCATTAGATGGAGGCAATGTATTTGATTTTTAAAAAATCTCTTCATTGCCATCTAGTGATCATCTGAATTATGCAGCCCAATATAGGTGCCCTAAATTATTTGGTGACCATCAGGTAAGTTACTGTTGGCACTGTGTAGAATCTCAATCTACATCAGTATTTTTTAAAACTATTTTCTCTCAGGACCACTTCCCACTTTAAAAAAATTACTGGATTGATTGTGTGCCATCAAGTAATTTTGCACTCCTAGTAACCACATACAGGTAGTCCTCAACTTACGACTGTTTATTTAACAATGGTTTGAAATTAATGACAACCTCAGAAAAACTGACTTGCAGTCGGTCTTGAAAGCTACAATCGTCACATCATCCTTGCAATAGTGTGATCACAATTTGAGTACTTGGCTACCAGGTTGCACTTATGATGTTGCATCTTGTAGTCATGTGATCATAATTTGTGAACTCCCCAACTGGCTTCTGACAAGCAAAGTCAATTGGGGAAGTTTAATGACCTTAATAACCATAGATTCACTTAGCAATGTGGTAAAAATGGTTGTGAAGTTAAATCCAGTCTTGAGACGACTTGCTTAATGACCACATTGCTTAACAACCAAAAATTCAGTCCCAAATGTAGTTGTAAGTCCGGGACTACTTGTAAATACATTTTGATCATGACTTAAACATTTTAGAGGAACCCCCCCCCCCAAAAAAAAACCCTTTTATTTGTATGGGTTATATTGAGAGCTAGTTACCACATTAATCATTAAAACGGATGCCTTCACCATTACTACTGCTTCTCACAATTGTTTAATGCAATATTAAAATCCCATCAAACAATCAAGAGCAATGGTAGTGGCAGCAGATGCATCCATTTTAAAGTTTAACATGGTAAACAGCAATCTAAATGTTTATCGGTATAAGCTAACAAATAATTTTGACTTTGCAAACCCCAGAGAGGATCTTGGGATTCTGGGACCATGCTTTAAAAAATGCTGGTCTAAATAAACCAAAATATTTTCAAGAAACATAGGAAGGAGAGATATAAGAGCAGTTGTAAATTGGGCCACACTACTTTCAGACATACACTTATTTGGCAGTGTTCCTATTGGCTGTATCACTAGGCTACAGGTCAAAGTAGAGGCTTCATTTGTACAGCGGTATGAATGATGAAGTAAGCTTATGTGAGATGGCTTGGATTTTCCTCCGTGAGGTGCTTTGTACCAGAAATATGATGAGGTACATTTGCCAAAACAAACAGGCAAACTGCTTTCCTTCAATGAGGTGTTCTGTGTCTCTCTACATAGCCTCCTCCACACAATCCTCTTTGCAGGCTGCCTGGAAGCTTCTGGCATTTGTAACATGCAATTGCGGCAATGTGAAATGTGTGGTCTTTTTGCTTTGCTATCAAAACTGAGGCGCAGCATTGCACTGTGAAACAGGTTGTGAAGATGCTCTACTTGGGCCTTTATTGAAGTAAAGCACCCCTCAAAGAGCATGGTCCTCTTATAAAAGGGGTTCTAGCTTCTAGTCCCAAAGGTCCTTTTACAGGAGACAATTGGACTTTCTTGTTTTTTCTTTGAAGACATTTCGCTTCTCATCCAAGAAGTTTCTTCAGCTCTAAGAGGATAGTGGGGAATGGAAGGATATATATTCCTTGCAGCTGGTCATTTGCATCCTTTTAGAGGGTCATTGAAGCCCTTGGAGGTTTATCTATGTTCTCAGGATCACCTAAGTAGTGCTCCTAAATGACCCTCTAAAACAGGGGTGTCAAACTTGCAGCCTGCAGGCCAGATGCATTACATGCTGGCCCTGCCCATGCTCAGTTTAGTGAAGGAGGGGAAAGTCCCAATATGTCATGAGGACATGAGTTTGACACCCCTGCTCTAAACGGATGCAAACAACCAGCTATCTGCAAGGAGTATAAATCCTTCCATTCCCCACCATCCAGTCAGAGCTGAAGAAGCTTCTTGGATGAGAAGTGAAATGTCTTCAAAGAAAAAACAAGAAAGTCCAGTTGCCTCCTGAAAAAAAAACACCTTTAGGACAACCACGACCTGGATGACAGAGACAAACCTCTACCTTCTAGCTGTCCTGAGGCATGGGAAGGCCTTGTTTACTGCAATTTATCAACAAGAGCATTTTTTCCCCAAATGCTGCATGAGTAAATGAAATATACTGGGTGTGTTTTTTGCACGGGCATCCAAGGGTGGATAAGGTTACGTGCACAACTCTGCCCTCTCTCTTTGGTACATTGGGGATTGGATTTATTAAGACTGAAATAAAATGCAAATCTATAGCATCCAACCCTATGGAAACCAGAGCTCTGAAGAATGTTGTTGGCTGCAGTTTGTGCTATTACTGTACATGTTTGGAAATGCAGTACAGCTGTATTTTCTAATGAGGGGCCCAGGTCTGCTGACTGTTATTCAAAGTAGCAGGAAACAGAATGGGAGTCATTGATCTTACACTTTCAGGAAAGCTAGCCTGGCTTTCTCTACATGTCAATATTTCAGGGAGCAATTGGGATCAAGTCAGCAAATACTGTAACCTCTGAATCCACTCACTTTCCCACAAAAGAGCTGGTCGTGTCATACAGATGTTCTATTGGAGGTCTCAACCACAGGATTTGAGCTGAAGTGTGTTTAGTGGAAACATCTGCAGGAACTAAAAGGAGCTGATACTGAAAGGCACAAATGTTTACGCAAAGTGAAGTGAGCAGTTTTTAAAATAAAATCCACAGTAAAATTCTGCATTGCTGGGGCAATTTTGTGGCTACAGCATTGGCTGCCTAACATACTGAATTCTGCTGCCAAGTGCAGAAACAGAGGGAAAATTAGTTTGTTCTGAATCCAGGAATTACTATTTAACGTTTTAATTACAAAATTACATCCTTAATTTTATGTTTCTTTTGAGATGTTTTTAGAGGACCTGTATGCCACATGGAAATTAGCTTTGGGAATAGGCAGAGCTTTCAATATAGAAATGTTTTTTTTTTATGTATGAAAAGCTGCATGAATATGCATGCAAGTGTATTTGTGTACAAACATACACATGCACACATTTAGGGAAACATACAGTACATACATTACTTAATTTCCCTTTTATAAATATCAATGTTAATCAGGTCTTTATTTCCCATTGTGACATATTGGAAGATATACAGAATAGAAAGATTTCGTGCTAATTATTAAGAGGGCGGCTTTGAATAATTCATTGTTCCTTCTTTTCTGTCTCTTTGCTGAAAGTAAACCAATTTAAATATTGGCAAGCAATATATATCAGCAAGTGTAGATTCAGGTTTCCAATGTTTTATAATAATTCTATTTGATACCTCCAACTAATTCTTAATTTATTTAATTGAAGTAGGCAGGGAACCATGCCTACTATCAAATCATAATATATGTTTTGCTCTCCCCAACCAGGTAACTTCCAGAAAAATTAAAACTATAAGTATTCTCAGCCAGTATAACCAAAAGCTAGGATGATTGGGACATTTTGGAGCTATAGGGCACCAAGTTAAGGGAGGCCGATCTGCAAAATTTTCATTAGATTTTTCTTTTAAAGACCAGGAGCTAAAAATAACAGTGCTAGAGTTGGCATGGTTTTAGCATTTTTCTTTAAGTTTACAGAGGTATGGTTTATTGATAGACACTGAATACTGAACATCAGTAGGAGTTTCAGCTGTGACAGTAAAATATTTCCTGAACATTTATCTTCATGTGCATTTCTATTAAAAATAAACAAACACCTTCCAGGCATACCTTTTTTTTTTTTTAAAGATATGCACTTCTTGGTTCCAATACTCTGCACTACTTAATCCCAAGGGAAGTATTACTAAAATGTTTTATTTCTGTATGATTAACATACCATATGAAATCATAGAATTTGAACCACAAGGTAGAAGCAGACCACTATCTTCAGATGTTCCTCGGGTATATGGACAACTGGAAAGAAACGACTTTTTTTTTAATATAGGGGGAGAAACAGAAGGCACTGGACCTTCCATTCCATATAAAACTAATCATAACAGAACAGGGCACCCAGATGGAATTTAAAAGAAAAATAAATGTGTCATTTCCTCTCTATTTACCCTACCACCCTTGCTTTGTAGTTCCCAAGGTGTCAACTACAGGACATTTGTAACAGGAATTTTTCAAGGCCTTCTTTGTAAAACTTGATTGTACACTACTTGCCGGGAAAGTGTTCTAAACCTATTTCACCCAATCTAGACTCACAGCTTAATGCAGTATAAACCTTGCTGAATCACTTTGGGCTTTGATAGTTAAGAACAAGCTGGACACGAAAAAAGACAGCTGTCCTCTATTGTAATTACAGCTGAGAATTTGCTTTGAGTTTCATAACATGACAAGATTTGTAAGGGGAGATATCCTTAGTCCTGTATTGGAATGCAGTAATAAGAAAGGTTTCCTCGCTCTCTTCATGCTACCTGGGACATTTTTGCTCTTCAGATGAATCTGAGCATTCTGCTGATCATACTCCATCTACCTACTTATGTTTTGGAAGTAATGGTTTTACGATGCTGCAAGAGATGTTACTCTCTGTTATAACAGAAGCCCAGAGCTCCATAGGGCATTGTGGAAAGGGAAAATCTTTTTTAACTTGATTATCTTTATCTGTACCTCATCACAAAAGAAGAGCTCAGAATAATAAGGGTTGAAGCCAAAACACTTGGGGAGATCAGCAGGAGAGCTACTCTACAATTATTTCTTTTTCCAGGAAATAACATGTAACCAGAAACTTTAATGAGTCCATATATTGATTGCAGATGAGAATTTAAAAGGGATAATTTTACTCTAATATGTTTATGTACATATCTACACATACAGACACAGAGAGGTGTCTGTCTCAGTGGTGGGATTCAAAGTTTTTTATTACTGGTTCTGTAGGTGTGGCTTGGTGGGTGTGGCTTGGTGGGCATGGCAAGGGAAGGATACTGTAAAATGCCCATTCCCTCCCCACTCCTGGGGGAAGGATACTGCAAAATCCCCATTCCCACTCCACCCCACTAACCTGCTTTCCAGATCCATTCTTCTGTGCAGGGCAACAAAAGAAGACCCAGCTGATCAGCTGGGACTTGGGAGGCAGAGAATAGATGGGGGTGGGACCACTCAGAGGTGGTATTTGCTGGTTCTCTGAACTTCTCAAAATTTCCATTACTGGTTCTCCAGAACTGGTCAAAACCTGCTGAATACCACCTCTGGTCTGTCTCCTTTGGCTCCAGGATCAAGAAAAGAGAAAGACATCAGTCACTAAGAGATCGAACGATACCAAAGAACAAATAGGATGAAGTGTCTTTGACACAATCAGCCAGTTCAGTACCAGAGAAATAAGGGAAGGTGATTAAGAATCTTAATTTGAGAATTGAATAGCATTCTTCCTGGAGCAATGTAAGATCTGTTAATGGAATTAAAATGTTCAGGTTAATTGAAGGGGCTGTTAGAAGGAGAAATTAATCATTCTGACAGATCATCCCAAAGGTGCTTTTTCAAGATGCAACTGGACTTTGTTTTTCTTTGAAGACATTTCGCTTCTCATCCAAGAAGCTTCTTCAGTTCTGACTGGATGGTAAAGAATGGAATGATTTATATTCCTTGCAGACATCTGGCCATTTACATTCTTTTAGAGAGTTGTTGAGGCCACTTGGAGGTTTATCTGTGTCTTCAGGGTCACCTGAGTAGTGCAAATAAGTGTGGAGCCTTCTCCAACTGCTGAAAGGACTGTATTGTAGACTGAAGTTAGATGATGTTGTATCCCTCCTCCCTCTGTTGAGGGAGGCTGATCGATTTTGATCTAGGTGGCCTCTTTGATCCCTCTTTCAAACCAGCATTCCGCTCTGTCCAAAATGTGGACTTTGCTGTCTTCAAAAGAGTGGCTTTGTCTTTTAAATTCAGATGGACAGCTGAATCTTGCCTGATGGGCTTGTTCTCCTATGTTGTGCCATGTCTTTAGGAAGTAGTTGTTTGTTTCTCCAATGTATAGATCTGCACATGTCTCATTGCATTGTACTGCATGTACCGCATTGTTCAGTTTGTGTCAAAATTGAACAGCCTTCTCTAAAGCTGAAGAAGCTTCTTGAATGAGAAACAAAACATCTTCAAAGAAAAACAAGAAAGTCCAGTTCCCTCCTGAAAAAGCACCTTTGGGACAACCATGACCTGGATGAATGAGAATTTCCATAATCATTCTGACAGATCTAGAAAATAAGGTTGTAGAAAACATTCAAAGAGAGGGTGTCCAAAAGTAATTGTACCAAATCAGGGCTGAAAAAAATCTGGATGACCATTAGAATAGAATACTTTATAGAATAGGATAGAATACTTTATTGGCCAAGTGTGATTGGATACACAAGGAATACTCTCAGTATACATAAAAGAAAAGATACATTCATCAGGAGTCGAGAATCATAAGGTACGACACTTAATGATAGTCATAGGGAACAATAAGCAATCAATCATACTAGGAAACAGTCAATATAAATCATACGGATACAAGCAACAAAGTTACAGTTATACATTCACAAGTGGGAGGGGATGGGTGATAAGGAGTGATAACAAGATTTAACAGTAATAGTAGTGCAGACTTTGTAAATAGTTGAATAGGGTTGAGGGAATTATTTGTTTAGCAGAGTGATGGCTTTCGGGAAAAAACTGTCCTTGTGTCTAGTTGTTCTGGGGTGCAGTGCTCTATAGCGTTGTTTTGAGGGAAGGAGTTGAAACAGTTTGTGTCCGGGATGTGAGGGGTCTGTAAATATTTTCACAGCCCTCTTTTTGACTCGTGCAGTATACAGGTCCTTGATTGAAGGCAGGTGGGTAGCAATTGTTTTTTCTGCAGTCCTAATTACTCTCTGGAGTCTGTGTCTGTCTTGTTGAGTTGCAGAACCAAATCAGATAAAACAGAAAACTCTTAAAACATTGCCAATGAGTAGTATTGGCTGGAGTTTTGCAGCCCAAAACTGGTAGTGTTGAGAGAGGGAAAAAATGTGTCTTGTCTAAATTACTGGCTGGGAAGAAATCTGACCTCATATTTTCACAGACTAATTCAGTTCCCATAACATGCTATGCCAAAACCCAACAAACTCATATTATGACTTAATATGAGGTAAACTCCAAATCTGAAATTTAGATTTGGAGAAATTTAAAGTCTGTTGACAAACCTTTCTAATACTACTTTGTATACCTAGAATCCCTTTTAGCTGAACATTTGTAAATGAAAGATTCCATTTATTTCCATGTCTACATTTCTTATCTTTTAAGGACCCTCTAGGAACTTTCACCTAATTTTTTTAATAAACCCACCTTTGGTGCAAATTCACAAATAATGGTTTAAACTATTTCAAGTAATATCCCATAGTGATTCATCTTATGCAGTATTAAGGTATATTTTGTTTAATGAGGTCTGATGAATAAAAAGCAGTTTATTAGATTTACTTGTCACACTAGGCATACATTATTATTTACAAGCTTCAGTCATTGTGTTCATACAATACATTAAGCCAGACTCAAGCAAGTCACATTATGATTTAGGTTTTTACTTTGAACTTTGGCAGTTGACAATTTCATCCCATTTCTAACAGCATTTTTCTATAGTTCTTTGCATTGTGATGGGGGGATACTACCAGGGGTGGGATTCTACCAGTTTGTACCTATTCGCTTGAACCAGTTGTTAATATTCTAAGCAGTTCGGAGAACCGGTTGTTAGAAGAAATTACTGGCTTAATCCTGTAAGGAAGACAGGAAGGAAACATTCTGGTGTTGCTTACAGAAACTGCCTCTCCGTTAACCCTTATTACTGTACATTCTTGGCAGGATTAGACTTCCTGTCTCAGGGACTTCTCTGGAGTTCTTTTCCGCTCCTTTGCTGGTACTTTACTTGTGTGGACTGACCATTCAAAGGCACTGAAAAAAGTGACTTATGACCATTTTTCACACTTATGACTGTTGCAGCATACCCACAGTCTCGAGAGGCCAGGCGAGAAGATGCGTGCCTCAATGTGAGTGATGTTGAGTTGGCCACGCCTGGCCAGTAACATGACTACCCAAGCCATGTCCACCCAGTCACATGACCACCAAGCCACATCTACCAACTAAGCAACGCCCACAGAACCAGTTGTTAAAAAATTTGAATCCCACCCCTGGATACTACCCCAAGGAGGCAAAATATCATGTCTGTTACTACTTCATTTATTTATATTTTCTGTAGCCTGGCCAATCTCTAAGCTCTAAATAGCGAGAAGTAATAACACTGTAATGCATACATCAAAAAACAAAAGAAGAAAAAGAAGGAGAATGAGAGGAAGGAGAAGCCAAAAGATATGCCATCATCAAATAATCAGCTTAGATAGAAAGCAGGGCAGAAATACTTTTAATGCCTTTAGATATATTACTTACATACTGGAGAAGAGTAATGAGGTGGGGAGAATCTTGTCCTCATGTTCTGCTTTAATGTTCTCAAAGGCATCTATAAAGCAAGAATGCTGGGCTAGCCATTAAGCTTAGATGATCTGATTCAGCAACCTTTTCTTATGCACGGATGTGCTATTATCATCTACATAAACCTAACCAGTTAAAAAACAACATTCAGGTTAGCTTTTTATTAGGAAACTCACGTCAATAACTTTCTCATTTACCAGCACTTTATTTATAAAGCAAGTTGGGTATCTCGGCATTTGTTTTTGCTGAAAAAAGGATTGAGAGAGTATGTTATAAATCCTCAACCTCTTCCTTTTCTGAACTGTTAATGTTGAAATATCCACATTTCCAACCAGGAAGGGACGAAGACATGAAGCACGTATATTGGCCTACTTCGTGACCTAGATATGGGATGAAATATTTCATGGGATAAAATGTTTATCCAACAAGATTACATATGTTCAAAATTTCACTCAGGATATATTTTTCATGAGGAGAAGGTATAAGAAGGGGAAGCAGGAAACCTTCTCCCCAGTTCACTTCTTGGCATTTTATGAATACCTATCTTCATCAGAATGGTTATGTTAGGAATATGCATGTCCCCTCCATGGTAGCCATTTTGTGACTTCTTCTTGTGTCATACCCATCATCGGACATTGGCGATCATGTTGGCCTTACTATTTTTATCAACAACCACTCAAAAAAGTGCTGCTGAGTTTTGTCCAAGTTAGTCCCTTAGATTTTGAAACCATGATGTTCTTCTGTCTGGACCTCATTTGCCTCCAATCTTTCCTTGGAGGATTAAGTGGAGTATGCTGTATTTTTTCTGGGTGTCACATCACATGTCCAAAATATTCTATCTTTTGCTTTTTTATGGTTTGGATGATTTCCCTTGGCTTTTTCAGGCAGCTTATTTTGTGACTGTCACAACATTTTAAGTTAAGTCCACCTAAACCAAAAGGGCTGTAGATTTAAAAACTCCAAGTGCCAGTTATCAAGGAATGTCCACCACAGAGATGTTGGAAGTTTTATTAATATAAAGGTAAAGGTAAAGGATCCCCTCGCACATATGTGCTAGTTGTTTCTGGCTCTAGCGGGTGGTGCTCATGTCCGTTACGAAGCTGAAGAACCAGCGCTCTCTGAAGATGTCTCCGTGGTCATGTGGCTGGCATGAATAAATGCCAAAGGCGCACGGAACACTGTTACCTTCCCACCAAAGTGGTCCCTGTTTTTCTACTTGCATTTTTTTTTTGAAAATTTTATTTGGGTTTTCACACACAAAAAAAACATAATACAAAAAAAAACATCCTTTTTTGACAATAGCATGGTTCCAGGTTATCATTTCTTCATCCAGACACAAACTCAATTTCATGCTCATTTTTGTGTTCTATTCCATATCTTATTACTGTTTTACATTTTCTACATAGTTTTTCCCCTCTTTTAATTTTCTCAACTTTATTTTTATCTCATCTCAATTCAAATCATTATATTTATACTTTTGTCTGTCCTGTTTCAATTTCATATTATCTTTTCTCATTAAACAAATTTTCCCCTGTAGTTACTAATTGGAGTATGACACCTTTATATCTTTTAATTTTATCCATTCAACTCTTATTTAAGCTTCAATGTATACCTTTAAGATTATAACATTCAATATAATACATAACTTTCAATCGAATTCTGCTTGGTACATTCTTAAAATACACACTATATTCTTAAAAAAAAATTATATGTATATACAAATAAAGCACTCATTCCATTCCAATTCAATTCTATCATTAATATTCATTAAAATCTTAACATTGTTAGCATTTCTTTTCAATTAAATATCATACTTCCTTGGGAACACTTATAAACTTTCCATAATTAATTCTCTTTTCCCCCCATAATTTCTCTTCACTTATATTTTATAAATTGTTAATAATAATTAAAATGTTCCCATCCTTTCCTAATTTAATTCTCTCATTCACTTTATTTCATTTTTTTATTAACAAACTTTCCACTAGATTACGATAAATATTTTATCCATCTTAATCATATTTTCTAAAATTATTTCTATTTGCAATATAACTATACTATCTTATGTACCTTTGCAGAATCCCTTTTACAATTAAGTTTTCACCCATTATCTCTAAACAGGTTTATACTTTCAATTCTTATACCTTTGCCCTGTTTCTCTATATCTTGTTTCTGTCCTTTATAACTTCTTTTCCTTTCCTTCTTCCCCCTCTTCTTCTCCCTCCCCCTTTTACCCCCTTATCTCTCTACTTCTAATTCTCTCTTCTGTAATCCCCTTTTCTGTTGCTTTTTAATGTTATACTTATTTTTCAAACTATTCTTCTTTTTATTGTTTTTTTCAAATCTTAAGCTTTTCATTCTCTTTCCCTCCTTTCCTTTCTTTTCCCCACAAAAAAAAAATACTTGATCATTAAAGATGGCTTCTTCTTTGTCCCAATCTTCTTTTTCTGCAAGAGTTTCTTGTTGTTTCTCATAGTTCCAGATCTCCATTTCTAAGAGTTGAAATACAAAGCCAAAAGAACCTCTCCCTTCTTGTGCAACTTCTTGGTACTTTTTAAGTTCCATTTTCAGTTCTTCTAAAAGTGGTGCCATTTTAAACACTTTTAAACAACCACCCAATTGATTTTAATCATTTAAATGTAATAACTAAAAATCCAAAGATCACCAAATAATCCAAGGCTGTTTCTTCTTGCTTCTTTTTTTCTACTTTCTCTTCCTGGGATTCTATTATTTTGTTGCCAAGTTTCAGTTAAAATGTATCTTTTAGGAATCTTGTTGAGGTTTCACTGTAAATTCCTTTTAGTTCCAGGCAGTCTCCTCCATTTTTCCAGATCCTGCCTTTTAATTCTTTTTCTCTCCTTTCCTGCTTTTAAAAGCTTTTAACTATCCAGAAATCTTTATTATCCCTTTGACATTTTATTTTAAGCTTAAATGCCTATTGATGCCAAAGTGGATTTTTTTTTCAATTTCTTGCTTAAGTCTCTTAGCTGTCAGTATAGGGAAGGGAAGAAAAAAAAACCCAAATCCTTTCCCTTCCCTCTTTCCTTCGCTGCTTCAAAATCTTCTTTGGGAATAATGTTATTTTTTAAATAATTTAAATTCCAGGGTACCTTACATTGTTGCTTTTGCAGTTCAACCCAGTCAGCCAAAACTTTCTCTTCTTATCTTCCTCCTGCACATTCTTTTCCAGTCGAGTTCTTCTTTGAGGTGGCCATTTCTGACCACCACTGCAACCGCCTTCAGGAAAGGGAGTAAAGGCCAGTTGAGGAGGAGAAATGCGGCTCTCCTCAACCCTGCTGGCAGTCTCCCCCCTCTTCACCACCTCTACAGGGTGGCTTAGCCCCAAGACCAGTTGGCTCGGAGTGGGGTGCTCCAGCAGTGAGCACGGATCAAAACTGCGTACAGTTTTGGTCTGTTGGTGAAGGAACTCAAACCAGAAGTCTACTTGCATTTTTTATATGCTTTTTAACTATTGGCAGAAGCTGGGACAAGTAATGGGAGCTCACTCCATTATGCAGTGCTAGGGATTCGAATTGCCGAACTGCTGACCTTTCTGATCAACAAGCTCAGCATCTTAGCCAGTGAGCCACTGTGTCCCTGTTAGTAATATAGAGGATACCAAATGTTTACAGGCGTTTACAAAAAAATAATAATTGGAAGGCAAAAAAGAGTCCAAAAGCTTGGAAGACTAAATTTCTGGTCTCTGTGACTGACCCAGACAGGATCCTGCAACATTATCCTGAGACAGGTATATTAGCCCACATTCAGCAACAGTTTAGGCTATGCAAATGCATAAGCTATATTTTTGCCATGAGTATGACTTCTGATCACAATAACTGTGCTCCAACCAAGTACCCATGTTTAAGCGACTGAATCTGGCCATCTCATTTTATAAGCCCCCTCCCACTTAATATCACTCGTGAAATAAACCCACTGAATTCTTGGAGTATTCCTCATATTTGCCAACCAATTTTTTTCTCGAGGACATTCTCTCTGTACATGGATAGCACGTCCAGCTCATTCCTTGAACGTTCACTTTGATTTCCTCCCTGGCTCACATAAATAAATAAAAACCTTGTAACTCATGATTAATAATAGAGTATGGTTGAAAAGGAAAGCTTAATAGACTCTTCCTACAAATTCTTGCACAGCAGCAGCAATAGGAGAGACCAGGTTCCTTCTTCAGTCAGGTGCAAGTAAGCAACAAAGATTGTTTTGGATTTTGGGGTGCCAAGAGAATCTCAATAGGTTTGAAATGTACTTCACTGCATTTAGATTTTAGGAACATGGCTCTCTAATCTATATAATGTGGTTTTGTGTGTGTGTGTGTGTGTGTGTGTGTGCGTGTGTTTCATTGGGATGCCATGTTCTGCATACATTAGGCTAGGTTCCCAAAACACCATTTTGGTGCAAAAGTTTAGACAGTAAGTAAACTTCAGTGAACAAAGTGGGATTTATTTATAAGTAAGCGTGAACAGAACAGCAATGTTAAAAGGTGCTATATGAGTGTGGTGTCAGTCACTGAGGTTTGGTTTTACCCTCAGGGAGGGCTCAGTTTGCTTGCTACAGCAACACATTTCACATATCCCCCCCCCCCCCAAACTTTACATATGATAATAAAAACAACAACAAATCATTAGTTCTATGGAAGAATGTTATTTTCAAATTATGCTTCAGCTCAAGTCATCCATGGCAATCATGACAACTGTGGTGTTCAAGTAAGGATATTTTTTCCCCTCCTTTTCCTCTTGAGTCTCTAGTTGCTCAGTTATCCTGAAAAGATTTTATTTTTACTTGCAGCACCCCTTTCCTGTTATGATTCCATACAGCTAGAGATTCACTGGCATTTTTACTCCATGAGCTGTGCAATCTTACATCCCATGGAAGGATGGGCACCATTGCACACTTACTACCCCCACACATATGCAGTTAATAGCTCATGCAAAGTAATGATCTTTTCAGAACCCTTTTTTTCCCCTTCCCCTGCCAGTTTTTCTTTCTCTGCCCTTCCTTCTTTACCAGACAGAGAATAGAGTTACTAAGCAGCAAGTGAGTCCTTAACAACCTCTCTCCTCTGCCCCTCCCCTTTCCTTCTACTCTCCTTTTAACCAATGGCACGGACCTGAAAAGATGTATGTCACAATGTGAGAGGGTGGGATAGAAGCCTAGTGTGGGAGGGAAGAACAGTAGAGACACTGGCCACTGTATGAACAGCAACCTGTGGATCCAGGAAGGTGTTTTTTCCCATCCCTTCCTTAGCACCATCTGCAGATAGGTGAGTAGCAGCTACTCTGGCTTCTCTGAAGGCCTCTCTTGGCACCAGGGAGGCAGCATCTCTCAAGGAACACCCAGCAATCGTTGTACATACTAATCTTTTAGGTAGAGTGTCTTACTTGTCTGTCCTTCAAGGTGAATAAGCAGAAAGAAAAGACAGGCACAGGGCAATTCACTCTCTTTGCACTCATGGCTTCTTAGGAAATGAGTCTTTGGATTGATCCATGGAAAGTGAAACCATAGGGGCAAGTTAAGATAAGAGAATATCCTTCTGCTCCTTGCCTACTTCCTAAAATTAATCCACTGCACAAAGCCAAGTACCCACGAAAACTTAAGAAAACAAATATATATACTGTAAGTACTGTAAGATCCCATGGGATGCGAAAGAGAAAGAGGAGAAAGCAGACAGGTGGAGTATGGGAAAAAGTTTAGGAGGAAAACAGAATTTGAATAATAGCAATATACAATATACCAGTATTAATAATATCCTAAAATGTTTACAAATTATGTAAATTTTACTTCTAATTTATTCACATTGATCTGAAAGTTAAGGCAGAGATGTGGGATTGAAAGATCAAGGATACCGATAACATTTGTGGTTGGAAAGTGATGCCATAAGATGGTTAACACTTTGCTCTCTACAATATTCCGCTCCCAAATCCTTTCTATAAACTTCATTTTGTGAAATGGGGTGTAATTTATTCATAATAGTAATGGGGGGTGGAAAGCAAGCCTCTGAATATCACTTCTCAACAGAAATACAGTATAAACCTGCTAAGTATCTTGTCTTAATTTGTAATTATGAGACCCAAATGCCCCAGGCTTCAGTTCTAGCAACTGTTCTGGAATGTTTATTTAACAGACCTTTTGTCATCTGACCCAATGGGAATAAATCAGTGCATCTGAATTTAAAACGCACTTAGATTTACCAAACGGAAAGAAGATAATTGATTTCCTTATTACAGGGGCATTTTTTTCTCTCAACCATTTGCTGTAGTTTGTAATAAAAAGCTATTGGGCAATTTGGTGCATATAATTATATTTCCAAAAATAGATATAAAATAACTCAAGTCTGATTGCTGTGTAAAATTATGCATTATTTAAACATTACTTACTCATGGATATTAAAGATAAGAAAATATACTACGATAGTAGTAGTAATAATGGTAGTGGTAGTAATCACAATATGGCTATCATTGTTTAGACTTCCTGAACTAATCCTAACCCTAACAAATAATTATAAGCACAGTGTGAGAAACAGTATGAGATAATGCACAATATAGGTCTGAATGAAAACAGTATCTGCTGTGAGCTCCATCCAGTCGCTCTGACTCTACCCTGAATTAAGGGATTACAAGTTATAATTATAAAACGATCTGAGTGAAAATTTCTGTAGATGAGCACAGGTTAGAGTTTGCTTAGCAGAGCAGTGGGAAAGCCTTTTTATCCTCTGCTCCAAACTCAGCTTTTCTTGTGTAGCTTTCTATGTACTTTATTCAAGAACATGGCTTTTAAACAAGTTTGACAGCACAAAATGTCACATGGCCCACAAGTTTAGGCTATGTGGAAGCTTCTGAACGTGCTTGCTAGAATTTGCTTAAAAAGCTTCTTTGACAGACTCTTTTTTCATTTGTTTGATTTATTCTTTTGGGGGCTAGTATTGTTGATAATACTATAAAGTCCCTGCATTTTTCTTGGCAAGATTTTGGAACTGGTTTGCCATTGCCTCCTTCCTAAGGCTGAGGGAGAGTGACTGGCCCATGGTCACCCATTACTGTATACCAAACTGGCTGACAAGGTCTGCCAGGTCTGGGTATATTAAGAGTAGGGTTCCCCCCGCCCTCAAGCTCCTATGTTCAGATAGGCTTATTTTCAGCTGAAAATATCATATTGGTTATCAAATAAGAGATCTGAAATTCCATACCCGTATCCATTCACACAAAAACAGAAACATCACATGTATATTTATTCTTCTCCTTTTCTATTCTTCTTTCTTTTTTTATGTTGAATAAAATTGGCAGAAGAAAGGAGAAATTTCCCCTTTTCCACCAAGTACCTCCTTTTCAGGATGTTGGTTAATCACGCTATGGGAAATTTGACCAGAGTTGTTGAGAGAGAGGGAAACTTCACTCCCCCCCCATTCTCTCACACATAAACCCCATACACGAAGAAATTCCTGTTGAAGATGCATGATTTCTTGCTATGCTTTGTGAGAAAGCAGCAATGAAGCTCAGCAACAGGTCAGGGGGAAAAAACAAGCAATGCTCCCTATCTTAATTTTTTAATTCTACAGGATAAATACACTGGTGCCCATTGAGTCCAATGAAAAAGCGATGGATTTGGGTATTGTCAAAAAGGAGGCATTGTATTTCAAATACTTTCACAAGATTATTAATTAAATATCAATTACTGTAGTGCAATTATAATAAAGGCAAATGTGTGTTAGAATGGCAGTAAAGAAAATCTAACATGGAACATAAGGGGGTTAATAAGCCCTATGAGGACCCTGTGGGACAATGCCCACTTTCAGCTGCCATCTTTGGTTTTATTTCATTTCTGTTCCTGCAGCTGCAGTAAAGTTTCATCAGCTCAGGAGAATCTTCTGTATTTGTTACTGGACTGTGTATTATGTACATTAGATGGCCAGGAATATTAGGTTTCCAGCAGACAATAAGCCTAACTGAATAGGACAATGGACTGATTTAGCTTGTGGTTATTTGAACCAACAATCTTCCTTATGACTGTTGTCTCCAAGATAAGCTTTCAATACTATTTCAAATGTGTTACTACTCTGATTCTAAAAAGACACTGTCAAAGAACTGACCTTGGGTGATCTTTTATCTTAAGGTTACTGGCTACACACCACTGATATTCACATATTCAATTGCAGGGTGAAACAAAATATTTGCTTTACCTACAGGCAATTGACCACATTATGTTCTCTTTAATTTCTTATTGAGTAATTATTTATTTGTCTGACAGCACTTTAGGTGTGTGATCAATTCATACAAGAGTTAGATTAGGATTGAGGATTGGGTTAAATTAGAAAATAGATGGTTATTAGTATTAGAAGGTTTTGATCTCCAACTTGGCTGGCATGCCTTCATGTGGGATGGAAAATCTCAACAACATTCATATTTCCAAAGGCACCATGTAAGAAATGTGTTGTTCAATATCTGGGGAAAGATTTTAAAAAAAACACTACCCAAAGGTTCCATTGTGGCTATCTACATTGGAAGCAGTCACACATCCAAATGTATTGTATTATGAAAATATTGTCAGGTATAAAGATTTATTATATGACATTGGAGAGCTTAAAAATAGGAACCAAATACAAATTCAAGGAAAGGAGATAGCATGGTGGCCCTTTGCACAAATAAAAAAGATAGAGAACAATTTGGCTTTAATATGACCCCACAAGAATTAGATAAAATATGGATAGGAGAGGAAAAGAAAACAATTAGTAAAACATATAAATATCTTTTGGAATACAAATTAAAAGAAGAAACGGTCACAGAATCTATGATGATTTGGGCCAAAAACGTGGGTTATAGTATTGAATTAGTTAAGTGGGAACACATTTGGCAAACAAATTACAAATTAACCATGTCAGTCTCGTATAAAGAAAACTTATATAAAATGGTTCATCGCTGGCACCTACCTCCTGCAAGACTGGCTAAGATGTTCCCCAACCTACCACCCAACTGTTGGAAATGTAACTACGCACAAGGAACATATTTTCAGATGTGGTGGACTTGCCCATGTGCTCAGAAATTTTGGAGAAATATTAGAAATTGGATTTTAAATATAACAAAACAAAATTTAAAACTTGAACCCTAAATCTTTCTGGTAAGTATGATAGATTCAAACATGGAGAAAAAATATTAATATTTGATTTTGTACATCATAACTGCGGCCAGAATAACCTATGCACAAAAGGAAACTGTCTTCCATCCCTTCAGAGGATACGGTTATTAAAAAATACATGAATGCACTGAGATGGATAGCCTAACCAAACTGTTAAAAAAGTTACTATTATGAAACATGGACATTTGATATGATTGGTTAAAGAAAAGGTAATATTTGATATTTGGATAAGTTATGGAAATGACAGAAGACGTGCATTTAATCATAAACTATATAGAGAAATTAAAACATTAAAAGAACAAAAGAGTTATTGTAGCAAGGCAGATCACGTCAATGATAAAGATAAAGAAAAAAAAATTAACCATTGCTCAATATATGCTGTAAAATGTATATATGTATGTATGTATACACACACACACACACACACACACACACATATTGATTTGTCTGTTTTAAATGTATGTCAAATAAATGTTTTTTTCTAGAATAAAAAAATATTTTTTTAAAAAAAAGTTAGATTAGAATTATGGTTCCCTAGGCTACTCAGTACATTTCATAGTTAAACCCTGGATTTGAACTTGAATTTCTCACATTTAAATCTAATATTCAATCCATTTCTTCTCAGAAACGCTAAAATAGTAGGCAAAAAACTGGCAATGAGTCTGGAACAATGGCTCCTTTCTTCACATCTCATAATCAGTAAAGTCACACATCAATTAAACATTTTTTTCAATAAAAATTCTGAAATTGTCTAAAAATGAAGGTTCAGTATGAAATTGGCACATGCTTATGCAGCCATAAGGATTTATATGGAGTTGGACTTTTCAATGACTCATCTGAAAGAACAGCAAATGAGTTGAGACATTATTAAGAGAATCATAATGAATTACGATGTGATATTCGTATAGGGCAAGTTAGTTTGGGGTATTTTGTTGTTGTTATAGCAGTCTACTATGACTATCTGCTTATTAGTGGGCCAATATTATAAGAGCATGAGAGATCTATTTATAATATAAAATGCTATATATCGTAATCAGCAATTATTAGATTTGTCTGCAATGGAAATCTAAGCTTAACAATAATTCCTTTAAAGAACAAATCATTGCTTAACCTTTTCATGATAGTCAAGGATCAATTGCATGTGGTGAGCAGCATTTGCCAACTAGGTTTTGAGTTTATTGTGTTTGTTACTAAGTGGGACTTTCTTGCATGCATGCTTTCTTTTGTTGGTGCAGGATACGTGACTGGATAGATTTTTGTCAAAATGGAGCTCGTAGGCTCTACCTTGACGGCCACATATGCCCATCCAAGACCAACACCATCAAATTTTCTGCCGGCTATCAGCACCATGGCATCAAGTTATAAGAATCGATTCCCTCATTATTCTTTAACCCACAGCCTAAGCCTTCCTTGGAGACCTAGCACTTACTATAAAGTTGCTGCTATCACTCCGACTTTAGCACCATTTTCCAAGAGTTCTCAGGGAGTCACCCCAAGCAACATGCTCCCCTTTGTGTCCAACAGAACAGCACTCTTTAATAGGTACTCTCCTGATGATTGGTACAGATCAAATCTGACCAACTACAAGGATTCAGAAGCATCACGGCACAATGCTGAGAAAATGAGAGTGGATACTTCCCGGATGATCCAGGATAAGGATCAACAGACAAGGAAAACCCAAACAGAAACAACCAAAAATATAGGAGAGCGAGTCAATGATATTATATTTTGGAAAACAGAGCTCAACCATGAAATAGACGGAATGATTGGAGAGACAAATGCTCTTACAGAAATGAAAAAGCGTCTAGAAAGAGGATTGGTAGAAACTGAAGGGCCCCTTCAGGTAAACCGATCAATTCCATTGATAATACATTTGATATTTCAGTGATGTTACTTGCTCTGGTTCAGCTGTTTAAATGCCTTCTTAGGGTCCAGTAAAGTTATTTTAGATTACTTGGCAGCAGCCCAGATATTTTATGTATTTCTCCTAATAATTTCCTCTTAGTTTTGTTGATACTAACAGTCCAGTAGGAATCAAATCAATTGTGTTCTTACTCATTTTTTAACTTCAGTTTGAGGGGGGGGGGTGGAATCAGTATCAATGAATTAATTTTTTTCTTTTGGCAGATCAATAAACTGCTTTAATTCAGATAAATCATCATGCATTTTGCCATGTAGAAAATTTAGCAAACAATAATGTTATACCACTCCATAAAAAGTAACTAGAAATAGTAGGTTAAGCAAATAGTAAGTTAAGTTTTTTTCTGATTTAAAAACAACTATTTTTCCTCAGTGTTTGATAAGTAGGTGAATACAAACTGAAACCTGCAATGTAGAAATAATTATCTCCAGATCATTATTCTTCCCTTCTCTATTTTATTTTTATCCCTTTCATTTTCTCCCTACATCATACATTCCATGTTTACTAAGTTGTTCAATCATCACCCTTGTATGGAGTGACCCTTCCTTCCTTCCTTCCTTCCTTCCTTCCTTCCTTCCTTCCTTCCTTCCTTCCTTCCTTCCTTCCTTCCTTCCTTCCTTCCTTCCTCTCGCCCTCCCTCCATCTTGTCAGTATTGTGTATGTATGTATGCATAAATATTAAATATCTAAATAAATGGATAAATTAAAACATATTTCAATTTTTTATCCCACTCCTGTTGTTTGTTGGAACAACCCTAAGTCAATGTTTGCTACTAGCTTGTGTGATTTTGTGTGAAATGGTCAAATAAAGATTTTAAGTTCTAAAGGAAAGAACTTGGAAAAAACACATTAGACCAGGGGTGTCAAACTCAATGCCTGCAGACTTGATCCCGCCCATGTGGGGAGGTGCTTAGATCTGGCCCACAGGGCTGACCTGGCAACAGCAAGGGACCAGCCCACAGTGCCTCTGCCAGCAAAGATGGAGCTCGGGAGGGCTGTGCATGGAAGCCGTCCATGCAGGAAGCCGTCGCAGCTGAAAACAGAGCTCAGGAGCCTGTTTTCACTGACAGAGCACTTGAGCCACCATAGGCGCCCCTGACATGAGTGACATCACACTGGCCATGCCCACCCTGGTCACACCCACTGCAGCCCCCCAAGGTCATCCACAACCCTGATGCGGCCCTCGATGAAATTGAGTTTGACACTGCTGCATTAGACAGATAGGAAGGTCATACTTATCACTGAAAGGACATATAGGTGTCACAGAAGAATACCTTTTTCAACATGCAACATACTTTACAATCCTGGAACACATTTAGCACATTTTAAAAAATATTTCAACATAGAGATACAGAATAACTTTTTTCCCCTTATTAGGTAGCCCAGGAATGCCTCCTTCACCGAGAGAAGAGAATGGGAATTGATCTTGTTCATGATGATGTTGAAAAGCAATTGTTGACAGTAAGCTCATTTATTACCTGAAAAAGGAAACTGCTTGTTTGTATCCTGCCTTAATATTTTTTTAAACAATTCAAGCTAATGAACATATCCAACATACCTCCCACCTTGTATTTTCCCCATAACAATCCTGTGAGTAGATCGGGCTAAGAGAGACTGAATGTCTCAAATGCACCAATGTGTGCCTGTCTGAGTTTCATTTAGAGTGTAACTTTGCACAAATTGCTTGTCTTCAGATATATATTGGGCAATTATGAAAGAAAGTAAGTAAATATAGATGTAAATAAATGACAGCTTATGAAAAGAAAACAATGTAAGAGATGCTTTATTCATGTTTCAAATACAATTAGTAGAGGAAAGCAATCGGTTTAAGAATCATTCTTTGATTTTAAAAAAGTCATAGAAACACTGTGCTTGGAATACTTACTATTCTTTACACTATTTAATAAGTTCTTTCTTCTGGTCTCTCAGTAGTTTCTGGATATTATAGAAGTCAGGAAATGTCCCAGCAAACATTTCGCATATCTCATTGCTATCTTGGATTTGCCTCTTGGCTCAGTCTTCCTTTGTACATCCTGCCTCTTGGCCTTTCTTTTTTTGTGCTTCCCGCTCTCAAGTGTTTACTTCTTCAGCAGCTTCATTCCCCCACTATCAAGGTTCCTTATTATGAGAACTGCCGGCTGTAAATCTTGATGCTCCTCACACTCTTGACCTTTCCATTTTTGAAAATTATTAAAGTTGGGCTGATAGGATTTGAACTTCCATTTATAAGCTTCCATTGGTTCTAGTATTTTGGGATAATACTGAGCCCAGGCTCTAGGTCACAAAATTCTCCATGTAAAGCTGACCCCAACCCCCGTCACACATTAAGAGCTATAATCTGCGTAGAATTTTTGCCACTGTTCTTTTTCAAAGATCATTCATGAAAAAAAAAAATCTCATGAGACCCAGGAACTTCTGGATAAACCCATTACATTATCCATTTTACACACACACATATATATTTAAAAAACTCCAAAACATAATACCTGTTGTTAATGCCATCAACTTACTTCCCAAAGCAATCTAGAGAATGCTTTTATGCAAAAGAAAGTTGGATTTTTAATGGGGAAGTGGGGCTTGAAAAAATTAAGTCCTTGACAATTGTGCATCCCTTGCCTATTGCCTGGACCAAAGGCAAGTGGATATCAACATTGTAGAGAAATGTTTCAGGAAATTAAATCAAAACAAAATGATATTTGGGTCAGTGGGGATATGTGACTGACAAGTGGAGCAGTGGTGGGATTCAAAAACTTTTATTACCGGTTCTGTGGGCATGGCTTGGTGGGTTTGGCATGGCTTGATGGACATGGCAGGAAAAGGATACTGTAAAATCCCCATTCCCACCCCACTCTACTAACCTGCTTTCCAGTTCCGTTCTCCTGTGCAGGGCAACAAAAAAAGACCCAGCTGATCAGTTGGGACTTGGGAGGCAGATGGGGGCAGGGCCAATCAGAGGTGGTATTTGCTGATTCTCTGAACTACTCAAAATTTCCACTATTGTTTCTGCAGAACTGGTCAGAACCTACTGAATACCACCTCTGAAGTAGAGGTAAGAAAGAAGAGTTTGTGGGACTAGAATCTACCATAGTGTATGGGTCAAAAACTCCACAGCCTACTTTGCATGATCATCTTATATATCAGCCTCAGGCTTATTTAAATTTAGAAAATTTAAGTGAAAATTAAATATTAAATAGAATAGAATAGAATAGAGTAGAGTAGAGTAGAGTAGAAAAGAATAGAATAGAATAGAATAGAACTCTTTATTGGCCAAGTGTGATTGGACACACAAGTTATCTGTCTTGGTGCAAATGCACTCAGTGTACATAAAAGAAAAGATCATTCATCGAGTCGAGAATCATGATAGTCATAGGGTACATTAAGCAATCAAATCATACTGGGAAACAGTTAATATAAATCATAAGGATACAAGCAACAAAGTTACAGTCCTACAATCACAAATGGGAGGAGATGGATGATAAGGAGTGATGAGAAAATTAATAGTAATAGTAGTGCAGACTTTGTAAATAGTTGGACAGTGTTGAGGGAATTATTTGTTTAGCAGAGTGATGGCATTCGGGGAAAAAACTGTGTCTAGTTGTTCTGGTGTGCAGTGCCCTATAGTGTCGTTTTGAGGGTAGGAGTTGAAACAATTTATGTCCGGGGTGTGAGGGGTCTGTAAATATTTTCAGAGCCCTCTTTTTGACTCATGCAGTATACAGGTCCTCGATGGAAGGCAGGTTGGTAATTGTTTTTTCTGTAGTCCTAATTATCCTCTGAAGTCTGTGTCTGTCCTGTTGGATTACAGAACCAAACCAGACAGTTATAGAGGTGCAGATGACAGACTCAGTAATTCCTCTATAGAACTGAATCAGCAGCTCTTTGGGCAATTTGAACTTTCTGAGTTGGCTCAGAAAGAACATTCTTTGTTGTGTTTTTTTGATGATGTTTTTGATGTTAGGTGTCCATTTTAGGTCTTGTAATATGGTAATACCTAGAAACCTTAACCTAGATATTCAAATATTCAAATCTTTATATAATGGGATAAGATTTAGGACTAAAATGGATGTTTTAAATGTGTTAGAATATGTTTTTTAAAACATATATTGTTGCAAAATTGTTGTCTTAAGTCTTACAATGAGAAAACATATATACTTGGCATCTTACAGAAACCAAACTAGCTCTCAGCCTTCAAAGTAGCACAAACAGGACACCAAAACCATGAGTAGATGAGAATATTACCTTTAGTAGTAAGGCTATAGAAACCGAATCTTGCAAATTTGAAACTATTTCCCCTCTCCCCTACCTTTCCTTTCCAGAGAACTAGGAAGGATCCTTTTTGAGATGCTTTCTCTACCTCCATCCCTCCGTTGCACTCAGATTTTGTTAATCAGACCATTGTCTGGGCCAGAAGTGGTATTCAGCAAGTTCTGGAGAACTGGTAGCAGAAATTTTCAGTAGTTTGGAGAACCGGCAAATACCACCTCTGACTGGAGATTTTACAGTATCCTTCCTCTGCCATGCCTACCAAGCCATGCCTACAGAACCGGTAGTAAAAAAAAATTGAATCCCACCACTGGTCTAGGCCAAGGGTCTTCAAACTTAGCAAGATTAAGACTTGTGCACTTCAACTCCCAGAATTCCTGAGCTAACATGACTGGAGGAGGAATTCTGGGAGTTGGTCCACAAGTCTTAAAGCTGTCAAGTTTGAAGACCCCTGGTTTAGGCTGAAATTCTTCCTCTGGTCTCTTAAAATTATTCTCACAACATTTTACAGAAGCTGTCAAAACAAGGTTGAAATCTTAATCCTGCCAAGTCTAATAATATCCAAAGTCATGTCGTTTGCAAGCCCCTAGGAATGGTTACCCTGAGTCTGAAAGAAAAAATCTGTCCTGGAGGACTAGAAATCTTCCACTTTGAACAAATGTCAAAGAGGACAAATAGGGGTGTTTTTCAAAATTTATAATTCTGATCATTTTTACTAATCCCTAGAAATTTATGACAGGGTTTTTGTTTTTGTAACTTGACCAGGAGGTTGATGTAATCCATTCATGCCAAGAGAGAATGAGAAGACATGTGGATAAGGCAATGGCCCAGCTTGCGTAAGAAAACATTTAATCTCAACTTTCTTTAAAAGGGCCTTAGAAATAAATTCTGATGTGACCACCTGATCAATTTTCTCCATAGCACAGCTTGAGGGTGAGAATCATTTCTTATACTGTATGGATGGCTTTCTTCTCTAGCAAGGTCAGAAAGAAACCAAATGTCTAGGAGTCATAAAACTGGATTTGAACCATACCGTATTGGTAAAAGACACATAGGTAAATGTTGGAGATCTTAGAAAGGTACTTGACGTCTCAAGGACTGACAGCAATGTCCATTATTAGCAAGTGCCAATCTGTTTTCAATCCTTGTTGATGTCATAAAGTCAAGATAAAAGAAAGGACTGGGGGCTCATGGCTATTTATAACTCCTTTTCCTCCTCTCCATGGAAATGATTTGGGAAAATCTGAATAAATTTCCCCTTTTCAATTTTGGATCAGCATTGAGAGCCTTGTGTGGATTCAGTCTAAGCCTTTTGTCTGGATAGTCAGCGTCTAGAAATTCATTTTTAGTTATCTGAAGTGAAGCTCTAGCCAGACAATCAAAACTCCCTGAAAATTGAGAAGACAATGTTAGCTGAAGAAGGCTTGATTTGCTTTTATATGAATAATAAGCAAAAGCCTCTGAATGATACAAATCTGTGATAAAAATTGGGTTTCTGACTGCCCAGAAATTTCTGCTAACATTCACTTAGAGGTGAGTAGAATGCACAGAGATCTTCCCCAAAATGGGAAAGTCAGAGATGTGGATGAGGGTAGGAATTGAGAGTGGATCCTAGTAAAGCATTCAACCAACCAACACACTTTCTTCTAAATAACAACACATGGCCCATAGGGCAAATATACAATCTGTGCAAGAGAAATCCAGCACTATAAAAACTCTAGCTCTTAAGAGTAGAATATATGTGCATCATGTATCCACTGAAAATGGCCAGGGAGACTGAGCAAAAATGGTCCAGTTCTGTTGGGTCCGGCGATTGCCCTGGAGGAGAGGGAAAATAACTGTCTCTTTTTTTAAAAAAGGCAGCACTACCCCCTACTCACAGTGATTCATACCTTAGCTAGCTCTGAGTTGGATTACTGTAATGTCCTATATATGGAATTTTTCCTTGATGAACATTCAGGCACTGCAACAGATTCAGAACGCAGCAACATGGGTGGTTTGGAACATTTCACAATATATACTGTATCATTTTCTTCTGTGGGCTGCATTGGATTTGAGCTTGTGAAATTCAGGGTGTTCATTGTCACCAATGAAACTCTACACAGAGAACTAAGCTTTTTGTAAGACCTCCTATCTCCATGTGTGTCTGCATGCCCTAGCAAAATCCATGGGATGGTCATGCTCCTTTCTTTTAGGATTCCTAGACAGTGCCATTCTCATGCGATCTAGGAGTCATGACTTCTCTGTCATAGTGTTTGCCTTATGGAACATGGCCCTGGAGATCCAGACAGCCCTGACCCTGTTGATCTTTCCATTATGTGCTCAGTTGTTCTCCCATGGATGAGCACGGTTGGTTGGTTGGTTTTGTTTACTTCTAGCCTTTGGATTATAATGATTTTTAGACTTTGCACATGTGTAGATGTGCGCAGGCATGTGTATGCATGCGCATGTGTATATTCTGCTTTTGTTTTAAACCCTCAGTTTGCCACTGTAATGAGATAAAGGAGTTTAAGAAGCCCAATGATTTTCCTTGCAAAAGTTATAATCCTAGTTTACTCTTTCACCCTCATTTCACTACAGAGCTGATAGGTCAGCCCAGCATGAGATGGAGAAAGATTTGAGTGACAAGCAATCAGCTCACCGAATTGATGACAAATGTCACCATCTCAGGAACACATCTGATGGCATCGGCTATTTTCGAGGTGTAGAACGGTTTGATGCTACGTAAGTGTTGAATGGAGACTACCACCTTCATTTTTAAGGGAACCAGTGACGGTGGTTAAACTGTTGGAGACATAAACCACAGAAATTCAGACCTGCCATTCAATAGATGACTCTGAATTATTCAGTCTCTCTTAGCTACTTCACAGGATTGATGACAAAATAAAATGAGGGGAGATTATTTTGTATACTGCCTTCAGTGGCATGCATCCCCTTTTGTTTATTACAGAAACTTGTGGATTATTTCCTTGAATTCTGTTTTAGCTGAAGTTACAACTGATGCAAAGTTGAAATGTCTGTGATTTTATAAATGAGTCTCTTATTTATATAAGTCTACAATACAAAGCTCCCTTTGTGCAACCCCCAGGGATATAAAGGAGCATAAACATCACTTTTTCAGAAAAGTAACTTATTTGCATATGATTGCCCATCCTTTGATGATTTCATAGTTAATGCTTATTGTACCCTATGACCATCATTAAGTGTTGTACCTTATAATTCTTGACAAATTTATCTTTTCTTTTATGTATACTGACAGTATTTGCACCAAGACAAATTCCTTGTGTGTCCAACCACACTTGGCCAATAAAGAATTCTACTCTATTCTATCTATGCCTCTTATTTGATGCTATTACTTTTTCTCTCCAGTGCCAAATAGTGTGTCTGAGGTGACATTTGTTCCTCACCTGATGCTTTACTCAATAGAAGTGCATTAAGAGCACAGTGTGGCTGGGGAACTCTAACTTTCAAGCAGGCCAGTTCACTAGATCATCTTGCTCCTCCAAAGCTCCCATCTCTCCTTTAGCACTGCCAGTTGCCCTGCCCTTGGCACCAGAACCAGAAGTGCCCTCCACTGATTCCATTCGTAATATCAGATTGTTCTCACAAAATGGACCAGAAAAATTTCCCCTCCAGTCAGAAAGTTGGAACAATCCACTATAAAATGCTTCTTCATGCTCATTTAAGAATATCCAGAATGCTAAACAGTATGTAAGGCGATGATTACTGAATTATACCTCCCCTTCCATTTTTAAAAAGCTATATACGTGGTGAACAAATTAATATTTGTGGAGGAGGCTAGATTTTGGCAGGCTTGAATACAACACCAGCATTTCTGACTGCAGTTATACTTAAATTTCTTGCATGCACAGATCTCCTCCTCTTTCACTCCTTCTCTCCCCTCCCTTTTCTTTCTCGCTTAGGAGAAAAATAGTTAAGGCATGCTTAAAAATGGGATGTCCAAACACCACAGATGGAATTATTAAACAGTTCAAATGTTGCAAACATAACTGGAACACCTTTATATCCAGAATTAGTTTCAAGGAAGAGCCGCATATACTATTTACAACTTTCCGTGTTTGTCTCTTCTGCCTTCCCAGGGTTTCAGTGCCAGAATCCTGGGCCAAATTTACTGATGATAACATTCTGCGCTCCCAGAGTGAGCGGGCTGCCTCTTCCAAACTCAGGGATGATATTGAAACTTTGCTTGTGGTGACTGCCAATGAGATGTGGAACCAATTTAACCGAGCAAATGTTGCCTTTACTAACCGCATCTCTGAAACTGCTGATGCCAAAAATAAGATTCAGACCCATCTGGCTAAGGTGAGATCTGCAATAGTGGGGAATATCTGTAGCTCGGGTGTAGGATGAGGATGAAGATTCATTCTCCAAGCTTGTGGGTTGGTTTCTGAATGTTTTGTAACCAGGTTAGGTAACATCTCCAGTGGAGTTTAGGGAGTTCTCTAAACTTTGTTACCTAGCCTGGAAACAAAACATTCGGAAAGCAACCCACAAACTTGGAGAATGAACCTTCACCCTCATAAGGTGAGATCAATTTCCCAAAATCAATTGGGAGGGAGCCAAATTCATTTTATGACCATATGATTCACTTAACAAATGCAATGATTTGCTTAACAACTGTGTCAGAAAGGTGGTAAAATGAGGCATGACTCACTTAATATCTGCCTTGCTTAGAAATTTCGTTGTGGTCAAATATCAAGGACTACCTGTACATTAATTACCACATTCTCAGTAATTTTCACATTTCAGAATTTCAGAGTTGCTCCGTGGTTTTCCTAAGCAGCCTTCCCTTTTTAAAATAATTTTATTAACTTTACAATGACAAGTTAACACTTTAATCACCACTGGCCGCTCCCTGCAGAAAAGGTTTGCTACAGCTGAGAGAGCTGATTGTCATTTTCACTTTTTTTTTTCTGAGTGAAGAATCTGGAATGGCATTCCTTTTCCCACATTTATTAGGGCATAGTGAGGGAGGGGAAAGTCACTAGAGATTTGAGTTAGCCTATGCCCTGAAAAAAAGATTCTCTCTTTCTCACAAGATGATAGAGTAAACTAGAATCTCTCTGGAGACTTTACTGGATTGTCAACAATTTCCACAGGCCACATGTTTCCCTAGTACAACTATTCTTTGCAATTGTGAGGGCATTCTTGCATGTTTGACACACTCTTAATTCTCTCTCTTTCGTGATTTCTGAGAGGCAAAGGACATGGGTTCTTTTTTTTTTTCCTTCCCCGCTTCCCCAGGCCCCCTTCATAAATACAAAATCTCTATTCAAAATTACAGTTGTTCAGGCTTGGATCTAGTCCAGGGATGTCAAACTCGGTTTCACTGAGGGCCACATCAGGGTTGTGTTTGACCCCGGAGGGCTGTGGGGTGGATGGGCATGGACCAGAAATGGGGATGGGGGTGGCCATAGTGGGCTTAGCCCTGGTGGGCATGATGCATGACTCATGTCGGGGGTACCTGTGGTGGCCAAATGCTAAGGCAGGACTTCCCTGAGACCCTCCCTCTCATTATAATCCCCTTCCTTCCTTCCTTCCTTCCTTCCTTCCTTCCTTCCTTCCTTCCTTCCTTCCTTCCTTCCTTCCTTTCCTTTCCTTTCCTTTCCTTTCCTTTCCTTTCCTTTTCTTTTTTCCCTTCCCTCTTCCTTCTCCTTTCTTCTTCCTTCCCATCTTTCCTTATTTTTCCTTCCTTGCTCTCTTCCCATCTTCCCTTCTTTTTCTTTGTCTTTCCTCTTTCCCTTTCTCCTTTCCTGCCCCTTCTTGCCCACTCAAATGCAGAAGGGGAAACATTTCTCTTTTTGTTTTGTTTTTAGTTTGCTTTGATAGCCCTCTGCCAGTGAAAACAGAGCATGGAGGGCTACACGTGCCCTCCCTGAGGTCCACTTTCACTGGCAGAGGGCTGCAGGAGGCTGTCGCAGCTGAAAGTGGAGTGCAGGGAGGCTGCAGATGGGCCCCCCAAGCTCAATTTTCACTGGCAGAGGGCTGCAGGAGTCTGTCTAGCTGAAAATGGAACACCCCACCCCCCCCAAGCTCCGTTTTTGTTGGCAGAGGCAACAGTCATTTGCTGTTTCCAGGCTGGCCCTGCGGACCAGATCTAACCAGCCCACAGGCCGGATCAGCCCACAGGCCTTGAGTTTGACAATCCTGATCTAGTCTAACAGTAGTAACTACAGAGAGCAGCATAAGGGGATGTAACTTTCCCCTACTTGCAATGACTACCCTCTCCCCTTTCACTGTAGAATAGCCCTTTGATGAAAGCTTTTTGTTGGGGTAGCCCCATGAAATATTAGATGCTCCTTGAAAATAGGCTTGGACCCACAGATGCATAGCCAAAAGCATGACCACCTAGTTTTTTTTCCAGAAAAGATAGAGATGTATTTATTGCAATATCACGAATACCAGTCCTTGGTCTTTCCCAGAATGTACAACTTTTGGAGGGATGGGAGCAGCATCTGGACTGCTGTTCTGTCAATTGAACTTGGGTGAGGCATTTGTCAAGCCAAGCATTGGCCAGGGCCTGGCAAAATGAGATTTGAATTTCATTTCAAGATCTGGTTATTGACTTTAATGATCAGTTGCTTTATGTATTCAATCATTTCCCTGTGTTTTGGCTTTAAAAATTAACAATCTAGTGGCAAAAAAGGTGATGATTGATTTAATGTAGCAGTCACTAGCTGGATTCATGTTATCTTATAGAACTAAGATGCAGTTGGGGCTGGGGAACTAATACAGTCCTTACTAAAGACACATATCAATATCATATTGATTTTCTAACCCTTCCCCTTATTTTTCCAAATTGTAGGTTCTTCAAGAAATCTTTGATACAGAGATGACCATAGAAGCTATTCGGAAGGCTATTCGGGAAAAAGGATCTTCTCTGAAAGTTGCCCAGACTCGCCTGGATGAGCGTACACGTCGACCTAATGTAGAACTTTGCCGAGATTATGCCCAGTTACGGTAAGAGAAATCAAGATCCTCTATCTTTTTTATTGGAAGAAGGGAAGAAGGAAGGAAAGGAGGGAGAGAAGGGAAGGGAAAGGAGAAGGGAGAAAGGAGAAAGGAGAAAGGGAAGGGAAGGAAAAAAATAGAGAAATAAAAAGTGTTTATAAACAGCAAAGCTGGCAGACCTTTGGAAAGGAGTCTTAATCAGGCCATACTACTGTATGTATGTATGTATGTATGTATGTAATTTATATTATCTGATTAAGAGCTTCTCTCCAGATTTATCCCACGTTATTTGCTACCTGATCCCTTTCACTGAGGTTCAACAGGCATGAAGCCTAGAGCTTTCTTCACGTAAAGCATATACAGTTCCACAGTGGTTCAATTTTCCCCCGTATCACATTCTCAATCTTCTCTGTTTTCCATGCACAAGCTTGCAGACTTAGAGACTGTTCAGGGATACAGTTTGATGAAGTACACTAATCAACCAGCCACAGAACAATACATTCTTAGGGCAAAAAGGGGTTGAATTTTTTTCTTTGTTCTGGAGCATAATGTTCTGAAGAAATGCCCCTGTAAAAAAAATCCAGAATCCTCTGAAATACAGGGCCCCATGCTCTATTGTGGCTTCAGATCCTATGAATATCCCTCAGTATAATTTTAGGGACCTACCAGAATCAACCACACATCTTCTGCGTTGTTGGTTTCCTGATGTAAAAAAGAACCCTACCAATGGTATCTGTAATACTTAATGCATATTTTTTGCAGAACAATCTCCTCCAACCTGTTCTCAGTACTATCTGGAGATTATGGGAACTATAGTCCCATACATCTTAAGGGCAGAAAGGGAAGGCTACTACTAACCTGGCCCATGACCAAGCTAAACATTATACCAGTTTGGAGCAAAGAGCCCGTGGAACAAATACAGAGATGGTGACCAATTTGGGACCCCAAAATCAACCGGGCATTCAGTCTTTAAAAAAAAACAGTCAACTGCAGAGCCAGCATGCACCGATACAGAAACCATAGCATAGTTTCTTGGCAAGATTTTGAAAGTGAGTTTCCATTGCCTTCCTGCTAGAATACAGTGACAGAGGCTGGCTCCCAGCCATCCAGTTGGCTTTGTACCCAGGGTGGGACTAGAACTCAATAGTCTTCATATTTCTAGCCTGATGCTATACCAAACTGGCTCATAGGGAAACCTTTGGATGAAAGCAAAGAGTTAGGGAAATCTAACTCTTTGCTGCCATTTTGTTGCCGGCTGGATTGATGCAGTCAGATTTGATAGCTCTGGTGTTGAGGCTGATATTACTCCTCCTGTAAGCATCAGAACTGACATTCTTCCCTGACAGCAATTTGGACATCGTAAAAAAGTCTCCTCCCTTGAATATAGCCACCCTGAAGTCTAATATTGCAATGAGGAGGATGGGGGAAGGACTTAAGTAGCAGGCTTGACTTGGAGCCCATGAGAACTTTTCTTTTATCCCTTGGAACCACCTAGGATAGCATCCCCCAACCTTTTGCACCCCAAGGACCAGTTCTGTGGAGAAAGCTTTTTCTGCAGAGTGGAGGGGGTGGTGGTTTTGTATGCTGTCTGCATCCAGTGAACGGGGCTTCGTTTGTTTGCATGGCCCAGATGCTGGCATGCTGCCAGTCCATGGCTGGGGGTCAGGGACCACTGACCTAGGAAACTGAATAAAGAGAAGTTGGGACAGTTTTGCTTAGCCCTTTCCATGTCTGTTTTTAATAACTTTTTCTAATTTGCACATATATTTAACCTTTTAGATTCATGTATAACACTAATTCAGTTCATTCAATTAGCAGTCAGTGAGAGTTTGATTTTCTATTTAAGAGCTAATTTTCTTATTCTAACTTTACAATTAAACTTTGCGCAGTATGAATCAGATGTAAACTCTGAACCAAAATAAAATAGAAATATGCCCAAATTTTTATCTTGGTCACAATTAACAAGCTACTAGTATCCATAATATCTAAGTGTAATTGACTTAGTCTGACTCTTAATTTTTTTTTCAAAGGCCAAAACCTAATAGTTAGCTAGCTTACTCTGCATTTCTGACTGAATAGAATTTGTGAATGAACTATCAGTCATTTATGGACCAGCTGGTTCTCTTTAGGAGCGATGGTAAAGAAAGTCCTTCCTTGTGCACACTTCCTCTGAACTCCTGGTATCAGCTACAACAGGCAGCAGGAAACAACACTAAGCATAATGCTTGCTTAACATTTCATGGAGATTCTAGTTTCCTTTTTCAGTTTGGCTCACTAGCTAGAAATCTACTTTCACCTTAGAGTGCCTTTTGAAAGCATCTGTTCTGCTTTTTCTTCATCCTTCAGATATTCAGGGTAAAGAGTTGCCCAGTCACTTGAATTGACATGAAAGAGGGAAAAAAATGACATGTGAGAACACTAGTATGCAAACAGGAAACCACAATTTTCCATTCTTTTCTCATTTTCTCCCTAAGTAGTGCTGCTTTGTCACACTGAAGCTTTCTCTGACAATTTTGTTTCATTGATTTCATGGCGGGGGAGAATAACTCTTATGCCATTGAGTGCAATAAATGGTCAATTTATTGGGGAAGCTTCCTTGTGAAAAGCTAACATGCTGAGCAAAAACATTATTGGGTTTTGTAGGATTTATTGCATGGCTGTTTACCCAATAAATAATATATAAATACAAATATTTTGTATTGAATAATAACAATGATAAAGGCTTTTCAAAGCATTTTTTTAATTTGTAAAAGTTTGCAGCTTTCCTTAATCTGGAGATTTATGGATTCAGCTTTCTTTAACTCACACTGTAGAGAAAGTGAACTCCTTGAGAAAATGTCACCTATTGCAAACTTTTTGGAATTTAATGCATGTAACCCAATTCAGTATTTTTGAAATATAACTTCTGTGTGTGTGTGTGGTGTGTGTGTGTGTGTGTGTATTAACAGAATGCATCATTTGGTGTCACTTCAAAATATATGCCTATTTCCAATGCACCTCATTTTATCTATTTTTCCTATTTCTGAACCACTTCTTTCCCCCAGCAAATACACTAGTCTTTTGTGTCAATTTTGACAAGAAAAGAAGGTGAAAAGCCTAAAGCATGAAAATAATGTATTAATACCCTTTTCTGCTTTCTTCCCACTTAGCCTTGTGAATGAAGTATATGAAATTGATGATACAATCCAGGGACTGCAACAGAGGTTGAGAGATGCTGAAGATGTTCTCCAGGCACTGCTTCACACCAAAGCCAATCTGGAACATGAGCTTGCTGTCAAAGCCAATTCACTTTTCATTGACCAGGAGAAATGTATGGGGATGAGGAAGACTTTCCCTAACACACTGAGGCTAGTGGGGTACACATAGATGGGTGCTGACTTCAAAGAAATTTGGGAACTATGGACTTGACTTAGTAATAAAGTGTGTCTAGGGGAGGTTTGCTTTGTTGCACTTTTATGAAGTTTTTATTTCTGAACACATGATTATATTTTCATATATTAAAAGTTTATCTGCATAGGAATACAGCTTTTCCTACATGGTGTGTCTAGTGTATTTTCTTCTGTTCTAGGTGGATATTCTCCTTTAGTACACATTTGCTGTAGACATCTCAGTGGCACACAGTCCAATTTTAATGATATTGATCACAGCTCAGATGTACTTACCACTTATAATTGAATATGGAATGATGTCATATGTTCTGGCTGAATAGGAGGAACTGTATGGAAACAAAAGGGGAAAGGCAGCATACTGTGTTTCTCTCTGGTGAAATTGGAATTTGATTGTTTTAAATCCCCTATCCATCAGTTTAAGGGATAGATTGCCTGAAGAAGGCAAACTAAAATCAGTTCTCTATTTTCTCCACTCAAGCAAATGATTTCTTCTGATCCTGGTTATGCATCTTCAATCCCGACTCAGCTTTTAGAGTGATAATTTATTCTTACTAGCTCAGTATATAGTTGTAAACATTTCAAAATGGGAATTCTTCCATTCCACAGTTGTAACTCAGTGGAAAAAGGAATAACCCAGAGGAAACTCAAGTAAGTAATAGTCATTGTGTGCCTTTTTTTTTTTTTTTTTGGGGGGATGTGGGAACTTCAAAATGGATTATTGAATATTCTTTTAAAAAAACTTCTCAATTTTTCCTTTTCAAAGTTATTAGACTTATCCAATTATTGTCTTTCCTCTGAGGCAGAGGTTTGGCTCTAAGGTAAATTTAATAAAGTATCAATTGGATTCCTCACAGGAACATTTTTATACCAGATACAGTATGTTGGTATAATCAAGGGGGGGGGTACCTTGGAAAGGAACTGAAGATAAAGCAAATCCTTCAGTCAGTGGGATTCAAAAAATTTTACTACTGGTTCTGTGGGCATGGCTTGGTGGGCGTGCTGTGGCTTGGTGGGTGTGGCAGGGGAAGGATACTGTAAAGTCTCCATTCTGACCCACTCCAGGGGAAGGGTACTACAAAATCCCCATTCGCTCCAAACTCCTGGGGGGAGGCTACTGCAAAATCCCATTCCCTCCCCACCCCACTAACCTGCTTTCCAGCTCTGTTCTCCTGTGCAGGGCAACAAAAGAAGACCCAGGTGATCAGCTGGAACTCAGGAGGCAGAGAACAGGTGAGGGTGGGGCCAGTCAGAGGTGGTATTCTCCAAATTACTCAAAATTTCTGCTACCGATTCTCCAGAACTGGTCAGAACCTGCTGAATACTACCTCTGCCTTCAGTCCTATATAGAAGAAACATTTTCTGTAAAAGTCTGCAAACACAGTTTTTTGAAGAAGTGGGCTGCAGTTATTGTGGTAGATTTAGAGAGATAAATTGAAAGCTCAGAGACATCCACTTATAAAACAGCTCTCTATAATTAAAAATCTGTACAATAATTACCCACAAATCTCCATGATCCCAGATTGGTGTATAATTACCATATCATTCCACATTACATATCTGAAGAATGGTGTCATGAGCACAGATAACAATGGGATATTTCTTTGCCATCCCACCTCCCAAATCCATGAAAAGTCTTCCTGTTTCTTGATATTTAAACGGATTTTAAGATGCACATCTCATGTTATTTCTGTACATCAAAGTCAGTTCTCCTTTTAATGATACCACAAAGCTTTACAAAAAGAAAGAGTCTACTGACAAAAGTGACAGATCAAGGTTCCGTGGATAAATTCTGAATGCAGTAGTAGACAACAGGACCTTTCCTCATCTTCTGATTATCTTTAACTTAAATCTAATTTAATCAACATTCAGTAAGAGTCAGTAGAAAGATCTTAATCTGAAATTTCCACGTCATGGAAGTCCTGTTCCACAATAAACAATAGCAAGTAAACATGCAAAATAAAATTTAAAAATAATCTAAAACAGAGTTCCCTGACTTTTCCACCTTTGTGGACCAGTGAGGGGGGAGAGAGGCGTGGTTCCACACTTGCCTGCTACTTCCCCATGGCCCGGTTCCACAAGGCTCAAGGCCCGGTAGTGCGTCCCAGACTGGAGGTTGGTGACCGCTGATCTAAACCACCTTTCTTTGGAAAATAAATTCCAGCTGTCTTACATAACAGAAAAGGGGAAATTGTACAAACTTATTTTGGGAGATAAAAAATCCAAAGCATTGGTGCCCCATTGAAAAAAGCCCTGCTTCTTAGAGGCATGAATCCATTAACACACTGAATTTATTTTCCATCCTTACAGCCATGACTTTTTTTTTAAAAAAAGAGAGGCTTCAACAAGTTCGAGAAAAGGATACTGGCTTGGTTACCCAGCCAGAAAATCTCCCTGGTTTCCCCCACCCATATTCTCCCAATAATAGACAGGCACAATCCATGTCCATCACTTTAAGTTCCTCAAGTGATTCTGTACCATACATCAAGCCTAAAATACAGGTGAAATAATTGATGGATGAATATCATGGGAATAAGGATTTCAGGGTACACAGCATGCCTATCTGGTAAACTAAGTTTGATGCTCTACAATATAAAGAGGCTGCCAGACTGGGAAAAAGATATGTGATAATATATCTCAAATCCAGTGAGGTCTGAGATATATCTCTTGTGTGATGATATATCTCAGATCCAGGGTGTACTTGACGTACCAGGTGGTATACTGTGTATTTCCTGATATGACTATCTCCCTTAGTGGAAGAAGCTTAATACTGCATTGATGCAGAGCCCAGGATATGTATCCACATTCTAGATCTTGTGCAGCAACCTATAAGAATGAAGATTTCTATTTTTTTTTCTCAAAGTGGGAATATTCTCTTTGATGCGAAGGTGGTTCTTCACAGAAAATGTTAGGCGTGAATAACCAGATCCACACATGAAGATTTCAGTTAGCTACTGTAGTGCTCATGCCTATTTCACAGCAATCTCCCTGGACTGGTAGTCTGAAACTGAGCCAGACTAGCTAAGGTTCAGCAGCATCCAGGCAGGGGGAGTGGGGAGTTGAACCTTGCCCTCTTGTGCCTACATAACAATTTCAGACTAATTTCCCACTTGAACCACACACCCTTCACTTGGCCTGTCTTTCCTCCACTGAAAATTACAAATAGTATCACGCTGCCATTCTTTCCATCTCTCTTTAAAGATGAGAAGCATCTAGGGGAAGCATGGTAAACCAAAAAGAAAAAGGAAATATTAGTGGTAAAGGGCATCTAACTGGGTATATTTCTAAAGAATACAACAAAAGGTGGGGGGTGTAAAGGAAATGTTTAGCAATGAAAAAAAGTAGCTATAGTGAAGGAATTTTAAGGCTGCAGAATTGGTAACTGGAAACTGGGCCTCTATATGGAACAGTCCAAATTATGTCCACTAGTACTCTATATTAAGCCATGAATATTCTCTCTCTCTCCCTATGAAGATGAAGGGATGAAGATGTACTGTTGTTATTTCAGGAGATATATACATGTTTAAGTAAAGTTGCCAATAGCATACCTTGCTTGTAATTCTGGCAGGTGTGAATGAAAAATCTCAGATTTCTGATCTCTCAAAATAGTTGTCTTCTGAGCCCTCCTTAAGCACCCTTGTTCTCTTCCTTGGTTCTTGTTTCCATGTATCAGGTATAACACAAGCCATGCCTCTTCTTCTGTAGATTCCATGTAGAACCAATATTATGAAATCCTTGCTCAAAAAAATTATAGAAAACACAAAAAAAGTTAAGCACAGTTATACAATATGTGTTGGGCTTCAGGGATTTAACTCTCAAGTATATACAGTATATATACATATGCAATATATAGAAGTAGGCTAGGGACCAGTTGAGAACACATGAGGCCCCCAAACACTGTTCAATGTGTATGTTTCTGTCTGTTTTTATTTGGCTGAAATTTCAGGTAATTTTCTTCTAAAGGAGACTAGCATGTTTAAATGCCATACCAACAGCCAATGACTATGTAATTGTCTATGTTGGGAGGACGTCTGTTTTCTTCTTGTTTCTCTGGCAATGTGCCTGAAAATCCTCTTGACAGAATTCTGACTGCATCCTGGCAGATTGTTCTATCACAACAGTAGGTCCAAACAGGAAGTAATTATTCTTAGCAACTCTTTGAACCAGAAGTATACCTCCTGTAATTTTAAAATAGACTGTCTCTATTTTATATACAACCATAGGGGTTAGGTTTATTATCTCTCTCTAGCTATCAGAAGGTATGCAACTTCCAAAGCACCTGTCCTTATACGAATTAAATCCCTCTATCATTCTCTTCCTATCCTCACATGTTTTAAAATGTCTTCATTAAATAGTATAAATAAATGAGTATATGGAATTAAAATTGACCTTTGGCTTCATTAGTGGTTGACAACACTAACTCTTTGTTCCACTGCTGATTTTTGTTCATTTGTTTTGGTCAAGGGTTATTTTTGACTAAAGTGTTCTTTCCTGGGGAATTCCAGTAATTATTGTTGCTTTGACCTAAGCCTCTCAGAAATAATAAAAAAAAACAAAGTTTCTCAGCATAGCGCAATTACCTTAATTTTCTGTTCCTGTGGAATCAGGAGCCATTTCTAATTGAGGTGCACAATCATTATCAAGAGAGTGATTATGGAATGTTTCCAGTGAGAGGTCCATCAAGAACAGGGATGTCAAACTCACAGTGTCACATTGTCATCACGTGATTTTCTCCCTTTGCTAAATCGGGGGTAGTCATGACCAGTGCGTGATATATCTGGCCTGAAAGCTGCAAGTTTGACAGCCCTGATCAAGAGGTATTGCATAGTTATTTCACCTTTTCCTCTGAAACAGATGTTCTTTAGAAATTCATATGACACAAGAAGATATGGAAAAACACAGCATGATTAGCTGTAGAAAAGATAGAACATCTCTGCACTCAACAGTCCCTTGCAAGTTGGTGGAAGGAGGCAGGGCTGATAAAGAGAGCCTGGTCTGACTAAGCAGCTGAAAAGAAGAACAGATGGTGAAAGCTTCTGGTTTTACTCTGAAGCTTTTTCACTGAGTTCATCTGAGGATAAGTTCTGAACTAGAGCTCAGTGGGGTTTTCTTTAAATCATGCAATCCAAAGTTCAGGATTTGTGGGAGGAGGAGGAGGAAAGAGAGGAGAAAGCCAGATTCTGAGGAATTGGATGACTCATGATTCCTGACTTGTTGCTGTGCTGGGATTGGCTGCACTAGCCTTTCTTTCTTGCAGTCATTAACCAGCACAAGTCATTACCAATATCCTCTCTAGGGAAGCAAGCCTTCTCTGTGGTAGCACCTGCCTTCTGAACAAAGTTCCCAACTCTCCTGTTGGAGAAGAGCCATGGAGATCATGAAGAGCCATGGAGACCAGGATATTCATCCAGGCTTTCAATAAGGAGAGTGAGATGCCTCACTGCATCACACTTTTCATATTTTATTATGTTTTATTGATTTCATTGTATTTTTTTAATATTATGAGCTGCCCAAAAGTAATTAAGAGCTGGATAGCATATAGGTTTAATAATAAATTATCTTGGACTGTAACCTCCACAGTCACTCTTTCCCCTTTTTAAAATAGATTGCTCTACTCATCAAGTGGTCAACTCAGAGAGTGCTAAGCCCTGAAACTAGTTAATTTGTTCCTGGCTTAACACATGTAATTGAAAAGTTTCATCTCTATGGTAGCCTGTCTAGCATGGAATTTTTTCCAGTGGCTACTGCTCCCAGGAGCTCAGCTCTTTCATTTTTCTTTTCCTCATGAAATGTTCACGGGATAATTTACAACTTGCTCACATAATCCTACAGCTAAATCCCCTTCTCAAACTAAGAGTAGTGCTCCCTTAATGACTATTTGTTCAGTAAAGGTTAAAAATTATGGTGGTGCTGAATGAAGGCACTTACCACTGGTGCCCAAACTTACAGCCATTTCACCACCCCTGCAGTCACAGGGTTGTGATCTGGGTGCTTGGCAACCCATTCACACTTATGGTGGATTGCCAAGGGCCCTGCAATCATGATTACTAGAATTTAAAACTTTGCAAACATTGCCATGTTTTTCTCTCCTAGTCTTCGAGTCTTAGATTTTTAACTGCTGCCCAAAATATTGGTTTTATAGATTTTATTTTTGTTATTAGCCAGCTTTAAATTAATTTTTGAGGGAAAATAAAAGAGACATATGCAGTGATGTGGACAGTTTTGGTGTTTCTATTCTGCCCATCAACTATAATACTAATTGCTTTGCCCTGTAGGTTTCCGGGTACAATTCAAGGTGCTCTTATCATCTACAAAGTTCTACATGGCACAGGGCCAGGCTATTTGTGGGATCGCCAATCTCTCTCATTGTTTCTGATCACCTCGCCAGATCTAAGAGGGAGGGCACGCTCCAAGTTTCTTCCATTAAACAATGTCATATTTTGGATCCAGGAGCCATAACAGCAGTTCACCAGGAGCCCTTGCAACAGCATCCCTCCGGAGAGCAAGACAACCATGATCTTGCTAGACTTTCTCAAAGCAGTGAGTTCCTGTTGCCAATGCATTTAGGCCATTTAATCTATTATAAATTGTTCATAAAATTTTCATAATCATAAAAATTCAGCGTCATATTTTGGATTGCCGTGTGTGTGTGTGTGCGCATGCGTGCGTGTGTGTACATGTGGCATTTGTAGATTTTTAAAATTCCTGACTGTTCTAAAAACTGTTAGGGGACATGTCATTTATCAGTAGCTAGGAGGGTAAATATTATTAGTTTGTGGGAAATCCCTTTTATCTGAAAAACATATCCCCACCCTTCCTTCTAGATCATTCAGTCTGTCACTCTGGCATGTTATTCTAGAATTATTCATAATGACCCAACAGACCAACAGAGTCATTCTAGCCATTAAAATTGGAATGTGACCAAAGTGATCTTCAGTTTCTGTCCTTTTACAAAAAAATGCATTTCAGAGCTCTGGCCAAAGAGGGATTGGAAAAAAATGTGGAGAGAGGAATAAAGAAAGGAAGGGAGGGAGGGAGGGAGATAATTACAGAATGACAGAGAGGAAAGGAAGTGGAAAAGTCTCAACTATTTTTGGTTTTGACTTTGCCCACCATTGGTATACAATACATCCCAACACAATACAATACATGCCTCAGTGAAGGTTGCCCAGTTATGGATTACAGTCTTTGTTGATTAAAAATATGTTTGGATTTTTACATAACACATTTGCAGGAAGATCCATGGCTTTTGGTGAACTTTACGGAAATTCTATCCTTGCCAAGTTGTCAAAATAAAACTCCTAGCTAATGTTCTAATTTTAACAAGTATTATTTGGCAGATGATTGGTTTGGAGAGGTCATTTGATGACATGCAGGTTACACAAGCAGCTATACGCATTTCTTGATCACTGCTCTCACATGTATTTATTTCCCTATTTCTTATTTCATATGCTTTCTCTCTTACTGTCTTTCAAATTAATTGTCTACCAAAGGCTCTTTCTTACTTCCTTGCCTGATCTATTTTTTCAAAAAACATTTTTATGGCATCCATCTTGTGTCAATCTATAGCAGTACACAACCAATTACCACCATGCCTGTTGCCTGGCAATTTCTTTATTGTCTCCAAATGAATTTGATTACTCATTCACAGCTTTCATTTTTACAGTGATTCTCTTCAAATCTAACAGCAATCTGTGTGCAATATTTCTTAACTCATAATGACTCAAAATGACAATTGCAACTGTAAACAAGGAACAGGAGGTAAGTATCCCATAAAAACTGTGGGCCCTTCTTGTGTTAGCATCATCAGTTACATTTAGCAAAATGCTTTCCTTGGACACAATCATTGTCAGATATGCATGTCACAACCAATGATTGTTACAATATGTAGAAAAAAAGAGAAAAGAATGTAAGGCTATTACAACTTGCATAAACTTTCAGCTATGCCACTCACAGTATTCATGCTTTGGAAGATCTATAATCTACTTACATTATTTCTTATCATGATCTACTTATTATCTTGCTGAAATTATGGTTGGAGATAATTGAAGACTTCTAATCAACCTGCATACATGCATCAGTGCAGTACGTTGATATCTTTTGATTACAGTCAATGTTCTGTTTTGACTTGACATACAGACTTTCAGGGCTCCAAATCACAAATAAATACAATGTCTGGACAATGTATTTATTCTCTAGCAGATAATTGTCCAATTTTTAATTGATCCAGCAGGGTAGAATACATGCAGTATGTTTTGTTGTCTTATGTAAAAAAGCAGACACAGAATCTTGTTGTACAGATTTGTCCAGAGTTGCTTGGAGAGGTCATTTAAATGAAAGTCATTAATTAATATGCCTTATTTTTTCAATAGATGCTTTATTTAACACACTGGGTTGATATATTTAAAGCATTTCCTTAGATTAATATCAAAGATCATGCAAAACTGAAATCAAACTATTCTTGCAGTTCAATCACATTGTATAATTTAGCTACCATATTTCTAAATATAGCAAGGCTGCCCACATCAGAAATTATTCTCATTATTCCGCTCATTAACCATGCCACCGTAAAACTCAACCCATATTAATGTCAACAAGTAACCTTCCTTCAGTAACCTTGCACTTGGATAGAATTTCCTGTTTCATAAGAACTCATTGAGTATTTGTAGAAATCACATGGTTTATATACCATATTGGTAAAAAAGATAAGACCTAAATATCACCTAGAATTTACAATTTTCAGATATACCAACTGAATAGGAATAGATTATCATCTATGGGGCCTTTGTGGGTGCGACTTGACCTGTGCAGCTCAGTCATTGGCTGGTCATTAAGCTGTTCAGTTGGATTTATGGTTGTTCTGGTGCAACTTCTTGGAACCTCCTGGAAATTTCTGGCTGGTGTGGCCATCTTGTATCCACTAGAGGCTACCCTTTTACTTCTCTCTCGGGCCTGTTCTTCTCTGGCCATGATGTCTCACCACTGGATCTCAGGTGGGTTTACATTCTTTGTTCGAGGATATCATTAATTGTTGAGGGTATGCCTTGTTAGTTGTCAGGGCCTGTTCTGTCTGTATTGTTTGTTCATTTGGGCTATTCTTAATTGTTGAGGGTGTGCCTCGTTAATTGTTAGGGCCTGTTCTATTTTTCTTATTTGTCTTATTTGTTCTCGGGCAAGGCCTTCCCTTTCCTCCCTGAGTGTGGTCAGTGTTTCGGTCTCTCCCCTTGTTTTCTGGCCCCTGAGTTGGCCGATGTGTCTTCTCCATGACAAGCCATCGGCTGTTTCTACCCTGTATGACTGGAGGCCGGTTACTTGGGACACCCTTGCCGGTATCCGCAGGAATTCCCCTGTTAGATTTCAGGTGTATACATTCCCATTTGGAATGTTTGGCATCCACTGTATGAGTTTACTGGAATGTCTGTGTTATAATGGGGGTGTAATTTGTCTACCTGCAATCTTAGTTTCCTCCCCATTAATAGTTCCGTGGGGCTCTTTTTGGTTGTCGCGCTGGGAGTTATGTGTTGGATGCTTATTAGTCTATCTACTTTAGCCTGTGTGTCCCTGGGCCCTAGTTTGGTTAGGGTTTCCTTCATGGATCACATCATTCTCTCCACTTGGCCATTCATGAAGGGGTGGTGATAGGGCATGTTGTATTCCATTCTGTGCTAAAAACCCCTCCAAGGGAGTGGCCATGAACTGTGGCCCATTATCGGATGCTATGACTTCTGGCAACCTGTGTGTTGCGAGTAGCTTTCAGAGGGTTCTAATTACTGCTTCGGTTGTGGTGGACTGCCTTATGCTTATCTCCAACCATTTGGAGTAGGTGTCCATCACTACCAGGAAGGTTTGTCCCTTGATTGGCCTGGCAAAATCTATGTGTAACCTTGACCAAGGGCTCTGTGGTGTTTCCTATTCATGGTGGGGGGGCTTTGCGGGGTGTCGGCCTGGATTCTTGGCAGGGTTTGCAGGTTGCCACCCAGGTCCCTATTTCTTTATCCATCCCTGGCCACCACACATAACTTCTTGCCAAGGATTTCATTTAACTATTCCCAAGTGCCTGGCATGCAACATTTCTAGTATGTCTTCCCGTAGTTTCTTGAGAATTATGACCCGGTCCCCCAAAATTATGAAACCTTTTAGTACTGACAGTTCAGTTCGTTGATTTCTGAAGGGTCTGGTGTCTTAGCCTTCCTATGTCTCTGGCCATCCTCTCCCCATCCAGTCTAATATTCGTGCCAGGGTTTTGTCCTTTGCGCTCGCTCTCGCAATGTTGGCTGCTGTCAGTGGTGCTGTCTCGAGAGTGTCTATTAACAGTGTTGACATAGCTGGTGCTGGGTCTTTGTCCAGGTTGGGTGGGGGGCATCGACTGAGTGTGTTGGCGTGATCTAAGTTCTTTCTGGGTCAGTATTGTAAATTGTTAGGAATTCTGTCCATCTCATCATCCTAGGCGACAGGATGTTCGGAGTGGCTCGGTTTCTTGTGATAATTCCTAGTAGTGGTTTGTGATTGGTCATCAGGGTGAATTTCCTGCCATAGATGTATTCGTGAAATCACTTGATTCCAGTGATGGCCACCAGAGCTTCTTTGTCAAGTTGGCTATAGTTCCATTCTGCTTTAGATAGTGTCTTTGCGTAGAATGCTATGGGGGCTTCTTTTCTGTCTGGCAGTGTGTGGCTGAGAATGCACCAACCCCAAATGGTGATGAATTACATGTGAGGATGAGCAGTAATGACTCGCTACACTGGATTAATACACAGTCTGATGTGAGTATGTTTTTTATCTCCTTGAATGCCACTTCCTCCTCCTGCCCCCAGGTCCTGGTTGCCTTTTTGTCAAGCAGTCCGTGTAGGGGTTCTGTGACTGTGGCCTTCTGCAGTAGAAATATATTGTAAAAGTTAATGAGTCCCAGGAAGGCTTGCAAGTCTGTCATGTTCTTTGGCCTGGGGGCTTCCTTAATTGCTTTAGTTTTGCTCTTGGTGGGTTGAATCCCTTTGCAGTCTATTAGGTAGCCTAGGAATTCTACCTTGTCAGCTGTAGTTGGCATTTTTCTTTTTTCACCTTTATCCCCACCTCTTGGAAACAGCTTAGCACTTCCCTTAGGCATTTTTGTAATTGTCCTTTGTCCTTAGCTGATATGAGGACATCATAGAAATAGGGGACCACCTCTTCTAGACCCTGTAGGAGGTACTCCATTAGGCTCTGGAATAGCCCGGGGGCTACACTGAAACCGAATTGTAACCACTTGCATTTGAATGCCCCTCTCTGTGTTACGATTGTGTGGGCTTCTGCTATTTCAGCATCTACCAGTAATTGTTGGTAGGCTTGTGTGAGGTTGAGCTTTGCAAAGACCTTTCCCCACCCCAGGGAATGCCCAGTGTTGTACCACTGGGACAGGGTAAGCACTTTGCTGGAGGGTGCAGTTCAAGATAGCCTTGTAGTCAGCACAGATGCACAGTGATCCATCTGGCTTTATGGGGGTGACTATAGGGGTCTCTCATTTGGCATGGTCAGTGGGATCTAGTATGCCCTGTGCGATGAGCTTATCTAACTGCTCGTCTAATTTTGTTCTTAATGCGAAGGGGACCCATCTTGCTTTTAGTCTGATGGGGGCTATGGTCAGGTCTAGATTAAAAGATATGGGGGACCCCAAGTACTTGCCTAATTTTCCATCAAATATGTCCCTGAACTCCTCCATTAGGCTGTCCTCCCATTCAATCTCAGTGATACTGTTTATTCTGGTGACTTCGATGCCTAGCTGTTGGATCCACTCTAGTCCCAGCAGGCTTGGTCAGTCCCGGTCGACGATCATCAATGGCAGGACTCCTGAGTAGTTCTTGAATGTTACTTGGAACTCCCTGATGCTGATCACAGGAATCTTGTTCCCTTGGAAGTCCTTTAGGGTCAGTCTCTTGTTTTTTAGCTGGTTTTTGGTGATGTTGGGCTTCAGTTGTTTGATGGTGCCCCAGGACACCATCGACAGGTACAATTTGGAATCCACTTCCATCCGGCATGGCTTTTCCTCTATGGTCACTTGGATGTGGACTTTCTGAGCATTGGTTGTGCTGGAATGGCCCACAGTCACTGTCTGGTGCATCTCACTGCTCTCTGTGGCCGGCTCCTCGTTTCTTTGGTTCTGGCTGAATTGGCTTCATCTAGTTCCTGTCTGGTTTGCTCTGTTCCTGGGTGGGGTGCTTGGCCTCTGCCTTCAATTATTGGGTTGCGATGCTCAGCAGGCCTTTGCGATGTCCCCCATCAGTCACAACGCTGGCAAATTGCATCGTGGAAATGGCACACCTCACATCCGGCGCACCAAAATTCCTTTCTCTTGCGCTCTTGGTTCCTTTGGCCTCATTCAGATTGGAGTTGGTGCATGTGTTCATCCTTGACTCTGGCAGCCTCTGACTCTGACTCGATGTCCTCATGATGGATGGTGATGGCTTCCTTTGGTGGCAGCTGCAGTGGTTTGTTCATTTTTCTCATGGCAGCCATGGATTTCTGGGATGCTTCCACGGTGGTTGCTTCCTCAATCGCCTCTTTTAAGGTTATTTTGGGTTTGGTCCAGAGGAGGCTCTACAATGTTAAGTCCCGGAGTCCCAGAACCATGCGGTCCCTCATTGCCTTGTCCACGTTCAGGAATTTGCAGGCTCTGGCGATGTTTCATAGGCTTGCGATGAAATCGCTGATGCTCTCTCTCCTTCCTTCTGGTCCCATTGGTAGAATTCATGCCTCTTTATTAAACAGTAAGCTGGTGGCATGTACTGTGTCTTCAGGATTCACTCTAGGTCTGGCCATGCCATCATCTTTACATCATTGGGTGCTGATAATGCTTTTGCCATTATGAACACTGTGAGCCCGCACAGTGTGTGAGGAAAACTGCCCATTTCCTTTGTTCAGAGATATTCAGAAGGTCGCTTCCTTCTAGGAACATGTGGAATCAGTCGACGTATGATTCCCAGTCCTTTGTTGCAGGGTCAAATGTTGCGGGTGGCGAGTTGGCTCCAGCCATTGTTCTGATTCCGGTTGTTGTTACGGCCGTGACTGCCACATGCTCACTGGTCCCGTAATGTCTCAGAATCCCACCTTCATCACCAGTGTTAAATTGTGGGCACAAAGAGACATGGGACATGGAGATTGTTCAACTTCTTTATTTTGTTCTTACAGAATTGAGGACTGCAGCTGCAGCAGCTCCTTTTACAGCAGTCTGTGGCTTCGACCAGTGACCACTATTTGATTCCCCACTTCATTGGCTCAGCCAATCAGCAGTGAGTATGCTAATATCTAACATGGACGATATCAGAACAAATTTTTTTTTGAAGCTTGCTTTGTGGACTTTCGATAAATTAAGAAATAATATAGATCCAGTGGCTACAAAGGCATTCAAACAGCTTAGTAGTTATAGAAAAAATGCAGAAATAATGGAGGATCAAGTGGAATCTAACATGAAACAAAACTTATCTACTTCTTGAAAGTGCTCCAGGATTTCATCACAACAATGTCAAACAGAAGAAAATTGATTGAGCTGCTATCAGAATCAATGGGATAGGATCAGAGATGTGCGGCATTGAACTGGGATTGTTTATTTTATTTATTTTTGTTATTATTTTCCTTTAGGTTAGACCAAGTATTCTGAAACTGTAGTCTGGAACCCATATTATATTTTAAAAATGTGAATCTGGCCTTACAAGTCAAGCAAGGAGTGAAGTCTCAAGCAAGTTTTGAGATTGTCCAAGCTCTCCAAGGAAATTATTAAAACTCACTCCTGTTTTGCCTAGACAAATGGTTGTGATACTGCAAAGTTTGAGATACCTGTGATATCTATATTACACAAATGTATTATTACTAAAAAGTGTTATATTTATTTCTTGCCCATCCTATCCCCTATGAAAACCTTTATTTTACTTGGGTTGGACTGCATAAATAATTTATCATTTTAGTGGCTTGTGGTATCACAGAATGTGAGAGGACCTGACTTAACTGCATAAACCCATCATTATGGTCCTGATATATGGCTTATGGCTTAAAACATACAGATATATTCAATATATCATAGTTAAAACAGTGCAATTTTAAATGAACTCATTCCTGAAACCTTTCAATTCAACTAGTTAAGTACCGTGTTTCAGCCTTCCTGGTCTTGATGCTCTTCAGACATGCTATAACTACACACTGTTTGTGATTTGGTTGGAGGCATATTTAATATTAGTCCAGAATAGTGCTTTGAACACCACAAATATCTGCTTCTGTTTTTTTCCTTTAGTTCCAAACCCATTCATGGGAGTACTGGAAAATGTTTGCAGAAATCCTAAGCAAGTTTATTCTTTTGCATGGGATCCTAAAGCAGAGGATCTACTTACAGACTTAATTTAGGAATCTGGTTCTTTTTATGTCTCTAAATTAAATCTACCGACTGAATAGCTCAGCTCTCCTCATCCCTTCTCTTTGCAGAAGGAAAAGTAACTTTCCATGTGGCTTGTTCACGTGATTAAAAATATTTGGAAGCAGCGTAGGTTTAAAATCCCTGGAGCTATAATGGAAACCACATGCTCAATAAATAAGTCCAGAGGCCCCATGTCTGCTTGGACTAGTTTTCCTTCCAAAAAAGAGAGTTTCTGAGACAGGATACTGGCAGGATGCGAGAGCTCATGTATGTGCTTCCTCCTCATTTTCCAATCTAGGAGATTCTGCCAGATGAGTCTTCCTTAGCTCTAGCTTTTCCCCCATAGAAGTTGGCATACTTCTCACTTTAAAATGTATTTCTAGCTTGAGTGGAAAAGAGGGGCTCTCTCTACCCAACTTCTGCTGGATAAAGGATAGGATGAAAGTTTTTTTTTTCTTTCTGTTTAAGAGCTGCAAGTTGTGATTTCTTACATTAGGATCAAACTGTTTCACAAACAGGAACATTATTTGTATTTTAATTGATCAGATATTCAAATACTTGTTGCCTGAAATGCAGATTTTCACTGTAAAACATTTCCCCAGGGAGGAGTCAGCTCTTCCAACTGTCTTACTTCTCTGAAAAACACATCTGTGATTATACTGTTGTGTGAACTAAAGGTGTGAAAAGTTTACATGCTGCACTAAGCCATAGGTACATAAAGTACTTTAATTGGCTTTGAATCAGTGAGCACACGTGCAGTTAATAAGCCATGGTTTAGATATTTGAAAAGGCTGCCCAACCTGAGGTGATTTATGGCCTCTCAAAATCTTGGTTTAGCTTCCTAAGGTCTCTAAAAGTTGCTGCCAAAGGATAATTGTTAAAGTCACAGAAGGAGGGAAACCATTAAATGCATGGAAAAACCATTAAATATCTAGAAAATGGGCATATTAAGTGTATTAAGTAATATTTAATTTTATTACAAAATTAAATTTTATCAACTTTAGTTTTATTCCTGAATCACATACTTCTTTCTGGAGTGCAACCCCCAGCCTGCCAGTCAAAGGACAAGAGTGGCTTTCAGTCTTACAGAAGATACCCCTGATTTAGTATTCTCCTGGTTTTGTATATAGTGAAAGATCCATTTAATCATGGTTATACAAGCCATGCCTTAGTGCCATATATGAACTAGATTATTGAATTAAAATATTTTTGTTTTAAGAATATTTGGGTGGGCATTTTGAATTTACTTAACCTAGAGTTAACCTTAAGCAGGATCCAGATTAATGCCAGATTTTATGCCCAAAATAGTATATTTGAATCTCCCCAATTAGCCATCCAAAGACAAGTTGTTAGCTTGCCTCATGATAAGGCTTGCTTTCTTTTGGCAAAAGGTATTGCTCCAGCTGTAAATTGCTAGCTAGCAGCTTAGATTGTACATGTAAGTAGTCAACTTGGGTGAGCATACAAAAGAGAAAAAGAGAAATAAAGCCAAGTTTAAAATTATAGTGAAAAAGTGATATGGAAATTTAAATGTATTATATTTTTCCCCTTTGCTTTACCAGATTAGCTCCCCCTTGGTTTCTGGAGGGCCTGAAATGGATGATGTGAGAGATGAAGAAATATAAATGTTGATAATGCTTCATGGGATCCTAAAGATAATTTTTTGCAGCACAGATCACTTTAAAGTTGGAAGGCATATATAAACACAAACTTACTCTTACGTTAGAGAGCCAGATTGAGGCATCAGACTAGAAATCAAGAGATTGTGAGTTATAGTCCTGCTTTCGATGCAAGCCAGCTGGGTGATCTTGAGGCAGTCATTCTTTCTTGGTCCTAGGGAGGAGGCAATGGCAAACCACTTCTGAAAAACTTTGCCAAGAAAATTGCAGGGACGTGTCAAGTCAGTTTCTGAAAATTGAACACAATTGAACATTAAAAAAAAAAAAAAACCTTTGCTAACCTGTTTATAGGCCAGTACAATGACGAGGGAATGAATAGGTAAGTGATTCTAGATTTTTCTCTGCTTTTAAAATGGAGATAAATCAAGACCTCTGTAGCTTCATTTCAAAAACCACTCCCATAGCTTTTACTAAATTACAATCTGTTACTTTAAATATCAACATAGATACAGGAGAGATTCAAATATTAATGTTGCACTAATCCAAAGGCTACATTTGGAAAGGACCAAATCAGTTCAAATCTACAGTTCTTTCGTTGCCTCATTCAAGCAGAACTAGATACAAATCTCCTATGTTTCTGGCTTTTTCCTGAAGACATAATTATTTTGGAACAAGCTGTTGTTGCACTCTGCATGTTTTGGAATATTTGTTATACTTCTGCACCTTGTAGTCTTGCTTTTGGTCATTTGGCCCATGCTAGCTGGGAATTCTAGGATGGCTTATAGTATGATACAGTACTATAAGTCATTTGGAAAACACCTTTTTTTCCTATGCCAGAGGAGAAACCACATTTAGCAAAATCACTCTGTACAGGGAAAAGCAACTCCTCTGTTTGGAGAACAATGTATATTATCATTCCCTGTGTCCTTTTCCCTATATACACTGGGGCCTCTAGGAGGGATAGGATTTCAAGACAGATTGCTTTGGAGTGAGTGTGTTCCCAGCGCACTTTATAACATCAGCTGGAAGCATTTTGAAAGTTCTTGTGCCTGACAATAAGAACAGCTCTGCAGTTCATTTGTTGAGACTGAATCGCAAAAACATTGAGGAAACCCATCAGAGAATGAGCTTGGATATATTGATAGTCACTGGGATATTAAAGAACTACTCCTTCCTAGTCATTTCATTTAACAAAATTCAACTTTAAACTGCAAGATCTACAAATTTGGTCTTCATCAAATTTGAATTGAAATATATGAGATATAAAAGTTTTGAAGAAAATCTCTCTCTTTCCATGAACAGAAACATGAAAAGCAGCTGGGACTTCCAAATGCCTGAGGAAGAGGACTTATCACAATTGCCACTTCTCAGCATTTCCTCCTGCTACTGTCAGCCTCTGTTAGTAGACAACCATATTTTGGAGAAGAAAAGTTGGCTGAGAACCATTTAACTTGTTAAGTATAGTTCAGAACAGAGAGAGTTTTAAATCAGATTGCTTTGCACATCCTTTCTAACCACACTCAGGGGCTAGAATTTGTAGAAAGTTGGGCTGACTCTTTAATTTTATTCTCTTAAGTTTTATTTGGTACATATTATATCTAGTTCTATTAGGCATCAAATTAATGCTGCTTTAGTTGTCTAAAATAGTAACTGGGATTTGATTTGGATATACAACCTACTGTTGAAAAGTTACCATATTATTTGAACGTATTATTTTTTTTCCCCATATGTTCAATTCCTGAAAACCACTCAAAGTTTAAAAAAAATCAAGCATCTGTATGTGTATCCATATGTGTATATCTGTCTCTGTATCTGGTGTAGTGGTTTGCAATCAGAAGACACTGAGTTTTAGTCCCATCTTAGGCATGAAAACTGGCTGGGTGACTTTAGGCCAGGGGTCACCAACCTTTTGCACCCCAGGCTCCACAAAACTCATAATTTTAAATCTCATGGACCACTAATCTGAATTTTGACTGACGGTAGCTTTGCTGACAGTGGCTTGCTGAGAGAGAGAGAAAGATTTGACCTAACCTTGGAGGATTGGTGGTGATGCTCTCTCTCTCTCTCTCTCTCTCTCTCTCTCTCTCTCTCTCTCTCTCTCTCACACACACACACACACACACACACACACACACACACACACACCTTCCAAGTCAGCCACATTCCTAACCTGCTTTTCAGCTCTGTTCTCAAGGGAGAGAGAGATGCAGTATTCTGTGATCCCAAATAAAGAATGATTGATCCGTAGGAAAATGGGGTGGGGGATTTTCCTGCAGACTTTTTTAGGATTTTCCCAGGGTCTCTCTCTGCAGGATACTGTTGGGATTGCAGGATACTGTTTCCAACTCCATTCTTGGGTGGGGGAGAGACTTTTGGCTTCATGCAAGGAAAGCAGCAGAAGCAGCAGAAGTCTTTCTTTCTCTCCCCCAAACTCCGCCAGAAATGAATCTTTACTGGTCCAGCCCCTTGGAGCAGGATGCCTTGCAGTGTCCCAAAGACTCATTTCTGGCAGAGTTTGGGGAAGGCAAAGAAACTTTTGCTGCTTTCCTTGCATGCAGCCAAAAGCAGAAGAAGAAAGAAGTGGAAAGAAGCAGCCCAGTGGCCAGGCGAGGCGTGTGGGGCAAGTGGGGCAAGTTCCCCCCTCTGCCCTTCCCCTTCTCCCCTCACTACCTTGTGTTGTTTGCAATGCAAGCGATACAAGCCTTGTGTTCCTGCGAGCCATGTGGGCAGTGCAGCCTTGTGTTCCTGCACAGCCTGGATTTGGGAGGGACATTTCTCTGCGGACCACCAAAATTTTCTCATGAACCACCAGTGGGCCGTGGCCTATCGGTTGGTGACCACTGCTTTAGGCCAGTCACTCTTTCTCAGCCCAATGTCCTTCACAGGGTTGCTGTTGTGGGGAAGACAGGAGGAAGAAGAGATGTTTGATATGCCTTGATTTACTTATAAAGTCATAAAAGTTATTAAACATCTAATAAAGAAATCTCTCTCTACAGAGTTTTGACACTTTCAGTTTGATCCTATGGGCAAAAGTCCAAATGACTGTTACAGTGTAGCCATGTGATCATCCATATTTTTACATCTTGATATTTAGCCCTTTTTGTCAGCTAAATCATAACAAAATTTAAATATGATAATTCCATGCATATGTAAGGCAATGGAGGAAAATAATGCCTTTGATACCCATATCAGAAGTTGATTTTAGTGAGGCTACCAATTATCAGCCAACCACATGCTTTGTGATCATGAGAATTTGCTGCATGTCTCTCAGAAAAACATACAGAAGTATCTCCTGCTCATTTCCCTACAGTGATGCCTCCTTTGACTTCTTGCTATCAACTCTGAACTCTTAAAAGGCAAGCACTCTATAAAACACCAGCTAAAATAAAGTGGGTATTGTGAGCTCAGAACAAAGTGCCTACTCAGATCTTTGAAACAAGCTGCATTTATCTGCATGCCATTAAAGGCCCAGATTCTTTTCCCCTTAGAATGCCAATTATCAGAATATCTCAAGGCAAAATATGAGTGCTAGTTTTGTGCAGATTGGCAAAAGGAGGTAAGAATCAGCTTCAGGTACATAGTAAAAAAAAAAAAATCAGCACAAATTCATTATTTTCCATTAATCATTTTTTCTCCTTTAAATAACGTATGCCTTAGGGAAATTCTGATTATCTGCTTAAGTAACGATGAGATGGCTTGATTTGCCTTGGCACGTGCATTACTTTTCATTTCTCTGTCATAAGTTAAACTAAAGAAATTTGGAAATCCTGTACTCTCCAGTCTAATGAATGAAATACATAATCAGAAAGGGCATGAGTTTTACAAATAAATAAAAATAGGATTTCTATGTGGTATCTAAAGGAAGCCCAATTTGCTCTCAAATTGCATTGGTCAAAGGACACACAACCTGGTTCTCAATGTAGCTATTAAGAATTGTCAGTGTGTTCAAGAGTTCCTCAGGCAGTCCACATGGCACTGCAGCCTTTACAGTACACTTATACAACTATCTTGTGCCTGACAGGCATACTTCACAAGCAGATTGTGTGGGCTACCTGGGGTGTGGTAGTGATTTGGTAACATTAATGGAGGAGAAGGAGGACCAATCTTTGCAATTCTAGTTTGGAAGAAGTGTGTTTTTAAAAAAAGTGGAGCTGGGCAGTGGTAGGATTCAAATAATTTAACAACTGGTTCTCTGCCCTGATGATTTCTTCCAACAACCAGTTCACCAAACTCTTCAGAAAGTTAACAACCGGTTCTCCCGAAGTGGTGCAAACTGGCTGAATCCTACCACTGGAGCTGGGGGAAAAAAACTTGATGCAAAAGCTATGGGGTTGAGTGTTGTGTTAGTGGATCCAAACAGTGGAGAATTCTTTGAGTGAGAGAGATGTTTCCCTGCCCTCTTAAGAGTGAGCTTGTCTACTCCCCAAGAAATCATAGACCTACCACCCTACTGGCAGCTTTTATCTTATATCTAACCTCTATTTGAGGAGGGGGGAATTATTGAAAAAGCAGTTGCAAAGTACCTTCAAAGAACTCTGAATGAAGCAAACCATCTGAACACCTTTCAGTCAGGATTCAGAAGTAGGTATGGATGCAAGATTGGCCATGCTTTTGAATGATCTTTGGCAGGAGCAGGAAGGGGTTGGGCATCCAGCCTTGCCTTAATTTCTCTGCAGCTTGCGATACCATTAACCTATCCTGGATCAGCTCTGGAGACGTAGGGGAGGCAATATTGAGCTAGTTTGCTTCCTTTTCTCGGGGTCAGTTCCAAACAGTGGTGATTGACAGATTAACACAGAGAGATCCTGCCCTTGGTCCCTACTTTGTGTGGTTTCTGAAGGTTCAATTATCTTCCCCCTCTTATTTAACATCTATGAACAGGGATTGCCAACCTTTTGGACCTCAAGGACCACCAAACTCATAATTTTAAATCCCACGGACCAGAAACCCTGGGAAAATCCCCCCAAAAGTCTGCAGGAAAATTCCCCACCTCATTTTCCTACCAATCGAACATTCTTTATTTGGGATTGCAGGATACTGTCTCCAGCTCCATTCTCAAGGGAGGGGAGGGGAGAGAAACTTTTGGCTTCATGCAAGGACAGCAGCAGAAGCAGCAGAAGTCTTTCTTTCTCTCCCCCAAACTCTGCCAGAATGAGTCTTTGTGAGACTTGTCATGCCGGCATAGCCTCTTGGAGCAGGATGCCTTGCAGGATCCCAAAGACTCATTTCTGGTGGAGTTTGGGGGAGGGGAGAGAAAAAAAAAGACTTTTGCTGCTTTCCTTGCATGCAGCCAAAAGCAGAAGAAGGGAAAGAAGCAGCCAGGGGGTCAGGTGAGGCACGGGGGGCAAATGGGGCAAGTTCACCCCCTCCATTCTTTCCCCTCTCCCCTCAATACTTCATGTTGTGCGCAATGCAAGCCTTGTGTTCCTGCACAGCCTGGATTAATTGCTTTGGGGGCTGCTTTCTCTGCGGACCACTAAAATTTTCTCATGGACCACCAGTGGTCCCTGGCCCACTGGTTGGCAACCACTGTGCGTGAAGCTGCTGACTGAGATGATTTGTCTCCATAGGGTGAGTTATCGTCAATACACTAAAGATACCCAGTCTCTCTGCCCCTGGCAAATTAAGTGATGCTGTTTGTATCCTATCTTGGTATTGGGAGGCTGTGGAGGCCTGGATGGGGAAAAATAAGCTTCAGTTAAACCCTGACAAGACTGAATGGCTTGGATCTTGAGGCCTTCTGGTTCAGAGACTACCCCTTCTTTAGTTCTGGATGTGATTGCACTGCTTCAAAACAGATCTGATATGCAGCTTCGGGTGATCCTCACATGGTGGTCATAGTTAAGAAAGCTTTTGCACAGCTTTATATTGTGTGCCAGTTGCACCCCTCCTGTTATGCTCAGAACCACTCATACCCTGGTCACCATTTAGATTGCCTGTTGTAATGCTTTCTACATGGGGCTGCACTTTAAGTGTCCAGAAGCTTTAGCTGGCGCAAAATTCAGCAACACAGGTAGTTTATGTGTACCCCTACAATGGCACATATCATACCTTTGCTCTGTGAGCTGCATTGGTTGCTAGTTTGCTTCTTGGTCCAATTCCAGATGCTGGTATTGATCTTCAAAACTCTTCATGGCACGTGCTGAATTATTTGAGGGATACCTGCGCCTGATTATATCTGCCCATTCCATCATTTCCAGCAATGGAGGTATGTTGTGGGTATGTCTACAAAACAGTTTCATCTAGAGGGACCCAGAATATCGGCCTTGTCTGCCTTGGCACCTGCCTTGTGGAATAACATTCCCTCCATGATGCAATTTGTCCATCTTTGTTATCTTTCCAGAAGGCCCTCAAGACATGGCTGCATCAAAAGGCTTGGAGATCTGACAGTAGTGTAATAAGATGGCTGCATTTTTTTAACATCTATTTTTCTCTACTGCCTTGCTTTTAATATGTATATGGATTTTTAAGTAAACTTGTTTCAATATTTTGATTTTATGATTTTTATTATGCACTACCTAGAGTCACTTTTCCATGAGATCGGTGGCAATACAAATATGACAAATAAATATGGGAGAGTTACAGTCAGTCAACCACCTGTTCAATAATTCCTCCAAAATGCTTGAACAAACTGTGGAAAAGAAACACAAATCCAGAAGAATAAAACCCCAATATTAAAGAAGGCACAGCATTGGAAGTCCAGGGTTGTTTCAAATATGGGAACCGCAGTAGTCGGGTTTTTTAAAAAAAAGTTTCTAAAGAGCGTCTCTTTAATACTTTTAACTAAGTTGTCTTTGAACAGCGGAGGGAAACCAGCTTTAGGGGTTCCATCATCTTTCGCACTGAATCTGCAGATAAGATACTGCACTATAGGGTCTGCCCCTCGCGTTGGTATTTGAGTGACAGCTGCCAGGGATATTATGAACCGACCCCGTTGTCGCTTTTGGTGCTTCACGTGCCTTTTCGGTGTGTGGTGGGGAAGAGTCCAAAAAAGCCACACCCTAGCGGAGTAATGCTTCGCTCCCCCCCCCTCCCCCGTAAGTTCTGCGTGCTTGCTGTGTTCCTTGCTGGGGGATAAAGATAGAGGCGCTGCCCCTTTAAATAGTTCAGGGTGTTCTCTCTCAGGCCACCATGACATATCTGGGCGTTGGAACGGGGGCCGAATAAACCGAGTAAGCACGAGATCTGCGCTAGCAGTAAAGGGATTGCAAACAGCTGGGGCTCGTCCCATTCGCTGATATATCCCGGAGTGGTTTGCGACGGCTTTGGTTAGGCGGGACTCGGTTCCTGGAGTTTAAACCACTGGGTACTCTTGTTTTAGGGAATACTGCAAAGGAAGCGCGCGGTTTTTCAGCCTTGGTAAGTTATTATTATCTTTACGCAGGTCTAGGGTAGACTTTTCTACAGGTTCGCTTCTCGGGAGACTTAGGGAGTCGGAAGTTTTTCGGGATATCACACAATCCTGAAACACCTGTGTGTTTTTTTCTAATCCAGATCAGTCTCTCAGTCTCTTATTTGGGATTGGGGGAGGGGGCTGCAGCACAGAAACTCGCTGGACAGTTATCAATGGCTTGGTCCCGCCCCGTTTCTATACAGTACCAGCGCTGTTCGAAAGTCTTCGAGAGAGAGAAAAAGGACTCTTGCACAAGGAAATTAGTCTCAGGCGGACAACTTCATATGAGAGTTTGCGAGGGAGGTGCGCCGCCCGCAGACCTCCCGGTTCTGGGCCAGGGGAAGCCAGAACGTGGGAGGGGAAGAGAGCGGTTTGAAAGCCTCGTGGGTGGTGGAAGGCATCACCCACGATAAGGAATCAAGGACTATTACCTGTGGGACAAGGGAAGTAATCTTACAAGTTCCCGCTGGAGTTGCTAAGAGGGTACTCTGTGTGTCAAGCGAATGTGTGAAGTAGGCGCACTATAGGCAACCAGCGCTTCTGGGAAACGTGGTGTGATGTGCATTCTCTGCAATCCTTGGCGCCTCTGTGCTCCGAAATAACTCGCCACCAAGCTCAGAGAAGGCGTCTTTGCGCATCCTTCCGAAGGCTTCTTATGATCCCCTCCAGATTTCCCTCGGCGGCGAGGATAATGGAAATCAGAGGGTGTTCTCTTTTAACGGGGCGGGGAAGAATCGCTTTCGGGGGACCAGATGGGGAAGGAAAGGGAGTTTGCTGGGACTGAAGTGAGGAATATCCGTCATGGAAAGGTGGCACCTGCGCTGATGAGGCGCGCGTAGCTCTCTATACGTGACTCGCCTGTTATTCCCTCTCCCGAATTAAGACGGGGCTCATAAAAAGGGAGAGTTTGTTGGAGTTGCAAGAGAAATACAAGTTTCGCGGAAAGCTCGTTCTCCTCCGGTCAGTTGCAGGCGCCGCAAGCACCCGAGAGCCGCTGCATTAAAGAAGGGCCCGGCAACTCATCCCCTTCTCCTCGAGAAAGTATTTATAGCTGGGGCACAGCCAGCTTGCAGGTTTGCCTGGCCGTCGGCGTGCTACACATACACAGCCCGCTAGGCGCCCCACCGTGATTGGGGCGTTGTTCCTCTAGAAGGCGAAACGTTTTTAAGTTCACGCCCCTCGTCTTCGGCGAGAAAAAACGCGGGCAGCCACTTTCTCGGACTTTCCTCTTTTGGGGGTTCCCTTTTTTTTCCCCCACACCCCCCCGGTGGTAAAGAGCGAGCGGCAGAAAAACACCCGGCAGAAATTAAAACGAATTGCAGCGGAGTAAGTAGGCCGCTTCATTTCCAACTCCATTCTTCTTGTGGGACGGGGAATTGACACGCAAACTCAATTCTGGGTGGAGGAGGAGGGGGTGGGTGGGTCTGTTCTAAATCTCCCTCCTTGCCCCGGCACTTTTATTGTACGAAAAGCGCAAATCCACGTCTGCCATTACTCCTCCCTGAATCTTAAACGGGCTAAGTTGCGCAATCATTGGGAGAGGTGGGGAGCGGGAAAGACCCTTTTCAGCTTATCCGGACCTCGGCAGACAAGTTTGGTTCTGGTTCGGGATTTTTCAGATCTTAATATAAATTCCCGTTTGAAAACTAGCCGCTCTAAATAATGCCGGCCCTGATATAATTAGAAACGGGTTGAAATATTTGAGCACGTAAATCTCTCCACCCCCCCTCCTTTCCCGCTGCCTGGAATTCAGTTCCTCCTTGCAGTCCATTGGTAGATTGAAGTGTGGTGTGTGTTTGCGGGGTTGCGGTAGTGGTTTCCCTTTTTCCTAGTTTGTATTAAATACAGGGAGAGGTTTTTCCCACCTAGATCAAGTTCATAAGGTTCTCAAGCTCCCCCACCCCACAACCAATTTTCTTGAGTTCACAAAACCCCACTCAGTTGTTGCTTTTTTTAACTTTTAGGATTTTATCCGGTTCTCCCTCCCTTATTCTATCCTGCCCAATACTATATAAGCTTGAAAAATATCTCTCCCCACCCTCTCCTGATAATTGTCAGGTTTATTTCATCATCTGTAGCTGGACTGTGAATTTGAGGGATTGGTGGTTTATTGGTTTGCAGATGCTGATGATTTAAAGGAGAATGGTGACTTTGTGGCAAGTTTCCATTCCCTTCCTCCTAAAGTACCTCAGCCAATCTCCGAGGTCTAGTCCAAGCGTGGCACTGTTTTCCCACTTTTAGACTTTTCTCCCTTTGACACGATTCGAGTTGCACCCTCAGAAAAGAGATTTTTGTCTGCTGGCTCTTTTTAGAGGAGAGCTCTCCTGTAGGCTGAAGAGAAACTTTGAGGAACGTGATGGCATTTAGGCTCAGCAAACCAGGTGTCACCATAACTTTTCCAAATCTGGAAAGAAGAAAAAAGGGAATCAAATTCAGGGACGGAAAGTTTGTGTGTATTTTATGGATTGTTTGATAGTGAATGTGGCATCCTTTTTCTTGCAGTTTCTGCAAGTGTTAGTTACCATGTGGTTGCAGTGAAAGTCCTCAAACCCCCTCCTCCAAAATTTGAATTATTTCAAATCTTAGCCTGTACTGCTCCAAACAATCACATTCAGACACACAGAATTAATGCTGTTTGTTTTATACTTAAAGCTCCTAGTTAAGAAGTTGGAAACTCTCCCACTTTCATGCATATTCTTAGCTTCATTCTGCATAAAACAAAAACACATTTGGTGAATTTCTTTAAGTGATCAAACAGAGAGGAGCGCCTTAAAACATTGCTATGTTCTGTCTCAGAGGCACCCTCTGCTGTTCATTTTTTAAATTCAGGTTTGCCTAACGGTTAACCTCATCCATGAGTAAACATTTTCACCTCTGCTTAAAAGGTATTTTCCCCCTTTCCAGATCTACTGAACACTTTTGCCAAAATGCTCCTTTTGTTGTTGGGAATCATTGTGCTCCATATCTCGGTGCTTGTTCTTCTCTTCGTTTCTACAATTGTCAGTGTAAGTAAACTATCCTGCCTGTTTTTATTGCCTGCACCTAGTGCTCCATTGTGCAATTAATTCACAGCTTCTTTATGAGATATATCCGCCCCATCTATTAAAATAGATTAAAACCTACCTGTTTATTCTAAATTTAATGTGAAATTATATTGCAAACACAACAGAGTTATTGATATTCTCATAACTTTTGCTATGCTAACTGTAGTATTTATATGTATTGGAGAATATAATAGCCTTTGGGGGAATCTGTTAGCTAAATTAAATACACCAACATTTTAAGCATAGAGGCCAATTAAATGTGGGTCTGTCTCTACACTGGGAATGATTCAGGAAAAATTTCCTCTTACTGAGTAACCACAGAAAAATTTCCAGACTATTGAAAGTGGCTAAGAGCCACAATTTTATGTTTTTTTTTTTAAAGGGATAGCAACTAGTGGCCTTCCAACTGTTACTTGAATGACAATTTCCAGCAGTTCCAGTTTCCATGGCCGATGCTGGGGTAGTTGTTGAGCACCATCTGGAGGAACTAGATTTTCTAGTCCTGGCACTGCAGATGTGCCAATTCTCCAAGATAGCTGATTGTGTTAGCTGCCATGTGTTTTATTGGTATTCTGCTCCAGAATAATTATCTGTGCTCTGTCATTGGGAAAAGAAGATTGAAGAGAATAAAATTTCCTCCCATGAAATTTGGCAAAGCTTTGAAAAAAAAAATGAGATATTTTATTTTGGCTTTTTGCCTTTCTTTTGAAGGCTCTTTGTAACACGGTCAAAGGAATCAAAGCACAAAGAAAGGTCTTCTCTCAGCTAATGTAAAGAAGGATGTGTATTTCTACACTCACTGTTGAAAAGAAGCCTTTGCTGATGCATTAATCTTAAAGAGGGTCTTTTAATTGCTTTCATTCCTTAAGCCAGGGGTGTCAAACCTGTGTTGTCATGGTGGCATCACATGATGTATCGTGACTTTTCCCCCCTTTGCTAAACCGGGCGTGGCCAGTGCTTGATGCATCCGACCCTGTGGGCTACGAGTTTGACAGGCCTGCCTTAAGCAGTCTTGACTGGCTTAACTACTTTAACTTGGAAGGCAACATTTAAGTTCTACCCCCTTCCAAACTCTTCATCAACTGTTCCAAACTGATAAACCATTCATTCTTTTTCAGCAATGGCTCGTTGGGAACGGACACAGGGCAGACCTTTGGCTGAACTGCACCATTCCTATGTCTCCATTTCGTTGCACAACTTCATCCACAAATGGTGAGATTTTTCATGAGCGTGGCTTTCTTTTAAAATATGTCTCTTTCATCTCTTTTTTTTACTCCAGTATTACATTTGAAACAGTGTGACCTACTAATACTGGAAGCAGTTTAGACAGGATTTCACGATTTACCTCCATTTCTGCTCGAATGTGTACCCTGTTTCCCCATCATCTTGCCAGGCTTTTAGACAACCTTGGCTCATTAATGCTATCTAGATATTTAGCTCCATTTCTGAATGAATATATAATTTGCATTGTTCCTTCCCATTTTGTACTAAATTGATTGTCAGACGTCTATTAAAGAAATGGGTGCTCATCGTATGTTACTTGGTTTGTCCATCAAACCATTCTGCATGAAGTGAGTGGTTAATCTAGTAATGGTTGATTTTTAATACCTTATGTGTAGAATATTGACTCTGTCCTGCTTCCTTAATCTAGCCACAAAACTGGATATTTCTTTAACCTTTGGAATATGCAACAGTGAATCAATACAGTAACACCTATATATAAGCCCAGCCTACATATTACCTTATGTTATGCTACACCATGGTTTTTAATCTATGAATAGATATTTGTAGGCAGAGATATTCCATAGGCAGTAGTGTTATACACATGAATAAATGTTAGGGTCACTAAGGCTGCAATCCTATGCTTGCTTATTGAAAGGTAAATACTACAAAAAATGGGACTTTTGAATCAATGTGTAAGATGTACTAAATAAAGATAAAACTGGGCCTGCATTAAGGAAAATCATGTATGAGTTTTCTTTTAGGTTGGTCTTTGATTGTTTGACTAAATCTTTGTTAAAATTCCTGTATATAATTTGTTAATATCTGTTGCTGCAGCTTATGGATTCCCTTCTTCTGTCATCAGCCTCAGTGTTTTGGTCATAGGTCCTTGTCAGGCCTTTTACTTTGAAAATTCATCTTCTGTGTAGCTAGGAAGTCCTTTGATTTTGTCTTGTTTTTTGGGTGGTCCCATTTTGCTTCCCAATCAAGAGCATGGCTTATTTTCCATAAGACCCTGTCATGAGTTTTCTAAGGGTATTTGAAAGGGCTCACATTCAGTGTGAACCACTGAATTAAGTGGACATGTGGTTTTGGCCAACAAACTGCTTGCATTTTGTAAGTTGCAACTGTGTGATGTTGGATAATCAATCAATCAGAATACAGCTGGAAGGGATCTTTGATGTCTTCTGGTCCAATCCCCTGCTCAAACAGAAGACCCTATTCCATTTTACAAATGACTGTCTAGTCTCTTCTTAAAAACCTCAGTGATGAAGCACCTAGAACTTCTGGAGGGAGGCTGTTCCACTGGTTAATTGTCCTCACTGTTAGGAAGTTTCCAGGTTCCTTAATTCCAGGTTGCTTCTTTCCTTGATTAGTTTCCGTCCATTGTTTCTTTTCCTGCTCTCTGGTACTTGGAAAGTTAGTCAAACCTCCTCCCCTTTTGTGGTAGCCTCTCAAATACTGGAATACTGCTATCATGTCCCCACTACTTCTTTTCTTTAAATTAGCCAAATCCAAATCCTACAATGGTTCTTTATATATTTTTGTCTCCAGATCTTTAATCAGTTGTTCTTCTTTGTACTTTTTCCAAAGTCTCAACACATTTTTTGTAATGTGGTGACCAAAACTGGATGCAATATTCTGGGTGTGGTCTTACTAAGGCTTTATAAAGTGGTACTAATACTTCACATTATTTTTATTCTATGCCTCTTGTTTATATAACCAAGGATTGTATTAGCTTCTTTGGCTGCTTGCCGCCTATTGCTGACTCATATTTAAGTGATCATTCACCTAGCACTCCAAGATCCTGCTCATAAGTTACTATTTTTGAGCCAGATTTCATCTAATCTGTACTTGTACCTTTGGTTTTTCCTGCCTGAGTGTAAAAGTGCTTTTCTCTATGTTAAATTAAAAAGTATTGATTACATAAAATAAAAGCATTATTACATCCCCCCCATAGCATTTTAAACCTAGGATTATTATGGTAACAGCTTTTCTCAAAAAGAAATAACACTCCAATCTGAATCCTTTTTTATTTGCTCTGTACAGATAATTCATTGCCTATAGATGGTTATTCTCTCAACAGCTATATACTCTATCCAGCGTCATATATGACATTTCTTGGCCACTATGCCACTTAGTTCTTGGATATTGTTGACAAAAATGTTTCAGTGTTTCTCACTTAGAATATTCTTTCAGTTTCCTCTCAGGGAGCATCAAATTCTTTGTTGCAAATTTGAGGTGAGACGTAGTTATTTGGATCTCTGAATTGCTGCTTTGGGTAGATGCTTTTTTGTTTTTCATTGTATTCAGAGTAGTTTCAGCCGAAGTTATCACCACTGGGAGAGGAGGAGTTGGAGGAACACTTATCTTTTTTGATGTTCTGTTTTTCTAATTAGAAAAACTGTCTTCTCAATTACACAACCCCAAGAGGAAAGGAAATAAATACTTCTAAGTCTCCCCCATAGGATAAATAGACTTTTTGATGATAAAAAGGAAAAGTGTTCCCCCCCCCACTGCCCACATTACAGTCACCAAGTGTAGATTGATATTTCTTGCAAATGTTTTTTTTTAAATAATCCCTCTGGGACAATATTCAGGGAGGTGAATTGTAAGCAGTTTGATCTATGCTAATTTGTTCTCTGTTCAAAAGAAATACTGAATTGCAACAGTATACTAGAATGAAACCATAATGTTTCCTTCCTTTGAAGATGCAGAAACTTTCTTTACATACATTTTTAAACTCTGAGCCTGTGAAAATATTTGGAAATGAATTAATTGTTTTGAATGTATCCCATGCTTATTATTTTTTCTGTTCCTGAAACTCCAAGTCATGCAAGCAGGAAAAATAGAAACTGCTACAACTTTGGCTACTTTTAGTACATTTTTACAGGAGCTGGGGACATCAGATAAGGTCTACCCTAACCAATTGGAGCAATTGTGAGGGATCATGTGACTTTAGATCTAAATTGTGGAAGTTGAAATGTATTAGAATTTCTCCCTGAGGTCATTAGCCTAAAATTCCTTTAAGATAATACTAGACATCAAAAACAAAAGTTCAAGATTGGATATTAAAAACTGCTGGATTATGAAAGAGAGGTAAAATTGCAGACAAAATAATGGTGTTCCATCTTTTGCTTCTATTTCAGTTTCCCCTAGTCTTTTGCCCACTTGCTGAATTGGACTAGAATTATGAGATAAATTGATGAAAGGAGTTCAAAAAGCATTTGTAGCTTGGACATGGAGCCCCACATGCAGGAAAATTCAGCCAAGTTCTTAGTATAAAGTGTTTTGGAATTGTGATAATTCTCAGAAGATAACTATGCATCATCTTACAACCAAGTAATGTTCACATTTAATAGCCTCTCCCAGCTTGTTGTATTGGACTTCAATTCAATAGTGCTTCTACAATATGAACATTGATCTTGTTGGCTGCTTATTCTGAGAAGAGCTGATCTGATGCATCACTAGGACACAGCACTGGAGAAAGCTGCTGTGTAAGACAATAATTTAGTATTTTACAATGATACAGTGGGGCAAAAACTCAAGATTGTATAGTCTATTTTTGTTTGTTTTTATACCGCATTACTATATCCTACTGCAATGATATACAAACTCATTGATTCACGGTATAAATTAAAAATGACAGTAACAATGAAAATGTTATAAAATAAAACCAGCAGTCAAAATAGACAAACATAAAGCATCTGGCATCAGCCCTCAAATTCCCTCCAGAAAAGCTCATTTTGAGAAGTTTCTGGAAGGTGACCAGAATTGGGGCTAGCTCTTTGTGTTAAAAGTTGCTGGAACAACATTTGTTAATGTCCCCATTAACTGAGTTCCATTGTCAAGGGCAACATCTCTTTCTAAATCCTTGGTTCCATAGTAGTGAATGTCAGCATGAGCATATTGAATTGGTGGATTACTTTGCCCAGTCTATTTTTTTAATTGCAGACCCACACAGATATAAAGAATAGCTGATAGGCTGTCTAATGCTTTCTACTCAGTGGTTCAGATTATGCAGGCATATAAATACAGCATCTGTTTCCAACTCATTCAGACAGTCTGCTTTAATGAGTTGCAGACAACTGGCAAGTGTGTGTTTCTATATATTCCAAATTATTTATTCCATGATCAATCTTTTGTCTGGTAAGGTTGGGATATTCTGTAATGTTCCCATTTCAGTTGCAATGTTCACTGAAAGCAGCAATGATCAGTGTTCCTCTTTGGAGTGAATGGAAAGGATGCTTTGTTATCCCCTAATAAGTATGCAAGTACCTGGACACATCTCTGTAACAATGTAGTGGTTTTATATGTTAAATCTGAAAGTTTCTAATCCGCATTCAGTAACATTCCTTTTTGTGCAGCTTGAATGTATGCAGGACTACAGATTTTGAAGTCATGGGTGTAGTGGGCACTGTTTAATTTCAAATAAAACCTTTTTACGGTATATTAAATGAGCCCTTCAACCCTTTTATATTTAATGAGCCCTCCACATTGGGGGAAGGAGTAATATTGTGTGCACAGCTGAGAAAGATGAAGGAATGTTTTGCTCTTAGTAACAGAAGGTTACACAAGGGAGAATTCAACATTTTGCAAATGTGCAGGACGTGTCCCAAAGGACAACCACCAGGAAGTATTTGATTTTTATTTTGGATACATTTTTATTTTGGATATCTCTTAGAATAGAATGGATTGAAACAGAGAGAGAACTATATGCAACACCATGTTCTTACAACTCCTCCTTTGGGGTCAATTCCTGTCCCTCCTCCCAGTACACTCACTGCCAAATCTTATATACCAAGAATGGGAAACTTGTGTGGTTCCATATGTTGCTGAACTAAATTCTTTACATCTTTCCCTATTGGTTTGGGGCTGCTAGTAGATGTAGTTGAGCCAACATATTTTCTACGCAAATGCATCCCAAGGCAGTCCATCCAGACCTTCTTTGTTATAGGGCTCCTTATCCTTATTCTGAATACAAACTATGTTCAATGTTCCTAACTGACTGCAGGTAATATCATTAGATATTGCTACCTGAAGATTTCTATTTCTTCCATGGATCTGTAGATGGATGCAATGATTAATCTTTTAGATATCCTCATTACAGAAGTTTGCTTGTAGTTTTTGAAGAGGCGCTGGCCAATGGGCAGAGCCATGTAGTTCAGTTTTGAAACTTAGAAATTTCTTTGGATTCTTTTCTGTAAGCCTTCATGCAGTAGACCTGGTTGCTCAGATTTTTGCTGAAAACCTAAGGGCTGTAGCTTTGATTGTTTTATCTGCTTTTCAAATAAAAGGCTAATTTTAAATTTTATTTGCTGCTATGTGGGACAAATGAAACCCTTTTAAGCCATTGTCTGTGTTTACGGTGGCAGAAAGGGGATGGAGTACTTAAAAAAAAATGTCCCTTACTTGTAAGTCCATACAATGGAATTGTGTGCTGATGCTGCTCAATAGCTCTGTAAATATCAATAGCACCTGGCAGGACATGTATTACTATATTTTCCCAACTACATCTTACCTTAATTGGCATGGTTTGCTCAGGAACTTAGTAGAATGATGTGAGCGGGTGCATGCATGAGTGTGCTTTTAGTCAGTACTGACTTCTGGTGACTGCTTGGATTAGACTCTACAGTTTTCTTGGCAAGCTTTTTCAGAAGTTGTTTGTTGTATTGCCTTCTGCTCAGGACTGAAAGACTCAGTGGTGTCAAACTCCAGGCCTGTGGGCTGGATCCAGCCCACGGGATGCTTAAATCTGGCCCGTGGGGTCAGCCTGGAAATAGTGAAGGACCGGCCCGCAGTGCCTCTGGCAGCCAAACTGGGATGCAGGAGACCCTGTGTGCTCTCCTCTGCCCTGTTTTGGCGAGCAAAGTGCTGCAGGAGGCATCCTTCCCATCTCCCCTGGCTGGCCCACAGAGGAGAACTAGTGTGCTGATCCGGCCCTCAAAAAAATCCAGTTTGACACCCTGGACTAACCCCAAATCTCCCAGGCTTTGAGCCTAAGGCAGGACTAGAGCTCATGGTCTTCCATTTTTTTACCTGTTTTTGGTGTAGTGTGTTCACCACTACAGCAAGCTAGCTCTAGAATTATCCCCCCCCCAAGTTTATTTTTTTTATTTTACATATACATATCAGTGAGTGAAGAATTATTAATAGCTTTGCAGATATGCCTGCTTGAATTACTAACCACATAGCAGAATATATGATTGATGCCTGCTTTACATTTACCTAGCATAATTTGCCAATTTTCCTCTTAAATAATGCTGTTTTCTTTTGAGGGGACAAATGGAGTGTTTGACTGTGATCATCCTTAGAAATTATGGTTCTCAAAGATGATGAAATAATTTAAGGTAACAGTATCTAAACTTAAGGGTATGTAAAGTGGGCAAAAAAGTCCCCAGAGAAAATTTATCAAAGCAGTGTATGTAATATAAATTTTAAATCTAATTCACATAGATTCATATTATACTATATGGTCAATGTTTTTTAAAAAAGTCAGTCAAGTTGAGTCCTTTCAAGATATCCAGTTACAGTTCTCACATTCTCTTAAAATCTGCTAGATGTTGCCATCTGCTGAAATATTTTGTTCAGTAACAGTGTCAAAGATGTGATTATTTCCTGAATAATCAGACATCACAGTAGTATTCATTTATTTATGTTTGTTTATGTTTTTGGTACCCATTTTTAAATTGGCAAAAAAACATAACTTTTGCATTCATACTTTTTTTTTTTTTACAATGTCACCTAGCATATCATCTTGTCTGGAACATGCCTGTTTGATTTTGGTACATTTTTACCACTGACATTCATTCTTCAGTTTAACTGGCCAGTTATTTGCTACTCAAGAGTTGCCTGAGCTGCGAGATGGCTGGCAAATAAATAAATAAATAAATCATAATTGTCAGTTCAAATGTTGCACTCATCATAGTTTCAGCTTGCCTTGCCAGGCATTCTTCATTTAAGACTTATCTCAGGAATTTAGGATGGTGTCCCACTTGTATATCAAAGGATTACTGGTTAGTTTCTCCGTTGAAGCAGTACCATTGAAAGTAGTGCCATAAAGTCAAAGGATGCCTGGAATAATGAGCTGATGGTCAAGGCCAGATGCCATTTTTCAGATGACATATCTTATTGATTTATTTAAAAGATTTATATGGCTGCCGAACAACTCTGAGAAACTCTGTAACAACTGTAAAACCAGTACAGTGAGTATAAAGCAACTATAAAACAATAAAATGGTTAAACTGTCAAACCAAAACCTTGTGCCTCAGTCATCCCCTTAGGATACCTCCAGAATGCTCCAATTATGCTAATCCCATTCTTCCTGTCCCAGCCCAGCCCAGCCCAGCTTTTTGGTAAACATCTAGATCTTTATGGCCTTCCAAAAGTCTAAAACAGTGGGGGGAAGGGGCTTCTGAATATCTTGGGGAGGGGGTGTTCCATAGGGTAGGAGAAACCATGAAAAATGCATGCTTCCAAAGTCCCATTAAATGGCAGGATTTCAGGGAAAGGCTCTGGAGCATGCCTATCTTATCTTGATCCAGTGGGGCAAGCAGAAATGCAGTCCTTCAAATAACCATGTAAGATTATCCTGTGCTGTGCAGGGATTTAAAGGTGATAAAACAGCACCTTGAATTGCACCCGAGAGGAAACTGGGAAAATTGTTTCCGAGAGGAAACAGCTTGCACAATAGAGGTACAACATGGAGGAACCTATGAACACCCAATACTGTCTGTGCTGTTGCATTCAGGACCAGCTGGAACTTCTGAGTGGTCTTCAAAGGAAGCTCCATGTAAAGTGCATTGCAGTAAACCAAAGGGGAAGTAACTAGGGCATGAGTGACCATGTACAACATTTCCTGGTCCAGAAAAGGGTGCATTTGGCACACAAAATGGATGCAGGACCCCTCCTCCCACCAGCCATGGCTTCCACATGTTCATCTAGCAAAAGCCATGAATCCAAGAGTACTCCCAAACTGGGTACCAACTCAGTCCAAAAGAATGTAACCCCATACAGAATCAAAGATAAAAACTTACCACACCCCAGTGGGGGATGACCTAGATCAGCTTTACCTACCCCGGCAGGCATGGATAACCATACCCTATGCCACTAGATTACCATACCCAGCGGTCTCATGAAGGTGTTAAAAGAGGAGTGGGACTCAAGTTCTTACATTGCAGGAGACTAGAGTTCAATCTCTTCTTGCCCACCATCACCAATTAGAGAAATAAGAACACCCACAAAATGGTGCTCTCAGTCTCTGGAGCTGGTCCAAGAGGATACAATGGATGGTGATACAGAAACTGCTGAGAGAGTCAGGAGAGTTACACTACCCCCATCCTAAACCCTCCAAAGCTCATCAGCCAGCATGATCAATTCTGTTTCAGTGCTCTACTCCAGCCTGAACACAGACTGAAAATGGTGCAGATAATCCACTTCATTCAGAGCACTCTGAACCTGCAAGCCAAAAAAGGAAAGTTGGAGATTGGATCAAAGTTGGATAATACAAATATCCAAGGATAGCCAATATTGAAATGAGATTTGTCCTTCTGTTCCCCTCCCCTTTCCTCACCTTGGTATACAACAAGGTAGGTTTTTCATGAAATGAAACAAAGTTCTGATCTTTGAAAATGTAAAGTCTTATTTCTGAAAGACTTTGAAGTTTCCAATTTTCTTATTGATTCTGTGCATATAGTAGGAGCCAGATATGCCGAAATTGGGATGGTGAGGCTTTTCCTAGTGCAGAAATCATTGGAGAGGCAACTATTTATGATACAGCATATTTCTTTATTTACTTGTTAGTAAATCAAATGTATAGGCTGTCCCACTTGCAGTGACTCGGGTCAGCATATACTGTAGTTTGAAAAGATCTTGTATTGTTCTTTACATATTAGTCTATATTCACATTACTTGTTCTTGGCTCAATCTGTTTTCTGGAGTGCCCTACTAATGGTTTAGACCAGTCATTTTTTCCATATTCATAAGAAGCCTCTGCTTTCTACCCAGTGCTGGTAGTGCTGGTGGAGTTACTGGAGCTTTCTCTGTGTGGTATCTTCTGTTAAATTGCTACCTATTGCATGGTCATTGCTGCAAGAAGAGCTCTAGAATTCAATTCTGGCTGCCCTGCCTATTATAATCTTTAAAAAGGATTATTGCAACTACAAAACTTTCAGTGAGCGATTTTGAAGTTTCGTAAGGAACTGTTAAAGAAACATTTGAGGAAGATGTCGAAATGCCAAACTTCTCCAGATCCCTTTCTTCTTGGAATATTTGTCATTTCTTGGGAGATAACATTTCTAAATCTAATGCCCCTACAAAGTGCACCCTATTGTTTGCAAATCATGAGGACAGTGAAGGATGGGAGCTACAGAACAAGATGTGAGGAAGCACCTCGTCTGGAAAGGCTGTTAGGAGAAAATTGATTAAGTGACTGAACCATGTAGATGTGTGCTTGCAGTATTACTCCTGTTGAACTTTGCAAGCTAAGGTTGTTTGCATTCATAGGCATACACTGTAGCATAGTTGCCAAGGAAAAACATCAAACTGAATTCTTCGTCATTCTTTATTTTCTCCCTCTCTTGTGAAAAAACTGGCTTGGTATTTTCCAGCAAGTACTGTCTTCAACATGGGTGACAATTTAGAGCCTGGTACTCCATGGTGATAAATGGAACAAGAAGATAGCACTTCTGTTTCATTGCATAAGTGTTGAGAAAGAACCATGTTTTTTTTTTGTTTCTTTGTAACTCACAAAACAAACTAGCAAAAGCCCTTCTGCTGAAAATGTGGATCTGTACAGGAAACTCCCATATTTATACTGTTCAGCATCCACTCTCATTTACCTCTGTGGCACTAGTCTACTTTGCACAAGTAGAGAATGGTAAGGCATGCTAGTTTATTGAGAATATAATATTGTTAAGTTTGGCGTCTGTTTCATTCATTTCATTTAAACATACAGTATAGGAAAGGAATTTCCCCTTTCAATTCAGGAAACTATTTCACCACCTTGAGTCGCAATACCTATAACCATGTTCTTTCTGTAATTGATCCATTTCTCACAGCGCTGGTGGGTATTCTGGCTTATTTCATCATACCAAACTGTTTCAACTCTTTAACATTTTCAGGTTTTCTACATGAAGTGCTTGCTTCAAGTTCCAGTGGAGTTTAAGTCAGTGCTGATATCTTTCCAAAGCACTGGATTTCCCCCTCATATTCATCTGCTTGGAGGCAAAGATACTCAAAAAGTCAGGAAGTTATGCGGGCAGAATTCTTTTCACAGACTGTAGGTTGCACATGTTGACATTTTACCTGATGATTTGGGGTCAATATAAGATATTCAGAAGGCCATATTATGTGTTTTTGGAAACTGAGGAAGATGGTATAAATATCATGTATGAACTGATCTGTTTTCTCTGTCTTCCCTCTTAACATAGAAAGTAAGTAATGAACCCATGAATTAGGCTTAACTCCTAGTGACTTACAATATGTGAATGTTCATGCCTTTTCGGCAGCAGCATAAATGTGGTTTGCCCATTGCCTCCTTTCAGGATATTATTTTCCTACTTTCCACTCTAGTCTACAACACTGAAATTCTCATTTAAGTCATAACCAAACCGAGCCTTGATTTGCTTGGGAGCTGCTTGACAAATCTCTAATTATTTCCCCATGTTAGATATTTTCAGTTTCTTGTAATTTTCTTTCATATTTTGATGTTTTTTTCTATTTTACTTTAATTGTGTACATTAGAAGTAGAAAAGAGACATTAACATGGCCCACAAAAGACAAATTCAGAGAAATCTTAATATTGATTGATCATGAAGAAAAGTTGAGATTTACAGTAGATTGATAAGTGGGTATGCTATAAAAAGTCACATGCTTTAGGCCAGGGGCTGCCAACCTTTTGGACCTCAGGGACCACCAAACTCATAATTTTAAATCCCAGGGACCGCTAACTGGTTCTGTGGGCATGGCCTAATTTTTGGGTGTGGCTTGGTCGTGTGACTGCCTGGGCATGGCTTGTATGTAAATATTATAAATATTTATATAAATATTGAATTTTTTATATAAAAAGCAACTTTTACCCAAAATCAGGCAAAGCAGGTGGGCAGATTGAGTTGCTCACAGAATCACAGATTCATTCAGAAATCTATCTGCCATCGGCTAGCTCAGTCTGTCACATAAAATTTGCTTGTAAGCAAACTCATAAAATTAACTGACATACCATGCATGTAAATATTGAATTTTTTTATTTAAAAAAGCAACTTTTATCCAAAATCAGATAAAGCAGGCAGATTGAGTTGCTCACAGAATCATTCAGTGATCTATCTGCCATCGGCTAGCTCAGTCTCTCAAATTTGCTTGCCGTGAGTTTGCACTGAATTTGCTTGCAAACAAACCTTCAGTCCTAAGGGAGGTTCGGCTGTGCTTAGCTAGAAAGCAAGAAATCCAACCATTTCCTACTTCCTAGCTAATCTAGGTCTTCCGGCACAGCAGAACAGATGATGGTCGGAAAAAGGAAAAATAGCAACTTAGCAGACAAGTTTGCCAGGGTAAGGAGTGAGTGGGCGGGCGGGGGGGGTTTCCCGGGGGCCATGTGGGCTGAGCAGCCTTGTGTTTCTGCGCAGCCTGGATTAATTGCTTTGAGGGGTTGCTCTGCGGGTGAGATTTCTCTGTGGCCCAACAAAATTTTATAGATCATTTCTATGGTGCTTTTAGAGAAGTGGTGTAATACACTCTTGGAAAAGTCAGTGTACAGTTCTGCCCTGGAATTTTAAAAATGATGTTGCACAAATTAAAAAAAGTTACAGTGAAAAGTGAACAGTCTGCTTTCATCATGCCATGCGAACAAGAGGCTGTCCTGCTTTATAGATTCTCCATTGGCACCTGGTCAGCCTTTGTAGGAAATACTGCTGAACCTCTGTGATCCACTACAAGTAATCTGGTGATCGAAAGCTCATTCTTTAGTGGGATTTTTCTAAATTAACAATAAACTGAGAAAAACACCTATTTTTTTTTCCTTATTTGCAGCTTGGAGACCTGAGCGCCCTCCCCATGCAAATTGACAATAAGGATATTTCATAAATGGGGGGAAATGATGGTAGTCATTTTGATTTAAAATTAGGAAATAATCCTAGTCAAACTGCCATTAACTCATTCTGAATAATTTAGCAAAAATATTTTCATCTGTTTGCAAGTATTCTTGTCTTAACTCAATTCCTTGCTTAAAGGCCTTCCAAGGGAAAAGATGGCTTGACATCTTTTCAGCTACTTCATTGGACGTCTCTGGGATCTTTCTCCACATGAGCAAAGAAAGAACATATCTTAAACTACAGATGAAGATGAGAATGTGCAAGCAATGTTCCTTACTTTTTTTTATGAAGAATGATTTTAGTAATATTTTTTGTTTGTGCATGTCAGAAGAATTTTTAATTTTTAACCCTGGTTTTCAGCGTTCTAAGGCAGGAGAAAAGAAAATGATTGTAGAGCACCTTCAAACCAATTTTAAAGGAATGGGGCCTGGCAAAAGTAATATTGAAGTCAAGAGTTTGCATGCATAAAATACAAAATAAATAGATCAGGGTGGGTCAAAAATAGGTATGTGTTAATAAATCCATCTGTGATATGCTATGTATCTCTAAAAGTTCCTGATTATTGATTCCCAGTAGTATAAAAATGCAAAGTGTCAGTTTTGTACAAACTGACACCTTTTTCTAAGTTTTTGTGCAGGTCACACTTTCGTTTCACAACCTCTGATCTGTAATTCTTTTATTGCATGTGCAGATGGCAAAATCATAGGCAATAATTTGGCAATACTTATGAGTTACTCTATGACTTTCTCTTCAGCTATTGGTTTTGTGTGTTTTGAACCTCTGGGATCTAAACAAAACAAGACTCTTAAGCCTGACACATGCTCAGTGTTGAATTAGATGACTAATTCATTTCAAGTGTATTCAGTGATGTTACACTAGTTCGGGGGTCCCCAAACTTGCTGGGTGGAGAATTCTGGGAGTTGAAGTCCACAAGTCTTAAAGTTGACAAGTTTGGAGACCTCTGCACTAGTTCAATAAACCTGGTGGAATTGTTAGTGCTGATTATTGTAGATGCAAATTCAACACATCTGAAAATTACCAAATACCAAAGAATACCAAAGAAAATGTTTTCTTTATGTATTACTACAGTGACATTTTAACAACTCTTAATGGCTAAGAGTTACATTTTTAGGAGCTCCTTTGTTGAAAGGCCTGAAGTAAAATGTCCACCATGTACTTTAATTTACCCACAACAGCAATTGAGTTATTTTAGAAAAGAAGATATTAAAACCCTTTCAAGTGTTTGGCATCCAGTAGAATGCCTCTCTCAATGCATTCCGTTCAGTTTCTCCTTTAAAATAGGTACAATTCTTGTATTTTTTTTTTTTTTTTGTAGATCAGTAACAAGAACTTGTCTGCTTAGTTTGTCTCTTGTGGGATTCACTTGTAGCAAAGGGCAGATTGCATAGGTCTCGAGGCAACTAGAAGCATTGTTTGCAGGTGTAAAACCTTCCCACCCATACTGTTGCATTAGTTGCATATATCCCTTTTCTCTGGTTATAAGGGATCATATCATGGAAAAATAATTCCCACACAATGAAACATAAAATTTGGCATAGCTTTTTCCTGATGTTGCAATTCAGAACTTTTTCATCTTCTCAAGGAATCTCCCTGATCTCTCTCACACACATACACACAGGCACATTCATACCACACCAGCCTCTAATCAAGGACTACTCATAAAGCAAATATCCTTTCTTCCCAAAGAGATACCCATTATGATACTTGAGATCCTATTGCACAAGAAGAGAAACTGGACATGGAACAGGAAAAAAAACACTACTTCCAAATTCCTTGCACGAAAGCTGCTTAGAGCATTCTTCATCTTCATAGTTTTGCTCTTTAGTTATGTTTGGAATTTGCTTTCATTTGTTTCAACATAAACTCTAATAGGCAGGATGCTCTGATGGACAATCAGCTGAAGTATCTTGAGTCATGAGATACACTGTATGTGTGGGAATTGAGATTTAATCTGGACACCAGAAACACAGCTGGTCTTTACTTATGAAAAAAAAAAAGTACAGTGAGACTGAACTGAAATTCTTAAGCAATATTATCTCTCTAATTTTGATCATCATGATCTTCTTTGTATGGATCAACTTTCTGGAAAATGAGTTTTCTTAACTAATTACTATAGTTTAGTCTGTCAAACATGATATGATAGGAATGTTGGTGTGTTTTGGAAATAAGGGGAAGAGCATCACTAACAAAAGATTTATTCTTATTCTTATTCAGCACCGATCTACTATATGGATGTGTCTCTGCTTTTCATCTTAATATTTCTAGGCATCAATTTAGAATATAGAATGCAGTGTAAAAATGTTTGTCCTTAGCCTTTGATTGAAGAGCACAAGAAAATTGGACAGTCCTTTAAAAAAGAGGTTGTAAAGATAACTGTACATACAAAGTTTTTTTTAAACAAATGATTAAAGACAGCCAGTTTTAGATAACAAGAATTATATTCATGTATAATCATGGTTAGAATATGTTAGCCATTTATAACCGCAATAATTAATGAATTACGTGCCAATGTATTAATGCCAGTAAAATAAGTCCAGCTTGTTGTGTCAGATGTTATACAATGCTATGCTATAGGGATAAAAAAATACCTTTTTATTCCTTGTACATTTTCCCTGTTTCTCTATATCCTGTTTCTGTCCTTTATAACTTCTTTTCCTTTCCATCTTCCCCCTCTTCTCCCTCCCCTTTTTGACCCCTTGTCTCTCTAATTCTCCCTTCTGTAATCCTCTCTTCTGCTTCTTCCTAGTATTGTAATTGCTTTTCAAGCTATTCTTTTTTTGGTTGTTTTTTTCAGATCTTAAGTTTTTCACTCTTTCCCCCCTTTCCCTTTTTTACCCCACATAGAATTGCTTGGTCATTAAAGATGGCTTCTTCTTTGTTCCTCCCTTCTTGTTTTGCAAGCATTTCTTGTTGTTTCTCATAGTTCAGGATCTCCATTTCTAAGAATTGAAATATGAAGCCAAAAGGTCCTCTTCCCTCTTGTGCATCTTCTTTCTGTTTTTTAAGTTCCATTTTTAACTCTTCAAGGAGTGATGCCATTTTAAACTTTTAAACAACCACCCGATTGATTTTAGTCATTTAAAATCTAATAACCAAAATTCCAAAATCACCAAGTAATCTGAGTAATCCAAAGCTGTTACTTTTTGCTTCTTTTTTCCACTTTCTCTTACCAGAGGTTTTATTTATCTTATTACCTTTGAAGTTGTCATGTGATTCTCTCAAGAACCTTCCCTAAATAGAACCCCATCATGTGTCCCCTCCCAGTCAGCCTTAACCAGCCAAGAGGGCACAGATGTAAAACAGCTCAAGCATATGTCCACTATTATGTATTTTTACAGTTTATTTGTATGAATGACTATGTATGAAAATGCATTATATATGACCCTGTCAAAGTAGGTCCTACAGTCATAGAGTTTTCTTCTAGAACAATGATGGTGAACCTTTTGGGCTCAGCATGACAAAAAATGGAGTCTGCTGATGTACCACATACAGCAGTCATAGCTTTTTGCAATGGCACTTCTAGAAGAATGTAGTTTGTGCTATGTATGAAAAACGCTATCTAGAGTTACAGGACACATCAAAGTGTAGTTCCCAAAGCAACAACAGATTTCCTATGAATTGGATAGAATCAAGGTATATGAAAAGTGCTAAGGTGGAATAAATGCTTACACAGACTGATCAAGCCTTGCTGGAATGTATAATATGTGGGAACTGTAGCTCTTGGATGCTGTCACATTGTAGTGTTTTGTGTGGGCGTCTCACCACATTTCTGGAACTCCAGGCTAATCTGGACACCTAGATTTTAAATTCAGATTTTAAATTACTTTTAGTTCAGAAAGTAAACAGTTGTACTTGTGAAAGCTGATTTCTACATCTGAGTTTCTGGATAAAAAAGAGCAAAGTGCCACTGGTAGTGGCATCTGTAACAAACCTGAATAGTGTTATATTTTTGCATGTATTTTGTCCTAAGTTTGTCCTTTGTGCATCATGACACAAGTACAATGCATGACATTTGCACTGAATGATGCAACGTTAGATAAGAACAGTAACAAATTCTTGTCTTGTTAAAAAGGATGCAAACAAAAAGGTTGATGTACATATGGTATAAAAATCTATTGGGATTATTCTGATGTTTTCTAAACTTGGAAATTTTAAGATGTGTGGACTTTCTGGGGAATTTGGGGAGCTGAAGTTCACACATCTTAAAGTTGCCAAATTTGAACACAGAACTAGAACAAAGAAATTTTGGATGCCCTAGATAGAAATAAATAAATAAGAAAGTATGTGCCTCTCATATGCTCCTCAACTATTAGAAGATTCATCTTATTTTTAAAGGGTCTTTTTTCTGCTTCATTTTTTTGGAGGGAAAAAAATGGAAAGTCCCTGATGGGGTTTGTTACAGAGAATGTGCATGAATGCAGATCATTGTTTTGTCCTTTTTTAAATTTTCTAGGCTTAATAAAAATAAGAGCTAAAAAGGCTATTGTACAATTTTATTTTATCAAACCTTTGGTTATTTTTCCCTTTATTTTGTTTTATCATATAAACAAAGGCAAAAGGGAATTCACAAAAAAGTAGTTAGTACAAATCCAGTGATCCTTTTGTGGGAACTGCTAATTTCCACATAGCTTTAAATAGGTAGAAGTGGTCCGTGGAGTTGAGCTAATTCCATTCTCCCTCTTTAGACCAGTCGGAGTCAACTCTGCTTTACATAACGTCTTTTTAAAAATGTTCCAGCATCAAAACAGCACAGTTGTGGCATTTTATAGTGTTTGTTTGGCAAGGCCATTTAGCCACCCACGAGGCTCACAAATAGCCTCTGACTCAAATATCCAGGGTGGCTTTGAGTGAGTTTATAGTGTAAATTTGTTATCCTTTTGGCAGCAATGTCCAATGTCTCCTGTAAAGGTCGAAAAGAGGACAGGGGTATTAATGTTTGCCACTTATTGACATCTCAGCCTTGATGATAGCCTTCTGCAGCCTTCCTGCATACCCTTTTTTTTCCCACTGTTATAGTCTGGGACAGTACTTCTTCCTAGCATTTCATCAGTGATGTGGCTCATGTCTTAGCAGGTACAACTCTTGCTGCTGGATGATAGCAACAATAAGGGTGTGACAGCAATTTGCCAGTGATCCTCACTGTATATTCAGGACTGGATTTACAAGCTCTTTCAGCAACTATGCCTAGGAAGACTTGATATATCTTTTTTATATGGAGAGACTTATGCCCCTAATCTCACCTATCCCAAACAAGCCCCTTTTGGGGTATTGGACTGCAACATAATAATCCTCATTTCTCCTGTCCCAACTAGAACTGAAAGTACTCACTTCATAATATGTCTTGTATACCTGAGCTTTGCAAACTCTTATCTTTGTAATCAGATGTCTATAGTTTTGCAAACAAAATATGCTATATTTTCAGACTATTGCTTATCTCAACAAAAACCAAACCAAGGAACAGGTCTAAAAATAAATTCCAAAAATTTGGAAGAAAGCAGGTATCTTAATTTATTTTTATGGTTGGTTGAATTCTACAGCTGGAAGAGCTGGAAATGTTTCCGTAATTTCCTGAGTATATGCACCAGTAGAAATATTATCTGGTCAATATTGTCCTTGACTTTTCTTTCATTTGTTCTTTTCCAGAATGGCTGCAATCTGTCCAAGCTTTGATGATACTCTCTGTCATCTTCAGTGTTAAGTCTTTATTCCTGTTCTTCTGCCAGCTCTTCACACTCACTAAAGGTGGACGTTTCTACCTTACTGGTATTTTCCAGATCCTTGCTGGTAAGTAGAGTGGAGAAACGTGTGCTTTGGGATGCTTGCAAAGAGAAGAAAGCCATGTCTAATAATAGAAAGCAGGGTGACTCCAGTCAAGCAGGAATCTCTTGCAAAGTCACACAACTTGGTGTTCTTTAGATAGGTTGCATTGTGTGGATGCAAATCCCATTCATCATCTTGAGCCAACTTCAGTAGCTTACTAACAAAACACCCTTGTGTATCCACTTTGAAATGTGCACTTATTTCAAGAGGATTTCTGCCATATTAATATATAAGATTTCAACTTCAGTTGCTAATCGGATATGGATAATAGATCTGGAGATTCAACAATTAATATTCTTTAGCATTTCTATTTGAAAATTTTGGTGCTGGTATAATGGTGGTTAGAATGGACCTAAACACCTGTCTACTACCAATGTATATTGGAACAGTGTGATAAATTTAAATCCATTTTCATTGAAGAAATAATCCTGCAGTGAATTGATTTGGGATGATAACAATAAGATCAAGATACAGGTTTTCCTTGTATCATCTTTTTCAGTATTTTGTATTGTGAAAGAAAACAGTAGTTTTTGTCCCATTATGAGTGCCTCATCCCATCTCTGTATCTTATAATAATAGGTTTTCAGAGAGTTTATAAATCCATGAAACTAAACATGTGCTTGGAGTTCTCTTACACATTTTTATTCCTACTGCCTCTGTTTGCACCCTTATCAAAACATCTTGCTTAAAACCCAATAAGAAAATTCTAGTGTCTCTGTTGAAATGGACTTTTAAATGAATTAATTTGAGAACTATTTAAATTAGGAATCAAACCAACCAGTATTCAGAGCAATGTTCAGCTATGGATTTGATGTACAGTATATTTACTGGCCAATTAAAAATAGAAATAAATTGCCAGCCAAAGCTAGATTTTAAGAAGAAAATGAAATCCTGAAATAGCTATTTCTTTCCTTGTCTTTTAATATCAAGAACCATGTATTATGCTGTCCCTCCAAAAATAGTTTAATTTCTTTTGAAGGTGTTTAAAAAGAAGTATTGAAGTATTAAGACATGAATATAGATCCAGGGACAAAAATTTGAATTGGACTGGACTGATTACCATCTGTTCAGGAGAACATGTGAATGGAATAAAGCCTGCCTACTTCTAACATACTAGAAGGAACAACATTCATCCAATGTACATTCCTGCTGCATTCTGGGCCAGTGATTTAACCTGTTGTATTAAAATGAGCTGAATATTATATAGCCGGTTTCCCTACTCTGATGCCTTCCAAATACATTGGGCTGTGTCACCCATACATTGGCTTTTTTTCAGGGCAGACTTCCCAGCTACTATCATATTTCATTTTCAGCCTTGAAGTACTATCAAGCATGAGTTGCCAATTCAACCAATGAGTTTGCTTGTGGTAGGATCTGGCTGGGAGTGTTATATGCTGCTCAGTACACTTTGTGTTAGGAGCAAAGTTCTGTGTTACTACCCTTCATCTCCTTGTGCTCCAACCTAGCTACAGTTGTTCATGTCTGTGTCCTTAAAAAGAAAAAAATATATCCAGAATGCAAGCTGCCTTGGCCCCTCCCCCTCCCAAAAAAAACCCGGAGGGGGTAGGAAATATATTGTTTTTCAAAATTCCTGGTGATGCTTCTTTGTAGCATTCCCCAGGTAGTAGGGAGATGATGGTGCATTTGTAAACATTCTATCTATACCTTGCAATCATTGCTGGAATTATAGAACGCTCATGTTTCTTTGTAGTAGGATTAAGACTGGCCCTCACCCATGTTTATCCTATTTGCAATTTCATAGGCAGGATCAATGTGAGGGAATGAAACTCAGTTTCTCTTGGGTGGAATATCTGAAAAGCATTCCTGGGTGGAGTCAGTGAGGCAGCACTGGTTTCAAGCCATCCAGTATTTTATTTTGAAAAGCCTCTGCCCTAAATCAACCTTTTGTTCTATGACTCAGCCTAGGAAGAGCAATGGTACAATGGCTGATGGGGGGTGGTGGTGGTTGCTGTATAATTCAACCCCCGTGCTGAAAGGAACAGAATGAGAAAGTAGTCTGATTTTACTCCTTATACAGTGTTTTCCCAGAAGAAACAAAGCTGATTCAGATAATCTCAAGAGCATACGCATATATAAGCTGTTTGGTGGAAGAATGTGGATGAAGATCTCAGAACTAAGCACCTGACTTTTTAGAACATTTGCGTCTGTTATTACTATGTGTAAAATGAAGTGACTTTATCAAAAATAAGCCTTGATGCTATAAAGCATCAGGAGTGAATAGCTTCTTGGATTTTGGTAAGGGATTATGTGACTGAGATAACAATCTCAAATTATGAGCATATTTTTTATTTCATTTGACTTTGGGACCACCCAATTCCATCTGTGAGCGCTCATGGAATAAAAAAAATAAAACTATATATAGCAAAAGGGAGCAAGAAAGAGCATATACTAGTAACAAAATGGCAGAACCAGACAACAACACAAACATGTTGAACACCCACAAGGAACTCCAGCCATCATAGCCCAATGACTTTCTCCAGTTGGAATCCAAATACAGGCAGTTCCTAGGTGAATAATGTCTAACTTAAGGACAGCCTCTAGATGTGAACAGGCTGTATATTATTAAAAATGGCAGATGGTGTTCTTCTTTCTCAAGCCAAAAAATTGCTGAAGTTTTGAGTTTTTAATGTACAGCCTGTTTTCAGGACAATATTGTCCACCATTTTTAATAAAAGGCAGCCCATTTGTAAGTAAGAATTATGACTGACACAAATTTGAGTGAAAGAGTTAAACAGACTGGGGATGCCTGTATTAAATTATGAATTTGGATCACCTGATATTATAAGTAATATTAATTCTGTTCTTTTTAAAACAAATTCATTTTTTCTATTAGCAATTTAATAATCCAAGTAGGAGAACTTGGCAGAAATGTGATGGAAGGAATTCCTCTTCTTAACTTTGCAACCAATAAGATGGAAGTCTTAGACCAAAAACAAATATTAAAAAGTCCTTTGACTTTTATTTGATGGTTCCCCAGCTCAAATCTATGGCTTATAACTTATGTGCAAAGATATGCACAGCTCCAGAATCTTTGATTACTTCCATACAAGGACATTCAGAAGGGCCCCAGTTACAAGCTAATTTGTGCTATCAGTTGGAAAAGCAAGGGGACAGAATGCCTGTGGAAAGATGGCTGACTAGCATATTGATGAAGCGGAAGGCAACTGTCAATATGTACTTCCAGTTTTGTAGCAATAGTTAGAGAAATATGAGAGGTGAATTTCAGCATCATCATGGATCTGAAGTAGAGGCCTGCAGCCTGTGCTCCTGTTGTGTATACATACTCCTAGAACAGTAGGAAAATAATCCCAAGTGCTACCTTTTGGGTTCCTCCTGCAAGCAAAATATAAGACAAATATTTGAATCGCCCAGTGAAACAACTCTCCTCCCCTTTGACACATGCCAAAATTGAGGTTGAGTATTTCTGCTTAAAAGTTACAGATCCTCTCTCTGCTGCCCTTTCCACAGGCAAACTATACCTCTCTTCTCTAAAGACTGTAGATGATTTAAAAAATGTCCATTGCTCTACTTTATTCCATTCTACCCAAGCAGAGAGACAATAGGTTTTGCTTGCAGAATGTGGGCTCTGGTTGTGGGTGTCTATTTGTTGGCCCAGAGAATGGGACCTACATCAGCAGTTCATGAATTCAACACCTTCCTACTCTTGCATTTTCTGCAAACAAAGGGGACAGTGTAGAGGGAAAGAAGGGCTCAAATATTACTGCATTGAGGTGTAGGTGGTCCTGAGGCACATTGTAGGAACAGAAATAACTGGTGGCCCATAGAGCAGATTGGAGAATTGCAGAGATCAATGGAAAAGCCTTGTTCTGGACCGTGAATAGAAGGGGCATTGTGTAGTCCTGGCAAACTCTGATGCTGGCTTTCAGAAAAAGCAAAAGGAAGGGAAAACCCATCAAGCTGAGATGGCAATACAAAAAAGCTGACCTTAGTGGTATTACTACACAGAGGCCTGATTTGAGCAGCTTAAATGTTGATCGCAGGAGCTTAAATACTGGAGGCAGCAGGATGGAAAAATAGAAACGTCAGGCTTGGCTTTACTGATAAGGACAAGGTAGGATTAACAAATCTGCTGGGGATTGCAGAGCAGAGCTCCAACCAGATTGTGGTTCCTACTTAAAAGTGACAACCTGAACTTAAAAAGAGCACCTATCTGTTGATCAAATGAAGGACTTTTTTTCAACTGAACAGTACAGAGTATCCTCTGCATTACACCACTAGATCTTCTGTAACTGCTGGGACAATTAGGTTGTCCCTAAAGAAAATTTGGATGTTTTGAAAACATGGCTTTTATTCTGCCAAAATGGAAGAGATAACAATGCCTTAAACATGGCTGCCAACTTCCTACCATTTCTTGAAATCAGAAGGTTGGAATTGAGGGGAGGAGGGAGTTTCCTAAACTAAAGTATTTTTCTTGTTCTTTGGTCTCTCAGTTATGGACTTGGTTGGTTGCTCATGTTTTTTCTTTCTCTCTCTCTCTCTTTCTCTTCTGCCTTAGGCCTGTGCGTGATGAGTGCTGCGGCCATCTTCACCGTGAGGCACACAGAGTGGCATCCCTCCTCAGACAATGCCTCCTTTGGCTTTGCCTACATTCTGTCCTGGGTGGCTTTCCCTCTGGCTATCCTCAGCGGGGTGATCTATGTCATCTTGAGGAAACGCGAGTGAAAAGTCAAGGGAGGTCACTGAGACTTAGAGCCCTCAGGGCAAGAGGTGTCAGCAAAATAGAAAATGAAAAACCAAACACTTTCTCTCCCCACCCCAAACCACCAACCCTCCCACCTACTCCCTTCCCCTCCAAAACCCACAAAGTTATTAAGGGGGAAAAAAGGAAGAAAGAGAGCTGAAAGAAGGATTACTGTATTCATTGGAGATGTATATAGTATCTATGGTTTAAAAAGCCTATTTATAACACTTTTTACATATATGTACAGAGTACTGTTTGCTTTTGTTTGTTGACCTGCCACCATATCTAAAGCCTAAAAAAAAGTGCCTAAGAACTCTTAACTCTTAACAATGTAATGAGAGTGCCGCTTTTTCCTCCTTATCTTTATGCTGTGGAAGCAAGTGGATCCCTCCTCCCAAGCTTTCCACTGTCACCCTCAAGCCAAGCCCAGTTTGAGGAACCCTCCATCTGGCCCTTCCAGCTAAGAATGGCCTGGTACCCTGGCACCTGCCTTAGCCCATGTCTGCATTGTGGCCCTTTTAACCAAATGATGGAGACCAAATGCTACACAGAAAGGGGAGGAACTTCTACCTAAAAGCAGATGGTGTGTTAAGGGTGGGTAAGCCCAGCTTATCAACAACTGCTTGGGATGATAACCAAGTTGTGGAGGATTCAGTGAGGTATATTGCCTCAGTGATGCAACCCAAAGCTCCTTGCCAGTGTTACCACCTCCTTAAAGCCACCAGGTATGATCACCCGAGTTCCTTGTAGGACAGAAATGATGCAAAGAACCTGAATTAGGCCTCAGTCTTCAGAAGGAAGGAAATGTTTGCATATGTTAAATCAGCTAAGGCTAGCATGAAAGCTGAGTCAGTTGAAAGGAACACTACGGGCGGGATGATGATCTAAAATTAAAACTGTGATTTTTAACTAGCTTAGTAGTACTCCCTCAGCTATGCCGGCTGATCTTCAGAGAAGACTTTTCTCTCTTTCCTGGAGAATAAGCTAAAGTAGAAAAGTTGAATGACGCTTTCTAAGCTCTATGGTCCACCCTAATTCCTTTCCCTAAATCCTCTGAAATCAAATACCAAATACGTGAAATGGTGCTATCTATTTACCATTCCTTATATCGCTAAGCCATTTAACCGTTGCTCACTGGAAATTGGGGTAACCATTTTGAGAAAAGCCAAGGAATAGGAATGATAAATAATTCTGTGTAATATATACAACCTATAACTGCTTTTGTATGTAGGAAAGTCGCTATCCATTATTATTGCTATTTTTTTAATAAAGCACTTATAACCAAGGATTTTTTTTTTCTTGTTCCCTTCGTGGGCAGAAGGGAAGTAAGCAACCTATAGAGCTTACAGAATCTGCTGCCCCTCCCCCCCACCAAAGCTGCTCTGTAACCTTTTTCTGTCCTTCCAGAGATGTCTGGGAATGAACTGTACAGGTGACTGCCCAGAGCAGTAAAGGCAGTGCTGTCTAATCCTAAGACTCCAGGCTTTATTATGCAATTATTTCTCTTTGCTTTTCTGATTTTATACCAGCTGTGTGGACTAAGAAGCAACAAAATAAAAGCCAGAATAACTAAAGTGCTTTGGCTTATATTGCATCTCAATCAATCGTTCTGAATGAACCTTTATGTTGGGCAACTGATAAACTAGTGACCTATTGCACACAATGTGCTATAAGCTATGATGTGGTTTTGCTTAGTTTTAGTTAAGAGATGTTGGAAACAAGTGAATTTGTGCCTCATTTAGTAAATCAAGATTAAGTCAACCCTAGTGGATTGGTATAGAATATTTATTTGGTGCAACTGCTGGTTTTATTTATGGACTGTATAAACAGATTTGCATACTCCATTAACTCATTTTTATTTCCTAATATTTCACAAAATAATTCACAATTGTCTAGATTCCCATCAAATATCCAAAATCAAACCAACCAGATCAGCTAGGCATTCTTATTAGTGGCTTACATTTTCTAGATCCATTCAATCCCTATTATGTTTAATATTAAGGACAGACTTCATTATTATTCATTTGTTGACATTAGAAGATGCTATAAAAGCATTACTTAATGTATAATGAAAGAACCTACTTTGAATTTTAGCAGTATTGGTCTAATTTTGAATCCAAAGTTCTGTAAATGCCAGTGCTTCAAAATGTCCATTAACAAACTCATTATTTGCCTTCCACATAAATGCTCTCAGTATTTGATGGATACCAAGCCCTTTAATCCCAATTTAGAATGACCATTAACCACAGAATGGTGTGGCTTGGTTAGCACTCATGGAATCCCTATATGTGTATATCTCTACACTTGAAGCTTGTAAAGCTACTCTGTTGATAATTTTAAGGGCATTCTTTTTAATTTACAAATTCAATATTTTGAATTTTGAAAAGTTCTGGTGCAAGACTACCACAGATTTGCCAGCACTATTAATGCAACTGTTGTATGGGGAGTTTGTGCTTCTAGATGGAGAGCAAGCCTACATCAGCAAGCCCCATCTTGACCTTAAGCATTCCTCTGGATTAGCTGAATTTCTTGCTGCCTAAAAGGCACCGGTAGTGTTTGTAGAATGCTAGGAATATACGTTCTCTTGTGAAGACCTTTCTGACAGTCTTCTCCATTGGTGTAGATTAGGAGGTGCAGTTTTGTGAAAAGTGCTGTACTTCCTTAAATAACCACAAGGGCACCTAGTGATCATCTCTATCCTTTCTCACTTTTCCATGAGAAGAAAGGAGGTGGAATGAAAGAACTGAGGGAAAGGGAATGGTTCAGAAGTGATATTCAGCTGGTTTGGACCAGTTCTGATGTACCGGTAGTGGAAATTTCGGCAGGTTCAGAAAACTGGCAAATACCACCTCTGGCTGGCCCCGCCCACGCACCCCTGTTCTTTCCCATCCTTTATTGCACTGATTTTTTAGCTAAGCTGATTCACACAGCAGAGCATATTGTCAACAGCTCAACTCAAGAGGGCGATCTTTGAGCGCACACGTGTGAAGCGCGCATTAGGCGCGTGCGTCCTTTATTCCATTGATTCTTAGCTGACTCACAGAGCACAACCCGTAGAACCGGTAGCACTCAATTTGGAATCCCACCATTAAACAGTTGCATTTTCACAAATCATTTCAGAAAAGACTGACAAAAGTATTAAAATCAGCCACCTTTCCTGGGCAAGTTATAGCAACTTGTTCCTATTAAAAAGATACGGGGTAGGAGAAACCACCCAACTCGCAGGACTCCAAATAGAACAGCATATACATCTGAAACTAGGATTCAGCGCCATTTTTTTCTAGGTCATGTGGGAAGAAATCAGGCTATAACCGTGATGGCGAACCAAAAGTGGCATGCAGAGCCATTTCTGCCAGCATACGAGAGGTCATGCCCACCACCAGCCCAGGTATCTGCCTGATCGTTGGGTATCTGTGTGGGGGCGTCAAGCGTGGGGGGTGCTGCATGCACAAGCGCAGAGGTGCATGGAGTGGGAGTAGCACGCAGGGGTCACACACATTGTGTCATGGATTCAGGCACGCAAGCGCACACCTGTGTGCGCACACACTTTTGGCACAACATGGAAAAGGTTAGCCATCACTGGGCTATAATGACCTTAAGGCAATTAAGATTCAGAAATATGGCTCAACAGAAAAAAGCAAAAGGAGAATGAAAGTGGGCAGGTTATCTAAACTCGAGTATCTCCAAGTCTTCCTAAACTCACCTATGTCCTGTAAATGAAAGCCTGCTTGTACCTCTGAATGCTACATACTCGGAAGCATATACCTTTCTAGCAATGTTATACCAGTTGGTGAATCTTGCAGTCCTTATGGTATTCTATATGTATTTGAGATGCATAACCTTCAATATATTAGACTTTGTTGCTTGATTTTTATTCCTGAAATTTTAGTAATTATTCTTCAGAGTCTCTACCCTGAAAGATACAGAATTCTCTGGCATGGGAATGTTTTTCTGGAATATCACTGATAAACTATCAGTGCAAATTTATCAGAAACCAAGCCATCTTTACCATAACACAGACACCATCTTGATTCAGAAATGAATTTTCTCAGGACAAACTTTTATTCACTTCACATTTTGTTGAACCTTTTTGGAATAGTTTTTACATAAAACATACATACACTTTATTTTATTTTTTTTAACTACAGTCTCGCGGTAGTAATTGTCATTTTATTTCTTAGTAGCAAGCTAAAATGTAATGAAAGTTTGCCCTCTTGGGGAGAAATGTGGCACTACCACTCTTGTTCTTGAGAAAATGTGCATTTTAAAAGTAAATTTTTCAGTAAGTTCTTGTTTTAGATATGGTTTAGATAATACAGTCTTTATACATACAAATTCTTTTGTAAGAATTCTTGTTGTATTAAGTATCAATGAAGATACTTTCTTCATTTTTTGAAACTTGTATCAGTAGACAACTATGCTAAATGGCTATTGTCAGAAACCATTGCTTTGAATGGGCATAGCTTCTATTCCTCTAGGCAACAAAGCATCACAAAGGAATCTTCAGTAGATCTCTACCTTCTAATGAGAGGTCATCTTTGATGCCTGCACAGCAACAAAAAATGCTTAGAAATTTAAAGTGTCAGTAATAAACTGTTACGCAACTCCCTACCACAAATTTGGTTAATGGATAATTTTTAAGAAGAAACTATATAAAATCATGGTCAAATTAACTATGGCAGCTAGCAACGTCTCTCTACATAGGACTTATTGGAAATGGCTGTTGATTTCTATCCTGCTTGTGAGCTTCCTAGAGGCATCTGATTAGCCAACATGAGACACGTTGCATTAATAGGATTTTTGATCGGATAGAGTCAAGCTTATTTCATTTTTCTGGAGGTCAGATGTCAATAAGTCAATGTGCTGCATTTGATGTCATGGTGCTACCAGGAAAAATAAGAGAATTAAGATGCTGTTTTTAATTTATTGGGACATTCCCATTTAAAAATGCCAATAACAGCTAACAAACATGTTTATTAGCATTGGAGCCAGCTAATCTGTATGGTCAGTCTTTGTAACCACATTTCTATATAAATACATTTAATTGTTCCTGTATGGAAATAGATTTTGAATAAGTATCAGAACTTGCTGAATCTAAGATCTCCACTTTCTGTAACTGTCTCTAGCAGCCACAGAAAAATATCTGAAAATGAAAGTCACAGCAAGACATTAAAGACTTAAGCAATACATAAAGAGATTATTTCATGTACATTGCACCATAAATCGATACAAAATAATATTTTGCAAAGTTAAGTTTTGTACTTGTAAATACACATACACAGTTGATTTAGTTTTCATTTATGCTTCTTATTCATTTGTTTTTAGCTTTGGAGTAAAATGATTTAGCTGAGTATAGTCACAGCAGTTCAAACTTGAAAGGGCCACAATTGTTTCAAAAATTATTGTCACTTTTTAAAAAAAGGACTAGTGCTGTGAATTAAATGTAAACAATAAATGCTGTCTAGCCAATAGGCGGTGCTCTTGCATCGTTCAGTAATATCATTTAGAAGCCAATGAGTTTCATTGGCCTTGAACGTGTGAAAATTTAAATTTAAATTTACTTTAGGTAGTTTATATTTCAGTTCATACACTGTACTAAGATTTAGTTTTGACTTAGTGCATCATTAGATATAGACTCCTGTGTTTTATGCAGTAAAATATGGTCAAGCAAAACACAGCATAGTCTGGTCCGTGAACTCAATTCGTGTAAATTTAAGAATTTGTCTTTATAACAATTAATCCCAGTCGACCTTAGCCTTCCCCAATCTGGTGTTCTCTGGGATGAATCTTCACATGCATTATACTTCACTTTGGTTATATCAGATGGCCCAGCAGTTAAAGATGCTTTTATCTGGAAAGCTGTCAGGCTAGGTTGGAAACCCAAGTGCTGCATGACAGGGCAAGATCCTAGTATTTGTCCCAGCTCTTGCCCACGTAGCAGTTCAAAAGCATGCAAATGAGAGTAAATAGGTACCACTTTGGTGGAAGATAACAGTCAGGTGGTATTCAGCAGGTTCTGACCAGTTCTGGAGAACCGATAGTCGAAATTTTGAGTAGTTCAGAGAACTGGCAAATACCACCTCTGACTGGCCCCACCCCGCATCTATTCTCTGCCTCCTGAGTCCCAGCTAATCAGCTGGGTCTTCTTTTGTTGCCCTGTACAGGAGAATGGAAATGGAAAGCAGGTTAGTGGGGAGGGGAGGGAATGGGATTTTACAGTAACATTCACCCAGGAGTGGGAGGGGAATGGGGATTTTACAGTATCCTTCCCCTGCCACACCCACCAAATCACACCTACAGAACCGGTAGTTAAAAAAAAATTGAATCCCACCACTGGTAACAGTGTTCATTGTTTTTAATTTTTATTTTATTTATTTTTATTTGTCAATTGCTTACAAGATAATAGGTATAAGTAGAAACATAGTTATGAATACATAGATACATATATATATATATGAAACAATAGGACAGGGACGGTAGGTATGTTGGTGCGCTTATGCACCAACATAATGCTATTATTATTATTAGCATAATGCTAGCCACATGATCACGGAAATGTCTTCAGATAATGCTGTCTTCTTCGCTAAGAAATGGAGATGAGCACCATCCTCTGCAGCCAGAATCAACTGGACAGGGGAAACCTTTAGTTTTTAGTAATATCACAGCATTTTGGTTGGGAATTCTGGAAGTCAAAAATCCATCACCCCTGGAGAGCATTGGGTTGGGCAAGATCGATCTATTCTTATTGGCAGAAATTCTCACAGACAATGGATAGAGGTGAGGTCTCTGTTACATAGAAACATGTGATTTTCACAGGTTCTTAAAATGAATCGATATCATGGATGAGATAAGATAACTAGAAAGACCAACATTCACATTCATAGCAAGTGGAAGATCGTTGGATGGTTTTCATCTTAATCATGCTGATTAACATAATACTTGTTATTTGGCAGGATATATTGACCAAGATAATTCAGTTAACAGTTCCATCCACTCCTACTAAAATGAAGAAAGAGAGTGTTCCTAGGCAGGAGCATCATAACCTTTTTTCCACTGGTTATTGAGCCAAGAACATTTTAAACTTAATGGAAAATAGTTTAAAGGCCAAAGAATACATTAGACAGCATTTCTCAAAAATAAGAAGAAAGCAAAATACAAACCACAGTAAAGAATCAGCCTGTGCACATGAAGAAGAAAAGAGGGGATACGGGCTTCTACCGTCATAGTGCTGTGTCAAAGGGTCACCTAGGAAAGAAAGGTTGCAGTGCCCATCTCATTATCTTCCAACCTTTCACAAAACTTTCTGCCCTTTCTGACAGCCATGTGAGAAGCATGAAAATCTGTATTCACAGATGTATTCATAAGCTGAACATAGGTATTATCAGTGCCTCGGTTTCTGTGAAAGGACTACATATCTTGAAAAGTACATGCATAGGCTTTCTCGCTATTATCAAAGAAGGGGGGATGACGTGATCTTGCTTGAGATTTTTAACATGCAAAAAGGACTTATCTGAAAGCTGCCATGGTGGCGCAGTGGTTAGAATGCCATATTGCAGGCTAACTCACTGCTCACTCCATGAGTTCGATTCTGAACGATCAAGATTGATTCAGTCTTCCATCCTTCCGAGGTTGGTAAAATGATTGTTGGGGGCGATATGCTGACACTGTAAACTGCTTAGAGACAGCTGTAAAGCACTATAAAGTTGTATATAAGTCTAAATGCTAGCTATTGCTACTGCTATTAAGTATCTGGATGTTACCTGCATTTACTTGTATCTTATTAAATAAACCAACCAGGCTTAGCATGTAATACTGAACATTGAGGACTAGGCTTTGAATGTGGTTTCTTCACTCATTGGTAAATGAAGTGCATTTTGAAAAACTCAGAGGTATAACCTCTAAGGCTGGTGCAAATAAAGCTGAAAATGCAGTTGGCTTCAAAATGCATTGGAGGAAGTAGAAATTATGCCATGTCATATTTCCACCCTATAAAATATTGTGTCTTGATGAGCCTTGAAAAACTAAAGGTAAGGGCATACAGAGATCTCAAGCCTATCACTGCTTCTCCCATAATAAACATGCAATGATGACATGTTAATATTTTTCTTCTAATTTTCTTTCTGAAGCTTTTCCTAGGCAGCATATTAATCAAGTCAATAATCTTTACTGTATATTCTACCTTAAAAGTTTCTTCATTGTTGATTCAAGCATGCCCAGGATTTTATTAGACAAATAAAAGGAACCATAACAATTAGGTTTCTATTGCTATCTTTTAGTAGAATTTTTCCCCTACTCTTGTTATTTTAATGTGGCATAAACTTTTATACTGGCATTTACAGAGTCAATTGCTAGTGAAAATCAGCTACAATTTAGGAAACATTGTGCCACTGGGAAGATTACAACCATGCAAATACTTTGCCTCTTGGCCCTCTTTCTTGTTCTAAATAGGAATTTAAAAAGATCTACCTATACAATGAAACCAGGTGTGAAAATGAAAGAAGAATGGAAATTCTGAATGGGTTCTGCTACAATTTTCATTAACATTGGAAAAATACCCATACTATGATTTTGGGGAGTAAGCTTTTTTATTTCTCAGTAATGGTTTCTATTCTGTTTGATGCTAGGGCTTATGTTAAGTAGCGGCACCTCTGATATTTAAGAGATTTACAGATTCTGAGATACTGGAATTATTCTTGAATCTTTTGAGGTTCTGTGAAGAAAAAGGCAGATTTACATAGATTTTTTACAGGCTTATCTAGAAAGCATAGTTTTAGAGAAGCAATGAGATTTCTAAAAAAAATACTTAGCAAGGCTGGGCCAGGCCAGAAAAAGTATTTTTCAGTAATCCTCCATTTTGTCAGCCAAGTATCTCATGCCACAATTATCCAAACAAAAGACAACTCCATATTTAAGATAATTCCACACCACCAAAGTAAAGAGTGCATACACAAAGAGAAAGTAGTATGCACAACTATACACACCCAACTCAGTAGAATACACAGCTCAGTAGAATACACAGCTATACACACCCTTCATTTTGCATGTTTCTCCCTCTGTGTGTGTGTGTGTGTGTGCGAGAGAGAGAAAGACAGAGACAGACAGACAGACAGAGGCAGAGACAACCAAAATAGAATTTTACACCAAGCACATCAAACTATTTCATGCAAGGAAGTTTTTAAAATTGCTACTTAATAATTTTTTTTCAACCAATCAACTCTAAGTATACAAAAGCCCATTGGTTAGGATACCTAATTTATAGAGTATATTCCAAATATACTTTTATAAGTATACATCCTTCTAAGGTGGGTAAAATGAGGACCCAGATTGTTAGGGGCAATATGCTGACTCTGTAAACCACTTAGAGAGGGCTATAAAGCACTATAAAGTGGTATATAAGTCTAAGTGCTATTGCTATTGCTCTAAGTATATTTTATTCCTGTTTTATAACTGTATTCTAATTTATATGCAACGCGTTGCCACTAACTTAGAAATTCATATAATATACTACTGTGTATATTGAGGATGTTACTTTCCTTCCAATTTACATAAAATGACACCACTGGCAATGAAGGTAAGTTGCATCTAGTCCACCAGCATGAAGATGAAAAGTCTCTTCCATTTGTTTCATTATTGTGTTAGATAATGTCCAGCAGGATAAATCCAAGCTTCAGGATCACAAAATGGTAACCTTAGTCATCTGCCTCTATTTCTGCTCTGATTCTTGGCAACTTCATCTGACCCTGACATTTAGAAGCAAGAGAAGTTGGTTTGAGCATATCTTTATTTACAAAAATCTATTGCAGAGTTTATGTTACTTGCTGAATAAATTATTTTATAACAAGAAAATAGAAGGCCTGGCAAGGACTATGAAGATTAACATTCTGGCATGGTTTCTCTGCATGCTTGCAGAGAAATTATGCTTGCAAATTATCTGATCCTTATGTATTTGGCAATTGGGACTTTCACTTAGCAGTTGCATGGCAAGAACAAGCTGTCTTCTTTTTGTGCTTTTCCAAACACAAAACGGATCATTTTGGTCATACCAGTTATGCTTGACATCTCATTTGGATTGCTCACTACTTGGTTGAGCCTCATGCTGCATTGTGAACAAAAGCCGCTTTGAGGTACAGAATTTGTAGATTTTAATCCTGTGTGCCTTTTTTCCCCTCTGACAATTAAAATCAGTCATCATAACTTGGACGGCAATTTATCCAAGTTTAAACTGAAATCGGTTCACTCACTTGACAATGGAGTTGCACCTACATTGATGTGTATCCTAAATCCAAGGAACTCCTCTGATGTAATTGTTTTCATTCCAGCTGTATCAACAAGACACATGTGGTGTAACTCTTGCCCCTTTTCAGAGTTGTCTATGGTTTTATCAGGAAGCATGACATGTTAGCTAAATAAAGCTGATAGGTTTCACATATGATAATCAATTCACATTCATGTTCCTTCCATTTCTGTCTCCAAAGGACAACAAAGGCTTCTTACATGATCTAGCAACAGCAAAATAGCAGGACAATAAAAACCAATTCATATGATGGCAAACAAGTAGCATGTTTTAAAAGATGGATTTGGTTCTACAAAATCTTAAAAAGCCCCCAATGTTAACCAGCAAAAGGACATGCCCAGCAAAGACAACTCTCTACCACACCGCTTTTTTGTTTTCCACGTTACTAATGTGAGAAGCCTATCTTACTTCTTTTTGCTTGCATAAAATGATTAGTCCCAAGCCGCTTTCCAAAAAGTAGTTTTATGTTTTCATGTTTTGTATTTTGTTTGTGTATGTTTGTTTATTGAAAATTAATAAAACTTTTATTTTTTTAAAAAAATGAATAGTCCCCAAAACTCAGGAAAGAGTGATTACAGATAGTCCTCAGCTTACAACTATAATCGGGGCCAGAATTTCTATTGCGAAGTAAAGTAATTCCTGTAAATCATGCCCCATTTTATGTCCTTTTTTCTAGCCAGGCTTCATAATTGAATAACTGAAGTTGTTAAGTGCATCACATGGTTGTTACATGAATCCAGCTTTGTTAAGTGAATCACTGCAGTTTATAAGTTAGTCACCTGATTGTTAAGTGAATCTGGTTTTCCCATTGACTTTGCTTGTTAGAAGGTTGCAAAAGGGAATCTCATATCCCTGGGACATTGAAAAGGTCATAAATATGAACCAATTCCCAAGTGTCTGAATTTTGATCACATGATCATGGGGATGCTGCAAAGGTCATAACTATGAAAAATGGTCATAAGTCCCTTTTTTCAGAACCATTGTAATTTTGAACAGTCATTAAATGAACTGTTGTAAGTCGAGGACTACCTATATTGTATTACAAAGAGACATTTTCATGACTCTTCTTTGACTAGGGTGGCCTCTTCTGTGGTTCTCAACATACTGCTGCCAAACTCTTTTGGGGGATATGAAAATATATGAGAGGAATAGTGGGGAATTCATTCTCTTGGGGATGCCTGTTGATGTGTGTCATGCCCTTGTCAGAGTCTGAATCCAAGGAGGAAGCCAGACAGCTGATACGGAGTGGAAGTGTGGCTCCATTGGCTGTGGGGTAAGCTGGGAAAAGGCAAAGTCCGGCTGGGCAGGGAAGAGATAGAACAAGGGAGAGGCAGTTCAGAAGAAGAACCAGGCCCACCCCCTCTTCATCCTAGGGCATGCAAGGTGGAACAGAGAAGAGAACAACATGGTTTGTTTGGCTTACGGGGGAGGAAAGGGCCCTGATTCCCTTCATTAGCCACAGCTGGAAAGACAGTTGATAAGAAAGGCAGGTTCCGTGTGGCAGGGAGCAAATGTGTTGATAAGAAAGGCAGGCTGCTGGGAGCAAACGTGACTTTATCCTGTGTTGTCGTGGCTTATCTGTGTTTCTGGCGTCTTCCCAACTGTATGAATTTTGGTATACCTTCAAGTCTGAAATTCTTGCTCCTGCCCTGCCAAACTAAATACTTCAGTTTGGCTTGTTTGGACTTTAAGTTACAGTTTGTGTTGCTCGTGTTTTGGATTTTCTTCTTAATTTTCTTCAGTCAAAGGCTGTTCCGGGGAGAATTTTTCTCCAGCCAGAAGGTCACCTGGACATTGGGGGCAAAGTTGGAGATAATAAAGGGACTCTTATTGCTTATCTGACTGTGTTGCCTTTGTGCCACACCCCAGGTCAACATAATGTGCAGGCACAAAGGCTGCAAAGGAGGGTTTAACTGTACATCAAATCATAATGGTAGTTACTTAATGGTAAGTGTAATTTTTGCAGTGAAGGTTTAATAGCAAAAAATATATATATGCTATTTTGAAAAATAGCCAAGACCATTGCTCTAGCATTGCTGGCTAGGGACTTTTGGGAAATGCAGGGCAGGGAAATGCAGGCCAGCAAATTCCATTCCCTTGTAGAGACTGAAGCCATCCCACTTTGGCTGTTGTATTCCATCAGCAGAAGGTCACCCAGCTCTCTTGGCTTTGATCTCAGGTTTCTCATTTTACATCCATCAGTGTCACTTGTTATCTATAGCTTCTTTTGTCCCTTCCTAATTCTTCCCCTCCCTTTTTTATCTACAACCTTTTTGAAATTTCAAGGAAGTAGGTGACAAGAAGAGAGGTGGAAGGAAGAAGACAAACCCTGCACCTAAAAAGGGGACTTAATTATAGCACATACTGTATAGAAAAATAACCTCTAGAGGGTAGCACAGCAGTTTGCATCCGATCATATGGATCCCATCTGTATCCCCTTGCCAGGTAAATCTGCCCTCATTTCCACCACTTCATCCATCAAACAGAACTTTTTTATCTTAAGAAAGAGTTAAAGAGGGAAGAAAATCCTGAAGAAAGTTGATAGGATTTGAAATCATGATAATGTTCTCACTCAGTGTTGTTTGTACGCTGTTAATGGATCTGTGTTGTAGATCCTTTTGTCAGAACCCTCACGTCTATGAAAATCCTTTAAAAAAATATTTATAGATATGTGACTATGATGAAATATAGGATTTAGGATATAATCACATGCAAAATCTCCACAGTGAATTGAATGTATTTTTGCAAAGATTGGAATGACTCTGGCATATACTGATTCACAATATAGTAAAAGAAATATTAAGCTTTATTTAAAACATATTTTTTAAAATTGTGGAAAATCCATCATAATGTATTCAGTGCCAGCCCAGCTGCAGAACAACAAAAATTGTAAAATAAAGCAACAACGTATTTTGATCATTTATTCATCATATTGAGCTTAAATGGACTCCAGAAGATGGTAGAGAACAGGAAGGCCTGGAGGAACGTTGTCCAAGGGGTTGTGATGGGTCGGACATGACTTTGCAACTAACAACAAAACAACAATTCATTATATATGTTTATCTACCTTGGTGTACCAGATAGATGGTGTACCAGATAGATGGAATTATCCCAATGCAGCAGCTTGGAGGCAGAATACATATTAATTGGCCAAATATATATACATATGCGTGTGTGTGTGTGTGTGTGTGTGTGTGTATATATATATATATATATATATATATATATATATATACACACACACACACACACACACACACACACACACACACACATACACACACACACACACACACACACACACACACACACACACATATGTATATATATTTGGCCAATTAATATGTATTCTGCCTCCAAGCTGCTGCATTGGGATAATATATATATATATAAAATCTCACAGCCCCCGATTGAGGGTAGCCTTTAAACATACATTATGAGAGCCACCACAGTTAAATGTCACACTGCTGTTTCAGTCCAGCTTTTGTCCTAATGTTGTTTTTGTTTTGCTTTCACTTCAGAAGGGTCTCCTTCAATGGCTTCAGTGGCCTGGCCTCTTGTTCTTCCAGGCCCATGGACTTCACCAAACAGAGAAGAAAGGGAATGTTCTCCCGACTGATTCAAGGAGGCCTTTGAAGTAAATTAAACTAAATTAGTGTCTGTGATACAGATGAACTTCAGGGCTTCCTGCTGGGCCTCAGTCCTGTCCTTTGAGGAATTGTCATCCCACTTTCTTGTTTTTGGCTTCACCACTAATGCACTGTGAAGCACCTGGGGTGTGATTTGGCTGTGATCCCATCTGCCCTAGTAAAACAGCATCCCCTGTCACCTATTCCCTTGCCAGGGAAAAGGGACTGTTTAATGGATCCGAGAATGAAGCGAGATAATGAATGGCTATGCTGTGTCTAATCTTTTGTTGTTATTGTTTGCCCTTCCCCCACCCCTTTAATGAGAGACCCTCAAGTCCTTACATGACCCGTGCCTCATACTCTGGTTCTCTGACTGCATGGGGGCAGGCCTGGAGCTGCACCTGACCCACAGCCCCACAGGAGCAGGTGGGAGAGGCAAGGGATTTCCTATAAATGAATTCAGCAGTTGAGCGTGGATGCTCTGTAGGTTATAGTTTCCTCAAAAGTCCAGATGCTTGTTGGGATTTTGTGTGCAAGTCAGTCACCTGGGAGTGCCTCAGGACAGGGGCTGAATGGGAAACAAAAAGCAGCCGTTGAGGCAGAGGGTCCTTTCTCAAATGTCTATCACAGAACTGGTTGATGATGCGCTTCCCTCAGCAAATTGAGCAAGGAGCTCCAACGCTGCTGATAATAATGGAGAGCCGGGATTTGGTTGATGCTCGCTGGGGGCATCTTCCTAACACTAGGTTTTCAGAGCAGCCAAAAACCTCAGCAAAGCAAACCCACAGGATTAGGAATTCTGGAGCTTATGGGGTCCAAATGGAGTGCCCCTTAAGTACTACGCATTAATGGACTTGAAGGAGAACACCATAACTTGAATGATATTGATTGTCAAGGGCTATAATTATATATACAGGTAGTCCTTGACTTACAACAGTTCATTTAGTGACTATTCAAAGTTACAACGGCACTGAAAAAAAGTGAACTATGACCGTTTTTCACACCAACACCCATTGCAGAATCCCAGTGATCAAAATTCAGATGCTTGGCCACTGACTCATATTTATGATGGTTGCATTGTCTCAGAGTCATGTGATCACTTTTGGTGATTTTTTTTCTGACAAGCAAAATCAGTGGTGAAGCCAGATTCACTGAACAACCATGTAACTGACTCAACAACTGCAGTGATTCACTTAACCACTGTGGCAAGAAAGGTCATAAAATGGGACAAAACTCACCTAACAAATGTCTCATTTAGCAACAGAAATTTTGGGTTCAATTGTGGTACCAAGTCGAGGACCACCTGTATTAAGGTCATTGTAGCTACTTTTAAGTGTGCTTTATAGATCAGTTACCATATGATATACTGTACCAAAGAATAAAAAATTTACTACCAAAGAGCTATTTGCAAATTATATGTAGTTATGCAGGCTACATACTATTCCATTTGGTTGTTGTTTGGCAATTTAAACAGACCCCAAGAGCAGGAACAGCTACATTCCTTTCAATTTTGCCTTATTTTTGAGGCAAAAATAATGGTCTAAAATATTGTTGAAAATGCAACTAGTATTAATAGGGTTTTTTTTCCTTAAATCTTTACTTCCAGATAACCTCATTAAAAATATTTTATTTCTTACAGTTTCAGACCTCCTTTCTAATACACTCAGGAAGATATTGAAAACTGATTATTTCATTGAGTGTTCTAGATTAGATCTTGACACTAAGTTATTTGTATTATTTAATGCATTTAATTTTGTTTTAGAAGTTCCATTTGTCCCATGTTCACACACTGATGAATAGCAGCAGAATACAAATATAATTAATAAATAAATGAAAAATAACAAATCATTAAAGGAAAACAAGTGGAATTTCAGATAATTGTTGCTTACAAAAAATAAATAAATAATAGGAAAAGGAAAAGGAGAAAGGAAAGGAAAGGAAAGGAAAGGAAAGGAAAGGAAAGGAAAGGAAAGGCAGGTAGATAGAGAAGAAAGGAGGGAATCTACAGGCTGAAACATTCCAATCACTACATTTTATGAAAGACAATACTTTTAATTTTTGCTACACAAAGCCTCTGTCCTGAACCAGATGGGGTTTGGCTCATTCATCATGCTTTCTTGCAATACAATGCCACGCCTGACAACCATACACTTGAAAATGAGAGGAGTGGACATAATTAATGCTCATGAATTGCAAACAATCTTTTATTAAAGGGCTCCTGCTTGCCCTGGACCATCTGTTTGGTATCACCAGGCCTGGAGCATCCTCAGGCTATAATAATTTGTGGCTTTAATAATTTTACCTCTTAATTAAGGCTTAGTTTGCTGCACTGTGGATGTAGTCTAGTGAGCACAGGCCAGGGAAAAAGCAAAAGAGGCCACCCTAGATGGATAAATAATAAAACTGGATGATATCAGATTACATTAAAAGTGTGGATCAATTTCAGATTTTACCAAGAAATCTGTACCTCTGATATGGATCTGCAGAAGGAAAAGATATGCTGGTCCTTCTTTTACTGTTTCGGATGTTGCAGAGATTCCATGAGAACCCCTACTCTCCTTTGTCCAGCACCTGGAAGGAAAAGTTTAGTTCTGTTTCTTTACTTAGCCATTACACAGAATACTTCTCCAGAATTTTATTGATTCTGTGGAGTTCTGGTCAGACACACAAAGACATGTGAAGAAATCTTTAGAGGCCAAAGACCCCTGTCATGCCCCAGCATATAACCTTTATATACTATTGTTGCTCTTTCAAAACAAGTGCATGCTGGGAAGCCAGACTCCATTCCTTTAGCATTTGTAGAAGGCAGAAGCATAAAGAAGAATCCATCTTAATTTGTGGCACATGGTCATCCAAGGACAAACCCACATCCCCCACACAGAGCATTGCCGGTGACAGTGGTGAAATGCTACCAGTTTGGCCTGGTTTGGCTGAACCAGTATCAAAAATTGCTACCAGTTCAGCTGAACTGGTAGTAAAAAAAAAAAAAAAAGCTCCGATGATCAGCTGAGAGGAGAAGAGAAAAGCTCAGGATCGGCCCTCTCACCTGCCCCTGCACTTTTCTGTTCTTTATCCTCTCAGCTGATTGGTGCAGCAGAGCCTCAGCTGGTGTTTGGAAGGCTGTGCATGCATGCACTTTAGTTGCACGCATGCACACACACACAAAGTGTGTGATCACCAAACTGGTAGAGAAACTGATAGAATCCCACCACTGGCTGGTGAGATTTAGATTGCTTGTATTTATTAATACAGTAACTCAATACTGTCTATCTTGTACTTGGTTCTCATTGTATGTATCCTTATTTTCCTCAGTTTCACCATATCCTGTTCTTTTAATAAAGCATTCAGATCTACACACATGGTCTGTTTTATTGGAAGATAGGTGGGTTTAGCTGTATGTTGAGGCTGCCCACAGACTAACGTAGTGAGGACAGAACAACTCCAGTATACATATGAGCATATATACAATCTTGTATAGTCAATTTCACACCAAGTATTTCAAACAATGCAATGGCATTTTCCCATATACTTTATATATATGGTATAAAAAGAAGCCTGAATGAAAGGATTTTATAATGGCTTGACTTCAAGGATCCAACCATAACCCAAACTGTAACTTAATCTTAAATTTAACCCAAGTTTCATTTCATTGCCAATGGGATTATCCCATGTAATTTTCTGTGGTCCACAAAATGAATGAATGAATGAAAAACTGTAACTGTCCCTTTACTTAGAGAACCTCTAAGAATCTATCCCTGACATCAGTTTTTGACCCTGACACCAATGAAACCTAACCTTAACCTTAACCTAAACCTAGTTTCATTTTATTGTCATTGGGATTTTCCCATATATTTTACTGTGGTACACAAACAACTCTGAACGAAAAATTGTTACCATTTCTTTCCTTGCAACACTTTTTAAAGTCTATTCCTTAACATTTTTGATGTAACTTAAGGAGGCCTAAGCCTAAGCCTAACTCTACTTTCATTTCAGTAGCAATGAGATTTTCCCATGAAATTTACAGTAGTCCACAAAGATGTCTGAATGAAAATTTGTCACTGTCCTTTTCCTTCATGAACCTTTAAGAACCTATCCCTGACATCAGTTATAGTTTCCAAGAAGACCTAACCCTAATCCTAACCTTAGCTTCATTTCATTGGCAATGGGATTTTCCCAGAATTTTACTGTTTTCTACAAAGAAATCTGAAAGAAAATCTGTCACTACCTCTTTAGTTAGAAAACCTCTAAGAATCTTTCCCTGGGATCAGTTTTTGGTCCTGACTCCAAGCAGCCCGATCACTAAACCTAACCCTAATTTCATTTTATTGGCAATGGGATTTTCCCATGTACTTTACTGTGGTCTAAAAAGAAGTCTGAACACCTTATTTAAAGAATCTCTAAGAGTCTATTTCTGACATTAGTTTTTGCCCATGACTCCAAGGAGAACTATCCTTAACCCTAACCCTAATTTTGTTTTCATGGGTAATGGAGTTCCCCATGTATTTTACTATGGACCACAAATAAGTCCAAATGTTAAATTGTCACCTTTGCTTTCCTTAGAGCAGGGGTCAGCAACCTTAAACATTCGAAGAGCCATTTGGACCTATTTTCCCACAGAAAAGAGAACACTGGCAGCCACAAAACTTGGGTGGGTGTGGCCAACTCGACATCACTCACTCCCACCTAGTCACGTGACACACACACCCCCAACCATGCCTACCCAGCTGGTCATTAGGACAGAGAACCAGTTGTTAAATTATTTACCATGCCTGGCCCCACCTCTGTCTTTCTGTCTCTCTCTCTCTCTGTCTCTTTCTGTCTCTCTTTGTCTCTGTCTCTGTCTGACTTTCTCTCTCCTTTACACTTTGAGCCCCTCTGTAGAAATTAAGATTTTAAGTACAACTAAAGTTTAGCTCTCAGGTACAAGTTCAAAGACTTTTACCTGTTATATCAAGGGAAAGAAAAATGTGCTAGAAGAGCAAATGGAGATGGGGAAGAGGAACCAGGACATGGAATGCTTGATGGGTAGAGAGATGAGACTGGCTCCAGAGGCATCTTCTGCAGGATCCCCTTCAATCCTGGCAGTGCCCTGGGATACCTCACTGAATTAACAGGAGGACAGCAGAAAAATAAATGTATCTGAAATTTAAATCATAGGGCACATCACAAGAAACTGCATCAGGGAGAATGTACACCTCTGTTATGACCTATTATCACTTACTTTCGATGTGAGGAATTTCAATCACTCTTTCACAATTTGACTTCTCCCTGGTGGATTTCTTTAACACAATTAATAGTCAGGAATAATGGGAGTGTAGTGCAGTAGCCTCTGGGGAGTCATCACATCCTTATTCCTTCCTTCTTTCCTTCTTTTTCCTTCCTTCCTTCCTTCCTTCCTTCCTTCCTTCCTTCCTTCCTTCCTTCCTTCCTTCCTTCCTTCCTTCCTTCCTTCCTTCCTTTCCTTTCCTTTCCTTTCCTTTCCTTTCCTTCCTTTCTTCCTGAAAAAAATTATCTTGTCTTCTCCGTTGAGGCCACTACACCACAGAAACATACCCCCTCCCTGTCTCTTTCCTTGAAAGCTGATCTTATTATTTCAACCAAAAGTAAGATTTTTTTTAAAAAAAAGATTTGGGACGCTGATAAGCTACTAAACAGGTCTGGAGAGACCCTGGATTCTTTTGGAAATGAAAATGGAGTAAGTGGTATTTTCTGTGCCCCGAACCAAGAGGCAGAAACAATTGTGCAACTCATATTTAATCCTGTACATAATGGTTCATTATTGTTAGTATTTATTAAAGAATGCTGTGTAATGTAGAAGCTCTCAGCAAAAATAACAGCAACTGTTATTTGTGGCTGAAGCTATCCCAGGCTGTTATTTACACCCGCCCACACACACACACACACACACACACACACACACACACACACGCACGCACACCTATTTTTATTCTATTTTCCCTGGGTCCTTGGGAAAGGAATGGCATCTTTTCCCCATCCCATCTTTAATAATCAGGACTTTGCACTTGCATGAGATTTAAGCACACATTTTGCAGTGTCTCTCCTTCCCCCACCCAGAAAAAACCAGGATTCAGAAACATGAACCAGGAAACCCAGGAGGGAGTCCCCTCTGGACTTGGGGGAGCAGAGAGAGAGAGAGAGAGAGAGAGAGAGAGAGAGAAGGTTGCGGGGGGGCTACAAGTCTGAGAACTTGATGCAGTCTGGAGCTAGTGCATTTTATGCCCGTTGTCTCCAACTGAAGTCCTTTGCTTCCCCATGGAAAATGCTCCAAAGCTGATGGGGAGGCAAAGAGCTGGTTGATACCATGGATGGGGTTCTTTATCTGCTCTCCGCTTGCAGTCTTTTAGCTACTATTGTCTCACCTTGCTTCTCCCTCCCGTTAAAATGAGGCTAGGGAAGAAAGGCGGGAAGGGGGATCTAAGGGGGAGGAAAGAAAAGACCCAGGCAGATCCATCTCTGAATAGCCTCCCATTCAGATTTTGACTGATTTCCTCTCAAATCATCCGACAAACAGACCCCACTCCCCTTTTTGAACTTGGACTGCCTGGCCTTAATTTTCCCCATTTTTTGGAGGAAATTGGATTTTTATTGGGTCTTCTCCCTGCCCACACCAAAAGAAAAGCCAGCCAGGCTTCTCATCCTAGAAGCCCCCATACCCTTCCCTCTGCTCCCTACTCCCTACTCTCTACTCCCTACTCCCTTCCCCCTAACCCCCACTTAATCCCACTTCGGGATAGAGAAGCGCACACTGGAAACATGTGTTGGGATGACATTAGAGCATGCCTGCTGATTTTCTGGTGCTTAGCTTGCAACTCTCCGCAACAACTGCCCGTGCTCCTCCAGGCCTGGCTTGCTGAGGAGAGGGAGAGCAGCCATGACACCTCCACTGGGTCCCCCATGGACCCAGTCATCACTGCCCAACTTCCTCAAAGGCATGTCATGTTTCAAAGGGGGAAGTTCCTGTCCGAAGGTGCCAAACAGTGTCCCCCTAACCCACTTCACTGTCCGACTCACAATGGGGGCAGCTGGCTCAGCAGAAGCACCCGCATTGGCCAGTCAGACTCACCAATGAGGCTGCTTCTGCTGGGCCAGCTGCCCCCCTCCCATTGGGCTTTTGTGGTTGGGGGTTGGGGGAGGGGAGCACTTCCCCACACTGCCCCCTTCTTTCTCTTGGCTCTGCCAACAAGGGACGAGGAAGACCAGGTTTGGGGGATGGCCCCCACCCCACAAGATACATCCCCACCATTCTCTCCCAGCCCTTTTTGCTGGTAGCAACTGCAAATTTACCACAGTGAAGGTGCAATTCCATTGCCACACAAAGGCATGTACAGGGGTGCTTCCTCCTACATGAAGGCTCTGACCATCGCCACTGCTGACAGGATGACAGCTCTTTCATCTCTCTGCTGCGACAGAGTGACAGGGAGCCATAGCAGAGAGATGAAAGAGTCACATGCGGCTCTGGAGCTTCAGGTTGCCAACACCTGCCTTAAAGCATATGTATCAGCATTGGTTCATTCATACTTGGTAACTTACATCTTTCTTACAAGTAGATAATTGTTCAAATGTTTGCCTTTGCACATCAGTATTATAATAACATTTCCATGGCAACCTCCTGAGGGTGTGTCCTATTATAGTAGCTGTTTTGTAGCAGGCTGTGCAGTTCCACTGCATGTGAAATGTATATTTGCACTTGCATCAGCAGAACAATTGTTTGTTTATCTTTCCATGCTGTTTTAGCTAATTTTACATTCTAAATCTAATCTACATCCTATATTTGTTTGATTAAAGTTAAAACTCTTTATTAGGATGACATCCCCCAAATTCCTCTGAGTTCATCCATTTCTTTCATGGGGAACTAGAGAAAGCTTATCTCATCTTTCATCTTTACTGTTGACTGCATGCTTTCTGTCTATGTTACTTTAAAACTCTAGCCAAGAAGTATGTGTAACATTGAGAGAGCTTCATGTTCTTCAAAGACTTCTATATCTTAAGGTCAAGCCTATTTTCTAGCACTTGTCCCAGCTAAAATGTAAGCCATGACCACAGTTATTTTTACTTTGTAAGGAGAAGTTGCTGTAAAGTCCCTTTTAAGAAAAGTTCTTTGTTCCCCAACTGTTCACCATGCATGTCCCAACAGACCAGCCCTGGATGAAATAAATAAATCACAAAGAATTCCTGAAGGGCATACCAAACACCCTCTTGGCTTGAGGATCATACGATGGTCTTGTGGGATTTCCTGCGATAGGGTTACCCATCTATTTGAATAAGGCAAAACAAATACATTGAAGTAGAAAGGGCATTTTTAGAGTAAAATCCATTTTTCATAAACACCATTCCATTTTTTTATCAGTTTGTTGCTCCAACCAACCATATACTCCATTCCCAACTTATCAAGGTTTAAAAACACCAAATTTAAGTTTAACAAAGGGAAGAATTGCTACCAAGAGAGCGATCAGATAAAAGAAACCTAAGTCCTGGACAGAACTGTAACCTGAGAAAGCATCTCAGATAAAATCTTTTTTAGTTCTCAGGAACATAAAGAGAGGAGAAGGGAAGCAGATTCAAGCTTGCAAGATTTTTTTTTACTACGACTTTATAATAAAAAAATCTACTTGACTTTAATTTCATAGTCTGATCTACCTCAAAAGGTTAACAAAGGGAGAGAAATGGTTCCACATCTTTCAGAGGAAGAAGAAAGAGACAGCAATAAAAGAAGCCGAGTTACTTCTCATATGCCGCTGCCATTTTCTGAAATCTCTTTAGTAACCTTTAAAAACTATGTAATTTTAAAATGAGAAGGAATGACCATATGTGAAATAAGTGGGAAAAATCAGTTCAGGGCATATTAATGTGCTAGGTGTTAAACAAAGGCCAAGACCCATTAAGAAAGCCTGTTATGAATTAATATGCCCATAATTCAGTTATCTGAGGGTTTTGCACGGAAGAACATTTCATCCTGAAATGTTATTTTAATTATTAATGTGTTAATTGAATGATGTAGGGCCAGTTTCCACAGGAGGACTGTTAATGAAGTTAATGTTATCAGTCACTTTTTACATGATGTTCTCTTCATTGATATACAGACATTAATTAGAAATATAAGAACCAGGCTGGAGGTTATGAGCTTTCTAAATGATTGTATTTTGTATAGAAATGATTAAAAGTGATATGAAAAATGGATTTTAAAATAGCTGTTAATTAAATGGCACAATGGAAAAATGTTGTTAAATATTTGTACATATGTAGAGATAAGTAAATTTTGATAATACATTTTATTCATTGGTATCACACTAACAGCTTATCTTTTGTAAAGAGCTCAATATGTTCCAGCCCTCTCCAACTGAGACTTTAAGTTGTCTAATTTCATCAGGTAAAATATAAGATATAAAAAGAATTGCCTTCTCTAACTACAGAGATTGTTCTCATCACTACCATAATCATAAATACCAACATCTTCAAAATGTTAATTAACATCTTTTTACAATTGCAGCCCCACTGTAATGCCAATTTAAGCAAAGTTCCCTTCCTCTGGCAAGCTCTGTTTTTCCCTGGATAAAATACAGCACAAGTGTATGGGGTCACAGTGGGGCCCTCTGTCATGATCTAGACAGCTGCCACATGTATGTACAAGCAATATCCAGGATTTTGAAGAGCCAGGGGAAGTGACTTTTGACATCCCTAGACGCTGATGGGAGGTGCATCGTAAACTACAGTCGTGTAAGTGGTATCAAACAAGAATGCCTGCTTATATACAGTAGGAAAAGAGAAGTGCCAAATATTAGGAGAAATGGGAACAGTCTTCAACCACCATGAAATTTCTTTATAGATTACCTTATTTTCTTAAAAACCTGAGCAGAGATATATTTCAGCTGCAGTTTGAATTATAACAATGAAATGAAATAATAGGTTTGGAGGTTAATTTTCTGCTGTGCTAATATCAATTAAAAATCACAGAAACCAGTTTCAAGATATTGGACTTCAAGTTGGATTTAGATATGCAGCAGGATATATTTATTGATCATATTTTAAAAACATAATTTTGATTCTTTTATATCTACATTTGCAACAGAGTTTAAATCATTGGAACATGTTTCTTTACCATTGCTTGCTGAAGTTAAAGTAACTATACAGTACTTTATATACTCCAGTTCCAAACAGTTTTACTCCCAGTTTCATAATACTATTTAGGATATATTTATATATCATTATTATAAAAATCTCCTGAGACTAAACTAGCTATGCAATACAAGCAAATATACAATCGAGGCTGAGGTATATTAAGTTTAAAGCATTATTTTGAAAGCTTTCAGTCAAGAAAATTAATTCATACTATAAGGAATAAAAACCATGTTCAGTGAGTGCACTGAACTGGTACGAGAACCTTTAGGATTTATTCCTTCTTAAATATTGAAAAAACCAAATCAACAATTCAACTCTGTCTAAAAAAGAGTCATAAATACTAACTTGGTACTAAATAGATCCAGATTCTTTATATATTATTTAAGAGGCATAAGATAACTTCACTAACAATATTCAACACATTATATAGTCACACATCATTTGATAGCAAGGGAATTTCATCAAAGTTTTATCAAACTTTTGAAACAGCTGACTTTTCTTGAATGTCTTGAAAACTGAATTAAACGGAACTAAAAACTGAAGGATTATCTGAATTGGAACTCTAGTATAAAATTCTTTTAAAATATATTTCAGGAAACCATCAAGCATTCTGTAAAGATAAGCCATTGTCACACCCACAGTCTGCAAAAATTATGCTGTATAAACTAAAATCTTTCTGGGGTGCATTGGCAGAAGTTGGGAACATATTATGTTGAGGAAATATTATCATTTCTGGAAGCAGTGCCAGCATATCAATATTTTTGGTAGAAAGTTCTTGTATAAATCTTAAAAATAATCCAACAATATTGTACACTGAATTCAGCCAATATTTTCTGTTGAGTATACATTGAGGTAACTTAAAACATTGATTCAATCCTTGTATTACTTGCTAGGGTCATTATTACAAAGTTCTAAAAAAATAAAAGTGCATACTATAATTTGTGTTGTCAGAAGAATAATCACAAGAACAAAGTTATTTTAGACAAATCTAATCATTGTAGATACATTATAATAATAATGTTTTTCTAATGCATTGTTGATGGGTGTGCAAACACTCTGGATTGCCATATTGAATGCAGATGGCTACAATGTTTTTATTAGTTGTCAGAATACGTTGAGAAGATGTTGAGAAGGTCTCATAGCAGCCAAACCAAGCCTTCAAGTGGCTATAGTTGTTTCATGCCTTTGGAAAGCAGAACCAATCTTTGAATCATTATTTGTGCTGGCCCAAGGCATCTTTATTCATATACACACGAAGAGATAGGCACATTTACTTTTTGGTATATCCATTTATGTCATTTTGGGGTGTTGTTGTTAAAACATAAAATAATAAATCACAATGACTATATTTCCTATAGTTTCTATACATTCTGGGGCCTACTATACCTGATAACAGTACAGTTCTGATAAGGTGGGGATTAGTAAATAACTTCCAGATTGGAAATGGAGAAGGACGGACTCTCAGCCTGAGTGAGGCCAGTTGGCCTGACAATCTTATTGTAAACATCTGAACGATTTTGTGGCCAGTAAGCAAATCTATTGAGAATATTCTTGAATATATTTCAACCATTGCTAGCAGGCTCCAAAACGATAAGATCTAAATATAATTTCAGTAAAGGAGCAAACAGTCCTCCTGCTCTTACAGTTCAGAAGCACTCCCCCTCGAAGGAGGAAAATTGCAGTTTATTAAAAAAAAAATTAAAGGCTGGAGGGGATATGAGTGCCACTGCAACAATACAGGTGAAACTCGAAAAAATTGAATATCATGCAAAAGTTCATTTATTTCAGGAATGCAACTTAAAAGGTGAAACTAATATATGAGATAGACTCATTACATGCAAAGCAAGATAGTTCAAGCCGTGATTTGTCATAATTGAGATGATTATGGCTTATAGCTCATGAAAACCCCAAATCCACAATCTCAAAAAATTAGAATATTGTGAAAAGGTTCAATATTCTAGGCTCAAAGTGTCCCACTCTAATCAGCTAATTAAACCATAACACCTGCAAAGGGTTCCTGAGCCTTTAAATGGTCTCTCAGTCTGGTTCAGTAGGAATCGCAATCATGCTGACCTGACAGTTGTGCAGAAAACCATCATTGACACCCTCCATAAGGAGGGAAAGCCTTAAAAGGTAATTGGAAAAGAAGTTGGATGTTCCCAAAGTGCTGTATCAAAGCACATTAATAGAAAGTTATGTGGAAGGGAAAAGTGTGGAAGAAAAAGGTGCACGAGCAGCAGGGATGACCGTAGCCTGGAGAGGGTTGTCAGGAAAAGGCCATTCAAAAGTGTTGGGGACTTTCACAAGGAGTGGGCTGAGGCTGGAGTCAGTGCATCAAGAGCCACCACACAGAGACAGATCCTGGACATGGGCTTCAAATGTCGTATTCCTCTTGTCAAGCCACTCCTGAACAACAAACAACGTCAGAAGCCTCTTACCTGGGCTAAAGAAAAACAGACCTGGTCTGTTGCTCAGTGGTCCAAAGTCCTCTTTTCTGAGGAGAGCAATTTTTGCACCTCATTTGGAAACCAAGGACCCAGAGTCTGGAGGAAGAATGGAGAGGCACACACTGCAAGATGCTTAAAGTCCAGTGTGAAGTTTCCACAGTCTGTGTTGATTGGGGGAGCCATGTCATCTGCTGGTGTTGGTCCACTGTGCTTCATTAAGTCCGGGGTCAATGCAGCCATCTACCAGGAGATTTTGGAGCACTTCATGCTTCCTTCTGCAAACGAGCTTTATGGGGATGCTGACTTCATTTTCCAGCAGGACTTGGCACCTGCCCACACTGCCAAAAGCGGCAAAACCTGGTTCAGTGACTGTGGGATTACTCTGCTTGATTGGCCAGCAAACTCATCTGACCTGAACCCCATAGAGAACCTATGGGGCATTGCCAAGAGAAAGATGAGAGACATGAGACCGAACAATGCAGAAGAGCTATTGAAGCATCCTGTTCTTCCATAACACCTCAGCGGTGCCACAGGCTGATAGCTTCCATGCCACGCTGCATTGAGACAGTAATTGCTGCAGAAGGGGCCCAAACCAAGTACTAAGTACATATGCATGCTTATACTTTTCAGAGGTCCGATATTGTTCTATGTACAATCCTTGTACATTGATTGCATGTAATATTCCAATTTTCTGAGCTGTGGATTGGGGTTTTTCATGAGCTGTAAGCCATAATCATCTCAATTATGACAAATCACGGCTTGAACTATCTTGCTTTGCATGTCATGAGTCTATCTCATATATTGGTTTCACCTTTTAAGCTGCATTACTGAAATAAATGAACTTTTGCACAATATTCTAATTTTTCGAGTTTCACCTGTATGTCACAGCAGGAAGTGCTCCTATTCAGGATCAATCCAGTGGCAATCAATCAGCTTTCCATGCCTACTGAGCATTCTGAGTTTTCACTGGCCATTTTTAAAGGGTTTTTGTCAGTGTTGATTTTGGGAAGGTGCCTATATCTATGTTCAGTCCCAACTACAGGAAAACCTTGGGATCCTGTAATAATTTCTGTAGCTGATAATAGCAGGGTAAAATTTAGACAGCTTCTAACTCTGAATGAGAAAATGACCCATCCAAATGTGAAGGTTCTTACCTTCCGACTCAAGGTTGGAATTAAATTATATAAACAGAGTCATGACTCTGTACATCCATCTATGACAGATTAATTCAAAAAAGTTGAACACAACAAAACCTAATGTTTTAGAGGGGAGAATGATTTTGAGAACTGACTGGATCAGTCTGGGAGCTACAGAGAAAAAAAATCAGGAAAAGATCCCCTATACATCCCTAGGGATGGACAGTGGCTTCATTACATAGAAGAAAATACTTGTTCCTTCTTTGCCCACTCCAGGTAAAGGAGTGGAAATAATTCATGAATCCAGATACTGCATGTTTTTCCCACTTCATTATTCCATCCAACTCAACAAAATATTTGTTTGTTCATTAGATTTTTCAAAATCGTACTTTTATTACTTTAGAAGTAACTCAAGGTGTCAGACATATTTAATGCTCCTTTCCTTCTCCTATGTCAGTGATGGCTAATCTTTTTGGCACTGAGTGCCCAAAGCAGGTGCACATCCCCAAAATGCAATATGTGCACGTCCCCTGCGTATGCACCCCACCCCATGCATGCACATCCCATGCAAACGCCCCACCCCTTGTCCATGAGGATGTGTCCCCCCCATGTACTCCACCCCTCGCACATGCACGGCAGAGACCCAAAGGCCAGCTGGCCAGTGGGAGGTGTGTGTACATGTGCAGCAGAGCTGAGCTGGGGTGATGGCTGGTGTGCCCACAGAGAGGGCTCTGCATGCCACCTCTGTCACGCATGCCATAGGTTCACCATCACGGTCCTATGTTCTCCACAAGAACAACCCTGTAAAGTGGATTGGGCTGGGAGAAAATGACAGGCCCAAGGTCACTGAGTTGGCTTTCATGTCTTTGGAGGAGATTGTGTAAAGGGGGTTAAGGTTTTATACATTAGCCTAACTCCAACAACTGATCTGAAACAAGACTCAATGCAGTATAGGGAAAGTAAAAGATAGATTAAATTAAATCTACCTTTAACTGGGATATCTCCAGACTTTGGGAGAACCCTGACTAAAAGTATGTACAATGAACTTGAATTACCATTATTGCAATAAATTTTGAGAAAGATTGTGTTTAAAAATGCCCCCCCCAAAATTCTTCCATGTACCTCCCTGGAACAGAAAGTCAGTGGGGGGCTTGGAATGTTGCATCCTGCCCACTCAAAATTCTTTCCTTTCCCAATCATTATGACCCTGAGCGCAGTTATGACTGAGAGATTGGAAAGAACTCTACACACCATGCTCTAATCAAAAAGGAGGACTAAGGGTGACATGACAGCAGTCTTCCAATATTTGAGGACTGTCACAGAGAAGAGGAGATCGATCTATTCTCCAAGCATCTGGGGACAGGACAAGAAGTAACTGATGAAAACTCACCAATGAGAGATCCAACCTAGAATTAAGGACAAATTTCCAAGTAGTTAGAACAATTAAATGTAGAATGATTTTCCTCGAGAAGAGATTGCACAGCTATTTGTCTGGAATGGTATAGGGTCTCCTGCTTGAGCAGGGGATTGGACTAGAAGACCTCCAAGGTCCCTTTCAACTTGGTTATTCTGTAAATTCTGTAATTCTGATTTCCCTGCCTTGTTAATATCATCTTTTCTCTCTATTCTTTCCACCAACTTAATTGTTAATTGTTGTTCAGAGGCTGAATTTATGAATTTATGGCTTATCCTCTCCCTGCCTTTAAGTTGCTCCCCCTCCCCAGTTTTAGCCATCATACGAATCTAGTGTTAGCACAACTTAACTTACACCTTTCTCTTTCACGGTATGTTACATATTACATAAAATATACAGTCAGGAATGCTCAAACTGGAAATTGAAGAAATTACTGTATGATTCTTGACTTGGCTACAAATGGAAAAGAAGTTGGTAAGTTTTCAATGGAATTTAACTCAGTGGCCTATCTAGCCATTAAAATTTGCAGGAAGTTCTTTCTAAAAATGTCCTTTCTGAGAGATTTGTCTGACAAGTTGTATCACATCCATTCTTTGCAAAGCAGGTATATAGATTCTTCACCTTTGTTCTTTGACTGTAGAAGTGCAGCCAAGATATCAGTATTTTGAAGGGCTTGTAACTGTTCATTAATAGTGTTCATCTGAGTTGATTTTTGATCTTTTTATTTTATATTCCATATTTTAATTATTGCTAGCTGTCATGAATATCCGTAAGTAGCAAAGCAAGATATAAATAGAATAAATTAAAGTTTATCAATAAAGGAGAATATTTGCAGCTCAGGGTTGAAATGAGGGGTCTTTGGTGCTCTCTGGGCTTGCTTGTTTTCTTGCAGATGTTTCATTACCCAAACTAGGTAACATCATTAACGCTAGTTACTAGCACTAGCACTAATGATGTTACCTAGTTTGGGTAATGAAATGTCTTCATGAAAACAAACAAGCTCTGAGAACACCAAGTAGAGTTGGACTTTAGTGTTGTATCTTTATACTGTGCATACATTTAAGTACCTGCCAAATAGAATACTAATAAATTGAAAATAAATAAATAAGAATGCTTGACAGGAACAATTAAGTGAAGACATTAAAGATTATGTTGATCTCTCTTAACTAAACCACTAGATTCTGAAATTCATATAAAGCATCAAATGGATCAATCTGAAAAGGAGATCTTTCACCTTTCAGAATACATATGCTTGTTATCAGTCTTCATAGGAAGACATGGTATGAATTGGTCTAGCAGTTAAGGTATCAGATTAGAAACTAGGAAACTGTGAGTTCTAGTCCCACCTTAGCCATGAAAGACTGGCTGAATGACTTTGGGTCAATCATTCTCAGCCCAATACACCTCACAGGGTTGTTGTTGTGGGGAAGATAGGAGGAGAAAATGTATGTTATGTATGTTTATCACCTTGAGTTACTTACAAAGTAACAAAGGTACGTATAAAAACTAAAAAATGGAGTTGATGGATTATTGGAAGGGAGGGGCAAGTATCTAGTTCTTACTTCTAGAATTTACTAAGAACTGTATAGGTCTTAATCATTAAGGTTATGATATATATGTTCTTTCCTAGATATGCCCTCCCTTTGGGGCCTAACATTCAATCCATCTGATTTTTTTTTAAAAAAAATTAAAATGTCTATGCCTATGTAGGTTATGTGACAGGTTTTCTTCTTTTCTTCTTCCATGAAGAGGAAGACCAGTTCCTTGTCCTCCAATCTGTAACTCTCCACAGTTAAGCCCATCACTGAGCCTCTAACACCCTCCTGTTTCTCTCTATTGATCAGTTCTGCCTCATATGACCATCAATTCTTCACAGCCATGAAAAGCATTTAGTATTTTGTGGTAAAAGGTTGGGACTATACCTTATAGAATTATGACACCATAATAAGTATATCTGAACTAACATGGCTACTAAGAAGAAACCCAGCTGTTGCCCCCTCAACAAGAAGTTCTAGTTATACACATTATACTAAACCACAATGAATTGACTTATGTTATATCTCATAGATAAAGAATCTGCCTTGAGACTCACTTCTCCATCTCTTCCTTTGACTGAAAGGAACATGTCTGGGAGCCATATAGAACCTCAATTAAAAAGCAAAGTTATCCCCATTTTTGCAAAGAACAAATTAGTTGAGTTTCAGTAGAAAAAACAGACCAGGCAGGAAAAATGGTTTATTAAGAATAAAGACTAGGGATAAAAAGATAAAATACAAAGATTAACTTTTATTGCTTGATAGTGATTCAGAATCTGAAATTATAACAAGAAGCATGTATTCTGGCTATCTAAGGACCACTTACTCTTTATACAATAATAAAAGTTATTGCCCCAAGTTATTCATGTACTTGTACAAAATGTGCAATTACAAAGATGTATTTAAAATACACCATAGTAAATGGCAACACTTGGCTGATCTTGGCTGCTCCTCAAAATACTCAGCAGGATTCTAGTATTTGCAGAGAAGACCATCCAAAACTAACAGGCTTCAAAAAACCTATGTACTCATTAAGATTCAAGCATGACTCAAAAAAACAAAACCCCTTTTTATTTGGAGTGCCCATCTTACTTTTTTTCTCCCCGAAACCATATCAAACACTTTATGTCTGCAAATAAACCATTCAGCACACAATCCTGTGCTTTCTGAAGAGTACGTCATTTGTACTTGCTCCTCTGGAAGAGATGGGTGACCAGCATTAGTGACAAACTATTTGGGACAGATAGATATGCTTTCTCTCTCTCTCTCTCTCTCTTCCACCATGGCATTTCATCCTTGTAGCTATGTCAGGAAGTGACCATTTCCCAATCTCTTGTGTCATTGGATGGAGAATCCCTGATTTGTTCTTACTAACAGATGGGTTGTTTGCCCTAGGGCAGTGGCAGATTGGATCAGCAATACCGTTCAAACTGCTGTAACGTATTTCTTTCATGTAGGAAATACATACTTTCAGAAGAGCATCTTGTCTTGTGAACCTTCCACTGGCTTATAGGAATCACATCTTTAAGTGATACCTTTGAAAAGGTGGACTTGAAAATATGCCCTGCTTCTTGCCCTACCCATTGTTCAATCCTTTGTGGATACTGTTGCTGTTTTTAAATTAAATTGTTGTTTAATTCTTTCAATAAATTGTTTTTTAAATTAATCTCATGGAATTTATAAAAGCTCAATCAACAAAATGAGCAAATGTGGAAGCATTCTTCTCCCATCTTACCTGAGTTCTTTTACAATGAACTCTTACCTTTTGAATGTTAACTCAGAAACAAGGCACTGCCTTAAATTATGTTAACAATCTGACCATATTTATCCTTAGGCCTCTTCCATATTCCTATTACCACTTAATATGGGACTTACGTGCAGTGGCGGGATTCAGCCATTTTGTACCACTTCGGGAGAACTGGTTGTTAACTTTCTGAGCAGTTTGGTGAACTGGTTGCTGGAAGAAATCATTAGGGCAGAAAACCGGTTGTTAAATTATTTGAATCCCACCACTGCTTACATGGCATTTTCTCTGGAGTTGTGGAGGCAAGGACAAGAATAGACAGGTGGCCAGTTACCTGCCATTTTTTCATTCTTTTATCATCCCCCCCCCCCAGCCCCTTGCCCTCATTCCTAATGCCAAGAAGGCTATCTAGCAAACATGGGAAAATAGATCAGAGCAGAAGGGACATTTACACAGCAATGTGAAACTGCTAAAGAGGGTAGGGAGGGAGAGAGACTGGTCTATAAGGAGCTTATGGTGAGACTATTTTAGACCTTATGAATTGTGTGAATAAGGAGAAAACTCTCCTTTCCCCTTCTTACCACTAGATGGAGGCTTTGAATTATATATCTTGAATCTCTTTAAAGAAAGGTCTTGATCTTTAATAGGAACACTTTCCCAAAGAATGACATTTGTGTTGTATTATTGTGTACCTCCTGAGGCCATGTGTAATAGAAAGCAAGCTAATACCTGAGGAGGAGACTCCTGTAGTCATTAAACCAAAAATAGACTCTTAAACAGATAATATCTGCAACCCTGTTATCCCACTGGAGCAAAAGGCAGAATTATTTTATCTGAAATGTTCTGTTCCAAGGTAATATCTGTGCATAGGAATAGCACTTCTGAATTCCCTATTAGTGAGATTTCAGTTCAGATTTTCCAGCTATTGATAACAGATTGGAACCAAATAACACTGGATGTTTTGAATCTTCAGATATAATCTGGGTATACACTCGACATGTATTAATTAACAGAAGAATATTGTAATAATATAAATTCTTGTCAGGGAGTTCTAGAATGCACAAGCAACCATCTAGACAGTTCTCTTTCACTTTCATTCATTTCATTTTCTGTGATTGGTATAAATGAGAAAAATGTTTACCAGGAGAGTTCTTAAAATGTGGATGGGCTTTTAAGAAGAGTATCTTCACTCAGGTAAGCTATGTATTTGACACAATTAACACTATGAATTATATTTGGAAAGATACTGGGCAGTGTGACAGTAAAGTTCTATTATAATTCTAATAAAAAATTAGCATGGTATACTATTCTTAACAATGCAAACTCATGCCTCGATACCAGTGGAATTGGAAAAAGATGATACCAGTGGAATTGGAAAAATGCATTTTTCCTGAATCTAGGAAAAAAAATCTGAATTGTGCAGTTGTATCTTTAAGGTGGATTGCCTGAATCCGTGTCATTTGATGTATGTATGTATGTACGTATGTATATATGTATGTATGTATTGTGTATGTATATATGTGTTGGTGCACAATCTTTCCAAGAGGTTTATACATTGGATTGAGCCCATCTGTGGCATCTAAATTGATATAGCTTGGATAAATTTTCATTGAAAAAAAAATGCTGTGCAAATTGGACAAAGTGTTCCTACTTCTCCAAGCCTGCTTGGGGGATGTTCTGACCCATGCCCTTTTCCAACAAATCAAACACAATCCAAAAGGAACAGAAACCTTGTAATGCTTTTACAAAATAATTAGCTGTGATAAGCACAAGCCTTGCCAAACTGCAAGACTTTCCAAAAGATAACAGACAAGAAATAATTTGCAATACAAGAATCTTCAAATACAAACTCAGGATACTGGAATATCCATGAGGCTGGAGTTTCAAAATATCTTTGCCTTCTGCAAAGTATGTTCCTTTCACAGCTGGCTTTTATCTTCTTGAAGGAGGAGCCATTACCTTGCAGCCTTACTCCTGAGTTGCCCATGCTGTTGTAGCTGCTGTTTCCTATGAGCAATCCTGCGCATATGGCACTTGGCACAGGCTCCTCGGGAACCTCCTCATCACTGCTGCCAGCCCCCACAATCTCTGAAGGCAGCAGCCCACTTCCTAATGGTCCTGGCCCCTCATCTGAGTCCTCACTCTCCTCAGCCATCCACACTTGCTGCCAGCTAACCACAACAGGGAAAGAGGAAAGCCTCAGGAGATTACATTCATTTAATAGCTTTACCCAAAGCAAGACAGACTTGCTTCCTCCAGCCTAGTCAATAGCTCCATCTTAGGTTTTAACTGGTGTCTTTGTGATAGAAAATGTTTCGAGTCAGGCAAGCTGCCATTGACTCTATAATAAGCTACATGACTTTATATATCTGTGCAGAGTGGGTTTTTAAAAAAACTTACTGTGTATCCTTCAGGGATCTTTACCACAATATTCCATCATGCTTACTCTGATGCCAAGCTGTAGAACACTTGTGTGATGCAAAATGTGTCACTGTTTGAGATGTTTTGATTTGGGAACACTGATGGACTGCAGGAATCCTTTTGACCCCTGACCTGCACCCCAGAGTAAGATTTTGCTTGAGAGATTGAGTTTCACTCAATACCACCACCAAGTGTTGTGGTTAGGTTTAGAATATGACCTCGGGTTTCCAAGAATCTACTAAGATGACATGATCACTAGTGAGAAAATCTGACCACTTTGTATGCTGCATCTCTTTTATAGGCTGATATACTGTATATCCATCCATATGCTGGAGATATATACATTTATATGTTCTTTCAGATACATCAAACACGGTGCTTTTGGTATAACATAGAACAAGACATCCTGTGCAGGTCTATTCACATGTAAATATCATTGGATTCATTGGGCTAACTTTCAGGTAAGTGGATCTGAGGTCTCCTCTACGACTGCACTTCTACAGTACACCTGAAAGTTGAGCCATGCCTTTAGTCCCAAGAAGATACTTGGATAAGCAGCAAAACATTTCAAACCAAAAGAAAGAAAAAAGGAAAAGAAGTCCTGTTGCCATGACTCAACTTCCTGACAACTCTACATGAATGATTTAGAATTTTCATTGACATACAACATTTCTATATAATTAATTCTACATATTTACCCATTAGCATGTAACTATGTTACTATTATCCTTCTCATCTGTTCTATTAACTTTTCTTATTGGTATCATATTAGGATAATATTACTTTGTTGTTTGTATGTACACTGAGAGCTTATGCATTGCAGACAAATTCCTTGAGTGTCCAATCACATTTGGGCAATAAAGTATTCTATCTATCTATCTATCTATCTATCTATCTATCTATCTATCTATCTATCGATCGATCGATCTATTGATCTATCGATCTATCGATCTATTGATCTATCTATCATCTGATAGTTTTGGGAATTGCATCCTCCACACATTTGGTAGGTTTCCTCTTTCTTCTTAATTTTCATCATTAACCTGTCCATTTTGGCGCAGTCTAATATTTTCTTTATTACATTTTCATCTATAGGTGTATTTTCATTTTTCCAGTTTTGTGCGTACATAATTCTCACTGCCGTTATTACATGTAATACCGTGTTTCTCACAAAATAAGTCCGGGCCTTATTTTTTTTTTGAGCCCTGAAAAAATGGCTAGGCTGTCTTTTCGGGGGTGACTTAATTCCCCCCCTTGCATCCTCACCTAGAGCGCCCCATGGGCAGCCTCGCCACCAACCACTCCTAACAGGTGATCATGGTGAAGCGCAGAGAGCTCCCTACTCCCACCAAACACCTTTGCTGCAGACCCAAGACCTTTGGCACCCGCCGCTGTTGCTTTCCCTTCTTCCCATTGCACCACCACGTTTGGAGCTGCTGCTTCTGTGTTTGAAGTGCCACTGCCATTTGGAGTGCCACCGCCATTTGGAGCACCACCGCCACGTTTGGAGCTACCACTGCCATTTGGAGTGCTGCCACCATTTGGAGCACTGCCATCATGTTTGGAGCTACTTCTGTGTTTCGAGCTGCCGCCGTGTTTGGAGTGGCAGCGGCGCTCCAAATGGCGGTGGTGCTCCAAACAGCGGCAGTGCTCCAAATGTGGAAGTGTCAGCTCCAAACGCAGCGGCAGCTCCAAATGTGGACATGGCAACTCCAAACAGCAGCAGTGCTCCAAACAGCGGCAGCACTCCAAACGTGGAAGCGGCAGCTCCAAATGCAGCGGCGGCATGGGCAGAAGGGAAATCAACAGCGGCGGGCGCTGAAGGTCTTGGGTCTGCCGCAAAGGTGCTTGGCAGGAGTAGGGAGCTCTCTGTGCTCTGCCATGATTGCCCATTAGGAGCAGCTGGTCGCGAGGAATTGCTGCCCGCGGGACGCTCCTAACGGCAAGTCCCCCCACCCTTCCCCCTTATTTTGCATGTTTTAAAATAGGCCTAAATTTGGGGGGAGGGGCTTAATTTGATTTTATGCCAATAAAACATGCTGGGCCTTCCTATTGGTGGAGGCCGTATTGTTGGAGAAACATGGTATTAAATATATAATTCTTTTATTATATTTCCCCAGTAGTATACATATTAAGAACAGTTCTGGTTTTAAATCTATTTGTTGTGTTGTCATTTCTTCTAACCACCTTTTTATCTTTAACCAATATTTTTTTTCGCCATTGGACAGGTCCACCACATATGGTAATAGGACCCTGGTATCTGTTTACATTCTGGCAATACATTTATATTAAAAAATAAACTTCTAAACATACAAAATAGAGTGCTTTAAATACTTGCCCATAATACTGTTTTCTTTGGGGTAAGCCACATTACACCGAATACAGAAGCAGAGCAAGCAATAATAAAACAAGGAAATCATAATTTCTTTGATTTTAAAGAAGAAAATAAATCTCTCAAACTAGTTTGCACCAACATCATTCACTAATTTAGGTCTTCAGACTTGCAAACAATTCTTGTTTCTTGCATGGCCATGCATTGCTTCATATATTTTCTCTTATTAAATTTCTTACCCTGTCTTTTTGAGGATCTCATCAACTCCTTCAAGTCACAACATTCTCAATCTTACTTTTCCTCTCAAGCTTTCATATATTTGTTTTACTGTTTTCACTTTCCTGGTATGATCAAACTACTCCAAAGTGTATCGTTTTTACTGGACACTTATTTTTATATGCCATCTTCATACATACATTAAAACCCCATTCCTTTCTCAATTTACTTCATCTAGTTTTATTACATAGACTTTTAACAAGAATTCATTGTTCCCATGACCACCATATGCTTGTCCCAAATCCTCAGACTCTGACCCACTCTGCTGGTCACACATTAGATCTGGTTTTCATTATGGAACAGATGAGTTGTGCTCTGGTTCTGAATAACATTTCTACCTGTATTGGATAGATCAGGGGTCCCCAAACCCTGGTCCATGGATCAACACTATTATCAACGACAACACTATTAAAGCCAACCTCTTTAACACATACTTTGGCTCAGTATTTGTAAACAGCAATGGATCATGCCCAGTATTTCCTAGTCGAACCACAGACAACTACAATTATCTAATACATATCAATTTTACAGAAGACAATGTTGAAAAAGCACTGCTCAATCTAAAACCATCTCTATCTATTGGACTGGATGGAATATGTGCCTACTTCTTAAAAAAGCTATCCACTGCCATAGCCGAACCTCTGAGCATAATCTTTGAAGAATCTTTCAGGACCAGCTCCTTGCCAAAACTATGGTCACAAGCCAAGGTCATCCCCATCTTCAAAAAGGGAGACCCCAGCCTTTACAGACCAATCTCTTTATGCTGCGTCACCTGTAAAGTCATGGAATCAATTATTAACCAATCCATCATCCTCCACTTAGAGACAAACAACCTACTCTCTAATAAACAATTTGGTTTTAGGAAAAAACTATCATGTAAACTGCAACTCCTACACTGCAAAAACATATGGACTATACAACTCGATCAGGGCAAAGCAATAGACGCAATCTACATAGACTTCTGTAAAGCCTTTGATTCAGTGGTACACAACAAACTACTCCTAAAACTAAAATCTTACGGTATCTCTGGACACCTGCATAACTGAATAGAAGCATTTCTGTCAAACAGACAACAATGGTCAAAATTGGGAGCGTCCTATCAAATTCTGTACCTGTCAACAGTGGTGTCCTCCAAGGCAGTGTTTTAGGACCAACTCTTTTCAAACTCTACATAAATGACCTCTGTGATCATATCAAGAGCAACTGCGTTCTCTTTGCTGATGAGAAAAGATTGAGCCCAAAGGCATTCAAACGAAGGGCTTGATTTTATTATTTATATAAAGCTACGTGGGGAGATCATCTATTAGTGCAGAATAAGTTATCATCATCATACTAATGATACTCAGTTATATGTTTCCCCTATGGGAAATGTGATAGAAGTCCTAACCAGGGCCTGGAGGTTGTCAGGACCTGGATGGGGAGAAACAACCTCATATTCAATGCACACAAGTTGGAGGGACTATTGATTTAGAAGACAACTGGTTTTGGAGTGATGAGGTTCAGATGATAAGTTTGGGTCTTGGTGAATTTCTGCTTCCCTTAAAAATGCAGTCCCATAATCTATCTATTGGAGGACCCTATGAAAGCTACATTCAAGAGGCCTTTTTCAAATTTTGATTATTGCATCAGTTGTAGCTTTCTCTAGAACAGCACCAAAATGATCAGCCATTCCTTTGTTAACTTTCATTTGGATTCCTGTAATTCATGAACACCATAGAAAAGTGCTCAGAGGTATAAATACATGTATGAAAAGACAAAAAAACCCACGTCTTTTTAATGTTCTGTAGGATTTCTCCTGTGTTCTGGATGTTATGTCCTCGGGGCTGACACCAGTTCCCCATCAGGTCCGCAATTCCTGCGGGGGTGTTCTTAGTCCCCATTGGCTGGCTCCCTTCGACAGTCGGCTATAAAAGCCGGCTGCTAGGTTGAGCCAGCTGCTGTTCGCTGGCAGGTCTGCTGTTAGCTGCAGACACGACAGCCCCTTTATTCCTAGAATAAAGCGTGTTATGAGAAATGCTCTGGTGTGGCCTCCCTTCTTCTCCGAACTTAACATTGGCGACGAGGATGGGATCTGGCCAACCAGCAGCAATACAAGAGCTGAATGTCACGAACCTGAAGCGCTGAACCGCAGCCGCGTCGCTGAGAGCTCGGTCAGCCATTTCAAACAGAAACGAAGCGGAGCGTGTAGCCGCTCAAGAGCACAAATGAGCTACAAGAGAGTAGGGCACTGAAAGCCTCAGCTGCCCAGTAGTATTCTAGCAAGTGTGCCGGAATTCCGTGTAGCGGAGCCCCAGCGCGACGCTCACGACCGCTGAAATCTAGGCGCGAAATTCAAATCGCTGTCAGCGCGCAGCTGCAGCTATTGCCGCCTCGCCCTTGTAAGGGCACGAATTTCAAACAGGCGTCAGTTATAACGTCTGTTCCCAGCCACCAAGGGCTGCAGAGAGCAAGAAACCCAGAGAGATTCCTCGAGCTGAATCACTAGACCGAAACAGCGCTGCGAGCCGCAGCTGCTACCTGTACAACCCAGAGAGAATTCAATAGCTGAACACTCGTCAAATAGCACTACGAACGGTAGCTGCTACCTTTCCCAGGGCCTGTATTCCCAGTGAGACTTGTTGCCTGCCGCAAACTGAACCAGACATGAATACAAATCCGGCGTTTCCGCCATTCAAGCCAGACGAAGATAAATGGGACTCTTACAAGAACCGATTTAACCATTATATTGACGCTGTGGGTCTGGCCGATGCTACAGACAACAAAAAGAAGTCATTCTTCCTGAGCTATTGTGGGGCCACTGTATTTGACACAGCAACAGCACTGCTCGCCCCAAGAGAACTCAAGAATGTCCCATGGTCTGAGCTGCTGGAGACCCTCTCCAATCATTATTCGCCAAAGCCGTCACAGATCGCGAGACGCTTCGCCTTTCGCATGAGGAAGCAAGCAGATGGAGAAACCATAAACCAATATATGGCAGCCCTCAGAACCGCAGCCCTACACTGCGAATTTAAAGGCTACCTTGATGACATGCTCCTGGACCAACTTGTCTGTGGGGTCAAAGATACGAGGCTTCAGAGGCGGTTGTTGGCAAGGAAGGACCTCAACCTCGCACAAGCCATCGAAGAAGCCCTGGCTGCAGAGTTGGCAACACAGTCAGCGGCCGAGATACAGGGAAGCACCCCCAAAACTAACCCAGTCACTGTGCATTCTGAGGAGGCAGTGAACGAAGAAGAGCCCATCGAGCAATCTGAGGTGCACCGTCTCAAGCCATTTAAGCAGCCACAGGTAGGGGCTAGGCCGAGAGAAGGCAACGCACCTAGGCACACCCAGCTGTGCCTCTCCTGTGGGGGTCCCCATGCCAGGGCAACGTGCAGGTTCAAAACCTGCCACCTGCAACAACTGCAGCAGAAGAGGACACATCGCCAGGGTGTGCCAGGCAGCGCATGTGGCTCCACAAAAGCCACCATCTTACGCCCCCTCAGGGCCTTCCAGGCAAGTAGAAAATTGTTTTACATGCTATCAAGCTAACCATACCTTCTTAACACCCAATAAAATTAAGCTCTCCATTCATTTAGAAGGTAAACCCTGCCTAATGGAGGTCGATACCGGGTCAGCGCTCTCGATTATTTCATGGAGCACACTCAAGAAACTACGTCCCAGCCTGTCCAGAAAGCAGCTGCAGAAGAGTCGCCTATCCTTGCGAGACTACCAAGGGAAGAACATTCCAGTAATCGGAACAGGCAAGTTCCTAGTAAAGTTCAGAACCTTTAAAGGCCACCTGCCATTAGTGGTAGTTGATGGTGCCCTTCCCAGTCTTTTGGGGTTGGATTGGTTCCCCTTTCTTGGCCTTAGCTTAACGGGGGTGCATGCTGTCTCGTCCTCCGACACCGACTCACTTTTCTCTGATTACGCTGACGTTTTCAGCGATGAATTAGGGTGCTACAAGGGCACACCTATTTCTTTCTCAGTAGACCCCCAGGCAGTTCCCATCCGTTTAAAGCCGCGAAGAGTGCCATTTGCTCTGCGTTCTAAGCTGGATGCGGAACTAGACAAATTGTTAAAACAAGGGGTAATCGAACCCACGGATTTTGCCAAGTGGGAGACACCTATTGTCACACCCCTTAAAAAAGACGGTAGTATAAGAATGTGTTCAGACTACAAGACCACAATTAATCGCTATCTACAGACTAGCGCATACCCAGTGCCAGTAATCCAGCACTTACTGCACACATTCGAACCCGGAAAGATATTCGCCAAATTGGATATGTCACAGGCGTACCAACAGTTTCCTGTGGACAGCCAAACGGCCGAATTACAAACCATTGTTACACACAGAGGGGCCTTCCGATGCAAGCGCCTCCAATTTGGTGTGAGTGTTGCCCCGGGCATATTCCAGTCGTTAATGGAACGGATCCTGCAGGGTCTCCCTGGCGTGGTTCCGTACTTTGATGACATCTTGGTTTCAGCCCGGGACAGAACACAACTTTTTCTCAGAGTCAGAGGGGTGTTGGACAGATTCAGACAGCATGGCCTCAAACTAAAAAAAGAAAAATGCACTATAGCCACTGGGCAGGTGGACTTTCTTGGGTACCGAATAGATGCCTCTGGCATCCACCCTGTAGAATCGAAGGTTAAAGCCATTCACGAGGCACCCACTCCTTCTTCCAAACCAGAACTACAAGCCTTCCTAGGCCTGCTGAATTTCTATGCATCATTTCTGCCGCACAAGGCATCAGTGGCGGAACCACTGCATAGACTCTTAGATAAAAATGTTCCATGGCACTGGGGACCCAAAGAGGAATACGCTTTCAGGGCAGTCAAGTCACTCCTCACTTCAGACGCTGTACTGATTCAATTCAACCAGAATCTACCGCTAGTTTTGGCGGCAGACGCTTCACCTTTTGGGATTGGGGCCGTATTAAGTCATAGACTACCCAACGGGTCCGAAGCCCCAATCGCGTTCTTCTCCAGAACATTTTCAACGACAGAACACAATTATAGCCAAATCGACAAAGAGGCCCTAGCTGCCGTAGCCGCAGTTAAAAAATTCCATGAATTTCTGTTCGGGCACAACTTCGAACTGGTTACAGATCACAAACCGCTGCTGGGACTTCTCTCCGGAGAGAAGCAAACACCACAAGTCTTGTCCCCCCGAATGACAAGATGGACCTTATTCCTGGCAGCATATTCATACAAGTTAGTTCACCGTCCAGGAAAAAACCTCAGCCATGCAGACGCCCTCAGCCGATGCCCGCTACCAACGCCCGTGGAGGATCCGGCCCCAGTCCACACCATTTTTGACACCAGTGAGTTCAGAATTCCAGTCACTGTGAGAGACATTGCCTTCCAATCCAGGAAGGACAGACTGATCGCCCAGGTCCTGGACTGGGTACGGAGGGGGTGGCCGGGTAGTAACCCTTCTAACGAATTTTCACCCTTTAAAGTCCGCCAACAGGAACTTTCCAGTTTACAGGGTTGTCTGCTATGGGGGACCAGAGTTGTCATTCCGGAATCACTACGCAGACCCGTCCTGAAGGCATTGCACGAGGGGCACCCCGGCATTGTACGAATGAAGGCGTTGGCACGGAGCTATGTATGGTGGCCGGGCATGGACGACGAAATTGCGAAATGGGTAAGCTCCTGCCGTCCCTGTCAAGAATCCCGACCAGCGCCCCCAGTCACCCCTCCCACCAAATGGGAAAGCGCCAACGCACCATGGTCTCGTCTACATGTTGACCTGGCCGGCCCATTCCATGGCAAGACGTTCCTAATAGTAGTAGATTCATTTTCTAAGTGGATCGATGTGGCATTCCTACTCTCAACCACCACACGAGCGATCGCCCAAGCACTGACTCGTTTGTTCATCACACACGGTCTCCCGGACACTATTGTGTCAGATAACGGTCCTCAATTTACGTCCACAGACTTCAGCCGGTATGTCGCCAACCTGGGCATCCGGCACATCCTAACGGCTCCCTTTCACCCCTCAAGCAATGGGTTGGCTGAAAGAGCAGTCAGAACAACCAAAGAGGCCCTCGCCAGGTTCACCCAAGACGATTGGCACTCCAGACTCTCTAGATTCCTTATAAGCCAACACTCGACCCCTTGCACGGTCACAAACAAGTCTCCGGCAGAATTACTGATGGGCAGATGCTTAAGGACAATACTAGACAGACTGCACCCTCACTATTGCCCAGACACACCTATTGGGTCTAACAGTAGGGTCAGGAGTTTTGTCTTACAGGATCAAGTCTTCACCAGGAATTACGCGGGAGACCCGTTGTGGGTACCTGGCAGGATCGTGGCCATCACGGGACCCAGGTCGTACCACGTCCAGTTAGAAGACGGGCGCATTTGGCGAAGACACCTGGATCAGTTGAGGAGCCGGCAGAACGAGCACGCCACCACCAACCCAGAGACCACAGCAACATTCCAGGCACCGCATCCGGCACCTAGCTGGGACACTCAGAGTGACCTGTCTCCACCAACCGAACCGAGAGAGCAGATGGCTGACCGTGACCATCCTACAGAACCAGCAACCGTCCCCAGCAGCTCCTCTACCACACTGGGAGACCGAAGCGATTCGACAACCCGGCCGGCGACCGGCGAGCAAGATCGGGTGGCTGGACAGCTCCCAATGGACCAAACCCCCGCTGTCCCGAACTCTGTACCACCCGATCCTGCACCCGAGCTACGGCGGTCAGAGCGGCAACACAAACCGCCCTCATACCTTAAAGACTATTCATGTTCGTATCTGGGGGGAAGGGGTGTTATGTCCTCGGGGCTGACACCAGTTCCCCATCAGGTCCGCAATTCCTGCGGGGGTGTTCTTAGTCCCCATTGGCTGGCTCCCTTCGACAGTCGGCTATAAAAGCCGGCTGCTAGGTTGAGCCAGCTGCTGTTCGCTGGCAGGTCTGCTGTTAGCTGCAGACGCGACAGCCCCTTTATTCCTAGAATAAAGCGTGTTATGAGAAATGCTCTGGTGTGGCCTCCCTTCTTCTCCGAACTTAACACTGGAGATAACAACAAAAAGAATGTGGGATCAATGTGGAATTAACACTTTTCAGATAGCAATATCTGAACAACAGTGGCCCCACCTGTGGTCCCACAAGCCTCATGTACCACTCACAATTCTTACTTGCCATCTCCAGAGTTCTGCAGAAATTGCTACCTATATGTAATTCAACAGAAGGTGAAAATGATTAAATATAAACCAGTGTAGATAAATTGAAAGGAAATTCAAATTTAGCATTTATAATGGCCCTGCCTAGTACTTTTCACAATGTAGCCTCTAACACATTACTCAAAAGCATGCCTGCAATACACTCTGAAGTAGATCAATCCTTTCTCCTTTCACTGCTATCTTTCTGATATGTACAGATTTCTTCACCTCTTCAACTTTACTTTTCGAGAAGGACTACTCATTTAAATTGAGAAGGAGAGGCATTTCTATCAGCCCTGCAATTTTTAGAGTTACCAACCAGAAAGGGGAAGAAAGAGGAGATGTAGCTTTTCTTTCAACTGAGAAAAGAGAATAGTGTCTGGATGAAATGTGTATTGTTTGTTTGTTGTAACCCATCATTGTTGTCATATCCTTGTACAACTTGATATTTGATAGGAACATACTGCCTGTTGCATATTTAGAATAGTAGTAATATCATCTTTTCCACATAATACTCCATGGTTCATCACAGCTTGTTTATCACCATGCTTTGTCTTTTGCAAGAAACATTATTTTCAGAAAGCATATTCATTGCTGAAATCTTGTCTTTGATTTGGAAGAGAAGGTATAGATTTCTGTATGGGCATATCCTCCATCATCAGAAGATCACAACATTGCTGTTGTTTATTCTTCCACAATCTGAAAGAGATAGTTTAATTTTTTTTCCAGGTTCTTAAGCTATTATAAACTGCTTACAGGTGAAAGAATTCTGTCACAATAGGAAGGGTACTGCAACACATCAGGTCCTCAAAGCAAACCATTCCAAACTCAATTGCAGAAAATATGACTTTAGCAACAGAGTGGTCAACACCTGGAACTCACTACCTGACTGTGTTACTTCTTCAACCCCCCCAAAACTTTAACCTTAAACTGTCTACCGTGAACCTAACTACATTCCTAAGAAGTCTGTAAGGGGACTTGCATAAGCGCACCAGCGTGCCTACTGTCCCTGTCCTACTGTTCTTATTTATTTGTACTCATTTATTATGTCTATATTTATACCTGTTTATGTTTATATGTTACGTTCATACCTATTACTTGTTTTCTCATACATGCTTGACAAACTAAACTAAACAAACTAAATAAATATTTAGAAGTTGGGAAAGATTCTGAAAATAACCACCAATACAGCAGGAGCTGAATCAATTTTTTAGTAAGAGGAATTGGACTACTAAATGTCTTCTTTGAGTATCAGAAATATTATATTCTTGAATACCAATTGTTGGAGAACCAAATGGAAATGGGCTTTTGCACCTATCCCCCCACTTTGTGGCTTTCCAGAGGCTTATGTTTAATCATTGTGGGAACAGAGAGCTAGCCGAGATATGCCGTTAGTCCTGATAATATTATATGGAAAATGCAAATTATATCCTGGCTTTGGCTTCTCAAATCCTATTGGGGACAGTTCATATTTCCCTGGATGGCAGTTCCATGGGAAGTAAACAGGTGAACAAGGTCAGGGAATACAGTTAGCTAGCACTACTTTTAACAGACTATTGTATTTAAACCTGCTTCTGGCTTGTTTTGTGGAGGCCTTGGAAAAGATAACCTCACTAATATATCAACTAGTGGATAATTCTCATGAGCATTTTCTGGGGGAGAAAAAAAAGGAGGGAGGGAGTAAAATCTGTAATCTTTCAGTTTAAAAAATGCATGTTGCCATTGGGGAAAATAAAATTTCATGCTGAATCAAAGCTTATGCAGGCCATTTGATTTTGGGAATTAAATACCTCTGAAGCATAGAATAGTGGTTTCACACAGCCTGGCTCTCCTTGACAGATTGCAATAATTCAGGATATGTTCCATTTACTTGTTAGCAGGCAAAATGCCATGGAAACTCTGTGGTTTTAAATGCATTTGAAATCCCTGCTTAGTATGTTTATTCTCCTTTACTAATGGCATTTTCTCCAGACTCCTGTTTCACTATGCTACAGATTTTTGTCTCTCTCCCCACCCTCCCCCTTATTTCATTATTATGATTTTCGAAAAGAAAAAAAAAGATGTTAATATGTGCTGGAATTGCATTAAGAGAAGAAGGCATAGCCTTGGTTTCTGTTCACCCTTTTAAAGTTGTATATGAAAACTGGGTGCTCAGGATGGGGGAGGCGAGGGGGGGGAAATACTTAAATAAATAAATTTGAGGCCTAGAGGGATGTCTGAAAACCACATGAAAGGAAACAGTTCCAAATCTAAGGTAGAAGAAGTAGGCATTAGACTTCAACTCATTCTTAATTCTGCATTTATGGAATCACTTGTACAATGGAAGAGCAAGTAGGATGATAAAGTAAACGCAATTCACAATTACAGGATTAACACCAAGTCATTTCATAATATAGCTACAGGTATGCGAATTTCTTTATAATGGGTATGCATATTCTTCTCTCTATCTGTCTCTCTCTCTCACACACACACCACACAAAACACAAAATTCTTTACAGAACAAGAGTAAAACTTCATGTCTATGACTGAAGCTTAAAAGCCTTCACGTAGCCTCAAAAATTTTCCACAATTGTTATCCTGCTGTGGCTTTCTACTGTGACAGAATGGGGAAAGCAGTTACAATACATGACAAGAATGTAGCTGTATAATTGCACCAAATTTTGCTTTTCTTTTAGTCTTAACTGTTACTTTGGGGAGTGGGTTCCAAACAAAGTAGGGCCTTTAGTTTCACAAATGGCTGTGCTTATAGTTTAAGAAACTATAAACTTATTGGGCTTCTCTCAAAGTGGTAAAAGTAGATCCAATTTTATACATAGCATAACAGACTCTCTAGGCAAGCTGTGTTCAATATTCCTGGAATATTGGCATGGCTTCTCTTGTGATTCTTATCACAAGAGAAGCCATGCCAATATTCCAGGGCAGAATCTCAGGAACTAGGAATTCCAAGGCAGGAATCATGAAGGCATTTCCAAATAAGCACTGTTCTCATAACTTTTAACAGTACCCTTGGCCTGTCCTAAGCACAGTAGGCACTGCTTAGATCCTGCTTCTATTAGCAAGTTACCCCTGAGAAGGCTTGTCAGATTTAGCTGCCTTTTGGCACATCCAAGCATCTCTAGTCCACTTGTCTTGTGATGCTCTTCATCAACATTCTGGAGTGTCAAACTCAATTTAATTGAGGGCCACATCAGGGCTGAGATTGACCTCAAGTGGCTAGGTGGGCATGGCTGACTGTGTGGGTCTGGCTGACTAGGTGGGCATGGCCAGTTTGATGCCACTCCCCTTCCTCTTCACATTGGGTAGACCAGGCTGAAGCCAGGCTGGCCCGATCTTCCCTCTTCACATTGGGTAGACCAGAACGGCCCTGCAGGCCATATCTGACCACATCACAGTCTCTGAATTCAACACCCCTTTTCTGGAGGATCAAAAGAGGCTCCTAGTCAGGGTCAAAGTCTTTTAGGTTCAGGGAAAAAAGGGTGCAGGCTTGGGCATCACTGCTATGGTCTAGCAGTGCTAGGTTTACTTTGTGGGATGCTTCTTCCTGGTCCCTGTCCTCAACTGAAGAACACTTTTGAGACCAAGCCATGAGGTTAGCACAGGAAAAGTTATACAGAATTGACACTGAAGGTGGATTTTAAAATTCCAATCAACGAGATACTTTAAGCAAATTCTATGTACAAAGCCCTGTTTCTCCTATTTTCTGCCAACTCATAAGTTACTGTACCTGTTTAGAGTTCAGAAGACAAAATAAACTTTCCAGACAAGTTTAGGCTTATACTTCCCATTCTGTTCTTCTTGGATAGAGAAAGGCAATATCTTCGTGGATGTGAGTACACTTCTCTTTTTTATAGCCACTGAAGACCACAATGGGTATAACGATATCCTCTTTTAAGGAAGGGCTTTGCAGGTATTAAATCTAGTAGTGGTTTTAATACATGTATTTTGGTGCTTTTTAAGCTCACAAAATTATACCCCAGAATTTTGTGTATTCTTGGAGCTATAAAAACAGGCCTAGAATCTAGACATAAAAGGATGAGATTAGGAGATTAGTTTTTAATTTGAGATAAAGGATCAATAAGGTTTGATTCTAATTTGATGGTTTGCCACATTTGGGCAAAACAAATGATTGATTTAAAGCTAGGATAATTAGTCTGGTATCATTGAGGGGTTTGCATTATAACTTCCACGGTCATTTGCCAGTGACCATGCTACTGACTGGAATAAATTTAAATGGTTACAGATTTAAGACCATGAGGAGGTGCCCAAACCAAATCCTTTTAATATAAAACCTTAGTTTGTCATCATATCTGAATTAAGTACTGTTCCATAGCCACTGAATAATGTACAATGACATTATTGTAGTTGAGCAATGCTTAGACAAATATTGATACAGACTAGCACAACCTTCTCTCACCAGGTGCAAAAGTGCTAGAATCCAGATCTCATCTCCTTGGTCAGATTAATGGGAAATGTGGTTCAGCACATCTGGACAGCATCAAGTTAGTAAAGGAGGGTTAGAAGAGTATTGATGAAAGACATTTGTGGGTAGGTGAGTTCCTATGAAGGAAAGGAAAAAGAACACAGTTAGCCAAAGGTAGGGAAAAATCAGGCTCCATAAAGTGCTCTGCAGAGTTATCTGTGAGTTCTTTCAGAGCTGAGGTTGGGTGGGATCCTGAATCAAAGGGATGTTCTGATTCTTTTAACATCAGTCTTAATTATAAAGGACATGGTTGGAAACTAATCAAAGAGAGAAGTAACCTGGAATTAAGGAGAAACTTCCTACCAGTGAGGACAATTAACCAGTGGAAGAACTTGCCTTCAGAAATCATGGGTGCTCCATCACTGCAGGTTTCTAAGAAGAGACTGGACAGTCACTTGTCTGAGATGGTTTAGGTCCTCCTGCTGGACTAGAAGACCTCCAAGCTCTATTCTATTCTGTTCTGTTCTCTTCTCTTCTTAGAGCAGAGGGCTGTAGAGCATGGTAAAGTGGTGAATAAGTCTAAGTGCTGTGGCTATTGCTATTTCTGCTCTGCTCTGCTCTACTCTACTCTAAATTATGGCAACTAAAGGATCTGTGCAACAGGTATCTATGGGATCTTACTATTTTCACCATAGTATTATAAACAATGTTATGTTGCAAGGTCCACCTGTTTTGCATGTGTGTGCAATGTCACCACACAGATGCAAAAGAAGTGGAGCTTGCATCATGACACTTCTGTCATTCTCTCTCTCTTATCCTTGCCTGCAGACACTATTGCCTAGCCCCCACCTCAAACATGCTGTTTTGCAGACCATGTTTGTTTATTTCTTAAGGAGCAACTATATTTCAGGTACAAAGAGGAGAACTTCCATATGCAATTAAAGTTTCTGAACCTCTGAAATTCTGATTGATATGGTCTCTGCCACTATATCAACTCATATCCAGGCTTTTTTGAGGGAGAGGAGCAGTCTTTTCTGTATTTCAAATGTTTAAATGTGATCTGTACAAACATTTTGTTAAAATGATGAGCAGAAAATTTGAAGAGATTCTGATTTAATTTTTCAGTGGCATAATAATTAGAGAAATGCAATGTGTATTTTTGTGAAGCATCTGTTTTTGTTTTATTTAAACAAAAATCAGTGCAGGAGTATATATGAAATGAAACTTCAGTGGGTGAAGAGCAATTTTAATAATTGCTATAATTGCTATGCACCCACTGGAGTTCCATTTCAAATATACTGCTGTGCTGATTTTTGTTAAGAAAAATCCCAAATGCTTCACAAAAATGCACATTGCATTTCTCTAGTCATCATGTCATTGAAAAATTAAATTAGAATCTCTTTAAATTTTCTGCTCATCATTTGAACACGTTTTTGTACAGATCACATTTAAACACTTGAAATACGGTGTTTGTTGATGCAGTTCTTTGTGATGTAAATCAATCATATATATTGCCAAAACCAGGTATGATGTTTTTTCAAATCCAAAATGACTCCCTACATCTTAGAACCCTAGATTTATTTTTCCTGCATACTTGTAGAATCAATCAATACTTAATAGCTTGGTTTGGTCCACATTTAACTGATGTAATTTGCATTTCATGGACTAAGAATGCAGATACTTGTGACACAATTCACAATTTAAAAAATGTGCAACAGGAGACATTTTTAGGGTGGAATGCCTATACAATAACATGAATATTGTGTAGTTTACATTCGAAGTGTTAATGAAGAAATATAACATATTTATGAATAAATATTTATATGAATGACACAGATTAGACATAAATTTAGTCTTATAATGGTCTTAGAAGTTAAGAAACTTAGAAGTTAAGTTGTTGGCACAAAGACATGAAAAGTTTTCTTTGCTTTCATTTAAAATAAGTAAGAGCTTGCCTCTTGAATCCTTAATGAGCCTTACTGGCTGTTGGCCTTTTAATGTTTATTTCACTTGGACTTTTAAAAAGTGCTTACTGTGCACTCCAGTCAGCACTAAAGAACAAATGCATTTTTGTATTGTTTTAGCCAAAGTGATAACATATTCCCTTAAGTACAAGAAAAACAATAAAAGGCTAAGATGCAGCTCATTGAAATATACCCCAACAGCTAAAAGTTGGGTTCTGTGCAGGAATTAACCACTATTTGTTTTAAATGATTGATTTTCCCAATACTTTTTCTTGGCTTTCTACCACATACTTATATAGAATTTCCCAGAAAAACAGTTTCTGATAAAATTCAACTTAAAATCTCCAGTTAGTTTTCATTCCATTAATTGGCAATTTTTTTTCATAGTTGCTTGAAGAATGTTTTCATATTTTATACAGCAAGTGGTTTTTGTCTTCTGATTCAGAAATCATACTGACAATTTCCTATTCTCTTGATCATCTTCACTCAAGCTATAGCATAATCACCTTCTTCCAGGAAATCCTCCAGAAATGTTGAACCAATTATATTCTCTGGAGAATATGGGAATAGAAGTCCAACACCTCTGGAAGGCATCAAGTGGGAGAAGAATGTAATATCCTATTCAATTATTAACAATTATGCCTTTGGCCATTTTATCTGTACATTTCCACTTAATGGAGTGTCTGGATTATCTAAAGCAAAAATATGTGTGGTGTTGAGTTGAACAACTTTAATATACTGATTTTATTCCATTAACAATCAGTCAGTTGTGACCATCATATTTTTATTGATTTCTCTTTATTCTGCCCATTTTATCCATTAACTTTATTGACTTTTCTCATTGTGTTTTATTGGACACATTTTAGTGCTATTAGCCATCTTGGACATGATTTGACAGAAAGATGAGATTTTAGGTTTAACAAAAAAGCAAATAAATGAATAAAAGAACAGAACAGAATGCAGTTACTGCAGCAAAAGCACTTTTTCAATTTGTTTACAACATAATGCATTGTCATGTACATATACTTTGACTTTCACTTAAGATAGTACGGTTTAACAATTCTATTGAAATAAATTTTATGCAAGTATGTGTTTATGGGAAGCACAGGATTCAACTGAAAATGCTTTATGTACTTAGGATATAGAAATTTAGAAATCATAAACTAAATCAAGATTTCCATTAGCCCCGAAATTAAGCTCCAGTATACTTATTTTGCCTATATTTTCATTGTGACTATAACTGCTATGGTTGCAAGTTCAGGATAAAATGGCAATACTTTATTACATAATGTTCTCAATTTTTCTTCCAAGTCAAAACATGCCTCTGCAAACTTCAGGTGAGAATTATTTGAGACCTATATTCCAAATTTGATTCTGCCCTTGAATTTTTAAAACTATTTTGTTCTGAATTCTATAATAAATTATATATACGTCTTTCACTAAGAGCCTCAGCAGCATGGTTTCCCCTTCATTTCATAAGATATTAGTGGTCCCCTATTGGCAGATGCAAAATGTAATGCATGGATGAAGGCAATCAGCTGAAATTGCATCCCAACAAACCGGAGGTCTTCTTTAATGGATGGCTTTTGGACACAGGAAGGGGATAAATGATCTGACAAGGAAGTAGTGCATTTCATCTGAAAGGACAAGTGCATATTTTGTGAATATCCGTCTTTCTCACTGGGAGCTCAAGTAACCTTGGTGAACAAGAATGCTTTTCCTGGCTTACCAGCCATGACAATTCCTTGACAGAAAGAATCTGTCAGAGTAGTTCATACAGTGGTAACTTCCCATTTAAGCTTTCCTGAAGTCTCTATTTCCCCTACCTATTTGGCACTTTGAAACTGAGTGGACCTGAAAAACATTAGCTCTTTCCTTGCCTGCCTCAGGAAACCTGAGTTTCAGCTTTGTAAGAAATTCTATTAGATTATACAAATTAGGTCTGTTCTATGCAAGGCTACAATGCCTTTATTTGTTCAGTAGGAATTTGGGTGACTTGATTGCAATGACATTAATTATTAGTCCTGTTATTTGATTTATTTTTACCTTGCTTCAAAATTATATTTATCAAAATAGCTTACATATACTGTAAAATATTAGTGCTTTTGCATGCTTCAAAAATGATTCAGGAAAAAGTCAACTCATTAAAGTTAATGTGACTATTAAAGCTGCTGTATCTCTCTTTTTTCAGACTTGTGTGAAAAGCCTGAAATATGACAGACTGCTTTAACAAATTACTTTATTCATACGAATTCCAAAATCACCTTTCTCAAATAATTTCTGAAGTGTGAACATCCCCACGAAATATAATTCAGACATCAGCACATCAATACTTAATAAGGATAAAAAGGCACAGACACACATCTACCACTTATGTTTCAGCTTAAAATCATTAAAATGGCAATAGAAACAAATGCTCCAAAAAATATATTTTTTTTTATGAATACTAATTGATATAAATCATGACAAAGTAAATTAGAAGGCCAAGGTTGAACTGATACATGAAATTTAAAAATAATGGTTGGTAGGCATATAGATATCGGGAGATTTTTCAAGCATACAGTGTTCCCACAGAGAAAAACTGAGCTGTAATATTTACCCACTAACTTCTACAGAAATACTGCTTAAAGAAGGCCCCTCCAAATTTGCCTATGAATGTGGGCAGGTTACATTTTAAGATAATGTGTCCTTAAGATATTAGAAGCCTATGAATTTCTTTTAATACAAGTGGTTATTAGCTGACTGTTCTGTATTTATTCACTGATCTGTCCATGAAGACTTCAAAAACAGAACCTCATAGTACCCATTTTAGTATTCAAGTAGGTTGCTACCCAGACATAAGCGATGCTAACATTGAAGCAAAGGGTCTAGCTCAGCATGGAAAGGAATTTCTTGTCAAACTACCACAATCTTAGAAATATGACAGATGATATAGCAGCACAGGTGGTGAAGAGCACTCTTTGCAAACACCACTATGCATGAATCCAAAATAAGTGATGACTTTGGAGGGCATTCCTGAGCTGCAAATCTGACTTTTGAAGTGCAAGGAAGCAGGTGCATCAGCTAAAGAAATACGTTGTTCATGCAAACAGAAGGTCCTGTTAGCACTTCCTCATAGAATGACACTTACTGTATATGAAAATGAACTCAATGTACACAAATAAGTAATTTTTCATGACAGATTCTTGCCTATCTGTAAGTACAAAAGTACTTTGTAAAGACTGTTTAATATTTCTCCTTTTTCTTCTCCTTCTCCTTCTTCTTCTTCGGCAGAGGTAGCTCTCAGGTTCTCATTCTGACCAAGGAAATGCTTTTTCACAGAGGAGAATTTTCAGCAGCCTCTATCATTGGGGCATGTTGTTCAGTGGTGGCATTTGACTGTTTCTGCCCGATTCTGGAGACCCGGTAGCGGCGATGAGCAGCGGAGATGGAACCGGTTCTCTCTGCTGCTCTGTTTTTGGCCCACCCGCCTGCCCGGCCTCCCATACTCACTTTTATGGCCAGAATTCGAAGCGCAGCTGCTTTGCGTGGCACAGAATAGTGCCGTGTGGCAGCTGCTGCAGTGACCGGCATCATGCAGGCTTGCAGGAGGCGAGTTAGAATGCCTCTGTGCCTGCGCAAAGTGCACATTTGGCAAGCCATGCCCACCGAAACAGTAGCAACTTTATTTGAATACTACCACTGATGTTGTTATCTCCTAAACAGGGTCATCCCTGCAAAACACCTTGCAATTTAATTCAGAAATAAAAGGTAGACCTTATTTGGCCTTCAAGAAATGCTTTTTGCGAGAATTCTAATGGTAAAATTGCCCTCTGCTCCATCTGCTTGCAGCATTGCCTTCTAAGCAAATAAAAGCGACTAACCTCCTCGCAAGCCTGCTTCTTTTTATCAAGCTATGTTTGAATGACTTCATAACAATTACAAAAATATTGGAGAGGAACAGGGTATTACTAAAACACATGGTCCTTACACTGATCACTTGTTATATACATAACTGATGCATACAGCTATCATATACTGTCCCTGATCCATTACATAAATATTTTCTTTTACATATTTCTAACCTTGCTAATGTATTTGTTGCTGCCACACTGTGGCTGTTAGTTGTGAATAAATAGCTGATATTAATCACCAGAGAGTCATGATGTACCACCACCATGATACTCAATCAATGCCAGATTGGTGCTTGTCACTAGAGGAATATTTATAGGGGAATTGAATTTTGCCAGGATGGTAGGGATGCGTATAAAGCCTAGAAAAAATGTGTGTTGTACCTCTGCTGACAAATATTACACACAGAACATGCAACTTCTATCCTGTAAAATAAAATATGCCTGCTGATGGATGAAATGTTGACAGATTGTCTATATTCACATCCATGCATTCATGACCCTCACACTTACACATTCTCAAGACAGATTCTGGAACAAAGGGACTTTAATATAGAAAGGACACCATTGCTTGCAGGTTTTCAAATGGGGGCAGGTGGGGGTGAGAGTTACAACTGCTTTCAGGACAGGTTTGCTGGATTTCTGACCAAAGACTGGACTGGATGACCTATAAGATCCCTTCTAACCATTTGTTCTATGACTGAACTCTATTACTGGATATGTATATAATATAGGTAGTCCTCGACTTATGACCACAATTGATCCCAATATTTCTGTTGCTAAATGAGACATTTGTTAAGTGAGCTTTGACCCATTTTCCAACATTTCTTTCCAGAATTGTTAAGCCAGTTGTTAAATTAGTAACACGATTGTTAAGTGGATCAGGTGTCAAGGTCACCAAAAGTGATCACGTGATCCTGGGGACTCTGCAGTTGTCCTAAATATGAAACAGTTGCCAAGCAACTGCATTGTGAACATGTGGCCATGAGGATGTTGCAACAGCCATAAGTGTGAAAAACAGTCATAAGTCCCGTTATAGCAATAGCAATAGCACTTAGACTTATATACCACTTCATAATGCTTTACAGCCCTCTCTAAGCAGTTTACAGAGTCAGCATATAGCCCCCAACAATTTGGGTCCTCATTTTATTGACCTCAGAAGGATGGAAGGCTGAGTCAACCTGGAGCCTGGTGGGATTTGAACTGCCATATTGTAAGCAGCTGGATGCAGAAGTAGCTTGCAGTACTGCTAACCACTGCACCACAGAGGCTCATGCTCATTATAAGTTATGCCATTGTAACTCTGAATGGTCACTAAAGTAACTGTTGTAAATCGAGGACTCCCTGTAGATTTATGAACTGTTTATCAAGTGAGAAATAAGATGGCGATTAAACATTCAAAAAAAATAGAAAGTATGACCTTTTGTTTTTAACTACATGCATAACAAAAGAAGTGTGTGTGTGTCAGGGGGGACACAACAGTAGACACTTTTAGCCTCATTGCTATCTTAACGCCACAGTGTTGGGGTATGAAAGAAGTAGAGAGGCATCTCTTCCTCCTTATTTTCCTCTTTAAGAGCTACTCCAAAGCATTAAACTGGTGCATATATACAATATGAAAGATGTAGGGCTAGCTAGAGGCAAGCTGGGGACAGGAGCAATGTAGTTTAAAAGTGTTGGCCACCTAAACCTTAACTTAAAAGCATTATTGGGAGTTCCAGGCAAGTAACAGGTTCTTAATTATTCATTTTTTCTTGGCAGCAGCTGAAGACTTAAGTAACAGCTTCTGTCTCTCCATATTTAGTGTACTATTGTTTGAAAAAGGCGAAGGGGAGGCCAAAGTAGTTCCAAAATGATGTTCACTCTTTAAAAAAAAAAACATAGAAGCATGTTACCAAGAGTTAGACAAAGGGGGAACATAATCATCAGCCGCTGACAGGCAATGACATATTTATAGGCCTTCTGGCAAAAGTCCAATGTGAAAGAAGTTGACAGGTCCTTGGCTTCCATTTCTGGGCTGTTAGCAGAATTTTGCTATAGGCTAAGTGTTGAGAAGACCCAGTAATATGGCGCCACAAGAGGGTTTGGATTGGTTGTTTGGTCTGTCTGTCTCCCATTTCTGTTCCAGGGATGCCTCTTACAGCAGCTGTATGTTTATCTTCAATCATTTTGCTGTCCTCTACAATGGGAAAACTTAAATAAAAAAAAGGTTGGACCGAGATCAGCTGCAGGGAAGGGCCTTTAAAACACTGGTGCGTGACATTTATTTGCTTGAACTTCTCAACACTGGCTGACAGAGTGAAATAAATGGGGATCCAGCTGGGCGAGGAAAGGATGTGGCCAAATCCCAGCAAAGCTGTTCTAATGGTCCATTTAGCTCAGTAAGATCTGTCCTGATAGGAATTAGTCCTCAATGTCACTTGCTTTGCAGATGATGCTTGCATGTTCAAAGCTTCGGGCAATTTGAGCTTTAAGCAAGATGCTAAGCAACAAAGGAGGAAATGTCACCTCTACTGTTGTGGTTAAAGACCATTCAGATGCCAGATTTCTATAGCTTTAGTATGTCCTTGAATCAGATTGCATTATTATCTATAGCTACTTTTATTACATCCTGATTTCCATTTGTTTTACATTAACTGAATGCCGATTTCAAGTGCTTTGGACAACAATGGCTTCATCGTTTTTGCAAACTTAACCATGAATTGAAATCTGGATGGTTTCCAAGTAAGTATGTTTAGGATTGTACCTTAAGAGCCAGTTCACAGAAAAGGTTCCATCATGACAGTGATCTAGATCTATCTATCTGTGTCTACTGGGCTCCCGAGCATGCACATATTCTGGAACACCTTTCATACTCCATAGGAATTCCTGCTACAGTTTGCTATATTCCAACTGCTTTTTGGGGGAGGGTCTTTTAAAGACCCTGTAATCCCTTACATTGAGGTGGAGTCCGGACAACCGAATGGAGCTGAGTGTTTACTGGCCGGTTGCCCTTCTTGTCACCAATGCAGAGTTTGCAGCAGATAATTACTCCTTGTGCCCAGAGAGAGAAATAACAGCTGCTACCTAGGATCAAACTCACAGCCTCCTGATTGTGAGGTGAGAGCTCCACCTCTAGGCCATTGCACCACTCCATATTCCAACTGCTAATGCCAGTGGAAAAACAACAAACTTCAGGTAACAAGAGAGGAAAACAGATTTAATAAGAACCAGGATATGACAGACGTGTTCCAGTTTGCTCTTGGTCTCTATTAATTGTAATGAAGGCTGATTCTGTTACAAACAGAAAGCTAGCATGCTATAATAGTGTCATTGACCAGAGCAATGTATGAAATTATAATCTACAGAGCTTTTATGTGAGATTAACATAGTTGCCATTGTGGGGTCCAACTTGCAGCTTGCTTATTGTAGAGTTATACAGGTAGTCCTCGACTTATGACCATAATTGAACCCAATTTTTTTTTGCCAGGTGAGACATTTGTTAAGCCCCCTTTATGACCTTTTATTAATCATTGCAGTTGTCAAGTTAATAATATGATTGTTTTGTAAAACTGGCTTCCCCATTGACTTTGCTTGTCAGTAGGTCGCATAAATTGATCGCATGCCCCTGGGACACAGCAACCATCATAAATATGAATCAGCTGCCAAACATCCAAATTTTGATCCTGTGACCATGGGGATACTGCCATAGTCAAAAGTGAAAAATGCTCATTTTTTTTCAGTGCCCTTGTAACTTTGAACGGTCTAGTCACTAAATGAATTGTTGTAAGTCAAGGACTACCTGTAATCTAGACATGTCCCAATCTCAGACACTTCACCTTTTTAGCCTGGGTGGGTATAAAGCAGGATTGCCAAACTCATGTTGTCACTGTGGCATTATATGATGTATGGGGACTTTTTTCCCTTTCGCTAAACTGGGCATGGGCGTGGCCAACACAAGACGCATCCAGCCCTTGGGCCCGGAGCTTGACAGCCCTGGTATAAAGGGTTTGGTTCACTGCTGTTTCAAGTCAGCTGAATTAGAGAATAATTCATTGTAACCTGAGTTCCCCTATATAAGAAAAATACTGTATATAAAAGACAAAGCACATTCTTAGCTAGTTTAACAGTTGGCAAAGAGAACCTAGGAATATTGTTCATCAGTTCATTTTCCTAAATTAAGATTTGGAGTCATCCATGCCTGGATAAAACTTTTCAAGAATCTTACAAGAAACCAGGACAATTGAATGAATATTGTAAAATTAATTTGGGACTTCCACCTATATTAAACCCTTAATTTAACTGTTGAAGGGAATGAGATATGAGCTTGAGGATTTTGCCTGTGTAATTATATTTTCTCATGTGTAAAGTGGAGGAAAGTAATAGATATAAAGAAACCTCATAGCACTTCTATTTCTTACAAAGGAGCTGAAGCATAATTGACTTTAACTACTACAAGGGCAAAAAATAGAGAAGATATAGGCAGCAATGAATGTGCCAATCATTACACTTTTCTAATAACCAATCCAACTAGGCATATTACTCTTTGAGAGGAAGTCATTCAGTGCTTGATTGTAAAAATGATACTATAGTACCAAAGGATCAAAATCTTGCTACCGTTCCTTTGTTCTATTTAAACAGTGAGTTTTGAAAGTACCTTTATTGCAGGCTATCCATTTTGCAAGTTCAACCTTATCCCAATAGCAGTGACCACGCCTATATGTGCTGCAGCAGCTTGATTGGAGGTGTGGATCAGAGATATGACTTCTAAATGCATACAGAGCAAGACAAGATCTAAGAAGAGGGTTTCAAGTGAGAGAATATTCTGGATGGCTTGAATCCAGAAGTTAAGAGGCCAAGTGAGGCCAGAATCCCTATCAATAGGAAAATGAACAGCCCACAAGTCAGAGCCACAGTGGTTTGAAAGAAAAGACCAGCTTGCAGCTGTTTTCAAATAAACCAGAGCAGAATCAGAAATAAATCAAATCAGCTCCAGAAAACATATGAATGACCTTGTGGGATCAGGAAAAGGATAATCTGCACCACCTTATCCAGCAGAATGTCAATCCTTTGGTTGGAGATTACAACATCCCCAATTCCCAGTTTATCTGCCCTTTGGATGCAGCCCTAAGAAATACTCATTTTTGTTTTGCCTTCACTTACTTCTTTGTCCCAGCTCTCTCTGTTTTTGAGGACGCATTCTACTGTACAGTGTTCAGAGGCCAAGTGGCATATTTGGTTCCAAAATGCTTGTGCAAGAAATGAAGCATGGATGAGATAATGGTCACCAGCAGTGGGCATATCAGGAGGTGGAAAAACCTACTTCCTTTCCTGCTATTAGTCTCCAGAAAAGCTTTCCTGTCTATTAGCCAATCTCTCTGTAGTCTAGAAGCAGTAATTGCACATAGTTTCTGTTGTAGAAATCCAACCATTTCAGGGACTATCTTTTTCAACAAGGTTTCAACAATTATGCCATCATTTCCCACACATTTGGACCATTTCAATTCACTAGTTCTATTGGACTTCTGTTTCTTTCAGTTGGATGAAAATGTTCATCTACTACCATCCGTCTATTTTTACTAGGGAAAATTGGTGAAAGGGATTATTTCCTTTGCTTTATGGGGGGGACGGGACAGGGAACCATTTTGACCTGTGGCTATTAACATTTCATGTTTAGAAGCTGGGTTTTCCAGCTTTTTTTTTTTTTTTGACAATCTCTGAGCCAATAAAAATCATTTGACCACAATTCTGCTTGTAAAGCACTTCCAAATTGCCTAGTTGGGCATCACTGCCTCTGCTCCAAGCATCTTCTTAGAAAAGAGTGGGGATTCTGTATTAGCCAGTAAAATATATCTCGCCTGCTCTGCTTCTTCCTTTTATGGGGGAGGAGTTTAGGAGGGCTTCTGTTAGCATCTCCCAATAGCTGGAAGCAATCTGCAGCGTACATTAATTGCAGTCTTCCGCCAAGACCCACCTCTAAGCACTTAATAACTTTGTAATTAAAGTACAATTAACAAATTAACTTGTACCCATCAAAGGGAATGCTGTTGTTGTTGTTAATGAGGAGTTAATTAGCCTATGTCACTGAAAGATCCTTAGGGGCATCTTGAAGAGCAGAAACACTCGCTACATATGTCCGAGGTTAATGGTGTCAGCAGTATACAAATTAATGGATGCTCCTTTTGCCTGGGCCTGTCCTTTTCTGCACACAGGTAACAAAGTACCTCATTTATTTCATAGCCAAGAAACAGAGGCTTCCTATGCAGGTGATTTTGAAGTAAGTCCTGTTCTGTTAATTCAGTTAATTCAGAGGTAAAATCTTTGAAATAAATTAAGAAATGAAGTCAATTTCTTTTCATCTTCTAATGGGATTTTCTTAGGCAGTTTGGAAAAAACTCTCTGCTTATGTAAATCTATACTTGTGGTTTCTGCATGATACTTTCCTCCTTTATTATGTTTTTATTTTACTGAAATATTTATTAGCACAGCAAATAGTTATAAAGGTTGCAATTCTAAAAAACATTTATCAGGGAGCATGATCCTTTGGATACTGTGTGTGTAATTTTCATGTAAGCACAGATGAAATTACCTTTTCAGTAAAATTTCTGGAAACTCCATATTTTACCACTTGGAATAAATCATACAAATTAATCAATTATTTTTTGAAGTGTTTATTTATTTATTTATGAGGCATGCAATCCTATCAGTCATATTGATAATTGCATGTATTACTTCCCAAATGACCTTTTTTAGAAAAAGCTTTTTAAAAGCCATTGCTTCTTTTTTTAAACCATAGAGTATTTTTAATCGAGCTTAAAATAAGCTTTAAAAAATTGGGAATGGCACTTTCCTTTTATTTTATTTTTTTCATATTGAGTGTCTGCCCAATTGTACTACACAGGAAAAAGGAGATTTTCTGTTTCCAGAAACAGAAATGGAACAAAACGGTTCCAAGACTACACACAGTGTTTAATTTCCTCTTTCCAGCCAAAGTAATAATGTAATTAGGTTATACTTAACTTTTTTGCCAATATTTTAGTGGCTCACATGTGTAATTTGTAATATTTGACAAAATGCTCCTATAGGATAGGAAATCTAGTGTTTGCCAGACGTTTTGGACCACAGCTTCCATAATTGCAGATCCTTACAATGCTATTAGGGAATAATGGAAGTAATGCCCCAATTCTAGAGGTATCAGATTGTCTATCCCAGATGTTTCTCCACTCTCCATAATCTCCATTTAAAAATGGATTGGTTTATACCCTACCTTTATTTTTTAAATAAATAACTCAAGGTGGCAATGACACACAATACTCCTTCCTCTTCTAATTTTCCCCACAACAGCAATTCTGTGAGGTGCATTGAGCTGAGAGAGAATGACTGACCCAAAGTCATCCAGCTGGCTTTGATTCCTAAGATGGGACTAGAAATCATGGTCTTTGGATTTCTAGCATGGTGCCTTAACTGTGAGACCAAATTGACACAAATTCTGCAGTCCTTCTAATACTTCAGGCTCTTATATACTTCAAGAATTACTACTACTACTATATAAAGAAATGGAACAACTACTTTGAAACATTCAGTCTAACTCTCTACAGGTTTTCCATTTGTTTTTTTCCCCTTGAATCCTTCCTCTGAAGTTTATCCAAGGGTGGGCTTCAAAATTTTAGCAAAGGGTTCTCTGCTCAGTTGATGGGTGGGCATGGCCATGGTAGACGTGGCACAGTCAGCCTCCTGCACCACGGTGAGGGGATGCTTTTGCCCCCGCAGGCTCCAGAGGCTTTCCTCAAGCCTCCAAGAGGGCAAAAATGTCTTCCCCAGGCTCCGGAGGCTCTCTGGAAGCTGGAAATGGGCCCATTTCTGGCCTTCCTGAACTTCTGGGAGGCCCATTTTTCACCCTCTCCAAGCCTCTGCATGCACCCTGCACTTACCTGCATCCAAAACGGGTCATGTGGGGACTCTTGGGAGGGGAGGTACGAGGTGGATGGGGCCAGCAAGGAGTGGGATTTGGGGTTTCTCCGAACTGCACAGAATCTTATCTAGGAACCCCTGTGTACCTCCAGCAGCCCATCCCTGTCTCTATCAAATGTCTATGGAGATTCTCAATCATCCAGGTCCTGGTTGTCCCAAAGGTGTTTTCCAAAAGGCAACTGGACTTTCTTGGATTCTTTTTCTTGAAAAAATTTCATTTCTCACCTAAGAAGCTTCTTCCATTCTGAAGAAGTTCACTTCTGTTCACATCTGAACTGAAGAAGCTTCCTGGTTGAAAAGCAAAATGTTTTTAAGGGAAAAAAAACCCAAGGAAGTCACATTGCCTTTTGGAAAAGCACCTTTTGGACAGCCTCTATCAAAGTTCAAAGGATGTGACTTAGAGACACATACCAAGACCTTAGCTTTGCCTTGACTGAAAAGGCAAAAATTTGAACATGATTTGAAAGTCAGAATAATTTGCAAAATACTACTTTCAAAATATTTTCTTTTTTAAAAATTTTTTATTGATTTTTAAGACAAACATAGACAAACAAAACATAAAAACATCAAGCCATCTTCCATATATATACATACAGTGTGTCGGTTGGTTTACAAATTGTTTTGTGCTTCCATTTCGTAGTGTTCAATTACAATTACATTGTATATATTCTCATATTTTCAATCAAATATTAAATACATTAATATCATTGTTAATCATTTGACTATACTTTTATTCATTCATGTTTTACAAAATAATCCATATTTTACTTAATTTGTTTTATGACGGTCCATATTATCATCTCAAATCTATCCTAGAATCATTTTGTAGATATAATAAGAAAAAATACATCTTTATATATTTATTATTTTCTAAAAATCTACATATTTCATTACCATGTTTTATTGTCTAACCATTGATAGAATAGATCCCAAATTTTATAAAATTGTCATCATCTTGTTCTCTGATTTCAAATGTCAATCTACTCATTTCAGCATATTCCAATATTTTCTTAATAATTTCTTCCTGTAATGCTATTTTCTCATTTTTCCAGTTTTTGGCAGATACAATCCTAGCCACTGTTAATACATTTACAATCAGGTATTTCAATTCTTTGCTATATATTTCAGGTAAAATTCCCAATAAAAATATATCTGGTTTCAATTATATATGCTTTTTTGTCATTTTTTCCAACCACGTGTGGATTTTAGTCCAATATTTTTTAGCAACCGCACAAGTCCACCACATATGGGAATATGAGCCAGGTGTCTGATGACATTTCCAACATTTTTCAGATTTGTTCTAGAACATTCTTGCTATTCTTGTTGGGGGGGAATGCCACCTGTAAAACATCTTATACAAATTTTCTTTATATGCTGTTGACATTGTCATTTTATAATTTTGAGACCACAATTTTTTCCATTTCTCTACATCAGGCTTGTCCAACCCGCGGCCCGTGGGCCGCATGCGGCCCAGGTCGCCTCGTAATGCGGCCCAGTGCCCACCCCAACCTTTGTGCCAGAGCCAGCGAGGAGGAGGAGGAGAGGCAGGCGCGAGGCAGGGTGAGGCGAGCGCTACACCAAGCGGCACCAGAAAAGGCAGGCACCATCAGAGCGCCACCTCCTGCTGTTGCTGCTGCCGCCGCTGCTGCTTCTGCCCCCGCCGCCGCTGCCGCCGCTGCTGCTTCTGCCACCGCCGCTGCCCCTACCGCCACCGCCGCTTCTGCCCCTGCCGTCGCTGCCGCTTCTGCCCCCGCCGTCGCTGCTGCTTCTGCCCCCACCACTGCCGCTTCTGCCCCCACTGTTGCTTCTGCTTCTGCGGCAGCAGCGGCGGCAGTGGCAGCAGCAGCAGGGGCAGAAGAGGCAGTGACGGTGGGGGAAGAAGCGGCGGCAGCGGGGGCAGAAGCGGCAGCAACGGTGGGGGCAGAAGGGGTGGTGGTGGGGGCAGAAGCAGCAGCGGCAGCGGAGGCAGCGGCGGCAGGGGCAGAAGCAGCAGCGACGGCAGGGGCAGAAGCAGCAGCGGCAGCGGGGGCAGAAGCAGCAGTGGCGAGCGACGGATCTTTATATATTTATTATTTTCTAAAAATCTACATATTTCATTACCATGTTTTATTGTCTAACCATTGATAGAATAGATCCCAAATTTTATAAAATTGTCATCATCTTGTTCTCTGATTTCAAATGTCAATCTACTCATTTCAGCATATTCCAATATTTTCTTAACAATTTCCTCCTGTAATGGTATTTTCTCATTTTTCCAGTTTTTGGCAGATACAATCCTAGCTGCTGTTAATACATTTACAATCAGGTATTTCAATTCTTTGCTATATATTTGGCAGAAGCGGCAGCAGCGGTGGGGGCAGAAGCAGCAGCGGCGGCGGAGCGGCGGCAGGGGCAGAAGCAGCAGTGGCGAGCGATGGCGGGGGCAGAAGCGGCGGCGGGGGCAGAAGCAGCAGCGGCGGTGGCAACAGCAGGAGGTGGCACTCTGACGTTTCTCGCCTTTTCTGTTGCCGCTTGGCATGGCGCTCGCCTCACCCTGCCTCATGCCTGCCTCTCCTCCTCCTCACTGGCTCTGGCACGAAGGTTGGGGTGGGCACTGGGCCGCATTACGAGGCGACCTGGGCCACATGCGGCCCACGGGCTGCGGGTTGGACAAGCCTGATTTAGATCCTCAAAATAGATCCTCAATCTTTTCCAAGGCTAACTGGAATTGTTTGGAAGAAATATAAAATTCTGGGTAATATATTCATCTTGATTATTGATATTCTCCCTATTAATGACAGTTGTAAATTTTCCCATTTTTCCAAATCTAGAGCTATCTGCTGCTTAAGTTTGATATAATTATTCTCTTTTAGTGTACTACATCTTGCTGTCAGATGTATCCCCAAGTACCTGATCTTATTTGTGACCTGGATTTTCAATGCATCCGCCAATTCTTCCTTTTGTCTTGATAACATATTCTTTGTCAAGATCTTTGTCTTATCTTTATTTATTTTCAAACCAGCCACCTTTCCATATGCCTCTATCTTTTCTATCAATTTTGATGCTGTTTCTAGTGGGTCTTCTAAAATGAAAACCAGATCATCTGCGAATGCTTGCAACTTAAATTCTTCCTTTTTAATTTTCATCCCTTTTATATCCTTTTCTTCTCTAATATTTCTGTTTAGCACTTTCAAAGTTAACACAAACAACAGAGGTAATAGTGGGCATCCTTGTCTTGTTCCTTTTCTTATATCAGTAGAGTCTGTCAGTTCTCCCTCTATCATTACCTTTGCTGTTTGCTTATGATATATAGCTTCTATTGCTTGAATAATTTTTTTTTTAGCAAAGCCCATCTGTTCCAGTTGTAATAACATGAATCGCCAATTCACATTATCAAATGCCTTCTGTGCATCTAGAAATATCAAAGCCATTTGTTTTTCAGGGTGTGCCTCGTAGTATTCCAAAGTGTCCAAGATTACTCTCATATTGTCTTTAATTTGGCTCTTTGGCAGAAATCCATTTTGATCAGGATGGATAAAGTTGTTTAAGTATTTTGTAAGTCTTTCTGCCAATATTGAAGCAAAGATTTTATAATCTGCATTTAGTAAGGAAATAGGTCTATAGTTCTTGATTTGTAATGGATCGGCCTCCTCTTTTGGGACAAGTGTAATATAAGCTTCTGACCATGATTTGGGTATCTTCTTCTTTAACATAACTTCATTCATAACTTCTAGCAATGGAAGGTTCAATGATTCTTGTAATGTTTTATAAAATTCTGCCAGAAGTCCATCTGGGCCTGGTGCCTTTCCATTATTTTGCTTCTTAAGTTCTTCAGTTAACTCCATCATCGTTATATTGCTTTCTAACATCGTTTCAAGTTCTTTAGGTATCTGGGGTAGATTAGCATTCTGTAAGTACTGTTTAACTCTTTCCTCATCAGTATTCTCTTGTGTGTATAGTTTCCCATAAAAGTCTCGTATGATTTCCTTCTTCTCTTTACTACCATAGCAAACTTGGCCTTGGTCATCTCTTAATTGCAATATTTTCCTTAATTCTTTCTCCTTTCTCAATTTATATGCTAACCATCTACCTGGTTTATTTGCATCTTCAAAGTAATTCTGTTTCGCACCTCTGATGTTCTGTGCTAATTCTTCTTTTTCTATTAGACCCATTTGATGTTTAATTATATCCATTTTTAACTTAGTGTCCTTTTTCTGTGGCATTTTCTGTAGTTCTTTCTCAAGTCCTTTATACTCATCCTCTAAGGCCTTAGAGGCTAATCTTTTCATAGTATTCCTTTTCCTTGTATAGTCTATTATCAAGCCTCTGGCATATGCCTTCATTGTATCCCATATGTTCTGCATTGATGTATCTTCTTTTTTGTTTTCTCTAAAGAAGAAAGCCAGTTCTTTCTCCATCCACTGTGTGAAGTCTTTTTCCTTTAATATAGTATTATTTAACGTCCATCTAAATCTTCTTTGTCCTTTCCATTTAATTGTCATTGGATTGTGATCTGCCCAAGTACTTGTTTCAATATTTATTTCTTGAATATTAGCTAACAGTTCTGTTGACATCCATATCATATCTATTCTGGACCATGATCAATGTCTATTTGAATAGAAGGTGTATTGTTTAGTCTTAGCATTTCTTTCTCTCTATGTATCTTTTAAATTTATTTCATCTATCATTTAAAAAAAAGATTTAGAGAGTCTTTCTGTTTTGCTTTGTTGTTTTCTGTGCTGTGTAGTCCAGTTTACTAGCTACAATTCTATTAAAATCTCCCATCATAGCTATATTAGCATAGTCCAGTTCAATTATTTTCATATGTAATTTTCTATAAAATTCTTGATTGTCATTCGGGGCATAGATTACAATCAGGAGTTTTTTCATATTATTGTCCATTATTTCCACCATTAGTATTCTTCCATCGTCATTCGTATAGATCAATTTCGCTGGGATAATATCTTTAATGTATAAAACCACTCTCTTTTCTTGCATTGTGTCAAAGAAGTAAATATTTTCCCTAGTTTTGGCTGTATCAGCAATTGTTCATGTTGCTTTTTGATATGTACTTCTTGTAGGCAGATTATATCAAATTTTAATTTCTCTAATTTATGGAAAGTTTTCCTTCTTTTAACAGCTAAGTCCATTTATGTTAATTGTAATCAGTTTTTTCTCTTCCATGGTTATATTTTGTAGTTAGGTTTAGCAGCTCTCGTAGATCTTCCTTCATGTTGTTCTTTGACTTCCACCTTTCCACCTACTGCATCTTCTTCTTTTTCAGTCGCCATTTGGCAGTCCTCTTCGAATTCAATTAGTGACATTTCTTTCTCTGCCTCCTCCTCTTTCCCTCCAAAATATTCTGTGTAAAATAATTCAGCTTTCTCAATTGAATCTTGCCATGTGAACATTAAACCTTCTGGAATCAGCCATCTATAATTCACCTCTTTTTTGAGTAGCATTTTGGTCAGAAATTGGTATTCTCTTCTCATCTCTCTCACTCTTCTGGGTACTTGTTTTAGGACCACAATCTCCTTGTCTTTATAGTTCAATGTTTTCTCTCTTGCCACTTGCAATATTTGCATTTTAATGGCTTTCTTTGTAGATCTGATGTGAACTTCTCTTGGTAAGCTATTTCTCATTGCATATCTTGTGAAGACTCGATAAACCTCATCTATTCCATCCATCATCTTCTCTTCAGTTATTTCCAAAGCTTCAGCCAAAATTTGTATCATTGTCTCAGCTAGGTTTTGTCCCTTTTCTTCCTCTATGTTTTGGAATCTGTGATAAAATTCTGATCTGTCCATCTCCCATCTCAACAACCCACTTTTATCTTGTTCAACCGCAGTTAATCTGCTATCAATATCTCCAAACTTCTTATCTCTTTGTTTATCTTCTTCAATTTTTTGGAATCTTTCATCATACTTCATCATCATTTGTTGAATGTTCTCCACCTTTTCATCAGTTTTTCCTGTTCTTTGTTCAATGCTCTCTCTTCTCTTTTCAATATTCTCTGTTCTTATTTGAATATTTTGATTTCCTTGCATAATCATCTGCAGGGTCACTTTTTCCTGTTCTTTTTCTTGCAGTAACATCATCTGTATTGAACATTGTCCTCCAGATGGTGAAGAGGAAGAAGTAGAAATTGAGGAACCAGGGGCTGTTAGTTTCCTACTCATTTCGGACAATTCAAAATCTTCATGTTCTTCTAGACCTTAATCCACTTATGAAGTAACCAATTGTAATTCCAAGTAAAAATAGTGGGAAAAAAGAAACCAAATAGTGACAATAATAATAATAATAATAAATTTCTTCAGGTTCTTGTATACCTTAATCCAATCGATTGGTTAAATAGCAGTAAAAACTCAAAAATGGAAGAAAAGACCATAAACACACACAAAAAAAGAAAAAATTGTTAAATCCTGGAAAAAGCGGAAAAGTAAAAAATAAAAAACTAAAGAAGAAAAAAAGAAAAGTTCTTCAGGTTCTTCAACACCTTAATCCAATTAAAAGGCCTCAGGTATAAAAGGATGCATAAAAAAAAAAAAGAAAGCCACGAAGTTTAAAAAAAATCCCAATATGGATGGTAAATAGAAAAAAAAAAATACAAGGGAGGGAGAGAGAAAAAAGAAAAGAGACTACTCCCTTAAAAAGAAAAAAAGGAAAGAAATCATTAATAATAAAGCTTTTCCCTTAAAATAAAATACAAACATAAAAATTAGACTTCAAAAGACAAAAAGAAAGAGAAAAACAAGTTCCAAAAGGCCAAAAATCCAAATAACTATTACAAAAAATAAGCTAGTAAGGAGTGGGTTTGTTAAAGTAGGAAATAGCCCAGTTTAAAAAAACAAACAAAAAAACACTGCACCTTGTTTGGTTATCCAAGGCTTTTGTTAAAATTTATAACTCTTCTCCAGAGTCTTATCGACATTTTTTTCCTATAAACTTCAACACCAGACTCCAGTTGTTGATAGAAACCCAGAAGAGCACCTGCAATAATACTCTCCCATGCTCTTCTCTCTATCTTATCAAACAGCAATGTCCTTGAAAAGAAGTCTCAGTTCTTTCTCAGCTTTGTCTGGTCAAGAAAAAAAGAGATACAAGCCTCTAGTTGGCAGTGTTACAAAGTTTCTTCAGCTTTCACTTTCCCCCTCCTTTTCCAAACAAGATATAATAAAAATTAATTAAAAAGGGGAAAAGATATTTAAAAAGATGACTAAAAGGGAGTCTCTAACCTAGAATATTATAAAGTCAAAAAGGAGAGAAAGAATAGGTGGAAGAAGAAGAAAAAAACCAGTCCAGTTTCAAAATATAAAATCATGTGTAGAAAATCCAGCAATGAAAAAAAAACAAATTACTTGACTTCCTGTTTAAAATCACCGCTTAATCACTTCTGTCAAAACTTTTACAGATTCTTCTTTTCCTTAGGTGTCCTTTCAAATCTTAAAGTAAAGAAAAAGTTATCACCAAACCGGCACACTTTCTCTTTCTGTTCTCTTTCGTTTTGGAGCTGTCCCAACTTCAGCAGCTTTAATGGCTGCCTCTTTGCTATTGGGAAAAAGAGCTCCTCCTGCATCTACCAGGGATTTGCGGTATCCCTGGGATCAACAGGATGCACTCTTTACATTCACCACCTCTTCGGGGTGGTTTAGATCCGATTGGACCATCCAGGAGCAAAGATATCGGCAGCGATCTAAGACCTCCAAGATCGTATGCCATATCATCGTGACACTAGCTCCGCCCTCCCCTTTCAAAATATTTTCTAGCTGATTTTTCAAGCATAAAAACTTATTAAATAATTGATCATCGCCAAACATGCCACTGTTTTTCAGTATCACACAATCTTCAAAGTTGTTGATAAGGTATGCCAGCTATCAAAGCACATTTAATAAGATGAACATTAGCTATCAAATACTGACAAATATCAAATATTAAAACATAATAGCACAATCAAATGACTGAAATGAAAGAGGCTGCTTTCAGAAAAGAGGCACAAAAAGATGGCATGTTATTCCATCTTAAACAACAGGAAGAAACATCAAAATCTGGAAATCATCAAATGCATTGCAACCACAACAGAAATTAAAATTCAGAATGCAAAGAAAAAAGCTTCATGACTAAAAAGGATGCTGATGTTCTGAACAGGTGGTTGAGTTATTGATCTATTGATCTGTCTATCTGCTGTAAAGGCAATATAAAAATGAACACAAACTAATACAAAAATAATGAAAACAAAGTAAGGAAAAAATAGAACTTTCCTGCATAGAACTTTTAAACCTTCATCAAATCTTGATCAATTACTTCCATGGTTCAAAGGGGCAGTATCAGCCTGCCTGGATATGCTTGGCTGACCTCAGAAGTCAATGTTTGGCAACTTGACTTTAAAAAGGACTTCAGCCTTGAACTCAGTCCAAATAGGTGTCTTATAAATAAGGACCATGATTACTTGCCTGCACTCTTCCCTGATCAATTTGTGTTCCCAGATGATACGTCCAATGTATTAGGTTATCCAGGGTCTCGTTATTATTAGTATAGCTTTGCATATGTGGACCTGCCCTAAATATCCACCTTTTATTTATTTGTGGGTTTGGGGTTCATTTTTATGTACAGTATATGGTTTTCATAAAGGAGATGTTTTTGCATGGCTTTCTTATCTGCAAATAGCTGAATTAGAAGCTCCATGACTAACAAGGCTACCTGTTCTCTAACTGACCTCAGTCTGACTTTGTCTGTGCTCTGCCTTGTTGGTAATTCAACCTTCTGCCTACTTATCCTTGAATATATTTTATTTGTTACTCCACCTTCTTTCCATGACAGGCAAGTTAAAATATGGCTTACTGAAGCCTGTTCACCTCTGACCAAGGATAGGGATTTGTTAAATACCTTCATGTTCCTAAAATATTTTTTTTAAAATAAGAACCTAATGGTGTAGATTACAAATGGTTTTTAATATTACCTGTCCAAAATTGCGGGCAGAGAAATTCTCTACATTTTTCCTAGGGGAATTACAGATTCTTTTTTCCCAAAGTTTCTCAAGGGGAAGATTTCACTTTAGTGCTCCAACTGGAAAAGCTCAAAGGAAGAAGTTCCTTCTTGGTGATTTCCTAGGACTTAAGTGAACAATAGGAAGCCAGGGAAGATATAGGTTTGCTAGAGATGTGACCGTAACATAAAAATAGGCTGATCATACAAGGCCATTAGCTGTTTCCTAATAAAGGAAGTCAAAGAAGTCCACATAGCTGACATCCCTATCCATCAAGTTGACACAAAATATATGAAAGGGTTAAAGTTGAAATAACAAAGGCCACTCAGTTATTTTCAGGCAGAGCTTCTGAAAGCCATAACAAGTTGTAGATAATGGCTTCCTGGATTCTTTTGGTAGATGCCAAATCTGAAACTGAGGTGGGCACATTTCTGAAAGACTTTCCCCAACTATCTCTCCATGCTTCTGCATGCACAGATTTCAGTTCCACCAAAATTGACAGTAAAGCAACTGCATAGCAAAGCAACTACAAACATGCAGACAGCCAAGAACAGCTTTCAAAGCAAACTTGCAGCCTTTCCAACTTGCTGTAGCACTTTGAGGCAGTTTGCTTTGCTGTGCTAATATGCTTTGATGAGTACCTCATTCAAATGTTTTGCATAGTTCTATATCATAATATCAATTACCAAAACACCACTTCCTTTAGTCCTCTATTACATTTCCCAGAAAGATATGATTCTGCATCTTGCTAATTTAAAAATGGAAACAGCAAAAAGCACTAAACTATTTTAGGAAACGGCTTTCAAATGCATCAAAGATGTCATCAAATGCCATTGTTGTGAAATCAGATCAGTCTCTGTTAATTGAAAGGGTAAAAAACTGAAGCTGAAACCATTCTTGGAATGGTTTTAAATGTGAATATCAAGTATTCACATTGTTTGATGAATGGTGGCATTAGAATAGTCACCCTCTGAGAAACATCCTTGTCGTTTAGGTTACTCTGTCAGCTTTAACTAATATTGAGTTAGATATTTTGTCATCATTGGAACTTATACGATGGTCAGCTAGCTGTGATTTAGCTTTAGAATTCTCCAAAATGAAAGAATGGCTGGCTAAATAGTTAACAAAATCTGAGCCAAGAATTATCAGCATTAAATTGTCTAAATAAATTAAAGCTTTACAAAGAATTAAATGGTAAACATCTTTGTGAGGTAATGTCTGATACGCATGAAAGAGTAGTCTGACTTGGGACAAATTGATTATGTTCCTGTTATCATTAATTTGTTCTTCTTTATATTTAATATTAGTTCAAATTTTTTTTCACAGTGCTTCCTGACTTTCAGTACTAGAATATTTACAGCTTTCAAAATACAGTAATGTTATTAGCATAGCATGGAATATTGAGTTTCTTTGTGTAATTTTAAAACCAAGTTCATCTTCTTCCAATCCAGTTCCCTTAATATATATTCACCATATAGGCACACCCTCCCAGCATTCTTCCCTCCTCCCTCCCAGGACACATACCCTACTACCACCACAATGAGATACCAAGCAGAACTTGAAGGAATGAGACAAGTTAGCATTAACCACATTAATAATTCACAGAATATATTGTAGATGTAAATAGTAGAATCCTCAATCTGACAATAATTTGTCTATAGGTGTGAAACAATCAAGAACTCAATTTAGAATTGCCATGTGCCATTCTTGGTTTTGCGTCTAACAATCAATCATCTTTACCTACTTAGTTTAATACTTTTTTTCCCCTTTTCCTCATTTAAGTTTCTGTTGTTTCAAAACAGCCGTATTAGCACAATCATTTTCATACTTATCTTCAGACCAGGAGACATTTAAAAATATGTATAGTGTGTGTCTGTGTTCATCTGTATATGCATATGAAAACCAGTATGGTATAATGGTTTAGTTGGTGGACTAGGAGAATGGAGACCCAGGTTTTAGCCTCTCTTGATGTGGAAGCTTTCAACTCTATTACAGGAAAACAAATGAACTAACCTCTATTTCTCTGCATTGTAAACTATGGTCCATAATCATCAACCTTCAGTCTTGATCCTGCTGTGGAATTAGTTGAGGCTGACAATAATCAGTTTATCTCTGTGTTTGTCTACTTATCTGCATTAGAATCATTTGGAAATGTCATACATTTTGAATTCCAATCAAGATATTTATGAATCTTGTATGCAGCAGTTAAAACTAGGATTATTTTTAATTCTGCCTTTGCTGGCATTTTCTGTCCTATGCTTGGCTACTTGTACCTGTGGAAGTTTGTGCTCCATTTCAGAATCATGGACTACAGTCAAGGTCATTAAAATATGTGTATAAATTGTATAATTCATGTATAAAGCCACCCAGAGTCATTTCGTTACAAGATAGGTGGCAAATAAATTAAATCAATGAATCAATAATACATTCCAAATCAACACTATATATCCCATGCTATCTGAATAGTATGTATGTCTCCCAAACCTGTTGCTGGAAAATATGATCAAGAAGGTGCCCCATATTTTCACATAGTAATGTTAGACAATCACTGTAGAGTTTAGGCTTGGAAAGGAGAAGCTTGTATTTGAATCCTTTTTAATCACAGATTTCACATTGTGACCTTGAACTCTTTGTCAGCCTCGCCTACATCACAGAGAAAGGAGCATGTAATCAGATCATTCATACCTACATTGCCTGAATCCTTTACAAGAAATACAGGATGCAGCAGTTATAAATAAATATTGGTGATTAAACTTAGCTTACCCTGTATCCACCTGGTCTCTTACCTTATTGTACCAGAATAAATCATAGTTCCCCCCTTATTTATTTTTTTTAATGGGTACTTACTTGCCCCTGATTGACCAACCTGCTCTAGTTTCATTTCTACAAGGCCAAATGCTTGACACAAAACAACAACTATTGAACTGATTCAAACTCAGATGAATGGCCTTGTGGTCAAAGGCCACTTATCTCATTATTGGTCACCTCAAACATACGATCCCTGGAGGCTTAGGCATGCACTGATAATAACTGCACACAGTTTATTCCTCAAACTGGGCCATGATTAGGGCCAGTATGTTCAGGCTCCTTGTATATTCATTTAAAAAGTCCTGGATATGATTGGGGGAAAAACATCCCAATCATATCCCAAATAAGAAAAGGGCCCCCTTTTTCTGCAACTGGGAATCACCCAGATAAGCTGCTGAGTCTTTCACTTGTCTTTATATCACTGGATTCTATCTATTACCGGACAATTTCCCCTAGCATTTAGCATCCATGACAGACTTCTATTTCCATAAGTGATTTCCCAATGCAAATATGTGTTACTACTGCTTAAGTCTTTTCTTGTCCTTGTTTCTCACCACCGCCCTTCCACATCCAATGGGATTACGTGCCATAACTACTTCATTACTGAATATGTAAGTCTTTGTTCTTTACAATTCCTCCCCCACAAAGCTTAGCCATCTTAACTGGCATCTATGGTAATTTGCACACCCACATTGCTTCCTGCTCCAGGGGGTTATTACAAAAAGGGCCTTCCACGGTGGCAATATTAGATCTGCTATGAATAATTCCCCTCCAGTCCCAGGCAAGTGAAAGGCAACATTTCAGTAGATCAGATAGAAATGAATAGAAAAACAAACTGTTATTATTACTAAAGAACAGGAAGAAATCTCTTCTGGGCACATAGGCTATTTTTAAGCTCCCTCTTTTCCCTTCTGAACTTCATTATCTAAAGGAATTCCATTATGATGGATAACCTAAGATATATCACTGGAGCATTCCAGATTTCCCCTCACTGTCTTCTATTTTTAGATGGATTTTGTTTTGCAAATGTGTGTGTGTGTGTGTGTGTGTGTGTGTGTGTGTGTGTGTGTGTGTGTTGACCTCATGGTTACTTCAACTGGAGCTTTATTTCCATTCCTTCCTGCCCTTCTGAGCAAAGCTGCAGATTTAAAAAAAAAATTTCTAAAAAGTGTGGCAGTGATGAATCTATTGAGTGGGTAGCAAATCAAATGTGAGATATGGCTGTGCCTCAAATATGAGTGTGTGGTTCATTTATTGCAGAATCATAGAGCTGAAAGGAGTCATTTGAATCATCAAGACCAACACTGCTTTGTGCAGAAAAACCCACATTAAGGCCTCCCTGACAGATGGTTATTTTGCCTCTGCATCAACCCATTCAGTGAAAGGAAGTCGACCATCTCTCTGGTAAACTGCTCTTATTGCTAGAATCTAATTGGAATCTGCATCCATGAAACTTAAACCCATTACTCCATCTCCTGGACTTTGAAACAAAAACAGGTCTTGAGCTTCTTCTATGTGACATTATTACAGGTATTGGAAGAATGCTATCATATCCTTCAATTCTGACATTCTTCTTTATCTCAAGGCTAAGCACTCTCTGTTTCTCCCATTTATCTGAAGAAAAGTTTCTAGCTCCCTGCAAATCACTGGTATTCTCTTAATCTGTTCTGGATTAAGATCTCTCATAAAACCTAGAACTAGATACAGTATTTAGAAGACATTGACCAAACCAGATTGAAGTAAGGCTATTTTTCCTATGATTTTGAAGTTTTTGCTGAAGCCTAAAATTGTATTCATGGAACAGTTTGCTCTCAGAAGCTACAAAGGATACCTCTCTATTATCTTTTGTTTTCATTAAATTGTGGAGGCATGATAAACCATTATGAGTTGCCAATGTTGTATACATTCAGCTTTAACTTCTTTTATGGAATTTGCATAGAGTTTTAGAACTCAAAAGAAATACTCTGTATGGTTTTTAAACCAGTTATGAAGCTCTTTGTCATGCAATGTACCCCACATACTGTATAACAAATGTACTAATCAGAGTATCATGGAATGCTTAGTGAAAGGTTTTGCTGTAATCAAAGTATAATACATGTACAGAATTTGCAAATTTATTAGATGATACGATTACCTCCAATATGAATTACTCCTTCCAAATAGACACTCCTGCAGTTTGATTTTTAAGAGTTATAAACTTTACGAAATACACAAAAGCTACTTAGTTTAGACTAGGGTCTTCAATGTTTGGATAATGGAGATGTGTATTCCTACTGGAAAGCTGAGATCTCGTGGAGGTTTTTACAACATGGCTGCTAGAGGAACACAATCAATTTACACAGCATGAGCTTCCCAGAATGTTGCCTATTAATCTTAGCAGCTCACTTCCTTTCAGGATGTTTTTACTATTCTTTCGCTGAAGAGCTGGACACATTTCCAAATTAAGCATTGGAATGCTATTATTCCTTGATATATTTCTAAGAGCTTTTGGTATTATGTTGAAAGTTGTCACCTACCTTTACAATATTCTAGTTTCTTATTTTAAATAAATACAAAATTTGTAAGGGAACAAATGCATCTGGGATAGAGTGAAATATCCTAAACAAGTATTTGGCATAAAGTGAATATGAGTCCCATGCTGGAGATACAATATTTCATTCCAGCCTGGGATATGGCTTTGGACTATTACTTCATAGAATGAAGGGCTTTCAATAAGCTTCATCCAAGAAAGAAATGGCAAATAGGAAAGTTATGAGTTACATCCTATTTCCTGTCAGCTGAGTTGATGATTAAGGGGATGGAAACTTAAGTTGGGAGAAGCAGGAACTGAAAATATGCAGTTGCTTTGTATTAAAATAAAGATGTTTCAGGATAGTTATATTTTGTCAAAGATAACAACTTACATTACTTTGTTCAAATGGGATCGAATCCATGACCTATGTGTAGAAGCCTCTTTATTCTATCATGAAATCCTTCAATTTTTAGGATTTTTTTTCCTTCAGGGTAAACATCTACAATTGATTCTATCTCAAGAAGTGCTTAGAATCCAGTATTTGAAAGCCAGAAGACATATATTGATGGATAATATATTTTGTAAGCAAAACTGCTGGGGACTAAATAGCAATTGTGATTCACATACCAATATTCCCAATTTAGCCCACCTTTTTAAAGGGTGTAATAGTCAGCTTTCTGTTATTTACAATCTCTATATGACTAGTATCTTTTGGAAAAAGTATTGCTGGAACCTACTTTAAATGTATTTTCACATTGGCTGGTTTTACCATTGCGTTCTTAAATTATAGTATGTGGTTCCATACCTCATCTGGCTTCAACTTAATTACATGTATTTCTGCTATAGCATGTATGAAGAAAGAAAATCTTTTGCAACTCTAAACTTTTACAGAGCTTGTCAGTGGCTTCAAAATGATTTAGAAAATTGAGCAATAAAAATAGCGTGGTATAGATTTTTATATAACTGGAAAAGTAATGAACAATTGGGGCGATGTAGCTATTTACAAGAAGGAGGACCCAACAGATTAAGGGAAATCGAAAGTTTCCACAAATATTCTTTACACCCATCCATCCATCCATCCATCTATCCATCCAACAAAATGACAAAGAAATCCTGCCAGAACCATCCTGCCAGAGCCAATGAAGCTTCTTGGATGAGAAGTGCAAAAAATTCTTTCTAAACAGAATAAGAGAATAACAGAGTTGGAAGGGACTCTGGAGGACTCCTTGTCCAATTCCTTGCTTAGGCAGGAAGCCCTATAACATTTCAGACAAAATGGTTGTCTAATCTCTTCTTAAAAACCTGGAGTACCCACAACTTTTGGAAGCAAGTTGTTCCAGTAATTGTTCTAACTGTCAGGAAATTCTCCTTAGTTCTAGGTTGCTTCTCTCCTTGATCAATTTCTATCCATTGCTTCTTGTCCTGCCTCAGATGCTTTGGAAAATAGGTTGACCCCCGTCTTCTTTGATTTAGATATTGGAACACTGATATCATGTTATAATTAGTCCTCCTTTTCATTAAACTAGACATACACAATTTCCCAATTCTTTTATGGGAATGAATTTGGTACTTGAAGAATGAAAAATCTATTCAATAAATTAAAAGGTCAACAACTGGGCAGGTCAAGTTGTTATATAGAACTGTGATTTTCAATAGATTTTTATATTGGATAATGTCTGTTTTGAAATTATACAATCTCTGACTTACTTAGAAAAAGTCACCAAACTATAATGGGGGACAGAAATGACTTTTTGGTCAATGTTGATTTAAATTGGTTTTGTAAATGTTGACCTTGTGGTCTAAAGAGCAACTTCTCATTACCTAGAGATGAATCCAACTTCATGACAAAACCTTTACACTTGGTAGAGAATGATTTTTTTTCCTAAATAGTGCTAATTCATTGAAATTCAGGTTCACTGCATTCGCAAAATGATCCTTCCCTCCTCCTTCAACTTCATTTTGATGGCCTCTCATCTCTTTCTCCAGAGCGCTGTAGAGATCACAGGAATATCTCAACTTCCTACCTTGCAAAATTCATAAATAAGCAATCAAGCTAAATTTATGAGGAAAAGTGATATGTTATTGATAAAAAAATTCCTCTGCACATGTTGCTAAAAGCAATTCAGAACACATCATATTCTTTGAACTAAGAACATTTTTTTTATATTAATAGGGTTGATGTTAACCAAAAGTGTTCAAAATCAGTGTCTCATTTCCAAGAGTTCACATTGGCTAGTTTAAATAAACATACTGAGGCTGATTCAGTTAATAACTTTAAAAAAGACTAAGAATGACATTTCCCTTTTTCCTCCTAAAACAAGAGCAATGATTATAATTATGATAATAATAATAACCCAGAGTGAGACATTACATTGATGTGGTAGTGGGACTTGCATGTTCCTCTGAAGATTAGAGTTATACCAGGGGTTCAACCTCACTGGAAGTTCTCATCAAAGGAGCCAGACAAAGAGTGACTGTCCCTGTATGATGAGATGTAACTTGCAGAAACCTATACTATATCAGTCATCACTTGGATCAATAGGGATCATGCTAGGTGCTGGTGTCTCTTGATATCTTGTGACAAATGAGCTTTTGGACTCAAGACTGTTGGCTGAGGAACCAGGACCAGAAGCTTCAGGATTACTGTAAGAAAAGTTGTTTATACATCGCAAATATACAAAGACTGAAAATAAAGAAAAAAAATTTGCTATTACAAATCAAGTCCAACGAGGGTATTTGAAAAGAAAGTACCATAGATCAATGTCAATTTAGAATACAAAATAATGTATTCACAAAAGTAGAATGAGAAGAATTGTAAAGGTTTACCTGCGGCAAAGTAATTGAAATTTTGCCAGAAATAGCTGAGATAAACTAAAGGGAGCTAATAGTAGAGAAGCAGTGTTGCTATTAAATCATTCTTATTCCCAAATCAAGCATTCCCTCCTCTATCTTCTTGTTAGAAAGAACAAAGTCCTGTAACTGAAAAACAAAGGGAACTGAAAGGAAAAATAATTGAGCATTTAGAACAGCACAAAAAATAACAGGATAAGAAGTTCAGCTGCATTGAAGTTTGTTACAAAAAAAAAAAAAAATAGCTAGCACAACTGAAAATCTTGGATGTAAAATCAACAAACAAGAAAAAAAAACCAAGACCATCATGCTAAGATCAGATGCAAACAAACTAGAACATATGAAAGAAAATAAACCAAAGAACAAGATCAAAGAATATCTGATTAAGAAATGTCACCTAGAGACAAAGAAGCTCAAGGAAGTCCTGGAAACAATAAAGCAGCAAATAACAGCTATGGCCAAAAAAATAACCAGACCCAAAACTTGAGTTGCACACCACAATACTGAACAAATTGGGTCATAGCTATCAAACATCAAAAAAAAAAACATCTGCCAGGCCATCCCACCTCCTTTACATAGATGATCTGTATGGAAAAACACCATCTGAAAAGGATTGCTGCTCAACACTGCCTGTACATACAGTCAAGACATTACAGTGGAATTTGGATTGGCCAAACATTCCATCCTTTCCATTAACAGAGGAAAAATAGTAAAACATTGAAGGAATCAAGATGCCCCATGGAAATAACCTCAACAGTGTGGATGAAGACAATTACTACAAATAGCTGGGCTTCCTTCAGTCTGACAACATCAAGCACATGGAAGTCAAGAAAGAGGTTAGTAGTGAGTACATCACAAGATTGAAGAAAATCTTAAGGTTTAAAACCAGTGGAGAAAATAACATCAAGGTGATAAAAAGTCTGTGGAGATTCTTAGTCATCCAGGTCATGGTTGTTCCAAAGTACTTTTTTTCAGGAGGCAATTGGAGTTTCATGTTTTTTCTTTGAAGACATTTTGCTTCTCATCCAAGAAGCTTCTTCAGCTGTGACTGGATGGTGAAGAATGGAAGGATTTATATTCCTTGCAGACAGCTGGTCATTTGCATTATTTTAGAGAGTCATTGAGATCACTTGGAGATTTATCTTCTGTCCTCAGGCTTCCATTACTCACCATCCAGTTAGAGCTGAAGAAGCTTCCTGGATGAGAAATGAAACGTCTTCAAAGAAAAAAAAACACAAGAAAGCCCAGTTGCCTCCTGAAAAAAGCACCTCTGGGACAATCAAGGTGATTAATACTTGGGCAGTTCCAGTCAATAGATGTACAACTGGAATGGTGGACTGGACTCAAACTGAACTAGAAGACCAGAAAAATAGCGACAATGTATCATACCCTTCCTCTATGTAATGACTTTGACAGACTCTACTTATCAAGAAGCAAAGCTGGGCATAGAATGTTCCAAATGTACTAGACAGTTGAAGAAATATTGGAAGACTATTTGATAGGCTGTGAAGAAGAGACATGCATCTAGTACATCATGAAGGATTACTAAATACCAAAGAGACCAAAGAGACCTATAAGAAAGATCACATGAAGAATAAAAAAGGAGACATGGCAGGGCAAAGTATTACAGTAGAAAGTATTATGTATCAGCCAGTACATAAAAAAAAAACCTAGCAAGCAAAACAGGTAACAAGAACTGACAATAGCTAAATGCAGGAAAGTTGAAGAAAGATGGAGGGGCTAATGATTGGTTGCACAGGATGAAACCTTAAGGACAAATGCATACAAAGCCAGAAATAAGAAGAAAGCAAATGCCACCTTTGCAAAGAAACTGAAGAAACAGTGGGCCACCTAGCTAGCTGCTACAAGAAGATCACACAGAATGATAACAAACAACGACAAGATAAAGTTATAGCAATGGTGCATTGAATATTGGTAAAAATACATGCCTGCAAACAAGAACTGGTGGGATCACAAAATAGACAAAGGAATAGCCAAACAAAGAAGCAAAAGTGCTGTGAGATTTTAGAATTCAAACAGATAAGCATTTGCCAGACAATACCACAGACTTAACAACTGATGATAAGAAAAACAAGTAAACCTGGATAGTGGGAGATAGCAGAATAGGGAGCAGAATAGAAGTGAAAGAAATAAAGAAAAATCACAGATAAAAAGGCCTGCAAGTAGAAGTAGAATGATTGGGGCAAAGGTAGTACCAACAGTAATAGGTGCCATGGATGCAATTCCAAAACAGCACTTCTTGAACACCATCGGCACTGACAAAATTCCCATCAGTTAATTGCAAAAGGCAGCTTTACTTGAAATAACTTACTTCCTGCAGTAATACCTTTAACACCATCAAACAATATCATCTACCTATCAACAGATCCTTGGGAAGGACTGGCAAAACAAAAAAGCCAAATCCAGTCTAAACATCTTGCTGACAGTGTGATAAACCATAGTAATAATTCCTAAAATGTTATATGCAAGTATTTTTCAATGATTACCTTGAAGTGAAGTGAAATATCCCTAAGCTTATCATAGATGGTATTGTGTAAGGTCCTTGTGATCAAGGAGCCTTCTAGAGAAGACATCTAGTTTACAGATATCCTGCTGCCTTCATTGAATCTTCTATGATCACCACACATTGTTGTCTTACATATTTTCCACCTCATTTTTCTGTCTACTCCTTTAATAGAAATGTTTCCTTGAAAATGAAAAAAAAAAAAAAGCTTCCACAACAGAACTTTAGGAGCTGACTAGAAATATCTCATAATTTTAAAATGATACATAGCTATGGTACCTCTAATTCTCTCTGGCAAACCAAGTAAGCTAAACAATATCCCATTTGTTACATAAGTAGATAATAGTAGGTGTGCATATATGGATGTATCAATCAATCAATCAATCAAAGGCTTTAAGCAGTTTTATGAGCTGATGTTAAAATCCACATTTTCTAGGACTAAGTCTCATTGAATTCAGTGAAACTTGTTTTTGGATAAACTTCTGGGTCATCATTGGAAACCTTGCATAAAAAAACATGTCTTGTTTTCATTAAATATAATTATTTTAGAAAATTTTAAGGAATTAATAGCTGGTTAAGTAAATGTACAGGAGACAGAGCAGGAAACTTGTGCATATTTTTAGTATGATTAAAAGAAATTGGCTCAGTGACATAATGGTGGCTTTAAATTATTTAATTCCCACAAGATGACATCTAATTAATTCATCAGTGTTGTTCCTTTTTGAACGTTACTTGATTCACTATAGTTCTATAGTAGAACATTTCCTAAATGTACAATTATTTGCTAGAAAAATAATACCTTCTCCTACATCTGGTTCAGATATACTTTATTGCCCCATCCTTTTCATTTATGTTCTGAGACTTGTTAAGTTTGAAAAAAAAGAAGCTTATAACATAAATCAGATTTCATTTGTTTACTATAAATTTAGGACATGATTCAACTAAAGCTAAGTAGTCTGAAAGTTTTTTAGAAAATATATTTATATTATTGGCAGAGTAAAGCACATATCGTACATAAATCTCTTCCACTGAAATCAATGCGAGTTGAAAGTACTTGGCATTGCTTGGATTGCATTCATATTGTACAATATCACTTATATCATCATATAATAGCATTGATTTGCTACTTAGCTTTTGATATATAGTACAAGGAAAATGTATCTGAATCAGTAGAATATTTCTTGTTTATCCCTTCTTACTTTATTGTAACTAACAAATCTGCACATATATTTCCTTTTGTTGAATCATGACTGGTGCAATCAGGTTAGCTTGTTTGTTGAAATAAATAATTCATTTATAAATAAACACTACATTTCTTATTTCTTTAAAATGTTAGCTTTGGACTTCCCACTACAATCTTTACAATAACAGATATTAAAAGCACCATTAAAAAAAAAATCACAGCAGCATCTATACCTTAATAAAAGGCCTCAGAAAATAAAGATGCTTTTGGCACCAAAAAGACAGTGACAAACATGGGTTTCTGGAGAGGTTAATCTAAAGTCAGGCTACCATTGAAAGACCCAATAACAGATGCCTACTTGTCAAATCACAGGATGAGAGGGCACCTGGAGCTGACTTTGCATTGGCAATCTTATAGAGGAAAGGGATGGAGATCTTTCTTTCAGATAAAGTAATCCCAACCCTGAACTTTTATTGATTAACACCAGGTTTTGAACTAAGGACAAAAATTAACTAGGAGCCAACAAAGATAATAAAGAACCCATCTAATACGGTCATTTTACCTACTTTCAGCCATCCCCACCACCCCACCCCAATACTTTGTAATAATACAAGTTTCTGAATAATCTTCAAGGACAGCCTTGAACAATGCATTGCAGTAGAAAAGTCAGAAAGGTGATTTTTCTTGAATCTCATATTGCATTTGTATAATAATTTATCTTTTGAAGCAAATAATTCACCATCATAATCATAACAGAAAAAAAATGTATATTTCTATTAACCTGCATTGCAATAACCTCAGACATAGAATATTTTGGTACTCTCTAGAAAGATACTGGAGTTTCAGTTTGTATACTTACTTGGTACTTTCTTACATTTTGTCACCCAGTAAGTTTTCTTCCCGATAAATTCTATTGTCAGAAACTTGGTCTGTTGTTCATTTGTTATGGTGCTACCTAATTGGGCTTTGCCATGGGCAGAAATAACCTAAGAAAGTTTAAAAATGAGTCTAAAAACTATTCAAACTTTTTTAAAAATACAGTTTTGTTCCTCTCTTAGCTAAATTGAATGCTGCTCAGCTGAGTGATTTGTCTAAGAGAAATTCTGGTTGGGTAAGTTGCTTAATAGGCCTCAAAGGAGCTTGAAAATAAAAGCACAATGTTATTATTCATAATATCTGTCAAGGTTTCAGGATGAATCCAGAACTTTCACTATGAACTTTAGAATTTCACAGCTATCAAAACTGAATGCATATCCTGATGAATATGGGTCATAAGATTAGGAATCTAGAAGGAACAAGAAGGCATGTCCTTATTTTCTGCTTACCTGATCATTTTGGAAAAAAATGTTGCAGAATATTGGTTACTTACATAGCAGCCAGTACAGAGTTATGAGCTTACCAAAGAAGAACAGGAGCCCAATATAATAAATGCACAAAATAAATGAAAAACTGGCTCTTCAAGCAGAATGAAGCTAAGATCCAAATGATTCCTAATAATGAAAAAGTGTAACTAAAGAATTTGACCTTTGTCTCTTAAAATCTATTTTTTAAATTCAGTCTAATGATAGCCTCTTTCCTCTAGCTTCTCTGAGCTCAGATATTGTTCTTGATCATCATGACTGTTTGCCTTCAAGGTAGGCAGGCTGGTCTCTCTCTCTCTTTCTCCCCCTCCCTCATTCCCTGTCTCCCTCTCTGTCTCCCTCTCTCTCTGTCTCTGCTAGCTAACTAGCTATCATCTTTGATCTATCTATTTAAGATCAAACAAAACTCAGCAAAAAACATTTAAAACAAAAAGGCATGGCTATTTCTGTAGGATTACCACATCTACCATTTATATTGGGATGCAAAATAAGTCTGACTGACTATTACTAAGGTTATACTTTTAGCAGTATGGTTCTCAGTCGATTATACCACATCTAGAACTGTAGGGAAATGGTAGTTGCAGAGTTACTCTGGGACCTTTTATTCTTGTCTTCATGAAAATTGTGAAAGAAGCAATATATCTAATTCATGCACCTGAATTAAGACAATGGGAGCACTGATTTGCATCGTATTTTTGAGAATATATCTGTACTTAATACTACAGAGACTAACCATTAATTCATAGACTAATCTTGTCAACATCAACTAAAAGTGGCTCTCCTGATTTAAGCCACTTCCCTATGTATTTTATCTCAAAACATGTATTGTGACATCACAATAAAATGCTGATTTGTGCTGGGATGTTCATAATTTGTATTAGGATGTTTATAATTTGTGTTGGGATGCATGCCCATAATTTCCACCTTCCTGGGAGCACCTTCTCTTCCTAGAAGCCTGCATAATTTCCAGTTCCAATTGCCAACATTTCAGGGTTTGGAATTGTGATATTATGCATGGAAAGCATGTGATCTATTACTGAACTATGGCTTCTCCATGCCTTTTCATAGGAAAGTTTGTTCAGGGTTACTACATATAGGAAACATGTATGAATATATAACTAGTGAACACTATGATATTATTGTTTAATCATTCCTATCCATTTTTATTCTTTATGGAAGCTTAGTTCTTCGGGGAATTTGGTAACTACCAGATAGTCTTTATTTACAGCATCATGTTACATGTTCTCATCTATGCATGTTTATTTCAGTGCTTGGTTGGTTTTGTTCTTTGGTTATTAAATATCCATTATGCCCCATAATCCCAGTAAAAACAGGCCTCTTTAGAGGTGCAGCAGATATACAACACTTTTGCCAAACAATAAGTGGATTCATGGGGGTGGGGGGGGCCATTAAAATACTGTAAATTACCTCATTTTCACCCCCTTTGGTTGAAACAGCCTATCTCCAATTCACTTGAAGGCAGCTCAAATCTGATTTACAATTGAGTTTCCCAGAGATCAAATAAAAACCAAATGGGGAATGATGGAAATTTCTCAAGGGAGAAACCAAACTTAGGTAATCAGCTTTCACACTTCCCTTACCAGCAAGATTGGTAGACCTCATGCTTACTGACAATTGGTGAAATGGTTGAAAGACAACAGTGTTCCTGTTCTAATATTTTTTTTAAATAAAGTAAGCATACAATCACATCTTTCCTTCTGCATGACTTCATTTTGTAAAGACATTCGTCAAATGTACTGCAGCAAATCTGAGCATTTTTATAATCTTTCTTACACTTGCCCAGAATAGAACAGAGGGTACAGATTCCCTTGAAGGGAAATACTGATTGTGTCAACTAGGCTTTCTGAATATTTACTTACTCATACTTGAGTTTATCCATTGAACATTAGTATAGCAATAGCAGTTGGACTTATATACCGCTTCACAGTGCATTACAGCTCTCTTTAAGTGGTTTACCAAGTCAGCATATTGCTCCCAACAATCTGGGTCTTCATTTTACCAACGTAGGAAGGATGGAAGGCTGAGTCAATCTTGAACCAGTAAAAATCAAACTGCTGGCAGTCAGCAGAATTAGCCTCCATTCTAACCACCCTTATGCTCTTATATTGCTCACTATCATCACTTGGTGTCCCACTTCAATAGACACTGTGAGTGGAATCAGTAGAAAACCAATTTTTAGATTGGAAGTTTTTTTCCAATTAAGATTCAGTCCAGAACAAATTCTAAAGACAATTTGAAATTCTTGCATATGGGTTCTTCATTTTGTATCAGCTCTAACTTTAACCTTTGCAAGACATGAAAATACTGAACCACCTCACAGAATAGGCCAGGTAGCCCAACTATTTTATTGTATGGAGAGTTCAGCTATGAGCCATTCAGAATGTCAAAGTAGCAAGAGAACAAACATCATTAGTTTATTTTTTAAGGAATCATAACTGCCTATATATCTAAAGAACATGTATGTCCACTATTCACTGCTAGGTTTTTGAATCAAGAGCCATGCCTAACCCTTGTATGGCCAATCTGAGGCATGTTCTATGAAACAGATAGAGGTGGGGTAAAGAAACAAGTGGGCCAGAGCAAAAACTTCAAAATCATCTCCAAGCGTTTTGAGTTAATCCACTGTAATAGGTAATTACTAATTTTACATATTTCTTAGAGGAAGAAAATTATAATGGGGTGGGAATTTTGGAGGAATCTCTGAGGCAACATCCAAGGCTAGTTCAGGAGCTTAATCATGTCTATCATTGCTTTTGTATGGATATTAGATAGCTAAGATCAGGTCATGTTATTTTTTAAGTATATGGCTCTTTTCTTCCCCCATTATCAACTTTTAAAAATTAAACAGATTTCTAAAACGTCATAGTGTAGCTATCCTCTGCTCCAATTATCTGTTTCTTAGATCCCTATTTCTCAGAATCTCTGTTTTGGCTCTAGGCTTGTTGTTCTCAAGCCACATTCCCCACTAAAAGGAATCATATGTAAAAAGTAAATATTTAACTTCATATACAAGTTCCATGACACAAGAAATAACAGGCGACAGATATTTATAATACACTTAACAGTTTTTCCAAGTCAGTTTTACAAGAGCCAAGATTCAATGCAAATTATTAAATAAATACATCATGTTTTTTGAGTATTTGGGGATAATCTAATTAGCAGCTGTTGGTTTAGCAAGTAGCCAACTGATTCATTACTATAGAGCAGAGATGAACTAATTATTTGTTAAGCTTATCCTTATCTTTTTCTCCTGGTTTCTGTCTCATTGTATACTTCCATGTCACTCAGAGATGGTCTTCAGTTGAGCCATCTGTATCCTTAACCAAATTAGTGACCTTCAGACATTTTGTACTTCAACTCTTATAATCTTTAACAGCTGCATCCTACGTTTATTTTTTACAAACACATTCAGCTAGTTTGTTGGACCCGAGATGCATCAGAAAATGAACCTATAAAAGGGTTGTAGTTTTTTTAATGTAGTGTAGGTCATCTATGAATGTAGCTATGAATCTATTCCTCTATCCCAGGCTCTCCCTCCCCCATAAATAAAATGTCTCAATGTTTAAGCAATATTGGTTCTGGTAGTCCTTGACTTATGGCCATAAATGAGCTTGGCAATTATGGTAAGCAGTTGTGATGATTGCAAAGCCGGTCACCACATTACTGGACCAAATTTTAGGACCTTTTTTGGAGCCATCGGTAAACATTGTGATTTTCGAACTGTAGCCATTATTTGCTGTGGGCTGGTTATTGCTGGAAACCAGATGTAAACACCGATTTCCAGCAAAAACATTATAAACTGTAATCATGTAACTGTGAGGCTCTGCAAATGGCCATAAATGTCGTTCATTGCCAAGCGCCCAAAATGTGGTCATGTGATTGAAAGGAAAGGCAATGTTGGAATTTTGAAATCAGATTGCAAATTCTTTTTTTTTTTTTTTGCGTGGGAAGTCTATCGTAATCTCAAACTGTTGCTAAGTCAAGGACTCCTGTACTTTCTCCTACCATCTGTATCTCTGGATAAGTAATAGCCTTTGGCTGATCATGTCTAGACTAAGAAATTAAGTACGGTTGGGCCTAGTTAATCCTTGAATGGGGTGCTGCAAACTAGACTGACAAGTGAAAAAAGGATCACGGAACAAGGCAATTGTAAGGCATACTATTGCCTAGAAAGAGCTCTTGCTGTATTTCTATTTTCTTTACTTCCTGATGAAGGATGAAGAGAAAAGGGGAAATCAAGTTGTAGTTTCAGCTCTTTTTAATAAATTACACATAATGTTTACCTCAAAGCCCTGGAGAAGAAGGAAGATTATGAATGTTTTTAAGTATAAGTAATTTATTATGCAAAGCATTAAAAGCTTTGCATTAAACAGGGAGAGGACAGAAGGCTATATACAGTATGAAGGAATGCTATATAGGGAGATCTTATGAAGATAGGAGCTGAGAAGCACTTTGAACCATCTGAAATCCTATTTACAATAACCATCATTAATACAGAATTTGGAGTTTCCAGAGAGCTCTAAAATCTGCCCAACTGAAGTAGATTCTGTCAAAGAATAGTTCTGTAAGCTGCATTTCCCTAACACAGATTCAAGCAATATTTTCTGCTGAATGCATTAGCTGCTGACCATAGGGGGTGAATCATGCCAGTTCCTGCCTCTGTCCTCTCCCCACCACCCCCTGGAGAGAATAAAACAACTTGTTTCTGCAATGGCTACAACAAAGGGCCAAGGCAGCCCCCTCTGACGCCCAAGGAATTTGTGATAACTTTCATAATTAGCTCCCATAATAAAGCAATTAATGGTTTCTCAGTCAATTCCCTCTGTAGTTAGCAGGGGAAGTTTTGTCAGAGCCGTTTACCTACTGCTGAGACACAGAGCCTTGCAAAGCCCTGGGAACCAGGAGACACCAGAGCCTGAAACACTGCAAGACTTCCAAGCCCTCAATTAGCCTGGCAATTCAGAAGGAAAACAATTCTCCACATTCTCATTAAAAGATGAGCTTAAAAATCCACCCAGAATGACTCTACCCCTGCTTGGTGAAAAGAAGAAGTTGCTTTTCTTCCAAAGCACCCCCTGGGTTTGGTTCAAACTAGGCTGAGAGCTCCTTTGGCTGGCTAAATTGCAAGCAAGGGGGGATAATGGGAGATTGATTAGGGTTAATAGACTTATTTTTACTGGTCATGCCGCACAGCAGTCTGGATTGTGGTGCTCCAAAACATATTATCACAAGCCATAAATCAAGGCCCTTGGAGGGGATTCAGACCTTTCTCTTTCTCTCTCTCTCTCTCTCTTTCTCCATCTGAATGGCTAATTAACAATTCACGTTTGTCTCCAAACTGCTACTCCCAAATGCCTCTTGGCTGGTGTCCTTTTTCTAAAGGCTCTACTCACGGGGAACGTTGCAAATCTTGGAAGAGCACTGACTTCTCTGTCCCTGCAAATATAGTAGTATGAATAGTTGGGCCAGTTAATCATCAGGCCAAGTTGCCATTTTGTACAATAAAGCCTGCCCCTTATTATTATTATTTTTAAAATAGGGATTTAAAAATAATTGCATCCTAACTACAGGGTGCTTCGGGTGACAGCTATGATTCTTCCCCTTCTCTTCTAACCTTACAACAGCTCTGAAGAGGGAATGAGGCCGAGAGGTGGAGACTAGTTTAAATGAGCTAAAAGGCAGTGAGCTTCGTAGCACAGTGGGAAGTTGTAGGAGAGAACAATTCTTTTGCTTCTTGAGAATCCAAAAAATAATTTAAAGCATGACAGATCGGCTGCCTTCCTTATGTCTGTGTGGCTAATTCTGTCTTCCTGCTTGCTATTAATGCACCCATGGCTAAACGTACTAAAAGATAAGGCAGGCTGGCTTCTCATTTAAAACAGGCTAGCAGAACTTGTCTGCACACAGGAGAGCCATTCGGAATCGCTGTTTATGGCTGATCTTGTGGGAGATACCTATTTTCACACAGTTCCTTGTCAGTTCCATTGCCTCTGAACTTTTCTTCAAATGGACCAATGAATTAATATAATCAACAAAGTCCCCACCCTCGTAAGGATGGGATACTCTGAAAATTTATATCACTCTTCCCCTCTTCCCAAGATGACCATCAAGATCCAATGGGAAGGTTTACAGACAAAAACCTTATGCTTGCAGTAGGCCCGCAGATTTCAGAGCTCTCAGATCAAAAAAAAAAAAAAGGGGGGGGGGGCAATGTTTTTGGTGGCAATCCCTTCAGGAAAGATGAGGAAAAGAAGCCTCAATTTGAGATTAAAGATCAGAGAGCTAATGAAAGACTGCAAGAAGGCTCAAAACACTTCAATCACTGTCCTTCATTAATATATTCAATAAACAAACATCCCTTAAGAATCCACTGTTAGTACTTAAGTAAATTCCACATGAAAGCACACTTCTCATAAAACATTTCAACTTCTATCTCAGGCTAATATATTAGGACTCATTTCATTTGCATTTTAATGACAAGGCTATACTTTTCGGATAAATGACTGCACTTTATCAAAGGATGACTTCATTTGGTCTGTAATGGTTCTTGGCCATATGGGAAACATATCGATGCTGAGAAACTGCATACCACGGCTCACATGGCTAAAATTACCAAGTTCCACGTTTCACTTTGCAGAGCTGCTTTTAAAAAGAAGTTGGAGGAAAAGCACTGAATCTTAAAAAAAAAAAACATAATTTACATTTCTCTTAAAATCAGGACAAAATTGATTTGGTAATTTTGGTTCTTCTTCATCCATAATGATATTTCCATCTCAGGTTTTGTAAAATAGCAAGTTTTTAATAATGTAATGTTCGGTAACATTTTGTGCTATGTGACCATTTAAACTAACAGTGAGCTGGCCTGGTATTACTAACTAGCGGTAAAACCTTGTACATTTGGAAATGTCAGTGTTAGTTTGAATTGTAGTTCTATTTCTGTTAAAAATAAAGAAACTGCCATTTCAGAATAAGCCTCCTAATGTATTGTTTTTCCCTGCTTCATCCCCCCCACCTTTATTTTGACTCTTTACAGCAAAAAGTTTCAGTTTCCATGTGATGGATGCTTTTGGTAATGGTTATCCCCATGACAAATTTCATATTGGCCCCTTTCTAGATTTCCTTTGAAAATCTCATACTACATGGCATTAAACGGTAGCTCATTGAAGTGCTCTCTTCCTTGAGATATTGCAGATAACATCTCTGGAAAAGAAGAACATTTGCTATAAAATCTGCAAACGTTTGGATTTTCTTATATTAGAAAGTTTTTGCATTAAAAATGAGGCAATTCAAACTTACACTCATAATTGGCTTCTATGGGACCTTTCTCTGAAACACACATCATTTTAAGAACAAGTGAAGATGGGAGAGACAAATGGACCTTTCTTACCTGCAGGATTTGGAGCTATGGCCCTTTGGTATACAACTGATGGCAAACTGAGGGATAGTGAAACATGCTGCGACTAGCTGGGTTGTTTAGGGTGATTGATGAGTGCCAAAGTTCCCTGTGGGGGATAGGAAGACAAGCCTCTGCTCTCATCCCCTCTTTGTTTAGGAGATGTTCTCAGTCAGCAACAGATGGCCCTTGTTCCCCTTTGCTGACCATAGATTTGCAAATGCCATCCATCTTCTCCTGTGTCTGACAAACTAGAGGACAGATGAGCTTGGTGGAGGAGATGATGATGGTGATGAGAGGGGGAGAGAGGGAGAAGGAGAGGGGGGGTAGAGGGAAGAGAAGAGGAGAGGAGGGGACAGGAGAGGAGAGGGGAGGAGAGAGAGATGAATGGAAAGGAAGCAGCATGAGCAGGTGCTTTACCTAATTTTGCATATATATTTTTTCAAAGGAGGGCATATTCATAGTGTTAACTTAGAAAGAGACATTGCATCAAAGCAGGAAGGCTGTTTGATCTTTTTCAAGGCCCATCATGCAGGCATACTGCACCATTTATATTGGCTTGTTTGAATTTCATCTTGGCAAATAATTGGTCCTCCCCAGAGAGGAAAGAACCAACAAGAAGGCTTATGCAGATCAGTCTTCCTTAGCCCTTGACCAATTGAAGCGAGGAAACAGAACAGAATAACATAGTTGGAGATTTTCTAGTCCAAAAACTTGTGTAAAGACTAAATTCAGGGAGCTACTTTTCCCCTTTGGTAGGTGCAATGAGATTTCCTTGAGTCTCAGAAGAATCCTGATTTAGGCTCTCTCCAGTAGACCATGGAATGAGGGACATGTATTTTACTTTTGCATGTGGAGAAAGGGATAGGATAGTGATTATAGGAGATGTACTCTTGCATGTGGCTCTTATTCATGTATGCTCCCTCATGTATGCTAAGTGTGGGGGAGAACCAGAGAGGAAAAATGAAGCCTTGTTAAATCCTGCATTATGCAGATTCCTGAGTAGAATAGAACCACACCCTTAATATTAACAGAAGGTTATTTCCCAAATGCTCCATATTATAAATCAAGTTCTAAAATAATAACATAGAATGCTGACTATGTCTATTTCTACACACATATTAGTAGTTAGTACACAGCACTGTGAAATGAATCTGGAACCTTGCAAAAGTTAGGGGGGGAAATACTGTTTCATAAAAAAAGCAGGTAAAATTAATACAGCTGAAATGGGTGGGATTAGCTGCAGCCATCTTGTCTGTTGCTTTAGTAACAACTTAAAAACAAACAGATTCAGGTTGAAACCTTTCCTACCTATCAGTTACACATTTTGCTTAGGGATATCTCAATTATAGTAATTTTCTCGGATCCCTGAGTGGTAACTGTGCCAGTTTCTTGCAGAGAATATTATAATATTTTAAAGGCTAAGAAATATATTATCACATAAGCTTTCATGGATCTCAATTGCCTTCATCAAATGCAAGGCGTTGTAGTTTTCATAAAAGGTACATAATATATACAGATAGCAGTTGTGGAGGAAAGGGAAGAGAAGAAGAGAAGGAAAAAGAAGTTTGTTTGTTTTTTTTAAAAAAAGAGCAAGGTAATATTCAATAAGAATGATATATGTTTCAGGTCAAATAACAAACAAGCTCAATTATATTCTGAGTCATGTAAGATTCTGTGGATAAGATACAATAAGCCCAGCTATTGAATCACATGGCCCATTTAATATTTCTATTTAGTTTTATAGAACTTCTGAACACTGTCCTGAATACCTCACACTTTATACATTGTTTTCTCTCTCTCCAAGATTCAGACAAATTCAGCATTCCCAGCAAAGCATTCAGAATTTATCTAGAGACATTCTCTTGAAAATGAATTCAGCTGGATACAGCATTTGGCATGTGTTTAGAGCTGTGAAGTTAACTGCTATGTGAAATTTGTTCTCTCATTGTCACAATAGACAGTTGATATCTCAGATGTTATGTCTGTGTAGGCCAGATTTCTTCCCATCTTTAATTCCAACCTTTCAAGTAACAATGGTTCTTTTATTTCAAACCTATCCATAGTTCAGGAACTGTCTGCCACTGATGACAAATTATTCAAATTTAACAAGAAATGGCTATACACTAAAAAAAAGTTACAGACAGAGGAAGATAAGAATACATTAAAATCCTGTCTTCCAAATTTCCAAGTGCAGCAATGTGATTATTTTCAATAAATTAAAGAAGGGACTGCAAAGTTTTGATCTTTCTATTATTCATCCACTCTAGCCCCCACCTTTGGTTCAATAGTGCGGGCTGCAAAAACTTCCACTGCTCTTCACAAGACAGTTTCTACTCTCTCTCTCTCTCAATGCAATCAAGTTAAAAAATTAATTCACATTTTTCAAGCTTAGTCCAAAGGCTTTTGATTAAGGAATTGGGCATTGGACACTTACTGTATGCCATCTTTACAAATGTTAGAAATCTTGCTAAAATATTACTAAAATCTTGCAAAATTTTGGTCATGGGAGCTACACATGTGAATTAGTCAATTCATATATTAAACTTTATATGAAATAAAGTTTATCTTGAGTTATTAACATAATCTTAATTGTAAAATATACTACAAGCAGGTTGATGAAACAGATTGTATTATGCCTGATAGCTGAAACATGTAATAATTCCAGTGAAAAACTCACTAAGGTATTGTAACTGTTGTGACTGATCATTGTCTTGAAAGAGAGGTGTGCAACGTTATGAAAGTGCTTTTGCGCAATTTCTCCTGAGTGTAATATGCCTTGGGCAAGCAATCAGCTCTCAGGAGTCCTCCTAAGATTTCAAATAAGACCAGTCAAAATACTGGTGTGTAACAGTAGCAGGGTCACGAAGGTATATCAAACTGTACATGCAGTGCCTTTTCAGTACAGACACTAAACCTCTGATTTGCATCTAAATCAAAGGCAAAGGAAAGCATGGATCTCTAAAAAAAATCTGACTAAATCAAAAAGATACATGAGTACAACCTGAACAAAGAGTACATGAAGATCACCTTTGCATTTTTATGAATGGAGTGGTAATCCTTAGTTTGCAGTGTGAGTGCATTTTATTCTAATTTTACTAAAATCATCATCAAAGTACATAAATGAAGCATTTAGTGTTGAAACATTCACCTTCAAGAATCTCTTCCAAGAGGAATTTCTGATGTCTTTCATTTATATTTCTTGTTTTGGATATTAAAGTATTTGATTAATAATAACTTTAGAATTCAAACAGTGAAGCAGCTGCCACATATCACCCTAAACATAACAACTGTTAATAAGAAAGATTTAAAAAAATCTGGACAGTAGATGTTGTAGAACGCTGAGACAATAGAAGAAAAGAGGAAGAACTGGAGAAAATCACAAAATACAAAGACCTGCAAACAGAAGTAGAACAACTGTGGCTAAAAAAAAAGCAAAGATAGTACCAATAGTAATAGGCAACTTTGGTGGAATCCCAAAACATCTGGAGAACCTTTGGGATTGAGAAAATCACTATCAGTAAATTGCAAAAGGTACTTTCCTTGGAATAGTTTACATACTGTGATGATACCATTAAGACCATCAAACAAGAACATCTGACTATGTCAGGTTCTTGGGAACGACTCAATAGATAAATAAAAATGTCAAATCCAGCCTAAACATCAGGCTGACTATGCAATGAACCATAAAAAGTGACCTTTTTGTTTCTTGGACTGAATTGTTTTCATGTGAATTTTAACTCTCCATCAGATATTTTGATCAATAGAAAAATAAATCTTGTATTTTATAAATAATAAATTAATAAATAGTAATTCAAGTTCCCTGAGTTGAATTTGACTGCTGCTATCTTTATGGACATATCTGTTGTTTGCTTGATAAGAAGAAAAAGTTACTGGCCATAGCCTTCTTCATAATGTCTTCCAGGTCTGATTCTATTTAGCTCTTTGAGATCAGACAAATCTGAATAAATAAATAAAAAGGCATCAAGCATGTATGTTCGTTATGGAAGATATGAAGACATTAATTTCTCTCCCAGATTGAACTTTATTTCTCTGCTATGCTTTGCAAGTTGACATATCAGAGGTTAATTTTTACAGTAAGCATCTTTATTACTTTCACACAAAGCCAAACATCTGGTTACTAAGAACATGTGTACTGCCATCTTATTCTGTCCTTGACAGAATAATAACAATAGCTTCTAAATCAAGAACAGCCATAGTTCTGGTTTAGGAAAATTTCCAACAAGAATAGAAGATGAAGTAGGTAAAAGCAACTATTTCACTTCAAAGAGATTGTCTCAATTCTTGTTATGTTTTAGGCTGGAAATATTGCTACATTCTCAACTTCTTACACTAATAGTTTCTTGGAAAAGATAAAATCACTTTCTCTGTATTTGTTATCATGCTTTAATCAGGATAAAATGTAGACACCACAAATCCAAGATTTAGTCCATTCTTTATTTCTAGATCACTGATCAAATTTGCCTAGATTTTTCTAAATTTGCAGCACATTCTTTAGAAATAGGCAGCTTGCATGTATGCTGTTGAAAAAACAAACAAGAAACTCAATTTCCCTGCTCTGGTTTAACCATACTCTTGAAACAGAATGAATAGAAAAATATTGAAACTTGCAGAAAAAGTATAAGCCAGACTGATAATCTTCACTAATAATCTTTTATCTTCACCGATAAAACACTTAATCTGGGTTTTATTGAGATGATAAATGCCTTTTCATTCACCATTGGTGCTTGATTTTCACAACTAGTGACTGCTTTTCTTCTACAGTACGGGTGTCAAACTTGATTGTGTCCTGTGACATCACGTGATGTATTGCAATGTTTTTTGCCTTTTTGAAGCCGGGGTGGGCATGGCCTGTGCATGATACATCCGGCCCATGGGTCGCCAGTTTAATACCCCTGTTCTATAGGTAGATTCTCTCATGTATCTCTGATCTACCATCTGTGTTTCACTTACCCACTGAAACATCTTAAACACTGTTAAGCGAGGAGTCTCTTGAGATAAGTCACAGTCATCTTCATGATCAGGATGGTCTTTTTCATTATGCGTTCCCCACTCCAAAGGTATATGTGTGAAAGATTCATTGAATCTATTCCACAGTAATACAAGTCACTTTAAAAGCTCTGCTGAATCAAACACCGGCCTCATTACATTTATACAAGGTGTAGTCAGGCCCAAGAATAGCAGTTTTCCTTTATATCCCCATGATCTGGTTCTGGTCTCAATCCCAACCCATGAGACAGCCTTAAGATCAATAACAGTTCCAATATAAAAGTCATATTTCAAGTCCATCGAGTCATACCCTCACAGTGTGTAAACATGCTTACAATAGCTGGTCAATAGAGGGCAAAGGATTGTGACCAAGTAGTTGGTACAATCAGAGATGGTAAGTTTGGTGGAATGAGAGACGTCTGTTCACCAGCCACTCTCCAGAATGTCATTCCTTTCCTAATGTTACCCTCTCCATTAGCATTTTATTTATTGAGGCCCTTTTACTCATATTTATCAACCCCTGTTTTTGTTACCAATTTCTGTCCAAGCTTTCAACAACGAAGAAAAGAGGTGGTCTTATTTTATTTGGTGAAGAACAGGAAATGTTTTTCTCCTTATTTGCCAGTTTTCCTGTCTTTCCCACTTTCAATCACTCCTTCCTTTGTTATGAAGACAGAAAGGGGACTACCCAGCAGCCCCGAAGTTTCCCAGATGGTTGCACAATAATTCTCGGGACTCCTCTGACTTGTGTCTTCACTGTATCCTTCTTCATTTCAAATTATTTTAATATGGGTGATATTCAGAAGGTGATAAGAGCAGACTAACCAACCTTAGGAAGGCAAGTCTTGAAAATTAGACCCAGCTCATGGTGACAGGCTAAAAGAATGGACAGCAAAGCCAGGGGGTCTATTTATAACATTTATATATAAAATGATCCCATTGACTCTAATAAGTACCACACTCACAAACCAAGTAAAACCATTCAGCAGTGATTTAGAACAGACACGAGGACATTTTGCAGCACTTTTTTTTCCCACATCTCACAGCCAGTAAGAAACCATGTCAGCATTAATTGTGCTGCCCCCACAGTGTGCCCTTAATGTCCATCCAGAATGAGGCCATGCTGGCCTGCTATCCTTATGCTCCTCCACATGACATTGTAACTACAGTGATTAATGGGTTTTCGTGGCTTCAGTTTGAATGGAAGAGCTACCTTCAGTCATTTTGCAGAAAGTGTATGGGGGGTGATACTTATAAGGCCTTAAAGCTCCATCCAATCACTTTTTTTTGCTTCCCCCCCTCCCCCCAGAGGACTATTGACCTCTCAACCTAACAACTATTTAATGGGAGCAAAGAGCTTGTCTCTCTTAATGGCAAAATAGTTGCTGAAATTGTGCAGCTGAAATGCAGCTGCTGTATAAGTATTCTCATAGCTGCAGTATTAACACACGAGGAAGATGTCTTTGCTTCTGGGTTGCTCTCATGGATATCCATATTATTTTTCCCAAATTTATTATTGAGCTGTAAACTATTGACTATTGGTAGGAAAGAGCTATAACTATTTGTGCCTCTTGGCTGCCATCTAGCGATTGACCAGATTTGCGTAGCTAAAATGCACACCACTTCTGAAAATACCGCCTGGAGAATTGTACCCTTGCTAATAGTAATTGCCTGGAGTTGAGGCTGACTCAAAGGAAAAACACCCCCGCCCCCGAAAAAAAGGGTGGGTGGGATAATTTATCTACTGAGCCATGTCTGGTGCACATAGAAAAACTTGATATAGCTACCCCTGGAAATTCCTGCAATATCACTAGTCTGATTACTTGGCTTTGTTGGAGGCTAAACAAATTTGGTTAAAAGCCCAGCTTCTGCTTCAATATCTTTTCCAAGCCTCTGGATTTCTCACTCCTTCTTTGAAGCCTCTGTAGGTATATAGGGCCCCTTATCTACATGTCCCATAATATCATTTATAAATGGGAGATTCCTACAGTAAATTGCTTTTTCCTCCTGCAGAAAAACAAGTTCTATTAGCTGTTCTTCCCTCATTAAAACTATCTCATCTTATCTAAGGGGTAAGAGATGGATGGGCTGCTACTGGTTTGAAATTGCACATTATAGAAAAGAGGGACCATTTCCTCCCACCCTCTCATCCCCCTGCTGCCTAAACTCCAAAGGAAGTTTAGGCTAGCTTTTTACAATCTACCTTAATTTTCATTTTCCAACTAGCAACCACCAGAAGATGTATCAGACAGAAGAGGTGGGGAGGTAAATCCCAGGGAATGTGACTCAAATGTGTGGTTAATTCCAGCTGCTCTTTTTTAGAAGGAGAAAAGAAAAAGTTGCATGGAAAGAAGAAAAGAAATGCATTCACACAGGAAAGCAATCTTAATTTCAATTTTTCAGAGGTTTAGCGTGAATGGGTAAATGCACTGGGAATAAAAAGTGGGTTATTTTAATAACAAAAACTACTCCTGATGACCCTTTTAAAGTCAAGCTCTGAATAAATGGAAAATAGAAGGATCTCTGTGTGCATACATGCATGGTTTTTTATATCAAAATTCAATAGCCCACAAGTTAAGAAATTAATGGGGGCAGCAGGCATTAGACATAAAGATCAAATATATCAGTTCATAGCCAACAGGGGTAAAATGATACTGTACCTCAAAGTAGCAATAAATGTAAAGTGCTTATCTTCTGTTTCAGATGGATGATTAACAGTTTCTGAATTCTTCTGCTTTAATATATTGGATAAGAAAAATGGTAATGGGAATGAAATATATCCAGGATTCTAACTAAAAAAAGAAACTTCCGGATTCAAAGTTAAGACCACATTTATCTTCTCAGGCCAGGAAAGAGTAAAGGGTGAGAGTTGGGACAATAAAGATTTACACAGATATAAATAATTCTATTCCAACCATATTTCTCTTCTACATGTATAGTAAAGACTTACTGTAGCAATTCAAGAACTGTGTCATCAGGTCTGGAGTAAAGATATATTGAGGATCCCTCCAGACGTTTTTTGGCTAGAAGTGCCATTCTCCCTTCAGTGCTATTCTGATCTTCAAGACGTATCTGTCAAGTTTTTAATCAACCGTTCAAATTATGACTTTATAGAAGCTTCATCTATAGATATTTGACATAGTAAGATTATCCATCCTGTAAGAAGATTTATTAACTGATGCTGGCATATCACGTGGCTATTGAAAAACAAAGAGATAATCAGAATTCTGTCTCTACTACTCTTTTATTACAGTGTCTAGCTGTCATGGGCGGCTAGGTCTCCTAGCACAGTTTCTCCCACTATATTTGCTTCTGAAAATGTACCTCTCTTTTCTATTTATAAATTATGTATTTATTTTAGAATATATTTTGTGACATTGTCTACTTTCAAACAGGTTATGAGAACATGGTTGAGAAAGAGGAGAAGGTATAGATTTGTGATTTATATAAATGTTATTGAGAAGATCAATTCAAAATTGATTTAACTTTTCCTAAATTGAAAATTGTCAGATATTTGGGGTTTTAAATCACATCATTTTTTACTAGGCTTCTTTTTCAGATCCCATCCAGCTGTGCTCAAAGACCAATGGGAAACTTCAGTATTGACAGGCCCTTGAATTATACTCAGGCTTTGACAATAGATGTTCCACTGAGGACTTGCTCTTATTTGGGTGACTTGTTTTAGAATATTTGAAGCGGTACCTAATTGCTTATAGCTTTTTATTGCTTGCACTGGATTTATGGGGTTAAAGTACAGTGCATTTTGGAACATGGATAAGATCAGAGGTGGTATTCATCAGGATCTGATCAGTTCTAGAGAACCAGTAGCAGAAACTTTTGAGTAGTTCAGAGAACTGGCAAATGCTACCTCTGACTGCCCCTGCCCCCATCTATTCTCTGCCTCCCGAGTCCCAGCTAATGGCTGAGTCTTCTTTCACTGCCCTACACAGGAGAATGGAGCTGGAAAACAGTTTAGTGAGGTGGGGAGGGAATGGAGATTTTGCAGTATCCTTCCTCTGCCATGCCCACCAAGCCACGCCCACAGAACTGGTTGTAAAAAAATTTGAATCCCACCACTCCCTCTAATTTCTCTAATTTCTCATCTGTCTTCTTGTATAACAGATAACAGATAATCAGAGTTGGAAGGGACCTTGTAGGTCATCTAGTCCAACCCCTTGCCCAAGTGGGAAACCCTACACCATTTCTGACAAATGGCAGTCCAATCTCTTCTTGAAGGTCTCAAGTGATGGAACTCCCACAACTTCCGAGGGCAAGCTGCTCCATTAGTTGATTGTTCTCACTGTCAGAAAGTTTCTCCTTATTTCCAGGTTGAATCTCTCTTTGTTCAGTTTCCATCCATTATTCCTTGTCTGGCCTACAGGAACTTTAGAAAATAGATTGACCCCTTCCTCTCTGTGGCAGCCCCTCAAATATTGGAACACTGCTATCATGTCTCCCCGGTCCTTCTCTTCACTAGACTAGCCAAGCCCAGTTCCTGTAACCATTCTTCATATGTTTTAGTCTCCAGTCCCCCAATCATCCTGGTTGCTCTTCTCTGTACTTTTCCTAGAGTCTCAACATCTTTTTTTATAATGTGGTGACCAAAACTGGATGAAGTACTCTAGGTGTGGTCTTACTAGGGCTTTATAGAGTGGTATTAGTACCTCACTTGATCTTGATTGTATCCATCTGTTAATGCAACTTAGGATTGCATTAGCTTTTTTGGCTGCTGCTGCACATTGCTGACTCATATTTAGCTGGTTGTCCACTAATACTCCAAGATCCCTTTCACAGTTACTGCTATTGAGCCTGGTTTCACCCAGACTATATGTGTACTTTTGGTTTTTCTTGCCTAAATGTAGCACTTTATTTTTTCATTTTGTTAGATACGGCCCAGTGTTCTAGTCTGTCAAGATCCAGATGGATCTTGAGCCTATCTCCTTGGGCATTAGCTGTTCCTGTCACTTTAGTATCATATGCAAATTTGGTAAGTTCCCCTTCTATTCCCTCATCTAAGTTGTTAATGAAGATATTGAAGAGTATTGGGCCTAAGACAGAATAAGATGGATAAGATGAAGGTAAAATTGATGTTAAGGGGACCTCATCATCAGCATTAGTAGTAAATTTATGCCAATGGAACTTTTCATAGGCAAAGACATCCATGAAAGAGTTCACATGTCCATTGCTGCAACAGCATTCCTTTTTATTCTTTTATGTTGTGTTCCTGAAGAGCTTTGAATTCAATGGCAATGGTTTATGATACAAATTATCTTTCACAATTGCCTACATACCATTTATGGGGAGGGAAGATTCCAGCTGTATCTGTTCACATTAATCACTTACTAGCTCCCTTTGTAGGCCTTTTGACAAACTTTTAACGCAAATGAAGGATGGGGGAATTTTATCATAATTTCATCTTTCATTTTGAAGGTTCCCCCGTTCTTTATGTGTATGATAAACTATTGTGGAAATCCTCTCTGAAGACAAAACGTCTTCTTCCAAAGCTTAATGTAGCACAGTATAAATTACAGACCTCTCATCCCATGAACCTGCCCTCTTATTTAAGAAAGCTCAGAAGAAATAATTGTGGAACACTGCTTTGCTTAAAATCCTTCCCGGCATCTTCAATCAAACACATTAAGAATAAAAATAGGGTGGCTCTTTTTAAAAGAACAGATATACACACATCTGTTTAATTGGGATAACACACCAACAACTTTATAAAGGCCTAAAGCTCTAAAGCCTTGAAAGGACTCCTTGGGAGAGAGACAATTTTAGATCCAAAGCAGTAGTACATTATCAGTGGGGCAGAAGTAAAACAAGACAGTTATTGAAATTCCTGGCTTATTTCAGAGAACCTGTGGAAAGCAGAGGTTAGACAAATAAGCCAAATTCAGAAAATTGAACTATTATAAAGGTGGGAAATCAATCAATCAATCAATCAATTAATCAATCTCATTTCCAAATGAACTGGTTCCTTCTCAGTGGGCCAAAAGCATTGCCTGGTTTTCCTGCTACCAAAAAGATAGAACGATGGGAATCTTTTGTTTTCCTTACAAGCAACTCAGCATTAGGAAGGCCTTTAGCCAGAATGGGACAACTCCCTTCAATATAATAGCAATAGCAGTTAGACTTATAGCCCTTTTTAGGGCTTTTTAGGGCTAAACCGCTTTTTAGCCCTCTCAAAGCGGTTTACAGAGTCAGCATATTGCCCCCAACAATTTGGGTTCTCATTTTACCCACCTCAGAAGGATGGAAGGCTGAGTCAACCTGGAGTCTGGTGGGATTTGAACTGCCAAATTGTAGGCAGCTGGATGCAGAAGTAGCTTGCAGTACTGCACTCTAACCACTGCGCCACAGAGGCTCCTTTTTTGGGCTGCTGTCCAGACTAGTATTATGGATTCCATCATGCCTATAAAGTGCATGATATTTTATGAAAAACTACTCTTTGGAAAATTTTCTTTTCTCTCAGTTGTTCATGATAGCTTTACCAGTTGCCAGATTGTTCGTCCCTAAATAATGTTAAGGTGGCTAGCTGTAAACTCTATTTTAACTTCTCAGTTTCTTGGAATAGGGATTATGATAATGAAAGGACTGGAAGGGATGTTCCTCACTTGCTGCTATTGAGAAGCCTTTAAGCTTGAATGTGCGGATCACTCATATATCAAGGATATTGTGATATAGGTGGGCCATGAGACCTTCTGATCCAGGGCTACGTGAAGAACCATCTGATTTGTATAACAAAAAAGAAAAAGGAAAATATCAGCATGAGCAGTGAAGCTTTGTGGCAGAGGTGGTATTCAACAGGTTCTGACCAGTTCTGGAGAACCAGTAGCGGAAATTTAAAGTAGTTCAGAGAACTGGCAAATACCACCTCTGACTGGAGATTTTACAGTATCCTTCCCCTGCCACGCCCACCAAGCCATGCCCACAGAACTGGTGGTAAAAAGAATTGAATCCCACCACTGCTTTGTGGGATGTATAGCCATCTGACAAAGAGTAACCAGGGAATGTAACTTGTGAGGAAAAGCTGAAAAATGGTTATGAAAATTCAGCATATGAGTCCAAGGTCCTTCACCATAATATGTTATGAGTTCAAAGTACAGGAGGTGACCATACAAAATCCCTGAATTTAAGTTCTCAAATAATTCAAAATAGTTTTTAAAGCTTTTATTATCGAAACATCTTCTAAATCAAAGAAGAGAGAGAAAAAATAAAGCCATAATATGTACTTGTAAGGTGAACATGGAGCATATCAGTGATATCTAAATATTTAGAATATTTAGAATTGAACCTCTGTTTTTTGTCTTAAAAACATGAGGGTCCAGTTGAAGGCAAAATGGGAAATTTACAGTACCAACTTTTCTCCCTTAGTTTCTGTTTGCTCTCTTTAGGGGGTGCATGCTTTGGGCTCCTTCTATCAAACAACGCCATCTTGTTGGTCCCCAGAGTTGTATCTTTTCAATGGCATTACCTATTCTGTGGAATAATATATCCCCAGAGATATGAATCTCTATGAAAAACCTGTTAGGGTTTTTCAAGGCCTTGAAGACCTGGCTGCTTCCCAGGCATTTACATTGTGGGATGGGGGTGGGATAGATGAACTCTGCTGTTCTCAATGTGTGTGTGTGTGTGTTTTAGGGAGTGGGGTTTTATCCTTGGGATCTGCTGGTTTTTTTTTCTTCTGTATTTTAATATTGCAACCTGCTGCCTAAAGTCATATGTTACATAGATAGTTATATAAATCAAACCCAATTAATAAATACTCCCAGTTTTCATTAAAAAGAAAACAAAAGACAAGACTGGAACCTGAAATATAAAGCAAAACATTTATAATGGTCACTCTTCTGCTCATTTTGTAAGACAAAAAAACTGTTACATTTTTCAGTGACTTTCGTCAATATACAAAGAAATGTAAAACAGTGGCTGACACACACAATGTATAGAAAAGAGGGTTCTTTTGAGGTTTCTTATTAATCTAGATTTCAAGTGACAGCAAAAACAGGAGTTTATAATATTTCTAACTCCTATCTTTTATTTTTAAAAAGAGAGCTTTTGGAGTTTCTAAATCCACTTTAAAAATTATGCTGCTAATGAATCCAGATAAAGTCTATTATTTTTACTTTTAGGTTTCAAAAGAAAGGATGACAGCTGAGGGCATATAAATCACACCGGTCTTGAAAGGTAATTCTGTATTGTGATACATGGTCATTTGAGGAATTGGGTGAGTGAAGTTCAATGATGTTCTCGCCAGCCTCCTGATATCCTGTTTCTTTTTGGGAGAAACACATGGAGACACTGAAGTTGCTTATATAGTAAAGCAATTTATTAACTGAAGAGGTTTTAGCTGTATGAAATGCGGCATTAAGCAAGTTTTAGAAATTCCTCATTCTTACCTCCTGGAGAGGGACTCACTTTCTGTCTTAAGAGCCTGCCTTGACATTGAGACACTTTGGCCTCCAACTTCTATATATTCTATCTTGTGAAAGAACCCAAGAGCAGAGACCTAAAGGTGGGCTGAGAGACTGACCAAGTGGGATTACCCAGGTTAAGAAAATTTAAAAAAATCTGTATTCATTTATTAGATTTATATGCTAACCATCTCTACAAAATGTTGAAGAAGGTTAGCAATTCTTTGATCCACCTTCGTCTAATCTGAATTAAGCACCAGTTTGATTCTTTCAAGTAGGCCATGGTGACATTGGTTATTGTTTGGGGAGTTAAGCAACAATTGAGAATTTTAGCACTGATAAAAAAAACATAGTATGGATCCTAGATTGATCTTATGAAAAAGAAGGAGTAGAACTTTTTGTCTGTTTATTCCATTTGTCAGAGTAAGCCTCTCTACAGTAGATGTAGATTTTCTACTTCTTTGGGGATGGATCTGGAGAAAATTGCATCCTTAGGAATTATGCAGATGTTCAGTTGAGGAGATTAACTGAGAGGTAGGGTTCCATTTTTATTCATTCATTGATTCATTTTCTTTTTAACCAGGCAACTGAACACAATCACACAATTGTCTACTGCCTGGTCAAGAGCAACCTTGACTTGTATGGAAATCACTAAATAGACTGTACGCCAGGGTAGGAAGATCAAAGAACAATCTAAGAAAATGAAACTTCTCTATATTAGATACTCTGTGTGAATGTGGTGAATAACAGTCCATATCATATATGTTACAGTGCGTACAATGTCCTTCAACATGCATAGAGGAAGAACCCATGCTGGTGACAGAAAATGCTGTCAACGTGGCCTGATGTCATTTAATTTTAATCCTATTTATTCTACATACTTTTTACCTGTGCTATATTTCAGTGGTCTATTTTATACCTATTTTATTTGTTAAGTGTTGAAAACTATATGTCTATAATTTGTAAATGAAATGAGATAATTTCCATATTTCATATCTATGAAACCTAACCAATAGAGCAGGGTTTCTCAACCTCAACAACTTTCAGCTTCAACAATTTTAACATATGTAAACTAGAATTTAAAGTATGCTGGCTGGGGATTATTGGGAGTCAGAGTCCACACATCTGAAAGTTTTTGTGATTGAGAAATGGTGCAATAAAAAATGCTTCCAGAGATGTCATAGATCCATAATAATATTTTTTATTATGCTAACAAAGTATCTACCATTATTTCTATTCCTATATCCTGCATCTACCCTATGTCTTCTGGTTTTGTAGTGTTCAATTTCTCAGATTACTAGTCCTCATTATATCTCTTTGTGGGCCCTTTTTTTAGACAATATCCTTTGACTTGCTAGAAAAGGTTCTTAATACATTTCAGTGGCTTGTCAAGGAAATCGTATAGATGTATGTTTCTTCTCCCTCCCCCTATTAATGCCCCAAGGAAGATTTTTTTCTCTCTCTCAAGCTGAATAGACTATTAAGAGACATTTAACTTTCCTAGATGAGCTTCACATTCTGAAGCATGTGTATTTCCTCTCTGAAGATAATCTTCAGCTAGGAGGCTTTGAATTTCCTGGGTGACTTCTGTCTTTAGTAGTCACCTGTCTTTAGAAAACATATCAGTGGAACAAATGAGAGCAATAGTTTTTAAACTGCTTTAGAAAGGTGCACAAAGTAATGTCATGTTTTTAGAACTGTTGTGGATCTTTCTCCACATCTCAGAAACATATTATACATTACAAATACATACATATTATATATTCTATCTACATACCTATGACTGCAGGCCTCTGCATGGCTCTAACACCATTATCAAGTTCACAGATGACACCACGGTGATTGGACTTATCAACGATAACGATGACTCAGAGTACAGGGAGGAGGTGCACAGCCTAGTTACATGGTGCGCTGACAATAACTTATTACTCAACACTAACAAGACCAAAGAGCTCATTGTGGATTTCAGGAAGAAGAATGCTTACACACATTCTCCTATATACATCAACAGGAGAACGGGAGAACGGGTCACCAGCTTCAAAGTTCCTGGGGATCCACCTCTCTAAGGATCTGTCCTGGCAGATCAACACTACCAGCCTGATCAAGAAAACTCACCAGCACCTCTTCTTTCTGAGATTACTGAGGAAGAACCACCTTTCCTCAACTATTTTGATCAAATTCTACCTCAGTGCATTCGAGACCATCCTAACCAGCTGTATCTCAGTCTGGTATGTAAATTGCACTATTAAAGAAAGGAAGGCATTACAGAGGGTGGTGAAAACCACCCAACACATTATAGGGATCCCACTTCCTGCTCTTGTGGAGATTCAGAGGAAACGATGTCTGCGAAAAGCCCACAGCATTGTTAAGGACTCATCCCATCCAGCCGATAAACTGTTTACCCTTCTTCCATCTGGGAAGAGGTTCAGGTGCCTGCAGTCCAAGACCAGCAGGCTAAGGAACAGCTTCTACCATACAGCAGTCTCCTTATTGAACTCGTCAACTCGTTTATCCCCCCCCACACAGAGATACTTCCCCTGATAATATATAATATATCTTGTATAAACTCTCTGTGCATTATACTTATATTCAATATGTTCATAAACACTCTGTGCAGTCGTATATATTCCTTCTATAGACATGTATTCTGTATATCCATATATAGTTATATATTTTGTATATCTGTATATCTGGGTCGAAAGAACAATTCCTCACAAAATGAGTTGGTTGGAGCAGTTCAGAGATAAAGACCTGGCTGTCATTCTGCTACATGAACCTATATTCCAATTTTATCTGGTGAATGTGATTCTTTCTTATCCCGTTTGCTGTTTGAAGGGATTTGGAGCAGAATAGATAATCCTAACTTTGAACATAAATCACCAGGCTGTACAGCTGATAGATGCCCTGCACTTTCGTATGATAATGCCTGATTGGAGCCCCAGAGGAAAAATGCCAGTGGCTTATCTCGGGGAAGCAGGATTGGGAGGGGAAAAGAGCTCTATTCTAAGGAGGCGAGGCAATGAGATGGGACCCCATTTATTTACTCATTTTTTGAGATCTCAACTTTCATGGAAATACCACGAGGATTGCCAGAGTTCCAGTAGTTTGGCTTGAGCAAGGCACATACAGTATGAGGACAAGGGAAGCCACAATAAAAAGAATAAGGATGCCTCTGAAAAGCTGGTTTTTGAGTTCAGCACTGCCATTAGGGAAGGACTGTTGTTTCCAGCCTTCACCCATATTTTTCACCAATGAAGACCAGTTAGATTGGAAAGAGAGCTGAAAAGGAATGTGAGGAAGTGTCAGAGTGGTGATGATGACACTCAGGAAAATGGAATCATGACTGGGCGGGGAGAGGGGGGAAGAATGGTAGTGTGGGAGACAAGGCTTCACCAGAACAAAAAATCTTCCAAAGAAGCATTAGCACATGTATCCCCTCCCCCTCTCCAAGCCTCAGAGACCCTAAGGTTATCTGACTGAAATTTGATAAAAATGAAATAAAACAGTGCACTGTTCTCTTTGTACTTGGAAATGAATTTTAAAATAAAGGTGTTATCTAAACCTAACATTCCCAAAATGAAAAGGAGAGGGAATAGTAAAAAAAAAAAAAAAGATGACTGCCACAATCCAAACTTTTTAGAAGCTTAATTTAGCATCTCTTTAGCTATAGAAAAGTTGTTTGCTTCTGCTGAATGCGCCTCATATTTCTATGTAGCTCAGCTTAGAGGTACAGTATGTCACCATTGATTCTACTACAAGCACTGGAGTGATCCTCAGAGTTCATGTATTTCATCATTGTCTGCAGTTTTAAATCTGTATCTGGGGCACTATCTAAGTGTTCAAGTTCTAGGTCTTCTAGAACACCCCCCTCCCAGGCCTACACTAACCAGGGTGCAAGAGATTTATAGAAGTTTCATCTAGCCTCATTCTCTTTTTCTGTTGGTTCCCTGGAAGAAAATTAATAATGATAGCTCCAGGTAGACATAGATGGGAGATCTTATGGTCTCCTTAATTAGAGATGAGGGATTACTACAGCAAAATCTATCTCAGCATCTAATGTCCTATTTGGGACATAATTGGAATATTTTCTGTACGCTGCACTTTATTATACCCTGTTCTACATTTTCATTCTGTACAGCTAGTAAGTAAGAGAGTGGAGAATTTATATTATGAATATATTTTCTATTAGATTCATTGTGAGCTCTGCACTCTGATTCTGCTCTTTATAGTTCCATGCTTTTTTTTTTTTTTTTTTGCTACTATGAGACTTCAAATTTGGTCCATGAATCTTAACACTGTCTCATTTATATCAAATGCTATATAAGTAGTCTGTAAATCACAAGATTCAGTACAGATCCTAATTCTTTCATTCTGGAAAGCTTTTGCTTGATTAAGAATCTTTTCATCTATCCCTATTTAATTTCAGGGACTGCATCTGAAATTCAGTCTGGATTCCCTAGATATCCTATTAATAATCATTTCAAAATAGCAAGAAACTATATTTTTGCTATATATAAAATGGGGTGAAACTTTCAGGAATAATATCTCTTAGGTATATGAAAATTCTACATTTTAAATTTTGCTTCTTGGAGAAATGAAAATAACATATATGTTTTGAGAGAATTGGGTAAATTTGCAAAGTGGCATTTTCAATGGAGAATAGTACGTAGACTTATATATCACTTCACAGTGCTTTACAGTCCTCTCTACGCGGTTTACAGAGTCAGCCTATTGCCCCCAACAATCTGGGTCCTCATTTTACCAGCCTCGGAAGGATGGAAGGCTGCATCAACTTTGAGCCTCTCCGAATAATAGAGTTGGAAGGGATCTTGGAGTTCTAGTTCAATCCCCTGATCAAGTAGGAAACTTTAAACCATTTCAGACAAATGGTTCTCCAATCTCTTCTAAAAACTTCCAGGGTAGGAGGAACTGCATCTTCTGGAGGCAAGTCATTTCACTGATTAATTGTTCTAACTGTCAGGAAATTTCTAATTAGATTGGTTCTTTCCTTAATTAATTTCCATACATTGTTTCTTGTCCTGCCTTCACTGCTTTGGAGAATAGCTTGACCTTCTCTTGTTTGTGGCAGCCTCTGAGATATTGGAACACTGCTATCATGTCACCACAGTCCTTCTTTTCATTAAACAAGGCATACCCAATTCCTGCAACCATTCTTCATATCTTGTCTCCAGTTTCCTAATCATCTTTGTGAGTTGTGGTAAGCATGAGAAATCATGCCTACCACAATTCATATGAAAAAGTTCGAGAACCTTTTGCAAGAACAAGGTCTTAATCAGTGTTTTTATAAGCAATTATGAAGAAGATGGTAGGCAACAAACTAAATATCCCTAGGCAAAAAAAAAAAAAAAACCACTGTAAAATTTCAGAAAGATAAGCATGCATTAGTTTTTTGAGGGGCAGAATATTTGTGTATGTGTTTGATTTCTATAGCTGCCTATCTCACCAAATGACTTGAGCAACGTACATTATAAAAACAATTTAAAACAATTAGAACAATACAGTATAAATGTGCTCACTGTGTAAATCTTGCATGGATGTTAATATACCCAAGAAATGGGGCCCTTTAATACACTTTGAGTTGCATAGCAAGGTCTTCTCACCCTTACAAAAGACCAACATGTTTGGAGTTATTCTGACCTCTGAAGAAGAATCTTCCAGAGGCCACGGCAGAGAAGGAGACTGTAGCAATGAAGGCACTAACTTCCCCTTACTCCATGTGCTTGCTTCTTTTGGGGGGCGGTGTTGTTTTGTATGAAAATGAGATACAGGTAGTCTTTGACTTTACAGATTTACAGATTGACAGAGTTGGAAGGGACCTTGTAGGACATCTAGGCTAATCCCCCCATCCAAGCAAGAGACCCGACAGCATTTCTGATGAAAGGTAGTCCAATCTCTTCTTGAAAGTCTCAAGTGATGGCGCTCCCACAACTTCCGAGGGGAAGCTGTTCCATTGGTTGATTGTTCTCACTGTCAGAAACTTTATCCTTATTTCCAGGTTGAATCTCTCCTTGTTCAGTTTCTATCCATTATTCCTTGTCTAGCCTACAGGAGCTTTAGAAAATAGCTTGACCCCTTCCTCCCTGTGGCAGCCCCTCAAATATTGGAACTATCATGTCTCCCCTGGTCCTTCTCTTCACTAGACTAGCCAACCCCAGTTCCTGTAACCATTCTTCATGTTTTAGTCTGCAGTCCCTAATCATCCTGGTGACTTTTCTGTGCACTTTTTCTAGAGTCTCAACATTTTTTTTTATAGTGTAGTGACTAAAACTGGATACAGTACTCTAGATGTGGTCTTACTAGGGCTTTATAGAGTGGTATTAGTACCTCATTTGATCTCGATTGTATCCCCCTGTTAATTGGCTTTTTTGGCTGCTGCTGCACACTGCTGGCTCATATTTAGCTGGTTGTCCACTAAGACTCCAAGATCCCTCTCACAGTTACTGCTATTGAGCCTGGTTTCACCCAGTCTATATGTGTACTTTTGGTTTTTCTTGCCTAAGTGTAGGACTTTACTTTTCTCTACATTGAATTTCATTTTGTTAGATACGGCCCAGTATTCTAGTCTGTCAAGATCCATCTCAATCTTGAGCCTATCATCTTGGGTGTTAGCTATTCTTGCCAGCCTAGTATCATCTGCGAATTTGGTAAGTTCTCCTTCTATTCCCTCATCTAAGTCATTAGTGAAGATATTGAAGAGTACTGGGCCTAATATGGAACCTTTTGGCACCCCACTGTTTACTTCCCTCCATGTAGACTTAGACCCATTAAGGACTACTCGTTGAGTATGTTTTGTCAGCCAGTTGCGAATCCATGTGGTGGTGGTGCTATCTATCCCACTTTTTTCTAGCTTCCTGAGAAGTAGGCTGTGGTCTACTTTGTCAAATGCTTGATTTACAGCAGTTCATTTAGTGACTGCTCAAATGGCACTGAATAAAGTGACTTATGACTATTTTTTCACAGTTACAACTGTTGCAGCATCTCCATGATCATGTGATCAAAATTCAAATGCTTGGCAATTGGTTCATACTTATGACCATTGCTGTGTCCCATGGTCATGTTATCACCTTTTGCGACTTTCTGACAAGCAACATCAATGGAGAAGCTGGATTCGCTTTATAGCCATTTTCCTTTATAGCCAGCTTAACAACTGCAGTGATTCACTTAACAACTGCAAGAAAGCTCATAAAATGGGGCAAAACTCACTTAACACATGGCTCACTTTACAACAGAATTTTTGGCTCCATTGTGGTAGTAAGGTTTACCTGTATATCGTAGCTTTATCCCTCAGTGCACATACTCTTCCACTCAAAAAACCCCTGATTTCCTCATTAAAGAATTATTATAAATAAAATAGATGAATCCCTTTTTCCCCCTGTTCAACTGGCATCAGAGCAGAGGTGGGATGCTACTGGTTGTGCCCAGCTCGATAGAACCGGTAGTTCTGAAGAGCAGCAGACGCTGAACCGGTTTTGTGTTTGCTACTGTTTGGCCCACCTGCCCACTGGGTTCTTACCTGTCCTTTATTTCCTGCTTTTTCGACCTCAGCTGCTTTGTGTGGCACAGCTGAGGTTGACAAAGCAGGAAAAAAGAGGCTTTTCAAATGCTGTGTACCTGCGTGCTACGCTTTTCAGCTCTCCGGGCAGCACAGCTTAAGGATTTTTTACACACTCGTGCAGCTCGCATTTGGCGTGCATGATCATGAAGCGCACATGTGCACACAAAACATAGTCACCGAACCAGTAGTAACACCAGTTGAATACTACCCCTGCATCAGAGTCATAGGAAACACAAGGGGAAGGAGCAGAAACAGTATATAGTTGCAGAGGTGCAAAGATGTTAAAACCCCGTATTTCCAAGCAAACAACCAGAAAGACACTTTTGTCATCAACCATAGATTCTACCAACATTTAGCACATCTGCTTTAGGAAATTAGACTAACAAAAAATGTACTGGGATGGGGATTCCATTGCTAATTCCCCAAAGCACTGTGGTTCCTCTTCTTTTTTTCTGCTTTAATCCTATATTTTTCTTATCTGAGATATTTGAAGGGAAAAAAAAAGAATTCCAACCAATAGTTTGGGACCTGCGTCTCTCCAAATTCCTGATCACTAAACAGAGTGTTGTGAATTTGGTTTAAAATTGTGCTGATTTCAATCTTATTCAAATTTATCTCAATTCCATTTAGAATTTATCCAAACCTAATGTAGAATGCTAGGTTGTTGTTGATTTTTGCAATTCTAGAATAATTTGATCCCTTTATAATTGCAACACCAATAACTTTAGAAAAAAGTGAGCTTTAGAAAAAGTAAGCAAGCTCCTGAGGTAAGCTATAAGTCATTGACCATTTTTAATATACAGTAGGTCTGCTGCTCTCATTGACATTGGATAATAACCATATTCTTGACCGCTACTTTCTTCTCCTATTCTGTTAAAATAAGCAGTTTAGCTCAATAATGGTGTACATTTTTAGTTGATACAGATGTATAGATTCTAGTCCTTGGTGTTGCTAGATACTTCCAATTTTTCTATAAGTATCCAAATTGTATGACACAGAAACAAAGGAACAGCCTATCCTATTCTATATGTAATGATAATGCCTGACCGTGGATTTTTGCCAAGCCCAAAATGAAGAAGGCAGACAAATAACAAAATAAAATATGGGCTTCCAGCAAGTCTAAATCTGAAGTGGATGATAGTTTCGCATATACTCAGGCCAATGCCTTCGTTGTTAGTAGCCTGGCAGTCCTCTTAAAGGGCAAGACTTGGATTATGGTTCATGAGAATGATCTATTATGAGCGAGATTAGAGTTGTGAAGGATAAATGCTTCTTCTCTATCAACAGACATTTATGAATTGCAAGCAGAAAAGAGACTCTTGTTTTCTAGCAATGACAGTCTAGCCTTAGCTGCAAACATGTCAGCAATGAATTAAATTCTCTCCAAATCAGCTATGATACTTAGCTAGCCTGTCATAGATGTGAGATCAATGGCAGATATTTCCAGGTGAAAAAGAAGTAACACAACATTCAACCAGACTTTTTTCTCCTTGCCATGTATTTTAAGGATATGTTACATTATTTGAACTTGTTAAGCTGACCACAGCCCATGGCAAACCAGAATCATATCCTGACTTTGTGACTGCCTAGATCAGGGGTGTCAAACTTGTATTGTAATGGTGGCATCATGTGATGTATCATGATTTTTTTCTCCTTTGCTACACCGGGTGTGGATGTGGCCAGTGTGTGACGCATCCAGCCTGTAGGACACGAATTTGATAGTCCTGGCCTAGCTCTTTAAAAGTCAGACTTCCATCTTCCTCTCCTGTATTTTAAGTAAAACATCAGCAAGAAAGAAATTAGTGACATATTAAAAACTGATTGCTTTGTGATCATATATGCTTTTATGGAGTAAAATCTGTCACATTAGATTATGAAGTGTACCGTTTCCTCTAGAAGGACCAATAAATGCTATTCTGTGATTAAGATGGCGGACAAATACTGGGAAGGGCCAAGTCAGCTTCCCCACCTCCACCACAGAAACTCGCTGGATGACTTTGGAGTAGACACATTGCTTAGCCCAATCTTTCTCACAAGGCTGTGAGCTGAATGACAGAAAAGAGAGATATAAATCTAACATTAATAATTATGGAATGGCAAAGTGGAGGATGGAAACATTACAAGCTGACGTCAATTTGTTTAACCTCCACTGACATTAGATTTAAAACCTTGGTATATGGATTCCCAACACTTGTTTATTATTAATCAGAGCATTTGGTCCCCGTCTTATTTAATATTGCTTTCTTAGAACAACAAAAATACATCTGTTTGTCATTGTCTGCTTCAAATGCATGCATATGTATCATTTGACTTCCCTTAGAATGTAGCAATTTCAAGGTGGGAGGATCATTTGTTTTCCTTTGTCCTTTTCTTATTGAAGGCAAAATTCCCAATTGTTTCCACCTATCTCTGAATGCTAAAATGGAAACAAAATCCCAACAAAAAAGGGCAAAGAAAACTTTGAAAGATCAAATCTCTGATAGTTTGTTATGTTGATATACAGGAGATGAGGCTTTGAAGTATGTCTTGATAGACACCAGGTGTCTAAATATCTTGAAATGGACTAGAAATGAAAAATGTCATGCTTAAAGCTCAGCTGTTCTAGGCAGGTTTATCAGGCTGGGGAAATGCAGGCATCCTTTGATGGACAAAACTTGTAATTATAGCAAGAAAATAAAATCACTCATATGCCCAAACCTGGACCTAGTAGCATCTTGATGCTATGTGTATACAAATATGATCACCTTTCTAAAAGAGAATTAGCTTTTCTTAGAACTAAGGCCATCATGAAACATGGCCTTCCCAGTCATGGGGGTAGGGAGAACCTGGCCCTCCCCTAACCTACCAGACTGTGTAGACAGCTGCTCCCTGTTGTCTTCAGACTGGCTGGCGTCCAAGGAAGGGCCCGGTGGAATGCAGAATCAGTCACCTGCTGCAAGTCTGCCTGGAACAGCAGGAAAAGGAGCACTGAACAGCGCCTTCCTTAATCCTGGGTGCTGGTGTGGCTTTTTCTAATGATATACCATTACTAAAAAGAAAAACAAAGTGCCCCAGAAATGGTCCATGCTAGACATTTCTCAGGAATCTAATTGTAACATGATATTAGCTGGTCATCATTTTGCCTGGGCAGAAAAAGGATGAAGCTAGAAGTGCCTCCTCTCAATTACCCTGGGAGTGAAGGGGCATTTCTTGCCTGCCATAATATGCTGGTGATATGAAGCCCCAAACCTGAAAAGCTGATGTGTAGTAAATACAAATCTAGGATTCTGGGGAAAGAAGTGGGAAGGTAAAGTAGAAAAAAAAATTCTAAGAAAAAGTTGATACAGTCCTTTTTACTTGTCTTCTTAAAATCTCCCTCGCATGGGTGAGCATTCATGAGTAAGAGCCACGTACAAGGGTACATCCAGAGTGGGATGCTACCAGTTCAGCCCGGTTCTATAGAACTGGTCTCTCTGAAGAGCAGCAGACACTGAACCAGTTTGGTGCGATGACCTTTTGGTTGTCTGTTTGGCCCACCCGTTTGCCCACCGGGCTCTTGGCTGTCCTTTATTTCCTGCTTTATCAACCTCAGCTGCTTTGGCGGCATAGCTGAGGTTGAAAAAGCAGGAAAGAAGAGGATTTTCAAATGCTGCGCACACACACACACACACACACAGCTGGGTGGCACAGCTGATGTTTTTTACAATTGTTTTACACATGCGCACAGCACACGCAAAATGCACTCTGACTGAACCGGTAGTAACACCGGTTGAATCCCACCCCTGGGTACATCTCTTGTAATCATCATTCCTTCGCTCTCTTCATGTGCCAAACAACACATTCCACATTCCATGGTCTGTATATGTATACACTGGAGAGAGGCTAAATCAGGATTCTTCTGAAATTCATGGAAATTTCATTGCATGTACCAAAGGAAAAAAGTAGTTCCCCAAGTCTTTACACAACTTTCCTCAATTCATCTGGTCAAGAGCTACTACTACATTTGTGTTGGAAGTGCCTGCCAAGGCACATCTGGGTTGAAAGGATTAGCAGATGACATCACTGTTGTCCAGGGGACATCCAAGGGGGCTCTTTGCATGTCCCTGTTATTTTTTCCCCACCAACATGGTACCTATTTATTTAATTACTTGCATTTGCATGCTTTCCAACTGCTATGTTGACAGGAACTGGAGCAAACTGACTGGAGTTCATTCTGACTGGAGTTCATTCCATTTTGGGTTTTGACCTATTCAATGGTCTCCATATCACCTATCCTAGCCTCAAGAGCCACAGCAGTCAAGGTCTAAGGAAGGCTGCTCAGCGTAAGCCTTCTTGTTGGTTAGTATTCTTTCTTCTCTGAGGACAACTGATTATTTGCTAAGGCGAAATCCATAGGAAACAATACAAATGGGGTAGTATGCCTGCAAGGTGGCACTTGGAAAAGGTCAAACAGCCTGCCTGCTCTGATGCAATATCTCTAAAGTAAAACTCTGAATGCACCCTCCTTTGAGAGAAAATGTGCAAGATTAGACAAAACACCACCCCATGTGGCATCCTTTCCATTTTTTTCTCCCCCTCACTTTCTCTTTCTCGTCATTGGAGTGATATCATCTGTATTTGCATGTAAGGTACAATTTATCTCTTAAAGAACCCTGCTCTTTCCAAACAACATTTTAGCACAACATAAATGACTAATGCTGGTGAAAAAAAACCAACACTATGGATTAAGATCTCCTGGCTATACATCATTCATTTTTGTATGTTCCTTCTAGCTCTGTTTTGGAGGATTAGGCCTGAAGCATCACTTCCCTTCATCTACTACTGCAGAAAAAAGACCATAAAGAGACTTAGATCCAGATTGCAAAAATGGGCAAAATGTGTTTTTTTTTAAAAAAAAAGGAAGTACTTACTTTGCTGCCTTTAAATCCACTCCGAAATTCTATGGAACACTAACTGAAACCAGAAGTGCATTTTCCCACCAAGAAAGGAATTACATGGCCATACATACAGATACAAACTAGATATAAGAAAGACATAAAACAGTACAGGATATATTTGGACCAACAAGAATTGGACAAAATTTTACAGGGGCCAGAGTAAAAAATGATTACCAAAATATACAAGTATTTGTTAAAATATAAATTGGAAGAAGAAACTGTGAATAACCTGGGCCAAAACCTTTGGATATAGTATTTATTTGCAAGATTGGGAAAACCTATGGAAAATAAATTATAAATTAACTCTATCAGCAACTTATAAGGAGAATTTATAAAAATATTTATCGCTGGCATTTACTACCAGCGAGACTTGCATACATGTTTCCCAATAATTCAGCAAGCTGTTAGAAATGTGGCTATGAGCAGGGAACCTACTATCATACGTGGTGGACTGCCCAAAAGCAAAAAAAAAATATTGGCAGAAAATTAGAAATTTGGCTAGAAGAAATTACAACAGTTAAAACTGAATTAAAAGATATCTTTAGAGAGATATTTTTTATGAGGAATTTTAAAACAAAAAATCAGAAAAAATTATTATATATTATTGTCCATATATTAACAGCAGTAAGGCTTGCCTTGGCCCAAAATTAAAAATACTCTCCCTGACTTCATGTTTATAAAGAAAACTATGGAATGTGGAGAAATCGACAAGTTGTCAATGGAACTTAAAAACAAAGAGGAGTCAGAGTACTATGTGATCTGGAACTTTTGATGCAGTTGGTTGGAAGGTAGACATGAAAGGAACAAAACAAAGTCAAATAAAAAGGTATGACGGAAATTAGTAACATTACATACAACTATATTTGTAATATATAATTAGATGAAACTTTGTGTTATATATTAATGTAATAAGTGTGAATGATTATTCTACATAATTTGAGAGATGTCAGATTGAGTGAACACTGTCTAGCTCATGTTGCAATAAGTGGAATGTTTGGTTTTATTGTATTTGTATAAATTAGTTTAATAGAGTAAACAAAAACGATTCTAGGCTTTAGAGACAGAATTCGCTATAGAGAAATTGGAGGGATATACTGCACAGATGGACACAAATAAATAATTAATCCATTAAAAAAAGGAATTACATGAAAAACCATATTTTAACTTCCAAGATCTACATGGTTCTTTACACAATTTAATAAAAAAGAAAGCCTTATCCTTAGCCCAAAATTATTGGGGACAAAACTAGAAAATCCCAGTCTCATTCATGTGTTAGACATGAATGGGCAATCAAACAACCACATCATCACCCAACCTTCTAGACTTCTCTTCAAAAATGTTTAAGTGCATCCTTTAACTGACAGCCTGCCTATTTACCTCTAGGATATAGCATTGCAATATTAAGCATCACACTGAGTGAACAATGTAACTTTTAGCACTGTTAACAAATGCCTATCTTTGTGAGTAATATAAACAGTCTTGATTGGGGATGTCAAAAATGTTAAAGCACCATGAGTATCAAATCCTCCTTGTATACAATGACTTTACAAAGCTCAGGTGTTCTTATTTGATTACAGAAATCTTACACAGAAAAGTATGATAGTCTAAAATGCTGGTGGCAAGTCTAACTTAAAAGAAAATCTTCAAAGTAGAAACCTAGCTACTCATCTCAAAATGATCTAAAGCTTTTTCTGTAGATCATGTTTGGGGGTATTTTACCAGAGGTATTCTTCCTATGAGTTTTGACCATATAATCTTAGGATATTAGAAGTAACATTATCCTGTAATGTTTTGTGTCATCCACTTCCAGCCAGAACCAATGACTATATTTACATAAATGGCATCCTTCCCCTGCCCCCACATCACACAGGATTTAAAACAGCATTTGATCTCCAAGATAGAAACTCTAATTAACTTCATTTAAAGATTAACTTAATATGATGCCTTATTAAAAGAAAAAAAGCTTTTACGGAAATTGTCAAAGAGTTAAGGCTTTTTCATAAAAGCACAGCCACAAAATGTTTCCGTTGTAATATACCAAAGGCCAAAAACAAATTACTAAACTCCAGCAAGAGATTAGCAATTTCCAGCTACTCTTGATCTATTACTTCACATCTTTCATATTGTGTATAAAAGATGTCTCTCTGCTACAACAAGGAAAGCCTAATTTCTCAGCAGCAGGTCAATTCTGAACCTGAAATGTGTTTATCTTATATGCCACTCCAATCATGTCAGAATATAAGTGGCTTACAGATCTTCAGAATTAGAATAAATTTAAATACCAATAGAATAACATAAACATAGCAATGTCATATATAAAATCTCAACCACAAAGGTTACCACATTATAATCTCCACCCAAGAAAGATTAAGTTCTGTTCAGTCTCCAAAGGCCCCTGAAAAAGAAAACAAAATAAGGTCTTCATGGTTTTAGTGAAGACTAATAGGATTAAATTCTGACTGTTATGACAGGTGGGAGAGCTGTTCCAATGATGGGGACAGGAGCTAAGAAGATTTGATCACAGAACCCCTTCCAGTGACATTGTCTAAGGTCAAAGTCTATTCAGAAGAGTGCAGAGATATAAAATGAAAGAAGAGAGTTATTAAAGGAAACAATGAGTTTTGTCACTCAGGATTGAATCAACTGCCATTGGGGCAGTAGACCACTCCCATCAACACTGACAGGGCAAGTCACGAGAATGTAAACTGAGAGCAAACCCCACTCCTTACTATCCTGATGATGTTACCTAGTTTTGGGTAATGAAACATCTGCAAGGAAACTATCAAGCTCAGAGAACACCAAGTACCTCTCAAACAAGATCAAGAAAGACGTGTATTTCTGGATTCAAATCCAGCTAAGCACATTTCATTTTATTCCAGAATACCTACTTTCTGAAGTATCAGAGAAATCCATGTGCATTGCTAGCAAAGGGACCACAAGAAAGCTTTTCCTGGCTACACAAGTAGGCTTTGAGCAATTGCTTTGTTTCAGAGTTGAAACTTAGCATCAGCTATGCATTTTGCATTTATAGAATTAGTTTGACAAGACTTTTTAAGCAAGGTTGACAAGTGCAAGATAAAAATGATTATTTAAAATTAGCATTCCTGTCTTTCTTTCCTCCAGGAGCTCAAGGCAATGAACATGTTCTTTCTCTTCCTCTTGCAAGATGTCCTCTCAACAGTTTTGTAAGGTTGATAAGATTTATAGACTCAAATGAGCATGAACCAGGGTTTATTCAGTGCACATTCTCTCTTCAAGTCACACCACTCATTTTAGCAAGGGCAAAACAAAGGGAGCAGTCCATGTACCCACCAGAGGAATGTTGCAAATAGGATTAGTGTGCATGTCCTAGTTTAATATTAGACTCATGATTGAATGGAAGCACCAATGAATATTAGAATATTTAGTTGGCAGATGAAAATATTGTTTGGAAATATTAGGAGTTGTAGAAGAGATGACATTGATTGGAATAAACAGAACTAGACTCTTTACAATGAGTTTTGAAGCAAATTTTGTGAAGGGCTTTCCCAAATTAAAAACATCAGAATTATCTGAACAAACAGAAAAATAGCAACCTTTATATGACATACTGCAATTATGTAAGAATAATTTCAAATAAATGAAATGAAAAAGTACATAGATAGGATGTGAAGAAGCATCAGATGTAATTATAATTAGCTTGTATTAAGATTTAGTGTTTGTGTATAGACTCAAAGGGGTAATAACGGGCAGTTCCAGGAATAATTCCAGATCTTTAAGAAGTTCCACAACAGCAACAGTGTTCTAAATTTACCCTTCTGATACATGGACCTATAACAGTCATACATGACTAGGGAACACACATGTCAATAGGAAGGCTTTGGTTAACTAACATAGATCCAATGAATTCTCTAATTTCTAGAGGGAAAAGTAATGAGATGCTAAGACAATTGTTTCCATGCACTCACCACCTGTGAAGATCAACCAGTCCAAATGTAGGATGAGTGGCTATCTTTTTCTCTGATTTTAAATCTCCACCTCCAAGCTCTAGCCATGGTGCTGAAGAGAAATTCAGCATTCTTTACTTTTTAAAATATTTTGACTTTATCCAAATCAAACCACTTCAATGGAGTATCCCTCATTAATTAGAATCAATGAGTTGAATTTTACATGAGTAAAAGTTTTAATCTCTGCAATCTGAAAAAAAGCAAAGACATCAAATACGGGGGCAAAAATCCATATTCTTCATATTCTAAATTTTTCAGTGAAGCAACTGAAGAGATCTTACAGACCAAACCATAGTTTGATCTAAACTAAACTAAACTAAACTAAACTAAACTAAACTAAACTAAACTAAACTAAACTAAACTAAACTAAACTAAACTAAACATAATCTGTAAAAGGAGAAGCTATGCCTGAAAACTTTTGGATATGGACTCTTGGTATTCCAAAAGTGAAATATAATCCTTACCCCTCAAAATATTGTGCACTCTGAATTACTGGATATTTTAAAACTTTTGTTTTGGCTCAGTGAACTAGCCAGGATTCCACAATGTTCCCCAGCCCTGCAGGCAAGACAGCTTCTTTTCAGCCTTTTCTTTTCTTTTAGGTCCAGATAAATTAATATCAGCAAATAAATTCCAATGTTTAGACCTGTGGAAGAGCAGCCTCCCTTGAGATAGTCCTGCTCTAACCTGAAGTTCAAATTGAAATGATGCATTAAATACATATCATAGGGGATTGCAAGAAAACATGAAATTGGTATTTGAAAATACCGTAAACAGTGAAAATATTTCTGATTCCCCCCTTTAATATTTCTTCTAAGTCTGTTAAAAAAATAGTAATGATTACAAGAAACTCAAGCCTCCTTGGAGAAATAGCAGGTTAGTTGCTCATTTTGTGTATCATTAAATCCCATAATCCTGACAAGAATTTCTTTTCCTAACTACTCACAATCTGAATGAAAACTGAATTATATCTTCTATTGTTAGGGTTATGAGAAATGCATACTAACAATGAAATATTAAACAGTCCTCTAATATCTGGTTCAGCTTATTCATGTCTATCAGTCAATGTTATAATACAGAATATATTACAAATATACAAAACAAGCTAATGGAAAATAGGCTGGGGATTAAGGTGTTTCAAAGCCTCCTTTGCCAATCCTGTTTGTCTTTACTGAAACCCATGAGATTTACCCTTTAAAACCACCACTAAAAGGAGAAGCCATGCCTGAAAACTGTGCCATGTCACATGCAAAGCATATTCAGAGGTTTACTGCCTCTTTTTTAGATGAACGAATTGAACAAATTAGCTAATTAGCTTTCATTAGTTTTATACTAGGTAAGTGCAGGCCTAAATGAAGTTAGGACCATGGAACAGCAAAGAACCAGGTCTTGTACCAGAGGTGTTATGAACTAATTGTGTTTCATGGTTATTGTTCTCTGGTGGCAAATAAATCTGAATAGAAAGACTGTGCTCATGTGCTGGAAAGCCATATGTAGCCGTACTGTGGACTCTTGTCTTTGTTCCAACCAGGGTTGAACATTCAAAGATGTAACCAGGAAGGAGGAGGGGAGAAAGTCTTTTAATAAAACTCTGATTAAGCAGTCAATTTAGCAAAAAGCCATCCATAAAAAATGGCTTCTTTAAAGGCTTCTCTAAGGGCCCTATGTGTTATGTCAGAACTGGGTAATAGAATCTATATCTGCAAGAGCTATAAAATAGAGCCGGTGAATGCCTGATAATAGAATGTGTTATATGTTTAATTAGCCAGACTAATCAATTGAGCCAAAAAGAAATATAGCCTAACATAAAGCTTGGCATGTGTTCTTGCATTGCTAACCATTGCTTGGGCTTAGTTTCATATTCCCACAATACTCTGGAAATACTACCCACTTAAATGGTAGTGTCCATGAGGGATCTGTGCAGGGTTTTGCCCTGATGATTTACAACAGCCTTGCCCAAATTATTTGATTGACTGAGTGCCATGAAAACATTTTCAACTCCCAGTAACCCCATAGATAGATTTTCTGCATGATCTATTTTTAATCTAGCCTTTCAGGTCTTCCAATAGTACAACCATTACCACTGTAACTGAATCCATCCACCTGGCTTCTGGTCATCGTCTTATATCCTTCTGAATAGCAATAGCACTTAGCAATATATACCACTAAGATTTATATACCACCTTACAGTGCTTTCCAGCCCCCTCTAAGCAGTTTACAGAATCAGTGTATTTCCTCCAACAATTTGGGTCCTCATTTTACCCACCTCATAAGGATGGAAGGCTAAGTCAACCTTGAGCTTGATGAGATTTGAACTGCCAAATTGCAGGCAGCCAGCAATCAGCATAAGTAGCTTGCAGTACTGTACTCTAACCACTGAGCCACCGTGGCTCATGCAAACTACAACTCCTATTATTTAAGGACAATGGGACATTGCTGGCTATAAACAATGGATGTTGTAGTTTTACATGCCCAAAAGAAACTTTATTGGGGAAGGCTAATCATAAGTCTTTATTTTCTGATAGCAATCTTAAGCACTACCTTAAAGTTGTAGCACAAATTTACTGTGTTCAGCCTGGCTTATGCAAAAGTAAGCTTTATACAGTTCAATAGGACCTACTCCTGAATAAATGTTGGTCACCTCAAAGAAAGTAAAATTTTGTCCTGTTTCTCCATGGGTTCATGAAGTTCATGAAAATCCATGGGTTCATGAAGATATGTAGGTAATCCTTGCTTAACAACCATAATTGGGACCAGCAACTCTGTTGCTAAGCAATAGTATAAGTCACATTATCTTTATGGACTGACAACCTCACTTCTCCTGTAATTGTTAAACAAATCACTCACAGTCATTAAGTGAGACATCATATGTCCATGATTTGCCATTTTATTCCTAGCTTCTCTATTGACTCTGTTGGAAGCTGGTTGTGAAGTGTACAAATGGCAATAAGAGGACTGTAGGATGCTGCAATGGTCATAAATGCTCACTGGTTGTGGAACATCTAAATCGTGATCATGTGACCATAGGGATGCTGTAGTGATCATAAGCGCAACATAATGTTTTCAGCATCATTGTAATTTCAAATGGGCAATCATTAAGCAAGAGCTACCTCTGCATTTAATAGTATGTCACTCATTTAAAATGTTGGGCAAATGCTTTAAAGATTTGGATATTGAGAATTATGGAGATTTCTGCTAGATAGGAAATATTTACTTAGCTACTTGGGCTTTGACACTGGTGAACCAATGTCTTGAATTTAGTAAACTACAAAATATGCCTGTGACACACATATCCCAATCCCATTTTTTAAAAAAATATATGTATATAGAGAGTTAACTGCATGTTTTCCTGCACTGGTTTATGAACATTAGGATCAGAAACATGTTTTCATTTTATTAAAAAAATTAAAGCACGGGTATGTAGATATACTGAGTGCATTCTATGCCACAGTTCAAATCATGTGCTAATAGCCTTACCAAATATTCATGTCCTTGAGTTCAGGCAAGGCAGTCATGAAGTGAAGAATAAGAGTTGCCTAACTAAGGTAGTAGACATTATGTCCAGCAAGAGAAATGTAACCATCCCTCTTCAGCTCAAAAGTGGTTTTTCTGCCACTAAGTGGGTCCAGATGTTAAAATATTCAACAGTGTTGCTTTCTCTGTATCCACCATAACTGCTGCCAGAGTTTAAAATATTTACTTCCCTTGATGCTCAAGTCCAGATTGAAACATTAAATATTTATAGCTTTGGTCACCTCCATCCATTTGTTCACATTTTGAAATTATTTTTAGCTTTTTAGAAAATAAGATAGGGAAATGGGCTTCTCATTGGTTCAAGAAGATGTGTCTATAGAAAAGCGGAATATATGAATTTCATGCCACCGTTCCCATCATTTGCTCCTCAAGACAACAAATCTAGGGGAACTAATCCTTTGAGGCATGATTGTGAGCAAACCACGAGGCAGTTTGGTCAAGATTCCAGGATAGAAAGTAAGAGACCATGAATTCAAATCCTGCCTTAACCATGAAAGCCAGCTGGGTGACTTTGGGCCAGGCACTCTGTCTCAGCTCAACCTACCTCACAGGATTATTGTTCACTGCCTTGGGCTGTTTGTAAAAATAGAGCAAGATACAAACAAACAAACAAACAAACAAACAAATAAATAAATAAAGTTTCCCCTCATTAAGTGGGAAAGTTTTGCTCAGTGCCAAAACTATAGCTGACCTGGAAATAAAATATCTCCTGGGACGGTTCAGTCAGGAACTTGTATGTATTAGGTTGCACAGGCACACTTTAAAGAATGGCTACCAAGATAATTATTTGTTAAGTCTCTCTGGAGGGAATTAATCAAGTCACAGACTGATACATTCTCGTGACTGTAAAAGGGTGTTATTTTCATTTTCAATTATATTTCTTCATCCTCCAATAAGAACCTGAAATGGAAATTATATATGGAATTGAGATGGGTAAGATTGGGCTGTCATGATTTTGCACTTTAGCTCCTTGCTACTCATGTAAGGCAGCCAGCAAGAATCATCGATGGACTATGCTATTTAAGTCCAAAGACTGGAATACACATTTTTGGCTTAACAGAGAAAGAACTGAGAGTCAAGCAAGAGGTTCTCCCATTTTAACCTAATTGAAATAATTATGCTGTTATTCCTTAATATCCATGCTAACATAGAAAATTGTGCTATTTTGTCTCAGATTTGTGATAAAGATTACTTATTTGTATAGTTCATTTTCATTGCTACAACAGGCAAAGGCAATGTTAAGGCAGAGTTAAGAAAACAAGGGAGAGAGAGCAGTATGATGAACCAAGTAAAGTATTAACTAATATTCAGAAGACTAAGATTAAAAACTAATTGCTCAAACATTGGGATGACCTAAAATAATCCAAGGAAATTGTATAGTAAGTGATTATAGAAACTGAAATATATTGCAGAGTTAAATTAAATTATGGATTCCCTACTGTACAGTGTAATTATAATGTCTACAGATCTGAACTGCAAATATTGGGACAACTGCTAGATGGCAGTAATTGGTCATTAGGATTGTTGCAGTCCAAGTCTGGTAGGCTTAGTAATGATAGCCACCAACTTGGATGACTTTTTTTCAAGGAGAATATATCTCCACAAATATATGGAGATTGTAGAGTTTAAAGCAACCATATGTTTTTGGATAAAAGTTGCTAGGAAATAGCCAGAGAGACTGATTGCCTTATATCAAATTTTGTTTGAGGACTGGCAGCTTCTGGGTTGTTAATGGAAAAACTTTGATCTGACTGCCTCATTCTCCAAAGTAAAAAAAGCTCAGCTGAAAGGTAGTTTGAATGAATTGTTCAAATGTACCACACTAAAAATCCTATGGACAGCTGAATAAACTTGTGGTTCTGATTCCACCATGTCCTTGTGTTGATTTCTTCCTTCACACCTGTAAGTGATTATATGCAATGAGCAGCCAAATTCCATCTCAGCTTGCTGCATCCCATTTTGGGTGTTATGATATGAAGCACACATTCAGAATGCCAGTCACATGCATCTTTAAATTGATACCAGTGTAAAGCATGGAGAAAGAGGCTGATATGGCTGCAGGCTCATTGTCTTTCATTACTCAACTAGGCCTCCAAGGTCACCATGGAATGATAACACACCATTCCACGGCCTTGATGGTTTTTATCATTGTGATGGGTATTTATACTGGAAAGTGCTGGCATGTTCCCCAGGGCAAAGTGCCCTTTTGCTACCTCAGCGAGTTGGATCCATATGGAGGGGGGTGGGTTTCCCTGGGTTAAATATTTACCAGAAAGTCATGTTGTTTTCCATCAAACAGGAGATCTTCCGTCAAGGCTGTTTGAATCTTCGTGCCTTAATGCCTATTTGGTTCTCTTGGGAGAGGCGCTGAGTGGACTGCCTGAAGCCAAACTCTGATAGAGAAAAAGCACATTGTATTCTTTCTCTGCTGCCTTTTATTGTCTGTTCATCAGATCTGTGAGCCTCACTATAAAACAGACTCGTCTAAACACAGCTTTCTGGGAGGAATCAGATGCACTCTTTATGCTTGTGTTTATGTGTGTTGCCATTCAAGAAAGAGACCTTAGAGAGCTAGCCAGAAAACCTCTCCTTCATGCACTGAAGCTGTCAGGGAAAAAAAGGGAAAAAGAACAGGCAAAAGCTTGTTGGGAACTATTAAGAAAACAACTTGAAAAGTAAAACCAGAATGCAGCCTAATTCCCCTATGCAAACCCATATTATACAGCACACTTTTTGGCAGGTCTGTATATATTCTCAGTCATCTCACATTTGGGAAAGGGCTGTGTTTCTCAAAATAAAGCAAGCACAAGGAGCTATAATATGGCCATTCTGATAACAGCAAAATGATTAGGACAAAAGCAGACAAGTATAAGTACAATGTCCATTGACTCAAGGGCCTCAACAGACTCACACCAGAGTGTGTGGGGCCAGGGTTGTTTTCAGAAGAGGTTTGTGAGTTTTAAAGGGGAAGATACTGCAGGTGTCCTCAAACAACTGTAAATCTTAAGGCACCTATTCTTTCAGCCCCTCAACCTTATGACAAAAGGCCCATTTTGGGGGGACTTCACTCATTCAGGGAGGTAGCTTTGAAGCAATATCTTGAATATTCAATTTACAGCTCTAGTTTAAAGGTTGGGATGGTTCAGATAAGCTAATCTGATCACCTGAAACCCGCAAATCACAAATGTATCCCTGATTAGGCTAATTCAGATAAGCCAGATAAAAGCCATCCATGTTGTTGAGTGTTATAATGAAGGAAGAGATACTTGAATCTATAGCTTTCCTTCTCCTTCCTGTGAGGACAAGGAGAATGATAAAACCAATGTTGAAGAAGGGGCCTACACAAGATATGACCCCAGACTAGCCAAGACTCATAGCAAAATTAAGACAGTATAAGAAAACAGAGAATGTACCCAACATCTCTGAAGGACTCTGGGTAGGGAAAGTTTGTAATAAATTGTCCAGTTGCATAACACAGTAATTATTTACTAATTACACAATATATAATATGATGCTCTGTATAATCTGTATTCCACTTTATCTTCTCTTAATACCTGCAAAATAACAAACTGCTCCCTCGAGAAAAAGTAATGAATAACCTTTTCCTTCCACTGAACAAAATGAATGAAGAGATATAAATTCCTGTTACTGAGGTGAGCAATTACACCTCACCAAAAACCTGGTTTTTACCTGCCACTTATATTGTGGGATAGAGGCTATCAAGAGATAGATGTTGTGATTTGATGTTAATGCTTTTTTTGAATATATTTTTTATTGTTTATATATAAATACAGTATATTGAATACAGTGTAATTGGTCATGGCATTCTAATTGCCATAAAACAGAAGTAAAAACAGAATAACATATATGCAAATTTATATATACAAATTTTTGTACAAAAATTTCTGACCATCATATATCAACCCCTCTATCATTCTAATACTTACATTCCTCTATCAACAATACAAATAGTGTCTCTTTCCAAGTCCCCCTCACCTGATTCTTTCGCCTTCTAACTTCTACCTCGTGTTTCTAACCATTGATAAAAATCTATTCCATGTTCAATAGCATTCTGTATCTCCTTTATCTTTTATTTTTAGTGTTAGTTTGTCCATTTCTGCACAGTCTTACCTTTCTTATCGTCTCATACTCTAAAGGGGTGTTTTCACTCTTCCACTGCTGCATGTACACAATTCTTGCTGAGGTCAAAACATGTAATATTAAATATATTGTCCCCTTGTCATAACTCTCTGATGTGATGCCTAATAAAAACAGTTCTGGTTTGAAATCTATATGTTGTTTGGTCATTTTTTCTAGCCATATGTGTATTTAAGTCCAAAATTTCCTTGCCTTTATACAGATCCACCACATGTGGTAATATGTACCAGGTAATTGTTTACATTTCCAAGTGAAATACTTAGGAATCTACCTATCAGCAAGATGTACAAAGAGGACAACTATACAACATTAATGCATCAAATTAAGTTGGATTTAGAGAGATGAAAACACCTGCAACATTCTATGATGGGTAGAATAGCCACAATAAAGATGAACATATTTCCAAAGATGCTTTTCTTATTCCAAGCCATATCAATAAAATTAGAGAAAAAATATTTTGATGAATTGAATAAAATAGTGTTGAAGTATATTTGTCCAGGGAAAATTCTGAGAATAAAATTGAAACTACTGCAAGAGTTAAAAGGGAATGGAGGCTTTGGACTACCAGACTGGGAATTATACCACCAAGCAGCTGTACTTACGTGGATGAAATAGTGGATAACTTTGAGGCATAGAAGACTATTGGTATTGGAAGGTCATGACCTTCAACTAGAGTGACACACATTTCTTTGGTATGGGAGAAATATGGCACATCGATACTTCCAAAGATATTATGTAAAGAATGCATTGTTATTGATGTGGGATAAAATTAAGCAACAAAACTACATGAAAATACCAGCCTGGCTCTCCACTCTAGAAACTTTGATACATCCAAATGCTATAAATATGATGTTAATGCTCTATTTTACTGTAACAGAGGGAGTTGGAAGTCAATGCTTCTTTTTCTTTCTCCCAATCCTTCCTCACTTTTCTTCCCCCCACTTCCCCCCACTGCTTTCCTATTTACTTTCGTATTTTGTATCTTATTTTATTTTATAACTCAATAAAAAATGTTATTATTGAAGAGGTAGACGTTCAGGAAGATGTCCTGTCTTCTGTTGCTCTCCAATTCTTTCTTTCCATGGTATTGAGTGAGATTGGGATACAAAAGGGGAATACCCTGGCCTTCACAAAATGGATAAGAAAACCTTGTAAATAACCACTAATTCTATGGGTCAAAGTCAATGGATAAGCCAAAAACTACCCTTAGCATCCACTTCTACCTCAACATCAAAGCAAAGCGTCAGGTTTTGGACACAAATACAGACGTGACAATATAGTCATGCTCAGGGTCAAAGATCGGTCTAAAATTTGGTATCCGGGAAAGGCTATATGAATTATTAAATTACCCAACCAAAACTGAAAAATGTAATGATTACATAGTCTTCCCATCTGTTCACAATCCTCTAATTAAGTTTCATTTGCTTTTAGTAATAAGGCATTGTCTAAGTAAATTAGTACTATAAGGAAGAGAAAATAAGAATTAACTGAAGTCAGAGCTCCTAAATGATGAATCAAGATCTGAAGCATCCATAGCACTGAGATATTTTTATAAATGCCACCTATAGACAGAATATTATTGTTCCATTAGCCCTTTATGGTAATTTTTCTAATAACAGAAAAAATAAACTGCATGTAAGTCTAAATAAAATGAATGGGACAAACTAGAAAGTATTATCAATATTTTATTAATTTAAATGTGTGTGCTGCCTGACTACCAATTACTCCATGTATTTCACAAAAACATTAAGGAAAAAATACAATAAGGAATATAAAAGAAGAATAAAATATGGCAATGATGGCAAATGGACAGGAACCAAAAATGCACCAGTATAATCCAAATAGGACTTGACTTAGCCTAATGCCTCAGTTGTGTAAGCTGAATGATTCCATTTAAGAATTTGTAATTGCACTAAAAATGTTCTATCTTTAATTATTATGCATTTATTTTTACACAGTCACATTAATGCACTTACGGAAAATATAGCAATAATTTTGTAATATATATGTTGATTTGCCAGAGATGCAATCCTCATCATCAATAATTTAATACCGATACTGATATCTTCTCTTTCGTTGCTTAAATATAAAGAGGAATCCAAAACAAAACCAGTGATTCACATTTAATGGGAAATGGATATAAAAGACATCATATTCTTTAGATAGCTTCAGAAGAATTTATTCAGTTGTGGTCTGTTCTGCTCCTTTGCCTTTCTTTTGTTATTATTGACCACTAGAGGGCACTTCAAACTCAGCAATGATTTATCTCCAAAAAATAAACTACTGTTGCCAAAATATTTAGTCCATTTTCAGAATTTTAAAATCTTCAAAGAATATTTTTTGACAAACCTGGGGAAATGAAATCATATTAATGACAATGTTGATCATATTAATGACAATGTTGATGACAAAACATGATTAAACATTGAAGGAAAAATATGAATGGTTGGAAAGCCTCTAAGGAAAAAATCATGAAAAAAATGCCTCCATATTTCCAATTTCCTTTATTTTACAATATATTTACTACACAGCTGGCTTTAATGGCTAAAACTCTCAGATGGAGCCTTGGGATAGCCCAGTGAGGAAAGAGAATGGTAAAGATTGGTGATCCATGAAAAACTGAGTGGGAACTGGTGGAATGCCCAGAATACAATAAGATGGTTAACAATCAATTTAAATCAGCCTCCTCACTGAGTTTTACAGCTATTCTAAGCAGGGCCACACAGACATCATATTGGTCAAGTGGAAGTTGTATTGGAACCACCAACCATTTTAAAAATGCCTTTAGAAGGCGTTCTGGGAGGAATTTGACCATTTTTAGAGGAACTGATTCAGTGAAGTAATCCAAATGAAACTCAGGGTTCACCTAGCTGAGTCCCCCATTAATTACATAAAACCGTGTCAGAGCTTGCCCTTGTCAGCCTTGTACATTGGGGACATTGTGTCCAGGACTGGGGAAGAGATACTTAAGAGGCAACAAATGCTGCTTTAGAAGTAGTAATGTATTTACTGCCTTTTGCTTGAAAAAATCTGCTTCTTACTAAAGGGGCTTCCCTCCTCCTGAAATCCTGTTGTAGCTCCAACATGCATGACATACATTAAAAGGAGGCAGGAGTTTAATCATGAAGGCATCCATCTTTACTTTTTTTGACCCTCCTTGCAAATACCATTATTTCTGGAATAATAAAAAAGAGACTCAAGCCATTGCAGGCAGACAATGGGTCTCAGGTTACCAGCCTCCAAATGAATCCAACTATCAGCATTCAGATTTGGTTTTTTTGTTATTAAATTGTTTTCATTCCACTTCTTCCTCATCCTATTTTCTCTACAATAATAACTCTGTGAGGTGGGTTGGGCTGAGAGAGAAGGATTGGCCCAAAGTCATCCAGCTGGCTTTCATACCAAAGACAGGCATGAAATATATGTTTCAGTGAATCTGAAGGGCCCTCACAAAGGGAAGATGCTATTTTTTTAAAAAAAACAAACACCAATCCTTTAAGTGTAGAGAATTAAAGAGTGGCCTATTCTTCATTCTTTTTCTCTTTTGTGGATTGGGAAGCTCTATTTTATTGTTTTATGTATGAAGTTTTTATATTCCTGTAAGCTGTCTTACAGGAATGTGTAAATAGGCAGCAATATCAATTTCCTAAAATAAATAAACAAATATTTCCTCAGATTCAGTTTGTTAATTTTTCTGCAGACTCCCAGGTCTTGATCACTAAAACTGACCTTTGGGTACAAATGGAGAGAAAGCGGTGAGTGGCTAAGTAGTTGACCAGACATGAATGAAAAGGACATTTTTATGTAAAGTTGATCCTTTCCTCACTCTGATTTTCTATGCACTACATCTATACGTGTATAAAAAGGGGGGAACAAAGCTTGTTAAAGCTTGTTGTAAACTACATCAATTAGTTATTGCTCTGTAACAGATCATCTGAATTCCAGATAAGCACAAAGGTTTCTTGAGATGGCAATTTTGCAATAGTACCAAGGCATACCCAGTTATGATTCTGGTACATATAGTATGTCACAAATTTGAATCTGTAATAAAAAACATGTTTTCCCCACAATCTTTACTATTTCGGATCAGTTAACCATAATAATGAAGTGAGATTATAATTTTGTTTTAATTGGAAGCATGACAGTTTTTTCTCCAACAGACTGACATTTTGAATACTGAAAATCAGAAGCTGAATAGATTTAGATATATTAAGTTAGAATTCATATTTTGTAAACATCAATTAGCAGCTATCAAAATGGATGGATAGAGAAATTTGTATTCTTTTATTTTAACATGAATTTACTCAACTGTAGTTTCCAAAACTTAGATGGCAACTATATTTTGATATCTTAGATTTTCTGAATTTTCTAATGTAATTCGCACGAAATTTCATAACTCAGAGAAAAGTACAAAGTAATTCTGTATATATTGGAAAAGTGTGAGGAAAAACTCTTATTAAAAAGTGTATATTGGGAAAAGAGCACACAAATATATATATATATATATATATATATATATATATATATATATATATATTATGAAAAATGATTTACATTTTCATTCAAACCTTTATGTGAAAAAGGAGCATAAAGGAGTAAGAGGAAGAAAAAAGAAAAAAACATAGAAGAGGAACTCGAAACCACTTCTATGCATCACCTCTGTCAGTTTTACCTCAAAGTAGGTCATCATTTTCTAAGCTTATTAAATAAGCTATTTTGAGACACTACAATTGTCAAACCTGGCTTTGTAATATTATAATTTATTTATTTATTTTATTAAATGCTCCAACAGACTCTGGGTGGCTTACAAAATCTAATATAAGATAAAACAATTAAAACATAGACAAAACAAAAAAGACTGGATTAAAATAGCCATTGAAAGATAGCATAACAAATATATTGACTCCAGGCCTGGGAGCAAAACTAATTTTAAGGGCTTTCAAAACTCCAGGAGAGATGAAGCTACCCATTTTTCTTGGGGTGTATCTGTTCCAGATAATGCTTGTGATGATGTGCCTTAAAAGTAAAGTTGGAGTTATGGATGCTGGAAGTGCCATTCAGACAAACCATGCTTGTAAATCATGATTATGTGAAATTTAATTTTCTACTTCTCTTAATTCATTTAATTCTACTTCTCTCATTTCCAAGTTATGACCAGTTTGGTCTTACATTTTTTTAAACATGTATGGTATCTTCATTGGAGTATATAACTATGATCAAGCTTCAGAATGTTATTTTTCAACAAAACAGTGGAGAGCACTCTGATAATAGTCATTTCCCAGTTCCAATTTATATCCACATTGTCCTTACTATAGCCAGCCTTGAAATACCAGATGAATTGATCCAACTGACTACTGGAATAGCTTTTAAATTTTATTGTATTCATGGAATGCAATGACAATAAAGGTATTCTATTCTATAATAGGGAAGTGTAAAAACAATCTCCAATCAATGTTCCACCCATCTATGGCATGTAAGGAATTCATGTATGGATTGTGATACTTTTTTTAAAAAAGAGCAACCAATATGAAATATTGGTTTGATAATGTGCCCTCCTTCTTCTCAGTTTAAGTGGTTTCACAAAATAACTTTACAGGGAGAGTTTAGGAGGCAGGAGCTGGGTCTACAATCTGCTTCATGAGCCTTTGGCATTTCCAGTTGAAAACTGAATCCTGGGCAGTTCCTTTTATATTTCAGCCAAAGCTGAAATAGAGGATTTCAGCAAGTAGTGTCTCTTCACAGAGGAGTAAAATGGCATCAGTGGCATGTATTGTAGGTGCCTTGAGATGCTCTTCCAATATCATGGTGGGGAAGATTAATTTAGAACTGCAGAACTGCCTGTTCGGTACTTATTCTCTGGAAGGAGGTCTTCAGATAAGGTTGGCCAAACCCAGTTGGTCTTCAGAAAGGCAGTAAAAATTAACTTTTTTCATGGGCTTTGAGATCAGGGTGATTGGAATTCCCATCTGGAGTGAGCTATAAATGTTGGTTGTCTGTTAATGTCTGACTGGATTTTAATTGAAATTGAGTATGTATGATAGCCCCTCCCCACAATAAAAGAAGATAATAATTTTAACACAATGTTAAAATATTCAGGTTTGAAGCCATAAAATTCAGTAAGTAAGTAAGTAAGTAAGTAAGTAAGTAAGTAAATAAGTAAGTAAGAAAAGTAAGTAAATATCTATCAAAATGACAGAATTTCCAGTCTTATCTTTCATAAGATAGTCGCATTTACAGTGTCTCCAAAAAAAAAGATATATCTTCAGTAGGCTTATGTTGCTCTCACAGTGAGGCCATATTGCAACATGAACTAATCTTGTTGCAAAATAATTCTTTAAACAGTGTTGAAAAACTCCCAATCCTCATTTCTGTATAAAAAAGGGCACTCATCCCACAGAGCTCAGGTACTTGAATAAGGCTTGCAGATCAATACTGTTACCCTGGATTGACACAAAATTTAGATCAAGGAAGCAGATGCAAAAATATGAAGATGGTAGGGAAAGAGGGAGGGAGAGGAGAGGAGAGGAGAGGAGAGGGAAAAAACATGCAAATAGGAATTCTGGACACTTCAACAAACTGTATAATATTGTGACCATTGCTGAATCTCAGGACCATCATGCAGTTCCTTTTTATCACTTTAACATTCATAATTAACCTGTACTTGTAAGTACATACCAACATGTACAAATACCATAGCAAAATTAGCATACCCTCATCTAAGTTCCATCTATATGGAATGTTTTATTTTGTACTTTATAAGAAACACTTTGAGAAACATTGCATTCTCAATTAAATACAGTAGACATTTTAACATTAAGCTAATTTATTTATTTTTATTTCACTCTAGATACTTTCTATGGAAATCAGACCAACTGCAGGGGCACCACATAAGCATGGGAGGTTAGTGCCAACAGGTCAATATCTACTGTGCCTTGAAGTCTGCAGGCAATTAAAAAGTAACCCAATATCCTTGTTTTTTAAAAACAGATTTTAGCAAAGTGATATTTTTAGTCTGCTAAGGCATCTCTCAAAGTTCTATTTGGCAATCAAGCAAAATGGAAGGAATTCCCTAAAGCTACATCAACAAACTTTTCTGTGTGGCAAGAGGATGGGAGGAGGCCCAATAGAGGCAATGTGTCTGTAACCAAGCTAGATGGGAGATCAAGACTGTTTAGGAAATGATTATAGCTTTTCCAAAAAAACAAAGAAAAATTCATCTCTACATATTTAGCACAAAGGCTTTGAAAACACAAAAGTCTTTGGTAATCTTTGTATCACTAGTATTCCTTCAACATATAGTAGACAATTTTCTCTTCCTTTCACATTGTCAGTCCATTCATTTCCCAATCTATACATTGTCCCCAACACAGTGAGACATGTGACTGCTAATCTTACTTCCATATGATCACAGGATAATCTCAATTCTCCTTCTATTCCTTAACTTTCACAAACTGTTAACTTGGAAAAAAGCTTATTTTGTTGTCATGCACCAAGAAAAGAAAGATTTTTTTAAAAAAAAATGCTTTTCAAAGAAGATGATTTCAATGTAACTTTCCATAATAGCGGCTGTATTTTATTTCAAGAGGAAGATTAAAGGAGAGAAAAGAATAAAGTATAGCTAAATCAAATCATACAGCTGTTTGTAATGTATGTTCAAACATACAATTTAATTCACAGATCTCATCAAAAAGCACCCATAGAGAAATATATACTCATTACTATCCTCCACGTTGGGGAAACCTATGTTCCAGCTAGCAACAACTGTTGCTGTGTTCTGGTAGCCTCCTGAAATGTCCAGCCTTAAATCCACTGAACTCTTATTTAGAATTATTGACTGTGGAGAGGAGGATATTTTTGTCTCTAATTGGTCTGCTTCTTAATAGATTCGCAGCATCAGTAATGGTTCTAAATCTTTAACTACTTAGGAGGTAACATTAAAAAAAACACATAATTTGATATTTTGTAATTTTCCTCAGCCTCTTTCAATGACCAGGCAGGAAGCTTTTTCCTGGTCAACTAAAAAGAAAATATCCTAAATAATCTATCATTCTTCTAATCCCAGAAATGACTTATTTTGACAGTCATACATTCTTTCCATGTTCCCTCTTTAGACCCTTATCCGACCCTTATTTATCTCCATACCACTGTGGTTAAAATAACCCCATTTGTCTTCTTGTGTATCTACATCACTCATCAACAGTCTCTTCAGATTCTTCTCTACCTGCATTCAACATCAACTCTTTATTCTTTTCTTTAAGGCTCTCAATGTGTTGCCCCTATATAAAGATGTACATTTGTACTCCATTCTTTCTCACTTCCAACCCTTCCCCCCGACCCAATAGGAAGTAGCAGCAGCTGCTGCTTTCTTCTCCTCTTCCTCTCATCCTTCTTTTCTTCTTTTTCTCCTGGAGCTCTCCTGACCACCTTTCATTAAGCAACCTCAATGTCATTAATTCATTTGAAGCCATTGAAGCTGACTTCACAAGCCTGTAACCTATGAAGAGGGACACAAGCCAAACTGTTAGGTCCTGGTCCCATGAATGTAGGAAATTCTACAATAATTGATGCTTCAGTACAGCATACTTTGTGGCATTGATTGTCATTTGAAGGAATGAAAAGGGCCTGTGCTTCAACACCAAAGAGCAACAAAAAAAAAAACCACCCTTGAAAATCACCTCCAGCATTAGAAATATATAGAACCTTTTTAAGGTCAATGACTTCCATTTAGGGGTCAGGAAGCTCAATGGGGATGTAACTCAAAGGCATGGATGTACACACAATCAGCCTTGAATTCCTCCTGAGCTTTTAGGAATTGAAGGCCATCATATGTCATTAAAGAGGAAAAGGGTAATTTTCTGTGAATTGGTAACACAGTTTCATAATGCAACCTTGACATTATTATATTAAGAGAAAGCCAGAGATAGATCATCACTGTTTGTGAAGGAATTAAGTGCAATTCTGTATTACATATATTTATAAATAAGTCCATCCTGCTCAGTGGAACTTATGCTTGAGCAAACATGCCTAAATCTAAGATTAGATTTAAAATGTAATAGAGGTTTATGATGATTTTTTAAAATAATGTTACCAAACAATATTTATATTACTGACAAACCCCACACAATCAGTAGTGCTTATTAACATTATCATGTATGTATGTATGTATGCATGTATGTATGTATGTATGTATAAAACTTGACTTTCAACATAATTATACAGCATGAAGTTTCAATAAACCATAATAAGACAACATTTTTCACATTATACCTGTCCTATTTCATTATGAATGCATAATTATTTTGTCTGTAGTGATCACTTTGTACTAGTGAAAAAAACATAATTTGATATTTTGTAATTTTAATGATGCAACATTATAGCATCAGTGTGTTTCCTTTGTCATTCCCTCTGCAGAATCCATATCCTTCCAGAATCCATATAGTTCCCAACCTGATGATGTTTCAGAAAACAATGAAAACCTGGTTTTTGTCTCAGGATGAATGGAGATAGGATAGAATAGTGGTAAACCCCTGTATGATTTGGTTTTGTTTGTTGCAGTTACTTTCCTGGATGTACACCTGTTTGTTCTTCTCCTGTACTCTTCTGGCATTTAATGGCATAAAGATCCCCTAGTCTCAGAGAATCAAGTATTTTTTTAAAAAATGTGCAAATAGATTATATGCACCAAAGACAAATTCCTTGTGTGTCCAGTCACACTTGGCCAATAAAGAATTCTGTTCTATTCTATTCCTATTCTATTCTGTTCTGTTCTGCTCTGCTCTGCTCTGCTCTGCTCTATTCTATTCTATTCTATTCTATTCTATTCTATTCTATTCTATTCTATTCTATTCCATTCCATTCCATTCCATTCCATTCCATTCCATTCCTTCTGAGGAAGATCAAAGATCTTATTCTACCTATATCTCCTCTAAAACAAAACATACCTGTAATAAAAATTGATTTTCTGCAGATATTCTTATACTCTTATATATTATTATAAAAAGGTTTTCTTTTAAAAAACCTCTGTCAAGTAACATAAATTTGCCTTTACTTATTCATGTCTTCAAATCTGCAGAGAATTTCCAAAAAGCAAAACAGACCCCATTTTTCTCTTTTTCATGGAATGAATTTGTATGAGATGTAAGTTTTTTAATTTTTTGAGTCTGCACTGTAATGAAAAAAATGAATGAAATAAAGTAGTTGAAACCGACTTTAAAGGGACATTTATTTCCACTCCGTAAAGATACAGTGCTACTAGCACTTTCAGGGGGAGAAAAAACCTTTTGGGCCATTGTCAAAAATTTGTCCCCTGGAAACACTGTCAACACTCGGAATACCGAGTGTAATTTTTGTGATTTTATTCTCTAGTCTGTGATGGGTGTTCACACTACTGAAGAGCTTTTCAATGCAATACTCATTGTCATTCAAATGGTAATAACTATTAGTCCAATTATCATGCTTTTGTTTAGAGGCCAGGTACAACCTCCATGTGTCCTAGACTGAAAACAACAACTGAATAACAGCAATAGAAAGAAGAAACCCTCCCACCAGAAAGTGATGGGATTAATTATAGTCCAGATCTTGCAGAAAATAAAATATTCTCAGAGATGATCGATAATGGGAGGAGATACAGAACCCTCCAACAAAGCTAGAGCTGCGAAGACTTCAGATAAAGTTTTTCTCTTACTGAGGTTGGCAAGAAACATTAAAGCATTCATGAGATCTTGATCTATGATTTAAATAACCATCTGACAACAGTGTATCCATGCAATTAACTTCAATTACATAGAAATTTGACAGATTGAGATACAATGTTAAACGGGCAATCTGTCCATTACACAAGATTTATTTCTTTTCTATACCAGAAACCTCTATTTGACAGCATGCTTAAGGAGAGTCCGGCAAATGGACTTTAAAGACAGCACTAGAAGAACTAAAGAAAGATAAAGCAAGGGTCTCAAAATAGCACAGCTTGCTTTAGTCTCCTCCTGTATGCTCCTCCTCCTCCTCTTTGCTATGTAATATCTTTCTTGCTCAGGCTGAAATAAAACCCTCACAACCTCTACAACTGAATGGCAAATCAGAGGGCCAATACTGTGTGACTTAACAATATCCTGTCCAAATGAACAAAGCCCTTTTTTTAAGAGATGTGCCAAGATGGTGTTCTATGGTTTGGCATCAGTCATGATTCCAAGGCAGGGAACGGGGTGTAGTTACTGCTATCAAAAACAACTACCACCACAGCTCTGATGGATTCAAGGAGCACTGCATATAGCAAGTTGTGAGACTTTGTTTATGAAATTGGGCTGCAAGGATCAGAGGGTATTAATGCTAGTGTCCTGGCCACTCTGCAGCAGAGCAACCTATTTATCTCAGTTACTTCAAGCTATGGCTGATTTGGCAGTGACATTTTCCAGTCTTGGGGGAGTTCAGTTTTGGGTGGAAACTCAGAGGCAACTTGGCAGTCCACAGCTACCATGGGTGCCATGGACTTGATCCTAGGGATAGGCCCAATCCACTGTGGAATTTATACATTTGTTCTGGTTTTTATCTCAGTACAGTGATGATGTAATCTGAAATGGGGTATGTGTGTTACAATTTATATCTGGTCATGTACAGGTCATTCCCTTGGAATTCCAGTTCCTTGAAGTCTCTCTCCTGATGTATCAGCATAGGTTAACCAGAGCTTATAACTTTTCCTGGAAGCAATGTGAAGCAGCATTGTAACAACAAGGCAAACAATATTATTAATGCTGTACTGACTCTGAGCTTCTGATAATGGAGAATAAGAATTTGGACCTAGGCTACTTTAGACTACATTTTTATGGTCATATTAAACATTTAAATAGAAGATTGGACCAGATATTTTGGCCCATCACAATATGAGATTAGGATTGCCCTTCTCTTTAAATCTGAATAGTCAACATTGAGCAAAAAGTAAGATAAAACTATGTAATGCCCATTTAGTTGTTTAAGACATTTGTAACTAAATGTATAATATTGTTTGTGATTATGTTAGAAATATGTTGCTAGGGTCCTGAGTGTGTAGACAGCTAGTGTCAGGTTGCTGGCTGAAACCTGAATGATGTGTAGTGAATGTTAAGTAGTTAAGATAATCAACAAAGAGAATGGATATGAAATCAAATTCATGGAAGGTAAAAGTAGTGAGACTTGATAGGCAAAAGGGAGAAAATAATTGCAAGGGTGTAAAAATATGAAGACCTATCAATTCTAGAAGAAGACCAGTGAGTAAAAACTAATCTATTTCAAGAAATAAATATTTGACATAGGAAGCAAAGGGTACTTCAGAAATATGTGTGCTAGAACAATGCAAATAGTTTTAAATCCATGTTTGAATGGAGGAATTGCACTGAATATAGAAATAGGTGCCTAGTCCATAAGAAAATTGTCTAGATGGGTTGGTCATTTAGAGAGGAAGAACGAATACTGAACTGCGAAATATAAAAGAATGATGAATGCTCAAGAGGAAGAAGACCCCAAAAGTCTGGGTGAATGGAGTGACGAGACCCTAAAAAAGATACAGATAGATGTTTAAAGAGATCACAGGGATAAAAATTAAATGTTATGGAGATTTACTAAGTCTGCATTACTATTACTATTAATCCTCCCACCCTTCTTTTCACTCATCTCCTCCCACTTATGACTGTAAATTTGTTGCTTGTATCCTAATGATTTGTATTGACTGTTTCCTGGTATGATTTGATTGCTTATTGTACCCTATGACTATTATTAAGTGTTGTACCTTATGATTCTTGACAAATGTATCTTTTCTTTTATGAGAGAGAGCATATGCACAAAGACAAATTCCTTGGCCAATAACAAATTCTATTCTATTCTATTCTATTCTATTCTATTCTATTCTATTCTATTCTATTCTATTCTATTCTAGTCTAGTCTAGTCTAGTCTAGTCTAGTCTATTGCTAGTCTAGTCTAGTCTAGTCTATTTTAGTCTATTCTATTCTATTCTATTCTATTCTATTCTATTCTAGTCTGTCCTATCCTATCCTATCCTATCCTATCCTATCCTATCCTATCCTATCCTATCCTATTCTATCCTATCCTATTCTGTCTAATAAAAGGTATTGCTATCAACTAATTTAGCCATTTATATCCCATGCTTTGATTTCTGTCACCTATTAGTTCTTCATCCATTTTTGTCTGCTCAGCATAATGTTTACTACTCAAGGAAGTAGTTTGATGGATATATACATATGAACTAAACTGGACAAATGGTTATTCCTCCAGAGTGGAAATAATATGCTTGAGATATTCTGCAGCTAAAATATAAATAACTAACATACACACTAAACTCTAGACTACTACACACACACACGTGTGTGTGTGTGTGTGTGTGTGTGCATGTGTGTGTGTATGTGTGTGTGTATACACACACATGGATTCCTCAGAAATATCTAGAGCTTATTCTATTCCTACCTATTCTCTATACATTTTTTAAAAAAATATTACTAAATTAGTTTTTGAGAAAGGTGGAAGTTTTGGTGAAGAGGATTTAACAATTTCTTCATTCCTGAGGAAAAAATCCCTCTAATGAAGCTTTGGGAGAAAATAATTAAGTTACTTACCCTTAGCTGTTGTTATTACAACAATGATCTGATGCTATTTGCATTTTGTGAAACAGGGACATTAAATTAAAAAAACATGTTTAGCACCTTAGCTAACAATGGCTGTTAGATATCATCTTTACAAGATTAGGTAAAGTGTAAAATGTGCAAAGTAAATTTGCAAAAGATAAATATCAGGACTATCACCAATTATCAAAAATAGGTACATTTGAAATTTATATTGTGCAATATAACAAGTCCTTCATAGTGGAATTGCTGGAATGGGAAACATTAAAGTGTGAAAAGAGAGCTTGCAAGCAGATGAAAACACCCTGAAAGAGGGGGAAAGCAGTGAGAAAAAGGAAAGACAAAGGGAAACGTATAAATTAGCCATTTTCCCCAAGGTTCTATCAGTAATCAACTCTAGCTCCATATGCTTTTAGCTGCAATCCCTAATATATTGCCAGAGGATCAAGCTATCCCATATGAACAAATACCAATTGGAAACATGATTGACACAGCCAGGTTACTACAAAGGTGTGATTCCTTTGAACACTGCCCATAGTTTAGTAGATACCAGAATAGCCAGTCCCCTCTTTGGAATTCCCTCTCTTTTCACTTATTTTGGCTTGCAAGGCCAGGTGATGAAACCCAATCAGATCTGTCTTAGCAAGAGTCTAAGTCTTCTACATTAATAGAATACCAGCATTAAAAGTGGTTCTTGATTTACACCCATTCAATTAATTAGTGACCTCTTGAAGTTATATGTAGGAGATGACCAGGCTGAGTCCGAAGGAATGGTCAAATGAGTTATCAGTCTGAGTCCCTTTGTGCCCACAACAGATCTAAGTCTAGCCCACCTTAAATTCTATTGACACTTATCTACCGCCAAATTGCTCTGTTAGTAGTTCAGATTCTTGCAGATAGCATAAGTTTACAATAAACCTTTATATTCATTTGAACTGCCTTGCACTTTCTGATTTTTCCATGCTTGACATAATAACAGCACTGAAAAATAGTGATGTACAACTGATCCTCACACTTATAATCGTCTCATGAGCAAAATTTAAGAGCTTGGCAAACAATATGTATATATGACAGTTGCGGTATTCCTGAGTCACATGATTACCATTTATGATTATATGCACTTTTGTTGGCAGGGTGATGTCAGCCTTCCTTACACAGGCATTAGCTCCTTGAAATTTCAGCACTTTCTTGTCTTCATGTAAAAGGGGCAAATGGTTGAGAATGAGGAAGTATCATTCTGTGTTTGAAAAGCATAAATAACTTTCTAGGATGGTTGTAGTGGAGATGAAATTGGAGTCTTCAAGCATTCAAAGATCCTTTGTTAAATAAATGAGAGTTCAGAAACATAAAACATGAGATCTTCAAATGAGGATACATTATTTGGATTTAGATGGATATTTGTCTACACACACACACACACACACACACACACACACACACACACACACACACACACACCAAGGGTATGAGCCTACAGGGCAAAGGAAGGGAGCTCATTTGGGAACCAGCGTATTCGTATAAAGCTTCCTCAAGCAGAAGATACTTGTTCCTCACTGTCTGCACTCACTGTCTGCTGTGGGGAAGCCAGTTCCAATCTAGGAGTAACTTTCACTCCCTTTTGTGTTGCTTTCCCACTTTGATTTCATGTTTGCCCGTCTCGTGCCTTCCAGCGCCCCAAGCTGCATTCCATTCTTTTAGAGACCTTCTTTGCTTCTCCCTCCCCAGCTTCTCCCCACATCCCCTGGGCCTGTGACACTTGTTTAGTGGAGACAAACCCCAAAGGGCCTGTATGTTTGCCATGGAAACAAAGGCCTGTTTCCAAACATTGCTAAAAATAAGCGGCTTCTCTCTTAGGCCCTTTAATGACCTGCTCTATTTATCTGGAGAGCAAGGAACGTCTTTTTAAAAGCGTTAACTTTCAGTTCTAATTATTCTTTATGAAGATGTGTCATGGATAAGCACAGCCCTTTATGTTTATTTATGATCTATAAATATAAAGGGGGTGGTTGTGTTTCCCTGGAGGCCAGAGACGTTCTTCTTAACTGCAGCAGTTTATGTTTTTCTTGCTAGTGGAGTCCTTATAATTCAGTGTTGAATAAATAGTCCCTTGGTGTTGTCTGCAGTGGCTCCAAAGCTCCCTGCTGAGAACCTACCCTTCATAGAAACAATACGACACATTTATTCTAAGCTGACCATACTGACCTCCAAAAGTTTCCTCCCTCCGCTGGGACTACTCTGTCCCTTTCAGAGCCCTGAAAGGCTCACATAAAAAGCCCGCGGCCGTCCTGCCATCCACAGAAGTAGGGTGGGATGGGAGCTGATGGGGAAGGAGGAAGAAATCTGCAAAACCTTGACCCTTCCACCTTCAAACAAGAAAAAAATTGGGAAATTTGCATTTTAACTCTTCAGCATCTGCCTGATCCTTTTAAAGAAAGATGATTTCTTTTTCCTGGTGGGGAGAGGATCTGGACCCATGTCAGTCTCACCAAGCTGAGGGCCAAGCAAAGAGCAAGATCCCTACTGTGAAGGCAGGCCAGCCCTTTCTTCTTGCCAGCCCTAGCATTTTTACTCATCTAGAGTGTTTGGAAATGAAATACTGTAGGCTCTCTTTTTCCAGTGGCCCTAGTCCCCTCTCCCAGCCTTCCTTTTTCTGCCATATCTGTTTATCTTTTAAGCTTACCCCCTCCCTGCTATACACTGCTTTTCAATTGTGGACTGGGTCTTTGTAAAACAGCAGATCTTCGCAGGCTAGAAAATGGAGGGTTGAATGATCCAGTTTCCTGCCCAAATAGGCCAATCCTCCATTGTTTCTTTGTCCATGAATCTCGATGATTGGCGGGGGAGGTTGTTTCTTATTAAATCATCTGTCACTTTAAGGAGCAACAACTAGATTGTGCATTTATATTCTAGTAACAAATAGCAGGATACTACAAAAGGCAAATTTTCCAGTCTAATGCAAATTAGGCATATACTACCAGATTATAAAAAAGGTTAGCTTTTTTTCCCTCTAAAGGAAAGATTTGTAATGTGAAAATATCTTGTCCCCATGACCTGTTATACCACTCTGTTCTCACTGTTTGCAAGTTTTCCACAGTAAGATTTATCATGGGGTGACACACATGCACATACAGACACACGCTGTCACACACAGAGAAGCATCACTTCCAAATTGCAGAGAGGAAGATTAATTTGCTCTGCCAATGTTGTTTATTTCACTCATAGAATATCACTGGACACAAAGTTAAATAAGTTAAATGCAAGTGGAGTCATTACAGTTAATATGTTTATTTTTCATGTTGTAAATAACCAGCTCTAATTTTGGTCAGCTAATATCTCTATAATTAATTTATAAAATTTTAATGCAATGGTCTTTTTTATATGAAGAAATGTCATGAAAATGAAACAAAAAGGGTGCAGTTTCCATAATAATACAGTGCTCAAACCACATTACACAACCTGCAATCCTTCCATCTTGAAACATACTTCTGTAGCACTATAGAGTTCTCCAAAATTTCTAGAAATTATAAATTTTAATATGTCAGGAAAAATGAATACCATGGGAGTACTCACATTAAGTATAATTATTTTATGTGAATTCAATGAAATCAAGTTTAGCTCTTATCCTGGCCTTAATAATCTCTATTCTGGCTTCAAAATGTTGTAACTGTAATAACTATTAGTAGATCTTCTGAGACTAAGGGCAGATTCAGAAATGCAATGGTGCTCTTTCAGTATTCTATGTAACAAAGATACAATTCATGACCGTTCTGTATCCATGTTTTAGAGTTGCAAAGATATTGTGTGGCTATTTATTCCTGCACTTCCTGTTCACATAGGTAGGGTGGGAAATGTGATGACACAAAGCATTTTATGATTAAGGAAAACATTGGAGGAGGGAGTTGGAGGAGAAAGAATTTGCTAATGTGGAACAAAATTTTCTTTAGGAAGGAATTTAGTTTTTTCTTTTAAAGGAGGAAAAGTGATTAGACAATAGACAGCCATTTGCTGCACTACTGTCTCTTCTTTCGCTTCCCTTCAAAACTGACGGGCTTGGGATTAAAGGGTGGGTTACAATGGAGCCTGACAGTACATTACCCATTAATGGTGCTGAATGTCTTAACAACTCAGCTATTGGAGATGCATTCAGAAGAGCATGTGAACTTCTTTTCTCCTTCAAAGCTCCTGCTAGACCATGTTTCCTTTTGTCGCTTAAACTTTTGTGTTTACAAAAAAGCCAACACAAATTGTGCCACTCTGCTTTGCTCTAGCTGGTTTTCTGTCAGACACTTCAATGAAGAGAAGTCATTGGTTTTAAGTTAAAGGGAAAGGGAAATCATCCATTAAAAATACCAACACATTTTTACTTATTAAACATCTCATTTAAGTTTAACATAATGGAACAATGGCCTGTCTGGTTACTCTTGTGAGGGCAATGGTGGCTTCTTTTTCTTCTTTTTAAGCAGAAAGTTTAATGAAACAAGAATCAATGCTTATTTAATGTTGACATTCTAAAAGAACTTCAATGACACATAGCAACCACCACATCTAAGTAAACCTAGAACAACCACCACAAGGATTTTGATAGGATTCTGATTTAGTTTTACCCACAGTGTCATCCTGTGCTATGTTCATCCATATAGTTTCAAGAATAGTGAATTATGTAATTATGCAAGTAATGTTGTGTACATCCTTCAGTGTTTGTCCCTCAGACTTCAATTTCTCCAGTCCAACAGATCGGGCTAAAAAATATTATCTCTGCAGGCTGAAATTATGAACATCTATGAATGTGGCTGTAAAAAGTGGCGATTGTAAATCTTTGGTATTCATTCCCAAGAAACAAACCATTTCTTAACTTAGGTGAATATTGCCAAAGGAGAATAGGAGAATAATTTCTTTTAATCAAATACACTGGTGAATCCATTCTTGATTTTAAAGCCACCTTAAAGCGGTCTTAATCAAGACGTCTAGTGGTAGAGTTTGCCTATATCAGCTCCTGAAAAGTATTTGCTATTTAAAGTAAATAAATAAAATACTTTAAATAAAAGTATTTGTTGATTAAAAGATCATTTTAGAATTGATAACCAAAGAAATAATTGGCACTTCTTGAAATCCATTGATCCTTTGGTCAACATTTAGCTTAGGCCTGAGGCAGGTAAGGAAAGACTTGACTGGATTGAATCGCCCCTCTTTGCTGCAGTCATGTTTGTTTAAAGACATAACCTAGAGGAGAGAGAATATGTTTGTTTGTACTCCACAGAATGAAAAGCTCTCAGCTCCATGAGAGTTCCCTTATTCTTCTGTCTAATATCTCTTCTGAAGCTCCTATCCTCCCACTCTCTACCCCGTTCACCTCTCCCCACCAAAAAAAAAAAAAAAACAGAGGAGGAGGAGGGTTTTCTGTTTGTGCAAGCAGATTGCTTGTTCGGGATGCTCTTGTGGCTTAAGTTTATTGTTTTATTTTCCTTGAGCTCCAAGCATTTGAATTGCAAACAACGCCTCCTCTCTGAACAAAGTGCTGGATCCAAAGAGAACTAGACAAGCGGGGCTCTTGAAATGGAGTGCCATTTCTTTAGGCCTGGAAAGGAGGGGGAGGGGGTTGCTTTCCTTTCCGGTCTCTTGCATTGTTGCCGGAGATGTCCCTGAAAGGGGAAGGAGGAGAGAGGGAAGGAGCCCACTCATGTGTGATAATCAGAGATATCCTCCATTTCATTTATTTTATTTCCCTTACTAAGAAGCCAACCTCCCCTCCCCCCAAAGGGAATTAGCAATTACAGTGTTGTGAGGCAGAGGAATATGCACAGCCTAGACAATGATGCATTGTGAAGGTATTTGTGAATTTAAATTTTTTTGGCTGAAACAAGCTTTGCATTCTGAGAACTTTCTTCTAGATAGAGCTCTGAGAAAGTTGAGCTTGTTCTGATTGTGAGAGAAAAAGTTATTGCATCTGCTCACTAATGGTGTCTCTGCAAATGTACATAAATTGTGACTTTGCAAAATAAGTATCAGGCATGTTTGTTTATTTATTTTATCCTGCCTTTATTATTTTTGTAATGATTTAAGGCAGTGACCATACTTAATACTCCTTCCTCCTCTTGTTTTCCCAACCACAACAACCCTGTAAAGTAGATTGGAGGTAAGCCCAAGGATAACCGACTGACTTTCATGCTTAAAGTGGGAACTCTCCTGGTTCCTAGCCTGGTGCCTTCAGCACTAGACCAAACTGGATACTTGATCTATCCTTGCAAATATATATTATATTCAATAAAGTGGGTTTTACGTGCTATCATTTTAATGTTGTATATCATTTTCTCTTCTTATGACCCCAAAATCTTTGCAAGCTAGTATGGAATTTGTATTGCTACTATTAAAATATTACTACTATTAAAATATTAGTGCTGTGGTGGTACAGTGGTTAGAACACCATTCATAATAGAACAGACACTATTGAGTCTAAGAGCCTCCCAACTCATAAATGGCATCCAAGTTAAGTGATATGAGTATTCTTCAAAACTATTGTGAGTCAGGATGGCACAGTAGTTAGAATGCAGTGCTATAGGCTAATTCTGCTGATTGCTGGCTGCCAACAGTTTAGCAGTTCGAGTCTCACCATCTCAAGGTTGATTCAACCTTCTACCTTTCTGAGGTCAGTAAAATGCAGAACCAGATTATTGGGGGCAATATGCTGACTCTGTAAACTGCTAAGAGAAGGCTGTAAAATGGTATATATGTCCAAGTGCTATTGCTATTTCACAGTATATTCTGCAATGTATTGATGATTTTTTGAGTACTCTCAGATTACATACCTGTACTTTAAGAGAAAGTGCATTTGTATGGATAATCCTCTGTAATTTTGGGATAAGCAATCTATATTTCCTATACTGTACATAACCATAACAATAAAGTTATTATAGCATCTGACAATCATTTTGTTTCTCAATGCTCAAGAGAGACATCATGAAAAAGATTTGAATTTGATTCATATTATAAACATAGTTTAAAGGGTTGCTCTGCTGCCTATTCCTGTACTAGGCAAGTCTGCTAGATCTTACTGATATGGAAGCAGCTCAGCTGAGTATAGACATGAGAAGAGCAAGGGGGAAAATGATGTAGCATTACAATAGAAGTATGAAAGGATGGAGCTTGATTATGACATTAAAATACATACTTTGCCATTGTCAAGGTTAGAAGCTGATGCCTATACAACCAATCTTGTTTTTCTGAAAGGCTACTTAAATCAGAAACCAGACCTGAACATGTTATATAACAGGGGTGTCCTATATGTCATCATGGTGGTGTCACATGACGTATTGCGACTTTTCCCCCCTTAGCTAAACTGGGCATAGGCATGGTCAGCATGTCATGCATCTGGCCCACGGACTGTGAGTTTGTCAAATTCATAACAGATGATCTACATTCTGCAGATGCTAAAGAGTTTGGTCTGACTGAGGTCCTGAAAACTCTCAAAAAGCTTCTATAATATCTCTCTTTATTTAATTAGTTCTCTAGCATCCTTAGTCTATGTCTGTTGAATGCTGAGAAGCTAAACAGGTCAGAATTGATATCTTCTTCCTAATATGAAATTTATCCAGTTAAAACTCCCTTATCATTTAAATATAGGATCTTTGAGGAGGTGAGGTACTAAGAAATTTTTATTTTGCTAGATACTTAATATTATAATATGTATGTTGAACAACTGGGCAAAATAACAAATCAGTTTCCATTAAAAGGCTTTATTTCAATTATTCCAGATTTTTGGATGGCTTACAAATTTAACAAATCTAACCCTCAATCTATTTTTATACATAGAAATCATATATGTTCTGTTCAAGCAAGTAATTTGTACATAATTAAATTAGAGAAATTTTTACTGATTTTTTTGAAATATCATTTACTTTTTTCCATTTTTTCTATTGTCTTCTTTTGCAAAGTAGTGGCCTTTTTATATTTAAATATTAAGTTATATAGTTTCACAGCGCAAAGTATTTCTAAAATCTTTCTTGTATTAAAAGAATTACCGAAGAATTTGACCTGATGGAGACAAAAATTGATATTAAAAATCCCTTTAAAGAGAAAACTGATTATATGATTGTATTAATCCTACAGAATAGGAAAAAAGTAGAGACAATTAATTGCTGATGGTTAAAAAAAGACCATAAGGGTTTCATTTAAGATATTACAAGACTGAAAAGAACAAAGAAGTGATGCTACCAAATGTCAAATTACAGTACAAAGCCAGTTGCCCAAATTGGAAAACAAAGTGGAATATAGAATCTCCTGGCTAGATAATCTTTGCTGAGTAGTAGGATTTCCAGATGGTTTATGCAAATATTTCTGGTTTGATATAGTCAGAAACTGACAATAATAAGAAATCATCCAATAATAAATAGTACATTAAAAGTATCAGATGGAAGAAGAATTATCACCTCTTTCTTCATTATTAGACATTTATAAATATGAAATTGCAAAGTAACTCAGTCAGTGGAGAAATAAATCATAGACTGCAAGATTGAATTGATAATAAGACAAGAATAAAATCTCTTTTTGGAATGCTTAGAACCACCTGGTCAGTTCCAATGTCTTCAAATAAGCAGCATTGTTCTAAAACAGGGTTGTCAAACTCCCAGCCCATGGGCCAGATGCGTCACGCACTGGTCATACCCACACTTAGTTTAGTGAAGGGGGGGAAAGTCCCAATATGTCGTGTGGTGCCACCATGACAATATGAGTTTGTCACCTCTGTTCTAAAGGAATTATACAAACAAGGTGGAATTCTTAGAGGTTGAACTGAATTTGGAAACCTTAAAACACAAAATTTGGAGCATGTGCTGGGTCTTATTATAACTTTCTGGTGAAATATGACTTAGAAACCAAACAAGTAAAAGGCTGCATAATTAAATGGATGCAGAATTCATAAAGAACACTTAGCATGCAACATTGGAGAAAAAAAATAAATTTACAATAAAAATTATATTTAGATAAACTGGTATATTTTACCACTTCAGTACTAGTTGCTATAGTTGATAATTCATGGGTGGTTTATTAAATAGCTATTTCTTATTGACCAAATATAATGTTCATTTTATTTTATATATCATTATGTATTGATTATTCAAATCAGTACTTATAGATTAACTTGATTTTAATGATGGTTTATAACTGTAAGATAATGTTAGGCACTTAAATATATAGAACTAACTGAACATTATTCTGAGAATCTGGAGTTAGTTTATGTAATATCATACTTGTAAATCCCTCTTCTATTTATTTTGTGCTTTTTAATATTGTTTCTCTTCTTTGTTCCTCTTTTGATTCTGCTTTGTTTTTTTAATGTTCAAATAATTAAAAACAAGAATACCAGAAAAAAAGAAACAAATACATTTATGCTATTGTGATCACCCCTAACTTTTTGTCAGTTTGATCTAGTAGTTAAGGCACTAGGTTAAAAAATGGCAGAAACTCTAGTAAAAAAAAAAGTGAAATTGGAGAACCAAGAGGAAGGAGTAGGAGCAAACTATTATCCAAAAGCTCCATTACAATGATAGATTTACTTAAAGAAAAACTGCTAGTCCTCCATGCAATTTGGAAAGGCTAGAATAAGCCATAATTCAATATAATGCCTCTGGTGAGCCTCTCCAAGTTCCACAAATCCTTTTGAGTTAATAATGACTTGTTTTCCCAACTATACATTCCCCCAGGACTGTATTGCAGCTGCAGAGGGCAACCTTGTGATCCTAGGAAAACATACAGTGATTGTTGAAGGAAAAGCAATGTGGATACATCTGCATACACTGAAGAATCCTTGTAGGGCATCCTTAGTGGAGTGTCCTTGTGGGGGCGGCATCTTTTTATGATCTTGGTGGCACCTTTTCTGGCACATTAACGACCTTATCTAGTTGGATAATGAAAGATCTGCAAACAACAAAGCTCAGAGAGCACAGACTCTACAGTTCTGTCCAGAGTTAGAGAGGTTCTCTTCAATTGGCACCATTTTGCTTTTGAACCTGAAGTATTGAGCATCCCTAATACGATTCCTGCTAGCAAAATTCTCTGTGAACCTCACTGCTATCCAGAGGGCAGCTTACACTGTTACCTTTGCAGGCGGAAGGCAGGCATCTGTGGTTTCTTGGGATGCAAAGCACATGCACATGCCTTGAATGGAAAGCAGGAGAGGAGAGCTTATTGGAGAACATTCAAGCATAGAGTCCTGCAGGACAACCCATCCCAAGGACCAAGTATCTTTGTGCCTTGTCCTAATCCCTGACACACTCAAGCATATTAAGTATGTTCTCTTTTGTGATTTCAGGTGATTCTGCCATCTGTCAAATACAGTAGCTGAACACAGGGAATGGCTAAGCAATGTACTTGACAAGACTCCCATCTTAAGCTTGCTACTTTCCCATTTGATATTTCCCCCTCCCAGTTTCTGTGAATTCATAAACACAAAAATAAAACCTTAAAAACGTTTCAAGCATGCCCTCCTGCAAAACACAAAAGGTTCATTAATTTATCTCCACACATATGCATGTACTTATTGGTTAATTAAACATTCACCATGACGGGGAGTAGAGTGTTTGGGGAAACTATAAAAAATGCTAACTTTAAACAAAATAATTTTTCCTTTTTTTAATGGTGGCAGATCAACCCACCATTGGTGAAGTGCATTGTCCCTGCATCTTTTCCCATAAATATGGAGAATGTTTCATTATTACTGACTTCCATGCTAGTGTAGCACCACTTGAAGACTTATCTCTGGGTGTGGCTGAAAATGGGAGAAGCATGTCAGGCAGTTATTCCACTTTCAAAGCCCAAAGTTATTTGAAGAATGTCTGCTCAGGCATATAGTAGCAGAGTCGGATGAAGGTTTCCAAAGGCCTCATTTTAATCAGGAAGCATTGTGGCTATAAGCCCCTGCTCAGAGGTCTGGGTCATTCAGAGGCTGGTATCTGGAAGGTTTGTGAAATAGGAATAGAATAGCACCAGCAGGTTGTAGCAATACTGGAGCGATTAACTGCATAAATCTGAATGATCATAAGGTGGCAGTGAAGATTTATGTTGCCCTGTATATCTTCATTGCTTTCTAGCAGTGGTTAGCACACACTGAAACAGTCTGTCGTACTCCCTGCAGCCTGCTTTTGTTCCCATCTCAGCCAATATCTAAGGTTTTTTTTTCCAATGTGATTCAGTTTTGATGTTATCCAACTTCACTTTCTTTTACCATATGGTATCATGGGACAATGTACTTTCATTAGTTGTTGATCTCTTCTTTCTATACTTGTACATGGATAGCAAAATAATGTTTAATTCTTTTTTATGGAGGAGCAATTTTACTTTCAGTCAGCTTTCAGAAGCATCTATAATATCTGTATACGTTTTCAACTTTTTCTTCGTTTTTAATCACGTGCTGCGAAGTAACACTAGCACAAACCATCACGATGTGTTTTATCCTCCACTCTACAACTCAGTGCCAAAAGTGACTCAGTAGGATGTCAGTTCAGCTGTAACTTAAGCAAAGATCAGATAAACAAGTGGTCTGGAGGAGGAATTCTGAGCTATCTAATCTTGACACCTTCAGTTCCCATGGGCTACTAGAACAATCCGGAAAGGACAGAACTAGGCATGTCCTCACAGTCACAAATCACTGATTAAAAACTCATCTCCTCATTAGGGACACAGCAAAGCAGTTCATGATAAGAAACAGATTAAGGTCTTAACAACACAGCAGAGAAAAAAGGACTTAATAAAATATCTTCCTCATTTTATTAATATTAATTAATAAATGGCACAACGATTTGACAGTGGGACAGAGTACAGCAAAACATTTTAAAGCAGATTTATGTTGCCCTGTATGTTGCCCTGCTCAAAATTAAAGTGACGACTTATAAAAGGGGGGGGGGGGACTTAGCTGGGTTCAAGTGAATGTGTTGGTGTGTATGCACTTGGTCTCTTGTGGAATTTAGGGACTCATGGAAAGTAGCTTGCAAAATCTTGCTCTACTGGATGGTTCTGCACAAATGGTTCTATGAGCAGTGGTCATATATGCGCAGTTCATGCAAGTGGGGATGCACGCATGCGTGCTCATCCACCACTTCCATGGCCCAGTTCCGAAGGGCTCTAGACCTAGTAGTGGGACATGGCTTGGGGATTAGGGACCCTTGATATAAGGTATACATTCATTTGATTACTGCATCAGGGTACATTTGTAGCATTACTGATTGCAATAGGTGTTTCAAATAAAGTAGGAACAGACATCCACACAGCTTGTGATTTTCCTTCTTTTCTGATTTGTTCTGCACTCTACTGAGGTCTCTAACTGATCCATGGAAGCACAAAGCACAATCAACTAAAAATAGCAGGAGTGAGGGGAATACATCTACTAGTGTCCCCCAAAAAATAAATAAATACTTTGCTCATTGGCAATATTTTGAATAAGCCAGAATCATTTTATAATTAAAATGATAGTTTAGCATACAGAACAAAATCTGGTGCCCTTTACTTGGGAGATGTATGAAGTAGGACAACTTGTTTTTCAGTGTTAAATAACAAAAAATATTACAGATTTAACATAAGAAGACCACTTGGGCAGTCTCAGGTGAAATCAATGTGAGTTACAGTATGCAAGAATGCACAGTACCATAAAAGGCAACAAATGTGAGTTGTTGTTGAAAGAATTTAATCTTGTAGGGCTTTGAAGATGTTTCTATCACTGTGGATGTTAATCTGCTACTAAATTGCTGAAGGGAGTGCTTTTTAGCCGTTACATTTTTCTTTCTTTTTTCTTTTCAACCAACCTGGGCTAATAATAATTAAGCAAATATTAACAATAATTACAGCAACAGTTTTAACTTGCTAAATAAGTTGCCATCAAAAATGATATATGAACCATGTTATGATTTCTATGGACATTTGGCCTTTTTAAAAAATAGTCTTAAAAAAAACCCTAAAGATGTTTCATTATCTTTCAGGTTTATATGAGTGGAACTAGATAAATTGTCAGCTTAATTGAATGAGGGTAAATTTTGATTTATGGAACTAATATAAAACAGGCTTTTTAGTTCTCCCCACATAATTAATTACACATCTTTTAACATTTTATTTAATAAGCATTTAACTTCGTTTAATTATATGGGAAGGGTAAGAACTGCTTTGACTTTGTTTCTGTAGAGTTAACAAGATTTACTATGAACTCTCATTGTGACCATTCATACTGAAGTATATTTAACACTCACTTCACAGAAGAGATATGTAATCCCATTCTGAAGTACAGAATCATTTTCAAAACTCAGTCATGGAATTCCAGTATAACCAAAAGACTCTTAGATGGGGGTGTCCAATCTTGGCTGACTAGTGAATTTCCAAAGTCCCTTCCAACTCTGTTGTTCTGTTCTGTTCTGTTCTGTTCCCACTTCATGAACACCATTAGTACTTTGAAAGATCCTCAGCTCTTCTGCGGAAGCATGAGGGGTTCATCAGCTATAGTGCTTTACAGTCAATCATTCTGTATTTTCTTCCATATGGATTTCTTGGTAAGAATATAGGAATAGTTTACTACTTCTTTCTCTGCCTCAGGCATTTGATCTTGTCATTAAACTGAAACCTACCTGCAGCATCTTCCTATATTGCTATTGCCCAAAGTAGCTGTCTGGTTCTTTAGCTGGACAACTAAAATGACCTTCCAACCTTAAATATTGCTGGCAATATATATACTCTGGCATACTCTTCTAATGTTCTTTGCCCATCCCTCCTAGGAACACACCCAGACATGACGAGGCAGCACAGAAGGACATGGAGACATCCAAAAATTGAGCACCCTCCAGATATTGAGTTTAAAAAGTAGAGAAAATATGCTGCAGGACGTTTACAAGTGGGAAATACATTCAATGTCCATTATTATTTTTCCACCCAATTTCCTTTTAAAGAAGTTTCTTCTTACAACATCCTCAAACTGTATTTTGCATTTAGAATGGACAGTGAGTTGTATCAAATGGATCCTATTTGGAAAATGACATTTTGAGAACAATTCACCTGTGAAAAAGTTTGCCTTATTTGTTTTATAGTTTCAACTATAAACTATGAAATTTTGTGAACAGCATCTCTGCACAGAGAAATTTCACCCATTTTAATGACAATTGCCCAAAGACTACTTGTGTAATACTCCAACTTAGGTGATTTATTATGTAATTAGAACTTGATAGAAACCTGCTTGAAGCAACAAAGCTTGGGTGCATGTTTTGGTTACTTGTGAATTAGTATTATCAAGGATATTGTAGTTTTATCTTAAATTAGTTCACACTCCTCTAACTTTTAAACATAAAGTGAAAAAAATTGCAGAAAAGGTGGGACATTTTCACTTTCCTGCCTAGATTAGCATTCCTGAGGTATGTAGCTGAGAAATAAAAAGAAGTCAAAAATATTTTTGAATCACAAGCCAGTTCCCTTTAAAAATAAGATTTGCCAGTTAAATTATACAACATTCTCAAAGCAAGATTGCATTCCAACATTTTTGCTACTTCTTTATTTTTATAATATGTGGAAGTTGTTCCCAATGAATAAATCTACCTTCGAAAGAAATGACATAAACCAATTTTTGTTCGTTGATGAACCATCTCATCCTGCTAGGACAGACCTTTCCCAGTTGTACTGGCAGAAGAAGTCTGCTACAGATCCCCTTGGTCAAATTCTGGCTGGCAGGATCCAGGAGAGCCTTCTTTGCTTTAGCACTGTCCCTTTGGAACATCATACCCGCCCACATGTGAGATCCACCACTTGTCCTTCTGAAAGAGCCTACCACAGTGGAGCTGGCTATTTAATTAATAGCAGACTCTGCCTCCCCACCCCCCCATCCTGTTCCCTCTCCACCCATTTTTTAATTCATATTGCTGTATTTGCATTATTCATTTTTATTATTTCATTACTTTTCTATTGTTGTATTTACACTTTTTATAATTTTACGTTCTACTGTAGGCTGCCTAGTGAGATGAACAAATATCTTTAATAATAAATAAAATAAGTATAGCCACTTTTATTAAGAGTTCTTTCTTAAGTAAGATAGGCTGAAGTGTTATTGAAATAAATGTATGAAGTTACCCAAGTTCTAAAATTCTATAGAAGGATTTTTGAGCATGTACATTGGCAAGTCACCATTTCCAAAACCTGTACTCTTTTTTTGCTAAATTCACTTAGTAAATCCATTTATTTCAGGCCTGGGGAGGGGGGGAAACAGCCATACCCACAAGCATGTGATGAGTGTACCAAAGTGTTTCAGAGATCTGGCCTGATTCTAAGAGGGTCATAAGTAGCAGAGCAAAAGAGATTGTTCATACCCATTAAATACCTTTATTAGTGCCAAAGTCTGAAAGAAACTCACAATTTTCTTCAGCTATTTCATCTGTGGCCAGTGATTGAAGGAGAAAGTCAGATTTTTTACAAGGGGCCAGCCTCTGAAAGAACCTTTATTTTACTCCTTGGTTTCTCTTCTTCTTTTTGCTCCTTTCTTTCTGTTTCAAAAGCCAAAGTTGTTACTCTGAGTTCTTTTTTGGGAACTGTGATGAAATTCTTGTGTTCGCATGGCTGATGTTAATGGCTAACATTGGGGGCAAAGGTCTTTGAAGGCCCCCACATCTGCAGCTTTGTACAGCATTCACCTCCAAAAGGCCTCAAAGTGTGTAGCCAGCCAAAGCCTAATGTGTATTAGCAAGACAAAGACCTAAAGAGGGGAAGAGAGTGGATGAGCTTTAATTTACTGAAGATTTATTAGGGCCTCATGAAATCGGCCTGAACCACCCATTTTCTATATCACCCGCACACATCTAAAGTGGCTGGCTTTGTGGAGGGGAGATGGTCCTTTAGAATTATCTTGCAACAAATCTTGCCAGGATAAAAGCGACAAAGACAGGAGCAGGACAGTAGAGGCAAGTTCACACTATGCACTCAAGGCCCAAAATCTGGAAAAATGTAAATAGTTGAATGGCCATTCAAACTGTCTTTCTCCCCTTCCATATTCTTTTTAACTTCCAAGATCTGATTGGTTTATTTGCTCTGGATTTGGTTAATGGCATCAGCCACAAACTGGGTGACTGGGAGTTATAGTCCCACCATAGGCGCAAAGCCAGCTGGGTGACCTTCGGCCATTCACTTTCTCTCAGACCTAGGAAGGGGGCAAGGACAAATCATTTCTGAAAAACCTTGCTAAGAAACTGCACGGAGTTCTCCAGGCAGTCTTTGAGAATTGGACAAGATTGAACAGAAGAAGAAAAATGTTTAAGGTGTTCTGTGATATACAGTTGTTGCAGTTACACATTTTGGAGTGCCTCTTGTGTAGAGGATATTTGAAGAAATAGCATTGAAAGCAGTCAGCAAGTCTCAGCTAAGAGGTACAATCTCTCTTTCCAGGTCCTGATGAAAGTAATCCAACAATATGGTTAATATTCTTTTCAGCCCTATAAAAAGGTAAATGTTCCCCTCGCACATATGTGTTAGTGGTTTCTAACACTAGGGGGTGGTGCTCATCTCTGTTACAAAGCTGAAGAGCCAGCACTGTCCAAAGACGTCTCTGTGGTCATGTGGCCAGCATGACTACATGGTGAAGGCGCACAGAATGCTGTTCCCTTCCCACCACAGTGGTCCCTATTTTTCTACTTGCATTTTTACATGCTTTCATACTGCTCGGTTGGCAGAAGCTGGGACAAGGAACAGGAAGTCACTCCATTATGCAGCGCTAGGGATTCGAACCGCCATACTTCTGACCTTTTTGATCAACAAGCTCAATGTCTTAGCCACTGAGCCACCATGTCCCATTACCCAAATCTAAATTCTGACTGAAAGGAGTCCAGATAGTTCATTTCTTCTAAGGTAGAGGTCTCCAACCTTGGCTACTTTAAGACTTGTGGACTTCAACTCCCAGAATTCCTCAGCCAGCTTTGCACCAGGACAAATTCCTTGTGTGTCCAATCACACTTGGCCAATAAAGAATTCTATTCTATTCTATTCTATTCTATTCTATTCTATTCTATTCTACTCTACTCTACTCTACTCTACTCTACTCTACTCTACTCTACTCTATACATTGCTTTACAGAGATTAGCACTTTTTTCCCAAGCAGACTGATGGTAGTAATATTGTAAGTGATGTAAATAGGGAAAAAAAGATATTGTGATGAAAACCTGGAAGGGTAATTGTTCCTGGGCAACACTAAAAGAAGAGAATGAGGGAGCAGCAATCAAGCTGCAGCTTTCCCTAGTCCTTTAATGGTCCTTTGGCTACATAAGCTGTAAAGTCAAGTCAGCCCTAACCTATCCTTAATGAGCTCTCCTTCCCTAGTTGTGAAGAAATATGCTCCAGGAAATGCAAATTAACATAACAGTCATCTTGTCAGTAATTGTTTAAGGCAATCTCACCCTCCTACTTCCAGATCAAATGGCCATCTCCTCCAGAAAACAATTTAAATAATATATGCTCACTTTAATTTGTTATTCAAAGGCAAACCCCACAAAAATGATATATGCCCCCATTAATGTGTTAGAAGAAAAGCAAGCCTGTTTCTTTAAGGAAAAAATTGCAGAACAAGAAGTTTTGTAGATTTTAAAACTGAACACTATATTGTGTTGCGAATTATGGCATGGGCTCTGGTGGACGAGAAACACATTTTGCTGAAACGGTATGCACAACTTTATTTGTCTAGCAGGATCAGCAAACTATATCAACCAACGTTGAAGAAATGGGAGGAAGAGAGAAATCTGTACATCTTTCATGAGTCACTATAGTTATACAACACAGATGTTTTTAAAAATCCCCCAATAGCAGTGCAAGAACAAATTTACTTTATCTGAACCATTGTTAAGACTTGCCTGCCTTTTGGTTGAAAAATAACAATCAACTTGCATCAAGCTTGATTCTTGATGACTTTATGAGGAGATCCATGTTGCTTTCCTTACTACCACAGAAGTGTTTTAGCATTGCATTTTAAGGTCTTTCTTCTTCCTTAAAAAAAAAAAAAATTTCCAAACTACTCTAGAATCCTGGGTTACCTGGTGGTATTCCATTTAAATACTACCCAGGTCTGACCTTGCTTAACATTTTGAGATCAGCCAAAGTTGGAATAAAACATCCTAACTGCTGAACCACAATTCCATTAAAGAATGACACAGCTATTTGATTCAAGGAAGCTTTTTGGACTCCTGGGTGGGATTATCAATAGGCCCTTCATTGAAGTTTTAATGGGCTCAGTGCCACAGAGCAAGACGCCTGTGATGGGACTGATCTGGGGAACAGAGCTTTGAAAGGTTTTTAATAGCCCCTCTTGCCTCATGGAGGCTCCATTTCTTAAGCAGCTGTGATACAACCCATTGCCAGTGCTGCACTAAAATCACCCTCAAGACTGAACTGCACAACAGTTTGCCTGCAGCATAACAGCTCTTTATCAGCACCTCTTCCTCTGCTCTGTTTTCTAAACTACTGCCATTCCTTCCTAGTAAAATTTAGCTGTAAAACGCTTTTAATGGAGCATTCTTTAAACATGTTCCAGAGAGCTCATCTAAATAAAAGAATGTGAATTTTTCCCTTTTGGTGGAAGAGTCTTGCATCTGCTTTTCAGAGTGGAGCTCCTATTCTAGAAGAAGGAAACACAATACAGCTGCTATTATATCAAATCTATTTGGTGGGAAGCTGAGGTAGCAGCAGTTACACAGCATAAAAAGTTAAGAACACTTGTCTATCTCTAAAAGGGGTGTGTGTCTAACTCTGGATGCTGCGATAAGAATGATAGCCAATTAATGTTTTTAATCTATTTTAGCTGCTTCTTTATCTGTATTATTAACATGCATCATAAGTATAAAATGGGATATAATCTCTTCTGAGTAAGAATTTATTTTTAAAGAGATTTGGTAGATCAGAAAGTCTTGTTGAGTGGAATTAATATCAGTAAGAATATGTAGGGTTTATTTTATTTTATTTATTTGGGGAATGCCTTACGTTTCTGCTGGCTTGGGATATGCATACTCATAATCTTTGGTTATTTCCCTGCACTTCATTTTACCATCTTTGTAGTTGTTGTTAGTTGTGAAGTTATGTCTGACCCATCGCAACCCCATGGACAATGTTCCTCCAGGCCTTCCTGTCTTCTACCATCCTCTGGAGTCCATTTAAACTCATGCTGACTGCTTCCATGACTCCATTCAGCCACCTCATTCTCTGCCATCTCCTTCTTCTTTTGCCCTCAATTGTTCCTAGCATTAGGGTCTTCTCCAGTGAGTCCTTCCTTCTCATTAGGTGGCCAAAGTATTTGAGTTTCATTTTACCACCTTAATTTTTGTAAAAATAAGAGCTCTGGCCCCACTGAGGAGTAGCAACAGATACCTAGTTAAAAGACATTTTAGGCCTTTTACTGTCGGTACTCAAAGAATATTTTAGAAATGGATTAAAGACTTATTGTTGGTAAACAATCTTTCAGACTTGCAACATGGTGCTTTGATTGCAAAGGTATCAAGCTGATGCCCAGTAGATATTCTGAGCTACAATCCCCACAATCTATTGATGCAATCTGATGCAACCAAAAAGCCACCTTGGGTTTTAACCAATAGGAGGGGGAAAAATTCCCATTTGTGTCACAATGAAAGACCATTAGTGAAGGCTGCTTTCAATCAGGCTGAACCTCTTCACAAGGCCTACTCTCTTCTGTTTTAAGCCAGTCTATCTAGAACAGGGGTGTCAAACTTGCAGCCCATGGGCCGGATGTGTCACAAGCTGCCCCTCACCCCAGGTTTAGCAAAGGGGAAAAAAGTTGAGATATGTCACATGATGACATGTCACCATGAGTTTGACACCCCTGATCTAGAACATCTCCTTTTAGAGCAGCTCCTGAAACACTAGAAAATTAATTCTTAGGATCTTCCTACCCAACCTCCAAAATACAGACTTTACAAACCTTGCGCCAATCCTGAAACTCATTTTATTAGATTTTTATCCTGTATTTATTGTTTTGGTAAATAATAACTCAAGGTAGCTAGCATACCTAATACTCCTCCTTTCTCCTGTTTTCCCTACAACAACAATTCTGAGGTCTGTTTGGTCTGTTGAAAAGTGACTTGTCCAAAATCTCCCAGCTGATTCTCATGCCTAAGGTAGGACTAGAACTCAGTCTCTTGTTATCTAGGCTGGCACCTTAACCACTACATCAAACTGGTTCCTCAAAACTGGGTACCTCGAATTTATGAAGTACCTATGATATTATGCAGTTTTGCATGTGACAGGGAAATTCTTTTATAAAACTAATGAAGATATCTCTATATATTTCTTTAAAAAATGAAAAATATAGGAAAAACAAAAGGAAGCAACCATCATAAACACAAAATTCAAATTAAACTCATCTTTGCTCATACTAATTGCTTTTTCTTAAAATCAGTTTTTGGATTTCAGTCTGTTGTTCACTGCATAAAGGATGGTTGGAAAGATATAATCAGGACCACCTGTTTCGATATTTTTAGGCAAGCCCTCCCTCTTTCTTCCACTTCTTTCCTCCTTCAGAGTATTTTGTTTTCAAGAAAAAAATTAGGGGAAAAGCAAAAGAAAAGATAACGAACTTCCAAAATAACATGTGATGCACCCCAAAACGGACTTATGGTTGCTTTTACTGTCTGTACTGAAGTAAGGCACACTAGCTTCATTAGGATTTATTCATAGATAGTGTATCTGAGATTGCAGCTTTAATAACACAAACGTATTTCCCTTTAAGTAATTTATTAGGTTTAGTCGGACTTAACTACAAAGGAAGAGCTTAGAGTTATTCTCCTAATGAAACCAATACCATATCTTAGCTATCTAATGTTTTGTATCCCCAAATATCTTTAATCAAGTACCACAAAATTGCAGAGGAAATTTTATTCCAAAGTAAACTGTCTTTCGCTAAAAGTAGTAGTTGTATCTAATTAGTAGCCTTTAATATTTAGTAATTGCTAAGGTACAAAATACTTTTGCAGTATCTAACACATCTTAAATCTATAGTAAAGCACGATATAGATCTGGACACAGTATAGCTGGTTTTCAGAAAAGTTCGTTAAATTCACAGACCTTGACCAAGTATGATTTTACTATATACTATAGATTATAAATACTATGTTTCAACCATTGTGTGAAAGTTAATTAAGTCATTTTAAATCCAATCATTTTACATTCTCTGTGAGAAACAGGGGCTTTTTGAAATGCTATCATTACTAAATAATCTTTCCTAAATCTTTCCTATGCAGTTCTTGCAATCAAGGTTCTTAAAAATTCACATTTTCATTATGCATTCATGAAGTAGCTAGAAAATTGATGCCACTCAATGAAAGCTGTCATTGTCCTTACATTCTTGTACAGATTTATCTTTTGGTAACAGCATATGTCATAATTTTCATGCTTATATTCTATTTTGCTTTCTTTACATTTGCCATCACCATCCTCTCCTCTTAGAAATGTAAATTTCTTAGTTTTGCATCTGCTTACCTGTTATACACATCACATTCCTCTGTATTTGGATAAATTTTAGATTTGCAAGATTTTTTTTTCTGAAAAAGTGCTATTCATAGAAGAAGCAACATTGGAAGCAACTTTGGGAGACAAAAGAAATGAATTGTCTTTGATCTATCAGGTTTGGCCCTTGGTAAACAGCTATTAATTGGCTTTGTCAGGCTGAGATCCTTATCATCTTTCCGTCTAATTTCCCCTGCTTGATACATTTCCTCTACTATAAAAATATCCATCACCTATTCCTGTCAGCACTGATTAAATCTAATGCTCCTCTTTTCAGCTCCTCTCCAGAGTGTGGTTGTAAAACTGTCAGCCCAGCACTTGACAAGAGCCAGGCTCCACTTCCTTCACCTTTGTCTCCTGGAAGAGGAAAATATGGAGGTGTCACTGAGTAGAGAAGTGCTGTGGAAGCCAATGGATCTAAACCATCCATTGTTTGGCATTTATGATAAGGGGGATGCATTTCCATAGGCAGCAGCTAATGTGGAGAGGGAAAACATCCCCTCCTCCCCAAGCACCCCTTCAGAGCCTACTTCCTGCTTCTCAACACCCTTCATTCTTCTCAGTTTCTTGCTTGCAAACACTTGCAGCCCTAGGAGTGAGATGACAGGAATATCAAACGTCTTGAAAGGATGCACCCGTGAGTCACTGAGGGGCAGCAGCTGCTGAATCCATCAAGTGCCCTGCAGCTACTTGCACAAATAACATATTGAACCATGTAAAGACCTGAAGAATAATAACCGGTACAGCATTAAAAGGGAAGGGTTTCTCTTAAACTGTTTTATTGACTGTAATCTTAGTAGTGGACCCATTTTCAATTAAAACCCAGTTCTTTGTGGGTTAAGGTTTCACGAAGAGCACATCAGGTGAAGGTTTTGTTAGGAATGACTTACCCGCAAATGAGCAAGCAGGCTCCTGCATGCTCTCCCTTTTGTTCCCAACTACCTTCCTGTCTCGGCTAACCACATTTATTTATCATCAGATATGGAGCAAACATTTCATTTTCCCTCACTGAACCAGCTGGAATAACAAGCCAAGAACAACAAAAGTTTGTTAAGGAGACTCCTTAGTTTGCATATCATAATAAAAGCATGATTCATCCAGTAGAAGAGAATTCCACCCTCTGGAAAATTTCTAGATTACTGGAAAAATGTGGAAAGATGTGGACAGTATATTTTGATTTGGCTCCTCTGAATGCATGACCCAAGCCCTCCATATTTCAGTATGAGGTGGACAACTTCCTTGTGACTATCATATGATGACACTAGAGGATGGGGCTGACACAATGGATGAGATTGACGGGGAAGCATATCTTTGAGAGTTTTAAGGATGAGAATGGGAAATCTCTGGGAGGTAACCCATTCTCATTCCATCCTTGAAAAATGTCTCCAGCCTTGATAGTCTGAAATTCATCACTGAAATTTGAGGGCAAAAATGATTTGACGTCATTTTGGGAGATATATTGATTTAAGATTGATAATTGGTGCCTCCCAGACGCCTTGCATTCCCTTTCCCATTCTTATTTTGGAGATTCATCCCATTTTGCTCAGAATTTCCATAGAATAATCAAATGATGGGGTGAATATATCTTTTTGGATATTTTCTACCTTCTGCCTTTGATATTTTTGGGTATAAGGTTAGTAAGATTATTAGAAAAAAACAGTATGACTTCACCATTGATTGTGCTCCAGGTAAAAAAAAATTGTCCTCTTGAATCCAATTAATTCACCTCAGCTGAACTGTCCTTTTTAAAAAAAATAAATGAGGAATACTAGAAGTCAAATTAGACATGATGCTAAATTTTAGTTGTTGCTGCTAAAATGGAATTTAATTCTCTGCTCCACTAACACCTAGTTGAACTTAGCATGTCATAATATAAAGGCATTTAGTCTTCTCTTTTCTGCATAATTTAGTGGCATATCTAATTTAGCCCAAATGGTCCTTTTAGGGTAGGTAATTTACAAATTGCTCAGTGTACTTTGTAATAAGCCTTAGAGAAATACTTTTTAATAAATAATAACTTAATAGAGCTGTGCCAATTCTCATTCTATAAGATGGATGGCTATTGTAGAATTGGTCCAAACAAAGGTAAGCTTAAAATGTAGTTTAAAAAAAACCCGATCTGCACCATTTTTATTTTTTATAAATATTGTTCTTTGCCTACCTCAAGTTGATGTCATGTCTCCAGGTTCATCTTTTTAACTGTTATCAAAATATGGTAGTGATCACAATTTACTCTAATGTAAAGAAAATAATAAATACAATCATGTTCTAATATTTCCCACTCAAATTAATAGAATTAAGACTAAAATTGTGAATGGAGTATCTCTCTCTCAGTGTAGCTCTGATAACTAAGAAGTCTCTTAAACATCCTGTGGAACTTATCCTCATGGTCCTCTAGTATAAGCTCAAAATATTTCAGTAAACATTTTTATAATTATTAAGAAGTTACCTTGCTCTCATTTGTAGTTTTCAGCTAAAGCAGCTTGAAGAAATCTTTGATTGCTCCAGTTTTAATCTACTGTTTTCCTCTGTCCCAAAATAATTTTTGCTATCGGCTCTTTATTGATATACTCAGATCTTCTAAAGCTATTCAACACCACAGACAATATTGCTACCCTTCAAAAAAACCTTGACTATGTATCAGAATGGTCAAACAAATGGCAACAAATAAATGCTCTGTCCTACATATTGGCAAAAAAAATCAGAAAATAAAATACAGGCTGAATAGTCAAGACCTTGTTGATGATCCAAACTCTGTCAAGGATCTTGGAGTACTCATCTCTAATGACCTAAGTGCTAGAGCTCGCTGTAACTACATAGCCAAAAAGGTGTTAAGAGTTGTTAACCTAATCTTACGTAGCTTTTTCTCTGGTAATATTACATTAATAACTAGAGCATACAAAACATTTGCTAGACCAATACTTGAATACAGCTCATCAGTCTGGAACCCATATTACGTATCTGATATTAACACAGTTGAGAAAGTCCAGAAATATTTCACAAGAAGAGTTCTCCACTCCTCTACTCATTGCAGAATATCTTATGCCACCAGACTCGAAATTCTAGACCTAGAAAATCTAGAACTACGACGCCTTTGGTCCGATCTTAAGTATAGTACATAAAATCATACATTGCAATTTACGCAGGCAGATCTAAGTTACTGTCTCTCCTTGAATCAGACCCTTCTAGACCCAATGTTAATAATTTGTTCTTATATTGTCTAGGGGATGGCTCCTCATACATCACTTCTCAGGTTTCCAAAAAAAATTTAAGAGCTGAACTCAGGTCTCCAAATTTTTTTTAAGAACTTTAAGAGGAGAACGTTGTAATTCCCCTTAGTCAAGTAGTGACCAATTGTTCATGATTAAGTTTTTAAAGAAGATTAATTTTCTTCTTTTGTTGTACTTGTGTTTTGGTCTGTGACCGCAAATAAAGTATTATTAATTAAACATTGCAATGTCCTACCTGTCAATGAATATTTCAGCTTCAACCATAACAACACAAGAGCAAACAAAACTCAAGGTTAATCACACGCAGGAAATACAACTTCAGCAACAGAGTGGTCAATGTCTGGAATACTCTACCTGACTCTGTGGTTTCTTTCCCAAACCCCAAAAACTTTAACCTTAGACTGTCTACTATTGACTTCACCCCTTTCCTAAGAGGTCTGTAGGGGGTGTGCATAAGCGTACCAATGTGCCTACCGTCCCTGTCCTATTGTTTCTTTTATTTCTTTTATTTTTCTTATATGTATCCATGTATTCATAACTATGTTTTCACTTATACCTATTATCTTGTAAGCAATTGACAAAAATAAATAAAAAATAAAAATAAAATAAATCTTTGCAGCTCCTACTGACCACTTCAGACTACAGTACAGTGAGCATGCCACTTCCTTTGTTAACTGGCCACCTTTTCTCTTCGAAGTGCAGGAGAAATAGACACCTGGCTTCAGCCAAAGTATCTGGCCAAATAATGTCTGGGTGAATAACTATTATTTCCCACTGATCCTTTGGAGCATGCATTCACTGATGTTGTGAGTATTGCTATTAATTGTATCTGGTAACTACATTTTAAGCTATGTTTTTGTTCTGCCTTTATTGTTTGAAGCTTTTGTGACCTAATGGATTTTGCTGTTGAGAACTACCCAGAATTGATAATTGGAGCAGCATATAAATGCTACAACAAACAAATCACTGTGATTAGAAAGAAAATATGTTGGCTACAACTGGAAGGAATCAAGGTCAATTTGTTTTGAATTTCATTAAATGTCCACCTCTTATTATTTTACCCATATTTTAAATGGTATTCTAAGTGAAAAATAAAAAATTCCAGGATGAACCTATTAAGTAGGCTATAATATTTAGGTTATAAATATTTGAATGACTACTAGAGAGGAAGAAAAAGTTACCGTAGAATTTTGGATATATCTTCAGTAACATTTATTAGTTATCTAAAACAGTGGTCCCCAACCCCCATTCCATTGACTGGCATCAGTCTGCAGCATCTCAGAAACTGGCCCACGCAAAGAAGCAAAGCCCCATTGGTGGGATGCAGGCAGCCCACAAAATCACACACCCTCTGGTCCATGGAAAAACCTCTCTCCACAGAATTGGTCCCTGGTGGTGCCCAAAAGGTTGGGTTGAGCCACTGATCTAAAAGCTCAAATCCAGTAGCTCTAATCTCAGGTGAATTGAGAGGTGACAATGGAAAATTCCTTACCCTCACCAATTAGAAGTAACACCAGTTGAATCAGATGCATGGTATAGGTGAAGCATGGATTAAAAACCCACAGGTTTTGATCACTTTCCAGTTTGCCTTCTTCCATGAGTAAATTCTACAGCTGTCTTTAGGTTCTTTTTCTATTAAAATGCTCAGTAAAAGATAGAGTAACCTTCTCCTGAGGACTTCTTGCTTGCATCTTCCATGCAGCGTTCAAGAGCTGGAGCTCATTACATCTTTAGAATATGAACAACTTTGACTATGAACAACTATTAGGAATTTACACACACACACACACACACACACACAGAGAGAGAGAGAGAGAGAGAGAGAGAGAGAGAGAGAGAGAGTATTTAGTTCCTAGAAGAGGGATGCCAAAAAAAATTCTGTCCCTCTATGATGCCACAAGAGCCATTTGGATTTTTGTTGCATGTAAGACAACCCTATCCTTAGTTATCTTAATGTCATTTTTTTCAAACCCTTTTTTTCCGTATTCTGCCTCAAAACAATGATTTCCTAATCTGTAATTGTTCTACAATTGGCTTGTGAGCATGGTATCTTCCTATTTTAGTCCAGAAGTTGGCCAAATCCTACATATCTGCTTAGATGTTTTTCTTCTAGGCTTTTTCTTGAATTTCCTTCTTAAATTGTTCTAAATTGCTATTTTTATTTATTCTTTTCCATACACATCTGCTCCTGCCTGAAATAATCACATTCATCTCTTTCTATAAAAAGCTGTTTAAATAATGTATAATTTAAGGCTCTTTAATGCACTTTCCTGCCATCAATTATGTATACTTGCTACTAGAAGTATTTGATAATATTATGTTGTTGTTTTATACTGTTCCACCTTTGTTTTTTCCTTTTTTTTTAGTTGCTTATTGCCTTTATATACTGGGAATAAAAATTTTTTACTCTGCAAACTTAAAATATATGGCAAAAAAATTCTATAGATACAAAACAGTTTTGCCAAAACCTACCCCACCAATTGTTCTTTTTGTAATAAAAATGGAATGATAAATTCAAGGAGAATTGATCTTTACATTTGGTAAATGCCCACTGTACACCTTTTTTCTAATATTCAGGACAGAACACAGTTGTTTGAACTCTCCCCATTCATAAACAGATCCATGTTATTCCAGAGAACTAGTATCTCAGAAGAAAGAAAATAGGAGTTTCTTATAATATTATCTTTTATTGTTGGGAAACTTTTGTCACACAGAAGCATTTTTAATATTGTAATATGCTTTTTCATCAGTGTCTGAAGTGGATTGTAAGCACATTTTTTTTGATTACATAGAACACAAAATATGGACTTCTAGTGCTTTCCTCTACTATTTCAATACGACTATGTTTTTTCAGTCTTCCTGCAAATAAACAGATCCAGTACACAATCCACATTACAGTGTTTTACAAACTGGGATCAGATGGGCACAACAAAAGAAAGATATCCCAGTTGTTTCAAGGAAGAGAGCCTGTCCATAGCTTTTAAGGGGGAACAATGTTCCCCAAATCCTTCAGTTTACAAAGTTGTGTGACCAGAACAAATTATTGTCTATCCTCAATACATTGATCAATCATAACTCAAGCATGATTACATTAAAAAAATAAAAAATGTTCATGATCATAAAATACAAAAGGCTGCAAAACAACGATCCTTCTGGAAAAAATACTAAAACACCAAATTTCAATACTGGTAACACTTGCAGATATTTTAAGTACAAATATATAGATTTTTTACCCCTGATATGTAGCAGAACTAAACAGTTCTGTGTAATCTTAAGAGGGGGCTAATTTCTTTTCCATTCTTGCTGGTGAATTATTTCACTCTCTTTCCCCAAAAGGATTCATTATTGAGAAGATGGATGTTATAATTGTTCAATTCAACCACATGCTAGATCAATGCTAGGTACTGGTTCAACAATTCTTCTATGCAATAAAGATTAATTATTAGTCATTTATATTTGATACTTTTTAAAATGGAACAGCTTGCCCTCGGAAGTTGTGGGAGTACCATCACTTGAGACTTTCAAGAAGAGATTGGACTGCCTTTTGTCAGAAATGATGTAGGGTCTCCTGCATGGGTGGGGGGTTGGACTAGATGACCTACAAGGTCCCTTCCAACTATGATTATCTGTTATCTGTTAAAATGTTTACTTATTTCCCAACCCTCCCATAACAATGTACCAAAGTTTGAGTTTGCTAATTGTTATGAATTTGAGAGTATGGATGACTTTGCCAACTACAGCAAATAATATACTAGAGTGACTAGATGATAGATAGATAGATAGATAGATAGATAGATAGATAGATAGATAGATAGATAGATAGATAGATCATAATATCATCACTATCTATAATAATCATTTCCACAGCTTGTAGAATTTCTTTAATATTTATTACGCAAGTATCTCATATCCTATAATGATTTTGATGAGAAATCTACATTCAAGACAACGTAATTAAATATCTAAATATAAGAAGTTTGTTTGGAAAAAGGAAAGAGCAGGAAGAATAATGGAAAGCAAAATTCTCAGATGTAGAACCCCAAATAAATCTCATTAAATCAACACTGTATAGCGAGTTACATTCCTTCATAAGTAGAAGTTTAATTTTTGAAATAGATGCTGAAATCTATGAAGAGTTCTTTTCATACATTACAGTAAAAAGAAATCATTGCTGGCTTCTTAATTAGATATTGTTAGAGAGACTAGACTGAGACATATATTTATAGTATGTAGATATGAAATTAATGAAAGTAATTTAATGGAGACTGATTTATTATCTTCATCAATAGTATATCTTGAATTTATGATGGTGGTGGTTTCATTAGGTAGAAGAAATAGAAACTCAGAAATTGCATTTTATTAACAAGCACACACACACACACACACACTTAAAAAACTAGCCAATTGCACTTAATATTTGGCATATATTAATACCTTTACTTAAATATTCTTATTTTTATACAATTTATTTCTATATTATTTCATTTAATATGAATTGAACTGGTTTGCCAAAACTGATTGCATTGATATTGTAAAAATAGAAGAATGTATAATAATCTTTTTTTTTTTAAATAAACTTTATTAATTTTACTTTTTTTAAAAAAAAGACAACAACACAGCTATAAATTATATACAACAAAGAGACGCACCAGTCTTGGCGTAAGCCAAGAGGGAAAGAAAGGAAAGTTTGAGAGAGGAAAGAGGGAAAGGGAAGAGAAGGGGGAAAAGTGGGGAAAACAAAGGTAGGAAAGACAATTATAATAAAACCATATTTTGTGACTGTCAGTAAGGTCTTTTCTTCTTCAAAGCTATCGTCGGCCTTAGTCTTCTTAGCGGTGAACTATCTTTGATTAAGCCAAATATACAAAGGATTCCAATTGCTAGAATAAATTGAAGATTCTTTATTTTTAATGCTTGGGTTAGATTGTCCATTTCTGCACATTGTAAAATTTTCTGAATGACCATAAGTTCAGTGGGGATGGAAGGTAGTTTCCAGCACTGGGCAAATGCCAGTCTGGCTGCGGTTAAGATATGGATTGTAATATACTTTGATTTTTGGATATTCGTTTATCAAAAATTCCTAGAAGGAAGGACTCCGGTTTGTACTCAATCTGTTCCATGGTTATTTCCTCTAGCCAGTGCCTAATTTTTTGCCAATACTTCTGGGTTTCCTTGCATGACCACCACATGTGGAAGAAGGTACCTTCTATGTTTTGACATTTCCAACACTTGGGGCTCGTGTTGGGGTGCATCTTGGCCAATCTCGAAGGAGGCAGGTGCCATCTATAAAACATTTTATATAAGTTTTCTTTATAAGCTGCTGATTTCGTGATCTTAATGTTCCTGTTCCAGACCTTTTCCCATTCTGCTAGGGTAATGCTCCGACCCACATTTCTGCTCCACGCAATCATATTTCCTTGACAATTTCTTGTTCCAGTTCTGTTTCTAATAAATATTTGTAAAATTTAGATATATTTTTTTTACTTGGTCCTAATAGAATTTTGTCTAGAGTCTGTAATTTATTGTAGATTCCAAATTCTTTAATGTCTTGTTTGTATTTACTATGAATTTGAAGGTACACCCACTGATCAATTATAAATCCTCGTTCTTGTAATTCTTGTCGTGTTTTTAACTTTCCTTGTAGGTCTAATAAATTTTCATACTTAATCATTTTGGTTATATCCAAATTATTAGGGTGTACTATCGCTTCCATTGGAGACAGCCAAATCGGTATTTTTAGATAAAGTTTTTTACGTACTTTTTTCCAATTAGTTAATAAAGCGTCCCTAATAAGATGCCTATGGAAATATGATTGCCTGGGTTTCCCTGTTTCCCACAGAAAGGCATGCCATCCTTTCTGCATATCGTGGCCTTCTAATACTAGTGTTCTTTTGTTGGTTAGGTTTACCCAATCCTTTATCCATAGTAAGGTGGCTGCCGTATGGTATATTTCCCAGTTTGGCAAGGCTAACCCTCCTCTGCTTTTCAAATCTTGTAGGGCTTTTACGTTAATCCTAGCTTTTTTCCCCTCCCAAATGAAATTCAATGTTATCTTGTTTAGTTCCATAAAAAAATTTTTATTTAGTTTGATTGGAATTGTCTGGAATAAATATAGAAATTTTGGCAGAATATTCATCTTAATCAAAGCAATCCTGCCCAATAAGGAAAGTTGTAACTTGCTCCAGAAATCCAAGTCTTTCTTAGATTGTTGAAGAAGTTTGTCATAATTATTTTCTTTTAACGATTTACTTTGTGGAGTTAGCCAAATTCCTAAGTATTTAATTTTTTTTGTCACCTGTATTCCCATTGTTGCCTCTAGCTTTTTATTCTGGTCTCCTGTTAAATTTTTAGTCATTAATTTTGTTTTTCCCCTGTTTATTTTAAATCCCGCGACTTCTCCAAATCGTTCTAGTTCTTCTAATAAGTTGTGTCCTTTTTCTATAGGCTCCTCCAGAAAAAAAACCAAATCATCAGCCTGTAGTTTATATTCTTCTGATTTGATCCTCAGACCTCTAATTTTGCCTAATGTACGTCAGAAGAGATTCTAGGGCGAATATGAAAAGCAGAGGGGAGAGAGGGCAACCCTGTCTTACCCCCTTTTCTATTTTTATCGGGCCAGTTTGTTCCCCATTTATTAGAATGTTTGCCTGTTGAGTGTGGTAAATTGTTGTGATGACATTTTCAAATCTGGTGCCAAGATTCATATTATATATTTTTTGAATTAAGAAATGCCAATTTAAATTGTCGAATGCTTTTTCAGCATCCAAGAACATAAATGCAAATTGTTTTTCCGGGTGGGCTTCATAGTATTCTGAAATGTCTATCACTGTTCTTAAATTATTCTTAATTTGTCGAAATGGGAGAAATCCATTTTGATCTTCATGGATATAAGTGTTTAAAACCTGTTTTAATCTATTAGCTATTATAGAAGAGAATAATTTGTAATCTGCATTCAGGAGCGAAATTGGTCTATAATTATTAATAAGTCTGTGGTCTAGGTCCTCCTTCGGGATCAGCGAAATTAAGGCTCCCCTCCACGAGTCCGGCATCTTGGCTGCTAAGAGTACCTCATTAAAAACATCCAGCATCAGTGGTCCAATTTGTTCTATGATAATTTTGTAAAGTTCTACCGGTATCCCATCCGGTCCAGGTGCTTTATTGTTACTTTGCTTCTCTATTGCTGACTTCAGTTCGGACCATGTTATTTTTGATTTAATAATTCTATCTCTTCCTCTCCAATTGCTTTATCATTCGCTTCCTCCAGGTATTTCATTATTTTATCCTCAGAGACTTCTTCTTTTTGTATAATTTCTCGAAGTAATTAAAAGTAATCTCTTTTTCTTCTCTATCTCCTCCTGCATATTGCCCCCTCATCCATTAATTGGTGTATCAATCTTTTTTCTTTCGTTTTCTTAAGTTTGTGGGCTAACCATCTCCCTGGTTTGTTTGCATGCTCAAAGTAGATTTGTTTAGTCATTTTCAGACTAATCTCCAATTTTTCTTGTTCCAGTAAATTTAATTTGTGTTTAGTTGTTATTAACTGGTTCTGTATTCTTTGGTTTTTGGGGTTCTTTTGTAATTGGATTTCTAAATCTTTAATTTCTTGTTGTAGATTACTTTGTTGGGCATACTTTCTTTTATTTCTCATAGCATTGTAAGAGATTGTTATTCCTCTTATAAATGCCTTAAATGTGTCCCATATATTTTGTTTTGAAGTTAGATCATTATTATTTTCCTTTAAGAAGAAGTTCAGTTCTTCTTTCAGTTTATTAATATATTCTTCTTCTTTTGTTAAATGAGTGTTAAAAGTCCATCTTTTCTTTGGTTTTCCTCTACCTCTCCAGGTTATTTGAATTGGATTGTGGTCAGCCCAGTCATTTGGTAAGATTTCGCTATCTTTGATTTCATTAATCAATTCACCGTTTATCCAAGCCATATCTATTCTTGTCCAAATTTTGTGCGGGTTAGAATAATAAGTAAACTGTTCTTTTTGGGATTTAATTTTCTCCAGATATCTACCAGTTTCATTTCATTCAACATATCCTTACATGGCTTAGAAAATTCTCTATTCCCTTTTTTGTTCTTACTCCTATTACTATGATCCTTCCGGTAGTCAGCAATAGAGTTAAAATCGCCAATCAGAATAATATTACCATTTTGAATTCTGTTATTTTTTGATGGAGATGTTTAAAAATTTACCTTGATCATCATTTGGGGCATAGATTACTACCAGTAAGAGTGTAATGCCATTAATCGAGATTTGTACTACCAGCGTTCTTCCTTCAGGGTCCGCCCAGATTAACTCCGCTTTTAAGTCATCTCTCACATAGATTGCGATGCCTTTCTTTTTGTGTTTATCTGCTGGTGCTGTAAATAATTTTCCCAGTTTCGGACACTCTAGGAATTTCTCCTCACTTTTCCTAACGTGTGTTTCTTGTATGCAAATTATATCAACATTTTGTTTTATTAGTTTGGTTAGAGTCCTTTTCCTTTTAGCTCTTGAATTTAGGCCGTTTATATTAATGGAAAGAATTTTCTTTCCTTCGTCCATTTACTTAAGTCTGCCTCGCTTTTTGTCTCGTAACTCTACGGCTCTCTTCTTGTGATTGATATGGAGTTGTTTCTTCTCTTTCTCGATGTAAGTTGTCTTTCCCTTGAATTTGGACAAATCCTTCTTCTTTGTTCCTATGGCGGTTACGATCCTCCTGCATATTTCTTTGGATTTTCTCCCTAGTGAGTTGATCCTCCGTGGTTGTTAGCTGTTCTAGGAAGTTTTGTGCTTGTTCAATTGAGTCTATTTTAATTTTTCTTCCTTCCACGATATTAGCATCCCTTCTGGGATTAGCCATTTAAATGAGATTTCGTTTTTATTTAAGTAATTAGCTAAAAATTTATATTCTTGCCTCATGGCCCTCACTTTACTTGGAATCTGCTTAAGAATTATAATCTCTTTGCCCTTATATAATATTCTCTCATCTCTGGCCTTTCTATATATTAGGTCTCTCATGCATCTTCTTGAAAAACGGATATGGATCTCCCTTGGGCAATTGTGACGCCTTGCATAGCTGGTATTCACCCTATAGATTTCATCAAATTCCTTGAGTAATTCATCTTTCTCTTTTTCTACTAGTTCAGCCAACAAACCTGCCATTAATTGTTCTAATTCTTCATTTTTGGATTCCTCCACATTTTGGAACCTTAAGTATGCAGCTGCTCTGTCCATCTCAAGTTGGACCAAGGAATCTTCCATTTCTTTATTAACATTTTTGAAATCTTCCTCAGTCCTTTCTAGGTTCCTCTCCACTTGTTCCGTCCTGTTCTCTATTTCTTTTATTTTTAATTCAGTTCTTTCCATGACCAATTGCATTGTCCCAACCCTATCTTCAACTCTCTGTATATCTGCTCTCATCTCCTCTTTTAATTTACCCATTTCTTCCTGCAGTTCGCTAATATCTGCTCTGGTCTCATTATGATTCCTAATCATAATCTCCTGCATTCTAGACATCGATTCTTGCATTGATTCTTGCAGGGATAATAATGTCACTTGTAAGTTGGCATTCGTAACAGTCGGTTGTTTTTCTCCTTTCAAGGTCTCTTCTATAGTTTTCTGCGTTGTTGGGGAGGCAGATGCCAGAGTTGTCAACAAGGTCTGATTGTTCTTCCTTCCTGTTTTCAGGGCCGTGGTTGTTGTGGAAGTCATCTCTGCTAAGATTTGTTTTTGCAATTGGACAATGTTAAGAATATTATCCCAAATCACCATTCGATGTAATAGCCCTTTAAGTGTGATTACAAATCTATTTGCTATGCTTACACCCCAGATACTTTTAGCTCTCTTTCTTTGGCCCAATCTATCATTCAGGCAAATTAAATTCCAATTCAATAGAGTGTTATCAGTTACTATACAATACTATACAATAGGTGCTATACAATAGAATGAAATCAAATATTATGTATTATGTATTATTCTCTATATTAAATTCAAATACCAGAGTTAATTGTATTTTACCCTAGTAAATCATACTTGTTTAAAGCATACAACCAACTCTAGAATTTCTCACTCTATATATACTTTTGTCCTATAGTATATATAAATATTTAAGATTCCATTCTATCTGAGAAAACCCTATTAACAGTCCTTAAGATTTTTATATATCCAGGAGAGTCTAATCTGTAAACCCTAATACCTGTAACAAGCAGTTTGGCTTTATACTTTATACTTGTATTTTTAACTATTATAAAAAAAAAAGAAAGACCAGAGAGAAAGGGAGAGAGAGAAAGAGTGCCAGAGGAAAGGGGTCTTTCCAATTATAGGAAATCACTAAGCACGTATCTGTAGGATTAGTTCCATAGAAAAACAAGTCTGAGTTAGGGCTGGCGTTTAGTCTTTTAGTCTCTCCTCCTGGGCGCACCAAGGAAGCAGGGGGAGGAAGTGCTGACTAATTGCTGATCAGCGATCAGTCTTGGCCAGGCTTCCGTCTGTCTCCTCCTTCTTCTTCCCACCTCTTCTCCCCCTCTGCCAGCAACCGTCAATCCACCGTCACTTTGGGTATCCGCCTCAGATTAATCACTTTAAAAATCAGTTTTTGTAGACAATAATGCTAAGAGGAAAGGATCTTGCATATAAAAGTCAGTGCGACGTTTTCCGGCTCTCCACCTCTCGCTCTGCCCTCCTTCACAGCCAAAATCCAAAATCCTCTCCTAGTCTTCCAGCCTTCTCAAGCACTGATCCTGGATGGCAATCCACTTCCGAGTTTCTTAAATTCCCACCGCCTTTTTCTCTCCTCAGCAACGCTCCAATCCACACTTTCACTCTGAGTGTCGAGCCACTCTAAACGCGTTTATCCCCCATTCACTTTTCTAACTGCTTTTCTAGCCGCTTGTCTCCAGCTTCCTCCCCTGTTACTCACAATGAAACAGGGAGAATCGGACCGATCACTCTCATGGCTTTGTAATCCTTCTGCCCTTTTCCGCTCAGACCCTTCAGACTGTCACTTTTTGCTTCATCAGTTCAGTGGCAGACCGGACTTTGGAGCCGCCATTAGCTGGCAGCTGGCTCAATCGCGCTGGTCTCAGAGGCTCTTCCTTCGTTGCTGGGGAGTTGCCTTCCCCCAAACAGCAACCCGGGGGTCCTCTATTTTGACACGAAGCTCTACGGGTTTCGTGTATCCACTGGGGATCCCTCCAAACGCGAGAAGAGGTGTTCGAAAGCCCCAGCTGGGCTTCTCCACCTCTGGACGTCCCTGTCCTGCCACCGGAAGTCCAATGTATAATAATCTTAAAGTGAACAATAGTTAATAAATAACAATCTGGGTACCTGGATAAAAAGGAAATACAGAACACAAGGAAAGTCCTGAGCAAATTATACTCCCCCTTCCATTTTTTTGAAGAAAAAAACCCTCTCTCCTGAGGAGTCCCATCTAATTGTTTGGGTGTTTATTCCATATAGTGGTTACAGTATAGAGAATGATCATTTATACACTGCAACCAGATAAATATTAGCAGGCTACCGTATCATTCTCACCAAAATATAAAGACTTAATTGTCCTGTGAGGAAGCAGGTAATTCCTTTTTAAAAGGCCTAAACTATTTAAAATTTTTATAAACAGCAAAACCTTATAAACAGCAAAATAGCTCAGTGTCTCATCTCAAGATGAGTAGCTTAGTTTCAACCTCCTCAGATTTTCAGACTGAAGACCTTGAAACTTATTGGGCTGAGTAATCATGAGTTTATTATGGCAATGTGCTTTATACAGGATTGTCCTGGAAAGCCACTGTTAAACTTCAATTGATCCAGAATGTAGCTGGGCAGGTAGTGATGGGCATGTTATCTCCATGTGGCAGCCTTGCTTCACAAGCTGCACTGGCTTCCAGGTGTGATTCAAGGTGCTGGTTATGACCTATGAAGTCCTACATGAGATAGTGTCTGGTTACTTCAGGGATCGCCTTTGTTCAATGTCATGTCATATTTGCTATTGTTGACCAGATACACTTGTTTTCTGTTCCTTGGTACATTATGGTAGTACACTTATTTTATTTTGATGCTGTGGCCTGCCCAGAGTCAATTTTCAAATAAAATAAATCCATCAATCAATCAATCTTGAGGTTAACAATGGAGGAACTATGTGATAAACTATCCCTGTCCCAGAAATATGGTAACTATATGCTGAAGTTGGCAATAGATACTGTTGTGTGCCAAGGTTAATCTGGTCTCCAGATTAGAGATGAATCAAGAAACACCCCAAACTACATATCACTTCTACAATGTCAAGTGCAACCCCACCATAAGCAGATAAACAACCTAGTTCGTTGACTGTTCCTGACATGTTTCCTGCTAAGGTACTTTGATTGAGGACTCCACAAAACTGTGAACATGAATTAATGTGTGATGAATTTCAGGGCACAGGACTAGAATAGAACTTTTTTTTTGCCTCTCAGTTTCCAGCCTGGTGCCTTAACTTTTACATCAATCTGGCTCTCTGTAGCAATTTAAGACAGGAAAGTATTCAATATACATGTGTGTTTCAGTTACTACAATATCAGATTTTCTTTGCCTTTTATTGGGCTCTGTTGTTGGCAAAACTTTACTGAAGCCACAGCTCTATTGAAATAAGAACATCCCAGGCAATCACCTTTGCTTGTGCTATCCAGGGTTCTGAAATTTTCTTGACTTCTTAAGACTTGGCTTTTGTTTGAAAAAGCTTCACTCCTTTCAGCTCTAAGCCTCCATTTCTTTAGAGCTCACAGCCTGGGTATTGTTATTTTACCAGGTGCTCTGAGATATATTGCTGAATGGGAGTATAAACAATTAAAACATTTTCCCCTCCTCCCCCCAAAAGCTATCCTTTGCTCATACAGTATTTCTTTCATGCTAGTAGCATATCATTTTCTCCCAATGCAGCAGGCCCAACCATTGTTTCAGATACTGCATGTACACCACAACTGCTGCTACTTCTAGTTGACCATATTTAAACCAACCTTAAAATATGTATTTAAAATACACATATTCTAAAATGTATTCTAAACATATATAAAAATATGTAGTAAAATGATATATTCAGTAGGGGATTAGGCTAAATTTGGAAATTTTCTAAATGGAAAAATGCCTTTTTTCCCTTTCAAGTTGGTGAAACATTAACTAGGCTAGCCTGCTCTTGTAACAGAACAGCACTACATGATTATATATATTATGAACATGATTATATATTATAAAGATGATTATAAACATCAGGTCTATGTGCAGCTTACAATGGTAGATGAGAAAGTTTATTACATTTATCTTTGTGAATCTGACAGAGAGCTTTATTAATAGCCACTCTATATACCATAAATATCTCATCTAGATTAAGCCTATTTATTCATCTTTATTTCTATATTATTTTCCAAAGTACTAAATAAATAAACAAAAACAGCAACAATCACAATAAAATAAACTTATCCTTCAAAAACTAATTCAGGGGTTACACATTCTGGACCAATTCATGGAGATTCATTCCAAGTGGTTTTCACAGCCACTTGGGTCACACCGTCTCCCTCTATGAAAGGACCCTTTAGGGGAATATATTTTGTATAGGAGAACTGTACTGGAAGATTTTGTTTCCTTGCATTTGCTACAGCAGGGATGTGGCCAATAAACTTCTTTTGGTGGCTGTTCCATAGACTCTAGCATCATTTAGTCAGTTGCAAACATATGTCAGGGAAAGGGAGGGCATAAGCAAGATACTTGCTTTTGGCTCTTACTCCAATGGCATACATTATACCACAAAATTGAATTCACAGGAAGACCAGAACTAAAATGTATTGAGGTAGGTCACAATAGTAGAATCTTGCAAGTCTGCTTGAGCTGTTCCACATCCTCCCAATTTTCCAGAGAGCCAGATAGGATTTAGGCTGGGTCTCGTATCTCCCTTCCCACTCTTTCCCTTTCTTGGTTTTAATGAATGAGAATTAGAATTAGAATTCTTTCATTGGCCAAGTGTGATTGGACACACAAGGAATTTGTCTTGGTGCAAATATTTGCTTCAAGGCTATCTCCATATCTCTTTGCATTTGCATACTTACATCCATGTTGCCCAGAATGAGTTGAACACACTATACTTTGGATGGAGTAGAAACCAGAGAAAGCTTTTTCTCCTTTCAGGGCAATAGGTCCAGATTTGACTTTATATATGAAAGTATATGAAATAAGTATATGAAATAAGGAACTACTAGCAACTAGCAACTTGAGCAAGTGCTCAAGACCAGGCCAATTTTCTGTCCAGGCCAATTCTCAACAGCACAGGCCTGGATCCTTATTCAGGAAAATAAATATACATTTAACCAAGGGGATTTTTTTTTAAGTGTTAATTAGAGAGTGAGTTTGTATAATGATTAAGACACCAAGCTAGAAACTGGGACACCATGAATTTTAGTTCCATCTTGGATATGAAGCCAGCTTGGTGGTCTTGGGACAATCACTTTCTCTCAATTATAGGAAGAAGGCAATGGCAAACCCTTTCAAAAAAAAACAACCTTGCCTAGTAAACTGCATGGACTAATCCTTGGTTTTACATCAATAGGTTTGGGCTAGATTATTTCTGGGAGAAAAGGAGAATACTACTGTTGGAGGGTAGGACAAGAAGCAATGAGTGGAAACTAATCAAGGAGAGAAGCAGCTTAGAATTAAGGAGAAATTTCCTGAACAATTAATCAGTGGAACAATTTGCCTCCAGAAGTTGTAAATGGTCCAACACTGGACATTTTAAAGAAGAGATTGGATAAACATTTGTCTGAAATGGTATAGGATTTCCTGCCTAAGCAGGGGCTTGGCCTAGAAGACCTCCAAGGTCCCTTCCAACTCTGTTATTTTACTTCTAAGAAAATCCTGTTCCTGCACAATTTTCATACTGTAGTTGGTAATATTTTGAACACATTAATGATAGTTCAGCAATCTATTTGGATGGGCTCACTCACTATCAATCATGCCTCTGAGGAATATTTTGCACCACATTTTGTCAGAGTTTTATTTATTTTCATTGCACTTTCAGCCCAGTCAGAAAAAAAAAACTGAATTTCCCCACTACCAGAAGCTTACAAATCAATATTGTTTTGAAAAATCATGCATACCTCTTGTAGCTTTCCTTAAAGAGTTGACAGCAAAGGAGACCCAAATACCTTGGATGGTATAGGAAGGACAAAGAAGATCACTAAATGCAGAAGCAACAGAGTTTCCTGTCTGTTCATCAGAAGGCTAGCATTATTATGAATTTCCTCAGTGGTGATAGAATTCCACATACTAGTAGTTGCCAGTGATAGCTCTATGATAAGAGAGACAAAGAAGTGTGGAAAAGCTGCCATTTGAAACCATGCCATGAAAAACTTCTTTAGTTAGTTACTATTTCAACATTTATGGCTATATACTCATATTCCCACTGGATGGCTTATCTTTCTTAAAAACCTCCTAACTATCAGTGTTACAGAGATGGATTATTTATTTATTTGCTTCCTCACTTTTTATATATCAGATTTAAAAAATAGAACCGTTTAAGGTATTGCAGCTTTGATTTTCCATGGCTTCCCTGATTACATTTAATGCTTTGTTTAGCTTTGTCAAGGATGACTTTCAGGAACTCCAAATGCCACTTCTGAGACACTAATGGAGCTAAATTACCAGTCAGTAGTTAAACACTAGCCACAGACAAGATCTAAGTTGCTTACAACTAGCAAGTCTTTTATCGAAATTACTCTTTGACCCAGATCCCTTCTCTTCCCCCCCACCTTTAAAATTTCCCCTCAGGGTTTTTTTTTTTAAAAATTCCTACAACACTTGGGTGACTGTTATCTTCATCTGAGAACAAACAAAACATTTTATTTCCACTAGCCAAGTGTCATTTACACCCTGCAGTCCCTGGTGAAAAATCTTATTTTTATATCCCTACTTTTCTAAACTCACTGGTACACACATACCTACAAAACCGGATGTGCATCTATCTGTGAGAAGTAATAAATGCAGTCTTCTCACTCCTTCCAATTTGCTTCTTTTCCGAAAGATCAAAGCAGATTTACTGAAACTGTTTTCTGCAAGGAATTTAACTTTGTGCTTTTCCAGAAAGCTTCTTAACAGCTGTAAAGATAAATGGAAAGAGACAAGCAAAAGTCAAATAACATTCCACCTCACACCTATAAAGGAATGTTTCCAGTTTGTCTTTGGTTCCACCAGCAGAAGCAGCCCAAGTCATTTTTCTTTCTGAAGCAAAACCACCAACTAGCAAAACCTCTAAGGCAGTGGTGGGATTCAAATTTTTTTACCACCGGTTCCAAGAGCATGCTTGGTGGGTGTGGCAGGGGAAGGATACTGCAAAATCCCCATCCCCCCCACCCCACTAACCTGCTTTCCAGCTCCGTTCTCCTGGACAGCGCAACAAAAGAAGACCCAGCCAATCAGCTGGGCCTTGGGAGACAGAGAACAGATGGGCCAGCACTTCTCCTCATTCCTGGAAATGTGAAAATGACTTAACAGCAAAGGAAATAGCTGTACTGCCCTATTGCAATCTCCAAAATCTACTATCTAAGGTAACTGTCTCAATCTGCCTAATGGTAGGGCAAGCTGGGGTGAGGAAAAAGAAGTTAATTCATCAGCTCTGCCATCCAGCCTTGCCTCATTTAATCATTTTCAAAGAGATTTACAGAATATTGACTGCTCCCACAAAGAGCTATAAACAATACAGGCTTGGCATCTGACCTATTATAATTCCAGGCCTTTCACCTGGAATTTGGGTTAATTGTCAGGCAGTGCATGTCTCAGTTCTATGTTTGTTGATAAAAAATTACTTCACTCCACAGTGGCAGCCCTATTATACAAATGTATTAAAAGACTTTTAGAAACATTCTGGGATAGCCACAGAAGAGGAAACAGTGATATTTCATAGCAGTTGAGTCTCCAGGAAAGTTAGATAAGGGACAGAAAAGAAAGGATAATTTTTTTCTACCGGGTGCTCTGAGTATAGGAAAGGTGTCTTTGAATTCATGTTAATATTTGGTAAAACAGATCACAATTGGTTGTGGGTAGTCCACCGGCTGACCTGAATCCTTCATGGTTTGTTCTCCTCTCCCTCTGCCACCACCTTTTCCTGAAACACAAATACTGATAGCAACACTATTGTTCAGGCATGGAAAAGTATTTGCCACTACTGAGTTGATAGCAATTATGCTTACAGGTTTACAGGTTATACAAATAGTGGCTGACTTCTATTAATTGCTTTTGTTCTGTCCTTTAGTACATACATTATCTGTTATAAATACTATTGCTTCACATTTACCCATAAATGATTGCCTTTTGCTAGAGACCACTTTATGGAAATTAAAACTGATAATTGAGTTTTGCGATCTATGAACTGACCTTATAACAAGGGGATTGTGTCGGTATGTTCAAAGGTATATTTACTGAAGCCAAAAGACATACCACCTCAAAAGAGTTTAATCAAGTGATAAATTCATTAAATTCCTATTCTTGTCCGTGTCAGAAAGTTCATCACTCCAGTCCATTTCCCATATTTGGTCTTGAATTCACAGCTCCATACACATGCACAGCAGAAAAACCACAGAAGCTGTGAAGGGTTTCAAAGAGCTTCCCAGCCATCTGATATGATTTGCTGCTTTGAAGTAGGTACCCACTTTGACTCACAAATCTGTTTTGATGGGGATGATTTGATCAAAGCCTCAGCAAATCAAAACACTCCTTTATAGCATTGCACTGTCTTGTTATTCTCTTATTGAAAGCAGCAGGAATAAAAATACCTGCTGCAGCCAAGAGCTACCATAGGGAGAGCCTAATCTGCACTCAGCTGGTGGTCTTTCGATCCAGAACATTCTGAGATCCCTGGAAACAACACTGGCTGCATGTTTACACTGGAGGAGGGAGGAGATGTTCTTTTTGAAGCATAAAATAAAGTGATTCTATATTTCATTTATATACTAGATACTTCTATCAAAATACAATGATTGTCAAAAAATATATGTAGAAATAACACAATTGAAATGGCATAGTCATCCTTTCCTTGGAGGGAACAACAAAACAAGGAAGGTAAGATATTCCTCAAAACCAAATAAAACAGCTGGCAATAAGTGTTGAACTCCGTTTCACTGAGGAAGAGTTCATCCCAGCATGATTGTTTCCATGCAATGCTTCCTGCCATAGATAGCTAAGAAGACATCCATACAACCATGTCTTCCCAGCTATTTTGAAGCGATCTGGGTAAAGGTTATGTCTAGTTTAATAAAAAGAAAGACTGGGGGTGACATGATTGTAGTCTTCCAATATTTAAGGGGTTGCCATAAAAAAGAGGGGATCAACCTATTCTTCAAAGCACCTGAAAGGCACGGGAAGAAAACCAATGGATGAAAATTAATCAAGGAGTCACCCAATCGAGAACTAAGCAGAAATTTCCTGACGGTGAGAATAATTAATCAGTGGAATGGCTTGTCTCCAAAAAGTTATGGGTGCTCCAACATTGGAGATTTTTAAGAAAAGATTGGACAACCATTTGTCTGAAATTGTATATATTTTCCTGCCTGAGCAGGACACTGGATTTGAAGACTTCCAAGGTTCCTTCCTTATTCTTTTATTCTGGTAGACCTTGGTTCTCAGGCAAGGAACACCATGAGCCAATCTGTGGTCCTTTTCCAGTTGTACACTAGTAGAGCACAGGAATATGTTATTGAGTTAGTTATGTTATTCAGTCAGGGGGAGAAGTAAAAAAATCACCTCAACTTTCCACACCATGCAAACATAAAATAATACTCCCCCTCCCATCCTATTTGCTAGGACCTATTTATGTATTTATGTTAATTAATAACTAAGGCCAAAAATATTTATGGAGAGGGACATTGCCTATAAAAATAAGATCTAATAAAACAAGCACATAGAGGTTAGCTTTTGAAAAAGGAATCAAGATGTAAATGAGTCATTTGGTAGAAAACAAAGGACTGTAGGGGGAAAAATACCTCTGAGGGGTTTTCAGGGGTTTTTCAATAAACCTTTCTATCAATCATATAACATCATACCTAGGAAACTGCCATTGTGAAAAAGTTGATATAAACCTGTTCCCTGGATAAGCCCTGAACAGATGGGGAAATGCATTTGCAAGGCTACAAATGCAGCCTTCAGATTAAAAATACATTCTGGGACCTCATCAGAAGGGATTCTTCATTCTGTCCCTATTAAAGCATGCATTGGCATGACTACAGGGGTGGAATTCTACCAGTTTGGACTGGTTCGGGTGAACCAGATGTAAAATTTGCATCTGGTTCACCAAGCCAGCATTTGAACCAACCAGCTGGCCCTGCCCACCGTGCCCTTCCCTTCCCAGGAGTTTCCACATGGCCCATTTTCGATGCAGGTAAGTTCAGGGTCTATGCGGGGGCTCTGGGAGGGGGGAAAATGGGCCTTCAGGAAGTACCAGAAGTCTGGAAATGGTCCTGTTTCCGGCTTCCGGAAGACCTCCAGAGTCCGGGGGGGGGATTTTTGCCCTCCCAAAGGCCCAAGGGAAGTATCTGGACACTTGGGAAGGCGAAAAATGGCCCTGTCAGAAGTTCCAGTAGGGCACACCCACCCAGCAACTGGGCTGTGAACCGGTTGCTGGGATTTTTGGATCCCACCCTCATTCCCCACTCCTTATCCTTCTTCTCTGGTGCATCAGCACTGAAGTCTCAAAATGGCCTCAGTCAGGCCAGCTTCTGGGTTGAAACTCATATCAATGACATTTTAAACTGGATTTAGAACATGTGGGATATAGAAAGACTGAACATCTAGAAGACCACTATGAATTTGGAATAAGGATTAGCGGAATGAATGAGGACAAACTAAAAGGATAAGCAGCTGAATAAGGTATGTAAAGTTGAATATATAAACCTCCCTTACTTCATCAAAGCTCTTGAAATCACCTTCTTCAAAGGAAACATAAGCCAAGAACAAAGATCATATAGAAAAGTATCATATAAAACTTGAATTGTGTTTGGAAAGCCCCTCTAAACAGTTTTTCCTGATTAGATATTAGAGCTATCATTTACTACCAAAGCTCCAAATTGTTCGACAAGGTTGACAAAGATTTAGATCTAAGTTTAATATAATCTCAGAATCTCATATGACTCATTAGGACTTAGAATCTAGCCAAATTCCTTGCAAATATTTACCTGGAGGATATGTGAAAATGTCTTGCTGATTTATGAAAGGAAAATAAATTAAATCATTACTGCTTAGAACTGCAGCTTTCTACTGTAGATGTTATAAGGCAACAAGGGTTATTAGAGCATGTGAGGATTCAAAGGATGGGGTCACAAGAAGTACAATAGAAAGAAAGAGAGAGAGAGAAAGAGACTGTAAGCCATTGCATACTTTTTGTAATGAGAAAACCTTTCGTGATATAACTTTGAATGACAAGTAATTTCTTTATATGCCAGCTTCATAAGCAACCTGGTTGCTTTCATATGTTGAATACAATTATGCTGAAAGATAGTAGAATATATATCTATGGATACTAACCAATCCCTCTATGAGGTAGATGGGCAGTTTAAAAAAATGATAAATATATAAATAAAACCAATATAAAAAGAACAAGTTAAAAAAATGGAGAAAAAGGTAAGGTCCAATTCCATGCCCACTACAGAGATGAGAGATCATAGAAAACATTAAGGGTTTTTTTCCTAGATTCATCACATGTTTTTCCGTATATCTGAAACTACTCTTTGGTCATTTGAAGCAGAGAAATTAAATTGAAATATAACTTTTGTAGTTTTGGTTCCTCTAACGGGATGGAAAATGGAACTGTTTTTCCCCCTTTTCTTTGTAGCTGCCTATCTGAAATGGGAATTGAGCTTCTCATTTTCAACAAGTCTAACTTTTCTTATCTTATCCTGTATTAAAATATTAAAGAAAGCATTACTAGCTGGCTTTCATTTGTGAAATATAATAGAATTCAGTAGTCAGAGTAATTAACTTTATGCTGTCAAACAGTTCTTGTGTATGGAAGAGGACCTTTAACAAAGCTTTTAGAAAGAGCTCTTAGTCTAGATCCAGATCAATGTTCACTTTGGGAAAGGCATGAATGTACCAGATATTTATATTTGAAAATATGCCCTTTCTAAACTTCTATATTCTCTCATAAGAGAAGCCTGGAATGGAATTAATATCTCAGTCAGATGCATTTCCATCTCAGAAGAATAGATGAAAATTCATTGTAGCCATATCTCATTGACAGCTTGAGCTACTGTGACACTGAGTCATAATGTTAGCACTGGTTCTGTTTTGAAAAACATTTTCTTTTCTTTTTTTTGTAAATTTTATTTGAGTTTTCACAAAGAGAAAAAAATACAAATAAAACATCTTTTTTGAAAGTAGCGTAATCCCGGGTTACATTTCTTCGTACAGACACAGATTCAGGTTCATGCTCATTTTTATATTCTATTCCATATCTTATTACTATTTTACATTTTCTGAATAGCTTCTCCCCTCTTTTAATTTTCTCAATTTTATTTTAATCATCTCAATTCAAATCATTGTATTTATATTTTTTTGTCTGTCCTGTTTCAATTATCTATTATCTTTTCTCATTAAACAAAATTTCTCCTGTAGTTACTGATTGGAGTATGACTCCTTTATAACTTTTCCCTAAAGTTGTAACATTCAATATAATACATAACTTCCATTCGAATTCTGCTTGGTACATTCTTAAAATACACACTGTATTCTTAAAGGAAAAAAATATATAAATGTATATAATTAAAACAACATTCCATTCCAATTCAATTCTATCATTAATATTAATATTCATTAAAGTCTTAACATCTTTAACATTACTTTTCAATTAAATATCATGCTTCTATGGGAACAATTATAAGCTTTCCATAGTTAATTCCCCCACTCTTCACGTATATTTTATAAAACATTAACTAATTAAAATGTTCCCGTTCCTTCCTAATTCAATTTTCTCATTTATTTTATTTCACTTATTTTATTCACAAACATTTCACTAAATTACACTAACTATTTTATCCCTCATTTTAATCATACGTTGTTTCCAATTTTCTAAAGTTATTTCTATTACTAATAAAACAATACAATCTTATGTACTTTTACAGAAACCCTTTTTCAGTTAGATTTTCACCCATTATCTCTAAATAGGTCCTGTTTCTCTATATCTTACTCCGGTCCTTTGTAACTTCTTTCCCTTTCCTTCTTCCCCCTCTTCTTCTCTCTCCCCTTTTTACCCCCTTGTCTCTCTACCTCTGTTTCTCTCTTCTGTATTCCCCTTTTCTGTTGCTTTCCAGTATTATACTTATTTTTCGAATTATTTTTCTTTTCTTTGGTTGTTTTTTTAAGTCTTAAATTCTCCATTCTCTTTCCCCCCTTTCCTTTTTCTTCCCCACATAAAATTGCTTGTTCAGTAAAGATGGCTTCTTCTTTGTCCCAGTCTTCTTGTTTTGCAGTCGTTTCTTGTTGTTTCTCATAGTTCCAAATCTCCATTTCTAAGAACTGAAAAATGAATCCAAAAGAACCCTTCCCTTCTTGTGCATCTTCTTTGTACTTTTTAAGTTCCATTTTCAATTCATCCAGAAGTGGTGCCATTGTATAAATTTTTAAATAACCACCCGATTGATTTTAGTCATTCAAATATAATAAACAAGAATCCAAAGATCACCAAATAATCCAAATACACGCAAGCTGTTTCCTTTTTGCTCTTTTTTTTCACTTTCTTTTCCTGGGGCTACTATTTAGTTGCAAAGATTCAGTTAAACTGTATCTTTTAGAAGTCTTGTTGAAGTTTTACTGTAGATTCTTTTTAATTCCAGGCAGTCTCCTCCCTCTTCCAGATCCTGCCCTTATTCTTTTTCTCTCCCTTCCTGCTTATGAAAAAGAAAATTTTTAATGTCCAGAAATCTTTATTTTCCCTTTGGCATTTTGTTTTATTTTCAGCTTAATTGCCTATTGATGTCAAAGTGGATTTTTCCGATTTCTTATTTAAGTCTCTTGGTTGTCAGTATAGGGAAGGAGAGAAAAGAGAAAAAAAACCCAAACCATTCCCTTTTCACTTTCCTTCGCTGCTTCCGACTCTTCTTTGGGAGCGATGTTATTTTTTGTAAATTTAAATTCCAGGGTACCTTAGTTGTTGCTTTTACAGTTTAACCCAGTCAGCCAAAACTTTCACTTCTTATCTTCCTCCTGCACATTCTTTTCCGGTCGAGTTCTCCCTTGTGGTGGCCATTTCTGACTACCGCTGCAACCGCCTTTGGGAAAGGGAGTAATGGCCAGCTGAGGAGGAGAGATGTGGCTCTCCTCAACCATGCTGGCAGTCTCCCCGCTCTTCACCACCTCTACAGGGTGGCTTAGCCCCGAAACCAGCCAGCTAGGGGCGCTCCAGCGGCAAGCCCAGACAGAAACCATGCACAATCGCGGATTTCTGTCTGTCGCCGAAGCCCTTCAAACCAGAAGTCCCCCAATCTTATGATTCTTGATTAATGTATTTTTTTTCCTTTATGTACACTGAGATCATATGCACCAAAGACAAATTCCTTGTGTGTCCAATCACACTTGGCCAATAAAGAATTCTATTCTATTCTAGTCTAGTCTAGTCTAGTCTAGTCTGAGTAAGGCAGCTTATTTCATCTTTTAAAATACTGGTGGTAAAGTAGTATCACTCCCCCCCACCAACATACACCACACACTAATATCACCCAACAGGAGGAGTCTTTAATTGCTTAAGGGCCAAAGAAAGAATCTTTTAAAAGATCCAACCTAATGAATCAAAAGTGATAGTGAGAGATTTGTATTTTCAGACTTGCTTTAGCAGAATGTTAATGCAGTGATACAATAAAGAAGAGTCACTCATCTCATTATGTTTTCTGGTTTACTTGCGAGAGCTGACAGCCAGGAGGAAAATGGATTTGTTTGAAGCTAAATTTATTACACAGTAAGTATTCTGTATTCTGTAATATCAGTATAAACTCTCTTTCATTTTCACCATGAAATTCTAGGATCCTGCCTGTCTCATCTGCTGAATTTTGTTTAAGAGCATGAATGCAGAAACATTTTTTTAAAAAAAGGTTTTATATGTTAGCACATAAAATATCTTTTCAAGTTCTGTTCAAGTTAATGTCATCAACCTGAATCAATCTCAACATATCAATCCATTAAATACTTTCCCATGTATTGTAGATTTGTCTTGCTGTTGCAATATATTATAAAAAAATAAAGACAATGAAGAATTATAATGTTTCCAACAACTAAAATGATTCTTCTGTATTTAAAATATTTAATTTTTCATGATCACATTGTCTGGAGCTTGGTGGATTTATAATTCAATACATCAGGAAAGCCTCACGTTGGAAAATGTTGACCTAATGACTTCCCCCTCAAGAGATAGATCCTATATTGCCCTGAGTGAAGTAAGTTATTGACTCCCATGTCACTTGCAATCCAAGTATCTGGCACATTTCATAATATTATTCTCTGCTGAGAAGCAGGACTTTAGGAATATGCATAGGGTTGTGTGATAAAGGGGGGAGATGGGAGGTGTGAGCATGACAGTGATAACCCAAGTTAGACTGTGCCAACATTTTCATCTTATTTTTCCAGAGAAGGTTTTGAATTTTAAAGCAAAATTGGGGATTAAGCCTATGCAAAACATAAGGTACCTATTCTGCTTCATTTTTAAAAAAGTTATAGTGGTGTAATCTGGGTGAAAGTACTATATTCCCACATCTGCTGAAAGAAAACCTAATGTTACCCTGACTACTCAAACAAAGAACCTCCCAAATTGAAGAACTTCTCCATGATTTGGCTAAAACTGTATCAAACAAAACTGTCAAGAAAGTGAAAACTTCTTGTGTCAATCCTGAAATATGTTGGGAAGTGACTTGAGAACTCTTGCTAGAAAAGATACGGAATACATATTCTTATTTGCTGCTTCAGTTATGAAATTTCCTCCCATCATTGTATCTGGATGTCCAACTATTTTTTATTACATTCCCTTACGTTTTAGATTATAGATCCTTACTGGAATGATTCAATGTTTCAAATGGATATTTCAATTTTGCTTTAATACAGATCCGGTGGTTGAGAGTTGGGTTTATGGGTGAAAGGGGACCTACTGTCTCACATGAGTGAGGTAAGAGAAGGAAAAATAAATGAGGAAGAAAGGATTATTTGTAGCTTTTCAAATTCAATGAAGCTTACCAGGCTTTGTTGGCCTCTTCGAATCTTCCTGTTCAAAGAAGTGTAACCCTAGGAAAAATGTTTTCCTAGGCTCTTCCATTGTCTTTGAAAAAGCTTCAGGTTCATATTTTGCCCTTGCTTCATTCTTTCTGCATTCCTATCTTTTCAGTAGTCCTGCCATCACCCCTTCAGAAGGAAACATTAAACGTCCCTGTCTAGAAGTTGTGACTTCTTTCATCTCACTTCACCATTTTCTAAGCTTCCTCTGTGTGAAGGACAATCATGGAAGGCCCTTCACAAGAAAGAGGGTTTGTGATGCTGAATGTGAACACAAAAACATCTACAAATAAGGCCTAATTATGGCAACGAACTACTGTCAGATACAATAATCTGCTTAATCCCTCATCAGCAAACTCATATTCACTGAAGTACTGTCTGTATTGCACAAAAACAGTTCTTCCATCATTCTCTGCATTTTAGCAACCAAATTTTGTTTTTAGAATGAGCAATGGAAGGTTCTGCAAATATTCCTGTTTCTCATAACAGATCTACAGTACAAAGTCAGGGGATTCTTGGAAGGTCAAAGAGGGAGAGAGAGAAAACCCACTGATTCCTTCTCCTACTCTCAAAGTGGTCTTGTGAATTACAAAAGAGTTACAAACAAGTATGTTCCCTCCAATTTCTGTTGCTCATTCTCTAGAACAGGGCTGTTAAACTCCTGCCCACAGGCCAGATGCGTCACATGCTGGCCATGCCCATGCCCAGTTTAGTGAAGGGGAAAAAAGTCCCAATATGTCAGGTGATGCCGCTGTAATGACATGAGTTTGATACCTCTGCTCTAGAGGGATGGTGAGTACAACGGAGTGCTATGGTATATAATAATCTTCTGCACAGTGATGATCCTGGTTTGTTAATGGATTTAATCAGTTGCTGGTGGATGTATTTTACTTGTATGACTTCCTTATTCTATTCTTTATTTTTTATTTTTTTTGTCAAGCAATTATAAGATAACAGGTATAAGTATAAACCTAGTTATGAATACATGAAATGGATACATATAAGGAAAAAAAAGAAACAATAGGACAGGGATGGTAGGCACGTTGGTGTGTTTATGCACACCCCCTACAGACCTCTTAGGAAAGGGGCGAGGTCAATAGTAGACAGTCTAAGGTTAAAGTTTTTGGAGTTTGGTGAAGAAACCACAGAGTTAGGTAGAGTATTCCAGACATTGACCACTCTGTTGCTGAAGTCATATTTCCTGCAATCAGGTTTATTGTGTGCTTTTGTATTGTTGTGGTTGAAGCTGAATTATTCATTGACAAGTAGGACACTGCAATACATAATTTTATATACTATACTTAGATCGGACCGAAGGCAGCGTAGTTCTAGATTTTCTAGGTCTAGAATTTCAAGTCTGGTGGCATAAGGTATTCTGCAACAAGTAGAAGAGTGGAGAACTCTTCTTATGAAATATTTCTGTACTTTCTCAACTGTATTAATATCAGATATGTAATGTGGGTTCCAGACTGATGAGCTGTATTCAAGTATTGGTCTAGCAAATGTTTTGTATGCTCTAGTTAGTAGTGTGATATTACCAGAGAAAAAGCTACACAGGATTAGGTTAACAACTCTTAATGCCTTTTTGGCTATGTAGTTACAGTGGGCTCTAGCACTTAGATCATTAGAGATTAGTACTCCGAGGTCCTTGACAGAGTTTGGATCATCAACAAGGTCTTGACTATTCAGCCTGTATTTTATTTTCTTATTTTTTTTGCCAATATGTAAGACAGAGCATTTATTTGTTGAGATTTGAAGTTGCCATTTGTTTGACCATTCTGATACATAGTCGAGGTCATTTTGAAGGGTAGCAGTATTGTCAGTGTGTTGAATAACTTTACATCATCAGCAAAAAGAATGCAGTTGCTTTTAATATGATCACAGAGGTCATTTATGTATAGTATGAAGAGAGTTGGTCCTAGAATACTGCCTTGGGGGACAGCACCATTGACAGGTACAGAATTTGATAGGACGCTCCCAATTTTGACCATTTGTTGTCACTCTTTCCCCAATCCTATCCTCTATTTCTTCTCTTGCAATAATTTTTGCTTATATGTTGTTGAAACACTATTAGCTCTATTTAAATTCTAGACTTGGTGGTTTTGTCACCAATGAGAGTGTCTTAGAGATTTTTCAGTTGTTCTGCTAACCAGGGATTTCAGGCTGCCATCCTTTTTTCACCACTGTATTCATGATTTTGTGGGAGTATTATTATGCCTATGCCAATCTCCCTTCTCCATAGACTACTTGCACAAGCTGCTGTCCATGGCCATGCTATCAGTGTTGTTAGGGAGCGGCAATACTAGCATTGTTTTAGAAGAGCTTTTGGCTAGAGTTCAGGAATTGGAGATTCCTGTTATTATAGCTAACAAGGGCAGAGCTCCTTGCCATTTGTGACATGTGGGCAACTTGATGGATGGCTAAACCAATTAACCTAAGCATCTGCCCACATTCCCCATTCCTGCCCTACCATTCATTTAAACGATTGGAGTTGCTTATCCTATAGATGGCCAATATTAAATGGGTGGGAATATGAACCAAGGAGAATCTCCCTACTACTTTTCTTAATTTCTTGTATTTAAACTGCAAAGGGAGCACTCCTCTCTGTCTTCATTATTGAAGCAATCAAGGAATCACCAAGAAAGGCAACACCAAGAAAGCTCAATTATGGTGGCATACTTCTCTGCTGACCCACAAGGTCAGAGCTTCACCCTGGATATAACAACAAATTTCTTTCAATGAAATTTCTAACCCTAATCTTATAAAATGCAAATAGCCATTTGCTTAATGGTGGCAGAGTCAAGAATGAGAGTCAGATCAATTGTTTTATAGCAAATGCAAAAGATGTTGAATTGAATAAGAATAACAGACAAGTTGTAGAATATGAGAATTCAGACATATTTGCATACCATTTCCAGGTTTTAAACCCTGCCTCTCTTTCTTTTATATGGTAAGGGATTTCATTCCCACTTCTGTTTCTCAACCTTGGATGTGAGTACATTTTCAGTGTTTTAATAATGGCTTTCTCTACTTTATGCTCTTTACTTCAGGTTTTTCTGACATCAACTGTCACACAGAGATTGGAGTGCAGCACACTTTGTATGTACCTAATAATTTCTGCAAGATTCAATAAATATTCTTTCCTAAATAATAATACTGGAGACACTTCTTTTTTTAAAAGGAGTATAAATCATCTTCTTTCTCCCTTTATTTTTATGTTGCTTGGATGGCTCCATCCCTCTCAATGTTACTTCAAGGATAACGGGCATGATTCATTGTCATTATTTTTCTGGACTTTTTATCCAGGGCTTTTAGTTCTGCTTGAATTTTATTGTAAACATAGTCCACAATTCCAGTATCTAGTGTATCTAGTAACTGGAATTGCGCAGGTGTTAATTGCCTTGATGGTATAGGTATTCCCTGGGTTATGAGCGTTCCCTTAGTAAATGTTTGAAATTACACAATAAGCACCCCCTAGCATTTATGAACAAGTAACAAGTATGACTCTTGCAGTACCAAAGCAGTTGTTGCCTTATGAACAGCCATAGAGGCTCTACAAGATTCGTTCTGCACGTTGCCAGCCAAATTGAGGTTCAGAAGGGTGGATCCATCCCTCCAATGCTCCAAAGGGCCTCCACAGGCTCCCCAGTACATTGCAGGCTGAAATGGAATTCCAGAGGGGCAGAGCCTGCTCCATTACTAAGTCCCCCCATGGCCTTCCCCACCCTGAAATATCTCATCTGCACTTAATGAGCCTCACATTCAATTAGCAAATGTGTGGGCGAAAGGAGGGAGTGATCCCATTCAGGGTACAAGATTCATTCCCATGAATCCTGGGGTTATGAATGGAATGGGCAGGGTCCATTACATTCATAAACTCAAGGACTGCCTGTACTTGCTACACTGAGTTTGGAGTTCTTCATTTTCTTGGTATTTATAGTGATAAATTTTTATCTGTACTTTTTATGTCAGCTTTAGAAGAAGAAGAAGAAGAAGAAGAAGGAGAAGGAGGAGGAGGAGGAGGAGGAGGAGGAGGAGAAGAAGAAGAAGAAGAAGAAGAAGAAGAAGAAGAAGAAGAAGAAGAAGAAGAAGAAGAAGAAGAAGAAGAAGAAGAAGAAGAAGAAGAAGAAGAAGAAGAAGAAGAAGAAGAAGAAGAAGAAGAAGAAGAAGAAGAAGAAGAAGAAGAAGAAGAAGAAGAGGAAGTAGTGTTCTGATGCTCTTTACATTATGCCAAATTCTAATCAATAGGAAATGTTGATGTGCTTAAATCCCACCGTCAGAGTGGAACTGATTAGCCAGAAGCTTAAAAGCCTATGTTGCAATACACCTGGAAGAAAGCCCAACTGGAAAGAGCTGCAACTGACTGTCTTTATAATTCATAATAATTGGTGTTGTAAAAGTGGATGTTGCACACTAATGCCTTCAAAAACTTTGTCAGATGACATGTAAGATTAGTATAGCAATTAATGACACTTATTCAAGGGAAGCAGCTTGTGCTACCTTACTTGAAATTTCTCTCCTAATTTTTGGTTCAATAAATTAGAAAAGGGAGGTGTTAGTGAGGGAATCAAATGAAATATGACATATGCATTAATAAGCCAAATAGCAAGAGGGGAAAAAGGATGACAGATGCAGCTTCTCAAGTATAGTAGTTAATGCTTTTTCTTTTACCATATATAGGTTGCACATTATTTAAATATAGAAGAGTCTAAATACAGCTTGCAGTAAAATGTATTTTTAGTATATAGATTTTATGGAGAGCTGAAATATATCTGATCCTTTGGAAAACTTTGCACTGAACACCTGAAAGAGCTTTTTATTTAATATAGTTGTGATTGAGTCTTTTTTCCCTACCCTGCTTCATTCTCTTTTGTTGGGCTTTCCATATACATGATTGCTTGTTGTTATAAGATTCTGGCTAATCAATAAATCATATCATGGGTTGCTTCAGCACACTGGCAGTATCAATATTCCTCAAGGCTGACCTAGAAAGAGTATTGCATGGTGGACATAGTATATCTCCAGAATTCGATGAATCCTGGGTTGGATTCTTTAAGTCCCCATTCTTCATATCCAAGGCTCAATAATTTTATGATACCTCATTTATTTATTTATTTAATTTATATGCCACTCATCTCACTCCGAAAAGAGACTCAAGGTGGCTATACTTGAGTGTATCAAGAAAAATATATATGAGGCACACGCTTGTTATTCTGTTGAAGATGCATTGTCTTATTGTAAACTTCAATCTGCTCCCTCCATTCAGTAATCTAACTCCTATGTCTAATAATATCTTCCAGGTTATTTATTATATATTCATTTATAAAAATTTGTAGGCTGCCCATATTACCTAAAGCAGCGGTTGCCAACCAGTGGGCTATGGCCTACTGGGCCATGAGAAAATTTTGGTGGGCCTCAAAGAAATTTCACCCCCAGAGCACCCCCACAAAGCAATTAATCCAGGCTGCAGAGAAACACAAGGCTGCACTGCTCACATGGCCCGTGCGATCCCTCCCCACCCATTCACTCTGTACCGGTAAACTTGCCTGCTAAGTTGCTATTTTTCCTTTTTCCGACCATCATCTGTTCTGCTGTGCCCGGATATTTAGGTTAGCAAGGAGGCAGGAAATGGTTGGATTTCTTGCTTTCTGGCTAATCTTTAGATCTTTGGCTCAGCACAGCCAAACCTCTCTTAGGACTGAAGGTTTGCTTGCAAGCAAATTCAGTGCAGACTCACGGTAAGTAAATTTGAGAGACTGAGCTAGCCAATGGCAGATAGATAGATCACTGAATGATTCTGTGAGCAACTCAGTCTGCCTGCTTTGCCTGATTTTGGGTAAAAGTTGCTCTTTTTTATAAAAAAAATATCAATATTTACATGCATGGTGTGTTGTGAGTTAATTTTGTGAGTTTGCTTGCAAGCAAATTTTATGTGACAGACTGAGCTAGCCAGTGACAGATAGATAGCTCTCTGAATGAATCTGCGATTCTGTGAGCAACTCAATCTGCCTGCCTGCTTTGCCTGATTTTGGGTAAAAGTTGCTCTTTTTTATAAAAAATTCAATATTTATATAAATATTTATAATATTTACATACAAGCCATGCCCAGCCAGTCACATGACCAAGTCACACCCACAAATTAGGCCATGCCCACAGAACCAGTTAGTGGTCCCTGGGATCTTAAATTATAAGATTTGTGGTCCCTGAGGTCCAAAAGGTTGGCGACCCCTGACCTAAAGTAACTGTGGGTGGCTTATCTGAGTGTAGGACATTTGTATCCTCTCAAAAGGCAAAATTATCTGCCAATGAGTTTTACCCCTTATTATTTCTATCTCTTGAAGCCTTGGTAAATACAGCTGCTCCTTATAAACACATAGTAGTAATAGATTTAAAAATAAGAATTCACATTTTTATACAGCAGCAGAATGTACTTCCTATTTCCCTGTAATCTATCTTGGTCTTGCCAGCTTAATCTGGACTTCATCAAAAATCATTACACATATCTTTTTTACATTTCCCATATAAAAGAAAAATCGTATCCTACTTATCTTTCTGGATCTGAGAAGCATCTGGGTATAATTACACATAGGCAGATGAAACTGATATAAGTATTGCAGAATTTAATTATTCAAATTGAACTACCTTCTGGCAAAATGTTCTGACATTATTAATGAAGTGATGCCAAGGAGGAAAAAATCTGGAGAAACTGTCTCTTCCCCCAAAGTAATTCCATCAAATATAGTTGAAAGAATGGATTGGCATCAGAAGGCATTGTTTTTCAGTGTTTATACAAATATCATCAGCATATGAAACTTGGGGTAAATATGTCTTTCCTCCCAGTGTCATTGTCATAGCCTCTTGCTCAGATCAGGTCAGAGATAGTCTGCTTCCCATCGACATAAACATCTGGTGTTCTTTGGCCTGTTTACTCAGTCATGTGTATCTATATCACAAGGGGATGGATAATCTCCCCTATGATCATCTTCAAAGAAAAGCACTCTTAGCATCTGTATCAGCTAAGACGTAGATAATGAATATTATCTATCATTCCTCCCCATCAGTCCAGTAGTTGTAAAAAAAATCTTACATTACGTAGGTTTTTTTTTTTTACAATATTAGCTGTCTTGAAGAACTATTGCCAGCCAGAAATAGGAGATGTAAAGATAACAAGTTCTGACGATATCCAAAGGCATTTAAAAAAACCTGAACTAATATGGTCAGGAATGCATCTGGCATTTGTCCCAAATTCATCTTTTGCCTGAAAGTAAGGATGCCTTTCTTTTGGAACTCTTCATAAAGCACCACCCCATGGTCCTGAGGCATATAGCAGACATGCTCATATTCCCAAAGTAATGAATTTGATGTCAGTTGGCACAAGTGGGAACCCTAGTTCTAAAGTTTGTGAGTTCCACATGACTACTTTGATTGTAACATCAGAACAATGTGGCTAAAGGCAGTCAGATAAGTGATACCTCTATTGCCTAACAAAGGTACACCATGGGGAAAGATGACAAATGTAGGCCATGAGATGCCTATTTGTTAATTTTCCTTACCTGGGAGATAAACAAAGTCGTTCCCTAGGCTTTAACTTGGTGTTGTGCAGAGACCAAAAAGCTTTTGTAGGTCTCTGGCTCATCTTTCTTTAGAAAGGTATTTCCATGTGAAGAGAAAACTGGTGCATCCATCATAGGCTCTGCTGGGATTTCACATTGTTTCAGTGAGCTTTTGTGGAATTCCTGGCTCTATTATTTCTGCTTTGCAAATGAGATGGATTTTGTTTGATTTGATTTTTGTGGCAATGCCCCCCGCCCCCATAGATATTTATATGATTTGATATCCTGGGCTGACTCAAAGGGGATCAGCGATTGATCTTTCAGTCTGTCTGATTTATTGAAATTCTGTTTTTTGCAGTGAATAATCAAGTGGCTAACAAGAAGATTTAAAACAAAGCCAAAAAATAAATTAGAAAGTCTGATTAAACTGAACACTAAATAAAGTTTTAAAATAATCTGATGACTGAAAGATTGGAAAAATAATCTTTTTTGTAGAGTTTTTTTTAATACTAAGAAACTAAGGCCAAAAATAATTCCAGAGAGATTGTTTCCCACAACCTGAGAGTGACACAAGAGAAGGCTCTTTCCTAGTGCCAGAAAGATGAACCTTTATCACTTTCAAGAAGGCCTCTCCTGATTCCTGACAATCTTAATAATTTAACAGATTCATAATAAGGGCTGATAAGGTTTGATAAAGAACCTAAAAGGATTGATTTCTTTAAACCCTTACAAGATTTATGAAAGGAAGCAAATGTCGTGTTCCATAGTTCAGCATCAAAAAACCTCAAACAACACGGTTCAGTTTGAAGCACTTATCCTTCAAAGCGTGAAACCTGGCATGACGTGACCAACAAGCAAAGAAGCAAAACAAAGACAGCACTAACTGTGGTTTATCCCTTCACCCCTGGGGTCCCTACCCCTGGCATCTGCCCAAATTTAGTCTGGCAGGATTTCCGCATGCATGCCAGCCCCACCCTCCGGCTTCCAGTTATTGATGCTCAGCTGTTTCAGACTGGTTCGGTCTCCGCTTCTCAGCTGATTGCAGGCTCTCAAGCCCCCAACTGATGGCAGGTCCAGAGGCATTCCCGGCAGTGCACAGCCCAATGGAGCAGTGGCCTAGCACTCACCTGGTTCTCAGTCATCCACCCCTCAGCTGATGGCTCATGTGGCACTGGTGGATCCTCCCCTCTTGCAATGCCAGCCCCGGAATGGCTCACTTGTGGCTGGCCATTTCAGGGCTGATAGCAAAGTCAAATACAGTTTTTAGGACTGAAAGAAAAATGGCCATGGAATAAGATTGCTGTTAACAAGATTTACTGCTACAGTGAGCCCTCCAAAAATACTTTATTCTATTCTGATTTTCCATAATAATATACTTATTCTTGACCAACATACCTTGAAAATCTTGATAATCTATTTTTTAAAGTAGATAATTAGACCAAACAGACTTTAGGTAAAATTAAACATACATTCTCAGAAATGATGGTTGGTACTGGAGCCATTTACAAAAGATGATTATTTTGTAAAAGATGACTATTCAATCCCACTGGCCTGTCAGACTTTTGTTCTTGTTACTTGAAATGTTCATTTTGAAGCTTTGGACCAAAAGGAAAGGGACTAAATTATAGGATCTAATCAATATTTATAACAAAAATAAATAAGAAACAACACCAAAACAAGGTTTACAATACAAAATGATGGTATCAATAAAGGGGAATATTTGTAGCTCAGGATTGAAATGATGGTGTTTAGAACCCATATTAGAATCCATATTTTTTTTAAAAAAAATCTTACTTTTATTTTAAGGAATAGAAATAATCTATATTTAATCCATTATATTACTTCACCAAATAATATTGGCACCAAAGTTAAAACTGAAAATATTTAATAATGATACACTTCCATTTTAAACTTTGGCCCCTTTGATATAAGTTTGAAATACAGTACACATAAAATCTATTGAGATAATTCATGAAGGGAAGGCTTCAAAGGGTAGTGAAAAGATTATTACTTGTGACTAAGAGTTATGATTCTTGGCAGTTATATTTACTGGACATGTGTCAAAGGTCTAATAGAGTCTCGTGTTACTGTAAGTCAGGTTTTTCCAACCTCCACCCTCATACCATCCAAAACTAAAGTAACTAAGAAGTATTACAATACAATACTGTGAAATACTAAGGAATATTGCATTCACACTGTGGAAGACTGCTGCAAGCTCTCAATTCCTCACCCAGAATTTAGTATTGAAATTTAAAGTTTATCCCAATATGCCATTGGCTGGAGAATTCATCCATACGAACAGGTGAAGTGTCAATGTCTGACAAAAGTCATTAGTATCTTAGAGAGACTAAATTAAATCCATGCATTTGGAAAATTATGTCATATTATCTATGTTTATTATATCAAATATATTTATGGTATAGTACCATGATGGCAAACCTATGGCATGTGTGCCACAGATGGCATGCAGAGCCATTTGTGTGGGAACATGAGCTCCAGCCAAACTTACCTGCACTGCGCATGTGCGTGCCTCTCAGCTGATTTTTGGACTGTTTTAGGCTTTTTTTGTCCTCTCGGAGGCTCAAGGGAAGCCTCTGCAGCCTTGGGAGGCTGAAAAATGTGCCTTCCGGAAATATTGGAAGTGCTGAAATGGGGCCATTTTCAGCTTCCCAAGGCTGCAGAGGCTTCCCTCAAATCCCCGGGAGGGTGAAAACGGTCTCCCCTGGGCTCCAGAGGCCCTCCTTAGGCTGAAAACTGGCACTTACAGGTTTCAGCACACCACAACATCACTGGTATAGTACCATAAGCTAATAGTAGTCAAACTGTAAAACAAGCCATAGAAAATGAGGAGACAGCTAATCCATAGAATTACCAAGAACTGGACATGAATGAACAGATAGCATCATCTTCATCGTGTAGATAAAAACTGCCTTGAAACATATGTTCAAGAAATAACTTTTGCTTTCAAGTGGTACAGAAATTTGAGATGATTCCTAGTTGATATGGATAAATTCACTGATACGTGCCAGTGACTGTGATTGAAGAAGTCTGAGCTTTTAAGTCAACCAATACATATTGGCTTCTTTTGGACTGTTCTTAATAGTCTCACTAGAGAAGGGTCAACAGCTTTATCAAACAATATCCTTTTCTGTCCTACTCCTGGAATTAGATGGGAGGTATACTATATAGTATAAAATATATACTACAGTATAAAGAACACATTGTTGGATTTATACTTCATTGTCCATTTCTGAGAACACAGTAGTAATGAAACAATAAAAAAGACTGTTGCACAACAGACAAGCCTTTACATAATATATTATTACAATGACATCATACTTTTGCAGGCATAAAAAGTTATTAGTTTTGTAAGTTAGAGGTTTGATCTCTAGCAGGCCTGTTTTTTTTGACACAGCTGTTGGCTAAAGTTAAGCAGAAATTAGTTTCTTCCTGATCTGAATGACATAAAATTGCCCTATGTTTATTATCTAAAAGAAAATAGAAGGTGCTTCCCTGGTGATTGTAAAATTGGTGGGAAGTGTGAAAAAAAATAAAATTATTTCCATTGCCAAGTAATGGGGACATTGTGCACCATGGATATCACACTGATCTGATATTAACATGTCTATTTACTAGACTCTTGTCTTTCTCTCCCATGATTTCATTGCTTTCTGCCAGATGGTCATTATATTTTACAGGACTGGAGGCAATTATACCTGTCAAGGGCATGCCAAAGTATTTAGCATTTATGGTTTGAGGGAGATTACCTCCTAAATGTTAATAGCTGACAGCATCATATGAACTCTTGCATTTAAGTTCTTCATTAGATCATTTCTTTGCAACACTGAAGCATGATCTGAGGGCAACAGAAGTGAGATGTAACCACTTCTTATGCAAGTAGAGGAAGAGAAGGAGTGCTAGAGAGACAACATCTCAGATCCTTTGAAACTTTGTGTAACCCTATCACCCTGAGAAAAATCAGTGATAGATGAATCTTTCAAGGTCTGCAGTAAACAAAGCATATCCTTTTTTCTCACTATACTAAAAGGATTGTACAGCCCTCCAAAACCCGCAGAATTCTCTGTAGCTGATATGAAAGTTGCTAGGGTTGTATCTGAGTGCCACTTTGTAAAAAGTATGAGCTACGGTTGTAGGCCTTTTATGAAAAATGTAGCATAAATCCAATTTTCAAATGCTTTCCATAATCACAAAATACTATTTTCTGATGATGAATAGAAGTAATCCTGACAGCTGCTGAAACACAGAGTAGCTGCAGTAACAACAGACTTTATTTATTATGTTTTTAACCTTCCAGAGAACGAAAGTTCTCCTGGTGGATAAGAGAACTCACTGTGAATAAAAATGCTATTTGTTTAGAGAGCATATGGGATCTTCTCCCTCCCTCCCCCTCCCGTGGCATCAGACTATTATCCACCATGGCGGAACATGAAATGTTGAGAGTCTAGAAAGTCACAAGAAGGCTGAAGTTCCATTCAATAAGTCATTTAACACTTCCAACTCCATTATATCTACTTCCAGAAAGGTTAGGTTGCCAGGCAATTAATCAAAAGCTTTCCAGTACTTGATTTGGGATAGTGAAAATCCCATTTCCAGTCTCTTTGGTCATTATTAGAATTTTATAGAATTAGGAATTGGGGCTGAGTTTTCTTATGTTTTTCTTTCATCTTCATATTCATTTTTCATATGATAGCTTTTAAATTATAAACCAAAAGGATGGAACTGCCTATTTTTAGAGGGTTCTGCATAATCTGGCATTTTGGGATAGAGAAAGCTTCAAGTAAAATGTTTATTAGAAAGCAAAATGGAAAGCACTACATACAAGAAAGCATATCTAGGATTTCTGCTGAAGTAACCACATCAAAAACGTCACCTGAATATTTATGTGGCTCTACTTATAAAGTGGTATATACCCCCACCAGGTTTTGTGGATAGGGTATTGAACCAAGCCATTCAATTAAATCTATTTCACATGTAGTAGATGGTTATGGCAAATTATTTACAGCAGCAAGGAACCAAGAAGTCTGATCAGAAGGTACAAAATTCACAAGATAAATAAATCTTATCACTTTATTTTATCTGGATAGAAAAACAATTTCATTAGGACTTATACCAAGTCTCACCTATTGCATACTATTTAAGGGGGAAAACCTCTTATCTGGGCGGCTGTGGGAAGAGGCCCTAAGCCACGTCATAATAGGGGATGAATCAGCAGGTTGGAAGAATAATTCTCATAAATCTGGACTGTACTTGTAAAGGCTATTTCAAAGAAAGAAATGCCACTGGCATTATATGCCCAGCATTCAGGACATCAATATTTGGGGTCTTTTGAATAAAAGTTCTTTTTAATGACCTGTAATTCCTTAATTCAGAATAGAGGTGGGTAGCCAAAATAATTATGATACAGTGTCAGAAAACAATAAATATACACAGCAATGGTTTGTGGGTATGAATTGATTGACAAGATTTTATGCCAGTTTTCAGAGGGTTTTCATCAATCTGATCAAATTTTCCACATATTCCTCTCTCTCTCTTCATTTCTCAGTTTTAATCTCAGATTATACACAGACTGATTGCAGTATTAAATGTTGGTTTAGATCAAATGATTTGTTAATATATCATAACGTAAAAATGTGAACTTATTTTTTTCTTCCTAACAGTTATGTCACCATATGATAAAGCACATCTTTATCTTTAGAAATAATTTTTATATTAAATATAGCAATTGGGTTCAGACATCATGTCAAACCATGATTTAAGTAAAATCACCATTGTCGAGGCAGACACAATGCACTAAATTTAAGCCAACCTGGTATACAAAATAGACTAAGCCAAAATTCTAACAAAAATGGCACTATAAGTTATTTGACCTTAGGTATACACTGGAAGGTATTTTGCACATAAATGATGGTTATGGCAAATGATGTACAGCAGCAAAGAACAAGGAAGTCTAATCAGAAGATAATAGTTTCAAGAGGCTAATAAGCTCCCAACTTTATTTTATCTGGCTATAAAATCAATTAGGATATAAGCCAAGTCTCATCTATTGCATATTTTGATGTGTTTAAGTTATAATTCAAACTAAAAGATATCAATGGGGCATCATATTTTAATCTGTTTTGCCATTGGTTCACTTTGTAAAATATCCATTGATTTTATCCTAGACCTAGGAGGAGAAAAGCTGAGAGAGAGAAAGTAGTCTGTCCTTGACATTAGTCCTGAAAAACCAGAGCACAAAATAAAAAGAGCATGGCTAATTAATATTTATTTTCCCCTAGTGGTCTTTCTATGACCGACCTTGAGATAACCCCATAAATGTAAATACCTTAGATGTGGGGAAAGTAGAAAGAGATTAGGAAACCTTGTGAGAATAAGAAGAAAAACTAATTTCTTTGACACTAATATGCTTAAGAAAAAGGGTGCCCATTATTGATTCCTATATCTATTCCCTAGTCAATTGGATACAAACAGAAGATAATTTTACTAGTACTTTCTGCAGGGACAAGAACTTCTGTTTCACAAGTCTCTTCCTTTTTTGTCCTCAGCAATGCCTATGATGATGTTTTCAAAGTCATCTTTGATTGGAACAAATTTGGGGGTAATTCATATTAAGGGATACACATACAATACACTAAATATGTCAATTAATCTCCAGATGATTGTTTCAGGGACAGGGCTGCTAACTTTCCAGATGGATGATTCAACAATGACTCCTGAGTTGGACATTGGATTCCAGCTTTTTCCTGCTCATTCTGATCATGAAATATTCATATGCATTTTCCTTTCTGGCATTTTCCACATTATTTCTTTTTCAAAACAATCAGCAAGTTATTGTTTCATTGGAAGGAGCTCTTGTTAAGATTCAAACATGCAAAAGAATCCCTTCCCTTGCATCATAAGGCTCTTTTAGAATGGCTTCACAGTAAGACAAGTTTGGAATGTTCTTCCAGGTGTCATTTCTTCCCATTCCTTCCCCCTTGTCCCTCTTTCATTCTTGTGGGGAAAAAAGATTCTTTAGGTCATAACATCTGAACGATTTTCAAAATAGTAGAGATAACACCTTTAATGCTTAATGTCAGTATAGGAAGATATTTTTTCCTATGGGGTATCAAAACCAATATAATTACTACCAAATATATGGATTTAGATGAGATCATTACAGAAAATAATATCAAGCAGCTGATCTAGCTACTGTTGACCGACACAATTGAATAGCCATCTACAGTAGGATATTATTATTCACTGAATATAGCTTTTATGATTTTTACATATTCTATTTTTTACAATAAATGTTTTATATATTATCTATTTTATAGTCCTATTATATACTGCTCAGAGTCACATTTGCATGAGATGGATGACCCTATAAATTTGATGAATAAAGAAATAAATATGTTAATAGTGCAATAGAAATACAAGGAATGCCATCAGCAATGAGCAATTCAGCAGACAAATATGTCTTTAAGAAATAAATGGATTTTATAAAGGAACAAATAGAAGAGAACATAAAAGTTTCAATAAAGATTTAGTATTTGAGGATACACCTCATTTTAGCAGAATCTTCCTATGAAAACCTCAGCCTTATCTTATCTGCAAATAAAAACTAATCTATGCATTACTCTATCTACTGGAATATTATTGCCATCCAGCTTCAATGGATTAGTTGATTGAATGATTTAGAATTTATGATAACCGATGTGTGGTGTTATGATGTGTTCATTTCTGGTTAGGGAAAATGTCATCAGCAATCCCCTAGCTGGAATCCTGAAATATAGTTTCTATGACATAGAAACAAAGATTTGTAATCATGATTTTTTTTACCATGCAGGTTCCTAAAAACTGAAGATAAATATTGTCTTTCTGAAAATAAATGTCTAATTTTTTACATATGAAAACCCCCAAGGAATGAATACTTTCTAAATCAGGTTTAGCAGATTATTAGTTGGGCAATTTCTTTGCATCACCGTTTTTCCTGTTATTTTTTTTTTTAATATTGTGTAACATTAACATGAAGGAAATGTCAAAAGAAGAATCTGTAGTTCCAAAATCTGTTGAACATTGCATAGTTGGTAAAATATCTTGTTAGTAACACAAGCAGCTTTTGGAAAATGAACTCCATTGTACAAGGCAAAATAGTAATTCAGTATAAAGATTGATTTTTCTCCACAAAGACCAAAGTGTGATTTTACTGAAATGGATTTGCCAGATGTAAAATATTGGTCTCCTTTATCCTTTAAATTTGCACAGAAGAAAGAATTTGTGCAACTCTTATTATTAACAAAAGCAACATCTGCTAAAATTATCTTTCCTACATGAAAACTAAAGACGCAATTGTTCCAGACTAGCAGGCTCGAAAGCCTGCAACTCTGATTGGCCCACGAATAGCTGATCGTGATTGGTCGCCATAGACTGATGCGATTGGCCAGTAAATGGGCTGCCGCGATTGGCCCTGCCAAGAGTGGCAAACTCAAATCGCCTTCATTGGCTGCCTAGCCGCAGCCAACGCTATATAAGGGGCTACTACGGCTGGGATAGTTTGCTCAGATCTGAAGTCACTAATAAAGAGCAATTGTTGCTATCTGAGTCTTGCCTCCGTTCTTGAACCATCCTCCCAGATCTAACACTGGTGCGAGGATGGGATGCGGAGGCAACGAACTCTATTGATTTGAACTAGCTGAGGGAGCACGTGGCTGACAGAGCGCAACGATGGTGACATGGCCAGCAGCGCTATACCACCTGCCCCATTCGATCCAGCTAGCGAGGACTGGGACTCATATATGGACAGATTTCAAATGTTCCTGGAGTCCAACAACCTCAAAGATGCCACGCCCAGCAAGAAATGAGCCATTTTTCTAACCCATTGAGGGGCAGCCGTTTTTAAAATGGCTAAAGCCTTAGCAAAGCCAGCTGAGGTTAAAACCATGGATTGGGACACCCTTGCTCCCATCCTGCGCAACCATTACACCCCAGCCGTGCCAACTCTCATTCGCAGACACAAGTTCTACCAGAGGGACCAGCGTGAAGGTGAGAGCATTGGGGATTTTGTGGCAGATCTGAGGAACCTGTGTGGATTATGTGGCTTCGCCAATCTCGAAGAAGACATGAGAGACCAAATTGTCCTTGGCCTGAGAGACCCAACTGTCCAGAGCAAGATCATGGCCAAGGGAGACATCTCACTTGCAGATGCCATAGCAGACGCCACCTCAGCTGAAGCCACTCGTAAATCAGCAGCACGAATGCGCCGAACCAGTGGAACCAACTGCCAACCCACCAACAATGCTGGGAAGCCTTCAGACAAGTACACATTGACCACCCATCATGAAGATATCGAGTCATCCTCAGACAGCGAGGAAGAAGAAGTCCACAGACTCCGGTCAGAACGTGAGCAACAGGACCAGCAGGGTCGTAAACCCAACTACCAATGTGCTGGATGTGGGGGAAACCATCCTCGATCCGAATGCAGATTTTTAGACGCCATATGTCATTTTTGCGAGAAAAGAGGGCATATTGCGAAGGTATGCAGAAACAAGATAAATTCCAGCCCCAGACGAAGAGGGAGCAGCCTAAAGAGGAATGATGGCAACTCCACCACACAGAGGGACCACCCTAGCAACCAGTGGAACCAGTACAGCAGACCCTGAAGGTTCAACGGCACACCCAGACGAGAGGAGGCTCATCAAACCATCACCATTGGCCATGCTTCATCACTTGACGCTAAAAAAATACATGTAAAGATCACCACTGAAAATAAACTGTGCATCATGGAAGTCGACTCTGGGTCATCACTATCCATGGTATCCTGGAAAACACTCAAGCAGCTGATTCCCAACATCCGACGCCAAGACCTCAGCAGTCAGAAACTCATACTGAAAGACTATCAAGACAACTGGATCCCAGTCGCAGGTACCCGCCATTTCCAGGTCTCTTTCAAGGGACATAATGCAATACTACCACCCACCATTGTAGACAGAGACCAGCCAAGTCTATTGGGCCTTCAGTGGTTCGCGCCATTACGAATCGGAATGGCTGGCATCCATCATACTGAAGACAATGACTGGGAGGCAGCCCTCATCCACGACTTCCGAGAAGTGTTCAACGAAAGCCTAGGCAAGTACAAGGGGTCCCCTATTTCGTTTAATCTTTGCCCCAACATTGCACCCATTCGCCTAAAGCCACACCGAGTTCCCTTTGCTCTCAAATCCAAAATTGATGAGCAACTGGACAAATTAATTGCACAAGGCGTGATAGAACCCATTGACCACGCCCAATGGGAGACATCAATTGTCACCCCCATAAAGCCTGACGGGTCCATAAGAATCTGTGATGACTACAAGGCCACCCTCAATCACGCGCTACAGCAGAGTGCCTACCCAGTACCAGTTGTTCAACATCTCCTGCATTCACTTGGGGGTGGCAAAATATTCGCAAAATTAGATCTGGCCCAAGCATATCAACAGCTGCCAGTTGATCCCAAGACTGCAGAAGCCCAAACTATAGTCACACATCGTGGTGCATTCAAATGCAACAGACTCCAGTTTGGAGTGAGTGTAGCCCCAGGCATCTTTCAAAGCCTGATGGAGAGACTATTACAAGGTATAAAAGGGGTCGTGCTCTATTTTGATGACGTATTAATAGCAGCACCCACAAAAAGTCAATTAGAGAAATGCCTTAGAACAGTCCTACAGAGGTTCAAAGATGCTGGCCTAAAGGTTAAGAAGGAAAAGTGCCAGTTTTGCACAGAAAGGGTGGAATTTCTTGGCTACCTCCTTGACAAACAAGGAATCCACCCTACAGAAAAGAAATTGGCAGCTATCAAAAATTCCCCAAGACCCAAAAACAAAACTGACCTCCAAGCCTTCCTGGGACTTATTAACTTTTATAACATCTTCCTACCCCAGATGGCGACTGTTGCTGAGCCCCTTCATAGACTACTCGATAAAAGGGCCTCCTGGATTTGGGGACATCGGGAGGAACATGCCTTCCAGCAAGTAAAAGACCTCTTTACCTCTAAAGCAGTACTAATTCAATATAATGAGACACTCCCTTTGACTGTTACTTGTGATGCCTCACCATTTGGGGTGGGGGCCATCCTGAGCCACGTCCTACCAAATGGCTCAGAGGCACCAATTGCATTTTTTTCAAGAACTCTATCAAAAACAGAAAGAAACTGTAGCCACTTAGATAAGGAAGCCCTTGCTATTGTCTCTGCAATTAAAAGGTTTCATGAATATGTTTATGGGAGACCATTTTCTATTATCACGGATCATAAGCCATTACTTGGCATTCTGGCAGGCGACAAACCTACCCCACACATTCTCTCCCCCAGAATGCCTACAACTATCATTTAAAGTATCGCCTGGGGAAATCTATTCCTCACACAGATGCCTTGAGCTGCTCGCCACTACCCGAGCCACAGGAAGACCCAGCTCCCACGCTCCCAATACTACAAATCAAGACAATTCCCTCACCTCCACTAACGGCCCAAGACATTGCCTTTGAAACCAAAAGAGACTCTTGTTTGGCACGAGTTCTTGGCTGGGTGGAGAGGGGATGGCCAGAATACGAGCCTAAGGAAACCTTTAAGCCATTCAAAAACAGACAGACAGAGCTTTTCTCACAAAGAGGGTGCATTTTATGGGGAGACTGAGTTGTTATACCAACTAAACTACAAAAAAAAAGTCCTGCAAATGCTACACGATGGACACCCGGGCATCATGCGTATGAAAGCGCTGGCAAGAAGTTACGCCTGGTGGCCAGGTATGGACAAACAAATCAAAACCTGGGTCGCCTCTTGTAACAGATGCCAGGAAAACCACTCAGCCCCACCAAAAGCTCCACCAGCAGAATGGGAAACACCCAGGAGTCCCTGGTCTCACATTCATAATGACTTTGAGGGACCTACTAGAGGCCACACTTTCCTAATAACTGTAGATGCGTATTCTAACTGGCTTGAGGTCAATAAAATGAAAGCAACCACTACTGAGGCAGTCATCAAGAAATTGAAGAGACTCTTTGCCACACACGGCCTACCTGATGTCCTGGTTTCTGACAATGGGCCCCAATTTACTGCCTTAGCCTTTGAACAATATCTAGCTGAATGGGGCATCCAACATGCACTCACATCGCAGCTCATCCAGTGGTGAATGGTAGGGCTGAACGAATGGTTCAGTTCACAAAGAAAACGCTACAGAAATTGGAACAAGGTAATATCCACGATAAAGTCACTAGAATGCTGCTCCTGCAACACATCACACCAAACAGCACGACCAACAAGAGCCCAGCTGAACTCCTGATGGCCAGGAAACTCAGATCGCCTCTAGACCATTTGCACCCTGTCTACACCCCGGAAAAGGCCCTGGGTTCCAGTAGCAAGCACCGCGCCTTTAAGGTAGGAGACCTTGTATTTGCAAAAAAAATTTCTGGGGATCGCCTCTGGATTCCTGCTCAAGTAACTCAAGTTACGGGTCCCCGCTCCTACCATCTACTCACCACTGATGGCAGAGCGTGGAAATGCCATATTGACCAGCTATGCTCCAGACTGACCACAACGTCCATCCCTGACCCCAACCTTGACACCAGGAGGGGGAGGGGAAGCCGTGAGCCTGGAAATAGAACCAACACCTGTTTATTCTGAACTAACACCGAGATCACCACACCATAACTTGCAATACTCACCAGTTGTAGTTGAACCTGGGCAGACGAACACTTCACCAAGAAGCAGCAGCCAAGCAGGTTCAGCGAGCCCGGGGAGCCATAGCAGTAGCAATGAAGCTGAGGACTCTATCACCCCGGGGGCATCAGAAGAGAGCCTTAACCATGGCACCGGTTCACCGTTCCTGCTAGATCCAGCAAGCAGTCCATCTGAACCCGAAATTGAACATGGACAATTGGAATTGCGTAAGTCAGGTAGACAGGTGCGAAGACCTGCCTACCTGCGAGACTATATCACTCCACCCCTTAAACAGAACCAAGAGGAGAGGGGTGTTCCAGACTAGCAGGCTCGAAAGCCTGCAACTCTGATTGGCTCGTGAATAGCAGATCGTAATTGGTCGCCACAGACTGATGCGAATGGCTAGTAAACGGGCTGCCGCGATTGGCCCTGCCAAGAGCGGCAAACTCAAATCGCTTTCATTGGCTGCCTAGCCGCAGCCAGCCCTATATAAGGGACTGCTGCGGCTGGGATATTTCCCTCAGATCTGAAGTCACTAATAAAGAGCTGTTGTTGTTATCTGAGTCTTGCCTCCGTTCTTGAACCATCCTCCCAGATCTAACACATATTATTTCAGCTATGCTATTACAGACACGAGGTCACAATGACTATCTAGCTGGTGGTCATAGTCCAGGTAATTGCACTACAATATTGTGCAGGGTCTTCAAACTTGACAGCTTTAAGACTTGGCAAGTTTAAGACTTGTGGACTTCAACTCCCAGAATTCCTGACATAACATGACTGGAGGAGGAATTCTGGGAGTTGAAGTCCACAAGTTTTAAACTTGCCAAGTTTGAAGATCCTTGATATTGTGACTAGTGGTTTTGGATCTGTTGCCTCTAAAAGGTGCGGAAGACCATTTGAATTTGTTCTTGCCATATACATTATTGCACAACCTACAACACATATGTATACCTGTCCTTTGTGTCCTGATCAGTGTACACTTGAGGATCATGGCAATATGACAGAACACAATTAATGCTGCTAGTTTCTGGGCAAGATCTGTTTAATTTGTATACATTTGAATCTTGTATTTTATATAAATTTTATGTCATATTTAATCAGAACAGAGCTAGAAGGAACCTTGGAGGTCTTCTACCCCAAATTTCTCCTCAAGCAGGAGACCCTATATCATTTCAGACAAGTGACTGTCCACCTTTTTTCTTAAAAATCTCCATTGATGAAGCACCTACAAGTTCTGAAGGCAAGCTGTTCCACTATTTAGTTGTCCTCACTGTTAGGAAGTTTCTCCTTAATTGCAGGTTGCTTCTCTGCTTGATTAGTTTCCATCCATTGTATCTTGTCTTGCCTTCTGGTGCTTTGGAAGATAAGTTGACCCCACTTCTTTGTGGCAGCCCCTCAAATATTGGAATACTGCTGTCATGTCATAAAATATGGCATATAGTATGCCTTATTTTAATTGTGGTGCTTCTGACACAAATAAACAAACAAGTGATGCTTCTAATGTAACATACTGTGTATAGTTATCTAAAAGAGTGAAGATCTATGAATTTAATTCCAGGTAGAAGATCAGAACTTCATAGAATAACATCTGGCTATTAATGTCTGATCATTCTCAATTAGAACAAAACTGGTAATATAATTCCCCTCCGATGGCCAGTGTAACTTTCCACATGAATATTTCAGTTAGGTAAACATTCCAAATCATTAATAAACTCATCTCTTGTGAGAAAAATGTAACAGAAAGATGGCTTTCTATACTTGTTGTTAGGTTGACCCTCATTTAGGAAAGGCTAATCACTTCAGGATTGCATGCTTAGATCCAAGCTTCATTGCATTCTCTAGTGCATATGAGGAAAATATGGGTGTTGCATGCGAAGGAAGAAGTTACCTACTAAAATGAATCTATCCATTCTACAGGTACTCCTTGACACTAAGACTTGTATCTTATGATTTTTTTATTTTTTTTATAAAATTTTTGTTTGGGTTTTCACAAAACATAATACAAGTAAAATTTCTTTTTTTGAGAATAGCATGGTCCTGGGTTATCACTTCTCCATATAGACACAAATTCAATTTCATATTCATCTTTGTGTTCTATACTATATCTTATTAGGACCAGGGGAGACATGATAGAGGTCTTCCAATATTTGAGGGGCTGCCATAGGGAGGAAGGGGTCAAGCTATTTTCTAAAGAGTCTGTAGACAAGGAATAATGGATGGAAACTGAACAAGGAGAGATTTAACCTGGAAATAAGAAGAAACTTTCTGACAGTGAGAACAATCAACCAGTGGAACAGCTTGCCCTTGGAAGTTGTGGGAGCACCATCACTTGAGACTTTCAAGAAGAGATTGGACTGCCATTTGTCAGAAATGGTGTAGAGTCTCCCGCTTGGGTGGGGGGTTGGACTAGATGACCTACAAAGTCCCTTCCAACTCTGATAACCTCTTTTCTGTTATTACTAATTTAATATGTTCTCAATATTTTTTCCCTTCCCTTAGTTTACTCAATCTTACTTTTAATTATCTCATTCCTTTCTAAATTCAATTATATATATCTTTTTCTAAGTTTCAATACCTTTCTAGTCATTATATTTATACTTTTGTCTGTCCTGTTTCAATTTCATATTTTCTTTTCTCATTAAACAAAATTTCCCCCTGAAGTTACTAATTGGAGTATGACACCTTTGTATCTTTTAATTTTTATCCATTCAACTCTTATTTAAACTTCAATTTATGCTTTTACAATTATAACATTCAATATAACACATAACTTCCAGTTGAATTCTGCTTGGTACATTCTTAAAATATGCACTAAGTTCTTAAAGAGAAAATATATATATATATAACAATAATAAATAAAATACTTATTCTATTCCAATTCATCTCTATCATTAAAGTTGGTTATAAACTTTGACATCTTTAATATTTCTTTTCAATAGGGTATCATACTTCTAGGAACACTTATAATATTTCCATAATTTTTTCATGTTTCTTTAATATTCCTCTTCACTTAAATTTTTATAACACATTTATAATGATTAAAATGTTCCCCTACTTTCCTAATTTTATTCTCTCATTCTCTTTATTTTATTTATTTATTAAACATTCCATTACATTACAATGAGTATTTTATCTATCATTTTAATCACACTTGTTTCATATTTTCTAAGTTCATTTCTATTTCTAATATAACAATACTATCTTATGTACCCTCGCAGAATCCCCCTTTCAATTAAGTTTTCATCCATTATCTCTATGTCTTCTAAATAGGCTTATACCCTTAATCCTTGTATGGTTTCCCTGTTTCTTTATGTCCTGTTTCTGTCCTTTATAATTTCTCTTCCTTTCCCTCTTCCCCCTCTTCTTCTCCCTTCCCTTTTTGACCCCTTCTCTCTCTAATTCTGATTCTCTCTTCTGAAATACTCTCTTCTGTTTCTTCCTTTTTAAAAAAAATAAAGTCTTATTTGGGCTTTCAGACACACAAAATACAAGTAAAAGATCTTTTTTGAAAATAGCATGGTCCCAGGTTGAACTTCTTTATACAGACACAAACTCAATTTCATGCTCATTTTTGTGTTCTATCCCATATCTTATACTATTCTACATTTTCTATATAGTTTTTCCCCTCTTTTAATTTTCTCAATTTTATTTTGATTATCTCATCTCAATTCAAATCATTATATTTATACTTTTGTCTGCTCTGTTTCAATTTCATATTATCTTTTCTTATTAAACAAATTTTCTCCTGTAGTTACTAATTGGAATATGACACCTTTATATCTTTTAATTATATCCATTCAACTCTTATTTAAACTTCAATATATACCTTAAGGTTATGACCTTCAACATAATACATAATACATAGCTTCCAATCGAATTCTGCTTGGCACATTCTTATAATACATACTATATTCTTTTTTAAAAAAAGGATTATAAATATATGCAATTATAAACCCTCATTCCATTCCAATTCAGTTCTATCATTAATAATCATTAAAACCATAACATTTTTAACACTTATTTTCAATTAAATATACTTCCTTAAAGACAGATATAATCTCCATAATTATTTTTCCCTTATTTCCCTTCACATATGTTTTATAAATCATTAAATATTCATTTTGTTACATTTATTTATTGACAAGCATTCCACTAAGTTATAACTATTTTATCAAACATTTTAATCATACATTGTTTCATATTTTCTGAAATTATTTCTATTTCTAATATAACAATACTATCTTATGTATCTTTGCAGAATCCCTTTTTCCATTACATTTTCACCCATTATCTCTAAATAGGCCCTATTTCTCTATATTTTGTTTCTTTCCTTTATAACTTATTTTCCTTTCTTTCTTCCCTCTCTTCTTCTCCCTCCCCTTTTTACCCCCTTGTCTTTCTACTTCTAATTCTCTCTTCTGCATTTCCCTCTTCTGTTGCTTTCTGATTTTATACTTATTTTTCACTCTATTTTTTGGGGGGGGTTGTTTTTCCCAATCTTAAACTTTCCATTCTCTTTCCCCCTCCTTTCCTTTTTTCCACCCCACCTAAGATTACTTGTTCATTAAAGATGGCTTCTTCTTTGTCACAATCTTCTTGTTCTGCAGGCATTTCTTGTTGTTTCTCATAGTTCCAAATCTCCATTTCTAAGAACTGAAATATGAAGCCAAAAAAACCCTTCCCTTCTTGTGTATCTTCTTTGTACTTTTTAAGTTCCATTTTCAGTTCTTCTAAAAGTGGAGCCATTTTAAACAGTTTTTAACAACCACCCGATTGATTTTAGTCATTCAAATTCAATAACCAAATAATCCAAATAGTCCCAAGCTGTTTCTTCTTATTTCTTTTTTCACTTTCTTGTCCTGGGGTTTTACTATTTTGTTGCAATGTTTCAGTTAAGATGTATCTTTTGGAAGTCTTGTTGAGATTTTGCTGTAAGTTGTTTTTAATTCCAGGTAGTCTCCTCCCTTTCAGATCCTACCCCCCCCTTTTTTTTTTCCTCCTTTCTTGTTTTCAAAAGCTTTTAATTATCCAGAAATCTTTATTATCTCTTTGACTTTTTATTTTCAGCATTAAATGCCTATTAATGTCAAAGTGGTTTTTTTTCCAATTTCTTGCTTAAATCGCTTAGCTGTCAGTATAGGAAGAGGAGAAAAAAAATCCAAATTTTTTCCCTTTTCTCTCTCCTTCACAGCTTAGAAATCTTCTTAGCGAACAATGTTATTGGTTTTTTTTAATAGTTTCAATTCCAGGGTACCTTGTTTGTTGCTTTTGCTGTTTGACCCTGTTAACCAAAACTTTCCCTTCTTAACTTCCTCCTGCACATTCTTTTCCGGTTGAGTTCTTTGTGGTGACCATTTCTGACCACCGCTACAACTGCCTTTGGGAAAGGGAGTAATGGCCAGCTGGGGAGGAGAGATGCAGCTCTCTTCAACCCTGCAGGCAGTCTCCCCCTTCTTCACCACTCTACGGGGTGGCTTAGCCCTGAAACCAGATGGCTCGGGGCGCTCCAGTGGCGAGCATGGTTGGAAACCACACAGAGATGCGGTTTCAGTCTGTTGCTGAAGAAGCTCAAACTGGGGTCTCTTCTGTTTCTTCCTAATGTTGTAATGACTTTTCAAACTATTCTTTTTTGAGGTTGTTTTTTCAGATCTTAAATTTTTCACTCTCTTTCCCCCATTTCCTTTCTTTTCCCTACATAGAAATACTTGGTCATTGAAGATGGCTTCTTCTTTGTCCCACCATTCTTATTCTACAGGCATTTCTTGTTGTTTCTCATAGTTCAGGATCTCCATTTCTAAAAATTGAAATACGAAGCCAAAAGAACCTCTTCCTTCTTGTGCATCTTCTTTCTGTTTTTTAAGTCCCATTCTCAATTCTTCCAAGAGTGATACCATTTAAAAATCTTTTAAACAACCAGCCGATTAATTTTAGTCCTTTAGATCCAATAGCCAAAAATCCAAAAATCACCAAGTAATCCAAATAATCCAAAGCTGTTTCTTCTTGCTTCTTTTTTCCACTTTCTCTTCCTGGGGTTCTGTTATCTTGTTACAAAGTTTCAGTTGAAATGTATCTTTTAGGAATCTTGTTAAAGTTTCACTGTTAATTTCTTTCACTTCCAGATGGTCTCCTCTATTTTTCCAGATCCCACCCTTTTGTTTTTTCCTTCTTTTAAAAGTTTTTGAGAATCCAGAAATCTTTATTATCCCTTTGACATTTTATTTTCAGCTTAAATACCTGTTAATGTCAAAGTGGATTTTTTCAGTTTCATGCTTAAATCTCTTAGTTGTCAATATAGGGAAGAAAAGAAAAAAAAACCAAATCCTTTCCCTTCCCTCTCTCATTTGCTTCCAAGTCTTCTTTGGGAACAATGTTGTTCTTTATAATTCAAATTCCAGGGTACCTTATATTGTTGCTTTTTCAGTTTGACTCGGTTACCCAAAACTTTCTCTTCTTATCTTCCTCCTGCACATTCTTTTCTGGTCGAGTTCTTCTTTGAGGTGGCCATTTCTGACCACTGCTGCAACCACCTTCAGGAAAGGGAGTAATGGCCAGCTGGGGAAGAGAGATGTGACTCTCCTGGACCGTGATGGCAGTCTCCCCCCTTTTAGCACTTCTACGGGGTGGCTTAACCCTGAAACCAGCTGGCTTGGGGTGCTCCAGCAGCAAGCACAGATCGAAACTGTGCAGAATCACAGATTGGTCTGTCACCGAAGAAGCTCAAACCGGAAGCCTTGTATCTTATGATTTATGATGAATGTATTTTATGATGATTGTGATCAGATTTATCACTTGTTGGTTGGATATACACCGAGAACTTATGCATCAGAGACAAATTCCTTGTTTAACCAATCACCATTAGCCAATAAAGAATTCTCTTCTCTTCTCTTCTCTTCTCTTCTCTTCTCTTCTCTTCTCTTCTCTTCTCTTCTCTTCTCTTCTATCCAGGATACTGCAACCATAATAAATGCATGCCAGTTGTCAGGCACTTGAATTGCAAACAGGTAAATGCAGGGGTGTTGTAAAGGTTGTGTGAGACTGGTCATCAGTTACTTTTTTCCAGTGCTGTCATGACTTTGCATAGTCAATAAACAAATGGTAATAAATTAAGTACTACCTGTATTATTTTTTTCACTGAAAATATCCATACCACTGTGACAAAATAAAATATATCTATTTTAGCACTGGTATTTCATAACAATAATGTGCATAAAGTATTTTATTAAAAATGAGATACTAAGTTATTTTTCTGTTCTTTTCAGTTTTCCAATGATTGTGACTTTCTAAATAAATGCAAATATGCATATTAAAATAGTATACATATATAGATAAAAATACATGCAGTTTAAATAAAACTATATGTATAATATATATGTATATTTCTGTCAGTGTCCTGGTTTTTGGCTTTATTCTGTCATTTCTTTACACTATTTCATTGCTCAGCATAATCCTTGATCATGTATATGACATGTCCCTTAAGTTACAGTAGCCATAGAAAACTAGATTAAACTGAATGTACCAGAAGCTCCCTCCAGAATTTCCCTGTATGCTGTTATGTAGTTTTCTCTTGAATATATTATGGCTACGTCATTTGGAAAACATTGCATAATAATACTACATATTCTAGAATCTTGATCATCATCTTAGACATATCAGATTTTGTGCTTATTATCCTATCACCATAAAAGAATTTTCTTCTTTTATTATATTATTTAACCATTTGTATTGGAATTCAAACAAAGGTCTGATAACCAGTTTTTATTAAAGGAAGCTGTCATCTTTCAAGTATTATTGAGGACATTTTTCCCTGACCCTTCCAAATGTACTATTCCCTGAGCTTCTTTTTGAAACAATAAATAGAAGATGAATGAAATCTCAAAGAGACACAGAGACAGAAACAGAGAAACACACACACACACACACACACACACAGAGAGAGAGAGAGAGAGAGAGAGAGAGAGAGAGGCACTAAGATCCATCAAGCACCATCAGAAATAATTGGTCTTGACAGCTGGCTTACAAAACACTGCAGCTCAGACACCTTAATCATCCCCTGCTAGATGCAATTGATTGGGGACTCCTCCATAGAGTTGTCTTCTGTAGAGACAAACACAGAGAATACCTGGCCTATAGAATGAACTTATGTATAAGGAGAACACATAAAAGGAAGGCAGATGGAGTAAAAGCAGAACATGATTTCAGCCTCAGTATATCATGATTTGTTCATGGGATTTAGAAACATCTACTTACTGTGTAATAAATATAGCTTCAAACAAATCCATTTTCCTCCTGGCTGTCAGCTCTCGCAAGTAAACCAGAAAACATAATGAGATGAGTGACTCTTCTTTATTGTATCACTGCATTAACATTCTGCTAAAGCAAGTCTGAAAATACAAATCTCTCACTATCACTTTTGATTCATTAGGTTGGATCTTTTAAAAGATTCTTTCTTTGGCCCTTAAACAATTAAAGACTCCTCCTGTTGGGTGCTATTACTCTGTGTGGGGTGGGGGTGGGGAAGAGATACTACTTTACCACCAGTATTTTAAAAGATGAAATAAGCTGCCTTACTCAAAATAGACTAGACTAGACTAGACTAAAATAGACTAGACTAGACTAGACTAGACTAGACTAGACTAGAATAGAATAGAATAGAATAGAATAGAATAGAATAGAATAGAATAGAATTCTTTATTGGCCAAGTGTGATTGGACACACAAGGAATTTGTCTTTGGTGCATATACTCTCAGTGTACATAAAGGAAAAAAAATACATTCATCAAGAATCATAAGATTGGGGGACTTCCGGTTTGAAGGGCTTCGGCAACAGACAGAAATCCATGATCGTGCGCGGTTTCTGTCTGGGCTCACCGCTGGAGCTCCCCGAGAAGGCTGGTTTTGGGGCTAAGTCACCCCGTAGAGGTGGTGAAGAGGGGGGAGACCGCCAGCATGGTTGAGGAGAGCCGCATCTCTCCTCCTCAGCTGGCCATTACTCCCTTTCCCAAAGGCGGTTGCAGCGGTGGTCAGAAATGGCCACCACAAAGGAGAACTCGACCGGAAAAGAATGTGCAGGGGGAAGATAAGAAGTGAAAGTTTTGGCTGACTGGGTTAAATTGTAAAAGCAACAACTAAGGTACCCTGGAATTTAAACTTACAAAAAATAACATCGCTCCCAAAGAAGAGTTGGAAGCAGTGAAGGAAAGTGAAAAGGGAAAGGTTTGGCTTTTTTTTTCCTTCTCTCTCCTTCCCTATACTGACAACTAAGAGACTTAAATAAGAAATTGGAAAAATCCACTTTGACATCAATAGGCAATTAAGCTGAAAATAAAACAAAATGCCAAAGGGAAAATAAAGATTTCTGGACATTAAAAATTTTCTTTTTCATAAGCAGGAAGGGAGAGAAAAAGAATAAGGGCAGGATCTGGAAGAGGGAGGAGACTGCCTGGAATTAAAAAGAATCTACAGTAAAACTTCAACAAGACTTCTAAAAGATACATTTTAACTGAAACTTTGAAACTAATAGTAACCCCAGGAAGAGGAAGTGAAAAAAAGAGCAAAAAAGAAACAGCTTGCGTGTATTTGGATTATTTGGTGATCTTTGGATTCTTGTTTATTATATTTGAATGACTAAAATCAATCGGGTGGTTATTTAAAAATTTATACAATGGCACCACTTCTGGATGAATTGAAAATGGAACTTAAAAAGTACAAAGAAGATGCACAAGAAGGGAAGGGTTCTTTTGGATTCATTTTTCAATGGAGATTTGGAACTATGAGAAACAACAAGAAACGACTGCAAAACAAGAAGAAGACTGGGACAAAGAAGAAGCCATCTTTACTGAACAAGCAATTTTATGTGGGGAAGAAAAAGGAAAGGGGGAAAGAGAATGGAGAATTTAAGACTTAAAAAACAACCAAAGAAAAGAAAAATAATTCGAAAAATAAGTATAATACTGGAAAGCAACAGAAAAGGGGAATACAGAAGAGAGAAACAGAGGTAGAGAGACAAGGGGTAAAAGGGGAGAGAGAAGAAGAGGGGGAAGAAGGAAAGGGAAAGAAGTTACAAAGGACCGGAGTAAGATATAGAGAAACAGGACCTATTTAGAGATAATGGGTGAAAATCTAACTGAAAAAGGGTTTCTGTAAAAGTACATAAGATTGTATTGTTTTATTAGTAATAGAAATAACTTTAGAAAATTGGAAACAACGTATGATTAAAATGAGGGATAAAATAGTTAGTGTAATTTAGTGAAATGTTTGTGAATAAAATAAGTGAAATAAAATAAATGAGAAAATTGAATTAGGAAGGAACAGGAACATTTTAATTAGTTAATGTTTTATAAAATATACGTGAAGAGTGGGGGAATTAACTATGGAAAGCTTATAATTGTTCCCATAGAAGCATGATATTTAATTGAAAAGTAATGTTAAAGATGTTAAGACTTTAATGAATATTAATATTAATGATAGAATTGAATTGGAATGGAATGTTGTTTTAATTATATACATTTATATATTTTTTCTTTTTTTAAGAATACAGTATGTATTTTAAGAATGTACCAAGCAGAATCCGAATGGAAGTTATGTATTATATTGAATGTTACAACTTTAGGGAAAAGATATAAAGGCGTCATACTCCAATCAGTAACTACAGGAGAAATTTTGTTTAATGAGAAAAGATAATTGAAACAGGACAGACAAAAAATATAAACACAATGATTTGAATTGAGATGAGATAATTAAAATAAAATTGAGAAAATTAAAAGAGGGGAGAAGCTATGCAGAAAATGTAAAATAGTAATAAGATATGGAATAGAATATAAAAACCTGAATTTGTGTCTGTTTGAAGAAATGTAACCCGGGATTACGCTACTTTCAAAAAAGACATTTTATTTGTTTGTTTGTTTTTCTCTTAGTGAAAACTCAAATAAAATTTACACACACACACACACAAAGAATCATAAGATTGGATAACACTTAGTGATAGTTGTAGGTTATTAATAAGCAATGAAATGGGCTAGATGTGATTAAAGCAGAGTCATGGGGCACAATACAAAGACATCAAGATATGGTTTTATTACGATTCTCTACAAATGCAGAAAAACATAAGAAGGTGCAGAAAGGAAGGGATTGCCATGTTTTTCTAAATCTCCAACATGCCTGTCACTTTGTTGGTAAGCTTCCAAGGACACAACATCAAGGCAAACTCTTCGAATCATACATATTAAAACATTAGCAACATTTGCACTAACTCTCATAGTCCTAGAATATTGTACAATAGTGGCCCCAAACCTTTTTAGGCACAAGGGACCGGTTCCATGGAGAGAGGATTTTCTACAGCCTGGAGGCAGATGTGTGGTTTTTTTTTGTTCTGCCTGCATCCCAGAGATGGGCTTTGCTTGTTTGAGTGATCCAGTTTCTGGCATGGCAGGGCCCGGTGCCGGTCCACAGGCGGGTGTTGGAGACCCCTGCTGTACAGTATATAATTTTCCAGCATGATGTATAGAAAACATAATACACAGTGCATTCATATAACACCTCACCGAGACATATATAAATGATTTAATAAAGCCTAAGTGATGTCTGTAACAAAACATTTCTGAACGAGAGACTGTAGTTCATTTGTCTTGGCAACTTACCATGACATGAATTCCGATAATGTATTTGGCAAAAGGACTACGGCTCATAACTTGTACAATTTTTCATGTGATGTATAAGAATGCTTGTCCCTCGTTTAAAGTGTATCAACAGGTCTCCCAGTGGCCGTTGTGGTGAGTCAGGAAGCAGGAAGTGGCTGAGGAATAATTGAATGGATTCTTAAGTAAAAGGGGTGTGTTTTATTAGGCAATTATTTATTCATTCATTATATTTCTAGCTCATATTTTCCCCAAGAGCAAAAGGCAGGGGGGAAAGACATTTCTCTTTCATTTACCCCTAAAAACAGCAACCTTGAAAGGTAGATTAGACTAAGAGCATATGACTTGCCCAAAGACCTCCAGAGACTTCCACATTAAAGGACAGGCTTCAACTAGATAATATAACATGTACTCACCAAGGCAAAGCATGGTTAATTGTACCCTTCATCCTGTTAATCTTGCCCTTCATCCTGTGCTCTGCTTTACAGATGGCATAGATTGATTGAATATGGTGCAATTTCAAAGATAGTTTCATGCTCTGTTTATATAGCTGTTATATACTATTCATAATCTCTTCCTAAACTATTTCTAAAGGATAATTTAAAAATGCAAGCTTGCTTGATTGCTTTTTTACCAACACACCCTGTAACACATTTTAGAATGTTCATGTGCTGCGGTAGAAATCAGCTCTAGTTCTTTTTAACTTATTTTGAACAGCACACGCACTATCTAGGCCTTGGCTATCACATATGCCTTATTAAAATTTACCTTCCAAACACAGACAGAAATGTTTTCCCCTTCTTTTTTTTAAACAGATGACTTTCTTTATTCCTTTATAATCTACTTTGAACTCTGAGCTTCCTTTACAGTAAAGGGGATACAAAGGAGAAAAAACTGTATAATATGCATTTCATTTAGATTAATTCCATTTATGCAAAAACCCTGGAGGGACCTGCAAGATCAAACAAATATTGTGAAGGGAAGAAAGCATGGGACATGTTGAGTATGTGAACCATTTGTACTCAAGTGGAAATATCAGAACTTGGTAATGATGTAAAACCAATTCTATGCTACGGTTTAATTAGATCCATAACTTTTTTAGGGCTGAACTGTATGGTGCATTTTTTTAAACCTCTATGTACCAAATATCTCATTATATTAGTATCAATCAAATGGAAAACATCTTGCTGGACATTTGTGGAGCACATTTCATTTACTAGGGAATATCTTAGGTTTCTTAGCTCCCTAATTTAACAATGAAACTAATCAATCTTCTGTGAAATTCCACCCCATCTCATGATCAAGGAACTAATTTGTAAATAAAAATAATCTGCACTTATGAAGCTTGCAGGCAAATTATGGCAATAGAAGCCCCCCTCTTCCATATAACAATTTGCTCCTTGATATCTGGATCACACCCTCCTTGTTGGGCTTCCAGAGAGCTTTGAAACACGGCTCTTAGAGAAAGCATTTAGAGACCATGAATGGACCTTGGCCCACTGGGTGATGCATTTAGGCATTTAATGTTGTTTTCATCATTATAGTTTTCTTTTAGACTTGTATTGCTTAATGTAAATTGCCCAGATTGTTTGGAACTAAACTACATACAAATAAAGACAGAAAATTAAATAACTGTAACAGTGAAGCCATGTGAATAAAAAACAAATCAAATTACAACTCCCCCACCTTCAACCTCCTTCCCTCTCAAGAAAGGCATTAAGTTTTGTTTAAGACAACAAAGAAATATTCCTTACTGGCTTTGGAATGTATATTTGGTAAAGATTATGTGACATTTTTGTTTAGTCTGCATTCCATTTAGCCCACTTTGCATCTTCAGGATTGCTATGCAAATTGAAGTGCAATTATTGTGTTGATTCCCTGTTTCTCTGAATATAGTGATATGGTTTGTTTTGGTTGTTTGTTTTCTGTTCAAAAATGCTTTTACTAGGAAAAACTTCATGCCAAAAATGTATGAGAGGGGAAATTGTGCATAAAACTTGAATCATGGAAGCTTAAACTACTATTTACATTTGAGTAGCAACCAACAAACATTCATTTAATCTCACTTAAGGGTGGGAGAGGACCAGATATAAGTGAGGCACCTTTCTATGAGATCTTAAAATATGTCCTATTAGCTTATAAACTTGATTCCCTTTGAGTGAGTGAATTCAATTTCACTGTTTTCAATAGCAGCATGAATTAGTTCATTTTATTTACAGACTTCATTTTTCTCATATAATTATTCTAGATCACTGATAACAATCTATAAAAATGTGGTTAAAGATCAAAGTACCCTTTGCCCTGGTATCAAGACCATACATTGTCCCAGTCCAACTGACATCCTAACCCAATGCATGGGGGAAGAGTCAGGTCTTTGTGATCATTCAGAAGGTTAAATGGATAGCGATTGCACATGGGAGGCTGCTCCAAAGACACTGAGAAGACATGCCTCCAAGGCCCCATGAAGTAACAACATTTAAGGGAAGGGACCTGGAATTTACCTAGTCTACCTAATCTAGTAAAATGGGCAGATAATCTGTTGCCTTTCTTTTACTCCAGATTTAAGAATTGTCCCTGAAATAATCACTGTACTTCTATAACAAAGGTACAGTCTCTGCTTTTCATTCAGGAAGTGGCATCTTTCTGCCTCCCCTTCACTTCCTACAATACTTTGCAACTATTTTTAAAATTCTGCAAAACAAAAAGAATTCATGAACACTTTATGCTTCCAAACAAGAAGAAGTCTCTGCTAGGTTTTGAAATTTAGGATTCCCCCCCCCCCGCCTCACCATTTTCTAACGAACTCCAATTCTTTCCAGCTGTTCTCGTCCCCTTAACTCTTGCATGTCGCCTTCCTACTGTCAATTCTATTGTCTCCATGCTCACTTGTGCTGAAATAAGTGCTAATCTGTCACATCAGATGCATATCCATAGTTCATTTATAATAATAATAATAATAATAATAATAATAATAATAATAATAATAATAATAATAATAATAATAATAATAATAATAACCAAAACATCTCAATGATGGTAAAGAGCCATGGCAAAATTCTATAGTTTTCTCAGCATGTTAAATTGAAGGCAAAGAAAAAAACATATAGAACCACGATTTCCTTTCTGTATATTTTTCTGTTCCATTTGTTTTATTACACTCAAGTGAGGTTGCTTTCATTTGTAGTAGGTTTCTTTTTAAGGAAACTGATTCTCAGGACTCAGCTGGAAGAATTACTGTGGGACAGTATGTAATGAAGAAAATAGGATCAATGATCTATGACCCTTCGGCACTGTGCTCATCTCTTTTTCATTTAGAAGGTTTAGAGGTTGAAAAGATAAACACAGAGGTCTGAAAGGGTAGGAAGTCCCATTGATATCAGATAACATATTGTTTGGATTACTGCATATACAACTTGAAATTTAACGATGCAACAGCAAAGAAAGTCTTCAGTGGTTGCCTCTAGTGCTATATTCCAAATTATTTCATGTGAGCTCAATGCACACTCCATAATGATTTCAGAAGGAGAAACATCAGAGTTTAATACAGAGTTAGAGAACTTTTAGCTCCCAATCTATTTATCTGTAGCCTTGACTCCCTCTTCAAAATTCAATAATGTGTCTGCTGAAAAATCATCCATGCAGTTTGAAATGTGCATACCTATATACATACTTATCCATCACACCACCCTCTTTCAGGGTAAGCAGTATAATGCAGAGCGCAGAAAAGAAATAAACAGGAACCAGAGAAATGAAAGTTATAAAAAAAAGAAAAAGGAAAGGAAACATAGATAAAGTTATTTTACTCCAACCTCATTCACTATGTCTCTTTATATCTTTTTATACTTTCTATCCTTGCTCCTACCACATTCACATGCTACTTCATACATTGCCTTTTGTTACCTTTGATCTCATTTCTATTTTAAAGACTTCATTGGATCCCTCTAAACAGAATAGAATAGAATAACAGAGCTGGAAGGGACCTTGGAGGTCCTCAAGTCCCCTGCTTAGGTAGGAGCCCTATACCATTTCAGACAAATTGTTATCCAATTTCTTCAAAATTTCCAGTGTTGGAGAATTTACAACTTCTGGATGCAAGTTGTTCCACTGATTAATTGTTCTAACTGTTAGGAAGTTTCTTCTTAGTTCTAGATTGCTTCTAAGAAGAAACTTTCCTTTTCTAAATACTTTATCCTTTCTCCCACCCCCATTCACTCTACTTTCAGATTTTGGTTTTGTGATTTGTGATTTTTTTCTGGTGAAGCTAATTCCACGGGAGATGTTGTTAATGGTTTTATGTACAGTGTATTCTCTAACTGAACCTTTTCTGATCATTATAAGTGTGCCACCTGTATAATGCATCCACATTTTGGCTTGTATCAATGGAAATATTATTGTTTCTGGACCTTGCATGACAGTCCCTTCTATATATCTAGAAATGGCTGATTTTATAGGTATTCCTCTGATTTCTCTGTGCATTTGTTTTTCATATTGTAAATAAGCGGTGAGGTGGAAGTCTGTAACCCCCATAAGTTACAGTATATCTAAATCAGTTTAAAGGCCATATAAATCTATATAAATAAATGTAAATGTGAGTGCTTTGATTTTTATTTGTTGTAGTAGATTTGTCATGTTATATACTAGTGCTATAATTGATATTTTGGCTGGTTTGGATTTATGGATGTGAAAAGTGCTATGAGATCTTTCAGTTTCATAAACACATAACATATCTGTTTTTCTTTTGTTTCATTTATTTATTTATAACTTTTATTATATATTCCTCCTAGATTTCAAACCACAATTTTCGTATGCCATGAATATTAGTCTACAGATCCATAGATGTTGACTTGTGTTGTCCATCATAACTTTGATCAGTCAAGGATTTCAGATAATGCTTTTCATTTGCTAGAGAATGTCTAGACTAGGTTACCAGGTTATCTGAATCTTATAATGCCATATTCAGTATTCTCTGCTAATTATAAGGTCAGTATGGATTTGTCTGAGAACATTTTACAGGGTGTCACAAATGCAACCTAAGCATCTATACTTTAATTCAAGAATGCTTGTACTACTATGACAGCTAGGATAACTAATTTAGAAGATGCCTTGAAAGCCAATTTACTGTGGCCATGTTACCTGAAAACTATATGGAGATTTAATAGTGATTGAAAGGAGAAATGATGCCAGATCCTGTTGTCCAAGAATGAACATATTATTTTTTCATCTTGATGAAGGAAATAATGAGGATAATATTTATCATTTGTAAAGTACAGTACCTTTTAAGCATTGAAGGCATGATAGACACAGGTCCATAGTGACTGGGTCTAAACAAGAATATGTGGCTATTGCTGTTAGATCTGGGAGAATGGTCCAAGAACGGAGGCAAGACTCAGATAGCAACAACAGCTCTTTATTAGTGACTTCAGATCTGAGCAAACTATCCCAGCCGCAGCAGCCCCTTATATAGGGCTGGCAGCGGCTAGGCAGCCAATGAAGGCGATTTGAGTTTGCCGCTCTTGGCAGGGCCAATCGTGGCAACCCGTTTACTGGCCAATCACATCAGTCTATGGCGACCAATCACGATCGGCTATTCGCGGGCCAATCAGAGTTGCAGGCTTTTGAGCCTGCTAGTCCGGAACACCCCTCCCCTCTTAGTTCCATTTAAGGGGTGGAGTAATATAGTCTCGCAGGTAGGCAGGTCTTCACACCTGTCTACTTGACTTACGCAATTCCAATTGTCCATGTTCAACTTCATGTTCAGATGGATTGCTAGCTGGATCAAACAGGAACGGTGAACCGGTGTCATGGTTAGGGCTCTCCTCTGATGCCCCCGGGGTGATAGAGTCCTCAGCTTCGTTGTTACAGCTATTTCTCCCCTGACTCACTGAACCTGCTTGGCTGCTGCTTCTCAGTGAAGTGTTCGTCTGCTCAGGTTCAACTACAGCTGGTGAGTATTGCAAGCTATGGTGTGGTGACCTCGGTGTTAATTCAGAATAAACAGGTGTTGGTTCTAATTCTGGGCTTACGGCTTCTCCTCCCCCCCGGTGTCAAAGTTAGGGTCAGGGGTGGACGTTGTGGTCAGTCTGGAGCATAGCTGGTCAATATGGCATTTCCATGCTCTGCCATCAGTGGTGAGTAGATGGTAGGAGTGGGGACCCATGACTTGAGTTACTTGGGCAGGAATCCAGAGGGGATCCCCAGAAATTTTTTTTGCAAATACAAGGTCTCCTACTTTAAAGGTACGGTGCTTGCTGCTGGAACCCAGGGGCTTTTCCAGGGTGCAGGCAGGGTGCAAACGGTCTAGAGGCGATCTGAGTTTCCTGGCCATCGGGAGTTCAGCTGGGCTCTTGTTGGTCGTGCTGTTTGGTGTGATGTGTTGCAGGAGCAGCATTCTAGTGACTTTGTCATGGATGTTACCTTGTTCCATTTTCTGCAGGGTTTTCTTTGTAAACTGAACCATTCGTTCAGCCCTACCATTCGCCACAGGATGAGCCGGCGATGTGAGTGCGTGTCGGATGCCCCGTTCCGCTAAATACTGTTCAAAGGCTAAGGCAGTAAATTGGGGCCCATTGTCAGAAACCAGGACATCTGGTAGGCCGTGTGTGGCAAAGAGTCTGTTCAGTTTTTTGATGACTGCCTCAGTAGTGGCTGCTTTCATTTTATTGACCTCAAGGCAGTTAGAATACGCATCTACAGTTATTAGGAAAGTGTGGCCTCTAGTAGGTCCCTCAAAGTCATTATGAATGCGAGACCAGGGACCCCTGGGTGTTTCCCATTCTGCTGGTGGAGCTTTTGGTGGGGCTGAGTGGTTTTCCTGGCATCTGTTACAAGAGGCGACCCAGGTTTCGATTTGTTTGTCCATACCTGGCCACCAGGCGTAACTTCTTGCCAGCGCTTTCATACGCATGATGCCCGGGTGTCCATCGTGTAGCATTTGCAGGACTTTTTTTTGTAGTTTAGTTGGTATAACAACTCAGTCTCCCCATAAAATGCACCCTCTTTGTGAGAAAAGCTCTGTCTGTCTGTTTTTGAATGGCTTAAAGGTTTCCTTAGGGTCGTAATCTGGCCATCCCCTCTCCACCCAGCCAAGAACTCATGCCAAAAATGAGTCTCTTTTGGTTTCAAAGGCGATGTCCTGGGCCGTTAGTGGAGGCGAGGGCATTGTCTCTATTTGAAGTACTGGGAGAGTGGGAGCTGGGTCTTCCTGTGGCTCGGGTAGTGGCGAGCGGCTCAAGGCGTCTGCGTGAGGAATAGACTTCCCCGGGCGAAACTTTAATTGATAGTCGTAGGCAGCGAGAAATTCCGACCATCGCGTCATTCTGGTGAGGCATCACAAGTAACAGTCAAGGGGAGTGTCTCGTTATATTGAATTAGCACTGCATCAAAGGTAAGGAGGTCTTTTATTTGCTGGAAGGCATGTTTCTCCCGACGTCCCCAAATCCAGGAGGCCCTTTTATCGAGTAGTCTATGAAGGGGCTCAGCAACAGTCGCCTTCTGGGGTAGGAAGATGTTATAAAAGTTAATAAGTCCCAGGAAGGCTTGGAGGTCAGTTTTGTTTTTAGGTCTTGGGGCATTTTTGATAGCTGCCAATTTCTTTTCTGTAGGGTGGATTCCTTGTTTGTCAAGAAGGTAGCCAAGAAACTCCACCCTTTCTGTGCATAGCTGGCACTTTTCCTTCTTAACCTTGAGGCCAGCATCTTTGAACCTTTGTAGGACTGTTCTGAGGCGTTTCTCTAATTGACTTTTTGTTGGGGCTGCTATTAATACGTCATCAAAATAGGGCACGACCCCTTTTATACCTTGTAATAGTCTCTCCATCAGGCTTTGAAAGATGCCTGGGGCTACGCTTACTCCAAACTGGAGCCTGTTGCATTTGAATGCACCACGATGTGTGACTATAGTTTGGGCTTCTGCAGTCTCAGAATCACCTGGCAGCTGTTGATATGCTTGGGCCAGATCTAATTTTGCGAATATTCTGCCACCCACAAGTGAATGCAGGAGATGCTGAACGGCTGGTACTGGATAGGCACTCTGCTGTAGCACGTGATTGAGGGTGGCCTTGTAGTCACCACAGATTCTCAAGGACCCGTCAGGCTTTATGGGGGTGACAATTGGTGTCTCCCATCGGGCATGGCCAATGGGTTCTAACATGCCTTGTGCAATTAATTTGTCCAGTTGCTCATCAATTTGGGTTTGAGAGCAAAGGGAACTCAGCGTGGCTTTAGGTGAATGGGTGCAATGTCGGAGCGAAGATTAAATGAAATAGGAGACCCCTTGTACTTGCCTAAGCTTTCGCTGAACACTTCTCAGAAGTCGTGGATGAGGGTTGCCTCTCAGTCATCGTCTTCAGTATGATGGATGCCTGCCATTCCGATTTCTAATGGCGTGAACCACTGAAGGCCCAATAGACTTGGCCGGTCTCTATCTATGATGGTGAGTGGTAGAATTGCATTATGTCCCTTGAAAGAGACCTGGAAATGGTGGGTACCTGCGACTGGAATCCGGTTGCCTTAATAATCTTTCAGCATGAGTCTCTGACTGCTGAGGTCTTGGCGTCGGATGTTAGGAATCAGTTGCTTGAGTGTTTTCCAGGATACCATGGATAGTGATGACCCAGAGTCGACTTCCATGATGCATGGTTTATTTTCAATGATGACCTTTACACGGATTTTTTTAGCGTCAAGCGATGAAGCATGGCCGATGGTGATGGTTTGATGAGCCTCTTCTCATCTGGGTGTGCCGTTAAACCTCCGGGGTCTGCTGTACTGGTTCCACTGGTTGCTAGGGCGGTCCCTCTGTGTGGTGGGGTTGCCATCATTTCTTTTTAGGCTGCTCCCTCTCTGTCTGGGGCTGGAATTTCTTTTGTTTCTGCATACTTTCGCAATATGCCCTCATTTTTCGCAAAAACGACACATGGCATCTAAGAATCTGCATTCAGATCGAGGATGGTTTCCCCCACATCCAGCGCATTCATAGTTGGATTTACGACCCTGCTGGTCCCGTTGCTCACATTCTGACCGGAGTCTGTGGACTTCTTCCTCTTTGCTGTTTGAGGATGACTTGACATCTTCATGATGGGTGGTTGATGTGTACTTGTCTGAAGGTTTCCCAGCATCGTTAGTGGGTTGGCGGTTGGTTCCGCTGGTTCAGCATATTCGTGCTGCTGATTTACGAGTGGCTTCAGCTGCGGTGGCGTCTGCTATGGCATCTGCAAGCGAGATGTCTCCCTTAGCCATGATCTTGCTCTGGACAGTTGGATCTCTAAGGCCAAGGATGATTCGGTCTCTCATGGCTTCTTTGAGATTGGCGAAGCCACATAAACTGCCCAGGTTCCTCAGGTCTGCCACGAAATCCCCAACTCTCACCTTCACGCTGGTCCCTCTGATAGAACTCGTGTCTGCGAATGAGAGTTGGTACTGCTGGGGCATAATGGTTGCGCAGGATAGGAGCAAGGGTGTCCCAATCCATAGTTTTAACTTCAGCTGGTTTCGCTAAGGCTTTAGCCATCTTAAAAACGGCTGGTCCACAATGGGTTAGAAAAACAGCTCATTTCTTGCTGGGCATGGCATCTTTTAGGTTGTTGGACTCTAGGAACATTTGAAATCTGTCCATATATGAGTCCCAGTCTTCCCAAGCTGGATTGAATGGGGCGGGTGGTATAGCGCTGCTGGCCATGTTGCTGTCGTTGCGCTCTGTCAGCCACGTGCTCCTTCAGCTAGCTCAGTTCTAGTAGACTTCATTGCCTCCGCATCCCATCCTCGTCGCCAGTGTTAGATCTGGGAGGATGGTTCAAGAACGGAGGCAAGACTCAGATAACAACAACAGCTCTTTATTAGTGACTTCAGATCTGAGCGAAATATCCCAGCCGCAGCAGTCCCTTATATAGGGCTGGCTGCGGCTAGGCAGCCAATGAAAGCGATTTGAGTTTGCCGCTCTTGGCAGGGCCAATCGCGGCAGCCCATTTACTAGCCAATCACATCAGTCTGTGGCGACCAATCACGATCTGCTATTCGCGGGCCAATCAGAGTTGCAGGCTTTCGAGCCTGCTAGTCCAGAACAATATGTCTGTGGTTAAGGGTTAAATTGGCCCAAACTAGGGTGAGATCCAAATGCTTCCAATAAGTGTATATATTATCACATGGTAGAACTGTGTGAAGAAGCATCTGATTGGTGCTGGAATAGAGTGCAGTGGAATAGTTTGAGCTAGCAAGGCCTGATAAGATGCCTGTGCCACTTTTCTTCTTTGAGTCTAAGAAGGAAACAAAAAATTCTGCACAAGATTGTTGCAGCCACCCACACAGCTTCCATTATTCTCCTAGCAACAAAGAGAAGGCTGAACTAGTAGGACGTGGCGCTTAATCTGAACAAGTCTGGTTTGGGTTTCTAATTTAGTAGGAAGTGGTCTTGACAGACCTAGTTATGAAAGGTGAGACAGTTTTGTAGCAGCCAAATTGCCCTTTAAGATTGAATGATTGTGAAAAATAGCATACCTAGAGGTTTCAGAGCTAAGCTATTAAACCTGGACTATGAGATTTAGAAGACAGAGCTATTAAAGTTCAGTTAAATTGATTGATTGCCATTTCTGTAATCTTTATCAGCATTTCAGTAAACCTGTTCAAGAGAACATAGTGGAAATATTACTTTCCCCTCTTGTGCACAGAGAAGAATAACTCTTAATCAATAATAAAGAGCTTTTGTTAGCTCATTATTATGGAAATAATATGACTTGATATTAATGTTTAGGCATACATAGAAGCCAGAAGTCACTTTAAGGGCTGTCACATTTCATGGTATTGAAGCTGTAAGTCTAAGACTTGTATAGTGAAGGATTCTCAAACTTGCTTTGATTGTAAGTGGATTGCATGTTAATTTATGACAAATTCCCAAATGCTCAATGAGTCTCTCATTCACATATATGTGTGACATATATATATATATATATATATATATATATATATATATATATATATATTTGTTTTCTGAGGTTCTCATGGGTATTTATATGTGGATCTTTGGTTGTTCGGGTTTTCTCCGCGTAAGATTCGAAGTATCTAGGCAACGTTTCGATGAAGTCTCATTCATCATCTTCAGGCTTCTGTCTCCAGCTCTGTGCTTCTCAGAGTAATGGAGATTGCAGCTGCTTCCTCCTTTAACTGCCAGTGGGGTGGAACTTGATTGGGTGGGGGCTTGGCTGTGTTCTGATTGGGTGGGGTGTGTTCTCATTGGTAGGGGTTTGGCTGTGTTCTGATTGGTTGGGGGTTAGCCGTGTTCTGATTGGTTGGAGGCGTGTTCTGTTCAGGAGGGGGCTTGGTTGTGCTCAGGTTAGTTTTAGTTGCTGGGGATTTGAGCTGGTGAGTTGTGATCTTGCTGTTTGGCTTCTAGTTCGTGGTCCTGCTGCATCTTCATAGTGGGTGTTGGTTTGCTTCATGTATGGCTCAGAGGGGTTTGAAGTGGGTAGTGATGCAGCTGCAGTGCAGCTTCTGGTCCATGGTCGTTTCTCATTTTCTGAATGGGTGGGAGTCTGTTTTCTACATGGAAGTGTGGTGGTGGCATCTTGTGTGGCTCTCATGGGTGTGGGTCCAGTGTCCTTCTTCATGTTAGGTACTCGTCTGTTCATGAGGGCGGGTTTCCAAATGGCTGGAAGGCGGGAGGTGTCATCTCGTTTGTTCATGCTGTGTGGGCGTTTTTCTATCTCTATGGCTTCTCTGATTATTCTGCTGTTGAAGTGTTCGGTTTTGGCGATAGTTCTGGTATTTTTAAAATCAATTTCATGTCCTGTGGCTTTGAGGTGTTGGACCAGGGAAGAGGTTGTTTCTTCTTTTTTGATTGAGTTCTTATGTTCTTCAATGCGTGCGCTTATTCTTCTGTTAGTTTGTCCAATGTATGTGTTAGGGCAGGCTGTGCAGGGGATTTCGTATACTCCTTGGTTTTCTAATTCGATTTTGTCTTTGGGGTTTCTTAGGATGGTGGATATTTTTTTGTTTGTGCAGAATGCTGTTTTGATGTTGTGTTTTTGGAGGATCTTGCTAATTTTGTCTGTAGTGCCTTTTATATATGGGAGGAGGGCTTTTCCGTTTTCTTGTTCTCTGTCTTGGATTTTGGTTGGGGCTTCTTTTTGGATTAGGTGGGTAATCTTCTTTCTTTGGAATCCATTGGCTGTAAGTACGTTGGTGAGAGTGTGTAGTTCGGTTTTTTGGTGTTGTTCATCGGCTAAGCATTTTGTTCTGGAGATGAGTGTCTTGGCTACGGAATTGATCTGTGCTGGGTGGTGGTGTGAGAGTGCATGTAGATAGCGGTTAGTGTGTGTTTTCTTCTGGTAGATGGTGTGTCCTAGGGAGCCATTGGATCTTTTGTATACCAAGACATCTAGGAAGGGAAGTTGGTTGTTGGCTTCTGTTTCCATGGTGAATTGTATTTTGGGGTGTAGGCTGTTGAGGTGTGTGAGGAAGTTGTTCAGTTTTTCTTTCCCATGTGGCCAGATTATGAAGGTGTCATCTACGTATCTGAGCCAGAGTTTGGGTTTGTGGTCGTATTTTCTAGAGCTTGTGTTTCAAAGTGTTCCATGTAGAGGTTAGCGATGACAGGTGAGAGGGTGATCCCATGGGTGCTCCTTCTATTTGTTTGTATTTTTGTCCATTGTAGGTGAAGTATGTATTGGATAGGCAGTGGTTGGTTAGATCTAGGATGTGCTTGGGGGTTGTATTTGTTTTGGATGGCTGTCAAGGCTTCTTTTATTGGCACTTGGGTGAAGAGGGATATGACATCGAAGCTTACTAGTAGGTCGCTAGGTTGTAAGTTTTGTTTCTTTATGATCTCGATGAACTGGAATGAGTTTCTTACGTGTGAGTTGATGGATTCTGCATAAGGTTGTAGTTGTTTGGCGAGAAATTTGGCTAGGTTTTGTAGAGGTGAGCCTATGGAGCTGACTATTGGTCTGAGTGGGGTTCCTTCTTTGTGTATTTTGGGGAGACCATAAAGCTTGGGGCATCTGGATGATTTTTCTCTGGGTATGATTCGTTGCTGGATTTCTTCACTGATGGGGGAGGCTTTTATTTTGGATTTGGTAGTTTTTTCTAGGTAGGTGGTGGGGTCTGTCTTTAGAGGTTTGTATATGGGGTCTTGGAGTAGGTTGGTTAGCTTGGTTTGGTAGTCAGATGTGTTCATAACCACTGTCGCATTGCCCTTGTCTGCTGGTAGGATTATTATGCTGGTGTCTTCTTTCAGGTTAAGTAGTGCAGTTTGTTCTTCTTTGGATAAGTTGCTTTTGGGTGGTTTGCTAGTGCAGAGGATGTTGGTGATTTCGAGTCTGATTTTGTTAGCATCATCAGGATTGGTTTTGGTCAGGCTGGTTTCAACTCCACATATGATGGTTTCTGTGGGGATGTGTTTGGGAGCGACAGCAAAGTTGAATCCTTTTGAAAGGACCTTGGTTTCAGCTTCAGTGAGGATCTTGTCTGAGATGTTGTGCAATGTTTGTTTCATGTGTGGCTGTGGGGGAGGGGGGGTTGGTTTCTGGCATTGTTGTAGTTTCCTGAGTTTGTTGGTGTGAGTATCTGTCTTGAGGGTGGTCTGTGTTTCGGCTCTCCAGACAGCAAGTTGTTTGGATTTGTCCCAAAGTAGAGGGTGAATCTTGTTGCTGAGTCTGAGGTGGAGTGTGAGGAGATCTTTGTTGATTTGGTCTAGGAGAAACCTTTTCGTGTGAAGTTCATTTCTAATTAGGGCCAGTTCTGTTCTTTTAAGGATGCGTTTGGTGGCTGCTGTGTTGGTGTGGAATTTCAATTGGAAGCTTGTGGGAATTAAATTTTGATCTCGGCAGTTGCATAGGAATGCAAGGTCACATAAAATGGAGGCTCTTTGGACTTCAAGTTTTTCATAAGTCCTGGTCAGATGGTGGGTTTCCTCCCCGTAGAGGTGCAATATTTGTTTTCTGAGGTTCTCGCGGGTATTTATATGTGGATCTTTGGTTGTTCGGGTTTTCTCCCGCGTAAGATTCGAAGTATCTAGGCAACGTTTCGATGAAGTCTCATTCATCATCTTCAGGCTTCTGTCTCCGGCTCTGTGCTTTTCAGAGTAATGTGAGATTGCAGCTGCTTCCTCCTTTTAACTGCCAGTGGGGGTGGGACTTGATTGGGTGGGGGCTTGGCTGTGTTCTGATTGGAGTCCAAAGAGCCTCCATTTTATGTGACCTTGCATTCCTATGCAACTGCCGAGATCAAAATTTAATTCCCACAAGCTTCCAATTGAAATTCCACACCAACACAGCAGCCACCAAACGCATCCTTAAAAGAACAGAACTGGCCCTAATTAGAAATGAACTTCACACGAAAAGGTTTCTCCTAGACCAAATCAACAAAGATCTCCTCACACTCCACCTCAGACTCAGCAACAAGATTCACCCTCTACTTTGGGACAAATCCAAACAACTTGCTGTCTGGAGAGCCGAAACACAGACCACCCTCAAGACAGATACTCACACCAACAAACTCAGGAAACTACAACAATGCCAGAAACCAACCCCCCCTCCCCCACAGCCACACATGAAACAAACATTGCACAACATCTCAGACAAGATCCTCACTGAAGCTGAAACCAAGGTCCTTTCAAAAGGATTCAACTTTGCTGTCGCTCCCAAACACATCCCCACAGAAACCATCATATGTGGAGTTGAAACCAGCCTGACCAAAACCAACCCTGATGATGCTAACAAAATCAGACTCGAAATCACCAACATCCTCTGCACTAGCAAACCACCCAAAAGCAACTTATCCAAAGAAGAACAAACTGCACTACTTAACCTGAAAGAAGACACCAGCATAATAATCCTACCAGCAGACAAGGGCAATGCGACAGTGGTTATGAACACATCTGACTACCAAACCAAGCTAACCAACCTACTCCAAGACCCCATATACAAACCTCTAAAGACAGACCCCACCACCTACCTAGAAAAAACTACCAAATCCAAAATAAAAGCCTCCCCCATCAGTGAAGAAATCCAGCAACGAATCATACCCAGAGAAAAATCATCCAGATGCCCCAAGCTTTATGGTCTCCCCAAAATACACAAAGAAGGAACCCCACTCAGACCAATAGTCAGCTCCATAGGCTCACCTCTACAAAACCTAGCCAAATTTCTGCCAAACAACTACAACCTTATGCAGAATCCATCAACTCACACGTAAGAAACTCATTCCAGTTCATCGAGATCATAAAGAAACAAAACTTACAACCTAGCGACCTACTAGTAAGCTTCGATGTCATATCCCTCTTCACCCAAGTGCCAATAAAAGAAGCCTTGACAGCCATCCAAAACAAATACAACCCCCAAGCACATCCTAGATCTAACCAACCACTGCCTATCCAATACATACTTCACCTACAATGGACAAAAATACAAACAAATAGAAGGAGCACCCATGGGATCACCCCTCTCACCTGTCATCGCTAACCTCTACATGGAACACTTTGAAACACAAGCTCTAGAAAAATACGACCACAAACCCAAACTCTGGCTCAGATACGTAGATGACACCTTCATAATCTGGCCACATGGGAAAGAAAAACTGAACAACTTCCTCACACACCTCAACAGCCTACACCCCAAAATACAATTCACCATGGAAACAGAAGCCAACAACCAACTTCCCTTCCTAGATGTCTTGGTATACAAAAGATCCAATGGCTCCCTAGGACACACCATCTACCAGAAGAAAACACACACTAACCGCTATCTACATGCACTCTCACACCACCACCCAGCACAGATCAATTCCGTAGCCAAGACACTCATCTCCAGAACAAAATGCTTAGCCGATGAACAACACCAAAAACCGAACTACACACTCTCACCAACGTACTTACAGCCAATGGATTCCAAAGAAAGAAGATTACCCACCTAATCCAAAAAGAAACCCCAACCAAAATCCAAGACAGAGAACAAGAAAACGGCAAAGCCCTCCTCCCATATATAAAAGGCACTACAGACAAAATCAGCAAGATCCTCCAAAAACACAACATCAAAACAGCATTCTGCACAAACAGAAAAATATCCACCATCCTAAGAAACCCCAAAGACAAAATCGAATTAGAAAACCAAGGAGTATACGAAATCCCCTGCACTGCCTGCCCTACCACATACATTGGACAAACTAACAGAAGAATAAATGCACGCATTGAAGAACATAAGAACTCAATCAAAAAGAAGAAACGACCTCTTCCCTGGTCCAACACCTCAAAGCCACAGGACATGAAATTGATTTTAAAAATACCAGAACTATCGCCAAAACCGAACACTTCAACAGCAGAATAATCAGAGAAGCCATAGAGATAGAAAAACGCCCACACAGCATGAACAAACGAGATGACACCTCCCGCCTTCCAGCCATTTGGAAACCCGCCTCATGAACAGACGAGTACCTAACATGAAGAAGGACACCAGACCCACACCCATGAAAGCCACACAAGATGCCACCACCACACTTCCATGTAGAAAACAGACTCTCACCCACTCAGAAGATGAGACACGACCATGGACCAGAAGCTGCACTACAGCTGCATCACTACCCACTTCAAACCCCTCCGAGCCATACATGAAGCAAACCGACACCCACTATGAAGATGCAACAGGACCACGAACTAGAAGCCAAACAGCAAGATCACAACTCACCAGCTCAAATCCCCAGCAACTAAGACTAACCGGAGCACAGCCAAGCCCCCACCTGAACAGAACACGCTCCAACCAATCAGAACACGGCTAACCCCCAACCAATCAGAACACAACCAAACCCCCTACCAATGAGAACACACCCCACCCAATCAGAACACAGCCAAGCCCCCACCCAATCAAGTCCCACCCCCACTGGCAGTTAAAAGGAGGAAGCAGCTGCAATCTCACATTACTCTGAAAAGCACAGAGCCGGAGACAGAAGCCTGAAGATGATGAATGAGACTTCATCGAAACGTTGCCTAGATACTTCGAATCTTACGCGGGAGAAAACCCGAACAACCAAAGATCCACATATATATATATATATATATATATATATATATATATATATATATATATATATATATATATATATATATATATGAATGAGAATGCAAAATATTTATTCACCATTTTGCATTTACTGCTTTAATTCAAACTGAATTGTAATGTATGCAATGGCCATTTTAAGTGTTGGTTCAAAGAGATGAAGATTGACTACTAACTTTGTTCTTTCACTCTGACCTTGGAATTACTCTACCTCCTTACCAGATTCATTTCTCGATTCCTAATCACTTTAAAACCTGGTTCCGGAACAGGCATTTCTTTCTTAGATTTGATCTATGGGATCAAATAAAGGTAGTCTTCATTTAGTGACTGTTTTGGACTATGCCTGAATACAGCTTATGATGGTAATGAAAAATTAACTTTGTGAGCAATGTCCACATTTATGATCTGTGTAGGGTCTCTTATTCAGGTAATGTTAACTAGTTGATGAGGCCTGGCAATTGCTGCCTGAAATGGACAAGACCCTAATCTGTTTCACACCGAAGGGTTTTGTTTGACTCCTAAGCAGCTGGTTCAAATACACTAGGCAAGCAGCAAGCATATTTCTTTCAATGTGTATTCCCCATTGTGTGCCTGCTTATTCTCTTATAATCCCTTCCTCACCAGTGAATGTAAATAGAAACATAAATTCCTTTCTTGTTAATTATTCCAGCCCTGGGATGAGCATTCCAAAAGCTGCAGAGTGGGGAAAAGGTGCTATAAGGTTTGACATTTTACCTGGCTTCCTTGAGAGACAAGTTCTGGAAAACTTCCCAGCCATTTGGGCTCACCCAGCTGTTTGAGGTAGTATCCTCCCAATGCTGTAAAGCAAAGGAAAGCTGAAGTAAAATGGCAAGCACATCACAGTCACATGATTTTCATTTAGTGACCACTTTGCTTAACAACCAAGCTGCCAGTCCCAATTGTGGTTGTTAAACAAGGACTACCTTTAAATGCCCATCCATTAGGATTAAAATTTAACCTATCTTTTGCCCTAAACAAATGAAGGGAGCAAATCATTGCTAATAAATATAGGAAAAAATAACTCTAAATCACAGGTGTCAAACTTGCCATGTCACGTTGCCGTCACATGACATTTGCTGACGTTTTTCCCATTTGCAGAACAGGGGTGGGCATTGCCTACGTGTGATGCATCCAGCCTATGAGCTGCCAGTTTGACACCCCTGCTCTAAATAGTCAAATGTGTATCTTTAGCTGCCTGAACATTAAGCATTTTAATTCATAACAACAGCTCAAACTGGTGCCCTCCAGTTGAGGTTATAAACAAACAATAGTCAGGCTGGCTAGGAATCCTGAGAGTTGCAGTCTTTGGAGGGCAATAGTTGTGAAAGCCTATGATTGTGATATCATTTGAGAGAAAATGAGGCACATATGGAAGCTCACTGTTCCTCATCAGACTTACCCTCTTTCATCCAAGAATCACAATATTCCTGCCACTAATTAGAACAATGCAAGAGTACAGGTTTTCAATAATAATAATAATAATGAAGCCATTGCTTTCATCAACTCTTCCTGTCCTGGGGAACAAAGGAAGCTGCCTTATGTGCCACCAAATCAAGCACAAGACTGTTTCACCAGAACAACTGACAGTCATTGCCAGGGCTTCAAACAACAGTTTGTGGTTTTTTAAAAAAATTATACCTGGTGATACCAGGTATTGAACACAGAACTTCTTGCATGTTATGCATGTGCTCTGCCACCTAAGCTACAGCTAGTTTATTTCTTCTAAATCAGGGGTCTCCAACAAGTCTTAAAGTTGCCAAGATTGGAGACTCCTGTTCTAAATTACTGGGATATATCCCTGAGCTGAGCCACTTCTTTCCCTGGTAGGAGATGGGAAGAACATTTCTTTTAAGTCAGAATGACAGCCATAGAAAAGAAAGCCTCCTTGGAAAGCTTAGAAAGGTTGCTGAGCACATAGACATCTATATTTTCAGTGTGATTTTTCTCCCAAGGTGATACAAATGGGGCTCTGGGGCTCACTTCTGATTGAATGGTGATAGCAACCCCAGCAGCCAGTCTTTTGGAGGAATTTATAGCCTTTTCTATGAAAAGTTCTATCCTTGGGCTGTTTCAACTTTATTTCTTTCTACCTCTCTCCTTCCTAATGTTGCCCTTTGGTTCTTGTCATTTGCAATATGTTGGAAATAATGGCATATTATGATGTGACATTTTCAACATTTACAGAGGGGTTTCTCTTTCAAAATTTTTTATTAAGATTATTTCCCTCTCACTCGCTCTTAGAAAGGGCCTTCAGAAACTGGACTGTGCTGGCTTTCTCCAGATGAGTTGTGACAGTAGAGTTTTGCTTGCTATGTAATTTTAAGTGCTTAGGTAACATTTGCTGTTTTTCCTTAAACAGCAAAAAAAAAAAAAAGAATAGAATAACAGAGTTGGAAGGGAGCTTGGAGATCTTCTAGTCCAACCCCCTGCTTTGGCAGGGACCTTTCCAGACAAATAGTTATTGTTATATCCAGTGACAGTCTTCACTCTGGTCCACTGCTTAAGCAGGAACCAGAGCCATAGCTGATTGGCTGAGCCCTCTTGACAGCTCGCTATAAAAGGGAGCTGTCAAACAGGCTCAGCTGTCGCTTGTCAGCCGGCTGCCGAGTTAGCGGTGGTATGCCGGCTGGGTTACATTGTGGCCAACAAAGCCTGTTAACCTTTTCCACCAGCCTCTGCCTCTCCTTCCCTGTGTGCCAAACTTAAAATTGGCAATGAGGATGGGATGTTAGCGAAGTGAGGTGTTTTCTGAGGCAACAAAGAGAGCGGAAAAGTCACAGAGCTGAAGCACTAATAAGGCTAACAAGGCTGCCACTAAGCTAACCCCAGATGGCGGTGGCACCTCCCAACTTCCCACCATTGCATCCGGCTTCAGAAACATGGACACCATATATCAAATGTTTTGGGTGCGTGATGGACACTGCCAACCCGACAGATATCCCCTCAAACAGAATGAAAGCTTATTTCTTAAGCTTCTGTGGAGCTACGATCTTCGACACTGCCACTGCCCTACTGGCTCCACAGATGGTGAAAGCTGTAACCTGAGAAGAGCTGCAGGAGGTCCTCAGCACTACACTCTCAGACTATCCCACATCACCTACCACCATGCGTTCTGGAGGAGAGCCCAAGCGGAGAGAGAATCCGTCAGCAAGTACATGGCGGCACTCAGATTGGGTGCCCTTCTCTGCGGATTCAAAGATCAACTCAACATGCTACTGCATCAGCTGGCCTTTGGGGTAAGAGATCTCTGACTACAGAGGAACCTCTTAGCAAAAGCAGACCTTAACCCGAAGCAAGCAATCGAAGAAGCTCAAGCTGCAGAACTGTCAAATCTATCCACGGCTGAACTCCAAAACTCAGGTAGCCTCCCAGGTGTCAAGGCAAACACAGCAGTCCACTCCGAAGACACGTTCGAAGCTGAGTACTTCGAGGGGGAAGAAAAAGTGAACTGTCTAAGAATGTCTCTGACACCCCAAAGAAAAGGCAACCCAGCTGAAAGAAGACCAAGCATGCCACAAGTCATCTGCCTCAGCTGTGGGGAAAACCATCCAAGAGCCACCTGTCGCTTCAGAAACATGATCTGCTTGAAGTGCCAGAGGAAGGGGCACTTGGCAAGAATTTGCCAAGCTGCCAGAATTTGAATCAGCCATCCCCCAACCAAACACAGACAAAAGCTTTCATATCCAAAGAGGATTGCTTTGCAGTTACCAAAGCATATCCCAGAGCTGAGTCACTACCACAATGCTTTAATATTAATAAGATTAATGTTGATCTTTTAGAAGGAAAGCCATGCCACATGGAGGTGGACACTGGCTCCTCGCTCTCCATCCTGTCCTGGGAGACTCTGAAGCAGCTGGTTCCAGACATCACCAAGCTGACACCCTGCAAGTTAACCTTGAGGGACTACCAGGGCCAGACTATTCCAGTCATATGTACAGGCAAGTTCTACATTCAATTCCATCATTTTAATTTACTTTTACCTCTGGTAATAGTTATTGGGTGTCTGCCAATCTTATTAGGGCTAGATTGGTTCAATTCCCTAGGATTGCAAGTAACTGGCATAAATTCCATCAATACTTCCAATTTAGAACAACTACTTACAAACTTTTCAGAAGTTTTTGATGATAAGCTTAGGTGCTATAATGGCACACCCATTGCCCTAAATTTAGACCCACAGTGGCTCCAATAAGGCTCAAGCCGTGGAGAATCCCATTAGCCCTACGTGCAAAAGTGGATGCCCAGCTGGATAAACTATTAGCCCAAGGGGTTCTAGAACCCATTGATTTCTCCAAATGGGAAACACCTATAGTAATACCTCTGAAACAAGATGGTTCAATTCGCCTTTGTTCGGACTATAAATTGACCATAAACAAAGGTCTACAACCCAACGCATACCCTGTGCCCATCATACAACACCTACTACATGTCTTGGGCAAAAGCTCCATTTTTACAAGCTTGACATGACACAGGCTTACCAACAGTTCCCCGAAGATGACCAGACTGCAGAAGCACAAACCATCATAACTCACAGGGGCACTTTTAAATGTAAACGGCTCCAATTTGGAGTTAGTGTGGCCCCTGGCATTTTACCAATCAATTATGGAGCACTTACTTTACAACATACCAGGAGTCATCCCCTATTTTGATGACATTCTCATTGCCTCAGATAGTGCACAAGAACATTTACAGCGCTTACATAGAGTTCTGCAATGTTTTAAAAATACTGGACTCAAACTAAACAGAAAAAAATGCATTTTTGCCACTTCCAAAATTGACTTTTTAGGCTATCATATTGATTCTGCAGGGATTCACCTCATTGAATCCAAAGTTAAAGCCATCCAGGATGCTCCAGTTCCTACAAATAAGACAGAGCTGCAAGCCTTTTGGGGCTTACTTAACTTTTACAGTTCATTCTTGCCTCACAAGGCCACTATAGTTGAACCATTACATAGGCTTTGGGACTCTACTGCTACTTGGACTTGGGGACCAGATGAACAGGCCTCTTTCAAGGCTGTTAAAGCCCTACTCACTTCAGATTCTGTATTAATGCAATTTAACAAAGCCCTTCCTTTAGTGCTTGTTTGTGATGCCTTTCCTTTTGGCATTGGGGCAGTCTTAAGCCACAGACTGCCTAACAGCCAAGAAGCCCCTATTGTTTATTTTTCCAGAACGCTGTCTAAAACAGAACAAAATTATGCACAAATTGACAAGGAGGCCCTTGCTGCTGTGGCTTCAGTCAAAAATTCCATGAGTACTTAAATGGCCACCATTTTGAGCTCATTACTGACCACTAGCCTCTCCTGGGTATACTGGCTGGTGACAAATCCAGCCCCCAAATTATGTCACCCAGAATGACAAGATGGACTATTTTTCTGTCTGCTTATAATTACAAATTGCTTTACAGACCCGGGAAGCCCATGCTGATGCTTTAAGCAGATGCCCCTTACCCATTTTGGTTGATGACCCTGGACCTACAATGGCCACCTTTCTAATTGAAGATCTGCAATTACCTTTGAATGCCAATGACATTGCCCATTTCTCCTCCAAAGACCCTCAATTGAATAAAGTTTTGGACTGGGTCAGAAGGGGTTGGCCCAGAGACCCTGTCCTGGTGGATCTCTGCCCTCTCAAAGCACGTCACCTGGAACTCAGTGTACTGAAAGGTTGCTTGTTGTGGGGAAACAGGGTGGTCATTCCTCGAGACCTGAGGCCCTGAATTATAGCTGCATGAAGGGCACCCGGACATCACTAGGATGAAGGCCCTAGCAAGAAGTTATGTATGGTGGCCGGGTCTCGATGAGGCAGTCACCAGGAAGGTGCAGGGCTGTCAGGCATGTCAGTTATCAAGACCTGCACCTCCTGCTGCTACCACCAGTGAATGGGAAGAAACGAAGTCTCCATGGTCTAGAGTCCACATTGACATAGCAGGCCCGGTGCAGGGAAAAACTTTTTTAGTAGTCATGGATTCCTACTCGAAATGGGTCGAGCTAGCCCCCCTTAAGTCCACCATGACAGAGGAAGTGTCTGGTGTTCTGTATGCTCTGTTTGGGACCCATGGTTATCCTGACACCCTGGTGTCAGACAATGGCCCACAGTTTACCTCCTCTCCCTTCGAACTATTCCTGGCCCAAAGGGGCATCAGGCATGCCTTAATCTCCCCTTTCCACCCCGCTGCTAATGGGAGGACTGAGAGAGCTGTGAAATCAGCCAAGAAAGCCCTGGGGAGGATGACTGGGGGGAATTGGCTTTCTAAAATTGCCTTATACCACCTAACCCAGCACACCACCCCAAATGCCCAGACTAACCTATCCCCAGTTGAACTACTAATGGGCAGGAGGTTGAGAACGACCCTCGACAGACTCCACCTAGCCTATGCTTCTAGCACACCTCTGGATTCCAATAGCAAAACACGGGAATTCAGACTAAGGGACCCCGTCTATGCCTGCAACTATGCAGGAAATCCCCCGTGGTTGCCAGGCTGGGTGGAGACAATAACAGGCCCAAAGTCCTACAGGGTGTGAATGGCCAATGGGAGACTATGGCGCCGACACATGGACCAGCTGAGGAGTCGTTGGAGTACTCCTGTTGGTCCACCCCAAGACGATGCCAAGGCCATGGTGATCGAAGGCCCAACCAAGGACAACAGGCCATCACCCAAACAGCGGTCACATGCAAGGGACTTACCAGAGCCAGATACACTACCAGTGGCTGAAGCTTACCTGCCACCCAGTGAAACTGACCAGTCACCCACGGAGGCCACCCAGGGGAGAGAGCCGACATCAGCCCTGGTGGAAGATGCCAGCACTGCTCTGATCATTCCCTGTCGGTGACTCCGGCCAGACTGAGAAGATCCAAGAGACTGAGGCGTCACCCCGCCTACCTGGAGCTCTATGCATGTGCAATTCCAGAGGGGAGGAGTGTTATATCCAGTGATAGTCTTCACTCTGGTCTGCTGCTTAAGTGGGAACCAGAGCCATTGCTGATTGGCTGGGCCCTCTTGACAGCTCGCTATAAAAGGGAACTGTCAAACAGGCTCAGCTGTCACCTGTCAGCCGGCTGCCGAGTTAGCTGCGATATACCGGCTGGGTTACACTGTGGCCAATAAAGCCTGTTAACCTTTTCCGCCAGCCTCTGCCTCTCCTTCCCTGCGCACCAAACTTAAAAGTTATCCAATCCCTTCTTAAAAACTTCCAGTGTTGAAGCATTCACAACTTCTTGAGGCAACTTGTTCCACTGACTAATTGTTCTTACAATCAGGAAATTTCTTCATAGTTCTAGATTACTTCTCTCCTTCATTAGTTTCCATTCATTGCTTCTTGTCCTGAAAAAGACTGTCCCTCTCATCTTTATTCAGAATATGAGGGGTCCTTGGTGCTCTCTGAGCATGCTTGTTTTCTTTCAGATGTTTCATTACCCAAACTAGGTAACATCATCACTAGCATGGATGATGTTACCTAATTTGAGTAATGAAACATCTGAAAGAAAACAAGCACACTCAGAGAGCACCAAGGACCCCTCATTTCAACCCTGAGGTAAAAATATTCTTTATTGGTTTTCAGAATATCAACCCTTGATTTGCATATTTTTTGTGAGTGGGGTGTGTGTCAAAAGGCAAGATTCCTCTTAAATCATCTTGATTGATCTTAAAATCACATTCTCCAAGATATCCAGATCCTGCCCATTTTGAATATGGCCTTCACCACTCTATGGAAAGTCTGATGTGACCACTGAGATAATCATAGTTCAGCATCCTAAACTTATAATATAAACTCTGGAATGGAAATATATTCATTTACGACAGGATTTCATAAAGTTTGTTACATGAATTTCTACAACTTAAATACAAAGCAGCCAGCTATTCTCATTATCATTACAAAAAAAAATCAAACTTAGAATGACAACTGGTGATCAAAAGCAGCAATTGTTATTCTCAATGAATTGTGTTACTTCTGTTCATCCTCTGACTGGTTCTTTTAGTGAGAATTCCTCTGTATTTAAAGTGGTGTGGGCAGGCACAATGGAATCCATCTATTTGCTTATCCCTGTCATCTCCAATCTGGTGTCCTCTAAGTGTGTTACATTCTTTGTTATCAGCATGCAGCACTTCTACAAACTTAGCTTGTCTCAGTCAAACCACAGCTGATACTGATACTGTGTGCTTCAATAAAAATTCAATTAAAAAGCTGCTATCCAATATTTATAGAATAAATTTTAACATTATCAGGTGGAGTTCACTGCATTGCCATCTCACCAGATGTTCCTCTAAATGTGTTGGAACTTATGTTAGTCTATCCCAAAGGTATTTTTTCAATAGGCAACTGAACTTTGTTTTTCCTTGAAGGTGTTTCGCTTCTGATACAAGAAGCTTCTTCAGTTCAAAATTGAAGAAGCTTCTTAGACGAGAAGTAAAACACCTTCCAGGAAAAACGAAGTCCAGTTGCCTAATGAAAAAACACCTTTGGGACAACCATGACCTGGATGACTGAGAAGCTCCATGCTCATTATAACAGAATACAGAATTGGAAGGGACCTTGGAGGGCTTCTAGTCCAACCCACAGTTCAGGCAGGAAACCTTACACCACTACAGACAAATGGTTATCTCTTCTTAAAAATTTCCAGCGTTGGAGCATTTACAACTTCTGGAGGCAAGTTGTTCCAGTGATTAAATTGTTCCAACTGTCAGGAAATTTCTCCTTAGTTCTAAGTTGCTTCTCTCCTTGATTAGTTTCTACCCATTGGTTCTTGTCCTACCCCCAAATGCTTGGAGAATAGCTTGACTCCCTCTTCTTTGGGGCAGCCCCTGAGATATTGGAGACATTATGCTAGTCTATGACTGTAATAAAATATTTGAACTGCATGTCCCAGAATTCTTAACCAGCATGACCAAAGACTCAAAATTACAGGTAACAGATAACAGAGTTGGAAGGGACCTTATAGGTCATCAAGTCCAACTCCCCCCCCCCCCCAAGCAGGAAACCCTATACCATTTCTGACAGATCTCTTCTTGAAGGTCCAATCTCTTCTTGAAGGTCTCAAGTGATGGCTTGAGAATTATGGAACTACTGTCCCAACACACTTGAGGGATTCCAGGGTGGAGACAGTAGGCAAATGTCTTTGCTTATGCAGACTTGCAGATGTGTACATTCTTAATTTGCTCTGTTTATTGTTTTATAATTGTGCTAATGAATTTTTAGGTCTTTTGTTTAAAAAGTAATTTTTGCTAAAATAACTCAGAATATACTGGTTTTAAAAGGTTATTTTCTGGGGGGCGGGGACATGCACAATAAAAATTCTGCAATAAAGGCCCATCAAGTCATTTATTTACATCTACCCATTATGCTTTCTTTGCTTTTGAAAGTACAGCACTTTCACTAGGCACTTCTGTTTTCCCAAGACTGCAGTGAAACAACTTTACATGTAAAACCCAGCCAGCTTCTTTCCATCATCCTACATTTCCAGAGGAAAAGCTTGGACTAAACCTAAGAGTTCAACAATTGTTCAACACCTTCTTGCTCTCCTTTATAAATTAATGATTGAGAGTCAGATGTAATCCATTAGGTCTGCTTTCAGATGAAATTTCAACTAGTAAAGAGGAGGCAATGAAACAAACATGCATTTTTATTTCATTCCTACATCAAAGCCATCATTGAGCATTAAATTATTTAGCAGAGCATCCCACAAAGGTGGAAAACAGTTATACGGAATGTTTCTTTTCACAGATGATGTGAGATTAAGCATAATTCTGCAGGCATGGGCTGATATATTAAAGAACATTTCCAGATTAATTACTTTAAGAATATTCTGTGCAATTTGTAAAAAAAGGCCCAGAAAAAAACTTTGTCATTCAACTGATTTAAAATATAACAGCAAATCATTTTAAATACTGACATGATCTTCTATACCATAGACAGTCATGCTGAAGATGCTGTGCAAAGTGTTGTTTTAGAATTTTCTGCCATAGTGGCTTTCTACACAATAAAAATATCCCTGCAACATTAAAGTTACACAAAGCAAAGGCATTAGCCCTTTATGATGTTCAATAATGATGCTTCAATTAAGCATCATGCATCACACATATTGATATCGTCCTCAAAAGGTATTAGAATTAAATACCTCTGAGGAATGTATCAATGTGAACGATATGTGATCTTACAGATCTTACTAAAGTGGAAAACAGAGAACAGGTTTCTATCTTTAATTTTCACTGAAGTTGATTTTTGCACCAAAGGCCTTGATCAACAAATTCCAGTCCAACGCCATATAATAAATGAAAAATTATATTTATTTGGGCTTTCCCCAAAGAGATTGTTTCCCTTGGGACTTGAACAAGTTCTTAACCAAAGAGTATTAGATGTTGGAAGCCAGAAATAAAATTCTATTCGGTGAAATTATAGGGAATTAACTCAGTTGTTCTAGAAGCACTTTAATTCTTTGTTTCTAAATGCAAAATATACATTGGCATAACTTAACATCATCTTCTCAATAGTTGTTAGATTTAGTGAAATTCCTTATGCAAAATGTGTTTATTCCTGTGACCCCTGTGGGATCACTGTTCTTTGTCTTTACAGAGACTCATGCAACTCTATTATATCTCCTTTTATGACATTTCCCTGGTTTCTCCAATGACTCTAATGACTGCATAATTGGACTTGTGGTGGTGCAGTAGTTAGAATGTAGTATTGCAGGCTAATTCTGCTGACTGCTGACTGCCAGAAGTTCGGCAATTTGAACCGGCTGGCTCAAAGTTGACTCAGCCTTCCATCTTTCCAAGTTTGCTAAAATGAGGACCCAGATTGCTGGGAGCACTAAACTGACTCTGTAAAGTGCTTATAAAGGGCTGCAAAGCACTGTGAAGCATTATATAAGTCTAAGTCAGGGGTGTCAAACTGGTGGTCTGTGAGTCGGATATGTCACACACAGGCCATGCCCACCCGAACTCCACAAATGGGAAAAACATCACGAAACATCATCTAATGGCAATGTGACATGGCAAGTTTGCACCCATGATGCGATTGCTATCTTATATGGTAGCCAGATTTTGATATTGTTGAAATGTGTAAATAGCTAGATAGAAAAAGAGTTTTCAATTTGTACATATTCCTAATTAGCTCAGTAACCGTGCTTCACTATGTAGTGGGGCTTTTTGGGGAAGAAAATAAGGGGAAAAATTGTGCCTCTGCCTACCAGCATCCATTGGTATTCATCTGGCTAGCATCCTGTCAGTGTGTGAGAGTTCAGTGCTGTTTGGAAACTGAAACAGTATTTGCTGTGGGTGTGTAAGAAGAAACAGCAAGGATCCTGGGTTTGGCTTAGCTCAACTATTTTGTACTAAAGCTAAAACTATTTTGTACTCAACTATTTTGAAACTAAAACTGAAACTCCTCTCCTCTGCTTGTGTTTTGCATTTGGAACATATTTCTTTTCAGGTGGGGAGGGGAAGTAGAACTCCTTAGCATCAGAGCATGTTAATAATAATATATAAAATACTAATGCTCTGATGGTCATTTCACTAATGCTCTGGTGGTCATTTCAAAAAATCCTTTCTTAGTGAGCACCTAAAAGCCAAGAGGAACATATGTGCCAAATTTCAAGTTCATGGGCTTTACAGTTCTGGAGATTTTGTGATGATGCATGAGTGGTATTTCACTTTTATGTGTATAGATTTATTACTATTAGTTGATCTTAGTTTACCTAAATGTATTTGTTTCATTGGTTGGTGAAAGAAATAAAATTCCCTCTAGCATCCAAGAAAGCCTAAGTACAAGCATTATTTAAAAAAATAAAAGTTTCCAGACATGATATTCAGCCTTCAAAAGAGAGCAGATCAATTTATTTTCAGGACTATCTGGTTTACAGCTTTGGTTGAAATCAACAAATTAGGTTGCTTCTCCAAGATATTTTCTGAAAGCCTGCCATTCATGTTTGAAGACAATCAGCTCATCTTTCATCTCACTTTCAGGAATGTCTGCTAGTTAATACATATATGCAGAGAAAAAGAGACAAAATCGCTAATGGTCTAAAAAATGATCTTAAGTGCTTGGAAATTGTAGCTAATGACACTGTTATCCCCGGACAATTATTGGTCTCTGCTAATCTCCGAGTTACTGGTGCTTTTTTTTTTCCTTGTAGAATTTGGCTTTTACTAAATTCCCTTAGGCCACATGCAGAAAACCCTCTTCTCTGTTGGTGAACCTGACATATCTCTCAGAAGGTGTGTCAAAATGTTATTAATCCGGGAATGTTCAATCTATTTTACTCAAGCCAACCTAGATTGCCTGGCTGCCTCTAGGTCATTATGGGATCATCTGGGCAGCAGATGCAGATCAAAGGAGATGCCTTCATTGACCAAATATTTTGGGGCTTAGTATTTAACAGGAAATTTCTGCCATCTAGCCTTCTGTGGTGTTAATGTGTAGGAAGAAATGCAATGTTCTATTTGAGTGTCATTTTGTGGCACCTTTAAGATTGCTTTGCTGCAGATTCATAGGCATGGCCTTATCATGTGTAAAGAACATATGGACTGAAAGTTCATGTTCTAGGACCAACTCTCTTCATACTCTACATAAATGACCTCTGTGATCATATTAAGAGCAACTGCATTCTTTTCGCTGATGATGTAAAGCTGTTCAATACCACAGACAATACTGCTACCCTTCAAAAAGACCTCGACTATGTATCAGAATGGTCAAACAAATGGCAACTTCAAATCTCAACAAATAAATGCTCTGTCTTACATATTGGCAAAAAAAATCAGAAAATAAAATACAAGCTGAATAGTCAAGATCTTGTTGATGATCCAAGCTCTGTCAAGGACCACTAATGATCTAAGTGCTAGAGCCCACTGCAACTACATAGCCAAAAAGGCATTAAGAGTTGTTAACCTAATCCTACGTAGCTTTTTCTCTGGTAATATCACACTACTAACTAGAGCATACAAAACATTTGCTAGACCAATACTTGAATACAGCTCATCAGTCTGGAACCCACATTACGTATCTGATATTAGCACAATTGAGAAAGTCCAGAAATATTTCACAAGAAGAGTTCTCCACTCCTCTACTCGTTGTAGAATACCTTATGCCACCAGACTTGAAATTCTAGAACTAGAAAACCTTGAATTATGCCGTCTTCGGTCTGATTTAAGCATAGTATATAAAATCATACATTGCAATGTCCTACCTGTCAATGAATACTTCAGCTTCAACCATAACAACACAAGAACACACAACAGATACAAACTCAAGGTTAACCGCACCAAGCTTGATTGCAGGAAATACGACTTCAGCAACAGAGTGATTGATGTCTGGAATACTCTACCTGACTCTGTAGTTTCTTCCCCAAACCCCAAAACTTTAACCTTAGACTGTTTACTATTGACCTCACCCCTTTCCTAAGAGGTCTGTAGGGGGCGTGCATAAGTGCACCAACATGCCTACCGTCCCTGTCCTATTGTTTTTTTATTTTTCTTTTATTTTTCTTATATGTACCCATTTCATGTATTCATAACTATGTATACACTTATACTTATTATCTTGTAAACAATTGACAAATCAAATCAAATCAAATAAATAAAATAAAATAAATGTCTGGAAGATTAAGGACCTTCCTGGAATGGAATGGGAAAATGTCTGGAACACATGTGGCAAGAGTATGGTATTAAAAGAGTATATCCCATTCCAGTATGACCAGATCTATTTTAGGTGGAAATAGATCTGGTCATACTGGGATGGGATGTACTCTTTTAGGCTTATTCTAAAATGAATTAGTCTTGGATGCAAAATAGATGGTGAGAGAGATATTGAAATTACAAACAATTATTTTTCTGCCAATGCTCATGTACACTGTCATGAACTAAACAGAGATTAAACAATTTAAATCAAATCTATATAAAATTAGTTCAAGTTTCAGCATCTTTATCACTCATGGAAGAAGGTGCCCATAAAAGATTGTGTTCAAGCTTTCTCACCCCCTCAACTTGGAGTGACCTGGATTTCTAATTTTGCAGCCATGTCTGAAAGCTCCCAGTTCAGCACAAGTAACAGAATAACAGAGTTGGAAGGGACCTTGGAGGTCTTCTAGTCCAACCTCCTGATCAAGTATGAAACTCTATAGCAGGGGTGTCAAACTCATGGCCCATAGGCCAAATGTGTCATGTGCTGGCCCCACCCCTGCCTGGTTTATTGAAGGGGGGAAAAGTGTGACGATGTGACAACATGAGTTTGACACCCCTGCTATAGACAAATGATTGTCTAATTCTGTATGGAAAGGGCTGTGTCCTTTAAGATGCAGATGGCACTAATTTCACATGATTAGGAGGGCTTCTGAGAATTCTCCAACTTCACCTAACAGTCCACTATGCCTCATCAAAAACTGCTTCAAGAGGAGTACAGCTGATTTTGCAGATAAATAAGAGATAGCAGAAGGAGTGAAAATGGCCCTTTCCCAGTTCTTGTGATTGGATAGTTTGAATAACAGAAAAGTCCCAGTGGATTCTACTGTACCTTCTCATTCATTTCTTTCTTCCTGAACTTGCATTAAATACTAGCGGTGCAGGCTTTTCAATCAATCAGAATAGAGATAGAAGGGACTTTGGAGGTTTCTTGTCCAACCCCCTGATCAAGCAGGAGACCCTATCCCATTTCAGATATGTGGCTGTCCAGTCTTTTCTTAAAAACCTCAATTGATGAAGCACTTAGAATTTCTGAAGGCAAGCTGTTAGAAAGTTTCTCCTTAGTTCTAGGTTGCTCCTGTCCTTGAGGAGGACAGTTTCCATCCATTGTTTCTTGTCTTGCCTTCTGGTGCTTTGGAAAACAAGCTGACCCCTACTCTTCTTTTGTGGTATCCCATCAAATACTGGAATACTGCTATTACCCCCTAGGCCTTCTTTTTTCTAGACAAGCCAGACCCAATTCCTGCAACCGTTCTTCATTTTTTTTTTCTCCATACTTATATGGCTTAGTGCAGTATTTGGTAGCTAAAATGCCTACTCTGGCTATATATTTTGGATACCAGTAGGAATGCCAATTGTAGTCTATGAAACCTTAAATAGTTTTAGAATATTAACTTGCCTTGCAATCAAATACTTCCAAATTGTATATTGAAAAGACCCACATATCAAAATAATTACTGAATAAACTGATTGGCTTCACACATCATGATCAATAAAGTATATGCAACTTTTCAACACCAAGACCACATATAGGCATTACATGGTATGCTGTGGATGCTTTTCCAAAAGTGAAACAGAGAAATGAGTGAGACCTGGAAAGTAAGGATAGCATTTAAATCTAACCAATATTAAGTAAGATTAACAAGATTTATCTTTATTGCTCTCCATGTGCTTAATTTTTCTCTCACCTTTGGCAAGTTGTCCTCAGTGCTTTAGAAGGGTATAGGTGGTCCATCAGTTACAAGTTACAGTCCTTTGCATCTGGCTCACATAAAATGCTAAGTAGAAACCAAATAAAGTACATTGTACTTTAATGCAATTTGCAAATTCATACAATGAATTAATTAGATGTTGTATCAATGCTGGAGTGGGAAGGAAGCAATAACATTCTTTTATTTGGAGCAAGCTATCATCTTTAGATTAATATAAGTTGAAATTCCTTTGTCTTTTCTTCTCTTAATCTTCTCTTACCTTAATCATCTTCACCCAGTTGAAACTCCCTAATTTTTACTACTTAGTCCACAAGCCAGTTAAGATGAAATAATTGGATTTAAGCTGATTTAATCTAATTGACTACAGTTTGGGCTAAATCATCTTAAACCCACATACTTTAGCAAACTAAGCTACAGTTTAAAGTGGGGGATGAAGAGCATCACAGCTGTTTTTTCTTTCTTTCTGTTTTAAGATCTATCATGTTTCTAAATCCTTACTTTATTTTCATAATAAAGCATCTCCTTCTTGTCTTTTTGCGGATTAGAAGACAGAAATTGCATTGCCGAATTAGACAAAGAATTGGCAGGCAAGGCGTCTTTACCCAGATGGATTGGGCTTCAAATACCATTCTCCCAATTAGCCTGACAAGGAGGTGTTGTGATCCAAGTTACTGGACAAGAAGTTGAGGAACGCTGACCTAGCCAACAATTCTGCTTATGCTGCGAAGTCTCTGGGAAGTTGAACAACAGAGTCAAAAAGGTTTCCTTTGCTGTTGTTCCCCTTTAGCAGATACACAATTGTACCAAATAGAATTGAATGAAAGGAGCACCACAGGTGACTATTAGAAGGCAACGAGAGTGACTATGCATATCCCTGCTGCTGCTTATGAATGAAATGTTGTTTTATATATAGTTAAACCTAATGTATTAAAATGATCACATAAATGTTTAAAGTATCAGAATTAAGATTATTAGATGAAACACTAAATCAAGGATCACTCAGTGCTGAAGATGTTTCAGCTGTGGTAATCAGGAATATCTGTACTGGGTTTTATTAACTAGTATTGTTGCTTATATGATTTATATGCAATTCATTCATATATCAGATGCAGAAGTTTCATTTCACATTCTTTACAAAGGATATGGAGCTTCACCACAATGGTATTAAGTCTTCAGCAGACATGTAGAAAAGGGGTGTCAAACTCGCATCATGACATCATCATGTGACGTATCATGACTTTTTCCCCTTTGCTAAATCGGGCATGGGCATCGCCAGCACATGACACATCCAGCTCATGAGCTGGGAGTTTGACACCCCTGCTGTAGAAGATCCATCTCAAATACTGATGGCAGAGATAAATCAAGATGAATACAACCTCTAAGCTTTCTGATCCTTTTGATTTTTTTAAAAAAAGATTTTGGTGCAGCTATGGTGCAAAGATTGTTCTTCTTATAGTGTTTCAATAATTATTCCTAGGCTTCAAGTCAGGATTAACAGCTTATCACTTCTCAACCTTTATATTGGTGTTTCTCAACCATGGCCATTTTAAGAGGTCTGGACTTCAATCCCAGAATTCCTTTGATAGTAATAGCACTTAGACTTATATGCCACTTTACAGTGCTTTTACAGCTCTCTCTAAGATGTTTACAGAATCAGCCTATTGTTCCCAACAATTTGGATCCTAATTTTACCCAACTCCAAAGGATGTCAGGCTGAGTCAGCCTTGAGCCTGGTGAGATTTGAACTGCCCAATTGCATTCAGCTGGCAGTCAGCAGAAGTAGCCTGCAGTACTGTACTCTAACCACTTTGCCACCACGTCTCACTGATCTTGCCTCTACCTCCAAAAGTGTATCATTTATTTGGGAAAGACTTATTAATGGTATGTGGAAGTAACTCTTAGAAACAGCCAAAAAAAATCAAGTGTAAGAGGAGTCATCTCTAGATGTAGTTAGTAATGCTGCTGCTACAGCATTATATTTGCATTACAAAGTTTCTACTTGCCATATGGTGGCAATAACAGTGACACTGTTTTGGGCGCTGGCCTTTAGCCAGTCAAGGTCTTCATTTATTGTAATGAATTTGTGTCATTAATACTTTGGATATGCACAGCAATTGCAAAGTAGTACATTAGTAAAAAAGCTATTGCATAGGGTGCCAGCATTTTATTGCTGTGGCTGATTTACAGGATGATAAGCAACTCTGCAATTGTCCTTGAGGATAGAAGAAGGACATCTAGTGCTAGAGAAGTAAGGCAAGCAGACTGATCTACCCTGAGAGGCAGCTGGCAAAAACCAGGAGAGTATCCAAGTCTTATATACTGTGGTTAGTTTGATGGGTTTTTTTCTTAAACTACCTTCACCTTGATATAAGCACAAATTAGTTCAGGAACTATAAGAGTCACATTTACTTCAGTTCTGATGTTTAGAGACAAGTGTCCATGTTTATCAAGCTAAACAGATGCCATCTGTGCACAAGCCTGTGGCAGAGTAGAGAATGTGAGATGTCCAGGAAATGGAATGGAATACATGAATGTGGAAAGCACAAGCAAGAGTGACCCATGTTAATATTTTATACACTTGTTTTTAGACAAAGTCTCAATTGCTTTTAGACAAAGTAGAAAGTATCATAATCCTATTTTGGCTTGGAAGAATAATTTAGCTTTTTCCCTTCTTGCTGTTCAAAATAGATAGAAAATAGAATTCTTTATTGGCCAACTGTGATTGGACACACAAGGAATTTGTCTTGGTGCAAATACTCTCAGTATACATAAAAGAAAAGATACATTTGTCAAGAGTCAAGAATTATAAGGTACAACACTTAATGATAGTCATAGAATACAATAAACAATCAAAACATACTAGAAAACAGTCAATATAAATTGTAAGGATACAAGTGACAAAGTTACAATCATACAGTCACAAATGGGATGGGATGGGTGATAAGGAGTGAGAAGATTAACAGTAATAATAGTGAAGACTTTGTAAATAGTTGAACAGTGTTGAGGGAATTATTTGTTTAACAGTGTGATGGCTTTCGGGGAAAAAAACTGTTCTTGTGGCTAGTTGGTCATTTTGAGGAAAGGAGTTGAAACAGTTTATGTGAGGGGTCTGTAAATATTTTCACAGCCCTCTTTTTGACTCGTGTAGTATACAGGTCCTTGATTGAAGGCAGGTAGGTAGTAATTGTTTTTTCCGCAGTCCTAATTATCCTCTGAAGTCTGTCTGTCCTGTTGGGTGGGGAACCAAACCAGACGGGTATAGAGATGCAGATGATAGACTCAATAATTCCTCGGTATCAGCAACTCCTTGGGCAGTTTGAGCTTTCTGAGTTGGCACAGAAAGAACATTCTTTGTTGTGCTTTTTTGATGATGTTTTTTATGTTAGGTGTCCATTTTAGGTCTTGTGATATGATAGAACCTAGAAATTTGAAGGTCTCTACTGTTGATATTGTGTTGTATAGTATTGTAAGAGGTGGTAGTATGGGAGGGTTTCTTCTAAAGTCTACCACCATATATCAGATCTAGTTATTTATCCGACTCAAGGATGAACAGTGTGATAGCCACAAATGGCATCCACTAACCTAATTTTTTTTAAAGTAAAACAATAATGGAAAAGTTTGATTTTACATGAGATTTTAAATCTCTTCTTCCTATCTTCTTTTTTCTTTCTTTTCTTTAAGCATTCTCATTTGTAGAGCATCTCAGTAGTAGAGATCTCACTGATCTCTACGTTACATGTAGTATAAGGTATGCAAGTTATATGATACAGACTACACCAAATATAGCATATTATAGTATAGTTTACTATATGGGTATACCTGCACAAACACACACACACACACGCAATACTATAAATCATAAAATCTGGTCATTTTCGTGTTATGCAATATGGAAGATCTTCCAATCCATAACCAATTTCACAAAGTTTATGTTGAAAACAGTACTTTTCTTCTTAATATCCCCTGCCGCAGAACCTTTTCCCCCACACTGGCTTATCTGCTGAAAAACCTTCATTCATTTGCTATGCAAATGTCTTTTGAAGATTAAAAGTTTTTAACATTCAGAAAGGGGAAAAAAACTATTGGGAAAAAACAAAGCAAATAAAAGGCTAACAAAAACATGAGATAATATTGGCCAGCAGTCTTTCCATTATACCAGTGGAACAAATGCATAGCATCAATCAAATATTTCAATACAAAAAGGCAGTAAGCTTTCCATAATAACAGAATAGTTTTCACAATGCATCATGTTCAATAAATCCAAGGTTCATTATGTACTCATGGGTTCCAGATGGTAGATATATGATTAAAGATTATATTAACAACTTTAAATATCATTCTACTTTTCAAAACAATATTAACAACTGGGTGTTAAACTAAAATGGGATAAAAGGAGGCAAACCCCTATCATAAGGGATGTCCCTTCCATCTTTTCCTCTTTCTCAATAATAGTTATTTTTCTTTTCACAATATGCACACTCTCCGGTTAACACATATCAGACAATTTACATTAACAGGATTAAAAACATCCATCAAAACCAAAACTCACAACCACCTAAACAAAAAAAAAAGCCCATAGCAGATCATTAGTAATGAGCTAAAAATTAAAAAACACAAAATCTATCCATCAAATACAAGATCAAAAGATCCCACCTTAACTGCCTTGTAAAATATCAGCTAGGAGGACACAACATGTAGGTTCAAAGCAAGGACATTCCAAAGACCAGTGATTGCCTTCAGCTCCCATGAAGGGGCAGATGCCCAAGCCTTGCTTCTTTATACATGCTTGTGGACATGGCAGACTCTACCTGGAGATGATTCTTAAGTGGTGCAAGGCTTTTGTCAGCAGAATGGGACAACTTGGTTTGGCCAACTCACCACAGCCAACTTGTAGGAGGCCAACTCGCCTCAAGACAACTCACTGTGGGACACTTCATCAATTCAATTTAAGTACTTAAAATGTTTTTTAAAATATTTTAATTTTTTTCATTCACATTTCATTTTGGCATTCTTTCTTTAGGGATTCTATTCCACTATTTCTTTGAAATTAGTGCAACTCTTGTGCTGTGGAAAGTTGTCCTGCAGTGAGTTGACCATGGTGAGTTGGCCATACTGAGTTGGCCATGCCAAGTTGTCCTAGACCCTTTGTCAGTCCTCCCAGGTAATCCAAAAAGGAAAACACCCCTATTTGGATTAGTTCTATGTTATTGTAAGGCTACATTAACAGAATATTTCAAGTCTGAAGGAACAAATATCCTGCTGCTATTTTTAACCATCTGATCAATTGAGCCCCAAGTTGCTTCTTCTAATCACTAAGCCACTGGGCCCCTTCTCTTGTCTGATCATTTCCTAAGAAGCATTTTTCCTCTCTTTCCTCAGGGAAATTCTCACATATCATTACAGCTTTAGAGTTCAGAAGCAAGACTTTGAATAGGACTTGGAAACCGTTAAGTAATCAATGAAGTAACTAGATAATAAGTAGGTAGTGGTTTGTCCCCTAATATCCTGGCAATTATACATAGTAGCAATTGTAGTTTCATTTTCAGGGTAAAACATATTGCACTAATCTAATCTTGTAATGATGAGGACATGAATTATAAAGACCACAGCTGGCATTTGAAGCATCCAAAAAACATGAAACAATCACATATTGATTTTGTCCTAGGATCAAGAGAAACATAATTATTTTCAAGACTTTTAATCAGTGATTTCTTAATATGGGGCACTGCAATTTTTCATTCCAAAATTCTTGCAAATAACTAGCATCTACCTTAGTAATGCTACTTAATTGTTCATAAGCAAACACATAATTGGAATTATTAAAGTTTATTTCAGAGCACATAACAGTTCAGAGTTTTTGATGTTGCAAATATATCTAGACCAAGCTGTGAAAGCAAGAGATGTTTTAATTTAATACAGTATATCTGAATGTTTTTTTTTAATGTCATTTCAAATTGTAATTATTCTAGAGCAGGGGTGCCAAACTCAAGGCCCAGAGGCTGGATATGGCCCACAGGATGCATAGATCTGGCCTGTAGGGCCACCTTGGAAACAGCAAAGGACTAGCCTGTGGTGCTTCTGCCAGTGAAAACAGAGCTTGGGAGGGCTGTGAGCAGCTGTCCAAGCTCAGTTTTTGCTGGCAGAGGATTTCAGGAGGCTGTCACAGCCAAAAAAGGAGCTTGCCTGTTTTCACTGGCAGAGCACTCAGGCCACCACATGAGTGATGTCGAGATGGCCATACCCACCCAGACCACACCCACCCTGGCCCCCAGAAGTCAAATACAACTCTGATGCGACCCTCAATGAAATCAAGTTTGGCCCTGTTTTAGGGGGTATAATGAAAACAACAGTGAAAATTATACTTCTGTCTCAACATTTTCCAAATACTTCTGCATCCTTTAATGCTGAATAGTAAATATTCTCCCTCTCTTTCACACACACACACACACACACACACACACACATATATATAACAATACTAGGAAGCAGACTCTGCTAAGATATCATGTAATAGCTTTCTAATTGTCCCCTAAATGGTTTTGGATTGGATGATTTGAATTCCATAGAGAAATAGAAGTTGGAATATAGGTCCACTGATTAAGCTTAAAGTCAAGAATATTGTAACCCCTGTCATCATATTGAAGTCATAGCTTAGATAAAGCAAATCCAGAGATTTTTTCATTCTATAAAAACTTCCTCAATAATTTATCAGTCTATTTCAAAGACTTTATACAAATATTACTGTAGAAATCCTTCTAAGTACTGATATCAATCTTGAGCTCCTTTTCACATTTACTGTATCCTTTTCTATAAACTCAGTGGGATTTTAACACACTTCTTTATGTCAAAATTAATTAAGAGTACAAAACCAGTATCCCATTGGGTTATCATTTCAAAGATATTTCCTAAACAAAGAAACAGAATGGCCTTGGGTGGGCAAAAAACAAATGGGAGTAGGGGTGACTTTTGATTATCTGCCAACTTCTCCACTGAGTTTCCTTGTAGGAAGCGGGCAGGGAACATCAGAAATCCATCCATCCATCCTTCCTTCCTTCCTTCCTCCTTCCTTCCTTCATTCCATTCATGCTCATTTTCTTTCACTGTTTAGGTAAGCAAATAATTCTGAAAGGATGATCCAATGGGGCACTAATTGTCTATTAGTCACTAAGCTTATTACAAGATTTTATATAATATAGAATAATATGGATGGGTTTGTGTAATTGCTAGGATTTGAATCAACTTAAGGGAGACTTTTTGGGACCAGCATCAAGTCACAATTTGAAACCATTAGTTGTTGTTGTAGAAATGTCTAGTTTAAACTATTATGTAAAAATAAAAAGTTGAGGTTTGATGTTAATACCTTATTCTAGTGCACCAAAGGGAGTTGGAAGTCAATGCTTTTTCTTTCTTTTTTTCTCCTCTTCTCCATACTTTCCCCTCCCCCTATCCCATCCCTGTTTCTCCTTCTTTTTGCTTTTGTATTTCTTTTGTCTGTTATAGCATACATTAATAAAAATTGTTATAAACATAAAAAAATTGAAATCCCTATCCCAAATTCTTGGTTCAGTTGTGGCTAACGTATAATAGTTTTGGGGAACCTAAATATAGAAATATAGAAATCATTTTTCAAAACCAACAAAATCAATATGTGCTCTGATTAGTCCTTGTTTCAGGGGTTTGGGTTTTGAATTTCATGACATGGCTACTGTTTATATTCTTTGGTTTTGTTTTTCATTTTGTAAGCTGTGTTTCATCATTTCCTTGTCCTATTCTCTTTCTATGAATAGGTCTATGTATTTGTTAGTATTAGAGGTGGAGAGGGTTTAGCAGAATCCAAATAAACTTATAGAAAATAATTGCTAGGAGTTTTGAGAACATTGCAAAAATGGTCTGAACAAGTGGCTACTCAGATGAAAGGATTGTCAAACACAAAAAGTCTTCCACTGATTTCGGGCGGGGTGGGGGAACCTTTTTAATAGAAAGCAAAATGCTGTAGAACCATTAAGAATTTTTTTCCTTTTTCCTCAATCCATACTCTAGAATTATGAATGAGCCAAAATAGGTTCTCTAAAACTATCATATGATAAGCACAACTGAACCAAAGATTCAGCCTCAGAATGAACTGATTGGTCCCTACACAATCCTAAAGCTAAATTTCAAAACAAAACAAAATTAAATATAAGGGGGCAGAGTCCAATAATTGTCTACTAAAAAACAATTAGGGTGTCATTCATATCATTTTGTTGCTGCATATCTCTGGATTCAATCAATGGACTCTTCCTTATAGCAATAGTCCATGAGCACCAGAAAAGCATGCTGGAATCCTTTGCATGACTCCCATTCTAGGGTCCCAATTTTGTCTCAAGTCCAGTAGAAGTGGTGGTGCCATTCTTACCACTCTGAGGTGGGACACATTCAGGAAAGCATGCAGTGGAATCCCCTGGCTTCATTTGTCCTTCTATCCCTTGTCTCTGGTGGGAAAGATATCAATTCTTCTTCTTAAGGTGAGCTGGGAAGAAGCAAACCATCTGCCAAAATCTTCTCTAGTTCTGTACAGTTATTTTGCTGGGAGTGTTCAAAGAGACATTAGCAGATAGAGGGACTTCTTTTTGGACCATATTTTAGTGTTATTTCAGAATAAACTATGAATGGTGCTACTACACAAGAGATTTCAGATGTATCAGATGATATACATGTGTGCAAAACATGCTAATCTGTCCTGAATTTTTGTTCATACATCCTCTTTGCAACAGATGAATAGTTCTCTGTCTGGGAAGACCAGGGACAACTATTTAACCTTTAGGTCTTTGATCCTATGGAGATTCATCAGCCCTGACCAGAAGTCTGCATTGGGATGTCAGACTGGGAGATCATACCAGTGACTCCATATGAAAGACACTGACAGTAGACTTACCTCCAGAGCAAGTCCTCAGAAAAAAAGAGCTGAATTTTGAATTATCACTGCATTTGATTGACCACATACACATTGCAACATACTGTCTAACATGCTTAGTATTAACTTGTGACTTGCGGGTCCTGTGAGTTTTTATCATGGAGAAGCATTCCAAGGATCAACTCTCTATAGACACTTCTGGAAAGCTTTGTTTTGCTGATTTCTGCAAGTCATCTCCAGCTGCCCTACAACAGTTTGCTGCCTGAAATGGAGCAGTAAGTGCTCCCTCCTTTATACATCAAAATCCACAGTTCCTAAGGCTGATCGAGTTAATCTCCCTCTTGAGGCAGAAAATCCCACAAGCATCTCAGCCTGGCAGTAAACACACAGTAATAATATATTAAATAACCCCAATTTGCTGGCCTTTCATGACTCCCTAAGTCCTCCGCCTGAGGCAGCCGTTCACTCTACTTAATGGAGAGCTAGTCTGATAAGTATCACCAGTGAAATGAGGGTTTTGAAAGGAAGGTCAGAAGAAGAAGAGAGATGAGAAAGCTGTAGAACTGCACCATATTGAGTTATAGGGTCTCAGAGCCATCAAGGCTAAGTGAGTTATTAGGGGGAGGGGAAAAAACTCTTTTATTGAAATTTCAGTGTTAATTTTTGAAATATAATGAAATTCAAAGCAGATTGCACATGTATCTTATTCAGTCCTATCTAATATAAAACAGCTGAGGCAAAAAGAAAAAGAAAGTGACTCAAGCATCACTAAGAATGATTTCAAGTCAACCTTTGCATCTGCAAGCTCCTAGTCCCCCTCACATATTCTCTTGAATTGATTTCATTATCTATGGCTTGAAAAAGAAAGCAGATTTTTATCATATATGTTGGACAAACAAGGACTCGGGGGAGAAACATCCCTTCATAGTTGGCCTTCTGCTGAACTGCTGGTGACCTCCCATTTCTAGCTCTCAAAGGTCGTGACCTGTTGGTTGGAAATGACTAATGCAGAGATTTGTAACTTGTTAATAACAGAATTGAGCAATCAGCATAATGAAATCCATTTTTTTTTCAATTAAAAAAGTTGACTGGGATTAAAATAAGAGACAAGGTGGGGAGCGGTGTGAGATGGGAAAAGGCAGTAGGGCCTGCTCACTTTGTAGTTATGAGAATTTATTGTGCCCAGAGACTTTTTGATACTGATTTCATGATGCATTATTCCTTCTAATTTTTATACCTATGCATTTAAAATCCTATATTACAAGTGCTATCAATACTTGTGAAATGATCATTATCAATCAAGCAATTTGTATTTTCTCCCAAGATCCTAGTCCTGGGGTATCTAAAAGATATTGTTCCTAACTGGGAGGTAAAATATGTTTAAAAGTGGACCCGTGTATCTCTAAGCTATTGATAAGATACTCCCAGTAAAGTGATAGTTACTGAACCCTAAATATAGGGTCATATCTGCTTCATGCTTAATAAAAAGTCACCTTATAGTTGCACTTTGCTTCTCTTGATGACATTTTGTGATTATCTGTTTAGGGATTTATTTTTTCTGCATTGGTTTTATCTTTGAATAAAAAAATGTTTACTTTGCAAAATACCATTTATATATGGTATCCCTCATGAAGGATACCATATATAAATCCATTTATTAGCAATAAGTAAAAAAAAATATGAAAATTATGAAAAACCATCTTAGTAGTTTATTTTCACATACGTTATAAATAAGTAATGTATGAATACAAAATCCAACAATACTTTCCCAAGAAATAAGAATGTACTATGGTACCATTCAAGTCTATATTTTTCTGATGTATAACTCCTGGAATAGTATTGAAAATGATTTTTTTTCTTTCTCATTTTAAATTCATTATAACTTCCCTATAGGCTGCTTTATCTTAGAGAACAGAACAGGCATGAGAGCCAAATGGTTGAAAGAAACTGCCAGAAAATTTTGGCAGAACTGAAGAAATTATAATTTGCTTCCGTTAAAAATTAGTTTTAACTTTTCCTAGGTAACAATGCACAAGAATTTGTACTTCCATTTAATTGTTAGAACTACAGGGTTGAGATTCTGTTATAATTATACAATTTTTCAAGTATTATTTAATTTAGGTATTTTCCCAAAAATGCCAGAAAGGGGAATTGCACCACAAATATTACTGGTCCTTGTTACAAATATGCATGTGTGGTATGAAAGACATTTCTTTTTGTTCTTTCTCTTTATTAGAAACAAGCAGGTACTTGTGTCCAAGATCCAGTTCAGCCTTCGGATCTGAATCTTAGAATCTTAGAAATAGATAGAGAAAGAGGCTGCATATATCCTAGCCAGACTTAGTGTATGTCTCAAAAAATTGACATTACCCCCTTAGTTAAACCCAGGTTCTTTGACTAATACCTCACCCACAATTTTTAAATTAAAACATTGTGATCACAACTAGAAGGATTTTCTACTTGTATCATTGGCCCCTGATTGTGAGCTTACCCTACCCACATGTGTCCTTGAAAAAGGGCTTTTGGCAAAAGTCATGTATTTCTCATGAACCTATAATCTTTTGGAAATCCCAAAGGCACTTTTCAAAACGCAACTGGACTTTCTCTGTTCTCCCTTGAAGTTTTTTAACTTCTCATCCAAGAAATTTTAGAAGCTTTTTCAGTTCAGAAGTGAAGAAGTTTCCTGGATGAGAACTGAAACAAGTTCAAGGAAAAAGAAAAAAAGCCCGGTTGCCTCTTGAAAAAGCACCTTTGGGACAACCATGTCCTGAATGACTAAGAATCTCCGTAGACAAACCTTTTGGGAACATTTGCTGGTCAAAAAAACCGGCAGAAGCAAAGCACAATGAATGGGCACTAAACTCCATAAAGCTCTAGAGATCAAATTCCACCCATTCTGTAGATCTCAGGGCCATGGCATATTCCAAATATACTACTGCTTAAGACAGGACAACAGATGATGTCTCTATTTTCCTAAGTCAAAGTGCACAATACCTGATCTTGGTACTTTGGCTCACAGAAAAAAAAAAACAAGTAATGTCCAAGTTCTAGAAATGCCATAATTAACAATCTGTTATTTTTTTCATGACTCCCTAAATCAGCATTTATCATATACTTTGGGTATGCAATATGAGTAGAAGATCATAGGGAAAAAACTTACTGTGCTAGGTAAGGTTGAAGAAAGAGAAAGAGAAAAAGAGAAGATGGATAGGATCAAAGCAACTGCTGGAACATATTTTGAAGAAGAGTAGATGTATAAGCGCACCAACGTGTCTACCGTCCCTGTCCTATTGTTTCTTTTTATTTTTCTTATATGTATCCATTTCATGTATTCATAACTATGTTTATACTTATATCTTGTGCCTCTGAGGTTTGAACCAGGTCAGTCAGTAGATATAGGCTTGAGTGATGAAGAAGATCTGGCATTGAGATTCGAGCCTGCATTACTGAGCGACATTGAGAGGAGTCTGGGGGAGGAGGAGGAGTTGAATCTGAGAGATGAGCCTGATTTATTAGAAGTTTCAGAGGTGTCTTCCTCTTCTGGAACTCCCCCCCTGATTGCACCTCAGGTGTTAACTGTTAATCAGGAAAGTGTGCCAGAGGCTTCAAGCCATGATGAAACTGCTGGATGCTGGCTTGATGCTAGGACTAGGAGAAGATTGAGACGTCAATCTCAATTAGAAAAGAGATGTCCAGCCAAGGATTAATTAAAGAGACTGACACGCCCCTTCAGGGGATATATAAGGAGCGTATTAACGCCTCTCCCCCGCTTGAAGCAAAGTGTATTTTTGGTGCGAAAGAATTGCGTATTGCTGCCGCGTTGTGATTTATGGACAGTTCAGACTTGCCAGACGGATTCCAGGAAGACTGCCAAGGACTGTGAAAACAAAAGCAGTTAACTCTTTTGGGTCTGGTTTTGTTTGCTTGAATATTTGAACTTTAGATTCTCACCTGTGGATACAGGTGAGACAGAACACTTATATCTATTATCTTATAATCACTTGAGAAATAAATAAATAAATAAATCACTGGAAACAGTTGGAGACTGTTGCCAGTTTTCCACAAACATTCCAGGATCAGGCCTGACCTGATGACACCTAAATGGCTGTTTGGGCTATTATATTTGAAGAATGGTAACTCAATAATAAAGCACATTTTGCATATGCAAGATGATCTCAGATTCAGTTCCTCATGGATGCACATAAGCCTCTGGAGTGTTCAGCCTTGGAATGTGGCTTTTAATCAGTATGTCCTGATTCCTTATACAAGTAGTCCTTGACTTACAGCCATTTGCTTAGCAACTGTTTGAAGTCACAATGGCACTGAAAAAAAGCAAATTATGACTGACTGGTTGTCACACTTATGACTGCTGCAGCATCCTCATATTCATGTGATCAAAATTGGGGCACTTGGCAATCAGCATGTATTTACAATGAGTGCAGCATTCTTGGGTCATGTAGTCATCTTCTGCCACCTTCCTAGACAGGTTCTGACAATGAAGAGGAGCTGGATTCACTTAACAACCATGTGGTTCACTTAACAGAGATCCACTTAGTAACCATGGCAAAAAGGCAGTAAATTCAGGTGCAAATTCTGGCCACAATTGTGGTTGTAGGTTAAGGTCTACCTGTAACACAGCTTATACATATTGCTTCAAGACAAAGATTTTATTGTGCAATTGTTCTAATGTACTGAGCAGGATTTATTAACCATTTTTTTACAGTCTTGAGAAACAATCATTAAAGAGATAAAGATAGCATTTATACTGACTTTCCACCAATAACATTAGTAGCCATCCATCTGAAGGTCTCCATAGCACTAATAACATAGATTATTGCTCTTTTTGTTTTCTGTTCAACTATACATTGCTAATTTAAAGTGTTTTGTAGCATTTACTGAATTCCTATTTTCTGAACTAAGAGGATTACAAGTCTATCATATAAAAGCTTATTTCTATAATTGAGATTGCATAAAACTTTATTAATGAAACACATGTTAAGTTGTTACAATCTCCCAACATACATTTGCAGGTAAGCATTCTTTACATCTGCTGACTGTAACATTCAATATAATATTTCTGTAATTTATGAACTAAGGAAATCATTTTTAATATTTTCAGTAGCATATGAAGCTGAATAAAAGCAAAATCATTTGAATCGCATCCCCCAACATCTGATCCGACACTGCACAATAAAGATCTTAAAATCAGTTCGGAAAAATTCATCTGTAGAACATTGGTTCTTAATGTGCGCCTAGAGACCAAGCCACGGTTAATCTATTTCCATTAAGCATTATTAACTAGAAGTTTGATGTGTCTTGGGATGTGTGCATACAGACATCCATGCTCTAATTGCATTAGAGAATGAATGGAACAAATGCCTTGCAACAAAGAAAGATGACCACATTTCAACATGCATACATGCATATATGCGCACATTTGAACAAACTCATTTGGCAGTTCGGATCCATACAGAAAACTGTTCATCACACTTTCTCAGTTTCATTCTTTGCTCTCTTTCCTCCACCCCTAACCTTTCACCTTTATAAACAGCTTACCCTCCATGAAGATACAATTAAGGCTCAACTCTCCATGGGCCCAAAAGGGGTTGGATAAGAAATGGAGGCAGAAGGTTTTGCCCTAGTGTCATTAGTATAAATTGTCTTTATGAAATTTATATTTTACAGCAAGTGTGTCAATTAGTCTGTGAAATTTAATAACCCAATTGAGTGTCCCTTGCTTAAAGCTAAATTGAAATTGGTTGTCTGTTTCTCCTTTGTGGAGGAGTTGTGGCTAGAGAAGCTCAGACCGGAATGGATATCCTGTTGATTAAAATCATAATGATCCTGGCGGTTGGGTTCTTAAAAATGAATTATGTAACTTTAGTTTATGCTAATGAAGGTTCATGGTTTTTCTCTTTTAATAGGGGTCAAGTAGAATCCTGTGGACTTTGATATTGATGGTGGCCAGCTAAGAACAGATGGAGACTTGGCCACAGCATTAATGGGTCACATTTATGGCATTATTTTACACTGAGTTTTATAGGGGAAGATTTTAGTCTTAATATTGGGTTTAGTCTTCTACTGAGTTCCATCACTACTTGTTTGTTAATTAATGCAATTTCTCATTTCTACTTACATACAGAATGAGTCAACTATCAGACACTAGAACATCTATGGTGGCTTCCAGATGGACAATACTTAACACTACCAGTTAAATGGACTTTATGCCATAATGTCATCTTTCCCTTTATTATATATCTTTTCCAATAAGAAAAACACTAGAAAGAATGATAAAAACCAGAAGACAATGGAACCATGAGTAAATAAGGGAGTCTAGTTATAAGATAAATGTATTTTATGAAAGCCTTTTCAGCAGGGAAAGATGGACAAGTCAAACTTTTCTTAGAGCAATGGAAGAAGAACCAAAGCAATTGTTCCAAATACCCATGGAAAGAGCCCATCTAAACCCAAATGATCCAAATAGTTAAATATGTTTCATTCTAGACAATGAAACTAATTAGTTAAAATATAATATATTATTTGGGTTTCCTGCTTTATAGGAGAAGAGCCATGTTAGTTCCTGGTTAGTACCAGGAAACTGGTAGCACCTTTTCCAACTAACAAACTTTATTAAAAGACATAAGCTTTCATGAACTCTAGCTCATTTCATCAGACTCCTAATCAGTGGTGGGATTCAAAAAATTTTACTATCGGTTTTGTGGGCATGGCTTGGTGGGTGTGGCTTGGTGGGCATGGTAGGGGAAGGATACTGTAAAATCTCCATTCCCACCCCATTCCAGGGAAAGGATACCACAAAATCTCCATTCCCTCCCCACCTGACTAACCTGCTTTCCAGCTCTGTTTTCCTGTGCAAGGCAGCAAAAGAAGTCCCAGTTTATCAGCTGGGACTCGGGAGGCAGTGAATAGTCTATCCTATGCAGGGATAGTCAGAGGTGGTGTTTGCCAGTTCTCCTAACTACTCAAAAATTCCACTATAAGTTCTCCAGAATTGGTCAGAACCTGCGGAATACCACCTCTGCTCCTGATTCTTTAAATTCCCCAAATACTGCTTTTACTGGGCTACTGACCTCATGATGGAGGTGGAAAGAAAACCTTAACAGTAGATGCTACTGAACCCCGATCCCTCAGTTTAAGAAAGGCCTGGGGAAAAGGCCCGATATTTAACAGAAAAGTACTTTTCAACAGACTAGGAATTCATCTGAGTGAATCTCATTCTGACATCCCATAGGAACTATCCAAGCAGATGAATAAGGAAGCACAAATTTGATTTAAGCACAAGGAAAAATTCAGAAGAATACTCCTGCCTCTTAAAAACAAGACACAAAACTATAATTTGCATTGTTTTTTCAAAAACATCCTGCAGTTACTGTTGCCTACATTTTGTACTTATTTTCAATCCATACAGCACAATGGGGCTTTGCAATTGCTTTTGCTGACATTCTCAGGTTAAGAAGTGTTTATATTAAGTAATCAGTAACTTTGGCTATCTGAAAGGTGTTCAGTGTGCATGTTAGAACTTTAATGAGGTTAGACATAATTGGTTTTGGCTTTTAATGGGGTGGTGGAAATCAGCATTGGTCTGATTAGCATGTTGCATTAAAAAAAAACAATTGTTACAACCTTTAAGGAACAAATGATATACCCCTCCAAAAAGATCATTATGGGATGTTCTCTGCATCAGAACTGCATGATTTTAGTTTCTGCAGGTTTACAGCCTAGAACCCATATTGGTATTATATAGTTAGTTCCTTTCTTTGCCTTGTTTGCAAATGAACTCATATTAAATACCTCTGGTAGTTTAGTACTTAGACATTCACTCAGAACAGACAGTCCCAGAGAATTTTAGTTTTGTATAAGTCAACCATGAGCTTCCTAATGTGACCATGTCTTTGCATGTTCAGGAATAAAAATCAAAAGGGTAATGTAAGTCCTATCAAGAATTTTATTTAATTTTAGAAAAGGTTGCAATTTATCACACATAGCTGGGAGCGCCTCCAGTGTATAACTTATGTCTTAGCTTTGATCAAATATGCATTGGATTGTGTATTAAGACTATACACAAGGGTAAATATATTCAGTGAGGAATATCCAGGATTCTTCTAAGTAGATAGGAAACTATTGGCTAAATAAATAAATAATTTCCAAATAAAGATACTTGTGATTGTGAAGGAAGGCAAATATGTGTGTTCCGGGATAATGTTGCAATCTGGGTCAATCACTGGGACCAGAGTTTCACTCTTTTGAGCTTTTGGACTTATTCTGGACCCCATCTTCAGGGAACTTATCTCAACAGTAGAGAGAAGATCGGCTTCAGAATGAGTCTGAAAGCTTGGAACATTAAAACTCTAGTCCCAGTGACTGACCCAGATTTGATACTTGCAGTGGCTCTATAAATGAATAAAATGCTTAAGAGAAAATGTATTAATACTGTGCTAAACCAATATGAGATTCTCATTATTCATAATATCAAGGTAAATATGTAGATAGTCTTCCCTTCTGCTTTGTTGAACAAGGAAATGGAAATAATTTCTCCTTGTCATATTTGCATACTTCTAGATATAGTATGTTGTGTTGTCTATTTGGCAATGTAGTACTTTGCAACTTCTCCTTCACCTACCACCCTTGTTAACTGAAAAAGTGACTATTATAATGTCACTGTAAGCAGAAGAAACCAGTTAGTGTCTAAGAAATGGATTCTAGGTTAAACAAGCAGTAATAACAATGGATTCATACAACAATTCATACAATATGGATATTTATCAAATTTAGAATAGAAATGATTATTTTTTTAAAAATGAACTGTTGAAAGTGCATTCCCAAATGGTAATTATAAACAGTATGAGGAATTGTAGCACATCATCATTTGTCTTCACATATCCACAAATTCTTAGGCACCTTGGCAGGAATGAAGCTGAAATAGAGAAAGGAGTAAAGAAATGTTGACTCAGAACTTATTAGACTGTATTTAGATTGGATTCCGTTTAGTAGCATTCAGATTAAATCAGCATGTATAGGTAAAATCAATAGAGGAGATAGGAGATGAAGAAAGACCAAAAGAGATGAAAAAGTAGTCTGAATCATATACAAAGATGAAAAAAGGAACCTGAATTAAATAAGGAGATAGGAAGGTGACATAAGCCATATAGATGCAGTGAAAGCCTAATCCAGTTGAAGAGGGAGATGAGAAAGTAAATAATAGCCTGCCTGAGGTGACATGGATAGCTGCTTGGAAAGATAAAGAGGCAAGAGACAAAAAAGAAAAAAGAAAAAGATAGAAAGCTGTTAAGGTGGCTGTTATTTTCAGGAGGGGGGAGGATGAGAATTTGAAACAAGTGCAGGTAAACCCTGGATTCCTATGGAGAACATTTTGAAAATAAAGCTATTCACTATTGCTCTAAAGCAATAGTGAAATAAGAGTGTAAATGGTAAAAACACCAAGGAGTAAACACACCTCACTTATTATTATTATTATTATTATTATTATTATTATTATTATTATTATTATTATTATTATTATTATTATTATTATTATTATTATTATTATTCTTAGAGGCCTGATTTGGGAAAAATATTTTTTCCCTAAAACGAAGAAAGTAGAAGTGGGATTATTTTCCTCACAGAGTCTTTGAATGCAAAAAGATGCAGTAAATAACAAGTTATCATACATACTTTTTGAATGAGGGGCTCAGACCAGGATTGAAAGCATTTATAGCAGGCTTTATTGCTTCTATGCAGTTCTTTTAATGACAGTTAAAGGGGTACTGTACATTATGAAACCTAATTAAATTGGAATTTAAGGAGAGTACCAGCTTTGATCAAACAAGAGGTGACATGCCACTGAACAGATGGTAGGAATCACTCCTTTGGTCCGTGATAATACAGAAAACCTAATTTTACATTTTCACCTCATTTTATCTTTTTGGAATGCACTTGAAGCAGCCTATTGAGCAAAACAGATTGTGAATTTTTGCACTGGAGAAATGTAGCCACATGGCAGCAAAATCTGCTCATTTGACCACATGAATGTCAACATTATGTCAGTGTTAACTGCTGGTGGAAAGGAACCCTGGGCAAAGTGTTCTCCAGTGGGATTTCTCCATCATCAGGGGATCTTGATAGTCTTATGCAACAATGGAAGCCGATAATGGTCCTGGGAGGGACAGATAGTTTGAACTTCCTCTTTACCCAAACATTTATATTTGATAAAGCCTTTTAAGAGCAATCAGCTATGTGGTCAAATAAGAGGCAGGACCAGTCAGAAAATAGCTGGAGTTGTGATGGAATATTCTTTTAAAAGGAACATTTGACATAGATGTGCAGTTAAAAAATATGAAATATAAATAAAAAAAACAAACATTGAGTCTAGAGTCACTTTAGATAGTGAGATGGAGGCATATAAATTTTATGGATAAATAGATGATAGAAAAAGATAGATAATAGATAGTAAGGTAGATAGGTAGATGATAGATAGATAGATAGATAGATAGATAGATAGATAGATAGATGATAGATAGATAGATAGATAGATAGATAGATAGATAGATAGATCAGAGACACAAACAGACATATACATTAATGAAATCTACAAAATAGTAAAAGCCATTTGCTACAGTGCCTAAAATAAGGAGCATCTCTTTCTGCCATTGTGTTAGATACCAGTTGATGATTGTAAGAGATATGAAACTGAATCAGAGATCAGAAAGCTGTACGGAATTGTTGTTCCTCCTACATATCCTGCTTAATAGAAGGAAAGGAGCATTTCCTATAGGAATTCTCACCTATGTGTGGGCTAATGAAAATTCCATGCTTTGTCAAAGATTTATTTTCTCTATCTTATCAATAGTATGTTCATGGTTGCCTGACCTGCCATTTATTGTAGGAATAACCCACTTGGCACTAACACTTGAATTTCACTTAACATTCTTCATGCTATCAATGACAAAATCAATATTACCAAAGCTATAATGAGGTCTTGTTATGGATTCTTTCACCTCCTGCCTCCTTCTCTTCTATATTACCACCCCTTCCTAATATGCCATTATCCTTCTAAAGGTTACAGAATCCTCCTCTGTTTGATTACTGACAGTTATCATTTTTCTCCAAAATCTTGACTATGAGTCACAATACTGGCTTTGATGAACTCTTCTAGCATAGTTAGACCATCAAGTTTGCAGAAGAATGTTTGAGGTGTATCTTTTTACTATCAATAAAGGGATATCCATTACCCTGCCAACATGGTCATTATTGCTCCAGAATACTCCTAGCCTTAATTTCAAATCCATTAAAAAAACCAGTTAAAGAGAAAAATGAACAGTTTGTCATTCATTACAGCAAATTACATTTTAAGATATTATTCTATATTACATTAATGCTATATTTTGAAGTAAGACATTCTATATAAGCTTCCTGTTGTGAGAAAATAAAAGACTCAACTCATCACAACATGGAAGCAGGCAGCAGTTCTGAAAAGAATTGTCATGAATTAGGTCTGAAGAAGAACAACACAAGGAAAACAATCAAGTAACTTAGTTTGTGAGAAAGAGGAATCCCAAAGAATGGGAAAGCAAAGATTTTTATAGAAGTTGAGGACTACAAACTAGGAAATTCTAGGAATCTGATGGATGGTCAGAACCTAGGTAGCTTCTCTTCAATGTACCTAGGCTTAGTTCTATTGTTGGGCAAAACTGGCCTTTCTAGAGGGCAGGAGAGCTTGGACTGCCATTGTTAAAAGAGACAATGTTGAATGGATGGAAGAAGGAAACTTCCAGTTGCAATTGAACTGTACTGTGAACTGGTGATGCTTCTGTTCTTTGGTTTAGATGGGATTGTAGTGGGGATTTGTTTGAGGCAGGGAGGGTTAATTTGGGTCTGATAGGGATATATTACTACAACAAAGATTCTATTTGCTAGAATTAGGCAAAAAGAGGAGCTGGGTTTGAGCTTGGTCATGTCTAAAGTTCAGGGGTGGAAAAAAGATTCAGCCTCCATTTTGATTTTTAGAGTTATTTCTCCACTATAGAATGATGGAACTTAGGAATATTAGGAATAAACCATTGCATTTAGCCTTGTGAGTGAGGATGACCATTAAAAGTAAAGCAGGTTCCGGTTGCAAGGCTTCAGCGGCGGCAGGAATCCGCTTCTCTGTGGGTCCCTGCTGTGCTCACCGCTGAGGTACCCCTGATCCAACTGGATTTGGGGGTTGTCGCTGCCCTGAAGGGGCAGCGGAAGACAGAGGAGATCTGGGCAGGGGTCTGGGGATATTGCACCCCCTTTCCCCAACTGGCTAGACTCCTTTTTCCTGAGGCGGTGGAGCGGCTGTCAGTAATGGCAGCCACAAAGAAATCTTCAACCGGATAAGATTGCGCAGGAGGAAGAGCCAGAAGGAGAAGTTTTCTTGGCTGAACCGGGACATTAAGTTACTTTTAAAACACCCTGGAAACCTGACTTTGGATTGATACATTTGTTTCCAAAAGAATTTGTTACATCGGCAAAAGTGCTGAAGGAAAGTTCACTCCCCTTCCTTACGGAGAAAGCAAAGGAGCACAGAAAAGCCTGCTTTTTAAAGGTAAAAATAAGCTCTTTGTTACAAGTGGGAAGGAGAGGACTAAAAAAAAATTTTTTAAAACTTTGTTGGAGGAGACGCCTTGAAGATTACAAGACCATCAATTAATTGTAATACGGCTTTTAAAATACATGTGGGATTTTGCCCCTGGAGGAAAAACTGTAAAGAGAAGAAGAGGAAATAATTTTTGTTTGTTTGGATTGTTTGATAACTTTGACATTTGGAAATTACTTTAAGATTGAAGGCATCTGGGTTGTTTTTAAAAACCTATAATGGCACCATTTGTTGATGAACTAAAAATGGAATATGAAAAATTAAAAGAAAGAAAGCAAAATGGCAAGGATTCCTTGGGAGCTGCCTTCCATTTTTTAGAAATGGCAGTTTCTACGTACCAGCAAATACTTGAGGAAGGAGAAGGAGAAGAAGAAGAAGAAGAAAAGGAAGAAGCCATATTTAATGGACTAAAAAGTTCGATTAAGAAAGAAAATGGGAAGAGAGGAAGGAAAAATGAGAATTTAAGATTTAATAAAACAACAAAGAAAAAGAAAAATAGGGTGAAAAGAAGGTACAATGTTAGAAAGCAATTGAAAAGAGAATTACAACAGAGAGGGGAAGTTAAAAAGGGGGAGGCTGGGGGGGGGGGCAAAAAGACCAGATTGGAGAAGAAAGTGTGGGGGGAGAAAAAAAAAGCCACAGGCTAGAACAAGATTTCAAAAAGAAATTTTTTTTTAGAGATGAAGGATAATGGATAGTGCATAATTAAAGAAGATTCTGCAAGAGTGCATAAGATAGTATTGTAGTATTTGCATTTGAAATAGTTTATTGGAATATTTAATAAAATATTAATGTTTAATAATGATAGATGTTAATATTTAATAAAATATTAAGGAGAATGTGTAGAATGATTAATGCTTAGTTATAGTTTAATTTGTTATTGTCTTAATGTTATTATAACCTTAGTATTTTATTTTCTTATTCTGAAACAATGTATTTATCAGAATTAGAATTAGAATGGAAATTATACATTTAACTATACTATAAGTTTACTATTCTTTTATTTTAAGATTTAATATGTAGAATGTACTAAGCAGAATCAGGATGGAAATTATGTATTATTTTAAGTTTTACTTTAGGGGAAGGCGTCATACTCTAAAAGTGATTACAGGGGAAATTTTTTGTTAAAGAGAAGAGATAAATAGATTATTGGTAAAGAACGGACAAAAGATATAAGCATAATGATTTTGAAATAAGATGAAATAAATAAAACATAATTAAGAGAGTGAAAAGATGGGAGAAGTTATATAGAAAATATAAAATGGTTAATAAGATATGAAGGGTATATAAGGTGAGCATGAATTTGATTTAGGTCTGTCAAAAAAGATGTAACCCGGGGCTAAGCCACTTTTCAAAAGAAGTTCTATGTTTTATGTTTTGTGTGTTGATTAGTTATGTTTGATTAGAACCTTGGAGGAATGAAACCAAAGGGAGAGAATTTGGGAAAAGACATGTATAAATGACAACTAAGGAGGGTTTTTTTTAAATGTTTTGCTTTAGGTTATGTATTTTGTGTGCTTATGACTGATTGAGAATTACTAAAACTTTGATAGAAAGAAATATAATTGAACAAAAGTGAAGGGAGAAATAATGAGAAATTTGGAAAAGATATATATGTGTAAATGGAAATGTGATAATGTGGAACTATGTTTTAAAAAATAATGCTTTATTTGCCTTGTTAAAATTTATAAGTAATTCTTAGAAAGGAGGTTTTATACTTTTATGTGTTATGTTTTGTTTGTCTTCAAAAATCAATAAAACTTGTTCTTAAAAAAAAAAAAAAGTAAAGCAGGTTCTTTACTGCTGCCCCCTGCTCCATCCCTAGTGGATCATTAGTGTCAAGAAGGGAGTAAATGCAATGAGAATAATCTCACATAGTGGAAAATGGAAAAAGGTCCAATGCCGTGTATGTACCATGACAAGTAGAACTTAAGAACATCTGGGGGTTTAAGTCTCAAACACCAAGGGAGGCATTATCTCTGTGCTAAAGCCACTGTGGGTCATATTCCTATCTTCTCAAACCAATTCCAAATAAACTTCTGAAGTTATGCAGTTCTCTCTTGCTTAGCTGGATTTTAATGGTTGATGCAGTGGGATGATTTATGCCATTGTATAACACTTTATAATTAAATAAGTATTTATCTTGTTGGCTTTATGGGCTCCTAGGTTTATCGCCTGCTGAGATCCACAGGAAAGGCATTGTTTGGAAATCAAATCAAACAAACTACATAATGAAGTTTAAAAAAAGGATTTATTCCTCATTCCTTTGCAAACAGACATAAAGGAAATACTTAGCAAAGAAGGTACACCTTATTCCATTTCAACAGTTTGATTTGGGAAACAATAATCATGTCTAGTTTTTGTATAAGTTCATCTCTGAGTAAAGATAAAATTACCTGAATATGTTTTAATACCTTTAACAAGTCTGCAGGTGTTTGAATTTATTTACCTTTGGTGTGATCTATAGAAAGTTCATGGAAATGTGAGGTCAACAGTTCTGTACCAGTCATCAAAGCAGGCTAACATTTTTCTGCATTCTATTCAGTTTTGGGGGAAAATGTTCCTGTTGCTTTAAGCAAGCAACCCGTGAAAGTGACTCTTAAAGCAGTGATAGCTTTTTTCACCAAGTGCAGAAAAGTGAAAAAATAGGATAGCTTCTTTAATGACTAGCATCTATATGCTGTGAAACAATTTGGTGAGTTTTTTCAATCATTTTTCAAAGAGGCAGTATCCTATTAAATATTCCTGTTTCTACCCCCAATTATCTTTTAGACCACATGCAATCAGTATAAAAAGTAATAATATAATAAGTGCTCCTAAAGTATTTGGCGTGCATATGCTCATCTATTCATTATGATTTAACAATTAACATAGCTAAATTTACCCCCTCCAGCATTGTTTCATCCCTTGCAGGAATGAGAAACGGTGCATGATATAACAACATGTTCAAAGTACAATATGTTTTAAAGTAACATACAATTAAGTTTAATTCATTTAATGAAACTCAATTAAAGTCATTTTTCAAATAAACATGTTAAGACTGCATCTACACATTTATTACATTTTGCAGTACCTTTTCTGAAAATTAGCAGACAGAAACCAAAAGGATAGCAGCAAAATGTACTTGATTGATCTTAAAACACCAAACAAAAATGAATTGGTAAAGCGAGTTGGCCTTTTTCTCAAAAGATCTGTCTGCCCTCTTTTTCTTTGTTTAACTTGAAATGGACATTTAGCAGACCCTGCCTGTTTTAGAATCCTATAAAATTTTATTACCTTTTTTTTATTATTTTGTCCTCAACACCTCCCTGGCTCTCCATTGCCCTAATAGTATGACCTCCAAGGAGCTATACTAGAGGAAACCTAACAGGCACTGCATAACTCAGGTTCTTTTTTTTTCTTTTTTTAGAAATTCTAATTAAATTTAAAAGTTATGTGGCTGATTATTAAGGAATTGGGGTCTCTGTAGGCTGATGCTGAAAGCTGCAGGGAAAAAGATTGTGAGCTGTTGGCTGGCTTTTCCACATGTATTTGAGTTTTTATCCACAGAGAAGTAACAGACTTCTAACCATGAGATCTGGCTTTCTCTTTAAGTGAAACAGACCAGAGAAACTGTGACATAGAAATAGTCATTCCAGTCTCTATCCAGAGATAAATCAGAGATCTGCTTTTCCTCAGAGTATGCACGGAATGGCTGCTTATGAAGCAGCTGCCTAAAAGGAAATTTACTGGACAATTAAAAGGGCTGACTTCCAAGCAATGCTCTCTGAAATGGACTCTGAAATTATTGGGTGTGAAATGCAAATAAATTTAACAGTTTTATTGCCATTTATATGATGTCCAGCCATTCCCAGCTAAGACTGGGTTGTTGATTTTCTCTTCTCTCCTTTGAAGACTCAGTGACCTGCATTCCATGGACTTCAATGATCTCAAATGTATTCTGAGCATGCAGTAAACCTGGAGTTGTTCCAAGGTCAAACAAGGCCAAATTAGTTATGTTTGTATTGAAATGGGCAGGGCACAAAAGGAAAATAATTACCCAAACTTTTATAGTCACTTTAAATGTTGGCCTTGCATCTGCTTCTTTAATAGAATCAAAAGGAACAGCACTGCTCAATAGGTTGGAGAAATTCAAAATGTGTTTCTTCTTTGCTTATTTATCATGTTTACTGTCAAACTAGCCTACAGTTGTTCACAGTATAAGCTGGCCAATACCTTAAGTAACTGGACTAGTTCAATAGTTCACCTTTGACACTTTATGATGCCTATAGCATCCTTCAGTGGATGGATGTCACCTTGAAACTGACCTTGATCACAGATCAAAAAACATACTACCCACAATATGTCCAATACAGTTTCTCCAAACAGCCAGTTTCCATATTAGCTGGTTAATGCTGCATGACAATCCAACTTTGCTGAATAAATTAAATGGCTTTCTTCATATCTTTATATTGAACCATAAACCATACTTTATAAGCCAGAATGACTATGTTCATATACCACATTAAACCAAAAGTAAGCAAACCACTTTATAATTTGACACAGAATGGGACTCCAGTTTTTTGAAGATGATCTAATACTCAGGCATTCTGTCTATTGCAAATGTCTATTAGAATCTTTCTGATGATCCAGCACCAGACTTAAGCAAATTGTAGATATTGGCTGAATTAATATATTATGTTAAACTATGAAGCATGGCTTATAAATTTCAGTGGGTGAATTCATACAACATGCTAAGCCAAACCAATAAATCACATTATGGCATAGTGTGATATATGGCCCTAAAGCTGTTAGTTTACAAAATACATCATTCCAAGCTATGCTTGGGATCTTGTTCCCTGAAGCAACCAAAATTGTCTGAGTCACATAACTTTTAAGCAGTAATTTATTGTTTAGAAACCAGTTGGATTTGTATAGCACCCTAAACCAAGTCCAAACAAACCAAATTATTGGCTAGTATATTAAATAAATCAAAGCATCAGTTAACCGATCATTTGTTTCAATGAAGCATTTAATTCAGAGGTGGTATTCAGCAGGTTCTGACCAGTTCTGGAGAACCGGTAGCAGAAATTTTGAGTAATTCGGAGAATTGGCAAATACTACCTCTGACTGGAGATTTTACAGTATCCTTCCCCTGCCACGCCCACCAAGCCACACTCACAGAATCAGTAGTAAAAAAAAATGAATCCCACCACTGATCTAATTGTAAAAGATCATAAAATGAAAAGGATATTCTGATTTTTATTCACATATTTAAGATACTATTTTTTCCAGATAATTCCAGGTATTGCACATCTTAATCTCTTATAAGATGAAGAAACAATGTATTCTATAATAGTGTTTCTCTGTAGTAGTTCCAGTTACAATTAACAGTTCTGTATGAGGAGATGGATAACCTACACCAGGGGTCTTCAAACTTGACAGCTTTAAGACTTGTGGACTTGAACTCCCAGAATTCCTCCTCCAGTCATGTTAGCTCAGGAATTCTGGGAGTTGAAGTCCACAAGTCTTAAAGCTGTCGAGTTTGAAGACCCTTGACCTAGACAATTATCTATTGCAGGCGATTCTTCTATAAATATATGGAAAGATACTTCCCAGGGCCATCTGGTATGCTCCTGTGGGAACAAAATTCTGGACATGCTTGATGTTATTTTCAAAGATTATTCAGTGTCATTTTCGATAATGTCATAAAAGCAGCAGCTATATATTTATTACCTATGCACATCTTATTGTATCATTTATATTACTGAGATTCAGTTTGTCTGCACAATTTTGGGGAGACTGTTCACCAAGAACATTTTTTAAACTGTAAATATGCTGATTAAAAAGGGAAAATCTTTAAGATCTTTTAAAATGGATTATTGTTATTGCTTTGTTTTTAATAACAAAGAAAGAAAGAAAAGAGCAAAATTAAAGCTAATAAGGATGAATATACACATCAAAGACAAGAGAAAAAAAGAGCACATAAAAAGTGTGCTTGTTTAACAAAAAGTGGAAAAAATATGGCATGTGTACTATGCTGTTGGTACAAATAGTCTTGGTAACAAATGCTGTAATTGTAGAAAATTTCCTTTAAGATCTTGACTTTTATAACTTCTGGCTTTCATGGAGTTTTCTTGGTGAGATGATTTACCATCTCCAGAAATATATTTTAACTTTCCAATTTATTTTTGGAATTCCTCAGAAGTCTCCTATTCAAGAACTAACCAAGTCCAGACTTCTGTAACTTGAAATGATGATATAGAAAGTTGGCATTTGGATAGAAAGTTGGTATTTGCGTGCCTTTTTGAATATCTATGACTATGATTATGGACTGGCTGGAAGAGATGAAAGAAAGGTAAGTGTGCAGAAACAGACAGCAGAACCCCCGGGAACAAAGCACTACGTAATCTAAAACCATCTCTATCTATTGGACCGGATGGAATATGTGCCTACTTCTTAAAAAAGCTATCCACTGCCATAGCAGAAGCTCTAAGCATAATCTTTGAAAAATCTTTCAGAACCAGCCCCTTGCCTAACCTATGGTCACAAGCCATGGTCATCCCCATTTTCAAAAAGGGAGACCCCAATCTAGTTGAAAATTACAGACCAATCTCTTTATGCTGCGTCACTTGTAAAGTCATGGAATCAATTATTAACCAATCCATCATCCTCCACTTAGAGACAAACAACCTACTATCTAATAAACAATTTGGTTTCAGAAAAAAACTATCCTGTAATCTGCAACTCTTACACTGCAAAAATATATCGACTACACAACTCGATCAGGGCAAAACAATAGACACAATCTACATAGACTTCTGTAAAGCCTCTGATTCAGTGGTACATGACAAACTACTCCTAAAACTAAAATCTTACGGTATCTCTGGACACCTGCATAACTGGATAGAAGCATTCCTGTCAAACAGACAACAAATGGTCAAAATTGGGAGTGTCCTATCAAATTCTGTACCTGTCAATAGTGGTGTCCCCCAAGGTAGTATTCTAGGACCAACTCTCTTCATACTCTACATAAATGACCTCCGTGATCATATTAAGAGCAACTGCCTTCTTTTTGCTGATGATGTAAAGTTATTCAGCACACTGACAATACTGCTACCCTTCAAAAAGACCTCGACTATGTATCAGAATGGTCAAACAAATGGCAACTTCAAATCTCAACAAATAAATGCTCTGTCTTACATATTGGCAAAAAAGATCAGAAAATAAAATACAGGCTGAATAGTCAAGACCTTGTTGATGATCCAAACTCTGTCAAGGACCTTGGAGTACTAATCTCTAATGATCTAAGTGCTAGAGCCCACTGTAACTACATAGCCAAAAAGGCATTAAGAGTTGTTAACCTAATCTTACGTAGCTTTTTCTCTGATAATATCACACTAATAGCTAGAGCATACAAAACATTTGCTAGACCAATACTCAAATATAGTTCATCAGTCTCGAAGCCACATTACGTATCTGATATTAACACAGTCAAGAAAGTCCAGAAATATTTCACAAGAAGAGTTCTCTACTCATTGTAGAATACTTATGCCACCAGACTTGGAATTCTAGACCTAGAAAACCTTGAATTATGCAGTCTTCGGTCTGATCTAACTATGGTATATAAAATCATACATTGCAACGACTTACCTGTCAATGAATATTTCAGCTTCAACCATAACAACACAAGAGCACACAATAGATACAAACTCAAGGTTAACCGTACCAAACTTGATTGCAGGAAATACGACTTCAGCAACAGAATGGTCAATGTCTGGAATACTCTACCTGACTCTGTGGTTTCTTCCCCAAACCCCAAAAACTTTAACCTTAGACTGTCTACTATTGACCTCACCCCTTTCCTAAGAGGTCTGTAGGGGGCGTGCATAAGTGCACCAATGTGCCTACCGTCCCTGTCCTATTGTTTCTTTTATTTTTCTTATATGTACCCATTTCATGTATTCATAACTATGTATATACTTATACCTATTATCTTGTAAGCAATTGACAAATCAAATAAATAATAAAAAAAAACGTTCAATAAGGGGAAGGAAAGATAAAAGAGAAGCTTTTGTGTAGAGGTAAGGTGATGTGATGATTAAGGTAATGGCTACAGAAGCTCGCTAGAGGACATAAGGTCAGGCTTTCTCTTTTGATCCCACACCAACGGTACTGTTATGAGCAAAAATAAGCAAACAAGGTGCTATGCATGCCAGCTTGAGCTTCTGAATGAAAAATAAGTATATAAATGATACATTTATCTGACAAAGACCAAGAGATGGGATGGGTCAAGAAATAGTGAGAAAATCATGACTGACCTTAAAGGCCATAGAAATGCAACAGAAACTTCCCCAAAAAGTTGGAAACAGCACAATTCATGGGGGAAATATATATTTTCTCTCTTCTCAAAAATTACAGGAGGACAAACAGGTCAATTTTATCTGAAATGGTCCCTCCTGAGCCTTATCAGTGCTTGCTTTAGGTAACAGTCTATAGAATTTAAGTTACAGCAAATCTCAGGAATTTTAAAGACCTAATTCAGAAACTTTTTTATTATTGTTGTTATTTGCTAGTAATTTTCACTTTATTATTCCTGACAATAAATACAGCAACATTTGGTAATTGAAGAAAGGTTCTTGATGACCTTAGACAGAAGGAGGATTGCATACCTAAAATATTCTGATTTGATTAAAGGAGCCAACGATTACCTGCCATTACGATGAAAGTTAGCTGAGTGCCATTTAAATCAATAGGAGAAACAATAAACTAGATATCCTAATAAACTGGGTGACACTATTGATAGCTAACAAAGATTTAATAAATTATTAACAGCTGTGATAAATGCCTAATCAATTGTTAGTGGCTGTTAGAGATCTAACAGATGGCAGCTTAGGAAATATCTAACCTCCTTTATTGGAACATGACCTCTTAATATAATTATGGATATTCAACATTATATTCATCATCAGCTATTTAAATCAATCCAAAGTCTTCTTTTAGATTTAGAACATTGGAGGTATTTTATCTCAGTAATGAAACTGGAAAATAAAATTGAGTTGATTTGGACTTCTGAATTATTCAGAAAAAGCTATTTCTGTACATGTGCAGAATCATAGTATTTGGAGGTATCCAATTCACTTCATGATTCTCTTCAAATCCATGAAATGAGGTGACTTGACCGAGATAGTTTTGAACATCTTGAATGGAATATTCTTATGGCTGTATACACTAGGTACTAACAACATACAAATAGAAAAGGAACAAAAGGCTAAATCTTGACTTGCCAAAGTGGAAACAAATGTAACTTAGAAATAAAAGTTGTTTTGGAAAGTATGAGAAGAATCGGTTGACACAAGTCTGGCTGAATTTCCTGTAAAAAGAACTGCTTAATCATTAAAGTGAATAAGATGCTGGCCATAAAAATGCATAATGAATTATAGAATACAGGTAGACCTTGACTTACAACAGTTCTTTAATGACTGTTCCAAGTTACAACAGCACTGAAAAATGTGACTCAGGGCCGTTTTTCACGGTTATGACCTTTGCACAATCTCCATGATCATGTGATCAAAATTCAGATGCCTGGCAACTGATTTATATTTATGATTGTTGCTGTGTCCCAAGGTCATGTGATCACCTTTTGCGACCTTCTGATGAGCAAAGTCAATGGGGAAGTCAGATTCACTTAACAATCAAGTTACTAACCTATTAGCTAAAGTGATTCACTTAACAACTATGGTGAAAAGGTCATAAAATGGAGCAAAACTCACTTAACCAATGTTTTATTTACAACAGAAATTTTGGGTTCAATTGTGATCGTAGATTGAGGAGTACCTGTATGCTGAATTTGGATTAGAGGAAACAAGTGGAAGAACTGGAAAAGAACCTATGCCAGCTTCCCTGGAGCAGCTGCAGAAAGAATTTAGGAGTAGAAGTAATCTATTTGTATGTAGGATGGGTTTTGCAAAGGATAAGGAGTTGGTGAAATGATGGTTTCTCTACAGCAAAGCACCTGGGCTGTTATACAATGGCTTTGAATGGCAGTGGGCAAACACATCTTATTACTGAGGAAGAAAGTTGCATAAATCATATTGGTCAGTCCTCAACATTTTTAACAAAGGGCACTCCAACCCTAACCGTCTACTTTCCAGCATATGCAACCTGTGGTGGTTTTCTCGTCCTGCCTATTAGTTGGCCAATCTCAGTGGTTACCAGACATCACTGCCTGAAGTATTAATCAGGATTTTTAAAATCTCAATTCATTACCAGATGAATTTCCAGTTGATATGAATTGTGTAGCAGGAGCCAATATGCATATTTAGTGCACTGCAACTTGATATCAAGTTGGCCATGCCCACCCAATCACATGATCATTCAGCCACACCTACCTAGCTAGTCATCAGGGCAGAGAACCATTTATTAAACTATTTGAATCCCACCACTGACATAAAGTCATATTTATATGGCACACTAAGGTTTCTTGTTCATGGCATGGTATTCTAGAAGAATAGCAGAATAACAGAGTTGAAAAGGATCTTGAAGATCTTCTAGTCAGACCCCTTGCTCAAGCAAGAAACCCTATACATTTCAGACAAATGGTTGCCCAATCTCTTCTTAAAAACCAGTGTTGAGCAGTATGTGTCAGACCTTAATTTAGATCATAATAGTGGACATTTTATTTGTATTCATATTTTATACTCTTCATCAGCATCTTGACTCCTGGTGTTGCTCCCCATATCTGAACATTTAGAGAAGCATGAGAGGCCAAATGTTACTCCACTGATTGTCAAGCTGCGTTATCTGCTACATTTTTTTTCAACCTCAGGATTAGGAAAATGATCCCAATGCCTATGATAGTTTTGCTATTGTGTACATCATCGTTATTAGTATGACTTTGTAGGGACTGGTCCAATTCTGATTGCCATATGGAATCCATCTCTTGTAGTTACTGCACAATACTCAAAAATCCCAGTTAGGATTTTTTGTTTATGCCTTTCCAATTAAGAAACAAAGCACTTGGAAACCATTAATGGAGTTTAAAGAGCCAGAATCTATTAGCATGGTTAATTCTATTACCCCAAGCTTGTTTTTTTACTTTTAAAGATTTGTTTGAAGATTAAAGATTAATTATGGCTACAAATCTTTCTGCAAGGAGCAACAGAGTTATATTGATTGGTCAGATATTTTTTCACATTGTTGCATTTATACCCAACCCAGAATGCCTCAAACCTACTTCCAAGAATGATCACAGTCAGCTTTCTTCAGATCAAGCCATAAAAGTATTCCAAACTTGCTTGGAATGACATTTCTGAAAACCAGGATGCAATGCAAAAATTCTAATTGCAGTTTGAAAATGAGTATATTCCAAAGCTGGGGAATACCTAGGTTATATTCTGTAACAGCAGAAGGATGAGAAAAAGGGAGAAAAATTGTTTTGTATAAGAGAGGAGGAGAGGAAGATATAAATTAGAATGAGCATGTAACCCTCCATGGACATCCTCCTCCCCGAACAAAATCTGCCTTTAATGCAAAGTAAATTGGCTTACAAAGGCCAATTAATCCTGCTCCCATTGCTTTTTTGCCCACCTGTTGTCATTCCATTTCTCTGTTTAGGTAAGAACATATCTCTGAAATGATGATTCAACAGAGCCAAACCGTCTAGTAAAGCAGACTTTTCAAAATACCAGCTTCTAGCCCTCTTTTTTCTCTCCTTTTATGATTTCTTTTGCATACAACTAAATGAAAGGCCCCAGATCTATTACACTTATGCTAAAGCTAAAGTGCCAAATACTTGGTCAGTCAAAAGAGGGAAGATCCTCTTCCCAACACTGTAGCTTTGATAGAGGTGTGTGAAGCGTAAAGGCTTATTCTAATTGTTCAACCTTTTCATTAATTTTGGTTCCTGATGCACTCTGAACTGTAGGCAGAATGTAGTATCTGGTACAATTCCTGATAAGAGATGCTGTCCTTGAAACTGCCCTGTGGCTTTATAAACAATCTGAACTTTTTTGTTAGTTTTTGTCCGTCCTGACTGATAAGAAATTGATTTTCTATAGGGGGCTATTGTTTTACTCCTGGCTTCCCAAACACTAATAATCCATTTCTCTTAATAATTCCTACCTGTAAAATGTATTTTCTCATAAAGAAGCATTTGGATTCAGTGTATGTGACTGGAAGCTTTCATAATACTATCATTATGATCATTATGCATTTACACAGCAACAAAGACAAAAATCTTGGTTTTTTTTTTTAATAAAGCCAACCAAGCTACACCTTTCCTTTGGGATGCAGTCCAATCCAGTTTCAGTTTGTTGACTCAATTGGTCTCACTGAGTTCTGATATGCCTAATTTATTGTTAAATCTGCCACAGACTAGCACTTTGTAGAGTAGTCACAAAGACATTAGAAAGTATAGTTAGATGCTGTGATGTGTTTACATGTACAAAGATTAGAATCACACAGAAAATTGTTGACACTCTGAGAAAGCAACAGCTGCTTTTGAACTTTGGTGTTGGAGAAGACTCCTGAAAATATCATGGGTAGCCAAGAAAACAAATAAATAGATAGATCATATTGTACTAGAGTCCTCACTTGTGGCTTAAATGACCAGGTACAAAATATGTTTTGTTGGACACATTATGAGAAGTTCTAATTGTATGGATAAGTGCACAATGCCAGGAAACTGGCATCCTCTAGCTATCCAACATGATAGGTGAGTATTGTGAAAGTATAAGTGCTGGTGCATCTTCATGAAACAACAAAAATCATCATCATCACCATCACCATCATCTGAAATTATATGCCACCTGACTGCTACTGATTCTGGGCAGTTTACAAAAAGGTAAAAGCATTAAAAAAAAAATACAACATGGGGGGACAACACAAACCTAACACCACAAGAGAAACAAAGATACCTGAGAACACAGGGGAGGGAGGTTTATTTATTTTTTAAAGCATCAGTAACAGGTTGCTTGGTCAGTGTCCGAACAAACTATACCACCCTCTGACTCAAGTCTGTTATCTCCATTGCCTCTGTATTCACTCTTTTGGTTTGCCATCAAAGGAAAAAAATATGCTCAAAATTCTGCTCCATGTATGGATGACCAAAGCATAGACAGGGAGCATCTGCTGACTATATAAAGGACAGAAATTATAGAACGAAAGAGGTCGTGAAGGGCATATCCATCCAGTGTTAAATGGAATTTGATGGACATAAAGTTGTAAACAGGGACTGCTTTTCTTCTATCTATGGAGGCATCTTGTTTACTTATTTATCTTAAAATCATACAAAAAGCAAACTGTTTTTCCTCTGAACTTTTTTTCAGCCAAAAAATTCCTAGAAACCTGAAAGCTTTAACATTATTCTTTAATAATGAAAACTGATTTAATGCCATGGATGCCATCAACAGGACTCAATCTTAATCCTAAATTTACTTTTGTTCCCCCTAATTATGGATTTGGATTATTATTACTTTTTAATTTATGCCCACACAATTTTATGTGACATACAAATGTTAAAAGCAGCAAATGAAAGCTATGGCCTCTAAAGATAATTCATACTTTACTTAAACTGTAGAATTACAGAGCTGGAAGTCTTTTCAAGACAGACCACATTACATTTTGGTTTTCCAAGAATTTCCTTCTAAACCAGACCTGGTAGAACTTAAAGCAAGCATAGTTTTGGTTTTTATGGCAACATGCTATCATAATTGTTCTTCTCTCAACTAGATCCTCTACTGAGAGAGTCCTGTACTTCATGGCAGATCATGTGCTTTGCAGAGGTTCTCAGGTTAAATTCTTAGCATCTCCAAACACAATTGGGAAAACCTCCTGCCAGAAACCCTGGAGAGCTGCCAGTCAGTGTAAGTAATACTGAGCAGAACAGTCAGTTGTCTGACTTGGAGCCTATCTATTGTACTCTTAAGGTGTTCCTGTCCTGTCCTGTCCTGACTCAACTTTGATCTGGTTTTTTTTAAAAAAAATCCTCTCTACACTAAAATACTCTGGCAACTGCTTGCAAAGTATTTAATCCAGACTGCAAACTATCACAGCTTTGCATGAGACAATTCCTCTGCTTATATGCCCTTCCAAATTAATGTTCCAAGAAAGCAATGATGGGTGACTCTTACTGGATCTCTGTATACATATATTTGTGTGTATACACACACAATCACAGATAAATATACAAAATTGTGTACATTTTGCTAAATCACTCACATACACACAATTAAGCAATCAATATGTGCATATATTTAGGGACAAAAAACAGCTTTAAAATAAAATTTTATTTCTTCCATTTTCCTAATTTACTTTAATAAGGTCTGATAATGCTGTTATTTTTTTTAAAAAGCAAGAACTTGCCTCACATGTAGAATGTCACAGATTAAAGATCCAGCAGAAACAACTAACAATTGTTATTCATTTCCTGAGCTATTTACTTTTCTACAAGTTGTGGGTGTGTGGGTGTTGTGTGGGTGTCCATTGGAGCAACATTACCTTGTTTTTCCATCTCTTAAGATAGAAGCATGTCATAGTTTAAAATGTTTTAAATGGTACTGTGGTGGACTTCCATAAATAAATAAATATCCAATGGGGGGAAACTAGAGAACTGAAAAAAAGAATAATATTTTTTTTTTAAAAAGGTCAGGTTTCAAACCAGGGAGTTCTATATATCAGACAAATGTTATAACAACTATGCTACTGAGATTCCTAGTTCTTAAAATGCCTGCAGCATACATCATTCAGAGACATGCATTGTAGCAATCACTGACTTATAATAAATATCATTCCTACATTCTGCACAGTACCCAATCTACCATAACTGCAGAAGTTTACCCTAACAAAATAATGCACAACAGGCAAACTGGATAGCATAGTCTGAACCAGTGTAAAAGAGGTATGTACTACTTTTACCTCAGAGTGGAAACCATGGGTAGATACAGTCTGGCAGTATCTAGAAGATGATGTGATCCAAGCCTATTATTCAAATGGATGGTGGCTTATAGTCTTGATAGCTTAACCTATCTGAGGTAATGAGAGTGTGCCCTTGATTTAAAGTGAGACCTAATTATGATTCTTTTAAAAACAGCCCATTTTCATGCAACTCAAAAAAAGTGTTGGTAAGTCTTTGCCAAGGCATTAAATCAGGGTTATAAAGTCAACAAAAATAAAGGATTCACTAATGAATTGCACAAGGATCAACCTATTGACACCAAAGTGATATAAGTATTCATAAAGTCATTGGGGAATATTTAATCTTAAATGCAAATGGTCAGCCCAAGGATATCTAATACTTTGAATCTACAAAAATGTCATCTAAATGGATGACCATGATTTAGAATTCCTTCTGCTCTAGCATTTGGGCAAATTTTCAGAATACTTTCCAGTGTTGATTGTGTCCAAAGGGGGTCATTTTTATGTGCATTTCCAGAGGTTGAAACTGAACGTAATATATGTTCTAGTGAAATATACAGCACAGGAAATAGCTGATTTTTCAACATCCAAAATTAGAAATCTTTCAAGGTTGCTTTCCCTCCAGCTGCCTGAAGGAAAATATTTTATTGTTTCATTTGAAAAGGTTAGTTGCAGGTGAGGGAAACTTCATAGAGTAGACGTTATGTAGCCATATAAAAGCCCTTTTGCAGTTGGCCCCTTTCCAATAAGTATCTTACAAAAGACTTGCATTTGGTCCATCTTTATGCATTAGAAATTAGCTGCTGCTGCCACCCCATCAAGCTAATGAACTAATGAAACTGAGGATATGAGCTCACCAGCAGGATTTGCATTGGCTCCTGCTGAGTTTTTTTCAATAGTGCAGTTAGGTCATTTTAGACTCCCGGTTTAATAGACTTAGAGAGTTTCTTTAGATGGCAATGTGTATGCTTCAAAATATGGGGTTCAACCATATTTGTTGACTTCTGCCCTTGGCCTGTAATTTTATTAGGGGCCTCTGGTATAAAAAAAATGTTTGGAGTTAATATCTAAGGACATCACTGGCCAAGCAAGCGTGTGAAAGTGATGATGGTAACCAATAGGCTGTTTCTGGGAAAGGAAGCTGCTGTTTTCACAGGAGGGAAGGAGGGAGGGGGAAGACAGGCAGGTGGGCAGAATCACAAATCCACACTCAACAACCTATGTAGTAACAAAAGCCACACATCTCTCTCCTTGCCAAGTAGCAAGAGCCCCAAGGAAGTAAACTGAGGCTGTAGAATAACGTAGTATTTTGAGAATAATTAGAGTGGAATGAAACCCCTCATTTCTTTCTCATAGTTCACATGAGAATGTTCCACCTCTCCTTTTGGTGAAATACAGTCTTTGAGCTGAACCCTGGGAAAAGCATAGTGTCTATACCCAGGAGAAGCTTGATTTCCCTTCCTCCCACCACTGAAAAATATACTTTAGTGTCCCTCCTTTTACCCATACATACATGAAGGGGTCTTCCTTCATTTTATCCTCACAACAATGACACTGTCAAGTATTTTTTATTTATTTATTTATTTTGATTTGTCAATCGCTTACAAGATAATAGGTATAAGTATATGCATAGTTACGAATACATGAAATGGGTACATATAAGAAAAATAAAAAGAATCAATAGGACAGGGACCGTAGGCATGTTGGTGCGCTTATGCACACCCCCTACAGGAAAGGGGTGAGGTCAATCGTAGAAAGTCTAAGGTTAAAGGTTTTGGGGTTTGAGGAAGAAACCACAGAGTCAGGTAGAGTATTCCAGACATTGATCACTCTGTTGCTAAAGTCGTATTTCCTGCAATCGAGTTTGGTGCGATTAACCTTGAGTTTGTATCTATTGTTTGCTCTTGTATTGTTATGGCTGACGCTGAAGTATTCATCGACAGGTAGGACATTGCAATGTATGATTTTATATACCATAGTTTGATTGATAGATTGAGCTAAAACAAAGACAGCTTCGTGGTAAGCTTAGTTGCCCGTCCTTATCCACTATCTGAGACTACGCTGGCTGCAACTTCGCTTATGTTTCTGGAATGTTTTTTGGAAAATAAATCAGTCAATAAAGAAAAAGATAGATTATAAGTACATTTACATTGCTTTTTAGAATTTTCAGAATAACAGAATAACAAAGTTGGAAGGGACTTTGGAAGTCTTCTACTCCAAGCCCTCTGCTCAAGCAGGAAACCCTACACCATTTCAGGCAAGTAAATGTCCAATGTCTTCTTTAAAGCCTCCAATGATGGAGCACCCACAACTTCTGGAGGCAAGTTGTTCCACTGATTAATTGTTCTAATTGTCAGGAAATTTCTCCTTAGTTCTAGGTTGCTTCTCTCCTTGATTAGTTTCCACCCATTGCTTCTTGTCCTGCCTTCAGGTGCTTTGGAGAATAGGTTGAGCCCCTCTTCTTTGTGGCAGCCCCTTAAATATTGGAACACTGCTAACATGTCATCCCTAGTCCTTCTTTTGATTAAACTAGACATACCCAATTCCTGCTGCCATTCTTCATATATTTTAGCCTTTAGTCCCCAATTGCTCTTCTCTGCACTCTTTCTAGACTCTCAACATCTTTTTTTATATCATAATAACCAAAACTGGATGCAATATTCCAAGCATGGTCTTACCAGAGGCATTATAATGTTATACTAATATTTCACATGATCTTGATTTTATCCCTGTAATAATGCAGACTAATACAGTGTTGACTTTTTTGGCAGCTTCAGCACACTGCAGGCTTATATTTAAGTCCACTAGGACTCCAAGATTCTTCTCACAGCTACTACTGTTGAGTCAGGGAGCAACTATACTATACCTGTGCATTTGTGTTTTTTTTTCCCTTGCCTAAATTAATCTTCCCAGATTAATTAGGCCAAGACTACTGGAGTCTCCAAAAGGGCAGTTTTTCCATTTCATTTATTTATTTATCAAATTTCTACATTGCCCATCTCACCTAAGTGACTCTGGGTAGTTTACAGATAAAAACCATAAAAACAATGTATTTTAGGGAAATAAGTGCAACTTGCAATAACGATATGCATTTTCTGGGACAAACCTATTTAATTTGCTTAGATATTTTTGCATCCATGCAACTCCCTTTTTTCCTTGAGCATCTGGTTACTCTGAAAACTATAAACACAACAGCAACAACATGCAAACAGGATGGGATTAAAAGAGACAGGGTTGGATTAAAAAGCTATGACCTAGACAGGCGTTCAGTTCAGCCTGTGGGTATTAATGCACCATCCAAGTACTATAAATGCACCAACTGACTGCTGGCATGACATTCAATGGAATAAGAAAGACCACAACAACCTTGATTTCAAGTCTTTTTTTTTTAACATTCCAATGAAGAGATCAGGCCAATTTTTTCCTCATTTACCTGTGAGTGTGTTCTACCAGCCACTTGGTATGCTTTCTTTTCATCCCCACAGTCAGGCTAAATAAGACTGATTGATACTAAGATTGTCAGCCTTGAAATCGTAATCTAACAATATATGGAGTATGTGAAGTGTAAATTTGGAAGGATGAATGAAGGAGGCTACAGCTAATCATCATAACCAGAAGCTGTTGCTCAATTGTGAATTGCGAATAAAGGCTTTTATGGGTAGTCCTTACCTTATTACCACAATTGAGTCCAAAATTTCTGTTGCTAAGTAAGACAGTTGTTAAATGAGTTTTGACCCATTTTATGCTCTTCCTTGCCGCAGTTTTAAGTGAATCATTGCAGCTGTTAAATTAGTAACATGGTTGTAAAGTGAATCTGGATTCACCATTGACTTTGCTTATCAGAAGGGTGCAAAATGTGATCACATGACCCAGGGACACTGCAACCATCATATATATGAGTCAGTTTCCAAGTGTTTGAATTTTGATCACATAACCCTGGAGATGCTGGAATGGTTGCAAATGTGAAAATGGTCAGCTTTGCAATGCTCTTGCAACTTCAAACTGTCACTAAATGAATGGTAGTAAAGACTACCTATATAACACCTACATCCAGATCAGAGGTAGTGTTCAGCCAATTCTGACAGGTTCTGGAGAATCAGGAGAGGAAATTTTGAGTAGTTCACAGAACTGGTAAATACCACCTCTGGTTGGCCCCACCCTCATCTATTTGCTGTCTCCCGAGTCCCAGCTGATTAGCTGGGTCTTTTTTTGTTGCCCTACAAAGGAGAACGAAGCTAGAAAGTAGGCTAGTGGGGTGGGGAGGGAATGGGGATTTTACAGTATCCTTCCCCTGGAGAAGGATGGAAATGGAGATTTTACAATATCGTTCCCCTGCCCCACCACTAAGCCATGCCCACAGAATCGGTAGTAAACAAAAGTGAATACCACCACTGATCCAGATGTTACTAAAATCTTACAGCACTCATATTGAAGACAGATCAAGTTCATGGGAAACAAGCATTGCCACAGACAGAAGTTGTGATTCCAGTGGGGACTGGTATGGTCTGGAGATCTGGTGGGCCAAGGAGTGAGGGTAGAGGTTGATGTGGAAAATGTGGGAATGTATGATTTGTGAAGGGGAGATTTGCTGCTCCGTATCCTTCTCAGCTAGATATGATAAGGTTTGTGGGATAGTATTGTTGCAGCAGATCCTGTTTCCAGATCAGGACACAAGACCACGAAGAGTAGGAGAATACAGGTTTATTTGCGCAAAAGGTTCAGAGCATTAGCATGGCAAATTCTAAACCCCCGGCTATTCCTGAGGGGTTACTTTTATGCAGCTCCCAGTCTCAGTGTACTACAAAAGGGGGAAGTAAGTCTAATTAGCCATTTTGCACAATTCAGCATATAAATACTTATCTTACACCATCTGTTATTTTCCATACCCACCCTTGCCACCCTTGCCATTTAGCTGTTTACAAGAACATATCTAGTCATTATTCTTAGACTTAGATTCAGCAATTTTCTGGTTTTCACAATATCATATTAAGCAACTTCTATAATATTTTTGATATAAGCTAAGAAACTTCTGCTAATTATAAGAATGATTTTCTGGTAACTTTCCATTCTGCTTCATTCCCCCCTTTGAAACTGCACTTAAATCCCTAGATTACTGTGGAGTTTCATAGATGGGGGTGATATCTTCCACTGTGTTTAATTTCTCATATTCCCACAAAAACATAGCCTTGTCTGCAGCCTTCTTTTCTACCAGCATGAAAGACTGTTAGAGATCACTCGCACAAAGATGGGGAGAATACATGGTAGAATAACACATCCTGCTGCTATCATTCCAATGAGTGCCACTATGGAAACCTGGTTATGCTATAGGTAAAATGCCTGCCTGTGGGTAGTACCCTAAAGCACATGTCACATGGCCTGGTTTCCCTTCCCTTATCCTGGTCTTCCTCCAGATCCTGGGGTTCCTCCAGGTCAATGGGGTCTGGTGAATACCACTCATCAACTGCATCCTTATCAAGGGGTATTTCTTTGTTTGTACTTCCCTTTTTAGCCACTAACAGCTCATATAAGTACATGAAGTTAAGGACAACACTTATTACTAACAGGATGGTTACAATCCAGATGGAGGGCATAAGGCCTCTGTGGATGCATGTGGTCTCCCGCATCCTTTGATTAGCCTCCATATTGCAATGGGGTATGTCTCCCATCACCACCAATTCCTCCCTTTCTAAAGAATTCCAATCCTTAGGTATGCTTGACTTGCGATTGGAGTTTCCAGGGGAGACCCGTGTGTCGGGTGTTAGCTTCCGGGGTAACACCTGCAGGGGTCTGTTCCTCTTCATCTGTTTGTAGAGGGACAGTTTCCGGCATGTCACCAAAAGGGGAGATATCCCACGTAGTCCTTCGGAGAGTTACCTTTAATGGATGAGTCGGGTGGGATTCTACTTTCCACTGGGTAGGTGCAGCCAACTTAACTCAAGACCAGTGAATCCACGGTTTTATTTCAGCTATCTTAACAGCAAGGGGAGAACACATAACAACAGTATATGGCCCTTTGGGCTCAATACTTCCCTTTTCCAATTTTTAACCCATACCTCCTGTCCTGGATGTATGTTATGAGGGGAGGTCACTAGGACATGGGGTTTACAGGTTAATACATATTGTTGCAATCTTTGGACTGTTGTACTAAGAGCTTGTAATTGCTGTATTCTAACTGTATCAGAAATTTGTATAGTATTGTGAATATTTAGACGAAGTAGATTGGGGACCTGACCATACAATAACTCAAATAGTGAAAATGAGACACCTTTCTGAGGAGCACACCTGACAGCAACCATAGCCAAACTCAAAGCATCTGGCCATTTAAGGTGGGTTTCCTGACATATTTTGCCCAATTTTTCCTTAATAGTTCTATTAATTCTCTCAACCTTGCCTCCAGAGGGGGCATGGAAGCTACAATGGAGTTTCCAAGTGATACCCAATATCTTAGCTAATTGCTGAGTGGCCTTGTGGATAAACTCAGGACCATTGTCTGATGAAATTCTAGAAGGCAGGCCATATCTGGGGATTATGATGTGGAGCAGTGCCCTGGCAACTTCAGTAGCCTTCTTTGTGTGGGTAGGGATACACTCAGGCCATCCTGTGTAAGTACATACAATGACTAGCAGTGCATTGCAGTGGCCAGAGTGGGGCATGTCTGTGAAGTCAATCATCAGAGAATCAAACGGGTAATTGCCCCTTGGTTGATGGTCCAGTGGAGGTTGGGGCCCTTGTCTAGGGTTATTTGCTGCACAAATTTCACACCTGGCACAGACGTTTGCTGCAATGCTGCGTATTTTGTTAATATAAACTTCCCTTTGCAAAGCCTTTGCTAAAGCCGTTTTTCCTAGGTGCAGCTGCTTGTGTACTTACTGTACTATGTCCCAAGCCATATGCCCTGGCACGAAAACCCAGTTGTCTGGTAGGATCCACCAGCCTCTTTCCAGTTGAGCCTCAAATGCTTCAATTTGGTTCATGTCTTCCTGGGAGTAATGTGGTTGGTGGTGTTTGTGTGGTGTCCATACAGTAAGGCATTGTGCTTGTATTGTTGAAGTCCTTTGAGCCACCTTTCATGCCATTCTATCTGCTTTATCATTGCCTTTTTGTATATCAGAGGCCACTTTTTGATGTCCTCAGCAGTGTATAACTGCAACCTTCTGTGGGGCCCATGAACTTTCTAGGAGGTATAGTATTTGGGGGCCATACTTAATATCCTTGCCTTCTTCAGTGATAAGTCCTCTTTCCTTATATAAGGCACCATGGACTTGGACTGTGAGGAAAACATATTTAGAGTCTGTATATATGTTGATACATTTGCCTTTTGCCAGCTCTAAAGCTCTAGTTAATGCATGCAATTCAGCTAACTGCGCACTCGTGCCTGAAGGGAGGGGTTCTGCTTCCCAAACATCATCCAAAGTCACCACTGCATACCCTGCCTTCTCTAATTCCTTCCTGTACGAAGCTGGTACCGTCCGTATATAGGGTGTAATTCAGAGAAGGAATGTCAGGGCGGCTGGCATATGTTTCCACTATTGTGTGGATACATTCGTGAATGGTTGCTGAGTTTGGTTCAGGCAATAATGTAGCAGGATTTAATGCAGTGGATTGTATAATATTAATCATAGGGTTATGAGTGATTAAGCCTTGGTACTTCAGCATTCGAGGGTTGGTTAGCCACAAATGGCCCTTCGTTTCCAGAACTACTTTAAGGGCATATGGAGTATAAATGTCAAGTTCTTGTCCAAAAGTCAGTTTACTTGCTTCATGAGTTAAGACAGTAGCCAAAGCCACAGCCTTAAGGCACGCAGGCCATCCATTTGCAACATTATCCAGCTGTTTAGAGAGATAAGCTACAGGGCAATGCCATGTTCCCATTTTCCGGGTGAGGACACTCACTGCTACATTCTGTTTAGTATCTACAAATAATTGAAATGGTTTATCCAAATCTGGGAGGCCTAAACTGGGGGCTTGCAACAGTGCCTGATTGAGCAATTGGAAACTAGTTGCTTCCTGTGTTCCCCACTGTAGCGGCTCCTTATCCTGTCCTTTGGTAGCTTCATAAAGCAGCTTGGCAATTAGACTGAAATTCGGGATCCAGATTCGACAAAAACCAGCGGCACCCAAAAACCCTCTCAAATCTCTCCTGTTGTTAGGAGTTGGGAGCTGACATATAGCCTCTTTACGTTCATGATCTAAGGTACGTTTCCTCTGTTCTATATCATAGCCCAAATATCGGACCTTTTCTAAAACCAACTGTGCTTTTTTCTTAGAGGCCTTATATCCCAGGTCTTGCAATAGAAATAACAACTCGTGTTTTTCCAGCAATTATCTTTTGTGTGGCCAGTAACCAACAGATCATCCACATAGCTCTTCCACTATGATCGGAAGGTGGTGACTGGCAAAGCCTGGGGGGGTGGTTATCCTCAGCCCACAAATGTGGAACATTGAATTGCTTCCATTCAACCTCATCTCCCCGTCCCTTGTCCCTGGCCACCATGAGCCTCCACTCTTCTTCTCTGGGTATTGTTATGTTTATCTTCCCATATCCCAGTGTCATTGATCCATCCTCTTCAAAGGAGATCTGAGCTCGAAGTTTGCACAACAAATCCCTCCCCAGGAGTGGGATAGGACAGTCTGACATATACAGAAATTGATGTGTTATGGTTTGTCCTTTAGTTGTGCAAACGAGGGGCTCCAAAAAGGGCGCTGTAAAATACTTCCTGTTACCCCCTGGATGTTAATAGTGTGGGGGGAGGCCTGTGTTAGGGGCTGGGTTAGGACTGACCTTGTGGCTCCAGTATCTACTAGGAAGGTAATAGGTTTGCCTCCTACGTTTAGCCACCTCTGGGAGGTGATCTGAACCCGGTTGGTTTCAGTTCAGGGGGGTTCTTTCAAATTCTTCCCTGTAACCTCCAAATGTTGGCCATTCTCCCTCATAAAACACCTGCAGTTTATGTCTACTCCACTTAAGACCATAGTCCTGAGATTCATATACTTCCTTAAAAGGTTTTAGCATACAACCCAATGGGGTTAGGGGCACACTTTCTCCACCTCTCATGAGCCACCCAGGTCACCAGACAAGACAATTGGGAAGAGGGTTTAGAAGAAGGTATGGGATCCTTCCTCTTTTGGTAACACCAGGGATTTCCACACACGCACATCCAACCCAGGGAGCCGGGTACACACGGTCTCCGATGACAACTGTGGACACCACTCGCCTCCTACCGGCCCACGGTGCTGGACACTCACAGTCACCAATGGGAACTGCAGTAGCCGCTCACCACAACCATTCCAGACAACTCCTCCCACCTTTGCTTAAGAGAGGGTGATCAGTCCTCTCCTCCGTCCCTGCTTACAGGGAGGGATTGCTTCTCAAGTCCAATACTTGCTTTCAGGCATGTTCCTTCTCCACTGGATGGCTGGAAAATGTCCTGGTCTCCTTACCCTTTACCAGTGGTTCTTGGAGGTATCAACTGCCGTTGCCAGAACCCAGCAGTATCGGGAAGTCCCTCGGATTCAAAAGATTGATGGCACCTGGGATGTTCCCTTCAACTCACCGAAGCACTGGCACCTGGGGTGGACCCTCCAGCGGGCCTCAGGGCCTCTTGTGTTCCGGCGGAATCACCATAAATGTTGCAGTAGATCCTGTTTCCAGATCAGGACACAAGACCACGAAGAGTAGGAGAATACAGGTTTATTTGCGCAAAAGGTTCTGAGCATTAGCATGGCAAATTCTGAACCTCTGGCTATTCCTGAGGGGTTACTTTTATGCAGCTCCCAGTCTCAGTGTACTACAAAAGGGGGAAGTAAGTCTAATTAGCCATTTTGCACAATTCAGCATATAAATATTAGATTCAGCAACAGTTCCACCCAGTGGTGGTATTCAATTTTTTTACTATGGTTCTGTGGGTGTGGCTTGGTGGGTGAGGCGTGGCTTTGTGGGCGTGGCTTTGTGGACATAGCAAGAGAAGGATACTGTAAAATCCCCATTTCCACCAACTCCTTGAGGAAGGTTACTGCAAAATCCCATTCCCTCCCCACCCCACTAACCTGTTTTCCAGCTCCATTCTCCTGTGCAGGGCAACAGACAAAGACACAGCTGATCATCTGGGGCTTGGGAGGCAGCAAATAGATGAGATGGTATTTACCAGTTCTTCAAACTACTCAAAATTTCTGCTAATTTCTGTTAAAATTTCTCCAGAACCTGTCAGAACTGGCTGAATACCACCTCTGGTTCCACCCCTTAAATTTGCCCAGACTGGGTTGGAGATTTGCCTAAGATCAAAAATGATGGTTTTGGATTCCTAGTCTGCTTACTGGTAAGAAGGTGGGCAGGAGGAACTGGATCAATGGAACAAAATCAGAGTCTATTTACTCCAACTGGAGATCTGTAGTTATCAGGCTTGTTGCTCTTTTAGCCTTGGCACCAACCTAGTAAAACCCTAAAGATGCTTTTTCAAGAAGCTTCTTGGATGAGAAGCGAAACATCTTCAAAGAAAAAATGGAAAGTCCAGTTATCTCTTGAAAAAAGCATCTTTGGGACAACCGTGATCTGGATGGCTGAGAATCTCCGCAGACAACCTGTTAAAGCCTTTCTGCCAGATCTGAGTTTTGTTAGAAAGCCAACCAATTGCAATTTTAACTGGATGGCAGTGGGCAGAAAGGGCAGCAAGATGGCAGCAATTTCGTAGGGCTTGTTTGGTTTGCCACAGCAACTAGAAACCATAGCTGGCTAGCTGTCTTGTGATTTAAAGCAGGAGCAGTCCAGGTGGTTTGGGGGGAATTGTGGGGAGAAGACAGGGAAGGCAATATCATCAAGGTCGTGATGGGCAGGATGGATATAGTGGGAATCTGAGGGTAGCCTGCATTCAGGGACACTCAGGCTTCTGTCTGAGAGTTGTCCCATCATCTAGCTCTCTGTACTCACCTCTGAATCTAGTTTATTAGATTCTAAAGGGCCCTGGGCTCCAGCTGCGTTTTTGAATGCCAGTCAGTTTGTTAAAAAAATCTGCCTCCCCCCCTCCCCCAATTCCCTGAGATGGTCACACAAACTCTAGTCACCTCACAAATGGATGGCTGCAATGTACACTACCTTGGACAGCCCTTGAAGATTATTTGGAATTTACATCCAGATGTGTCCAGCTTCAGCTAATTATGCATTAATAGAAAGCTAGACACAGTATTGCATTTTTCTGTTTTGGAAAACCACACTAGTAGGTGTCCCTTAAGTTGGTCTTGGAAACTATCATAAACTTCAGAACCATAAAATCAATAGGATGGATGATAAAAAGAATAAGTAATCCACAATAAATTTATAACAACCCATGGAATTATTTGAAGTTGACCTTTATACTATCTAGGGCAGATCTGATGTATGGAGCTCCTCTCTATGCCATACAGCTTTATATTTATGCACAATTGACGATTGCAGAGGTGCTTAAATGACAGGCAATCCAGCTGCACCTGCCGTAAGGACATTTATATTTTGTTCCCTGTATGCTCTCTGAAACAAGGCCTTGGCCATTTGCCCTTTCAGATGACCCAAGCTGCCAAGATGGTCATGCAAAGAGTCTCCACAATTACAGCAAACTATATTTCTTAATTCTTCAGTTAACTTGACATATACATGCAAAAATAATCATGTGGACAGAATGTAGCCAGCCAAGGTTCATCATCACCCTGCACCTATCCTGCACCTACCCACCAAAATTTTCTCAATAGGCTGATCCTTCCCTTTAAACATCTGTCTGAAAGTCACAATGCAATAAAACAACCACACTATACTTTTCTAATCAATTCTTGGGTATAGTTTTGCTGAATGTCTATGTGGAATATTTTTCCTTGTTTTCAAGATTGTAAAATCATCAATAACAGCAGCACCATTTCTTCACTTGGCAAGTTTATTCTCCCCCCTCAAAAAAGGTCAAAGGGTTAAGTCTCTTCTCTTCGGCTGTTGGCCATAAGCAGTTCTTTAAAAGGTTAACTCTACAAAATGCTGGTCTCCAACAGTCAACAACTCTCATTAACATGCTATCCTGCAGTTGTAGAGTTGATGAAATGGTATGCTGGCAGTAAACATGCTCTTCTGACTGCTTACCTCAATAAAGAGAAACACTGGAGCTGGTGCTGTCCTTACCATTTTAATGCTTCTGTCCTTTTTGTTTACATAAGGGTTTCTGAATTTTGCTTCAAGGACACAGGGGGTTAGGTCTCTCCCAGTAACCTGTTAATACTCCCATCCATCGTTGTTAGGCATAGGAAAGCAAAGAATGGGAATCCTTGGTCCACTTTGAGCTTGGTGCTTAGAGAGTACCAAGGACTCCACAGTTCAATTCTCAGCTAGATATATTATTTTCTATTAGAAGCAAAGAAGCATATACAGATAGAACAGGGGTGTCAAACTTGTGTTATCACAGCAGTGTCATGTGATGTATCACAACTAACCCTTAGCTAAAATGGGTGTGGGCATAGCCAGCTTATGACGCATCCGGCCCATGGGCCATGAGTTTGACAACTCTGGAGTAGAGTGTCTTTATATATTTGTTTTATTACCAGCTTTGTTTTGTTCCTTTCTTTCCCCTTTTTAACAAGCTGAATCTGACATATAGCTTATTTCTCTGGGTTTGCTAAAACTGGTAAGACCCTTGAGTTGGAAACCAACCTTTTCCTTTTTTTACTTTAGGCTTATTTCCTCAACTTTTGTCAGGTTCCAAAAATCAAGAAAGAAACATTGTGAATGTTACAATTCTTTATTGTTCCTCACTTAAAAACAGAGCATGCTATCACCCAGAGGTAGTATTCAGCAGATTCTGACCAGTTCTGGAGAACTGGTAGCGGAAATTTTGAATAGTTTGGAGAACCAGTAAATACCACCTCTGACTGGAGATTTAACAGTATCCTTCTCCTGCAACACCCACCAAGTCATGCCCACAGAACCAGTAGTAAAAAAAATTGAATTCTACCACTGCTATCACCGCTATAAAGCATACATTCTGGAGATTATTAGAAAGGAACCACCTTTACTCTTTTTTTTCACAAAATCTATCTGAACCAATTTGTCTCTTGTTCCTCTGGAATCAACCATTTTATCTTTTGTTTGGGGGGAGGAAGAGAATAAACTTGCCAAGAGAAGAAATGATGCTGTTACTGTTTTTAAAGTCTTGAAAACAAGGAAAAAATACTCCTCCTCCATCCTGGAATCTGGACTACATTCAATTACAATTTTGGCTCCATCCCAAGCTCCAAATTCACCACTGACAGTCGCTGAAGCATATGAACATTTTTCCCTGATTGGAATCTTCTGTTTCTTTGTGTTGTTCTAGACATCACAGTTTCCTTTATTGTTCTGCTAAAAGAATGCTTCGTATTATGGGGCGGAGGAGAGAAAAAATGGGTTGGTATATGATTGTACTTTATTCCTCATCCAATAAGATCTTCTGAGAAAGTGAATTAGATGAGCTCTACCAAGCCCATGTCTTTATCAGCTCTGAAGTGGTATGAGCACATCCTTTTTTTGCATCCTACATTTCCCCTCGACAGCAATATGTCAATGGGGATATAATATCTTTTTTAGTATATGTGCTGCCGAAGCGAGCACTGGGGATATAATATCAAAGTCAAAACTAGTTTGTGAGCTACTTTTATGTGTTTATCTATAGGCTACAACAGCTTCTTTCTTTGAAAGAGCGTGTCTAACAGTTTGGGTACAGTTTATATAGGGTGTAACCAGAACATACTGAAGGAAAGGGGTGCATATTGGATAAAGAGGAGATGAACATACGTTTTCTTAGCTATTCAAAACTGGATAATTTTTTAGATAAAAATTTTATAAACAGCTCCCAAGGCTTGCTGAGGCCAATCTCTTATATTTCTCGACAATCCAATGAAAACAAAGCAGTTTTGATGTCAAATTTATTTCTACCCTTAAGATTACCCCCTTCTCAGCCACCAAATAAACAAAAAAGAGAATCTGGAAAAGTAGTAAGAAAGTCAGGGATCTTACAAGTGGGAAAGAAATTCTGAGCAACAAGTGGAGTCCAGTTACTCTTGTCTAAGTGTTAAGTGGGAGGGGACTCACTTAAAAATGCAGTCTGTTTATAGACAACAAGAATAAAGGCATTGCTAAATTCAAAACTTAACTGAAGACTGAAACTGCTTGAATCTGATCCTCATAGTTTTACAGAAAAAGAGAGGCCCTTGTTTCAGTCTTGAGACATGACATTTGAACTGTGGCCTGCTATGGAATGGAGCCCAAGGTGCAGAGTTCTGCTTTGAATCACATTCTATGTAAATTAGAAACAGATTAGCAAAAAGTAAAAGGTATAGATCCAGGATGATCTCTTTCAGCATTATACTCCACACAGGAACACTTTGGGCTATTAAGGTTTACACAACTGTAAAGGAAACAAAACGAGGTGTTTGATAAGCAGAAGAGTTTTAAATTGGTTCATTGCATTATAGCATCATTCTAAGGAAACTGAGTGCCCCCCTAGAGTTGCTTAATTTTTGTTTTAGCATTATTACATTTTATTAGGCCAAAAATATTAGCAGAAAAATGGGTGTAAAAACAACAGTACAAAGTTATGTTGAAAAAGAAATCCCCAAAAGTGGGGTACATGCAGTAACTGCTTCTTCCTAGGAGTCATACAATTTCATAGTGTGTTTCCTAAGCAAAAGCTTGCTGTTATTCAAGTCTGGAGGCTAACTGTTTCTCTGGTGCTGCAGGGAAAAGGGCAGGACCAAACTAAAGGCCTAAAATATGGAGAGGAGGGGAGTAGTTCATCAAAAGGAAATGCCAGGAGAAAAAAAATACTGAACACACTTGGAGAGAGTATATTCTGGAAACCAAGGAAGAACAAGAAATTATGTGAATGCCTAATCAATTCTTCTTCTTCCTGATGATATTTAGGACCATGATATAACAGGTAAACAAGAACATGTCTTTATGTTTAAACAATGTAGATTTAACTGACAAATGCCTAACTAAATCAGAAACCTTTATTAAAGTCCAGCAGATATTAGTGTATGTTATCGGCATAAAATGTCTTGGAACATAAACATCTTCTCCAAATTGTATATGAGCTAGAAGACAAGTTAAGATTTACATTTTCCAGATATGGCTGGCTGGGGAATTCTGGGACTGAATGTCCACATATCTTAAAGTTGTCAAGGTTGAACAAAACTTCTTTAAAGAGCCAGAACTTGAATTATCTGCAACAGTTATAAATTAACACACCAAAAGCAGAATGTTAAAACATGCCTGCATTTTACCTCAACAAAAAGTTGCATTCATCTAGCTTTCTAATTAGGCAAGCCCTATCACCGTTCCTTTTATGCCTCAGCTCTAAAAAGCAACTGCAAGTTGTTAGGATAGGACTACAATATCTTTTTGGAAACAGCTGAGTCAGGGCTGGATTCTGTGAAAGACAGATCTAAGTTTTTGGCAGATGATAGAGCATTTAAGAGTGTCAATGTACAGGTAAATAATCCCATATCTCAGGTAGAGAGGCATGAAGAGGAAAGCAACCTTGGGAGTTTAGGAGAGAGATTAAGAAAAGAGGTTCCCCCCTTGAATGGAACTTCATTCAGCTGAATAGATCTTTGACCTGGAGCATTATCTGAAAGTAGCATGTATGAAGCATCGTCTCTTGTTACCATGGAGTCTCGTTGCTTCTGCGGTCAAGGACTGAAAAGAATTCCTGGGAGATGAACTTCTGCTGGAGTGTTCCACCATGTATGTATTTTTCTTTGTAGAATAGCAGGAGTCAAATAGCAGGCACATGTGTCTTCAGCCCATCTCTGCAAATTGCTAATAGCCAGGCACATACAAAGATGATGAGTGCAAGGAAACAGTTCAGTTCATTATATTCATTTAATCTGGGAATCAGCTAGAGAGTCAAACAGCCTGTTTTCTTGCCCTAGTCAGCCTTCGTGTCTTCCATAAACTAGTGGGAAAGAGGAAGCACTGTTTTATTGTTGATCTGTTTATAGGCATTTTTTCACCCTTCTGATGGCAAGCCCCTTCCCCAGGTGAACAGCCTTGAAATTCTGGGGTTAAACTTCGTAAAGCACTCATCCTAGGATCAAACTTATGAGCTTCTTCTGACTCCCACAGAGGGAAATTACTTAGTCTTACGTGAAGCGCTTTGGAATCTCCATGTTTATAGTGCTGTCTCCAACTTTTTCGGCAGCCTGCAGCAGAGTAGTTCACTAATGAGCATTTCCCAGAGAAGGTTAGAAGAGGGTCAAGGTTTTAATTGAGAACACGGGCCCCTTTGACGGTACTGTTTTGACAAACAAATAACATTTGCTGAAAGTCCAGGCAGATAATAGGGTGAAAGAACAGTCACTGTATCTGTCTGAAGCAAAGCCTTGTGGGTTAGAAAACCATTACAGTTCCTCTGAGAAACAACTTTAGCCATCCGAGATCATTTGGATTTGGTAGATAGAGGGCTGTTTCCGTTTTACACAGCTGGGAAAGGTTGTTTTTAAAAGAAATGCAACAAAGGAAAGGCTATATTAAATGTTCAGTATTTTATCTGTGTTCATGGTATGTCTGGCCAAGTGTGCACTGAATAGGAACAGAGGTGGGAATCCTTTGTTACAAACCGGGGTGGGAGGGACAATGTAAAAATTTACTTCCAAGACTTTCCCTCTCTTCCAAGAGTTTCCCAATATGATATATTGCCACCAGTGGAAAAGATTCATCTCCTAATCTGTCCTGTTGGGTAGATCTTAGCAATAGATGCTCGTGGGGGGAAGTAACATTGCATGTGCTATGATATCTTCACACAAGTGAAGTATTGCATACTTTCACCATTTGGAAAATCCCAACAGGCACAATATCATTTTGATGTCACTCTGACTTCTGCAAGAGGCCTATGCATATGGTCTTCTTACAAAACATCTCTCTGCAGCCCAGCTTTATAAAACCAGAAAGTAAGATAAAGTAACTGGATCTTCCTTCCCAGAGCAGAGAAATGCAAAATATAGTATGCTTTGGGCCAATCCTGAAGCACAAGAGGTGGCATGTGATCTTGCAAGTATGTAAGTTTTTAATAAGAAATGCATTTATTAAATCAATGAAGCCAAATGTAAAAAAATGTTTAAAAATGTTTTTTTAATGTTTTAAAAAAATCCAATTTGTTGCAAAAGCAAAATATAGGGAAAACAAGAAAAGGTTACATAAATAGAATTTCAAATAAAATCAACCCCGTCTAGTTAAATTAGTAACTTATTATCTTCTTGAACAACCTAAGTTTCTCCAGTGCAGAATGAAAAGAAGGCTGGGTGAATGTCTGATAGAAATACTTCAGGTAAAATTATGTGTATAGGAAAGAGAGAGAGAGCAGAGGCCCCCTTTCACTTGCCATCAACCAAAATATTTCATGGGGCCTCCCATCCCACAGCAACAACAACAAAAAAAGCTATTTCAACCTAGTGCAATTCTAGAAGTTATCAGACCCACTTTTAATGCTGTACTTTTTAGAGAATATCTGAAATGCTTGGGTGAGAGATGAAATGGATGAATGGATATTGCCCTTCAAGACAGTCCAGACAAGAAGCACAACAATGAGTACTAGCTTTATTTTTATTGAAAGATTATATTTACAAAATTCTTGAAAGTCTGAAAGTATTCCTCCCCTCCTTTCCTTTTACTCTTTGGAAAAATAGAGATGGCCTCACTGAAATGCTTTCCATGCCTCCTCTCCTTTTGTGGACTGAAATATATTTTACATTACAGTTATCTAATCTTTATCTCTTCCTTCTGTCTCCCAAGGCCATTCCAACATACCATTACATTGGATCAACTATGCCACTAACTTTGGGTAACTTATTTGTTGACACCATTGCCAAAAGGCTATTATATCTGGACATTCTGGACAGCCACTAGATGAGAGCAAAGACATACTGAACATTCTCTTTGCTGCCCCTGAGTGGTGACCTAAATTTCTGCAGACCAGCTACGGTAGTTCTAATTATTCCTATTATATTGCTACTGAACAACTTGTAATAATTTAAAATCTGAGCAGACTTTATGAAGCAGATATCCTCTAAATAACTATAAGCTCCCAGAATTATTCTCAAATCCAAGCAAATGTTGGACACATGTCAAGTATTTTCACTGGTGGTTAATGAGGCTGTGTTTCTCTAGAAACAAAAGTCTACTAATCTCCCCACGTCCTATTGGGTACCTGAAATTAAGGTAGCTGTGTCTCATTTTCAATCTTATGTGTCTTCTGAGATGCTTTTACACCACATTATGGCAATCAAATAGATGTGTTATCCAGATGAATAAGCTATCAACACCAAATCTGAAAGGGAAGGCGGGGAGTAACTGTTCTACAAGCTGGCATTAAACCAGGACCTTAAAGCAGGCTTTTGAATGCCATTAAAAATGGATCAGGATGAAAACAGACAGGTGTGCATGTAAATGGGAGATTGTACATTTACATCATTTCTTACATGTAATTAAATTATGGGCTTTCTTATTATAAATATACTAAAATAAAAGGAAGCACCATGCCTATAAAATAATATAGCTATGAGGATTACAAAGCATTGACAACTCAAATTGCACTGACTCCAATTGCAATCAATAGAATTGAAAGTAGTGGTGTGTTATAGTTTGAGGAGATCCCAAATGGTAGGTCCATGCAAACCATTTGAAAGGGAACACGATGCAAGTAGAGTCTCAACACTAGCACACCAGGTCTTCAAGAGGCCTCCTTGAGGCTTCTTCATTTGTTTCCCAACAGATCCTTCCAAATAGTTTGCACATCCCTTAGTACATTTCATTAGTAAGGTTTTTCTTTAGGACATTAAGAGATACAAGTTGGAAGTCTACATGAAAAGAAGTATCTTGAACCTGCCAGGTTATATAGAAAGACAGACCCATGGATACACACCTAACTCCATAATGATGGTCACACAAATGAGCAATTTTTCGTTTATGGATCAGCAACATATACCAGATTGTATCTTGTTCACATTGTAGTGTGAAGATTGTTCTGAACTGTTCTCTAGAATAGTGCCATATGTCCAAAGTACAACAAACAATTAAGCTTCTTCCCCAAGAGTTCAGATGAGCCCTTCTTTTCATGCTCAGGTAGGCATGTACTTTTCTTCCTGAACAGATGCCTCATCACCACCTTTTGCTCTGCCACTTAATTAAGCATCACCTTTCCCATACACTTACACAGTAACCTTCATGTTGTTGCATGAGTTACACATCAGTTACACATTAGGTTGTAACATTTCGAGACCTGTTAGAAACAAAATAGTGGCATTGTGATCACAAAATTACTGAATAACAAGAGGACTTCCAGAGAAGAAATACCAGGAAGTTTAAAACCTTCTCATCCTTTCATCTGATTATTATTCTGGTCAGGATACTGCATTGCTAGTCTTTCCACATTTTCCACATTTTCCACATTTTCCCATAAACATTGTCATATTTCTATCCTGCCATAAACCCAAAAACTTCACCTTCACTTTAGTTCCTCAAATCTCCCAGAAGTTTAGAATTTGCAGAGATGTCCCCCTAAAAGATCTAGCTAGGTCAGGGGTGTCAAATTCACGTCATCACAACGGCCTTATGTGACATATCAGGACTTTTTTTCCATTTGCTAAACCGGGTGAGGGCGGGGCCGACATGTGACACATCTGGCCCAAGGGCCACAAGTTTGACACCCCTGAGCTAGGTGATCCTCCAGGAATCTGTATGCCAAGGATATATAGATAAATGACATTCTAGATCAAAATTTTGATCATTCTAGATCAAAATCAGCACTTTAATGAGCTGTGGTGATGCAGTGGTTAGAATGAAGTACCGCAGGCTATTGCTGCTGATCATCAGCTGCCAGCAGTTTGGCAGTTCGGGTCTCACCAGCTCAAGGTTGACTCAGACTTCCACTCTTCCAAGGTCAGTAAAACGAGGACCCAGAATTTTAATTTACTAAGGTTCAACTTCAGTCTGTTCTTTCCCATCCAGACACCAGGAAAAGATGTTGGCAGCATCTCCCACACTGCCTAAGGTAGCAGTGTGCAGCTGAGTATCATCAACATACTTAACCCCAAACGACTTCTAATAACTTCATAAAGATGTTAAAAAGCAGGAGAAAGGAACTGATATGTGAATATTTTGCCTTGATATAGATATTCAGAAAGGCAAGACATCCTGGGTTAGTATTTCATCTTTGGGGATTAGTTGGTCATCTGCATCTGTGTAAGACAAAAAGACATGTAGACTACATTTGATATGTGTGCATACAACCACATCCACACACCAGTTGACTTGCACAGGGGAAGGATCAGTAAAGTAGGTAGATAGTTAGATTGGATATCAAGTTGCTCAACTAACAGGTGGCAGGCGCAGAGGTGCTGTATGCCTATTTGTCATTTGGTCTCTTTTGGAATATGTGGTGATAAATAGCTAAATAGAAATAATGTGGCTGACAGAGGAAAGGCATGAGGCAGAGCAGAAGGAAGCAACAATAAACAGTAAACTGACTCTGCAGGCAATGATTGGGCTCACATCAAGTGATTGGAGCTGGCAGACCATATAAGTTTAGACTGTAGAATGGTCAAATGTGTAAATAGTTGAAATGGCTCTTTGCCTTTTCTCCCAAATTAATAAAAACAGTAAAGAATACAGCTATAGGAAGCTCATTGCTGGCACAAATAGCAGACAACCTGTGCCCAGAACTAAGAAACATACAACTGGCAGATATTTTTTTTCAGAATGATGCTAAATCTTTATTGATAAGGTGATCACTTTATTTTTAACAAAGGTTTTCAAAAGCACTAATTATGCACATGGCATTGGTCAATCCCTCTGCAGAAGTCAGGCATCCAAGGTCTCATGAAGCCCAAGCAATAATGGTCAAGAAAGGCAGATGCCAGTAACTGGAGAGGAGGAAAGGACCTGCTGCAATTTAAAGAATAGAATAGAATACTATATTTGGCCAAGTGGGATTCAACACAAAAGGAAGTTTTTCTCCAGTGCAGAAACTCACATGTACATGCAAAGAAACAGAGCAATAATAATCATAGCAACAAAGTAATAATAATCACAACAACGATACAAATAAGAAAATGTAACGGAACAGATGAGAAGTATAATAGTAACACAGCCATACTACATGAGTAAATATAGTAAAGTAACCAAAGGAGGCTGGACAGATCCCAGTTTCTGACTGAATCATTAATTGAACTGTCTATCAAGCTTTCTAGATCATGAACGTCCAAAAGTATGTCAGGAAAAGAGTGAATACTTTAAAACTAGAACAATTAATTATGACTTTAAGCTGTCTTAGCTGTGAACTGGAGATGAAACATATCATTTAAATCTGATTAATGGGGCATGTTCAAACTGCTGGTAGAGGGACATGAGAATGAATCCACAGACAAATGATTATTTGTTTGCACCCTATGTAAGCACAGAGCAAACACATGTGCACACCTAAGAGCTTAATATAGATTTCTCAATACTTGAGGTGGGGTGGACAGCACAGAAAACAAATACCACAGAAATGGCAATCAAGTAGTCAGATTATCTTGATAAATCCTGGTTTTCTTTCATTCATGATTTTGGAGGTATCAACAGACAAAGGACAGCGATAGAATAGATATTTTCTTTTTTTCAATTTCTTGACTGATAGAGGGTTCATTGTTTATTAGTCATCCATTAACTTCGTTTGACTTGGAAATACTTTGCAAACAGTATAAGAGCCTAACAGAGTACAGGAAGCTTTGAAATTAAGGAAGCTATTTTATTACAGGAACTACTTCCAAACATTAACTTTCAATCTGTGTAATTTTTGCCTTGAGAAATTGAATGTCAAATTAACATTAATAAATATACAACTTATATCAATGAATGTGCTCCAGTTTTTGTGTTAGAGCTACTAGTATCATTAGCATAACACAAGGGTCATAGTAGTCAGATGTAATCTACTAAATGTGTGAAGATGTACGTATCCATTTTTGTATATACAGATTAGCAATATTCACACAATTAAGATAAATCCTAACCTGAAGATTTAGGATTGTACAATTTCAAGCTTATTTTGATTTGAAGTTTTACATCTACCATCTTATAATTTCATCCAGCAATTATAATGTAGTGTTAACAATTATTTACCAATAATAGAATTTCATTGTACAAAGTGATTCATTTACTTGAGCTACTATACTTAGTGACAAAATTACTTTTTATGTTTTGATGGAGAATTACACTGTTAATTTGGCTAGTGTTACAATAAGATGCTTGATCATTACAGCATGGGTTAGCATCTTATTTTCAATCTGGAGACCTTCCTGTTTCTTTATTTTCATTTATGAATTATTCTAGCTGAGATGGGAGGACCCTGGTTTAAAAGAGATCTGATGCAATCTGAGCTAACATTTTCTCACAACAATGCAATGAAGCCTTGATTCCATTTATTTTATATGATAAATATTATATAATTATAATTTCACTGGCAAATAAATTAAAAAGAATGAATGTTTAGCATTTACATTTCTTGAAAAGCACTGTTGAGTCTTCTTTGACACCTGTGGATCAATAAGGACACTCAAATCCTTTTCATATGTACTATTGACAAGCCAGGCCAGACTTCTCCCTGCACCACCCTATACTTATTATTTACATATTTCTATCCAGATGTAGACTTTTACTTTTCTCCTTGTTTATTTCCATCCTAGATATCCAAGTCTGAGTAGATCTTTTTTGTTTATTTTTCTCTCTCTCTTTTCAATGCAATGAAGGCTTGATTCCATTTAAGAATTAAGGAGGAATTTCCTAATGGTGAGAGCAATCAACCAATGGAATGACTTGCCTTCAGAAGTTGTGGGTGCTCCATAACTGGAGGCTTTCAAAAAGAGAATGGACAATTATCTCAAAGTATTTTCCACCCTATTTGTATCATCTACAAATTTCATATGTCCCCTCAATTCCCTCATCTAAGTCATCAGTGAAAATATTGAACAGCACAGAATCCAGGATATTACTCGGTAATTCCAGAAACAAACACTCTTTGGGTGTGACCCAAAGGATGGGGTAGTGTCAGCTAACTCACATTTGGCCATTTTATATAGGGAAATATTATGAGGCACTGTCTATGGATTTGCTATTGGTCTTTTAACCTAATAATTCTATCAAGAAATGAAATAAACTTAGTCTGGCATGATTTGTTTGGTTTCTGTTAAGGGTAGCATGTCTTCTAAGTACTCATAAACCTTTTGCCTGGCAATTTATTTGAATCCTTTGCTCAGTGTGTTCCCCATCCTTCCAATTTTTGAAGATTTGCTCTTCCCTAGTCTTCTGGGGCCTCACCATCCAATTAAAAAAAATATTGATGGTTAGTTTCTTCAGTACCCTGGGAGGTAATCTATCTAGCCCTATAGACTTGAATTAATATTGTTTAAACTTTCTTATCTTCTCTTTGTGTATCCTATTGTGTATACTTTTATACTTCTATAAAATTTGGAGCTCTCCAAATATTTATATTTTCCTCTTCACTCTCAGTAGTGCTATTTTAATTAGAGCCCTGTTGGTATTCACTAGTTGAGTTAACAGCTACAGGAAGTGGTAAGTCTACTATATCTGACATGATTATTGCCTATGATGGCTAGGAATTTTGGATGGGATAGCCCTAACACTCTATAAAGCAACAGACTGGAAAGATTGTGTTTTTAGATAAATGATACTTTGGTGCATATGTTCTTTGTGGATACAGGAAATTATTTCAAGATAAGGTTATTTAGAGAGGACTATGGTTGACTCTCTTTACAAAAAGTCCTCGTGGCCCTTTGCATCATCCTCAGTTTAGAAACAGAACACAAATCTTCTGGCCACAGCTGATACAGCCACAGATAAAATCTAGGCCAAATTATTGAAGCATTCCATTCCACATATTTGTTATCTCACACCTCCCAAACTGTAAGGACTTGATGGGAAAAAATAGTGTGAAGCCTCCTGGTATCTAAGGAATTTCCCAGTATGCATCAAATTAATTATTTGTAAATAGGAAATAGGGGTAGAAAATAGCTCCAGCTGAAACAGATGGAAGATTAAGTATCCTAATGGAAATCTTGCACATGAAATCAGATCAAAATTAAACCCTGCTTGAAAATGGGTATACCTGGCTTGACTATGATATTCTTGAAAGGCAGAAAGGCTTTTAATTTTTTATTATTTATTCCTAAAGTCCTCTTCCTAGTTGCCCTAGTTGCTCAAACTATATACTTAAGGAACCAATGAATCAAAACAATCATCTGTATCCAAAGAGACAAAAATAAAATGAAAATATGCAATTATTTTATCAATAACCCCAGACATTTCCAGATTGGTTCCCTTTTTAATCAACCATAATGAAATGTGGAGAATAATCATGTTTTATAAGAGGAAACTCATCACTCTCTCAAAACTATTAGGGGAAGACTTACTTTGAATATGCATCAATTCCAGTCTGGAACATCCAAGTGGAAAATATAAATTCACAGAGATGAAAAAGATATGGAGTCGATACAAATTAACAGTATCATCATCCTTTATGGGTGACCACTTTATCTCTGCTTAAGCACTTCTGAAGATGGAAGTCTGCATTTTTTGAGATTTTCAGTCAAACACAATAGAATAGAATAGAATTCTTTATTGGCCAATTGGACACACAAGGAATTTATCTTTGGTGCATATGCTCTCAGTGTACATAAAAAAAATACATTCATCAAGAATCATAAGATACACTTAGTGATAGTCATAGGATACTAAATAAGCAATCAAATCATACTAGGAAACAAAATAATAAAAATAGTAAAGATACAAGCAACATGGTTATAGTCATAAGTAGAAAGAGATAGGTACTATGAAGGATGAAAAGAATAATAGTAATACAGTCTTAGTAAATAATTTGACAGTGTTGTGAGAATTAGCTGTTTAACAGAGTGATGGCATTCAGGAAAAAAATGTTGTACAAAGTTGTTCTGGTGCGCAGTGTCCTATAGGCATCATTTTCAGAGTTTACACTGCTAGGAGGATTTCCCAGTTATATATTTTAAACAATTTCTTGTAATATGTTTATCATTTGATTTGGATCCAATAATTCGAAGCCCAGCACTTAAATATTTTCTATCATCTATAAACCTTCAAGGTTATATTATGTCTTTTCTGTGCTAAACAAACTTAACCTTATTTTCCATTACCATTTTGGGCCCAAACCTCTTCAGCAATGTTCTACTTAAATTGCATGTACAGAATTATATTTAGTACAGCATGAGAAATCTGTTCACGTAGAATAGAGGAGAACCATCCAATGGAAAGTGATGGGAAAGCATCTTCCCAACGTAACACACTACTTTTGTTCAGTTGATGCTTTGAAAATGTGCTGCATCAACTTTCAGAAAGGGTTACCTGGAGACCCAATCTTAGTTGGAGTAAGGAGCTAAGTGTCCACAGTAGATATAAGACAATCTCCCATATTAGTAACCAGAGAGAAGTTTAAAAATTGTAAACAAAAGCAATGGAAATAAACCCATATATAGATGATTCACAATGTGTGGATTAATATAAATTTACAGCAGAACACTTGTCACCAAAAAATAGTCACTCTTTAAAAAGCTTTTAAACATCTATAGCAGGAACCAAGACAGTAGTGTTACCTATTCTGGACAACAACCATTCATGAAAAAATAAGAGATTGCAGAAGATGAGGCCAGAAGGATCCATATGTTGAGAGATATGGTGTACAATTCTCCTACTCAATTCTCCAGGTGAGATGGGGGCACTACTTTTCCTTTGGCTTTGTCCTTGATGCTTCTGGGCTTGATAAGTGCCTTCAATAGAGTAGACTTAAAAGGTGGAAGATACCATCTTCTAAGTCCACTAGAGTCCATGTGAAAAGGGACAGTGGTCTTTGTGGAAAACCTGAGGAGCAACTTCAAGTTCCCATACACTTGTTATGAAAGATGCCAGCCAATTTGCAAGCACTGACTAGATTCTGGACCATCTAGGCCAGGGTTGTCAAACTTGTGTTTTCATGGTGGCATCATGTGACATGTCGGGACTTTTTTGCCCTTCACTAGACTGGGCAGGGGCAGGGGCAGCATGTGACGCATCCAGACCGCAGGCCACAAGTTTGAAACCCCTGATCTAAACCAAGCAACAGAGAATTAGGGAGGGGAACTATCCTGGTCTCAGTGTAGGGTTGCAGGAATAAAGCAAACATATACATATTTTAACCTTTCCAGTTAGAGAGTTGAGTAGTACATGACAGGTCCTCAGGCTAAGGATTCTTATTTATAGTGTACATTTTTGCAACTCACTGACCAACAAGAGGCAGTATGTAGCTAGTGTCATACTTATTGGAATTCACTAGATACACATAGCCATTTTAGGTTTATATGGGCCAATTTCTTTTACTAGAAATGGAAATTTCAGATCATGGTATTTGGTTGACTATTTTGTAGGACAGTCTTGTCCAAAAGTGCTTTTTCAAGAGGCAAGTGGACTTTCTTGTTTTTCTTTGAAGACATTTTGCTTCTCACCCAAAAATAACAAACGAAATGTCTTCAGAGAAAAACCACAGGGACAACCACGATTGGATGACTGAGAATCTCCATAGACATAGGACACTCTTCTTTACAAGCTCTAGTGGTCTAACTGTCAACAAGTTGTAAAATAATTATCCTTTTTTATTATTTATCAAATACTATCATTTTCATTCTCTAAAGTCTCAAAAACGGTGTTCAGGTGAATAACCAGATTTGTTGCCACTGATCTAAAGATTCTGGAATGAAATAGATTGAGCCATTATTTCCTAGCAGGACACCAGAGCCCAGGATCAAAAATTCCTGATTCCAACATGGAAGCAAGCTCTGTAGAAGTACCAGACATCAAACCATTGCAAATAAGATACTGACATTGCTTCATTTTCAACAGCACAATAACTGACCTGAGAATAAATTCTGTTAACTGTGCAATGTAGCTCAGAGACTTGGAACTGCTTTCAGGCTATCAAACAGTTCCCATGTGGAGATTTCCTGAAAGAAAAATGCTTGCTTAAAGTTATTTAATTAGTTCATAGTGAAGGCAAGATTCAAACTACATTTATTGAGATATGTTTCTTTTTCACAACTGCAACACCACAACAATACATGTCTGCATTTATTTATTTAGTAATCAAATTTACAGAGTTGCCCATCTCAAAAGAGGCATGAACTTTTACCAGTTTCAAATAAACATTTCTTAGTAGCATATTCCTGTGAAGCATAATCTCTGTAAGGTCAGGACTGTTCTCATAAAAATGTGCAGAACATGTTTGGGTAAAGACAGTCTCTTCTTTCAAAATATTCATAAGGAAAAACAAAACAAAGAAAACAAGAACAGGAGTAGGCCTTGAAGAAGAAATCAGCCACAATGGAGTATTTTGTATTCTACATATGCCTCATGTGAAGCAGTCCTCCATAATTATTGGTGGTTCCAAAATCTTCAGAAGTTTTTACTTTGCAGAACTAAGGACTATTTGAACACTGGCCATTTTAGGATTTGTTCCACTTGGTGAATGCAAATAAAATACAGAAGATCTACTAGGCTGAGAAATTCCCTCTCTTATGTGCCCCCTAAACAGAATCAGCTCATTAAAGCAAGTAGGAAGATAACACAAATTTGTTTCCCCAAATGCAAGACCATCTGTCTGCAAAGATTTCTCACGCCCCATCTGCAAGTTCTGGGCAGGGAATTGCAACATTCACTACAGTAGAAGAAATAGTATAATGAATAAATAATAAAGGCCTTTTAGGGTAGCTATCAGGGGTATTACTTTACACATTGATATAAGTCAGAGGAATATGTTATTCTGTTGACTAACTCTGCTTGGTCTTAGAAAAGATAATTGATTATAAGAATGTTTGGGATACCAAAATGACATGTATTTATTTTAAAGACCCCCACCTCCCAACTTAAATAAATAAGGAGCAGAGTGCCAGATGTCAGGTGAATGGAAGGTTATCAGAAATAGATCAGCAAACCAGATTATATCATTTTTTGCAGAAATGAATCTGCAATAATAATTTCCCTGCTACTACCAGAAGACTGTTCATCATTTCCTGAACAAATAAAAGACAGCAGTTCACATATACTTGCCTCCCATCATGTATTTTTTGATTATGTCTGGAATAATATGCACACCCAGCTGAAAAGCATGTATCATATGTGCTTCTTTAATCAATCCTTCCATATTCACTAAGAGAAAGGGAATTGCTATCATACAAAATTTTGCCCATGTACATACACAGCAAGTTGCCCATATTGCATACAGGATATTTATGGACATGCTTCTGTTCCCTTAACAAATAAAACACTCATATCTCTGTGAGAGGACTGAAAGGAAACCTAAAGGGAACCAATACTATGGTACCTGTTCTGTCACCAGTAAAGAGACTCGCAGACCAGAGTTGACTTCAGCTCTTTAATAATAAACAGTAACTTCAACTGTGGTCGAACCACAGCAGCCCTTTTTATAGTGGCTGCTCTACGGCTCGCAACCAATGACATTTAGTTAAACTTCCCGCTACTATAGGCGGCCAATCAGATACTAACGTTACTAACCAATCGTATCGTTGCTTCTGCTAACCAATAGGAACATCGCCCTAGACATCTCTATTTAAATACACTACACCCCTCCCCTCTTGGTTCGTTCCAACGTAACGTAGTCGTGCAGGTAGACGGGGCTCTTGTGAGTTCTTGTTGACCTGTGCAGTTCAGTCCCTGTGTTGGTCTCCGCCGGTTCAGACAGGCCAGCTGTCCGTTCCACTCTTTCCTCTGGAACCTCCTGGAAGGGTGCCTCAACCATGCCACTTCGGTCATGCCTTGGGTTGATTGGTCTTTCTCTGCAGTCTGGGTTTGTTGGATGGGCAGCGTGGTCTCCTCGCTGTGTGTGCGGGCAGGTCGAGTTGGCCTGGCTGCTTCTCCCGTGAGGTTCCTTCAGCTCCTCTTGTTTCTCGAAGTCTTCTAATGGTAAGTGATTTTTATTTCTTTCTGGGTTCTCTGTTTCTGGTTGGTGTTTTGTAAACGGATGATTTTCATTTTCTTTATTATTAATTTGTTCCCCTGGTAGTTCTTGATGATCAGCCTTTGCTTCTCAAGTTCTCTGCGTTGTATATCGGGAAATAAGCTTTTTATTGTGTTCCATGACACCATTGATAAATACAAACCGGAGTCTACTTCCATCTCGCATGGCTCGCCTTCAGTCAGGAAGTTGATTCAAACCTTCTTAGTGTTTGTTGTTCTGGCCATCCCAATTGTGATAGTTTGGTGCGTTTCTTCCTTTTCATCTTTCTGTTGACTTTTTTTGTCACGGTTCTAACGGCTTCCGGTTGTCCTTTCTTTGTTTCGGGGGTGGGGGGGTGGGGTACTGCCTTGTCCCCTTGAACTATAGCTCTTTTTGTTTTGGCATACCCTTGCGATGTGCCCCCGTTTCTCACAATGCCAGCATGTGGCATCCAGGAATCAACACTCAGATCTCGGGTGGTTTCTGCCGCAACCCGCACACTGGAACTCGGATCTTCTGCTTCGTCTCTCTCTCCAGTTTCTTTCTGAGTAGAGTCTGTTCACTTCCTCGTCTTCATCATTTGAATTGGTTGATGATTTGATGTCCTCATGGTGAGAGGTTGTGGCAGCGTGCTTTTGGGTTCCCTCTGTCTTCTTCTCTTTGTTCATGCCCGGACTGCCCGTTGTATTCATCTGCTTCATTTTTGCTGCAGATCTCTTTGCGGCTTCAGCGGCAGTTGCTTCAGTAATGGCTTCGTTCACGGTGATGTTTGGTCATTTTAGTAGTTTGCTCTGTAAGGTTGCGTCTCTTAGTCCAAAGACTATGCGATCCCTCATGGCTTCATCTATGTTGAGGAATTCGCATGCCCCCCCCCCATGTCTCTTAAGGCTGCAACGAAGTCTCCAATGCTCTCGCCTTCTAGTTGGTCGCACTTGTAAAACTCGTGTCTTCTAATCAGGTTGGATACAGCTGGTGCGTAATGGTTCCTCAACATCCAATTCAGGTCTGGCATGCCATCTGTTTAACATCATTTGGTCTTGCTAATGCCTTGGCCATTTTAAAAACAGTCGGACTGCAATGTGTTAGGAATACGGCTCTCTTCCTCTGGTCGGTGATTCCTTGCAGCTCGTTGCTTTCTAAAAACATCAGGAATCTGTCAATGTACGACTCCCAGTCTTCTTTGGCTGGGTTGAATGGTGCGGGTGGCGAATTGTTGCCGGTCATCTCGTTGGTCCTTTGGCTGTCGTTGCCACGTGCTTATGGTCTTTGTCTCTTTAATCCCACCTTCGTTGCCATTGTTCTGTCGTCAGTAAAGAGACTCGCAGACCGGAGTTGACTTCAGCTCTTTAATAATAAACAGTAACTTCAACTGCAGTTGAACCTCAGCAGCCCTTTTTATAGCGGCTGCTCCATGGCTCACAACCAATGACATTTAGTTAAACTTCCCGCCACTATAGGCGGCCAATCAGATACTAACATTACTAACCAATTGTATCATTGCTTCTGCTAACCAATAGGAACATCGCCCTAGAAGTCTCTATTTAAATACACTACAGTACCATTCTCTTAAAGGTTATATTGCATGCAAGGGATAGACATTGTAGTCAAATGACTTGGAAAATACCCATTTGGGAATGATGGTTGTATCAAATGTAAGAGTTGGGAAGTTCTGGATATTTCAATGCATTTACAGAATCTTTGAGGACTGCACTTTTCCAGGGAACTATGATGTCACTGAAATCTTGAACTCTTTCAAATACCAGAAGTACCTGAGAATCTATCATGGTCTTCATGGCATTTAGAGAAGCAAATTTACCTTCTCTGAGATACTGGTGGGCATGTGGGAAATCCATGATATATAGCTGCCATCAAAATAGGTAGGGTTAATACTAATGGGAAACTAGGTACTTCTTATATGCCAATCACCAGGTAGTAATGCTGAAAAAACTTCCCTGTGCCTGAGGTTTGGAAGAGGCATTGACAATCAAAAGACATGACCCCACTAAGTAAACTAGTAAAGTTAGCACTGCACCTCTAATCAGTTTAATGAATAAATGATCTCAACAAAATCAGTGTGAGGCAAATTATTCCACAGAATTCATTTAGCCAGTTCTAGGGCTGGGAATGAGTTACACAGGTTAAATGTCTTGTGAGTTTGCCAAACTCAGATTTATTTCCTGTACCTGCAAGGATTGTCTCACGAGGTCTATTATCTTCTTCTCATGACAATCATAAACTCTAAGTTCCATAGTAATTTAAGTCGAGTTCTGATAGTAGTTGCATTTAGGGAATTTAATTGAACTGGGAATGGGTTGTAACAAAGGATAAAAGGACCTTTTCTCTTTTTAATTCTTTCTAATTTTATCAACAAGATGAAATTATTGTCACTCATGGCTTTTAACAGCTGTCAGCCTCATCTCTGAAAAATATTGCATTGCAGGTTGAGCTAATGAAGGAAAAAAGAGGGGCCTGAAAGGTAAGATTGCTAATGGAAAACAAAGGCTTGCTCTAGATTGTGATTTAGTCAAGCATCTCTCAGTTAATTATTATATCTCTGTTCTAGATGAAATATATTTCTTTCTACCTTACTACCTTAATGATTAAAAAGAAGAAATAAAGCAGGTATTTCCAGAAACAAATAACATGCTGCTTTCCCCCACCCCTGTGAGGGGGCTGAGCTGGGTGCAGCATTTGCATTTCAATAGAGCAGAAAGCATCATTTCTCAATTGTGTTTCTCCAGAGCACCCTAAAGGCCTATTCTTGCCATTTGATTAATCACTTCATGCTTAATGCCTTTTAAAATAGTACTACTTTTCACAAACAAAGATAAATGCACTGCACTTCTGAGCAAACCTAGGTCTTAAAGAGGAGCAAAAAAAACCCATTTTTTTTCCTCTCTCTCTCTCATTTGAAACACTCTTGAGTCAGTTGATGTGGAAGGCTTTTTATTAGACTTTTCTGGCTGAAAGTAAGATGTTGGGGGGCCGGGACACCAAGAGATGACAGAATGCCACAAGTCTCTCCCAAACACAGTAAAGCATTCTGCAGAAGTGCTGTCCATTCTTCCAAATATCTGAAACTCATGACATGCCAAATGGCTAATTTAATTGTATATCTCTGCCTTCCCCAATCCAACAAGAAGTTTTTTTCTGTGTAACTGAAATTGAAGGCCAAAAGGGAAGGGAAGGGAAGGAAACATCCAAAGCTTTTAAGCAGTTTTGGTTATGGGGATAGCTTTTATCCATGACCATATCTGTACATTCCATACAGGCAGGCCACATATTTTATATAACTATAATGCACATATACAAGACAACAATCAAAAGTCTGGCAATATTTCTTCTAACAAAAAGCACTGCTTATTTCATCAGATTGCTAAACTGATGTAGGATTTAAATTAAGATGGGGGAGAAGGAGGGGAGACAGTGATTATGCAGATGCAGGTTACCTGTGAGACAGTTACCAGTACCTGATTAATTGCAATGAGTTAAAAACCTATTGTGTTTGTTGAAACCTTTTGAGGTTGCCTGAAAATTTTTGATGTATTTTGTTTCGCAAGCACTTACTGCATTGGGCTTTCCAAAATGGCTACTTTGAGATCTGTAATGGAGAGTCTGGGGAGGTTCAAATGTTCTTTTATTACTTTGTCATCATTTTGAATCTCGATTTTTATTGCTGCTGCTACTGCTGAACTTCTGTCTGTCTAACATTATTGGGTATGTTGAACAGACACAAGTAAAAAGTTTCATTGTGTTTTAAGATATAAGTTTGTCGATATTCAGAAAGTTTCTTATAAATTGTAGAGGAAAACCTGATGATTTAAAATGTCTGAAATGTAGGAGAAAATAAAGTTGGCAGATCCATCACTTTCACGCCTACATTTGATGTTCTAACATTCAACCAAGTTTGTTGTTTTGAATAAGGGATGGTCTCCTTATTTTTTCCCTGACACTTCTCATGACCGGAAGTAAATTGTGTTCCTTTCATCTTGGGAATAACTATTCTTTCTGGTTCAGAAGAATTAGAACTTTACTCATATTGTGAACAAATGTGTGTATGTGTACCTATATATGTTTACAAATCCAATCCCAAATTACTTTGGCCTAACTCTGAATGTGAGAGAAAGCAAAATAAGCAGGTAAGGCAGCTCCCTTCCTTATCAGTGAGGGAAAAATACTCTGAAAAAATAGCTGCCCCTGAGAAATAGCTGCTGCTGGTAGGCAGATGGGTTGTCGTTTAAGCAGCAATACTACTTTATGGACCAGGAAGAGGATAGAGCAGAAAATTGCTAATCATCTGCAATGCCGGTAGTGCAAAGAAATAAATCTATGGAGCTGAGTATAAAGATAGCACACAATGTTTGCAAAAAAGGAAAAGCTTGCTTTGGTTCCTGGTAGTGAGATAAGAAGACTTGGAATGAAGCAGAAACACCAACAAAAAACAGGGCATGAGAATAAAACTTTGAGGGCATTGCTCTTTCACAAATTGTTTAACCTCCCTGGGAGCCTATATTTCAAACCAAGAATGTCCACTGGAAAACATCTCAATCATCCTTAAAGATAAGATTTGGCTTTTAGAGGAAATGATACCAGCAGCTGGACAATATATTATCCTCCTCCTGATGTTAAGAAGACTGCTGAGGGAGAAAAAAGAAAGGAAGGAAGCTGATTCAGTCAAACACATAGCTGGACCTTGACTTTGGGGAGATTGGCAAGGATTGGGGCCAAAGTATGTGTGTGTGTTCTATCCCAGTGTTAGGAGAAACACTTCAGATCTACACGTCATTCTGAAAAAAAAACAAAAGGGGGACTGAAAAGTATAAGGCTTTATAACACGAAATGCCCCAAGGATGGCCCAAATGTTCTGCTGAACATTTTTTAAAAACAATTCCCTTATCCATGACCTTCATCTGCTGTATCAAAGTAGACAGTTCAGACCTGCTGCCTTGATGGCAAAAATGATCACTTAGGATTCAGTGTGGATTGACTATAGATCAGGTCTGTCTGCTAACATTGTGCTAATGCATGCTGTCTGAAGTCCCTGTACACAGCTAGGCAAGACTTACTGTTCCCATGGAAACAGGCCAGTTCCTTTCTGGGTTCTACTTTGAAAGATAATGTCATTATTGGGACTATGGTCTAAAGACAAACTGGCAGAAACCATACAATATCGAGTGTGAGGTAAAACAGAAAAAGGAGCATAGTATTCTTTGTTGGCAAGCCTCTGCTATGCTCAAAGAGCATTTTCAGGTTCTCTGATTTTAAATAGCAGGCTGCTCAATTTAACTGAGAGGATACTGAAGTTACTTCTAACTGGGTTTATCCCTTTGTATGGGATAAATCTTGGTCAGCAATTCTAAGATGAAAATATTATATTTCAGCAGTCCCCAACCTTTTTGGCAACCAGGGACAATTTTTCCACAGACTGGTGGTGGTGGTGGTGGTAGGATGAGCACACAACCTAGATCCCTCACATGTGCAGTTTACAGTTAGGTTTACATTCCTATGAGAATCTAATGCCTGATGATCTAAGATGGGGCTAAGTCAGTGATGCTCAAATGCTGTGGAGCAACTGTAAATACCTATGAAATTTGCTCACTCACCCACCACTCACCTCCAGCTCTGTGGCCTGGATCCTAACAGGCCTCAGACCTCTACTGGTCTGTGGCCCAGGGATTGAGTGGGGCCTGTTATATTGGAAATGTCTGATCCTTCCACTAGGAAAAGAACTATTTAGGGCAATGCTTTTGGACAAAGGGGCAAACATTGGCCTCTTGATCAATAGATGGACTGCAAAAGGACTTCCAGTGATCTGGAATCTCTTTTAAAATCACTTTGAGCTCTAATTGTGGCCTTTATAAGCTGAAAATCATCTCATCCAAATCCAGCTATTTTGCACTGAGATACATACAGCAGTGTAATTTCAGCTCATTTTCCAGAAGGGTGGGAGGATTTTAAGGGAGGATTTTTAGGCCAAGAAGAAAATTCCTATTACCCTTATGACTTTTAGTAAAACAAAAACAAAAACCTTGCTCCACTGAATGTTGCCACTTAAATGAAAAGACGGGACAGCAAGAAAGAAAACATTGCTTTAGATTCTTGCACAGAATAACAGTTTTTCCAGATTTGTAACAGGATAGTCTGACAAATCCTGAAAGAATAGTTCAATATTTCTGTAATATTTCTGAAAGGAAAATAATTTTGCAGTTACCCGATTCCTAAAATTCATGCTTCTCCAAAAGGAGTGTGTGTGCGTTTTCAGGTCCTATTAAAAAATGTAATAGTCTATTTTTTATGCTCAGAAGTTAGTGGTGTGGTTTAGGTTTTTAAAATAAACTTCACAAAAATAATTCCCTATTTTTGATTAAAAGACAAGTTTTCTCAGCAACATTTTTGGAAGTGGTTTTCCCTTGACTTCTTTCTAGGGCTGAGAAAAAGTAACTGGCCCAATCACCCAGCTGGCTTCGTTTGTAAGGCAGGACAGCCAGTGTGGTTTAGTGACTGTGGTATTGTTTTTGAAGCAGGCTTCTATGTTTCCCATAGATGGGATTTTGGATTAAGCATTTTCTCTCAGCTCTAGTTTGAAAAGTCAAAAGACATCTGTCTACTAACCCTCATTGAATTACAACCCAAAAAGTTCAAAGAAAAGGTTTCAATTCCTACATTGAATCCATTTGTTGCTAATAATAATGTTTATGTGGTGTGTGTGTATGTGTGCGTGTACAAATATACATATTTCTAAATCTTTACTCTGGAGGGCTTGCATTTATTTTTATTAAACTCCAAAGAAAGGCATGTATATTGTCATTATGCAGAGTACATGTTGCCAGCAAATCTCAAAATGCTGAATAGTGAAACCTGAACCTTAATAAGATATAATGATACAATATTTAATAGTGAAAAAATCTATTTTGCATAGAGTATATAGTCATTATTCAATTCAAACAGATCCAGGTCAGTTTGCATGCTTCAACCTCTTAATGAAAAATACGCTTATTTCCTCAGAAGCTTCTGCTTTCCTGATTTGCAACAATATTTCCTAACAATTCCATTTATATTTCATAAAAATCAAATGCCATTGTATGCTCTAAAAATTTCATTATGTCCTTCATGTAGTCTTTCTCCAAACCGTCAGAAGTATTTTTAAAAGAATACTGTTGTGGACCATCTTGGAATGGAATGGGGCAACTTAGAGTGGTTTTGAAATAAAATAGTGTCATCTCACTTGCTCCAAAATGTCTCCAATACTAAAGCTTCATAATCTTCATTCATAATGAAATTTATGAATGAGTAAACTTTGTATGGACAAGTGTAATGAAATCTGAAACTCATTTATATAAAATACAATAGGTTAAAAATGATAGCTAGGGTTATAAAAAATTTGAATTCAAAATTAATATATACATACTTGAAAATTATTTATATTAAAATGAATGTTATACTATGTGATTTGTTTGGCTAGTTGTTAGTATATTACTGTATTTGTTTCACTTTGGTTTTATTCTTTTAAATTTTGTTGGTTATTAACCAAATAATAATTATTGGTATAACTGTTGTATAATATATGTTTTCCTATTTTTCACTTTTTAAACCATTTTTAACATTCAGTTTTTTCTTTGAAAACCTATTTGCATTAGGCCTATGGTTGTGTTTTATTGCTTTTATTTTTTGTTGTTAAAAGCAATAGAAATGAATAAAATAAATAAAATATATCCTGAAGAAACAAGGACACAAAGCAATTACATCAACTGTACATCAACTGTTTTTCAATACTTTCATCTTCTCTCTGCTTTTCCAAAGATATGTCATGATGATGGTTTCCAAATAGGATTATGATTTCTCATAGAAATGTTTCCCACATACTTATAATTCTCCCTCTTTTTCACCCCATCCTAGTTGATTTACACAGCTGTCCTTGATATATGTGAGGGAAGCCTTTCCATGCCAATACATGTATTTTGAAGACACTTTAAGAACAAATTAATTCAACATTTTGTGCATGAATAAAAGTTTCCTATTTTGGCTGCTCTGGAATAATATATTTTGACAGATGTGGGAAGGCATCCTTCCTGTTGGAACTGCAGATAAGAATTAAATCTAGGATGATATGCAAAAAGTGCCCTTGGACAAAGGTGAAGAGCAGGAAAAGATGGAGACTTTGTTGGGTGTTTCTTTCTTTGGAGCATCTTCCCTTAGATTAGGTTTTCCAAATCAGAGAGAAACACCCCGTTGGGGAAGGTGAAGGAATTTCAAGGAAACATAAGAAACATGAGGATGCTTTAAAAAAAAAATGGAAGGATGCCTCCTTTCAAATGAGGATCTGATGGAAAAAATCGATTTGGTGGGAGCTGATAGATAGGAATTCCTTGAAAAATTGCAATGTGCAGAATGAGAAGATCAGGATTGACTGGGTTAAGTGATGACAATGAGGGAGATAATGTGCTGAGAAGATTGGGGTGCAGCAGGGCTATGTGAACTTTTAGAAAGATGGGAGAAAGTGCTGTGAAAATAGGATGGAAGATCAACAAGCTGGAAAATTGGAGAAGAACTAGTTAATTGGAAGTTGTGTGGCAGATTGTTGGGAGGGTGGAGAGCCAATTGATACTTTTATTCATGCACAAAATATTGAATTAATTTAATGAAGGTTATGAAGGTTACTAAACAAGTTTGAGAATCCCAGCACTACAGTAACCTGCTAATCAGAATGTGAATTGGACTGAAAGAAGTCAGCTTCTGCGATGATCAGGCTGTTGTTAAGAACTCTCAGGCTACCATTGTATTTTCTATTGTCCTGAATTGCTGCTGATCCACCTTTGAGTGGTGAGGCTGGTGATGGATGTTGCCCTGACCTAACAACAACAAGGCCTCCAGGCCTTGACCCATGCAGGTTGCAATTAGCTAGAATTAGTCATCTGTATCCTGGGCTCATCTTCCTTTAAACACCTAACAGTGTGAAAGCAAGAGCTTCTTTCCTTTCTTCCAGGCCTCTCTTTTCCAGTGCTTTGTGCTTGACTACATCCTCTTTTCAAAAGAGCTGATTGAATTTTGTTCCTAGCTCTTTTAGAGCAAAGGCAATCATCAAAAGAAACTTAATAGCCCTATTATTATCCTGAGCAATTCTTAACTCATTCAGTTTTTAAGGTGGAGGAAAGACCAAAAAGAGGAAATGGAGAGGCAAAAGGAAAGAACAAAGGGCAAACCCAGAACTTCAATGGGCAAGCGTAAGCATCTTACTTTTTATCATTGCTTTATTGGGCCACATGTTTCTCTTGATAATATATCTGATGGTTGTGTTTAGGAGAACTACCATTCTGAGAGCTTCTGTTTAGCTGGATTAAAGTGATGATGCATGTATGTATCACAACTGAAACTGGATGGAGACAAAAAATGAGCCTTTTTGTCAACCAGCTGGCAATGACCTGATCTACAGTGGTAGAATAATGCTGGCGTGCCTACTGTCAGTTTTCTATTTCAAAAGATTTATCCTAGTGAAACTCATTTAAAATGGAGATACTTAACTCAAGCCAAGAGATTTAGCTGACTTCCCCTAATTATGAATGTTCAGTAATGAATTGTTTACACTGACAAGATGCAACATCCGGTCTTTGAGATGTTAATATTTTTGGCAAGCAACGTGCCTGAGTTCATGGTCAATTGTAACAATTTAATATACAAGATCATTTTTTGACATAAACTTCAAGCAGACCTGCCCCCAACACAAATGGTATCAAAACTCAGAAGGAAGTATCTTCAGGGAAAGATAAGAATTTGAACTTAATAAGACAAAACTAGATTAATATGTGTATATGTTAAATTTGCAGAGTATTATTTTTGTATAATTATAAGAAATATAAGAAAAGCATGCAGAGAATGACATCTTGAATTATTGCCAATTCCATACCAGCAATAAATAGAGGAAGAATCTATAGTTAGTTATTTAGTTATTAGATTTATTACACATCACAACCATTTGGAAATTAATATTCTTTATTGTTGGTGCTGTTATTCATCATTGGTTAGCTGGTCTTATGAGGAAGATGTAGCAAGGATAGTGTAGTGTAATGACCATGAAGTTGGAGTAAATAAAGTGCCTTTAAACTCTTTGGAGATTTTCAGTCATCCAGGTCATGATTGTGGCAAAGGTGCTTTTTCAAAACACAACTGGGCTTTCTTTTCTATTCTTTTTTTCCTTGAAGACGTTTCACTTCTCATCCAAGAAGTTTCTTCAGTCCAAACTGAAGAAGCTTCTTAGCTGAGAAGTGAAACATCTTTAAACTTATATATTCTCTTATTCTAGTAGCAAGCAGACAGATCAGAAATATGCATGCTGCTTGTTAATTCCCAATTAATTAATTTTATTAATTATATAAGAGTGGATTAATTTTCATTATCTTTATATACCCAAAATGATCTTTGTTTTTTTAGTTGATTTATATTTTGTCACAGAGGGCATCAGTGTACATCTTCTTTATGTTTTCAAAGAAGAATGCCTGGTCTATAGATTTTGCAGGTGTCAAGGGTTTTTTTTAACAAAAAGACAGTATTATGAAGACTCTTTGATCAAGTCTTTACAATTCACAGTGCTTTAATTATAAGAATACATTAGTATTTCTTTATTGAAATCTACCAATTTAAGCCTGATTCTTCTCAGTCTTATTCAAAATATGGTCTCAAGCAATACTTTGAGTCATGGCATAAAAATAGGGGCAGGTATCATTTATCTTTTTCTCTATGTACAGTAGTGAATGTTTAGCATTGAGCATTGATGGTTACTCTGTGATTTACTTTTATCCAGCCACATAATAGAGTGGAGAGTTGGTCTCTGACAGAAAGTCACTTTAAGAGACTAGAAGTATTTGAAATGTGGATTCTCAGGCAGCTATTATGTATATGTTGGGTTGAGAAACTCAGAAATGAGGAGATGATAAGCTAAGGTCTGGGAAAGCCAAGGGCAATCATCAGGACCATAAAAAAGGGAAAGCTAAAATACTTTGAACATGTGATGCAACACCCAGAAAAATATGCCACACTTCACTTAATCCTTCAAGGAAATATTGAAGGCAAATGTGGTCCAGAAGAAGAACATCCTGGCTTCAAAATCTAAGGAACTGTTTAGAGTTAGATAAAAGTCAACAGCACTTTTTCACACAGCTGTTGATAATAAGATCAGCAACATGATTGCCAATGTCCAATGGTTGATATGGCACAAGAAGAAAGAGCCACATAATGAGTCGTGTGAAGCCCAGAAACAAAGGTCCATGTATCCTACCCCGGTAAATTCAGAAACCAGAATTAATAGGCCACATAAGGTAAGCAACACCCATCTGATCTGGGCTGATCTTAAAAAGTTTAAGCAGTCTCTGACCTATTAGTTCTTGAATGGGAATCCAAAACCATCTGAGCAAAAGATAATGGGAAACCACTCTTATCCTGTTTCCAAAAATCCTGCATGGTTATGTTGATGTAATTTTTTTTTCCCAGCCACTGGAGCCAGCCCTGATTTGAAAACCTTTCTTTCTATTTTCAAACACCTTTTCAGTAAGTTAGAACTGTCATTAATTTATTTAATAGAATTAATTAATTCATTTAGGTTTCTCTAGCAGGAAGTGGAATTCTCTTTTCCACTTTTTACTCTCATGCTGATTATGTTTTCTTATTTTTTAAATGTATTTATTTTTTAATTTTATTAATAAGAATACAACACGGTGCAGCCGTACTGACGTTACAATTGCTATACATATATAAATGTTACTTCACCATTTACAATCCTCTTGTTTGATACATTGTTTACTAATTATTCTAATCATCGTAGCTACTTATGTTCCGACCTTGCCTTCTTCTATGAAACCACTGATAAAATTTATTCCATGTTTCATAATATTCAGATTCTCCCTTGTTTTTTAATTCTAGGGTTAACCTGTCCAGATTCTGCACAGGCCATAATTTTCCTTATTATCTCTGCTTCTGGCAGTATGCTTTTCTTCTTCCAGTATTGCACATATATTATTCTAGCCACTGTCAACACATTTACTATTTGATAAATTAAATCCTTCCTATATCTTTCTGGTATTATCCATAGGAGAAAAAATTCCGGCCTAAATGGAATACACTCTCCCACCATTTGTTCCACCCATGTCTGGATCGGTTTCCAATACTTTTTTGCAGCATTGCAGGTCCACCACATGTGAAAAAATGTGCCTGATACATCTTTGCACTTCCAACAATTTGAAGATAGACTTTTGAACGTTATGGAAAGCCTTTCTGGTGGAAGATGCCACCTGTAAAATATCTTATACAGGTTTTCCTTGTATGCCGTGGCCAATGTTATTTTTTTATTGGTGGTCCAAAGCTTTTGCCATTTAGCCAATTCAATATTATAGCCAAAAAATTTTGCCCATGCCACCATTGTTTCTTTTACATGTTCTTCCTCAAGTTTGTATTCTAATAAATATCTATACAATACTTTCATTAATTCATCATCGGTCTACATACGTCAAGGAAAAGATCTTTGCATCATCTCATCTTTCTTTCTTTTTAGAAGGGCTGGAGGAAGGTCCTTCTTGTGCATAGCTGAGGCTGAGGCTTTTCTCTTTCACATGGTCTTTGCTGTATTTCTGTCCTGCCAACCACAGCTAGTAATAAAAATATCTCCTTAATTGGAATGTCATGGGTAGACTTCTTTGAATAACACCCTCCAGGCCGGGTACTTCAGGCTGACTGATCAGCATCCTCCTCTCATATAACCCACACCTGTCCTTTTTCACAGTTGGATTCCTTTGACTAGAGACCAGATCCCAAGGTTTGTTTGGGCATTTTATCTTCAGAGAAAAACAAACCGAATAAGTCCTCAAAGATCTGCACTGCAGAAAGATCTGCCAAATCAAACATATGCTCGAGTCCAGAGCAACAGGAAGTTCTTGCTATAGTGTTCAGGGTCAGCTTGCCTTCTCCTTTTACAATGAGGAGAGATTGGGGGGTGGTAACAAAACAGGGGGTGGGGGGGCAGAGGAAAGGCAGAACCCTAGCATGAGTTAGAAGCCACAGTTCCACTTTTAAACACATCAGAGGCTGGATATTCTCAATGCAGACATTAATGTGTCTTTCCACTTTCCAGAGATGTGAAGCAAGTATTCAAACAAACATTAAAAAAAACCTAACCAGTTTGTTTGGAATTTGAAAACAAATTTGGTACCACACTTGTAGGGTATTTGTTTTTACCATCTGATAACTTTTGAATTTCAACCTCCCCTACTTGGCTCACTGGGTTTAAGATTAGCAGTACTTTGAACATATTTCATAATGATCATATGATTGGTAACCTGACATTGCACAGTATACATAGTATATCACAAACTCTCTTCTGTGAATGTTTACACATTGGACACTTCACTTCCTTCTTCATCACCTCCCTGCACCACTAAACTTCTAATCTAGTGCATTAATAATAACCCTTAAAAAAGACTAACTTACTCTATTCACGTTCTTAGCTTGTCACTTGATTGTGGCCAATCATGAGTTTTTTGTAGCATTGCCAATTATTTACTAGCCTACCATAGGTCTGTTTATTGCTATTAAGAATAAAGAAACTGCATGGCTGTTTTGGACCAGCATATTTGTCGGAAGCTTGGTTATCACTTTGACTTTGTATCTTATCATATCAGTCCAACACTATTAAAAATGGGTTTTACCCTGAAGAAACCATGTTTTGCCAATGTACAGTTTAGCTTGGCTCCCCACCAAAGTCAGCGTTGAGGGAGTTTTGCCTAGGAAGGATTAAGCTTCTATGCCAAATCTCTGGGCATCTCACAAAGCCCAATTATCAGAAGTGGCAATACTACATCATCCCATAAAAGCAAGTCAACAGGCATTTCATCATGCCAAGTATAGAATCGCTTCCAAAGCCCTGTTTTAAAATTCAAAACTATGCCATACTCTTCCTTCATGCTGGCTCTGTTGATATTTTTGCAAGACTAAATGTTCCTTCAACCTCACAATAAATACAATTCCATTAATGATTAATTCTATGCAGGTTCATGAATGAGGGTGGGAAGGACCTTACTAAGAGTTAATCATCCCTACAGCAGTAGAAACAAAGATCTGAAAATGAACTGTAATAAATCCTCAGTTAGGAAGTATTTTCCTAATTCACTAACAGAAATTCGTAATTTGCTAATGATTTAGTTCATTAACCTTGAGTCATTCCTGGCTTTGTCATTCCTGCTTAGGTGCTGATGAAGCCTAAAACAGCATTGGAGATGGCTGAATACTTTACCAAGATATCCTGGATAAATTGTGGTGTTATTTCATTTTACTTTTGTATCACTTACTTATTACTTTAATTTTCCAGAGCAATTATGGTCATGATATTAGTTTTAAGTAACAAAAAAGTTATTATCTATATTATAAGATGTATTATAATTTGTCAAGATTTCATGATTTATCCATGTTTCCCAAGAGAATCAAAGGCCTTTACAATTTAAAACAATATCAAAGCCTGTCTTCAAAGTTGGAGAATTGTACTGTAATTTTATTCATTTATTGACCAATTGACTTGTCAGTTTATTTGTTTTTGCTTTATGAATAACTTCCCTTCCAGTAATAACAAAATGAATACTCAAAAAAAATGCAAAAATTGGATTTCAAAGTCATATAAATATCAGCTATAAACGTCAATGTCATATAAACATCAACTATCAATTGCAATAACAATTAAGAATAAGAAATGCATATGCAGGAGGAGAGTAATCTACAAATTTTTTAGGAATTATTAATTAAAACCACTTTTGTACAAGATATATCAGTAAGAACAGTGGTAATGGGTATGAGTTTTTGTCAGCTTTCCAGACGTTTAGATTTATTGTTGGTAGGAATAGCTACAAGTGTAACTTGTGTTTTCTATTTTTACTGGCATCATAGGTCTATTAAGTCTTTGTTCTTGGAAAATCTGCAAAGGCGAGGGACTTGTGGAGGAAAAGAATAAAAACCTCAAGGTAGCTTGCCCAGCTACCTTCCATAATTGGAATTCATGGCTTGTTTGTTCTCTAACTTGGGCTGAAAGGAGATGGCTTTTGCAGTGTGTAAATCATGAGAACACCACATAAATGCAAATCCCATCCTATTTTCAGGCCACCACTTTAATTATGCAACCCATGAGGGAACCTTAAAATGGGCCAGTCTGTAACCTTGGTGAGAAATATGATGCAATCTTGAATCATCCTTGCCTCAAAGTAGATTAGCAAGATAACTTATAAACTGGGTATTCTCACAGTTGCTTTTTTGTTTTCAAATTCTCTCTCAAAACCTGGCTATTATAATGCTAAGTTACAGTTGAACAGCCATGAATTCAAAGGATTTTCCTTTTATTATCCTTCAACCTGGACCTTCTTGATTTAAAATCATCCTAAATCCTTTGCCCCTTATCACATTTTAGTTCAGCAACTCAAAATCCACACTGGGTTCCTATATATCACTTTAATGTATGATCAGATTAGTTTGGTTCTGTCTTTGGTTCTGTGAATCTAGCCATAATAGTTTTTAAGCCATGATTGACAGGTAAACAATTTTGTTACATCTGGGGACCACATTTTGAAAAAAAAATTACTAGTGTTTTCAACTACACTATTGGGTCACAATAGTCATAATGCACAAATGCTTCCAGAAGAGGCAAGGTCAGAATTTTCAGTCTAAATTGATGCAATTTTTTCACTATTGTGCAGGAGATTTGTAAATGAAGGAAATTAGGACCCTTCAATGTAAAGGTAAAGGTTATCCTGTCAGTCATGTCCAGCTCTAGGACATGGTGCTCATCTCCATTCCATGTGGCCAGCATTGCTATATGCCAAATGTGCATGGAACACTATTACCTTCCCATCAAAGGGATATCTATCAACCTACTCGCACTTGCATGTTTTCAAACTGCTAGGTGGGCAGAAGAACTTAGATCAAACCAAAGCTTAATACAATTATTTTCATGCACGTTTTTAAAGAAAGAGATAAAGCACGTCCATCAATTAAATTGGAAGGCTAGAGGGATTGGCTGGAGGTATTCCACCCCAGCCAAGGATAACAAAACCACACATGAAAGCTGAACACAGCCTATCAAACATCAGATGGTAAACCCAAATATTATGTTTCAATACAGTTTATGAACCCAGTCTAAAAATTTTCCTAAGGATCTGTTATGGAATCTGGCAGGGATTGGCTCTCTATCAAGCAAGCACCAACATTTCTCTGGAATTTGTTAACTTATAATACTTTCTTATGTTTCTTCACTGCACCCTCCTTTTTATTCTTTCCTAGAGCACTCTCCAAGTTTTGAGTCAACTTGGTAAAATTCTGTGCCCCAAATACATAGGCAATCTACACAGGTGTGACATCACTATGTTACTTTCCTCCCATCCACTTTATTCTCCTCAAAACTTAAATATAATTTCTATTCATAGGTGCAACCTCAGGCTATAGTGGGATAAGGGAGATGCACAATTTGGCATGTAGGCTAAGACAACTGAGATTTATTGCATGGTCACTTTAAAATCAATAAAAATTAAAAACTGCTATAGAGCATCAAAACTGAGCAGAGATGAAATGCTTTAAAATGATAAAATGACTACATTTTCCAAAAATAATAATAATCTGCCTTAAATATGGGAGCAAGGTTGATTAAAACCGCAACTATTTCAACCATTGTTTTTTAATTTGGATTGAAAAATGCACGTGAACAAAAGTCTTCTCATTCTGTGGTTAAAGTGCAAAATGCCACAGCTACTATAACTCAAAGCAGAATAACTGGGAAATGCAATGGCAATTAGGAAGTGAAGAGAAACTTGGCCCATGATATCCCAGTTGAGTTCACTCCTGAAAATACAAGGAGACATAAAAGGAGGGCATGGACTTCTCATTGATGTTCTTTTACCTGAGAAGAAAAAAATTCATTGAGCCAATTTTTCTAATCTTGAGCTGTCCATATTCTTGCATTATAACTCCCAGAGCTCCCAATCAGTATTGTCAATAGCTTGCTATCTCTGAATGACAGGATTGGTCTTCTAACACATCTAGGGAACACCTGGGTGGAAGACCTGGCTGGCAATCAGGAGGATGTGAGGTCTGCCAATGTTCTGCCGTCTTGTCATAGGTAAAGCCAGTGAGAGTTTGTTATATTTGCTTGCCTTTTCTGTTTCCTGTATTTTAACTTTATTCCAAAAAATAAAAGAACATTCCACAGAGAGCTTTTCATAACCTGAATGAGTCTTCTTATGCTTTCCAAGCAAGCACTTCATCAGCTACATATTGTGCTCTGCCAAGTACTTGACAACACTCCTGTTTTTGCAGTCTCAGGCAAGCCGTTAAAGCAGAAAGTTTATCAAATCCCTGGTGGGCTGCCATACCCAAGTAGCATACTTCATTTAGCTTGATGGTCAAAGGGAGCAGCTTTTCAATGTTTCATTCATCAGTATAGTTCATCAAAGCGTCTCTCATTATACTCCATGTCCACTGAGGATAATTCCTGGGCTTGGCACTATTCTGATTGGGACATGGGACTCCGCATAACTGGAGGTCAAAGAAGGATGAAGAGTTGCATCTCTTCATACCTATATGTGACATTGTGTCAAAGGGCAGGCCTGGGTCATTATATCATCATATATTTAGTCACTTTGGTAACATTATGGCAGATGCTAATATTTAAGGCACTCCTAGCCAAGTATTGTATTATTTCAGTTCAATTGCTTTCAGATGGTCTAGTCTTATTTCTGCTAATCTCCAATTGTTGACTACAATGCTTTCATGGCTGAACTTGTATGAGGAGAAAAGAGAAACAGGGTGAAAAATAATAGCCATACTTGAGTGAAATGACCAGTTTTGCTGTGTTTCTTTTATTACGTAAACTGAACCATCAATAAATCATTTCAGGCATCTGGACATAGCTGAAGCCATGAGACTTGATATGTCTAGAGCTGATTCCAAATGGGTTGAATCAGTCTGTCTAAAGGTGCCTTTGTCTCTTTGAATTTATTCAGGCAGCTGACCAAAAGAACTTTGGCAATATATTCACTTGAATTGTGAATTTAAAAATATGATAGAAAATATAAACTACAATCCTCTAGGCATTTGTCTTTGAGCAATTCCTGGTGAATTCACTTAGGTTTCTGATTTAAAATTGCACAGGATTTATACTACATGTATTGGGTGTCTGATTGCAAATTATAATGAATACAATAATTGAGATGACAGCAGTACAGATTTATCTAAATATATTGCATAGTAACAGTAGTTTTATTTATTAAGCATGCATAATGAAACACAGTGAATAGAATAAGATAACAATTGAAACAATACATTGTAATAAATCAGCATAACATAGTACAAAATTAGGAGCCTATAAAGTAAAAAATCCATAACAGATAATAATAACCTCTATATATTTAAAATGACAGGTAAGACTTCTAAAATTTTAAATCAACTTTGGGGGAAGGTCATGAAACTTTTAAAATTTCAGAGATCTGACTCCACATCTAAGCCTGGTGGGAATCTATTCCACAAAACTGGAGCCAGAAGCAAAAAATAAAAAATAAAAATTTAGTAGGATGTGACTATTCTTGTAGTATATGGCAGAACCAAATGACCTTGGCCCCCAAAACTCACCAAGCATGCAAAGATGTGTGCCATTATCAGGACTTTCAAATAACTGGTTATAATGTGTCAATACAATCTATACTGGTATCTTTCTCATATACCCAAACATGGTAATGCCTGGCAATAAAAAGAGATGGTGCAGAAGAAGGAATGATACTTAATTTTACTATTCTGCATTACTAAAACATAGTATTGTGCTACACATAAATTAAAGGGTGGAATGGTAATCCAGACCAACAAGCCACTATAAAAATTCAACTGTGATACCCAAGCAGGGAGTGAACTCAAAGCTTAGACACTTCAATAGTGAGAAACCCTTGAATACTGTACTGCAAATGTCCGGTAAATGGATGTAACTGATTAAAACAGTTTTTTTTCAGTGAAGGGCACTGATTTGCCCCTCGCAGTTGAGGAAACCTGTAACTTGAGACTTTGAAACACAGAGGGAGAAATGGATTTGAAAGATCATGTTTGGTCTCCTTTATATATGAAAACAGTGTTGTAGGTTAATGAATAAGAGTAAAAAGTGTGCATTGGCAATGACATTTTATTTGCATCTCCAGAAATGATTTGGCTCAGGCTGCCAGGTAACAGGAACAGCCACTTAACTGATCACAGGGTAATTATATATCACAAAAGACCCAACATTCAAGAGACAGAGTTTATGGCTTTTTAAAAGCTTTCATGGCTAAGTCCATAAAGGACACTCACTCAGATCAGCCACTAACACTTTGTAAGTCCTTGCCATGGAATTGAGCAACACACAGTGTGTATGAGTCCCCACCTACTCCCTTTAGCCCTACATTGTATCCCATGAGTCCCTGCATCGAAAGAATACAGGCATTACATTAATGGCTTCTTCTCCTTTGGCTAGACAGTCAGCCGTTGGCCTGACTTTGTTCCTGCAATGAATCAATTTTGGGAGTCTTGTTCTACAACTGCCAAGCTTTGGCAGTGAGTTTTGTAGTGGATGTGTCCTTTTATTTTCAGCAACTCTACACCTCTGTCTCATTTCCTAGGAGAACTGACAAGGCAGGCTTGTCCATTAATTATCAGTTTACTAGCTTTCTAAGACCCATAACATTGGTGACTGGAAGAGGGTTGTTAGATTCATAATTTGACAGAATTTGGAATTAAAACTCTCCCTTTGTTGTCCTGTTACTGACTTGGTTATCAGTTCAAACAACCTAATGGATGAGTTGGATGAAGCTAGCTTGCGTCCAGAACAAGAGTAAAAATAGCTACTGGAGAGATGACAGCTCAAATGGAAAAGTAACTAGCATTGGAAGGACTAAGCCTCCATATTAACCCCATTTTATTGAAGGCAGAGTTCTGCTTTCAAAGGGCTTTATTAAAGAATATGAACTATTTTGAGGGTCATGAACATAAGCTATTCTGAGAGTCTTCTTACACTGGCGTTCAATTGATGCTTCTTCTAAGTCTTTTCTTTGAAGAATCCTTGCAGGTCAGCTTTGTGTAAATATTTCTTTAACCATATCCATCCCATCTGAATGCATCATTTTCCCCCAATTACCCTGGGGGTCACCTTCCATTTACCATGCAAAGATTAATTTTCTGGCTGTCTTTAATGCAACTCAAGGCACAAGGAAAGTTGCTATAAATGATGGGAGAGGCTGACAAGCACCCTTATGGTGTCACAGATGAGGATACTATAGAGCTCAGAAGCCATTCTATAAAGTTCATCCAAGCTGCTCTGGATGCAAACAACTCTAGGCCTCCAGGTCTCTAATCTGGAGCACAGGGTTGCTTGGAATCTCAATTATTTATGTGTTCATGCTATGGGTTAATGCTGACTGACACTAAAACACAGCCTAGATTTAGCTTCATAAAAATTTTATCCCCAGTATGAACAGCAAGTTTTTCCCTGGTTTTAGTGGATGGAAATGGCTAGCTAGAAAGCTTAGACAAGCCCACCCTTCTGCTAGGACAAAACTCTTGGAGCTCAGTTACCATGGCAACTGGCCATAATTTTTAATTCCCTTCCTAGTTACATCTGCACAGGGAAAAATAAATTTTCTTGCTTTCATAATAACTGTCCATCTACTTGAAGCCAAGGGCCAGTTTCATAGTATTTTTTTCCTTGTGATGGTACAAGGTGGATGTACATGGTTGATCTATTGTCTAAATGTAATGGTTTGGGAAAATGTAGCTGAAAATGTAGTGTACCCTGGCAAAAATATATTAAATGTCTCATAAAGCTGTAGACTTAGCACAACATGAGATATGGAAAATGAATAGTAGCACTGCAAACAAGAGGGAGAAAAATCCCATATTAGAATTTAAGACAAAACATGGCACTAGGAAAATATTTAGTTAGTTCAGGAATATACAAGGTCTTGATCATATTTAGGAGAAAATTAAATCTAATGCTATCCATGCTCATATTTCATATCTGTCAGCTTGCAAAAGTTCTTCCTATTGTAAAAGAGATGGTCAAACAGCATAGTGAGTTGTTATTTTCAAATCACCTTCATTGGTCCTTCATTTGCAAACACTCTGTTATTTTTGGATGTAGTTCATACAACTATTAGGTAAGAGTTCCTCAGTCTTCATGCAAAACCATGAAGAATTCAGTCTCCTGCTCTGCTTGTATCCCTGCAAACTGATGTTAGACAACCAAGATGGCCAATCAGAACCACCACTATGGGAAATCTTGAAGGACACTTACCAATGTCCTTTACTTCTGGCTTTCTCCCATTTGCTGCAGTGAGAATGAAAATTGTTTCAGAGAGAAGTAGCTTCTTAAGAAATTCCATTTTTGTGGGACTCCTCCTAGACACTCTGAGAAAAAGGAAGAGTAAATCTTTCTTCACATTCAGTGGCAAATTGGGAGGAAATTAGTTTAACCTAAACAGCCACAAAACTGGGGCTGAAATTAGCCTTCTCTAATCCTATATCTGAGTAGGTTTAGTTATTCACATGAAACTAATCCCACTTGTCATTCAGTTAATCACAGAGCCATTGAATTATAAAATAAAAAAAATCATAAGGACAATTTTAAGCCAAACTCCCTGCTCCATGCAGAAATCCAGAAAGATAATCTATTGTTTGAACATAGCTAATGAAGAGAAGCCCATCATCTTTGATTAATTGACTCCATTATCAAAATGCTATTATGTTGTAACATTCAATTGGAATCTCCTTCTTATGATTCAGATTCAGTATTCTATAGCCTGCATTGTAGGAGTTAAGTATTAGCTATCCTACACTGTTGTTTCTATCCACTGATTAACCTCCCTCACCTTATCCAAGTCATTAATACAAAGATGAAAACTCTTTTAATAGGCACCCCACTTGATATTACAAGTGGATAAATAAATAATGAGCACTCGTTGGATGTATTTCTTACCTGTTATGGATTCCAAGGAATTGATATGTCATTCATCTTATACTTAAAGTCATCTTAAATCAAGCTTAATTTCTAGAGATTGCATGGACATATCCATAGCAACAATATAAAAGTCATGTTTCATTGTCCTTTCCTAGGATTATTTTTCCAACTTCTCAGTTTACTGTAGTGCTGGTTGTTTTGCTGGAAGATTGCAAGGAGGAATTATATAGTGGTTCATACCTCTGTCCCTTAGGTACAAAGAACTCCATATGATTCTATATATTCATGTTATAGTTCAGCCTTGTAATGCAAAAGTGAACAAACATTAATTTTACTCATTAAATTATCATACTTAGGTTGTTTTGCCCTGTCCTTTACCCATAGAATGAAATGATCTTTCTCATCTCCAATCCAATTAACTTTGTGAAACCTTAATGGTCTTGTTCATGACAGAAATTTTCAACCTTAAATCTTGATGGTCTTACTCTTGGCAGGAGGACAAAGCATTCCAAGATAAGATAGACTTGTCTCCTTTGTCCTTAGCAAAAATCCAGTGAGATAAGACTATTGAAAAGCAAGCATGCTTAATTATCATGCAGAGTCTGCATACGCTGCTCAAAAAATTCCAAAGGGTAGAACTTTGATGTAGATCTACCTAGAATTGTGCTGCCATCCCATCATCTGTTGGGTTCTCTTACTGGCAGAAGGAGATAAAGCTTTTCCTTTTTCATCTTATTGTATTCTTCAATATTCCTGAATGTTCTTTTATTTATTTTATTTGATTTATTTGATTTATTTGATTTGTCAATCACTTACAAGATAATAGGCATGAGTTTAAACATGAGTAAGAATACAGGAAATTTAGGTATGAATAAATGGGGACAATAGGACAGGGACTGTAGGCACGATGGTATACTTATGCATGCTTCTTACAGACCTCTTAGGAATGGGGTGAGGTCAATAGTGGATAGTTTAAGGTTAAAGGAGTGGGGGTTAGAGGATGTAACAACAGTGTCAGGTAGTGCATTCCGGGCATTGACCATTCTGTTGCTGAAGTCGTACTTTCTGCAATCAAGTTTGGAGTGGTTTACATTGAGTTTGCATCTGTTGTGTGCTCTTGTGTTGTTGTGGTTGAAGCTGAAGTAGTCATTGACTGGTAGGACATTGTAGCAGATAATTTTGTGTTCTACACTTAAGTCCAAAGGTAGGTGACATAGTTCAATTAATTTCTCCTGTTATGTTGTTTTCTTATATTGTCTTGCAAAAGCCTTAAACACTTATACTGTGGAATGATTGCTTCTGAATTTTTTTAAACAATGTGACCCAACTCTGCTGGGCTGGAGACAGGGTAATATGCCTACCCTACATGCTTCATATTTCCTCATGATCTCCCATTCAAGTATTACCCAGATCCAGCCCTGCATAGCTTTTTCAAGATCATCCAAGCTTTTTCAAGATCACTAACAGCTGTACTTAATGAGCTTGTTAATCAGCATATCATGGGTAGATTTTCAAATACTTCTCTGAAATCAAGACATGTTCTGACTATAGGATTCCTACAATCTTACAAAATGATTAACTGATCAAAACATGAAATAAAATGAGTCTGACAGGACTATTTTAAAAAAAAGTATCCATGCTGAATTTTAATAAGTGTATTATTTTCAATTTGCTTTCAAATTTATCTGTTCATTATACATGGAGGAAGATCCTCTGTTATCAATGTTAATAGTTTTATAGTTCAGAATTTTTCCCTTTTTGAAATTGGGAATATTTGTCCACCCCCAATCAGCAGATATCTTATCTTTCAGGATTTATCAAAGATAATGGATAGGTACTATTAGATGAGCCACAAGTTCCTTCAATATCCTATGATGCAACCTATTTGATTCTGGAGCTTGTACTCATTCGAGATACAAAAATCATATTTAAGGAAAATGTTGATTAAGTTCCAAAATACCTCTTTGCCACATGCAGCTAGCAACTGACTTACATATTTCTTTATCTTCTTTTAAGGAGAAAGGGAAACTATTAGGAAGGTAACGTATATGCATGTTTTTTTCACATTATAGTATTGTAATATTGTTCTCTACTAGTGTTCTGACCTAGGCTTCTCAAGATCATGAAGCAGACTCCTTGTCCCTTTTATTTAGGTTAAAGTGAATTCCTCTCTAGCAAAGTCCTAGCAAACAGTCTTTCATTCATGAGATTTCACAATTACAGACCTTTATCAGGCTTGGAGAGTTGCCAGGCCGATATCTTCCAAATGCCACGCTGTAGCAGAAATTACTTGGGAAGAAGTCAGGAACAGATCCTCACCCTAATAAATTGAACTAATTGTCTCCTGCAAACCCTACTCCCCTTTCACTCCTCTTTATTCCCTATGGGAGGGCCATTCAATGTCCACCTGTGCCCTTACTCCCAAGTCGACCCTTGTTTCTTAACTGTTCTCTTTTTCTGGCAGCTCTGTACATGCGCACACTGGGAATAGGCTCCAACTGTTCTTCTGCCCCATTGATCTCTGACTCTGAAGGCAGCTGATAACTGTCAGATGGCCCTGGCCCCATCTCTGCCTCTGATGCAGAGCACTCTTCAGACCTTCCCCAGACTCCAGGACTGGTCCTCCCCAACCTCCTCACTGTCCAAGTCTGCCACCAGCTCCGCTGGCCTCTGGCAGGTCACAACAACTAGCATCAGAATAGTTTTATATTTATCCACGAACAATTTAATAGTAAAAGCATGAGGTCACCATAGCAAAAAGACAGTTGGAGACAGATATAACCAAATTCTCTGTCTCACAGAGATGTAGAGTTTTCAAGTAAGACTGAGAAAATCTCTAATAATAAAGCTGACAGTGTAGAACAAGCTTGTTTTGGATGACAAGTATAAATTCTCCCAAAAGGTTTTGCTTTTTAACTACTGTAAAAACTTTCAGGACGTGTTTACCCAGATCAGGAAAGCCAGTGTAAAAAAAAATGGTGCTAGTGGCTATCATTGTTTTTTATTACCCCCCCCCCCCCAAAAAAAATCAGAAAACCAGATGCATCTTTCCATCCATAACTTCTTTTCCAAATCTGATAAAGCAATACATTGATAGCAAGTTATCAGAATTGCAATAACCATTTGCTAGACTGTTTGGAAAGTTTTCACTTATATCAACTATGGATTTGGCTAGGATGGATTTGAAAGCATCTGGATAGGAAGCAGATTGAGGGAGACCCAAGCTCACATACATTTCACAGCCCAGTTTAGCAAGAGGAAACATGATGGTGACAACAGGAATTTGGAGAGAGAACCTCAGAATTAATCAGGTCTCAGAACCTGCTTCATCTGTCCCATCATGCCATCACATAAACAAGATGTACCTAAAAAACCCCAAATCTCCATCTCTGCAGTATTGGGCAGATGTCTGGAAAATTGTCTCTATTGGGGAATACCTTCTAATAACAAGAAACATTTTTTGAAAAAAAAATATTCCTGGTTGGATATAATGATCACCCAACTGGTAGCTGGCCAAGCATGAGCTTTTGCAACTAATCAATGCTCTGAAAGTACCAATCACCCACAAACCGAAAGGGCAGAAGCACCGTACAAGTTATGGGGTAGTGCCTGCTAAAAGAACATACATTTTTGTGCTAAGTACATTTCTGTAGCAAGCTGTGCATTTTTTGGCCATGCGATAGCCATGCTAATCAGGTTATTCAATTCACAAATAGCCTCTCAAGGATTTGTAATATTACACTCATATTTGAGGAGGGGGGGAGGAAACTCCCACTTGAACTCTATTATTTATGGCACTCTTACAGCACAATCTCATTACGTAGGCAACAGCGTGGTTCTTTAGTACAATATAGTGCCTGAAAACCCTTTTATCCCCATCTACCTAGCAGCCAGCCTCCTGTGAGTTGCCATTTTGTGAATATTAAAGACTGAAACATAATGGCCCCCAAAGAATATCTTTTCCAATTAGCTCACTGGTTGCCAGCATCAGGTGTACTGAATTAGTAAGATTGGCTTGTAATACATTTCTTTGAAGTCCTCATTAATCCTGTCCTTGGATTTGAACTTTGGAGGTGTTTCCCTGTCAAATCTGGATTTTGGTAATGTCAAAACAACTGATTAGCTCTCTCAGCTTGAAGGAAGTGGAAAGGGGGTAGCAGAGGAGGGTAGCGGGGGTGGGTGTTGGATTTCATGAAAAGGCTTATTTGCCTACTCATTTAGCATGACCAAATGGGAGACCAGCCAAGAAGGGCAATGCACTGGCAACAGTCCAGAGTTCCTGTCTTGTTAGGGATTTCCATAGCAAATGGCAAAACTGCCCTCATACTAATAGTCAGCCAGCCAAGCAATTTGGTTGGCTTCCACTAAAAATAGGGCAATATCCCATAAGCCTCCACAGCAAGCCGCTTCAAATCACGATGGCATTGTTTAGAGTACCAGAAGTCTTCCTCCGGGTATGCCTAATCAAATGCAAAGAGTCACTCCAAAGAGGGCCACCTGCCAACTAATGTGCCTGCAGAAAAAATGATTTCTCCTTTCCAATAATATGAGAACCAGCCACACTCAAGGGCCTCAGAGACTAGCTTTGGAGTCTATCTCAGTAAGTTCCATCCACCCTCTGTCAGCCTGTCCAATATAATGAGGAAAAGAAAGAAATGGCTGGTGGATATCCAAGGCCTACGGGTTATTACCACAAACAGAGCAAGGTGGGAAGGATTTATCCTTACAGTCACCAGAAGTTCAAGCTGACTTGAATAGTATAATGACCACTTGATGTTCAGATTAGCAAGCTAGCAGAGTGCTGTAAAAGATAGCACAGTGGGGGCAGGGGTTTAATGTCTGTCTGAAAATGCCTTTCTAATCTAACAAAACTATGCTAGTATTTTGATGGGGGAACACTTGGAAGTCCCAAGGCAGTAAGCTAAATTAGGAAGTTGAGGGGGTCAACAACTGGATATAAGAGGGAAATTGCATATATTTATATAATTTCTCTGAAGAGAGAGTTAAAAGAAAGATGGGAATCAGAAGAATTTAATGCTAAACTCCTTATGGAAGTATTTGAGAAAATTTTTTTCCAAGTTACATGGTGTGCTACAAGAGATAAATGAAAAATTAAAAAGTATTAGCAAAACAGAGTTAACATCGAAAGAAGATGTTAAAAATATACACATTACATTGGACGAGACAAATACAAAATTAGATTTATTGGACCTCACTTTATATATTGACGTCAGCTTTATCAGCGAAACAACCTGCAGCCTAAAAGCAGAACCTGCCTAGTATTCTCAAACATCTGTAATTAGAAAGGGATATGTCTAATTTTAAAACATCCCAATTTCAAGGAATGTAATTGGGCTTCTTTGGAGAACTGCAAAACAAACACCATGCAAAATTTCTGGTTGCATTTTGGATGCATGATTCAAAGAAACCAATTTTCATGTTCACAGAACAATTTAAAAACCAGCAATGGGAGGAAAGATATTCAGACTGACCAATGTGTAGTCAGTGAACCACTGTTTCAGTCCTAAAATGAAAATTTGTGGGACTAAATTTTGTCATAAATGCATCCTTGAAAACCTTGCTCCCATTATGTCATGGTTTGGCATTATGGAATGTTGTTTATGCTGATTATTGGTAATCCATTTTTTCCAAAAGCAATGCAGATAAGCATAAAATAAAACCAACTTTCTAGAATGAAATATAATTTATTGGTGGGCTTAAACACCTATTTGTTGTCATCCTCCTTTTTGATATTACATATTAGGCTACATCTATGAACTTGAAAAAAAAAACCTACAGGTAAGTATTTCAGCAAGTACTGTTACTATGTGTCTTGCTTTTTTTAAAAAAAAAATCTTCTACTTTAACATCTTCATATATCTTTAAAGGCATGAAAGTGCTAGGACAATTTTTGGCAACATCTTTGCAAAGTTCTTGAGGCCATGTTCATACTTTCCAAAAACCTCCATGAGTCCTAAAGTGACCTCACTTTTTCATGTCGAAATCAAGGTTCTCATTTTCATCTGGAATGTTGAAGAGTGTGAGAGTGTGAGAGTGTGTTTCTGTAACTTCTTCTGGCCACCAAAGTCTCTACAGGCTTTCTCTCTAACCTTTGCTCTCTATTTGATTCTGGTAATAACCTTGTGAGCTCTGAGGGCATTACCCGTGTTTTGGAACCAGCATCAAACCTGATTGATCTCTTGTCATCATTTGTTTTGGGGAGCAGATCAGTTTCTGATGCTACTCAGTTTTATTAGATACTGCACCAAAACTGGTATTTTTGTTTCAATCCTTCCACTTCGTATATACTTTGTGGACTCTTTTGGACCAGCAGACTTGCAAAGCTGCTATTGCTTATCTTATTCTCCTTTTCTCTCCATAACTCTGCCTAACAATAATAAACAACCAAATGGAAGCGTGATGGTGATTTATTTGGCTTTGCTCCTACTGCATATGTATATTTAAAAGGGAAAAGAAAGATATGAAAATGAAACTGTCTTTTTTATATGTACTTCATGTACTACATAGGATTTTTGTAAGCCTGGACAGAGCTTCAAAGGGGGAGGGGCTTCTCTTCAATGATTCTTTACTACAACATGAAGGATCACTTTAAACAGGCCTAGGGAATCAATACACACACATCTTCTGACACAAAGTGAAATTGATGCACTAGCTTGCTTCGTGTCACTTTGATGACACTTCCAAGTGCAGAAACCTCTTTCTGCTATAGAATGGGCAAGAAGATGTTGGCGGAGTGAAGCAAAATGCCTCAGTGAGGTATAGAGTGTCATCCCCTTTGCACAGTAAAGCATTTACCAAGAAACAATTATGGCTGCCATGTGCAGGCGTGAGTTTTAGGAAAATAGTTCCAGATTGTATATTCATTTCTTCTGTTGAAACCCTGTTGAATTTATTCAGCTTTATATATTTTTATTTCATTGTCTTTTATGCTTTTTTGAGATTTACACAAAGAGTGATTGGTCTTGTTGGATTCGAAGTATAACAAATAAGAAAATAATGAAGTCTGTTATAATAAGGACAAATATATACAAGGGTCTCAGGATGTAGCCCTGTACCCATGTACATGGTGACGAAGCATGGGATATCCAATGAGATTTACTTCTAAGTAAAAGTTAAGTTACAAGATACAGTATATAGAAGCCCTCATCTTTCTCATTAAGAAGAGTCTTTTGTGACTACTGGTAAAAAACTGGCATTTCTTGGGATAAAGTATTTTCAGTAGATCAAGTTAAACCAGAAATCATTTGGAGCCTGCCGTGTTGTTTCTGGCCTGTTGCAAAGCCTCTATTTCAGCAAAATTTACAGGCTCCGAGCTGGGATGAAGGGGGGTGCTCTGCAGTTATTTAGTAACTTCTCAGTTCAATGATTTGCGAGGTCAGATGTCTTTGGTTCTGCCAATTCTGGGCAGGCTATAAACTACAAAAAAGAAGTGGAGGGGTGGATGCAGAAATACTACCCTGCACCTAGGGTTTTATTTGCAGGATTCAAAAAGCAACAGGTCCCCTATCTTCTCTGTCAGAAAATCCCAAACTTTTTTGATAGCCAGTTTGTATTTATTTTCAGGGTGGATAATTATGTAGAATATGATCTGAAAACCAGAGATCTGAGCAATCATACCAGTTTGGGAATGGGTTTCTCGCTGAAGAAGGGACTTGGAAGGGAAAGAAAGAAAATAGGGATGCAGAGATAGCAATAGCAATACAACTTAGGCTTATATGTTGCTCCATAGAATTTTATGGCACTCTCTGGGTGGTTTACAATGCAGAAGCATTATTTGCATGTTGACCTCAACAATCTGGGTCCTCATTTTACCAACCTTGGAAAGATGGAAGGCTGAGTCAACTGTCAGGATTGAACTCCAGGCTGTGGGAAGAATTAGCCTGCAATACTGTATTCTATGCATTGCACCACCACGATCTGATGAGAATATTCTTCTAATGCAAGACTGATAAGGGATTGTATTACACAAACATGTGAAAGAAGGGTAGCCCATGCTTACTTGAGCATATTGCTATCTGTTGGGTTGAACCATTTAGTAAACCAAAGAGAGTAAATAGCTGCAGTTGATTCTATTTCTGAATCACCTTCAATGATGACAGAACTGCACCCTGGTGCCTTTGAGGCTGCCCTCCAATGACCCACAATCAAATATGATGGAGAAATCATCCCAATAGAAGTATGGATTATCATTATTCACCCCTACAGTTAACACTTCATAGGTTCCCAATATGTCTACAGCCATCATTCTACCACTACTTCCAGAAGACAGAATTATACACCAGTTGTGCTTTATATGTACTTGGTTCTACTGACCCAAAAAGGAGTAAAAAACGAAGTAGCCATTTCAGGCGAAAGATATTGGGGAAGAGGGACAAGTGTAGCATCCCTCTGCAAATGCAGAGATGCAAACAACCTACCTACTTACCATTCTTACCTTCTGTGCCCTTGATCTGGCAGTATTTGTTTACCACGGCCCTGGATTGTCTGGCTTGCCTAGGTCACCTTCTCCAAATACATGCCAGGTGGCATGAGCTTCTGAATGAAAAAGCAGGCAGAGAGGCAGTCTATTCAGCTGCCCTTGTAGTTCCCATATTCGCTGTATTTTTGGAACAGAAAACAAGGAACAACTGTCATAAGGAGTGAGTGCCAATGAGATCCTGGGGGTCAGACATTTGTGTATAGTCAAGGATGTTGCCCATCCATTAGTATGATGAAAAAAGATGACTCTTTAATTAGTTGTACTTGTAGATCTGGGCAAAGGAAGATGTCATTCCCAGTAATAAAAAAGTATTCCTTGACCCTCTTGCATTGTTAGGGATGATAGAGGATTCCTGTGAAGGCATCTGTAATGCTCCTCAGAACTATTCCACCAAAAAGACTTTTAATATTATAATCAACCCAAAATGTATATATTCTACTCCAAAGTGACATTTTGAAATGAAAAGAAAACATTTAAGTTCTATGTGTTTAAATCTGGCTTGCAGAGAACTGGCTTCTTCCTAATATAACAAAGAAAAATCCCATATTTTACATTGCAAAGGGTTTTTCTAATGAATAAGAGTTAAATATTAAATAGAAACAGAACACTTGACTTGTTCTAAATTGTCCAGTTCACAGGGTGAAGGAATAAAACTTTGCACTAAGCTAGGATTCAGCTGACTAGAATGCACAGCTTCCATTTCACTGGTAAAGCCAAGCCTTCAGGATATGCTTACATATGGCAGGAATATGTGCCACAAAATGACTCTCAAATCATTCTTGGCAAAACTATCTATTTAGCTTCCAACTTCTCTTCAGTCTGGCTCTGGGGGTGGGGGGAAATCTCCCTTTCTTCCTGATTTGTGATAGCTTATTGGGGCTTCATTTGCAATTTATTGGGACTTCATTTGCAATTTTAAGAGAAATTGAACATAATTAGAAGCAGAACCTGTGGAGCTTTTGACTGTACTGCCAAGAGCCTGGAAGATCAAGGCTACTACTGTTCATCTATAGGAGGAAAATACAAATCTCCTTTAAACAGAGGCGGTGAGTTATTACATTGAGTACTGAATGATTCCAAGTTGTTGGTTCTCTATCTTCATTCAGCAATGCATATTTTCTTTGGCTAGTTGGCCTTTGTCTTCTGTGATAAACCTGATGTCTAGAAAATGGGTGGGGGGGGGGGTAACTTTCTGTGACTCTTTGAGTGGCTGTGCAGGGGCAAGCAGCAATGTGATGACAACATCCCAAAAGTCAAGGAGAGGATTGTAAGGTTCCTTCTATGCTGAAGAGTTTTTAAAAACTTTTTTAAAGCCATGTCACACACTTCTTTGCACAGTGGCTCCAAAGAGGCAGTTTATATAGGATAGCTAGAAGAAATAGTGGTGGAAAATCTGGAAAGATCTATCAGAGTCCCAGTCACAAAGAAGAATTGGCTGATAACTTTAAGATTTTTATGGCAAGGTAGTTCTTTAAAATAGGATAGAGATACGTCTTCTGGGATTCCCCATAAAGAGAACTACAAAGCAGCAGGTGGCTTAGGGATTCCACAGAGCCATCTCCACAGGGGCATAAATGCTGCTAAAGGGAAATGTTTTTATACTGCCCCCCATGGACTCTGAGTTCTACATTTAACCCAGCCAAGGTGAAGACCTGAAAAAATTTCAAAACTAGAACTGAGGAGAGATAAGACAACAGTATACTTTCATTTGGGGGACAACACGCACTCACACATGCACACACACATACATGTATAATTTCAAATCAGTTTTTAACTCCTGGTGACTGCTTGGACTTGTCTTTCAAAGGTGCCTCCTAGAGCTGAGAGAAAATGATTGGTCCACTGTCATTTAGCTGGCTTTCTTTCCAAGATGGGACTAGAACTTGGTCTCCTGGTTTCTAGCCTGATACCTTAACTAATACACCAAACTGGCTTTTGCTTAACGTGGAAGTCCTGGCATTTTCAAATCTCAATGGGCAAAAAAAAGTCCTAAGGACTGAAATTTGCTATGAATTTTAGTTAACCAAGTTGATGTAAAATAGTATCGGGAAAACCAGTGGAACCAGACCTACAGGAGGAAAAAAAATTTAACCATAAATTAAGGAGATAAAATCAAGCTGTGGCAAAACCAAAACTATCTCTAACTGTAACGTGGTATTCTTGATGCATCTTGCAACTACAAGGAGAGCTCTTACTCATTTAGAACAGAGAGCTTCCAGGGTATTTAAGTCTGTGAAAAAAAAATCTGAACACAATAAAGAAACTGAGAAACAACCTTTACAGAAAAAAAAACCCCAGAAATAAAATGTGCCTCCTTGGAATGGAAGAATCCTAAGATGCCCGTGGAGCTACACTGGGGATAACATTTGCCCCAAAAGTGAAATGTGTGCTTCAAGATAAGGAAGCCTGGAACTGCACCCCAAGATAGTCATAAAAATGTACGTAATCTACTGGGGGTCTATTAATTTGCCATTTATGTATTCTATTGTTGTGTTGTACAAAGACCAGTACTTTAGTTTTCTTAATAATTTACAACATGTCGTTCTTTTAAGCAATAGGAAGCCAATGCTCTCAATGCCTTTCTTATTCCCACCTGGGAGATAGACAAAATTACTACATCATCTGCATACAGGGCTATCTTCTCAGATATTACATCAATAAACCATTGTGTATTACATTTCCAGAGTTTTCCTTTGATGCCTATTGCATGATCATGTGTCAAGTAAATAGGCAAATGGGAATGTCACATATGCATAGAATAATATGTAACATTTGTTTTGGAATTACTAAGAAGGTGTTTCATCTCTTTGCTACTGCCTCCTGCATATGTTTTTTTTTAATAAGGATGTCTCTTTTATTAATTGGGGGGAAAAACCACATTCACATACATGAATTTTAAAATAGCCTTAAATGCCAGACGGTAAAAACAAACTATTAAAGAGACCAGTACTAATGGGAATTTTCTAATGGGGAATGATGGACTGAAGTAGACCAACCTAAGAGTGAAAAGTGTTTACAGAATCTCTAAAACATCCAGATATTGGGATTTTTATGCAGCAAGGGTAGATCATTCCAAAGGACAGATATCATCACCAAGAAAGCTTAACAGTGTTCTTTTGCCAAGTCACAATTCACAAGTCATGCCTTGGACAGCAGGGTTTTCCTGAAGACCATAAATGCCTGGCGTTGAGAGTGTAAATGAAGGCTATCAGATTAACAGGAAGGAGATATATGCTACCTTTAGAGAAATAGAACTGTGGCAGATGCATCACTTGCATCAGCCAAATGACCTCATTAAGGGTATAATTAACCAACACAGTCAAAATAATGCTATCAGCCCAGTAGTGGGATTCAAAATTTTTACTCCTGGTTCTGTGGCTGTGGCTTGATGGGCGTGGCTTGGCTTGGTGGGCGTGGCTTGGCTTGGCTTGGTGGGCGTGGCTTGGCTCAGTGGGCATGGCTTGGTGCATGGCAGGGGAAGGATATACTGCAAAATCCCAATTCCCTCCCCACCCCACTGACCTGCTTGCCAGCTCTGTTCTCCTGTGCAGGGCAACAAAAGAAGACCCAGTCGATCAGCTGGGACTCGGGAGGCAGAGAATAGATGGGAGCGGGGCCAGTAAGAGGTGGTATTTGCTGGTTCTCTGAACTACTCAAAATTTCTGCTACCAGTTCTCCAGAACTGGTCAGAACCTGCTGAATACCACCTCTGCATCAGCCAGAGTAAGCAAGCCAGAGATGAGTGTACCAGGTCTAGACTCAGAAGGAGGAAGGATTTACACCGCACTGCAGATGTACACTGTCTGGCAAAGCACAGCTAGGCTGCAGAGTGTTTGGATTGGGCTGCAGCACAAAGGTACCATCCACCTGAAGAAAAGATTCCCAGTTCTGCCATCAATGGCAAGGCAATCAAAATGCAGCACTCCAGAAGCACAATAAGAAATTGCTTGTCTCTCTATGGCTCTCTTCGGCGGGCAATCAAGATTTTATTATGCAGCCCCCGTGTTCTTGCACAATTCAAACAGGACCTCAGTAATGATGTGTGAACCTCAGGGTCACCCTGTGAAGCGTTGTTTTTAGCTCTGTGGCAGCTTACTATTTAGGAATAAAAATGACAATTTTGCTGAAGTAAATTACATTGTGGAAGCACAATAAAATTCTGCAAGGGCAATTGGAATGATGTGATGGCAGATTTAAACTTGGAATATATTATGGGCTTACTTGTGGTTAGTGGTTAACACAGTCCTGGATGGTGTGTAGATTTTCTACAATCTCCTTTACAGCTCCTGATGCATGAGTTTGTAATTAAAGTTGGAGGCTGAGAGGAGATGAGCAATCTCTGACCATATTGGATATGGATGAATTATTCCGTTTGCTTTATGCTTTCCTGGATGATCTTGAAAAAGCAAATACTCAGCATGCTTGTGCCACAAAAATAACTTAATCTTGCAGCACACCTGTGTGTGCAATAAAAGAGAGTGTTTTTTTAAACCATGTCCTAGAATTATTTTTTTCAGAAAAGCTGGAATGATGTACAACACTGAGTTTCCAAGCCAGCTGAGAGCCAGTGCGCAGAAACACTGTGAGGATTCCAGATGGGTTCTTGTCTATTCAGATACTCTGGTATTGATCTTCCCTTTTCCCACTGATATGTGGCTCTTCCTCTTGAGTATCCATTTCATGTGTATTCTGCCAATTTGGTGTTAGAGAACTGTTACAGCCATTGCTTATTCTCACCAATAATGAAATAAAATGCCTATCCTTCTCTATCGGGGTTCTCAGGTGAATGCCTCCATGTTCTATGAACACATGTGAGGTTTGGGGTAGGTGTACTGCACATCATAATCATTAGGCCAGTGATGGCCCCAAACAAGCCTGCCAGGTATTTTCTTTCCTTCTAAAATGTGTTCTGATAACTGGTACGGATGAAACACCTTGTTCAGGAAAGATAATAGATTTGGGGACCAGTAGAGTAGAACACAGTCAAAACTGTAGAAATGGTGGTAGACTTTAGAAGAAACCCTCCCATACTACCACCTCTTACAATACTAGACAACACAGTATCCAGAGTAGAGACCTTCAAATTTCTAGGTTCTACTATATCACATGACCCAAAATGGACACCTAACATCAAAAACATCATCAAAAAACACAACAAAGAATGTTCTTTCTGTGCCAACTCGGAAAGCTCAAACTGCCCAAGGAGCTGCTGATACAGTTCTACAGAGGAATTATTGAGTCTATCATTTGTACCTCTATAACTGTCTGGTTTAGTTCTGTAACCCAACAGGACAGACACAGACTTCACAGGATAATTAGGACTGCAGAAAAAACAATTATTACCAACCTGCCTTCCATCGAGGACCTGTATACTGCATGAGTCAAAAAGAGGGCTCTGAAAATATTTACAGACCCCTCACACCCCGGACATAAACTGTTTCAACTCCTTCCCTCAAAACAACGCTATAGAGCACTGCATACCAGAACAACTAGACACAAGAACAGTTTTTTTCCCCAAAGCCATCACTCTGCTAAACAAATAATTCCCTCAACACTGTCCAACTATTTACAAATCTGCACTACTATTACTATTAATCTTCCCATCACTCCTTATCACCCATCCCCTCCCATTTGTGACTGTATGACTGTAACTTTGTCGCTTGTATCCTTACGATTTATATTGACTGTTTCCTAGTATGATTTGATTGCTTATTGTACCCTGTGACTTTCATTAAGTGTCGTACCTTATGATTCTCGACTCTTGGCTAATGTATCTTTTCCTTTCTGTATACAGAGAGTATTTACACCAAGACAAATTCCTTGTGTGTCCAATCACACTCGGCCAATAAAGTATTCTATTATTCTATTCTTAAAAAACTGGAATTTTTAAGCACTTGAAACTTTTGCCTTTTTATACAAAAAGAGAAAGAAAAAGATTCAGAAGTCTGACCTGTTTACCTTATTGGAATGATTCCTCAAGACGAATATTTATGTTGTCCAAAAAATGGGTCAGCCTGACGCAGAAGCCATTCAGACCCAGACATGAGTGATGGACTTTCACAAAACTTTTATTGAAGTGCTTTAGCAAAAGGGTCCCAGCCATAAAAAGGAGCTGAGACCCTGAACAATAGCAAAGCATGATCTTTTATACAATTGGATACCAGAAATAGAGAAATAAAAATTTCACAAAGCTATTACTTTTTATGGAGTTATACCTTATTTTAATCCAAATGTCCTTTTGCCCTTACTTGGAGTTTCTGCAATTGATCCATATGTGGGTATTCTACCACTGTTGCTAAGCCTTGTGACTTCCTATTCAGTTTTTGGGTATATGTTATCCCATTTCCTCCATTTCAAATTGACACATTACACTATCACATTCTTCTAGGTTACCACTCCCATCCAGAATGGGGGTATACTGTTTCTTAGTGGGTGATCCATCATATACATTTGTGTTTACCTCTCTTCTGAAAACAAGTTTACATGGAGGGATGGATTTTTTTTTCTTCCATTCAATCATGCCTGATTTTCAGACACTGTCTGGGCAAACCCATGCAATTTTCTTGGCAAGGAACCTCTTTTCATTGGTGCAATGGTCTTCTAATGGGGGTAAATCAAAGGGTAAATTCTCACTAAATTCTTCTGAAGTCCTTTACTCCAAACAGGGCAAACATAAACATATACAAATACATCTCTGATCTACTAACTCATAATAGTTATACGCCTTTAGTAGATATTTTCAGGGAGGCATTCTGATGGTTATTGAAGTCCTCCATGTAGACAAGGCCTCCACTGCCAAGATACTAAATGCAGAAAAATATGCCAAGCCTCTACATTCTAATTAATGAAAAAGCTGTTTACGATCCAAAAACTAGAAAGCAATCAGACAAACCATGTGTTTACAATAAAAAGAGAAACTCATCCATGTGGCTATGAAGACTGAAATTAAATTTGCCAGTAAGCCAGCATCTCTTAATCATATACAGCATATAGGCAGTATCATCCTGACAGGTACAATTACTGGCAGGCTCTTTTATGAAGAGGAGCTTATAGGAAACCAAAGCATTTCTGCTTCCTTTAAAACATTTTTATGTAATATTTTATCACATAAGCTTTGTCCATAAGAAATGTAAAGGAATCTGCATGGAAGAAAAATACTGACAGATGAGAAGCTATAAAATACCGTAATTTCGGAAGAAATAGAGTGATGGGTTTGTTTGTTTTTTACTGGGTAGTCTCTATTCTCATATTGCCTGGACAAAGGATCCATAGGCTCATTCCCAACAGATCCAAAAGCATTTTAGAAAGCCAACTCCTGATGAATGAAGAGCAAGAGCAGATCAGTTTATCCTGATTCCGTGTGTGACAGTAGAGTAGCTAGATTAATAGATTGCAGAATATTACTATCGATGACAAGGCATATGGAACCCCTGCATTCTTGTTTCTGTATTTCTTACTGCATTCATTTCATTGTTATTGTTCTGTAATCTCTGATTCATTTCTAAAGCTCCAGCAGAACACTGTTATCTAAGAAAAGGTTCCATATATAATATTATATTATGTAGGCATGTACACACCTATCTAAATGGCTAAATGATTATACAGTAGGAAGAAACTGTGGGCAATGTCTCCTCTGGACAAGAAAATGTTTATTGAAGCAAGGGGAATTCATTTGGTTTGTCCCATGGAACTAAAGGAGAGCCTAACAAGAGTTAATTGCTCTATTTATAATCCCAGTAAGAAAAATAGAAGAAGAAAAAAAGTTGTTATAAGCTAAAAAGAGAACTGACAACCAGTGACTTATAGCAGTTAGAAAGTTACATGCTAGATCAAAAATGAAACACGCTGCACCAAAGATAGTGAATAGCATACCAAACTGAGCTGGCTAAAGAAGAAGTGAGTGGAGAGAGGTTATTTCATTTAGACAGGGAATCATTAACAACTGATGGAAAATGGGAATGACCTGCTGCCTGCCTCAAGATGCAGTAAAGATTTTAGGCAATGATATAGCTTGAAATTAACATTTAATAGGACAAGGGATGTTGCCCTAACTACTAATACAATTCTGTAAATAATGTAAGTAAATTAGCCAGGGATAGAGGCTGCAATGAATAAAACATAAATATTTTTTCCATTTATTCACAGGATTCCTTTAAAAAAATAATCACCAGATTTAGGTCATTGGAAAAACTAAATGGCAATATTCAGAAATGAATATTTGGAAATGAAACACAAGGGTTTAATTTTAAAAGACTATTTAAGGTATGGTGAGGCTAATGAAGGGTGCTTAATCACATGGTACTGCTCCAGTGCTCTGACTTCAAACATCAGTCCAGGCAATTTTGTTCTAAGAGACCCATTTCTGAATAAATTTTGTTTGCTGGCTCATTTAGAGTGATTCAGGTAAGAAATGACAGCAATCTTACTTGCTGATCCATATCTCATAGCCCATCCCAGTCCTGATGCTTTGATCCTTCTTCCACATGACATGAAATGCCAATCTTTTCAATTGTGTTAAATTCCCTCTCCTGAGCCCATATATGGGTTGAAATACAGAAGATGCTAAAAGATTGGCAAACAGGTTAATGTTATTACAGTCTTTTTTAAAGGGTTAGGTTGCTCAAGCAGCTTTACAATAGTACCAGCAAAATTTTAGAAAAGGTTTGGAAGCACTGAAGCACTCAAGGAGCAAGGTGATTAGTAGAAACCAGTATGGGTTAATTAAAAATAGATTGTATCAGAAAATACTTGGGTTTTTTTCTGGTGATGCAAGCAAGTTTGTAGACTCAGAGACTCCTGTGGATGTAGACTAAGGCTGATGACCTAACACTGCAGTTCTGGTCAGTCTGGTACATTTTGGACTATTGACAAAGTGCAACTGAAATGCAATTTTACCCCATGCATGATCCCTCTATTTTATGCAAACTAGGCTCTACAATCTAGAGACTGCCATGTAAACCAACATACTGACTGATGATGGCAGATGAGATTCTGCTGAAACATTGCTACAACTTTAAAAGCACAACTATAATGACGTGGGAAAATACCCGAACAAAGCTGAATACTCTGTGTGTGTGTGTGTGTGTGTGTGTGTGTGTGTGTGTGTGTGTGTGTGTGTCTAGGTGTGTTTGGGTCTTTTCCCATGTAAGATTAAAAGTATCTTGGCAACATTTCGGTGAGATCCCACTCACCATCCTCAGGCTGGTGCTTTTGGCTTCATGCCAGTGCAAGCAGTGTGTGATTGGAGCTTCCATCTCTCTATAATTACTGGGGGCAGGGGCTAGTGTGCTGGGCTGGTTGGCTGCACTGCTGCACACCAGCCCAGCACACCAGTTGTATATCCTCATACAACTAAACTCAAGAGACAAAGAAAGTATGCAAAGAAAGTAAAAGGAAAAAGTGAAATAAAGAAAAAGAAAAGAAATATATAAAGAAGTGAATTTAAATCTTTGTCACAAGTATAAACAAGTTACCATTTATTTCAAGTTCTTTAAGTTCTTATGATTAATTTTCTCAGAAATGAAGATAGACTTTTCAAGGTTTCTAATAGACTCTGAAGATTTCTAATAGCCTTAAGATATTTAGTCCATTTCTGAAAATCATTAGAAATAAGTTTAGCAAACTTAGTGTCTTTTAAAAGGCTCTGCCACAGTTATGGGCTTGATGGCTGTTCCCTTTGTCAACCAGCACTCAGACACATGAGGCACTGCTGCCTTGTGATCTTTTCATGAGAAGCAACTTTCTGGAGCCCATGTGGGCAATCTCCTGTCTTTTCCTTCTCTGGTGAGGTTCCAAAAAATCAGTCTACTCTGTCTTTGCAATGGTCATTTTTTTCCATTCTCCATGGAGCGGGTTTAATGCTCCCCCCAAATAGTTCACCTTATTGTTTTAAAAATTGCATACTGGCATTATCAGAAGACTTGGAGTAACTGATCTGATAAAAAGATGCTACTCATGGAAGAGATACGACCTGACTTGAGATAACATACCTTACTTCTCTGCAAAAATGACCCATATTAGATGTTCTTTTCATACACCTTTCCTAATAGTGTCTGGAGTACAAAAAAACAGGTATTTCTGCAGTGCAAACATGGATTCAATCCTCTGGGTCAAATGGTCAAATACTTGGCCTGGCATTCTTCCTGATTCAACATGAACTAGTTACATAGAACTCACAAACTTTGGCCTTTAGACCATATGACTAAGTACATCAACTGTCAGTTTCCCCAAGTTGATAGTTTGTCAAATTGCAATCTAAAGTAGAAAAAAATTTGGCCTTGATTAAAGGTTGTCCTCCACTCTTATTACAAATCTTGGCAAGAGGACACTTCAAATGACCAGGGTATATTTTGGAAAAACTTGTACCAATTAACATAGCTTTCTAAGTCGAAACCAAATAGGGCTGCTTCTCATCTGCATAAATTCTGATGCAAATTTGGGTGATCTGTCCAGATGAATAAGTATCTAAGTTCTAAGGAGGAAACTGCAGAGTTTAACAAGGAATCAGCTTTCATCCTTTTTATATCCTTATGGGAAATTTTCCTGGGCAAAATTCATAGAAATAAAATATTAGTTGAGTAAGAATAGACAAAATGGATTAATGTTACGTATCACATCACCCACATACTGAAATTATACCCAAGCATTCTACATGTTGGGAGCAGAAATCATTCTGTGGAAACATTTTCTTCAAGTAAGTCTCTGACTCCTGAATGCTAGCCCATCTCTATTGTTTAATATTGAGTATCCCTTATTAGTTATTATCCAAAGAAAGACTCTTCCATGCCAGAATCTCCACTCCTGAACTCCGCCAAAGTAGTTTAAATCTGACCTGCAATTATCTTCACTATCTTGAAATTCTTAGAAAATACAGAAGTCACCCTGAGTCATTGAGTAGTCCCTCCAGCTGACCAAGAGAAGACAGCAAAAAATGGTATACTTCCAGGGTTCTGTTTCCTGAGCTATATGAGTCTGGGAAAATCAAAGATCCTTTCACTACTACTCCACATTAAAAAAAATACTAGTATATTCTCCTCCAAGTTGTAATGAAAGGTCATTTATAAATTTGGAAGTTTCCCTGCTATAGTTCCTCTACTAATTTTAACAGAATGATTTTATTTTATTTATTTATTTATCAATTTTATTTGCCACACATCTCGTGGTTCAGGTGACTCAGAGTTTTAACCTTTATGCTACCCAGAGTCACTGTTATGAGGTGAGCAGTCATATAAAGCATGTAAATAAAGAAATAATAATTGTAAAGATAAAATGATTGAATATTGGCTCAGGGCAAAGAGGGGAAAAGTCTAGGAGTCTCAATAGGATGAATCAAGAGTTCATACCAATAGAAAACAGATAATGCTTTGCAAAGTCTGTGTTTTAAAGACAACCATGGCTGTGCTCAGGTTTCAGGTACATTCTGGTTGGAGGGGGATGAGATGATTCATATTTCAAAATAAACCAACACTATGATATCACACAGATCCAAAGTTAGTTTTGAATTGGATGAAAGCCCTCCCTGTGGAGGTGCCTTCAAAATTTCCAAAACAAACATAAACCACCAGACAGCTTTAACTTCAAATGTTCTTTGTAAAGGAAACTTCACCCTAGAGTGTCAGGGAGAGAGAAATACAAGTTCTAGTAGGAAAGAATGATATATGTATATCAGGGTTGAACTGTGAAGCCCTTGGTGCTCTCTGAGTTTGCTTGTTTACTTGCAGATGTAGCATTACCCAACTAAGTAACATACTTGAAATCAACACACATCTAACATCTGACAAAACTTAAAATTAAAGTAATAATTATAAATAATAAGAAAATAAAAACTAATAAAATGTCAAAGGGCAGACTCGATGGACCGCTGGGTCTTTCTCTGCTACCAGTTTTCTATGTTTATCAATCAAGGAGTTTCTTTTCGTTGTTCCCTTGATTAGGGTATTGTTTTCTGCTTGATTGTTTTCCTGGTGTTAATTCCTGTTTATCAGAGTGTTGGCTGCTGGAGAAAATGTGTTCTGGTCTTTTAGTTTTCTTCTTAGTTTTTGAATGAGGTATAAATATGCTTTATTTCTGTGTGTCTACTCATGGCTGATGTATCTGAATTCCAAGCTTCCAGAAATTCCCTAGTGTCTTTGGATTTAGTTTTGCCTAGGATGTTCACAGTTTCTCAGCTGAAACTGTTAAGTCTGTCCATGTGTTAAGAGATTAAGATTTCATCATGTCTTCTGATTGCTAGTTGGTATTCAAGAATGCACCCTGCTAGTCTTCTACCTGTCTGTCCTACATAGTGGTTGTTATGGTCCTTGCACTGTATGTTGTAGATAACTCCTGTTTTTTCTACTAATAGAAGTACTAATACCACTCTATAAAGCCTTAGTAAGACCACACCTAGAGTACTGCATCCAGTTTTGGTCACCACATTATAAAAAAGATGTTGAGACTCTAGAAAAAGTACAGAGAAGAGCAACCAGGATGATTAGGGGACTGGAGGCGAAAACATACAATGCACGATTACAGGAACTGGGCTTGGCTAGTCTAGTAAAGAGAAGGACCAGGGGAGACATGATAGTGGTCTTCCAATATTTGAGGGGCTGCCACAGGGAGGAAGGGGTCAAGCTGTTTTCTAAAGCTCCTGTAGGCCAGACAAGGAATAATGGATGGAAACTGAACAAGGAGAGATTTAACCTGGAAACAAAGAGAAACTTTCTGACAGTGAGAACAATCAACCAATGGAACAGCTTGCCCTCGGAAGTTGTGGGAGTGCAATCACTTGAGACTTTCAAGAAGAGATTGGACTGCCATTGTCAGAAATGGTGTAGGGCAGGAGGTTGGACTAGATGACCTACAAGGTCCCTTCCAACTCTGATTATCTGTATCTACTTGGGCTGTTAGGCCTTTTGATTTCTTAAGATTGTATGGAGGGCTTTCATGTTAGTTTGTGTGCTATGATAATGCCATGTGACTACAATGACAGCACCTCAAACGATCCATCTGTTAAAATACTGAAGTTTGCTGATGACACAACAGTGATTGGTCTCATTCGAGACAACAATGAATCTGCATACAGAAAGGAGGTTATACAACTTGCCTCATGGTGTAACCAGAACAATCTGGAACTGAACGCACTCAAAACCATAGAAATGGTGGTAGACTTTAGAAGAAAGCCTCCCATACTACTACCTCTTACAATACTAGACAACACAGTATCAACAGTAGAGACCTTCAAATTTCTCAGTTCTACTATATCACATGACCTAAAATGGACACCTAACATCAAAAACATCATTAAAAAAAGCACAACAAAGAATGTTCTTTCTGCGCCAATTCAGAAAGCTCAAACTGCCCAAGGAGCTGCCAATACAGTTCTACAGAGGAATTATTGAGTCTATCATCTGCACCTCTATAACTATCTGGTTTGGTTCTGCAACCCAACAGGACAGACACAGACTTCAGAGGATAATTAGGACTGCAGAAAAAACAATTACTACCCATCTGCCTTCAATTGTGGACCTGTATACTGCATGAAAAGAGGGCTGTGAAAATATTTGCAGACCCCTCACATCCCGGACATAAACTGTTTCAACTCCTTCCCTCAAAACGATGCTATAGAGTACTGCACATCAGAACAACTAGACACAAGAACAGTTTTTCCCCGAAAGCCATCACTCTGCTAATCAAATAATTCCCTCAACACTGTTCAACTATTTACAAAGTGTACACTACTATTACTGTTAATCTTCTCATCACTCCTTATCACCCATCCCCTCCCACTTGTGGATGTAGGATTGTAACTTTGTTGCTTGTATCCTTACGATTTATATTTACTGTTTTCTAGTATGATTTGATTGATTGTACCCTATGACTCTCATTAAGTGTTGTGTGTTATGATTCCTGATTCTTAACGAATGTATCTTTTCTTTATGTATACTGAGAGTATTTACACCAAGACAAATTCCTTGTGTGTCCAATCATACTTGGCCAATAAAGTATTCTATTCTATTCTATTCTATTCTATTCTATTCTATTCTATTCTATTCTATTCTATTCAATAGTCTGTTGGTTGCTTCTATGATGTTTTTGGTGTATGGTAGTGTTATTCTTTTTGTGGAATATGTTGGTTATGCTGGAATGGGCTGAGTCAGGCACTTTTTGATAAAATTGTGTGGGTATCGTTTTGTTGGACTGTAAAGGAGGTCTGTTTCCTTGTTCTGGGTTACTGAAGCATTTTTGTACTTGTCTGAATAAAGTTCTTATACAGTTCCTCTTGTAGGAAGTTACTAGAAAAGGCAAGAGAGTAAAATAATGGTTCTGAACAAACCCAAAATCAATCCCCAACAGAGATCATTCCCTTTCCCTGTCCTAGGAGTGAACCTTATGCTATTTCTGTCCTAAAGATGTTCAAAGTATCTGTGGGAATTCATGTTTATAAGTTGGATCTATATTTGCTTCCAATTCAAATATGATTGTTGGAGGCTTACTGTGTACCCATCTACTGTGTTGAATGTACTGTGTAAACCACATCATACTGCTTGCATTACAGGGTGACCATTCGGACAACATAATAGCAATAGCATTTAGACTTACATACTGCTTCACAGTGCTTTACAGCCCAGCCAGTCAGCATATTGCGCCCAACAATCTGGGTCCTCATTTTACCAACCTCAGAAGGATGGAAGGCTGAGTCAACCTTGAGCCTGGTGAGATTTGAACTGCCAAATTGCAGGCAGTCAGTAGTCAGCAGAAGTAGCTTGCAGTACTGCATTCTAATAGTGTGCCACCATGGCTCTTAATGAGGATTCAATATGTCCTATAAGAAGAAGGAAAAAAAAACAGTTTCATAGTTTCAAAGTGCCCTTGATCCTTTGCTGCTCCTGAACACCCAAATAGCAGTAATAGAGTGTATTTGTGTACCTAATACACAAGGCTCAGTGTATGACTTTTTCAGCCCACAATATACGTAGTTAACCATGACTTGGCTACATCACAACTAGATCGTTGCCTTATGTATTGCTTATTCATATTAACATAAAACACAATACCTAGGTTGCTAGTATATATCATGACTCAGTTATGATATAACTGAGTTATATCATGACTCCACTGGATGGAGTTATATCATGACTCCACTGGAGTCATGACTCCACTGGATGGTTTGCACTGGTTTCTACTTCTTTTCTGAGCTAGATTTGATCATTTTAGCTTTCAATAACTTGGAGAAGAAATGGACAACATGTTGGCCAGCAGTATGGTTAACTCCAATTCTCATTATTCTTTACTGCTAGCCCTTCTGGTGCAGACTGATAAGCTGGATTCATTTGGGTTTATTTGGCTTATATTCCACAAGGTGTCTTGTTTTCTTGCTTTCTATCCTTTCCACTGGGAAAGGAAAGTCAAATCTGCCTACGAGTAGGACATTTTATGGGACAAATATTCTGCTATTCCCCCCTACAGCTGTTTATTACCATTTATTGATCCTATAATACGTAAGCAACACTTTCTTTTGCAAAAAGATGCTAAGAAGAGCTAATAGTCTAGTTGAATTCACAATGCAGCCTAATGTTGACTATCTACCTGCCGACAAAGGAGCATTACACAACTTGCCTCCTGATAGCAAAAAACAATTAAAATGGAGATCACAGTGTAGCAAAAGGCCTATGTTTAATTTGTATAAAGTTTCTATTGAACAAAGCTGTCTGAAGAAAACATAAGAGTATAGCTCCCTGCTGACATTTTAATGGGAAGAGAATTCTTAAAGAGGCATTATTAGGATATTGTGCACATTTATAAATATAGAATATTACTGACTTTACACATGTATACCAGTGAAGAACAAGACAGTTACTCAGAGACATACAATTCAGGTGCAGCACTAACAAAATTACAAAGAAGAAAAATATGTGCATCAATATTAGGTTTCTTTTAACGTCACTATTATTTTCAGTAATACAACAAATACAACAAATTCTAAATACTGTTTTTAGTTGTAATACAGTTTGTGTTGGAGGGTGTTCTTTTAAGTAAATGCACAAACACACCCAACTTCACCACCACATTAAAAAAAACCTCAGTAATGGATTTAGTTGCACAAAATATTAACTGAATACTGCCATGTCTCCCTGTTTTCCAGAGAATCCTTTTGTCATGAGTTACACAGCTCAGTGCAATGGATTTGGGATTGCAAAATTCTTCAATCAGATTTGCTCTTTGAAAGCTCATCTGAGCACATCCCAGCAAAGACTGTCCTCTGAAATAAACCGTATAAGCCTGACAATTACAAAAGGCATGCTAATTCTCAAAAAGAACATGTGAACTTCATTATTATTTCCTAAACATTCCAGTTCACAAATTGTCTATTACATTACCACCAAGTGTTCTATTATGTTTGGGGAGCTATTTGCTTAATGCAATTATTTTTTGTCTTGAAATAGTTGAATTTTAAGCAACTCAGTCTCAGAAAGTTCATACTTCAGCTGCAAAGATGACCATTCCAAGATCTATGAAGACTTTTTGTTACTTTAGTTTCTCCAGAGAATTCCGTTTAATGCCCTTAGCAATAAAGATTCTCAAAAAGAAAGCAGCCTTATGCTATTACCTTGTATGGTGTAGAAATCCTGCAGTGTAGAGATTGTTGGACTAGAACAATTTAATCCATGGGAAGTGGTTCAAAACTAAATATATAAGCACCATACTAACCTGTCTCCCTCTGTTACCTTGCTAGAAGGGGAGTAATTTTTCATTCCTTTACTACAGGGGTGTCAAACTCAAGGCCCAGGGACTAGATCCAGCCCATGTGGGTTTTGATCTGGCCTGCAGGGCTGCTCTGGAAATAGCGAAGGAACAGCCCGCGGTGTTTTTGTCAGCAAAAATGGAGCTCGGAAGCCCATTTTCACTGGCAGTGCACTCAGGCCACCATAGGCACCCCTGACAAGAGTGACATTGAGCTGGCCACACCCATCCTGGTCACACCTACCCTGATCCCCCAAGGTCAAGCACAACCCTGATGTGGCCTTCAATGAAATTGAGTTTGACATCCCTGCTTTACTATAAAAGCAGTCTAGGTAATCTTCCTCTTTCATAAGAGATTGATGATAGATCTGATTGGTGGCCAATTTAACATATTGGAAAATAAGTAGTGAAAGGTGACAGGTGAATTTGGAATTATTTACAGCATTTTGAATGTTATACCTTTTCGGTGCAAGAAGTATCAAGTATTTAAGGGCTGGATATTTCTAACCAATTTATTTCAGGACCAGGATGTAACTTTCAGAAATGTGTTCTCCAAACTGGTATTGTATAGTTAAACTGTATGAAACAATAATACTTTATTTACAAATCCATCCCTGAAAGAAGCTTCATTAAATTTTATTTCAGTTCATACCTCTGTGGGGTGGGAGGGACAGAGATATCCCTGTTCTGAAATGGATCTGTATTTCTGGAGAGTTTCAGGTTGAAGATCTGAACTGTAAATTATATAAGATTCCTAGAAACCAATTTATTTATCCAGACATGTTTCCACATTCACAAGATCCCTATAGTGAAATAATCTGCTTTTGTTGGCAGATTTAGAACATAAGATAACCCAAGAAGTGACAAGATATGTAGGGGCAGTGAGGAAGAATCAGGGCTAGATCTATAGCAGCTAAGGCATTCAGCTGTAAAGGCAATAAATTGATTTAAAGATTGTATTTATTGCCGCTGTATGTATTTATGTATGAAGGCCTTGGTGGTTTACTTATTCGGCAGCTTTAAATATATGAGTCTTAAAGATGAGACATGTTTCTTAAAGTGTCTCTTTCACTAAAATGGTAGCAATAATCTGCTTGTGTACAGTGCAATCATATATATTGCGTACAGTGCCAATCAAGACAAAAAAACCCTACAAAACCAGACAGAAGATATTAGAAACACCAATCAAGCAGAACACAGCAAACTCCAAGACCAATAAACACAGACCAAGACTCCCAACCAATCAGGATGAAGAAAAAACCGTTCTAACACAGCAGTAGGCTAGCACCAAATTTAAAACAAAAATGGCTGTGAAAGCCTGACTCACAAACAAACACAATACAGAAGCCTGATGATGGCAGGCGAGATTCTGCCAAAACGTTGTTACAACTTTAAAAGCACAACTATAATGACGTGGGAAAATACCCGAACAAAGCTGAATACTATATATATAGGTATATATATGGTATATATGGTATATATGGTATATATGGTATATATGGTATATATGGTATATATGGTATATAGATAGATATAGATATAGATATAGATAAAACACACACACACACACACACACTGCTGTCCACTGAGTTTAAAAGGATGTACTTTCTGCAAAGGATTATAGTCCTGGTGTTTAAATATTAAATTCAAAGGTCTGACATTTTATTGTTGAATTGGGATCATCTCTAATGTATAATGAATGGTCTTCCTTCCAACTGTTCTATACCTGACTTGTCACACATATTTTGGTAATGAACCTTAAGATCATTGCTGGTCCTTTACAGCTTTTGTTAGTATCTGCTGTCCTGAATCAGTGTACTCTACAGTCTTCAGTCTAGAAGTAACCCCAGGTTCAAGGTGCCAAAGAGTTGCAATGTCCAGACAAGCATTGTTGATGAGTTTTCCTTCACTTCACACACAGTCATTTCAGGGGATCCATTGCTCTTCAGTCTAAAACAGATACAGATGCTGCTTCCAGATGCTGCTGTGCTTTTACACTCTGGCCAAGTCTCTCTATGAACCTCCTCTGTGTGTAACTCAATCAAGATGATGGAAACAACAGGGAATTTTATATTTGTGGTGGGATTTGCATCAAAGCTTTGCATCCTAGAGAATGTTGAACATAGGAAATGTGCAATGTTACATGATTTTCCCATGCTCTGCATCAGTCAGGCTTCAAAACATTGTGACAGCATTCTATACCCAATGAGAATGTAACACTGAAAAAGAGGCAGTGGGAATATAAGTGAGATGTCTCCAATATTTCATGATTGTTTTCATAGCATCAACATTGTTGATCCCTTCTTCTTCTACCAAAATGGATACTTGGGCTGGAATTCTCCACGCTTCTTGTTGAGTTGATTCTCTCATTACAGTAATCGTTATGCCAAAACTAAAATGCAGGAAGGCACCTTCATAATAATGGGTAAGTTCTTGAAAGATACAGATATTGCCGATCAACTCTTAAAACCTTAACATGCCTGCCTTTCCTTTGGAAATAATTACACTCATTAATCCTTTATTGTGCATTAATCCTTTGCACATGACATTTATACAAGTTGCAAGTAAGGAGTTCTCCTATAATTTAAAATCACTGAGACAGATTAAACTACTTTCTGTTGTAACTTAGTGTTTTCAGTAATTGTGAAACAGACACAGGTATACCAAAGCTCATGAACATGCAAGCTTCCTACATTCCTATTTGTGAATCTGCAGGCACGACTGTTTGCATACTGGTATGTACTATCCTAACATCAAGAGTTAATTAGCAGTATGATATGTTAAATTAAGTAGCTGTCAGACAGCTCAGGCCTTTAGCATTAATCCTTTTAGAATTCCAAATTGAAAGTGCAGTTTGCTATTTTGATATATCCCTAAATCTTATCTTAATCTTTCCCTTCATCTAAGCCAAAATATATTCTACCAAACGTGATGGATTCTTAATTAATATATTTACAAGAAATGATGTTTTGCAAATACTTTGTCTGGCAGTGAAAGCTGGAAAAGTAAAGATCACAGATTGTGATCACATTGAAAATGGATGTCTTTATCAAAGTAATGACTTCTGTTTTTGCTTTCTTTTACAATGTTCTGCATGCAGAACTTGCTCCTGTCTAAAGTCAATCTATAGGCACCAACCTATAAATACCACTTTTTGTGGTGGTGGTGGTGGGGATTGAAGAGACTTCAAATATGCAGTAAAAAAAAGTAACAGTGAACTCCATGAGCCGGCACATCTATAATTTCACAGAATGATTGAAATCTGACAACAATAGGTGTTGATGTAATTAAAATATTTACTGGGTAAATAGCATGAAAATGTTAGAGAATTGAGAAACACTTTTAAAAAAAGAGGAAAAAAACTAGCGGATGCCTTTTTGAAAATCCTAACCTAATTAGAAGACAAACCAAACTATAGTGAACACCAAAAATGACTTTGCCTTAGGGTCTAGTTAAAAAGTCTAGAGCCATCTCTCTGTGCATGTATGTGTGTGCGTGCACATATGTATACATACTATATACATATTTGGTTCCATTGGAAACCTTTTAATGTGAGACACAAGTAACAGCTTTAATTAGAATAAGATTTCCCTCATGCCTGGATATTTGGTAGAATGACGCTTGAAAACCTGAGTTATTTCATATATAAATAATATATAAATAATGAGATTTCATTGTGTGGCTCCCATATTGCATATGGGCCATATACAAACAGACTTTCCATTGAATTGTGGTTATAGGTGCCACTTGTTTCTGTAGAATAATCTTCCCTAATCCAGGACCAACACCCTCCAGAGTTTTTCAGATTAGAGCTCCCAGAATATCAAGCCAGCATAGGCTAGCTTTTTCCCTTTTCTGGGTGGGACTTTGGGGGATTGGAGTAAACATTGCTTCAGTGTCATCAGATATAGAAAGGGAGCTAATGTAGCTGGTTTTGTACATGAAGAGCTTGAACCATATAGTCAAATCAAGCTATCAGATCTGATTTGAAGATGAATAGACATAAACCATTTAAAATATATTGTCTCATAGCTGTATGTTTCTAACAGTTAATGCAGAATTCTTCACCATTGGCTGTCTTAACCTTGGCTGCTAGGAGCTGTTACAGGGAAGAGGGTATAGATTTGTTTATCAAAGCTATGCAGAGTTGGATAAGAACCAGTGAGGAACTGCCTGCCTACTGAAGAAGCTATGGCTGCTCCATCACCTTCAACCATTTCTCAGAGATCCTATGAGGGTGCCTACCCTTCCATCTATGTCGGGGTGTCAAATTCGTGTCGCCACAGCGGCGTCACGTGATGTATCATGACTTTTTTTCTTTTTGCTAAACTGGCCGTGGCCAACGCATGATGCATCCGCTCTGCGGGCCACAAGTTTGACAGCCCTGAACTATGTGAGTCCATGATTTTATGATTCTGTATCTCACAATTCCTAACAAGATCCAGAATCTCATCCTGAAAGGAAGGCAGCCCTTTGTGGCTGAGCCCAATGCATAGTAACTAGTACAAAGTAGTAGTATAATAGCAACCAGATTTCAATACTGAGCTTCTCCTTATATTGTCTCCATGTGATGAGAATTACAGCAAAGCTAAACATTTTTGAAGACATTTTTTTCTGCCTTCCAGATTTTTGAATATTTCAACGAGTTCTTTGCAGAAGTTACTTTATCTAATCCCCAAATGGACTAAAATCCTGATCTTGAGCCTATATGAAGCAGTGGTCAGGTTGCCAGCGGTGATTAGCTTTCCATTAGTGAAAGGATACAAAAACTAGGAGGGAAAAAGACAAAGGTGTACTACCATGAGTGAAGAATGTCGATATGCTACTTGCAGATAATTTCTTTTTACCAGAGGAATTAAGAAAAAGGGCAAAAGATCTTGTGGCCTCAGGCGAAACTTCCAGCCCTAAAGGGAAGTCATCTGTCTCTCTCACCCGTGGTGGCAGACAAATATTAAAGAGGAAACTGCTTGTTAACAACCCAAATTTTGCATTTTGGACTGCTCAGGGTCCAACCTTTTGATGACCTTGAGGTCAAAGGCTCCACCTCCCATTCATCCATCCCTTTCAGGTTAGGTTCAGTTATTGCATAAACTGAGAACTTTCCTTTCTGTACAGAGCACAGATGGCGTGAGCTCATGTTTGTGTAGAAATAGATCTTTAGCCTGAGAGACAGAAGTGCTCATTAGATGCCTTTCTCCAAATTCACATTGTCATTTTTGGTTTAAGTATACTTAGCCTTCATGGTCCTTTAAGAATTAAACTTACTACATTTTCTTAACAGGTTTCCTCCTTCCTTTAAGCAAATCCAATTGGTTTCACTTCACTTAGGTGACATAACAATTTATCTACTGATTTCAGCAAATGATATGTCCTCTTTTTAGATGGCTATCATCTCCTGGGAACATTTTCACTTGTTCAGCTGGTCTATAATTTGAATATAAAACCCACCTTGAATCTATAATGTCACTATTTTCCACAGATCATATGTTAATAATATTCATACATACTCCAAAATCCACACACCCACAAAAGGCACTTATTTTTCCTTTGCCCATCAGCAGATTCGCTAATTGAATCAATGTTATGTTAAAAAGATATCACAACTAAGGGTTCCGTTTTGGCTTCATAAAAAGTTCTGTGTGGTGCAAAAATGTTTAGATCCTTACCATTTAACATTCAATTTGAATGATGTGCTGCTTTTTTTCAACACTCTCAAATTTATTGCATCTTGTTACAAATTTTCTACTCCCAATTCTTTACAAGAATCCCCAAATTAGTGACATTAAGTCAGATGTGCACCTGTGTTTGGCATGTACATACACAAAGATACATGCACAGAGGTAGGAGGAAAAAAGAGAAATCTGGGTGAAACATATATTCTGACCAGCGTAGTAACTTGCATCCAACTATCTGTCATACTCTGCGGGTACTTAGAAGCAATATTTCTGTCCCAGTTTCCTCTCTACAATCAAATTACTTTCTCTAGTCAGATAACTGCTAAAGTAAAGCAATCCTAGAGGCATCAGGTTTATAGCTTTGTATCTGGGAAGAATGCGTACAACAGTGCGTACAACAGCCAAACCAATGTTATTGACTCATAGCTATGCAAAATGAAAAGATAGTTCAGCACAACAATTTATGAGCATCTGTACTCTCTTCCTTCAAGGAAAGCAATTGATGATTTCATCCAAATGGGGATAAATTATAGTGAGCTTCAATTTTATTTTCCCAAAACAAGCCACCTTCAACCCATGATAGCTAATCATCCCTGTTTTGAATTAAAAATAACTAAACACAAAGACCATCTGCTAACAGTCAAAAATTGAAGTAGATGTTTCAGATCATTTCCTAGGCCAAGGGTCTTCAAACTTGACAAGTTTAAGACTTGTGGACTTCAACTCCCAGAATTCCTGAGCTAACATGACTGGAGGAGGAATTCTGAGAGTTGAAGTCCACAAGTCTTAAAGCTGTCAAGTTTGAAGAGCCCTGTCCTAGAGATTACAAGGAAGATAGAGAAGATTAGACTTTTCTCAAACAGGGTTTAGGGCAGGGCTGTCAAACTTACAGCCCGCAGACCAGATGTGTCACACACTGGCCACACCCATGCCCATTTTAGTGAAGGCGGGAAAAGTTGTAACATATCATGTGACACTGCAAGTTTGATGCCCCTGGTTTAGGGGATATTCAAACTTTCCCTGGCTTCATCAGTAGTGGGATTCAAAAAATGTTACTACCGGTTCTATTTACAGAATCTCTATGTCATTTATTATGGTGTCATGTTTGATGCTTTCTTGTTACATAATGTTGAATGCTATGAGACGCTAGCAAGCGGCATCTTCAGGAAGGTGGCAAGGAGGAGGCAGCATGATGAAAGCAGAAAATCAGACACATGAACAATCCCCACCTTTATGTACATGTGTTGTGATTCATCGGCAGTATGTGCAGACAGCTGAGGTCTTGGAGAGCAAAGACTCAGATGAGGGGCCCGTGTGTGATGCAGGGATGGGGCTAGGACTATCAGAGAGTGGAATGCTGCCTTCACAACTTGTGGAGGCTGGCAGTGATGCAGAAGACCCTGAGAAGCCTATGCCCAGTGCACATGTGCACAGGGCTTCTCAAAGGAAAGAGCAGCTGCAGCAGCATGGGCAACTCAGGAGTAAGGCTGAAAGGTGATGGCCCCTCCCTTAAGGGATAAAAGCCCGCCCTCAGAGATGGGATTCTTTGCAGGAAGCAAAGAAGTTCTTGCACTTCAAGTCTTGTGGAAGTTCGGACTATCCTGGTTTGTGTTTGGAGACTTTTGATTTTGATTATTTCCTTGCAATTTAATCTTGTGTTCTTGGCAGCCTTGCACAAGCTTGGCAGGGCTTGCTCTTATCTGGGACAATTAGTTTTTAATAGTGTTTTACTGTGAATGAATAGAATTCACAGAGATGCATTAAAAAGGTTTTGCTTTTATCTATGTTTTGCATTCGTTCAATTTGAACAAGTTTTGGGTCAGAACAACATGTATCGTGACATTACATGCATAAAACAGACCATATTTGTGGCACAACAATGCCATTTTGATGAACACAGCAAGATCCTGATGAGTATGTTTTTAACATCTTTAAATGTCTTTTTTTTCTTACAGGTCTTAAGAAGAACCTGTGCTTGGGAGGAGGACTGTTTTGCATTACACGGTCATAGATTTCATAATTATAATGCATGCATCACAGTGGTTCTGTCTGCAATTGGCTACCCTATGCATTTATTGAAATGTGTAACACAGGATTTCCAGTCACTATTCCATGCCAGGCAGCTATTATCAAAGAGTCACGTTCATACACCGTTCATCCTGAACAGAGCCTGGCAACTATATGACCATTTGAAACAAACTGTTCCCTGAGATGGAAAAATTTTCTTCCCCCCGCCCCCCCACTCCATTCAGGCACTGGCTCAGCCTAACCCAGCTTAGCCCAGAAGAGTTCTATGTATAACAACATGGCTGTTGTTGGCCAAGAAACAGATGTCAGGCTAGATGTCATCGCTCATTGAAAGACTTTATTTTTCCCATGTATTATTGATCCAATATTTGCTCCTTGGGTCAATTGGTGTTATAGTGAACTCCAGCCAGGCTTTCATGCCCAAGGCCTTTTCTATGAATAACAGCAGGAAACTGAAAAGCAGGTGCAACAAATGAAATTACTCTTCCTCATATGTTAGGCTTGGGGCTTAATAACCACAAGCATTTTCAGGATATTTTCGTTAAAATGACAATAAGAAGTTATTGGGAGCAAGGCATGCCCTATATGAATCTAGAGAAGCTTCTAGAATCCACCTTTTTGCTATACTAGTCATAGTTACATACTGTAAATTTATAATAATGAATATGTAGGGACTGGATGAATAGATGGGGCATTTCAACTGATATCTAAACACACAAAGATCCTCGAGTTTATAATTTTGTATCTTTATATTTCCATTATTAAATTAGAGGTAAAGTATATATTGCAAAATATAACATAATATTTTAGAAATATGACAAAATATGACAAAACTGCAAGGACTTAGCCAGCCAGTCACCAGGTATCAACATTAATTTGAAGGCAGTAAAAAAAAGATATAATTCCCAATAACATGCTATTTTACAAGAAACAACTGGACTTTCTGGTATTTCTTTGAAGATGTTTCGCTTCTCATCCAAGCTTCTTTGGAATAATCATGACCTGGATGACTGAGAATCTCCATAGTCATCAAGCTATTTTACAGTTTTACAGAAAACTCTCAAACATAGAATCAGAATATAGAATTAATGTTCACTAAATGGAGACAGGACAACCTGTGTATGGTATTGTAAAGGTGATTATTAAGCCCTTGTTTGTTTTATGAGTTACTTCATGGCACTGATTGCTTCAGGGTTACAAATGATGGCTCATCTTAGTCTCTTCTGTTAACTGGGAGACAAGAGCTACCAGGAGGCATATTATAAAGATGAAGCAGGATACAGGAGGCTCAAAGACAAAAGATTCACAACTTTGTGCCATCAGCAGAGAAATGCTTCATGTTCATTAGCTATGGTTTAGTATCTGCTACTGTCATCCAAATTATTTGTGCATAAAATGCAAATTAAACATAGCCTTTGGGTTCATTGTGCAATTTGCAAATTTCTCATAATATTAAAGAATCTGCTTACCTGTGATATAAGGATGCAAGAGGTAGAAAAGTGGGCATTGCATTGATGGATTAATTGAAAGACAGAATAAGAAATAAGAAATATTCTTATTTTTGGTGTAGACTTTGCAATCCAAATGAATATCTCCTCTCATCAGCTTCAGTCAGCTTGGTCTTGATCAGGAATGACGAAACTGTCTTTCAGCAAGAGGAACTGAGCTAAAAATTTCCTGTCCCTGTTTTATAAGATATGGGGCATTTGCAGCAGTGGTCCCTGCCTTCAAACTGGCAGATATGATGAAGAGAATAGAGGCTAACACTTTTTAGAGGGCATGGGACACACAGTGCTTCAATAAATGAAAAAAGTGTACAGCATCTTTGAATGGATGGCTCTTCTCAATGAAGCTCTAAAGGTAGACTTTTGTCCTCTTACAATTGTCCTCCACAAGAGCAATGCCTTATATGTAGTCTTCAACTATTTAATAACCATTCAAAGTTATGAAAGCACTGAACAAAGTTATTTATGACTGTCATACTTACTAGAGAGCTGTGGTGGCACAGTGGTTAAAATGCAGTATTTCAGGCTAATTCTGCCAACTGCCAGCAGTTCAATTCTCAGAGGCTCAAGGCTGATTCAGCCATCCATCTTTTTAAAGCCAGTAAAATGAGGACTCAGATTGGTGGGGGTAATAGTAATAGCACAGTGAAGTGCTATTGCTATTACAACTTCCATAGGTTCCTCTCAGGCACATGATCAAAAACTGATAGCTTGGCAACCGGTATGTCCTGGGGTCACATGATCATCATTTCCAACTTTCCCAGGGAATTAGAATTATAATTCTTTATTGGCCAAATGTGATTGGACACACAAGGAATTTGTCTTGGTGCAAATGTTCTCAGTATACATAAAAGAAAAGAGTCAAGAGTCAAGAATCATAAGGTACAACACTTAATGATAGTCATAGGGTACAATAAGCAATCAAATCGTACTAGGAAACAGTCAATATAAATGGTAAGGATACAAGGAACAATGTTACAGTCATTCAGTCACAAGAGAGAGGGGATGTGTGATTTGTTTTATGATCATGGCCAATAAGGTCATGAATTTGGATGTTGCTCACTTAATTTTCTGCATTATTTAGCAACAGAGATTCTGGTCCCAACCGTGGCTATAAGACAAGGACTACCTGTACTTTTGCTACAGGAGTTTATCATAGACTGTAATTCAAGGATATCATAAGCCTGGAAATCGATTGATTTTCCCAGTGATCATGGCATCTATTAAATCACACCAATAGTAGCAATGGGTTTTGTAGGACTCATAAGTGGCAGCATATAAACATACGTAAAGATAAAAAGCATCCACGTGACATGTAGTTTGTAACCAATGAAGATCCATGGGATTATGCAAAGATTTTTTTTTCCATTTCTCTGAAAAAAGCAGCATATAATTTGGAAGAGGGGGCATAGGTAGTAAAAGAATGAATGAATATGGCTTCACCACTTATTTAAACCAAAGGTTGTTATTTGCCGGCCGGCTTGCTTATTTGAAACAAAGCTGTGCTTCACAGACTTTAGTTATTATGTTCAGGCACATTTGCTTCCTACTAAGTTGCTTATTTTACTTGAGAGACTCGTCCATTTTTTTCAAGGACTCTCAGAGAACTAAGCTTTTTCTGAAGGACTACTACATTTAAAAATGCTTCTAGCTGCACAGTTCTAGGTGCAAAAAAAAAAAAGCCCATGGCTGTTCAGCTGTAGGCTCAAAGTCTATAGCTGACACATTATCAGAATATATTCAGCTACTTTCATGAGAACAGAAGTAGAATTTTCTGTCCAAGTAGGTCAAGTATTATTCTATTGCCTTCTAAAGTCATTAAAATAATGGTTCTTAAAGAAACTCCATGTAGAACATTTATATCTGTCAAGACATTCTTTCATTGTTTAAAAAAAAATCTTTGGGAGGAATGAAGGATGGCCATAGCAATATGAAAACATGTAAGAATTACAAATGAATGGCAGTGTTTGCTGAACCACTTCAAATCTAAATGAGAAAGCCATGGCAATTCCAGAATAAATGTTTCATCTCAAAGCAGCCAGGGTTTGGGTTAAAGATTTTTTTTTTTACAGAAGATAGGAGCAAGAAGTTGCTAGACTTAAACTTCCCCACTAAGATGTATCTCCATTTAAACTATAATCTGTCTAATTTTTTATGCAAATGTTATGCAAGTCTCTGTCATATTTCAATGCATAAGTGTTCCTGTGATGAATCAAGTACTTCAGCCCAAAGAAGTATGACTAGCCCCATATTATCCAGAGAAGATCATGGCAGAATAGGAATTTGAAGCTAAACTCCACTCATACTCCAAAGTATTTACATTGTGTTAGTTTTGGGGTCAACTTAAAGCTGTAGAGCATGGCTATCAAACTTCTGGCCCACAGATGAGTCACACATTGGCCATGCTTGCTCACACCTGGTTTAGCCAAGGGGAAGAAAGCCCCGATATATGACGCTGCTGTGATAACGTGAGTTTGACACCCCTGCTGTAGAGTTTCTATTTACTTGAGTAGTGCAACAGAAACATTACTGTTTAAAAATTTAAGTTGTTTTTCAAGGTTACCTTTCTCAGTAACCTTAATTAAATAATCAATAGGAAGCCTTGAATGGACTACTTAAACATTAGAAAAAGAAGCTCTCTTATAAGATAAGAAGCACTATAATAAAGATATTTGGAGTAGTTGTACGCTGTGGATCTTCAGTTCAATTCGAAACCAGATTCTGTAACAGCTTTGTTCCCGATGCCATCCATCTGGTAAACTCACAAGATTTGTTTTTCTCGACATGTGCATGTATGCATCCGAACTAGACTACGTTGTTTCTCTATGTCATATAATATAGGTGGATATGTGGGTATATGCATAATATTTATTTGTTTCTTTCTTTGTTTTGTCGTGTTTATGTAGAGAATATTGGAGGTGGAGACCCTTTGAGACCTGAATGCAGAGAAATTTCATTTTAATGTGTGCCAATTAGTGTACATTCAAAGTGACAATAAAGTTATTCTAATTCTAATTTCTGGCATATCTAGAGAAAACACCAGCTGAGTCAGCACTGATCCGAACTCTGCACTGATTTGATTCAAGGTAGAGTCTTTTGCGCCTTTGTGTGCCTTTGTGCATCTTTGTGCACCTTTGGTGTTTTAGTTATGCCAGCCACATGACCATAGAGACACCTTCAGACAGCGCTGGCTCTTCGGCTTTGTAACGGAGATGAGCCCCGCCCCCTAGAGCCAGAAATGACTAGCGCATATGTGTGAGGGAAACCTTTACCTAGAGTTTTTGATTTAAGAAATAACTAGATGGCCAAGTATCCATCTCAGGTATCATATTTACTCTGGGATACCACTGGAATTTAATTTGATCATTAAGAGGGTTTATAGAAAGAAGAATCACAATGTAAACTTTAGAGAATGAGGTAAATCTACAATTGTACATATAACTGCTATACAGAACAGCAGACACCATTTTTTCTTTCTTTTTTCTTTTTCTTTTACCTTTTTTCTTTTTTTCATTTTGCACTTTAGCTTACCCTTTTATTTCTTTTTTCCTTCTTTATTTTAGTTTGTATTCATCTGTACTCTTGTTTTTAAAACATTTCATAATATTATTAAATTTTTATTTTTTTAAAAAAGGAATTTAGTTCGGCTGTGGGGTGTTCTTGTAAACAATAACAATGGATAATTGAGAGCTTAGTCGTGCTTTGTGAGATAATACCTGACCCAACAGGAAAAGGCAAAAATAAACTGGAAAGGGAGACCTTACCAGTATGTCATGGAGCAAATAGGTTTTTTTTTTTGACTGGCCATTATACCACCCACTATGACAGCTATTTTGTGACTCTTTATGTCAGTGTCTTTTCATTGATCAAACATGACGATTGCCCCTGTAGGTTAGGAAGTATTGCAGAAAAGGATTTTACTCTCAGGGTAACGTAACTTCATTTGGATGTTCAAACATGAAGTCATCTAACAATCTGGGTTTACAGTTCATTGGGAGGCCTTGATTATGTTAAGTCATGCCTTAGCTACTTCCTGTTTGGATTAGAGTAATATTCTCTCTGTGGGATTATCTCTGAGAGGTTTTCAGAAGCCACAGCTGGTCCATAATACAGCAGCATCTACAGGTTTTGGTGTTTCTCATTATGTTCATGTAACACGGCTACAATGAGAGCTCCCAGGAGGCTTCTGTGTGCAGTCAAGGTGCTGCTTATCACCTATAAACCTCTTTCAAAGTGCAGGACCAGACTATTTCTGGGGCTGCTTCTCTTCCATTGTTTCCACTCACTCACCAGGTCTAGCAGAGAAGTCATACATCAGAGCCCCTCCTTCAAAAAATGTCAGCATGTTGGGCTCAGGAGTTGTATCTTTGGTCTGGCAGCGCCTGCCCTGTAGAACAGCCTCTCCCTGGAGATTTGGATGACCCCAAACCTGTTAGGTTTTTGCAGGGCTCTGAAGACCTGGCTGTTTCCCTAGGCAGCTGAGCCAGGAGGTTAGACAAGCTCTGAGGATGATTTGTGTGTGCATCTTTAATTATTAGGATGTATTGTTTACCTCAGACATCATGGGTTATTGCTTGTAACTATTATTTTAATCCTTTGTAGACTGTTGAGAGTCACTAGGTGAAAAGAGAGAGAGAAGAAAACAAGCAAGCAAATTTAGGCCTAGTAATCTTACTTATAAAAGGGAAAACCAGAATTATTTATTTTAAAAAAATTGATGATTTATTTAAAAAACATTGATGATGAGGAAGGCGGGGGATATCTCTTCTGCCCATCTAGTTCCCAAGTGGGGGAGATCTTTCCATTCAAGAAAAGGCTGTTAGATAATGGACCCAGATGGAACTCTTTCATTGGGAAGAAGCTATATCAGACTTAAATGGGAGGATGAGAAAGCAGAGTTGACAGAAATCTGTTTGTTATTCTGTCATCAATCTATCATCCGCCTAGCAATTTATCAAGAGGCACGGAACTTTCAAAAACCACTGGAAAGAATATTTTAAGTACTTACCATGGATAGTCCCAAAGGAGTGGCCTTTGTTATTCTGGTCTTCGTTAGGCAGCAGACACACTTTAGTAGTTGCGGGTCCATGCATCCAACAGTAATTGTATCAAGCCCACCCTCCTTACATTGTGTCATTCGCAAAATCTGAAAACAGTGGAATAGTTTTCTTATAAATGTGCCTGTGATAATTGTAAAGTTGCAAAGGAGCCACTTTCAACCATAAACTGGCATGCTTGTTCTAAAGCTGTTTTTAAGACATTGATAAATTATTGGAAAGGAGAGAGGATGAGAAAAAGAGGTTTTATTTGAGAAAAAGATGCAGCTGTTGGATGGGAGGGTTTTCCAAGGAAATATTTATATCAATTATTTATTTATTGGGACACTTGAAAAAAAGAAGAATGCAAAAATAAATAGTTGGCTCTTGATAATAAAAGCCTTTATTGTCATTGTACATATATATAAAACGAAATTGATTTTTGCTTCTGCTGGTGCTATCCATAACAAAAGTACAACACAACATGAATAATATGGAAAGTGGTTGTTATACAAGTAAATAGGGAGAAACCAGTCATATGTTTCCATATATGCGTGGAGTGATTGTAGTTGTATTTAGAAGTCTGACAGCCCATAGATAAAAGCTGTTTTTAAACTGGCTGGTTATGCTTCTGTGTCTTCTGCTCGGTGGTAAAAGTTAGAAAAAAGAGACCAGGATGTGAATTGTCCCTAAGTATCTTCCTTAGTCTGCTGAAGCAACGAGACCTGGCGATGTCGTCCAGTGGTGTTAGGGGGTAACCAATGGTTTCTTGTGCCAAATTACTCATTCTCTGTAGTACCTTCTTAATTCTCATTAATTTAATGAGTCTTAATTCCAAGTTCTGTGCGGGGGCAGCATTTTATGAGCCATTTGCTGGTTAGGCTGAATTCTTCCTCCTGGGACTGAAGTAGGAACTCTGTGTCAAAATGCAGGAGCAAAACTTGGTTTGACTCCTGTTATTCACCTTGGGCTATTTCTTCAAAATGCTTTGATTTGCTTTCAGACCAAGAAGACATAATAATAAAACAATAATTCAAAACCAGATTAATGAAGGGAGGGGAAGTCATTAGAAATAAAAAGAAGAGAGAGATAATTCTGCTGTAAATGTGACTGATGTCGGTAAATAAATCATATTTGGCTGACATGACTAAATTAGTTAGAAATACAGTCTTTTTCTAAAGTTGCTACAATTAAGCTTTTAAGCTCTTGACCCATAAATTCTGAGTTAAGTATCCCAGATGCCAAGAATGTTACTGTAGCTCTTTGCCTATATCATTTTTATATAAAAATTGTAGAATTCTAAAAGATTTTAATTAATCTTTTCTAGAAGGCAAGAATCCACATTTTAAGGTTGATTATTTTTGAAAGGTTATTTTAAATCCTTAGATATCTAAGGTTTGTCCCTCATGTCAAAAATGAATTTATTAGCGGATGGCATATAGTAATGGGTGCATTTGTTATATTTTTACTTTCCTATTATCCTTTATAAGCATATATTAGCCTTTCATCATATTTTAAGATCACCAAAATATGGAAGTTATAAGTTCCTGACAACTAAAGTAGCAATAGCAATAGCACTTAGACTTATATACTGCTTCACAGTGCTTTACAGCCCTCTCTTTACAGAGTCAGCATATACCCACTCCACCCCCACAATCTGGGTCCTCATTTTACTGAACTGGGAAGGATGGAAGCTGAGTCAACCTTGAGCCTGGTGAATTTTGAACTGCCAAATTGCAGACAGGTGGCAAGCAGCAGAAGTAGCCTACAGCAGTGGTTGCCAACCAGTGGGCCAGGGACCACTGGTGGTCCATGAAAAATTTTTGGTGGTCTGCAGAGAAATGTCACCCCCAAAGCATCCCCAAGCAATTAATGTGTAGTGTGAAGGATATGTGTGTTTGTGTTTATTTTCATGGTCATGATGTGCACTGAAGATGGTGTTTGATGTTGTTGTATGAGGTGCAGTGACAATAAAGTAAACTAACTAATCCAGGGTGTGCGGAAACACAAGGCTTGCATTGCTTGCATTGCGAACAACATGAGTTAGTGAGGGGAGGGGGAAAGGGTGGAGGGGGGAACTTGCCCCATGTGCCCCATGCGCCTGGCCTGGCCACCAAGCTGCTTCTTTCTGCTTCTTCTGCTTTTGGCTTTATGCAAGGAAAGCAGCAAAAGTCTTTTTTCTCTCCCCCAAACTCCGCCAGAAATGAGTCTTTGGGACCCTGCAAGGCATCCTGCTCCAAAAAGCTGTGCTGGCATGACAAGTCTCACAAAGACTCATTTCTAGTGGAGTTTGGGGCAGAGAAAGAAAGACTTCCACTGCTTCTGCTGCTTTCCTTGCATGAAGCCACAAGTTTTTTTTTCTCTCTCTCTCCCCCTGAGAATGGAGCTGGAGACAGTACCCTGATCCCAAATAAAGAACAATTGATTGGTAGGAAAACAGGGTGGGGAATTTTCCTGCAGACTTTTGGGGGGATTTTCCCAGGGTCTCTGCTCCCTGGGATTTAAAATTATATGCTTGGTGATCCCCGAGGTCCAAAAGGTTGGTGACTCCTGGCCTACAGTACTGTATTCTAACCGCTGCGCCATTGTGCCAAGTAAATTAGGTTAGGGAAAGATGAAATACATTATCTGAAAGTACCTCAACATTTGTACCCCCAAAGTTATTATATTTATCCCATTGGGAGATGAAGGTAGAGTGTTTTTTTTTAGAATAGAATAGAATTCTTTATTGGCCGAGTGTGATTGGACACACAAGGAATTTGTCTTGGTGCAAATACTCTCAGTGTACATAAAAGAAAAGATACATTCATCAAGAGTCAAGAATTGTAAGGTACAACACTTAATGATAGTCATAGGATACAATAAAGAATCATATCATACTAGGAAACAGTCAATATAAATCATAAGGATACAAGTGACAAAGTTACAGTCATACAAGTGGGAGGGGATGAGTGATAAGGAGTGATGAGAAGATTAATAGTAATAGTAGTGCAGACTTTGTAATAGTTGAATAGTTTTCTGGTACTATTCTACATGCACAAAATTTGTTCAAGTCATCCCCCTCAACTGGAGCTTTGCACAATTCTAGGGTTACACAAGAGGCTGGTAGGAGTGCCACAAAAGATCATGCTTGAAAAGTTTAACATACCGCACAACGCTAGTATTTGCAGTGGTGAGCATTTTTATTCACCACAATTCAGTTGCCAGCTTGCCACTTCATTTTCATAAACATTCTAAAAAGTGAATTCTATAAGTTAGTGGTAAGCTTCCCTTGAATTTTCCATATAACTTTTCATTTTACAGAGGACAATGTTGAAAAAGCACTATGCAATCTAAAACCATCTCTATCTATTGGACCAGATGGAATATGTGCCTACTTCTTAAAAAAGCTATCCACTGCCATAGCCAAACCTCTAAGCATAATCTTTGAAAAATCTTTCAGGACCAGCTCCTTGCCAAAACTATAGTCACAAGCCACGGTCATCTCCATCTTCAAAAAAGGAGACCCCAGCCTAGTTGAAAATTATAGACCAATCTCCTTAGGCTGCATCACCTGTAAAGCCATGGAATCAATTATTAACCAATCCATTATTCTCCACTTAGAGATAAACAACCTACTCTCCAATAAACAATTTGGTTTCAGAAAAAAACTATCTTGTAATCTGCAACTCTTACACTGCAAAAACATATGGACGACACAACTCGATCAGGGCAAAGCAATAGACGCAATCTACATAGACTTCTGTAAAGACTTTGATTCAGTGGTACATGACAAACTACTCCTAAAAATAAAATCCTATGGTATCTCTGGACAACTGTATAACTGGATAGAAGCATTCCTGTCAAACAGACAACAAATGGTCAAAATTGGGAGTGTCCTATCAAATTCTGTACCTGTCAACAGTGCTGTCCCCCAAGGCAGTGTTCTAGGACCAACTCTCTTCATACTCTACATAAATGACCTCTGTGATCATATTAAGAGCAACTGCATTGTTTTCGCTGATGATGTAAAGCTGTTCAATACCACGGAAAAATAGTGCTACCCTTCAAAAAGATCTTGACTGTGTATCAGAATGGTCAAACAAATGGCAACTTCAAATCTCAACAAATAAATGCTCTGTCTTACATATTGGCAAAAAAAAATCAGAAAACAAAATACAAGCTGAATAGTCAAGATCTTGTTGATGATCCAAGTTCTGTAAAGGACCTTGGAGTACTCATCTCTAATGATCTAAGTGCTAGAGCCCACTGTAACTACTTAGCCAAAAAGGCATTAAGAGTTGTTAACCTAATCTTACGTAGCTTTTTCTCTGGTAATATCACACTACTAACTAGAGCATACAAAACATTTGCTAGACCAATACTTGAATACAGCTCATCAGTCTGGAACCCACATTACATATCTGATATTAGCACAGTTGAGAAAGTCCAGAAATATTTCACAAGAAGAGTTCTCCACTTCTCTACTCGTTGTAGAATACCTTATGCCACCAGACTTGAAATTCTAGAACTAGAAAACCTTGAAGTATGCTGTCTTCGGTCTGATCTAAGTATGGTATATAAAATCATACATTGCAATGTCCTACCTGTCAATGAATACTTCAGCTTCAACCATAACAACACAAGAGCACACAATAGATACAAACTCAAGGTAAACCTCACCAAACTTGATTGCAGGAAATACGACTTCAGCAACAGAGTGGTCAATGTCTGGAATACTCTACCTGACTCTGTGGTTTCTTCCCCAAACCCCCAAAACTTTAACCTTAGACTGTCTACTATTGACCTCACCCCTTTCCTAAGAGGTCTGTAGGGGGCATGCATAAGCACACCAACGTGCCTACCATCCCTGTCCTATTGTTTCTTTTATTTTCATGTATTCATAACTATGTATATACTTATGCTTATTATCTTGTAAACAATTGACAAATTAAATAAATAAATATATTTTTCCCCATTTTTATGCAGGGATTCACTTAGACCTGAGAATTATTTCAAGGGTTTCTCCAGGATAAAAAGAGGCAAAAGGGATCCTTTGGGTGTGAAAAATATATGAATGTAAAACACACTCTGTATTCATAGTGATGTATCTGGCATGTGATATAAATTTTGTTGATTAGTGATGGCATTCCTAGCAGCCATAGTCTGATTAATTTATCATTGTAAGTGAAATGGTGCTGAACTCTTGGGCCATGTAAGAGACTTCTGTTTCACTATACTACTAGATTTGAAGTGAACACACTGAATGGATACTGGGAAACCAAGCTGGGATGATGCAGACAGCTAGAAAAAAGTATAAACAAAAAGGGTCAGTGCACAGTCAGCATATAACTATGACGTGTCACCCATAAAGTTTACACAAATTCCTTCCTAACCTATAGATTTTCTGCCCCAAATCTGTTCCATTTCCATGGTTTTGCTCAGTAGAATATATATAATATAAATAGGACATACTTCCAGAAGAATGTATTTATCATAGATTATACTCAATATCTCATACAAGATCAGTGAAGATGATCCAATCATGACATCTTTAAAAGGGGCTAGGTTGCTTATACTATATTTATTTTATGCAGTATGAGTCATTGTTCATCCTCCATAGAGTTCTGGAGGCTCTCAGCAGTAGTACTTAAATCTTAAAAGCTAAAAACCAAAGAGAAAGCATAAATCAACAGTTTAAAAGCACTCAAAGAGCATTTTAAGGCATTGTAAACAGCAATTGATAAAAACAGTACTGAGTATTACATTTGTTGGGTCTTCTAAAATAAGATGTTCACTGACTTCTGGAAAGTGATGATTTGGAAAAGTGGAGATGCATGATCAGAAAGTAGTTTTACTTTCTTTGAGGAAAGAAACAATTGCTACAAACTCCTTCTCCTCCTCCTCCTGCTTCTCCATTTTTCTTCTTCTTTCTCCTCCTTCATCTTCATCTTCTCCCCCCTCCTTTCTCAGGCATGAGCAATCCAGAGAAACTATATTGACATTATATGTAACAGTGTCATCAGGCAAAGGGTGTGAATTATGCCTCATTTGTACATTGATGTAATCATAACACTTGCTCCTCCACTGGCTGTTCATGCTGCCATGCACAAATACACAGAGAGGGGTATATGCATGAATAAGATAGGTTTTGTGATTTCTGTCCTATTTATTAAAAAAAAAACATTTATGGTACCTCTCAAATATTTTCAATTAGCTTACCATAAGATGTTAGAACTCCAATAAAACCACCATGTTTAACCAATTAGTGGAAAACATACACATTAAAATTAATCAGAGGGGAAGATTTTATGAACTGCAATTAATCCAATAAATAACCATCTTTCTCATTCACATTAGGAAGACCTGGAAAAATGATGGTCTTTAGAAGATGCCTCAGCAAGGCATCTTCTAAAGGGCTCCTTGAAAATCAGGGAGGAAGAGACTGTTTATTAGCTTACTAATTTGTGACATCTAGGACTTTTCCAGATGGTGTTTATTGATAAAATGTTAACTACCAGTAATTATCAGTTACTGGGTCCCAATCACATATTTCAAAATCTTAGGCTAGCTTCAGCTAAACAATTTAGCACCAATTAGAAGGGAATATTTGTAGCTCAGGGTTGAACTGTGGGGTCTTTGTGCTCTCTAAGGCTTGGCTGTTTTCTTGGAGATGTTTCGTTACCAAACTAAGTAACATCAGTGCTTGAAGGGAATGAGATTTGCTCTTATTTTATAAACTTCACTCCCTTCTAGCACTGATGATGTTACTTAGTGTGGTAATGAAACATCTGTAAGAAAACCCTCAAGCTCAAACAGCACCAAAGACCCCACAGTTCAATCCTGAGCTACAAATATTCCCTTCTAATCAGTGCCAAATTGTTTAGCTGAAGCTAGCCCAAGCTTTGAAACACATGATTGGTTTTTTTTTTCCTAAGTCCCCAGGGCTTCCTATGATTTCTGGCCTCTGAGTACAAGGGTGTGTGTGTGGTTGTGTGTGTGTATGTTCTTTTATATGCATTCATAGAGTGTGATGACATCTCAAACAAACATTAAGGTGAGCCAGCATAGCATGCTTAAACTGATGTTCTTTGAAGCTGTCAGTTGTGCATTTTCAGGAAAAAGCAATTCCCTTTGTAAAGGAAATAGACTATTAATCTGTTTGTGACTTCTTCTGGACAGATATGCTTCCCGTTCTTTCAAAAATGTACAGGATTTTAGTCTTTTAGAAATCCATACCAAAAGTACACTTTGGACAGTTCCTACAATTTTGCATTTGGCAGAAATGCTTTTTCCCTTTTCACATTTATAGATTGCTAACATCTCATAAATACAAAAAGAGAGACTGATTTTCAGAAAGCTAGATGTGCCCTTATCCAACACATCAAAACTTTTATTTACCTTCAGGCATATGTGAAAGGCTATTACCCCAAAAGTATCTGAGTACCAGCTTAATACAAATACAATGGCACTTAGAGTATATACCAGTTTACAGTGCTTTACAACAACATCTCTCTAAGAAGTTTACAGAGACAGCATTCTGTCCCCAACAATCTGGGTCCTCATTTTACTGACCTCAGAAGGATGGAAGGCTGAGTCAACCTGAATCAAATGCAGATCTCATCATTCCTATTGCTTGCGGGTTGATAGTAACCCTGAGAAGGGTGAGGGAACCACACTCATAAATGAAGTTTCAACCATGCTGGGAAGGATCAGTTACAGTTACAGGAGTGTCAAACTAGCATCGTCACGGTTGCATCACATGACATATTGCAACTTTTTGCTAAACCGAGCATGAGCATGACCAGTGTGTGACGCATCCAGCCTGCAGGGCAAAAGTTTGACAGCTCTGAATTACAGGAACCTCAATTTTCACTGAAGAATATGAAACAGTTTTGATGGAAAGAATGAGGTCTTGTCAGCACATGGAGGACAATTGAGAAAATAGGCACACAAGAAATACTAGTGTTATTATACAGGATAATTTTTTAAAAAAATCTTGAAAGTCTGACCATGTTTCCTTTTCCCTTCCTCTTATACCAAAGGTAGGCAATTATGTGACCATAACTTTCCATTTTACTTCGTTTGTTGGAAGCCAGTTGTGATACACAAATGGTGATCACAGGACCATAGGATGCTGCAAAGGTGGTAAATGCAAGGATTGGTGTCAGAGGTAGTTGTTTTACATCAGCGTAAATCTGAAGTCATTAAATGAGGCAGTCAGTGAGGCACATTATTTTATTAAGAGTTATATTACTTTGTCTTGCCCAAGTCTACAGATGACACTGAGAATTTCAATTGAGTCCAATCCTTTATTTTGTTTGCACCTAATTGACAGAATCTTGCCAAACTAAGCTACTAGATACGTTCTGAGAAATTCTAGAGAAATTCTGATCTTTTCCCCCTTTTCTTCCCTCCAGTTCGGGACTATGTGGTTTCTTAATGTGGGACTCTCTTGGAAAGCTCTAGGTTGCCAAAATTATTTCCTACTGCTCCTACAGGTGCACAAAAATACATTGAAAAAAGAAAATGATAGCCTTATTAATCAGCAAAGATCCAATAAAACTGAATAAACATACTAAATAACATGAGTATATAAGCCCTTTCCATTTAGTCTAAGCTCCCCTCATCCCTCTCTTAACAATTAAACATTTAAAAAGAATTAAAACAATTAAATATTACCAGAAGTAACCCCTTATTCAGATATCAAAAATAATAACATAAATATTACAAATAAGCCATTACACCTTTTGCACATCCAAAAGGAAAACTATACAACCCAGATAATAAGTAGCTCAGAGCACGATGGAAACTGGGATTCCCAACTGATTGCAGGTGGGTTGCAAAAATTTCTGCTACCTGCTCACAAAAATCAGATGTTCAGAATACATATGGGCAATCTCCAGATCTTTTTTCCAGAGAAAATTTCAACATTCCAGATCTCATCTGTCTTTTTAGCCATAATGCACCCATGAAAAATGTTGATGTTGGTCTTTTTCACTTCACCGGAAGTCATCACACACCAGTCAATAAGTCCTCATGGATCAGGAAATCTAGTAAGAGTGGATTCAGGTATTCTCTGGAAACCTCCCCTTCTATGGAATAGCTTATTCCTGGAAGGGAAAATAGCCTCTTCCTTCTTTTGAAAACGTATAGTTTTACACTATAGGTTGGGAGCAGTGCTGTCCAAATCTTGAGGAACTGCAGAGTTTATCATTGACCATTTGTTGGAAGATCAATTCAATAACAACTGGGAAGACCAGAGTTCTTCCACACATTTCTAGACCACAACAGGTTGGAAACCAAAGCTGCCATTGGTGTTCTTAGAAAAGGCAGAAGTATCTCTACCTTAGCCAAGGTTTTTAAAACTTTCATCTGGTTTCTTAAATTTGTATCATGTATCTTGCTAGGAAAAGTTGATGTCTAGAACAATTCATCTTGGCATATGAAAAGAAAAGCTGTGATAGACAAGCCACTAATTTCCTAATGTTGGGGACAGTAGCATTTGAGAGGTGGGATGGGAATGGGGGTTGCAGCAATTATATGTGTGGTTTTATTTTTATTTTTTCTTTGTTTTTAATTTAACTGCCTTTCAATTCTTCCAATAGGTGGGAAATAAATGATGCCACTACTAAAACAGGCTTTGCATTTTGTGCATCTATCCACATTTATGTACCTGTGTGCATGTCAGATGGCCTCTTTCTTGTCCTCTTCACAATGGCAGGACAACTCCATTCTTCTGCAGAAGAACTGCAAAATCTTTTGGATCCTAGCTACCCTGGCCAAGGCCATGAAAGCACACTTTTGTTACAAAAGTAACAAAGAAGATTTGTGGCTTGCTTGCTCTGTGGTGCCCTTCCATCTGGTATTCCAGAACAGAATATTCCCTTCTATATTAGATAGTCTTCCAAAGTTTTCCAAACAAAGATAGCTGCAGCTTTGATTTGTCAATGAAAAAAAATGAAATAGTCTTTATGATTTGGTAAAATATATTTTATTTCTTCAAATAGTATGAATCAGAATTCCATTTTCCTAGAAACCTCTGTGTAAAATTAATTTGTGTTGTACATACCACAAAATATTCAATTTACAGTTTTTGCTTGTCATTTGTTTCCTTTTACAAGTGTACCATTCTAAGCCATAACAAGTTATAGCAAACTCAAAAATATTGCTAATATCAGGACAATGAAGTGCTGAATGGAACTCAGCCATAAATTAATGTTATAGGGTGAAAAGATGTATAACCAGACCTCCGAATCTTGCAAATGGAACAAAAATTGGCAATATTTATGAAGGCTACCATCTATGCAGTTCAAATATCATATGATATATGCCTCTTGTGGCTACTTTATTTAATATTTAGGTAAGGCCTCTTCAATAAATTGGCTTCAGAAGGTTTCCATTGAGTGGGCTGCTCAGCCATAAGTAGCAGTTCAATGTTATAACGGTGAATTGATGGCAATGTCATCACTCAAAAAAAAAAACACACACACACACACACACAGAAAACAAGATATATGGATACCATACCTATCATGCTTTATGCAACTAGGAAAGTATCCTTCACCCATTCCAAAAAAGAGATCAGAAAGTCCAAGCATACGCTCAGCAGTTCCATCCCCCCAAAAAATCAAAAAGTTTTGAAAAAGAAAACATAAGGCCTAGAAATAAAATTCACTCCAATGTTCCAGAACAAAGGATGTTCGTTGGATTGACCATATGAAAAAATCATCTGTTTATCAAATACATATCAGAGTTAAATGGAAGTATATATGGGTGATCACATATGCTGCTTCCTCTAATGAGAAGATGACCCAAATGTCTTTCTTCTTATAGCCTGTATTCTGTCAGAAGATATAGTAAATTCCTCAAGACCAAGAAGACCAATGTAAAGGTCAAATATTTACAAAAAATATCTATGCCTTTAGCCAGTGCGTATAAGTGTGTTTGCATATGTATTGGTACGTGTATCCATGCATCCCTCTGAGGAATCTGCCAGACTAATTTTCTCATTGATTCATTACTAAATCCAGTTATCTCTCAAGATAGAAATACAAGTGATAATCCCACTCAATCTGATTCACATTTGTCTTGGGGACCTTAAGAAATTATTTTGACTCTACCACAGGGGTGTCAAACTCAAGGGCCACATCACATTTCTGCTTGACCTTGAGGGGCCAGATTGAGTGTGGCCTGGTTGGGCATGGCCAGCTTGATGTCACTCATGTTGGGGGCGCTCAACCTGAGCACTCTGCCAGCAAAAACAGGCTCCCAAGCTCCATTTCTGGCTGTGATGGCCTCCTGCAATCTCTGCCAGCAAAAAATGGAGCTTGCAAGGGGTGCACACGGCCTTCTCAAGTTCCATTTTCAGCTGCAATGGCCTCCTGCAACCCTCTGCCAGTAAAAACAGATAATGTACTGCTCTACTATAATGTACTCAGGCTAACACCTATGGAGAACAAAACTTCTGATAGAGCAAAGAGTAACAAATTCTCTCAATATGCAATGGATTTTGTCTCAAAGATGGGGCCACCCTGAAAAAACTCACTCTTGACACTCATCGTAGAACAGTGCTGTTGGGCATATACACAAAAGGTAGCTTAAGGGTTTGTAGAATTATTTGATGAAGTTTGGATAAACTATGTTTCCTGAATATCCATCCCTAGTGCTTCTTTCAGCAAGCTTATAAAATGTTCACTCACCTCTGATCTACAACATTTATAAATCAAAATAATTTCAAATGGTATTGTGTTTTTGTGCTTATATTTAAACTATTTTGGGGAGGAAAGAAAGCCCCATAAAAACAAACCAAGGCCTTTAGTTCATTGCCACATTCAACATATAAGGTTGAATGTAGCAAAGAGCTAATGGTATTAGCTTGTTTCATGGGATAGGATGTCACTTGCAGGATGATCAGTCGTAAGAAATCAAAGTGGGATTCAGAAAACAAACAGAGGTTTCACACTCTTCTTCTGTAACAGCAGCTTGAAAACTAAGCTTGAAAGAATTAAATACTGTGTCATTTCTGATCTCCCAAGTAAGCACTTCACATTTCTTCAACAGGAAGAAGTTAAAACAGCAAAACCTGCATTGTTCCTCATCCCAAACATGAAGGATCAGATAAGTTGTACCTAATCTCACAGAAAGTCTACTGTGTCACAAAACCTCTGTGGAAAGGGAAATTGCTAAGATCTGATCAATAAAAATGGGAAACAAGAGACAGCAAGAATTCCATAGCTGGAGAGTTATTTCCTTCTGTGCATACACCAGGCCCAACCATGAAAGAAACTGCCTGAGGTTTGTTTGTTTGTTTGTTTTTACTTTTGAACTATTTCCAAGCTAACAAAAATACAAATGTCTGTGGATTGACCTAGGAAGGAAAAAAAGCCCGGAGATGCAATATGAAAGGCCTTGTACAAAATTGTTTTTGATAGGCCTAGTACCCGTATCGGAAAAAAAAGAATAATAATTATAATAATAAAGATTGTGCTTTTCTCATTGTTTCTTAACCATTATTCACCATTCCCCCCTTATTTTTTATTCTTAATATTAAAAGTTCTCCTGGGAAAATACCTGGAAGCACTTTCCAGCATACGCTGAAGCCAGGCAATGACGAACCTGATAGGACTCAGCCCAGTGGAATGTTCAAAATAAACAACACAGCTATAAGCTACAGTGGGGTTAGGCAGCTTAGTGAATTAATTGCTTAAGAATTAAAAAATAAATTATTATAAAATAGATTTCTGTACATTTTACATATAGACCTATCTACATGTATGGGAGGAAAGGAAGCTGAAAGATGGGATCGACTCTGGGAAGTGCCATCAATCCCAGCCAAAGTCATGGCCAGTCATCTGGTAGAACTTCATGTTGAATGGCCGATAGAATTCTCGCAGCCTTTGTATTACTTTCTGATCAATGTCAGGGTGGGTCCGTCCTTTTGTCTTGCCCAGGCAGTGGGGTTTGCTGCTGCCTTCAGCCTTTTTCAGGCATGGGAACCCCTTGGTTTTGTTGAAGTAGAAATGTTTATCTGTGATGATCCTCTTGAGGCCCAGAAAGTCCTGGACGCGGCCCAACTCGCCTGCTGGATCACTGATCAGTCTCTCCCCGCTGACAAAAAGGATTTGCCCAAGCGGGAAGTACAGGAGCCAATTCTCTAGATGCTTGGCATAAATGCCAATCTGGATGGCACTCCAGGAGGTATCAATCAGGCCCGTAGTCCTATTTTTGAAGGTCAGGCTCTCAAAGGACGGGATGTCTGGCTTCTTGGAAAGGGTTTGTGTGTAGTCAGAAATGGCTCGGGTGACCGGGTCTCTCACCACCACAATGAGCTTGGTGTCCTTTGACATAGAGGAGATACGAGCTGGTGCTTCCTTAGTGACAAAGTAGCTGGGCGTCTTCTCCATGGTGATCTGGCCATCAAGCGTCCTTGGCATCAGTTCCCTGAAAAGAAAGAAAGAAATTAGCAGACTGATGAGAAAATAAGGACATTGCTTCAAAAATTTGTTTGTTTGTTCTTAACTATTCCCGCCACTGACAGTTTAGCCAATTATTGCTACTGACCATTTGGCAAATTCACAAAGAGTCCCAAAAACAAAATATATCCAAACATACCTGAAAGATTGAAACTGATGAAAATATTTGATTAATTTGAAATATACCAGTAAGGTGAGAAGGGAAACGTAATGCCAAACATGCTCAAAGTGAACAATTTAAGAATTACATTGGCAAATGGGATATTACATCTCACAGTGCTAATAAATGCAACATCTGATAGAAAGTTCTTAGAAAGAAACTTAGGGAGAGTGGGATATGGATGGGTCTTGCTCTTTCTGTCCTAGTTTTTTTTTTTTGCCTTACATCTGCCACATTATTACTTTAGCCAGTCGGTTCTTGTCCTCTATATCAAGAAACTATAAGCTAGTGAAACATTGTATGGATTAAACATTGTTCACCAGAGAAACACAAATGCATATACATACATTCATTTGACTATGCTATTATTAATGGTTACACTTTTATTATTTTACTGAATTTTATTAAATATTGTCTTGTATTTCATGCAGAGAATTCAAGATTCATGAGCAGATTAGAAATACAATAAGTTTTCAATATTGTTGACCACTAATGAAATACCTTGTTCCAAAAAGAAAAGATTAAATGGGCCAAATGATAATCCCTAACTGTAGGATGAAATTTCCCACTGGCATTCCAAATTTCTTACACACCAGAAAGAATAACATGGAGTCACCAAACAGCTGATTTATCACGTCTAGAAATTTACAGCCATTGCTATGGTTCTAATCAGTCTTTCCAACCATGTTGCTATCCAGAAGTCTAAGTTGCAACATTCATAAACCTGAACGATATCAAGTCAGGAAGCTTGCAGTACCGGTACCAATTTAGTGAGTTGCTTTCTGTATTGCTTTGTATAGAGGTAGAGGCTTCTACATATATTCTTAAAATGTGAAGAGGAGTTGTCTCTCTCAACAACCAAGACACAAGCTGCTGAACTAAACAACAATACTGCTGACATTTCTGCAATTTGTGCTAGAAGGAATGAAATACATGTGTCTGCATTAATGTGTTTCTCTCTGTATATGAATAGAGAATGGCTGGTATGTGCTTTGTTTTTGTTCTTGTGTGCCTTTGCATCAGTGCTGACTCCTAGTGACTGCCTAGACAAGTCCCTGCAGTGTTCCTGGCAAGGTTTCAGAAGTGGTCTGCCTTTGCTTTCTTTTTAGGGTCCAGAAAAGGGAAATAAATGGCCAGAGGTTGTGCCTAAGGCAGGACTAGAACTCCTGGTCTCCTTATTTCTACCCTTTCTGCCTTAATAACCACTGCACAAAAAAGGCTTTCAATTAGCCACCAGAACAGTGGTGGGATTCAGATATTTTTACCACCGGTTGGGTGGCCATGGCTTGGTGGGCGCGCTTTGTGCACGTGCACACACTTTGTGTGTGCACCTGTGCCAAACATGCATTTTGCGCAGGTGCAGAGGCGTTCTAACTCACCTCCTGCAAGCCTGCACTCTCCCAGTCACTTCAGCAGCTCCCGCGCAGCACTCTGCTGTGCTGAACAAAGCAGCTGCACTTCAAATTCAGAGGATAAAGGTGAGCCTGGGAGTCCAGACAGGTGGGTGGGCCCAACAGCAGAGTGGCGGAGAAAACCGGTTTAGTGTCCGCTGCTCATCGCCGCTACCAGCTCAGCAGAATCAGGCCAAACAGGTAGAATACCACCACTGTACCGTAATGGATCAAAACTCTCAATGTTGTAGCAACTGCACTACGGCACAGATATTGTGTGTGCCTAGAACATGCTCACAAAAGAAAGAGAACCTACATACAATAGCCAGATAGTAATAGCAACAGGATCTGATTCACCCTGGTTAATTTCAGAACCTGAGCAGGACTGAGCTGGTTAGGATTTGGATAAATGACCAGGAAATTTCAGGGTTCTAAACTAGATTGAGATATTGAGATGTTTTAATATTATGCATTATTTTTACAGGGAATTAATCATGATTGAAAAAGGATTTTTGTGATTGCTGTTGTGATTCTACTCTTATTTGAAGTGTGGCTTCAGGGATGGATGGGTAAATAGACCGGAAACCACAGACACAAATATATATATATATTGTGTGTGGTGTGCCTGTCTCTTGTGTGTGTGCATGAATATATACACAGATGTTTTATTAGGAAAAGATAAATGTTCAGAATTAGTTTTAGCTGAGTTGCCTTTTGGGGAGTAACACAGTATAGCGGTAAGACAGTGCAAAATATTTTTTTCTACATGTATATATACACAGATGCTATCTATTTTTTCTTCGGGGGATTTTGATCAGATCTTCCCTAAATTGGGGCCATCCAAATGTCAATGGCTGACAGGCATTTTATTTTAGGTCTGAGATAAGTAATCTGCAAGCTTAGGCCCACAAGCAGCTCTCAGACTCATTGAATGTACCTTCAGAATCCCAAACTCTATGCCATTTAGTAGCAGGATACTACTAAGTTAGTTTATGTATAAGGAGGACAATACAGGAAGGGAGGGAGGGAGGGAGGGAGGGGGAAGGAAGGAAGGAAGGAAGGAAGGAAGGAAGGAAGGAAGGAAGGAAAAAAGTATCAAAATGAGGCAGAATAGTGAGCCTCACCCAACTTGGCTCTGGTTTCTGATACTTAATTCAATTCTGCTTATGTTGTTGGCATGCATCAATCCTCCAATATATTGCGATTTCTAGTTTTGCTAGGTGATCAACTGGACCAGACACTCTTCAAATGGTTAAAAAGGTGTAAAAGTGTGAGCATGAAACAGAAGCAACAAAGATGGTCTAAGGCTAACAAGGCTATGTTTTGGCAGGAGAAACAGGGCTAATGGAACCACCTCAGATAGTAACAGGCTATGTGGTTTAAGATTTCCTCCACAAGAGGCTGGCATAGGTGCAGCAATGTACTTAGCCTGACAAAGAATTGATCTGCTTTGCCCATTAGCTACTTACTCTTCCTAACTTTAGTATTCTACTCAGACTGTTCTAATCTCCAAAGTTCTTTAGTCAAAATACACAGAAACCTTGACAGGAAGAAACAAGTTCCTCAAGAACACCTTGGTCTGATCATCACACCTTGGTCTGATGTGAAGGAGAGTTCAGAGACTGATAGGGCACCAAGGCAGATGACAGGTGGCCATGTGGTAATCCAATCACAGAAAGTCTAACGCCTTTTGTGATAGCATTTGTCTGCCCCGAGGGATTCTTCTCTAATCTGCTGACATTCCTCAATCAAGAAAATTGAGTGGGAAGGACTTTGCTAAGAAGGAGGGCACTAGATGAGGAGAAGTGCTCTACATGTTGTGACTATGTCAGGCTTAAAACAATAAGATGGCCCATATTGACAGCTACACTCATGATCTTCTACTCTAGCACTTAAAACTGTGGCAAATGGTTTGCAGAGACAATCCAAGTTAATTTCCTTCATATTTTCTTACAGAAAATCCAAGATAGATTGAAGCACATTTAACTCAACAGCAAATTAAGAACAGGATAAAAGAGAGGATCTGATACAAAGGCATGAGACTGTTTTCTGTTTTCCATTTTTTAAGGAAATGGCTACCAGAAGATATGGCCACTTGTTTATCTGAGAAATCCACAAATCTACCCATCTTATTTTTCTTCTGAGGTTTCTCAAATAGTATTAGTCATCCATTGGGTAATCCACTGTTGCCTTGTCCTGAGCCTCAAGGCTGTTCCTTCTCCACCAAGGAATAAAATGAGGAATAAGATGCAAGGCTTACAGCTGTGAAAATGGCAAAGATTTCATCACTGATTCCCAAGTTAGAGGAGGGCAAACATATTTTGAAACTGACATGTTCTAACCTTAAGAGGTTGTCCAACCTGTTCCAAGCTCAACCCCATTTCCAGAACATGCAGAATGTTTTGTTCCTTTGCTTGTCTTTGAAAAGTCTTGCACATTTATTCCCAGCAGCGGTGACTTAAAAACTGCCCTCAGTTGCTTCTTAGATATAATTATTTGAAAAATACAAGAAGCATATTGAAGTAGGGTCAGAAAACTATCCAAAAATAATCTAAGAAGCAGTCTTGAAAATCAATTGACAAAGTAGTCATAAAAAAATTATCAAAAGAAAGCTGGCAGTCCATGTTGATAAAATCACAAATGACAGAGGGCAGAATGAACAGCCTTGAGGGACAGGAGGAAATGTGCCTTCCAAAACAAAGGTCACATAAAAGGGAATTGGGTCTGGGGCAGGAATGTATCTTGAGTAAACATCTCAACAAAACTTTCCCCAATTCACTTGAAAGATAAAGGTAAGGAGAGGAGAAGTACATTCAGACTTGCAAGATTCTATTACTATAGCTTTACAATAAAAGTAGTGCTGACCGATGTAACATTGGATTCCTAGTCTGATCTACCTTGAAGGGCTATCCATAGTCTTACTGATTCACTGTGTTAGATACGTTTGTTTTGTTGTCCCAACTTTTCTGGCATCAGGACTCTCCTAACTGAATATCAAGGAACGAGGGGGCCCTGAACCCTGAAAAACCAAGGATGTTCATGATAAGGTACTCCAGAGGTAATATTCAGCAGGTTCTGACCAGTTGTGGAGAACCGATAGTGGAAATTTTGAGTAGTTTGGAGAACCGGTAAATCCTGTCTCTGACTGGCCCCGCCTCCATCTATTCTCTGCCTCCTGAGTCCCAGCTGATTGGCTGGGTCTTCTTTTGTTGCCCTGCACAGGAGAATGGAGCTGGAAAGCAGGTTAGTGGGGTGGGGACAGAATGGGGATTTTGCAGTAACCTTCCCCTGCACACCCACCAAGCCACACCCACTAAGGCAAGCCATGCCCACCAAGCCAAGCCACGCCCACCAAGCCATGCCCACAGAACAAGTAGTAAAAATTTTGAATCTCACCACTAAAGTACTCCATTTTGCCCAGCTGGATGTTGACATTTGCTTTTAACTCCAGGCAGCTTTTGACCAGCTATATTTCCTTTTTGCTTTTTACATAACTGTATCAAAGATACACTGATATGAAGCAAATCCCACAGCAGCAGCAACATTCATTCAATCAGAGAATAATAGATGTCTGGTACTAACCAAAACCACAATTCAAAAGTCATCAACTTCATTATCATAAAACAAATAATAATTGTTTACATGTAAGAGCCATGGTAGCAGAGTGTTTAGAATAGCAATAGCACTTAGACTTATATACCACTTTACAGTGCCTTACAGGCCTCTATAAGCAGCATACAGAATCATACAGAATCAGCATATTGCCCCCAACAGTCTGGCTCCTCATTTTACTGACCTTGGAAGGCTGAGTCAACCTTGAGCCTGGTGAGATTTGAACTGCCAAATTGCAGGCAGCCAACAGTCAGCAGAAGTAGCCTGCAATACTGCATTCTAAGCACTGTGCCACTCTAGCTTATATGTAGTGTGAGCCACGGTGCAGTATTGCAGGCTAACTGCCCACAGAGAGGAGTTTGATTCTGACCGGCTCAAGGTTGACTCAGCTTTCCAGCCTTCCAAGGTCAGTAAAATGAGGAGCCAGATTGTTGGGGATAATATGCTGACATTTGTAAACTGCTCAGAGAGTTCTGTAAAGCACTGTGAAACAGTATATAAGTCTAAGTGCTATTGCTATCACTAAATCAGCTAAATCCTTTATTCATTTTCAAGTAATTCATCTTCATTTTATTTCTGGTCATTATGCAACAATGTAACTGAGATTAAATTCTCTGCCCATTGGTTCCCATGGACAAATTGACGGGTTGTTTTGTTTCTGAAAGATGGAAGGAAAGTCTGAGTAACATAATTATAGACCTCTCCACTTCATAGCCAAGCATTTGTACTATATAAATTATTTTGCATTTTTAAAATTTCTAATCACTGCATGGGAACAGAGATTGTGCAAACTCTCTCTCTCACACACACGCACACTGGAATTACAGGGTGGATGCCAGATAAGATGACCCCATAATATAGGCGGTAGAACAGGAACTGCCAACTGCTGTGTGTATATGTGAGTTTATTACTAACAAAATGGATAGCATGTAAATTTAATGAATGTGGGTTTGTATGTGTGTACGCAAAAAAAAACTTGAAGGGATCACCAGAACTATTAAAAATAATTTGCACATCCAACTTAACCTGTATGAAGCTATTTTTTTTAAATAAAATAATGTATTTTGTACTTAAAAGTTGTGATGCATAAGCACTGAACAGATTTCCCATGTTTTAACCCACTGCATCAGCTAACTCTATACTGGGTTCATTCTGCCTTTTGAGAATTTGAGCTGATGATGTAAAGCTATTCAACACCACAGACAATACTGCTACCCTTCAAAAAGACCTTGACTATGTATCAGAATGGTCAAACAAATGGCAACTTCAAATCTCAACAAATAAATGCTCTGTCCTACATATTGGCAAAAAAAAAAAAATCAGAAAATAAAGGCTGAATAGTAAAGACCTTGTTGATGATCCAAACTCTGTCAAGGATCTTGGAGTACTCATCTCAAATGACCTAAGTGCTAGAGAGTCCACTGTAACTACATAGCCAAAAAGGGGTTAAGAGTTGTTAACCTAATCTTACATAGCTTTTTCTCTGGTAATATTACACTACTAACTAGAGCATACAAAACATTTGCTAGACCAATACTCGAATATAGCTCATCAGTCTGGAAACCACATTACATATCTGATATTAACACAGTTGAGAAAGTCCAGAAATATTTCACAAGAGTTTTCTACTCCTCTACTCGTTGCAGAATACCTTATGCCACCAGACTCGAAATCTAGACCTAGAAAACCTAGAACTATGCCGCCTTCGGTCCAATCTAAGTATAGTATATAAAATCATATATTGCAATGTCCCACCTGTCAATGAATACTTCAGCTTCAACCATAACAACACTAGAGCAAACAATAGATATAAACTCAAGGTTAACCACACCAAACTTGATTGCAGGAAATACAACTTCAGCAACAGAGTGGTCAATGTTTGGAATACTCTACCTGACTCTGTGGTTTTTTCCCCAAACCCGAAATACTTTGACCTTAGGCTGTCTATTATTGACCTCACCCCTTTCCTAAGAGATCTGTAGGGGGCGTGCATGAGTGCACCAATGCCTACTGTCCCTGTCCTATTGTTTCTTTTATATATTTTATATATTTTTATATATATTTCTTTTATATATATATATATTTATTTTTCTTATATGTATCCATATATTCATAACTATGTTTTTATTTATACCTATTATCTTGTAAGCAATTGACAAATAAAAATAAATAAAATAAATAAATAGAATTCTGACCTGACTGCAATTATGTCAATCTTACTGGGAAAACAAGAAAGGAAACATGACCAGATAAGTTAATGCTATAGTAAATCTACACTTCTGAGCCTCTTGCCCTCTCCCCCTCCCCTCTATCCAGCTGCAGGCTATGCAGTCTCTTATCTGACCATTTCCTAGGCAGGCTCTTCCCCCCTCTCTCAAGGTCTTTCCCACATACCAGTGCAGATTATCACTCCTAATCTCCCATAGCTCCAATACTTGGAGCTGGGTTGACTTTTTAATGTTCCATGGGAATCCACAGCCTGTTGAGCACTAGTAGTAAAATAATATAACCTTGGATTTCAAACCCTCCTATTCTGGAGAAAAGGTATTGAGGGTAGGGCAGAGAAAAAGAGAGACTGCCACTCTTTTCAATATATATTACACAAGACTGATTTTACAATCAGATTTTACAATGCAATTTTCAACCAAGCTGCCAAAAAAATGCTGAATCGAGCAAGTTCTTATTCCTTTGCACTCACCCTGGCATCTTACCAAGGCAATAAATGCATCTCATGCATTGTGTACCCTGAGGCAACTTACTTCTACACATCCATTCTGTTCAATCAGGGATCAGAATGACAATATTTCCCATAGTCTCTTTACTACATAGGTAAAAATAAACATTAAACTGTCTACTTCCCTCTATCCAGTCAATATACATATTATCTTTTGTCTTTTCTCAGACACCCATCCTTTAGCAAAGATTGGAACTCAATTGCTACATCGATTAACTTTTTGCTAAACTCAAAAGTACCTGAGCTTCAAGTGTCTCTGGCCTGCTATAAAACTATTTAGGAAATCATTCTCTCAGTTGAATATTGCACTATATAGAGCTTCACGTTCTAGACTAGCATCCTCTAACACCCTAACATATATCTTATTGTTGGTCTTTAATTGTCCCTCCAGACTGTCATAACAGATGTAGTACCACAAATACTAAACGATTCAAACAGAAAGCAAGCTGTTATTTGCAGGTAGTTTGTCCTTCTTTGGGGAAATCAGTACTGATGCAAAAAGCTTTTGGAAGACAAAAGAGGCAGGCCTTTGACAGAGAGACACAGAAGGCAGATCTTCAGATATTTCAAGATACCTGTCTATCAATAAGCAATGTGTAGGTTGATAATTCCAGTCTGTGACATTCCTGGACATAGCAAGATCCCATAGCATTTTTATTTCATTTTCCTTCTAGAATTTAACACAGCACCAGGGTTTTGATTCATACTGCTGGGATTGGATAAGTTATTTATGATTTTAATTATTTGTATTTACTTAGCTGTGCTTTTATTGCTTTGTGCTTTTGGTAAACCAGCAAAGTCATATTGGAATATAGTGGTATATAGACATTATGAATAAATAAAATAAATACATTACTGTATGTGTGTGTTTCTCTGTGTCTCCTACCCAGCCCTGAACAAACATGAAGCAACTTCATTTCTCAAAGTTTGCTACATGATCTACTTCAATCCCTCAGGGCCCTAGAGGCAGCTGATAATTGGCATTTATTGATAATTGACACTTTTAGAAGACGTTACACAGGTATTAGAAGTCCAGGGTTCATCCTCTAAAGTTGTTCTGAATAAAGTCCTCTACCTGTAGCCTATCATGAGGCAAAAAGCAAAATATATCACATAAGAAGTTACCACCATAATGTTTTAATCAACTTCAATGACATGTACATTAACTACAGTATATCTTTTGTCCTAATTCTGCTTACTTGCAACAGTAAGTCACCCAAACTTCACCAGTTTTCTTGGCCTGAAAAAAGCCACTGAGCCTGCTCTGTAATATGCCACTTCTTCTGTCTTTCAGTATAGTCTTTTGCTTCCAAGTGTATTCTTGAAGAAAAGGCTGGTCTATGATAGCTAGTTTTCATGAGGACATTCCAAAGTAAGTGTCCTTCCATTCAGACCGATAAAGGGATAGCAATAGCACTTAGGCTTATATACTGCTTTACAGTACTTTACAGCTCTCTCTAAGCAGTTTACAGAGTCAGCCTATTGCCCTCAACAATCTGGGTCCTCGTTTTATTGACCTCAGAAGGATGGAAGGCTGAGTCAACATTGAGCCTGGTGAGATTTGAACTGCCAAATTGCAGGCAGCCGGCAATCAGCAGAAGTAGCCTGCAGTACTGCACTCTAACCACTGCAGCACTGTGGCTCATTCCCTTGGGGAATCTGCCCTTCTTGGTTTGTTTCAGGAAGAAGGAAACAGCCCCAGCAGGCAGGGTTATATCTTCCTTATTGCCCAGCATTAGATTATTGCCTCTGAGTCCTTTCTCCAGGAGAGGGGTGCACCATAATTATTTGGTTAGTTTCATACAGCTCTTGGTTGCTGGTCCAAAAAGCAGCTGATGGGAGGCGATGGAAAATGGGCACGAAGACTGAATAGTAGTTAGTTGAGGAGGCCATCACTGCTTATGAAGCTGTTTCTTTATACTCTCTTTCTATCATCATCATCATCATCATCAGGGATTTCTTAGCATGGCTTGCTTGGAGAGGGAGTTCAAGTAATCTGTAGCCATTTCCTGCTTAGGATTTTATTAGTTTTGGTCATGTTAGAGAAACAAGAGGCAAAAGGTTTCTTGGAAATATGATGACTCAAAAGAGGCAAAGGCAGGGGGAGGAAAGAGGAAAAAAATGAAAGAAGAAAGTAGTGAAGGGCCTTCCCAACAAAAGGATGGTCTTAAAAGTGCTACAATCCCCCTTGAATTCCTACGTTCAATTTACTAAGGCTTTTCCAGCCTCTTTCACATAGCATAACAAATAAACTGTACCATATTCTAGGATGAATGCTTAGCCCTCATTCCAAAGTCCTGTTTTATTAACCTAACGCTTACGGGACAGGGTCCAATGGTTATGAGAGGTGGAGAGAGACCTGATTAACGTTCTCCGCTAGCAAAGGCATTGGATGACGTTCCGGCTTCACTAGACCAAAAGGTTTGTGCATTCATTAATACCATTGCTCCCTGAAGCTGCATTATTCATAAGTTTCCTTTAGTTCTGAGAGCAAAGGGGAGGGAGTGAAAAAAAAAACCCTATTACCAGACATCAGCAACTTTTATGCTTTGCATCCAGCCAAGTAAGCATTATTTATTATTAAGATTATTTCAACAATGAATCAAAAGAAGGCAGAACTGTTCCTAATTTGGTATTTAAAAGCAAGGAGGACTGCAGTACCCACGTTGGGTGCAGCATTGCTGTTTGGTATCTGCAGGGCTCCTTGGAATAAAGTCGGTCAAAAACTTTGTACTGTAATACACTGTCCATCCCTATAGGTTCAGATGCTAATCCCTAGGAGAGAAGAAAAGAGTAACTATTAAATTCTCCCAACTGGAGCATCCAGATGGAGATTGGAGTAAAGCACTGAAGCTAGAGGCTTGGAGAAGTCTGAACATTAGTTCTCCACCCCCACCCCCCAGCCTCCACCACCACCAACAGACAAACAAGTAGCAAGCACAGACAAGGGCTTTTTGGCAGCAATCACGGGTGAGTGAATACATTTAAATTCAATAAGGGCTGCTTCAAAGAAGTTAAGAGTAACACAGAAGCTTTTCAAGTGGCCAAGAAGGAATGCAAAATTTGAAGCAGCTCCAAAAGCAGGAGACATTTGGACATCATGATTAATTAGGTCTTGCTTCCATGTAGCTAAATTGGTTAAACTGCATTTGTTTTGAACTTAGCAATCTTACAGCTCAGCAAGGGCAGGCTTAACAAGCATTTGAAGAAGAACTGACGGAAATATAAAACTGCAAGAACACAGACCTCTCCTGGACAGAAGGAAGCAAATAGACACCGATTCCTATAGGATTTAATATGGCTGGTTAAGAGTTTGCTAAAGGACAAAAAGAGTTGGTAGTCTTAAATGAAAATCATTTATGGTATCATGAATTTGGGAAACAAGTCATGTGTAACATCTGTATGTTTATTTAAAATTCAAATGTTTAAAATATTTAACTATGATGAAATGCAATGCATCATGATGTGATTTGGTGATTATGGTTTAAATCATTCTTTAAAAGAGTTGGAATAGTTTAGCAGCATCTCAAGATCTTCTTCAAAGACTGCTCCTCAGTCACCTTAATTGCTTCCCTCCTGTTATTGAGAGGAAACTACATTGACATAAATTGTGCTGCGTCCACAACTTCATTGCTCCTGAGCAACAGGGACCTCTTCACACAGTTTAATGTGGAGCAGTTATAAGGTAGCACTGGGGAATTCCCTCTTGTCCTTTCCTCTCCAATCGTCAGGGTTCCCTACTCTCCTGAACATATGGAAGGATGGGATTTGGGGGACTATGGGTGCCCTCTCAGAATGGTTAATTGAGTCTTTGTTGTTGTTGTTGTGTTGTTTGTTTGTTTGTTTTGTGGTCATAAAATAAGTCCTGTGAGGAGAAAGGAAAGAAAAAACTGACAGCAACATGGACTGAGCTGGGAAGAAACCCTGAATCTGAATCCAGACAGATTTAGGGGAGAGAAAAAACTGAACTTCCCAGTCATCCTGATAGAGGATATCCTCAGGCAATTCTTCCTTGCCACAAAGATTAAAGTTAGGGTTAGGAAATGTGGGAAGAGAAGCAGAAAAGACTGGCTTGGAAAAGTTGGAGTGTATGGAATGGAACAACTTGCCATAGCCAACTTGCTGCAGCCAACTCACCATGGCCATTTTACTGCAGCCAACTTGCTGCAGGGTAACTCGACATGGCCAACTCGACATGGGCCAACTCGTCACATGATAATTTAACAATTTCAATTTAACTATTTAAAATAAATAAAAATATTTTAATTGTTATCATTTACATTTCATTTTGTCCTTCCTTTTGCATCCTTTCTTTAGTGTTTCCATTCCACCATTTCTTCGATATTAGACTAAGTCTTGTCCTGCAGTGAGTTGGCCATGGCGAGCTGTCCTGTGGTGAGTTGGTCGCAAAAAGTTGGCCATGGCAAGTTGTATGTGGAGAGTTGGCCATGGTGAATTGTCATAGACAGGAGTATATGCCTGCCTCATTTCCCCTGTGAAGCCAAGTCAGTAAGTAACATTCTAGAATTTCAACAGCCAGAGACTACCAGCAAGGATCTTTCAAATAGCAGTTTTTTATTACAATACTGACTTAAGAACAAGTTTTATTTATATCAGCCTCCCAAAACATGAATATTTTTAATCGCTTGAAATGCTGGTTCTCTAAAATGAAAGTGGTCATCTTCAGAAACAATGGCCAAAGTCCAATCTTATCTAACCAGATGCTCCTCAGGTGTGTTGAATTGGAATGCCGTCATTGTTGTCCACATTTTGAAACACTTCTTAGCAGCTGATGTTTGCTTTGCTAACCTATCTGTTTTCCAAATAAAAATGAGCAGATTTGGAAACAGAAACTTACATTGAGTTTGGATATTCATTTGCAAACATTTCACAAACATTTCACTATCTGACTAGGTAACATCATCAGGGCACTGATGATGTTACCTATGTCTTCAAACAAACCACCAAGCTCAGAGTTCCAACAACCAGGAGAGTTCAACCTTGGGTTACAGATATTCTCTTCAATTGAAAAAAAGTTACAATACTGTACAGAATCATTTCAATCTTCAATATACTCAGAAGCCAACTACCAAACCACCAAAAGCTATTCAGCTCACCCCATGAGGGACTTGAAGTCTCCTACCTCTCTGGAGATGATGTAGTTACCATTGCTAGCATTTCCAATATGATAACTTTGTCCGTAGCAGGTAGCAGACAGAGCATGCCCTGAACTGCATTTCAGGTGAAGCAAATTCATCAGGAACAGGCAAACAGAACCATTTCCTCAAGTCACAAAAAGAAGGACCTAACCTGAGTAACATTGTGGGAAACATTTGCTTTAGCATTACCATAGCAGAACATTTCCATTTCCCACTATCTTGTCAGAGCTGAAGAAGTTTTTTGGATGAGAAGTTAAACATCTTCAAAGAAAAAAACCAAGAAAGTTCAGTTGCCTCCTGAAAAAGCACCTTTGGGGACAACAGTGACCAGGATAACTGAGAATCTCTACAGACTTTTACTGTAGCAGAACATTCTTCTTCTCTACAACCATCTTGCTTCATCTGTTGTGTGTGCTGCATTCAGGCTGGAGCTTATAAATGCCAGCTCACCTTATCACCTCCTCTCATCACTTAGACTCTCACCTTATTCAGTCCACTTCTGTTCTGTAAAATTAATCCAACTTCTATCCGGAGAGGAAGGGAATTTTGAAACTGCACAAAAGGCACACAGCTGCTGAGAGGCTAACAGACCATATTTGAAGCCTGGAAAAGCTAAACAGCAGCAGCTTTACCCTTTTTTTACCCTTGGCCTGTCTATATGGGTGTCAGGAGCAGGGGCACACTGACACTATGCTGGGGGAAAACACATGAAAGGGAAAGCAGCTTTCAGTAGGGACCAAGTCATTTTATTTAGCCAACAAGCACTTTGGTTACTGGACCAAACATCTGTACAACAGCAGCAGCTTAACATCTTTCCACTAATTCTCTCTACCTTGAGGACATCAAGGAAGGTCAAGGAAGGTCACTGATGAAAAAAAAAGATCTTGCTGGTAGAATGATCAGACTTTTCTTTTTCTACCAAACATAAACAAGACTTTTTTAAAGGGTACGCATCGAGACCGTTTCAAGTATAGAGCTAATATTCTCATTTCCCAGCTTGTGTGAAAGAGCTCTCAATTTCCTGAATGTTCTTTTTTAAACATTAAACAATCTGACCTGGTCTTAGCTGGAGTTATTTTGAAAACACACTTTGTCCTATTCATCAACGACATAGAATCAATACTTCCTTCTTATCAGTTGGCTAATGGACAGATATGCAAAGATTTAGATAAGAGATGCTGTTCAACCAACTTGGGAACAGAAAAGGTTGAACTAAAAAGGTGTCAAAGTTTTACACATAGGCAATACTGAACAGAGATAATTCCTACCATTGCTTATTCACAGAAAAATCTGAAAAAGAGACTTTTCACATATTTGCAATGTCCCACATCTCTCCTGCTATTATGCAGACTAAATGTCCTGTACCACTTTTGTTATATAAATAATATTACATACAAGCAAGTGTGTTTTAGCTGTTGAAAGGTTAAACTATTAGTTGAAATGGAAAAGGCCATAGTTCAAATTTGACCTCTGCATTAACTCATTTGGAAATCATACGCTGTCACCCTCAGTCCTTCTATTCATTGTGCAGGGGTTATAATGGTTGACTTAGCACTACTTGTAAGGCAACCATTCCAATAAGTTCATTCAAGTTAGCATACCGAACATTCAGAACTGCTGAACAAGCAAAGGGAAACTTCAGGAATCAACAACATTGGAGTTCAATTTGACGTTGTGCATTCAGTGACTCACAAATGTGATAAATGGCTTTTGGGTTTACATCCTGGCAGGCTACTTCAACCAGATTACAACTGATCCATTTACAGCTGATTATTATCTCTCAATCAGAGTCAGTGCCTGGATTTATACCTTCTGCTGATCTATAAGATGATTTTGTATGGCTCTGGCTTTGCATCTTGGGTCAATCCAATCACTGTCTTGTCTGCAAACTACTTATCGTGATTTAGCATTATTCAACAAGTCACGGTTTAACTTTAAACAATATTGTTTAGTGACTCCATTCAACTATTCTCCTGTAGAAAGAAGCATGTGATGCAAAACAGTCACTGAAAAGATGATACTTCATTAATACCAAGAAAGAATATGCCCGCTGCTGAGAGAAAGAAGAATTGCCAAGAGACAAGAGAAAAGGGAGAGGTAGCATTTTTCAGAAAAGAAATGATAGAATAAATGCAAACCGAATTATAAACACTGCCACAATATTCTCAATTTGCTTCTTCTTTTTTACACAAGATAACCAAGACAGCTTAAGCATTAGAGGTGCTGCTCCCTACTTTCACCCATTCCCTCTTTTATTAGTTTAAAATTTACCTCTTCCTTTTCTATGTGTCACAGGTTCCTCCAGATTGTAGCCCTTGGAGTAACACCCTGGAGGGGAATTATTACAGATTTTTAAGGCTTTCTTAGAAGTACTTATATTTATTATGCCACCAGACAGGTCAGAGTAAGGACAAGTTGAGGGACTTTTTTTTTAATCAGACCCTGTTCCATAAGAGGGTAGAACAATATGTCAGAAGTTGAAAAGGTCACTCTTTAAAAGTACTTTATAACCAGAAGGTGACCTCAACAATGCAAACTGAACAATAATTTGTCTCATGCTAGCAATGAGGTCTAGCAAATTAATACACTGTTGATCTTCTCTGCACACTGAGCCTTAAATGCATTTTAATACAAATGGGATTGCCTTCTCCAATCTCCTATTATTGGATGGTGATTAGTCATAGAGATAGACAGACCCTGTATCTGAAAGTGAATTAGCCTGGTCATGAACAGGGGACATCAGTTACAAAGCATGCTTAGAATGGAAGCCATTGTGTCTCTAGGCTTGTGAAGATAGCTACCTTTCCCAGAAAGTGCAGTCTGTATAGGTATAAACACTGGCATGAAGCTGTAATATTTCCCCCCTTTTAACATGATCACAGAGTTCAGCCACCTCCCTGTCTGAGGGAGGTGGATAAATTGTCAGTTACTCAGAGTGAGGAAGTGGGGTACAGTTCAATTAGTAGGGGGCAAGACACTTCCTTGATTCTTACAAGAATCCTGTGACTCACTAATGTAACTCAATTTACATACAGTCCAAACCCAGAAACTGGTTTTTGTTCCAAAACAAAAAGGCTCATGGTTCCTCCAAACAAAAATTGTATTCAAATTACCCCAACCCTACTTCTCAACTCTGCAATGTAATTGAAGGAAAGGGCAATCATTTCTCCCTTACTCAGCAACTAGAAGTAGGAAATCTGCTGCTGTCCTGTCCACCCACAGATCAACTTTCAGTTCTTCATCTATGTCACAGTGATCTGTGAATGGTCCCCAAATATAATCAAAAGAGCAACAATAACAATGTGATATGTATAATGATACAATGGCTACCATCACTTCTATGTCAACAGGTCACCTGGAAAAAGAACTCTCCAAGCATGGCAGCATTTTCAGTCAATAAAGCATCTTGACTTCAAGAAATAAACACTTAAACTGACCGGTGCATATAATTTGCTGTACAAACTATTAAAATCAGTTAGACAACTAAGTCCAGCAAACTCCCTCTTCTGATTTTTCAAGCAAACACAATTAACATTTGGAAGAGGGGAGACGATCAGGTTTATCCCAAATGAGTATCACATGTGTATCTGCCTTCAGGGCAAGAATTTGAGTAGAAGTTTGGGACAATGAAGTTCTGGTTATGAGCAATCCTTTATGTCTTCTTGGAGCCATGGAAAATTAGCAAGAAATGCTGGAAGATTCAGAAGAATCCATAAACTACCGGCACAATACAGTCAACTGCCTTAGAAGAGGAGGGTTTGAGGGAGACGTGATAATCCACCCAAGAATGATATTATCACTTGAGAGAGTCCTGTTCTTTATGGGATAAAGTGTATTTAATTCATACTTTTATATAATACAGTTCATGCTGCTTGCACCACAGAGAAGTTTGCAAAAAAAAAAAAAAACCTCACACAAATACAGTTTGCAGTCATGAAAACTTGTATAATTTTGTTCAGCTCTTTTGCTGGAGCTGCCCTTTCAGGCTAACTGGGGAGGCAAAGCTGAGGCCAGATCTCAGGGTATCGATGAACTGATGGTATAAGAGAGGAGGGATCTGAATTTGCTCAGCATGGAGAAATGCTTTGAGACAAGCCCCAAAAGAGACCCTTTCCAGAAGGAAGAAAGAGGAAAGCATTGGCTAGAATTTAACACCTGATAAGACACAGGTTGATCCCAGGAGGAAAAGGTAACTGGTATTGGGGAGCCCTAGATTCAAGATAAGCTGTTCCCAAGCAAGAATTGTGAACAATTTTCATACTTCAGAGAAGGAGGGGGTGGAGTCTAAAACATGTGCACACAGTAAGGCAGACTAGCTCAGGGTACTTTGCAATAAAGCAGCAAAAAACTGTTTATACCAAGGCATAAAACAAAGCCATCCACCCTTGGAGAAGGGCACCAATTGTCTACATGAATGTTGGAAACTTCCAAAAACAACAACAAAAGAATTCTTGGTTTGAGGAAAATTTAACTGACTGGATTAAAATATAAGGTAATGGTGAGAACCAAAAGAACTCCCTGGAGCAAAACCCTTTAAGAAAAACAAGAAAGAGGATGCCACTGGAATGTCAATACAATAAAGAAGATGGAGCAAATCTTGTATCTCAAAATATTTCTACACAGGAAGTACTGTGGGTAGCAAAATGGTATGAGGGTCATTTTTCTCTTAATACATGAACTCAGGATCATCTAACGAAGTCGAATTACAGAAGTTTCAAGACAGGCCACAAAAGCAGATGCTATTCACTCACTGTACAGTTAAATAGTCATTCTTCAGATGACTGTCAAAGGGGATTAGATCAATGTACAAAGAATATTAATCTTAGTGCTTGGGATGTGGGGGAAGAGAAAGAGAACAGTAAAGGTCAGTGGAAGAGGTTAGGCAACGAAAGCATTGTTTTCTCTTTGATAGAAAGGTTCCAATATCTAACCAGCTTTTTTGTGAACTGGTACCTTCTACCTGTGGGAGAGTTCAGTTCCCCAATTTCCAGGGCTGGTTGGGAATTGGAATCCAGCACAACTGGTAGGCACCAGCCAGGGGAAGGTTGTTGAAGATAAATGGGATTTAGATACTTTTAGTTTAACTATGCAGATAGCATCAAGGTGTCTTTGACAAAGAGAGTGACTGAGGCATGAAGGTGCTCTCTGCTGTAGGTATATATAATTTCTAGTTACATAGATAAGTTTTAATGAAAGACTCTGCATTTCCAGCTCAGTAATTTGACAGGGACAGAACAAGGTTGTAATTAAGAGCAGCTCCCCTCTCTCCACTGTTACTAAGAAAACTGGCTGTTCATTAGGGCATATTCATTGCTTCTTCCTGGCTTACCGGAAGCTGCTACTTTGAGGGTAGCAATTTCATTCCACAGTGATAGGAAGAGAATTTAAATCAAGTCAATGCCCCTGTAATCTTAATCATCCAAGTTCACAGGAACTCCTGCATAGCAACATGTTATTATAAGTAGCCCTTTGGAATGAGTGCTCTTCATTTATTCGGATGTTTTGGATGATCCCCAGGCCATCTGAAATTGCTGAACTGCAGTTCATATTCATTTCCACAAAGCCAGAAGATCTGCCACCAAGCAGGCTCTTCGGATATTTCAGGGGTGTGCTCTAGGATAGATACGATATTCTCCAGATGTTTTGAAATACTATTCCACCAACTGCAGTTGGAATGAAAGATTATAGTCCAAACTCCCGACTTTAGGGAATAAAAGTATCAATCTGTAGCATTAATTGATTCACCCCTATGGGACCCACATGGGACTTCACAGAACTGAGCTTCTGCAACTGATTACCTAGCTCTTCTAAGGAAACCAAAGTACCTCAGTACCTATTAAGTAATTTACACTAACTAGAAAATTTGGTTGACGGCCCTATTTACTAACCACTAAAGGCAATCAGAATAATTTCTTCCATTACAAAAATGTATGAAACTTTCCAAATCCTCTGAACAAAGAACCTATCCTTACTGAACTACAACTTTTGAATGCCTAATTGACCTGAAGTCTTGAAACTGAACTTTCCCTGGTTGGTCCAAAGTGGCCTGCTCCCAAGCTAAATTGGAAGTTATTGCTGTCCATTGTAAACCACGGCAAAATGCAGATTTTTTGAGACTGAAACTGGGCATCTAGATATCTTCACAATCCTAATAACACTATGTAGGAATAAAGCTGTTATTCCTTGTTTCATGTGGCAAATGTGCCAAGTTTAACAGGTTTTGAAAATGGGTCCTAGAAATGCCATACTAGGGGACTTAAATCTTCCAACCCAGTGCCCTACTGCTTCAGTTTCCCCACAGATTTCTTCACGGCCTAAATTCAGCACTCAAAGGTCTTGTCCTCTATTGATTTGCATGCTGAAATGTCACCTTTCTTAAAATTGAAACTTAAAGATCAGTTTGATCTCTATCCCCAAAGCATCACTTTTATGCTTTCTTCCTAGGAGAATAAAATAACGTATCCTTGAAATCAGAAAACAGAGCATGGTGATAAATTTAACAATTGCTAGTCCATAGTTTCATTAGATAAATTAAACACTTCATAAATGAACTGTGGAAATATGCCTGCTCACCTAAGGATTTACTCCTTTCCCCCAACTGGGAGCACCCTCACTGCTATTATTGTTTCTTTATGGAGGGAACATAGTCAGTTGCATGGTCATCTTTGAATTTAACCTCACATTTTATAAGTAATCAGATGCTGTCAGGTGTTTTCTGCCTCCAGCCCCTGAATAGTCAGCCTCTGATTATGCTGGCTGAGGTTTATGGGAACATAGTAAAAAGCTATGTCCTCTTCCACCATATCCTTATCAGGTAATTGTTTTAAGACCTCATCATGGAGAGATGAGAAGGTAAGCACCAAGCATTTCATAATCTAGCTTTCTTGACCAGGTGAGGCAATAGAACTGAGGGACATGGGACTTCTAAATCAGATCTAACAACTTTCCAAATCTCTTGAATCCTAGAATCATCTGAAAGACATTGAGGCAGACACAGGCATAACTCATCCTGGACCCAAATCAATAAGCAGTTGCTGAAAGGACCTTGAGAGGCAGTCGTGAAAAAAAAATTCCTTTCTGCAGAAAAAGATGAGGGTTCCCTCTTCTCATACACTTCTCTGCACACACATCTTTCTGTTACCTTTGCATTACTGGGAACAACACATGGAATCAAGGGGAGCAGGTTTTTAAAAGATGGACAGAATAGATATTTACTACATCCCTAGCCTCTGATGGTCTTAACTGCTACAAAAGAAGGAAAACTCACTTTCAAGCATTCATGCTATTACAAGAACACTATCTTTCATCAATCCTGTAAATTCAGACAACTCACAGGGCCTTTGATATCAAGACTTTTGCAGAAAGACTGAGATATATTTTTTCAGGGAACAAGACCTGGAGTAAAATCACAGCATTAGGTAAATGAGTCCACATCCTTCCACAGCTTGCTATCCTTTAAATAAACAATGCTGTGATGCCAACTCCCTGAATTCCCAATCTACTGTAGGCAATGACTAGCTGGGAATTATAAAAGTTCTACTGCAAACACAGCTGGAGGCCATAACAGCTGGCTTCATGAATAATATTTTTTTTAGTATTACAATCAGAAATAAACATGCTTTGCTCTTTTGCAATTACTCAATACAGCTGCTTATATATGTATATATTCAGATTATAGACATTACATTTCAATTAACTACAATTCTGAATGTTGCTTTCCCTTCTATTTAAATTGGCTATATACTTTGGCTGGATAATCTAATCCCTTGCCAAAGAAACAATTGGATGTTGTTTACTGGACTACACCAGCAGAAGTTCAACCTCTCTCAGAAAAAGTTGTTCAAGACATATTGAGACTTAGAATCACACTGAGGTGTCAAACTCCTGTGACAGCAGCAAAATTATTTTAATACAGCTGGATCCCAACTGTTTTCTTTGCAATGTTATGAAAATGTTCTACTGTACTATTACTTTATTTGGGACATTTTTAAAAAAGCACTCCAATCTAGGTTACAGCATTTGGAATAATGGTGGAATAAAAAGTTGGAATTAAGAGTTTCAGTGGCTAAAGGTCTAAAAGAACTGTGTGTGTGTGCGTAATCTTGAGTTGAATTAATCGAATTATACGCAAACACACACATACAAACCCTCAAAATGATATGTGCTTGACAATGAAGTGCTCAGAGAAATTATTTTCAATACTTTCAATCATGAAATCTTAAAATAAGTTAACAGTCTGAAGTAACCTCCCAGTAATTGGAATCAGATCTAGAGAGTCAAATATATGTAAATGTGTGTGTACCCTGTCCAAATATTTTATCTAATTTTTAAAGAATAAAAGGCATAGCTAATTTCTTTTACATCAAACTTAACTCCTTTATGGCTATATTCATGTAGTCTTGGCAACAATAAAGACATGAAGTTTTACTGTCTTCCTCTGAGTTGATTTTTTTTCAATATCTTAATTCTAGCCTACAGCCCTGGGATTTCCTGGTCATCTCTCATCTAAATATCAACTAGCTCAGCCCTGTTTAGTTTCTGAAATTAACCAGGGTCAGTCAGATAGTGCTGCTATTATTATCTGACTATTGCTTGTAGCTGTCCTTTCTTTTATGTGTACATGACCCGGGCACACATAACTTCTCTGCCATTGTGCAAAGCATTCGCTATAACATTGGATATTTTTTATCCATTGGGATTGCTAAATTGGTGTATTGGTTAAGGCAGCAGGTTAGAAACCATGAGTTCAACTCCTGCCTTAGGCACGAAGCCAGCTTGATGATCTTCATCCAGCCTTAGGAAGCAAGCAATGGCAAACCACTTCTGAAATCTTGCCAAAAAAAACCACTTCTGAAATCTTGCCAAAAAACTTCAGAGGCTTTGTCCAGGCAGTTGTGCCAGGTGTTAACACTGACTTGAAGGCACCAAATAAATAAAAAATTGTTGATTTAACAACCCCAATACAAAAGAAGTCATTATGTACTGACAAAAACATAATCTCATTCAAAAAAGTAATTGGCATTTCTCCAACATTTGATTTTCATCTGGGTTTCTTTATCATAAATGTGACCGTTTCATGAAATACGCAGCAAGTAGCTTTAAAGCTTCAGTGTAATTAGAAGTATAGTAAGTGGTTAAGTTGCACCTAGAAATCTCCATCAGTAATTTTGGAGCAACCAATTCTTCTTAGCCCAAGCAACCTAAACAGGATTGTTCCTTTCCTCTGGGAAAGGAAGTTGTTCCTTTCCCAGAATTCCATTGTGGGAAATTTTTGTGCAAACTTTCTTGAGCTCTCACTCTCAGAGGGAATTAAAACGCAACGAATGAGTAAACACATAACTATTATTACAGATCAGTGGTTGGCATGTCCTTTCATGGTGCCAGACAGGAGTGTTCTTCCAGTCCTTCTTCAAGTCTACTTCAAGTCTGAGCCTGACATTTTCTCCTTGTATTTTCTCCTAGGGTTCTTGCCTCCTTGCACAATAGGTTGCACTCCTTGACTGTCCAGAAAGAAGGAGGAGAAATCATATAATGAATCATAACAAGTCAAGTAAAATTGAGGCAGAGTGCTTAAAGTGACGGTAGCAATAGCTCTGAAGTTAATAGTAAGAAGCAAAGAACAAAGTGAGAAAAGCAGATTAAAGAAGTTCAAACCAACAACCTAGGCATCCATGTTTTGCAGGATGAAAAATAATGAAGAGAAGTCTCAAGAGCCTTCTTAAGTCTTCTCAGTCACTGTTGAGGTAATTCCCCATTAGGAGAATGAGTGCACACAGGGAGACGTAGTGAGAGTGGTGAAGAATAACACACAAACAGCACACAGCTACACTATATAGTAAAATGTAGGTTTTTACTTCCAATAAATGTTTAAGCAAAGTCCAAACAAGCAGTCCAAGTCATTCACAGTTAAAGCAGTCAGTTTTCAGTCCAGAATAATCCAATAACAAAGTCCAGTATCGAAAACAGTTCAGTAACAGACTTACATCAAATCTAAGAATAACAGTCAATAGGAACGGCAACACTCTCCAGAACAACAGAACAGGAACTAAACAACCCAGGTTTCTGGCTCCGTCTTATGGCTGTTTGAGGAACCACACCCAATTACAATGTTAGCATTCCCTTAAAGAGACAGTATTAACATGTCTATCTTGGTTTATATATTTTCCAACCCAACTAACTGTTAGGTGACTTACATTTCTAACATTCTCCCCTTTGGGTAGGACAATATATACAACCTTACATTCTAAGTCCATAATCCTCACAGCAAGCCTTATGCTTTACAGAGCCTTGGGCTTTTGTAAAATGATCTGCGATGTTATTTTCTGATATACAATATTCCAGCTTAATCATCTTACTTTGCACACATTGTCTCACATTTAAATATCTTAAATCTGTGTGTTTTGATCTTGTCTTAACAGCAATATTTGAAGCCATCTGTATTGCTGATTGGTTGTCTTCATAAACAACAATAGAATCTGTTACATCAATTCCCATATCAATTAATAGTTCCTTATAACAAATTAAATCTGTACATAATAAAGACAAACATGAGAATTCAGCCTCCATTGTTGACAAACTTAAATGTTTCTCTCGAACAGACCTCCATCCAATCAACACTTTTCCCAATAATACTACAGTACCCGATGTAGATTTACGTGTATTTATGTCTGTAGCAAAACTTGCATCGGCATATGCAGTTAAACTCAGTTCATCTTTAGGCTCCAAATGCAATGCATAATGCATTATTTGTTGTATCTTAACACACAAGCTTAGCAGCTTGCCAGTGCCTTTCAGTTGACTCAGCATTAAATCTAGCTAATTGGTTAACACAATATGCTATATCTGGCCTTGACCTATTACTGAGATAAGATAAGCTACCAATCAAGGACTGATAAATGTTCTTATCAAAAACAGGACTTTGAACATCACTATGGTTAAACTCTTGGCTCATCGGTATTTTAGCTGGTTTACAAAGTTCCATTTCAAAACTTTTTAGTAATTAGTTAATTTTATCTGCCTGTGAGATTTTGTATCCTCCCCTAGTTCTATCTATCTTTAAATCAAGATATTGTTTAATTTCACCTAACTGTTTTATCTTAAATTTCTTCTCTAACAGTGAAATTATTTCAGTAGCTTCTTGTTCAGTTTTGGTGATTAATGCTAGGTCATCAGTAAACAATAGCAACAATGGCACTACACTATCACTTTCCTTTTTAAACAAACATGGATCAGCCATGCCAGCTACAAAACCTATCTTACTTAATTCCTTAACTATACACTGGTTCCACTCATATCCTGATTGTTTTAAGCCATAAAGACTCTTTTTCAATCTCCAGCAATCAGTTGTATTATCATTTTTAATACCTAAAGGTTTCTTCAAATAGTGTGTTGCAACGGTGCATGCAGATATGCTGTTTCTACATCCAAATGATTTATAATGTATTTCTCCTTAGCTGCCCATACTAATGCTGCCCTTCATGTAGTAGCCTTCAGACGAGGTGCAAACACCTCATCATAGTCATTTGCTGTCTGATTGAACCCTTGTGCTACTAACCTGGCTTTATGAGTAATAATCCCATCTACACCTGTCTTTAGCTTATAAATCCATTTACATCCTATGGCATGTTTACCTGGTGGTAACCTGACATTTTCATATACCTCCAGTTTTTGTAAGGATTTCAGTTCCTTATCCATTGCTTCCTGCCAAGCAGCTTGATCCTTAGCAGGATACAGTTTTAGTTCACTATAGTCACTTGGAACTGTATTCACTTGGCGTACAACACTAGCCTGATATCTATCAGGTGGTCATGTTACTCAGGTTGAATGTCTTGGTAATACAGGGCTAACTGGTGGACTCACCTGTTCCACCTGCTCTTGTTCTTCTACCTCTTCCTGTGCCTGTTCTCCTACTTCCTCCTGTTCTTCCTCTTTAATGGGTATTCGTGGTTTACTTATTTCATTTTTAGGGACTACTTTGGTGTCAATAATAACATCATTGTTGGATTCCTGTTCCAGTTTATTCCATCCAGAAATTTAGCACTAGCGCTACAGTAAACATGAGCTGTGCTTGGATCCCAAAATCTAAATGATCTATGGTTGGCCTTGTAACCTACAAAAAATAATTTTTAGCTCTATGTTACTCTTTCAGTCTTACTTGTGAGGGAATATGCACCCATGCTGGAGCTCCAAATGTGTGTAAATAAATTAAATTTGGTTTTCTGGCATGCCAATGAGTGAATGGCAATTCACCAGTTGTTGTATTAACTACATTGTTCAACACATGGTTGCTACACATTATGGCCTCACCCCACAGTGTTTCAGGCAAACCTGAATCAGATAACATAGTGCGAACCATGGCTTGTAACGTTTGCCCTCGTTCTACAAACGAGTTATGTTGAGGTCTGTAAGGAGCAGAACGTTTATGCTCGACACCAGTGAATTTCAGCATTGTTTGGAATCTATTGTTAACAAACTCAGTCCCATTATCAATAACTAAAGTAATTACTTTACTCCTCATTTTTCTCTCAGCAAATCTTAGCCAGTTAAAGAAATGTTGGAATGTTTCTGTTTTGTTTTTCATGAGATAGCAGAAACTGTACCATGAATAATGGTCCATTATACTCAAAACATAGCAGGCACCTCCCAAACTAGGTTTCTTAGGACCAATTATGTCAGCAAACACAACCTCTAAAGGTTCTTTGGTCTTAAACCCATTAAGTCTGTTTGCTGGAATAACCTTACTTTTCTCTTGGCTAAAAGCATTACAGTTTAAATATTTGCTACAGGGTTTCAATTTTACTCCCTCTGACAATTCAACAGTTTGTTTGAACATTTTGAAATTAATGTGCCCCGGACATCTATGTAGTAAATGTATACATTCATCAAGTGGCTTAACAATGTTATAAACTGAGTTAGCCATCTTTAACTGATCATCATAGATCACATATAAATCATTCTCTAAATTAGCAATAACACTTTTACTCTCTTTTTCTATTATACAGTTATCTCCCCTAAAAGTTACTACATAACCAATATTAACTAAAGTCCTTACTGATAACAAATTAAATTTCAGTTTAGGTACATATAACATAGTTAAATGCTCATTTACACAAGAACAATATGCAGTACCTTCACCAGATGCCTTCATCTTCCATCCATTTGCCAATGATACATGTTGCTTACTCGTAGACATCTTTACAAACCTTTCTCTATTTTTAGTAATGCATTGCGATGCTCCACTATCAACAACCCACAAATCATGGTTTACAGTTGAATTGCTAGACCTTGCTAAACTAACATTCTTCTTGGCCTTCTGGTGATTACCAGTATTCTACTGTTTTCCTTTCTTACAGGATCTAGCTATATGTCCCCTAGCCCCACAAGAAAAACATTTCCTAACAGTATAGGCAGTTGAACACAAATCCTCTTCTTGTGGCTGTTCCTTCCTCAGTTGGTCCCTATCTAGTCGTCTTCTTGCCTCTTCTAACAACCTTCTGGTCATGTCAGTCAATGTCAGTTCATCTTTGGTCAGGACTTCCAGTGAAGATACGTAATCATCATAACTTTCATCCAATGAGGAAAGAATGATGTAAATTTGATGCAGCTCTGAAAATATCAGTTCCTTTTCATGTAGCTCTTGAAAAGTTCTTTTCATGAAGTTCAAATGAGCTAACATATCTCCACCTTTCAGAAGACGTGCTCTAAACAGTTTATGTGTAAGATGTATGTGTGCACCTATACTGTCATGAACATAAATCCTCTTCAAATTCTCCCAACACTTAGCAGCAGACTCTTCTCCACGAATATGGACTAGCTGCTGGTCACTCAGTGTTAGTCCAATTATACAAAGAGCTCATTCGTTGTTCTGTTTAAAGTCAGCAAGCTTCTTGGCATCATCCTCATTTTCTGGATCCCAAGCATTTACATCCGGTGGGTCTTGAACTACATTCCATAACCCTTCTCTACACAGAAGTAGACTGCACTTCATAGACCAGGAAACATAGTTTGTTCCATCCAACCGGGTTATCAGTGATAGATTTGTTGAAGGGTCTTATACCATCTTTACCAGGATAGTAACCCACAATTAAACAGTAAACAGCTGTCTGTATACAGTACTGTGCATTCACACAAACTCTCGATTATCTGAACCTGGCATGGCCTGGGCCCATAACCAGTGTTGAGGTAATTCCTCGTTAGGAGAATGAGCGCACACAGGGAGACATAGTGAGAGTGGTGAATAACACACAAACAGCACACAGCTACACTGTGTAGTAAAATGTAGGTTTTTACTTCCAATAAACATTAAGCAAAGTCCAAACAAGCAGTCCAAGTCATTCACAGTTAAAGCAGTCAGTTTTCAATCTAATAACAAAGTCCAGTATCAAAAACAGTTTAGTAGCAGACTTATATCAAATCCAAGAATAACAGTCAATAGGAACAGCAACACTCTCCAGAACAACAGAACAGGAACTAAACAACCCAGGTTTCTGACTCCATCTTTTGGCCGTTTGAGGAAAGATACTGTAAAATCTCCAGTCAGAGGTGGTATTTGCCAGTTCTCTGAACTACTCAAAATTTCCGCTACCAGTTCTCCAGAACTGGTCAGAACCTGGTGAATACCACCTTTGCTCACCAACCTTCCTACCTGGTGACTCCTTGCAGAATCCTCACAGACTCTTTTATTTAGCTAAATTTTATTTAATCTTTTGGCTCCAAACCATTATCTTCTAGATCTTTTCAACATTGGACAATTATTATTTCGGCTGCTAAAATGAAATAGGTAAGTTCCTTATTTTTAAGAGATTTTGACTTGTAAACATATGTAGTATGCTTAATTTTGGGAAGCATTTCATTCTTTGTTAAGTAGTATTACTTATCCCCCCACCCAGAAATTTTTACATCAAAAAGATATTGCTTTATTGCATAACCACACAGATGAAAGAACAACCCCTTTGCTTGACAACCTTTCCAACCTTTGGAAAAATAATTGTGATATATACAATATGTGCCTATGTGACTGGAGTCAAGTCTTAATGATCTTATAATCTTCAACTACAGTTCTTCCATTGAAGGTGAGGTGAATCCGCCTCCTTTGCCTAATTCATGCCAAATCACTATCCCAAACTTCCTTTAAATCATGGGATATATATCCTATTTTTAATTGCAATAAGTTATACTTTTTTTAGATTGTTCCATTTGGTTATTCTAAGTAGTGAAAATTAAATATTTAAATTTAAATATTAAATTCTCAAATTTGCTGTAGATCCATGTTTTTATGGCTCTAATATTTCCATCACCCAAAAGAGGTTTGAGTTAATATCGGACAATCTATTTCCTAGACACTGCTCTATCTGAACTTTATAGAGAAGTTCCATATTACTATAACAATGTAGTCTATAAAGATGCCAAGTCACCATGATAACCCTGATTTATATATGTAAAAGGTTAAAGGAGAGGTATCGTTTATTAAAGCTAGCTATATATTTTTCCAAACTTGTAGCATAATATTTTAGGGAAAATATTTTTAATAATTTTTATTAGACAAATATTTTGAGTGGAAGAACCATTGGTTTATATAATTATTTGGTTGCAATATAACTTCAGTTTGGAGCCATGTTTTAGAAGAGCCTTCCATAATAAATCATAGGCCCTAACTGTGCTCTTTGATAATACAGTATCAAGCTGAGTTTGCCCCACTCTCCCAGTGTCTGTGGTTTTTCTTCTTCTTCTTCTTCTTCTTCTTCTTCTTCTTCTTCTTCTTCTTCTTCTTCTTCTTCTTCTTCTTCTTCTTCTTCTTCCTCTTCCTCTTCCTCTTCCTCTTCCTCTTCCTCTTCCTCTTCCTCCTCTTCTTCCTCTTCCATGAAAGCAGAAGCTATTCTGTCCTGTTCTGGAATGGAATTGTCACTGGGGGCATTGAAATAAATAATTAAGCCTTGCATGAATTTTCATTTCTACCACTGCAATTTGCCCCATTGAAATGTTCTGAAGCCCAGTGTATCATTTCCCTGTTTAATTTCTTTCAAGTTGGTTTTTAATTATGAATAAAAATAATTAATGTTTTAGTAGTAGACTACACATATGTTATTTATACTCTGTTGAAATTTCTAAATCTATAGATATTTCCTTTTGAAGTTTTGGGAGTAAAAAAATATCAAATGTGATTTGTAAAAATTAACTGATGATCCTGATGCCTCTGCAAATTTCTCTAACTCCCTCCTTAACACAGTTAACTGAGTGGGAAGCATTTTAGAGTCAGAACCATATCATCTGCAGGTAAATTAAAATGCTATGTCTTGTTACCCAAATTTATCCTGTAATCCTGAGTGTTAGATCCAAGGGCTATTACTAATACTTCTACAGTGGAAATTGAATAATAAAGGTGATAAGGGATCACCCTGCTTGATATCTCTTTATGACTTTAATAGAATCTGAATCAGAAACTGTTAAATCTTATCTGGTCTCTAGTCAGTTCATAAATACATTCAAACATTTACAAAAGCCGGACCAATTTAAATCTGTTTAATACTGTATTTTTCTGGGTGGAAATGTCTGTGTGCCTTATTATACAGTGAACGTTGCTGAAGCCCCGCCCACCCACCAGCTTCCACCCTTCGGCCTCTGCCTCCCAGCAATTTGTCTCCTTGCAGCAAACAGTCTGGTTAGTTTCAGCACAGCCTGATTAGCACAAACAGCTGATTGTCGGTTGGATCTGCAGGGATCACCATCACCTATTGCCGCCTCCGCTTGCCCCATTTTTGGCCTCCTCATCCCATTTTCGGCCTCCATGTGCCCCATTTTCATCCTGTTCCAGGAAGCAGGGATCGGAATGGGCCAAAAATAGGGTGCGCGGAGGCCGAAAACAGGATGCGGAGGCTAAAAATGGGGTGCACGGAGGTAGCAATAGGTGATGGGAATCTTTGCAGCCTGAAACAGCCAGTCATTGGGAGGTCGATCTAACCAAAAATCAGCTGCTTGTGCTAAATCAGGCTGTGCTGAAGCTGACCGGGCTGTTTGCTGTAAGGAGGAAAATTGGTGGGAGGCAGAGGCAGATTTCTTTTTTTCTTGTTTTCTTCCCCAAAAGCTAGGTGCATATCTTATACTTCGGAGCATTTTATAATCTGAAAAAAACAGCATTTAAGATCTATAATTTCAGAGAATCAAAGTCTTCAAATATATGTAAAGTACATATGGCCAGTGAAAGTTTATTAAATTTGTGTAATATTTAATAATTTATCATCACCTTTAAACAGATAGCTAAAAAGTTAGTACGGTTTATAGTTTGCGTTAGCAAGTAAGATGGGTCAATTTCGGATAATCTTTACCAATTTAAGAAACAAAATTATCTTAGACTGTTTCCAAGATTCTGGTAAGCACCCATAAAAGTAGGAATTAAGATCTCTTTAAATTCTTTTTAAAAAATTCCCTGATACTCCATCAATGCCAGGAGATTTTCCATCTTGAATAATGTTAAAGACTTCAGATATTTCTGAGACAAAGAAAATATATTCTATAAATTGAATATCCTCTGGTGCTAATTCTGTAAATGTTAATCTAGTTGAATATTGATTTTTTTTTGTTACTGATGTATTATTTGAGGAATATATTTGTTGAAAAAAATTAATTGAACTCTTTACTTATATATTTTGTTTTAGTGACCATCTGGCCATTGGCATTTTTAATTGCACAACATATTTTATTCATACATTGCAACAGAGAAACAAAAGTATTTTTTAAATATTTTTTCCACTAGCAGTTAAATGAAAAGTTTGTAGCTAATACAACTTAAGTAAATCTTCCAAACAATGGCACTGATAATCTTTTTTTAGACTGCATCTCTAGTTTTAACAAAACTTATATGAATTGATTAAGCTAAACAAAGACAAAAGTTTTCAGACAGTTCCACAATGCAGCAAATATTTCTGAGGATGGAAAATAATTTCACTTTTCAGAGGCCTTGTTCAAGTCAGAAGTTCCATACAATGAACATACCTCAAAGCCAGATAAAACATCAGGAATGCTACAAACAGAGCAAGGTACTGATTCTCCCTCAAATATTATACCATTGGGCACTGAGCATAGAATCCTTTCATACAATACCAGTAGAGCTCTTCAATCACTTTGGACACCATATAGTGACAGCAGGTAGCAGTGGTTGCTTTCCAATCCTGTAATTAGACTACAGGAATAAGCAAGGTCTAGTATTTGTTGTGCTTTAATGCCATATGGTTAACTATCCAGACAGCTCTGACCTATTTATTATCTTCTTAACTCATTGATCACACCATTCCTCTTGACAGAAGGGCAAAGACTTGGGAGGAATAGTGTCTGTCATCTTTCAGCACTAAGGAGCTGATGGTGGCTTAGCAGCTCTCTGCCCTACTCTGTCTTTTTGCACATCTAAGAAGCTGTGTGACAATGTAAACACCATGTGTAGTTTCGTGGGTTAATAAGGTGCATCCATTTCAGATGCATCTAATGTTTTTAGTTCAACTAGCAACCCACACTTGGACATACACCATTAGCTTGACCTATCAAGTATTGAGTCTTGTTAAGACTTATTAACAATCACCCCCTGCAAAAAAGATTCTATACTATATAAATGCATCGAATACTATGAGTTATTCAGTGATTGATAGTTTGTTCAGCTTCAGGAGTTCTATAAAGTTAGAACTATGGATGCAAGATATAGGAAACTTCAGGAGCCCCACAAAAGTATACTGTTGATTGTTTTATCAGGACAGGATCTGAAGTTGTCTCTATAAGACTAAAAAAAGCAATTTAGCATTGTTCATGTCTGAATAAGTCAAGAACGGAGATTTGTATACCCCTAACAATTAGGCAGCTAAGAAGGTTGTGCTAGAGATCAGCATTGTACAGGAAGTTGAAGAGAAACAGCTCTTTATAGAACAAAGATACATGCAAAAAAATCTTATGATCCGTCTTTCCTTCCTTCCTTCCTTAATTTCAGGACCATACCATTTGATTACTTAGCATGAAGTAATGTGGTTCTAACTTAGAATTCTGGATTCACCAAACTTTCCCAGTCCAAATACACATTTGATTTTGGTCAATGAGGGATTTCAACTGGACAGCTGAGACTGTGAAATCTGATCAGAGAAGACAAAGCCATTCCTATCAGTGACCTGCTGGGGAGAATACAGCAGTTGCACTATATCAAAAGGCATGCATGAAACTGTAGTACACTTATCAGCAATAGTAATCATTCTTGTCATCTATTAAAACAATTTATTTTTTAAAAAATAGCAATCCCACAAAAGCCCAAGGGCCTTGCTGATGGATCACAAGAGCTCATTCTTTCTTTGGGATCATGTTCTTTGTAACTACCATGCTGCAACACAAACTCATTTTGTTGTGGGATCTTCTGGAAAACATATTCAGCCTTGTATTGCAGGTCAAAGTAGAAATAGAGACCCATCTGGACTCATATTGGGCTCTTGTTTCCAAGGAATTTCAACTATTCAAGATACTGAAGATACGGTCTGAAATAGAAATGAAGAGCCTTAAAGTTGAAAGCAGTCATGAAATCAGTCGTAGACTCGTACTGCTTGGTTTATTTCTAGACATCATGTTGCAAAGCATGTTGCATTAGTACAGGATTAATGCTTATTTTAATACTGAAATATTCAATTCAGTACCTCTGAGGTCTTATGGACTATAGAGATCCCATAATAAGTAGACATGCTCAGTGATTATAGCCTATGTGATACTCTATCCTAATTTATATTACTGAAAATTTGCACATGCACTAGAGAGGACCAGGTTTCTTAGATATCTCTCCATCTCAAAGAGAACAATATAGAACGTCTTTCATAATTAGCAATTAGAATTTTGCATCCTCCAAAAACAATGTAATCAGACAGCTTGAGGTTCCTAAACTGAACTTTAATTTCAGACCAATATTAACTGCAATAAAGATAAATACCAGAGTAGTCCATGGAGTTCAAGAATCCATTTTGTGAAGAACCACCTGTCAGCCTTCAGAGCAGCTGTAGCTGCTTACTCATTTGGTCATCTTCCAATATGATAGAGCAGGGATGCTTCAAGAGTATCACAATTAGCCTGCCTAAATCAAGAAACTGACAATCAGGATAATAATGCCCCTATGCAAGGTTACTTGTGCTAGAATTCCCAGAGAAATGGAACAGCTATTGGAACAGTGAAAACAGGAAGATTCATGCAAATGTTTTTAGGGTATGGGAGAAAAGAAGATGAAAATGCATCTGCTGTTTACATTCAGAAGCAGAAAAAAGAGGGACAGATTTCCCAAATACCAAAGAAAGCTCATTTTTAAAACATTTAGTCTTAAGGAGAAGAAACTGTTTAGTGGAGCCAGAGTTTGAAAAAACTGAGATGGAGAACAAGGAACAGCTTCCATTGTCTCCAGGTTAAAGAGCCATTTAGGCAATTTATAGTCTGAAGGCAAATGGGATCACCTTCAGCTCCTTCAAGAAAGGAAGTTAAGACTTCCAGAATCCAGACCTTCTACCGCTGCACCATAGGGAGCATTTTAACATACTGCACCTCTGTATGGTTTGCCAATTGCACAGTGGCAGATAGAAAAGAACTCCAGAAGGTTAACGTCATTGCCCAGAAGATCATTGGTTGCCCTCTCCCCTCTTTGGAAGAGCTTTATAGCTCCCACTGCCTTAAGAAAGTTCAAAACATTCTCAAAGATCCATCTCATCCTGGGCACCCTTTTTTTGAACTATTACCATCTGGCAGACAGTACAGAATAATAAAAACAAGGACAAATAGGCTGAAAAACAGGTTCTATCCCAGGGCAGTAACTCTTTTGAATTCTGCTGTATAGTGCAGTATTGGTGTGGTGTCAGGGGTTTTCAGTTCAATGTTTGGAGAGTGAAGGATGCGTGCTTGTGTTTATTTTCATGGTCATGGTCATGATGTGCACTGAAGGTAGTGTTTGATTTCGTTGTACGAGGTGCAATGACAATAAAAAAGTAAACTAAGCTAAGCTAAATTTGCAATGAATGTTGTTTTGACATTCTCAAAAAGAAACTGGCTCTGTGCTTGTGAAGACTTCAATCTCACCCTCCTATGGAAGGCTGCTAGAACCAGTTATTCCTTTTGGAAAACAGGCCCTTGTGATGAAGGGAGGCTTGAGGGCAGACTGCACAACTCAGCTTGGTTACAGGTAACAAACATCCCATCAATATAATTTCAGCACAAATGCATTACAAAGTGTTAGATAGCAATAGCACATAGACTTATATACTGCTTCACAGTGCCTTAGAGCCCACTCTGAGCAGTTTGTAGAGTTTGCATATTGCCTCCAAACAAACTGGGTCCTCAGTTTACTGAGCTCAGAAGAATGGAAGGCTGAGTCAACCTTGAGCCGCTCAGAATCAAACTCCTGGAGTGAACAGTGAGTTATGAAGTTCCATATGAACTGTTCCATTGCAAAACAATGTACAGACAAGTTTAACTACAGGTAGTCCTCAGTTTATATCCAGTCTGCTACAAACTCAGCAACTATTTGAAGTTACAATGAACCCCACCCCCTCAAACAAGATATCTGTGATCCGCACCCAATCATGTAACCACATTTTGGGTGCTATTTGTAGCATCCTAAGGTCATGTGACTGCGATTTATGATGTTTTTACCCAAAACCAAAACATTTACTTTTAATTTCCAGAAAAAATTCCCCATGGTAAACAATGTATTGGTTTAATGACCAAAGTGCTCACTTAATGACCACCATATTCACTTAACTACTGTCACAAAAAAAGGCTGATCATGTGATGACCTGCTTTACGACCAGGCTCAAATATGTCAAGGACTACCTGCATGCATCCCTAAGTAAATTTTCACTATTACACAGCTATCCTTATCACTTTCATCAATGGCTTCACAGGTTGCTGGGTTAGATTTACTCCTAAGAAATTAGATTAGACCTCCATTAAACCTTGATTAGGCTTAATGCACCTATTTTAAAAAATAGGGGATGGTACTTTAAAAAATCTGCCCTTGCCCCCCATTCCCCACTGATATTCCCAAGCTTGCTGGTGTAAAGAGCTGAGAAAATAGCCTTGGAGAAGGAATAGAAGACTGTAAGGGGAACAGTTGGAGAAGAGGTATTGAAAAAAAAAACCTCAGATTTCTGTGCCTGCCCCCACAACTCCCTAAATTATAGGAAGGAGGGAAGGGAAGACATAGGTAGACTAGCAAGTTTCTGTTATTATAAGCCAGGGGTTTCAAACTCAAGGGGGGGGGGGCTGATCCAGCCTGCAAGGCCACCAGGAAACAGCAAAGGACTCGTCCACAATGTCTCTTCCAGTGAAATAAAATACTTTTTTTTTTTTGGCAATACAGATAATGGAGTTCCATTCCCAAGGTCTGTTCTTAAATCAGATTTGTACGTAAGCTGGAACAGTATTATTGCCTAATACTATTTGTATATTGCAATATAAGTAACATTGTGTAATGAACTTGAACCGTTGTGTATTTAATTAAGATTTTGCTACAAAAGGCTCTGTTCTAAATTACAAGTCATCCTTAGACTGGGAACTTACTCTATACATCACTAAATAATTATTGCTAGTAAATAAAAGTCCAAAAATGTATATTTTTATACACTTCTGCCTTTTGTTCTGTTCATTTACAAAATGTAACTGAAAGAACCTTATTCCAAAAGTTTGGGATATAAAATCTAAGGAGATTTTATCAATGAAAACATTTTTTTCTGTCCCATTTCTCTTGAAATTTTGTTGGTTTTTTTTTTAAAACCATAAAGTAAGACATACCCATTTAGCAGTTCATTATGTGGTTTAACGATCTAGTCAAACAATAATGTATCGAGTTCTATAATTTCATCTTTCCATACAGTTATTCAAGGGCCAGACTTTAGCTGATATAAATGCCGGTAGTCAGAGTTAGAATATTGCTTCTAACTTTGGCATACAGGTTTTAAAGTTCCTAAACAGCCAGAATGTCTTTCAGTGCCAAATATTCAAAATGACTATACATAAATTTTAAAACTCAAGTTGCACAGCACTACAGACTCCAACGGGCATGAGCTGGTTTTAATTAAAGCCCTGAAGCACTGAGTAGACCGTTGAATTAGGTGGCTAGATTTTCCTATCTCTGCTTATTTTGGCATACTCCCATAGTGGGACCTATCTCTGAATAAATATGCCAACATTTTGTGCCACGTGTCTGCAATCCTAAACGTATCCATTTCTGCTCAATGGAACTTACTTCCTAGTCATACAAATTTGAAATCTTTTGAATTGGGCTGCATGAGTTTTAGGCAAGTTCTCTGAAATCATATTATACAGATGTCTTGTGTGCTGCCCATATAAACTGCAGAATTGTACTTATTTCAGTAGTATTTCTCTTTTTTTGTCCCTTGTGATCTTTTAATAGCTCTTCCTTGGAGTCTGAACCATGCAATTGTATAATTACTAGTTTCACAAAACTATTTTTCCTTCCAGGAGGAAAAACTGCTTGCATATTTGCTGAATTAGCCTTAGAATAATAGATTAGATACATTAATTAGAAAGAAGCATTTTATTTTAATGAATCACTTAAGCTGAACAAGGGTGATTGAACTAGAGCAGGCTATGCCAGCCCTAAAGCAAAGAGTGTCCTTAAATATTGACTTATTCCACTTATTGGAGTTAGGGATCCTCTCTGCAATTAGTTCCCCCCCCCCCTATTTCTTACCCAGAAGGTTTGATCAGCCATTTTACAGTCTAGTTCAAGCAGCTAATTTAATGCAGAACTCTCAAGATGCTTGAACATTGTCAGCCTTAACAAACCATGACAACTCTTTAGATTTAATCCCTTTCCAAAATGCTACAACGCAAAGTGATGAAACTAGATGCAGGCAACAAATTCTGGATTCATTACTTTGTAACATAGAAGATTCACATTTATGCAGAATTATTTAACTATTTTCAGCATATTTTTCTCAGGAAACATTAAGCTGTTGTTTAAATTTAGATCACTAGAGCAGTCAAAAACTGTTCACATTTGAATAGGGCATGTACGTCCTTTTCCTAAAGTATTTTTTTTAATGTCTCCATAGAAGCAAATAAAGTATCAAGATAGGTAGAAAACACCAGGTAATGTAAACAGGGGTATTTTCTTAGAGGGTACATCTAGAAACAGTTAACATTGTTAGCAATCCTAAATAAGCCAAACATACACGCCCCTCTCTGGTTTCAATTTTTCCCAGAAGCAGTATTTTCTTCAGGAGGGTTTCAGAATTCAAAAGCTGAAGAAAGATAGAAAAAGCGGTAATATAAATTAAAATTAGAAACACACATATGGCCATTCTCAGCATCTGCTTGTTTCAGGCAATATTCCCTGGAGCAAAACTCTTACTGAATCCAAGATGATCACTTCAAAAGAAGCAATGAAAATTATCACACAACTCAAACTTGGCTTTGGTGGAAGATCTGTTCAGAACCACACATTTGGAAAAGTTCTGATGTTTCATAGAAAACAGGATAACCACTGCAGTTTCCCTTTCCTAGATAAACAATAGTTATATGTGTTTTATATTGCGTTTGAACAATCAGGTCTAAATGCTAAACAAAATTCATTAAAAGACATAAAAGACAAAGTGTTTGCTTTTACTCTACTAAAAATCACTGGTCATTTAGAGCTACCAAATAAATCAATAGTTACTAATAACTTCAAAGGTTCTACCATGATTAACTTGCTATGGCATGAAATATAGCCAATTCAGAAGTTGAATTGGCAGGACAGAGGAAAACAGCTTTTACTAACTGTGCAATCAAATGATCCAGGTCATTAATATGGCATTTCAAGGCTGCAAACCTTCACACTCACTGAGAAATCCCACACAATGCCGGTAGATTTTTTTAAAAACAGGTATGCATGTGGTTTTCATTGTAAGATTATTTCAATTCCTTGATTGTTGAAGGGGAAGGAAACTTTATGAAAGCATTACTGACACCAGTAAATTAAACTATTGATTGCCCTTTAAATGCCATCAGCTCTGCTCCTTACATGAGAGTACACACAGAATTGATCTCAACATTTAAATTAAGTGTTTTATAGCTGAAATCATTAATCTGACAATTAACATTATCCCTTTTGGATCACTCTGCATCTATTTCATCTCAAGGCTTCCATTTCTAAATCATAGTCTAATTTCACATTCACCCACATATCTAATCAGATGTTAGTTCTATTGACCTCAGTTAAAGGCTACTCTAAATGAAATCTGTGCATAACTGTAAGTTTAGCTTATTTAAAGAAGTGTCTTAATATTGAAGAGCTCGTAATTTTTGTACATAATAATTGAACCGAAGTGCTTCAGTTCACAGTTGTTTCTGTTGGTGCTACAGTTCCAAACAGGAGTCAACTTCAGGTGTATTTAACTCTACAAAAAGCCAATCATATTACAATTAAAGAAATGTAGTTGTGCTATTCATAAAGCTAAATTGCCACATAAGTGGATAAATACTGGATTGAAATATTCTGCAGTTTGTCTTTATTCTGGCTGCTTTTTGTCAGTTTATAACCTCTGTATTTTCCCATTATTGTTTTATTATTTTTACTTCATTTTGGGGAGTACCTGTCTCAGTTTGCTGTATGTTTTTAAATAGTTTTCATGTGCTTACTTAGCTCAAGAAACTGATCTGCTTACATACCCAGAAATTTATTATTTCACCTTAAACAGGGCAGACTGATCTTGTTTGGAGAAGCATAACATAGCAAGGTAAGAAAGTATTCACTGATACTTGATTAGGAAACTTTTATATTCCTAGTCAATTAAATAAACACGTACAATACATTTCGTATTTATTTAGGACAACTTTCTTCAAGCATGCAATAATTTAATAACAAGTTTGGATAAAGCATAACAAAAGCCACTGACTGCTTTCAGAGTATGCAATGGTTTCTTTGAACAAGGTAGCAATAAGAATAATAGTTGAAAAAAAAGGAAAATGTCAAATTTTTGATATATGAAAATTTTTGTTATATGAAAATGGCAACACTGTTCTCTTGGACTGAGAATAGAAATATTTAATGAGTAAAGTAACCGCAGGAGAGAGGAAATGGGGTATACTGTATGCACATGTATTATAATGCCAATGTTAAATTGTACCAGCCTAATACAGTCATTTTTCCAGCTAATTCCATTTGCTTTATTTGTCCACCATATTGAATTGCAACCACCATCTTTTCCAGTTCTGCAACAACTAGTCTGCCATCAGATCTCCCTAATCAACACAGTTCATATCTCTTTTTAATCAAAGAAGAGTTGTACACAACAAGGCACCGCTTACTAAGTAAAACCGTTATGCCTCTCAAATGTAGTGCTCATGTGGCTGCAATTTCATGGCCTATGTTAAGAGTTACATAAAAATGAACAATGCACATTGCTAGAAAACCTTTGAAACTGAACTTCAAGGGGGTGTTAATCATTGCTATGAATTTCCTGTAGTTTGAAAGCAAGTCATGCGCCATATGCAAAAGAAACCTGGGCCGTATTTCCCAGCTACAGGTTGGGCATACCAGGCTTTTCTCATGACATAATCTGAGCAACACAATCTATTCAAACCTAAGCTTCTGGTTGCAAGGCCATATTAGAATGGGAGCAATGCTCAGGTTTCTTTTTTTTTTTTCAATGAATGTATTTATTTATTTATTTGTTTGTTTGTTTTGTCAAGCGATTATAAGATAACAGGTATAAGAATAAACATAGTTATGAATACATGAAATGGATACATACAAGAAAAAAAAAACAAGACAGGGATGGTAGGCACATTGGTGCGCTTATGCATGCCCCCTACATTTTATTCCTAATAGTTATGGTAGAAGGTTTAGGTAATGTGCTGAGCAAAACTGTAGAGACACGTTTTTTTCCTCCGTAATAGCTAAAGTCTTCCTGACAGCTCTGTTCATCAGTTGAGGAAGATCTTTTAAAAAACTGTCTTCCTTTACTTGTCTCTTCCATCTGGGAACTCTGTCTCCTGGACTCCACTAAGGACATTCACACAAGCTCACATAATCACCAAGTACTGTATGACAAAAGAGCTGAGCCAGGAAAGTTGGCAGCAGAACAAATCTATCAAATCTATCAAAAAAAAAAAAAAAAAAAACAGACCCCAAATGTCTGAGCAATTTTGTCAAGAAAGCCATAAATCCATCACAAATCCTCAGAAACAAAGAGAACATTTGATGGTTTGGTTTTTAATTTAATTTAATTCTTTTGGGGGATTTAGTTTTGTTCCTTCTTAAATTCTTTTGATAGCAGACTTTGTAAAACATTGAAAAACAAACTCTCCCATAAAGTCTGCTGCAACAATTAGTACCATTTGTCATAACTTTTAAAAGCAATGAATGCTCCTGGATATTTTTTTTTAGCCAAGCTCCTATTTCCTTTGAGATGTTTTAATCCAAAAATATTTAACATACAAACCAAATGTTGATAAAACATCAGATCACATAATATGAAACAGAGTAGAAAATTCTGCATTAATTTTTTTCTCTCTCCATACTTTTACTGAAATAAGTGCAAAGGGTGGGAGAGTTAAGGAGGAATACAAATTAGATCTTAGGACAGGTCAAGGAATACTAAATTAAACCACTTTTAATTGAAACATTAAACTTTATTTAAATCACGGCTACTGTATAAATTCAGCCACTTCTATAGAATGTGATTTATTTTCTTTTAACTTGTAATATATTCCTGCAACCTGTTGTATATACTGCATAGTCTTAGGCCTATGGTTTTTGACGCCCTGCAATAGTTCACATCCACTATGCTCCACATACTTTCACTTCAAAAGTATATTTGCATCAGAAGATGAGAGTCAAGTTTTGCTTATTTTTTTCAACAAAACTGCCCTAGAATGCTTACTTACTGCCTCCAACTTTCTATTTCCTTCTCTCTCACCACTTAATAACACTTCCCCTTTATCTGTTTTATAATGGTTGAGCTCCTTCCTTCAAAAGGAGGACAGGATCACACAACTGAAGAAATATCTGTTCATGTGCCCTTAAGATGCTAACTTTCGTTCTCATAAATTTGGCTTAGGTTTAGAAACCAAGTTGAAAAGAGGCAAAAAGGCGAGGAGAGAAAGGGACACGGATCAACGTGGACCAGCAAGAGAAGGAACCAAAGGAGCAAAGATTAAAAGGGCCAGGAAGCAGACCAGCTGGAGCCAGAGATTTCTAGGTTGGAAACTGATCCGGATCTCGGCCGTTGCAGCGATTTGTCGTTCTGTTGTCTGGAAGTCACATTCAGAGAAGACAAGTGGCATTTCCCTCACTCCCTGCGTTTTTCCAGAGAAGTTCCCGATTTTAAAACGCGTCTCGTCGGGAAACTCTTGAGCGGATTTCCTCCAAGTTGGTTTGAAGGCGCCTCAATCTTTCTCCAGGCCTGGGATAACGGAGGACCGCTGAATTCCCGACCTAAGAGCGCCGAAGCCGAAGCCGAAGCCGAGCACTAGAGCTGCAGTGCTTCCTTCCGCCCAGCAGAGTTTATACTGCGCACCGGAGGCGTTTGCCTCTTGGCGCCCGCGTCGACCCAAGAAGGCGCTAGAGAGGAACGCCGGGAAGTGCCCCCTCGCCGTTTGAAATGGGCTACAGAGGTTGAGAAAGCGGGAGGACCGCCGCTTTGATCTGTTACCCCTTTCAGCGACCTGCGCTGTGCAAAAGGGAGAGAATGGGGCCTTTTTTTCTTTTCTTTTTCTGCCCCCCAACCCTCCCGCGACGGTCTGGGGAATGCGGGTGGGCACAGGAGCCCTGCGAGTTCCCACATCGAGGGTTACAGGAGGGACACTTCAATTGCCACCCAGCATCGCAAGCGGGAAAATCTTTGGGCGACGCTTCGTTTAAAGAAGCGGATCCCAAACGGGGACTTCGGGATTCCGTTAGAGTTGGTCTTTCTTTCTGGAGCAGATAAAGGATACTTCTGCTCTCAAAGCAGAAAGCAGTTGATTTCCTCTCCTCCTTACCAACCGATGCCAACCTCCCTCGAATACTTCCTTCTCCGTCGAGATGCATTTAAAACAACCTCTTTCATTCTCTCTCTCTCTCTCTCTCTCATTCTCTCTCTCTTTTTTTCATTCTCTCACTCTCTTTTAAAATAGGGAGAGGAGACTGCAAACGAGCCAGGCATCCAGAGACCTCCTTCGTGACTCCGCGGGGCAACGGGCCCTCAGGGGCTAATTTAAAAGGAAGGCGCGTGGATTGAGCAATTAACGGGCAAAGGGAAGGTCCTTTTTTACAAGAGTAGCCCCCGGCCACTAAAGCGCTCTCGCGAACAAGCTCGTAGCAATTATTTGGGAGAGGCGCGGGGAAGGAAAGGAGAAGACGCTTTCTGAAGTCGGACTTTTCAAAGGAAAAAAGAGCAGACGGCTCTATGTTTATTAAGACAGAAAGTTAATCGACCTGCACCCCACCACGCCGCGCTTAGGTCCAACTCGGTCTACGTACGGGGGAAGCAAGGGGGAAGACGATCAGGCCGAAAACGGCAAGAGATCCCCGCCTTTAGACAGGGTTCACTCCCCACCGACGGTGCTAATTTCAATGAAAGCGAGGTGGGACGCCCTATCTCCCAAGTCCGGCATACCTGTACCAGGTGAGTCCTCGCTCGTAGTTGCGATCAAAAAAGTGCGGCTCGGCGCCCACCGCCCTCACGTCCGGGTGGACCCGCAGGAACTCAAGCAACGCCCGAGTCCCACCCTTCTTCACGCCGATGATCACTGCCTGGGGAAGCCGCTTCGTCCCAGAGCCATTCAGGAAACTGGAAATGAAGCTGGGGGAATCCGGAGCCGGTCCGTTGTTGTTGCTGCTGCTGCTGCCGCCGCCACCCAACTCTTCGTCGTCTTCGTCTTCGTCGTTCTCCGGCTCCGCTCTCAGCTGGATCTTGGCCGTCCGGGCTGGGAGCAGCAGCTGGTTGAGTTCCGGACCGGGCGCTTTCCGAGCCGACGGCGAAGAGCCCAGCAGCATCAGCCCCGGCGCAGTTGAAGCGCACGATCCGGCGACGCAAGAGTAGACCATGCAAAGCCACAAGGCGAGCATGATGAAGAGGAGAAGCAGCAACCACCTCCTTCGCCCCGGCGGGAGCAGCGGCGACGAGGCAGGGGGGCCGGGGGCATCGGGGAGGCGGCCGCCGGTCAGGCGCGGCTGGCCCATAGGCAGCAGCCCGCGGGCGGTAACCCCGGGAGCATGATGCGTGGGGGCCCGGCCGGCACGGGTCAGCAGCGGAGCATCGCTCGCACCTTCGCAGCCCAGCGCCGAGCCGACGAGTGCCGACCGCACCAACGCGCCTTTGCCGGCCAGGCTGGAGCTGAGGAGGGCGGAGAACAGGCGCGCCTGACTGGCACCCTTCAGAGCCTATAAGAGCAGCCCGCCGCACGGTAATTAGCCCCCCCTTTTGTTGATCAAAAGCAGCCAATGGTGAGCCGGGTCTCTCCCCCGTGGGGCGGGGAGTGGAGGGCTGCGGGAGGCGATTAGCCGTTCTTATTGGCTAATGAGCCGTTAAAGAGCCCGGGGAGGCGAAAAGGTTACAGAGCTGCGAGGCCGAAGAGGCTATTTGAGTAGAGGCTTCGCCGGTGGAAGCTTGAGCTGCCGTGCCGGCGCCTTCGCTCTTTTTTTGTCTTTTTGTTTCGGTTTGTTTCTTTTTTTCTTTTTCTCCGGTGCTGCAGAGAGGCGAGGATCTGGCTGAAGTTGAGCTAGCTCCGCCAGGCTGTGCTGTGAAGGCGGCGGCGACCGCGAGCAAAGCCGCTTCTTTGACTAGATGGCGCCACGTGGGAAAGCGCAACTGTGCCGTGGCCAAAACGAGCCGTACAAAGGCGGAGTCGGATGGGAGTGGGCGAAGGGGCCGTTTCCCGGCAGCTGCCCGGTCAGCCCTCTTCCATTGCTAATCCATTGAGGACTGAGAGCTTCATCGCCATATATTGTGTCTTCACACACACACACGACGCGCATCGTAGCGGTCGCCCCCCTCCAAAATAGCCAATCTCGGTTGAGCCCTAGGTTGTCGCGTGGAGCCACTTTTGGCCAGGAGTTTGCGATTCTAGGCAAAAAAGGGTCTCCCTGAGCCCTGACGGCTTTGTTATTAAGGCTGCAGGGACTTAGGAGTAAACGCTGTGACTTCCGACGAGCCTGTTCCCAGGCATTAGTAAGATCTCTTTTAAGCTAGTATGTTGGGCTAAGCCGAAGTAATGAGGGCATTTTAGCAAACTCTCATTTTCTCAGTTACGAAGTTAGGGCTTATGACGGAGGTTTCAAAGCATCCCTTTCATCGGGACTGCTTGGGACCGTTACATTTCGGGTGCTAGACCTTGTCTTCCATATAAAGGGGTGGGGTAATTATCGCCCCACTTCAAGAGGAGCGCTGTATATTAAGTTTCCTCTGGAGCCCAATATGGACCTGGTAGCATCACCAACTCTTCTCTCTCTCTCTCTCTCTCTCTCACACACACACACACACACACACACCATTTTCCCACAGACTCGAAGATTGGAATTTGGTAGACTTGGAATTGCCTCCCTCCTTGCTGGAAAAAGGGAGGAAGACAAACGTTTCTAAGTTGCTCAGTTAGAGGGGTACCTTGAGGTCTATATTCCCCCCCCCCACACACACACACTATTCAGAAGTAGAATCTACCCATCGTCTTCTGAATAGTCGCGTTCAAGGAGGTTCAGTAGGACCTTCTTTAAGGTGAAGGTTAGACTGGCAGAGACTTCTCTGAGATCTGGAGCCTTCCTTCACTCCGGGAAGCCCAGTCGCCCGTTGCCCTTGGTCTTCACAACAGTCCCCGAAGTTCTGTGCTACCTCTTGTCTCCTCCCCTGTAAGGCATGCTCGGCTCCCAAGGTAATTTAAGAGGCGTTCGTTTGGGCCTCCCCCAAAGACAAAGAGCATAATCTGGGCCTGATCCGCCGGACATGGAGGGGACAAAAGCGATTTGATGGTTCCGAATGTATCTGCCCCTCACGAATTCCCCTAGACTCTCAGAGGTCCCCACACTTGGCAACTTTAAGACTTGTGGACTTCAACTCCCAGAATTCTGGGAGTTGAAGTCCACAAGTCTTAAAGTTGCCAAGTTTGGAGACCTGTATCCTAGAGCTTCTCAGTCTCCAAACCTGAATGTCTCACTTTTTTTTTTCTCCCCCTCTTCCTCCTTTATCTTTGGTCGCAGGCCAGGATCTCTTCTTAATTGCCCCTATCTGTCGACCTTCTGGCACTTTCTTTGGAATCTGAGAGAAGGCTCCCTTTTCTCTTCCATTGTCTCCGATTCCCATTTATAATTAATTCAGTGTCTCAGAGCCCCACCACCGTCCCAAATGGAAAAGATCGTTTGTTCCGCTGAAAAACATTGCTTATAGTAGTAGAGGCCACAGTAGTAAACTTGATCCGCTGAAAAGGACCTAAGCTCTCGTTCGCCTTTGCGAGTCATTCATGAAGTTCCGTTCGGTTCTCTCGAACTCAGCTACTTGGCTTAAAAGCCGGGATGAAACTTTGTAGAGGCCATTTCTTCGGTACCTGATTTATCGGGTGTTCTAGTGTCACACGAGTATCGGTATTCCTGGCCCCTGCGGCTGGATCGACCCATTAAAATGCTATCAAATTTTGGCTCTGGGTCAAGTGAAAGCAAGCTAAAGCGCGAGAGGCGATCAATTTGTCTCCAATATCACAGGAGAGGAAATTCACAGGTGTGAACAGTTTAAATAAAATAAAGTGGATTTGGAAGTGAAAGAGAAGAAGGGTTGTAAAAGCGCAAGAAAAGTCCCGTGGCTGAATCTGAGTCTACATTAAATGTCTCTGGAGATGCTCCATTCTACGCGCTCAATAAGAAACTCGGCGCAGTTGTGTGAAAGCGTCCTTCTCCCTCCCCGCCACTCAGAGTTTCCCTTACAGAAGGGAAAATCCCATATTGCGCTAAAAGGCCTGAGATATTTTTCTGAATAATTTTATACGTCAGGTGTCACCTGAGAAACGGAAGGATTTCCCGTGCGTCCGAATTCGAACCGAGATCCCGATTTCCGCTTTGCAAGTCAGCCTCGGACTAACGATCCATGAAGAGCTGCTTAAAACGGGACTCCACCAAATATACTTGAGAAAGAAATGCTATTTGCATGCGAACCGGATGCGCTGCTGGGTGTGTGGAGGTGGAAGCGAGTCCCGAAAAATTGCGAAAGGAGATGATGAAAATCTGTTTAAATCGGTGCCCGCTTATTAATATTGTCATTCATTATAGTTTGGGGTTATATAGTTGGAGCAATTCACAATCCTGGAATTGTTTTTAAAAACGAAGGCTGGAAGCTTATTGTTTGTAAATGAAACATACAAATATTAGGAAACTAACGGCTTCTCTAAAATTAAAGAATACTTTCTTTTAAATTGTCTCCCTTTGTTGTAAGTAATCTAAATGCTTTGGAATGTCGGATCTCCAAATCCTTTAAACCCGGGAAGTAGCATTTTTTTCATGCTGCCCATGGCAAAGGGAAAAGGAAAAGGTGAAAGAGGGGCACGAGCGTTGTTTTCTTGTTGTCTTTCATCCTGGAAATTAATTATTCCTGTGAGGGATTGAGATTCCGATTATTTTTAGCCTCTTTCTTAATTCTACCTAAAATGAAAATGAATGAGTTAAGCCTTCCTTAGTTGAAATAAGGCTTTAGGAGTTCTCGGCGATCTTTCTTTCTTTCTTTCTTTCTTTCTTTCTTTCTTTCTTTCTTTCTTTCTTTCTTTCTTTCTTTCTTTCTTTCTTTCTATTTTTTTCCTTTGTCTTTTGGGTTTTTTTATTTAAAAAAACCAACTCTCAACTGTACTAAATCGGGCTGACTTCCGAGGACATGTGGTTTGAAATCCTGAACTGCAGGATCCAACAAGGCACTTAGTCGAAAATCCGAAGGGGTCGCCGACAGCCCCCTCTTGACCACGTTTCCTCGGGAAGAATCCCAGCGTCTCGTCTGCCTTCGACGGATTGCGCAGCTTTGAGTGACTTCTGTCACTCAGATAAAATTGTGAATAAAATTGTGAAGTCGAAGAAGCCGCCAACGGAGCCGTTCCAATTCTCTCAGGCACGGGAGGGCACGCCGCCTAACGGATTGCGCTGCCCGGGCTCTCCGAGTTGAGCAAACAGCCAGGAGTTTAAAGAGAGTCAAAAATCGGAAAAGCCGAAGGGGGGAGGGAGGGAAAAAAAAGAGAGAGCGAGAGAGAGGGAGGGAAGGGGGGAGAGAGAGAGAGAGAGACTTTGCCCTTCCAGCTCCAGAGTTTGTTTTGTCATCTTCGCTCGGGCTGGGTAGATTTTGGAGCTGGCGCTCGAACTCGTCGAGAGGAATCGGAGCAGACCCCCAAAAGTTTCTCCATCTTGATTGTGGTTGACAAGGGCAACAACAAGACTTCCACCCCTTCCTTCCCCGCTCCTTGTCACAAATTGTGTTCTTCTGAATGAACTTTAGGACATTAGGAGTGGGTTTTTAAGCGGAAGGGTGCCGTTCACTTCAGTAGGAGTTTGACCCACTCCCAGCAAACCGTAGAAGGGAGGGAAAAAAAAGTTTTCTCGCAGGCTGGCTAAGCGGTGTAGTTCGCTTAAGCCTTTCTCCTTCGACTTCAGAGTACCGGATCTAAAAGGCTCCGCAGCCAAATTGCGAAGGCGGGCAAGTTCAGCACCCCCAATGCAGGCCAAAGAATTGGGGGCACTGCCCGAGTTCAGCCCTTGTTTTAACAAAATATACCAAAACTATGTGTCGGATGCAAATCTTGATGACCAGTGTACCAAGTCGTTAGTTTTGGTTTTTTTAAAAAAAACCTGTATTAAAATTATTTCTCAACTCAGGGCTGGAGTCGACGTGAATAGAAGACCCATTCTGGTGCGTCTTTCTAATCTGGCTGTTAACGTTTCACTATGCAAAAAAAAAAAAAAAACTGCACGCACGGGGGCGGGGAGATGGCGGATAGATTGTCTTGATTGCGCAACCCACAACATTACAAAAATAAACGCTTTCCTTCCCCCCCCCCCCATACTCTCTTTGGGCCCAGGAAGTGGAGGTTAAGATTCTCCCGGATCCCTCAAACTTGGCCGCGGGGAGAAGTTGCCGCTGTCATCGACAAAGCTGTTAATTGTGAACAGAGATTCCCTTGGAAGAAAAGCGTGGAGCTCCTCCGAAGTGCCACTGGAACGCTTGCGATTCGGGGAAGCAACAAGAACAAATCTCACAGGAAGCGGAGAGAAGAATGCTCTATTCTTTCCAACTTGCTTCCCCTCCCAAATAAGGCCCATCAATCTTTCGCTCAATTTCACTCCAGGCTCAAGATACCCCTTAAGGTGTTCCTTCTTTACAAGTTCGCTGCCGCCCTGCCTGCCTTCACTTAAACCCCACTGGTCACAATCGAGGGCGGTCGGAGTGGTAGATCCCGTTTCCACCCGCTCCTCCTCCTCCTCCTCCTTCTCCTCCTCCTCCTCCTTCCTAAAAATCCCACGAGCCTGCTTAGAATGCCTTTCTCTCCCCCCACCACCCAGCCCCTTTCTTTCGCGGGATGGAAGGGATTTGTATTGAATTGCCGGCCCTTGGCGTCTCCAGAACCTGCCAATAATCCTCTTCCACCTTTATAGAAACAGAGACCCGCAAGGATTTAGTGGCCCCCGAGGAACAAGACTCTTCAGATCCTGTCGGAGCTGGGAGGAGTTCAAGGCGAGGGGGAATCTTCTCCTCGGTTCAAATCTGCGCCTCTCTCTTGGCCCCCACTTCCCATGTAAGGCGTGGGAATCTAAGGAGGCCTCTCCCAGAGATGTGCACAACTGCTCCGGAGCCAACAGCTCACGTGAACCGGAAAGCCCCGGGCAAGCCAAGCGCTTCTTGTCGAGCGAGGCTGCTGGGGAAACTCGGGTGAGCTGACCCTGCGAGCAGCGAAGCCGGCGGATGCCGCTCGGCACCTGCTTTGGCGTTCTCGGGAGGCGCGCTTCAACCCCTCCGCCCACGCCTGGCCGGCTCAATCAGGCGCGGAGTTGACTAAGCGGGACCCTCGGTCCCTCGAAGTGAGGCTCGATCCCCACTGATCTGTGTCTGCGCGGAGCTTTTCGGCTCTGGAGGCGCCCACGACGTTGCTCCCAAATCGGTGCGAACAGCCAAGCGGCCTCGTTTTCCAGTTCGGCTTCGAGACGTCACGATGGGAGTAGATCGTGCAGAAATTGCCAGCACTGGGGGAGACTAACCCTAGCTAGTTAAGTCGGTTCGGTCGTAGTTAAGGTTGGATGGGAGGCCCATCCTCTAAATTGGGGAAAGAGGGGGAAAAAAACTGCGAAAAAGGCAATGGTAAGCAGTTCCCTGCTAGATTCTGAAAAGTACATGTGCATGCCCATGAAGACACCTGAAATAGGTGACTTTCCTTGCTTTCAGTGAAGCAAAGTCTATGAGCATTTCCATGCTAATGGTTTGTAGCAGCCTTAGCATCACAGGCAGGCAGACATTCATCCTTACAGTGACGGGGCAAATGATATAGCAAGCCGGGACTCCCTCTGCTTTTTGCATAAACGTAGTAACACTCACTTAAGGCTTTCCAAACAACTGTTAAAAGACCATCCTTATTGTATCTTCTCTAAACTTATGCGACTGTTATGGTAGCAACAACAAGGTCTTTTTTAAAAAAATTAACACAGTGATGGCTGGGTTATAGTATTTAAAAACGTTGTAATTTTATAGGAAATGGCATTCGATATATCCAGACTTTTGACAAAACCAGCCAATTTGCCTGACAATGAATCTTAGAGCTCTTCCAGCTGGAAAGCCAAACTTTTAATGTATGGAGGGGATAGGAAGGTTATGTTTGAAGTCATATTACAGGTGCAATTTCTTGGCAGAGAACACTTTTTCAAAAATAAAAAAAATCCTTTCATTTGGGCCTCCACTCCCTTTTTCTCCTCCTCACCTGGTCTCTCAATTGGTGCAAACATCAAAGGAAACTTATTCCATCATGTTAATTCTGTATTTGGGGTGTGTGTGTGTGTGTCAGAGGGGAGGAGAGCATCGAACTAAGGAGTATGTTGGAGGGAGAATGTGGATCTGGGTGCTCTTTGTTCCTCAGGCATGACTCACTGCAAAAAGCTCACCATTCCCAAGTAGAACAAATCCTCCTTCTCACCTCCTTGATATTACACAGATTGAGAAGAGGCAGATCCGCCTATCCACCTGAGACATTTCTGTAGCGCCAACAAAGGCCTGGAGACTAAAACATATGAAGAATGAATTTGGGTTTGGCTAGAGGGGTGATAGCAGTATTCCAATAATTGAAGGGTACAATGACATGATAGCAATATTCCAGTAACTGAGGGGCTGACACAAAGAAGAGGGCGTCAAATTATTCTCCAAAGCACCAGAGGACAGGACAAGAAACACTGGTTGGAAACTAATCAAAGAGAGAAGCAATCTGGAATTAAGAAGAAACTTCCTAACAGTGAGGACAATTAACCAGTGGAACAGCTGGCCTCCAGAAATCATGGTTGCACCATCACGGGAGGTTTTTAAGAAGAGTCTAGAGCAGGGCTGCCAAACTCCTGGCCCAAAGGCAGGATGCCACGCCCAGTTTAGCAAATGGGGGGAAAAAGTCCCAATATGTCAAGTGACACAGTTGAGTTTGGTGCCCCTGAGTTTGATGCCCCACACATGAGTTTGATGCCCCTGGTCTAGACAGTCACTTTTCTGAAATGGTATAGGAGACAACTAGAAGACCTCCAATGTCCCTTCGAGCTCATGCTATGCTATGCTATGCTACTTCTTCAACCATAAACATTTCACATTTGACCCCCTAGAAAGCTACAGACTCTCCCATAGTAGGATGAGTCTATGACAATGCACCACATCCAACTCACCACAGGACAATTCACCATAAGACAAGAGTATTCAAGAAATATTGAAATATATTCCAGTATTCAAGAAATACTGGAATAGAATCATTAAAGAAAGCAACGCCAAAGGAGGGACAAAATGAAATGTGAATGACAAAAATCAAAATATTTTAAAATTATTTTAAGTAATTAAATCGAGTTGTTGAATTGTCCCTCAGCGAGTTGTCCTATGGCAAGTTGTCCCTCAGTGAGTTGACTGTGGTGAGTTGGCCCATTCTGAATAGGTCTGGGTTGCTCACTTTTAGACAGTCACTTTAGAAACAGTGATCTGTGGTATGTATATTTTTTTTCCCTGCAGTTTTATTCCAGGTGTTGATTAAGAAACGTTAGAGTCAGTTTGGTGTAGTGATGAAAGAGCTAGCCTAGAAACCAGGGGACTGTTGCCTTCTAGTCTAGTTTTAAGTGTACAAGCCAGTTGGGTGACTTTGGACCAATCACTCTCAGCCCAGTCTACCTCATAGGGTTGTTGTGTGGATCATAGAAGGATGAAGGAGTATTATATATGTTTGTCACGTTAAGTTCCTTCCTAACTAAATCCAAAAAGAAACTTATCAGGGAAGATGGATCCAACTAAACAAATATTTTAAATGTATTGTCCTACGTGCAGAGAGCTCTTCCTCTCATGGAAGAAACATTTAAATCAGGAATTGTCAGGCACCAAATGATCTAAACCTGGCAAGTTTAAGACTTGTGGACTTCAACTCCCAGAATTCCTGAGCTAACATAACTAGAGGAGGAATTCTGGGAGTTGAAGTCCACAAGTCTTAAAGCTGTCAAGTTTGGAGACCCCTGATCTATACAGAGGATTCTGCTGTTCAGGAAATCAGTTGAATAGTCACTGTCTTCAGCTATTATAAACCTCTCTGGCATGTATGCTGACATACTATAATGCTTTTGAGATGATGTCAACTTCTGTACTATAAAACCAAATACCACAAGCAAAAACCATACCTATCGGCAGTAGATGAAAAGTCAATAAATGAATCAAAGTATTTTTTTTAAAAAAATGGATGTTTCCAAATCTCCAGTGATAAAATAAAGAACATATGAATTTTAAAATGTTCGTTTGGGGGCTAGACCGAGATGCATATAATTGGATTTTATCAAAAGTCTAGCATGATGCCAAAGCAGATATAAAAGAAATTCAACTCCTGAAATTTCATGGACTTGTAGCTTTCTTGCAAAAATGCAGCGTTGTCATCCAAAATGTAGATTAAAGCAATTTTAGTCTATAGTTGGGAATAGGTTCTTGGAGAAGAGAGTAGAATTTTGCTTATGAATGTGTATAGACTATCCATTCGTTAACCTAGAGTAGTGAAAACAATTCTGTACTTTGTGAACCAAGGTAATTTCAAGATGCAATCTGTCATTCACTCTTCATGTGTTTCCTATAAGAAATAAAGCCCAGGGCACCTTTTCTCTATTCAACTGTTATCCTTTGTTGAATTTTTCATTCATGTCCAGTTCTTTCCTGGAAAACGTAGTTTACATATCATCCCAGTTTTGGGCCAATAAAGGAAAAGAGATGGAGAGGATTAACTCTGTTAGGTGGGGGGTTGTTTGACAGGCATTGGGCCTTCTTGCAAGGCTTGACCTAATCAATTGTCTGAGTCCCTTCAGTTTGTATAGCTAACCTCTTTTTTGCTTCCTCAAAATCTATCCATCAGTAAAACATTGTAGGCATTAATTTTTCAGGTCGTCCTTGATTTACAAGCGCAATTGAGCCCAAAATGTATCTTGCTAAGTGAAACATTTGTTAAGGGAGTTTTGCTCCATGTTATGACTTTCCTTGCCACAGTTGTTAAGTGGATCACTGCAGTTGTTAAGTCAGTAACATGGTTGTTAAGTGAATCTGGCTCCCCCCCCTCCCCCTTGACTTTGCTTGTCAGAAGGTTGCAAGAGGGCATCACATACCCCGGGACCCTGCGAACATCATAAATACAAACCAGTTGCCAAGCATCTGAATTTTGATCATGTGACCATGGGAATGCTGCAGTGGTAGTCATCAATTTTTTTCTTGTCTTGCCTTTTGGTGCTTTGGAAAATAGTTTGATTCCCCACCTCTCATCTTTTTGTAGGAGATCCTCAAATATGGGAACAGTGTTATCATGTCTCCCCAGTCCTTCTTTTCATTAGACTAGTCATCCCCAATTCCTGTAACTGTTCTTCAAACCTTTTAGCCTCCAGCCCCATAATCATTTTTGTTGCTCTTGTCTGCACTCTTTCCAGAGTCTCAACATCCATTTTATATTGTGGTGACCCGGACTGGTCCAAGTATGGTCTTACTAAGGCTTTATGGAAAGGTACCAGAATTTGATTCTATCCCTTTATTAATGGAGCCTAGGATTGCTTTGGCTTTTTTGTCTGCTGCTGCACACTGTTGATTCCTATTTAAGTGGTTGTCCACTAGGATTCCAAGATCCCTCTTGCAGCAATTACTGACATTAAGCAAAGTTTCATCTATACCTATATATATTTGGGATATCTGTGACCATTTGTCTCATGTTCCATTACTCTGAAGAAACACTCTTAGGAATATAAAGGGGTAAAATTATTCAATTCTTCCAATTCTAAACAAAACAGGGAGGAAAAAAAAATAACAAGGAGGAGTTGAGGTTATACCACCCAGAGGCACCCTAAGAAAGTAAAAACCAAAATCAAAATGATAAGCATGACCATGTGACTGAGCCTCCATCCCCTTTGTACGTGCACATTTAAATGGATGGGGGGATTTGTGTCATGTGTTTTTTGTAACACGACACCTGCCATCCAGTGGTAGGATTTAGATTTTTTTTACTACCGGTTCTGTGGGTGTGGCTTGGTGGGCATGGCTTGGTGGGCGTGGCAGGGGAAGGTTACTGTAAAATCTCCAGTTAGAGGTGGGATTTGCCTGTTCTCTGAACTACTCAAAATTTCCGCTACCGGTTCTCCAGAACTGGCCAGAACCTGCTGAATACCACCTCTGCCACCATCCCCTAGACACACCTCTTCTTCTTTGCAGCAGCAGTTTGTTGCACCTCTTCAGTGGATATTGCCCTTAGGTGGCTTCCTTTCTGAGCACAAATTAGTTAGTGGCACAGTTGATCGAGACCTGTTTTTTGGCTGATCACTTTACACAAGATCAATTCTTGTAGAAGATATGGAACTAGGAAGGATAATTTTTCAGATTTGGAACAGAACTTCCTACGGTGGCACATGTCACATCTTTGAAAGTGCTCATACACAAGACACTAACTAGGTAATAAGCATGCAGCCATCTGGTATTAGAGCTGCTTATCAGTTTTCCATACACTACTATTATCTTTCCAAATTAGTGTTTTGACATCCACAAAACTCAGACATGGTGAATTATGCAGAAGGATGTTTGTCTGATCTGTTGCCTGTCCCTTTTCTTCCATGGGGAGTGGCTCGCTCAGAATTATGGAAGAAGTTGTGGTCCATTGCATTTGGATGGCACCAAGTTGCAGAAAGCTATCCCTCTGCATAATGACCAAGGACTCATTTTCCCCACAACCATCCATTCTAAAATCGAATGAGTTAAGTGATAAAAATACCAGTTGAAAACACATCTAATGCTAGCCAACAATTTTTAAAACTAGTGTAGGTTTTATTGAGCACATAACAATAACACAAAAACAAACAAAGCATGTTCTAGCTTAGTGTTATGTGCAAATCCGGCTCTTGAGGATGCCATAGCAAAAATACTTGAATAGAAAGGTTGCTCCGTTTTCTCTCTGATTATTTCATAGAATGGATGACTTTTATTTTGATAGCTGAAGTACAATTGTGTCTCCTTAGCCTTTTTTGCTGACTTTGTGGTTGCCTCAGGCACCTTGAGGTACAATTGTGGCTTTCTCCTCATTGTGACTGTCATGTGTAAATTAACTCTGGGTTTATTTTGAGCTGTGGCCATGTCTGGCCTCAGAGGATCATTTTAATATTGGTCCTTAACTGGTTTTCATTGGTTGATTTGAGAGGAGGTATGCTCTTCCGCTTCATCATAAACATCTCACCGTTCCATCTTCTCTTCCAAGAACCGGAAGCCATTAGACTTCCCCCCTCCTTCCCTGCTGGAAAGTTTTAATCCTTCTTTTTACAATCACCAGTCTTTGTTGGCTCACAGCCATTTGGCTTGAATGGGAAGGAGCAATTTCAAGGGTTCCAAGGAGAAATGAGTAGGAGTGATGTGACAGAATGGAGGGAAGAAAGAAATGTGGGCTGGATGTCAAAGAAAGTTTTTAGTGAGATGGATGGAGTGTGGATGCTGCCTGAGGGGAGGATTAGAGAATCAAAAAGTAGGAATATTTAGAACAGCTCTGGAGAACAGGAGGACACAGAAGAACAATTGTGGTTGACTGCAGGGGGGGAAATGGGAGGCTGTGGGTGAGAACAAATAAAATAAATGATCTTTCTTCCTATTTATATTTCTCGAGTTCAAGTGCATGATTTTTGCAGTTCAGAAAGAGTAAGGAACAAAACCTTTTGTGAATTTAACATGGAGTTTGTGTATGTTGAACCGATGTTCTTTCCAAGACTCATGTATACTTTCTCCAGTTCCAGTGCTTTTATACTTCAGAATTCCAGCCTTACTATATGTAATTAGGACTATGTATTTGGAAGATAGGTCTAAATGAAGCCATAGTTTAGGAAATTAACTCATTCTGCACTTTTACATGCTATGCAGCATGTAATTTAGATTTGCAGGTAGATTTGCAAACATGTGAAGCTAAAATGTGGTTCTTTAGCTCCATTGTATGTTACCCAATTTCTATTCCCTTTAAAAGAATTCCCACCATAAAGTAAAGCAAAGCATAAGACAGAAGCTTAGAGCTGATTCTTACCTGTTTTTTCTTTAGGCATAACACTTCCTTAGAAATAACAGGCTGCTGGATTTAGATCAGTGCATAGGATTTCATCATGAATGTCATCTGCGTGAAAGACTGCATGACGAATGATTTGATCTTTATTTATCAGCTATACTGATGTATGTATTGCTGTGGTGCTAAGCCAGACTTAAACAGAGTGCATGGCATTTAGCAATATTAGCCCCCTTCAGATTTTCCAACTTTGGAATTTGTGGCTGGCCTTCAAACTATTGCAGCTCCATCCTATTGGCATTATAGGTTTAAAGGCTTCACAGCCAGCAACCTCTTACCTTGCACATTTCCCAGGTAATTACAGATTAGAACAGGCTAATTTTTATTTTTGCAAAGCTGTCTGTGTTTGTTATTATTGTTTCCTAGGTTGCCCCTTGCATAAATACATATGCAAAGCTCTTTGATCTGCAGACATAATGACACAGATTTATCAAATGTTTGCATTATTCTGTCTTTTTTTTCTTTTTCTTTTTTTAAAGATCTAGGTTGATTTATGGAGTGCAATTCTCCACTGCCCTGCGTCTTTTGAAATATGAAGTGTTGGGGAATAGCTAAGATAATATTTAATATCCTTCCAAGAAGCCTTTGCATTTCCTAACAAATGGAGTACAACTTAACCAAATGGCTCTCATCTGTTTAGCCTCTTTTTTTTTTTTTTAGCCAAACAAATTAGCACTAGAATACCAGGGAGAGAACATACAACATAGCCTCTCTAGATGACAGAACATAGACAATTATTAGCAAGGGGAAAACAGGGGCTGAAAAGGCTCCAGCCTGGCTTGAGCAGATGTTTTCACATCTCCTGTTGGATCCTGCAGTGAGGGAGACCCCGGAGGACACATTACCACAGTCTTTTGAAGTGGGCAGGAAGGAAAAGCGGCTTCAATGTTTCATTTAAATTCGTTCCATGCAAGGCTAGCATATTGCTGCTTGAAGCTCATTAAGACTACCATAGCAAATTGTCCTTCATCTTTAAAAACTGCTTAAGTCTGTTTATGTCATATTTGACATTTCTTCAAGCAAAACTGAATGGCAATAAAGCAAATACATCGCTCTGCTTTGAGAAAATAATTTGAAAACCACCCACCCAATCTTATTCCCAGAATATCGGAGTCAGCTTCGCCCATTCCTCCTTAAATGTTTTTATGACTGGACATTCTACAACTTCTCCGAGTAATTTTCTTTCAATAGTACAGAGTTTTCCAACAACTTATTTACTCCAATCTTATGATGAGATGCTGCATACTTCATTTGAAATATCCTGGAAGGATTCTTACAAATAAGAAACTGGCAGATCAGGAAAGAATGGAATGACACTGGGATCTGGCTTTTTATGCCAAGAAAGATTCATTGGCACGAACTTTTCAGCTTAGAGTGTAGGAAGGTTTTTGTTTTTTTGTTTTGCTAAATCAATCCATCAGTCAGTCTAGATCAGAATTGTTACACTGGGAGGCATAAGCTCTTTTGGAAAAGCACCTAGGAAATGATCGGAATTCTTTGGCCCATAAATCTGTGCCCGCATGTGTGCGTGCACACACACACTTTTTACATTTAAATTGCATCCTTTTTCTAAAGGGGCATGCAGCAGTCTGAATACAAATCAGATGTTAAAATTAGCAGCCATGTATAATATTATGATGTCACTGGAATGGTTGTGATGCCTACTTCCTATCTGAAATGAACCACTGCAGGCAAGAAATGGGGGGAGGGGGGGGAAGCATTAGTGAAAGCACCATGTTTTGTGTTTTGCCACTCTCTTCTTCAGATGCTTCAAATAAAACTTCCATGGCATGGAGAGTGCTTTAACTACAGGAGAGAGCTCTGATTGGTCTCTTTATCCCTTTTTTGAGGTCCCCCAGTTTCTCTTTCTACGTCTTATATATTCCATAATGTCAGCTCTCTACCCTTTTTTACTTTAATCTTCTTTTTCAATACGGTGACCACAACTGGACCCAAGACTGCACTTGAGACCTCATCTGTGCCAAATCAAATAACACTGTTATCTTCTCCTGTCTGGCAAGCGGGGATGCTGTTGAAACAACTGCAAGTAGTTTGTGTTGTTTTTCAAGAAATACTATATTGCAAGCTTCACTTCAGATTTATTCCATGACTTCTAATTTCTCCTCAGTAATGCTAGAACTTAGACAATCTTCCTCCCAGTTTGGTAATTATACATTTAGTATTCCTTTCCAATGTGTCATGTTGAATGCTTTTTGTTGTCAAATTTCATTTTCTTATTTTCCATTATAATGCATAACACCACATTGCTCCCAAGTTTACTTAAATAAATCCAGATCACTTTGTTTGATCTCCTGTTGTAACTGTTTCCCCTACTTTCAACACCATCCAGTCTTTTAGTTGCAGGCAAAAGGAATTTGTCTTTCATTCCATTCCATGATCCAGAGTTCAGCTGAAAATATGTTTTCTTTTTCTTTTTTCTTTTTGTGAAAACCAAACAAGAATCCTGAAGTAGCCAAACCTCCCTAATGCTCCCAAAGAATTAAAATGAAGTGTTAGATAGATTAGAGGAAGTGGTCACATTTTGGCCTTAATTAACAACATGCAGGAGGAACCAACTTGTCTACAAATTGCCTACAACTTAATATACTCACTGGGTGATTAATGGAGCTTGGTTCTTGGCATTCCAATTTCCCTAGGTATAAAATACAGATGTAATGATAATACCATAATAAATGTGTTAGTTTAGTGTATTTTTTCAGAAAGTATTAATATGAGACATGATACTCCTAAAGCTAATGGCTTGTTGAGTTATTACAGTGAGATAAACAAGGGCTAGTTGGTTATCAAGATCTATCTATCTATCTATCTATCTATCTATCTATCTATCTATCTATCTATCTATCTATCTATCTATCATCTATCTATCATCTCTCTCTCTCTCTCTCTAAATTTATAGGGAGTCATCTTACCTGAAGATAACTCATGGATGGAATGGGATGCTTTAAACTGGATATCTGCCCTGAGCAGAGTCTTGGAGTTTATGGCCACAGTGGCTTCTTCCAATTGTATGTTACTAGGCTTTGATAATTCTACCACCATTCCTATTAATGGGACTTATAACCCAACACATGGACAAGGCATTAGATTGGACAATGAATGACAGTAGCTACCCAGGATTTTGGACAGGAGTCTTTCCCATGTTGCTATAAACATTTGGTGTTCAGGAAACTCCTACAAAAGTGGAACTTCCATTTTCATTTAGTTTCTTCAGAAAAATGAGAGAGACAAATAAAATAAATGCACACACTGAATGAAATGAGCAATACAATGGGCACTTCCTGTTTTAAAATTTTCTCTAGAGGCACATCCAAACTTCCACTAACCCAAATTGTCATTTTCAGACCCCCAAGCCCTCAAAAGCATTTAAAAGTGATCAATGACTGTGTACATTTCTGCCAATAGGAAATATTAAAAACCAGGAATGAAAAATCACTGCTTCATCCAGTTGGTCTTAGGTTCTGCACAACAAAAGTCGCCTCACCCGCATTCCAGGCAAAAAGAAAATAGGTAAGAAAAGAAACATAATCTCAGCCTGGCACTTTTCACTGAAACTACAGAATGCTTAGTTATATTTGAAAGCATTCAGGTTTTTTTATTGGTATCTGATTAGTTAGTGAAATCAGTATTCTGTAATGAGTAAGTGATGTCGGGAAGCTTCAATGTACTGTAACTATTTTGCTAATGAGTTTACCACATTTACCAGAGTTATTCAAATTAAGGAGAAACTTTGCACAGAAATGTTGTGTATTAAACATAATAAACTGAGGTTGCTTTTCCTCATGAAATAGTAAGGTGATAACATCATGTCATGGCTGTGCCTCAGCAGTACTATGTCTTCTATTCAGATTTTGGTTGTTTAAAGTGAGTGGATTAGTTTTGCTCTTTAATAATGGTGTGTAGTCTGGCATAAACGAGTTGAGGAGAACTACATAATCCATTGGAGACAGTGCAGATACTTTAGGTTTGCGTGCCAGGGATGTAGTTTCACACTTTCTTAATTTAAGGCAGGGGTGTCCAACCTTTCACCTTCCCTGGGCCACATTAGAAGATGAAAATTTGGTTTGGGCCGCACATAAAATAAAATAACAGTAACGATACCTGATCATCCAAAAAAACCCTAGAAAACATAGTTAACATATTAAATTTATTTGGAAATGAAGTTAGTGAGATGTTTTTATTATTGATTATTAATTATTTATTAAAAATTATTTATTTTTTATCACTTTTTTTTATCACGGTTTATTTTCCAGCCAAATTTTGCGAGGGGGGGAGAAAGCTCGCCTGCCTCGCGCCTACCTCTCCTCCTACAAATGGCCCGGCTGGATGAGGCAGGACTGGAAGGCAGAAGCAGCAGCGGTGGTGGGGGCAGAAGCGGCAGCAGGAGCAGAAGCGGCGGCAGCAACAGCAGGAGGTGGCGCTCTGACAGCGCCCGCCTTTTCTGTTGTTGCTTGGCCTGGCGCTCGCCTCGCCCCACCTCGCGCCTGCCTCTCCTCCTCCTCCTCGCTGGCTCTGGCACGAAGGTTGGGGTGGGCACTGGACCGCATTACGAGGCGACCTGGGCCACATGCGGCCCGCGGGCCGCAGGTTGGACAAGCCTGATTTAAGGCAAATAGTATTGTTGCTATTACACACACTCCATTCAGTATGGGTGGAGACATTGTCCATTATTAGTTTTCTCCCGTTGAAACCAGTCTCTCCTTGGAATAAGAGACCATTCTATTACGTGGTTTCTGGGATACTATTGCAGGACTTAAGATTGCTCTTTAAATTAGATTGATTTAATTTCTATGTATATAAATGAGTGCAAAAAAGTGACTTACATATAGTATGACCAAGTATAGCTATTTTAATTCTGGACCCTGCATTGGAAAATGCTGCAGAGTAAATGAAGGTGTAGATGAAACTAAATAAAATTTCTGTCTGTTTTTTATTGCTTTGTATCACACTTTACAGACAATTAAGAAACATATGCTTATATTTTTAAAGTCTGTACATGGTATTGGGAATATTGAGACTTGATGATATTTAAAATAGCAATTAAAATTATGTTATGGTATAAACTATTTTGTACTCATAACATATTGAAGTCATAAACAAGGCTGGCTTATAAAGTGAGCAAGCTTCTGTTTCTGTGGTTAATCCTTCAAAAGGTTTCACCCTAAGGTTATTTCTGATTGGTTCAAAATGTTTTCTCCATTGCCAAACTCAGATGATCCCCTCCATTTAGCATTCCAACTTGCACCGCACTGCCAGCAGTTCGATCCTGATTGGTTCAAGGTTGACTCAGCTTCCATCCTTCCAAGGTCAGTAAAATGAGAACCCAGATTGTTAGGGGAAATATGCTGATTCTGTAAACAACTTAGAGAGGGCTGTAAACACTGAAGCATTATCAAAAGTCTAAGTGCTACTGCTAAAAAGACATTTGATTCTCTGTGATACTCCTTAGTGGAAGCCATCTTCCCTGCTTTTGTTCCTAGGAAAACAATATTACTCCAGGCAGCAGGAAAATGTGTTTATAGAAATGAAAAGTAGTAACTCTAGAGTACCAAAGATATATGCTGTTACTAGATGAGCAAAATGTTCATAAGATTACTAGCATTTTTTTATTAAAAAAATCAAATAGCTAAATGTGGGAGCTAAGTAGCATTTTGATACCAAGGACCAAGTTTAAACAGAATTGACTTCTTGTGAATGAAGCTCAGCACAAATGTTCTGTATTGCATAAAAATCAGTTAGTTCAGCACCTTTGCACTAAACAAAGCAAAGAGGAGTGAAAATAAAATTATTGTATTGCAGTTATTTCTGAGAAAATTCATTATAACATTAGGAAGCCTTCTCGAGTATGAATTGAAAAGTTACAATATGAGTTTGGTATTTCCAATCTCAAAGTGGAAGACTGAAAGTAAATTCCAAGTACTAAATATATTTGACTGTTCAAACTGAGGATGCTCCATATATAATTGCAATTTGTACAATAATTAGTAGATAGAATCACTTTTTTTTAAAGTAGCTATTTCAAGTTCTTCCTCATTTCAAGTTCCTCCTTGTGACATTATACAAAGGCTTGGAAACTGCACTAAAGAGCATTGTCTGAACTAGTGAAAGGTTTAGACATCAGCAGCTCATTGTAAAATGGAAAAGGATTGTTGTTTAGCACCCAAGAGATGAACCTCAATTTTAGGCAGAGTTTTTACAACAGAACCAGTGTAAAAACTAAATAGAAGTCAAGTTGGGTTAAAAATAGCCCTTGCTTAATATTCTTCAGAATGGGAACTGAAGCACAGTCCTTCAGTTTTCATACACCTGTATGAAAAGATGTGTTTTCAAACAGCATCATGATCAATCTTGATAAAAAATTGATTTATAGAGGGGCTCCCAGTTTCCTCCAAAGCCTCATTTTGGAATTTTAATTCAAAGCCAACCTTAAACAAATAAAAGTGGTATAAAGAGTTCTTCCTGGGTAATTGGAATATTTTTCTATCAAGTTATGTGATTTATTTATTTAGCATATGGCATACAGTGTCAGAGAAATCCACAAATGCTAGACACAATGCAGTCCAGACCACTTAAAATTACTGCAGTAGTTCATTCTGTTCAGCTCTTGCATGCCTATCCTTTTAGTGCAGGGGGCGAACTAGCTTACACCAGCTGACTAGTAGTGCTCAGGTTTCTGCCTCTTCCAGGCTATTCGGCTGGTCTCCTCTTGCCTCGTGTTGTATTGTCTCACATCCGTCCAGGTCCAACACTGGCTTTGGCTCTCCGCACACATGAACGCAATGAGATTTTTCCCACTGAAGTGGTACCCAATTATCTACTTGCACTATTGCATGCTTTCGAACTGCTGGGTGGGCAGAAACTGGGGAGCAAGCGGCAGGAACTCACTTCATTAAGCCGTCAAGCCACCGCATTCCACTAACTTATGCAATATGATGTATTGATCAATCTGGCCTGGAACCATTTTGTCAGTCAATACCTTCTGTTGTACAAGCCAATTAATAAGTTTTATGTAAAGATAGCTGACATAACATTTGCTAGTCAAACCATCTTAAGAGTCATTTGAGCAAAGAGATATATTTGTCTTTCAAAATATATAAATAATAGGGAGGAATTAGTCCCAAAATATCAGAGAACGCAGAAGCAAATGGAAATGTGGCTGTTTCATTCATACAATATAATGTTGTTGTATTGGGACAAAACAGGTCATTTAAAAGCAGGTTCGTATAGGAAGCAATTTATAGCTGTCCAAACATAGTGATTCAAGAAACAGTAGGTCATTTGTCCCAATATGGGACAAGTATTGCTTAGGATTATAGACAGATATAGTTATCTCAGATACGATATTGTCACAAAAGGAATTAACTTTTGCATAATGGTCTTACAAAGCTATAGTACAACACATTACAAAGAATATTAGGCTCTAATTCTTTATGCTATTATTGAACATCTACCTTTATAAAATATTTTCTCTGCAGTACTCTGGGATCCTCTGAAGGAGTCGGGTAGCAGTAATATAAATTAATAATAATAATCACAGTACTCAAACCCAAGAGCCATGAAAGTGCCTGAAACGAAATCATTTAATTTGAAAATAATAAACACTGTGTTTATTGGACAGAAATAATTCAAACCATATCAACACCAACTTCTTCCATCTGCCATGATTAATCAAAACTGTCCATTTGGGAAGCGAGCTTCTGAAGCCATCTTTAATTTCAAAACACATGACTTTTTCAACATGAGGCAATTAATCTCAGGTGGTAGGTTGCTTTGGCTTGTCCTCATGGGCCAGTGACTTCTTGCAGGCTAACATAAGAAAAATGAGCAATGGCAAGTGCCAGAGGCTGCACAAAAACAACTTCCTTGAGCTGGCACGGTCTGCATCTCTGTAGAAACGAAAGCCAAGGTAGGAAATGTATAAGTTGATTGGGAGAGAAATTACAGGGAAAGTCCATGTGGTAACATCAAGGACAGGAGCCAATGACGCGAGTCCAATTAAGGCCAAGCAGTGACGCAGCGCCACTCGCCTACACAGTGCAGGGTGAGTGACAGACATCATGCAGTAACCACTTCGGGAGTAATCTTCACGGAGGCCCCAGCTCAGGGCATTGAAATGAGGAAACTGCCAGGAGTAAAGAATTCCTCCAAGCACTAGTGATCCTGCAACAAAGAGAAATGTAAAGTATTCAATTGTTCATGCAGTGGCTAAAATGGATTATTTCAATAACAGAAACTTTATTGCTAGAGTTGCCTTTTAGCCTGGGTGTTACTGTTTTATTATTCTGTTCTTAAAATTTTTAATGCCCAAAGTCTTCTGGAGTTAATGGCCACAGCAAATTTTAACAATAACAACAACAGCTTGGCTGAAATTTCTGTTTGTTATTTTATATAACTAGTAAATCATTTGCAGATGCAGAAATCACATAATCTTGCTCCAAGGCAGTGAAAGGTATACATAATGCAGCTGTAAGGAACAGTTTATGTAGTTTGCCCATGTAACCTCTAAGTACTTGCTTTGTATGTGAAAGCAATAAAGTGATAAAATCCGGTGACAGATGACCAAATGTTGTATGTGTTATGTATTATATGTATTATTATTGCTATTAACATGATGCATGAAATATTTAAAAAAATGAACAAAACTTTCTCAGAAGGAACAACCCCTAGCCAATCCTTGATTTTAGTAACTCTATTTTCAGGTGGCCTCCCACTCAATTTTTGCTCACAGGAATTCTCTGGTTAGAATTCATCATTAGCAGTGATTTCTCTGGATAAATGAATTACAATGTTTATTAATAAAATGGAATTATTTGAAAATAAAGCATTACTTTTCACATCTTAACTCAGAAAAGTGCAATTTACTCAGTCATCATATCTTACAAAAGAGCTGCAAAATTCTTGGAATGAAAAACATTCTATATAACCATTTATACCCTAGTCATTTTGTAAATGGACAACTACAGTGCATTCTACACGTGGCAAGCCTTGAAGACTTTTTGAAAGCTACAACTGGTCCCGAATGCAGAAGCTCAGGCGGTAACAGGCATGCCTTTCTATGTTTGTGTGATACCTTTTCTCTGTGAGATCTCCTGGTTGACAATTGGCTTCTTCTGAGTACAACCCAAGAAGCTGGCTATGGCTATAAAGCTCTTCATGACTATTTGAAAGATTACCTATCTCTGATTGTTTCTGTACACCCTACACAATCAGGCAAAGTGGCTGCTGATTTTCCAAAAGCAATCATTCTGCTTTCAAGAGGTATAGAAGTAGTTTAAATAAAATGGCACCTGAATATTACCTTGCCATGTTTCTGGTGCAGGTTTATTAAGCAGAAATGCATGAAATTGATCTTGTGGTAACCATGTAATTTAGATGTATACAATGTACAGCCGAATATGCTATAAGTGTGGGTAAGCATGTAACCATTCACCACTACAAAATCCATGTGCCACAGCATTTTATTGCTGCTCTGTACAAATCAAGAGTACGGGGTTTAAACATACAGGATAAAAACAATAACCTTAATTATTTACAGTGTGGGTCTATTTATTCTGTTTGTTAGTTATCTATTTTTTGACAACTTTAAAACTTGATGCAAAAGCAAAAACTAAAGGGAAAACGAGAAACTGACCTAGAATAAGAGCTCAGGCACTTGGGCACTGTAATTGTCACAATAGTTATGAAATATTTTATAATTACAGTCCATGTTCAAAATCATATGCTTCAAAAGAATCTTATGATTCTAAAATTTAGTAAAGACACCTAATACTCTCTTCAGAAAACCTGTCTTTCATGAGAAACTTTTAATAGGCATTACTAGACCCAGAGATTTAACTGTATTTCACAGGTCCAGTTATGAACTAATTTTATGCATTCAAATTTCAAAGCATAACAGGAATATCTGTTTTATTCACAAGAGAATGGAGAAATTGCCCTAATGATGTTGAGCAATATTTTTGCCATGGTATGTACTTCCTTCCACTCTTTTTTGGCTAATAATTCTCTGATCTACAGTTTCTATTAAAATATATATTATGTTCCACTACTCAAGCCATTTTTTTCCTGTTATAATCTATGTGCCTGTATTAAAAATAGAATCTGCAAATTTGGACTAGAACACTGTTTAAGCTAATCCCCTCCACATCAGAAGTAGCTATTCCTCATTCTGTGAAAGACCAGTTTATAAACTGCATACACAAAAAATCCTTTAACTATACTTATGTCTGCATACATATATCTGAATGGAATCTCACGGTAATGTTTTGCAAAAAGTCTTGGAATGTAAAACTTTGGTTCGTTCAACTTTGTATGATTTACAATTACCAAACTGGAACTTCAAACCAATTTGCTACCTCTTTCAAAGTCTTGGTTTCTGGTTTCATATGCATATAACAGAGACAGCCAACTAGGCATTGTATAATCAACACTAAATGGTAACAATATCAGCTCAAAAACAGATGTTGGAAGTCTTATTTCTAAGGCAATGTTTCTAAAGGCAATGTTTATTGCGCTAGCTACCAAAAAACAGTTTTTTTAAACACACAATTTGGGTAATTCTTTCTGAATAATATGAAGGAATTTTAAAATTCCTTCTAGGAGCCACATTCTAGGAGCCAGTTGATATACTTAAGGAGAAAGTTTGTGTGCTTGGTGGTAAAGAATACATGCCTAAGACTTTACTAGTTATGTAAGATAACGTAGGTATTCTGAAATTTAAATCCAGTCTTTAAGAACCTCTGTTTAAAAGGGTTAGATGGGTGTTTTAATTGGTTTTGGTAAAAATCCTAGATCATCCTAGCTTATAAGAAACTAAATAAATTAATTTCCCTTAGTCTAGATCAGTGTTTCTTAATTTTTTCTCAAGACTTCTTCCCACTTCTAAAAATTATGGAGGGCCCCAACAAAGCTTTTGTTATATTTATTGATATTTACTATATTAAACATTAACATCAGATTCATACAATATTGATTTATTGAATCAGGTAAAAATAACAATATTAAAACATTAGATATTAATGACACTTAGATCTTATGACACTAACATTTAGCAAAGATACCCAATAGTCTCAGAAAATCTGTCTTTCATGAGAGACTTTTAGTAAGCATTACTAGACTCAGAAGCGTAACTGAATTTTATAAGTCTAGTTCCAAACAATTTTTATGCATTCAAACTTAAAAGCATAACAGGAATTTATTCACAAGAATAAAACAGATTTGTATTGAACAAAATAAAATAATGAGAAGAGTGACAATTTTAAATTTTTGCAAATATCTTCAATATCTGGCAAAAATTTTGATTTTGTGTACCCCTAAGAGGGTACTCCCAAGAGGTTCTCAGGGTAGACTTTAAGAAACACTGGTTTGAACAACTGATATTAGAATCAGAAAACAAGCATCAATTTAGCTACATTTTGCAATAGGAGAAACATTAATGTCAATTACATAATATTCATATAAAAAACTAAGTAAGATGCCTTTCCCAAAGCAAAAGCTGTACATTGCTGAACCAGAGATAAAATTTTTTTCATATTTAACCTGGAAATTGAAATTTAGTATAATTGAGCCTTATTTATGTATAAACTTTGTTGTTCTGACCAAGGCTTCCTAAGACAGTAACAATCACACACTTAGTCCCCCAAACCCTCCTTTTATTTCAATGGCTGTGAATTATATTAATTATATTAATTTGCAGCCCATAATGAGTCCCAAACAGTTTTGTGAATAGTCCAACAGAAGTCTGCCAGTCTTTTCGGCATAAGGCTGATAAGAACCCACCTTTATTTCCCTTGAAATGCAGCCAACCACTAAATTGCCAATTAGTCGTACAAGGCCAAATGGAGCACAAAGTCAACATGTGGCTTCAGAGTTTAAACCAACCAGAATGAACAAAGCTGCTTCCTGCAAAGGCTCATGTCCCTTTGCTCCTCCTTTATGTCTTATGGGAGGGGCCAATAATCTCCAAGCCTTACTCCCGAATCGCCCCTTTTGTCTTAACTATTCTTGCTTTCTGGCAGCTCTGCGCAAAGCACGCACTGGGAACAGGCTCCCCCATTCCTCTGCCTTGCTGATATCAGATTCTGGAAGCTCCGGAGTCAGATGGCCCTGGACCCCTCTCTGTGTCGGACACAGATCCCTCGTCCAAGTCCTCCCCAGACTCTTAAAAGTGTACCTCTTTTATCAGTGATCCAGACTCTTAAGGAAATATACTGAGCACTTTTAACTTTCATTAATTCTAATTTAAGGATATGCTTTTTCTTTTATGGACTACAATGGCCACTTAAAAGTATTTAGCTTCGTCTGAATTATCCAATGTGACCTAAGAAGGTCACAGATTCAATTTTTAAAGATATTATAAAAATACTTTTAAATTAAAAAAGTGACTTCTGAGGTCAACAATTATGGATATAATACAAGTCATGCTATTTTTTTATTATTAAAATTAGTCTACTGAAATAGGATAACTTTCTCCTGATTAGCAATGCACAGTTTTTGCTCTGGGAAATATACACCATCAAGAAAGGCATCTTGCTTTGATTTTTTATATGAGATATAAGTAGATATAAATCATGTCATGCAAAAGTCATACAGGCTGCACAATCGTGGACTATTTTCAATGTAGAAAAACAGCTATATCATTTATTGTCACTGTGATACAGTCTATACATACACGAAAAGCAGTTAGAAACTGCAATTGGTACAAAATGTGGCAGCCTGAACAGTGATGGGCATACCCCAATAAACCTGGGTGAACTTACTGCTTCAGATCTACATTGGTTGCCAGTGGAGTTCTAGGAGTGCTTTAAGGTGCCAATGTTGGCTTTAAAGCTCTACATGGATTCAGACCCAAGTATCTGTGGGACTGCAATTTCTATACTGCTCAACCCATTAGATGAAATTAAAATAACTGAGTTCCATCATCTACATTCAAATATTCTCTGATGTGATCCAAGAAATGAATATTTTTTATTGCTATTGCCATACTTTGGATTTTGCTCTCTGCAGAGAGAGATCCAGTTGGCATGTTGGGATGAAGAAACTAGTAAGTGCATCATTTTGTTTACTATTGGTAGCTTTGATAGTTGTTAATTATTAGACCTGAGTGTAATATAATATTTTTGAGGGAGTTTTTTGTTTATGAATTGATTTTGTCAGATGCTCAGAGCTTTTGGAAATTGCATGCAAAAATAGTAAATAAAATATGTGTGTTTCTTCTTGCACTAACCTTAGTTGATTTACAGCTCCAAACTAGTTTAAATTTCTTATCTCTCCAAATTAAACATACTATTGTTTCCATGACAGACAGAGCTACAAATTTACCTTAGCCACATTTCAATCTTGTGTGAACCTTGCCTGAATGACAGTTCATAATTCAGTGTGACAGGGATACCCAGAAAATTGGATTAGCAGAATAAACCATGCCTCTGTTAATAATGGGGTAAGCTTGTGGTATGAACACAACTGCAACATCCCCAAATGGGAAGAATTTAAAATATGAGCTGCATTTTGACATTTCACTTTTAATCTGCTTCAAAGCAAACCTGAATGCACCAATTCTCTACAGAAGTTAACCACAGACTCCTTCCTTTCTTCCATAGAATCACTAAGTTACTTAAGTATCGCTTAATCCTGAATACAAATGATCAACTTTTTCCATCAGAACCAGTACAGAGCATGATTAAAGGAAGAGCTCCAATTAAGCTGATCTGAGAATAATCAGTCACTTCAAGTTCACTGGGGCTTACTTTCCAATAATTATATGAACAGAGTAAGTCTCAGAGTGTTTTTATTATTATTTAAATCGGGTATCCTTTAAAATAGCTAGGCTATTGGTTGATTTAAATCCAGTATGACTTCAGGATCAGTATATTAGAAATCTGGCCTTATGGAATAACTTCTTCCCCTTCAATTCCAAAAAAGTAGACAACCTAGGTGATTTAATCTCTTATGTAAAGCAGAAGAGAAGCTCTGTGAAAGTCTGATTCATTTCCAGTGGGAAATCAAACACCTGCTATGACCATACTGAATTTTGTGTGGTTCCAGTATGGTTAAAATACATCTACTTGGAACTTACTTCCAAGTAATCACATTGTTGGATGCTTTCCAGAGGGATGATATAGACTCTAGACGTCCTAGGGCCTTTCCCTATTAACAGCTGTTGTTTTCTTCCTCCATTCTTGAATCAACAACAGATTTTAAAGGAGCAAGAAGAAAAATGAGTACTTCCCCTGGATTGACAAATGGAAGGATTTATCTTGCCCAAAGGATGGAAATATTGAGCAGTAGAGCTCTGAACAAAAATAAGTAGAAGGTGAACAGCAGATGACGAGAGAGGATGAGTAATGCAATAATTAAAACAGGAGTTCATCACCTCTTGAATTAGAATTTTCTAAAAACATCCAAGGTTGTATTCATAACATGTTTACAATATGTTTCCATAATATTGTTTCAGTTAATGAGGCTGTAATCAAATCAATTTCAGTCCTATTATTCTCACACACTAATGTCAAGTCAACTCATTGTTCTTGCTACTACTTTGGTGCCCCCTGCTGATTACTTTCTAATAGAGACCCAGGGTAGAACAAACTGGAGCAGCTGTCCCATATGGGTGGTTGAGTATTTTTTTCTTTTATTTGAAAGCACTAGGAACTTAACACAGCTGTGTACAGTGAAGATGACAATGAATTTATTGACCAGATCCTGACTTTGATTGCACCAATCCCTCAGGTATCTCAACAGCAGAATGAGCAATATGACTGGGAAAGAAGAATCAACTGAAGAGTCTACAAGCATTACCCATATGTTTCTATATTTGTTAGATGAGCAGCATAGTATTTTGGCTTCAAGAATCTTTTACTATTATTCATCGCTATTGAGATGTTTGTCTTTTTTTTAAACTGGGTAAGATGTTTTGGGTGTTGTCATTTTTGAAGAAGATAAAAAAAATTCAGGGTTTTACTAAAGATCTATGCAACTTAATTCTCTATATAATTCCCCAAGACCAGGATATTATTTTATTTATTTATTAAATTTATATTGCCACCTATTCGCCCATGGCAACATAATATACTCCAGGCAAAGAAGCTTCACCCACTTTTTTCCCAATCGGTTACACATTTTGCTTGAAGGTGGTTCAAAACATGAACTGTCTGTCTATCTATCTTCCTTCCTACCTACTGAAGGAAACTTCACTTGAAGTTTCATTAGTGCCATTGCTTCCAAACAAAGTGAGGGGTTTTTCTTTACTACCCTTCTTCTGGGTAGTTGAGGGCTTTTCCAAGAGGAAGGGCCACACACACAATTGTCTTTTTCTTTTCCCCTTGGTGTTTTGTTGTTAAACCTATCCATCTGCCACCTGTCACTTACTGATAAGAAGTGCCCAGTTTAAAATCCCCAGTTGTAAATAGATGTGGGCTGACATAATTAATGTCTACCCTACGACCCAATTTGAATTACAAAGTCAAGGCAATTTGAAAAGCAGCCTCAGTGTGATTAACATTAGCACATACAGGCAGTCTATAAATTCCACAGCCCCAGGAATTATTTAAATTATCTGAAAATGAATGAAAATTAGGGCAAGATGTCTTTCAGGAAAAATAGAAGGCAGAAGTGAGGCATCTGAGATTAACTAAATAGTCCCTTGAGATAAACATTCTTGGACCCAGTAATACCAATGGGTCTAGGCCACTGTAGGTCTCTAATGTCTAACAGAGTTGCCAGGCTGTTGTTATCTTCCATGCCACCATCACCACTGTATCAGAGTAAATCCTCTTATCTGATGAAGCCTTCTCCGGCAAACATCCCTCTTGCAAACAGGATTGTTTCACATTGGATACATTTTCTCATCATGGAGATGCCACGTTCCATGGTCTCTGGAGTCCACTGCGGAAGTTGGAACTAGACACCATCTTGCAAGGCTATCAGGACCTTCTGCTTTCATATGGAAATGTGGCAATAATAGAAAAGTCTTGACTGTTAGATGGCCATACTTGCTGTAGGGATTATTGTGTTCTAACATGTCTTTTTCTGGTTTCTCTTATTAAGTTTATTATTTTAAATTTCTACTTGTTGTTTGGAACTAAATAAAGACAAAATTTGGATACATGGGTGACTGCAAAAAATTACAAAATTAAGGCAGGGATCACTGAGATGCTGATAACTGATATTACAATAATATTGTAATAATGAAAGCGTAACTCAGAAACATACCCAAAACTTAAAATTATTTTTTTCATTAAGAAATTATACATATGAATTAATGAGTCTATTGAATGCAATAATGATTGAATTTGAGGCATAATAAATTTAAATGCCTCAAATTCCTAAACTACACTACACGTTTTTCCCCAAATGAAACCAAGCGAATAAAATAATACTAAAAATGCAAGTTATTAGATAAACAAGACCAATTGAGAAATTGAGATTTCTCTTATTTTGATACATAATTTTGTTCTTTGCATTTTTTCTTTTTGTGAAAGGATAAAAGGAACATTTAAAAAAAGAAAAGTTCTTCATAAATACTACTATATGTGCTATATTTCAACTATCGCAATGTATCTTTAATATGAAAAAAAAATTCACTTTCAGGAGAGGTCTGTGAATATATAAATTAATCCTTAGATTAATCCTCTACCTAGATTAATTGTATTTTTAATCATTTTTCTTTGCAAAATTGAAATTGGTTTTTAGATTTTCTGGTTTACAGCACAATTCTCATCGTGGAATTGCAGAACCACTAAAGAGGACTAGATGGTATGCCATGAATCAAGAAGGAGAAGGATATATTAGTATTAAACTCTTGCCCAAAGGAAAAACAAATTGATGATTCAGTCTAAATGGCCAGATTTAACAAACTGAATAAACAAATTTCCTTTCCCATAAAAAATACAATACAGAAAGTGCCAATAAAATCTTGGATTTCTTTCTGTCTAATTCTCTCTTCCTTGTTGAATTACTTTTTCAGTAAGAGAACTTCATTTTCTTTATTTTTAGGCATGCACAAATGTATTTCTGCCTTTTTACTTAAAGTTATATATGCTAATTAATGATGAACTACTAATGGATTCCAGTAATCTGGCATGGAATTCTGTCTCCTTGCCCACACTAACAAAGGTATTCAAAATCTGTCTTTCAAAAATATTTTTTTTTTAAAAAATCCTTTCTTCCTTCTCTCTTCTGGAGTAACTTTTGAATGAATTCTTATGAAATGAAGCCCTGAACTAAGAGTACATATGAGAACTGCCCTTCAATCATTAGTAATTTTCCATTTATTTACAATTTATTTTGTACTGCCCATCCTAGAAATTATGTAAAACAATGAAATACTGCTTCCATTTAAAACCTTTATGTTTGACAGGAATTCCAACATTTACAATGAAAATATAAATGCCAAACTGACAATGAGAGAATGTGCAATCTATGCAATCAACACTTTTAACTAAATTGCATAGAAGAGACCCAGAGCATACCAAATGTCAGCAAGTGGCAATTCAATACAACTTCCAGAGTGAATGCTACTGCCTGCAAGTCCAACAACAATAATAAAAGAATGATGTGAGACAGACCTGGCATGAATTGGATATATTTCTATTTAATGGAAATAGAAATAATCCTTAATGTGAGCAAACAGCTGAATTTGCAAAGCTCAGCATGCCAGAGCAGTTGCCTTTGCAAAACCATGGTGAGAACCATTCTTTTCTTGATGGATGCTCTCCAAAAACTTCTATATGGAAGATTCAGTGGTATGAAATGCCAGTCATCTGTAGGTTCTGATCCATGCTATTTGCTGCACCAGATGGAACACCTGCAATTGCTGGAGGGTATTGGAAAAATATGAGTTTCCAGAAGAGCCTAGATCTCCCGTTACATTGTGCAGAAGCTCAAAGAATGCAAAGCCATTTTGCATGGTTTCTCACATGTCAGGGTTGTCCTGCTTTTGTTGTCTACATCAGAAGCAGATACTACTGAATTGTCACTATTGACACTAGCAATCCTCTGTTGGAAACAACCAGTTTGGTTACTGTAACATTGTGCGTATGTTTCCTGAACTTGTTGCCTGTAGAAGCTGCCCCCTTGCTGCCTCAGACCAACAGTAAACCTACCTTTGGACTCCTGGACTTCTGGACGATGACCTGACTATAATTTTGCTTTCACCATCTGAATTCTGGCTATTTTGAATCCTTTTTTGCAAGTAAGTAAGTAAGTCCAGTAGGAACTGGGATTTTGTTGTTCTGTGCTGTACTTGAATAATCTCCTTTTTGACTTGGCTTGAAATTGTCTTTCAAGTAAACTCCTTGGTGTACACGCATTGTGAGACTGGCTTGGAACAGGACAAGAAAAGTCAATAAAAGGTATTTTCACATGATATCAAAGGCATAGGTGGGTCACCTTTAAAGCCAACTTTGGTCTCAGCTTTTAAAATCAGGAAAACAAATTGTAAAGTCTAAAATTGGCTAAACATTATATGTAAATAAACTCAACTTTTTCTAAAACTCAAGAGAAAAAAATTGCCCCATGCACTTTGTACCATCACTGCATCACTGCCTCAAAAAAAAAAAAGAAAGAAAGAAAGAAAGTTAAGCACAGCTCCTGGCTACTAAAAGATTGCTCATATCTTAGGAATGAATAGACAGCAAAATTTTAAAGTATGTGAAAATGCTGATGGCAAAGGCTAAGCAGGAAGAGATCAGGCACAGGTAATTTCACAGAACAGATATGCACATTAAGAGCTTGCTTGGTTTCTGACATACCCAAACATAGCACTATTGAAAATCATAGGCTAAATGTAACTTCTGGTACAAGGAAATCACTCTAACTTTCTGGTAAGGATTGTTTCTAAATCACAGTTCCTGGTTTCTTCTAGAGATCAATTGAAAAGTTGCTCTGCCATCTCATCTCTCTACTCAGGAATAGCAACCTGCTTCCATTTTGGTTCAAGTGTATTGTAAATGTTGTACAAATAGCTCAAAATATCTGCAGCATCTACTTCACTTCTCTTCCTGGTACCTTTGTCAAATCCATGAGGCGAAACCTCTCAATCCTATCTTGCCAAGATGAATATTTTGTTAAACAAACAGCATTTAAAGAAAGCTATCTTTCAGGCCACACCTGTCAACTTCTTATAGTAGCTAAAGTGACAGATGAATCTTATATGACCACAAAAATACCGTACATCTCTTCAAATCATCATTCTTTTCTAGCACTGAACTACCTTCAAGCTTTTTCAAATAAACCATGATCTCCATCAGCTTTGAACCAGAAGTCAAGCTAACCATGTGTTTATATGCATGTTACCCCTTTTTCTTTGACTTTATTATATTACCCACTATTAAAAAAGTCCATTGTCTCCATGCCTGGAGCCATTCCCAGGATGTAATAGCCTATTATTAAAGTAATTTTTGAAGTGTTTTACAGACTACAGATTAACAAAGTTGGAAGGGACTTGGTAAGTCATCTAGTCCAACCCACCAATGATTTCAACCCTGAGATTAGGATGCTAGTCTCATGCCTCTGTGTATGTTGCCCAAGAACCTCTACATATATTTGGGAGTTTCTGAACCAAAGATATTCTTGATTTTTACTCATATATCAGTATGTAGCAAGGAGTTCTATGGAATTCAATACGGAAGATGTAGATTCTGGAAAATGTAAAGGCCATTCCAGCAAGTGTTGATTAAAAAGGGAATGTTTTATTTGTAATAAAGAAACTTATGAGAAACAAAGCACTTATTTTCAATATATACTGCAGTTGCTTTTTGCTAATCCCAAAGCAAAAAGGAATTTTTGAAATTCCCATTCTTCTCTATGATGTGATGGATGTTCACTTTATACTCACCTGCATCCAGACTACCAGTTGCTGCAAGCCAACCCACGACTGGAGGAACGGCACCAACCACAGCTCCTACCCATGTATTCACAATGCTAACTCTTTTTAGAGGTGTATAGCAGCAGGAATACAGGAAAATGTTGAAGGTTCCTAAGGCACCAATAAGAGGATTTACTCCAAGGATCAGCAAGGTTATTGCTGGAACTGCACAGCAGATTCCGAAGGAGACAGCAAGGAGAGGACTGTTTTAAAACAAGAACAAAGAATTTGGATGGTATCAGTAAAGGATCTAAGATTTCACAAGCATTTTCTCTTGTCCTAAACTTTTCATATTTTTAAGTTCAGTGATGACAATCAGCATCTATAGAAGGGTATATCTTTGGTGGTATACTAAGTAAGCTGCAAAACTGCCAGGCAGGTGAAAAAGAAAAGCAGAATGCATTGCACCCTTACTATACTTTGCTTTCTTTTGTTTATACAGCACGATGGAAACATGGGGAATATGGTAAATCCCTGTAGGTAGATTAAATAGATAGAGGGAAATATTTGTGATTTACATTAAATGTATTACGCATTAAGCATCCATCCAGAAATTCTGATGCTGCTTGTACATAGTTATAGACATATTTCCTGCACTAAATTTTAATTAACCATGCACTGCTTTATAGAAATCTGCACTGAAATTGTATTGTCCTGAATTTTTTTTATCCAAACTCTATAAACCTAAACTATGGATTTTATTAGTGTTTCAGCCATAACCATGTCAACTCTCAAAAGCACAGAAGAAATTATTTTTAATAACATATATAAACATTTGGTGTGGATTTTTATACTTTCATACAGACCACTTATAGTGTTTATTTAGAATTGTAAAATAACCCCAGGACCGGCTCTGTATCAGTCTTGTTAGAATGCTAAGAAGGAAGGGATGTCTGCCTTTAATTTAACTTTTAATTAAATGGACCAAGCCAACAATTTGATAAACTGAAACATAATTTGACCCATTTTACAAGCCCAACTGTGGATTTTGGTAATTTAATTTAGTGAATTGCAATGTTTATTACATTTTTTTCACAAGCTTTGGAGCCAAGAAAACCATACACAGCTTTCAATGAAAACATGTGAAACACTAACACAGGGACCTAATTTGACACAACAGTGTAAACTATGTCAGAATATTGTTATATGACAAGCTTTATTGTGTGTGAATCCATCATTTGCAAACTGGAGGCAAGCCTATTGATTGATTGATCTGATTCTGCCTTAACGGGATGTCTGAACTGACCCCAATTCAAGCCATTAGCAAATGTTAAATATCATATTTTTTGCTGAATGGGCTGAAGAGAAGGAAGGACTCTTAACAAGGAAGAAGAAACATCCTGCAGTTCTGTTTATTGCTTTAGATGTTACATATTTTTTTGTTGCATAAAAGCAAGAATTAAACAAAGTTTCTTCTTACAGTGGAAACAGAAAGCAGAAAATAGGGTCATAGCCCTGTTGGAAATCTGCCACCCTTGAAGGTCCTGTACAGCGAAACATTAAGTTTATGGAGGCAGTCATTGCAGTGACTGGTAGCATTGTCTCAGAGGTGAATGACTGTGGGTGTCTGTGCCTGAAACTGGACTTAAGGTTCATTATAAGTCATGAAGGGGTCTGTGGCAATTTGCCACAGTCAATTTGCCAAGGCTAACTTGTTTTCGAGGTTTCCCCAAATACTTTTCAATATATGAATGTTGTTATGTATCTAGATTCTGAAAACACCAATGTAATAATAATAATACAGATCATTCCAGGAATAGTTTTTTAAAAGAAGAAAAAAAGCTGTTTTTGTAGCTTTACAATAAAATTACCAAATCCTCAAGCACTAGACCTTTTCTTTTTTCTTTTTGCCATTTAATTGTTACCAGGTGCACTTCACCTTTAAGCAGATACTTCTGTTTCTAAACATTGAGCTGGGAGTTTTGATGATTGTCAAAATCAAAGACAAGGGAATGCTGTAGTGGTCAAGTTCTGATTGTTAGAAGAAATGTAAGAAAATCCAAGTTTTCCCCCATGGCATTTTATCATTTAGTTGTAGTATGATTGGAGTTGATGTAAAAAGTTGGGAGTTAAATCCCTATTAAAACATCAAAAACAATGGCAATTTAGGACAATTTCCCCTAGTTTAACATACTCCATAAAAATCTGAGAAAACAAAATGAGGTTGTTCCATGTTTGCTGCCCTGAAAACTAACAAATTTAAAAGATTACAAATGAACCATTTGTTTTGTCTATATATTTTGCTTTTAAATAAAAGCCAAGAGCTTAATAATGACAGCATTTGTTCCAAATTACAAGAGAAGTAATTCCATGGAAGAAATTGACTAGAAAAGATAAAGAAAACACCAACTATTAGGATTACTCAAAAGAGGTGTTTCACATTGAACAGGAAAACAGGAACAGGAAACAGGCTTGAGAAAGGCTTCTGCAGATTTCTACAAGCTTTGTAGGCTGAAATCTAGCCCCCTTTCATCACTTCCTGTTTTTCCAAAAAACCCAGAAGTGATGAAACGGGACTAGATTTTGACCTATAAAGCCTGCAGAAGCCTTCCTCAAGCCTTTGGGAGGCCGAAAAAGGCCTGAAACCCGCCAAAAATCAGTTGTGAGGCACATACATGCGCAGTGAGGTAAGTTTGCCTGCAGCTCGTGTGTCAGCACAAATGGCTCTGTATGCCACCTGTGGCACACGTGCCAAAGGTTTGCCATCACAGTTATAATGTAATTAAAATGCTATAATTTATTTATCCCTAAACCCAAACCCAAACAAGAATGCAAAATGCAGTATCTACCCTGAATAATGTTAAAAGTTTCATATATAGGGCATCCACAATACTGTAGAATATACACACTGTTGCTATTTTGATTGAAATTGCTTATCTCAGAATAAAAATACTTACTTATTATATCACTTGACACACATTAAATTCAAAAGGCAATGTTAACCAGGATTAGATTTTTGTCTTTCGGGTAGATCTTTTTTTTCCAAAAATCAAATATGTTTTATTTATTTATAATTGTATGCACTATACTCTCTATGAGTATGTTTATAGCCGGGAGTGTAATTGGTAAAAAATAACTGATTTTCTGGTTCCATGAGGTTACAAAACTCATCTGCTTTATAGGGCTAAACAGCTTTGGATCACTGGTCAAAATAAATAATTTTCCACAACTTTCAATGAAGGGCTGACTATTCTGTGTAGAAAAAACACTGTTACAGGATTACATGATGACTGAAACATTCTTAAATAAATACAGGTAATAGTCTGTGATGGTCCTGGTTGAAATTTACCCTTCTATAAAAGCTACTATATAAAAATGTGTTTGGTTACAGCAAAAAGTAACTCAGAAGTGGAGCTAAATAATAGAAGCTATTTATATTGGCAGTATATACAACTCAGAGCATATTCTATATGCAGTAAAAGTCTGCATTTTGTGTAATGTGGAATATTTTCTCCCCCAAAACACCAAGTATCCAACACTTTAATTCTAGAAGGAAAAAATTCAGCTCAGGTTCAAAGTCTACAGTAGAGAGAGAAAAAAAGAGCAAGTTTACTCTGGCAAATTCAATGCAGTCACTCTTAAGAGTATTTGTGTGACAGTGACAGACCCCTCAGGGTACAATATGTTCCATTTCCCTGAGTGTAACATCTGTTCAGTTGACAAGTCTCAAGCAGATTTTTCTGTTTGCAGACATAGCTTGGAAGCTGATAATCCAGCTGGTGTATTCTGTTTCTAAATCACCAAATGTAACAAAATAGTAATCAAAAATTATGACAAATCTTTGATGAAGGATGAAAGGGATGTATTCTGTACACTTAAGGTAAGTAAAAAGCTAGCTTGCATCAACAAACTATGTAAATCTCAAGCAAACATACACAGCTTTTTCCGACATTCCTCTGAACCATCTCCACTTAATCCCACCATGCCAAAAGGCAAACAACTAGAACTTGCTGAAAACAGAGGTAGATAATTATTTTATAAAACAGGTTATTCCAATTTACTTCCATAATGTTTCAATGAACATCAATGAACCTTCATGGAAGTACTTGTTACTCAAAGCACAGCATGTCATATCCTACATTCTTCTAAACACTACTTTAAAAAAGGTACCAAGGCATAGCAGAGATATGTTTTTTGATTATACAGTGGTTAACAATGAAAATACTCCAGAAATTAAATTATGATCATTAATCCTGTTTATTCTAAGGACAGCAGCTCTTTAAAATCATAAACAGAGACTTGGAAGACACAAGCCTTTTGATCTTTTGTTTCTTTCTCACAATGTTACACAGATGGATTCAAGTTCTTTTGAAAAAGTCAATATGCAAGACATCAAAAACAAACAAGGAAACAACAACAACAACAAAATAGAGAAGGGAAGAAAATAGGATTTTTCAAACCTTTCTTTCCACAACATACAATATCTTGACTAACAGCATCTATACTAATTGAAGCCCAAACTTAACATATTTGTAGTCTAATCCTTTTATTTATTTAAATAGAATCACCAACTCTTGTGGCTAAGAAAAGCTACTCAATGGCCTAAAACAATTATAAATAACTACAAAAGTAGGTAACACCAAATCAAAGTCCCTCACCTGACTCAGATTTTATTTTATTTGGGTAAAAAAGTGCCTGGTTAACTACTATAAGAAACGAGGCTGTTCTTGTATTTTATTTTTTAAGTATTAAATCCCCTTTCTTTCTTTGCTATATCCCTGCCAGGTTTTCTCATTTATTCTTGGTCTCTTTTTTCCGGTCCTATCCATTTTCTGGGTGCAGTTGTAGCCTGCCAAAATGTGGAAACCTGAATACCACATTGGCGCACTAAAAGGCTGTCTGGCTCTGCTCTGTAACAACAGAGCAAACCAGACATAAGCTGAGCAACCACAGCAATTGTGAGAACTGCAATGGTCAATTGTATGAAGCCTATCTTTAATTAATATCTTGGGGTCCTCACGTTTCTGACTTGGTATGCTGATACCTTGTGTTCACCCACAGAACAAGCTACTGACTGGCTCAAATGGCTTGGGCTAACTTCTGAGCGAATGATAATGAAGAAAGCATTCGTAACAAATTAAGAAATCGCCACAAACATGTGAATCCTGGCACTTCCTCAGTGCTGAAAGCACAAGCTAACTTGATCCACATACCATTTCAAGCAGCTATATTTATATGTAGTATAATACAAACCACATTTACTAACATTTTCAGGTTCGAAAAATACCACAGCAGTAACGATAAAAGTGAAACTAATATGGAAGGAATATGCAGCCCTCCAAACTAATACTTATTTCATGGAATATTATTTTTCTTTAAAATGAAAGCAAACGGACACCCCCCTCACAAATTAACTCATGCATTGTCAGAATTACAGGAGCTTTATCTGGCATCTGCATAAAATATTGTCATCCACCTATCAATCTTAAACTTTAAATTATTATTAAAAAGTATCCATTATGTTTCGCCTTTAATACAACTGAAAGGTGGCATTTGTAACCTCCAGAATGTTTCAACACAAATGGGGCAAATACGTTTTAACGTTCAATTAGTGGTTTTAATCAGAAATTTTGTTCATGTCTAATGAGTTATATCTTCCAATTAACAGGAAAACATACTCTAAGCATGAACACTGCTAATTTATTGCTAGAGCCACTTCTTTGATGGGGGGCACACACAGGAAGTACAATGACATCCTTTAAGAGAAGGAACACTGCTATTGCACTTTTTCTGGGTGTTTTTTTTTAATGTTTATGAATGAGCAGGAAAACTGACACCAGATCTGCTCTTTGCAAAGACACAAAATTACATTAACCCGAACAAAGTGTAATGAAGTAAAAGGGCACTCGTTTAAGCAAACAAAATAGGCATTACTGAAAGGGTGGTGATGGTGGTGGTGGGGAGAATACTAATATGCATATTCACTGATTCCTCCAGTCACTCATGCAAAAAGGTTCATGACTCATGAAAAGGACTGGAAACTGCTTGGTTTCCAAATTGAAATGCAAAACTAAATTACAGTTTTAATTGAGAACTCAAGTCTTCTCCGATCAATCTGGAGGCTTTGAATTCTTCACCACCACTCATGCCTAAAGAGTGAGAAATGCACTAGGTCTTAGATGAGGGTGGAAAAGAATGAGAGAAGATCATAAAGTCCTCTCCCAGGATTTTTGAAAATCTTTACTTACCCGTGCAAATAAATATATAGTATCCTGACTTTGCCTTCTGGACATGTAGATTTTTATCAGTCTTCAGGACAAGGGACTTAATGATAAGCCAGGAAAGAAAAGATAATGCAAAAAGTCCTGCATGCTTGAAACAGAACATTGTGCAGCTTAGCTGGATATTTCACCTCAGAGAATAGAAACTGAGTAAAGCAAACAATGAATTCCCAATTTGTTTTTGCCATAATCTACACATTTTAATTGTCCCACATACACTGGCATAAAGGATGCAAAAAGACCCAACTTGGTTGAAAGGTTTAAATCTATGAAATAAGAGAGGTATACTTCTCTTAATATCCTAGGCTGTTGCACTTTTATTTCACTGAAAGAGAAATCTCCAAGACTGAGCAAAAATTATAAAATATGTAAATCAAAATTTGTAAATCATAAGTCATTCTAGAACATGTACCAAATAGGTTTATCACAATAGGACTTTCAATTCAAGCCGGTTATCAGGAAAGACTAAGCCAGATGAAAATTACTCCCTTAAGATTTGATATTGGCTTTGTGTAGTGGCTAAGGTATCAGGCTAGAAACAAGAAGCAGTGAGTTGTAGTCCTGCCTTAGGTTACAAGTCAGCTAGACCTTTCAGCCCTAGAAGTAGTCAATATCAAACCACTTCTGAAATCTTGCCAAGAATACTTCAGGGACTCGTCCAGGCACAGTTTTTTTGTTCGTTCATTCATTCATTCATTTTCTATAGCCACCCAACACAACCAAGTGAATGCGGATCAGGAGTCATTAAAAAAAATTAATGCTGAAGGACTCTAGTTCACTGATTTAGTGACTGGTATACAACTTCCCTTAAATTTGAAATCTTAACCACACCACACCACAAACTATCAAACTCAGAAAGCAAAGACACCACAGAAAACAATATTCAAAGTTACTGGATATAACTATGGTTATTGTAATGTTACCTCTCCTGTTAACAAATATTTGGTGCTGAGTTGAGGACAAAGAACTTTCTGGAAATCTTCAAAATTAACATGAATTTATTTTTGGAAATTATTCTGTTTTGAAGAAAAATTAGAGATTAGAAATTAGCTCTGAAATTCCAGGATTTATTGCTTACAGTTGAGTATTAGACAGTTCCAATAAGCTGCTGGTTCAAGTTCTAGTTGGCTGGGAATGAACTGTTTTATTTTTTAAATAATATTAATAAAATGTAACGTATTTTTAAAATATATTTCTCTAATTGTTATGAGTGCTGAATGTCTCCTTTATAAAGAATAAAAATCCAATAATGAAAGTATATAAACTAATTTTAAAGTTAATTGGGGCTAAGAATAGGAGAGAAAATTCTCTCATCACTGTTTTTATACAAATATGCCTACTTTACACTTCATTAATGAGCAAAAAGACTGGGACTATACATACATTATTCTGACATTTGCATTTTTAAGAATGTATGCCAAATTGCATAGATTTCAATACAAAAGCTATTCGTGAATCTACCAATATTCAGGTAGATTTTTGTTTCTTTTATCATAAGCATGGAATATGATCTGTAAATTGAAGTCTGAAGAAAATAAATGTGATAGAATTACTGCTATTTATTTGATTAAATCAGACTGCTGTAGAGAGGAAGATAAACCAATGAACTCAGAAGCATCATTCCTATATTAAAGCACAGTGCTTTCCTCACCTTGTAAAATCTTTGCGATTATTGAAGTCAGGTCAACAGATAAAATGTCATACAATGCAGCCAATACATTCCCATTTACACTCATCCTAATAGAATAGCTAACACGATGCTTTATTTTGTTAAGGAGCAATGTGGAATCCACAAAAATTCATTAAGTAAAGGCTTTTATGCTTAAAAGCACTTAAGGAAGGAATTTTGACAAACATCATAATATTTAATCTCCTGATAAAGCCTTAACAACTTCAATTGTTTGGAACGAAGAAATGCCTTTGATGTGCAAAGACTTAGAAAGGAAGAATAGTTGAGCTGCTAATACCTCTGATATTGTATGTGGCAACCCAGTCTCATCAGTGATAAACTGAAGTATTCTTGACTTATACTGAAATCATCTGGCTGAGATGGAAGAAGCATAATAAAGACTAAAATCTTCAACAAAAAGACTTATTTGCACTGTATCTCCACAAATGCTTTTGAGGAAAAACCAAGACACTTTAAGAATTGTTAATTGAATATATACTTTCAGTTACAACGGACAGTGTGGTAGCTAAATAATATGAATGCTTCTGTACAGTGTTATACAAATAGACATAGCAGAACATTGATTGAACATTGTGTAAAGTTAGAGAACATCAAGCTAACTAACAATAAAAGATAAAAGTATCATCTTCCTGCAGTCTCGTTTCATGCATTAAGTATAACCTCACGAAATAAACAAGATGAAAAAACTAATCTACAGCTTTTCAATTTTATATCAGATTTTTAGATTTTCTTGTAGCTTAGAACAGCAAATGTGTTTGTTTCATCTTTCATTCTCAGAAACTATTAGCTAGAAGACAGTTAAATAAGTTAAATAAGAATTCCCACTCTCATTACCAATGTTCCCCAAAAGGTTGTTTTGTAGATTACGGGCTATTTGAGTCCATGACAGTCTTTATTTTACTTCTGACCAATGATTTAAAGTAATTGCAACAAAGAAGCAGTCTGGAACAATGGCATAATAGTGGCGGGAAAATGGAAATCTGATTCTTAACGCCCCTACTCTACTGCAAAATCATATGCCTCAGGGACCTATGAGATCAAAACCATTAATAGGGGTCCCCAATATTTACCCACCCACAAATATGAAATATTTCAGCACCATAATTATTTTATGAAACAAGTGAGGTACATATTCATAGATACACACACACATATATGAATACATGTGTGTGTACACATGTATCCATTCTTTGTTTATCAATCTATCTGATTTGGATCAAAAGTAAACTTATCAAGGTGAATATAAAATCATTTTTTTAAAGTACTTCAAGAAACCTTTTAAAGATAAAATCAAATCCAGAAAAAAAAGATATTAAATTCCATATTCTGTTTTTTAATAGAATTAAACATATTGCATTAGCACTGTTTTCCATAAAAAAAGGTTTATTGCCATTTAACAACTGATTTCTGAGACAATATATTATAAATGCAATATATTGTATTGGCTGTTTTTAAAAATAAATTAAGAACTTTTAGTATAAAGGCTACTACAATGAATCGGTTTGAGTTTTTATTCAGAAAACACATGAATAAAAATGGAAAAATTCTGAATAATAGCCATGGACAGACCTTTGTTCACATAGTGACTTTTCTGCTTCCCACTGTAGCTTGCTCACCATTAAATTGCTTCCCAACCCCCAGGAATAGTTTTTGTGGATTCTGGGGGTTAAAGGAAAGAGAGGTAATCGGTTTCACTCTGTTACATCAGGAGTAGATGCTTGTAAGAAACCATCTTTTAAAAGCCACTTCTTTAGATTGCTGCTATTAAAAACCAATTCAACTGACAGAAATGTGGCTGAGAAAAACAAATATCTCTTGGATTCCTGACATGACATTTTTAGTCCAAAGTTGCCAGCTTCCCTTTCTTTGCAAAGTAATTTGTACTGGCTACATTAAAATATCACATAGCTATGTAATTCATTTCTTTCTCTCCAAACAAGGAAACAGATAATATATGACATCCCAGCTTTGCTATCAGAGAGCATGTAAGCTGTTGTTTGAAAATGTAATTGACCCTGCATCTTAACCAAACTGAAGGTAATTAGTTTTCCCAGACCTTAACCAATCTCAGTTGCAGATGTTCCATTTCCTTTGCCCAGAATTACAGACGTTAGCAACTTTATAAACAAATCAGCCTAGTTTGAAGCAGTCACTTATTTCTCAAAAAATAGCCTCATCTCACTCATTTTTACAACATTACAACCATTTTTAAGAATAATTCATTTCTTTTTTTAAAAAAATGAGATGGTATGTTTGCATTTTTGCATTTGTATGTTTGTACTTGTACTTTTTTAATTTTTTCTATAATTACTATTGCTATTATTGTTTTTCCTTTTTCATGCTGTTCTTAGATTTTTCTATGATTTCTATTTATGTATACATCTCCCAGAAAGCTGATGTCCATAATTGAGCCCAAAATTTCTGTGGTGACGCCAGAAGTTGTTAACTGAATTTTGCCCTTTTTCTAAACTTTCTTATTAAATGAATCACTGCAGTTGTTAAATGAGTAACATGGTTCTTAAGTGAATCTGTCTCTCATATTGATTCTGCTTGTCAGATGGTCACAAGGTGATCACAGGATCCTGGCGCACTGCAACAGTCATAAATAAATACTAGTTGCCCAGTGCTCGCATGACCATGGGGATGCTGCAGTGGTCATAAGCATGAAGAATGGACAAAAGTCACATTTTTAGAACAATCACTAAATGAATGCTTGTAAACTGAGGACTATCTGTAATCTAAGCATCCCCTGCAGTTAGTTTCAGCTCAGAGGATTTTCTATAACAAGGGTCCTCAATTCTCAGGCCGTGAGCCATTCTGAACTGGGCCACAGAAGTGCTGGGCAAGCACATGCACACACATCTCCACTTGTGCGAGTGATGGGTGAATGTGTGCGCTCCATTTGCCTCTCTCCCCCCCGCCACCAGTCCACAAAACTGGAAAGGTTGGGGTACTCCATTCTATAAGGCAACATAATTCTGAGAAGGATTTTAAGATTCTCTATCAATTTCATAACTCTACCTTCCTATGTGTACATATGTACATGAATTCTTATTCACAACTTGCAGAATAAACTATGTATTAATAGCATGTCTTACTTATATCCTATCCATATCCAATAGGGTTGGTTATTTGACTGAATTCCAAGAAATGGAAAGGCAGAAAGAAATGAAAAATAGAAAGAATGGCTGGAGTTCAAATCAGGGAGATTCTGCCATAAAATACTGGTCCTACTTACTCTTAGATAACAATATCATAACTAATAATATATAATATTACAGCTAATGATAGTGAATATATTTATTGTCATTCAGTTATTAAGTATCCCAAACCATATTTGAAGAATGGCATAAGAAATAGTAACAATATATATTACTTTTATCTAGAGTGACGATTTCACCATCTCCTTCAATATTATTTTTTATGGCAGAATGTTTATTTCCTATGTAACCTTTCCTACATTTAGGTTTCAGTGGTTTCTGTTTTTTGCACATTATCACCTTTTCTGCAAGAGGTGTTCATCCTTTTAAATATTTGTGCAGAGACACTGAGTAGATCATTAAAAATTTAAAGTAAAGCAAACCAGCATAGAAGTGAATATACAAATCCCATAAACAAGATAGGCTCCCTTTCAGCAAAAATTATTAGAATATAAACTGTGATTTTTTTTTTATCAAGTAGATTCCAATAAAATGGGTGAGAGAACTCTTTGTATATCTTAGTCTCTGGAATGCAAGCTCTGCAGCAATGACTATGCTAGCAATGCCTAATTAAAGTGTAAACCCTGGTATCTGACTTGCCAAGTTGATAATATGTAAGCTGTCCCTTGTTTAAAGGCCTAATAAACTCAACCATTTACAGAAGAAATGCACTTTTTACGTGACTTACTGCAAATAGAATTTGAGTTGCAAGCCATTTAGCATCCGAGACAGTTTGGTAATAGACTTGCTGAGTAGTGTCATTTTTGAAACTACTTGGCACATGTTGAATAACGGGCCACTGTTGGTAGGATAAAGTCTTACAAGATTAAAAACAGAGCCAGAGTGCCAGGGAATTGGATTGCCTTAAAGCAAAATGTATAAATACAAATGTAAATAAATTTAATAGACTCCATAAGGACAATCTATTCTCAGACAAATTTTATTATTTAACCCAACCAAATGGATATTTTTGAGAATATACAGTATATCCAGTTGCTTTCTGGTCTCTAATTTTTAAGAAATACACATTTTTGCTTGTTATTTCCGTAACAAAAAGTCAAGTCTCTTTTTACTCATGGCAGATTTATAGGCATACCTTTGCACATTTATTGACAACAGAAGGAAGCACTTTGCATTTGTTTGCTGTCAGGGGGTCAACTCCCCAGTTTTGTCCCCAGCTCTAGTTCTCTTAAACTCTTTCCCTTCCAAGTGTAATGTAGACTTGACCCAGGATAGTTTCCAAGCTCAGTGAAGATCAGTTTATTTCTGCTTAATGTTGACAGAATTATCTGCCTGTTGCCTTCCTCTCTAGTTCCCAATGGCTATTAAAACACCAAGAAGCCATTTAGAGCATCTTAGATCTAAGAATTCAACAGAGGGACCTGCTTCTTCTGATATGAACATTCCTCTGAGTTTTGACACACATAAAGCTTAGGCTATAAACTTCCATTGCAAACCACAGCACAGCCCCTGGGGTGCCTTGATTCATACAACACCGTAACATTGTGGGTGAAAACAAAAATTTTCACATTTTGTTATATTAGGAACTGATTTTAGTAATATTATTAGAATGAATGTTGATGTCCAAAAGCTTACTTGGTAAGAAACTCTTTGTACTTTTTAGTCTTTTGTAAAAACGGCTATGTATTTTAAGGGATTTTCAAATTGATCAACTTTCAGATTGATTGCCATGAAACAAATGGTTATGTAAAACTACATTTTGAGAGACTCTAATGTTACATTTCATGCCTCAGAGGTAGATTTTTGGTTCAAACTTTCATCACTTATAACTGTGCTACCTATGACATGGTGTATTCTATTGTGATTCTGTCGCTATAAAGAAATTTGACTTGATTTTATTTTTACTAGTGTAACAGCTACTGTTATGCTAACCTACCAATGTTTTCTTAGCAAATATATTCATTCATATCATATTCATTCACATTATCTTAAGATTTTTTAAACCATTACTGGATCTTTTACAAAATCACATAACCAGTTTTCTTAAAGTTGTTTGATTGATGCTTTTAATGGTGAATTGCCGAAACTCATATCATATTATTTCATACTGTATAATGCAAATATATCCTCTAGTATAACATTACAGAAGTTTTCTCTGAATTTCTCTCTCCAATGTCAGATACATGTTTCCATTTAGGATAGGGAAATCTGATGTTGGATTTTCCCTTGAATTTTAGAAACTAGCTTTTCACAGTAACAGAAAATTTTATGCCAGCAAATCTTAAAGTAAGCAGTTTCATAATGTTTATCTACGTTTAAAACCTTGCTACCTCAGTACCACCCTAGTAATAATAAAATTAGGTTCTAATATTATCTCCTCTCTTACTGGTTTTTCTTCTGATATAGTATGTTGTTTGGAGTTAAGAAATATATTCCATCACATTTATTCATAGGAACAGAAGTTTATGAATAATTAAAATGTTGTTTAACAATAACGTATCAACAGATAAAATGATTAGTTATTGTTTAGAGATACATAATTCTCTGCTTACTTGTGAAATAATAGTTTACTTTTTTTGAATGGGCCACCAATGTTTCTCTTTTTATTTTTTTTATACATACTATTTCCTTACTCTCTTACTTCTCTCACTCTTTTCTTTCTCTTCTCTTAGTTTTCTGCCATGCCTACTTACACAAAAGTGCCCAAACGAGGCATGTGTTTAAACATTTCATACTGTATATAAATGGTATTGTAGTGACTGGGCAGGATTTTGAGTGAGAATTCAAAGACTCTCATACTGTTCACTATCTCCCCAAATGAAGAAAATGTTTAAGTCATCTTAATAAACAATCTCACACTACAATAGTTGCATCTGGGTGAAAAAAAAGGTAATGTGTGTACATTTTCCTACTGACATCTATTTATCCAGGTGAACGAGCAAATATCTTATATAGACATATCTACCATACAACTAATTTTTAGTTGAATATCACAATGGACTATAATCTAAGATTCTACTTTTGAAGACTGCTTTGAAGGGAAAGTTTCCCTCCATTAGTTTTCAAGAAAATTGAAATGGCAAAAATGATAAATCTCAAAAGTTTACTTATATTGGAGGTCACAGTGAAAAAGATTATAGGATGCAATTCTTGTCTTTCTTCAAATAGTTAGGCTCTATCTCCTACTGTGTTGTGACACATTAGGCTAAGACAACTCCATTAGGAGTGTGTATCACTCCACAGCAGTGGTCTTCAGAAGCAGATGGAGGGCTATTTACTCAAATGCACCATGACTCCTGGCTTATATATGAGCATCTGGGATGTTTCCTAACTGGATATGATGCACAATGCACTTAAATTTATCAACTGTCCCACATGCAATTAAAGGCCTTGATAAATAATACCATGGCAAAGGCCTCACAGTTGAATTGAAAAGCAGCGAAGTGTGAGGGTCAAATGTTTCCATAGGATTTCCATTTAACACATGCAATTGCTTATAATGGAATGTCCCTACCAACTTGCAGCAGTCATTTTCCAGAGAGCATACCAAGAGAAACAGTGCACTGAATATACATCTCTAAACATTAAGGTAAAGCCATTTTACACATATTAAGTTTTATTTTTGCACAGAATTTTTTTAAATGCACAGCACAAGTTTACACACCAGAATTATAAATTCTGATCTGAGAAAAGCATACAGATCTTGTATTGTACCAAGTAATCTGCAGACAGTGGTGTTAAATAGCCACTGCTGTTCCAGACAGTAGGCATTATAACATTCCATTAGTCCACCCTTTGATGTGGGTTTTATCTTCTATGTTCTAGCCCAAGGATTTTCTTTTCACTGACTGTTACGCAACTACCTAAATGAGAGAAGTGAATAAATATCCCACAGCTTAGAATGCCAGGGGAATATTTTCACAAGTAGTTGTACATGTCAAAATATAAAGCTACCTTATTAAATTTTTGATTTACCATGTTCAGCTGATGTCAGCTTCCTATTTTTGAGAGAAAACGTATAAAAGAAAAGAAACTCAGCAGGGTGGAATATACTTAATTTTATAAAAATTACAAATGTCCAGGATAAACATTTGAAGAAAACACTGCTGCATTGTCTCTTGCAGTATGCAACTATGTCTTGCAACTATGCCATTTTAAAAGGAAGCACTCCCTCTCTCTTTAACAAGCATGAAATTAAACAAAAATATTTGTTACTCACCAACAGATATTTATGGGACAAGTGACATTTGAAAATCCTCTATGAATTGTGCTTAAGTATCTGGCAGTGCCAGGTATATCCCAATGACTTGAAATGAATAAGAGGTGAAGTTTAGCAGTTGAGATTGCTCCATTTGTATTAGTGTAATAACGGCAGACATTATTCATATGATAAGAGAGGTCTGTCATGCCATGCAAGTAGCACCTGCAATGAACTGCCCAACGAAGAATGAGATATTTGGCATGTTAATTATTTAATACAAAAGGTTACATGCCACAATACATGCTTTTGTTTGTGCATCTGTTTTTATTCAGAAACACAAATAACATTTAACATTAGACAATAAAACATGATTAGATCTCAACCTTTTGAGAAGGCTAAAATATATGAGAGTTGGATTACTTTCAGAGGCCTTGCTTTAACTGTGAAGCAGAATACTGAAGCTGAAGAAAATAGATATTTATGCCTACATCAGTATTTTCTAAGGGGCTAAGCTGTTTGGTAATCTGATAATTACCCTAAAAGAACTTCTATTGGCCCTTAGTTCAAGGCCAATATGTACTAAGATTTTCTATACTAAAAGCTATGGTCAGATAGGTATTATTTTTTGGTGCCTTCAAGACATTATTGACTCCTGGTGACTGCCTGGACAAATCCTTGCAATTTTCTTGACAAGATTGAGGGAATAAAATACAGAATTTGTCAATGTCCTTCTGTTGAAAAAAAGAGAAAATCTCTGAAGAAGAAAACATAAGGCCAAAGTAAGAGAGAAGACCGAGAGGCATGTACAAAGAAGTAGAGCTGGGCTTGAAAAAAAACCTCACTGTACTTTATGGAACAGAATCAGCTCTTCCATTAGTCAAGGGAAGGCTTTTGCCTCATTTGGCAGGTGCTGGGAAACAGGAGCAACAGTTTTCCACCTCATTATTTTGTTCTGGAGGACAGAATGAATATGCCACATAGACTATTTTTCACCATTAATTTAGTATACTGCCCTTGGGTATTGTAGAAACCTGTATCAGTTTGGCAGTGTATTTTCACTTAAATTATGGAAATTTGATTGGCTTCTATTTATGATATGGGTGTTACCTTGCTTGATTCCATGTCAGTACTTGAACCAAAATTCTTGCAGACAGGGATTTAAGGACACTGTTCTGAATAACATTTTTTAAAACAGATATCAGAAAAGCCATTACTGATTACTGCTGGGTTCAGGAGGTGCTTGAATTGTTTGAAGAGTTAACATGCCATCTCAATCTCTCTCTCTCTTTTATATAAGTTTATTAGATTGTTTTTTTTAAACTAGAAAGACCAAAGTAGTACTGTAATTATGATAGAAAGGAGGGAAAAAAGTAAAGTATAAAAGAAAAGGCAAAGCCAAAAGTGCAGAAAGAAAAACCAATAAAGGAATGACATCTGATTTTCTTTTACAGCAGATCTTATAAATTTACATTAACATTTCACTCTAAGATTACAACATAGCTTTCATTTTTCTACTATCTACTCTTTTTTCTAATCATCAAACCCATATATCATAATCTCATGTTTTACGGTTTCATGCAGGAAATCAGAAAGGGCCTTCTAACCATCACTAAAATTAATCAGTGTCTTTTTCTAATTGAATAAATTTTGTCAATTTTTTATATTAACCAATCTTATTGATTATTCTTGACAAAGTTCTTAGCAATGCTAGCAAATAGATTATAGCAAGTGTTACCACTCATTATTAAGAACCATCAAGCTGGTTTATAAAAACTAGGGAAGCAGCAAACAATATTAGGTGAGTTGTAGATTTTTTTAAAAAATTGAATGAAAACCATGACAAATCTGTAACCCTGTCATTAGACATTGAAAAGTCTTTGATGAAATATATAGACAGTGTATGTTTGCTCTGTTTGACAGGTTTGTATTCCCTTTGAAATTTATAAAATAGATGAAGATAGTATAGGAGTTTCCCACATCTAAAATAAAGATCAGTCGCTTGTTTTCTGCCACTTCCATTATTTAGAGGGATTAGACAAGGATATCCACGTTCACTCGTGCTTTCTGATATTTGTCGGAAATCTTTGGCTTATGCTATTAGACAACATAGGGAGACTTACAGAATAGTGCACAATTTAGCTAAACATAAATTGATTAATTTCATGCTTCCTCTGGAGAATGTTTGACATCCAATGCTGGCTGCCGGGTGCCAATCAAACTGTGATGTCATCTCTACACCTCTGAGATGGACTAGACTGCTGTTAATCCTCACTGGAAGTTCCAACCTGCCATCTCAAGTTCATGTTTTCATTATATTAATCATGTAATGACAAAATAACATACAAATAAATGTCTGCATTTTGATTATTTTCATGATAGCAGCAGAAAATGCTAAAATAAGAAAGCTTACTTTGGACTCATAGCTTTTATATTTATATGAAGAATAAATATAGCAAATTAACTTTAGGAAAATATCTTATTATGATCCATAATGTAGCCTTGAAATAATCCCTGCTTAAAACAGTCTGGTATCCAAGTTATTCATTTTTAATTTTCTTATCACTGAGAAATCTCATAAAAGTACAGAATTTTTAATTTTTTTAAAAATCAACATAATAGCAGATTATAAATTGGGTGTTTTTTTCCAAGTATCTTTATGAGGAGTGTAGGATTCCCAACTTTTTCAAGTCAAGTGAACACATTTGGAATTTTGAGGCAGTGGTCTGGGCCCTGTTATTGGAAAGCAACCATGATAGGTGTAGCCAATCTATAAACAATACATAGAGGATAAAGTGATGAGGATGAAAAAATAACAAGTAACAACTTAACACTAAGTCTGGTTCATGAAACAAAACTTTTGCTTCTTTTGAATCAGGGAAAATAATTAACTACAAAGTAGTGGTGGGATCTAAACTACAAATGCCAAACAATTTATTTGTCTCCATAGAGTAGAACAAAATAGTAATTTCACAGAAAGCCAACAGTGATATCTTAAAAGCAATTTAAGCATAAATTAAAAGAGGTACTAGGCCTGGCAAGCAATAAGAAAAACATAAGGAGCATAAAGTAGGTCTATAGGAAATCCTTTGGGGTTCCTATGTTTCAAGTGCCATGCAAATTCAATGGTAAAAGTCTAAAAAAAAAACTTTGAAAAACACATAAGGGAAAGTTGAGTTGCACTTTATTTAGATAGATTTGAATCTTATCATGTCATACAAACTCACAGCCCTAGTTTTTCAGAGGATAATATGCATAGTGGAAAGAAAATTTACCAAGATGGTAAGTTGAGATTGGGTGCTGAATGGAATTACTTTAACAAACTATCAAATGTCTATGATACATTGTCAAAACTACTTGAGGATAAAATATGCCTAGCAAATATAAATGTTTCTTTGTCACTCAGTCAGAAGTGATGGAATTACTATCCTAATAATAATTAGAAGTGTAATGCTTTCATAAGGATCACATTTGTAACTGCTACATCCGACTGGCTTCCTTGATGTCATGTGGTGGAGTTGTGCCAAAACTCATGCTTACAGTGACTCATTTCACAAGCTGTAGAAGAATAAATAACTTGAACAATTTCCTTAGCCTTGGGGCAATTTCTGGTTGGAACAATTAATAAGATCTCTTTCCCAAATTATAGCTTACCATGACAGGGAAATGTGGCCCAATGTTATCTCATATTTAGTCTACATAATATTTGTCATGGCTATGTCAAAAAAGCAGCTATATTCTAAACAAACAAACAAACAAACAAACAATTAACATTAAATCTCAAATAGTTACAAAGTTTGGTCCATTATAGCTCTATTATATAAAAAAACAAAATAATTGAAGCTGGATTGCATAATAATCTTCACAAATAATTTAAAAATCCAATGAATTTAATAGTTGTAGAGAGTAGGCATCTAACTGAGCCTATTGATTCAATCAAGATGCATCCATTTATGCATCAAGCATAAAATCAGAACAGATGGAAATAAGCTGTTTTTGTCTAAAAATTTTGATAGGATGTGAGAGAAGAGAGGCATATGAACATGTGAAATGAAGGGAAAGTGAGTCATTGCTAACAGGGCTTCATAGTGAAAACCTCACCCTCTATTGATCTGAAGACAGCAATATATATATATATATATATATATATATATATATATATATATATATTTGAGAAGGCTATCAAAAGATGATCTATACATTCATGAATCTTAAAGTATTTTGATCAGCGAAAATTGCACAGTTTAGTACGCTATGTAAAATCAATAGACTTCAAAACATTTTCTCAATAGTTGTCTCTGTATTTACATCATCAAAAAGTTAAACTAAAAGAACAAGAATAAACTAGCCCATCATTAATCTTGATGAAAGTCAAATGTATCACAACACCGCCCCCACCAACAATGCTTTGAAGGCATGCAAAATTCCTTATACATGCCCCAAACATGTTTGGAATGATTCCCAGAATACACCATACCAACTTTTCAAATACAACTATCTCTATGTAGTTTTGATTTGCCTTCAGTGTTAACTGTAGAAGAAATGTGATGATGATGATGATGATGATACCATCAAAAATCCAGATTTGCCTATTGCCTATTGAGTAAGGACTCAGTATTGATTTGCCTATTGAGTAAGTACTCAATAGGTAGACAAAAATACCAAACCCAGTCTGAACATCTGGCTGACTGTGATGATGATGATGATGATGATGATGATGATGATGACGACGATTTCAAACATTAGGACAGCACCCCACAATAAGATGGATCTTGTGCTAAGCATACTTTTGGTCAGCTGAAGAAATAGTGGCAGTTGAACTAACATGATATCTATAGGAATTTATCATTTAAACTATGTACATTTGAAAGATCATTAAATACTATAAATACATGCTTGGGACCACCCCACCACCTCCAGGCAATGATTACAACATGCAGGGTAAAGAGGACAATTTAAATACAATATATAGTTTCTTTTTTTAAAAAAATATATGATTTTGGCCAAATGGTGTTTCTTTCAAATCCTTCCAATTTCATCTAAATAATGTGGGGAAACAGGTATTTTATATATGTGCTTTAGCAATTGAGAGCTCTGTCCCTTAATGTATTTTAGAACATTTTTCTGTAGGAAACACATGCAAGCACTGGATTGCCTGTGTGAGTTACTGTGAACGTAATTCAGATCAGAAAAAAAAACCTTTTAATTTTTTCTGGGAATGAGAAAGGAGGAATTTTATTTCATATATAGTTACCTAACCAAATTCAAAGGGTAGAGTGATTCATTTCACTGAATTTCACTGAATTTTGACTGGGCTCAATTTTTGGCTTACTGTGTGCTCAACAGATGTTCTCTTTAAAATTTTCCTCCTGATGTTTTTAAAATAAAATTAACTGAACTTAGAAATCTATAATTAGCACCACCTCACAGAACAAATCAGAACAAGTTTACTAAAGTACTCTATTTACAGTGAGGGTGAGTTTACCCCCAGGGCTTGCTTTACTATTTTGTTTCAATTTTCATGTAATTTCATCCATCACTTTTCTTCAATCCTCCAAAGATGATGGATAAAACACAGAAATAAATAGGACCAACTGTTCATAGATGCCTAAGGGAAAACATAATTTTGTTATAAATAATCCTTGGCACAAATCATGGAAATGCTATCTGAAAATTGTTTGTTGAATAGTTTATGAATAAGGGCTTTAGTTTAAAGTTTGCAAATAAGGTGCAGCATTCTCCATCCCCCTAGAACTTGGAACTGAATCCTTTAAGAAACTGAACAGACACACAAGCAGAAATCAAGGTTGCTTTATGTTCAAACAGAAGCCTCCTGGGACCTTGGCTTTTTATTTATATGTATACACAAAGAAAAGTGTATGCACAAAAGATGAGACATATTTAAGAATTATTTTTTTGTAAAATCTTGGCAAAAAGTGTTAAAATGATTTATAAAAGGATAACAATATTTCATATATAGTATTTAGCAGCATATTCTCAAGGTCTTTAGAGAAAGATATGAACAAGTTTTGATATACATTCAGCTATCTAAGTTTTTTCACAGAAGTCACACTTCATTTACAGAGCTGTACTATTTTAAATGGAAAGTTTAAAAAGTTCTCTATCATTAAATGTAATATGTATAAAATGATACAATTAAGATTTGAGGTAGGAAGTGAATGCAGGTACCAATAGAAGCAAATATTTGTAGTTCAAGGTTAAATTGTGGGGTCCTTGGTGCTCTTTGAACTTGGTGGCTTTCTTGCAGATATTTCATTACCAAACTAGGTAACATCATCAACCTTATGATGTTAGTTAGATCACAGTGTATGGTAATGAAATGTCTGCAAGAAAACCACCAAGCTCACAGAGCACAACAGAATGCAGGGCTAACATGTTCAACAGCTACAGGAAATAGCACATTCTCAGTTAGTTCCAACTGCTGTGATATGGTACAGCACTTATTCATAATTGTAATATTAATGCTTTATGTTACTTTTGAATAATTGTGTATGCGTACATTTTGGCCCCAAAATGTTATACTTAATTCATGGCAATCACAATTATATATTATTTATTTCCGAAACTACCAGGGCTCTTGAATCATTTTAATAATGTAAATCCCCTGTGATTATGTCACTGGCAGTATTAAACTTATTGTGCTTCTATTCTACTAGAATATCATAAATCAGTGATCAGGTATTATGTGGTTTGTATCCAAATATTTAAAGAGCATAAGCCTATTTACTTGTGTTAGGTAAGGTAAGTTTCTTTTAAGATTTAATGCAGGAGGCTTTAGCTTTTCTGGAAATCTTCAAGTCCCAGTAGGATCAGCATTTGGCTTCTGATGTTTGTTTATTTTTATACAAAAATGTTGAAGTCTGTAACTCTTAATAAGCATATCTATAATGGTCCTTATACAACATATGAACATGATGAAGGCAAGTTGGTGTATTTTCTAGGTGGCATTGTAAGTGTCAGAATCATCAAAGCATTCAAAATGATTTCTTTCCATGCTTTTAATTCTTTATTTAACTAAGCACAAAGAAAGATTTAAAATGGGGGAAATACATACAGCAACATTTCTGCTTAAAGAAAGCATATGTGCAATCTTACCTGATCTGTCCTTGTACTAGAGGTCTGTTTTTTGTCCTGTTCATATTTGCATCAAAAGGAACCTCAAAGAACTACAAAAGAAAAAAAAAGAAAACAATTTTAAGAGGCATTCAAGCTGTTGAAAGTATGAATTATTTTTGCATCTGCTTGGTCTTCATGCAAAAAAAAATCAAGGTACAACTGAGATAGTGCAATATTATTTTATATGTAACTTTTCCTACATTTCCTTAAAGGACAGGGGAACTGCATGAACAAAAACTTTGAAAGTAAGCCCCCCAAAATCCATTCCCTTCAAAGCTTTTGACAAATCTGACAATTCTTCCATAAAAACACCCTTCTTCCTTCTGCATAATTTTTAAATAACAGTGCACAATCATTGTTAATTGCAAGTTATTTGTTTTAAAGATTAATAGTGTAACAATTTAAGATCACCAAAATTTGAGGTCTCTGTTACCCAGTCAAGAGTCAGTTATTCTAGCAAATGCTACTGCTACTAAAGAGAATCTTTTTCCACTCCATGGCAGCTCAGCCTAATATAATCCTGTGAATCCATTTTGCAAAGAAAACATGTCCGTAGCTATTAAAGCAAAATCTAGGGAAACAAAAATGTCTATCTTTTTTATTTATTCATGAAAGCAATATAAAATAATTAGCAACAGGTTTCAGTAGGTATCAATCCTTTTTATGAAATTATTCATATGAATTTCAAGGGTGACCTTGTGACTGTTTCTATAACAGAAAACCTTAATCATAAAAGAAATTTCTGTTGTCTGAAAGCGGCAAAAGGTAAGGCTTGCATTCACAATCGGTGAATGTTGCTGACAGAAGAAAATAAGTAAGGTATCAGCTAGCTCATGCTATGCTTTTGGTCACTGCTAACAAATAATTTTCTATGACAATTCATTATCTTTCTTCCTTTTTTAAAAAAATAAAGTTTTATTTGGGTTTTCACACACAAAATACAAGTAAAACATCTTTTTTGAAAATAGCATGGTCCTGGGTTGAACTTCTTATATAGACACAAAACTCAATTTCATGCTCCTTTTTGTATTCTATTCCATATCTTATACTATTTTACATTTTCTATATAGTTTTCCCCTCTTTTAATTTTCTCAATTTTATTTTGATTATCTCATCTCAATTCAAATCATTATATTTATACTTTTGTCTATTCTGTTTCAATTTCATATTATCTTTTCTCATTAAACAAATTTTCTCCTGTAGTTACTAATTGGAGTATGACACCTTTATATCTTTTAATTACATCCATTCAACTCTTATTTAAACTTCAATATATACCTTAAGGTTATGACCTTCAGTATAATACATAATACATAACTTCCAATCGAATTCTGCTTGGTACATTCTTATAATACACACTATATTCTTTTAAAAAAGAAAGATTGTAAATATATTCAATTATAATCCCTCATTCCATTCCAGTTCAGTTCTATCATTAATAATCATTAAAATCTTAACATCTTTAACACTTTTCAATTAAATATCATACTTCCTTAAAAACACATATAATCTCCATAATTAATTTTTCCCTTATTTCTCTTCACATACGTTTTATAAATCATTAAATATACCTTTTGTTACATTTATTTATTGATAAGCATTCAACTGAATTACGATAGCTATTTTATCAGACATTTTAATCATACATTGTTTCATATTTTCTAAAATTATTTCTGCTTCTAATATAACCATACTATCTTATGTACCTTTGCAGAATCCCTTTTTTCCATTAAGTTTTCACCCATTATCTCTAAATAGGCCCTGTTTCTCTATCTTTTGCTTCTGTCCTTTATAACTTCTTTTCCTTTCTTTCTTCCCTCTCATTTTCTTTCTCCCCTTTTTACCCCCTTGTCTCTCTAGTTCTAATTCTCTCTTCTGCATTTCCCTCTTCTGTTGCTTTCTGATTTTATACTTATTTTTCACTCTTTTTTTGGGGGGGGAGTTGTTTTTCCCAATCTTAAACTTTCTATTCTCTTTTCCCCCTTTCCTTTTTCCCCCCATCTAAGATTACTTGTTCGTTAAAGATGGCTTCTTCTTTGTCGTAATCTTCTTGTTCTGCAGGCATTTCTTGTTCTTTCTCATAATTCCAAATCTCCATTTCTAAAAACTGAAATACAAAGCCAAAAGAACCTCTCCCTTCTTGTGCATCTTCTTTGTACTTTTTAAGTTCCATTTTCAGTTCTTCTAAAAGTGGAGCCATTTTAAACAGTTTTAAACAACCACCCGATTGATTTTAGTCATTCAAAACAATAGCCAAGAATCCAGAAATCATCAAGTAATCCAGATAGTCCCAAGTTATATCTTCTTATTTCTTTTTCAACTTTCTCTTCCTGGGGTTTTTGTTGCGATATTTCAGTTAGAATGTATTTTTTGGAAGTCTTGTTGAGATTTTGCTGTAAGTTCTTTTTTAATTCCAGGCAGTCTCCTCCCTTCCAGATCCTACCCTTTTATTCTTTTTCTCTTCTGTCCTGTTTTCAAAAGCTTTTAATTAACCAGAAATCTTTATTATCCCTTTGACTTTTTATTTTCAGCATTAAATGCTTATTGATGCCAAAGTGGATTTTTTTCCAATTTCTTGCTTAAGTCTCTTAGCTGTCAGTATAGGAAAAGGAGAAAACCAAATCTTTTCCCTTTTCTCTCTCCTTCGCAGCTTAAAAATCTTCTTAGGGAACAATTTTATTGTTTTTTAACAGTTTCAATTCCAGGGTACCTTATTTGTTGCTTTTGCTGCTTGACCCGGTCAACCAAATCTTTCTCTTCTTATCTTCCTCCTGCACATTCTTTTCCAGTCAAGTTCTTCTTTGTGGTGGCCATTTCTGACCACCGCTGCAACCGCCTTCAGGAAAGGGAGTAATGGCCAGCTGGGGAGGAGAGATGCGGCTCTCCTCAACCCTGCTGGCAGTCTCCCCCCTCTTCACCACCTTTACGGGCTGGCTTAGCCCCAAAACCAGCCAGCTCGGGGCACTCCAACAGTGAGCACGGATTGAAGCCTCGCAGAGATGAGGTTTCGGTCTGTCGCTGAAGAAGATCAAACCGGAAGTACCGACAATTCATTATCTTTCAAGTGGGACAGACAAGCAAATCAATGCAGGAATTGTAACATTCTTTTAAACTGATGCCAACTAGATACAGGGAGGGAATCAAGAAAAAAAATGGCAAAAAAATGCACTGGCAATGAAAAAGTATTAAAGTATCTGGACCTTTTTTTCTTAGACAGTAAAAAGAGCAATCATTGAAAAAATAATTTTAATTGGATAGGACTCAGTGGTGGGATTCATTTTCTTTACTACCAGTTCTGTGGGCATGGCATAGCTTGGTGGGCATGGCTTGGTGAAGGTGGCGGGGATGGATACTGTAAAATCTCCATTCCCTCCCCACTCCAGGGGGAAGATTACTGCAAAATCCCATTCCCTTTCCACCCCACCAACCTGTTTTCTAGCTCTGTTCTCCTGTGCAGGACAACTAAAGAAGACCCATCCAATCAGCTGGGACTCAGGAGGCAGAGAATAGATAGGGGTGGGGCCAGTCAGAAGTGGTATTTGCCGGTTCTCTGAACTACTCAAAATTTCCGCTACCGGTTCTCCAGAACTGGTCAGAACCTGCTAAATACCACCTCTGACAGGAGTGGTGTTTAATATTTCATAGTTCAGTAAAAAAGAATATTGTTAGTAGTAATAAAAACTTTCAGTAGAGACTATTTTAAGGAATCATAACAAACTATCAATATTTAGACAATAGGTATAATTGTTTTGAGTTTTATGAAGTTTTTACTGTTTTTATTAGATTATTCTACTGGGAAAAAGATTAAATTAAATAGATTAGATTGACAGACACAGACAGATAGATTTCTATGTCATGGTTATTCCATTATCAATAATTTTGACCCTCACATCTCCAACTAGTCACACCGAGAAAATATTTTGTTATTCACAAATACATGGAATGTGTCCACAATAAAAGAAGCATTCCAGTGTAGTTGAATGATAAGCTATTGAGAAGGAAAAGAGAAATATTTACGTATCTTTACTATCAAATAAAATGATAGCCACCAATTTGCATTTCTCTAATAGGGAATTCACAGAGGATATGGCTATCAATTGTTCCAAATCACTGTTTGTTTTTAGGTTTAGTTAAGGATGAATTTAAACATCAGATATTTTGAGAATATTCCTGTCTCCAAAGAAGGATTGGGAACAAAAATGCTAGATTAAATGGGTCTAAACCTAATCTAGCACATCTTTGTTATATTTCGACACATTAAAGTACTCAATATTTTGTTTTGTAATGCAGAAAATACAATTTGGCTTTTTAAATAATTCAGCTGCTAAAGGTTTAGGTCCAGGAATTAAAAGTAGCATATTCCTTGGGACTATCCAGTATCATTGTTCCATTTTCTCTAGGTGGGTATAGTGAGTGAGAGAAAAGTCTGTAAGATACTATATGTTAAACCTAGTTCCTAATGTGTTTCCTCAATTTGTCTTTCTGCGATATTTAACAGTAATTTTTATAAATAGACAGTATCTAAGAAAAAGTGTATACAACCACTTCAGATCCAAATAATGTCAGTAAGGGATCAGTTATCAGATTTTCTGTACTTTCCCCAGATGTCTGGGGGCAAAAGTACCCCTTTACTTTTCCTTAAAAATGTATTTCAAATGTCATTTGTATCTAGTTCTAAGCAGGGGTCAAGACTTGAGAGTTTTGCTTGTTTTTGGAAAAAAAAAACCTGTAAGATGAACCCTGGATAAATAAATATTTTAGCTGCTTAAAAAAGCTGTTTTCTCAGGAAGTCTGAATGCATCATTTCATTTGACTGATGGAGAATATTACCTTTCCTACAATTCTGGCAATTTCAACAGCAGGAGGATATACAGAGAATTAAATCTACAGTGATAGAGTACCATTAACTCTCATAACTTGGCTGTGATATTAAGAGTATACGGAACTTTTGAAATCAATAGAAATAAATATTTAAATCATGATGTTGAGAAAAACCACATTAAATATGACTTGTGGGTAAACTTCTGTTAAAGATCATTCCCATTACATAGCTTTCATTGAATTGACAACCTAATTGCATTTTGTGGTTCTAAAAGTGTGAGGTCAACTGCTATTTTATTGTTTAATGTTACGAACAATCATATGTTTCTCATCAGTTTTCTTCTGAACTGGCCTTCACTTATCATGTTTATGAAAGAATTAGGACTGTGTGAAAATGTTAGATTTTACATACAAATATAAAACTGATGCTTGAGTATCAATCGGATTTAGAGCCAGATTAAAGAGCTCTCTTGCTCAGTGGTTTTCAGATGGTAGGTCATGACTCACGAATAGGTTATGGGACAACTTAAGACACTGCCACATTTTTCTTTTTTATTGGCTATTAAATGTCTTTGGTGAGTCACTCTAAAAAGAAAATAATTCTTATATATCTATATTCAGTGAAGCAGAGAAAAAAAAATACAGAGGAAAGAGCAAAATGAAAAATAATTGTGACATATGTAAAAGTTTCATAACTTATTTGCTAATGAAAGAAGTGAATCTATAGTACAATAAGAATATAAGAAAAACTGTTCTGAATCAGATCAAAGATTTAATTACTATGGCTTTCTCTTTCTACTGTGATTAATATTGAAGCCAACAGGGGAATTAAACAAGCTGGACAACAGTAGCTTCCTGGTCATGTTGGTTAGCAAGGGTAAAAAAAGAAAGGATAAAATTGTAATATACAGCTTTTACAAAAAAAGATATACGGAAAAACTAATGCTCTATGTTCCACTATACTGTATAATTATAGTTTAAAGTTATTCAAATTAATGTCTTATAGTAATATTGATTTTTATGGCTGTGCATCCTTTGAATATAATTTGGTAAACATGTTTTGGAATCTGGAACGCTCAAGTGCAGCACTCATTTAAAACAGCTCATGTTCTATGCAAATTTGAAAAAAAAAATGCTGCTGGAGGTGCAGAAATGGCACTCTTGCATATTCCAAAGGCCTTCTTCCAAATCATTTCCAAAAGATGCCCAACCTACAGTATTCTGTATTTAAGCACTGTGTGAATACTCTCTTTGTTCTAGATCTCCCATAACTCATTTCATTAGATAATCCTGAATTCTAACATGAGAGGAACAAAATCTTATCCTTGTCTCATTTCTGGCTAAGTCTAAGAAGTTGCTTCCCTTTAAAAAATTAAATGGTGAGATACTTGATAAGGGAATATTATCAGAGGCACTTATATTGCAATTACACTAGAATCAGGTAAAGATCATACACAATGTGCTAATTATTGTCCAATCTTGCTGATTAACGTTGATGAAAAAAACTTAACAGCAATCATGAATTAATAGCTATCAACTTGATTACAGTAAGTGATATTGTTCATTATTAAGAATTATCAAAAAGAGTTTATAAAAACCAGGCAAGCAGCAGATAATATTAGATTAGTGCAAGGGTCTTCAAACTTGGCAAGTTTAAGACTTATGGACTTCAACTCCCAGAATTCCTGAGTAACGTGACTGGAGTTGAAGTCCACAAGTCTTAAAACTGTCAAGTTTGAAGACCCCTGAATTACTGGTATATTTACTATGCTTCAATAAAAAGTAAAAGATCTATTTGTAATTCTGTCTTTAGATGCTGAAAAGCCTTTGACAAAATATATAGACAGCACATGTTTGCTATACTAAATGGGTTTAGATCTTGTTTGGAATTCATCAGAAGGATCAATTTTGCAGACAAAAGGAAACGACAAAACTAATTTTCTTGTAGGGGAAAAAAGCTGCATAAAGATGTCCATCAAGTGATAGGATTCAAAGGAGATCTATACTTTTTATTATTTTTGATAGCTTAAAGATCACTTTCCACCTATATATTTTTAAGATTATTTTTTGTGTTTTGACTAATTATTATGGGAAACAAAAGTCTACAACACAGACTGAGCAAATCTTGAAAACATCCTATACAATTTCATCAAAGGAAAATCTCAGAAGTCTTTTGGGAGTAGGAATAGTAGAGAATGTTTGATTTCAGAAACTGCACCTAACACTTGCCTGTCCTCAATATATGAACATAAAGCAGAACCAATGGGATTAGAAATTGATCTTTATTAAAATTTGTAAGCAGCTAAAAACGAATTCAATGCAACTAATTGCTATTTATAAATTTCTTCATTATTTTCCACTTCAAATTAGCCTTCAAATTAAAAACAAGTTCAACATGCATTTAAGGTACGCTAAACTGAGAATACCATAGACGGTAGGTTGCTCAGGCTTTCACTTGAACTAAAAACTAAATAGCCACAGCCTGTGTATAATATTTACACAAAAACCTGCAATTATTTGATCTTCTCAAGTAGAAGGCTGTCCCCAGTCAAAGTGGTAAAATATTAACTCAGTATTCTTCCAATTAAATGCTAAAGCTTTGCTGTAGTTCTTACCCAAAATATACAACATTATGTATAAATGATCTAAATGAAATAGGTTCTAGACATATTAACAAGCATATGCTTATAAGGATCAGTTTAGAATTAGTTTACATGTGAGTATGTAGGTTAAGTCAGTTATATAATCAAGTAACATTCACAAAGCTTTTCTGTTTAAGGAACATTTTGGAGGATGAGAGGTTATAGTGCACCCAGGCTTTGCTTTATTCTTAAAGCAGATTAGATAGTATTTCCTGTTAAGATACTGAAACAAGCCTCTGATTCAAGTATTACCTGATTCAAGTACTTTGCATTATTGTATATTCTGCCTTTAACACTTGTATTCAAACATAAAAGTAAGAGATACCTCAAAAATGACATATAATTGATGGGTATGTGGAATATGCAAAAAGTTTATCAAAACATCCTTCCAATTGAGAAGGTTAAAAAAAAAGTATGGCTTTTTAAAATAAATAAATAAATAAAATAATTACAGCATATTCAAAGTTAGGTGAAATCCTAATGATATAGCAAAATATAATAAAACTTACACTTAATACCATACAACGGATTTCAAAGCATTTTTCAGAAAATTGATGATTTCTTTTAGCATAGAACAAACACTGTCCTTTATTTAGCAAGAACAATGGCTCCACAAATTAATTTAAAATGAATCTCCAAGATAGTTATGACTGACATGGAAAACAGAATGAAAAACTGCAGGTTATAAATGATGAAAAGCAGAGCAGGTTGATAAATGTGTGTACTTTGGTAGAATGTTTACTAAAGACAGGAAAATTGAAGTCATGCAAATACAGAAAATTGAAGTCATGCAAATATTGGTAGAAAGGAGAAGAAAGTTTATCTCTGGCCTTTGGTAAGGAATGAATGTTTGTCGAAAAGCAAAAATAGCTATGTTTAAGAGCATTCTTTTGGCACATTGTTATTTGGACCTGAGAGTAGATGCATTGGAAATGTAACACTAAAGAAGTGTGTGTGCGTGAGATAACATCCCCATCCTTCCAAAAAAGAATGCTGAATGAAAGTGGACTAAAAAAAAAGACTAAGAAGTGTGTGAATGAAAGAAAAAAAGAAGCAGGGTGGTCACATAATAAAGTCAGCTTTGTAAAACCAATATAGGAAAGTGGAAAGGTTAAGGGGAAAGGAATGATAGAGAAAGTTGTGGAGAAATGATGTTGACAAGATGTTCAAAGAGAGGTGAGAAGCTTAAAGAAGAAAATATGATATATGTATCCTATGTGAAAATGAGGTAGAGGCAAAATTGTTTTTCAAGGATGGAAGATGTACAGTAAATGGTATTGATGTACATTAGTTTTTTCTATATTTCCTATTCTTTTCTCTGCCTTTATTTGTCCACTGTTTTCCCTGCTTTTCTCCATTTTGCATTACTACCATAGAAGGAACTAGTAGGGTGGACTTGAGTGTACATTTGTGTGATACTAGGAATTGTGTTATTATTACTTTTGTTGTCAGAGTACAACATGTGTACAATGAGATTGGCTGAGCCTCCCTTCATGCACCCTCCCCCCTGACACAACTTACAGTGAGGACAGAAGTCCCTAACCCAGTCCCAATTTTATTACACTATGTGACCTTGTTGTATAACACGCCGCCCCCGCAAGTCTGTGTTATTTTCCATTCAGAAGTCTGACCGCCCATGGATAGAAACTGTTTTTCAACCTCTGTTGGGCCTTTCTGGCCACCTGGGTTGTGTTGATTTTCCATGTAAGATCTTCACTGAGGTAGTGTCCCAGGAATTTAAAGGAAGAAACTCTTTTCACATAGCCCCCCTCAATGTAAAGTGGGGTGGGTTCCTCTCTCTTCTTCCAGAAGTCTAACACCATCTCCTTTGTCTTGCTGATGTTTAGCTGCAGGTTGTTTTCTTAGCACCATGAGGATAATTTTCGAACCTCCCCCCTGAATGCTGTTTTGTTTCCACCTGTAATAAGACCCAATATAGTAGTATCATCTGAGAACTTAATGGTCACAGTAGATGGGTCAGATGATACACATCATGTGTGTACAGTGAGTACAGGTAGGACTGAGCACACAGTTCTGTGGGGAGCCAGTGCTAAGTGTCAGGGAGGTGGATGTGACAGACCCAGCCCTCACTGTTTGTGGTCGGTCCCTCAGAAAGTCTTTGATCTAGTCGGAGATGGAAGAGGGAAAATCCAAGTCAGTCAGCTTTTCGATAAGGATGCTCAGCAGGATAGTATTGAAGGCTGAGCTTTAGTCAATGAAAAGCATCCTGACATAGTTTCCGGATTTCTCCAGATGGCTCACTACAATATGTAAGGCAGTAGCTACGGCATTGTCTGTCAACCTGTTCCTCCGTAGGCAAACTGATATTTGTCAAAGTCTGGTGGGAGGTATGCTCTAAGATGTTGGAGAACCATTTCATCACTATTAATGTTAATGTGATAGGTCTGTAGTCATTTAGACCGTTAATTGCTGTATTCTTGGGGACTGGGCAAATAGTGGCTGTTTTCAAACATGATGGAACACAGGCCATTTGCAGGGAGATGTTAAAGAACTTTGTTGGGACCCCTGCTAATTGATAGCACAAGTCTTTACCACTATCCCCAGCACCCCATCTGGACCTGCAGCTTTACTGGGATTCACAGCCTTCAGTGCAGCTCACACCTGAGGTTCGTATAGGGTGAGTGGCTGGAAATCAGAAGGCTGGCAGGCAGAGGCTATGTGGTCTGGTCTTTTTGCCTCGTGGAGGGCAAAGAAGATGTTCAACTCCTCTACCAATGAGGCATCAGCATTGACCATGTTGCGTGAATCCTCAATTTTAAAGTATTTATAATAGTTTTGAGGAATAATTCAAAAATACATTATTTTTCAAAACCATCTGAGTAATGTAAAATAGTTGTCAAGCAACATTATCCATTAAACTGTGGGTCTGCTCTGCACATAAGTTCTCATATGCTAAAAATATGATTTGAGACTCTCCTTGTGATATTAATTTTTCTGAGTATTTTAAAGTAAGATTGTGGTTTCTTTTGATTATTGTTTTTAAGAAATAGAGATTGCTGCCTTGGATTTATTGGACCATTTTATCCACTCTGTTTGCTCTTAGCTACTCTAAATATTAATAATGACCAGTGTTGCTTTTCACTTGGATTATGTTTCAAATTTTTTACTGGCAGAATTACAGTAATCTGAGGGCGTACATAGCTTTTCTTTTTCTATTTTTAACAATAAACATATTGTTAAGCAGAGAAACTAGGTGGGTTAATTCTAAACAGCTTAAATAAATTGAATTTATATTGAAAACTTAGATGAACAAAAATATATGCTATTGCTCAAGGCATAGAAATATTTTTATAAGGTTTAAAATCTTATCTAATTTCAGGACTGAAAATACATAATGTTTCTAATAACTACAGGTTCTACTTTTATATAAGCTTAATGAGGTTTATAAAATACAAATTGCTTTTTAAATAGTTATTTAATGTCAGACGATTGTGTAAAAAATTCCAGATAGCATAGCCAGAAATAATTGATCGACTAACTTTAAAGACATATACCACAAAAATCAACACTCCGTAAATTCTCCTTTCTTTTCTCAGTCACTGTTGTTGAGCTTTTGACTGTGTTCAGAAAACTTCTATGACCCTGCTAAATTACTGCCTTGAATCCATCTGAAGGGCTTTGAAAAAAAGTGTAAACCACACCTAAATGGAAGTAAAGTTTAGTCCATCAAATAAAATTCCATTCCAGATATGGCTATGCAGATTCCTTGCCAACAGTACTGTACCGAAGTGGTTTGCTATTGCCTTCTGCTGCTGCTGCTGATGGTGGTGGTTTTTAATTCCTAGTCTGCTTTACAACCCTGATAGACTCCTATCTGAATAAAATTGATAAATCTGAACACTACTTAGCTTCAAATTAATAGCCCCTTCATTTTGTTTCATAACAAAATTTTATAAGCAGGCACATCTTTATCTAAATAATAAATGAAAAGTATGGCTTGAATGGCTAATAGTCATTAGAGTTTGGACTGGAAACACTAAAGTTAGATTGAGGTATCAATCATTGAAAGCATGTTTTGCAATAACTAATGAATCTAGTTGTAAGGTGTCTGTGGAAAGCTTTGTGCTGAAAGATATAAATATGTTAAATAACTTAAATACTTTGTACAGTTAATTTTTCTAGCATTCACAATCTACAATTCATGGAGGCTACTAAATGATCCACACTATGCTAGAGTTAAACATGTTATTCTTTAAATAAAGGCACTGGCATACATTAACAATTTTTCACATCTTCTAAGCAACATAAAGCACCACTAAAATTAGTTTTGAGTATCCTTGCAGGGTGTTAATTATCCCAATTTCATAGAGGAAATACAAAAGATATGCTAGTAGCAAAGTAAAATTATGTGACTATTCAAACTGAGAAGACAGATGGGTATACACACACTTCAGAAATGCTATTAGAATTAAAAGTTCTTCAGACTTTCTACTGAATTATTTAAGACACAATGCCTCTGTAATGTAGACAAATTAAGTGTTTATTTTCAAATAGTTTATTTTCAAAAAATTGGGCCAACAACTTATTGTTATTATAATTATTAAATTATAATTTGTTTTTTTTATCATGTAATATGAAAGTACTGGTAAAGAACAACAAAATGATCACAAAAATGTCATTGTATGGCATAGTTTTTCTTATGGGAAAATATAGTTTTAATGCGCACAGTCAATGTTTTGTTGAATGTTATATTACTGAAATGAAAATAAGTCTGTAGCAGGCTATATTCTAACAATTCTGAACCTATAATGTTCATCCAGAATTGTGAGTAAAACAGCAACTATCCCTTAAGCACTCCATTCATTCTACTCAACATAGAATAGAATAGAAGAATAGAATAGAATAGAATAGAATAGAATAGAATAGAATAGAATAGAATAGAATAGAATAGAATAGAATTCTTTATTGGCCAAGTGTGATTGGACACACAAGGCATTTGTCTTGGTGCATATGTTCTCGGTATAGCTAGGAATTTGAACTTGCATCAAAACATAATTTTTAATCTAGGTTTGGAAGGATGGTTTGTACTATAGTTTCTTAATTTGCACACTCAGAAGCAGTTGATTTAATTCAGAAGGCAAAAGCATGGGGAAATAATTTTTTAATCTAAAACACGTTAGGAACATTTTTCTTTCTCAGTTCTCTTGGGTCTATAGGGGCCATTTATTTATTTTAGGTATTTCTTTATTAAATTTGTTTGTTGCCCACCTTCACCCATTCTGGGTGGAATGCAAAAAAAAGCAATAAAAAATATTTCTAATAACATTAATTAGAAATTAAAATACAAATTATAATTAAAGGATGGAGAAGGAAGCCGCACGGGTGAGGTGGGAACTGCTATTGGTCCATCAACCACCTCCAGTGTGATACTCCCCACTGACCCCAAGCCAGATGGCAGAGCCAGGATTTCAGGCGCTTATGGAAGGTTAGGAGGGTAGGAACAGGCTTCACCCTTAAGGCAGATGCAAAGGCTCTTCTAGCTATCTCTGCCACTTGCTCTTTGAGCAAGAGTCATAAGTGTAAGAGGACCTCCAAATTGCATACTGGGTTTCTCTGGGGTCGTACCCCTCATCTAACATAAAATGGCATATTCCTAGAACCTGAAGGCCCCCAATCCCAAAAACCACTCAGTCTTGCTAGGGTTGAGATTTTTTTCCCCATCCAGACTCTCATAGCTTCCAGGATACAACATTCATAGCACTGCTAAATTCATCAAGGATAGAATAATAGGGTGTCATCAACATACTGATGATATTCCACCCCATGACAACAAATTAGTTCACCTAGCAGTCTCGTGTAGATGTTAAACAAAAAGAGAGAAAAGTACTGAACTGTGTGGCATCTCACAGAGTAGAGACCAAGGACTAGATGTCTCCTCCCCAATCACTGCCCTGGACCATGGAGGAAGGAGGTGAACCAGCATAACACTGCTATCTATCCCCAATCCTCAGAGCTATTCCATGCTTAATGGTTTTGAAAGCTCTGTGGAGAAGTTAAGTAGAGCAAGAATGGATGCATAAGATGCATAATTTTTGTTCTACCCTTGCCAGAGATTATCCAATGATGTTTCTGTGTCATATTCATAGTGTGATTCAGATATTTCACCTCTTTGAAGGGCTTCTGAAATTACTGTGCAACCATCTTCTCAATTATCTTCCCTTCAAAGTTGAGATTAGATACTGGACCAAAAAAATAACACTCTTTGTAAAGAGCATTGAGCTGGGGACAACACATGTGATATGGGAACTCAATCTCAACTGGAATGTAGAAAGGATATACGATTAAAAAGAATATTTCAAATAGATTGCTATTATGAAAATCACTGGTCCACATAACATCTGAGTCCAGCTGATGAAAACCAAAGTGATTATGAAGGAGGAATCAGATAGATAAAAACAGAGTGATTATGAAGAGCTAAAGACGACATTCAAAAATACCATGTAGAAATCCTGAGTATAAAGGATATACATTCCATGGAATGAATCACTGTTAATAGATTTCCTCTTAATCAAATTCAAGAACATCCAGAATTATGGCACCAGTGGGAATAATCTTCAGGGCAAGAAGATTAGTTTGTGATCCTGATGTGATATAGACACTAAGTTATAAATATCAAGGAGAGCATGGTATAACATTTTCACTAAATCAGGGGCCCACAACCCCTTGTCTGTGGACTGGCAGTGGGCTGTGACATACCAGAAACCGGGCTGTGCACACAAGTGAAGTCCCATCTATGGGATGCAGGCAGCACCGAAACCACACCCACTCTGGTCCACAGAAAAACCTTTCTTCATGGAACCGGCTCCTGGTGCCCAAATAGTTGGGGGCCTCCGTGTTAAACCATATTAGGATTTAGTTTTTATTCAGAGTGATATGTGATAAGGGATAAGCTATGGTCTCTTTAAATTTACAAAGTGGCTTGAGAATATGTTTTGTAGTTGCCTACCAAGTATAAAACTGTTAACAAAGATATGCAAAATGGAACCCTGCTCATTACTGGTCCTTCTTACATAGCTCATTTGTTTTATGCCTTACTCAGTCTCTAACTAGAGGGATAAGGAAAAAAGTTGGAAATACAGGGGAGAAAATAATCTAGGAATTGGCCTTTGCTCTTTTAAGGGACTGACTCTAGCTTATTATTAGTTTGGTTAAAAAACAATCTTTAAACATATTTTTCAAAAATGCTGTCTATATTTTGGCAATGGTTGTATGTCATAGTCAATTATAATAAACTCATAAACTACTGTATTTAAACAGGAAAACTGTTGCACTTAATTCAAAGGTTATGGCATCTGAAAACCACATTAAAATTGTGATAGCCATATCTAAATAGCTTCTTGACAATATTTTTTTTTCAAATACAGTTAAAATGAAACTTAAGTCCTGCTACCTTGAAACTGGACAAAAAAAGATTAAAGGTTAAATTCATGAAATCCAATTAAAGTAAGACTCCCATCATGTTTTACTGGCCCCCTAAAGCAAAAGACTGATACAATGGAGGGGGGGGGGGGAATTAAGGAGTATACCATATGTTGAGTAATAAAATTACTAAACCTAGTAAGGTTCAAATACAGCCATTACACACATCTGGGCAAAAAAGGAGGGAACAAATCATTAAGCAATCTGAGAATCCCCCAAAAAAGAAACTGTAAAATTCTGAACTGTAAAAGAAAGAAAACATATTTAATCCCTCTGGAGTTTATGTATTTCAACTGGGTTATCCCATTGCTCAAAAGAACACAGAAACACACAAAGCTACAGACATACAATATATCTACTGTGTTACTACAGGCAAAGAGCCAAATAGCTTCAGTACCCAACAGCCTTGGCACCTGTTGGTTTTGTCATCAACAAATATATTACCATTTCTCTGGCACACAGAGAAGCAAACACCATATTAGAAATGCCTGCCTATCTCTACAGAAGGCAAAAGAGGCAATTGGCATGTGCTTTATGGGAATTTTGTAAGCTGGAGGACTTGGTTATGAGTAAAAGCTTTATAAATATTTGATTTTTCCCTCCATTTCATTTTCTGCATGCCCCCCCAAATATGTGGATGGATGCTACATAAAGTTTCATTCTTGCATCCTAGGCTACATTTTATCTTTCCTTAACTAAATTACATAGGTGCGTCCTCCAAATGAAATCTAGATTAAAGATTTGTAGGGAAATTGGAAGATGAATTTCTACTCAGAAAATAGCTATTTTTATGCTATAGAAATTTCACGTGTTAAATGAAGTGTGTAAATAAAAAAACAGGAGAAAGAGAAAAGGCCTTTAATTAATCTAATTTCTAGCAGAAAAATGTATACATTTCTGCTTCACCAGAGTCAAGTAATACTTCCATTTATTTATACATCTTATGAAATACAGCAAGAAATATAGAAAAAAGAACTCCTTTCTATGGAGGCATTATTCATTCAATTCAGCTATCAGCAGCAAGACTTACTGTATCAATACCTTAAACTTATTCTAAAGAGAAGATCAGGCCATGTATATTGTCTTGTCAGGTGAAAAAGCAAAAATCAAACATTCATTAGATATGACAGATGATAATGGATTAGAACGTCCTGCTGTTGAAACATAGTCCCTCGGGTTATCTGAGGGACCGTCTGTTGCCAATCACACCTACCAACCCATCAGAGTGGGAAGGCAGGAAATGTCGCGGGTTCCATCCCCGAGGTACACCAGAAGGGCCTTCTCTGTGGTGGCTCCCTCTCTCTGGAACATCATTCCCCCAGAGATTAGAATGGCCTTCATTCTAATACTCTTCCAGAAGGAGCTGAAGACCTGGTTCGGCCAGCAGGCCTGGGGAACCCAGAGTGGGATGGAGCCCATTAAACGGCTTGTGTGATCTGCTGTTGTTGGGGTGGGGGATGGGAGTTGGGGGGTGATTTTGTTATATTGTACTATATTAATTTATTTGATTCTTTTTGTTTTTATTGTTTTAAATGTGGTTTTATATTCTGTAAGCCGCCTTGAGCTGCCATGGGCCAAATAGGCAGCAATATAAATTCAATAAATAAATAAATAATAAATAACTGCGGGATCTAAGAAAAAAGTGTATTGTAGACTTCCACTAGAATAGTAAAAGCAATAAAAGGGATAATGTTATTAATGAATATTTGAAAGAAATCAACAGTAGAGTAGTAAAACATGCTATATGCAAATGGACAGATACAATTTTGAATTCAGAAATGAGAGTTCCCAAATACTGATAGGCTGTAAAGTTATAGTTAATTCATTGATAGGAAACAGTGTTAATGGATAAAAGACGAATTTAGGTGAACCTCCAGAATAAGGAATAACCACAATAAATCCAAATCTTTAGAGATTGTAGTGTAGCAAGGGCAGCAATTGATTCATTAACTCCTTTCTTCGTACTGACACAAATAAGAACAGTGTTATGATGAATTATTTCCACTGTTTTCATTGGAATGCTTATAGTAAAGATCACATAGTATTTATGAAACAATACTCATTTAAATAACTCATAAACTGATATATTGTGGTTCTTTATGGAAATAACTTACTACTAATTGCCATGAAATCAGAATTTGTCACTGAACAAGAGGTGAAACAGTTATATATATACAAATATATATGGTAGTCAGCTTTGTTCGGGTATTTTCCCATGTCATTATAATTGTGCTTTAAAAGCACAACTATAACGACGTGGGAAAATACCCGAACAAAGCTGAATACTATACATGTAAGTACCCGCGAAAACTTAAGAATATATATGAATATATATGAATATATATGAATGTATATATGTATATATGTATATGTGTGTGTGTGTGTGTGTGTGTGTGTGTGTGTGTGTGTATATATATATATATATATATATATATATATATTTGTTTTCTGAGGTTCTCTGGGTATTTATATGTAGATCTTTGGTTGTTCGGGTTTTCTCCCGCGTAAGATTCAAGTATCTAGGCAACGTTTCGATGAAGTCTCATTCATCATCTTCAGGCTTCTGTCTCCGGCTCTGTGCTTTTCAGAGTAATGTGAGATTGCAGCTGCTTCCTCCTTTTAACTGCCAGTGGGGGTGGGACTTGATTGGGTGGGGCTTGGCTGTGTTCTGATTGGGTGGGGGTGTGTTCTCATTGGTAGGGGTTTGGCTGTGTTCTGATTGGTTGGGGGTTAGCCGTGTTCTGATTGGTTGGAGGTGTGTTCTGTTCAGGTGGGGGCTTGGTTGTGCTCAGGTTAGTCTTAGTTGCTGGGGGATTTGAGCTGGTGAGTTGTGATCTTGCTGTTTGGCTTCTAGTTCGTGGTCCTGTTGCATCTTCATAGTGGGTGTCGGTTTGCTTCATGTATGGCTCGGAGGGGTTTGAAGTGGGTAGTGATGCAGCTGTAGTGCAGCTTCTGGTCCATGGTCGTGTCTCATCTTCTGAGTGGGTGAGAGTCTGTTTTCTACATGGAAGTGTGGTGGTGGCATCTTGTGTGGCTCTCATGGGTGTGGGTCTGGTGTCCTTCTTCATGTTAGGTACTCGTCTGTTCATGAGGGCGGGTTTCCAAATGGCTGGAAGGCGGAGGTGTCATCTCGTTTGTTCATGCTGTGTGGGCGTTTTTCTATCTCTATGGCTTCTCTGATTATTCTGCTGTTGAAGTGTTCGGTTTTGGCGATAGTTCTGGTATTTTTAAAATCAATTTCATGTCCTGTGGCTTTGAGGTGTTGGACCAGGGAAGAGGTCGCTTCTTCTTTTTTGATTGAGTTCTTATGTTCTTCAATGCGTGCATTTATTCTTCTGTTAGTTTGTCCAATGTATGTGGTAGGGCAGGCAGTGCAGGGGATTTCGTATACTCCTTGGTTTTCTAATTCGATTTTGTCTTTGGGGTTTCTTAGGATGGTGGATATTTTCTGTTTGTGCAGAATGCTGTTTTGATGTTGTGTTTTTGGAGGATCTTGCTGATTTTGTCTGTAGTGCCTTTTATATATGGGAGGAGGGCTTTGCCGTTTTCTTGTTCTCTGTCTTGGATTTTGGTTGGGGTTTCTTTTTGGATTAGGTGGGTAATCTTCTTTCTTTGGAATCCATTGGCTGTAAGAAACGTTGGTGAGAGTGTGTAGTTTGGTTTTTGGTGTTGTTCATCGGCTAAGCATTTTGTTCTGGAGATGAGTGTCTTGGCTACTGAATTGATCTGTGCTGGGTGGTGGTGTGAGAGTGCATGTAGATAGCGGTTAGTGTGTGTTTTCTTCTGGTAGATGGTGTGTCCTAGGGAGCCATTGGATCTTTTGTATACCAAGACATCTAGGAAGGGAGTTGGTTGTTGGCTTCTGTTTCCATGGTGAATTGTATTTTGGGGTGTAGGCTGTTGAGGTGTGTGAGGAAGTTGTTCAGTTTTTCTTTCCCATGTGGCCAGATTATGAAGGTGTCATCTACGTATCTGAGCCAGAGTTTGGGTTTGTGGTCGTATTTTTCTAGAGCTTGTGTTTCAAAGTGTTCCATGTAGAGGTTAGCGATGACAGGTGAGAGGGGTGATCCCATGGGTGCTCCTTCTATTTGTTTGTATTTTTGTCCATTGTGGGTGAAGTATGTATTGGATAGGCAGTGGTTGGTCAGATCTAGGATGTGCTTGGGGGGTTGTATTTGTTTTTGGATGGCTGTCAAGGCTTCTTTTATTGGCACTTGGGTGAAGAGGGATATGACATCGAAGCTTACTAGTAGGTCGCTAGGTTGTAAGTTTTGTTTCTTTATGATCTCGATGAACTGGAATGAGTTTCTTACGTGTGAGTTGATGGATTCTGCATAAGGTTGTAGTTGTTTGGCGAGAAATTTGGCTAGGTTTTGTAGAGGTGAGCCTATGGAGCTGACTATTGGTCTGAGTGGGGTTCCTTCTTTGTGTATTTTGGGAGACCATAAAGCTTGGGGCATCTGAATGATTTTTCTCTGGGTATGATTCGTTTGCTGGATTTCTTCACTGATGGGGAGGCTTTTATTTTGATTTGGCAGTTTTTTAGGTAGGTGGTGGGGTCTGTCTTTAGGGTTTGTATGTGGGGTCTTGAGAGGTTGGTTAGCTTGGCTTGGCAGTCAGATGTGTTCACATCTGACTACCAAACCAAGCCAACCAACCTACTCCAAGACCCCACATACAAACCCCTAAAGACAGACCCCACCACCTACCTAGAAAAACTACCAAATCCAAAATAAAAGCCTCCCCATCAGTGAAGAAATCCAGCAACGAATCATACCCAGAGAAAAATCATCCAGATGCCCCAAGCTTTATGGTCTCCCCAAAATACACAAAGAAGGAACCCCACTCAGACCAATAGTCAGCTCCATAGGCTCACCTCTACAAAACCTAGCCAAATTTCTCGCCAAACAACTACAACCTTATGCAGAATCCATCAACTCACACGTAAGAAACTCATTCCAGTTCATCGAGATCATAAAGAAACAAAACTTACAACCTAGCGACCTACTAGTAAGCTTCGATGTCATATCCCTCTTCACCCAAGTGCTAATAAAAGAAGCCTTGACAGCCATCCAAAACAAATACAACCCCCAAGCACATCCTAGATCTGACCAACCACTGCCTATCCAATACATACTTCACCTACAATGGACAAAAATACAAACAAATAGAAGGAGCACCCATGGGATCACCCTCTCACCTGTCATCGCTAACCTCTACATGGAACACTTTGAAACACAAGCTCTAGAAAAATACGATACCACAAACCCAAACTCTGGCTCAGATACGAGATGACACCTTCATAATCTGGCCACATGGGAAAGAAAACTGAACAACTTCCTCACACACCTCAACAGCCTACACCCCAAAATACAATTCACCATGGAAACAGAAGCCAACAACCAACTCCCTTCCTAGATGTCTTGGTATACAAAAGATCCAATGGCTCCCTAGGACACACCATCTACCAGAAGAAAACACACACTCAACCGCTATCTACATGCACTCTCACACCACCACCCAGCACAGATCAATTCCGAGCCAAGACACTCATCTCCAGAACAAAATGCTTAGCCGATGAACAACACCAAAAAACCGAACTACACACTCTCACCAACGTATTTACAGCCAATGGATTCCAAAGAAAGAAGATTACCCACCTAATCCAAAAAGAAACCCCAACCAAAATCCAAGACAGAGAACAAGAAAACGGCAAAGCCCTCCTCCCATATATAAAAGGCACTACAGACAAAATCAGCAAGATCCTCCAAAAACACAACATCAAAACAGCATTCTGCACAAACAGAAAAATATCCACCATCCTAAGAAACCCCAAAGACAAAATCGAATTAGAAAACCAAGGAGTATACGAAATCCCCTGCACTGCCTGCCCTACCACATACATTGGACAAACTAACAGAAGAATAAATGCACGCATTGAAGAACATAAGAACTCAATCAAAAAGAAGAAACGACCTCTTCCCTGGTCCAACACCTCAAAGCCACAGGACATGAAATTGATTTTAAAAATACCAGAACTATCGCCAAAACCGAACACTTCAACAGCAGAATAATCAGAGAAGCCATAGAGATAGAAAAACGCCCACACAGCATGAACAAACGAGATGACACCTCCCGCCTTCCAGCCATTTGGAAACCCGCCTCATGAACAGACGAGTACCTAACATGAAGAAGGACACCAGACCCACACCCATGAGAGCCACACAAGATGCCACCACCACACTTCCATGTAGAAAACAGACTCTCACCCACTCAGAAGATGAGACACGACCATGGACCAGAAGCTGCACTACAGCTGCATCACTACCCACTTCAAACCCCTCCGAGCCATACATGAAGCAAACCGACACCCACTATGAAGATGCAACAGGACCACGAACTAGAAGCCAAACAGCAAGATCACAACTCACCAGCTCAAATCCCCAGCAACTAAGACTAACCTGAGCACAACCAAGCCCCCACCTGAACACACCTCCAACCAATCAGAACACGGCTAACCCCCAACCAATCAGAACACAGCCAAACCCCTACCAATGAGAACACACCCCACCCAATCAGAACACAGCCAAGCCCCCACCCAATCAAGTCCCACCCCACTGGCAGTTAAAAGGAGGAAGCAGCTGCAATCTCACATTACTCTGAAAAGCACAGAGCCGGAGACAGAAGCCTGAAGATGATGAATGAGACTTCATCGAACGCGTTGCCTCAGATACTTCAATCTTACGCGGGAGAAAACCCGAACAACCAAAGATCTACATATAAATACCCGCGAGAACCTCAGAAAACAAATATATATATATATATATATCTTTGGTTATTCGGTTTTCTCCCGCGTAAGATTGGAAGTATCTAGGCAACGTTTCGATGAAGAATCATTCATCACCTTCAGGCTTCTGTCTTCGGCTCTGTGCTTTTCAGAGTGATGTGAGCTTGCAGCTGCTTCTTCCTTTTAACTGCTAGTGGAGGTGTGACTTGATTGGGTGGGGGCTAGATACTATGCGTTGCCTAGATACTTCCAATCTTACGCGGGAGAAAACCCGAAAAACCAAAGATCCACATACTAATAGCCTGCAGAACCTCAGAAAACAAATATATATATATATATATATATATATAATTTGTTTTCTGAGGTTCTCGTGGGTACTTACATGTATGGCATTCAGCTTTGTTCGGATATTTTCCCACGTCATTGTAATTGTGCTTTTAAAGTTGTAGCAACGTTTCAGCAGAATCTCATCTGCCATCATCAGGCTTCTGTATAGTATTCGTCTGTGAGTCAAACTTTCACAGCCGTTTCAGTTTTAAATTTGGGGCAGCCTATTGCTGTGCCAGAATGGTTTTTTCTTCATCCTGATTGGTTGGGAGTCTTGGTCTGTGTTTATTGGTCTTGGAGTTTGCTGTGTTCTGCTTGATTGGTGTTTCTAATATCTTCTGTCTGTTCTTTGGCTCTTTTTGTATCTTGATTGGCTGGCAACATTGTGTTACTTTATTGGAGGCCTTTAGTGCAGCCTGGCTCCGGGTAAATGGATGGCTATCATTAGTTAGGAAGCCAGGTTTCATCTGGGTGCCTGACCAGGGTGTGCCCAAGCTGGAGGTATCAGGGGGGATCTGTCCATGCCCAGGTATTTGCCTGGCCCGTGGTGCGGAGATTTCCCTGTTCGTGAGTGCAGGCTTCCAAATGATCAACAGTCCAGTGGAATCATCTCCTCCATTCATGCTCTCCAGTCCCCCCTCAATCTCTATGGCTTCTCTGATGACTCCGTGGCTGGGGTTTTCGTATCCTGAAAAGAACTGATCTAATTGGAATCTCTTGCTGTGGAGCTCGTTCCTTGGTAGAGCCATTTCAGTTCTTTTGGTGGGACACATTTGGTGGGATGCAGGAGAAAGGCCGTTTCTCCTATGGCACTCATCTTAATAACATCTTCCCTGAAATAAAGTTGCTTCTAACTCTGTTCATTTTTCAGAAGTCCTTCAAAACCTGGTTATGCCATTAGGCCTGAGGGCCTGATAAATTGCTCAGATGGCTTGATTACATACCAGTTAATATTTTTTTTTAGCTTTTAGTCACAAGTTTTAATTGTTTGGATCCATTGATTGTTTTTTATATCTGTTTTATATGCCTGTTGTATGCCTCCCAGAGTCATATTTTATGAGATAGGTAGCCATATAAATGTGATGAACAAACAAATGAATATTATGCAACAATGATTTTTAAAGAAAAACAGAAATAGTTTAAATAATCCAAATTGAAACGAGTTACAATCACAGATGTCCAAAGCATATAAAGCCATTTAAGTAGGGATTACCATTTAGAAAAAAAGGGGAGGAAAAAAGGGAGGCTACTAGCATGCTTTTTTCTGCATTTTCTGTTTGTCTGTTTTGTCTTTTTAAAATGTGTGTTCTTTTTAATAATATTTTCACTTCAATCTCCCTCTAGTTTGAAGTCTATTGCAGAGGTGTGTGGGTATGTGTGTTTGTATGGTTTTGCTTTTGTTGTTTATTTCACCTAATTAATAAAAAAGGGGAAAGGATTGGAAAGCCGTGCCCAAGGGGGAAAAATGAATAAATATTAGGGACATGGAGTGAGCAAAGTTCAGAGTGTTGAAGGAATGAAAGCACAGATGTTTCCATGCAAAGTAAAAAGAAAATCAAATCTTGGCCATGCTTCCAGGGAAAACACCATGTGATTCTGCTCAGAAACTTAAGGAGAAAGGTCTCCAGCTATGAAGGGAGACCATCACTGAAGATCATTTAAGTAGAAAACCAGACAACATTTTGACAGCTTTCAGCAGCTGTACCTGTGGTCTCTACCATTTGACTTTGCTCCTGCCAACTGCTGAGATCACCACTACTCTCTTGCTTGTCACTTTGTATCCACATCAAATGAAGACAACACAACATAGGCTTGTTAATTCACATGGACGATGGAGATCCATGGAACTGCAGAAAGTCTGCTGAAAAGCTGAAAAAATACTGATGTCATCTGCATACACAAATATTGTGCCTTGCACAACGGCTCCACATTCTACATTTGTTTCACTATGTCAACAGGATATATATCATTGACTATGTAATGTTAGAAGCCGTTCAGCATATAGGTATACCAGTATATTTGACATATGAATCACCCAAATAATACTTGATCTAATATTTCAAACAATCACTTTGCATAATGAAATAAAAATGAAAGCATTATAAGAAAATAAAGAACTAAGTGGTTGTACTTTCCTCCACTTAAATAGCAGTGGTTTGAAAGCAAAACTATATACTTTTCTGGCCAGGTCCCTAGCAAGCCAGAAGATCCTGAGCCATAATTTAAATGGTATCAAAGCTCACAAGAGGAGATGCTGTAGGAGACATCACAAAATGCTTAGAAATTGCAGAAGCTCAAGCAGCCACTTGACACAGAAGTGCTCACTCGAACACTCAAAAGGTCTATTTGAGAGTAGTAGCCTGCCATGAAAAGAGAATAAGCAGGGTCATTGGGAATTGCCTGTAGCTAAATCTTTGGAATCTATGCTACAAAATGCTTCAATGGAGACAGGATACTAAATAAAGCAATCAACATGAATCATTAGATACAAACAACAAAGTTATAGTTGTAAGATACTAAAAGAATATATACCATAATAGGAAAGATGAGAAGGATAATAGTAATACAACCCTACTACATGATTTGACATTCTTTTCTTGTAATGAGATATTACAATAAGTTTACATATTGAGTTAGTGTGATGAATCAGATTTGACCCATCAGCTTTTCTGCTCATTTCTGGAAGGGTTTTAAAGTGAATATTACTGAGAAAGTAATGAAACGATAACCCTTGAATATTAAGATTACACTGATTTACACAGGGTTAATTTTCAAGATGAAAAGATGCCAAATTAGTATTTATTTCAACAAAAAAAATGGTAAATGTTTAAATAGTATTATTACATTTGGCAAAGTTTCTTTAAATCTTTTACATATGAATGCAATCATTGGGCTATAAGAAATTTTACACAGATTACTAAGTAAGAATATATATTATTTAAAATCTTGCAGTGCAGGACTATTTTTTTTTCTTGAAGATAAACATATATTATCTTCAATTTCTTTTCTTAAAAAATATACTAGAACTTCTCATACACCAACCTGCAAACTTGAAATTAAATTTTACAGAGTAAGTAAATCAGACAAAGGTTGTACTTTTGCTTATCAATCTTTCCGATTTCCAGACTCACTATCAATCATAACCATTTACATTCCAAAGAAACTAATATTGTAGAAGTTTTAAAAGACATTGCAATTATGCTTAAGAACTTAAAATTTACTTTTTACAAATCAATTCAAAAACATTGAAAAAAGTATTGAAATCCTGAGTAATTTAAAAAGAACTTTAACACTATTCATGTTTCACTTACTGGCTATAAAATGTAGCACTTGTATGGAATCAGAGGAACACAGAAATATATACAACATTCTATTAAGATGTGGTAGATGTCATTCAGCTTACTATACAATCTTAAATACGTCTACCTAAAAGGAAATTTATTATTTCAATGGAACAGCTTTTAAAGTTAGTGTGTACTACATTACAGCCTTAGCCTTCCATTACTGTTACTGATGTTGTTCAGAGCCTTTATATTTAAAAAATATTAGGATTATTTTTCTTCCCAGGACTTCTGTATAAAATAAATCTACTTTTCCAAAGATTTAATAATTATAAAAGATTAAATATTGTTGATAGTAACACATATTCACAATTGTTCAATTTAAACAACTAAAAATAAAATAGCATTGTATTACTACACAAAATAGAAGAATGTTAAACATGAAAGCAAACTCTATGCTGAGAGTTATATTTCCTTTAAATAAGGTTATACAAGAAAATTATATTTATATGATAATATATAAAGCAATATAAAGATCATTAGGAATTATAGCCTTTTAACTGATTCAAAGGTGCATGAAAAGGAAAGAAATTGATGATAACATCTGGAGAGTTTCAGATTTTTTTCAAAATACTAGTTTCATGTAATAGGAAAGAAGTAAATCCATTTCTTATTTCCCACTAATAGTAATAAAAGTAGCATTTTAAAATCATTATAACTATCATATTTATGGTAATAACAGATCTCATAATAACAAATGACAGAAATATTTCAGTGGATAAAATGTATAGGCTAGGACTAAAATAAGTAGTTTTCACAAAAACAAATATATTTTTCAACATAAAAGTTTGTCAACATAATTTTCACCTTGTTTATTACAATAATATTTTATTTTAATTTCAGAAGCATGTGAACTATAAGTACACTGTAGCAGATTAACAAAAACCAATATAAGATAAATCTCCAGGAATATGACTTAAATATATATCAGCAAATAGTCAACTGAAATGTTCATTTAAGGGTCAGCAATTCAACAAATTAATAAGCTCCCTCTTTGAGCTTATTTTTCACATTGCGTAGTATTTTCATTCTTGCCTAAGGGTGCAATTTCAGCTAGCTAAAGTCATAGAAAACAATGCCACCACACAGAATAGGGGCAAGAATTACTTGCTAAACATCACTTCTTATTTTTTAAATACTACTCTGATCAGACCCCCACCACCACCCAGGCAATAAAAAGTGTCCATTTAAGAAAATTGTTCTAACAAGTGCTGCTACTTATTTTATTTTTTTTCTAACAATTTTGTACTTTAAAATATCTGCTTGGAATTGCATTATACTGGATGAAAAAAGAAGTCAATGTTCTGAAAAATATTGATGATAGAAAAAGTCCTATTTATCATTACTTTCAAAAATATTTTTATGATCAGACTGCAAAAATGTGATCCTTTGAAGATTTACTTTAAATTATGAATACGCTAAATTGCCAAAACTGTGAGTCTCTATTACTTTAAAATAATTATCAAAATTTATTGTGTTGCCTACTATTAGTGAGGAAAGGGATAGGGTGAAAAGAAAGCAAAGTTTTTATTTAGTTTACTTTATTGTCATTGCACCTCATCAACAAAATCAAACACCATCTTCAGTGCACATCATGACCATGAAAAAAAACGCAAACACACATCCTTCACATTGTACACACTGAACCAAAAACCCGCAATACCTCACCAACACTGCACTATACAGAAAAATTCAGAAGAGCTACTGCCCTGGGATAGAAGCTGTTTTTCAGCCTATTTGTCCTTGTTTTTATTATTCTGTACTGTCTGCCAGATAGTAATAGTTCAAAAAAAGGGTTCCCAGGATGAGATGGATCTTTGAGAATGTTTTGAACTTTCTTAAGGCAGTGGGAGCTATAAAGCTCTTCCAAAGAGGGGAGAGGGCAACCAATGATCTTCTGGGCAATGACATTAACCCTCTGGAGTTCTTTTCTATCTGCCACTGTGCAATTGGCAAACCATACAGAGGTGCAGTAAGTTATGATACCCTCTATGATGCAGCAGTAGAAGGTCACCAGCAGTTTTTCATTCAGTTTTTGTTTTCTGAGAAATCTCAGGTACTATAATTTCTGCTGGGCCCTTTTGACCAGTGCTGCAATGTGAGCATCCCAGATCAGGTCCTCTTTTATGGTGACACTCAGAAACTTAAAACTGACCACTTGTTCCACTTGGTCTCCATTGATAAGCAAAGGCTGGATGTCTGATCTGTTCCTTCTATAGTCCACTACAAGCTCCTTGGTCTTATTGGTGTTGAAGACCAAGTTATTGTCTCCACATCATGAAAGCAACCGGTCCACCTCATTTCAGTAGGCAGACTCATCCCCCCTGGAGATGAGTCCTACTACTATTGTATCATCTGCAAATTTAGTAATAGTATTACTAGCATGAGTGGGAATGCAGTCATGCACATAAAGAGTATAGAGTAAGGGACTTAACACGCAACCCTATGGTGCACCAGTGTTAAGAATAAGGGCTGAAGAGGTATGATTACCTAATCTGACCTTCTGTGAGCGGCCAGACAGGAAATTCATAATCCAAAGGCAGATTGAATAAGGAAGTCCAAGGTCCAGAAGTTTAGACACTAGTCTATGTGGAAGAATTGTGTTAAATGCAGAACTAAAATCTACAAAAAGCATCCTCACATAGCCCCCCCACCTATTCTAGATGAATCAGAGCAGTGTGAAGAGTGATGGCTATAGCGTCCTCTATAGATCTATTTCTTCTGTATGCAAACTAGTGTTTATCAAATATATGCGGAAGACCAGAAATGATGTGCTGGCAGACCAATTTCTCAAAGCACTTCATGATGATAGGAGTGCCACTGGTCTGTAATCATTGAGGTTATTGATAGGGAACTTTGGCAGTGGAACAATGATGGAAGCCTTCAAACAAGATGGAATAGTGGACTGGGATAAGACCGACTGAAGATCCTGGTAAAGACTTCTGCCAACTGATCAGCACATTCTTTAAGCACTCGGCCAGAGGTACCGTCAGGACTGGCAGCCTTTCTAGGGTCCACAGCCCTCAGAATGCTCCTCACCTCCTGTTCCTCCACAATGAGGTGGGGGCTACAATTGGCTGGCGTTTGTATTTTATCTGTCTCTGATGTCTCCACTTCAAAGTGAGCAAAGAAATGATTCAGTTCCTTTGCCAATGAAGCATCCCCTTCAGCAGGGATGACATTGGTCAGTTGATGGTTTGTAATTTGTTGAATTCCTTGCCACACCTGCCTCATGTTATTGCTATAAAAATTATCCTCAATCTTCCTCTTATAATCAGTCCTGGCCTTCCGAATACCTTTCTTCAGATTATCTCTGACAACACTGTATCTTGCCCCATCACCGAACCTAAAGGCCTTGGTCCTGTCACGCAAGAGGCACTGGACTTTCTTGGTCATCCAGGGTTTCTGATTGAGATAGATCCTAATATGTTTATCCACAATGACAGTATCTGTGCAGTGTTTGATATAACACAGAACAGTTGCAGTGTGCTCCTCTAGAGTCAGGATGGTAAAAGATATCCCAATTTGTGTTCTCAAAACAATCCTGAAGTTGTCGGGAAGCATCTTCTGGCCAAGATTTCACTGTCTTTATTATAGGAAGAGCCCGTCTCCTAAGAGGAATGTATGCTGGTGCTAAAAGCAGTGACATATAGTCTGATTGTCCCAAATGTGGTAATTGTATAACCTTATAGCCATGTTTGATGTTTGATTTTATAAACTATTGATGCTTATTAAAATGAATTATTAGTAAAAAACACCTGTGTGTTCAAAAAGTGTTCTCCACTGCTTTTAAACTCTACCTTCAAATACGTTACCTGGCAAGAAAGATAGCAATGTATGGTTTTCCAAAACTTATTGTACTCAAGCTCCTATCAAATACTAATTGGTAATAATCAGCAATGAGGGAAGGTAGGATTTGCAATAAATAATAACTTGAAAACTGTTCTAGTGTCTAGTTGCCCTATAGCGGCATCATGAGGGGAGAAGTTGTAACAGTTTATGTCCAGGATGTGAGGAACCTGTAGATATTTTCTGGCTCATGCAGTATACAGGTCCTCAGTGGAAGGCAGGCTGGTTCCAACTGTTTTTTCTGCAGTCCTAACTGCCCGGTGATGTCTGTGCCTGACCTGGTTAGTTGCTGTACTAAACAGACAGTTATAGCAGTACAAATGACAGACTCAAGAATTCCTCTGCAGAACTGTAGCAGCACTGTGAGCTTTCTGAGTTGAGGAAGAACATTCTTTGTTGTGTCTTTTTAATGATGGTTCTAAATGTTAGGTGTCCATTTCAAGTCCTGGGAGATTGTAGAACCCAGAAACTTAAAGGTCTCTATTGTTGTTATTGTCTTCCCTAATATTGTAAGATGTGCTAGATAGAATAGGAAGGCTTCTCCTAAAATCTATCTATATTTTAAGTGTGTTCAGATAGATTGAAATTGTAGATGAGGAGACTTCCGGTTTGAGTTTCTTCGTGGACAGACCGAAACCGCGATCGTGCACGGTTTTGATCCATGCTTGCCGCTGGAGCACCCCGAGCCAGCTGGCCTCGGGGCTAAGCCACCCCATAGAGGTGGTGAAGAGGGGGGAGACTGCCAGCAGGGTTGAGGAGAGCTGCATCTCTCCTCCTCAGCTGGCCCTTACTCCCTTTCCTTAAGGCAGTTGCAGCGATGGTCAGAAATGGCCACCTCAAAGAAGAACTCGACTGGAAAAGAATGTGCAGGAGGAAGATAAGAAGAGAAAGTCTTGGTTGACCAGGTTAAACTGCAAAAGCAACAACATAAGGTACCCTGGAATTTAAACTATAAAAAAAATAACATTGTTCCCAAAGAAGATTTTGAAGCAGTGAAGGAGAGAGGGAAGGAAAAGGGTTTTGTTTTGTTTTAATCTTATGTAATGTTATAATTTTAAAGGTATACATTGAAGCTTAAATAAGAGTTGAATGGATAAAATTAAAAGATATAAAGGTGTCATACTCCAATTAGTAACTACAGGAGAAAATTTGTTTAATGAGAAAAAATAATATGAAATTGAAACAGGACAGACAAAAGTATAAATATAATGATTTGAATTGAGATGAGATAATCAAAATAAAGTTGAGAAAATTTAAAGAGGGGAAAAACTATGTAGAAAATGTAAAACAGTAATAAGATATGGAATAGAACACAAAAATGAGCATGAAATTGAGTTTGTGTCTGTATGAAGAAGTGTAACCCGGGACCATGCTATTTTCAAAAAAAGATGTTTTATTTGTACTATGGGTTTTGTTTTTTTTTTTGTGAAAACCCAAATAAAATTTTCAAAAAAAAAAAAAAAAAGAAATTGTAGACGAGACAGTTAATTTAATTATGTGGATGCTTAATCAATATTTCCTAGACTACATTATCTTTGTGAAATGTATAAATTTATTTATAATGAAGACATCTCAATAGAAAATTAGAATAGCCAATTAAATTCCTTCTGAAGCTGCACAAGACTTTCTAGCATTACTAGAAAAACAGAACTTTGCTTTCATTTAAAACAGTTTTTTCTATTGTACAACATGCACTCCCACAGCACACACAAAGCTACCATGAGAATTTGGCTTGCCCATTCATGTTAAAGGAGAGGGCAGCTCAATATACCATAGGAATTTACGAAGCTGGTCCCTCAAGTGAAGTTAATAACAAGTCCTTGATCAGGCAGAGTTTCGACGCACATTGTATCTCTAGTATATGGAAGCAGCTGTTACGCTAAAGTCAATAAGTATCTCATACAATGCTTGCATGCTTTTGTTGCTATAGATCATGTTATAATGGTAAATTTAATGGTTAATGTGCTCAACCGTGAAGTGGTTGGATACATTATTTTAACACTATGGATAATATACAGAAATGAACAATACAGTAGATACTGCATAATGTTCTGTCAATATATGTAGTTGCCAAACTATGCCTGAAACTTTGCACAACTTGGCACCATGAAAATGGTATTTCATACATTACCAGTCATCGCATTGTTAATTTGGTTTGTACATATTTTACCCAATAGCTGCATTTTTCATAGCTTTTATCCTGACATGGATGCTATCAATACTGACTGGATACAAATAATCATACCAGAAAAAAATGTGCTGTCTCAGATCCAAGATCCATTTAATTCAGCTTTGTATTCTCACGCTAGCCAACAAATATGCCAATAGAAAGACAACAACTATCACCCGTGCCTCTCATATCAGTGGTAATAGTTCACCATGACTTTTAGATTTTGATAGATTAAATCTCCATGCATTTGTCAAATCAATTTTTAAAGCCATTTAAAATTGGTGGGCATTATTAGTGTTCATCCGGTTTTGTTCTCAAAGTTACTCATTGAATAGTATCTAGAGGTCAAGCCAAATCCAATAAATCCCAGAATACCCAACTTCAAGAGAATCTTAAGTATCTTCTTTATTTCACTGCTTGACCAGACAATATAGATCTCCCACTATGAGGATTTTAAGACTCAGAAGATATCTATGTTGACAACTACAGTTTGACAACAATGTAAATTCCAGCCAAAAAATAAAATAAAAAAATAAAAAAAATAAAACTTTTAAGGACAGCCTCAAGCATCAGTTAAACTTCCAAGGGCACCTGTATTCGGATGGATGGATGGGAAGAGGGAGAGGGAGAGGGAAGCAAACTGATTGTGAACAAATATATCCTAAATTCTCAATTGGAATCATTTGGACCAAATTTATTAACAATGGTTCCAATAAAAATTGGGGAAGGGGAAATCACACTTTTTGCATGTCTTCATTGCAATGAACAAGTACTTCTCTTGTTTAATCAACTACCAATCTATTAAAGAAACTAATACAAGCAAATAACAGTTACCCAGGAGATACAACATCAGAATAAAATTTTCAGCCTCTAGAATTCCCATACATTCCAGAGCTTCTTCATTTGCTGCAATACTAGACATTTTAAGTCTGTATGCCTTATAATACAAAGCTGCATTCACTTCAAAAATAAAAAAGCAATAAATGAAGAAATCCATCTGTATTACTAAGGTATTGGTTCAGCTCAATATATCTATCTGAAAGAAAGAAAGACAAGACTGAATTTAAGATGATCATATCAACTATCATATCTATGCCTCAGTAAGAAAAAGTCAGGCAGAAACATGCATCTTTTTCCAAAACTAAATTTTCAGCAAATAACATGACTTCCTATTTTTAACACTGGTATCAGACCACTGAAAATCAAATCTAAGAACAGGAATATAAATTAAAATATTCCAATCACAGGGCCATCTCGCCTTTATATAAGTGCATTCAAAGAGGAGAGTCTACCAGTTCTCTGTGCAATTGCTTTTGTTTACTTTGAACTGAATTCAGACTTTTTTCTATTAATCACACCCTTATTTGCTTCTAATTACTTTAAAATGCATTTCATTAATTACTTTATTATCCTCTCATTTTAATTTGCAATGAAGTGAATAGTTCAGAGTTCAAAACAGTTGTGAAAAAAATCTTTACAACTTTTCAAATTTTGAATTCATTAATAGTTAAGTGTTTATTAGTATACCCCTTTTACATAAGTATTTTTTGTTGGCATGCTTGGGAGTATTGCTTAATATGCTTCATTTTAGAACAGTAAATGTGAGGAAAAAAACAGTTTGCAGTACGGTACAAGACTGCAAAATGGTGAAGGGAGAAGAGCAAGATTGAGACTTAGTAACAAATCAATAGATCCTTCTTTTTAATTGCACCCCTTCCCCACATTTGAAGCATTTTTCTAATTGACACTGAATTAGCCCTCTTTGTGGCGAGCACTTTAATGGAAACTGCTTGATGGTTTTGGCTCATGGCAGAGGTGTAACAAATAAGATTTAGTGGGAAGAGGGAACAGCAATGTCATACTGAACAGTGCATTGGCGTTCTTCTTTTTATCCACATGGGAAGCTCTGCCTGGCCCACTTGCCTTTGACCAGTAAATGGGCACAACTAAAACAATGAATTAATTATGCATTCCCCATGAGTTTAGAGACTGTGCTTAATATGATTAGTGCTGCTGTCTACCCAACTTAAGGACTGACATGTATTTCAAAAACTAAAAGTGGGGGTAAGATGTCTTCTGATATCCAGAACATTAATTCTGAAATCCTCTCAGTGCTTGCAGACTAAAAGTGGAACCTTCTCAAAAGAACCATAAAAGAAATAGGTCAATATACTCTTTTCGTAGTGTTGGGGGGGGTGGGGGTGGTATTCTTTATTTTCACTGAAGACCCAAAGAGAAGGGAAGAATGGGGAAAGAAAAGAAAGACTCTCACTCCATGATTAATGTTCAACATTCCAGAACATACGCATCAAGAAATCTTAGAAAGGAGCTACTTTAATCATTTGCTTTAAATTATCTGTGATATTTCACTCAACGTAATAACCTGATTTTCAGCTTCCTTTTACAAACAATGTAATTTTGTGCTGAAGCAAGATGGGTTAGGATTACACATTTTACAGCAGTATTTCAAAACTTCTATTTAAGCAACCAATAAAATAATGGATATGTGTTATTTCAATTTTCATAATACTTTCATAGCCTACCTATCATCAAACTAATTTTGAATGTCCATTATAATTATTTCTAGCATGCATGTGTTTATAATAATCCATACAAATGGATGTTAATTTGAAAAAAAAATCAGCTAGCTGTTACGGCTCATTCCAACAACAAGAATCTGCTGCAGAGGAGAAATAAGTCTGTTGCCTATCCCGCCTCCCGCCCAACTTTATAAATGAAATGAAATAAAATAAAAATAAAAATTAGACCACCACTACAGTTAGCTGCCAGGGGAATATCTTCATAGCTGCAAAGAAAATCCAAATCTAACTGCAATTCATAATGGTCACTTTTGAGAAACTACTTGCAGACGGTTTCACACAACTCTGAGAGTAAAGCCTTGCTGTTACCACACGATAAAGATAAATTTATAGTGCTAAACTGCACATTGATAAGAAAGATTGTGCATGCTGATTATAATGTTTGGAGGACCACCCAGTTAGCCACAAACAGCAACTAATAAGAGTTTATACTAGTACAGACTGACCGTTGAATAGTGAATATCATGCTATAATCTTGTGAGCTAAAGGGAATTTACACAGCTCTAAAACTGGAGAGTGCTAAATATTTATTCTATTGTAACCTGTAACCTTTAACTGAACAATATGCAATCCGAGGCCAACATTATCTACTAGAAAGTCTTGAATCAGAAAGCAAAAAGTACCTTACTGATTCCTTTTAGGTCAACTGTAATACTTAGTATGCATTTCCCATTCTAGAGCTGCATTTTTCAATTTGATTACAACTATAGAAATATTTGTTCATGAAAAGGAGTAGGTAGCAAAAACAAAATGTAGCAACCATTTACAGTGATAGTGGTAAGAAAGATTTCCACAATAATCTTAGAAGGGATGGTATACTACTAGCTCACTTCTTTCATTTCTCGATTTTTTTTCAATTCTTTAATGTCTTATGTCATATGGATGGCTGCCACTGTCCCTGCAGCCACAGGTACCCACCAGACTTGATGATCCCAGCTAATTTGTTCACTGGTCTCTGCTTTTAATTGAAAACAAGAAGAAAAAAAAAAGAAAAACTAGTACTCTTCTAAGCTGAAACACCAACTTTAAGCATAGTTTTTATTTAACAGAATAACAGAGTTTGAAGGGACCTTGGAGGTCTTATAATCCAAACCCCTTTTAAAGCAGGAAACTATACAATTTCAGACAAATGTTGTCCAATCTCTTCTTTAAAACTTCCAGTGTTGAAGCACCTAGAACTTCTGGAGACAAGTTGTTTCACTGATTAATTAAGGAAATTTATCCTTATAAGGCTCTAGGTTCGTTTTCTCCTTGACTAGTTTCCATCGATTGCTTCCTGTCCTGCTTTCAGGTGTTTTGGAGAATAGGATGACGCCCCTTTTCTTTATAGCAGTCTCTTGGATAGATACTGCTATCATATCACCCTAAGTTCTTTTTTTTCATTAAACTAGACGTACCCAATTCCTGCAACCTTTCTTTATATGTTTTAATCTCCAATTTCCTAATCATCTTTGTTGTAGTTCTCTGCACTCTTTCTAGAGTCTCAACACCTTTTTTATATTGTGACCAAAGCTGAATGCAATATTCCAAGTGTGGTCTTACCAAGGCATTATAAAGTGGTATGAACACTTCATGTGACCTGATTCTATTCCTCTGTTAATGCAGCCTAGCACTGTGATGGCTTTTTTTGGCAGCTGCAGTACATTGCTGGCTCATATTTAAGTGATTGTCCACTAGGATTCCAAGATCCCTCTCACAATTACTACTATTGAGCCAGGTACCACCTATTCTATACCTGTACATTTGGTTTCTCTTGCCTAAATGTAAAATCTTACTTTTCTCTGTTGAATTTCATTCTGTTAGGTAGGGACCAATATTGAAGTCTGTCAAGATCCTTCTGGATCTTGAGCCTATCTTCTGGAATACTGGCTAACTTGGTGTCATCTGCAAATTTGATGAGTTCCACTTCTATCCCCTTGTCTAAATTATTGATGAAAATATTGAAAAGTACTGGTCCTAAGACAGAAACTTGCCTATTTCCCTCCATGTAGATGCAGTTCCAGTAAGAACTATACACTGAGTGCAGTTGGTTGTCCAGTTACAAATCCATCTATTGGTGATGCTGCCTGACCCACATTTTTCTATCTTATCAAGTAGTAGATTGTGATCAGTTTTATCAAATACCTTACTGAAGTCCAAGTAAATTATATTCACAGCATTTTGCTCGTTCACTTAACTTTGTCACTTTGTCCAAGAATGCAGTAAGATTTGTCTGGCATTATCTGTTTTTGACAAACCCAGTGATAGTAAATTGAGGACTACCTCTATGTAAGAAAAATTCTTACCAGTTAATTTTTCAGAGTTGTAAATAAAAAAGGCCATTCCAAATTATTAGAGGCATTCTCCATATGTAAAAAAAAGTCCATGTTTTTAAATCTGGTTTATATAATCAATAGCATTCAAAATATTTAATGTTATCTATCATGTGTATCTTTGGATTAAATCCAATCTGATCAGAATATATCACTTCTTTTTCCAAGTATTAAAGTGTAAATAAATAATAGGTTTATATGACCTTAAGTACCTCATATATACCATTGTACTTCATAGAGATTCCTGGAAATTATCAACACATTATACGTATTAATTCATTCCCACTAAACCATAATTCATAAGTAAAAGAAAGCAACCATGGTATAAAACTTAAAAACAACAAAATATTTTGTAAAACTAGATTATCTTCACAGAAAGTATTAACTGATCTAATCAATCAGTCCAGAAGTTATTAGGGAGTAAAATTACTATAAGATTATTCTATTTACGCTATTTTAATAAAAGACTACTGTAGCTGTTTTTTCAAAGGCATATAACACAAACCTGGGAGATGAAGGAAATTACTTTCTTGATAACAGCAGTTAAGCTGCATTCTTAAAACAGAACTGAGCAAAGAGAGATAAAATAATGATGCATAGTATGTTTGTAACTAGCACATTTAAAAGACAGAATAAAAAAACACCTATTTTATATGGAAAGATTTAAGTTTTTTTCTAGGCTTTCAAGCTAAATTACATACATTTATTGCACCAGTAATAACACCCAAGCTTTACTGCAAACTGAGCATGCTAAACTATAGATACCAAACTAATACAGAATACATTTGAAATGCTTAGCTCTAGAACAAAGGAGATTTATGTCTCTATTTCATAGTTTCCTTGGGGATAAAACCATTTACTTTAAAATAAACCTATGTAGTAGTACCTCATAAAAATAATGTTTGTTCAACTAAAATTTTTATTACAATTTTGTATAATTAACTTTATGATATACATAAAATTGTATTTTATAACTCTTCTTGCTTTATGTATTTTCAACCTTTACACAACTATGTCATATGATGAGAAAATTCCTGTTACAGGTTTAATTTCACTCATTAATAAAGTCAATTATTTTACCTCACACAGTTTTCAGGGGTCAAATTATTAAATTAATAGTGCAAAAGTTAAGATCATGGATTTCTTTTCTCATTTATTTTTCAATGTGATAGTATTAAAAGGTTACTTGCTTCTATGGGACTGGAATTAAAGATATAGAACCAAAAAAGGAGTAGGTTGTAGGTATCATTGCTTAGCACATTTAATCTTTAAATAACATTATTTTTTATTCAGGATAGCTAGAAGGTTCTAACGATAAACTTCTCCATGAATTACAGGGCAAAAACAAAAAAATCTGATAACTAATTGGATCTGGAGTGAGATGTTATTAAAATGCTAATGCTACCCACCTATACCTCACCACCTCAGGATCAGTGGTTAGTGTAGTAGAAACCCTGGTCCAATGTTCCAATCTGGATGAGGCAAAACACGCTAGAGCTCAATCCAATCAAAACAGAATTAATATAAATTCAGAGGTCTACTGATTCCAGGACAGTACCATCTTTATCCTGCAACATGGAGATTCTCTTGAACTTATAGTTTAACAAGCATGAAAGCTGTGGCTAGAAGACCTTTAGTTCAGCTTCAACCACTTGTAAGCTTACCTGAAAAACAGAATCAACTAAGTACAGTCATTCATACTCTTGATATAATTTTATAATATGGGCTATTTTCCAAAACTCAACACTTTAGGTAGCAGAAAGCCCACTTGCTTCTACTACATCTTTCCATTACTTTGGGAGTTGCATTGGCCATCGGCATGTTTTTAAGTGCAATTTAAGGTGCTGATTATTAACTTTAAAACTGTGTAGAGACTGCTTTCTCCTGACAGATTCTGCCCACCTAATCAAGCCAACTAAAGATCACCTATTAATAGTGCACATTTAGCAGGAGGTGCAGTGGGAGTGGGCGAAAGGAAATTGTTGTCTGTAGCAGTCTTCTGTTTTTAGAACTGTCTGCTCCCTAAATCAAGGATTGCTTTACTATCATAGCCTTTTAGAAGTTGGTAAAAACCTGGATGGCCCAGAAAGTCTTCAGGGACTAACTGTGGATCCATTGGTATCTATGTCTATTATTAGTTTTAATGAGTAAACTAACTGTATTATTGATTATTGTTATTGTAAGCTGTTATTATTATTACTGGTATCCTGTCTAGAATCTATAAGGATTATAGTGGTACATGGATAAATGGCAACAATAAAGCCATTGAAGCAGCAAATAACTCAGTTCTACTCCAAATGATACTGCTGTAAAAGAAAAAAAAACTAGAATAATAAGAGCTGTTGTTCCATTTTTAGTGGAACAACTGCCACTGTTTGCTAGTGTTCATAATAAATGCTTCTATTTAGGATTCTTAAATGCTAGATATCCCTTTTGCATCAGATTCCAGTGGTGAAATCACAGGAACAGCAGAAGAATAATGTTGATTCTGCAAAGCTGAACTATATATAGTTGTAATCTATATCAAACTACACAAACACACACACACACACACACACACACACACACACACACACAAAACCCTAGGAAATTACAGCAGCTGACTACAATGCATCTATAATTTTTTTTAATATAAAACAGGGGTTCCTAACCACTGGGCCACGGCCTACTACTGGGCCGTGGCTTATTTGGAATTAGGCCACGTGAGTGGCTGGCCGAAGAGCACGTGTGTGAGCAATTCAATTTGCATGACCAGTGGACTGGCAAGTCCTTGCATGCATCAACCCGCTGCTTGCACAAGTCAAGATGTGCACGTGCATGCCAGCCCGTCATTCACACGGCCCAGATCCCCACTCGCTGGACTGTCAAATTGTAAAGGTTGGGGACTGCTGATATAAAGGATCTGAAATTGAATGTTTGACAAAATGGCAGCAAAGAAGATGTAATTGCTAAGGAAATCAGACAACTTGTATAATTCCATTATTAAAAAAATGATTGACATCATCACTGAGCTTTGATTTGTTTTTTAATATAATTCAAACTCTGTTATAGTTACATTAAACAGAACAGGTACATTGCTTAATGTGACATTTAACTGTTGCTCGTATTAACTTTGGTGCATATATTTGGACATTTTATTACACTATGCTTTCTTTATAAAAATGTCATTATTAGATTTTAGTAAGACTTATTTCATGCAAATGATAACATAATAGTAAACAATACAGTTGAAACAATTTTATGTGGGAGACACTTTTTCCCTGCATGTTCATAGTAATTGTGCATGCTCAGGAAAATACATGGTTAAGAAAGCATTAAGAGGTAGAAAGGGGATAGCGTACAAATAAATGTTTGAATGTATTCATATTAGGTTTACTAGGTACCTAGTTGAACAAAACCCATAAGGTTTCATAATTTTGTTCAAATCTTTTCTCAGTCAACAAAAACCTGTAAAAGTATATATATTGCTAGCCAGATGCTATCGGTAAAACTCAGGTGGAAAAAGTTTGTTGTTTTTAATTATATAATTAGTTTAGAAGTTTCATTCTCTTCTCCTTAAATGAGAATTCATATTCAGTATAGACTCTGGTATTGAGAAGTAATACTGGACTTTATGTGTAAGTCCTGTTTCAGAATAAATGAATGATTCTTTATACTTTTTGTTTTTATTTGTTCCAATTCTGTTGCTCTACGAAACATCAATCTTAGAAGGTACCATTGGTTCAAGAGCATAAACAAAGTACTCCTTTGTTTCCTCTTCCACCATAAACAAAATACAGATCAAAATGGAAAATCATGGATACATAAGAGGCTGCCTTTCCCAATCTGTTAAATGCTATAGAACTAGCAGAAAGAGTTTCCAGTACAGTCTTCCAGTTTACTCTTTGTAGATCATTATCCCTAATTATAGAGTACACTACTCTACTCCTACTTTTTTTTCATGATTGCCAAATATTTCCCTTCCTTTAATTTCATTTTTAAGTAAACAAGACATTCTTCTAACACTCAAGGGAACTAGCAGGGACAAAACAAATTTAGCCAAATTTACATTTAGCCAAATCCATGAAAACAAAATAACAACAGCAAAAGATTATCCAAACACTAAGTTTGTGAATAAATGTATGCTAAAGTGTACAAAAAACCTTCCTTAATGCAAGCCATGTTTCAGATTTTGAAAATCACTAAAAATTAGGGGGGATCAGAAGTTCTGCTTATAATAATCGTATTTCAGATTCAGAAAATGAGATTGATTAGACAATGTTTTACATGCAAGTAGAATTTATTTTAATTTTCACATTTTTCTCACATTTTGGCAAAAAATTGTTTTCAGTATCTGTTTGTTGCAGTGGAGAATAAAAATCCTAAACTTTTTTCCGTGTGGTTTTTTTGGGGGGTATAATTATATACACAGGAAGTCAACAGTCAGAATGTAACAATTAATTGTAATGCTCATGTATTAATGTTAAAGTCAGGTTTTGCCTGTCTTAAATATTAATACTTTGCATTAATATTTTTCTTGATAAGGATAAAATTGGCAGCTTTGTCTGGAAGATTATAGCTCTAGTTATATCACAAATTGAAATATAATAAAATCATTTATTAATGGTTAATCATTTAATCATTAATCATTTAAAATACAGTTATTTTCTGAATAAACTTTACTATTTAATATTATACATAAAAATCATTTACATAAGCAATCCACACACACACACACACAAATATATATATATATATATATATATATATATATATATATATATTTGTTTTCTTAAGTTTTCGTGGGTATCTATATGTATGGTATTCAGCTTTGTTGTGGTATTTCCCCTTGTCATTATAGTTGTGCTTTTAAAGTTGTAGCAACGTTTCAGACGAACACTATACAGAAGCCTGATGATGGCAGATGAGATTCTGCCGAAACGTTGCTACAACTTCTATACAGAAGCCTGATGATGGCAGATGAGATTCTGCCGAAACGTTGCTACAACTTCTATACAGAATGATGATGGCAGATGAGATTCTGCTGAAACGTTGCTACAACTTTAAAAGCACAACTACCATGACGTGGGAAAATACCCGAGCAAAGCCGAATGCCATACATGTAAGTACCCGCGAAAACTTAAGAAAACATTATATATATATATTAGAACTTAATATTTTGCTTTTTACCTGGTGATAGAAAAGAAACGTTGATGCTCTAAAGGGTACTATGCACAATGTTAGGGAGATGTGTGTGTTAGTATGTTAAAGATGGAAACTTAAATCAATCCACAAAAACGTAAAAGTTTAACTGCTAACATTTTAGCAGCTGTTATTCAATACATTTACTGTTTTGCCCAGATAAAAAGACAACACACTTTTATTTCTCTGAATACCACAAACTGGTATACCAGTTGGAAAACACCTATTTAACCATTTTAATGGATAAAATATGTGACAAGAATCAAATAGACAATTTACCTTGAAGATATAGCATGACACATCTGGTAATGAATAATGTGGTTTACCAAAAGGCTGCTAAGAAGTAAGCATGATATTATCAATAACTTTCACAGCTGCAATTAATTTTCAGTTGGTTTTATCTGTTCCCCCAGCTAGCATACAATTTCACCTTGCCTTGCACGTTACTGTAATTTAGTTGAATCCACATATGAAAAAGACCAATCACTGTCCAAGAAAGAATATAACTTAGCAACTTTATTCTTTTCCTTAACCAGGGAAAATGCAGAATATTTAAATATTTACAATCATCAATAAGCTTTCAAAAGAGAGGGAGAGAGAGAGAGAGAGGGAAAGAGACCATACTGTATTTTCAAGAAGTAGCTTTTATTCCTCATGTGTAATTACAGCTGTGAGTTCTAGTCCTGCCTTAGAGATGAAAGCCGGCTAAGTAACTTTGGGCCAGTCCCCACAATCCCCTCAGCCTTTTCTCAGTCCAATCCACCTCAGAGAATTGATGTGGGAAAAATAGGAGGATGGAGAATAAATAAAGCAGGAAACAAATAAATAAATAAAACAATTATAGTTCCATACTGAATTATTCTTGGTGGCTATGATTTAAGGTTACTTTTTCAAAAGGACTCTCTAAGACTCAGTTCAATACTGAACAGAAATATTTGCGAATGTATTTCTATTGAATCCTAATGCAGAAAATGTACTGAACTCTAAAATACTCATTTAACCCCAAAGTCCAACCTGTCTTTAAGGAATGCTTATAAAGCAGATAGTAACCTTAGGCTACTTTACTTTGTAGCAAGACATCAATGGCATGTAGAAATGTATTCCTTTGATCATCTTGCTGCTTCAAAAAAAATCCAGAATATGTCACCTTTGTATGAAAATTTACACCAAGAAAAATGCTACAAAACTGGATTCCACTTATGTCTATATTCCCTCATTAAAATGAAATCCTTTGATATTTTCAAAAATAAATAAAGCCTTGTTAGGCAGATACCACTTAATCCCAACTTATCTGTTTTATTAAAGCATACAAAATTACCTAAAAGGTCGAAAGCGACTATCACAAATGATCGTGCAAACCCAAGAGATGTTGGGGATTTCCCAGATGTTAATTTCTCCTCCTTTTCTCTCCTGCAGCCTAAAAACTAGAATTTTAGAGACGTTTTAAAAGCTCTCGAGTGAAATATTACAAAATTACACTACAGTTACGGCTGCTACATTTTTTGTTTTCTGTTACTGAGACAGCATTCCATTCTAAAACCACTAACCCTTAATAAGTTTGGAAGAAACACAGCTATTTCCTAACCACTTAAAGAACAAGAGGGTGTGACTGTCTGTGGGGAAGGATGACTGAATTTTGAAGTTCAGTCATTAGTTCTATTAAGATACGAAGCAGACAGTCTAAGAATGGCACAAGATGTAAATGAACATAGGAATAAAATAGCTTAATTTGACAGCAGTTTGACAACTGTAAAAAGAAAACTGACTTCAGACAATTGTCTAGAAATGAAATTATTAAACCAAAGAAATTCCCATGGAAATATATAATATCTACTAATTTTCACATGAAAATAGATAAATGTAGACTGGAGTTTTTATTGTCTTTGAAGTTGGTAAGGTTAAAGTAATTAAGAAACACAAACAGCTGCAAAGTGCTGTGTTTTATTTTTTGAGATTATAGCATTTTGGAAAATAAAACCTCATTTCTGACAGATAGCAAATAACTGTAAAAAAATAATCATTTGTGACTTGTAATAGGAAATTACAAGTTTTCAGGAAATGTTTATAAGCATAGAAATTAGGCAACAAGAACCAACTATTTAGCCTATCACTTCTAAAGTTTTAAATAGATAATAGTTTTAAAAAAGGCTGTGAAGGCTTGGATGGTGGACAGCAGACTTGGCAAGACCGAATGGCTTTGTGTGCACAGAGTTTCAAGATCTGGGAGTTTAACTAACTTAGTTCTGGATAGAGTTGTGCTACTCCAGACAAACCTGGTCTGCAACTTGGGGGTTCTCTTGGACTCCCAAGAACAGGTGTCAGTTGCAGCTAGGAGAACCTTCGCACAACTTTGCCTTATGTGCTGGTTGCAGTCTTTCCTGAACTGGGAGTCCCTGTGCTCAATCATTCAAGCTTTGGTCTTCTCATGCCTGGGTATATTGCAATGCACTCTATGTGGGGCTACTCTGAAAGGGCATTTGGAAACTTCAACTGGGGCAGAGTGAGTCCTTGTGGTCCCTAGGGCGACCCATGCTACATCACTGCTGCACAAGCTGCACTGGCTACCGATTTCCTTCTGGGTGCAATTCAAGGTGCTAGTTATTACCTTTAAAGCATGGCATACCACGTTACTTCAGGAAGCTAATCATCCCATTGACATTCACTTCCCCTACCCACTCCAGCTGTTTATGGCTGTTTGCGGTACTTCTTGGTCACATGATCACTATTTATGATTGTGGGGTGGTTTTTTTTTTTTGCTGAAAATCAGTGTTTATTTCCCATTTCCAGCAAAGGTGCCAATTGTGGATAAAGGTAACAACCACAGCAAAGTGGTTAATGACATAAGTGATCACTGCAAAAAAACAAAAAGTTGTATAATTGGGTGGTCATATGAGTGTCTTGATTTATGACCATCATGACATACGATAGAAATTCTGGGTCCAATTACAGCTGTAAGTCGAGGACTACCTGTACTATAAAACCAATTAAAACAATTTAATTTGGAAGTTTGGCTCGTGACTCATGATTTAAATGGAGGTAGCTGCCGGAATCCTGACATAACTTGTGAGAGGATCACAATCGGGAAGTTTATGATTCAGCCGCCAAAGGGGCTCCCTGCTGTCAGGATATCCCCAGTTCTGAAGAAAATACATATTTTAAGAGCATTCTGAAAGGCTATAGGAATTGGGGTTAACCTCACCTCAGGGCTGATGATGTTCAAACAGGTAGGTGCTGTGGCAGAAATGGCTCATCTCCTAGGTTCCATCAGATGGAATTCTTTAGCAGGAAGGACTTACAGCATGTTTACAGTTTGATTTAAACACTAAAATGTCACCCATCATTCACTGAGTAGGGGGAGTGAATTTCAAAGCTGTGGGATTTGACTTTAGCTTTGAATTTGCTATTGGAATAAAAGGAATAGCCCAAAGTGCCAAGAACAAACATCCTTTATTGGCTGTATCTGTTAATAATGTAGAGAAGTGAGTACAACACCACAGTGCCAAAAAAGTCAGAATTAAACTTTATAAAGACATAGCTCTAAATAATAGGCTGTGCAGGAATCTGTAGTGCATAGAAAAACAAAAGAAAAGAGGAAGATTTAAAATCACTCAGACTACAGTATTGGGAAATAGTAAAAATAGAAAATGGAAAAACTGTACGTAAAGGAACACAATAATAAAGGATAATATTTGTAGATCAGGGTTGATATGACAGGTCCTTGGTGGTCTCTGAGCTTGCTTATTTTCTTGCAGATGTTTCATTACCCAAACTAAGCCTCATCATCAGTGCCAGTACTACCACTGATGACATTACCTAATTTCTCTGCAAGAAAACAAGCAATCTGAGAGAGCACCAAGGACCCCCTCATATCACAATAATCACATGAAGCAATCAATAGAACTTTGTTAAATCAAATATTAAGGGTCCAGCAAATATGGCAAGATTAAAATGGCAGTGAGTAAACATAAAGACTGAAGGAGCCATGTGTTATCCACCTACACGCACAATTTACAGGCAACCAAGATAGTAGCAATTTCATGGTCCTGGAGCAGACAAGAAAATCATTAAAGAGGTAAGGGAAGAGCCAGGACAATCTGTGTGAAACACTAAACACTAAATTGTATACTTCTCCCTTATGCTCTGTTTATTAGGGCTTTACTAACAATTCAGAGGAGACACCTGGAGGCCTTTTCTCAGTCTTTTGAGCATATGTGCTTCACTACAGCATAAATCCCAGGAGAAATGCCTTCTGGTGATAGACTTTGATTGATTATGTGGTATCAAGTCAATGTCTACTCTTTTTTAAAAAAATAAACTTTATTAAGATTAAAAAGAAAAATATGTACAATACATAGAATACAACATTTCATTACAAACGAAATCAGCATACAATTACATAACAAATAAACATAAAAATAAAATGTATATGTTTCTAACTAACTAAGATGGTGTGATCTTTTATTGAAAACAATTTTACTAATATTCAGTTCATTTTTGGTAAACACACTTAATCTAACCACTTCATTTTTCAAATTCTTATCTTTTAATTCCCTAGTTTTTATCTTTTATCCACTTATACCATTTTTCACAAGCTATATTATATCTTGAGTCTTCCTTATCCCTAAGTTTTTGTGGAAGTAGGTCCATTTCAGTGCAGTTAAGAACTTTCTGAATAATCAAATTATTTGTCGGCATTTGGTCACCCTTCCAGCATTGTGCCACCGCAATTCTTTCTGCCGTAATTATATGGAGAATTAAATATTTTGGTTTTTTTGCGTAGTCCCCTTTTAACATTCCCAACAAAAATATTTCGGTCTTAAGTTCTAGTTGGATATTTGTAATTTCTTTTATCCAAATTCTAATTTTTGTCCAGTATTTTTTACTTTTTGGGCAAAGCCACCAATGTAGAAGAAGGTACCTCTTGCTTGCTTACATTTCCAGCAAATCGGACTTAAGTTTGGGTACACATTCGCTAATCTTGAGGGTGTCAGGTACCACTGGTAACACATTTTATATTGATTTTCTTTATAGACGGGCAATTTTGTTATTTTGTAATTTTGTTTCAAAACTTTTTTCCAGTCTTCCAGATTAATGTTGTGCCCTACATTCCTTTCCCATGCAATCATTGGGACTTTAACTAATTCTTCCACCATTTCAAATTCTAATGGATAATTATACATTTTAGAAATTAATTTTTCATCCGTTCCGTCTAATATTTTATCTAATTGGTTTGGTTTTCCCTCAATTCCAAATTCTTCTATGTCTTTTTTGTACCTCGTCTTAAGTTGCTTATAAGACCACCACTCTATTTTCATCCCTTGCTCTCTAAGTTCTTGGTTTGTCTTTAATCCTCCTTGAGAATTTAAGACATCGTAATATCTAATCTTTCTTCCTGTTTCTAAAGCATTGGGGTGGATCACTGCCTCCATGACGGATACCCACCCTGGAATCTTCATATAATGTTTATGTTTAATCTCTTTCCACAGTTTCAATAGTGAGCTTCTGATTACATGCCTATTAAAGTGTGTATAACTCTTATTTCCAGGGTTCCACATGAAGGCATGCCACCCCGCCTCCAGATCATGCCCTTCTGGGGTTAAAATTCTTTTATTTTTCAGGTTGGCCCATTCTTTAATCCTTGTTAGGACTGCTGCTTTATAATATAGTTCCCAGGCGGGGAGTCCAAATCCACCTCTGCATCTATTATCTTGTAATGAGCTTAGTTTTATTCTTACTTTTTTCCCTAACTAAATAAATTTCATAGTAATTTTATTTAATTCATTAAAAAAATTGTCTAATTTAATAGGAATAGTTTGAAAGAGAAATAGTATTCCTGGCAAGAAGTTCATTTTAATGGTTACAACTCTCCCTAGCATAAGTCAATGTCTACTCTTGGTGGCCCCATAGATTTGCTCCATGATGATCTGTTCCTAAGCTGGTCATAGACATTCATGATCAGAAAACCAGGAAAGGGTTTTAAACATCTCAAAGAAAAGTGATGCCTTGAAAGAGCTCTTTGCTTGCATTGCAAAGTACTCAATTGAACAGTTTGTCCAGCATTACTGTTTATACACATAAATTTGATTCTAACTCTTTCTAGAGCATGAACATATATTTTAGGTAATTTAGCAGAAGCAATAGCAATTACAACATCAATCCTATTCACAATCTTAGTCTTATTTATGCTGTGTTTTGTGTTTATTTTGGAACTTAACATTCACTTGTCAATGAAAATGTTCAATGAAGGATAAAGGGCAGAAAATTCTTCATCAGAAATTCTAATGACATTCATGAAAATTAAATACCCTACAGGAAATACTTTGTTTTTGAGACATGTACTACTACTGGGAACTTTATAGTCTTACCCATAAAGAAACTTAAATTGCTTGCAATGAGAAAAACTTCAATGTCAGAGAGGAGACAGCCAGGATTAACCAGGCTGCTCTCTTTTTATCATACTTTAACTGCCTAAAATTTTGTAGACGTTAGGATGCAAACATCCAGAGCATCAGGCTGTACCTGTCACAAAGTGACAAGTTAAAGAGGGCAGATGTTAAGTTTGTGTTTAACTTTCCCCCCCAGTTATTAGCTCAATCAGCTTGCCAAAAGTATTTCTCAAATATTTTTGCAAAAGGGAGCACTTCCAAGAAACTGTTTTGTCTCCTGCACTATGTAATAAAAAGAGGATTTTCTTTCTGACCTACTAATGTACCTTGTAAAAGATTATTAGAATACACATGCACACCTGCTAAAGTTTTGAAACTAAAGAACTTAAATAAAGAGATCAGTTTTAGAGGGTAGAATTTGATTGCAATTGAGGAGAAAACAGTGTTGAATTGGGTTGCTAGGTGTCTTTCTGATAAAATATATTTTATATATAACAATAAAGAAGCTGATTTACAGAAATATTTTTTTCTTAGTGACATTTCATGAAAGTAAACATTCATTTATTTGCATGTATACAGAACAGACAAACAGTGAAAACTGTTATGTACTTGTAAATTGTACACGACTTGGTGTTAAAACTATGCATAAAATAGTGTAATACTAGATTCCCATTATTAGAAAATGTTGCACTATTTCAGACAATGTTTATTTCCTACTCTTTCCTTATGATAGTGACCAAGTGGTATTGATCCTGTAAATTGGGGTTACTTTTGCACCAAACTTGTTTGTTTGCTGAAAGTGGATGGATTTGTTCTATGACTTGATGTTGCTTCAAACAAGAATTAGTCAGGCAAGTAAGGCATTACATTAGCAGTGATAAAAATGATAGCACCATGGAAATTATGTTTTTGTGATAAACAACAAAAACTGCTCTTTTAAGCCTGGGAAAAGACCAGAAAAATTTGGCCAGTGTTTTTGTGTTCAGGGTATTCACTATGATACATACTATCAGCCCTTATAGGTAGGCCTGGGCAAGGACTATTGGAACTCTATTCTTAAAAGTTAGAATAATGTACCTGTACTTTGCACTTGTTAATAACAGGCAAAATTATTGATTTATATCTATCCTGATACCTATTTCTCCCATGCAGTGGAATGTGTTATTGTAAAGAGATCACTGTAATTAAAACACACGTGTAAAATTATTGGTGGGTATTTTTCTTATAAAATTGTTAACCAATTTATTTCAATTTTTATGATTTTATAAACTCATAAGACTTAGGAGAGAGGGAGGGAGGGAGGGAGAGATTAAATCGGACCAACATATATGTTTCATGCTTACTAATACTAGACTCCTGGCACAATGTTACACAGAGAATGAAATAAATTTTATTCACAATCTAGACGCTTGCAAGGAGAGTTCTTAAAATGAAATAATAATCCCCAGAAGAAAGGACAATACGATTTTAGTTTTTTTCCTTCTCCCACAGAAAAAGAAAAAGTAGTAGAAAGGGGCTTCAGAGAAAGCAACAAAGAATTATTTATACTTTCACTGAAAATCTTTCTAGGTTCAAAGTGTAATGTTCCCAGAAGCAACACTCTGGACCTATATCAGGTGTTAATGGTGAGTACCACATTGAATGGTAAAAGAAATATAGAAATATAGTTCCATGTTATATTAATTTAAAAAGTAAGCTATTTTTTTCATACATTTAATATTAAATTTTAATGTTTGTGCCATACAACATATTTTCTTAATTTAAAACAATAAAGATACAGCCTACAGAATGAAACCTAATAATTCTTGTGTTTTAAGAGCCTAGTATATTTTGGAATGCAAGGCCACTGTAGATTACATGGGCAGATTAATGTTATTAACTATTAAACTCCCTTTGTCTGATGTTATCTCTACATTTCATCGCTGCTGCTCTTTAATATGTCTTTGTTCTTCCAGCCATCAGAGTTTACAGGAAAAATCTGGAGTGCATCTGAAAAGGAACACTTCAACTGAAGTTTTCCTGATGATCCATCATAACGGTAAATTGTTTCCCTCTCTCCACACTCCCACTTTAAAAAGGTTAGTTAAATGATAGCACACTGCAGTTACCATAGCCTCTAAAAACATCTGGAGAGAATATAGATTGCATTCTATATTAGCAGAACTAATATAGAATGCAATTCATGCACACATACATGCACAAACCACTAAACCCAAGAGTCAATGTGCAACCTCTGGTAGTTGCTGCTTAATTTAAAATCAATTTGTAATATGGTTTGCCCAGTCCATAATTGTGAATCAGTGGGCCAACCAGATATGAATTACTGAAACTTGGCTGGGAATTGGGTGGGACTCAGAGAGAGATATGCCCAACTTTTTTTTAACATAACACCAGCTGTGATTGTGGGGCAGTAATGGTACATTACAGATAGTCTGATATGAAACTCTTTTTATGAAGTCGGCCTGAAGGAACAGATGAGATTGCTGCTTCACACTGAGCTGTGATGGTGCAAAACTGTTAGAATGTAGAACTGTTTGCTCTTCCTTTTCTATCCTTTCTATAATGATTATATTACACAATTTCTTTGATTTTAGTGTAACCCTGGTCCCGCGATGAATTGTCCTGAGGCGAGTTGGCCATGGCTAGTTGTCCTGTGGCAAGTTGGCTGACGCAAGTTAGCTGTAGCAAGTTAGCCGTGGCAAATTGTCATAAATCACTTCCTGCATAGGTAGTTTCCTCTCTAAGAAGCTTGTCATTATAAATGCATTGGCACTAAAATTCCCAGACTTGTTTCAGGGGATCTTCAATTTGCCTTCCCTGGGCCCTTGATCACAAGCTACTTTGGAGTCCCATATCCATTATAGACTTGATCTATTGATGCCCTGACCTCTGCAAAAGCCACATAGTAAATCTGGGTTTTGGTATCAGGGCAGTAATAACATACTCTGACATTGTGGGGTGAGATTTATCTTAATCCCTTATTCCAAACAAATCATGGTCCCTGCTACGAAGGGAGGAAGGACCTACTTAACTGATCTATTCTGTTCTTGATATGATCTTATTCTATTATCTGGGAGGAATCTGAATTGATTTGTAAAGGTGATAAGGTTCTTGGGCCTTTAAGTACAGTACATTAGATCCCCCTCCTACCTGGCTGGCTAAAGCCTCCTGGAAGATGACATATAGCTGGATCCTGCTAATTCAGCCACTGCTGAATCTTACTGAACTGAACAGTTTTCATTTGATTTCTAAGCTTTCCTTTTAGGTAGGGTAGTGGACTTGCAGTTTCTAGATTATCTAGATTCTTTTCAATCAAATTCAAGGCCAGGCTATAGTACCAAATGGCACTCATGATGCATGTGTATGAACTCTGGCAATCTCAGGATGGAAACTCTACATGTATCCTTGACCTCTCAGCAGTTTTCAGTATCATTCATTACAGTACCCTTCTGGACTGCCTTAAGGAATTGGTGATACTGTTCTAGTTTCAGATCTCTGCACTCTGGGATCTCCACCTTCAAAATTCCACTTCCTCCTCACTCCTATTTAACATCTACATGAAGCTGCTGAATAGGGTCCTTTATTGACACAGGCTTAAATGCCTTCACATACTAATGCACTTGTCTATATTCTGCCCTTCATTATCCAAGTGATGCCATCACTTTTTTCCAATTCTGGAGGCTATAAATGTCTGGATGGGGAAGAACAAGCTTCAACTCAACTTTAGCAAGACTGAATGGTATGGGTTTTAAGGGAGTTCCTTCTGGATTTGCAGTTCTGCTCAAGAGCAAATGGCAAGCATAGAGAATAGGTCCTTTGCACTAATTCATCTTACATGGCTATGTACAGTAAGTCTGTGTCATTTTTTGGGAACAGGAAATTCTGCTCACAGTCACTAAGTTGCATCCCACCTTGATTATTGTAATGTACTCTACTCATGACCTTCTTTAAAGAACATCCAGAAACTGCAGTTATTCTAGAATGCAGTTGTGTGAGCAGCTTTGGGTGCACCATGCTATGCCTAACTAATATAGCATATTGCTTCACACATTCCATTGGCTCCCAGTGGGCTTCCAGATCTAAATTAAGGTGCTAGAACCAGGTTATTTCTGGGACCATTTCTCTGCAGTTCTGGCTATCTCACCAGATATCTCCAGGTTGTCTTGTAAAGCAATATTATTTAGCAGGATCTAAGAAGCATACTGGCTTTGTCTCTGTGCCTTCTCTTCCTACTCTCATGTAGCACCTGCTTTATGGAATGCATCTTCCCTTCATTTTCTTAAAAAGAAATCTATCAGAATTTGTTAGAAGAGACTTTGTAATGAAAACAAATGTACATCTACTTTTCTGCGAGTTTTTTTTTAAACAAATGAAATGAGTTCTTAAACAATACATTTTAGCTTAGAAACATTCCCAGTGAATTGAGTTACATCACAGAAATTGTATGGCAAATTGTTTCCTTGGCGTTCAGATTTCTACTATTAAATACGCAGAACTTTCACCAAAGTTGAAAATTGTTTTTTAAAGAAAAAAAATACAGCTGAGAGAATACAAAATTATGAGATTGCAAGCAACCTGAACATTGCTCCACTCAAGTGATCTGAAATCACACAAGTAAATAAAAGTAGTATCAGAAAGATATCTTCTTTACTTTATTACATTTATTATTTTGTTAGTTTAAAAGCCATTTAATTTGGCATATAAAATAAACCCAGAGACCAAATATTAGAAAAGCCTCCCACCCATCACTTGTGTGCTCCATGGGTATCTGTAGCATGCTTATAACTCAAGATGTCTTCCTAACATCACTCACTAATTTATTACATTCTACCGAAGATACTTTATCAAGTTTCAGTCACAGGTCAAATAATTCATGCTTTGGAAAGATGATCTCTGCTTTTAAAATTTATTCTATTTATGAAGGTTGGGTCTCTAAGTGCTTGTCATTTTTACTGCTTATGGTTGAGCCATTCTTCCTCAATACTGAATATTTCTTCATGCTCACTTGATCTTGTGGAGTTCCAGTTATGAATTATACGACTCATAAGTTATGAGTCTCAAAGTAACCACTGATGAAGCCTGCCAAGCAGTTAAATATCAAAGCAAAATATATCAGAACTTTTTTGAGAACAGAGATAGATTCCAGCATTGCACTTCCCAGATATTTATTACATATTATAAATTACATCATCGGCTGCCTCCTACATCAACAGTCTTGTACTCCAGAACTTAAACATCAGTTTTTTTAATAACCACAACTTGGGAATTTTTTGATCATCAGAGACAGATGAAAGGAAGAGCTGCCTGCTGTGGGCCCTCAGCTCAGTCAAAACAAAAAGAAACTTCAGAGAAAACCAGAGATGCATCGGGTATTAATCTTAAATGAAATACACAGAAGTAACACGTATTGACTCCCCATTCTCTATTCATTCAAAAATATTACGAGGCTACTAGTCTTGCTTTTTAATGTATTTCATCCAAGGATCACAACGTATTGCATGTAACTTGAAAGGTTTATCCAGATTAAATTGAGACATTCTCACATGATCAAATTTCATTTTTACTCCTGGGGAATACAAAACTTTCTTTTTCGAGAAAGCGTAATGCAGGTTGTAATGCTTTATGAAGTCTTCTCATCATGTTCTAACCAAAAGACAACGAGTTGATCTTCTTCCTCTCAATTTATGAAATATGGGTAGTTACTTAGGCTGTATCAGTCAATACAATCTAATAAAGATCATTACGAATTTGCTTACTTTTTAGTTTTCTTGCTTTTGATTTTTCTAACTGATTTAGATGAATAAATGATATGATGGGTGACCAAGCGCCAGCAGTAAGATGGCTTCCTTTTGGCATTATGGACTTCAATTGGAGAAGTCTAAGACTGACTTGATCCAGGAAGAGAATCCAAGATTAACAGAAATTAAGAGATTAGGCTAATTAAATAGAAAATGAAAATTGAATTGACCATCGATATTGGAATTAACCACATATTTATTTATTAACTGAAGTTAAAAATTGGAAAGTATGGAAAATAATAGCAATAAAATGTATCAAAAAGGAGAGAAGAAATCAATACTGGATATTGTTAAAATTAAACACCTAAGAATCTTTAGCAAATAGAATTTTCTCCTGAACAAATAGGAAAAAAATTGAAATCTGAAAGCTTCCCCATTGATCAAATTCCAAAGTCAGGCACCAGAAAGTGAAACAAAACTGAATTTCTGTTTATCACTGATCTTTCCTCTTTCTTTTTTACTCCCATCTCACTGCAATGGGATTGGCCTCTCCACATGCGCCAGCAGTAGGGGGCATGCTGCAGATCCCGTCAGTCAAGGAATTTTGGCTAGCGGGGTCTAGGAGAAGAGCCTTTTCTGCTATGGCTCTTGCACTCTGGAACATCATATATTTTGAGGTGATCTGCCCCCATCCTCTTCACCTTCTGAAAGGTCTTTAAAACTTTTGGTTCTGCTAATTGGCCCAGGACATGCCACTGTAGAAGTGGTTAGTGGATTAAACAGAAGATCCCACCTCCAACCCATCATATATTGCCCCCTACTTTGGCCAATTCTCTGTTAATTTTAGAGTTATATTTATTGTTTTAATGTTATATAATGTTATTATGTTGTTTTACCATGTAAGCCACCCAGACCGTGACAGTCTGGACGACAGTGCACCAGTCTCAATGAGAGTGAGATTGGTGCATATAAATTTAATAAATAAATTATTTATTGGGGGAGAGAGAGGAGATTAGAATAAGGTCTTAGAGGGAGCACCTGATAAGATTCATATATTCATAAAGGAGGGCTTTTGAATGTAAAATTACTGAGGCAGCACTCCACATTTTTAAAATTATACCTCATCTCTTGCTACAGATATTGCATATTGGAAGCAATGGAGCCAAGGAAGCTTCTCTATGACAAGCTTGCAGGTTTAACTGCTACCTAGTTGAGGCCCTCAAGAGCAGCAACAGTGGTAAACCATAACAGATTTTAAATCCTGCATTGGCTGAAATGTTACGAAGCATTTTAATTTCTCAACAGGCTTCAACCAAAAGCTATAAGTACAGACAAGGAAGATCTTGCTGCAAGGATGCCAGAATGATCTCTGTCCATCTCTTCAGTTTCAAAAATATAGCAAGACAAATGATTATGCCATGATAACTTCCATAGAGAATTTTAGAAGTAAAGAGCTATTGTGAATTGCAAAATATAGAAACTATGGATAAAGCAAAAGAAATGGCAGAGTTAAATGCATCTGATTTATCTTCTTTTCTGAAACAATTTCTCTGGAATTAAATACCAGGGAAATTGTTTTGGAGTAGAAGACATATTAATCCATTTAACTGTGTCGTTTCTTTTGCTTTATCCATAGTTTTTAGACAATGCAACATTCCATGTACAGCACACTGATCTTTTAAAGTAAGGTTCTATACCTATGGATATACTACTAGAATGGGAAATATAATTAACACACAAAAAATCCAGCACTTTGCTTTTAAAAAACACAAGGGAGGGAGGGAGGAAGGTAGATTTTAACATCAAATTACCACATACTTTTTATCAATTCTGGAGAATCTACCTTACCCCTTTTTATTTGTTTAATCTTCTAGCTGACCACGTTTACTTTCATAGCCATTCCAAGTTTTACCTGAAATTTCAGTTATTATCCATCAAACCCAACCACAACTGTTTATATTTCAGCCACTATAATCAAATCATTTTAAACATCCTGGTTTCTTTTTCAACATTCTCCTACTTTGAACCGTTCCAATCTGAGAAGAATTCATATTACTTATTTTAAGATTTCAAAGCCATAGATTTATTTGTAAACACTACAGGTTTTATCTCCACTGGAGTGGCATAACACAAAGATTAATGTTGCTCAATTTTAATAATGTATTTTTCCACATAAAGGGTTATACACTATTATAACCCTCATGTTCAGTTTTCATAAAGATTGGACAACAGATTTACAAGTCTAAAATGGAACCTTCACTAAAAAACCCAGGTTGGAAATGTGATTCATATTGTGAAAATAATAATAAAATATTTATGGAAGAGAAATGGGATGGGAAGGTGGGATTTTATTTTCTTCTCTTATTTATTTGGGAGATAAGGGTTATAAAAGCAAAATGGGAGGCATAATTTGGAAATCCTAGAGCTGATATATTTCATAATTCAACAAGCCTTTTGTTCCAGCCTTTGTAAGAGGCCAAAGTATTTACTTGTTCAGAAAGATTGGCACTGTCTCTCTAGGATGAAGAAGTTCCATTTAATGCACTTTACAATTTCCAGTGTACAGCATAATGAATGGAATTTGTTTCTAAAAATGGATACTACAATTAGCTTTTTGTCCCACCCCCAAAAACAATTTCCTATTTATTCTATAAAGTGATATAGTGATAGTGATACAAGTGATACAACTATCACTAATCAATTACACATGCATATCCTAAATAAAAAAACATAAAACCTATAAACACTTAGTAAATGTATAAGTAATACACACACAGTCACACACAAAACTAATAGGACTTCTTAGTCATGGAGGTTGCTCAAACAGTGAGCCATGCAACACTTTTTAGTGTGTCAATTCAAAACGATCATCTGTTGCAGTGGTTCCCCAACTTTTTCAGTCCACCACCCACTTGGTGCTACAAACTCATCCTCAATGCCCCCCACCCAGGGGCAGGATTCAAATTTCTGTGGGCGTGGCCTAATTTGAGGGTGTGGTTTGCTGGTCACGTGATTGGGTAGGTGTGGCTCGCCGGTCACATGACTGGGTGAGCGTGGCTTGCTGGTCACGTGACTGGTGCTGTGGCTTGCTGGTCACGTGACTGGGTGAGTGTGGTTTGATGACTGGCAAACCAAATACAAGTGGTCCTCACTTAATGGCCGGTTGCTTAGCAAGTGTTCTAATTTATGACTGGCCTCCCCAGAACTACTTGACCTGTTTTTGGAGATTTGACAGCCATGCACACACATACACACACACTCCCTTCTAACCCTGCTGGAGCAGGTCATTGGACTAGAATCGGAAAAGCATCTCTGGTTAGATTCTAGTAGTGAATAAAATCTAATCAGAGATGTTTTGCTGATTCTTTTGTTTTATTTGTATTTCTTTATTTTATGTTGCTGAATTGTATTGACATGTGTGTCCCTTCTTGTGCACAACCCAGAAGCTTTTGTGATTCTTTGCAGAAAAAATTACCGACCTCTGGCTTTGCTCTACTTTTCAAACGTGCTGGCACTGCCGTGTTCTAGGTGCCGGCCCTGCAGGTCCGCCCCATTGAGCCCGCTGCCCTGGAGGGACCTGCCCAAGCAAGTCCGAGCAGAGCAGTGCACCAAATCAATGGGGTGAGCCTGGGAGAGGGAAAGAGAGAGAGAGAAAAGAGAGAAGGAAGAAAAGAAAGAGAAAAAGGAAAGAAAGAAAAAGGGACAAAGAAGGGGGGGGCATGGAGGGATGGAGGGGGGAGGGGAGGGAGGGAGGGAGGGAGGGAGAGAGAGAGACAGAGAGAGACAGAGAGACCTGATGCATCAGATTGAAATGAGGCCTAGTTTAGAGGCCCTTTTCCACACTGAAACATCTTTGCCAGCATCTTTGCCAGCACATTGAAAAATCTTTGGCTTCTATTAATTAAAGGTTTTGTGGACAAAACATGGCCAAGACTATCAGGAAGCTCACACATTTTGTTGAGGCTTTAAACAGGATCCATTGCACCAGATATCCACCCTAAAAAATTACTTTTCCCCAATGTATTACAGTGGCAATTCTGAAGAAGGCAAAATCAAAATGTACTGGTAAATTACAAGGAGAACACACACGCACACACTCCCTTCTAACCCTGCTGGAGCAGGTGATTGGACTAGAATAGATATCTCATTACCTTTCTCCTCCCTCCCTCCTTCTTTATTTCTTTTTCTTTCTGTCCCTTCCTTCCCCCTTCTTTCTTTGTCCCTTATTCTTTCTTTCCCTTTTCTCTTTCTCTTCTTCCTTCTCTCTTTCTCTCTCTCTCTCTCTTTCGTCTCTCTTTCCCTCTCTCAGGCTCACCCCATTGACTTTGTGCACTGCTCCATTCGGATTGCTTGGGCAGGTGCCTCCGGTGCAAGGGGCTCAATGGGGTGGAACCTGGCGGCGGGAGGATGTTTGAAAAGGAGAGCAAAGCCCCTCTGGCTTTGCTCTCCTATTCCCAATGCTGCGTTCAGGGCACTGCCCCGCCGCCCCAAACACGGCAGCAGGATATTTGAAAAGGAGAGCAGAGCCACTCTGGTTTTGCTCTTCTTTCCCAACACTGCGTTTGGGGCACTGCCCTGCCGCCCCAAACACAGTGGTGGCAGGATATTTGAAAAGGAGAGCAAAGTCATTCTGGCTTTGCTCTCCTATCCCCAATGCTGTGTTCAGGGTGCAGCCCTGCTGCCCTGAACACGGCGGTGGGATGTTTGAAAAGGCTTTGCTCTCCTATTCCCAACGCTGTGTTTGGGGCACCGACCCGCCACCCCGAACATGGTGGTGGGATGTTTGAAAAGGAGAGCAAAGGCACTCTGGCTTTGCTCTCCTTTCCCAATGCTGCGTTCGTGGGCGGAGCTCCTTGCACCAGAGCATGCAAGTCAATGGGATGATCCTGCAGGGCCTTGTCTTGAACGTGGCGGCAGCGGCATTTTTTCTCACCCCTGAATTGTGCCCTGCCTCTCACCTCCAACGCCCCCCTACCGCCTCTTAGCATCCCCCTGCCGCCCCCCTTGCCTCTCAGTGCCCCCCTAAGGCATCCCACCCCCCAGGGGGCGGTACCCCACTTTGGGAACCACTGATCTAATGGATTTTGGCTTATTGTCTTATCTACGAGTATATACCATACACCTTGGTATCATCAAATATGAAATTGTTCACTGTCTGAAATCTAATAAGTTAAGATGCATATTATCCATAATTAACTTTAACATCCCATATAATATAACCAAGACTTAAAGAAGGGTAAAGGATAAGGGCAACCTAAATGCCTTCTTAGCAGAGGGCATGAAGAGGCTAAAGACAAACTGTTCATCCTCAAATTTATTATAGAAAATTAGAAATCTTGGACTGGGCACTGAAAAGTCTAGTATAGACAAACAAAGTTAAGTCTCCCAGATGATGAAAGAAAACCAAGTGGAAGGGATGTTAAGATGGAATAACTGACACAAAGGAAAGCTCTTTTTCTTTCCAGCTTTAGAAGGCATCCCAGAATCTTCTTGCTAACACTATTTCTAGTCCTCCAGTGAAGGAAGAGGACTGTTCAGCTCTGAAAAGGAGTGGATTCAAGCTTCTGCCCCAAAGAGGAGGAAGTGACTGAAACCTAAGCAGCATTCTGTCAAACGCATATTGTAACAAGTGTGCAGTAGTACAGTATAGTACAGTTAGATGATAAAAATGCTTTTACATAGGACATTAATGAGTGAATTAAAAAAATGAAAAGGAGAAAAGCAAGTATGCACCCTTAAGTTTTTAAAAAATAGGTAATGAAATAGAGAGACCTCCAGGAATGGCACATCAATCTTGCATACAGTTGTTTTCATGCATCATTATAATTAAATGAAGCAAATTGCAATTTACAGTTGTAACTGTCAGTTTTCCCATAACGTTTCTCTATGTATTGAATCAAGGTCACTTTAAAATTGATAAAGGCAACATAGATCAAAAGTCAAATCAATGTACCGAACAAATGTTGACCAATTAAACCTGAGTCATCATCATAGCTTGAATTAGTCAATCAACAAATCGTATGTGTGTGGTGCATAGATTGCTAATAATATTTAAAGCAGCAATTGAATGAAAATGAAACGGATTACTTCTTTTGCCTTTCTTATTATGGAATATTATTCCATATGCCTGGAAGAAATGGACAACATGTCTGAACCGGAAGAAAAATCTCCTTCCACTGATCCAGGCCATTCATGCTTTGACAACACTACAAGGAGGAATATTGGAAGTGAACAACTATGGAAATACTTTGGATTCTTTAAACATGGTATGAATTTTCATGAAGACAGATGCCTGATAAGAGATGAAATATACCTCATGAGAGCTGTGAAAAATATACTGGGAAGACACCAAAAGCCTTTAAACTGAATTAATCCTATATCAGGCAGTGGAGGCATTTTATATATAAGATTTTTCAAACTGTATCGCTTGGAACCCTAGGATGACCCCAAGAGAACTTGATGGGATCCCACAGGAAACTAAGGAAAAAATGATCAGGCATTCCAGGAGACAAAAATGTTCACATCCAGAAAAAGAAAGGAAAAGAAAACTCCTGCTATAGATCAGCAATCTGCCAAGTCTGGACATAGTATTTGGGACATGGTAGTAATGGATTTCTCATTGTAGAGGAGTTTGCATTAGATGATCTCAGATATGTTCTAATCCTTATATTTTACGAATATATGAACTTTACTTTCTGGAATCTGCTATCATGTCTGAAAAACACACATTCTCAATTAAGACTAGAATTCAAAGCAACTTATACATTATAGGTTTGAATGTAGCAATAAACTGTACTTTATTTTTACATGATGAGTCTGCAGATTTTGTAAGTATCCTTATTCTCTTTCATGTACTTTTTCAATTAGCCAGTGTTCAGTCAACTAACCTTAACATCAACTAATCTTAAAACGAAATATAGTTTAATTAAAATCAGTGTGCTGATTTAGAATAGATCATAATTTGAATTAATTATAGTTTGAGAGTTGGACATAATTCTAAGCTACAATTATTTAAAGATGAAAAGAAGCCTTCTGGTAGTCTTTCTTGGCTTGGGAGGGAGAATTACAAGAGACTTAGACTCATGTATGTAATGACACAAAGTTATTTAGTGATACATTTTAATGATGAGTTTATTTTGTACACCTATCATTTCTTTCAAATTCTCTTTCAATTCATTCCAATGAAGCTGAACTCTCTATATTGAAAATTAAGAAATCGTGTGCAGAATGCAGACAAAAGTTTTATTCCTTTCTCAGGAGTAGGTGGGGAGGGGAGATTCTCAAACTGTTTCTTAAACCTAAAAAAAAAGAAAGTTTGGATTCATTAGCAATACCTGCTGGAATGACAGGCAATGCTTCAAATGTCTGTGGAGATTGTCAGTCATGCAGGCCATGGTTGTCCCAAAAGTGCTTTCTTTTCAAAACAAAGGAAAACCAAAGTCCGGTTGCCTTTTGAAAAAAGCACCTTTGGGCAATGCTGCAAACTATCCATTATCTGTTTGGATTTGGTGACTATGGGATTCTCCATATCATACTATTCCAAAGACTGTTAAAACTAAACTTTGGTTGCTAATGCAACTAAAGAAAGATGTATGTGTGATGTTTCTATAGCACTATAAAGCTTAAGGAATTTTGATTTTGTGCATCAACATCTATACATCAGACTTTCCAAGAAAAAACGGAATTGTACAACACTTTCTGAGTTTCCTTCAATTTAAATCAGTGCACCAAGGCATGTATTACTTGCACCACACAATCAAAAGATAGAAAGGAAGTCCTTTACTCAGACATTAGATAACAGTAGATTTGAGAACACCGCCAAGATCTAACTGTACCTTTAGCTTTATACAATTTGTTCCTTTTCTACTGTGCATTCCTGATATCACTTATGCTGCTTTAAATCACATTTTTATTTTCCTAACATAAACAATTGTTTCCACATGCTTACCCATTGATTCACCATAGTATAACCTCATCAGTACAAATGAAAACTGTTAAGCTGCTGCTGGTCTAAATATGTGAAAAGGGTATTAATAAAACACTGACCTGATTAATGGAATTAGCTGCACACGATGACAGGCCTGTTCCAAGGGTGACCAATAAGAAGCAGCTTAAGTCAAACGGCACGGGTGCAAGCGCAAATCCAGCTGAAGCCGTACCTACAACCAGGACTGAAATATAAATGAACAATTCAGCAATAATAAACAAATGGAAGATAATTTACACTCTTGCATTCATTACATGTCAGTTACATTATTAATAAGATAGTAATGGACAATAATCATGGGTAGCAGTGCCACATTTGTGGAACAGCAATAATCCTGCATTTTGCCTTAACAGAATGCAGGAAAAACAGGGTAAATTCTGGTTAACTGTTTCCAGTATTTTAAAATAAGTAGCGTTGCTACAAAAGAATTGCCTAAGACAAGGGAGAATACTGAGAAATAGGACCTAATTATAAAATCTTACAATACAAAATAATGGATATTTGTTAAGCCCAATTTATAATTTATTGACAATTCATTGATGAAATAAGGTCTATGCTTCTTTCTTCCTTTTTCTTTAATTATTTAAATTCTGTTATGTTAATCAGAAGGTTTTGAAGGTTAATAGAGAACATGTTCTGATTAAAAAAATGGAAATGACATTTCTAACAGATGTATCAGTATATATTAGCCGTAACATTTTAGTTTTTCTGGCCATTAGACTATATTTTACCATTTGTAAATTTTTCATCTATATTATTTTTATATTATTTTAAAATTGTGCATTGGACTGTTCATTCTTTTATTTAGTCATAGTATTTTTCTTAAAAAAAATTGAAAAGCAAAGATGTTCCCACAGAAATGTGTTCCCCTTGTGTAATTGTGCATCTTATATGAATTACCATGGTAATCTCCTCTAGGGAATATCCTTTCATTATTAGGGTCAAAGCTCTGGAGAATACAGGTACAATTTTAAATTGCCCTTCTACATTTATAACCATTAAAATTAGTACAGGTAGTCCTCGACTTACAATAGTTTGTTTAGTGACTGTTCAAAGTTACAACGGCACTGAAAAAAGTGGCTTATGATGTTACGACCTTTCTAATATCCCCACGATCATGTGATCAAAATTCATCTGCTTGGCAACTGGTTTATATTTATGACAGTTGCTGTGTCCCGGGATCACACCTGGGGCAAGAAAAGTCATAAAATAGGGCAAAAATTTTAAAATGACCTCAGTTAACAAGCAGACATCTTGGGTTCAATTGTGGTCGTAAGTTGGGTCTACCTGTACTGACAGTTATTCATCCACATTTTACCTGTAGTTACTCATCCACATTTAGAGGCCACTTGACTCTGTAGCAACTCGACAGCTTATCAACAAAAGTACAACATAGAAACAGAATAGGAACAGCTAAAAATGCAAATGGCATACATTGCTGACTTTCTATTTGGTTTTTATCAAGTTTTGCTACACGTACAAGGTTTCCATTAATAAGGCATATATTTTCTTTTTCACTGCAACTAGAAGTTTAATTAAAACTTATCAGAGAGACTGTTTAAACTTATGTATAATAGCAAGATAGTAGCCCATTTATAAATAGGGAAATGAGGAGCAGTCTGTGTAACATTATTATTTTAATGCCCACAAAGAATTTACCATACCTGAGCCAGTGTTCTAATTAAAACCTTCATTGATTTCTCTAAGTTAATTTCATTGTAACTTATCAGGAGCTCATGAAAGCAGCTGTAATACATTCTATTTTATTCAATTGGTTAGCTATAGCTGTAAGCTGGCTCAGACCTTATATCCATAAACAAAGTTCTTAGGGTCAAGTATATCATCTCAGTCTTTGATAAAGCAAATAAATATGTGTTTACCTTTAAAGCTGACTCCTATAAAGTTTTCTTATGTTAAACTTACTATAGCTTCTTGAAGGGTATAGTTGCCACAGAACATGGTGAACTAACCCAAGATAAGATAGTGTTACTGAATACAAGCATTTTATTAATTAATTAATTAATTAATTAATTAATTATAGCCTCTGTATTCCATATATTCCATTGGCATTCCTGAAGATTTATATATATCAAGAACAATATAATCATGAACAATATAATCATGAAGTCTTACAAAGAGCACTATCACCTTTGGCATCCATTTCAAGAACAATTGTACAATATTCTCTGGAACAATTTCACTTGAATACCCTGTTAAAATCAGCGGGGAGAGTTCAATCTGAAAGTAAGTCCTAAAAGTAAGGAATTCCTTATGAATGGAAAGTATATTCAAGAAGCTTTGTTTCTTCACACTTCTTCCCTAAATCTCAAATCTAAAGCTTCCTAACAGGGAATAATATTCTATTAGTAGAAGAGTAGGAGAGTAGGAAATATTCTAAGGACTTAGGAATTGAGGCACACAGGGCTCCAGAGGTGACAACCCGCACTCTAAATTGTACTTGGAAATTGAGGCAATCAGGAAAGTACCTCAGCATTGGTGTTATATATAAAATCCCAGAGGCTTTCACTCACCAGAAGATGGGCTTCTGCATTATGTACTAACTACAGTTTCCAGATAGGTAGTCCCTAAAGGCAGCCCTAAAGGCAGTAGAATATAATTCAATAGTCCTTGCTAGAGCTGATAAATTCATGGGTGATCAGAACCTCCAAACAGAACTATAACTGATACACCCAGCTGAAATGGTGCAAACACCGCCTACCGAGCCCTTCCAGTTGTGTATCTAGTAGTAAATTATGGATCTAGGATGGCTCCTCAGTCACAAAAGTGTTCCTTAAAGAACAGTTATCTGGCACTGTTATTTTTTTCACAGTAATAACCTCAGGCTAACAATAATCAGATCAAAAATTTTAAATAGTACCTCTATTTATAAGAATTTGATTTTCATTTCTTCTTTCTTGTACACAGAATTAAAAATGGCCTTGAATGACAGGTGGAAGAGTAACTACGAAGGTCATGGGGTCTAGGGCAAGAAATTAGTTTTGGAATGCCTCAGGCAAGCCTTTCCATATGAAGCAAGTCAGAAGCAAATTCAGTCTTACAAGATTTTACTATAGTCATTACAGTTACTATAGTCATTACAGTAATAGTTCTGATTTATACAGCATTGGATTCTTAGTCTGGCCTACTTGTAGGGCTGATGCATCTCTTCCAATCCTTCCCAGCCTCCAGACATTGGCTCAAGACTTCTACAGGATCCCCACTATGGCTTGGGTAATGATGTATATCTGAATATTATCATCTCATCCTATCCAGCTGATTGACATCCCCCAAAGGTTTCATATGGCTAAAAAGTAGGAGTAAAAGGTATGAATAATGAATAGGGGCCTAGAGGCTAAAACATATGAAGAATGGTTGTGAGAACTGGGCATGGCTAATCTAGTGAAAAGAAGGACCACGGGTGACATGATAGCAGTGTTCCAGTGTTTGAGGGGCTGTCACAGAGAGGAGGGGGAACAATCTACTTTCTAAAGCACCTGAAGGCCAGACAAGGAACAATGAATGGAAACTGATCAAGGAGAGATAAAGAGACATTTTCTGAGAAATAGGAAGTAAGAAATAAGGAGACATTTTCTGACAGTGAGAACAATCAACCAATGGAACAGCTTGCCTTCAAAAGTTGAGGGTGCTTCATCACTCTTTCAAGAAGAGACTGGACAGCCACTTGTCAGAAATGGTATAGGGCAGGGGTATCAAACAGGAAGCCCACGGACCAGATGCATCACGCACAGGCCACACACAGGCCAGCTCCGCAAATGAAAAAAACATTGCGAAACATCACATGACAGCAACATGACACAGCGAGTTTGACACAGTGGTACAGGGTCTCCTGATTGAGCAGGGGGTTGGACTAGATGACCTACAGGGTCCCCCCCAACTTTGTTATTCTGAATTTTATTGAAATAAAGGAACCTCTGGGATTACCTTTCAGCTTCCCACCCTCGACTAAATCCATTCAGTTAGGCAGCAGTGGAACTAACATAGCATACTACTGGTGAGTCTTATTTGAAGACTCTACTTGGGATTGACAATTCCACTGCTAAGCAGTGGAAAATCAAGTGACCATCCCTGTGCTTTCCAGTCGAAAAGACACAAGCTGTACCCACTTTCTCACTTTCAGCTTTTGTTTGCCTTCTAACCACTCCCTTGCCCTGTGGACTACTCAAGTGCTGTGTACTGTTTTGTATACATCAAAAGCAATGCAATCAATCACAACTTGAGGCTAGGCACCGGGTGCATTATGCAACCAATGTGCTTTTTTGAACTCTCTTCCTCTCCTCTCCAATTACTCTGCTCTGCAGAGGAGAAAAAAAAGCAAGCAATCTGTGTCAGCAATTTCTCCTTTGCCTGACTCTTATCCCCCACACTTCAGAGCAGGGATAGATTTCAAGCGAGAAAACAGTTTTCTATTTTACACATCAAAAGATAAAAAGTGACTTATGACCCAGTCCTTGGACTTATAACCACTGCAGCATCCCCACAATCCTGTGATCAAAATTTGGAAGCTTGGCAACCAGCATCTCTTTCCCAGAGTCGCATGATCACAACTCTCAACCTTCCTAGTTGGCTCCTGACAAGCAAAGTCAATGAGGGAAGCTGGTTTCACTTAATGATCCTGTGATTCACTTAACGACCATTGCAAAAAAAGGGTGGTACAATCAGGTATGTCTCATTTCATGATCACCTCCCTTAGCGATAGAAGTTCTGGTCTGAATTGGGGTTATGAGCTGTTTGTTCTTGTAGACATTGAGAACCACACAATCATGCTGGAAGCAGGAAAGGGTGAGGCAAAGGAGAGAATTCCTATTTGAAATTGATTGGAAAGAGAAAGATTTCAAAATAGTCCTGTAAGGTTTTTGCATATTTTTCGTACAACTTCCAGCTCTGGGCTTTCTTGCAATCCCTTTCTTTCCAATTAATCTACGCCTCGAGAAGGGAGAAAAAAAAGGGAAACAATACATACCGACTATAATGGTGATCACATGACTAAGGTAATAGTGCAAAGGTTGTAAACAGCCCGTAAAGGTTTTTTTTTTTTAACACCATGGTAACTTCAAATGGTTTCTGAACAAATGGTCAGACAATGAGGAATACCTGTGCTCGTATTTACCAACACTTGGAAGTACAAGCCTCCACAACTTACAACAGTTCATTTAGTGACTGTTCAAAGTTACCACATCCCTGAAAAAAGTGACTTTTGACCATTTTCCACACTGGTGACCATTGCGGCATCTGCATGTTAATTCGGATGCTTGACAACTGGATATTTATGTTGTTTATAGTATCCTGAGATCATGTGATCACCTTTTGTGACCTTCTGACAAGCAAACTCAATGGGAAAGCCAGGTTCACTTAACAACCATGTTATTAATTTAACAACTGTTGAAATTCACTTATCAAATGTGGCAAGAAAAGTCGTAAAATGGGGCAAAACTCACTTAGTAAATATCTCACTTAGCAAAATAAACTTGGGGCCAGTTATGCTTGTAAGTTGAGGATTATCTATTGTGGAATGTCATTAAGAGGTCTAAAAGAACTACGTAGGGTTTATGAGATTGGAAATTCTGGGGTGGCAGACAATATTTGCTATATTTCCCCCCACCTCACTCAGCCTACTGCCTAAAAGACCTCCACCTAAGTCATGGTGTTCTTCATCATACAATCCTGCATACAAATCATTATCACAAATATTATAATAAATGTGTAGTGAAAATAAGAAAGAAAATATAGTTTTGCTTTAATGGGAATAGTTGGGGAATTTCATCATACTACTCTAAATTTTAATATTTCCCCAAGGAAAGCTACAAAAAAATGTCTGTATCAATGTTTTTCTTCTTGCACTTTCACACTTTGGTAAGAGTAATTGTTAGTGGTAAAAGACTCACCAATTTGTTTACATAGTATACCTAGATTTGTTTTTCGTTTTATGGTTGTTCCACCGGCAGTTACATCATGAACATTGGAAAGAGTCCATAAGCTTAAAATATTCTCACAATTGACAGTATTTGAACCAAATGTTAGTCAAACTATTTTAAAAACTTGTCTTGAAAAAAGCACACCATAATACTAAATCAGGATCATTATTACACAAGCCTCTGCAAACCTATTCTGTTCTCTAAATTGTTGTATCATCTAGCAAACAATTCCCAAATTTTGCTAATTTATGTAACCATTTACTAGAATGTGTTAAATCAGTATTTTTAGATATTATATAAAAGTTGCTAGAATCCATACTTTTTTTGTTATTCATAAAATAAGATATTGATTTTTCCTTCTTCTTCCAAATTCAAACTAGTAAAATTTAATGGCCTACTTAAAACATAAGCTGAGATATAATACTCTAACTTGCCAGCTGTCCTGAGATCCAAGCAAAGAAGAATTATTGTTGAATCTGCAAATCATGTTGATGTCTGTTATCAGTCACTTAACTGGGAAAAATATTTTAACACTATAGGTAGTCCTCATTTAGCAACCACAGTTGTTGAGCAGAATATCATGTTTTGCAAAAGTCTTACAACCTCCTGACCTCTTGGGTTATTTTTTTATACCATTGTAACTTCAAATGGGTGCTAAACGAGGCATTCAATAAGCTACCTATCGATATGTAGCAGATTTGTCACTAATACACATACAATAGTATTTGGAATAATTTGAGGATTCAAATTATTCTTGGACTGTGAACCCAAATTGTTCTTTTGAAAGCGATGTGCTCTGTCACAGAACAGCTGCTGTGGAAACATAGCATTTATCGCTAAATTAAATACCTCTTTCTCAAAGTGCAAATTGATATAAACAAATAACTTGTCCAAAACCTAAATGCAATATAGAAGAAGGATCTGATAATTGAAATAAGCCACTGTATATACTCCAAAATAGCTATTAACAAAAATAAGGCAATTATTCACAAATTACTTCTAAATAAAATTAATTTGTAATAATTCACACATTCAAATATATTTGCTGTCTCCATGAAGCAAACATATCTGATTGCATGAAGATTTCTCTTACCCTTTCTCTCTATACTTTTTATTTTTCTCACTTCAAGGACTTAGTGAACAAAGATTGTGGACTTGTAGATTCTGGAGGCATTTTTGACTGTTCCATCAAACATGGATAGCTACAGGTGAAACTTGAAAAATTAGAATATCGTGCAAAAGTTCATTTATTTCAGTAATGCAACCTAAAAGGCGAAACTAATATATGAGATAGACTCATTACATGCAAAGCAAGATAGTTCAAGCCATGATTTGTCATAATTGCGATGATTATGGCTTACAGCTCATGAAAACCCCAAATCCACAATCTCAGAAAATTAGAATATTACATGCAATCAATAAAACAAGGATTGTACATAGAACAATATCTGACCTCTGAAAAGTATAAGCATGCATATGTACTCAGTACTTGGTTTGGGCCCCTTTTGCAGCAATTACTGCCTCAGTGCGGCGTGGCATGGAAGCTATCAGCCTGTGGCACTGCTGAGGTGTTATGGAAGACCAGGATGCTTCAATAGCGGCCTTCAGCTCTTCTGCATTGTTCAGTCTCATGTCTCTCACCTTTCTCTTGGCAATTCCTATAGATTCTCTATGGGGTTCTGATCAGGCGAGTTTGCTGGCCAATCAAGCACAGTAATCCCACAGTCATTGAATCAGGTTTTGGTGCTTTTGGCAGTGTGGGCAGGTGCCAAGTCCTGCTGGAAAATGAAGTCAGTATCCCCATAAAGCTCATCTGCAGAAGGAAGCATGAAGTGCTCCAAAATCTCCTGGTAGACGGTTGCATTGACCCTGGACATAATGAAGCACAGTGGACCAACACCAGCAGATGGCATGGCTCCCCAAATCAACATAGACTGTGGAAACTTCACACTGGATTTCAAACATCTTGCAGTGTGTGCCTCTCCATTCTTCCTCCAGACTCTGGGTCCTTGGTTTCCAAATGAGAGGCAAAAGTTGCTCTCTTCAGAAAAAAGGACTTTGGACCACTGAGCAACAGACCAGGTCTGTTTTTCTTTAGCCCAGGTAAGACACTTCTAACGTTGTTTGTTGTTCAGGAGTGGCTTGACAAGAGGAATACATTTGAAGCCCATGTCCAGGATCCGTCTATGTGTGGTGGCTTTTGATGCACTGACTCCAGCCTCAGTCCACTCCTTGTGAAAGTCCCCAATGCTTTTGAATGGCCTTTTCCTGACAATCCTCTCCAGGCTGCGGTCATCCTTGCTGCTTGTGCATCTTTTTCTTCCACACTTTTCCCTTCCACATAACTTTCTATTAATGTGCTTTAATACAGCACTTTGGGAACATCCAACTTCATTTGCAATTACCTTTTGAGGCTTTCCCTCCTTATGGAGGGTGTCAATGATGGTTTTCTGCACAACTGTCAGGTCAGCAGTCTTTCCCATGATTGTGATTCCTACTGAACCAGACTGAGAGACCATTTAAAGGATCAGGAAACCTTTGCAGGTGCTATGCCTTAATTAGCTGATTAGAGTGGGACACTTTGAGCCTAGAAGATTGAACCTTTTCACAATATTCTAATTTTATGAGATTGTGGATTTGGGGTTTTCATGAGCTGCAAGCCATAATTATCTCAGTTATGACACATCATAGCTTGAACTATCTTGCTTTACATGTAATGAGTCTATCTCATACATTAGTTTCACCATTTAAATTGCATTACTGAAATAAATGAACTTTTGCACAATATTCTAATTTTTCGAGTTTCACCTGTATAGGCAAACAAGGATAACTGCCCAAAATCAGCTATATTGTTTTTCAATATTTCAAGACAAACCCTTGCCCCATACAAAAACACATAGGTGATTCTTGGTTAACACTATCATTTATTCAGCAAGCATTCAAACTTGGAACACTGATGAATAAGTGGTACTTACAGTTGGTTCTTTACAGAACCCCACATTCACATGACTGCAAACTAAGAACTTGCGAACTGGCCTGTTTTTTTGACCATCTCAGTGTCCCATGGTCACATGATCACAATTTGTGACCTTCCCATAAGTGAAGTCAATGGGGAAGCCGGCAGGAAAACAGAAGTTACAGATACATGAGGTCCTCATTTAATGACCAAAGGTGATTCATTTAATCATGGCAATGGATAGTGCTGGAACATTCACTGCTACGCATTGCAGTCACATGAAGTTGTGCTTTAGGACTGCGTATCTTGGATATGGAAATGTTGGCCCAATTACCAACATTAAATAAGGATTATCTGTGTGCTTAATGTGCTTTAAAAATAGTTCCTGCCCATCCCTACTGCCATTCTCCACCATTTAACTAAATGGCTCTCTGATGATACAGAAGCACCAATGTTCCCTGGCAGAATGACTATCATAGCAGAAGCATACAGCAAAACTAGCAAAAACATTTGTTTTGATGCAGAGCTACTGATCTCATTCTAGCAGATATCTCAAAATCTTAAAAGCCTTTGGAAAAATTGTAGATCTCTCTTTTTCTTCTGTGTGTGAAATATATGAAGAGCGCAGTTAAAAGAAAATCAATACAAACCCTATTCATCTATGGAAGTTTTCCCCCAAAACCCAATTTTAGTTTAAAAATAGAACTGTCCATACTTTTAAATGAAAATGTTCTCTACAAATAACAAGTTTAAATCCAAAGAAATTCAAGGCAGCTTATGAAGAACTATACTTCGAACACTGAGATATTTTGTGATGAACAATTGAAAGCACAAAAAATGGAAATCTGTAACTGTGCTTCTTTATGTGAGAATATAAAAACCAACTCTGTAATACCTCGTTTTCTTACATGAAATGACTAATAAAAGACAAGGAAATAAGGCTGCAATAATGCCAAACATGTCTACTGAATTCACAGCTCTTCATTTTTGCTAAATAGATGTAAGATTAGACAAGTGCTTTCCAAACTTTTTCCTTCATTACACAAAAATGCTGATTTGAAATTCCTTTTTACCCAATGTAGCAGAGTGGTGGGATTCATTTTTTTTACTACCAGTTCTGTGGGCGTGGCTTGGTGGGCATGGCAGGGGAAGGATACTACAAAATTTCCATTCCCTTCTCACCGCACTAACCTGCTTTCCAGCTCCGTTCTCCTGTGCAGGGCAACAAAAGAAGACCCAGCTAATCAGCTGGGACTCAGGAGGCAGAGAATAGATGAGGGCGGGGCCAGTCAGAGGTGGTATTTGCCGGTTCTCCAAACTACTTAAAATTTTTGCTACCAGTTTTCCAGAACTGGTCAGAACCTGCTGAATACCACCTCAGCAATGTAGGTAAAATACTTTAAGTCAGGGGTATCAAACTCGCGGCCTGTGGGCTGGATGCATCACATCCTGGCCACGCCCATGCCTGGTTTAATGAAGAGGAAAAAAGTCACAATATGTCATGTGATGATGCCGTGAGGACACAAGTTTGACACCCCCACTTTAAGATTATTTAAATGTCACTGTTGTGATTAGGTAATGGGTTTGTATGTCACTGTCCAAAGATAAACCACTTTCACAAAATTTTGTGTAACTAATCAATAGTTGGGAAGCACTGTATGAGGTTGCAGAACCTTTTTAAAAAAATGATTGAAAAATCAAAATAAACAAATGCAAATAAGAAAATACATGTAATGAAAACAGTTTCATAAAAGAAAAGAAAAAAGACCTACCTGTAAGTTTAATTTTGGTCAAACGAGCCAAAATGTTAGGTAAAGTATCCAAATTTAATTTCATTTCTTTCCATTCTTTTTCTTCTTTCGATGGTGATTCTTCCACAGTTTTTGCAACAGTAGTAGTACCTGCTGTCAATTTCAATGTTTCTTCATTCATCACTGGTTTCTCTGAGAAGGGAGGCAGAAGAGGTGAAACTGATTTCACCTCATGGACAATCATTGTCTCTTCATTTGAACGCTGTCTTTCCAGGCAAGGCGGTACTGCTGATGCTGGCTTCAGCTTTGCTTGCTGAAAAAGTGTTTTCTTATGCTGCATTACATACTGGAAAAGAAAAACATTTTTTTTGTAAAACTGCCATTTTAACATATTTAGGTTTCTTCAAATCACACTTTTCTTGTTCTATGTACTCCTGAAAAAGTCACATTATAGTGACTGAATTTATATACGATAATTTCAGGGAAGCTTTTTTCCCCTAGTAACACATCCAGGGATATTTCTTTAGCTTACATTATTTTATATTTTAAAACAATAATGCAAGATTATTACTAAGAATACCTTAAATTCTACTTGAAAGTTTCAACTTTAATACTCTGTGAATCATTAAACATCACTTGACTTACAGAAATATATAGAAAATAAAAGATGTACCTGTTTTTCTAGCTCAGGGGTGTCAAACTCACATCGTCATGGCAGTGTCACATGACTTATCAGAATTTTTTTCCCCCTTCACTAAACCAGACGTGGGTGTGGTTAGCACATGATGCACCCGGAATTTGACAGCCCTGTTTTAGCTACATTCTATACAGCACATATGAATGCTACCTTAAATAAATTACAATACTTCCTTGCTATACAAATATAATCCATGGATGATGTGACTAAAATATAACCCAAGAGCAACAACAATTTAATCTATCCCAGTGTTACTTTTTCTCTCTTTGGGATATTTAACAAATGTATCTTCCTCTCCATTTGTAAATTCCAAATACTGAAGGACCATCATATCCAAGTGGATATGAGCATAAAGAAAGGGTGCTGATAAGAGACAGAAAGAAAAAAGAGGACAAACAGCAGCAAAATGGACGGACTCAATTACAACTGTGATGGGCCAAATGGTGAGAGGCTGAAAAGGCCAGATGATTTATCTATGTTGTTGCTAAGAGTTGACAGTGACATGGTGGTTCATAATCAATTAATCAATCCAGAAATTGTACAGCTGTAATCAATTCCAGCTTTTGAGATAGTATGCAATGTTATATAAGCTTACTTTTCGCCTGAAGAAGTTCAGCTGTTGAAATGTAACTCCCTTTACTTTGATGACTCTAAAGAAACATGCAAACTTGCATGGCATCTGTTGCATGATATATTTTCTTGGATGTGCTACAAAAATTTTCCTGCAAAAGAGAATTTCTCTTTAAAACATTTACAATAAATATTACAGCAAGCTACAGGTGTATGCACTACATGTAATACAGGAGAAGTTCTGCCAAGCCATCATATACTGTTCAGCAAAATAAATGTAAAACCTTCTTTGCTGTTTTCAGTTGTCTGCAGGGATCCCAGTGCAAGAAAGTTAAGACTAGTATACATATTTTCCTTCCATGAAACTATTTTGAAGACAGTTTATCTCACCAGCCCACATACTTCCCAGCATCCATTCATCCATCCATTTTTTCCTTCCTTCGCCTCTACCATTGGCACAAGCCATTTACTTATTTAATAATATTGGTATATTGTTTCTTCACAATGCTACTTCTAGCAGTTACCTAAAATAAAATACAAACAAAAACTATAAAATAATAAAATACAAATTACAAAGCATATTAAATGGAAAAATATGCATTAGAAACCTTTAACCATACAAATCTCAATGGCAACCATTATACTCGAGATGCTCTCTCAAGTAACACTGGTTTCATAGTTTTATCAAATATGGGCAAACTAGGAACAAACCTAACCTTGCACTAATCTTCCCAATGTTTTCTCTTCACACCTCCTTCTGCCTCCTCTCATTTGTCGGGACCAATATCCCAATGCATTATATCTCACCAGCCTACTTCCCCCTGATCTTTGCCAAATTTTCCCTTCTCTTGGTTGCCACTGTCTCCATCCTAGGTGACGTGTCCTAAAGTCCTGCCTGCCAGTATATTTCCTTTCCTTCTTTGCTTCACTTATCACTGCAATGTTTTTAGGGTTTTCTCCATTCCTAAACCACAATACTTGTGCAAGAATGGCTATGTTTTAGACCATAGTTAGACTGTTTCAATCCATATCCAACCATACACTTTAATTGAACAAAACCATTTCAAAAATAGTTGTTTTGTGCATGACATTTCCATTTCCTAAAATAAAATTATGTAGATCTTCAAATTCAGTAGCAAGAGGAAGATGCACAAGAGAAATAAGATTTTAAAAACAGAAATTACATACAATTTGCCAAATACAAAGGAAAATCATTTAGTATTTATTTTCAAACAACCAAGCTAAGTTCTTTTACTAGTCCCATTGGCTACAAAATTGTTTAAAATTAGTCAAGCATCAGTAAGATGGAACATTTGTTTAAAAGTAGCTCATAAAAGTACTGAACATTAACATCAGGATTGTTTTATTTTAGTGTTTAACCAGCTGAAACGTGTTTATTACAGAACTTAAAAATTACTTGCTATGATATAAAGCAACTATAAAGCTTCAGCTTTTTAACTGTCATAGTAAAAAGCCATGACAACTAAGGAAAACACTGAAACAATACTTTAAGAACCCAAAGTACATACTCCTGTCCAAACTCGTATATTATAGATCTGCTAAACACCCATCAGTTTCAGTAATCTCAAACTAAAAAAAAATCCCTTTTAATAACTATATTTTATATCAATAAAGGAGAATATTTATAGTTCAGGGTGAAATGGGTGGGTGTCCTTGGTGCTGAATTTGCTTGTTTTCTTGCAGACTTTTCATTAACCAAACTAGGTAACATTATCAGAAAACAAGCAAGTTCAGAGAGTACCAAGGACCACCCCTTATATTTTATATTAATATATTATATATTATATATTATATAATATATATTATACATATACACATACATACACACACACATATATAAAATATGCATATGCAATTTATTTATATTTATTTATTGAGAGTTAGTTTGGTATAGTGGTTAAATAACCGGAATAGAAAACCAGAAACCTTGAGTTCCAATTGTTTTTTATGTACAAAGTCAGCTGGCTGACCTTGAGGCAGTTGTCTCAACCTCAGGAAGGAACCAATGGCAAGCCACTTTTGAAATCTTGCCAAGCAATCTGCAGGAACTTATCAATGATGTGAGAAGACAAAAACTGTTTGAAAGGCATCAAATAAGCTTCTAGGTATGTGTTAATTTTTACATAAGCATTAAAAGCATACAAATATTTAATGGAACAAGTCTCCAGGAAGCAAAGAGACACTTTTAGCCACATAGACATTTTAAAATGAGAAGCTTTTTCACACTGAAGGGAAAACTTAAAACATTTGCCTTATTGAAAGTGATACTTTCACTAATTTGCACTACGAGATTAAGGAGAAATATTTTGAAATGGATTAGAAAATGAAGATGCTTGTCAAGATTGATGATTGTACAAATAATCAGGAAAAACGGATTGCCAAAAAAAAAAAAAAAAAATCCTCGCAAGAGCTTTGATTTAATGTTAGGACCGATCAAGACGGCTACTCTTTCTCCGTGCTGTCAACGGGAAGTAGAACTCGATTCAGGATAAGCGACATAAAATGAATAGAAAATCCTTCCCTTTCCTTTGATTATGGCTTACCGCCTCTTATTAGCTAGAGCTTCACAGCTGCCCGCGAATGATCTGATTAAAACCTCTGAGTTTACGGTACCTTGAAAAACAACGAAACAAGCAGCGGGTTACCTAAAAACACGATCGTGACCTCCAATCACCCTTTGAAACATCCGGAGAAAAAGCAGAAATCTGACGAAGAAAAAATGATGGGTGGAAAAAGTATCTCTCTCTCCCCATCAACCACTCCTATCCACCGCTCCGGTGGGGATAATAAATCCAGGGAGTGGAAGCAAGCAACTCCGAGGCACTGACCTTCCCCACACAGTCGTTACCTTGAGGCACCCGCCTCTAACCGCCGCGAAGTGAACAAAAAGCTACGATCGGATTGAGGCGTTTCAATCTCGGTGCTGGACTCAACCTGAGGTAAAGCGGATAACGGAGGGACCGGCCCCGGCCCCGACGCTCAGACTGCCCTTCATTTCCTTCAACGCGACTTTCTGGGCGCCGCCATCTTGGACAAGAGAACGACCTTTCCCGGCTACAGATTTCTTTTCGTTTCCGGGTTACTAGGCGGGGTCTTCCGGAGAGAGCGGTCAAGCACGTAAGCTCGGGTTGTAGCCGAAAGGAGTTCGGGAAAGGTTCGTTCGCAAGATTGACGCCTCCTTACTCTCCACCCACCCCTGCCAGCACCACGGGAGATTTTGCCACGCGGCGTCCTAAAGGCTGGTGGTGGGTTTTCGCTGCCGCGGAAGTTAGGTTGCTACTTCTAGTGTTAACGAAGCTTGAAAAGCTTGCAATAATGGCTATCGAGTCGACAAAGGTGGTTTCTTTTCTCGCACAGTAGCTGGAAGGTGGAAGCGTTCACTCAAACTGCACGGCTGAGCAAAGATTTCAGTCGATCGCTAAGCAGCTCTTCCAAATTCTCGCACACCACACCCGGTCTTTATTCCTTCTCTAAGAGCTGGTTTGTGGTCTTGTGATGAAAAGCCCTGCCCGTTTTTTTAGGGGATGCTTTTAATTTGGGGGTGGCCAAGATAGAGAAGGCTTCCTAAAAGTAGAGGAGGGCAAGCAAATGTCATGTCCGTTTGAATCTTCCACAAAAACTTCGCTGTCAACTCTTATATGGGAAAAATCATTTAGAAATAGCCCTAGACAGGTTTTAAGATTCTTTGGAAAGATCGTTGTATGCTGAAAAATAGGAACATAAATAGGTTTCAAATAGCTTAGATTAAGCATATTTCCATTTGTTTTTCTTTGCTAGGGAACGAAATGCATTTTTATACAATTCAGGTCTTAAATTGTAGAGTTGATGCCCAAATACGTTCTCCTGAAAGAAAAGAAAGTAGAGTAGCAAATCAAATGTACCATTCACAATAAAAAAAAAATGCTGTAAGTTTTTCCATTTGCTTAGAAAATTCTTGGCATAGACACTGTGTGGTCTATGTTTAAACAAATCAATGCTGCTTTATGTATGTGCAGAAATAACTACTCACACATTTTTATTGTACCACCTTTGGCTTTCTCCCGTGTTCCTACTGTGGAATAAAAGGCAAAGAGAATTTTCCAAAATTCCTGTGTCTCTTACTTAATGCTTTTCCTTGGCAGACCTGGAATGACTAATAGCTTAATTTAATTCTGAGGTATATAGCCTTTGATTAGTTATATAAATTTCAAATGCATATGCTGACTTTTATTGTACTCATTATACAAATTGCTTTTTGTTTGTATTGTTTAACATTTGCTGCATTTTTGTGCATAAGTCAGCATAAACATAAGTGTTGAATGTTATTTGCTTTTATAGCAAATAGTCTTGGTATAGCATACCTGAAGAAATCTTTTCTCCCATCGTAGTTTCCCAATGATTTGTTCAAAAAATCATTTTTCCTGGTTCCAAAATAAGGCTTCTGTCCCTGATCAAATTATTGATTATCTTATGCTATATCTGAGCAGTTTATATTCAGTGAATACAAACACTACATAACAGAATATAACTTCCATCTCTATACCAAGGAACATAATATACGGTACTACACAAACATTCCACTGCAAAAACAGAACAGTTATATCACAAATCGAGGCCAAGATTTAACTGAATACCAAATTAAATGGCTTTCCTAATTTGCAACAGGATGTCACTTTACCTCCATCTTACTATTTATTTTGCTGCCTAGTTTTTGACCAGCATTTGGCTTGCTAAATTGGTCATTTTAAAGTGAAGAATGTTTAAAATGATTTTATTTGCCAAGCTTATTTTTTCATTTAGTTAGATTGTTAAATGTAAATTTAGTGACATTGTATCTGTGGAAAAGGTGCTGAAAGCTGTTATCTGTAACCAAAATCTTGAGCTTTTCATCAGCTTATTCATATATCTTATATCCTGAGGAAGATACATTAAAGTACTTGCATATATTTGATTTGTTTTGGAAGCTAGATTCTCTGTTTTAATTACCACAATTGCTCAAGCTTGATTTTGAACCATCAGTTCCAAATAAGTTCCTTAGTTAAACATTTGTTTTTTCTTTTAATATACAAAAAAATAAATATACAAATAAATAGAAAATACTTTCATTTTTAAAGTGTTAAATCATGACCACATGGAATTATATTTATCAGTCTTTCTATAAGTCCACATAAATAACGAATCAAAGATTGCAAATTGTACAACTAAATCATAAAAGAGCAGTCATATATGCTACATCCCATTCTTGAGAAATGGGTATATTTAATGCACTTCATGGCTTGGGATCAGGTTATCTGAGGGACTGTCTCTTGCCGATCACATCTACCCGACCCACCAGAGCAAGGAGGCAGGGAATGTTACGGGTTCCATCGCCTAGGGAGATAAACCTTGTGGACCCAGAACAGGGGCCTTCTCCATGGTGGCTCCCTCTCTCCGGAACATCATTCCCCCAGAGATTAATATGGCCCCCACTCTAACACTTCCAAAAGATGCTGAAGACCTGGTTCTGCCAGCGGACCTGGGGAACCCAGCGGAATGGAGCCCATTAAATGGCTTGTGTAATGTATTGTTGCCATGGTGGTGGGGATGGGGGGTTATTTTATATTACTTTATTAATTTAATATATGATTCTCATTGTTTTTATATGAGGTTTTTATATTCATGTAAGCTGCCTTGAGTCACCATGTGTGAATAGGCAGCAATATAAATTTCCTAAATAAATAAATATCTTCATATAATGAAGTATATAGCTGTAAGAGTTGATCGGGCTGAGCCTGAGGGGTCAAGTGTGTCATCAGTTTGGAGTCCTTTGTGCCCACAAGAGTCTAACCTTCCTTGAATTCCATCTACCACCAATTTGCCTTGACCACTAGTAGTTCAGATTCTTGTTTAGAGGTAGCAGGAAATAAATTTGTACTCATTTTGAACCTAAACATGGCTCCTGATTTCTTGCTCCTGATAATTCCAACTTTTTGTTATACAATTCAGAATCACATTATTTCTTGCCAAAATCTAATTAAGAAGCATAATATTAATTAAACCAAACCAGTAGATTAGTGGGCTAAAATACAAGTATACTCTCATTTTCACAATTCCAGCAAAATTAATTTTATAGCCCATTTTTTAAAAACACTGTGAAATTCCAATAAACATTAAAAAATAGGTTTAAAAGGCATCCTTAGTTTCATATGACATATTGAAACTATTTGTACAGATTTAATAGTGTATTATTTTCTCCTGGTATGCATGTACAATACAGGTAACTAAGCTTTTTCTCAGTAATCTTTGATTTAGCATTATATAATTTACTAAACAAACTGCTGATTTATTAGAGTCATTATATACTTAACTGCATCTTTAATAGTTGAAATAATGCTACTTTATTGTTGCTATTTCAATCCAGAGGGCAATAATTTACCATTTATTTCTTCTTATTCTCAGAATGCAATTCATACCAGTAAACTTAAGTTCCAGTTTAGCAACTATAACTAATTCTGGTTGTTTTACTTAAACAAAGTTAAGTAAAGTTACTTAATTTTATTTTCCAACATTTTTTTTATTCTTATCACCCAAAAAAGAAACTGTAATATGTCCACAAATATGTTTTACAAGCATTTCAGGTAATCAGAGAACACTTACAGCAGTGGTCCCTAATTGTTATGGCTTGGCAGCCCAAAGTGGGGAACCAGTATATAGCAGTATGCACCCACCAGTAGTGGGACAAAAATATGCTTGCGCAAGACAAGCTGCATGCATCAGCCTGCTGCTAGTGCAAGTTGAACTGCATGCGCTGGCCAGCAGCTCTTGCAGCCATGTCCTCAATGGCCATGGCTCGGTAGCGGGCTGCTGCCCAGGATATGGCTATCCCTGTCTTACAATAGCTATTTTGAAAATATTAAATATTCTTGTTTGATATGTCTTATAAAATATTTTATCAAATAATGCCATTTGAATACCTCACTGAAAAAAATAGGATGATCTTTTATAATTACTATGTTACTAGAGCATGATTGGATATTGTAGGACCTATTTGCCTAAATGACTAAAATTGAAATACTAAAATAATAGTCAAGTAAGAAACAAGTCTGATAGAGTTTGAAGAAAAATACATTTAAAAGTCATATATCTGATGATGTTTTATATCTGATGTTACTTTCATAGGTTTCTGATGAAGAAACAACCAAGCTCAAAGATCACTAAGGACTCTACAGTTATATATCTATCAAATTACATTTCAGCATAAGTTTTAATACTTACTATGAACAGTAACTACATTTAGCTAGAACAACATTAAGAAGATTCAAGGACTGAAAATTTGATTAAAATTCCCAGTCATAATTACCAGATCTTCAGCTAAATTAAATGATATTCAAAATGCAAAAATAAAACATATAGTCTACCATAATAAATACAGAATAGTAAATCATTAAATCATGGACAAAAAATATTCTGGATCACTTATTTCTTCTATTATACTTTGATAGTAAAAACTTTCCCACTTCAAATTTCCATTTATATATATTTGGTCAACTTCTAAATAAAATATCTTTCTCACATGAAAGAATATGGTTTTTTTAATTACCCACTTTAGTAAGTTATCTATCTTCTTAAAAACATATCTGAAGACTTTTACATTCCAGAAAACAGCTAAATATAAGTTTTTAAAATGCCAGCCAAATGTATTTGATAATTCCTACAGTATTTCGGTAGAACTGTCGGATCAATGTTTCTCAATCTCAGCCACTTTTAAGATGGATATACTTCAACCCCTCAGAATTCCCTAGCCAGCCAATCTAGTTAAACAGCTTGTAAAAGAGACATGGTGGCTCAATGGCTAAGACGCTGAGCTTGTCGATCAGAAAGGTCAGCAGTTCGGCAGTTTGAATCTCTAGTGCCATGTAACTGAGTGACCTTCATTTACTTGTCCCGGCTTCTGCCAACCAAGCAGTTTGAAAGCATGTAAAAATGCAAGTAGAAAAATAGGGACCACTTTGGTGAGAAAGTAACAGTGTTCCATGCGCCTTCAGCATTTAATCATGCCAGCCACATGACCATGGAGACATCTTCGGACAGTGCTGGCTCTTTGGCTTTGTAATGGAGATGAGCACCACCCCCTAGAGCTGGAAATGACTAGAGGGGAACCTTTTATAGTACAATAAGGTATAATATGAGATGGTTCAGTCCCCTCATGGCTGAAAATGCAGCTGCAAACAAAGAACATATAAAGGTCATGTAGCATGATCCTTCATCCTTTGGCTACATTTTTGGTTAGACACTGGCATGTTTATACTCTGTTGATTACTGTGATATTAGAAGCTTCTCTGGTATTCCCCAAAGAAACTGTGGGTGGAAAGTATTCAGAAGCTTCTTTCATTTGCTTAGCCAAATAATCTAGTGTTGGTTTCAGAATTATAGACAGGCTGGAAGCTTGTGTGTTTACCTCCCCCTAGGAGTTTTGAATTGTGAATTGGGTCTGGATTTCTCTGCCTTTGTAGTAGAAAGTGGGATGCAAAATTCTGAGAGCCTTGAATAACCTTTCTCCATTGGACTCTGGCTTATTTGGACATTCCTCACATTCATTCATCACAGTTTTAAGTGCTGAAGTAAATCCTTGTTGAGAGGCTGTTTCTTTGCAGTAGTTCCAATAAAGATAAGGAACAGCACAGGTTTTTTACAGACCTGCTAAACTTGTAGGCCTCCAAGCTAATTCCAGACAGCCGGATATGTTAATCCATCAAGTTCTCAATAAACTGCTTATTTTCATAGCATTTCCCAAACACTGCAGAATAAAAGAGAAGGTGCTGAGGTCACAATACAGTCTATAGTTGATCATCTACATTTGGCTTATAAGCTCAGAAGGTTCTCAACTGACTTGTGAAAGTTGCTTGATTATTGCCATGGGAAAGGAAAATATATGCATTTTTTTCTAAATGACTGACAGGAACATGGTACTGGTTCTTCAAAATTGTCAGCAAGGTTTTGAATGAGAAATGGATACTTATCCAGGTAACCTCCTTACCTGCCAATTATGAGCTGAACTTGCCAAGTACTCTCAGGTGGTGCTTCATGCCTTCTTTTTCTTTAAAAGTCTGCAGGGACATCACACTCATGTTCTGCACAACACTTTTTGTTTGCCTGTGTCTTTCTTGACCCCAGAAAAGGGGATCAGGGCCATAGCAAGCAAAAAATTACAATGGTTTCAGTATGGCAGCTATGCAATTAACCCAATTTTAAATTGCTTTTAATTCCTGAGACAGGAACTTCAAAGGGACAATGTGGAACAGTGGAAAAAAGGCGGAAGAATCCAGAATGTTTGGGAATGGTTTGATTTTGTGATGTACTGTTTTAATTTGTCATCTAATTAAGCTGACTTCTCAAGGGATCCCAACATTTCTTTTTCTCCATTCTCTTTCTTTAATTTTCTTAAAAAATGTGCATGCTGTTATTAGTTCTTGGAAGGTTACTTTGAAAATATGTGTATTTTACTCTGTATATGTTTTTATACAGCTGTTTGAAAATTTGAAAATAAAAGTTGCCTTATGATCTGATTCTAAATATAATGGATCCTATGTGTATATTGTAATTTTCATTATAAATGCTACTTTTGAGGGAAATTGTCGTATTTGCATTTTTAAGTATCTAAAGGAGTTTAATCCAATTTTGGATATCAGGCATGCTAGTCAGAACCTTCTGTAATTTCCTTAACACTGTGTTTCTACATGAATGGTATTTATAACCATAATCCATTTATTGATCCAATTGCCTGTTAAAACAAGATGTTTCTGTACCCTACTGATTTAAAATTGAGAGGTTCTGCATAAAATAATTTGCTCACCAATAATTTTGCGGTTTTGCTCTATAGGTTTTATTTGGCTCTACCCATTTTCTTCCATTTTTAAAGGGTGGTGTGCTTGATTGTATCAAATGTTAATTCTTTGGAGTCAGGATAGCAGTCCCTGACCCTGCAAGGGTGGATTATTCTGAGAAGTCTAGAGACCTCCTTTGCTTCTTTACCACTTTTTCTATCCATTGCATCATTCTATTGAACTATTACATTTTAGTGTCACCAAATAGTTTTCCAATTAATTGTCAATAACAGAAAATCTTCTTTTCGAACAATTAATTATGGATGGAAATTACTTATCAAGATTAGATAGCAATAGCACTTAGACTTATATACAGCTTTGCAGTGCTTTACAGCCCTCTCTAAGCAGTTTACAAGAGTCAGCATATTGCCCCCAACAATCTGAGTTCTCAGTTTACCAACCTCAGAAGGTTGGAAGGCTGAGTCAACCTCGAGCCAGTGAGAATCAAACTGCTGAACTGCTAGCAGCTGGCAGTCAGCAGAATTAGACTGCAGTACTGCATTCACGCTTGCCATCACGCTTCATAGATTCTGTGCCATCACGCTTCATAGATTCATGTCTTTATAACTTTCATCCACCCTGCCAGGTTTGAAATACCAAGACAAATCCTGATGAATATTTACAGTCATACTAGTAAACAAAAGTATTGGAAGCTCAGTATCTGCAACAAGTGTTCAAATTGCCGAGTAGCAAGATGTCATCAATCCAGACAAAGGTTAGATTTTCAGGAAAGTTATTATGGCTTGTGGCCACAACACAAACTCATTGCTCCACTTAACTACTCCCAGGTAGAAACTGTTAACTGTAATGTTCTGACCTATATTCATATAGCTGTGGCTGGTCAGAAGGGCTGATTAGAATAAGAGCCTGCTTTAAAAATATACAGTAATCTGGTGAAAAGAAAACCTTCCCAAATGATTCCTGATTTTTCAGCTTGCTGACTAGGAATTATGGAGTTTTAAAACCATGATACATGCAGGATGCCAAATTATCTTGATGATCTAGTAAAAGAGCAACTAACGTACATATGTAAAAGCAAATTTGATTATTGAAAAATCAGATAAGTCTGAAAAAAATTCCTACTCTAGTATAGTAGTTAAGCTTCCTTTTCCCAATACCCAAGCTTTATGCATAAGCTTATTTTTTCCCTTAATTTTTGCATGTCCGTTCTTTAGAGTAACGACTCCATATTTTCTCTAAAGAATGGTTTTATGAGGTCAAATGGGATGTGTTGTTTTAACTCATTTCCTAATTGTTCAAATATTTTCTTATAGAAAGTTAATGATTATTCCTTTGAGGCTGGCTACTTTTGTATTTTCAGCTTCCTGTTTGGCTTTGATGTTTTAATGATAATATTCTATTATAGCTCAAAGTCAGATGTTACTTCTAAAACACCTTTTAATAGGCTATATTTTATTAAGCTAATGGATGAGATCTGCTGTTTTTATTGCTCATGTTTCATTGAGTGCTATATAAACAACATCACTGTGTATCTTGCTTTGCAGTGATCTGTGATATTTAACAATAGGAAACACATTAATGTTAATTATAGCAACAAATTAACAACAATATGCAGTTACTTTTTTATTAGTATCAAACATAAATAGGACTGGAAAACGTCATTTTTTTAAAATCAAATGCATTGGCTTCATAGGACAAAAAGCAAATTTAATTACTTTTTATTTTCAAAGCTACTTTTCCTCATGGATAGAACACCATTAAACCACGTTACTAGGCTTGTTGGGCTTGGTACGTGTACACACACACACACACACACACACACACTATAAACTATGCTAAAAGTCCAAAATGGTTTTGAAGTTATGCCAGCACAGACACTTGGTGAATTATTCAAAGCAGATATTTTCAAGTACAAAAAAGGGGAGTAGATATTATGGTAGACTTTTATAGCTCCTTTTAAAAAGGTAATTGTCAATGTATTTTATAAAGTGCTATTCCATAATTGTGTATGGTTTTAGTACTGATTTATCATCCTAGTTTGCGAGGTTTGACAATATGTATATGCTTGTATAACCTATAGAAATCTTGACTTAAAAAGTCAAACATATGCATTTTTTTTTTACCATAGTAACATTCGACTATTTGAAAGGGAAAAGTTCAGAAAGAATAATGGTTCTACCAAAAGCTTTTGATCTTAACAGTTTCTTCCTACTGATTGCTTTAGATGAGAATAACATTTAGGAATTTCAAGCAGCTTCAGATACATTGCTGCTTCTTTTCGAGTATGATTAATTTGAAAAAGACCTGTGTGTCCTTCCATCTTCATTTGCAAGCAACTCATATTTCAATCTCTATCAGTACACACTCTGCATTTATTAATATATCTATATCTACTCCATATCCAGCTGCAAGACCAGGTTAGAGACAGATCATTATGTAAAAAATATATGAAGTTGCTAAGAGCTAAGTGAGTTGGTGGCACATAATCATCATAACCAGTCATTCTTATCCAGTCATTCATTCTGCATATATTTCACCTGCTTTTGAAGGGCATTGAATGTATATCCATCTGTCTCCAAACATGCTTAAAGTTCAATTACAAACCTTTATCTGCATATACTCTATCCTTGCCTGCTTCTCATCCAACTTCACTTACACCTTTTCTTCGCATTTATCCATATTTAACAATGAACTGAAAACACGAGTGGCTGCTAACACTTGATAAGGATATAAGTATCCTGCCGCCATTATTTTTGCAATAGAAAGGCTGCAACAGCTGATCCACAAAAGAGATACCAAATGAACAATATACAATACAGTAATGATAATTACATCCTGTGAATCTTGTTCTTCTGTTTCACTCATTTGAATCTAATTGCTGTTTCAGTTCTGTCAAATTTTCTGATTGTCTGAATATCGGAATTTTCAAGCTCTTTTCTCAACAATGTCAATTTTATTCTGGTTACCTCTTGATACAGAATGAATATCTTAAAACCATAGTAGAACATTACTGATTTAAGGGACATTGTTAGAAAATTCAGATTTTTCAAAAATTCAGACAAAAAAATATTTATTGAGGAAAGGAGGTTTCCATCCTACATTATATATGCATAGTTTCCATGTTAATAATAGATATCAGTCAGTAGAGCTGTCTGGCTTATAATGGAAATATAATTCCCAAGTCATATAAATAGGGCTAGCAATGCAATTATTTTGCTGATGCAGGGGTTCCATAAATAATCCTTTTATACTTATGAAGACAACCCAAGGTCAATTTAAGGAGAACTCCAATGTTTGCTTTACCTATTTCACTGAATGGAGATAATTTTATATTGGTGAAATTGTGTTACATATGCTTTCATTACAAATGAATCAACACTAGAATAGGATAGGATTCTCAGGATATTGAAATACATATTCACTCATTTTTATCAGGCTGACAAATGTTTTCACCTTATTACCCAAAGTTCTTTCTATTTAATATGGTACAGTTTATGTTCTCCTCTTTCATATTACAGACTTCATGCCACAAAATGCTGTTTTCTGATAAGGTTTGAAAATCTCCAGACCTTGTAAGCTTAGCTTTGTGGAGAGGGTTGAAACCTCCCTCGCATCCCAGCTCTGCACTCTGAACGATTTAAAGGGGTTTTTTGGGGGGGTGATGAGATCATGAGAGTATATGAAAAATAATTAAGCCAGTCTTTGACAGAGAAGAAAACAATAGGTTTTGGGGAAAAACTCTGAACTAGCAACGTACATTTCTTTAACCTTCACTTATTCTTTTGAGTGACCTCAACCTTAGAGGAGGGTAGTGATATTATTGACTATGTCAGAAAGTTTTGAAGAGTTTGTTAAGATCCTATAAAATATAGCTTATTGCCAGAATGGCACTTTTACAATGGGGAAAATTAATGGAACTCCCGTAATATAATTTCAAATGTGTTGATAAATATATCAAATTAATTATCCATAAATATTTTGCAATAAACATTTAAAAATTGAAAAATAGGATTTGGATTTTAAAACATTGTTTGAAGTCATTTATATCTATTATTAGGTATGGTGGAAGTAATAATACAGATGCTTGATAGACCTGAGTTTCATTATACTAGTAATCTCAAAGTAATAATCCCAGATGATATATATTTCAAAGCAACCTTCCCAGGATAATACCCTCCTGATGTATTGGACTTCAGCTCCTCCCAATTCAGGCTGATGAATGTTGAAATCCAACATATCAGGATGAGGAATGTGTACCTATCATTCTAGCATCAGGCAGATTCAGGTTCATATTCTCCCATAGTCATGAAACACATTACTGTCTAAAGGCTAGTTGTCTTACAACTTAACCTTCACAAGATTGTTGTCCGTGAATGAGTGATATCAGTGCAAGAACAATCAGTGCTGCCTACAGCTCTTCAGATGAAGAGACAGGATAAAAATGTAATGTATACTGCAGAACAGTCAATACAAAAATTAGATTATTTTGCAAGAGACACAAATGAAGAAAACTATACACTATATAGCCACAATAATGAAGTCCACACCACCACCTCTTACAGTACTAGACAACACAGTATCAACAGTAGAGACTTTCAAATTTCTAGGTTCCATCATATCTCAAGATCTAAAATGGACACCTAACATCAAAAACATCATCAAAAAAGCAGAACAAAGAATGTTCTTTCTGCACCAGTTCAGAAAGCTCAAACTGCCCAAAGTTTGCTGATACAGTTCTACAGAGAAATTACTGAGTCTGTCATCTGCACCTCTATAATGGTCTGGTTTGATTCTGCAACCAAACAAGACAGACACAGGCTTCAGAGAATAATTAGGACTGCAGAAAAAAACAATTGCTGCCAACCTGTCTTCCATTGAGGACCTGTATACTGCATGAGTCAAAAAGAGGCCTGTGAAAATATTTACAGACCCCTCACATCCTGGACATAAACTGTTTCAACTCCTACCCTCCAAACGATGCTATAGAACAGTGCACATCAGAATAACTAGACACAAGAACAGTTTTTTCCTGAACACCATCACTCTGCTAAACAAATAATTCCTGCTTGTATCCTTACAATTTATATTGACTGTTTCTTAGTATGATTTGAATGCCTATTTGTACCCTATGACTATATTAAGTGTTGTACGTTATGATTCTTGATGAATATAGATTTTCTTTTTATGTACACTGAGAGCATATGCACCAAGATAAATTCCTTCTGGGTCTAATCACATTTGGCCAATAAAGCATTCATTCATTCGTTCATTCATTCATTCATTCATTCATTCATTCATTCATTCATTCATTCAATGCAGTTTTATTGCCAACAGAACAGACTGGGCAACCTAGACATCAAATAGGCAAACAAATATTTTGACTAAATTTGAAAGAAAGGTCTTTTCGGGTAAAAATGTGAGAAATGCTGAGGAAAAGATTATCAAGATAATCAAAGGATTATCAAGATCACTAAAAAAATCTAATACAATCTTCTATATCTCCAATATATCACAATCTCATCGTGTTGTGTTATATGCAAAGTTATGGAATCAATTATTAATCAGTGCATTACCTTCCACCTAGAGTCTAATAACTTACTCTCCCATTGGCTTGGTTGTTTGGGTTTTCTCCCGCGTAAGATTCGAAGTCTCTAGGCAATGTTTCGATGAAGTCTCATTCATCATCTTCAGGCTTCTGTCTTCGTCTCTGTGCTTCTCAGAGTGATGTGAGCTTGCAGCTGCTTCTTCCTTTTAACTGCTAGTGGGGGTGTGACTTGATTGGGTGGGGGCTTGGCTGTGTTCTGATTGGGTGTGTGTGTTCTCATTGGTAGGGGGTTTGGCTGTGTTGTGATTGGTTGGGGGGTTGGCCGTGTTCTGATTGGCTGGAGGCGTGTTCTGTTCAGGTGGGGGCTTGGTTGTGCTCAGGTTAGTCTTAGTTGCTGGGGGATTTGAGCTGGTGAGCTGTGATCCTGCTGTTTGGCTTCGAGTTTGTGGTCGTGCTGCATCTTCATGGTGGGTGTAAGTTTGCTTCATGTATGGCTCGGAGGGGTTTGAAGTGGGTAGCTGCAGTGCGGCTTCTGGTCCGTGGTCGTGTCTCATCTTCTGTGTGGGTGTGAGTCTGCTTTCTGCGTGGAAGTGTGGTGGTGACATCTTGTGTGGCCTTCATGGGTGTGGGTCTGGTGTCAATCTTCATGTTAGGTACTCGTCTGTTCATGAGGGCGGGTTTCCAAATGGCTGGTAGGCGGGAGGTGTCATCTCGTTTATTCATGCTGTGTGGGTGTTTTTCTATCTCTATGGCTTCTCTGATTATTCTGCTGTTGAAGTGTTCGGTTTTGGCGATAGTTCTGGTATTTTTAAAGTCAATCTCATGTCCTGTGGCTTTGAGGTGTTGGACCAGGGAAGAGGTCGGTTCTTCTTTTTTAATTGAGTTCTTATGTTCTTCGATGCGTGCACTTATTCTTCTGTTAGTTTGTCCAATGTATGTGGTGGGGCAGGCAGTGCAGGGGATTTCATATACTACTTGATTTTCTAATTCGATTTTGTCTTTGGGGTTTCTTAGGATGGTGGATATTTTTCTGTTTGTGCAGAATGCTGTTTTAATGTTGTGTTTTTGGAAGATCTTGCTGATTTTGTCTGTAGTGCCTTTTATATATGGGAGGAGGACTTTGCCGTTCTCTTGTTCTCTGTCTTGGATTTTGGTTGGGGTTTCTTTTTGGATTAGGTGGGTAATCTTCTTTCTTTGGAATCCATTGGCTGTTAGTACGTTGGTGAGAGTGTGTAGTTCGGTTTTTAGGTGTTGTTCATCGGCTAAGCATTTTGTTCTGGAGATGAGTGTCTCAGCTACGGAATTGATCTGTGCTGGGTGGTGGTGTGAGAGTGCATGTAGATAGCGGTTGGTATGTGTTTTCTTCTGGTAGATGGTGTGTCCTAGGGAGCCATTGGATTTTTTTGTATACCAAGACATCTAGGAAGGGAAGTTGATTGTTGGCTTCTGTTTCCATGGTGAATTGTATTTTGGGGTGTAGGCTGTTGAGGTGTGTGAGGAAGTTGTTCAGTTTTTCTTTCCCGTGTGGCCAGATTATGAAGGTATCTGAGCCAGAATTTGGGTTTGTGATCGTATTTTTCTAGAGCTTGTGTTTCAAAGTGTTCTATGTAGAGGTTTGCGATGACAGGTGAGAGGGGTGATCCCATGGGTGCTCCTTCTATTTGTTTGTATTTTTGTCCATTGTAGGTGAAGTATGTATTGGATAGGCAGTGGTTGGTCAGATCTAGGATGTGCTTGGGGGGGTTGTATTTGTTTTGGATGGCTGTCAAGGCTTCTTTTATTGGCACTTGGGTGAAGAGGGATATGACATCGAAGCTCACTAGTAGGTCGCTGGGTTGTAAGTTTTGTTTCTTTATGATCTCGATGAACTGGAATGAGTTTCTTACATATGAGTTGATGGATTCTGCATAGGGTTGTAGTTGTTTGGTGAGAAATTTGGCTAGGTTTTGTAGAGGTGAGCCTATGGAGCTGACTATTGGTCTGAGTGGGGTTCCTTCTTTGTGTATCTTGGGGAGACCATAAAGCTTAGGGCATCTGGATGATTTCTCTCTGGGTATGATTCTTTGCTGGATTTCTTCACTGATGGGGGAGGCTTTTATTTTGGAGGGTGGTTTTTTCTAGGTAGGTGGTGGGGTCTGTCTTTAGTGGTTTGTATGTGGGGTCTTGGAGTAGGTTGGTTAACTTGGTTTGGTAGTCTCTGCTGCCTGGAATCTGTACTGTATATCTGATATAAATACAATTGAGTGAATCCAGAAGTATTTTACCAGAAGAGTACTACATTCCTCTCTTCACAACAGAATATCCTACAGCACCAGACTTGAGATTCTTGGCTTAGACAACCTTGAACTACTAATCTGACTAAGATTAGACTTAAGCATAGTACATAAAATCATATGTTACAACATCTTACCAGTTGATGAATATTTCAGCTTTATCAACAACAACACTAGAGCACACAACAGATATAAACTAAATGAAAACCACTCCAAACTCGATTGCAGGAAGTATGATTTCAGCAACAGAGTGGTCAATGTCTGGAACTCATTACCTGATTCTGTTGTCACCTGCTCAAACCCCCACTCCTTTACCCTCAAACTAACCTCTGTTGACCTCACCCAATTCCTAAGAGCTCTGTAAGGGGCATACATAAGCACACAATCGTGCCTACCACCCCTGTCCTATTGTCCCCAATTATTAGGTTCCTCTTTCTTGTATTTAAACTTATGTTTATTCTTGTTTCTGTTATAGTGTAAGCTTTTGACAAATAAATAAATAAATAAAATAGATAGTAAACAGTAAAATTCTTCTGCTTTAATTCAATTTTAATTGCAAGAGAACTAGAAGTGAATCTAAAGATGTCTGCTCATGGAAACTTGAAGAGTTACAAGCTTTGCAGTGAAGACTTCAAGAAGTAACAAATCTTATTAAATTGGAGAAAAAATTCTACCTGTACTTAGTCTTTTTAGTGACTTTTTCATTATAATTGACAAATAAGTCAGAGGAAAAATCCCTGAATGGATCCCATATATAAGAATGTTCTGGGGAGAAATGCAGTGGATAACGTGAAGAAAGATTGCTTTCTTAACAAATAGCCCTTGCTACCATGAGGTGACATAAAAATTGCTAGTGCTATGCAACTCTAAAGCATTAAAGTAGATTTCTTTTCAGATTTTCAAGGCAAGTTCAAGTCACATGAAAGAGATCCAAAAATAGCTTTAAATGTAACTGTCTAGAGCCACAAAAAACAACAACAATACAGCTGCTATAACTATTTTAAAAGGGGGGTCGTATCTCACACATTCCTTAACACTTCTTTCAAAAGTCTTAAAAACAGCATAAATCAGAATAGGAATAGTGTTTACATTCTCGTATAGCCATTTTGAGCCAAGCAACTCCCACTGAAGGTTCCATTTTTAAGGTTGTTCCCTTAGGGTAGTTTTCTTCATCAACTACTTGTTAACACACAGTGCCATTCATTTTTTTAAAAATGAATCTGCAATGTTCTGGATGGGAGCCAGAAGCAGAGCTGGGGGAAATTTTTTATTTATATGTACACAGAATAATTCATGTCTATCCCCAAATACTGTATATACTTTCTCCCTCATCCACATGGCATGTTGAAAACATTTGCAGTTCTTCCACTCTGTTGGCAGCAGCTTTCCTTAGCGCAACCTTTTCTTGGATTTCTGAAAGTGGCTGAATGCTTTAATTCACTGAGAGGCAGAGGTTCTTTACAGACTGTTTGCCAGTTTGTAGTTCAAAGATTCCTCTGTAGCACACAGTATATGGCCAATTTCTTTGCATCATTATACAGGTAGAATTTGGAGCTTGCTTGGTGGGTTGGATTATTTTACACATTTTTCCTAGATATTTTTAGATTTTCATGTTGCAGAGATGAGAGCTCTGTGTATCAGCAAAGCATTTGTTCAGGCTAGGTTTTTTTTTCCTTCCTTACTCTTTCAAAGCCTGACTCAACTACTAGGTTGATAGGAAAAATAGTATCTATCCTATGAAAACTCTTGTATATTAGGCCCACCAAAGACTCTGGCAGTTACACCCTTTGTAGTTTTGTGGTTCTATTCCCTGGAATGAACTTTTTTTAAAAAGAATTTTTATTTTTAAAAACAAATATACACATACCAAACATAAAAACATAAAACCATCTTCCATTTTATATACATACAGTGTGTCAGTTGATTACAAATCTTTTGTGCTATTCTTTTGTAGTCATTTACTCACAATTTATATCAATTTTCACATTGTCAAACTAACATATGCTTGTATATTTATCAGTTATTAATCATCCATGACTAAACTATTTATTCCATCATTTTTATATGAGATGTTCCAAGTTTTATCATAGAATTTATGTTATACTTTCAATCAATGGTTATATATGTCTATATTATGTCTTATATCAATCTATTAAATTTCTATCACAAAATTATCTAGTCTATTACATTACCATGTCTTTTTGTCCAACCATTGATAAAACAAATCCCATATCATATAAAATTGTTTATCTTCTTGTTCTCTAATTTCAAATGTCAATTTACTCATTTCAGTACAGTCCATAATTTTCTTAATAATTTCCTCCTGCATAGGTATTTTATCATTTTTCCAATTCTTAGCAAATACAATCCTAGCCACAGTTAGTACATTTACAACCAAATATTTCATCTCTTTGTTGTATATTTCCGGTATAATTCCCAATAAAAAGATCTCTGGTTTAAAGTCTGTATGTTGTTTTATCATTTTTTCCAACCATGTGTGGATTTTAGTCCAATATTTCTTTGCGTCCGAGCATGTCCACCACATATGGTAATATGAACCAGGTATCTGATGACATTTATCTGATGACATTCCAACATTTATCTGATTTATTCTTAAACATTCTCACAAGTCTCATTGGGGGTAGATGCCACCTGTAAAACATCTTATACAAATTTTCTTTATATGCAGTTGACATTGTCATTTTATAATTTTGAGACCACATTTTTTGCCATTTTTCTAAATCAATCCCATATCCAAAATTTCCCCCCCAAGAAATCATTGTTTCTTTAACTTGTTCCTCCTCCCTGGAGTGAACTTTTGATTAGTTTAAGAAAATAGTAGATATTTTCCTGTATCAGGGCACACTTTAATTCTGGCTATAATCCAATTTGCCTCCTCTCTTTCTTTTAATCATTCAAATCACCCAGAATATATCCTAGCTTGCCAAAATATCCAGTATTCTTGCCAAAGTACCTTGCTTGAAAAATATCCATCTATAACGAATCGGAAAGTAAGATGTGGAAGAAAGGCTATTTCTGGCCAAATCATTTGTAAATAGCCAATTTGCAGCAACAGATTGATTCATCAGTGTTCATTTTGTTTTTATTGGGAAGGAAAAAGAGCTAAGCTATGGCTTGCTTTACCACATTGGCCGAGTAAGCCACAATTGGCTGGGTTCACACAATAGGCTAAGCCAATACTTAACAAACCACATAATGAGTGAATAGTTTATGAGTGGGTTTGTACCTAAGCAATCCATGTGCAAAATTCACTCTTGGCCAAAGAAAAGCTGGCTGGATTTATTTCTACTCCATCTCTGTAATAGAAGGCTTGAGTTGGAGTTGACATTCTCCTGCCCATATTATTGATAGCATTGGTAAAAAAAAATTGTACGATGCCACTTTCCTCCTCAGCATTAAAAATATAATGTTAAGAAATAGCTAACACCTTGACTTCTTTTATAATATCTGAAATTATCTACCTGGGATGGCTGTCTCATTCTGACTAATTCTGCAGCCTACTTGCAAATAACTCCATCCATATACAAGTCCACCATTGTGTTTTTCCCCTAAGTCAGAAGAGACCAAACCACAGTTCATTCAGCCTCCAAGAACCCCACTTTTGGACCACAGACCTTCAAACTTTGGTTTCTGTTTTCAGTGATATGACTTTGGACTGAGATGGGGATGGGGGAATGGGATTAGTAAAAGTTTTACTTATCTGAGACTTCCTTGTTCCAAGTTTCTCTTCAATACTGTATTCTTTCAAGTGACATCAAGATGTCATCAAATGACCTCTGGGAAGGGATAGCCTCTGGGAGGCTGAAGGGCTGTCCTAACTTCTCAGAAGGTCCTACTTTGTGAAAGATTGCATACTTGTAGTCCTTGAAATTACAATGGTCCTGGAAAATGTGGTTTACAACTGGCCCTTACACATACACCATTAATGTCCTTGTGGTCATGTGATCACAATTTGCTTAGCAACTGTCACACATTTATCACAACATTCCACAATCACATGATCACCATTTGCCACCTTCGTAGCTGGGCTTCAACTGAATTCCAAGCAAAGTCAATGGGAAGCCAGCAGAGAAGATCACAAATCACATTGATGTGATGTCTCACTCAATGGCCATGACAAAAAGTATCATAAAATTGATTGCAATCACATGGTACCTCACTTAACCACCTGTTAATATTTGTTTCTGCTGCTGGAATATTGAAATAAGTCTTAAATACAAGACAAACATAGTAGCTTTGTTTTGCTCTTTAGAAGTGGGGAAATGAATTGCTTTAGAGAAGTTGTGTGTATGAAACAGTACTGACCCTTTGAATTTTTACACAGCCTGACTACATGGGAGCATGCATACACACACTTTGAAATCACAGCCAGAACAAGGTCTAAAGCCCAGCCCTTTCCTGGTGCTGCCTAATGCTTTCTAACTTACTTCCCACTTTTAAAATCAAGTATTGTTAATCAGGCATCTTCTGCTTACCCCATTTAGTACAGATGCACACAGACACAATCATATACACACTGTGGACTCTTCAGTAAATTTTCTGGCTCATCTTTTGGAGAACAGTGTGTACAGTACTAATGTACAGTACTAATGTACTGTACTGTGTTATTACAGAAATTGATTGAATAGCCCTTTCATGTGAACATAGACAATTCCAGCCACACATTAAATGAAGTTATTTTAAAGATGCCTTTCTTTCTGCCAAGCCTGAAACCTCAGTTTTTTTCCTATTTTGTAATCTGTAATGGAGAGAATGATAGTATGTCATTAACTCTGAGACAGCTGTAGTGTTGGTGGTTTTGCCAGAAGATTGATGCAGACAAATTAAGTAGAGGCGTGAACCCCTTTCCATGGTACATAGAAATCCATATGATTTTATAGATTTATATTATGGCTCAGTATTGTAGTACAAAGGTAAGCAAGCATTCATTTTAGTTGCTGATGGATTATAGTTGGGTTATATTTGTTCTGTCTTGTCCCTGGTGAGACACCTGTGTCAGAGGGATGATCTTTTACATCTTCAATACAATTAACCCTGACAAATAGTCCCTAACTGTGATCTAGTCTCATTATCACCTGGTATAAACAAAGACTCCTTAACCTTCATTATCTCATTCCTGGCAGGACTTGAAGTCCAGCCTTGAACCTCGATAGCCGCATTCTAGCATTCTTAATAAGAGGGCAAAACATTCCAATCTAAGATAGACAGATAGATTTACCTTAGCATAATTCAGTGAATTGAGACCATTGAAACACAAGTGTGTTTAATTATGGTTTGGAACCTATGAAAGCTAATCAGAAATCTTTCTGGGATGGAACTTTGATGCAGAGCTGATTGGGAGAGTGCTATATATTTACTGGCCTTGAAAGCTTTGGTGTTTGGTGTGTTTGTGTGTGTGTTTGTGAGAGAGAGAGAGAAAGAGTGAGGGGGGAAGGGGGGAAGTGTTCCTTGACTGGCAGAAAGGGCATAAGGTTTTTCTTCATTTTATCACATTTTTCAATATTCTTGAATATGCTTTAATTATTGTGTTCTATTTTTTAATGTTAGGGTCTTATACTTCCTTTTAAAAGAACTTTCAATTTTCATGCCATGGCTTCCTGAAACCAAAAGCAGCTATGACCCCAACCCAACTGGGCTGAGGACAGAGCAATACAAATAGTCCTCAACTTAATAATCCACAATTCTAACAAAATGTTTGTTGCAAAGTGAGACAGTTATTTTTTCCATTTTATGACCTTTCTGGCCACAGTTGTTAAGTGAATCACTGCAGTTAAGTTAGTAACACGGTTGTTAAGTGAATCTGGCTTCATTTGGCTTTGTCAGAAGGTTGCAAAAGGTGATCGCATGGCCCTCTGGGACACTGCAACAGTCATAAGTATGGGTCAGTTGCCAGGCATCTGAATTTTGATCATGTGACCCTGGGGATGCTGCAACTGCCATAAGTGTGAAAAATGGTCATAACTTTTTTAGTGCCATTGTAACTTCAAATGGTCATTAAACTGTTGTAAGTTGAAGACTACCTGTATAATAGTCTTATTTACTAACCCTTTACTGTTCCTTTAAAGGAGTTTCTGCAGTTTAGTGATTCTAAAATCATGATTTATTTCATCTCTGTTTATTGATAAAACTAACTTTTGTCTTTTTAGTTCCCCTTCTCTACCGTAATTTTTAAAAGTCTTTAATATCTAGAGAACTATCTTATTTTGATACCCTTATCACTTCCCTGTAGGTACTGCTACTTTGTGATATAATTTCTAGTCTTCTCCCCAATTGTATTAGGTCTTTTTTCACAGCTATAAAATATGTAAAATGACTAGATAGTTAATTCCACTGTATTCAGTGAGTCTTACTCCAAGTCTCATCCAATGTTTGCAAACAAGTAAGTCTCAATGGAGTCAATAGAACCAAGTTTGTGGTTAAAGAACAAAGCCTAATACTGAAAAGTTGAGACCTCTGTTGTATTGATTTTTATATAAATTTTATATAGATATATACTGTTTCTGCATGTTATGTGACTGCTTTTTTCTGGCAAGAGGGATCTAAAACTTCAAGACCCTCTAGCCAAAATAAAGGAAATTGCATTAAATGATGGTAACACCAGAAAAGTATTGTGAGTATTAAATAGTTTTCACTCCTTTTACATAAAGATCCATTCTTAATTATTGTCACCTGTCTTCATTTTAAATAGATAACTTCTGTAGGAAAGGGAAAGAATTATTTGACAGCTATTGTTAAAGAAATAGCAATTAAACAAAACCAATCAATTCATCAGTTTTACACAGGGCCAGGATATCTATCTTTATCCTTATTGTTTATTCATATTCTACTCAATTTGTAACATTTTTTCCGCATGGTTTTTATCATCCCAGGTAAGCCCACAATATCAGAATCCAAGCCATAAAATGCCACAGATATATTGCATATATAAAAAGAAGTAAAAGTTCAATTCTTGCATAACTTGACTGATTTTTTAATTGCATCAGTACAATAATCAGCAAACAGTTTTGGAAATATATCCATCTGTTAAGAGCTCCTACATTGAATTCTATGAAATTTGGTGGGCCCTGTCCTCTAACCTTGCTCTGCCTTTTCTACAAATTTTGACTATTCAACTTCAAGTAATAGTCAATACTATTATGCATTTATGTAATTCCATCTAGATGAAGGAAGGGCAAACCTCCAAGTTGCCATATTCATAATCAAGAATAGGGTAGAAATCAGAATGAAATATCCCCCAATCAACATAAGGTGAACCTGGTTACTTTCAGGCCAATTTCTTGCCAGATACCAAATATTTTTACAGTACTTAAGAAATTAACATGGTTTATTTATCTCAGATCAGTAATTCATCTAGGTCTGTGATGTCTCCAGTAGTTGTCACCAAAATCTCAGGTTGAGATGTTTTTCATCACTACTTTCTATTTTCCCAATCCTTTTAAATATGTCAGGATCTGAATTTGAGTCATGCAAATCATGTTCTCTGTCACTGGGATAAATAAGTTTTCAAAGATTACTTTTGGAAGAAAAGATGAAGAATGTTGACTGCTGAACATGAAAAGCACTACAGAAGGGCTAATCATGTCAGCAATAACTATATTGCTGTTCTGCCTCTTTTTCACAATTTTTCTCTTGTTTATTTTTTTCCCTGCTGTTGCCATATTTTTTGTGGTTTTAAAAACCACTAAACATCAGTCCCTTTGGAAGTGTTTCTGTGTAATACCATTAAAATGAATGGAAGCTACACATAATCACATTAGTTCATTTATAGAAGGTAGTTTCATACACCATAAGAGTAATTATGCTTTTTCCACTTCAGTTCAAAGGTATGAGAAAGGCTTTCTCTTGCCTTTGTTTAATCAAAACTTCTAAGTTCAAGATCAAGCTTTCTTTTCTGTCCTGAATGTTCTTAACTTTCTCCAGCAGCCCAGAAAATAACTTGGCTCTATCAGAAAGAAATTCAGTCCTCTGTTTAATTAAAAGTTTCCATGTGCTCCTTCTTGGTGGCCTCTGGGTGGGAAAGCTAAATTCACAAAAACAGTGAAGGGCTTTCATATATTTTATAGGAAAAAGCTGTACTGCCATTTATAGCATACAGAGCCATCTATAACCCATCTGAAAAACAAAGAGTCCAATCCAGTTGCATAAAGCAGTCTTCTCTCAGAACAGCTGCAAACTTCCCTCTCAAACTGGGCAATTCAAAATATAATACCAGGTCTTGCATTAGTCATGAAAATTTGTGGTTCAAGCCATCATTTAAGGCTCAGTATAGGGAGATTCCAAGGTTGTTTATTCAAGTCAGAGAGACCATATTGATGAAGTCTCATCACACAGCTCAGGAAATGGGAATGAGGAGTTGACAGGGAAGCTTTCAAAACAAGCTTCTGTTTGGAAACCTGGAAAACCGTATCTCTACATTTATTGAAGTGTCAATGCTGATGATTCCTAACCCATGCTTCTGGGTTTGGGGTGGAGGGTCAAATCAACGAAGGTCTAATGATGAAGTATTTTCATCTGTCTATACCAGGTGTCTCCAAAGTTGACAACTTTAAGACTTATGAACTTCAACTCTCAGAATTCCCCAGCCAGTATGACTGGCTGAGGAATCCTGGGAGTTGAAGTCCTCAACTTTGGAGCATCCTGGTCTATACTAAGGCAGTCTGCCTGAAGGAAAAATCCATGCTTCCATTAAATTGCCAACCCTGCCTTGAAAAACTCAAGAGCAATTAGAAAGGATAGAGGCACTACTCTTCTTTCCTGCCTAATAATTGTACAGTTTATTTTAAAAACAACTTATTAATAGCCTTACTTCTGAGTCTTCCAGTATGCTAATACATAAGTATAAGAGTATCTATCTATATAGTCTTACTTGATTTACAAGTGGTAAGCAATTAATACTCTAATTTATTTATGTCTTATCTGACTGAGAGGGCAAGCTAAGGGTGACATTTCCAAGTTGAAGGGAAAATTGAAAGATGATAGAATTTAAAAAAAAAAAAAAATAGCGTATGGCATGTGTTAGCTAGGGATCTCTGAAATGACTGGCTGTCTCTGTGAAAGGAATTTTTTTGGGTGGTGTTATCTTTACCTGTGGGATGCCTGAATTCTGGTAGGCAATCGGGGAGGCTCCTTTCTTTTCCCTAGGCAGTTTATTTGCTCACAGGAATCAAGCAGCTGACCTCAGTGGTACACAGACTCAGCGTCTTACCACGGAAGCTCAATTATAGGATATTGTATATTGAGGGAGGTATGTCACTTGCATGAATTATATAGTAGCCATTGATATGAAACAATACTCTTCAAATGCACGCCATCTTTTCACAGATCTGGAACATATAGGAATTGTACAGTGTTGTTGTACAGATAGGCCTCAAATTACAACCATTTGTTTAGTGCCAAAGTTACAACAGCATTGAAAAAAATGACTTACAACCAGTTTTTGCATTTATGACCATCAGAGCATCCCCATGGCCATGTGATCAAAATTCAGGTACATGTATTCATGATGGATGCAGTGTCCCATGGTCATGTCATAGCCATCTGAGACCTTCCCAAGCCAGCTTCCAACAAGCAAAATCAATGAAGCTCGATTCATTTAACTGTAGCATTTGCTTAACAACTGTGGCAAAAAGGGTCATCAAATCAGGCACAACTTACATAACAACCACCTTGCTTAGGAATGGAAATTCTGATCCCAACTTTTGGTTTTAAGTGGAGTTGTGATCTGTAGTCACAACTTTCTGCTTACTGCTGAGGAGCTTTCACTTAGTTCTATAAACTGGCATGAAGAAGGATGTCATTTTTGAGAAACCTGGGCCTTGGTTGTGAGTCTGACTCACATTTAAATACATAATTTGAATCTGGTCCATTTTGTTGTGCTATACTGTCTCTTAAAATAACTTTTTCATGAACTCTTTAGAAGCTGGTATTTTCATCCAGAGTAACTTCCACTGACAATAGTCAAAGTATTGCCTCTTGATACAAAAGGCAGCTCAGATGTTCATTTTTTGTGAAAACTAAGCAAGATTATCCTATCACCTTTTACAGTCTCTGTATCGCAGGCTCACCAGGCATTGCTAACAACAATGTTCAACTTTATGTTTAATATCATGCATTTTATAAGAGAGAAGTAATGACAGAAGAGTTGACAGGAAAAAAAGTAGCAAGCAATAAAATGGTCATGCCCTTGAGAATATATTGCTACTGTCTCTGGGAAATCCCTGTGTCTTCCAGCTGCATTGTAAAAGTTCAGGAGTTGCCTGGGGAACTGTAACATCCACTTTACTACTTCAGAGTTGGAATAGGCATCACAAACAGCTGACGCTAAAGTAAGTTTATGGAGCATGTGATGCTTTAGGAGAAAGCAGGCCCAAGTACATGAGAACCATAAAAGAATAAAAATACTTTAGGATTAAAATACTATGAATTTGTTTAAAATAAAACCTGCAACCAGCAATGTCACACTATATCACTTAATAAACAGTGGAGAATAACTTGTCAATATCACTGAAGAGGGAATTCTAGTGATATAGTAATGTAGTGCACAATAATTTACAGTAGCAGTTTTCAAACATTTTGGTCTTGGGATTCCTTATATATTTTTAAAAATGATTGGGGATTTCAAATAACTTTGGTTTATTCAAGTTATAGCCATTAATATTTACTGTATTAGAAAATTGAAGCAGAGAAATTTAAAAATATCTATTTCATTTTTGTGGATCCCTTGAAAGGGTTTTGAGGACTCTAGAGGAGTCACACTTTGAGAATTACTGTTTTATGGTGCTGTGATGAATCTGTCTGTATTTATTTGGTTGGTCATCTATCACTTATTCAAAGGTTGGCAATTAAAGTAAAAATGAACCAAAAAGAAAAGCCTTGGTAGATTTTAAAAAAGCAATTAAAATATGTTAATTGATATATGCCCCCTTGCTGAAGAAAAACATGTATGAAAGCCAGACAGACTTATAAGGGTACATTTTCCAAAGATATCCTAATCAGAGAGGACAGTATTTCTCAGTCTTGTCAACTTAGACTGGTGGGCTTAAACTCCCAGAATTCTCCAACCAGCATGATTTAGGGGATTTGGGGTCAAAGTCTGCCTATCTTAAAGTTGCCAAGATTGAAAAACATTGGTGTAAGGCATTTAGGTTTTTCTAAGTATATAAGTAGTACATAACTAGTGCTCAACTTACAGCCACAATTGAGGCCAAATGTTTTGTTGCTAAGTGAGACAGTTTTGTTAAGTGATTTTTGCCCCATTTTACAACCTTTCTTGCCACAGTTGTTAAGTGAATCACTTCAGTTGTTTAGTTAGTAACATGTCTGTTAAGTGAATCTAGTTTCCCATTGACTTTGCTTGTCAGATGGTCGCAAAAGGGGATCTCATGACCCTGGGACACTGCAACGGTCATAAATATGAGTCAGTTGCCAAGAGGCTGAATTTGGGTCACGTGACCATGGGGATGCTGCAATGGTCATAAGTGCAAAAAATGATCATAACTGGTCATTTTTCAGTGTTATTGTAACTTTGAATGGTCATTGAACAAAGTTGTGCATAGAATAGTACCCGGAAGGTGGCCAATACCCAGTGGTATTCTTCCTATATTTGCCTAGTAATCTGATCCTCATTGATTCTCTCTTTATAATTAAAATATCTCAAGGTACTCAATAAATATTGCATAGTCACTTTTGTATGATTTCCATGTTCATTTCATATCCATTCTTTCTAAAAGTTATCTTTTTATTTTACTACATACAATTCTTTTTTTTTTAAACAAATTTTATTCAGTTTTTCACATTAAAAACAAAAATCTCTTTTTAGTGGACAACATATTTCTGGGTCATCACCTTTACATACAAATATGACAGCAATTATACATTCATATATGCATACTTAATTCTATTATTACCTTTTCCATTCCAAATTTTCAGTAAGGAGAGAAACAAACACACTAATTCTAGCCTCTTTCGAAACAACTTTTTGTTTCATTTCCATTATTTCAAATATAATCCTTTAATATTTATTTTAAAACTAAAGATAAACAATATGTTTGCATAATAATAATAATAATTAATAATAATAATAATAATGATGATGATGATGATGATGATGATGATGTAACCAATGTCTCTTCTTGCTTTTAATAGTCTATATTAACTTATTAATTTAGTTGCTTCTTTAGTCTGTCATATTCCCTTTCCATTACACATTCTTTTTATAAATTCTAGATTAACACAAATTTTAACACTAAAGCAAAAAAAAAAAACAAGTATAGGTTTCCCCCCTTTTACTGCTTTGAGTGTGACACCTCAATGCTTAAAATATACCTTTATTACCTCATTTTGATTCCCAATAAGCCATGTACAATTCTTAAGTAACCCATTCCCTCTGTATTTAAGTTATTTACAGTATGTTTTTTCCAGGCACACCCAAATATCACTTCCATGTAACATCATGGGCAGAAGCTGGGTATTACATAGAGCTATTTTTGTTTCTTTCAACAAACAATTATTCCTTTTTAAAGACCATAATCTACTCACTATTGTTTTAGCAGCATTTGCATGTCTTAAACTTTCTCCATTCCTTTTTTACAGCTTCAGTAAACTTTTCACCAGGGTACAAAAATCATCTGCTTGTTGAACTTTTTGCTTTGTAAAACACAATTATTTGGTCTTTTATACATTGATTTTTAGATTCATAATCCGTTATACAGTCTCTAATATTTGCTGGAAATCATGCAAGTTCTCAGCCAAAAATACAACATCATCTGCGCATATGTATTTGCACATTCATGTTTCTAACTAACACATATCCAATGTCATCCCCAATGTTTATTATATTTTCAACTATAAATATATTAAACAACAAACACCATGAATCTTTGCTACAATGAACATTTGCTCCCTGTTAAATGTTGAAATATTTGCTAAGCATTCCATTTATTCTCATACATGTTTTATCTCTACATTACTCTTCCTTGCATTTAGCAACCAATCACAGTTGCACAAAACATTCCATAATTCAAATCTATTCCCTGTATTTTATGCTTTTTAAGTCAACAAATATGCAATATTTTTTTCCACATTCATACATTTCTTAATGGCCTGCTTAAAAGCAAAACTCTGGTGTGCACAGCCCAGAGCAGAAAGCCACACTCCACTTTGCCGATTTTGCTCATTGTCGCATCTTGTTTACTTCCTATGAAAATTCTTCCAAATACTTTCCCAGGGACATTTAGCAAATGAATCCTTTTATAATGATTCAATTTATTCTTGCTACTTTACCGTTTGTATTCAGGACCAATCATTATACCTTCCAAGTGTCAGGCACAGATGCAACCTTCATACACACATTAGACAAGATATTCAATCCTTCTATAAGCAAACTCACACCCTTATTTTAACAGTTCTCCAGTTATTGATTTATTTATTAGTTTGTTTATTCATTCATTTTATTAAATTTATACTCTCACTGCCAAGGCTATACCTGCAGCTTTATAGTTTTATAGCATTCTCATAACATTTATGACTTCTATTTCATGTAACTTTTTCATGAACATTAACATTTCCAGCATTCATCTCCATTCCACTATTATAATAGTATATTATTATACTTCATGGCTGCTACTGAAAAACAAATTTATTAACTGTAGTGCTACTGCAATTGCAGTGACTTTAGCTCCATAATATAAAATCCTCTGTGGCTACTTTTGTTATTATTATAATGTTACGGTAACTATTCGTTTTAATGTGGTCAACAATGATTTCATAAGCAATTATTTTTATGTTGCCACTTTCATCTGCAGTCAAAAAGTGGCATAAATCATCTTTGTAATGACAGTATTCCTGTATGCCTTCAGGAGTGGTTGTGCGTTACATTTTCATCCCTTTTTAAAGCATTTTTGGATGGTTTAAGAAAGAATTTAACATAAGTGAGAATTATATTCTGGGTCTGGGATGTCAGTGAGAAAAGGTCTATGAAGTGATGTGAAGTTGAGGTCACTTTTGAAACTGGTGCCATAAAGAAATGGAGGTGCCATGATGTCTGGAGATGGGCACACACTTGTTTGGATTTGTTTTCTTACTTTTTAAACTCCCAGTGTTCTTATTTTTCTGAATTTCCACCAGTCACTTACTCATTATGATTTCCTTTTGTGTGAGATCTTCTTTGTAATCACTCCAGGTCTCATTTGCCACCCATGTGCGATATGAGGCTTTCTATAAACCTCTGTAGGTTATTCAGAGTATGAAATAAACACTTGATAGAAGACAGAAAGGCAGAAGCCAACAAGTTCATGAGAAACAGAAAAGCTGCATGATACAATTTCATTGGAGATAAAACAGCTGAATTCAGCCAAAGCTTATACAAAAAAAGAGCCATTTTCATATCCACTCTGCAGAGAGGCTAAAGCTGATGCAAGGCAAATGACACAGTAAGATATGTTATGATGTTTGCCACAGCCCTCTTCCCCTCTGTAAACAACTCATATATGCAAGCAACTTAGTTTTCAGCGACTACTTACAAAGAATGAGACTGGGTTATATAGCAAGTAAACTTGAAATTATGCATACACAGAGATCATGGGTGATGGAGCAGGTTCATAGTCTCTACTCTGAAAGGCTTTTTTTTTTAAAAGCAGTTAAGATATTTCCATTAGATAGATTTTTATTTCTATAGGATAGAAATATGGAAGGCTGTAGTGTAATGTATCCCTATTAACTTCTTGTTTTGATGGTGTTTGCAGTTACATTAAAAAAAATTGCAATTGTAATTCCTAAGTAGCAACCAGAAGAAAAATCATGGCAGTAAAGATGTGGCAGAATGTTGCTCTACATGCAAGTTGCTGATATCCTTTCTTATTTTTGCTTACTCCATATGAAATTCTTATTCCCACAGACTCATATGCATTAATTGCAAATGCCATTTCTAGAACAAGAAATCAGTGAGCACTTTCCCCAGATATTTCTACTTTTTATAATCAACATTCAGATAGCAACTCTGTACTTGTGTCTGGAAGAGATAAGGTCCAAACAATATTTTAGCCACATATCATTTCCCTGATGGTATAAATTGGCCTTTGGAGTTTCCCTTTCATGAACACATAAGAGTTGATGGAAGAGTCTGTAATACACATAAATGTACTACATACAGTGCATATCAAGATATATTTCAAGATATAAAAATGAGGGTCCCACAGAACCAGGACCACATTGCAAACTTGAAGCAACAATGTATTTTGTCCTGCTTATTTCTCCAGTTTAACATTGAGTATTCTCCCCCACCTTTTTGATTTTTCAGTGAACAGTCAGTATTTCCCAGTATTTCCTACTCGAACCACAGACAACTACAATGATCTAATACATATCGATTTTACAGTAGGCAAGGTTGAAAAAGCACTACGCAATCTAAAACCATCTCTATCTATTGGACCGGATGGAGTATGTGCCTAGTTCTTAAAAAGGCTATCCAAAGCCATAGCCGAAATAAGCATAATCTAAGCATAATCTTTGAAAAATCTTTCAGGACCAGCTCCTTGCCAAAACTATGGTCACAAGCCACAGTTACCCCCATTTTCAAAAAGGGAGACCCCAACTTAGTTGAAAATTACAGACCAATCTCTTTATGCTGCATCACCTGTAACGTAATGGAATCAATTATTAACCAAACCATTATCCTCCACTTAGAGACAAACAACCTACTCTTCAATAAACAATTTGGTTTCAGAAAAAAACTATCCTGCAATCTAGTCTAACACTGCAAAAGCATATGGATTACACAAGTCGATCAGGACAAAGCAATAGACACAATCTACATAGACTTCTGTAAAGACTTTGATTCAGTGATACACGACAAACTTCTCCTAAAACTAAAATCTTATGGTATCTCTGGACAACTGCATAACTGGATAGAAGCATTCCTGTCAAACAGACAACAAATGGTCAAAATTGGGAGCGTCCTATCAAATTCTGTACCTGTCAATAGTGCTTGGGTATTTTCCCACATCATTGTAGTTGTGCTTTTAAAGTTGTAGCAATGTTTCGGCAGAATCTCATCTGCCATCATCAGGCTTCTGTATAGTGTTCATCTGTGAGTCAGGCTTTTATAGTGGTTTCAGATTTAAATTTGGGGCAGCCTATTGCTGTGCCAGAATGGTGTTTTCTTCACCCTGATTGGTTGGGAGTCTTGGTCTGTGTTTATTGGTCTTGGAGTTCATTGGTCTTCATTCGTAGATTTTCACAGGTATGTAGGTCTAGGTGTGTTCAGGTCTTTTCCTGTGTAAGATTAAGAGTATCTTGGCGATGTTTCAGTGAGGTCCCACTCGCCATCCTCAGGCTGGTGCTTTCGGCTTTGTGCCAGTGCAAGCAGTGTGTGATTGGAGCTGCCATCTCTCTATAAATACTGGTGGTGGGGGCTGGTGTACTGGGCTGGTTGGCTGCGCTGCTGCCTCTTGATTGGTTGATGGAGTTGATGTTGGTATAATGGGCTGTGTGATCTACACACACCAACCGCTACCTAAATGCACAATCCCATCACCACCCTGCACAGATCAACTCCGTAGCCAAGACCCTCATCTCCAGAACCAAACGCCTAGCTGACAAAGACCACCTGAGAACAGAACTACACACCCTCACTAACGTATTAATTTCCAATGGATTCCAAAGAAACACTATCACCAATCTAATCCGAAAAGAGATACCCCCAAAAAACCAAGACACAGAACAAGACAATGGTATCGCACTCCTCCCCTACATCAAAGGCACCACAGACAAAATCAGCAAAATTCTCCACAAACAGAATATCAGGACAGCCTTCGGCACTTAGCCAATATCCTAAGAAACCCCAAAGACAAGATCCAGCTAGAAAACCAAGGAGTTTATGAAATACCATGCAACAATTGCCCAGCTACATACATTGGACAAACAAACAGGAGAATAAATACACGCATCGCAGAACACAAAAATACAGTTAGAAAAGAAGAAAATACTTCCTCCCTCTTCCAGCACCTTAAAGCCACAGGACACGAAATTAATTTCGAAGGAAATAAATTAATATCCAACACTGAACACTCCAGAAAGAGAATAATCAGGGAAACCATCGAGATAGAGAAACACCCCCATAACATGAATAGACGGGACTATACCTCCCACCTACCAGACATCTGGAAGCTAGCCTTCACCAACAAATGAGTCCCAGCCACGAAAACCAACACCAGACCTGAAACAACACGGGACACCACTGCCAATCCCCCTCATCAGACCAAGGCCCAAGCCCATCCTATAAACGAAGGACAACCACTATCCAGAAAACAGACCACAGCTGCCTCGCCAGCTGTTGCATCCCCCCGACCCCAAAACCAAACAAGCTGACACATGCCAAGAACACAGACCCAGACCCCAAACTCAAAGCCAGACTAAAACCCAGAATGCTACATCACAGCCACCCACTCAGGATATCACATCAGAAAACTCAGGATATTATACCACAAGAACTCAAGAAGTTGCAACACAGCAAATGACCCAAGATATCACAGCACAAGACCAAGGATACCACAGCAATAAGTCTCACAAGGTCATCACACAACCCATTATCCAAGCCATTACTACACAGGAGGCTAATGGAAAAGAGATCAAAACACAAATGACCTAGGAGATTACAATGCAGGACCCAGGATACCACAACAAAAGAACTCAAGCCCATCACACAACCCATTACCCAAGCCGTTAAAACATGAGAGGCTAATGGAAAAAAGATCACTACAAACCAAATGATCCAGGAGATTATAGCACAAGATCCAGGATATCTCCACAACAAAGCTCACAAGGCCATCACACAGCCCATTATACCAACATCAACTCCATCAACCAATCAAGAGGCAGCAGTGCAGCCAACCAGCCCAGCACACCAGCCCCTACCACCAGTATTTATAGAGAGATGGCAGCTCCGATCACACACTGCTTGCACTGGCACGAAGCCAAAAGCACCAGCCTGAGGATGGCAAGTGGGACTTCACCGAAACATCGCCAAGATACTCTTAATCTTACACGGGAAAAGACCCAACACACCTAGACCTACCTACCTACCTACCTACCTACATACATACATATAAATCAGCTGAATTTAATATATATAAAATCAGCTGAAAGTCTGACAGATTGCAAATGAATTAACATGCAGTTTTAGTGGGTGTGAAGGCACTGATCCCAGTCCTTGTCGGCCTCTAAGAAACACAAAACCAGGTTTACAAATAGCATCACCAAATAAGAATTTAGCTGGTAGAATATCAACATGAAAACAAAATGAAAACACTAGCCTTGTGCTGGAATTGGTAAATTAAGTAAAATCATGGAAGACACATTATGCTCAAGGAATCAAAATTTCCCCTAATCCTATTCATGGATGTTTTGACTCAGCCTTCCATGCTTCTGAGGATTGTTGGGGGCAATATGCTGACTCTATAAACTGCTTAGAGAGGACTGTAAAGCACTATAAATCAGTGCTTTACAGTCCTCTCTAAGTGGTTTATAGACCGAAACTTTGCAAATAGCCATAGCAATAGCACTTAGATCATAAAGCAGTATATAAGTCTAAGTGCTATTGCTATGGCTATTTGCAAAGTTTCAGTTTTCACAAGTTCTATGAACCTAACCTGGCCACAGATTATCTAGTTGGAGACAATTGACCATGGCACAGGTATAGGCATTGTTTTTGTCCATCTGTGAAAATGAAGGCCAGCCATCAAAATCCTGTAGTTAGTTCATAACTTTCAAAATATTTTTTTTTCATTTAAGTGGTGGATGAATCATTTATTAGGGGAAAAACATTTTTTCATAATTGCATGAAAGAAAGTCTGGGAGATCATCTATATTGGTGTTTTGTCATTGGGCAAACGAAAATACCACTTGCTGTCTGTGGAAAGGCAACCACTCTAAATACAGTCCTTATCCTATTATTTTGTTTATGAACCTAAAATGTTCTTATGGGAAAGTATAACTGAACTCTGGCGTCATGACTCTAATGATTGGAATACAGAAATTGGAGAATACAATTCTATTCAATGAACAGAAACACCAGAACAGGAACAGTTGCTCTGGATGTTTAAAAAACACCTACATATTCACAATAATCCAAAGCAATGGATTTGGTAATGCTATGGAGAATTTCAGTTAAAATACCTAGAAAAGGAAATAATTGACCTAAGAAAATAGGTAAGGGAGGATTTCCAAAACCAAACTTCAGGTTTTTTTAAACAGACCTGAAATAATAGTGCTAAGAGACTTTAATTATCTCGATATCTCTTGGGAGACAAATTCTGCAAAGTGTGAACCTTTCACAAAATTCCAGAAATTGCTAGTCAATTTTTTTCTTTGGGAGGAAGTGAACAAGAGGACCAGCTATTTCTAATTGAACTTACTTATGGAAAATGATACATAATCCTGGAATTCTTGATTATAAAGGAAAATAAATAGGAAATTAAAGCCAAGGGTAACTAAAGAGGGCTATTATATTCGGATAGGTTTAATTATTCTTTAAATTACTGGGATTAAATTATGCATTAAATTACTGGGATTCAGGAAAGAAAGCTGGGAACCAGCTGAAACAACAAAAACAGCATTTTATAGCATGAATTAAGGCTGACAGAATTATATACTGAGACTGAACTCATTAATTATGACAGAGAAGGTGTGTGGTGTGTATGCTGCAATTAAACAGCAATTCATTAATGTTGGGGAGAAGTATTGAAGTGGAAAAGATCTATCAGGAAGATTATTTTTAAAAAGTGGCATAACCATTAAAATTACAAGAAAACAAAAGGAGAGAGCCACTGGACCTGATGGATTTTTAATTGAATGGTATAGAACCTTTATAAGGTTATAAAATATTGACACTTATGTTTTCAGAAGAGAAAGAATCATTAAAACTTTCTACATTTTTCCTCCTTCATTTTATGAAGCCTATATTACAGTTATAGGAAAGACTAAGAAATACAGTATATCGCTATAGACAAATATCTTTATGTGAATGCTAAAAGACTAATACCATCTGGCTTTTGGTATGTTGGGTTTTGCAGCAGATAAATTAGAATCCATTTTTCTAATCATGTTGTCATTGAAAAGGCATTTGATATTATTTTGATTTAATTTGTGAAGTGTATCTAAGAAGATACAGGTTTCCACCTTTTTAAAAAAATTGCAATTCCACTGAATTGCAATTTTGTATCTTTATTAAATGGCTTTCTTTTCAAATGGCATCATTTCAAGTGGCTTTCATTGTTATATTGTGACATTCATAAAGGATGGCCCTTATCCCCATTTATTTATAATCTGGTTCTTCAACACTTAGCTTCTCCCATTAGAGGATCTAAAGATATTAAGGTTGTCGGTAACATTTTATACTGAATACAAATTGTTTTTATATGTCAAGGGTTATTTTGGAAGTGACTTAGTGTTTTTACTGAAGCTTATTGAAATTGTACAGCAATATAGTTTATATTCTGCTTATGCTATTAATGAGAAAAAAATTCAATTTATTACCTTCAGAATCTACCATGGTTTGTTTGCTATTTATTTATTTATTTATTTGTTTGTTTAATTTGTCAAGCGATTATAAGATAACAGGTATAAGTATAAACATAGTTATGAATAAATGAAATTGATATATATAAGAAAAATAAAGAGACAATAGGACAGAGACAATAGGCACTTTGGTGTGCTTATGCATGCCCCCTACAGACCTCTTAGGAAAGGGGTGAGGTCAATAGTAGACAGTCTAAGGTTAAAGTTTTTGGGGTTTGGGGAAGAAACCACAGAGTCAGGTAGAGTATTCCAGACATTGACCACTCTGTTGCTAAAGTCGTATTTCCTGCAATCAAGTTTGGTGTGGTTTACCTTGAGTTTGTATCTATTGTGTGCTCTTGTATTGTTATGGTTGAAGCTGAAGTTTTCATTGACAGGTAGGAATTGCAATGTATGATTTTATATATCATACTTAGATCAGACTGAAGACGGCGTAGTTCTAGTTTTTCTTGGTCTAGAATTTCAAGTCTGGTGGCATAAGGTATTCTGCAATGAGTAGAGAAGTGGAGAACTCTTCCTGTGAAATATTTCTGGACTTTCTGTACTGTGTTGATAACAGATACATAATGTGGGTTCCAGAATGATGAGCTGTATTCAAGTATTGGTCTAGCAAATGTTTTGTATGCTCTAGTTAGTAGTGTGATATTACCAGAGAAAAAGCTATGTTGGATTAGGTTAACAACCCATAATGCCTTTTTGGCTATGTAGTTACAGTGGGCTCTAGCACTTAGATCATTTGAAATGAGCACTCCAAGATCCTTGACAGAGTCTGGATCATCAACAAGGTCTTGACTATTCAGCTTATATTTTATTTTCTGATTTTTTTTGCCAATATGGAAAAACAGAGCATATATTTGTTGAGATTTGAAGTTGCCATTTGTTTGACCATTCTGATACATAGTCGAGGTCTTTTTGAAGGGTAGCAGAATCTGTGGTGTTGAATAGCTTTACATCATCAGCGAAGAGAATGCAATTGCTCTGAATATGACCACAGAGGTCATTTAGAGTATGAAGAGTATGAAGAGAGTTGGTCCTAGAACATTGTCTTGATGGACACCACTATTGACAGGGACATAATTTGATAGGACGTTTCCAATTTTGACCATTTGTTATCTGTTTGACAGGAATGCTTCTATGCAGTTATGCAGGTGTCCAGAGATTACATAAGATTTTAGTTTTAATAGTAGTTTGTCGTGTACCACTGAATCAAAGGCTTTACAGAAGTCTATGTAGATTGCATCTATTGTTTTGCCCTGATCGAGTTGTGTAGTCCATATGTTTTTGCAGTGTAAGAGTTGCAGATTTCAGGATAGTTTTTTTTCCCTGAAACCAGATTGTTTATTAGAGAGTAGGTTGTTTATCTCTTAGTGGAGGATAATGGATTGGTTAATAATTGATTTCATGACTTTACAGGTGACGCAGCATAAGGAGATTAGTCTGCAATTTTCAACTAGGTTGTGGTCTCCCTTTTTGAAAATGGGGATGACTGTGGCTAGTGACCATAGGTTTGGCAAGGAGCTGGTCCTGAAAGATTTTTCAAAGTTTATGCTTAGAGGTTCGGCGATAGCTTTGGATAGCTTTTTAAAGAAGTAGGCACATATTCCATCCGGTCCAATAGATAGAGATGTTTTTAGATTGTAAAATCAATATTTATTAGATCATTGTAGTTGTCTGTGGTTCGACTAGGAAATACTGGGCATGATCCATTGCTGTTTACAAATACTGAGCCAAAGAATGTGTTAAAGAGGTTTGCTTTGATGGTGCCATCATTACAGTCTTTATCATCAGGTCTTTTCAGGGGTGGGATGGACCTTGAGTCTTTTAGTTTGTTGTTTACAAAATTGTAGAAAGTGTGGGTGGAATTGGTGCATAGAAGGTTTTCCTGTTGTTTAATGTGATAATTGGTATATTCAGTCTTTATCTGGTGGCATAAATTTTTGTATCGGCTTTTGAAATTGGCAACATGACCAGATTTGTTTTTCCACCAAAGTGACCTCTTTTTGGATTGAAGCTTCCTTATTGTTATGGGTAATCTGTTTTTCTGGTTTGGGGAGTTGTTATTGGTACATATAGTTTGATGACTCTTTTGACTTCAAGTAAAAATATGTTGTAATGGTCTTCAACAGCATTGCATCTAGTGAATAGAAATTGCCAATTAAGGGATGAGAGATCATTGTCTATAAGATCGTAGTTGCCTTTTTTGAAGTTATAATTGGGGATTACATCATTGTGGTGATTTTTTTGTGGACGTATTGTTAGGAATATAAGTCACCTAACAGGTATTTGGGTTAGAAATATATAAACCAGGATAAACTTTTTAAAACTGTAACTTTAAGAAAATGCAAAACTGTAATTGGGTGTGGTTTCTCAAACAGCCATAAGATGGAGCCAGAAACCTGGGTTGTTTAGTCTTAATCTCAGAAGAGAGTGTGTCTCCATTTCTGTTTCCTTCTGTTGGAAAGTATTGCCGTTGCTCCATTTCTTCTAATTGACTGATATTACTGGATTTAATGTAAGTCTGATACTGAACTGTTTCTGACACTGGACTTTGATATTTGGATTATCCCTGGATGAAAACTGACTGATTTTACTTGTGAATGACTTTGGATTGCTTATTTTGGACTTTGCTTAAACCTTTCTGGAAGTAAAAACCTACATTTACTGTACAGTGTATCTGTGTGCTCTGTGTGTATTATTCCAACACTACTCTCAAATACGTCTCCCCGTATGTGTATTAGGAGAATGATCTCCTAATGGGGAATTACCTCAACACGTATGTTGAGACAAAAGTCAATCATGCTATGGTCACTGTTGGAGAAGGGTTCTATAATTTGTATTCTGTAAATTGAATTCAAAATATTGCAGAAGATGAGATCAAGGCAGTTGTTAAGTCTAGTGTTGTTGGTTACTAGTTGTTCCAGTCCCAGATTTGTCATAGCATTGTAGAAGGCTGCATGTATGGGTTCAGTGTTACATTTGTTTAGGATCCAGTTAATATGAGGTAGATTGAAGTCACCAAGAAAGATAAAAGTATGTGGGCAGGATGTTGCCCATGTTAGTAGTGAATTTAGCTTGTTTACATGTTTGATGTCATAATCAGGGGATTGGCAACATAGCAAGAATCGAAATGTGATATTTAAGGACAGTTCACAGACAATGGTCTCAGGAAGAGCAAGCCCCTGGGTAACTTGGATGTTTTTTAGATGTAAGGACTTTTCATGGAAGAATTTTTTCAACTGTGTTAATATCAGATACACTAATGTGAGTTCCAAGCCAGTTGAGCTGTATTCAAGTATTGGTCTAGCAAATGTTCTGTATGCTCTAGTTAGTAATGTGATATTACCAGAGAAAAAGTTACGTAGGATTAGGTTAACAACTCTTAATGCCTTTTTGGCTATGTAGTTACAGTGGGCTCTAGCACTTAGATCTTTTGAGATGAGTACTCCAAGATCCTTGACAGAGTTTGGATCATCAACAAGGTCTTGACTATTCAGCTTGTATTTTATTTTCTGATATTTTTTGCCAATATGTAAGACAGAGCATTATTTGTTGAGATTTGAAGTTGCCATTTGTTTGACTATTCTGGTACATAGTCAAGGTCTTTTTAAAGGGTAGCAGAATAATCTGTGGTGTTGAATAGCTTTACATCATCAGCGATGATAATGCAGTTGCTCTTAATATGATCACAGAGGTCATTTATGTAGAGTATGAAGAAAGTTGGTTCTAGAACACTGCCTTGGTGGACACCACTGTTGTCAGGTACAGAATTTGATAGGATGCTAATTTTGACCATTTGTTGACTATTTACAATTTGTACAGACTTTATAAAATACTTGGCTTCATATTTTATCAAATTCTCCCCACCATGTAAAGAAAATTATAAACTATATCTATGCTATAGATATTTTTCAGCTTAGTTTACACCCAGAACACTCTCAATATCTAGGTCAGATCAAAGCAAGCACACATACCATTCAATTTACCCAGCAAAAGAAAAGTAAAACAGCTAACAAAACAACAGCAACCATTGTGTTTATTTAAATTTATCAGTAAATATTAGAAACATTTGTAATGTAACGTGAAAATGAAACAAAAGTCAGGCAAAAGCAAGGAGAGAGACAAGAACAACAGACATGAGGATTTAAGCAACAACCTTCTTTTTTTCAGAGCTCCACTGAATGAAGAGGAATTGTCCTAGGCTGCATACAAATTATATAGTTAATGTATATAATTCACATAATAATGTTAAAAGTTTATAAATCCATGGGCTGAGGACTGAACATGCATGATCTATTTCAAAACTTTCCAGATCATTTATATAGGCTCAGTTTTTTAAAAAATCATTTTTTATTAGATTATAGAATAAAATACAAAAATATGAAAGCAAATAATAGGACAGAATAAGGAGGAAAAGGGGAAAGAAAAGTGAGGAGGGGAGGAAGAAAAGTGGGAAAAAAAGCACTGACTTCCAACTCTCTTTGTTGTAGTATAATAAAGCATTGATATCAAACCTCAACTTTTTACTTTTCCAAAATAATACAGTATAAATTAGTCATTTCTATAACAACAAATCAATCTAATCAGGGCTATCTCAGTTTTAAACCTATTATTTGCATAACAATAAAACCGCAATGAAGAGTAAGACACCAGGTGATCCCAGTTTTACTCTGGACAATAAAAGGAACAATTCGGCAGACAGGGATGAGGTATCCAATAGGCATTAGACCGACCTGGCCTTTCAAGTATTGTTAGTGTTATTTAGTAAGTTACCTATTAGAAAAGGATTATGCCATCATTCAAAAACTAGCAAATCTGGACTCTCGTGAAATTAATTTGTACTGTATGTACACCTCCCAAAGTCACCTTTTGAATTGGGCAGCGACGTACATGTGATAAATAAATAAACCTTCTTCATTCCATCTCTATCACTTCTATATGACATAAAGTCCAATATGCCATGTGTGGACTATTCATTTGATTGAATTTCTGGTATTCCCATACAGAATTTAGCAACCACAACTGGGGCTACTGTAGCAACTTAAGTGTTAAGGGAAGCAATTTCTCAACGAAACAGCGATTTTGTTTATGATCATCTTTCCTTTGCTTTATAGACCTGTGAAGGTTGTAAATGTGAGGACTGGTCATAAAGGTTTCATCACCTGCAAATGGTTGCTAAACAAGGCAGTTGCTAAATGAGAACTATGTGTATTTTTATACACCCAGACGTGTACCTATCTGTGTGTACACATAACCAGTAACTGCTTCTGCTGGAGACAAATTTCAAATAGCAATATTTGTGCAGGAGATGAGCCTGACAATTTCATTTTACATTTGCTTGTGGTAACATTTTATAGACTGCATTGGTTGCCACCAAGCTGAAAAGAGAACAAGCTCTCTATTTTCTTCCAGTTGGTTCCCCCTGATTTAGAGCCCCAGTAGTGCAGTGGTTAGAATGCAGTATTGCAGGAAGACTCTGCCACAGCTTGGAGTTTGATTCTGAGAGATCTCAAGGTTGACCCATCCTTCCATCCTTCTGAGGTCTGCAGAATGAGGACCCAGATTCTTGAGGGCAATATGCTGACATTGTAAACCATTCAGATAGTTCTGTAAAGCATTATGGAGTGGTACATCAGTCTACATACTTTTGCTAGTATCCATAATGTTATTCGTACTTCATCTTCTTCTTCCCTTTACAAAAGACACTTAGCTTCTGATTATTTTTCTTGCTTTACTCTGAAATTTTCCAATGTTACTCCAGTATGAGACAGGATCAAATCTGCAAATATTATATTAGATTTTTGCTACAATTATATTTCATAGGCAACAGCAACAGTAAAGCTGCAATAAAATGTTATTTCCAGCATGCTATTAATCACAATCCCAAGACTGAGTGGTAGCCAAGCCATAGTTGAACCTTGTCCATGGAAGAATCAGCCCCATTGAAACCAGGGAATTTATTTCCAAGTTTACCTGCACAGAATCACAGTGCTGGTTATTTTCTCCACATGCTCCAGTCAGTTGAGAAACATGTTCATTGGATTTGATATAATTGATTGGAAATGTGTACAAGGCCTCTGGCAATCTTATCCTCAGGATCCTGGGCCAAGATAAATAATGTGCCCATGATTTAATAGAATTGGCTTTCTGAATACCATTGAAAGGCTTAAAGACATGCTGAATGCAACAAAACCTATATCCTCCATTATACTTTCAAATTTAAGTCAGAAAAAAAATGACAATGAGCTAGATATTTGAACTAGACCAGTCCTAGTCCCGTCCAGCTGCATTCTGTCTCATGTGGAGGCCGACCAGATGTGTCATGAAGTTCAAAGCTAGGAGATCAAGGCAATCCTTCTCCCACTGCTATCCCTCAAAATACCAAAGGTAAATGAATCTCAACTGAAATATGCTTTGAATAACATTAACACAATAAGTAGAAAGAGGAGGAGGAGAATGTTTAATGGATATATGTAAGCATTCAGAAAACACTGCTATAAAAAAACAACATTTTCAGCCAATGTTCTAAGTGGAAAGGTGTACTACCTCCTCACTCCACACACACACACACCCGACACACACCCCAAATGCACATTTGTTTGGTTAAGCTAACCAATGAATCATTTGTGTTGTCCTGAAGTGACTGGCTTTGGCATTTGTCCACCAATTTGCTAAGCAAGCTTGACCTTTACTTTCCATCTCATTTCGGGCAAAATAGATTTAGTCTCAGTTCATCTACTGAGCTGCAGCTCTGTTTATTTGTGAGATCCCATGCTGGTTGGCCAGAAATCCTGAAGGGGAGTTTGCGCTGAAGGTCTGCTTTGGATTGGTGTGTATTGCAAAGAAGCATTTGTTGGGTCTGTGAAGAAAATGTGTTGTGCAGGAAACATAAGAGCCATCTCTGTTCCAGGTATATGAAAATCCCAATGAAAGATTGCAAAACATATCTAATAACTCTGTGAATAAACTGTACGTTCTTAATAAAAATAACAAAACAGAGGAACTGTTTGACTGAATATTCACTGGAGCCAGAACTAGTTTGAAAACCAGGGGAAATGAATGTCATTAATTAAATATTTAGGTCTAGAGTGAATAAAGTCTTTTAGAGCTGCACTGGAAAATTATATCTAGGATATTCTTGAGACTATTTCACCTTATTAGTAACCCTTAGCATGACAAAAAAACATAAGGGATTTCCATTAATTCCAAATAGACAAATAGCTTCTTTAAAACTCTCCTGTCTCAATCATACTCCCAGGAACTCAGACACATAGCCACTCAGGTTAGAAAATTATATCCGTTGTCAACATTTCTCCTGTTATGACACCTTTCAAATGCATCTTTACAATTTTTCAATATTTTTGTAGCATTTATAATGACGTAGTTCATTTTTTTCTTGGACAATAATATTGAGAGCTTTATTTTTGGCTTTAAACTTCAAAATATTACTGTAATTTCTGTGTCTATTCCTAGAATACTGGAAGTCAGGTTCCATAGACAAAGTCAAGATTCATAGGTACCTTATTATATACATTGCATTAAATGTTCATATTGGTTGCCAGTTTCCCTCTAAAAATCTCCTTACTCATTACATTTAAACATTCCTAGGTACAGTAACATTTACCTGAAATTTTTTAAATAAAACACAATTTAATTGGCTTATAGGAGTTGACTTTAGATATACTGTATATATCTCTAAAACACTTCTAGCATTCTCTCACTTCAGTTTTATTCAGAATATATTTCTTTACTTTTCTTCTTAGTTTCATTTAATCTACTGTGCCCCCTTGCTTAATTTTTTTTATCCATTTCCAGAATATTTTTTTCATTTTCATCAAAACATTTTGATATATTACTTCCATTATTGAGTCTAAACCTTGCTTCTTGTCTTGCACTAGAACAAAGGACACCAAAATCTAAATTTTTCTTCTTTCTTTTTTGCAATTGCATAATAGTTGTTACTGTTGATTCTGATTACATGGGAAAATAACTAAGTTGATTTTTGTGAGGAGTTGCAATTGAAATTTACTTTAAAAATAGCCACAGATCAGATGTACTTCATATTATTATAATTACCATGATAAATACTGTGGAATGAGAGGATCTATTTAGCAGATTCAAATAGCAGCTGTGAAAACTTCCTTATAGTTTTAATATCTACACTTAAACCTTAAAATTTATATAACTAGTAATTCTATTTGAAAGGAAAATAAACTTAAAATGGGGAGACTTCATTTGGAATTCACCTTGTTGCTTTGGAAATAATCAGAGACTTCATGAATGGATTTGCTTCTGAAGAATGACTTCAGATAAGTGAAATATAAAGCTTCTTATAAAATGAATTATCAGTTGCTACCTACTGCAGTACATCCATTCGTGTTCCAGATTTCTTTTGTATTCTTGTGAAGGTCACCTATGTTTAAATATAAATATAAAGCTTGCCTTGAGAGAATGTGATCCATTGCAGCAGCTGGAATAGCAACAGCTTGAGCAATTAATACAATAATGCAACACGCCATCTCCGGTGGGTGATTAAAGATCTCATTCCATTCATCCTCATTACTTAAACTTGAAGATAGAGATGGGGATGATCATTCCCAGAGGATATAGGTCCAAAAATAATTATTCATACATAGACTCTAAACATACTGTAGAGTCCTTTTTAAAAATGATCTTATCAATCTGCTGAATCTATTTCTCTACCTCTGCCTCTGCCTCTGCCTGTCTGTCTGTCTGTTTCCCCCACTCTCTCTCTCACACACACATCTATTACCCATCTATCAATCATCTATCATCTGTTTGTCTGTTTGTATCTATCTATCTATCTATCTATCTATCTATCTATCTATCTATCTATCTATCTATCTATCTATCTATCTCTATCTATCTATCTATCTATCTATCTATCTATCTATCTATCTATCTATCTATCTATCTATCTATCTATCTATCTTCATTTGCTGGGAATCCAGAAACTTTTCGGAAATAATTTTTCAAGCAGCTAAAATGTGTCAAACATGCTATGGATACTGCACATGTAATCCAAATAATGCACTGCAAGCAAACAACCAAGTATACAAAATCAGTATACAAAATCACTTTTCTCATGGAGAAAAGTAGGATAGTGGTATTTAAGCATGCTTATTTTTCAGCTGCCCATAGTTTTTTCTACTCCATCTTCCTTCTAGCCTCTTTCCTTGCAGAATACAAAACTTTGTTGAAGGTCTACAAAATAATCTTCCATGTTCTGGCAGTGTGATGGAATGGATCACAATTGATTTTGGACATGCACCTAGATTAAACACCAGCAGTGTCCACTACTAGGGAACAAAATGCTTATTTGTCTTCCACGTGATACAGAAGCAGTCACAAATATGTAGGTGGAGTGACTATCTCCTTTTAATTTTTTCCTCTCAGCCTTTGGTAATAAAGCACATCAAGCTTGAGAAAGCCTGCATATGAAACTGGCCATCATCATCACCACCAACATTTTCTTTTATTTCATAGATAATTCTATAATAATAATTTAGCATGTGAACGCTCTAGCAGCTGTTTTCTCTGGCCAGCCAAGCCTAGTACGTTCTGTAAGTTAAATGATATGAGTGAAATATGAAAGCAAACAGAGAGGGAAGTATAGTTAGCATTCATTCATTGCTTATGTTGTACAGGCTGTCAGAACTAATGAAATTTTATGATAGACGGGCAGCTATCAGCTTCCTGGCGTTATTTATCTTTCTTCCTCCTGGCTCCATGTATGCTCCCAATGATTTTTCATCCATCTTTTTTAAAAAAAAAAAAATGCCAAGATGACAAAGCACAGACTTCACCTCTCCACACAAAACTGACTAACTGTATCAGAGCATGAACATAATTAGCATTCATCGGTGGTGTGTAATGTAAGAGAGGTGGGAAGAGCATTTTATCTTGTAGAATTCCTCAGACGTATCTACAAAATAGCTTTAAAATACCACTTGCACTCTTTGATTCTTCAATGACTTTCCAAGAAATTCTAGGATCATTCTGTGGCTGAGAGTTCCTCCCTCTTTGCTCCTCCTGGTAGAACAGATGTTGGCATGCACATTATTCTGATTAAGGAAACTGCTACTCCTTTTCTGTCATTAATTAAAAGAAGTGTCACTTCAGGATGACACACTTGTTTGTGATCGCCTTGAAGTAGCCTTGTGAAGTAGCCTTTGTGATCGCCTTGAAGTACAGCAGATGATCCTCGTGTATCCAAAGCCTAGGAGTAAATCTAGCTCTAATCTCACCCATCATATATAAAAAGCACCATCACTAAATTGGAATAGGATGAATTCCTAGTAGAAAAAAAATAAGTGGATGGTTCATGTCATTTGTATATGACTTTTGATGTCGAATGCATTCTTTAGTGTACCCCCCTCCCTTTCTGCACAATCCAAAAACCAATAAAATGAAAATGGAAAATCACATTGCAGTTCTACATCTTGCATCTCATCAAATTTCAGTTTCCAGCCTCAAGTTGCCTTTATTATGTTTTGTAGCAAAGCAACATAATTTGCATTAGATCCTCCACATTTTAATTATCATTGCCTTTACTCTTGAAGGGGTGATATTTGAGAAGATATCACTTGGGAATCCTCCTGGATCCATGGTTACTGCTTGATAGGGAGGTGGAAGCTATGGTTGGAGTTTGCGCAATCCCAGCTGAGGTGCTAGTTCTAGTTCTACAAGGACCAAGGTGGGGTTGTTGTTCTTTAGCCACAGTAAGACATATTCATATTGCTGTTGAAGTCAAAGAAGAACCTGCAGCAAAGAGTCAACAGAAAGAAAACACAATACTGGACTCTGGATGGTGGTGTTGCAAATGCGATTTAGGTGTTGAGGAACAGGGCAAAAGAACAGTAAGAATGAGAGATATAGTTAGCATTTCTAAGCTTGTGCTGTAGATTAGTGCATGTAGGAGAAGGAAGAAATGAATAGTGAAGCATTTTGTACTGTATGCAAAGCAGTAGAAATTTAGGTCAGTTGATATACCATACTGTTAGATTTTATTATGGTACATAGTAGTATCAGGCTACACAATACTGGTGTATATGTGAAAAATCCAATTTAATATGAAGAATGTATCTTGATTGACATGAAAAATGGTAGAACATCATGCTGACTGAAACCAAAGTTTTAATCTCATGTTTTTTCACATATCAGTCTGCACGTCTGCTTTATTTTTGCATAGTATTTAGTATAATGATGATTATGATAAAGAACCATGATTAATACTTAGTTGTCACAAGTGTTGGTAACAAATACATTTCATGTATACAATGTCCATTACAGAAGTTTAAACCTCTTACTAAGGAGGGTCAAACATGGTTTATTTTCATAGTAAAATAAACTTCTTAATTTATTCTATGCAGTTATGAGTACAATACTGATATTTTTTATTGCTTTGAACCTAACTTAGATTAGATTCTGAATGATGAATCAAGCTCACATCCCTTCATGCGTGATCCAGAAAAGTCATTGATTCTATCAGCTACAAATGGACTAGTATTTCAATACCTAGCTCTGTTCTACTTATAACTCCATAGGTCTGGTAATAATTCCAACAAAAAGACATCATTGAGTTTTGTCAGAAAAAAATAAGTGCTGAATCTCATGCATGTTACATGGAAAGCCCTGGAAAGATTCTCTTTGACAACTATTGACTAGAAATGGGAGAAGATAAGGGGGTTTCTCCCCTAAAAATAACTATTTCCTGGAAAAAGATAGATTTGTAAAAATATAGCCATTAACATAACATAGAATTATTAAGTGAAATGGATTGATCTAATATTATTTTGTATGGTCTCCTTTCCATATTTGTATCTAAAATAGTAGTCAGACATCAGCTTTGGGGCAGGGAGAAGGAAAACTGCAAATACAATATCATCTTGTATTTATTACATGAGACAAGAAAGATGTGGTATGGGAAAGCCATGTTTAACTTTTATCAATAGTTCTTCACATTTCATATTTTAAGCCTCATCTATCACTCTATCAAAGATCCTGGGTCCAAATATGATAGAAACACAATACTTTTTCCAAGAAGGATATCACATTTATCTGTTACAGTATTTTTAAAGATTAAAGTTTTATTGACTTATTTTGTGTCTCATTTACATTTGTTTTATGTCTGCAGGACACATGTTAGTTGAGAAACGGTATCTTTTATCCTTTATTTCAGGCCACAATATAGGGTTACTTTTCAATAAGACATGTCTTTAAACATGTTTTATATAATAAGTTACCAAAGAAACCCCATGTGTTTTAAACTTACATTGTGAAGCTTTGTTTAATCTCTTTCTTGTCTTTCTTTTTGATTAATGTTCTTCTTATACTTGTTTTGTATTCTAAACATTTTATACTTAGTTTTGTCTTGATGTTTAATTTGTTCAGGAAAAAAGAGAAAAAAGTTATGAATTCAGTGGGTTGGTTCTCAAACTTTAGAATGACCCACTGAAACCAACAGAACAAATTAAGGATGATTCTAAAGGTGGCTAAGTTTATATTTATTTCTCTCATTTATAGAGCAATATTTTGAAACTTGAGTTCATCTGCCAATCAGAGCTAGGATATTGGGAGCCAGAACTTGACACATACTCAAAGGTTCCAGTTTGGCTATAGGGAAAGGTTGACTCACTCTTTCCTATGTGAATGATTTAATAAACTCTTAAACCCTGTGGAATTGGCACTCCCAGACTACATGTATTAGATATTAAGTCATAAAGTCCTAACTTCAGTGGTCCTTAAAAGGGAATTGAAAAAAGGCTTCCACGTGTCCTTTCCATTATCAAGGACCTCAGATTCAACACCTCCTTTCTTTTCCTTCATTTCTGAACCAGGGGAAATATTTTCCACTGACCTGCCCGCAGGGATATAAAAGAATGTTCTCATTAATCTTACTGAAATAAAAAGCTTGGATTACCATCTTTGAAAACGGTCCAGGGAGGGGAAAACTTATTTCCTGGAGTAGGAGTGAATAGAGAATATATATAGTTGGGTTTAATTGCTTCTAAGGTCTGTGATACCATTCTTGGCTGCCAATATTTGTGAGATTTAATTCACTAATTGACATTTACCTTTCCCACTCATCAGCATCAGAACAAATTTCCCTGCATAACATAGATTTCTGCCCCCTGGACTAACCTTTCCTGGTGCTGCATCAACAAAGCAATGCTAATAAAAATATCCATCTGTGCTTCAATATAAACAAAGCATTAATATACCAAACTGTGGCTTAGATTATATTAGAGGCAGCTTTAATGATATTACACATCTGTTAGGGTGCATTTCCTGTCCAGGCGTGCTTGGTTGGCTTGTCTCTCTTGTGATAACTTTTTATGGAATACAAACCAGGGTGTATATTTCCTATGTTTAGTAAGCTTCTGTGGCAGAAGCAACAGACCTTGTCCATTATAAATGGCATTTTACCCAACACAAGCTCATGCAAAAAGAAGAGGTCATTTGGATCAATGTAGGAAACAAAACATAATTGTTATTAAACTTCAGCATATTTCTTTTCTCTGTTCGCATTTCAGATATCGCTACACTGTCCCCCTTTTCTTACCAGCAGTGTTGGGGTTGATAAATATGTCAGAACTGGACAATACAATGTTTCTTAAAATGTCTGTAGATCATAACCAGAGTGAAAAACCTACAGTGAGAGTTATAAATAGAATATAAGACCACTTCAGGTGTGCACTTATGGAAATATTACACAAAAACATATGGGAATGTAGGGGAGAATTGAAACCTAGCTTCCCTTTCATATTATTTTCTATATGAATGTAAGTACTCATATGAAGAACTATCTAATCCAACATTTTTGTCACTGACTGGTTCTGCTTCCCATATTCTGAATACATACAGTCTAATAGGTGTCAACTTCTTCACCTCTATCTAAAACCAAAAGTTAAATTATTTCTTTAAATACAATTCTCATATTTCACTCTATTAAGAGCAAAGGGTTGAGGCTATAGGAACTGAAATATTTGCAAAAAAAACAGTCAAAATATTCCTAGCATATGTTAGAACAGAGTCTGTTTCTGTCTCATTTTTTTCCTGTTGAATTATTCCACTGGCAAGTGCTTTTCAAGATAATAAAGAAACTTGCAGGTGACTGTATAAAATCATAACCTTGAATTTTTATAAGCCTGGGAACCAGCTATTAAATAGAAACTGGTATACTTACTCATTGCTGGTTTGTGTAGGCTTGTTGCCCAAATTTCTAGTCATTGTAAAACTTGACAGCCAAAAAAAATAAAAATTTTTGTCTATGACTGGCTAATGTTCAAGTATTTCTTTACCATCACAGGTATTGTGAGAATCATTACTAGGTTTTACTGGGTGCATAACAACTAGCTGAATAAAGCTATGTTAAACTCAAAGGATTACTTATTACGCCTGTTAGGTTGTTCATCGTAAAGTGATTCCTCTGGGGTGACTGTCATGAAATTATCTCAAAATGGGGGAAATGGTTTATTGCTTGCTAGAACTTTTTCAGTATCTGAAAATAAAAGAATTACCCATCCTTCGTTCCAGATTTTCAGAAATCCCAGTCATCTCCCTTTTCTTGATAATTTGATTCTCCCTACATTCCCATCAACTATTAACACAAAGCAATTCTGTGCTTATAAGGCATTGTTGCAGACAATGTACTTGATTTTGGAGCACAAAGAAAGAAAGAAAGTTCTTTACCATGACAATTCCACCATGGATATACCAAATATGCAAAATCAATGGATGGGTGTGTCTATATACATACATATATACAAATACACACATATACGGAATATGGTGATTAATGATCAGCTAAGCCAAAATGGGAGAATTATCATATAACATTAGAGAACTAACCTATAATGAATCAGAGGTTGCCAAAAATGTCTGAACATCTGATCTCCAAGATGAAATTGCAATATTCAAAGCATTTTCAAGGTTGAAAGAATTGTAATAAATAATTGCAACAAAAATCTGCATCTTAGTCATGCATTTTATGCTGAAAGTAAAACAATGAGAATTAGTAGTGTGTCTTAGTCATACATTTGGGAATGTTTTTCCTATAGAAAAATAATCATGGTGGGGCAGCTTCATCTTTCTAGCTATGGATAGGAATATATTGCCTTCCAAGATGTTGCTGATCTTTGTTGGCTGTGACTGCTGGAAGTTGTAGTTCAGCAACATCTAGAAGTCCATTGGAACCTGCAAAAAACTAGTACACATGTCTACATAAAACAGCAGTCCCATCTACATTTTGTTTGAAATGTACTTGTACTTGCCCGGCCAAAATAAGACTGGATATTTTTTTAAAGGTTTTTAATTTTTTTACAACAAACATACAAATAAAACATAAAAACATAAAACCATCTTTCAATTATATATATACAGTGTGTCAGTTGGTTACAATCTTTTGTGCTATCCTTTTTTTTTTTACTATTACTCACAAGTTGTATAAATTCTCACCTTATCAATCTAGCATGTGCTTATATGGTATCAATCATTAATCATTCATTTGACTAAACTATTTTTCCATCATTCTTATATGAGGTATTCTAAATTTCATTATAATTTAATCTTATACATTCATCCAATAGTTATATTTTTTTTATATCATTTTCTATATCACTCTATTAACTTTTTATTTTAAAGCTTCCTAATCTATTTCTTTACCATGCATAGGTATTTTTTCATTTTTCCAATTCTTAGAAAATACAATTCTAGCCGCTGTTAAAACATTTACAATCAATCAAATATTACAATCAAATATTTCAATTCTTTACTGTATATTTCCGGTATAATTCTCAATAAGAATATCTCAGGTTTAAAGTCTATGTATTTTTTTATAATTTTTTCCAACCATGTGTGGATTATAGTCCAGCATCTTTTTGCATGCGAGCATGTTCACTGCATATGGTAATATGAGCCAGGTATCTAATGACATTTCCAGCATTTATCTGATTTATTCTTGAACATTCTCGCAATTCTCGTTGGGGGTAAGTACCACCTGTAAAACATCTTATACAAATTTTCTTTATATGCAGTTGACATTGTCATTTTATAATTTCGAGACCACAATTTTTGCCATTTATCTAGATCAATCCCATATCCAAAATTTTTCCCCCACGCAATCATTGTTTCTTTAACTTGTTCTTCCTCTAATTTAAACTCCTGCAAATGTCCATAGAGTTTTTAAATTACTTTTTCATCAGTACCTGTCAAAATTTTATCTAAATCAGTCAATTTATCATAGATACCTTCTGTTTTAATATCTTTATCAAATCTAGATTGTATTTGCAAATATGAAAAACAATTCATTTTTACACCTTGTTCTTCCAACGCTTGCATAGATTTAAGTTCACCCTTTTCATTCGATATCTCACCGTATCTAAGTTTGTTCCTTTTTATATATTATTGGATAAGGAAAAGCTTCAATAGTAGATAACCATAGTGGAATTTTTAGATAATATTGCTTTTTTATCTTCTCCCAGTTTAAAAACAATGCTTCTCGAATATAATGTCTTCTAAAATACCCTTGCATTTTAGTTCTCTTATACCAGAGGAAGGCATGCCATCCTAACAGCAAGTCATGTCCTTCTAAATTCAAAAGTCTAGTATTCCTTAGTGATATCCACTCCTTTACCCACATCAAACTCATCCTCTGGTAATATAATTCCCAATTGGACAAAGAGAATCCTCCTCTTATTCTTGCATCTTGTAACTGTTTAAGTTTTATTCTCTCTTTCTTCCCCTTCCAAATATATTTTAGCACTATTTTATTTAGATCTTCAAAAAAATTCTTTTCCTAGTCTAATTGGAATTGTCTGGAATAAATATAAAATTCTAGGCAATACATTCATCTTAAATGTAGATATTCTCCCAATCAATGATAATTGTAAAGTTTCCCATTTTATCAAATCTGTTGCAATCTGTTGTTTGAGTTTAAGATAGTTGTCCTCCTTAAATGTGCTACATCTTGATGTTATATGTATCCCTTATTTGGATCCTGGATCCCCAAAATTTCCTCCAATTCCTTCTTTCATCTTGCTAATATGTTCTTCATTAAAATTTTTGTTTTATCTTTATTTATTTTCAAACCTGCTACTTTCCCATGCTCTTCTATCTTTTCTATTAGTTTAGGTGCTGACTCCAATGGATCCTCTAATATGAATACCAGGTAATTTGCAAAAGCTTGCAATTTATACTCTTTTTTAATTTTCATTCCTTTTATTTCTTTTTCTTCTCTGATGTTCCTATTCAGCACTTCCAGTGTTAACACAAACAACAGAGGCAACAGTGGACAGCCTTGTCTAGTTCCTTTTCTTATATCTATAAAGTCTGTTAGCGCTCCATTTATCATAACCTTTGCAGTTTGTTTACAATATATCATTTCAATGGCTTGGATAATTTTTTTACCAAAGCCCATTTGGTCTAATTGTAGCAGCATAAAATGCCAATTCACATTATCAAAGGCTTTTTGTGCATCTAAAAGCATCAAAGCCATGTGCCTCATAGTATTCTAGTGTGTCTAAAATTATTGTCATGTTGTTTTAAATTTGTCTGTTGGGCAGAAATCCAGAAAATAGGACTGGATCTTGTATTTCTGATTCAGTTCAGCAAAGAATTTTGTTTCAAATAGAAGAAGATCATTTCACCAGCTTCATAGAGAAATATCCTTTGTGATAGCATGTGCTTATATGCTGAAAGCACAGCATATAACATCTGTAGACTTGCTTTGCTATCTCAGGTCAAATATCCTGACTTGTGTAATTCCTGCATCAATGTTTTAAAGCTTCCTGTTAACTGATCTTACATTATGGGGGAAAAATTCCCTGAAGTCACATTTCCATGAAACGAAAGAGGTACATAGTGTTTAAAAGCCATTTTTTCCAGGAAAAGCTATTCATCTGATATCTCAAGCCATCACCATATTCATCAGCTTTACACACATTCTATACAGAGCACACTCAATGTAAAAATAGCTATGTATAACTAAATTTGATCTTACAATGTTTTGGATTAAAAATAGTCCACTCAGGAACAAAGAAACAAGCAAATTGTTTCCTCTCTTTTCAGATTCATAATCTGTGGTTGATTTTGGCCAAATTATCATTCCTACCATTCCAGTAACTTCTCTGGGAATTCTTTATTGAGCACTACAGTCTTGACTGGGCAAAATAGCTGGCATGAATCTGGGAGTCAGGAAGGTTTACATTTCTTACAAATCTCATTGCAGGGCAACTGCAGAAAAATGAAGCTGCAGGAAACAAACTTAAGAGGATTGGTGGCCTGCAGGCTATAAACAACCATGGCATTGATCCAGTCAGATCACTAATTATTCTTCGGTGTTACCTTTTAATACCTTTTAATCTGCCCTTCAAAAAATAATGTAGGGGGAATCTGAAGTATAAAGTCTGAAATCACACCCATTCTTAGGAGACAAGAAAGAGAAATAAAGCAGTAGAATCAGCAGCATCATTCTCGCACTAAGGTGACTTCTGATCCTAGGGTGGATGGTTAAAAGTGGGGAAAAATGAAGAAAAGATAGATTATTTTTTAAAAATAAATAAAACAAGAACCCAAATAAGGGCTGTTCCATATGATCTTCACAACAATCCTACAAGATCTAGTCCATGGTGGAAATAGGATTAAACTCGGGTCTTGTTGTGTCAGCCTTTTAAGAGAATCCATACGAAAAACCACATATTTCTATTGTAAGATTACATGAATAGACTCTTGCAAGCCCTGAAAATACACCTCTCTTCCCTCGCTTTTGCAGTCCACAAAATTAGGGAGGGTCCCTTCTGAAACATTTGCCCCTCTTCCTTCTGCCACTTGTCTGACTATTTTTTAGTCTGCAGCTCTTCATCTGTTTCCCAAGGTCATTCCCACTTATCATTTTACCTAGCCTATTACTTTAACAGTTGTCCCAGTTCCTAGTCTAGGAAATTTAAAGTCATGCAATATAATGCATTTTCAAAAAAGCGATTCCCTGGCCATACTCCTCGTTTTTTTTATGTTGCTCTTCATAGTTTTCATGTGGAACATGTATTTTTTTTTTTTTTTTGGTTGGAGAAGACTGAATCACAATAGGCATTGAGTAGCGGATACCTTTTCTTTGTAACTTCTGAGCATCTTACTCTTTTCTTTCAGCAGCTGAGAGATTGATTCTTTCTTTTCAGTTCTGGTTTCCCTTAAAGGAAGGATTCCACCATTATATGATTACTTTTCACCAATGTTCCTGCTGTTATTACTTCCTTAATTCTTCTGGGATGATTGTATAAAGGCAATGATAGTGATTCTCTTTGGTACAGTTCTCCAGTCTTTCAAGGAGAAGCTGTCAGCAAGTCAGGTTATTGGTTTATTTATTTAGTTTTCAAATGTATAAAGCTACCCATCTTGCAAAACAAGTGATTCTTGGAGGCATACAACAAATGTAAAAAACAATAGTTCACAAATGGCAACTATTATTATTATTATTACAAACATTAAAAACTCTAAAACACAGATTTAAAAAAATAATAGATGACGGATGTTAATAATAATATTAGTTCATAGTTCCTGGAGTTCCCAGGCTTGATGACACAGCCAGATCTTTTTAAGACCATTGGTTAATACTGTTCACGCCCTTTTCCACCAAATCAAACACAATCCAAATAGAACAAAAACCTTATAATGCTTTTGCAAAATAGATAACTGTGATAAGCACAAGCCTTGCCAAACTGTGCAAGACTTGCCAAAAGATAACAGGCAAGAAATAACTTGCAATACAAGAATCTTCAAATACAAACTCAGGATACTGGAATGTCCACAAGGCTGGAGTTTCAAAATGTCCTGTGCTGTTCTGGCTGCTCTTTCCTCCGAGCAATCCTGCATGCATGCGCGCTTGGCACAGACTCCTCGGGAACCTCCTCATCACTACTGCCAGCCCCCACAAACTCTGAAGGCAGCAACCCACTCCCTAATGGTTCTGACCCCTCATCTGAGTCCTGGCTTTCCTCAGCCGTCCGCACCTGCTGCCGGCTAACCACAACAAATACTTCCTGATTGATGGAATCTGCAGTATGACTTTTGTACTAGATCTCAGTGGGATGGGAAGATGTAACTGGGGAGGTAACCTAATCCCATGCCATGTAGGGTTTTAAAGGTCAAATGCAGCACCTTGAATTGGACTCAAGCACAAACTAGTAATCAATACAGCTCATAAGCAGAGGTGTAACATGTGTTCTATGATGAACACTGCTCACATTACTGCATTTGCACCAGCTGAAGTTTCCAGATATTCAAGGGCAGCCAAATTAGGCTGCATTACAGTGGTTCAACTGTGAGAGCATTAGTGAACATGAGTAGGGCCCTTTGATCTAGAAATGAGCACAACTGCTTACAATTAAAATTTGTATGCAGGCCCTCTTAGCTATGACTGCCATGTGCTCTTTGAGTGGAAGTCATGCATCCAGGACTCACATAGGGTCTGTTTAGAGCAGTATAACCTCATCCAGTACTAAAGATGACATAATTCCAGAATTTGAGAATCTCAAAACCCAAAGCCACTTAGTTTTGCGGGATTCAGTTGAAGCCTACAGTTTCCTATCCAGACTGTCACAGCCTCCATGCATTGGGATAACAGCATTGCTTAATTTGTCAGGGCAGAGATGGATATCATATTGATGATACCTCACATCATGGCAACAGTTAACCTCACCCAGTGATATCATGTAAATGTTAAATAGGAAAGAACAGAGCCCATACCCTTCCCAATCACAATTGACTGGAATTGACTCTGGAGAAAGGAGGTGAACCAACACAACATTGTGCTGCCCTCCCTAAGTTGATTTAGAAAGGTACCATGGTCAATGATGGATATCTGCCAATATTGGCAAATGGTAAAGTAAGATAAGAATGGACACAGAACTTCCACCCCACTCTTGGCAGGGATCATCCAAAAGTACAACCCATTGTATTTCCATCCCACATCCAGGTCTGAATCCTGATTGAAAAGTATCCAGATAATCTGTTTTATCCAAGGCTACTTGGAGCTGTTATGCAACCACCTTCTCAATCACCTTCCCTCAAAAAGGAATAATCCAGTATCATGTAGTTCTGTATGAGCTTCTTGGGGTGGGACCAGACCAAGGCTTCCTTAAAAGGTAAAATTACAAATATCTCACTGAAGAAGGAATTCACCACCATGAGAACCCATTCACAAATGCTACTTGTTTTAACAAGCCTGGAGTGGCATGACTCTAAAAAGCAAGTGTTTGAACTCACAGTCCTAAGGATCCTGTCCATTTCATTAGGCCCTAAAGTTTCAAATGAAAGAATCAAAGGTTTGTATCTCGACACTGTAAATCACTGTAATTGCAGTGCAAGCATCTTTGAGAGAACCATTTCTGTTTTTGTAGTCGTCATCCATATTATTTCCTAGCCTTGGTAAGAAATAATAGATACCAACAGCAATATTTTGTTTTTCCACGTATTTTAATCGATATGCTCTTTACAGAACTGCCAAATTTATTCATTTAGATTTCTCAGCAGGACTGGATATTTTTAACACACAGGGCAATCTCTCTTGCCATTTTATCATTTCTGTTGCTTTTGAACAAATTGTATTCTTTAATTGTATTCAATTAAAGGTCACTGGAGTTATCCCACCAGGTTCCCATTATAGATATTAGACCATAGTTTTCTTTCTCTTTCTAAAAGTCCAAACCAATCTTATTTATTTCCCATACTCTCTGAGCATTAGTGTACATACAGTGAAGGTCATGGACTATAGGAGCCAATGTTCTTTCTGATTTATCTTTAAGTGGTTTAAAAGGCTCAGTTAGAGCAACACTTCCATTTTCTAAGTGCTCAAGTCTTTATCTAAGACTTTACATCACACATTTCATCTACTGCTTCACAGGATTCTATTGAAAACCCTCCTAATCAAACTTACAATGCTTTATACAGACACATTATTACTGATTCTTGTGAGTTGAACCTCATCCTGAGTAACAACCCATCATCTAGAAATTCAAACATCATCCCAGAAGCCAACTATTTCCCATCAACATGATTTGTGTAAAAAGTTAATGATTTGTAGTATTCCTTTTCTGATCCTCTTCCACGATCTGAAAGGATGAACAAATATACCATTTGAAATGACTAGATATTGATTTTTCTTCATTTTCAAAGTCTACAATTGCAGATAATATTATTTATTTCCACATGTATTAGCAGGAACTGATAACTTTCAATTGACACATTGGAGTTGTCTTATTATGTCCCTGATCCTGCTTACATCACAGATGTGGTCAGCGTATATTTGTTTCAGTTTTTCATAGTAGTGAGTCAATAAATACCATAGAGTTGTTTCCACTTTTTCTATCATAGAGCCTTCTTTGAACTAATCATTTTTTAAATTATTATTAACTAAATTGTAATCAACTGTTTCATTCTTACTTGCATTTCCTGCAAATGTATGCCAGGTTGATAGAAAGAGAAAGAAAAGACAATTATAGACTCCTGTCCTTTCATCTTCAGTTTTACTTCCTAAGACAACACCAGCAAACAGACGTTTATTTCTTCTTGATCTCTTCACAGGCTTTTTTTTGCCTTTTAAGCACCCCTGGCAAACTATTCTTAATCTCCTTGTACACTTGTTCAGTGCACTTGATTCCCCAGAACTTGGCTGCCTTATGTATTTTTTTACACTCTCTGTTTACTCAGCAGGAACCAATAACTTGGTCAAGAGCTGTTAGGATACATTCCTTGCAACCAGTAACTATTCAGAAGACTATTCTAGCTCTCAAGCTCAACTTGTGATCCCTCACATGCTCTGATATTTTCTTATTTTCCCATTCAGCTCCAGTTAGATGTCTCTGTTTGCTAATTCTGGATTCACTTATCCAGATATGAAAGAGGTCACTTATATAATGTCTGTCAAAGTAAAATTATGGAAATAGAGGGGAGTAGTCCTATTATGAAAGATGACATCACTTTCTTAATTATTGGACTGACTTTTCCATTTCCTTTAGGAAGAGTCATCATCACAGAAATTGCAGTCCTCAAAATATAATGTGCTCACAATGATCAATGTTAGTGAGCACATGGGCTACCACATCAGGGACTATCAGAAGTTTCTCAGTGTTTTAAATGCAGTGTTTTTAAAGGCTTTAGAGCACTTAATAGAGAACCAAACAAGTGATAAAAGCATGAGCACAGTAGCAAAATCCTCCTGCCTTAGGTAGGCCCACAAAACTGGTACACGAATCAAAACTGAGCAAAGGCCCCTGCCACACAGCCTTTTCTTGTTGTTCAAGCAGGAGAAATAAGTCCAAAAAGATCTCTAAATCATGGGCCTTCTCTGTCTGGACCTGTGCTTCTTTATTATTAGAAACTACTGAAGCAGACAAAAAGCCTCAATGAACTGTCTCTTGCTTGGGCTCAGTGTTAGCCTATTCTATCCCATCTTAGGCTCTCACAGCCTAGAGGAATGAGACAAAGCTTCAGTGCCTTGGGAAATTAGGGTATCTTCAGCATACTAATAATTCTATTATTTTGAAACACATCTCAAAATGTGCTAAGTTCATATAAGTGTGGTAGGAATCACAATATGTAGAAAAATAGCAAGGATAGCAATAGATCTGGTAAAAATTTGGGATACAAGAATGCATCAGTGTAGTTTGTGTTGGAATTCACAATGATTGAATTCCTCAGCCTTATAGTGCACTGAAGCTTGTGTTACCATTTATTTCTTCCTCATATCACATTTGTTTCTTCCCTCTACCACAGCCCACCAGATGTCTGCTATCTTCAAGTCAAGTTATATTTCCATCTACAAAGAGTTCCAGATTGCACTCATTTTCTCAAACCAGGAGCAGCAGATCAACTTCCTAGGTCTGAAACCAAAAACAGCAGATCAACTTTCAGTGCAATGAAAAGGATTAGGCTGTATTTCCAAGGCTCTGTCTGTAGCCTAGTAGATTGTTTAAAGTTGCAGATTTGAAATGCTAAGTTTCTTCAAAAGATTAATTCATCTTTTGATCCAATGAGCACTCTGCCGAATGCTTTGTTCCCTATCTCATCCAAACACATGGTGTCTTTTAGAAGTTAATAATCCCGTTTGCTGCCAAATAACAGTTTTTTTTTTTCAATATTGCACTATCAGGTGGAATATAAGAGGTTTAATGTCTCGGGTATTTCTTTCCTCTCAAAAATTAAATCAGGTATATCTAGTGCTGGAAGAAGCAACCCTTTACCACGCTATATAGGTGTTCTTTTCAAATCTTCCCCAGCGGCTCATGCTGATTTGAACAATCCATGACTGCTTTAAGAAAAAGGATAATTTTATGTCTCTGAATCATTCCTGGTTTCATTCTTGGTATTATGAATGGAAGAACAGTGCACTTTATTATTTCTAAAAAAATGTACCAAGTGCCCAGAGATCTTTGATTTGCGGGCATAGTGAAACAATGGAAAGAGAAAAAATGAAGAACAAAGAGGAAGCTAAAAATTGCAAATAGTTTTAAAAGCTGCAAAAATCATGATCCGTCCTTTTTCTGACATTTTATTAAGAAGGAAGTCATTGAACTGGAAGTGAATCAATTTCAAAGAAAATTCTCTGCATATGCCAAGAGACAGCCTAAGGCTACAGTTTTATACAGTAATCATTTTACCTTGGAGAAAGATCCACTCTGATTAAGGATAAAAACTACATACTTAGTTTTTAAAAGTAGCCAGATGGATGTTGCCTTCATTAATAATGGTTAATGTAATAGTAGTGGCAAAAATAGAAATAAATAAATAAATGGTCCTTTTCTAATGTTTTTGTCCTTCTCGAGTGAGGAGAGACCAGTAGCATTCTCATTAATCCTGCCTCTTGTATTATTCATCTCCACCCCATCCTTTGAATTAGATGGCGAAAGCTTGTCCCATTATTTAGAATCCTGATTGCACAGGAAATCTAATATGGAAAGCAATGGATTTTTTTTCGTTTCATTTTAACAGAGGGACCATGATCAGTGAATGTATCCCTATGCTCCCCTTGTACAACTCTGTTTGTGGGAAGCTTGAGATGTCTGAAAGCTCTTTAATGCTGTGAAGAAGAGAGGTTGGACAGAATTTATCTTGGGAATCCACTAAGTGGCAAAATTGCCAAGCTGATGAATGGCTGCTGGTAAGTAGCCCAATAAGTTTGAAGAGATGGTTGGAGAAGGAGATTCATCCCAATACACTTCCCCTTCAGCCAGAGGGAAAGGGCAAGCTAGATCAGAATGGAAAGCTATAAACATTGTAGATCATGTGGCTACTGCAGCAATTATAAATATTATTATGGTTCATCACATAAGTCAGCTCGATGTTCAGACCGGATTTGGAATTTTTGTCTGCCTACTGAGTCCCTTCCCAAGGACCTGGATAGGGCAATGTGGATGTTAATAGTGTTAGAGGTATTGTCCCAGGATGTAAGAGGTGCTCCAGTTGTTTGGGGATTGCACTTGAAGTGCCTATTAATATTGGTACTATTTTTGCTCTCTTTTGATACACTTTTCTATTTCTATTTGCAGGTCATTGCATTTTGTGATTTTCTCCAATTCTTTCTCTTCTATTCTGCTGTTTTCAGGCACTGCTAGATGCCCACCATCCAGACTTTTTTGGTCTTTCTTATCTGGGGTGTTCTGTGGGAGGTGCTTGTCTGTATAGACAACACTATCTATACCAAAGTATATTTGGCATTCGCCTTTTGTTGTAGATCACAATAACAAAAAGTTCCAGCAACAGAAGAGAAGACTAAAAAACACTCTATAGCAGTCCAGGGGACAAACCAAAGATCTGAATAAAGAGATGTGCATTAAATAATGTAGAAACCTGGAACAGAAAAAAGGCATAATATCCTAAGAGAAGCAAGGCATTCCAAGGTGAGTGTGACAAGGCCAAGAAAATCTTCAGTCTGCTAGCTGTCTTTCAATAGCAGCAAAAACAAGAGTCCCTTCAAAGATTGGAATGTTTCTAGACTTTGTGAGAAACATCGAAGCTCAAGTTGTTTAATGACTTCCATTTGAACTACATTTGGCTTTGGTCCCCCAAGAGTTAAAACGCTGTGTTGTTATACTTCTTTTTTTCAGGAGTTTTACAAAATTGCAAGAAGTTTTCTTTTCTGTGGGAATACTTGTTACCATTAAATTGTGGGATTGCATAATGCTTCTGTTTTATTGTTGATACTGGATTGAGGTTTTTGTACAATTATTGGTTTCTTTGAACCACTGGTATAAACATACAAATGCTAGTACCAATATTACTACTCTTAATATCTTACTTTTTTTTAAAGAAGCCTGTAAACACCTCTGAAAATAGTTGAAATGTGAATCCAGTCCTATGAATCTCACAACTGCCATATTATGTTGTACCAGTATGTCAAATCATACTAAGAAATTATGTTTCCTAGTATGATTTGATTGCTTATTGTACACTATGACTATTATTAAGTGTTGTACCTTATGATTCTTGACTCTTGATGAATGTATCTTTTCTTTTATGTACACTGAGAGCATATGTACCAAGACAAATTCCTTGTGTGTCCAATCACACTTGGCCAATAAAGAATTCTATTCTATTCTATTCTATTCTATTCTATTCTATTCTATTCTACTCTACTCTACTCTACTCTACTCTACTCTACTCTACTCTACTCTACTCTACTCCATTCCATTCCATTCCATTCCATTCCATTCTATTCCATTCCATTCCATTCCATTCTTTGCTGGAGTCAGTCTACTGTAGATTGCATTGTTGTAGATGTATAGATAGCAATAGCACTTAGATTTATATATCGCTTCACAGTGCTTTACAGCCCTCTTTAAGCAGTTTACAGAATCAGCATATTGCCCCCAACAATCTGGGTTCTCAATATAGATCACTGTATCCCAGTTTTCCCACTCCAAAAACAATCTTATCTAGCAATATAGTATTAAAAATTAGCCACTTCTAGCCACAGCAGCAACATGAGCATTTATTAAATAAAGATTGCACCTCTCTACCATCCTGCTTCTGCCCTCCCCATCTTTTTATCTGGCTGCTGTATTTGGCTGTGAGTAGTATTTTATTCATGCTTTTATCTTTTCACTGTTTTTATTTTTTATGATTATAAGCCACCCAGAGTTACCCTGAGGTAAGATAGACAGCCAATAAAATTTATAAATAAATAAATAAAATAAATCAGAGTGATATATTTAGTACCATCCCCAGACTTTAGGGGGAAGTTTGCTTGAAGATGGCTAGTTAATTGTAGTGCAAGTAATTGTGATTTTCAAGTTATACATTTGGCTTTTACTTGGTTGTCCTTATTGCTTTATGTGGCTTTGATATGATTTTAATTGTGGTTTTATTTGTTGCTAGCCACTTAAACTTGTTATGTCAAGATAGGTAGCCCTAAAATTGAATTGAACAAGTAAATATATTCAATCCAAGACTGCCCAGTTTCTGACTTCCTAGACCTGGGAATCACTTAGCAACATCTCATCAGGATTCCATCTCGGTTTATTGGTGTTCATCTAGGGCAGGGCTATCAAACTGGCAGCCCACGGGTTGGAAGCATCACATGCAGGCCATGCCCACCCCAGCTCTGCAAAGGGAAAAAACATTATGAAATGTCACGTGACGGCAATCTGACACCACGAGTTTGACACCCGTAATCTAGTACATGGTCTCCAAACACTGATCTAGCTCCTGCACTGCATTACCCAAAATACATCTTTAAGTGCTTCCTCCTTTTTTTTAAAATGGATGGTGAAACTTTAATTGCTCATGTGACTCTTTTGTTTTACAGTGATTTAGGATTATCAGGGGAGCCCCATGGACATGACTTTGCCATTTCTGTTTTGGGAAGATTTAAATAACTGAAATAGTTTATTGGAGTTCTATAAAAATTATCAATGCTTCAAGCTGTAACAGTGGTTCCCAACCTTTTTGGCATGGTTTTGTAGAAAACAATTTTTCCATGGACTCAGAGAAGTGGGGAATAGTTTCAGTTTCACTCACTCACCAGTTTCGCTCACTTCCAGCTATGCAGTCTGGTTCCTAACAGGCCACGGTACAGGTCTCTGGCCTAGGGGTTGGGAACCCCTGAGTTATAGGACACTGAAAACATCCATTGCACATCTAAAGATGACTTTCTCATTTCTGGTAGCAATGCATTGTAGAAGTTAATAATTAAGTTAATATTATAATAGGTGTGGCTTAGTTAATACCAAATTCCCACTAGAACATATCAAGCTGTTGAATAGCCAAACTCAGTTTTATAATCATTTGGTGCTGCAGACAGAATTCCATGTAAAGAATGTTTTTTTGTTTTTTTTTTTGCTTTCAGACCTCTAAAGTCAGAACTGGGATAGGTGAAACTGAATGACTTAGATAACTTGTGTATGGATCTGAAAATTAAGATATTAAAGACCAAAGTCAAAAGACCACGTCAGTGTTATTGCATCCAGAGTGCACAACCTAATTTCCAACACTACATTTGAGGTCATGATTTGTTAAGGTTGAAAACAAGGTTATGGGTTTCTTTCATTAAAAAAAAACCCTAGTGATTTCCTGCCCTTTACATATTCTAAGAAGCATCTGTGCTCTATATAAAATATTCAAACTGAAGTCAGAGAGAGAGATATAGAACTTAACATGAAAAAGGAGACATTTTCTACTTCATTCCATCTCTAATAATCAGTAATACTACATCCACTTTTTTGACAACTGTCTCTTCATATTTATAAATGGATTAAATAAATTTAAATTGACTGATTTTTCATTTGTGGAAAAGTGCTCAGTTTCACTTCAGCTATAGTTATTTCTATCACCCCCATTTAAAGCTGTGGAAAAAATAAATGTGATATAGTGGCTAGAAGTTCTCTTGAAAAGACTAAGGAGACAGTCTGCCCAATTTTTCAATGGTGCAGGAACACATCACACCCCATTATCTTCAAACAAAAGAAATCATACTTAGATTCTTGGAGCAATGGAGATAGGCTGGGAGGTTCAGTGTAGCAGAAGAGGATTGTGAGAATAAGCAGGAAACATCTCCATCTATTTTAGCTATAATTGTGGGAGTTGTTTTCCCAATACATCTGGAGGGTACCAAACTAGGAAAAGCTGTTATAAAACACACATGACTGCATTCAAATACTTTATGGAAATGAACTTCAGTCTTCCAGAGGAAGCCTTTTTAAACAGCCTGCCCTCTTGAATGTCCAAATATTATTATCCCATATCAATTTGGAGTTATGGAAAGGCATGTGAAGTTCTTGGCAATCCCATTATAAAATGTGCTCTTATAAGGTAAAAAAAATAAATAAAGAAAGAAAGAAATGAAGAAAGTAAATGCTGGAGTTAAAGCGATATTAAATACGGGCATTCTTTCACAGAAACCGTTCAGGCAGGATATACGTTGGAGAAAATGAAGGCACAGCTAAGGAGAAAGAAATTGATTAAATGCCAGTGGGGATTATAAAGTGAGTGCAAATATAAGAATATAATACGACCAGTTACGCTTTCTATTTACGGTAATATATGGATTTATTTTGTGTTGAACCTTTGCATTGACTCATAACTCTTCACTAAAGTTAGGGAGAAATGTGTAATGTAAATTTGCCTAATTTCATTTCCTGAATATAAACATAGTATAGTTATTTCTTCACACTTCCAAATTTTTTCAATGTTGCTAGCAATTCAAAAGCTGTGCATAAAATGCAAATATTGTGGAAGAGAGGGGAAACAATACATAAAATATACATATAAAAGTAAAAAACACATTAAAGGAAAAAAGGCTGGCAAAAGCTGAGCCCATTAGAAAAAAAAATGAAAGAGAGAGAGGGAGGGAAGGGAATAGAGGGAGAGAGAGAGAGAGAGAGAGATATTTTGAGAAAAGAAAATGCCTGATATTTAAAATAAAAATGGAAGACTGTAGTATAAATAGAATCCAACAAATCTAAGGTTGACAACATGGGCAAAATTGGACTTTACAGAATACTTTTTCTAGGTTCTCACATATCACATATGCTTCATGTGGCATATCTTTTCTGCCCCCAATGCCCATTGAATAGCTTTATATCATTCTGATTGATATAAAGCCTTTGGTGCCAGCAAAATGTGGTTTACTTAGTAAAGGAGAATATTTGTAGCTCAGATTTGAAATGAGAGATCCTTGAGTTCTCCTGTCAGCCCCAGATACATCTTGATTCAGATTCAGGGCTGCCACCTGAGTGTGCTTGTTTTCTTTCAGATGTTTCATTATCCAAATTAGATAACATCGTCAGTGTGCTGATCATGTTATCTAGTTTGGGTAATGAAATGTCTGAAAGCAAGCAAGCAAGCTGAGAGAACACCAAGAACTCCTTGCTTTACTTAAGGTAATGATTTTCCCTGTTCTTCTGTATTAAATATAATAAAATCCAATTTCTTGGGGTCAGGAATTTGGAGGTCAATTTAGGCTGCCGTACCCTGGAATGGAATTATGTAGTTGCTCCCCTTTCAAATGGGAGAAAGAAACAACAGTCCAAAAATGTGCAGATCAGAATCTCTTGTATGCTGGCACCAATGCTAAAGCTGTAGACCAGCGCTAATTCCCAAGTAGATTAGCCAAGCATTTGATTGTGTGGTGAGTAACCTGCCATTATGCCATGAACTGTAGATAAATTGCATAATAAAGGGATTCCACAGTCAAAATATCCACTGAGACTGACAGCCATTATATTTCCTCAATAAAGTCTAGGTCATGAACAGTAGTTCAAGATAAGTCATGAATCAGAAGCCCCCACATACCTGAACCCCAAACAAACTTAGCTATGAAAAAAGTAAATGAAAGCAGACAACCCAGGAGTTAGCATTGATGGGCAACTCAGGAACATAGGACAAACAGTAGACAGGAGCAAATACCAAGCAAGGTTGTAGCATTAGCCAAGTCAGCTTTGCTGCCTGACATGGTTCTCTTACAGCATTTCTCTTGCTAGAAAAATTTGCTTGAACGGTAATAGAGTAAATCCCATATTGAGCGTAGTTCACACTGATTAGCTCTGGCTTCCCCCAGGCATACTACCTACTTGTCCATTTCATGACAGAAGAAAATAGGTTACACCAGGGGTGTCAAAGCCTGAGGGCTGGATCCGGCCTGAGGAGGGCTTAGACCTGGCCCCTGGGGTTGCCCTGGAAACAGTGAAGGACTAGCCCATTGTGCTCTCCCAGCTATTCTATGGGAATTGGATAGTTACTCAGGAATTGTGAGCTGTCCCCTTAAGGGAATGCATCATGGTAAATGTAGTTAAAGGTATCCTGGGAAATGTAGTTCATGTCACATAGCCACATCTGTAATCCCAATTGGTCACAAATTTGACCCTCGATGGGTTGGGGCAATTTTCCTCACTTTTGCCTGAATTCTCTAACTCATGGCAGCTGCTTTCTATTGCTACGAGATGGGTTAGGAGATAACCATCTTTTACCTACAAGGCAGACATGCAAAGGATTGGTCATTAAAGAAGAACTTCATCACAAATGTGAGTTATGAGGATACCTGATGAACCAATAAATGTACTTTGTTGTGGACATCTTGTTGAGTCTATCTATCTGCATCTGCACGCTTAGAAATCCACTACTGTGCAGAATACAGAAAACCCATGATGCCTCTGACAGTGAAAATGGAGCTTGGGAGGACTGCATGCAGCTCCGTTTTCGCTGGCAGAGGATTGCAGAAGGCCATTGCAGGTGAAAACTGAGCTTGGGGGGACTATGGGTGACACTCCCAAGTTCTGTTTTCACTGGCAAAGGGTTGCAAGAGGCTGTTGAAGCTGAAAATGGAGCTCAGAAGCCCATTTTCATGGGCAGAGATCTTGGGCCACTACAGGCACCTCCAACATGAGTTACGCTGAACTAGCCACATCCACTTGGGCCATGCCCCCATCCCTCCAAGGTAAAATACAACCCTGATGCGGCCCTCAATGAAATCAAATTTGACAACTCTCGGTTACACCAACTAGCAGCTAATCAGCCACAAGGAAGAGCCTGACCAAAATCCCCAAGCAAACCTTTATATGTGTGCTCATTGGTTTTAGACTGAGATCTTCTCTTTGCCATCATGAGTGATAGGTTTTATGATTCAGACAGGAGCCTTGGGACCTCTTCTTCTATAGGTGGGATGTTAGCATTCAAAGTCTTTATAGAAACAATGGGTTGAACGTGTTCCTTTTCTAAGTATATTTGGACCCTGCCATGAATTCTCCAATTAAAACAGGTCAGACTGGTCCACTTAGGTAGCCAGAAGCTTGGGATGACAATGGAGAATGAAGAAGGAACTACTGTGACTCTGCAACTTGCTCAGGTGCAAGTCTATCAATAAGAGATAGTAAGGTGTGTTGCCAGTTAAATAATAGCCTGTGAAGACGAAAGGCACAATTCATCATCTACACTTTGAAGAGCTATCAGTGCAGTGGTTGAATTAAAATATGAGTATATCCCATCTTCTTAAGCAAGGGTGTCAAATTGGCAGCCCAAGCCATGCCCACCCCAGCTCTGCAAATGGGAAAAACATCACGAAACATCATGTGATGGCAACATGACACGGTGAGTTGGACGCACATGTACTTAAGTAATGTGCATAAATTCTGGGATTCTCTTATTTTCTCTGGTAGGCATGTGTGCATATGAATTTAAAGAAAAGTATAATGCTTTCCTGCATGTGCCAATTGTAAAATAATGGCAAACAAAATGAACTCTATTGTCAATGAGAGCTGATCCATCATTTTCCTTATTTTGTTTTTCTACTTTTCAGAGATTAATACAATACTCATGAAACACAGAGTTTCATTCACTGCAGCAAGCCAACTGTTTGCACGTGTCTTTGAGCCAACCATTGCTTCCAACACTGACACACAGCACATACCAAGAAATGTGTTATTTAATCAAGGATGGCACAGTTCTCCAAAGCATATCCTTTCACAATTGTTTTCAATTATGCATCCTTGCCAAGTTGTACTTGCTTATTTAAATCAAGCTGATTGGAAAAATCTGCAGTTGGCCTTTATTACTGAGCCACCTCTTTTGCTCTTGGCAGCCCATTTTGTTTTCATAAAATGAATCCCAACTTGAGCAGTGAATAAAACTTCAGCTGAGGTCTGTGTGACCTCGTGGTGAGGTTCCATGGTGAAACTGTTAAAGCAGAAAATAAGATAATCAAGGAAAAGGCTATTTCAACCCTTATCCCGCCACTTAGGATAGGTGAATTTGTTTTTGTTAGTTTGGGGGAGAACAGCTTTCATTTGCGCGAGCCCACTTGCAGGTTGAAGTGCTATAGCCCACACAAGCTTCCAATTGAAATGAAAAGCAGCCCTTGATCATTCATATCTTAACTAGCACTCCAAGGCAGTACAAAACTCCCTTGACTGTACTGCAATCCTTCTCTGCTATGTTCTCTGAGCTGATTAATAATTTCTGCTGAACCTTGCAGTACAAGTATAAAAAAAAATGTCACCTTCTTCTTGTTAGCATTTTACTTCTTTTATTTCCTTTCTAAAAAGGATTTATAAATAACGTTTTACCTCTTGGGTTGTTCAAAGCAATGCGCAAGAAATCACAAAAAATAAAGCCAAGAACAAAATATTGTATATTTTAATGCAAGCCTGAAACAGATTTAAAAATCATTAGAGACCATCAAAAGTTCATAAAAATAATCCAATTTATTCTGCTACAATTTTTTAAAAAAAGCCAATCTAGCCTTGGTATATAGTACCGCTAGGAACTCCAATGGGGAATTATGTGGTAATCAGGAAGAGGTAGGTAATTTGTGGGATATCCTCTTTAAACATGTATGGATTCAGATCTGCTTCGATTCTAGTTTTGTTTTTTCTAACACAAGAACAGAGAGTAGAAAATCATCAATGGGCATGCATTTCTATATCTTTCTTCCAAGTGAATTGTTGCCATATTGTGATAAAGGCAAAACTGACCATTGTTATTAAACAGATAGTTTAATCATCTGGAATTCCATAGCACTGTCAAGGTTACCTAGTTTGGATAATGAAACATCTGCAAGAAACTTAGAGAACGCCAAGGACCCTTCATATATATATGTGTGTACATACATGCATGCATACTAAGAAAAGAACTTTTTGTGGCTCTTGAAACTAATTGCTAGGGCTTAGAAGTGAGAAGACCTAATATAAGTAAAAAATTATCAATCAGCATGCATTTTATGTCATGGATTCAGAGTCAGTATCCTGCCTTTGGAGATGGATGTGCAAAACAACAGAATGCTTCTTTTTTTCAAGGGAAAATCTGCCATGTATGTCTATGGGGAAAGATATAGCAATGGTCTGTTTTGCCTTTATCACAATATTGTCTTTAAGTGTATTGCTTTATCTTATTATTGGATTCATTAGGTGTTATGACTCAAATACATCACACCCCTAAATGCCTAATATTCTACTTTATTTCAGATTCCAAACCGTATCTTTTTTTTCACACACTTATTAAAAATTAAAGATTTCTCAAACATTGAAGTGTAATGTTAATTCCAGAAGCATTTCACAACTTTCCAGGATAATGCTCCACTTCTCACTAGGTGAGATTTTTACTGAGGTTTTCTTACCTCACTTTTACTTTGGGATTGATCATTGACTCCAGTCTTGAACCAATCTGTAACACAGGTAGTCCTTGACTTAGAACAGATTACATAAAAGAAATATACAACCCAAATTTGAAGTTCTGATGTCCACTCCTCTCTGCAATCACTTGATTGCATGTTAGGTGCTTGACAAATGGCCCACGTTTACAAGAGTTTACAATACTACACAGTCACAGGGCAATAGGTTTTATAACTTTTCCCCCCAAAACTGATGTTTACTTCCAGTTTCTGGAAAAAAACATACCAAAGCGAACAATGAACTGAAGAAGCTTTTTGGATGAGAAGCGAAACATTTTCAAAGAAAAAACAGAAAGTCCAGTTGCCTCTTGAAAAAAAGAACTTTTGGAACAAACATCACTTGGATGACTGAGAATCTCCAGAGACACATAGCAAACAAGGAGTTCACTTAAAATCATGGTATTTGCTTTACAAACATGTCAATAAAGTTCATAATATTGGGATGGTCATTTGATGAGCTACTTTATGACCATCATGAATTGCAACCAAAATTGCAGGCTCAGTTATGGTGGTAAGTTGAGGAATACTTGCAACTGCATTTCTTCTGTTTCTCTCAAAAAAATAAAATAAAATGGTAATGTTAATTCCTAGAAATAAATTGAAATCATTTGCACTTTCTTCTCTGAGAAGGCTTTCTCCACAACCTTCTATATGGTTTGATATCAAACCATCTCCCTGAAGCCGGTCATAGCCAAGGTTTACTTATAAAGAAACACTATTCAGCAAAAGGCAAGAGGCAAGTCTTTCCAAAGAAGAAAACTCTGCGGTTGACACATAACAATGTCAATGGATGGCAAAATGCCAAATCACTTCTCCTTTGGCACCTGTGACAGATCTTTAAAAAGTGTTTAATTACTGCTGGAGTTGAAGTTGTCACAGCATTCCTGGTTAGACTCAAAGACTCAGGGTAATGTTAGCAAAGGGTTAAAGTGCTGATAAATCACGTTTCAGATTGCTTATAATGAAGGTGAGATTTATTGTAGCAATGATACTCTTAACAGTAGGAGTGAGGAAAAGATGAAAGAAGCACTGATGTTTAGACTTAAAAAAAAATAAAAATAACGGCATCCTTGCTCATTAATTTCTGCAGGGCCACTGGTTCTTCCCATTTTTTTATTATGGTACAACTCAACTATGCAATACTCCATTTGGGTTAATGGCAGTGCTCAGTAATTTTTGGATTTACTTTCAATTTCGGAAACATGAAAAATCCCATTGATTGTAATTGGGCATAGAATGATGATGATTAGCCAGATCCACAATGGATGGAGGCTTCTTCGGTCAGAAAGAATAGATGATTAATTACTGTTTTGAGTTGTAATATTTTCTCATCCTCAAAGATGAGAATGGACAATCTGTGGGCCTCCAGGTAATGCTGAACCTTACACCTGGAGCTCTTAATCCATTTTAATGCTTACTGCTTAAAATGCAGATTCATTTGTCACTACATAATGTTATACAGAATTATATGTTTAGAACAAAATAACCAAAGTAAATTTAAACAACTTTCTTCTTATATTTAAATATAATCTATATCCCTCCAAACATTTATGTTTATATATACATGTGTGTGTGTGTTGTGACTGGGAGGTTTGAGCCTGCGGTGCGCTTTGAGTCTGATATGTCAGAAGACACAGGTTTGAGTGATGAGGAGGGTTTGGCATTGGGATTTGAGCCTGCTTTAATGCGAGATGCAGACGTGAGCCAGGAGGATGAGGAAGTGTCGGAATCACCTTCCTCTCCAGAACCTTCTTTGTCAATTATGCCTCAGGTGTCAGCAGATGATCGACAGAACGTGCCAGAGTCCTTGGGGGATGATCAAGCCAATGAATGTTGGGTTGATGTAAGGACTAGATGTAGGCTGAGATGTCAAGCACAAATTGAAAGGAAACGTCAAATCAGGGACTGAGTAGAGAGACTGACACGCCCCTTTAAGGAATATAAGGAAGCGTGTTAGCTTGGAATCCCCATTTGGGTCAAGTTAGTTACGTTCACAGTTCGGAAAAAGTTTTCTGTTTGCCATTCGGCTCTGGGCTCTGATTTATAGTGTGGCTCGTTATCTGAAATTGCAGACGGTTTCTGGGAAAGCTGCCAACAACGACTTCAGCCAGAGGAAAGTTAACTCTGTTGTTACTGATATTGTCTGTTCTTGTTTTTTCCTTTGGACATTTGGACTGTCACCTTGTGGCTACAGGTGAGACAGAACATATATGTGTATCAGTATATCAGTATATATGTATATCAGTATATATATGTGTAAGTGTGTGTGTATGTGTGTGTGTATATATATATATATATATATATATATATATATATATATATATATATATATATATTTGTTTTCTGAGGTTCTCGCGGGTATTTATATGTGGATCTTTGGTTGTTGGGTTTTCTCCGCGTAAGATTGAAGTATCTGAACAGCGTTTCGATGAAGTCTCATTCATCATCTTCAGGCTTCTGTCTCCGGCTCTGTGCTTTTCAGAGACTCTGAAAAGCACAGAGCGGAGACAGAAGCCTGAAGATGATGAATGAGACTTCATCAAACGTGCCTAGATACTCCGAATCTTCTGGGAGAAAACCCAATAACCAAAGATCCATATATATATATATATATATTTATTCTTAAGTTTTTATGGTACTTACATGTATGGCATTCAGCTTTGTTCAGGTATTTTCCCATATCATTGTAGTTGTGCTTTTATATATATATATATGTATGCATGCATTTACGTATGTATGTATGCATATTGGTATATATATCGATGTGTATAAACATACACACACATACATGTATGTATGTGTATCGGTGTGTATATATATATATATATATATATATATATATATATATATATATATATATGCATGTGTGTAGCTGTGTGTGTATACATATACACATATACATATACATACATACATACATACATACATACATACATACTGTTATGTCCTTGGAGCTGACCAAAGTTCCCAATCAAGTCCGTCTATATTGCGGGGGCGTTTACAGCCCCCATTGGCTGGCTCCCTTCGACAGTCGGCTATAAAAGCCGGCTGCTAGGTCGAGCCAGCCGCTGTTCGCTGGAGTATGTCTGCTTGTTAGTATGCAGACGCGACAGCCCTTTATTCTGTTGAATAAAGCCTTTACTTGTGAATGCTCTGGTTTGGTCTCTCATTCCTTAATATATAATACTGGCGACAAGGATGGGATCCGACTAACCAGAAGCATTCCATTGAGCTGAAATCACGATAGCAGCTGAACCGCAGCCTAGAAGCAGAGAGCTCGGTCAGTTCGCTAGTTAGCTAAGTGAAAGTGAAGCGTCTGTAGCCGCTCGCACTGAAAGCTACAGAGAGAGTGAAGTCAGGCACTGAAGCTACAGCCGCCCCGCTCAGAAAAGAGCACGGAATTCAAACTGCTGTCGTTTGAATTCGTAACCAAAGCGAAGCCCGGCGCTGTGTCCGCAGCCGCCCACGCGCCCCAAGAGCGCGAAATTTGAATCTCTGTCAGTGCATCCGCCAACGCTTTCCGGGAGCGCGAGATTCAAAAAAAAGATTGCTGATAGTCACAGCGTTACAGCTAGAGCCTCTAACGCTCACTAACAAAGAGCTGAAGTCATTGAGCCAGGTGAACCGCTGCAGCCACAGCCGCCTGCGCTCACGTGAGCACGCATTGGGCCTCGTATACCCAGAGAGAGAGGGCAGTCTACCCTTGTCTGAGGCGCCAATATGAACGCTAACCCAGCATTTCCGCCTTTCAAACCGGATGAAGAGAAGTGGGACTCTTACAGAAGCCGGTTCAATCAGTATATTGATGCCATGGTCTGGCTGACGCAGCGGAACACCGAATTAAGTCATATTTCCTCAGCTACTGCAGAGCTGCAGTCTTTGATACCGCAACAGCCCTCCTTGCTCCTCGAGAAATCAAGACCGTTCTATGGCCAGAGCTGCTGGAAACGCTCTCAAATCATTACTCCCCAAAACCTTCGCAGATCGCGAGGCGTTTTGCCTTCCGGATGAGGAAGCAAGCAGATGGGGAATCCATAAATCAATACTTGGCTGCCCTGAGGACAGCAGCCCTCCACTGCGAGTTCAAAAACTACCTGGACAACATGTTACTCGATCAACTCGTATGTGGAGTCAGAGACCTAAAACTACAGAGGCGTTTGCTAGCCAGAAAAGATCTCAACCTCTCCCAAGTGGTTGAAGAAGCCTTAGCAGCGGAACTAGCAACCCAGTCAGCCGCTGAAATCCAAGGGACTACCCCCAAACCCAGCTCTGCCACTGTTCACTCCGAGGAAGCGGTGAGTGAAGAAGACCCCATTGAACATTCAGAAGTTCATCGTCTCAAACCTTTGAGGAAATCACAGGTAGGGGCTAAGCACGGGAACAGCATCGCACCAAAGCACATCCTGTTATGCCTGTCCTGCGGGGGTCCCCATGCCCGGTCGGCGTGCAGATTCAGAAACGCCACCTGCAACAACTGCAACAAAAAAGGTCACATCGCCAGAGCCTGCCAGGCGGCACACGTGGCATCACAAAGGTCTGCATCCTCTTACTCTCCTCCGGAGCCACCAAGGCAAATAGAAAACTGTTATACTTGCTATCAAGCTAATCACACTTTCCTGACACCTAATAAAATCACACTTTCTATTCATTTAGAAGGTAAACCTTGTCTCATGGAGGTCGATACCGGGTCAGCACTCTCGATCATCTCATGGAACACTCTTAAGAAAATCCGGCCCAGCGTGTCTAGGAACCAGCTCCAGAAGAGCCGCCTCACCTTGAGGGACTATCAGGGGAAGAATATTCCAGTACTCGGAAAAGGCAAGTTCCTCGTTAAATTCAAATCCTTTAAAGGCCATCTGCCTTTAGTGGTTGTTGACGGTGCCCTCCCTAGTCTATTGGGGTTGGATTGGTTCCCCTATCTCGGTCTTAGCTTAACGGGAGTCCATGCTGTCTCAACTTCAGACATCGACTCCCTATTTGCAGACTACGCTGATGTGTTCAGCAACGAATTAGAGTGTTACAATGGCACACCCATTTCTTTTTCAGTGGACCCCCAAGCAGTTCCCGTCCGTTTAAAGCCGCGTAGAGTACCATTTGCGCTACGCCCTAAACTGGATGCGGAACTGGACAAATTACTTAAACAGGGGGTGATTGAGCCCACGGATTTTGCTAAATGGGAAACCCCAATTGTCACACCCCTTAAGAAGAATGGCAGTTTAAGAATTTGTTCTGATTATAAGACCACAATTAACCGCTATCTGCAAGTTAGCGCCTACCCAGTCCCGGTAATCCAGCACTTACTCCACACATTTGAGCCTGGCACCATTTTCGCCAAATTGGATATGTCTCAGGCTTATCAGCAGTTTCCTGTTGACAGTCAAACGGCCGATTTACAAACTATTGTCACTCACAGAGGGGCATTCAGGTGCAGGCGTCTCCAATTTGGCGTTAGCGTTGCCCCAGGCATTTTTCAGTCATTAATGGAACGTATACTCCAAGGCCTCCCTGGCGTGGTTCCTTATTTTGATGACATATTGGTCTCAGCCAGGGACAGGCTCCAACTCTTCCAAAGAGTCAGAGCGGTTTTAGACAAGTTCAGACAGCATGGCCTCAAACTAAAGAGGGAGAAGTGTGCCATCGCCACTAAACAGGTGGACTTTCTTGGGTATAGAATAGATGCCTCTGGCATCCACCCGGTAGAATCTAAAGTCAAAGCAATTCACGAGGCACCCACGCCTTCCACAAAGGCTGAATTACAGGCTTTCCTAGGCTTATTCAATTTCTACGCTTCGTTCCTACCCCACAAAGCATCAGTAGCCGAACCGTTACATAGACTTCTAGACAAAAATGCACCATGGCATTGGGGACCCAAAGAGGATTTTGCCTTTAAAGCAGTCAAATCGCTACTCACCTCAGACGCTGTCCTAATCCAATTCGACCAGCGCCTTCCTTTAGTCTTAGCAGCAGACGCATCCCCCTTCGGGATCGGGGCTGTCTTAAGCCACAGACTACCCAATGGCTCCGAGGCACCAATCACTTTCTTTTCCAGAACCTTGTCATCAACCGAGCGTAACTACAGCCAAATTGATAAAGAGGCTCTAGCCGCTGTTGCTGCGGTTAAAAAATTCCATGAATTTCGTTTTGGTCACAAATTCGAACTCATCACTGATCACAAGCCGCTTCTGGGGCTACTGTCGGGGGACAAACAAACACCCCAAGTCTTGTCAACCAGGATGACAAGGTGGACCTTATTCCTGGCGGCCTACTCGTACACACTCGTTCACCGGCCGGGAAAAAACCTAAGCCACGCCGACACCCTCAGCCGCTGCCCGCTGCCAACCCCTGTAGAGGACCCGGCTCCGGTCCACGCCATCTTCGATGTCAGCGAGCTCAAACTACCTGTCACCGCAGGCGACATCGCCTTCCACTCCAAAAAAGACAAAACAATCGCCCAGGTTCTGGACTGGGTGCGGAGGGGGTGGCCGGTCACTAATTTCACAACCGAATTCACACCATTTAAAACCCGCCAGCTAGAGTTTTCCAGTTTACAGGGCTGCCTGTTGTGGGGAACCAGAGTCGTCATTCCAAGCTCCCTGCGCACACCTGTCCTGAAGGCGCTGCACGAGGGTCACCCAGGCATCGTCCGAATGAAGGCGTTGGCTCGAAGTTACGTCTGGTGGCCGGGCATGGACGACGAGATCGCCAAATGGGTAAGCTCTTGCCGACCCTGTCAGGAATCCAGGCCAGCACCACCAGTTACCACCCCGACCAAGTGGGAGAGTGCCAACGCACGTGGTCACAGCTGCACATTGACTTGGCCGGGCCAATGCACGGCAAGACCTTCTTGGTGGTCGTGGATTCGTTTTCCAAGTGGATCGATGTGGCCCTACTACCCACTACCACCACCCAGGCAGTTGCCCAAGCCCTGACCCATTTATTTGTAACACACGGGCTGCCTGACACTCTAGTCTCGGACAACGGCCCCCAATTTACATCTACAGAGTTCAGCCGGTATGTCACCAACCTGGGCATCCAGCACATATTAACGGCCCCCTTTCATCCTGCCAGCAACGGGTTGGCAGAGAGAGCCGTTAGGTCAACAAAGGAGGCGTTGGCCAGATTCAATCAAGATGACTGGCACTCTAAGCTCTCCCGCTTTCTCTTGAGCCAACACACGACCCCCTGTACAGTTACAAACAAGTCGCCTGCCGAACTCCTAATGGGCAGACGCCTGAGAACGGTGTTAGACAGGCTGCATCCCCATTATTGCCCTGACACTCCTATCGGGTCTGACAGCAGGGTCAGAGATTTTGTATTGCAGGACCCAGTGTTTGTCAGGAACTACGCCGGCGATCCGCTATGGGTACCTGGGAGAGTCGTGGCCATTACCGGTCCGAGGTCGTACCAAGTTCAACTGGAGGACGGGCGAGTCTGGCGCAGACATCTGGACCAGATAAGGAAGCGCCAGAGTGGGCATGCCAATGCTGAACCATGGACTCCTGTAGATCTCCAGTCGCCACAGCCGAATCCGATCGGGGACCATCTGAGTGGCCTGTCGCCACAGACCGAGCGAGGGGAACGGACGGTAGACCGGGACCGTCCGCCAGAGACGCCAGCCTTGCCGACCAGAGATGCCACCGGGTTGCCGGACAATGACTATACTACAACCCAACCCGGTGGCAGAGACTGTTCACAGACGCCTGATCAGGTTCCAGAGCAACCCCGCTCTCCAGCACCCACCAATCCTGATTCCCCGAACTCTGGTCCACTCAGTGACTCACCCAAACTGCGCCGGTCCAGGCGCTCGCACAGACCCCCTGTATATTTAAAGGACTATTCATGTTCGCATCTGGGGGGAAGGGGTGTTATGTCCTTGGAACTGACCAAAGTTCCCAATCAAGTCCGTCTATATTGCGGGGGCGTTTACAGCCCCCATTGGCTGGCTCCCTTCGACAGTCGGCTATAAAAGCCGGCTGCTAGGTCGAGCCAGCCGCTGTTCGCTGGAGTATGTCTGCTTGTTAGTATGCAGACGCGACAGCCCTTTATTCTGTTGAATAAAGCCTTTACTTGTGAATGCTCTGGTTTGGTCTCTCATTCCTTAATATATAATACATACATACAACAAATATTCTTTTGAAGCCATCTAGTGAACATCTATATTTGATGCTGAACTTATGGTCGCTCTGCTTATACATTATGAGTTGAAAGGAGGGAGGATAAATTGCATTCTTTCCATTAAATTGCACTCAAACTCCACTATTCAGCACTATTTTTGAGCTACATGTCAACTAGAGGACCACATTGCCATTCTGAGGCAAGAGGTAGCTTCTCCTTCCTGCATTCTTTTTATTCAAGTATGGAATTAATTTCAATTCAAAGATCCCATAAATGTAAATAAGGTTGTCTCATCCTATACCCCTCCCCCCTCAAAAAATACAGGTGGTTCATGACTTACAACTGTTCATTTAGTGGCAGTTCAAAGTTACAATGTGACTGAAAAAAGTGACATGGCAATTTTTCAGAGTTATGATCTGTGTAGCATCCCCATGGTCATGTGATCAAAATTCAGATGCTTGGGAACTGGTTCATATTTATGACGGTTGCTGTGTTCCAAGATTCTGTGATCCTCTTTTGTGACCTTCTGACAAGCAAAGTCAATGGGGAAGCCAGATTCACTTAACAACTATTACTAATTTAACAACTGCAGGGATTCAATTTACAACAGTGGCAAGAAAGGTCATAAAATGAGGCAAAACTCACTGAACAAATGCCTCTATTAGCAACTGAAATTTTGGGCTCAATTGTGGTCATCAGTTGAGGACAACCTGTATTTAGTGAAATGAATTGAGGTGATTTTAGGAAATGTGAAGGTCTAGAAAAGAGAGATGTATTAGCATTACAACTGAAAGAAATGTTGTGTCACATTGTATGGCTTACTCCAAGATCATGAGTATATACTGTATTTTCTAATAAGTTATCTTTCCATTGTATCTTATTTGAAACACAGATGTGTACAGCCAGGGGGAAGTTTTTGATGATAGCAATAGCAATTGTACTTAGATTTGCAATAGCAGTTAGCAATACCACTTCACAGTGCTTTATAGCCCTTTCTAAGTAGTTTAGAGATTCAGCATATTGCCCCCGACAATCTGGGTCCTCCTTTTACCCATCTTGAAAGGATGGAAGGCTGAGTCAATCTTGAGCCTGTCAGAATCAAACTGCCGAACTGCTAGCACAGCAGTCAGCAGAAGTAGCCTGCAGTACTGCATTCTAACCACTGCTCCACCACAGCTTTTACAGCGATGTGGATTTCATAATCAGGGCAGGTTTTGAGATATTTCTGTATAATCTAGGTTGAAGAAATACTTCAGTTGTCCTCCAAAATCAACTGGTAAGAACCTGGGGAATTAACCCACCATCTCCTCCTCTTCTTCTTCTTCTTCTTCTTCTTCTTCTTCTTCTTCTTCTTCTTCTTCTTCTTCTTCTTCTTCTTCTTCTTCTTCTTCTTCTTCTTCTTCTTCTTCTTCTTCTTCTTCTTCTTCTTCTTCTTCTTCTTCTTCTTCCTCCTCCTCCTCCTCCTCCTCCTCCTCCTCCTCCTCCTCCTCCTCTTCTTCTTCTTCTTCCTCTTCTTCTTCTTCTTCTTCTTCTTCTTCTTCTTCTTCTTCTTCTTCTTCTTCTTATTATTATTATTATTATTATTATTCTTATTCTTATTCTTATTCTTATTATTATTCTTATTATTATTATTATTATTATTATTATTATTATTATTATTATTATTATTTTGATGTGGTGCCTAATTTTAAATCTCTTCCCAGGCTAGCTGGGGGTTCCACCTTGTATGTCCTAATTTCTCTTTTGGTGGGCCATTAAAGTGATCCATCCTGCAATTTAGGTTGAGCCTACTCTATAATTTGAGGCAGCTTTGTATGTTAGGATCCTGGCTTTTACAAGAACAAGAAACCCAGTATTTCTTTCTTCTATCCCAAAGCCTTTAGGGAAATTCACTGTTTGCTTGATCACACCAAAATGCTGCAGTATTATTTTTATGTAAAAGCCATAGCAGTTTGTGTGTTCCAGAGTTTCTAACTAAAATAGCAGCTTGTGATTATTATTGAGTATAAATTACTAGCATATTTCCCAGCCACTTTAACACTAGCTAACTCCAGAACTACATCTAAATCAATTTAATTAACTCTTTCCTTTTAGTGTAGATCAGAAGCTTTTTTGCAACTTTGAAGTCCCTGACCCTAAACACATTCATTTGGAAACTTTCCAAGGAATCAAGGCAAACCGTACAGTGTGCTTACAGGGCATAAGACATGAGCATTTTTAAAAATGCTCATAAAACATTTCATTGTAAGGCAGTTCTCTCCTCCTTCCTGTCCCCCCCATAATCATTACTCAGTCTTCAAAATTCATAACAATGCTCTGCATACTTTCTAAGACAAAGCTTTTAGATCAGGGCTGCAAAAAATCAAGACAACTGCTAAATAGAAATTAAAATTGCAGATTTCTGTACCATCGTGTTCATTCTTGCTCAGATATTTGCAGGATTCAGTAGCTGTACCTAAGAAGTCGTGTCCTGCCACAGTATATGGGTACAGCTTTTCAAATTTTAATTAAAATTCGATACAAAACAAAGCAACATTCCAGATTCCCCCCACGCTGTCAAAATTTTTATTAGCTACACAGATATCTCATAAAACACACATTCCATTTAGTTTTACTTTTTAGCCAGTCACGTTTCTCCAGCAGGAGATAATGTGCAGGAGATTTATGATTTCACAAAATAACTGCAGCTACTGCTTGATATTTTCACAGATACACAGACACAGACACACATCAATTATTTATGATGTGAACTTAACTTACACATGACTATTTTGTTTCTGACACTGCTGATATCCTTATGTAGATTTAAAGAAGGATTTACAGAAAATAGTGGCAATGTTCCTGTTCCATCATTTTCATTCACACCTAATGCCCTTTCAGCATTAGGTTGATACACCCCTAAAATCCCAATTCCTCTTCTGATTTCATTATATATATACAGTAGTTCCCTCAACCAGCAATTAAACTTCAGTGATCTAACACCACCCATTACATTTTAAACATTACAGTTTAGGTAAGTCCTGAAAGCATAGGAGTTTAACAGATGGAACATCTATGGCAAGTTCACCTTCTGTTACTTTGATTTCTCTTCCCTTCTTTCTCCTTCTCAGGTCTCAGGTTGCCATTTCAATGTCTATAGTCCCTCTTTATCTCCTAAATACTGCTTCTCTTATGAATATCTAACACCCAACTATCAACTATTTTCAGCTTCTTGTTATCCACAAGGCAAATACGGAGTGCTGATTGGGTTTTGCTTGAAAGATTGAATACATGACCAACCAGCAGGAAGATATGGCTAAATTCAAACCTATTATACACCTTGCTTTTCCTAGTATAAGAATCAGCTACAGAGTGAGGAGAGATATAGATTGGAAATGATTATATGTAAACCACAGACCCTTTTCTCTTTCCTACCAAATGTTACCTTCTTCATCTACATTGTACAATTGCTCCATCCTCAGCCATGGAAACCTTGAGTGCCTCTGAGCCATCCATCCTCAAACAGTGTTATAACATAATATAATGTGTAAATGTAATCAACTGGAAGTGAATCTGGTGGATGCAAGACAATTTTTGTAAGGAATGAGAAGCAAGAATGAGTTCTTAGCCATAGGAGCTTTCCAGCAGGGACACTATACTTTTTGGGCACTGTCAGCATATAGATTATCCTCAGGTTATGAGCACTCACTCAGTGACCATTTGGATTTGCAACTGTACTGATGAAGAGAAACCTAGCATAGGTCCTCCCAGTTCTAACTGTCACAGTGTCCTCACAATGACATGAAAGCTTGTGATTACAATGTTGCAGTGAGCCATGGCCACATGACTGTGATTTCTGACTGGCTTCCCATAAGCATAGTCATTGGGGAAACTGGCAGGGAGTCAAAAGTTGCAGTCATGTGAGTTTCTGACCTGATGATCAGCCTGGTCTTCACTCAGTGATGACAACCGGATTGCCAGGATTGCTGTTGCTAAGGGACACAGTTACATGATGTCACACTTTATGACCATCTCACTTAGTGACAGTAATTCTGGTCCCAATTGCCATTGTAATCCAAGATTTACCTGTAGAGTTCTTGCCCCTTGAGATTAATGGAACACTGAACAGGTATTCATGACAAAAAAACAAAAAAAGTTGATGAATATTTACCCAGCAATGGGAATGATAATTGCAGCAGCCTGTTATGAAATTGAATAGATCATAAGAGAGGAAGTCCAATCCAACTGAAAAATGGCTTGTCAGGGGAGGTGAAGTGAAGGAGAGATTAAGAAGAGTTTAATTACAAAGAGACTATCATCCCTGCAAAGCAATCTTTTAATGTTAAGAACAGGATGGCTGTTAGTCTTTTTTTAATCTATGTTGCAGTGCTACTCTTCAAAAAACAATTTGGTTTCAGGAAAAAATTGTCCCGCAATCTACAACTACTACCATGCAAAAACATATGGACTACTCTACTTGAACAGGGTAAAGCAATAGATACAATTTTCATAGACTTCTGCAAAGCCTGTGATTCAATGGTACACAACAAACTACCGACAAAACTAAACTCTTACAGCATTTCCGGATCCCTTCATATGTGGATTATTGTGTTCCTGTCAAACAGGCAAGAAATAGTAAAAATAGGGAATGCTATATCAAACCCTGCTCTAGTTAACAATGGTGTCCCCAAAGGCAGCATTCTAGAACCTACACTTTTTATACTCTACATAAATGACCTTTGTGATCACCTTATAAGCAACTGCGTCCTCTTCGCGGATGACATAAAACTATTCAACACAAGCTACTGTCCCTCAGAGTGACCTTGATTATGTGTCTGAATGGTCAAACAATTGGCAACTCCAAATCTCGACCAACGAATGCTCTGTCCTACACATTGGTAAAAAAAAATCCAAGTACACCAAATACAAGCTAGACGGATATGACCTTGTTGATGACTCTCACTCTGTCAAGGACCTTGGAATACTCATATCAAATGACCTAACCGCCAGAGTTCACTATAACAGCATTGCCAAAAAGGCATTAAGAGTTGTAAATCTAATCTTACGAAGCTTCTTCTCCGATAATATTGAATTGCTAACTAGGGCATACAAAACCTTTGCTAGACCAATACTTGAATACAACCCATCTCTCTGGAATCTGCACTGTATAATACAATTGAGCAAGTCCAGAAGTATTTCATGAGAAGAATACTACACTCCTCTGCTTGCAACAGAATGCCCTATATCACCAGGCTTGAAATTTTGGGCTTGGACAACCTTGAATTACCCCACCTGTGATTGGACTTAAGCGTAGTACACAAAATTATCTGCTACAATGTCCTACCAATCAACAACTACTTCAGCTTCAACTGCAACAATACAAGAGCACACAATAGATACAAACTCAATGTAAACTACTCCAAACTTGATTGCAGAAAGTATGACTTCAGCAACAGAGTGGTCAATGCCTGACTACCTGACTCTGTTGTTACATCCTCTAACCACCACTCCTTTAACTTTAAACTATCCCCTATTGACCTCACCTTATGCCTAAGAGGTCTGTAAGGGGCGTGCATAAATGCAAAATTGTGCCTACCGTCCCTGTCCTATTGTCCCCATTTATTCGTACCTATTTCTTGTATTCTTACTCATGTTTGTACTTATACCTGTTATCTTGTAAGCAGTTGACAAATCAAATCAAAATAAATAAATATCAGACTGCAATGATTTTGTGAGCAGCCAAAAGAATTGAGAAGGAAGAAAACAGCAACAATTGAGTCTCTATTAGTTTTCTGATCTTTACCACCTCCTTATCTGATGTAGCCAAGCTCATCTATCTTATGCAATCCAAAGCCCGTCAGATAAAATAAAGGTTTGTATATTTTTTAATATAAATATTCCTTTTTTCCTTACTGCTGAAAGTCTGACTATCCTGAAGAATATAAGGGCTGTGCAATCTCAGATATTGATGCCTTTTATAGCATTCTATACTTTGGTATCTTTTAAAATTTTGATGTGTGAAGTAATTATCTGCTTAATCACTACTGGCAAAAATCCATTTCCTGTATCTCTTTGCTGCCCTCTGATGGTCATCAAGACTTTTGCAACCAATTGTCTGATTTGATTTAGAAATTTCCCAGCTCCACAAGAGTCTGGTAAAATACTGAACAGATAAGCCTATCATACCACAGAGCTTGCTGTAATTTTTGAGTCATATACAAAATAAAGCCTGTTTCCCTATAATTGATAGTATAATTAGCATCCAAGAATTTTTTCTTGAGGTATGTGTATATGGATGCTGTCAGTCTTTACAGGTAAACCAACAGGAAACATAACCAGATAAGGTAATTCTATTTGATTGTATGGCTACATTAACAGACTCCCACAAGTACAAATATCCTGTCATCTTTTTAACAGCCTGAGAAGCTGGGGGGGTTCCCTTGTGGGTCTCTTTCTTTGCCCATTGTGTAACTGCAGGCTATGACCTCTTAGGCAGCATTTCTTTGTCCTATCACTTAAGGTCTTTCTTATACACTATTACACATTCATATACATACAAGAGTGAAACCTGTGTTCTAGTTCTTGTTTAGACATGGAAGCCAACAGGATGATTTTGAGCCAGTCATTCTCTTTCAACTTTAGCATGGGAAATTAAAAAGCAATCTTCCAACTGCCTTTTGTCATGCCCCTGTCGGAATCTGAATCCAAGGAGGAAGATGAACAGCTGACAGGGAGTAAGAGTGTGGCTACGTTGGCTGTGGATGGGGAAGGGCAAAGTCCGGCTGGGCAGAGCAAGAAAGAGGTAGAAAAAGGGAGAGGGAGTTTAGACGAAGACTCAGGCCCATCCCCTCTTCATCCTAGGGCATACAGGGAGGAATGGAGGAGAGAGCAATGTCGGTTGCATGGCTTATGGGGGAGGAAATGGCCCTGATTCCCTTCATTAGCCACATCTGGGAAGAGAGTTTAAAAGAGATGCATGCTGAGTGCGGTGTCTTCTGGGAACAAACATGAGTTTATCTTGTGTGTACTTTGGTTATCTGTGTTCCTGGCATCCTTCCAAGCATGTTGAATTATTGTCGTGCCTTCACATCTAGAATTCCTTCTCCTGCCATGCCGGACTAATTACCTCATTTTTCCTTGTTTGGACTTATAGTTACAGGTTTTGTTGATCACGTTTTGGACTTGATTCTCTGCAGCCAAAGGTTGTTCCTGGGAGAGTTTTTCTTCAGCCAGAAGGTAACCAGGACATTGGGGACAAAGTTGGAGCTAATAAAGGGACTCTTACTGATTATCTGACTGTGTTGCCTTTGTGCCACACCCCGGGTCATCATACCTTTAGAGTCACATAGTAGATTATGGTCCATAATCTTCATTGAAGATATCTTCATCCTGCAGTGGATTGATTTGGTGTGAGTGCATTTGTGGATGTGTATAATCTTATTCTCTCTCTCCCTCTCCCCCCTTTCTCTCGCCCCACACACACGTACACACATACAAACACATTTTATAAATTAAACAGTTTAGTAATAGTGTAGCATTACAATCTTTTCAAAGTGATTACTAACTTTTTATAAAATTCAAAAGAAGTCTATATTTCTTATCCAAAACAAATATTAAAACACTTAACTAGGTTTAAACATCACTCTTGTCATCTATTTGTTTGCTATGGTTTATTGCATATGCTGCAATTAGGTACTTTTGTACCATACACAAAACCATAATCACAGTTTAATAAGCCACATATTAAGACAACCTGTTAAAAATAAGTCAAAATATAATAGTATGTTGAATTTCCTCCCTCCCTCCCTCTTTTTATTTTCTTCTTTTCTTCTTTCACCATCCAGCCCCACCAGATTTTGGATGGTGTACCAAAAGCAAAATAATAAGAAAAGAACAATATGGATCTTAGAAGGAAATGTTCAAGCTGACATAAATGAAATGATATTTTATCTACCAGTCATCCAGATTTATGCAGCTCAAATATGGTAGCTCTTTCTCTGATGACTGCTGAGGTAATACGATGTTTTCCTTTCTTCATTCATATTAGATTTTTTTTGGTTACTGGAATGCCCAAAACATGGAAGGAAAAGCATACCAACAGGTGTAATATCTTCAACAGGTTGGAAACGTAAATGATGTATTTGTATTAAGAGTCATCTGTTTAGAAGCAACCTAGTTCAAAATAAAAATAAACCATTTTTTGCTCTTTACATTCATGAATGTATGTAAATAAGAAACACACATCTGTGCAATTGGAAGCATTTTCATATATAAATCTTCCATGCATTTTCAGGGAAAGGTCAGGCATCGAATAACATGCAGAAAATAAAAATAATATTTTATATTTAATAGTACCCCCACTCTCCCTCTCCTTAGTCTATCTGGGAATTTTCAAGGAGGGCTAACAAAATTTAAAGCCAGATTACAACACTTGAAAGACAAATTAACACTAACATTATGGAACCAAAAAACACAGTTAATCCTATTCTGTAAATCTTCCAGTAGCCTGTCTTTTTGGTTATCAATATATCTATGAAGCCATGCTTACAAGTACTTCTGAAATGGTCATAGCACCTTATTCTTCTTTTTCATTCTTCTTTCTTAGTGGCAATGATATTATTGAGAGAAATAAGGCATGTTTGGCATTTGGGGAGGCACTTAATATTCTATGAGAAGCATCTCTTATCACATCAGATCCCAGGAAATCAAAAGGGTGGTGGGCATGGATGGTGACCAGCTGCCTCTGGTGTCAGAGTCAGAGATAAGAGGCCATAGATTTAAAAACTTGTCCTTTGAGCATCAACAGGAACTTAGAAGCAGTAGCTCAAAGCCTTGGTTATTCTCCAAGATAGCCACCCAGGTATGACATTAATTTATTGAAAGTTAAAAACCATTAAAAAAAAACCATTGGCTTGATCATTCCATGAAAAAAAAAAAAACAGACTTCCAGGAAAGAAAAACAAAAACCCCAAAAGCAAAGACTGTATATCAGAACAGTAGCTTCTTTATTCTTCAAGTGCCAGACCATATTCACCACATTTGGTTATCTTGACTTCACCCACTGGCCTTTAATTTTGTTTTGCCTTTTCAAGGCTGTGATCATAAGTTGGTTTTTACTAGAGAAGTATGTTATACTGGGAGAAAAGAACCTTTTTCTTCCAAGTGGATGCATTAACAATGTCTGCATTAGTCACTTTTGGGAAACAAAGTTTTCTATTTTTCATTTGGATGTCATACAAGATTAAATCAAACCGTAGTCTGGCATTTTCAGAGAAACAGATTTTTGGTCTCAGTCTTTTTTAACCAATGGTCAACATAGTCATTGCTTTAGATTGAACTGAAAAACAAAGGATGAATGACATAACATCTGAGTCTGGTCATAACTTGTATAATTATAGCATTCCAGACAAGTTGCCAAGATTCAGTTATACTGTACTTTAATCTCTCTCTCTCTCATTGCAATAGGACCAAATAATCATATTTCCCAGGATCACTTTCACTTGGTATTTGGTATGTTTTTCTTACATAACTTAATCCAGTTCAGGAAGCTGTTACCACTATCAATGCATTTCTTTTGCCAAAAAACTCTATGAAATGAGAAATAAGAAAAAAAAATCAACATGAGGTTTGATATGATGTTAGCTTCCTTTTCCTATTCCTGTAAGTGTTGTTAGAAGATTCTGTCTCTGTCTCTGTCTCTGTCTCTCTCTCTCTCTCCATTAATCAATAATCTCAGAACTTTCTTGCTAAATCAGCAGTTATCTACCCAGCTTTAACCTTTAAAAAATGAGGATCTGTGACTTAAGATTGAGCAAATAATTCTTTTCTATTTATTTTTCAAAAATTCAGTTTTCAAAATTTTAACAAGATTGTGAAGGTTCTGGAAACCAAGCCCAGTGAGGGATGATTAAAAAATCTGAACATGCTTTGTCCTCAAAAAAAGATGCCTGAGAGAAACAATAGCAGGTTTAAATATGTGAAGAATTGTTATATGAGGGATGAACATTCCCTAATGCCCCAGAAAGCCTGGCCAGAACAAGATTTATTAAAATGGAAAGGAGAAAGTTTTGGTTACACACCAGAAAGAACTTCCTGGCTATACTTTTTATTTATTTTATTTGTATCCAGGTTTTATTATTTTTACAAATAACTCAAGGTGGTGAAAATATCCAACATAACTTTCTCCACTTATTTTCCCCACAAAAAACAACCCTGTAAAGTGAGTTGGGCTGAGAGAGAGCAATTGGTCCATGGTGACCTAGTTGATTTTCTTGGTTTAGGTGGAAGTTGAACTCAGTAGCTTTCTAGCCTGGTGTTTTAAGCACTTAAGCACAGGGGTGTCAAACTCAAGGCGTGAGGGCCGGATCCAGCCCATGAGGTGCTTAGATCTGGCCCACAGGGCTGCCCTGGAAATAGTGAAGGACTGGCTTGCAGTGACTCTGCCAGCGAAAACGGAGTTCGTGAGCTCCGTTTTCACTGGCAGAGGCACTGCAGGAAGCCGTCACAGCTGAAAATGGTGCTTGGGAGCCCGTTTTTGCTGTCAGAGTTCTCAGTCCACCAATAGAAGTGGTCATGCTGACCCCACCCATCCTGGCCACACACACCCTGCCCCCCACAAGGACAAACATAACTCTGATGTGGCCCTCAATGAAATCGAGTTTGACACCCCTGCAGTAGACCAAACTGGCTCTCATAATATATGAGTTATCAACTAGAAGAATAGGCTGCCACATGAAGTGGTGAGTTCTTTGCTGGAGAACTTCATTCTGGATTGGATGTTCATCTGTCAGAAATGTTTCAGCAGATCTTGCAATGAGCAGGGTGTTAGACCAGATGACCCTTCCAATTCTATAATTCTATGATTTGACACCAACTTTTTTACATTACTGCTAGTGAAGCAATAAATATGAAGGACATGTTCAGGTTAATTTATCACATTTGTACCCTACATTTTCTCTTAAACCTCAAGGTGGAGTACAAGACAAAATCCTCTAATTTTATACCATAATAGTAAATGTGTGAAATAGAATTAGGTTAGAGATAGAGAAGGAGAGAAAGAAAAGAAGGGTGGAGGGTGTGTGGCTATGATCTGGTCCAAGGCCAACACATTAACAACAACACTTGATCAGGATACTAAATTGTTTGACAAAAATATATAAATAAAATAAATAAACAATGGTTTATGACTTAGTTACAGATATTCACTGCCTGTATTCCTGAATTTTAAAAGCCCAAATGAAACATATCGGAGTATTTTGTCAAAGATCTTGTCATTTGAACTATAGAGGTTTCTTTTTTGCTCTGAACCAATCAAGTGAAAATGTGTAGAGAAAAGTAAGCAAACTTTTGCTTTGCTATTGCCCTCCTGTTCACTATAGCTACAAATCTGCCTATAGGCTGTGATCAACATACCAACAAGATTGCCACATGTAGGACTTCTGGTTTGAGTCTCTTTGTGGACAGACTGAAACCGCGATCGTGCACGGTTTCGATCTGTGCTCGCCGCTGGAGCGTCCCGAGCTGACTGGTTTTGGGGCTAAGCCACCCCGTAGAGGTGGTAAAGAAGGGGAGACTGCCAGCAGGGTTGAGGAGAGCCACATCTCTCCTCCTCAGCTGGCCATTACTCCCTTTCCCGAAGGCGGTTGTAGTGGTGGTCATAAATGGCCACCTCAAAGAAGAAGTCGACCGGAAAAGAATGTGCAGGAGGAAGATAAGAAGAGAAAGTTTTGGTTGACCAGGTTAAACTGCAAAAGCAACAACTAAGGTACCCTGGAATTTAAACTAAAAAAAAAGTAACATTGTTCCCAAAGAAGACTTTGAAGCAGCAAAGGAGAGAGAAAAGGGAAAGGATTTGTTTTGTTTTTTTTCTCCTCTCCATTTCCCTATACTGACACCTAAGAGATTTAAATAAAAAATTGGAAAAAAATCCAATTTGACATCAATAGGCATTTAAGCTGTAAATAAAATGTCAAAGGGATAATAAAGATTTCTGGATACTTAAAAGCTTTTAAAAGCAGGAAAGGAGAGAAAAAGAATAAAAGGGCAGGATCTGGAAAAAAGGGAGGAGACTGCCTGGAATTAAAAGGAATTTACAGTAAAACATCAACAAGACTTCTAAAAGATACACTTTAACTGAAATTTGGCAACAAAATAGTAGAACCCCAGGAAGAGAAAGTGGAAAAAAGAAGCACGAAGAAACAGCTTGGGAGTATTTGCATTATTTGTTGATCTCTGGATTTTTGGTTATTGCATTTGAATGACTAAAATTAATTGGGTGGTTGTTTAAAACTGTTTAAAATGGCACTACTTTTAGATGAACTGAAAATGAAACTTAAAAAGTACAAAGAAGATGCAGAAGAAGGGAGAGGTTCTTTTGGCTTCGTATTTCAATTCTTAGAAATGGAGAGCTGGAACTATGAGAAACAACAAGAAATGCCTGCAGAACAAGAAGACTGGGACAAAGAAGAAGCCATCTTTAATGAACAAGTAATTTTATGTTGGGAAAAAAAAGGAAAGGGGGGAAAGAGAATGAAAAGTTTAAAATTTGAAAAAAACAACCAAGAAAAGGAAGAATAGTTTGAAAAATAAGTATAATATTAGAAAGCAACAGAAGAGGGGAATACAGAAGAGAGAATTAGAAGTAAAGAGACAAGGGGGTAAAAAGGGATGGGAGAAGAAGAGAGGGTAGAAGGAAAGGGAAACAAGTTATAAAGGACAGAAACAAGATATGGAGAAACAGGGCCTATTTAGAGATAATGGGTGAAAATTTAATTGAAAAAGGGATTCTACAAAGGTACATAAGATAGTATTGTTATATTAGAAATAAAAATAATTTTAGAAAATATGAAACAATGTATGATTAAAATGATGGATAAAATAGTTATTGTAATCTAGTGAAATGTTTGTTAATAAATAAATGAAATAAAATGAATGAGAGAATTGAATTAGGAAAGGATGGGAACATTTTAATTATTTAATGCTTTATAAAATATAAGGGAAGAGAAATAGGGGAAAAATTAATTATGGAAAACTCATAAGTGTTCCCAAGGAAGTATGTTATTTAATTGAAAAGAAATGTTAAAGATGTTAAGGCTTTAATGAATATTAATGATAGAACTGAATTGGAATGGAATGAGTGTTTTAATTACATATATTTATAATCACTTTTTAAGAATATAGTGTGTATTTTAAGAATGTACCAAGCAGAATTCAATTGGAAGTTATGTATTATATTGAATGTTATAACCTCAAGGTATATTCTGAAGCTTAAATAAGAGCTGAATGGATAAAATTAAAAGATATAAAGGTGTCATACTCCAATTAGTAACTACAGGGGAAAATTTGTTTAATGAGAAAAGAAAATATGAAATTGAAACAGGACAGACAAAAGTATAAATATAATGATTTGAATTGAGATGAGCTAATTAAAATAAAATTGAGAAAATTAAGAGAGGAGAAAAACTATGTAGAAAATATAAAACAGTAATAAGATATGGAATAGAACATAAAAGTGAGCATGAAATTGAGTTTGTGTCTGGATGAAGAAGTGATAACCCGGGACCATGTTATTTTCAAAAAAAGATGTTTTATTTGTATTATGTTTTTTTGTGTGTGTGAAAACCCAAATAAAATTTTCAAAAAAAAAAAAAAGATTGCCACTTGTAACTGAAAATAACACTGCCAGATGCAAATTTACCATCATCCCTGTAAAGAACTAGATTTGCTTCACTTTATATTCTGCTGTAGATTTTAGGTTGAATCCAAGCCTCTTCTCTGAATATTTACTCTGCTAAATTTATAAAGATGTAAATATATAAAGCAAAGAAAATAAAAAAGGGGCCAACAATGCATTATTCTTTAGTTAACCCACTTCTCCCTATAATTTACCTCTCACACATTTTACTAAACACAATGAAAGAAAAATAATAGAGGAGCCCATTCTAATGCAGTCAAAAATAATAGTTTGCTCGCTGCCTAATGTTTCAGAACAAATTGGGGAGAGGGTCACCCAAACCCCAAAGTGACAGTGCCTGCTTTTTAGCTTTGAAACTCTATTTGTTATAAGCTTCTACATTCAAATGGCTTTTAATGTCAGAGATTTAATAGGGTACTTAACATAAAGTTGTTTTTTTTCAAACTGCTGGGGAAAAATGGATTATGAGTGCAATGAAAGAACAAATCTCACATTGTCCACAGTTTGCAAATAAGCCATAGCTACAAAACTTCTAAATGTGAGGAGGACATGTCACAAAACAACCCATTATGGCTCAGGGGTCACCAACCTTTTGGATCTCAGGGACCACCAAACTCATAATGTTAAATCCCACAGACCACTAATATGAATTTTGACTGACAATGGCTTGCTGCCATTTTCCCAGGGTCTCTGCAGAAAACAGCAGAGACCCTGAGAAAATCCCCCCAAAAGTCTGCAGGAAAATTCCCCACCCCATTTTCCTACTGATTGATCATTCTTTATTTGGGATCACAAGATACCATCTCCAGCTCCATTCTCAGGGAGGGAGGGAGGGAGGGAGGGAGGGAAGGAGAGAGAGAGGGGCGGGAGGAGAGAGGGAGAGAGAGAGACTTTTGGCTTCAAGCAAGGAAAGCAGCAGAAGCCGCAGCAGTTTTTCTTTCTCTCCCCCAAACTCCACCAGAAATGAGTCTTTGTGAAACTTGTTGCACTGGTGCAGCCTCTTGGGGCAGGATGCCTTGCAGGGTCCCAAAGACTAATTTCTGGTGGAGCTTGGGGGAGAGAAAGAAAGACTTTTGCTGCTTTCCTTGCTTTCAGCCAAAAGCAGAAGAAAGAAACGAAAAGAAGCAGCCTGGTGGCCAGGAGAGGCGTGTGGGGCAAGTTCCCCCCTCCATCCTTTCCCCTCTCCCCTCACTACCTCGTGTTGTTCACAATGCAAGCAATGCAAGCCTTGTGTTCCCCTGGTCCATGTGGGGAGCACAGCCTTGTGTTCCCATGTAGCCTGGATTAATTGCTTTGGGGAGTGCTTTGGGGATGACATTTCTCTGTGGACCACCAAAATTTTCTTGCGGACCACTAGTGGTCCCCGGCCCAATGGTTGCTGACCACTGGCTTAGATGGTGTATTTTAATCTTCCTCCGATTTGCGGTAGCTGGTTATTTAATGATGGATATATATATATAAAAAGCCCATTTCTCTTAGAGTAGGAACCTGTATCCTTTCATTTTCTCTGAGAGATCATCATCCTCTTCCCAGACCACAGGCCACTCCAATAGGCCATGTTACTAGGGCAGAATTATGACCTATTAGACTAGGTGATGAAGGAAAGGAATGTAATCAACCTGTTAAGAGCCTTTTGTTCCCAAATACTCTCACATATCATTCTGTTGATCTGCATTTTGATGATGTGGTTTTATACCAACCGTACTGCTTTATGGACACTACCAAAGTTCTGTTACACACTGCCTCATTTTGTTACAAAATGAGAGCAATTAAGGAATGCTCAAATTGCCAAGAACAAATGTCTAATCTGCTGGAAGATTGGTTTCAAGTTTCATTATATTAATATAGGAGGGGGGTGGGGGAAGCCCTGCTGAATGAACATTCAATTTATGTGTGCAACCATCATGGCTTGTCAGATGTCTAGGAAAAAACATGGATAGGGAACAAGACATGTGATTTCAACCTTCCGTGTAATCTGCTTTTATAAGCACCTTTGGAAATGGTTCCCTTTCCATCTTCTTGCATAATTCTCCTTCCTCCTCCTCCTCCTCCTCCTCCTCCTCCTCCTCCTCCTCCTCCTCCTCCTCCTCCTCCTCCTCCTCCTCCTCCTCCTCCTCCTCCTCCATCTCTTCCTCCATCTCATGTATATGCTGGACAATGAAAGATTTTCAGAGCTCCAAATAGATTCTTTCAAACAAGATTGGATAGACTCTACACATTTTTAATTCATTTCTTTCTGTCTTTAAAATGGAAGTTGTGATGTGTGAAAAAGGTAATTGATAATAAGATTCCGGTCCATCCATAAATTTGGAATTGATTGAATATATCAGTTCATGCTGGAACTTTCAAAAGTTAGATGTCTTCCATATTTCTATATTGTAAATGTGTGTGTGTGTGTGTGTGTGTGTGTGTGTGTGTGTGTATACATACCTACTTATACATGCATACACAGGCACACACATATTACTATGCACATTTTTATGGAAAATATGGATTAATCTGTAGTTGTCTACACATGCTTCAAACTTTCACATACAAAGTCTGGGAAGCTCAATTTTCAAAAACTGAATTGTAATGGCTGAAAACTTTAGAAAAGAGAATAAATGGAAGCTGGTTGAAATCCAATCATGGCAAGTCTAAGTAGGGTGTGTGGATAGAATTGAAACAATTGCTGAAACAAGTACATGAAAAAGTTTTCCAATTGTCATATTCTGATGTAACCAAGTGAGTAGTGGGGAGACTACACATAAATCTGTGAAAATGGATGATTCCCTAGGAAGGTTGGCTGATGGCAATGGCGCAACCTATGCAAATCAAGCCTGAATTGGTATGAGTGGGTGCCCTTGAGCCATCTGTAAAAATGATACCATAATGCAAGAGGAGAAAATGTGCATAAAAATTCCAGTGAAAATATCACACATATATACAAAGAGGTTGTGAATTGTGAAATATTAATCTTTCTTCCCCAATTTAATAGATAGATATCCAACTTTTCCCCTTTCCTGAAAGTTTCAATTAACACTAATATAAAATCTGATATATGACTAGCTAGGGGTAAGTTCTATAAATGAATTTAGGAAGATATACTGCCAGATAAATAGGCAGATTGCAGTACAAATCTCTCTTTGCATAAGTAAATAATTTTAATCTTACCTGAAGCCAAAGTAAGATAGGCTGACATACATTTCTCACAATCTGTAGAGACATCTGATTTCTTATACCAGTTGAAGTTCTTCAAATTGAATCAGCATTTATACACTAGACATATATACTGAAAATCACTCATCTGAAATTAATGTAACCTTGCTTTAAATGAAAGAATATTGTATAAGGCCAGCAATCCAGCTGCAGGGCAGTTAATGGCTGAAAAAAATGACTGTTAGATGGTAGCAAAAGACTGAAAACTCTAATTTGAAGACATTGGATGCGTTTTGTGGTTTTCTGGATTTCCACAGGAGGTTTGATAGCTGTAAGAAGTATTAAGTATATCTACTAGCTAGAAATTTAAGAAGATGTATTCTACCACACCTGAAAGCACCAGATTTGTGGTGATTGTTATAAAGAAGTCAATACACCTATCAGGGGATCATATTAACTTTGAAAAGAAAGAGTGGCTAAGGTAATAATTTGGTGATCAAGAACACACCAAGAGATATTTCTGTAGTAATGACTTTCAGTCTTCTCTTATTGGTGGGATAGTTTCATCACTTCCCAAATTCACCAGACAGAAAAATATTATCTAGACCAAGGTTTCTCAACCTTGACAATTTAAGATGTAGCAACTTCAACTTCCAGAATTCCCTAGCCAGCATTCCTAATTTACTCTTGCTGGGGAATCCTGGGAGTTGAAGTCCACTTATCTTAAAGTCGCCAAATTTGAGAACCATTGCTCTAAACATAAATACAGTACCCTGGATATATGCTACTTAAGTTTTCTTCTTCTTCTACAATCTATGTAATAGAAGTTCAAAAGGATAATGTGGGGCAATTTAAATAAAGTTGGATCCCTGCTTATTCCAAATAACCTTTTTTTTTTTAACATTGTGCCATTCTTGAGGTAACTGTTCCATGTAAATTATAGAAGCTAGCTTTGTCTTTCTCTTCATACAGTCAGCCAGGGAGAAGAGATCCTGCACCAAAGTGAATAAGAGGAGGATTTTTTTAAAAAAATTATCCTTTCCTAGTCTATAAAGAGGAATGAGTGGGAGAGAGGTTTCTAGGAACCAGAGCAACCATCTCAAGTTCTGGTTCAATTGCTGAGCAGTTAAATAATAGTTCAATTCTGAGTTTCACACATTGCATTAAGACAGAACTGAACAAAGTATCTACAGTTTTTGCTGATTTTCCCTTTTCATCATTAACCTCACCAGTGTCTTGGATTCTGTTATTGCTGACAACATGCAGTAAATTTAAACATGATTTTTATTTATTTATCAAATTTCTAGACAATCCATCTCACCTGCACAACTCTTTAACTATGCATAGACATCTGCAAGGGAGTGAGTAGTTGACCAGGGTATTACAGAGTATTTGCAAAGATACAAAAAGGCAGGACTGATGACATGATGCAGATTTATCAGTTGGAGTCATTAGGATTTATGATGAGGAACAGATATCTGCATGCTGTATTGTAAGCTGTATTGAACCCAAAATATTTTCCCTTCCTCCAGTTGTTACTTCCCTTGTTATATAATCTGTTCACCCAAGTCCACACTGCCACACTAGGCAGAGTGTAGCCTTAAAACTGAAGATGATTTTGAGTAACTAAGTTATGACCCTGCTTGGGGACCCCCAAAAACAAGTGGGTTGGATCAGCTTGGATCCACCTTCTTTTACATATAGAAGTTAACCTTGAATTCTAGAGTACCATAGATTGATCAGCTGGATTTACCTCACCATGCTAAACTACAGTGTTATTAATTGACATGTATTAAACAATCCACACAATGGCCTGGTTTGCTCATCATGCTAAATCAGAAACCAGAGTCTACAAATTGTACTGGCTGCATTTATAAGACATGGTAAGTAATATCAGTCATACTAAATTATGACTTAATGCTTTGCAGAAACCCAGTCTCTGTTTCTTTATCTTGCTGCCTATCAATTACTTTTTATTTTCTAAGACAAAGCCTATCATTTCAGCACTGCGCACAGATAGAAAATATACATGTTTGGATTTTGGCTGGGAGCTTCACTCTTTGCCCAGCATCTGTAACAACAACAATAACTTTTCATGGAGCTTTTGTCGCAACTTCATCTGCTTCCTTTAAAACTCTTTCTATTAATTTTTTCTGTAGCATCCTCTTTTCCTGCAGTGTGTTCCTCTTACTCAGCATGAAAAACAATGGCAAAAGAACACAGCATTTTAATAACTGTACATGTGACTAGCTAATTTTCTTTTTTGCATTGCCTGCTTCCTTACCTATTGATAGAACTAAATTGTTCAGCAAATGTATCAGGCAGCATTCTACAGGACCCTGGGGTTTATTTTTGGATTTGATTATTATCTCTGCACCTGAATTATCCAAGCTTGTTAAAAACAAGGCTGTTATCTTTTCTTCATCTTCCCCATCATCACACATGTTTCTAACCACAGAAAGGAGTTAAGGCACATTAAAAACCAGCAAATATCTCAAAAGACATCTAATGGGCTAAAAATGCTTTCTGCTTATTCAAAGCATGAGCTCGTGTGGCAACGGTGACATCTCCAGATCCTTTCTGAAGAACACATTAAGAGAGAAACTCATTATCCTGAGTCAACAAGCTAATTTTCACAACTTTGATCACAATTCTTTGAATTGGACATATTATGAAAGGGAAAGACAGGGATGTTGTTTCATATTTAATGAAAAGATCTTAGGCCACTAAAGCTGCCTATTAAGAAAGACTGGCCTGAAGTCACATCTTGAACAGTCACAAAGGACTCTGAACATTCTTTCAAAGCCTCAAGAGGTCACTGGAGTCATGCTGGGATGAGATCGGATGAGATGCTTTCCTCCGTGTTTTTAATTCCACCTGTCATAACAAGGAAATTAAACTATCTGCTGATCTCTCTCTTTCTCTCTGTTTCTATCACACCACATAGAATGCCACCATCATGGCTACATACCCACCTGCAGACTTCAATGTACCAATGAGCTCAACAACAGATATATACTACTATAGAGACTGTGTAGTCATTGGAAACCTCTCTGGCTGGGTTTGATTGTTCTCATTCTATATAATTATAACAAATATAAGTATGGAGCAATATTCCATATAAATGTTGTCTTACATATATCATAATTAGCTTGCTTTATACTGGAGTCAGTGCCTATGTACATGACACCACTGTTATGGACCAATGGGGCTGTTCCCTATGTTGGCTGTTTTAATTGCCACATCGCAGAGCCTCTATAACATGATAAAATGACTAAAGCAAGCCAGTCCTGGTTAACTAAGATTACTAAGTTAGCTGAATTTCTAATGAAAAGAGGAAAACAATGATTTTCAAAAGACACCAGGCTGGTAGGAATAGCCAACACTCAAGAAGATAGGCTTAAGATATAGAAGGATCTCAATAGACTGGGTCCTGTCTAACAAAATGAAATTCAATGGCTGAGAGAAAATAAAAGTTCTACATTTAGGTAAGAAAAACTGTATAGAAGAGGTGGTATTTACCAATAGTAACTACAAGAGGAATCTTGGAGTTGTAGTGGATAATTATTGAAATATGAGCCAGCACTATGCTATAGCTGCCAAAAAAGGCTAACATAGTCCTAGGCTTCATTAACAGAGAGATCTATCATGTGAAGTGTTAGAACCAGTTTATAATGCCTTAGAAAGACCACTCTTGGTATATTGCATCCAGTTTTGGTTGCCAGGTTAAAAAAAGATGTTGAGATTCTTGAACAGGGCTGTCAAAACTCACGGCCCACAGGTTGGATGCGCCACGCACTGGCCACTTCCACACCCGGTTTAGCAAAGGGAAGGGAAGTCCCAATATGTCATGTGATGCTGCCAAGATGACATGAGTTTGACACCCCTACTCTAGAAAGATTGCAGATGAGAGCAACAAATATAATCAGGGGACTGGAGGCTAAAATGAGGAATGTTTACAGGAATTGGGTATGTCTAGTTTAATGAAAAGAAAGACTAGGGTTCACATGATAGCTATGTTCCATATCTAAGGGGCTGCCACAAAGAAAAAAAGGATCAACCTATTCTCCAAAACAGGGGTCACCAACCTTACGAACCTCAGGGATCACTAAATTCATAATTTTAAATCCCATGGACCACTAATATGATCTGTCTAATGACTGGCTGGGTGGACATGGCTAGGTGGTCATGTGACTGGGTGGGTGTGGCCAACTCAAGGGGAACCTCATCAGCTCTACTCACCCCTCCCCTCCCAGCCATTTCTCACCTGCCTGCCTGGGCTCCTTGGGGCCCCAACAGGAAGCAGTTGTTGGAGCTAATTAGCCACCATGAGAAAGAGTTGGAAAAACAGCTGGCTCAGTTCAAATTAGGCTCAGAAGGCTCAGTAGGCTCAGAAGAAGGACCTCACTGAGGACTATGAGCATAGGCTTTCCAAGCAGAGGGAAGACCTGTGGGAATGCAAGGCCAGGTACTGTCACCTGGAGGCTCAGTGGGCTGAGATCGTCAGCCAGTTCCAGGCCATGATGCAGTCCCACTGGAACAAGGCTCTCCGGCTCTTCGCCACCAGCAGCACTTCCCTCTAGCCTTTGCCCAAAGCCTCACACCAGGAGGCTGAAGCAGACCCCAAGTTGGAATTTCCGCCCCTCTGACCTGCACAAAAAGACCCCAAAGGGGGAGACTCTCTGCAGCAACACAAATGTTCATTGCATGTATCTGGTCTAGAGACTGTAGTTTGAGGACCCCTCGGTTAGTGCAATATAAAAAATGTAAATAATATTTCTGTGGGCTACTAAATTTTCTCATGGATCTCAAGTGGTCCATGGACCACCAGTTGGTGACCACTGCTCCAAAGCATCTGAAGGCAGAAAAAGAACCAATGGATGGAAATAATCAAGGAGAGAAGCAACCTAAGGACTAAAGAGAAATTTCCCGACAGTGAGAACAATTAATCAGTGAAACAGCTCCCTTCCAGAAGTTGTGGATGCTCTAACACTGGAGATTTTAAAGAAGACATTGGGCAACCATTTGTCCAATGATATAGGGTTCCCTGCTTGAGCAAAGGGTTGGACTAGAAGACCTCTGAAGTACTTTTCAATTCTGTTATTCTATTGAATACACTGAACCATTGGAAAAAGATGGATGGGAAGGAGCAGAGAAAAGGGTGAGATAGCTGCAAAAGTCTCTATGTAAGGTACATTCATAAATGAATGGGTTCAGAATGGGTGCCATTCTTTCCCAACTGTTTAATCCTAAATCCCAAAGATTGCTCACTCCCTGTTCCAAAATATAAAATAGAATAACAGAGTTGGAAGGGATCTTGGAGGTCTTCTAGTCCAACCCCCTCCTCAGGCAGGAAACCCAGACAAATGGTTGTCCAATCTCATCTTAAAAACTTCCAGTGTTGGAGTACCCACAACTTCTGGAAGCAAGTTGTCCTACTGATTAATTCTTCTAACTAATATGCTTAGAGCTATTTCACAACATTCTCCTTTCAATCATGGAGTGATCTGAATGCACAACACCTTCAAAGAGGAAAGAATATCATCTGGAAAAAGCTCTGAGGCAAGATGTTGGATAATGTCTTAAGCCAGGTGCACATCTTCTTTAGTCTGACTACTATAATTAGTCTTTACACATGGGGTATACTGGAATGATTATACTCCAGTTCTTTCTAGTCTGTAATTTAAAGCAGGGGTCTCCAACCTTTTAGACCTCAGGGACCAACACATTCATAATTTTAAATTCCGCAGACCACTAAAATGAATCCACCATTGCTGCTCATTGAAGCACCTGGACTCTCACTGACGGGATGGGGTCCTTCAGGCACTTAGGTTGGCTGCCTGTATCTTCAACCTTAAATACTCAGAGTCATTTGGACCCATTTCCCACAGAAAACAAAACACTGGGATCTTTCATCTCTCTCTCTCTCTTTTCCTCCCCCCCTCCCCCCCCTCCATGGGGGTGGGGGAAAAGGAACTTCTGAACTGGTGCTGGGTGGTGGGAATCTGATGTCTGGACACTGATGAGCCATGTGCTGAAGACCAGATGTCTGGTGGGGAGATGGGGCAACAGCGGTGATACCAGCGGCAGATAGACTGATGCACACAGGGAAGCTGGCATGCAGGAGATCTTGGCATTGGAGCCCTTCCCAGGTGTTGCCTGGCCTGTGAGGGGGTGGGGGGAAAGGAACCTCTGAACTGGTGTTACCTCCTGCCTCTGCACATCAAGGAGGCCGAGAGGCTAACAGCAATGTTCTCAGATGAAGATGTTGTGAGGGGGAGGCTTGACCCCACTCCTCAGGAGCTGCAAAGTGCTTGCTGCCCCTCGGACAGCCACCAAGCCTCCTCCTACCATGCTACTCTTCCTCCTCACCAGAAGTGCTCACACACCCAGTGGGAAGGAGGAGGCTTGGTGGGTGCCAGAGGGGCAGGAAGCGCTTTGCGGCTCCTGAGGGAAAGGGTCGACCCTCCCTTTGCAACATCTTCACCTGAGAGCATTGCTGGCAGCTGCTTCCTGCAACTCAGGAGGTCCGTGCTCTTCCCGCTGCTGCTCGGTCTCCTCGATGCGCGGAGGCAGCAGCCATGACATGGGTTTGCTAGGGAGACTGCAGGATTGCCTCATCTCCCTGTCAGCAATCTGGTCTTCAGCACATGGGTCATCTGCTTCTGGACATCAGATTCCCACAACCCAGCACCAGTTCAGAGGTTCTTTTTCCCCCATCCCACCCCCTCACGGGCCAGGGAACACCTGGGAAGGACTCTGTGGCCATGATCTCCCATGCACTACCCTCCTTCCCCGCGCGCATCAGTCCATCCGCTGCCAGTATCATCCCTGTTGCATACATGGCTGCACTGCAGACCACCAAAATTTTCTCATGGACCACCTGTTGGAAACCTCTGATTTAAAGTGTATGAGAAGTTTCTGGAAAAGATTTTGTGTAGATCAGGAGCGATTTGCACCTCCAGATATGCCTTTTTTTTTAAACTGAACTTTTAGGTTGAAAATAATGCTACTGTGGCTAAAAGATTGGACTGGCACAGGAAAGGACCAATTTCTAATCAATGGAAGATAATCCAGCAATCTTGTGTCAGTCACTCTTTTCCCACTGAATCTTAAATTACTAGATTGTGTTGCTGGGGAAAATAGGAAGAGGGAGGACAATGTACACAGCTTAAGTTTCTGAATGAAGGAGATTTATGTACTGAACCAATAAATAAATAATATCTGATTGTCTTTGGGGTGAAAAGGACTAGAAATGGGAACATCAATTACTCTGTGTTGAAATAACTGCTTTGGTTACAAAAAGCTTTTTGGACTTGATTCAAATTCTTTATTATGGTACAGAAAGTATGATATGATTTGGACCAGGCCAGATAAAATGCAGAACCACTATGTCCATGCAATTCATCTCATGGCTGTTTTCCAGGTCTGTTTCTGTTATGTTTAATATTGACAGTTAGTTTTGCTTCTCAATAATACAGTCTACATTGTGGAGCAATTTAATGATGACGGTGAAGATCATTCTTTCCTCATAAATGTTCCAAGTAATAAACAAGCCAATCTTTAAGTAGGTCTACCCTATCTGAGTTATTAAAATCTTGATTATAATTCGGTGTGGCAGCAAAGGGAGCTTATGAACATCCAGCCATTATCTAAATATTTACAACACAGATATAACATTCCTCAGAAAACTCAGCCCTGTTTGTCTCATTAGGGGACCTTTGTTAAACTCTACAACAGGGGTGTCAAACTCATGGCCTGTGGGCTGGATGGTCATCCCACTTCCCTTAGCGAAGGGAAAATAAGTCCCGATACGTCATGTGATGCTGCCATGATGACATGAGTTTACACCCCAGCTCTAGAGCAACCTGAACCTCAGTTTAAAAACTATAATACAGTTAAGATAGAATTCAGGTTTGTAATCTCTTCAGAAAAGTATTTGCCTTGTTCTTGTTGATTTACCATAAATGCTGCTTTGATTAAAAAGATTCAAGTCATGTGTTAAAACACACTTGTTAAAATGCCTGATAATCATTCCACTGCCTTTTTAATATCATCCCAGCACGTTAATAACTTACTTCATTCTGAAAAGAGAAAGAAAGAAAAATGCTAAAAAACCCAAAAATAAAACTGATAATAAGGAACTGAAAATCATTTCCTTGGCATATTTTAAACTGCAAATTAGGAAAATCTTCATATTTTTTAATTATAACATCAAAAAAGGAAAGCAGGACTGGGATTAAAATAGCAAGCACCTTAATTAGAAATTGCACCTTAATACATTTTGATACAACACTAGCAACCATTTTAGCTAGTGGAATTTGGCATCGAATGATAAAATGTTTTGCCCAAAAGACCGATTGCTCTTTCAGGGTCTTAACAACCATAATGCCTTAAAGAATTTATGACTGACCCAGATAGGTCAAAGATTGAGGGATATAGTATCCCAAATTATTATGTAGCTAAGCTTTTATTATGGAATCTGGATTAAGAACCCTCTAAGAAGAAACACATTAGTCACATTACTGGACCTGGGCAACAAGAGTTGGCAGCCAGAAGCCTGGCCTTCTTAAGGGCACAACTCCTGTGATGAAACTGTTTCAATGGCAATAATTCAGGGACACCACAGGTCATTTTAATAAACAGTTGAAGACCTGGAAGTTTGCAAAGACACTTAAGAGGATAACAACTAACTTAGCCAGATTAAATCTGCCTGTGATTTATTTTGATTTCCTTAACTATTTTTTTTCCAGATTTAAGAGATCACTTTCATGAAAGACTCAGCTGAGTTTTGTTTCTCCTCCTCATTAATATTTTTTTCCTATATATTGTTTTTAAGCACTGTTAATTCCATTTCTTTTAAAGCAATATTTTTTTTCTCCTTCTTTTCTAAACTGCTATAGACTCCTCTGAGATGGCACAATACAGAAATGTATAAATATTAATTTTTGTCTTATTCAATAGATATAAAGGACATTTAAATGCAGGAGGATAACAAAAACTATTTTTACTGTAAGAATATATGAATATATGAATTATTGATGGATCTACTTGAAGATCAATTGAATTTAGTATTTGAGATTACCAATGGCATACTCTGACAAGATGTGGTATTAATGACCTGCATAATGAATAATGATGATAATAAAGAATTTCACAAATACATTGATATTTTTATTTTACAATCTGTTTTCCTTTTAAAGCACTTGGATATAGGTGGAAAGTTCCAGAACTCTGGATCAGGATTTGAAATCAGCTTCAGCTGAGCCACAAGGAAAGAGCTTCACATTTTTACTTGAAATATGAAAGGCAAGAAGGGTATTAACTTTGCTGTAATCCGTACAAATGCTGAGCTTTGAGCTGTTTCACTTATTTGACTTGTGCCACCACACTTCTTTGGCATCAAACACCCGTCAGTTGTTGCTCAACTAAATATCTCTAAATTATTAGACCTATCCTTTATAAAACTGCATAGGTCTTTGCTAAAAATTATCTGTGCCAGTGGCCCTCACAATGGCAGCATATAAATTCCTGGTATCATGTAGATCTGGGCTGTCAAACTCATGGCCCGCAGGCTGGATGCATCACATACTGGCCACGCTCACACAGTTTATGATGCTGCCATGACAACATGAGTTTGACATCCCTGATATAAATGAAGAGTGTATACTCCCACCCCCACTTCAAACTGTGATGTTTTAAGACTCCGGATCCATTGTTTTTGTCTTTCGGGTGATGTACAAAGCCTCAAGGATCTTACTTCTAACTTATAATGATTCCGTTTGTTACTTTAATCTATGATATACTTTTTGAAATTAGTCAGTCAAACTATTAAATCATCAATTTGTTATTGGGGCTCTATGGATCTTCAAACAGGTGGTTTAATTAATCAAATCTTTGAAACTTCAGGGAGTCTTCAAATTTGGTTGAAGTATCAAATAAAATTGGGTGCTTTCAATTCTCTTCAGAAAAACTCAAAGGCAATTTGGAGATATGACAGATTGTCTGGCTTTGAAGACTCTTACACATTATAACATTCCTCCATATACAGGAAAAAAACCGGAAGGGGCACTACTGGTCAGTTGATCTATGGCCTGCTGGATCACTTGTGGAAATGCAGCTCTGCTATTTTTGTCCCCCTGTTTTGACAGAATTTATTTAAGTGGGCTCACTTGGAAAGGAAGAAAAAATACCCTTGTGTGAGAGAATCTGAGATGGGTGTGCTGTTAAGCTATTGCATATAATACAGACTACTTCATTATAACATAAAGTACCATAGTGTGTGTCCCAAAGGTGCTTTTTCAAGAGGCAATTAGACTTCGTTTTTCTTTGAAGATGTTTTGCTTCTCATCCAAGAAGATTCTTCAGAACTGGAAGGGATAACTATGATCTGGATGGCTGAGAATCTCAATTTACATTTACCATAGTTTGTGTGCATGCACATGCATGCATGCCACAATGGTAGTGTTATAACATTGCATAACATTAGTGTTATGGGGAACTGGATGCTTATTCATTATAACCTATGCCTCAAATTGATTCAGACTAAATCTTGAATTTCAAAAGACAATTTCACCACCAAACTCAATTTTGGCTGATCTATACACATCTATTGATTCCAAACCCTGGAAAAGAAGTCCCTTTTTCTTCAAAAGTTGAGAGAACTGACTTTCCGTGCTACTCAACATAATTAGATGTAAATAAGAAGGTTATGATAAGGTTATTTGAGAATATGGCTATTGCCAGAATTTATTAAAAATAAAGAAACAGGAGAATAATAAAAGAGAACAAGAAGAAGAAGTTTGGAATTGCCAACTTTTTGAAATTTGCCCTTAGAGGACAAAGGTGGCTCTTAGCTAAAAAAGATTTATATAGACCTCATTTTGTTATCACCTTCCTGGATCATCACTCCCAAATCTTGCGCTCTTTCTTTCTCAACTCATCCATAAAATGGCACACTCCCTCAGTGGCTGTGATGCAGGATTGCGCCCAAAAGAGCCATTGGGCTTCATCACCAATGGCTCTTTTTGGAAGCCTTCATGTAAGGCTGAGTGAGAATCCAGTTCCTTCTTTGGCTAGCACTAATAGAGTGTAATGATTGCTGCCATACGGCAAGAATTCCCATTTGTCGACAACTGGGAAAGTACTTATGGTGATGATATTGTTCTGCTTGGGTGGCCTGTGCCTGAAGGTAATCCTTCAAAAGCAGCTGCTTTAAGTGTTAGTTAAATGGTACCTGGGGATTTGCTTGACACAGGTGTCATGTTTAATCTTATTCATATATCAATAAAACTGGTACCATATGCGCAGGGTGGTTGGCAGCATTGAACCTCTGAGACAATCAATATTTCCATTAACAGACTCATCTTCCCTGGTCAGATCTTCAGAGTCTGCCCCTTTGTTTTTTCCAACAGACTCTGCAAATGGTTGTTCTCTGGAGACTACAAGCAGACATAGAAATCCATTTCTCAGAAAGAAGGCTCTGTGAAATCTCACAATTTTACATGCAAATCATGGGAAAGAAAGGAGTCTTTTTATATTTGGGAAGGTTGTAATGGATTTTATCCAATGTTCATAACTATATTTCTTTCAGTATCTTCCTCCAGCAGATCCGATGAAAGTCTTCCAACTGCAGGACAGGTGAATATGGACCAGAGAATGCTGCAGGTATGACTTGTGTCCTATTAACCCCCAAATGAGTAATGGTTGGTCAGGCAGTGTGTACACGCAATTTTTATCATTTTTGCAGCCTGTCTGTAAAAGTCACCCCAGGCAACAAGAAAAGGGAGAAATAATTTGCAAAGACAGACTAACAGAGTTGGAAGTAGCCTTGAAGGTCTTCCAGTCCAAGCCGGAAACCAACCCTATAACATTTCAGACAAAGGGTTGACCCCTACATACCTACAAGTCCTCTAGGATTTTAAAAGGTAAGCTAAGTTGGAAGAAATATCTCAGTCACCTTTTACACTAAAGAAAAGAAGCTGCAAAATCCATCTGGCCTGGTATGAAGGAGTGAAGTTGGGATTGCTGTCTGCACTTGGAAAGAGTAGCTGCAGCCAGACAGAAATGCTTCTTACCATTTTGCTCAGGGGTTTTATTTGTTCTCTCAGAACTTTTACTCACAAGCAATAATTGAGCCACACCCTGGAATTTTCAAGGACAGCCTCACCTCACCCAGGTGAGTAAAGTTACAAATTCAAATACTAAGACAGAGTGGGAGGTCTTCAGAAGAAAAGGAGGTAAACAACTGGCATGCAGAGGTGAAAGTGGAGATGGCCTCTGGAGACTGGCAGCTATTACAAGCAAGCAAGAGGACTATCATTCAGGTTCACAAACTATGATGAGCATCATATCCTGGTGGGGTCCTGCCTGGAGCTTTGCCAGAATCAGTAACAATTAGAACAACCACACTGAAACAGCACCTCATTCCAACTAGCGTAAGAACTTTTAGATGGAGGCAAAACTTGAATGCCACACAACAGACTGATATACTTTTGTTTAAACTAGGTACAAAAGTAATGAGCATTAAAGACATATTTACACAGCAATATCATCTTGAAAGTCTTAAAAAGGGAGAGAATGGGGAATGTGTGTGCTGCAATAAAGCATTGTGTATGTGGTGCTGTGTCTAGTCTATGGAAAGCAAAGAACCCTCAACACTCAACCCTTTTTTATTTATGGATTTTGGAAAGGGGAAAAAAACCCTCAGGAAGAAATGATGGAACAGAAAGTGGCTTGATGAAAATGAGCTGATTTTTAAAAAATGACTTGCATATTCCTAACGAGGACAGGTTCCTGCATTTAAAAACTGCTCACATAGTACATAAGTAAAAGTCCTTTCTTTCATTGTGCATTTTTTTATCCTTGCAATCATGGAAATTGTAGGGAAATCAGGAAGAAATTCCATATCTTGGGCTCTTTCAAAGCAGAATCCAGAATGATAGGCAACAGGAAAAACCACAACAAAAGCAGCAATCTCTACCATCTCCAATAAAAAAATAACCTACTTCATACACATGTTCCTTAACCCGACCCCCACCCCAAAACCTTAAAATATCCAGTGTTTGAAAAACTATAAGACAAATTAAAAGCTGCAATAGTTTCTATCATGAGACAAGAATGCTTTTGAACCCAAGAAATATATCATATTTAATTCTCTGGGAAACAAAGGGACTAAGCTTTAAACTGATGTGCTTCAGGTGCTTTGAAACATGGTTTATTTTATCCTGAACAGCACTCCTGAGCTACGTAAAGAGACAATAATGCTAAAACCATGTGAATGGCTCCAGGTGTTTTATTCAAAGTGATGAGTGGCTCTAGAATCTTTCTCAAAATCCCAGCTGTTCATATACTAACGTTCCAGCATCACTTGACTTTAATTGGACAGTTGTCCTTGGAAACAAACAAACAAACAAAAACTAGGCAAGTTTCTTTGAGGTAGAAAACATTTGACAAGATGAGCATGCCTTAAAGATGGAAAAACCAGACATACTCAAGCAGCAATCCACAGACTTTTGCCTTTATGGCATAGAACCGCCTGCAGAGCCTGTAATAGGCTAATAAGAATAGGTTTAATGTTCTCCTTTATGCCAATGGCTCTTCTCAGAATTGCTAGATCCAGTTTGGTGCAGTGGTTGAGACATCAGGCTAGAAACTGGGAAATTGTGGGTTCTAGTCCTGCCTAAGCCACAAAGCCAGCTGAGCAACCTTTGGCCAGTGACTTTTTCTTAATCCCAGGAAAGAGGTGAGGACAAACCACATTTGAAAAATGTTGCCAAGGAAACTGCAGAAACTTGTCCAGGCAGTTTCTGAGAATTGGACAACTAACTGCCCATGTTATCTCATGGATTTTTGTAGAAGCTAGCCATTGGTTTAAATAATTTAAGCATCTGCTTTCTATTTGATGTCTTACATGGCACACAGAATCCTATCTATAGTATATAAATTACCTAAATTCAGTTTGAATTTATGTCTAATGTGGCTGCTGCTTCAGAGATGTAATAGAGTTGAGAAGAATATTTGTCAACAAAATGTTTTGGATTTATAATGTCCAGACCAGAGGTGGTATTCAGCAGGTTCTGATCAGTTCTGGAGAGCCAATAGTGGAAATGTTGAGTAGTTCAGAGAACCGGCAAATACCACCTCTGACTGGCCCCACCCACATCTATTCTCTGCCTCCTGAGTCCCAGCTGATTGGCTGGCCTTCTTTTGTTGCCCTGCACAGGAGAATAGAGCTGGAAAGCAGGTTAGTGGGTGAGGAGGGAATGGGGATTTTGCAGTCACCTTCCCCCAAGGAGTGGGGAGGGAATGGAGATTTTGCAGTATCCTTCCCCTGCCGTACCCACAAAGCCACACTCACAGAACCAGTAGTAAAAATATTTGAATCTGACCACTGGTCCAATGTGACAAGTCATTCTTGTGTTGTTCTATGTACTAAAGCAGGAACATCACTGACCTGGCATGTGACAGCAAGTTAGGATTTGTTGAATTTCTCAACCTGAAGCTATAGTTTAGAAAAAAAAAAGATTGAGTTCAAATGGCCATTATCAAAATATGTGAACCCAATTTCTGTTTGTAGTGCTCCAGATTTGTATTCTCTGACCATTTTAAGTGGACAATTTGGAGACAACTTTCCTTTTCCAGCAGGTGGAATATTCATCCCTGAATGAGCTTCTGGGATGGATGCCATCTCAGGACAAGTTTTCCAACAATTGAAATCACTAATTCACTTTGATGGACAGATCCAACAACACCACTAAACAAAGTATTAATCCAGGAACAATTCTTTAGAACATCCACAATACAAATAGTTTCCTTTGCTTCACAGTAGAAGATTAATGGATAACAGCATATGCCATATGCAAGATTTTAAGATGTGTGGGCCGAGCCAGTATCTCAGTAACAATCAGAACACATAAACATTGGCCGACTCTGGATCCATTTAGGATGTGTCTAGGACCACACAAGGCAAAAACATTGCCAGCTTGCAATGTTGTCGGGTTGGACTGCGAGCCAGCAGTCCAACCCGACAACCACTTTTTCTTTTCAGCTGGAGTGAGAAAAGAGATTTGCTGGCCAAGGTTAAGCCACCCAGTTATTTGTTATGATGAACTCTCCAAAAGGAAGAGATTAAGCCAAGCCTTAAATGTTTCGGTGACAAATGTTGACTGTCAGCCTCCCCAGGATTGATGGCACTTCAGATTGCCTTCCCAAAGCTTTTAGTTCAGAGGCAGAGGTGAGGAGAAACTTGCCCATTGGATGCTGACTTTATGGCTTTAGCACTGGCCAGAGAGCAATGCAAAGTTTCAGTAATGACTAATAGCACTTTTCGCTCCCTATCGTCGTTTGTCCAACATCCATTATTGTCCTGAGAGAGCAATCTCGGAGTTATAAATGGTCCTGGCAGCTGGTGTGTCAGCATTTCATACCTCCACAGCTGCTAGCCTGGAGGGTAGGCACACAAGCCTGCTGTACTTGGCTCAGTTCCACCTCCTGAAGCCATCTTGGGAGGCCTGCAGGTGCCATGTGCAAGCAAGCCACATCTTGGTGATGGACTCAAAGCAGCTGCCTCCACGAGCAAAGGAAACCGCTCAAGTTAATTTATTCAGGAACTAAAAAGCATAGGCTTTAAATCTGGTTTTAATTGGGGCTGCCCTTCCTAATACTGTTTCAAATGCACCATGCATTGAGTCAGGTTGCACATTTAGCAAATCAGATTCTTGGGGTTCCCCCCCCCCCCACTCAGTTAACGCTGAATGTTATTAGGCAAATATATCACTCATCACAACATGATGGTGGACCTGGCAATACTGTGAGCTTTGTTTGCTTTTCAAACAAAGAGGAGGAGAGGCAAAAGCTGTTTGGATTAAGAAATCAGCAGAATAGCTGGTGAGGTTTTTGCTTTACTCATCTGCTTCTTATTCATTCATCCCAGTAAAGAAAAATCACTAAGCTTTTCTTACTGAGCCTTCCATTACTTATCTATTGCTAGGAGTCTGATGCTTGTCAGCATGGGCTTGTCAGAATCAGACGCACCCAAAAAAGGATGTTTGGTTCAGAAAGTATCAAAAGCTCAGGATTGTTTTTGAACTAATGTTACAGATGAAGGGTAATGATATAAGCATTGGTTGCTCTGTAAGAAATTCACTCCCTTGGAAGGGCAGATGTGTCCTTGGAAGGGCAAGGAGGACCTTTTTATAGATTTGTCTTTCTGGACTGGATTACTGATTCATAATCTAGAACTTCCGAGTCATCATATTAAAATATAATTTCCATTTCTTTTGAGTTTGACCTAAAAGCATAGGCTAATGCAAAATGCTATGATTGATTAAATGCTATGCTGATTAAAGAAGAGATGGGCAGGGCAGAAGCCATTTTGTTTCAGAAGGACCTGCTGTTGACATTTAAAGTGTGGACAACAACTTAAAATTTGGATGGATCAGTTTGGCTTAAGTACTGTTGAGGTGGTACATTATTCCTCCTTTAAGGAAACTGGATTTGCAAGAAATTCATTATTTGATGACCTGAGCAAAAGTATACCTGGTACATGTCTCCAATGAAGTTTTTCACTTCTCAGTTATAGTTGGCATCAAGGGCTGGCCTTTCAAGATCAGCTGAAGATCTTTGTTCATTGTAACCATTGTGTTCTATGTTTTCTCCCTTTTTTTGTTCCTCCTCTTCTTGCTGCCTTGTTTCATAATTTGTATATCCTAATAATGAAATGTATAAAAAATATGGTTATGTAACATTTCAGTTTCAAAGGCAAAAAAGGTGTGATTAAACCATGGCTTGTTTTTACTATTGTTTTTAGCTACTTTTTTTAGAAAATAATTTTTAATGGACTGGTTCATGCTTAACTCTGAACATAAAATATAACTTGCAATCCATAATGGCTTGATTTATACTAAACTATAAGCAACAATGTCTGTTTGAGTATATCTACAGAATATAGATATTTTTAAATAGTTATATTTTATTGTGTTTTATGAATTTAGATGAAATATTAGTATACATTGTTAGTCCATGTATGATGTGTTACAAATTGACTAACTAACTAACCAACCAACCGACTAACTAACTAACAGTATAGCAAGATGTACAAACCCAACTATAGAGTGATCCAGAGTCTTGTTAACATTCATCTTGGAGCAGATAATAAAATGTGATGGTGAAGTCATCCTTTTCACTGTGGACTCCTAGACTCTGAATGATCTTTGAAATCTGTGGTTTAGAAATACATTTACGTAAAAACGAAAGAACACAAAGAGCAGCAGATTCATATAGTGACTAAATTCATACACCACATTGTCATGTGTTGTTTTGTTTCTGTTTTCTTTTTTTAATGTGTTGAGTGAAACCAGCTGATTGAGATTTGTTTAACAAACCATGGTTAAATAAACAATTACTTTTTGCAATGTGTGGGTATCTGAATTGATTATATTTGGATATCAAAAGAATGCTAGTAGTTAGGGTGTGCAGAGTGAGTTTATCTTGAGTGTTTAAAACATATTTTTCTCAATATTATGTGATGAGGAGGAGGAGGAGGAAGAGGAGGAGGAGGAGGATGAAAAACCCAGTGGGGCATAGAGTTCCCCATTCCAGTTCTTTTAAAATTGTGTCCAATACTTACAGAAATGTACAACTTTGCCCTCAAGTCTCATAGTAATCAATGTGTGTTATATGTATGCAAAATCCCAATATGTAAGTACACAATGTTTATTAGACAAACATTATGAAAGACTCGAATACAATATATAATGAAAAATAGGGCATTACATGCATGTTAGAATGAAATATATGCTCCTTCCTTAAGCATGTTTGACACAACAGACTGTATTTTCATTAATAAAGTGTATTAAAGTGTAATAAAGTGTAATAAAGTGTAATAAAGAGTGATAATACCAGATATTGAACGTCAGCTGAACCCAGTAAATATTTCTCACTCTGATGCTTCAGAAGAGGCAGGCTCATTAACTCTTGACCATACACAATAATGGTTAGGGAATCATTACAATAATTCATATAATAATGCAAGAATTATTCCCATGGTCTCTTCAATCCTATAAATAAAGCCTTATCCCTGATTTAGAAACAGAATTGGGTTCCACTTCTTCCTGGTTCTCACAATTTCCATGACTTCCTCAAGGCAACTTGCTTGTGGGAACACTCTTTTAGTTCAGACAAGGAAAAAGTATACAACAAAGTTATAAATAAAGCTGAAATTAAATCACATATGAGCTTCATAATATGCTGGGATAGCAGATCATAAACCATATTCTGTAACTGATTCTGCCATTCCCCGAAGATTAGTTATAAATCCTATGGCCCATCAATAAACCTTTTGCCTGCTTGGAAGAATCTAATCTCAACCTGACAAGTCACTACATTCTTTCTTCATATACAGCAAGCATTATATGAAAGATTTAGAATACATCAATCCTGAGACCACCCACACTCAAACAGTAGCGCACATGTACACAAATAGGCAGAATTCTTGCTGAATGTAAATTTTAGAATATGGAATCTTTAGAGTTATCTTTAAAATGCTAACACCAAGAGCAACTAATAGATTATTTGTGAAATCCAGATTTATTCATCCATGAACTATATCCATTGAAATCAATGGACCTTAATGATTAATTAAAGTCATTAATTTTAAACCTTGTACTTTAACATTTGCCAATCACTCATGGGTAACCAGAAAGGAACTGGTTATGCAATCAATAGAAAAGTCAGTATACTTAATCAGGTTGTCATTTCCTTCAAAATGGAAAGGTCCCAGGTCAGATATTTATATGTTTGGAACAGAACAATAACATATTTTGTCCAGAGATTAAAGAAGAGAAGACATTAAAAAATACCCCATGGGAAAATGACAAGACACATCCTTAGTATCGTCTTCATTTTTTTCCTCTTTCATCTTCTCAACTATTTTACTTCCATCTGTGACTATTCCTACCATGCTCACTCACTATCCCTTTCTCTGAGTGTTCCATTTTTATCAATTCTGATTTTATTTTGTTGCAGGAAACAACTCCTAACTAAAAAACATACACTTGGAATTCTCTTCCCTAGATGCCAGCCTTTCTGAAATACATCTCAATACACCACATTTTTTTAATGTGGTATCCTAGCAGAGAGTGGAGGGAAATAAACTGCAGATAGAAAGAAGGAGGTGCTGCTTGATAGATTTATACACCTGCCAACCAATTTAATAACCCTCAATACATAACAGTCAAGACCAACACAGAGTTATCAGTGCGCTATTGAACCAATGGCCAAGCCACTAATAAACTTAAATCTGAGAGTGTCAAAGAAAAAACAGGGACTGGATTTTCTTATATAAAGATGGAGCTACTGTTAATAATACGAGGAAGATTTGCTAAAATAAGGAAATGGGTTTTTTTTTATTACAAACTTTGAAATTGATCACACTCTCAAAAATCACCACCCTGAGGAGGATAAACTGCTTGAGTAAGAATTCACATTTGGTATTCTTTGTCTTCTTTCATATTGAATTGAATCAGATACTTTATTTGGTCAAGTGTGACTGGACACACAAGAAATTTGAGGCAGACAACACTATTTTTGTTTGAAAATGTGATCCATACATAAAATATGTCGTAAGTTGAACTGCTTCTTGTCCTGTCTCTTACATCACATTTTTTTACTCAAATATCGGACACTTTTAATTTTCTTAAATATGTATGTAGCTGATTCTCTTCAAAGCTAATAATAATAATACAGTGGAGTACAGCACAACTAAACTATCCATTTTAATTATGTAAAATTATGATGGTGCATAAGTGTACCATTGTGCTTCCGGTCCCTGTCCTTTGTCCCCATTTATTTGTACCTATTTCCTGTTTATACTTATACCTATTTTCTTGTAAGCGATTGATGAATCAAATGAATCAAATACAAATAAATAAAATAATATGGAGCCACAGCCAAACACCAGTCCTTCCTTCTCAGCCCTAGAAAGGTGGCAATAACAAAACACTTCTACAAACATTGCCAAGAAAATTGCATGGAGGTAATTGCCAGGAGTCAAAACTAACTTGAAGGCACAAAAAAAAAAAAAAAAAAAAAGAGAGAGAGAAAAGGTGCTCATACTCATGACACAACATCTTACAATACAGATGAACTTTTAAATGAGATAGTGAGAGCTACAGATAATTATGGAAGGTGATGGCATCTAGCTGAGCTTGGCAGAACTCAAAAAGAGCTAAGCCAGGGCCAGACCTTATTAGCAACTGCATACAAAACTACTGGCAAATCCCATGGTTTCAGAGACGACTAGAAAGTTTTTAAAAATCCTGGAGAAAGACAATGGAAAAAATCACCTTATTAATATGTGAATATGGAGATGGTTTGACATTGCCTATTTCCAAGACATTTTGTTAACCTCTTGGTCTTCTCAAGATGCTGGCACTTCTCAAAGTTCTATCTGAGACAAGGTAGTAACAACTTCCCTTCATTTCTTCAGAACTTGGATATTCTTAGATGCCACGAGCTGTAGAGCCTAGCAAATTGTGAAATACATTAAATAATAGAAGCATTAATCTTTTCACCTGAGTATAATAACTTCTTCAAACCTCAGGGAAAGATTAAAAGCCTGGCCCCTTAGTGGCATTCATTTTACCATTATAATCCTTTTCCTTTCCAAACAGATAGAGGATTTTGACCCTTTCAGGAAAGTTCATCCAATTGAAGATGAGAGATATTTTTGTATTTTTTCTTCTGCAGAAAAAGAAGAGGAACCATTCCATTTGCTAGAGAATTTAATAGGCATAAACTAGATGAATTCCAGTCCAATTGAAGAAACATACTACATATTCACTATTCTTCCTGGAAGCAAAAAACAGCAAATTTGACCCAATTCCCTCCTCCCCACACAAAACAAATAATATTAAGAATAATTCATTCAGTAAGTGAAGTTATAGCAGCACCAGATGAAGGGATTTACAGCCAGTCCCTGAAATTATGGCCATTGCAGTGGCCCTGTGGTCACATGATCAAAATTCAGGCACTTGGCAGCCCATTTCCATTTATGACCACAGGGGAACTTGTGCTGTGGCTCAGGCAGGATGCAGGATGGCCAAAAGGTCAGAGATGGGTGAAATAGACAGTAGGTAGGAGTTGAAAAGGAGACAGATACTTACCCTAGAAGAACTGAGGCTCATGGCTGGGAAGGACCAAACTTAGAAATGTTTGGAGTGGAGATGGATCCTTAGCTAATGATCAATGAAATTCATTCTATAACAGCAATGGGGAATGCCTGGTATGCCATTGCCATGCAATAAAGTCATGTGATATTGCGATTACTGTCAGAACTTGAAGATTATCTATATGCCCAACTCTTTTTGATGGGGTCTCTTGATGAAGATTGGTTAGGAACTTGAGTGTAGCTCAGAGACATTCAACAGATGTTAGATTCAGTTTCTGACATCTTCCAATTCTGCCTGAAAAAAAGATCAATGAAGACAACATTGAGCAAGTGAAATCCAGACAAACACTGGAGTGTTCTCACAAGGAATCCCACCAGGGAAGAAGGTGGGCTGTCAATATGTACTTATAGTACTTCTACTCAGAAAGAGGAAGAGGAAAATTGTCCAGATTTTCCTTTAGCACAGAAGAAAGATTCTTTCAGTGTTGAAAGAAGAAGGGAGCATTCACTCTTTTCTTCCTTCTGTATGAAGGAAAGGCCTGGGAACCATAGTTCTATTCTTTCTGAAAATATTTTATTTTCTTGATAAAGAAGATTAAATAACAACTGCCCCAGCCTCTTTTCGAATGGGGAAAAGAGGCATTTCCTTTTGTTAGGGGCTAGAAAGCACCAATAGAAAACTCAACTGACCATTCTTCTGAGTTAATCCATTCACTTTACTCTTTTCTATGGGGAGTAAATAGTTGAATTGTCCATCATTTGTAACAGTAATCTTTCCAAACTACCCATGAAATGCAGGGATTGAAATTTGAGCCGTCTGCATGAAAGGCACATGCTTTGCTACTGACCTATACTTTTCTCCCATAATGCCACAATATATCACCTTTGAGCCACACAACTGCTGGGCTTAAAATTTAAATAATGATACAGAGAGAAGAACTCCTCATTCTTCCATTATTATTATTATTATTATTATTATTATTATTATTATTATTATTATTATTATTATTGTTGTTGTTGTTGTTGTTATTGTTATTGTTATTGTTATTTTTAAATCAGTGGTAGAATTCATGTGCACTGAGAGACAGATAAGGCTCTTATCTTTTCAAGGAGCAGTTTCTTGCAGCTGATGGCTTTTATTCCTTACTTCCCTTGTCTCTAAAAATATGCTTCTAGACTTTCTTCAGGGGATATTTGCAAATTCAATGATAAAAAGAGAGGTGAAAAACATAAAAAGGAAATCCAAGCTCTAATTTTAACTTTCAATTTTACTTTAACATTTTGCAGTTTCAGGATAAGAAATCATTCCCGGGTTTATGGAATGGGTACTCATAATCAATGCACAGATAGATATTGACTTAACAATCATTCATTTAGTGTCCATTTGAAGTTCCAATGGTTCTGTAAAAATGACTAATGACCATTTACAACTGTAGTAGCATCCCCATGGTCATGTGATCAAAATTCAGGCTAGCTCATATTTCTGATGGTTGCAGTGTCCTAGGGTCATGTGATCACCTTTTGCGACCTTCTGACAAGCAAAGTCAATGGGGGACCCAGATTCATTTCACAACTATGTTACTAAACAATTGCAGTGATTCACTTTACAGCTGTTGCAAGAAGGGTCATAAAATGGGGCAAAACTACTCAACAAAAAATCTGGCTTTGCAACAGAAAAATATAGGCTCAATCATAGTCATAAGTCGAGGATTACCTGTATATGAAAATAACTTCTTGTTCCATTTATTTTTCACATCGATAATTCTCCTTTCTGTGAATTCTACATCCAGAGAAGCATTATAAGCAAAAGCTACTTTATGTTCAGTGTAGTTCATAGGCTGTTGGCACACTGTCATTGTGGCATGTGATAGACAGCAGGATGCTTAACTGATGAAGTAAGCTACATAGATTTTTAATACCTACTGGTTGCCTTAATTAATAGTCTTTATTATTATAGAGTTAGCATTCATCCAGCATTAAACAACCAGAATAACATTTTGTAGAAGGTACAGACTATTTTCATAACTATATACGGAAGCTGCCTGATGCCTGTAGGATGAAGTCGTGAGAGTTAGTCCCATTGAGCTAAATAGAATTTACTTCTTTGTGGTTCAGCCAAACTAGGATCATTGAGCTCAAGAGAAACTAGGACCTCTAAGATTGGATTTGTGCTCTCAGTGCAATGGAGGTCATCAAGCTAGACTGTGCCATTTCAGCGCACAATGTAGTAAATAATCTCTATTATAAAACGGCAATTCTCTAAAGTAGAACTGACTATTCACATCCAAGGTTATGAGTGTGATCCTCCAAATGTTAGAGCATAGGAGTCAACTTGCAGACAAATAAATAAAAATAAATAAATAAATAAGATTTATCTTGACCATGGGTAAAAGGAAACTAATTGGACAAGATGCCCCCAAATGTTACTTTGTAAGTAAACTTAATGCATTTGTCTTTTTGCAACACTTCCCTCTCACCATATACACATGCATATATGTATAATTTATATAGCGTTATATAGCCACCCATCTTATACCAAACCAGATGGCTACTAATCAAGAAAATAGTTGTATAGTTTGGATCTTCCTTTTCTTCATCGGCATCACACATAATATAGTACTGCATATCTACCTGGATCCTTCAGTTTACAGAGTACTCTTGAGTGTAACAAAGGCTTTTATGGGAAGCAGGAGTGGGAGTCATTCTCAAATTCAGATTTTTTCCTCTAGCGTCTGCTTCAATTTCCATGCTATTTCAAAGAATCCTCTATTCTCTGAAGGCACGGAACACCACAAAGAAAAAAGGAGACCTCCAATTTCTAGCAACTCTGCCCATTTGACGTGCAGGCGAGATTTACAAAACTGGCTTTATCTGGGACGAGAGGCCTATTTTCTCACTCTAGAGCTAAGGCAAGCCTCAATGTAGAGATTCATAACGAGAAACTCTTGTCTGGTATAAGGGAAATTGCAGTGTAAATTAGTAAAATAAAGTAAATTACCCACACAAGTTGACTTGCGCTTAGCGTTTGAGAGATTCATCAAATATATGCTCGTACATTGCATACCTCTTGAGAAGAAATTGCATAAAAATGTATCTCACATCTTAGGACTGGCATCGTCATGATGTCAATACTGAAAATTACCAGCTTGTTGCTCCCCAAACTGCTCATCAGGTTAATTGAAGCAGGTTTTCACACTCCCCTAGTAGATTTATTACTTGGCTAGATAGCTGATGAGCTGGACTCCAGCCTCCCTAACTAATGTGGTACCAAATTGAGAAAGTCATAAAGCACCAGAAAAAGAACGTGCAAGAGCTTCATTAGAGCCCAGGTTTTGCAGACAAAATAAGATAAATTTCATCAGCGAACATCACAGGGACCTTGGGGAAGAGAGGAAACTTTGCGTTCTTGGAGAAACAATAAAAACTTTGAATAGTTTCTGTAGATTAATTTATTATAACATAAAAAACCCTAAATACCAAGGGAGGGCCTGGAATGAAATGGAGAAGACTGAAGCAAAACAGAATGAAAAAAGAATTGAATTCTTGCTTTTTCTCCTCTAGCTAGCAAATGCCTGCTTGGAAGAGAAAATTTCTATCCTGGGCCTTCTGTTGTTTTGAAGTTCTTCTTCCATCTTTCTTATATTTCACACCAGCCCTGGGAAGAAGAAGGGGAAAAAAGGAGGGGGGAGGAGAAAACAACCAAAATGAATAGTATCTATGGGAGAAGACACTCACCCTCCCACCCTGTTTAATAACATCTTTACTTGTGACTATAGTACAAAATAGCTACCACAATAGCTTAGTACTGTCCTGCAACTTGTAACACTGGATTGGCACTTCTATTGATAGGGTCAATATTTTATTGGATTGTTCTGTAAGGACAAAAAGATTAAGCTGCAGCTAAGTATGGAACCTCTGTGACTTTACTTAGACAATGAAGACCTATCAAATTGGAGTTGGGTTTTCTAGTTTTAACAGAATTGAAATCATAACATTCACCTAAATCAACCCCATCTGCTTGTGCCAAAAATCCTGTTATATCCTCTTCCTTTTCCAGATGTGTAGACTTCCCTACCACGTTACTGTTATTTATTACACATTAATAAACACACAATAGCATATGATGTACCATAGTACTTTGTGCCATTACCAATAGAAGAGGATATTTGTAGCTTGGGATTGAACTGTGGGGTCTTTAGCCTTCACTGAACTTGGTGGTTTTCTTGCAGATGTTTCATTACCAAACTAGGTAAGATCATCAACATCTGAGTGTGTTACCTAGTTTGTAATGAAATGTTTGCAAGAAAACCACCAAGCTCAGAGAGTACCAAGTATCCCACATTCTGCCATTAATTCAGCAGCTGGTACAATTCCCACTTTTCTCCCATTGTATATATTTTTATGCCACATTCATTGCATTTTCCATAATATCTACTACAATAACAGAAGGTATAATGACGGAAAGAATAACTACCACCTTGATGCAAATACTAATGAAGCTTATATACATTACACGTAACTGTATCCAAGTCTAGGCTAAAGCCAAGCAAACCAGGTCCATGAGTTTGCTTTCTATGAATGCCTTGCTTTGAGACAGGGGGAGCTGATCCCCTTTGTGTGCCATTTTAAATGAATTTGTCAGCATTCCAGAAAAATAAACTCCAACACCAAAACTCCAAGACAGGCATTTTTTCAAAGTTCCATTTTATTAGAGTTGTCATACTGGCACATCTGGGAAAACCCGAATCTGAGAGTTCTGGGTTTTCCCTCAGTAATTGAAATTCAAAGACCCATCCCCTGCACCCATCAGTCCATCAAATGGCCCAAACAACATCTGTCCCAACAGGAGACAATTCTTTAACCACTCCTCAACCAGATGCAGGATGACATGACCTTGACTGAAAAGAAGAATGCTATTATGTCTAATTACACACACCCTATGAACTCCGACCCCTCCCAATTTCCCAGGCTCAGGAATGTAGTAGCGTGGAAGCTGCTGTTGCTAATATGGCTTCCAGAGCTGACACCATGATCATTGCTTAACTCAAAACAAGTATGTATAGATTCACATGTTTCATTAAAATCATACAATTCTTTAAAAATTACTTTCCAAACTATGATTACCTTGCTTGTTTTTGTAAAACAAAATGATAGCTCCTCTGATCTCAGTCTATTTACTAATTAGAGACTCAAAAGGACCAGGCAAGTAAATGTTGTATTTTTTAAACCATTCTTTTGGTAAAAAACATCATCATGAAGAAAGCTGTGTAGCTGTGGACGGTTGAACTTTTGTTGCAGTCTTGATTGACGAAGACCAATCATTGGAATATTGCTGTGCTTTTTCAAAGCTGCAGTTAACAGCTGCCTCAATGCTTTAATTATTGGTGATACTTCCTAAGAAGATAAAATTCTGCACATCCTGAATGCCTTGGTGTCCATGTACTTCCTTGACAATTATCAACTTGTTTAATCATTATTTGTTCACTGCTTAACCAAATTTTACTCTGCCCAACAGGTTCCTTGTTTCATTAAGTAATAATTTCCCGCCCTTGTCCTTAGTAGGAAGATTTGTATTACTTCTTGCTCCTGTTAATTTCTGAACAAGGCAGTATAGCACCTTGGTATCATTTTTGTTGCTACTTATTGTGCTTTGATTCCTTTGTGTCCTTGTCAGCCTGGCAATTTCTTTGACTTTACAGTCCAATGATCAGTATTTTTCCATAGATTTTTGTTTTGTCACTTAGTAATTTGGGTCCTTTTGTAGCTTTGTGATTTTGTCTTCATCAATCAGCTGCCAGATTCTGTCTTGTAGGCAGCATTCTTCCTATATTGCTCTCCTTTTTCCAATTGTTTCTTCTTCACTCAGACAATGTTTATTTCAACCATCTTCACTAATCTTCAATTTCAATTTCATGTTGCAATTGCCAAAACTAGTTTTTAGATTTGAGTTTGTACTATTTAGCAATTACATGATTTTTAGCTTTTCAACAGCAGAGGGGGGAAGTTGTATGCTGGTCTTGCCTCTTCTTTTGGTAGGGTCTAAATGATATGATTAAGGGGATGCTCATCCTATTGCTCTGTGATATGCTCTGCCATCTAGGAGTGCTGATTGCCATCATTTGCTGTTGCATAGCCATTGATTTCATTATTAAAGGCTGAATTGGATAACAACCATGGTTTTTTTTTTTTACTTTACTTTACTTTATTGTCATTGCACCTCATACGACGAAAGCAAAAACCATCTTCAGCGCACATCATGACCATGAAAATAAACACAGACACATATCCTTCACCCTTCACACATTGAACCGAACCCCCACCCCCTGACACCACACCAACACTGCACTATACAGCAGAATTCAAAAGAGCTACTGCCTGGAATAGAAGCTGTTTTTCAGTCTATTTGTCCTTGTTTTTATTATTCTGTACCATCTGCCAGATGGTAGTAATTCAAAAAAAAAGGGTTCCCAGGATGAGATGGATCTTTGAGAATGTTTTGAACTTTCTTAAGGCAGCGGGAGCTGTAAAGCTCTTCCAAAGAGGGGAGAGGGCAACCAATGATCTTCTGGGCAATGACATTAAACCTCTGGAGTGCTTTCCTATCTGCCACTGTACAGAGGTGCAGTATGTTAAAATGCTCTCTATGGTGCAGCAGTAGAAGGTCATCAGCAGTTTTTCATTCAGTTGTTGTTTTCTGAGATGTCTCAGGTAGTATAATTTTTGCTGGGCCCTTTTGACCAGGGCTGCAATGTGAGCATCCCAGATCAGGTGCTCTTTTAGGGTAACACCCAGAACCTTAAAACTGGCCACTTGCTCCACTTCGTCTTCATTGATAAGCAAGGATTGGATGTCTGATCTGTTCCTTCTATAGTCTACTACAAGTTCCTTGGTCTTATTGCTGTTGAGGACCAAGTTATTGTCTCCACATCATGAAAGCAACCCGTCCACCTCATTTCACTAGGCAGACTCATCCCCCCTGGAGATGAGTCATACTACTGTTGTACCATCTGCAAATTTAGCAATAGTATTACTAGCATGAGTGGGAATGCAGTCATACACTTAAAGAGTATAGAGTAAGGGACTCAACACGCAACCCTATGGTGCACCAATGTTAAGAATAAGGGCTGAAGAGGTATGATTACCTAATCTGACCCCTTGTGAGTGGCCAGACAGGAAGTCCATAATCCAAAATCAGATTGAATTAGAAAGTCCAAGGTCCAGAAGTTTAGATACTAGTTTTAATGTGTTTAATGTTTTAATGTGTGTTTGTGTGAATATTTTTTATCTATAGAGTAGATAAAAAATATTGATGTTACAAAATCCAGCAAGAGCTCTCCAGGGTTGCATCTTTGTGCTGCTGTTCGATGCAGGTCAATCATTTGTTCTCATCCTTGGTTATTGTTGCCTATTTGTGCATAATGTTATGATTGGGTATATCACTGAAAGTATCTTGTAGTTGTTCATAGAGTATGTCCTTCTCAGCTTCATGTGCATCCTCAGTTGATACCTAAGATGGGATGATGGTTGTTTCTGCAAGCCTTGATTGAAATCTTGCTATGATCATCCACTGGCTTACATCCAATAAACCCCCTTTTTGCCCCCTTGTGCAACACCAAAGACCAACACAATGCACATGTAGATTATCCATTCCAGAAAACTGAATGGTCTTGCTATCACTAACTATCTTGTCACTTCTTTTTTTATCTTATCTTTATGCTCAGGATGTACAAATACATGATAAGTATAAAATCATCAAGCAATTGTGTTAATTTTCCATACAAGTGTAGTATCTGTGCACTCTGTATTCTTTTGATGGTTTTGGAATTGAGCTCTGTATCCGACACTGGGTTTTTTTTTCAGCTTTCATCAAGCACCATCACAGGGTATTGTCAAACGGCTTTTAAGTGTCTCATTGAATTGCATTAATTGCTTCAGTAGTGCTGTTGTTATTGTTGTTAGAGTTGGGTTGCTAGCCTGATGCCTACGCTTTCTCCTTTCTTACCCAGGCTTAGGAATATCAGTGGTGAAATTGTATTTGAGGCCATCTATGCTTCTTGTTACCTCTGCACTCCAAAGATATCAGATGATACAACATTCTCTTCTTAAACTCTAATCATCACAATAGCATAATAAATGGTATAACACAGCATTTTAAAAGCAAGCTGATTCTTTGTAGAATATCTGTCCTTAGAGAAAAAGCATTATTTCACCCAATGAGAAACAATAGAACAATCTTATTTTTCATAACTTTCTGGTCCTGAAGTTTATTTATTTATTGAGTCATGCATGGCATATCATACATGGACTAGCTATATGGTGATGCAGTATATATACAATTCATCTAGATGAATAGAACACAATAAATATATGTTTAAAAGATCTATGTTCAAATACCAATATCTAAGCCATCTTACTATTAAAGTGCACTATCATTTATATTTTAAAAGATATCGGACCAGTATATGCCCTTCAGCTTACAGCCAGTCATGATGTGATCTACAGCTTGACACAGGACCCCACAGTCACACTGAGGGAAGGATACTATGGTCCTACAGAATGGAAGCCTTAGTGACTTTGAACACAGATACCCAAGGTCTATCTTTGACAGCTTTACTTTAAACTAAGGCACATATAAAGATAGGATACCTGAAGCTCAGTATTAATTTGTATATGTTTTAAAACAAAGGCTCCAGATTTCACCCACACTTGATTTGAAGATGATGGTAACAGGAAATATAATAGATTCAGCAAGATGTTGAACTGGGTATAGATAATGTTATGGTGGATAGAAGGCTGGGTAAAATGAAAAGCATTCTCAAGACTTGGATATAGTATAAATTCTAGATAGGCCACTGGTTGAAATGTCTCTAATTTTCTATAAAATCCATATTGGGTTCATTTGTTGAAAATCTGAAGCTACAATTGGCCCAGAATGAAGTGGCATGAGTAATATATTTCAGTATGTATTTGTAACACTCTAACCTCCATGAGCTGTACTGGTTATCAGTAGACTTCCAGATGCAATTCAAAGTGCTGGTGGTCTTCTATGAAGCTCTTTATGGCATGCAGCCTGCATATTTGCAGGACACCATTATCCCAATTATTTTTATTAATCAATAATTGCATTGCCAATCCTTTGGAAAAGTATGTCCCCAATAGGCTGGCATTCAGAAAGGAATTTAAAACCTTCCTCTTCCTCTTCCATCAGGCTCTGTATTACTTGTATATGTGGTTCCACTAAGCATCAATAATGATTTAATACATCTGATTAGTTCATCCCAGGATGGTTGTTTACAATGATTGTTTTAATCCAATCATTATAAGCCACCCAGAGTCATTCAGGAAGATGCATCATTAAAAGTTGACAAAATTGGTCTACAGTGACTTGGGGTTACCCCTACTTTTCTGGGTCATGCAGCATCCATGATCTGCCATTGCCTAAGCAAAAAAGGACAGATTATGGTTTCTCTTCAGCAGTAATATCTGAGTGGCACCTGCATAGATTCTTGAAGGGTTTTGTGTTTATGTCTATGTGTGTATGTGTGCGTGCATATGTGTGAGCAAGAGAAAGCAAGAGAGATCACCCTCTGTTTGTATCTTTACCTACCATCTTTGTCTTGTCCTTGTGCAACACCCAAGGAATACCATGGAGATTAACTGTCCAGTTTTAGTTTGGGAGTACTTGAGAGCATCTACAAGGAGAAGGGAAAGAAAAACTATCATAGCTAAGCAGCACTGAGGATTTCCCTTGGTTGCTTGCTGGTCTTCTTGTCTCTTCTTGTAGCATTCATTGGAGTGTAGTGGACAGAGCACCCCTGAGGTTGGTGGAGAAGTTACATCTTCCATGAACTGAAGCAAAATCATGATCTTTTATTTCCCATTTTTCCATTTTTTCCCCATTTTTCCAGTGAATTACCAGAGAGGTTGGCATATGCTGAAAGATGCCTTTAATGCAAGGCATCTCTTGAGAGAATCACTGGGCGTGCTGGAATATAGTATACAATTGCCTTAATTGAAATAATTCTGATTGATGCCATGTTACCTCTTTTTTCCCCCTACTAATACTGCTTTGTTTTTGGTTTTGAGTGTTGCATTTCAAATGGGCCCACCCTTTATGCAAAAATGCCAATCATACCTGGATCCATCAGATCCGATTTCTGGGTAATAAAGTTATTAGAAGTCAGCCTCATTGCTCCCTGAGGGGCCTTACTCTGAGTAAGTGTACCTAGACTGTGTATCAATGCTCCTTTTTTACTAATGCACGCTGCTGTTGTACTGCACTGAATAGTCATTTTGAGAACGGTCATAAATGCTAGCTGATGCAGCTTAGCCTTTTAACTTACACACCTGAGAAGACATAAGATCCAGTGCTTCATCATGAAAAATGGCTCAAAGAACTTAAAAATAGTGCAGCAGCAGACAAGGTGTCTGTTAGACAGCTAAACCACATCCTTGATTATATTGATTCTGATTGCCTTCAATTCTGTGCCACTCCCTTCCCCCCATCCTGAACACCATCCTTTTCCAGTTGAGTTCTTGGCTGAGATCATGGCAGATTTGGCTCTCTTTTATGTTCTGGGTCTCTGAACAGATTGTGCTTGTACCTCTTTCATACAAGCAAGAGGAGGAAACGATTTCCCTGTTTCCCAAAGTGAATATCAAGGTGTGTTTCATCAACATCCATTCTGTGTTCAGACTGAAGTCAATAGGGATGTAGGCAAGTGTTGCTTAAACTGCATCAATGATTAAAGCAGCACAAAGGAACATGTTGAACACCGTCAATGATTGTGAAGCAGGGATTCTTGCCAGGAAAAGGTCATTAACACATGGTCATTGCAAATGCAAGAGCAGGCTGCGACCATCTATTTTGCACATCCATCTTCTCTGGCATGCACAGGAGGCACCTTTCTAGGGGAATCAAGTTGCATATTATGAAGGGAAATGGGTAGATCTGTCATTTACAAATTGTTCAGAACAGGGAATAAATTGAATATTCGAAGGAAGTCAAATAGCCAACCTTTACTCTGCTGGCATTCTTTCTTACTCCCTCTGTATTAAGGCATTCTTCTCACTCATCTATTTGATCGCTTTCTAGTTTGCCTCAGGCTCTGTTCAAATGTTTCTGCAGCAACAAGGTTACTGCCAAAAAAACCAACTGCTTGTAAAACTATTGTTTTACCGAATATCTATTCCAATATGTTCTTTAGGAGCCTTCTGGCTTGTATATAGCCACACCACAGCCCTGAAATTTTGGAGGAAGAGCAAAAACTATTACCCTTATTTGCACCAATAGTTATATTCTACCCTTCCTTCAGGATGCTCGTCTTTAACTTGATGCACCTTACTTGGTATACTTATCTGCCTAATGACTTGTTCCATCAGACTCCAATGGGAATCAGATTCAATAATTTCTATTAGATTCCAGATCTCTGTCTAGAAGGGACCAATTTCCACAAGCAAGCACATCACAAGCTAAAATTGAATTAGATTTTTGTGGCCCTAGTACAGCTATCGGCACAAAGAAATAGCAATAGCTTTAGCAATCTTAGCTGTTCTTGAACTCTTTGCGAAAACCCACCTGCTATCTGTATTTTTTGCTTCCCTCTCATTCATCCTGGGTGAAAGTGGTCTCCCATGTGTCAGTTGCTACTCTTGCTATTATTTTTTAAAAAAGAAATATTCATCAAATACACCTCTACCACATTGCAGTTTTCAAGGATGTGTACATACATATATTTCCTGCTTTTTAAACATACAAAAGTGCTTTGTGAGAAAGGATCACCTTCTAAATCATATGCATATTAAACATCAACTGTATTTGGCTCAAATATTGTATATGATCTACCAGGAACTTTAAAATGTAGCATAAAGCTCTTGGGCGAATACCTGCACATCTTTTTTTTTCCTTCTCTCAGCTACAATATGGAAGTGCCACCAACAGTCTAAGTACCTTTTGTCATTTCCTTCCTTTGAGAGGAAAACTTTCACCTAATTTAGTCTAGTTGAGTGCTGGTGGTGGTGGTAATGGTTGTTTGCTTTTGTTTGTTTGATCATTAGGTACTGCTGCCTTCTGTAAACTAAGAGTAAAGATTCCTTGTACAGGCTTGTTAGGTTTATCCTTTCACTGAAAACAGAAAACTACACATTGTGTAAGACAAGTGATTGCTGCCAGTCTGGGCGGTGCCCCACATTTTGCTTCCTGTGACCTTTCTGCCCTTATGTGAAAAGATGTCACACATCACCCCAAAGAGGCACCATAACAAACATTTTTAATCAATTCCTAATCACCAGGAAACTGTGAACTCAATGACCAACATTTTGAGATCTTACCTTCTCACTTTTTCCAATTCCTTCTTCCTCTTATCCTGTTTACCTAGAGCTGGTGAAAGGAGAGCCTAAGTCAACAAGGATAGCAGCAGGGCAATGCAAGGATATATTACATGGGTTTTGATGGGAATGTGATACCAAGTGTGTTCACTGTTTCTAAGAAGAAGTCATACTATGGCCATGAACAGCAGCCTTTTTGGTTGAGAAGAGTCATTCTCCACCAAGGAATTAGAGCCACAACATCATGGTTTATTGCTGTAGATTGAGTTTCAATAACCTTCAGTCAATGGAGGAAAAAGAAAGAACAGCATTCAGATGTGAGTCTCCTGACCCACTTGCTTAAAACATCAGAAAAAGGATCAATTTGCCAAAGAAATGAGCCTATTTTCTCCAAGCATTCCCATCATTTTCAATAAGAAACACTGATTTTGAGATTTTCCTATCCCTGCATTATTGAGTAATTTTTTTTTAATGCAGAATTTGCTTTTTTTGCTTCCAATCAAGGCACACCTCCCAAATGTACTTGAGATAAAGATTTTTTTAAAAATGGAAACCACAGTTTGTGTTCTTGGCATAACAGCTACTTTTGGTACCTCCCTGTTGTTTCTTTTGTAGCAATGTCACAAGCAGGAATAAATAATGTGATAAAAGTAGCAGGATTTTTTTTTTTTTTTTGGTAATCCTTGATTTGGAGTTGCCCTCCAGGTATCCGAACTACTGTAGAATTCTCTGAATACATAACCACCACAGCTAGGAATGGCTGTGAAAGCAGGAGTTTGGCATCCCAATAACAACTAGAGGGTACCAGATGGAGAAAGGGACTCCAGCGGCTTCCAATTCAAACCAATAACAACTAGAGGGTACCAGATGGAGAAAGGGACTCCAGCGGCTTCCAATTCAAACCAAGAAATGGTCAAGGGCTGCCATTCTGTAACAAGAGGTACTTGTGTTAATCTGCAAAAGCAGAGAGAACAAAGGATGCTATTATATCTACAAACTAAAATAAATAGTTTATTTATAGTTTAAATAGTACTTCTCTGTCTCTAAGTTGTCTCAGCATTGAATGCTAATGGGATGCCTATAATGTACCTTCTCCCACTTTTTGTCAGCTTTTCTCTCTGGAAAAGATGTCCCTGTCTTTTCATACCTCTCTATAATCCAGAAAGTTTATTGGATTGTCAGAATTCAGAGTGGGCAACCTATTTTTGTTTTTCTGAAAGGGCTCTGTGAAGAGAAGTCAAGGCGTCACTTGCCATACGCTGCCAGTGTTCCCAGTGCTGTTTCTGATGGCCATGAATCCACCCCATTTAATGGGACTCTGTTCAGAAGGTCCAATAACCAGCTCATGGATGGCCTCCATCTGCTGCTTAGCTCACTGTGCAAGGCAACCTGCTAGCAACCATCTGCCCTAATTCATATTAGAAACCTCAAGGCAAAATTACATCCTTGATTATTGTACCAGATGAGTACTAGCTTGTGATGTCCTTATTTTCTTTCACTCTCAGTTGAAAAGGGAAACAAAATTAATCTAGACGTTCCTTCAGCTGCTTCTATCAATGTTTGTTACCTCTTCCTTTTCATTGGCAATGACTTTGGAAAGTGGAGAGAGTGCGGATCCATGGAGAACTAGTGCCTGATTATTCTTGATATGTCAAGTTCAGCATGAAAGACACCACATGTCCTATAATGTCATTCTTCCCTGGTTAGGTTTTGCATCTCCCATTAACATTCATTCTCACTGAAGCTCATTCTTGAAGAACAGGCCTTGAAAATTGCAATTTTTGTTGTTGTTTAAGTAGGTGAAATGGGAGGTTATGCAAGTTGTGTTTCAGTTAATTCTTCAGAACCTTTGCTCCTCCATTCATCCTTGTTTAGATTGGCCTTTGCTACAGATGGACAACTTTTGATAGCCAGCAGTTGCACTTAGTATTTTTTGACAGATCAAGAGCTTCAGTAGGAAGCCTGTGGCCTATATAGGGTTAGGTTATACATATGACCAGAGTAAGATTTTTTTTTTAACAAAACTGCTTTTTGGGGGGGAAGAGTTAGGGTTAGGGACTTTGGAAACCTGAAAAGCAAGCTTGAAGCACAACGTTTTAGATTACTATCTTCACTACCAATCTATGCCTGCATCTTTTAATATCCAATTGTGTCTTTCTAACTTTCCTTAAAATGTCACGATGTACTCTTTAAGACCGGAGGTTTATGGTTTTAAATCTCTCACTTGTGACACAATAGATCCTGGGTGTGTCACTTTTAAAGCTTGCTTTGCAAATTCCAGTTTAATGGGCTAGCCCTAGCTGTTTATGACCTCTGACACACCATGTCCATGGGAGGTTGGCATGTGACAGGATTACAAGCACTGGACTTGTGGCCATGGAAAGACAAATCACATACTATGTCCACAGGGACATTTGATTAATCACAGACCTTTTGGTGCACGTGAGCTAGTGCACTACCTAGCTGGTTTCACTAATGATCACCTCCTAACATACAGGGCATGATCAGAGAACCTATGCTTCCTGGGCAGTGTAGTGAGTCTGACACATGGGTGAGAACAATTCCCCTGTTCCCTCTTTACCTCTTTCAAGGAAATTTGTGCCGCTTCAGATATTGTCAAACCCCATTGAACAACCTAATTAATCCAAGCTTTAGATGTCAGGGCATATGTGTTCCCTCCTCTCTCTCCCCCTCCCCTCCAATCATTTCCCCACTCTTTCTATCAAGTTAAGAGAAGATGCAAAGGCTTGTCATTCTGCATTTTGGACAGGGGTACTTCAGAATGGACTTAGCTTTCATAAAGTATGTAGAAGCAGCCAGGTTTCAATCACCATTGTCAGTAAGACATCTAATATTCTAAAATGTGAGTAGTTCATATATACATCTTCTATGTCATATTTTCCATACCTGAGAAAGAAAGATTTAGGCCAGAAGGTGAATTATATTTGAAAGATCAAAATGAATATATGTTTAGTTATGGTGAAATTAATTTGAAATTATGGATGTGGGAAAGGCAAGAATATTGCATAGCTTTTATTATACTGGACAAGGGGATAATATTTTAGAAGGCAAGACAAGAAGCAATGGAGGGAAATTGAAAAAGGAGAGAAGCAACCTAGAATTAAGGAAAAATTTCAGAATTTGTGAGTGTTCCAACACTGGAGGCTTTTAAGAAGAGACTGGACAATTATTTGTGTAAAATGATATAGGATCACCTGCTTGAGAACTGGGGTTGGACTAGAAGACCTTCAAGGTTCCTTCCAACTCAGTTATTTGGTATTTTGTATGCTTTGCATGTATATATTGTATGTAAATAACATTTTAGCATCAAGTCTGGGCTTCAAAAAGGTATTTTGAGACCTGCAGGTAACTCAAAATACAAGTAAAGCAGTTAATAAATGAGAAGGTTCTGCAAAGGCACAGGGAGGTTCACCATTTAACTGATAAGTGGAAAAGTCAGTTCTATGTAAGATTCATCAACAAATTAAAATGAAGCTCTATCTGCATTTTTATTTTAATACAGAGTGTCACCATAGAGTATCAGGGGTTGTCATGTACCCTACAAACCAGCATAAAAGAATAATGAGAATCAAAGGAACATCCAAGAGGTCTGGACTAAAAATCCCCTGACCTGTTGAGATCTCTGTGTAATGGACACAGGGAATGGCCTTGAAAGTCAGGACGAAGAAGTGTTGCCAAGGCAATGGTTAGGTAAGCAGATTTTGAGCCTAGGCCAAGTAACAAATTTTGAGGAAACATTTCAGACCAGCTGCTCCCTAGTTCATGAAGGAATAAGGGATAGGCACATTTAGACTAGCAAGATTTTGTTCCTATAGCTGTTACAATAAAAATAATCCTAACTTCCATGATATTAGCTTCTTAGTCTGGTCTATCTTGTAGGGCTGAGAGTCTAGAACAAGGATACACTTTAAAAAAACATCCTCTAAGGACTGCAAGGAGAGCAGAGATGCTGAACTGAAGCCAGGATAGGGGTGGAGAAATGATACTTCAGTCCCTTTAGCATTTGGAAAAAAATTGCAGTTAGAATAACTAGGGTGTGACAGTCCAACTGGAAGTTTAACATACCCATTTTAACTTCCTATTGACCATAGGAATTTCACAAAACCATGTTGACAAATGCTGGTAGCATGAAAAGCGGGGGAGACTTCTGGGGTCATGAAAGAGAGCCTAGGATAATCGGATGTGGGTTGATATACTTTATGCTTTTTAAATCTAGAGCTTAATATGTAAACAAAGAACTATGCAGACCAATAGTGTTAGCATGAGTATGCAATGGGAGAGGGCAAGAAAGTAAAAAGAGGAGAGTGAGTTGTTTCCTCCAGCATTGACTTGGTAAGTGGCTTTCAAGTTTCAAATACCTATTCCAGAGTTGATTAATTCGAAGCTCAATGCAGCTGTTGTGCTATTTAAACAAAGCGGATAGTAATTGTGGGCTCTGTCTAAACATTGTAAGAATAATTAGATTTTACTGAATTGCTTTTTTCTTTTTTTGGCTAAGACAAGACATGGCATTTGGGGCCTAAGACAGGGTTGGCACTTTGAGCATAACACATTCCTAGCTGTTTGTGATATATAGTATGTTCCGGGATGCATCTCATAAAAAGGAGCCCCCTCAAAGCAAACACACTGTCAAGTCTGAAAGTGGGAGTGAATGACAGAGCAGAAAATACCCAATTCACTCATTTTTATCTGTTTCCTGTAACAATGCTTCAGATGTTGTGGTTGGTCTCTATAACATAGTGCAGTGGTGGGATTCACATTTTTTTACTATCAGTTCTGTGGGCATGGCTTGGTAGGCGTGGCAGGGGATGGATACTGTAAACTTTCCAGTCAGAGGTGGTATTTGCCGGTTCTCCAAACTACTCAAAATTTCCGCTACTGGTTCTCCAGAACTGGTCAGAACTTGCTGAATACTGCCTCTAACATAGTGTAATAAAAAACACCCCAAAATAACATTTTGTACTTGGAGCTTGACAATATATACAGAGGATTAAGGTGCAAGTACAATACTAAACTTGTTTTCATCTAGAACCTTAATTTAGACTTATTGTGAGGTGCTCACAACCATTAATTTGATTCATTTTGAGGACAGGATTCCAAATTTTAAGTCTGTGCCAAGGATCCAGTGTGCACACTGAACTTGGGAAGAAAGATGAGAGGTGTATATTGGTTTGGAATTGAATGTATATTCACAGAACAGCCTTTGGTTTCTTTCTTCACTTACCAGTTCTTCTACCTCCAGAAAACATGTTGTTGGAAGAGAGATGCAAAAACGATGCCCAGGGCTGCCACTGGCAGGAAGCCACATAATGCTGCAAACTTCATTGATCAACACCATAGGAAAATCAATTAATAATCTGTTAGCAAAATCACAGAGACAAGGTTGGTTTCTCTTTGAAGCGTTATTACAACTTTCTACCAACAATTTCAAGGTAATTGAAGAGAATGGAAGATCATGTTTTATCTGATCACGTTTCAAAATCAATTTGTAAAACAACCAAGGAGGGGAGGACATAAGCTGTAGTTTTATAGAATACAGAATAGCAGAGTTGGAAGGGACCTTGGAGGTCTTCTATTTCAACTCCCTACTTAAGCAGGAGACACTATATAATTCTGAACAAACAGCTATCCGATCCCTTCTTCAAAACCTCCAGTGATGGAGCATCCGCAATCGATGGAGGCAAATTGTTCCATATCACATAGTGTATAAAAATGCTATTGACCACATCTTTCCCAAATTGAGGGAATTACAACCTTTCTTTTTTGTCTCTCTGTGTATGGGTCAACAGCATATTTTCCCTGCTCAGTCCTCCCAAATTACCCTAGCAATGCAAGAGCACGTGGGTTGGAAAACTGACAAAAGAAGGGGGTAGATTAATGGGCTGGCCTTTAACCTTAAAACTATTGAAGCCCACTGGGGAAATGTATTTCTCCATCAGCACAAACCAAAAAACACAGGCAAAAATAATTTGGTACTAAAGACAACTCTGACAGGAAACCCAATTTGTCCCCAGGGGAGAGGGGGCTCTAAGAGAAGGAACTGGCCAGCTAATGCCCCCTGTCAGGGAACCCCTTAGAAATGCAGGACAGGGCTAGTGTGTTAATGAATATAAGTAATTCCAGAAAGGACCATGCAAGCAAGCAAAATAGGATGACAAAAAATGGCCCAATGAAGAAGAACTTTCTGATTTTTTTGAGTCCTAACAAAGAAAAGCCTCAGGATTGCTTCGCTGGGTTAAAAGAATGCTATGTGCCAAGAACTGACCAATCAAAAGCATCTGGAAGAGGTGGGATCATAAGAAATTCACAGTGCTATGCTACTTTGAAAGTTGAAGGGTCACCTCAAGGTCCTTTGGGAAATCAAGAGAGCGAGAGAGAGAGAGGGAGGGAGGGAGGGAGGGAGGGAGGGAGGGAGAGAGAGAGAGAGAGAGAGAGAGAGAGAGAGAGAGAGAACAAAACCAGAGATGGCAGTGGTGGCTGCTACCTGGTAAAATAGGAGGGGGAGGGAGTTTGGGTTAAGAGAAGAGAGCAAGAGGTGATGCAGAAAGTGGAAGAAAAAGAAGCATAGTAAGGTCATATTTAGGAGTTTCCTGACTAATACATCCTGATCCTACCCCAGTGGTCAGAGTTTAGCATGGATGATTTCCCTTGTTCTTTGCTGTTTGATTCACCTGTTCGGAAATTAAAATAGTTGGCAGTACAGTGTTTTCCTTTCACTGCCCATAGCTAATAATAGCTATCTCGGTTGCAGAATCTGCAATCCCTTGTGTATATCATGGAATAGTCACCAGGGATATTCAAGAAATGTCAAAGCCCAAAAGAGCAACTGAGCCCAAAAGAATAAACACCAGTTCCAGAGCTGCTCCTAAATGTAGCTACATGCTTAATGGTCTGTTGACAAGTCCAGGATGTTTACCTAATAATGTGGCCTGATTAATTAAGGAAGATAATGCAACATTGTAAGGTCACTAGAGGGAGTAAGTATGGGGAATTTTTTTTTTGAAGCATAGATATATTGTGCTTAGATTGCTTATCTCTATAAAAAGGAAGTAAAAGTTGCATACTGTAATTAAATTGTGGGAACATAAAAAGAAAACTGGTGATTGTACATTTGCCATAAAATGAAGAGACTGTAATTACTCATGGGAAGCTCATTGAGCAATATCTGCTGGTTTTTTAAAAAATAAAAAAGCTTAACTTGATTGATTGACAAGAGGTTAAGCAAACCTTTGGAAATCATTTCTAGAATTGTTTCTGGATGCCTACAAAAATTAGGGCTGTCTTCCTTTTTTTTACAACTGGGCAAGGACCTAATCAATCCCCTGATATATTTAAATAACAATTAAAATCTGGTTTAAGAATAGAAATTCATAATTTTAATTTAATACCGTTCTCCTGATATTCAGAGGACAAGTACTGAAGCCTTGTACATTCACTGGACAGTATCCTGATCGACAGACTTTCTTTTAAATCTACACTAAAAGTGCATGTGCAGACATCTCCTGTTCAGTTTGATATAAACCCAAAAGTGAGGTTTTACTTTGAATTGGCAAGTGCTCAGTGGGAAAGGAAGTATTTTAGCTATGTACAGAGATGATGTCAAACGAGCTGAAACTATACTCACTAGGCCTTCCCCAGCAATACATATTTGGGCAGAGCATTTTCCTTTATGCTCCTCTCTCTGGAGTGGAAATTTTTATTTTTATTTTTTTATTAAGAAAATTTATATGGCGGTCCAACTCATTCATGGTGGTTCTGGGTGGGTTACAGAAGTGAAACCTGAAATTACAAAGCAAATAAACCCCTACTCATCTGGTGACAGCTATCAAGTAAACTATTTGATGGACTCTGTATCACTCTGGAGTCTTTTTAAATACATATTTATTGAAAGTTACCATTGTGTCACACTAATAAGTGCACAATCGTGCCTACCGTCCCTGTCCTATTGTCTCCATTTATTTGTATCTATTTCCTATATTCGTACTCATGTTTATTCTTATATGTATTATTTTGTAAGCGATTGACAAATCAAATCAATAAATAAAAAATAAAATAATGCTACAGATCTAGTGAGCTAGAACCATCCCTTCAATTCCTTTGAAGAGACAGAGCTGGCTTTGGCTTGGTGGCAGGAAGTGGGAAGCACCATGTTTTTAACTGAGGGTGGGAAGCAAACAAAGAACAAGAAAAAAGGGGGGTGAAGGGAAGGGAAGCTTGCCTTCACAAACTCTGACACTAGCAAGAGGAGAGACTGGTAAGATGGAAAGAATTATTTACATAATAACTTAGTATGTGTCCCTGGAAGACAAGGAAGAGAACTTTGGGCAGAGACTATCTGTCCATTTGACTTACTCATCCCTTTCCACACTATTTCCCAGTGCTGTTCCCTTGTGAGTCACCTTGGGTTCTCAGAGGAAAAAAATATGATATGAATGCCTTAATGTTGAAACCCAAGAACCATCCTCTGATTACATAGGGATACTGAAATAAAGTAAGCAAAGGAGAGAAAAAAGGCTTTCTGAGGTAAACATGGCCAAACTTTAAAGCTATTTCCTCTAAACAGGAGGAGAAGGAGCATCAAGCACCGGAATCACGACATTAATTGCAAATAAATGACGCGCATCTTGAGCACACCAAACGAACACCATTCCAAATGTGGAACTGCTTTTTCGCAGGCTGTTTGTTTTGCTTCTGCAGAGCCGGGTTGAATAAGCCCTTTGTGACCAGTTTCCCCACCTACCATCCTCCAGATATATTGAGTGCTAACTCCCCTGCTTCTGCTTAGGCTGCAGGACTGGCAGTGCTGGGACTTGTGATCCAGCTAATGAAATAGGCTTAAAATGGCCAAGAAAGGATTCAGGTTTTCCTTCTGGGTGAACTAGACCCCTTCCTAGAAGGGCCGGCTGGATCACCCTATAGCACAAGCCAATTCTCTGATGATCTAATTCTGAAATCTTTTTGGGACGGGACAGGAAGAGTATGTAGGCTATCAACACATTCCTAGACGTCTTTTTTTAGGCTGCAGTGGAGCAGCCTAACAGCCCTTGGTGCGAAGGGAAAAGCGGAAAGCGCCACGGCTCGCTGAGCCGTCCTGTCCCCTCTGCAAATATTGATGCGCTAAGCTTTCCCACTTAAAAGCCTAATTGGAGCGAAGTGGAGCTCTGTACACTCGAAGGGAGCCTAATGGAGACATTGCAGTGCTATTAGCACAGATGGTTGTCATATGTATGCAAATGAGGAGCAAATTGAATTGGGTGTCCCTTCTCGCCAGCTGTCCTATCAGCGCCGGGCTCCGGCAGCTTCGGAGAGCTTTGAGCCGGGCGCCGCTGCTAATCCTTTAGCGAATTCATCATCTTCGCCTTTACCGGGGACAAAGGGAGCGGCGCGGGCACTCTGCTACCACCTTCGCTGGGCCGTCGAGACTCAGTTCTGTAGCTAAAGGGCGCGGTTCCAGGAAGGGCAGAAGGCGGGAAGTGTCCGGCCTCTTCTTACCCGTCGGGTAGGGGCTTCGGGCTGCTGGAAGCGCTAAAGCGCAGGGATGAACAACCTTGGAATCGGACGCGTGTCCAGCTAATTGGTGCCACAATGGTTATCTCTCTCTCTCTCTCTCCCTCTCTCCTCCCTCCCTCCCTCCCTCTTGGCAGCAGCATTCCCCTAAGGGGTGCCTTGGGATTTCAGCCTTTTCTATCTCCATTACCATCCCGTTCGAAATTCGGCTGACTTTAATGAGAACATGAGCAACGCCTCCTTGGAAACAAGCTGAGCTAATATATACTCATTACTAAAAATTGGAAGGGAAACAGAGTGCCAGTTTGATAGTGTCTGTCATTTAGCTGCAGGGGACAAACTCAGCAATGTGCAATAGGACAATCAGAAGATGATTTACCCTCCATTGTTTGTGGAGGAAACATATGAATGAACGTGGCCCATCACGCAAGCCTAAATATTTTATATGCATGTACTACAGGCCTTTTCAATATTAACTTTTTAACTAGATGCAAATGGTGTTTCTCAGAGGGCCTGAGCATCTTTAGTGTACATTTTAAACATGGAAGCACCGAAAAACATATGTGCACGAACATTTCACATAAGACTGGATAAGTACTATAAAATACAAAAGTAAATTTGCCACATGATGATTCTTACATTTTCTTCTAGTGCTACATTTTCCCAACTGTATTTTAAGAATGAATGCCATTCATTGGCTGTTTAAGAAGTGCGGTGAATATTCATCTTCATAAACTTATATTTCATTTGGATTATTGCCATGCAATCTGGATGAAGCGACTTTTAAAAACTGCTGCTGGTTCAGACAAAGCTAGCATGTTGTCGGGTGTTTGCTTGCTGGATCACATCACTACAACCATGCCAGGTTTTGCATTGTGTTTCTGTGCGCAATTCAGAATATTGGCTAAGTTTCTAAAGGCCATAATAATCAATGAATGTTTTAGGAATCCTCACTACTTATGTACCTTCTGCTTTTTGCTTTGATGGGAAAACCATCGTTATGTTCCCACTACCGTATGTTGAAATTTCAGTGGATGAGGGAAAAAAAAGATAGCCTTTCTTGCGGCCCTTTTGGTAGGATTGATTAAACTGTTGTGCAATTTTCTGTATTGTGAAAATGTATTCAGGCAAAGGATTTTTGAGGGGGGCAGACAAATATATTTTTATCAAATAACAGAGTTTACCAATTGCACTTACTTATGTACTAATGCATGCTGTGTAACTATTTGAAAAAATTAGACATAATACTAGAAATTGATTGGCTTATTTTAAAACCATTTGAATTTAAGTTAGAATTGTTGGAACTTTACTAGATAGCAATAGCAATACTTATCTACTGCTTCACAGTGCTTTGCAATCCTCTCTAAGCAGTTTACAGAGTCAGTCCCCAACAGTCTGGGTCCTTATTTTACCCACCTCGGAAGGATGGAAGGCTGAGTCAACCTTGAGCCTGGTAAGATCCAGTCTGCCAAATTGCAAGTAGCTAGCAGTCAGCAGAAGTAGGTAGCAGCTTTGCACTCTAACCGCTGCACCACCAGGGATCCAACTTTCATATTTGCATTTTACTTTTGTTGGATATCAAACATAGAAGTCCTACTGAGCCATACATATAGGACTGTATATTCCTATTTATGAATCCAGCTGTAATGGTTGAAACCACAGTTTATGGATTAGCATTCAATATTAAACTATAGAAAATGCAGGCCCATTCAAAAGCAAATCAAAGCTGGATTTGGTTAGTTCTTGGATGGTGGATTGCATAAACATTGCAGGGCTTTAGGCTGGAGTGGGACATCACAAAGCATCTTGGAAAAAGTCAGTGGAAATCCACTCTTGCACTGTGAGAAGAAAGATATTTGGATGTCTCTATGTAATTGCTAGAATCACTTGAAGGACACTTTACCTTTTTAAGAGATTCATCTGCGAATGAGCAAGTTTCTCTTTCAGCTCCCATTGTAGCTACATTGCTTTCAGCAAGGCATTTTTACCCTTTTATGGTTAGTAATACCTGCCTTCTTTACAGGGTTGTTACAAAGTTCACTAATATAAGTAATATATCGCTGTGCGATTCCACATGTTTTAAACTGCGCACTGAAATATAGGTGGTTTTTTTCACTATGTTATGACATTTCAAGAATGTTCGAATGCAAAAGTTCTCAGCGATTTTCTTACGGTCTTTGGGGTCACCTAAAAGTGAACAAGAAACCAGGATGTAAATATTACTATAGACCCCTCACATCCTGGACATAAAAAATGTTTCTACCTCTCTCCTCAGGACTACAGGGCATTGTATACCAAGACAACTAGATCCAAAGACAGTTTTTTTCTCTCTCGTGCCATCATTCTGCAGAACATCTAATTCCCACAATACTATCTTTTGTCTAAGGATATTTACCCGTGCTGTAGGAATGTATTACTATTATCCTTTTCATTTTTTCTACTACCTTCTCCTATTAGTATCTTGTATTACTTTGTTGTTTGTATGTACACTGAGAGTTTATGCACTGGATACAAATTCCCTGTGAATCCAATCACACTTAGCCAATAAAGAATATTCTTATTCTAATAGGTGTTTTTCTAGGCTTATATTTTATAGAATGACAAAACTACAAAACTGATCAAACATTATTCCCTTGTTTTTCTTAATAACAATAGTACTATAACAATGACAGCTGGAGATTGTCTCTCAGTCCTTTTCCCAGGACAGCTCATTATAAAGAAACAAATGTGTCCCCTATTAAAACCATGAGTTTGGATGGCCCAGAAAGCAACCTTCAGTTCTGTGGTCTCCTTGTCTCCATACTGTTCTTCAAATTAACGTGTCCCTATACACTGCTTGGATTTGAATTCTGGACCCGGTTGAAAAAGGGGATGTTTTGATTGGTCTTCTGTTCAGAATACCAGCTTGGGGATTGTGGCTACAAAGTTGGAGCAGGTACACCCCTTGTCCTGCCAGATTGCTCTTCTCTTTATGCATCTGCTACAGTTCATATTTCAGGTCATGAAATTTGACAAAGAGAGACTCTAACGAAGGCTCTTTGTTAAGCAAATAAACCTTCAGCAAGGCAAATTGAAAACCACAAACTGTCAGCATGTGGTTGAGGCTGAAGACAGGACAGCCCCATTTGAAAAAATAATATACAATGAATAAATGCCCGACATGTTGCAATTACCCTTACTGAGATTATAAACACAGAGGATTTAGGAATTTATCATTCACCCTAACTGAACCTTCTCCTCCCAAACATAACAAAGCCTGGGAATGCAAGACATGCATCCAACCATTTTTCTGGGTTTTTTGGTGAGAGGCTGTTGAAGGAACTCAGGATTTTCCACTGAAAATGTCATAAATGCTTTGTGGTAATCCGCATAAAAGTCCTATTAAACTCATTGAAACACATGAAAGAAAAAAGACTAAAATGTGCCCTGGACTGAACATCGTAATATGAAGAGAGTGAGTTTCCACATGATAATGGTATGCATTCAATTCAGGATCAGCATGGTTATCTTTAAGCCAGTTGCTTGGATTTGGCCTCCTTACTTCTGGACTTCTGCCAAGAAAACTACATGAGGGTGTCCAGTTAGCAGAAGGCCAGCTTGATTTGCTGAGGTGTCTTTTGCCTTTCTGGTTTTTCACCAGTGAAACAGCACTTAAAGTTCATGATCCTACACATGCTCACTTCTGAATAGGCTTTACTGTAGAGTAGGCATGCCTAGAATTATATTTGTAAGTACCTTGAGGGTAAAATTTTTAGTTTTTCCCCTCTAAGATTGAAAATAGGGCTGAGGCTTTAGAAGAAGAAAACTGGTTTTCTCCTTTTTCTTAACTACCTCTTCGTAGCCTCAGCTGGTTTTTTGTGAGTCTGAAAATGTTAACCTTATGAGAGCCACTTGGTATGTTGTTTGGATGGCAGATTAAGAATAAGGGGAATAGGTTTTCAGGGAACTCATTTTTTCTCATTATTCCAATCTAAGAAATTTAGATCAGCCAATACTTATGCTTATTAGAAAAAAAACCCCCCGATGTGTTTGTGTGAGTACATGAACAAAACAAAATCTTATTTTTATTTCCATTTCCAGTAAAACTGTTGGTTGAAAATGGAAATAAAAGCATTAAGTTCTAACATGAGGCAGAACAATATATGCATTTCTGAATAAAATCATTCAAAAGAGATACTGTTTATGCTCTTTTTGCATAATATATTTTTTACAAAGGCTTTTAATGAATTTGCTGCCACTCATCAATATAGATTGAGAAATTTGCTTGTGACATTCGATCAATATCCAGGGTACACTGAGAAGATAATTGAAACCTGTAAAATGTTAACAGGATGGCTTTAATTGTTTCTCTCACTCAGCAATGCCATTCGAGTGTGATAATTCATTTATGTATACAAGCTTCAGGTTCCACTGTACAGAATAAGAGGTCTTTTGTACTCTTACATGGAAATTTACAAGAATTTGGATGACTTTGATCGAAGTTCTTTTTGAGAAGTATGAAAGGACGAGTAAAAGATTTCAGACTGTATGGAAACTCAATTCTTGACTGGTTAATAGATTTTGGAAGAAATTGTTAACTAGGCTTATCAATCTTTCCCTCTTTTCCATTGTTGCTCTTCCCACTCGTTTTTTTTTTTTTTTTATAGTAGAAATAAACTCTTCTTAGGCACAGCCTCTAATACTACTACAAGAAGAGAAGACAGATGGCAGATCTACTCTTCCAACTTACCCTAGTGTAGCTGGCCATCATATTGGAGGGCAGAAATATCTGTCATTGTCAGCCAATGTTCAGCCCTCATCAATGTAACCTTCACCTGTGTTTTCTGATTCAAAAGTTATCAAAAGTGATGTTTTCTGTCCCATCCAATTTCAACTCATGCTGTCTGGGTTGCATGCTGGGCTTCAAACTGTCTCTTTGCTATTCAAATTTAGCATATCTTTTTGCCATTTTTAAATGTATATCAGTTGCCAAGACAGGTATTGGCTGAAACAAGAATATGGTTCTAAGAATATTCATCTTTATCACAGAAATTCTCCCCAGCAAAGAAAAGGTTCATCTTATCCCAATTTCATCTAGAAAGCATTGTTGTTTTTGAATTTAACCTACCTCTAAAGAAGGAAAAGGGAGTGACACAATGAGCATTTAGGACATTTAGAAGAAAAATTAATAATTGTAACATTAACATAGTATTTCAGTATATTTTTATTTTAAATGTATAAAAACGACTTGTAGAAGCAGTGTTAATGTCACTGGAATACAAATGGGACAGAGGAAAATCCTGTAATGTTAGCCAGTCTTTTTTTTTTTTGCGAATTCAGTGGTTGAGTCATTCAATTGACTCCACACCCTGCATTGAACAAAGTTTTGATTAATTGCAGTTATGAATGATGATTGGTTTGTTCAGGATAAACTAAGGTTGACAGATCACCCTATCTGGATTCACAGAACCAACTAAAGCAGAACCCAGCAAATCAGATTATGGTTTACTATGAAATATGAAGCCATCTACTTGACTCTCTGGGTCCTTACCTGTAAAACAGAGTAAACACAACACAGAGGGGCATCTTAAAACTTAACACTGATCTAGTTTCTTCTACATAGATGATTAAAAAGATTACTTGTCCCTCCCCCCAAAACTGAACCATTGGGATCACATCCATCACGTTCATCATGTTAATGAAAGAAATAATTGTCATGGGCTGACATGTGTTTACCTCTCTGAGGCTGAGCCATTTATCTACATGAGTTCCCTGAACTGATAAAATACTGTCATGTCAAGTGAAATCCAGACAGCTGTAAATCAAGATGATAATAATGTGTGTGGGGCTGGAGATGAGCTGGAATGGTTTCAATGTTGAGAATATTTACACCAGGTTCCTGCATAATGTGTCTATTAAAACCCTGTCAGAAAAATAATATTCAGTCCCTCTTTCTCTATGTTTGAATCAAGCTTAGCCTGGACTTTGTATGGGAAGTGCCTTTTCCTTATAGCTTTCTATTTATTTTTCTTCCTCACTGATTGCATGAAAGCAGGCATTTCCCCAAAGACTCCAATATTAGACTGGACTGGAGGCTGGGAGATATGTGCAGAAGAATTGCCACGGATATATGAGAAGCAGAAATGGATGTGCATAACCAGCCCCACTGTATACCTAAGAAGATCAATGGTCATTTTGTGACTGTGTCTCACGGGCATTTTTGAAATATATGTAGAGAGAAGTGGCCTAGGAGAATTAGAGTAAAATGTCATCCTCACAACTATCCTACAATATTTTCTTTTTACTGGGAATACAGATAAAAGATTGTGTCTTCTTCAAGATCTCAGAGTGAAATGATGACACCCACTGAAGCTAAAGACTTGAAAAAAATTTAGTTTCCACAAGCCGTTCTTTGCAATGCATCTGAAGGTTTTGTGGTATTTTCAAGTTAGTTGGCAACTGCCTAGACAAATCCCTATAGTTCCAGGTGACATTTCAGGAGTGGTTTTCCTATACCTTCTTGCCCAAGTGATGACCCCAGCTCACCTAGCTAGCTTTGTGCCAGAGGAGAGACTACAACTCCCAATCTCCTGGTTTCTAGCCTGATGCCTTAACCGCTAGACCAAACTAACTTTCTATCTGAAATAATGCACCCCCCAGTTGCCTTTTGTGTTCATTATCCTATATGGTTCTCAGGCACTATGGGAGGCTTTTCTGCATGAAAATAACTATTTTTATAATCATTATTTCTTAATATAAAATACAAATGAAAATAAAGACAATGGGAAAGAGGGTAAGGGAAAGGAAAAGAGGAAATAGACTGAGGAAGAGGGAAATTTTTAAAAAAAGTAGTGACTTGCAACTGTCTTCAGTGCAGTAGGTTACAGAAAATTACAGTTTTTATTAAAGCAAATCATTGTTTTATTTAGAAGTACAGATGATATTTATTATGGAGATATGTGATGGCAAGATAATTCTATGCTTAATTTTAAGTGTGGTATTATTATATATATATTATTTTTATTTACATTATTTTATGAAAAAGTGTTTGAATAAGGAGCTAGAAATGTGTAACCAAAACAGCATTGCCAGAGTAAGTATAAGAAGTTACTCACCTAGGAAAACTAGAATTGCTATCACCCCATAAAACATACCGGTATATAACATCTTAGGTGAAGAGTAATTTTCACCGGAAAGACCTAAGGGAAGAATTAATTGCCTGTCCCCAAGAGCTATGGATTTGATCAGGATGTATCGATTTAGTATAAAACAAACCCTGCACTTGTGGGAATACGCTAGGAAGAAGTATCAGTTTAGTGTATCATTGAGTTGCTCCAAGTCTCTAAATCATATGCTTCATATGATGAGAAAGAAATAAACATTTACATCATAATGCATCCATTATTTCATTATTGCTGAGAGACCAGGTGGTCTCCCATTCCTCTTAAGTAACAGCACAATTTGTGCATGGGATTCCTATTACCCTGGTTTACATTTGCATTAAAAACATTTGTGAATTCTAGAGCTGAGAGTGAGATAGGGATTTTTTATTTTTTTTAAAAAAGGTAAATCACTTCTGTAATGCTGCAAAACCAAACCAAGCCAAACCAACCCAACCCAAATCAAAACACCATGTATGGATTATTCAATAGAAACTCAGCTGAAAATAAGCCTTTAGCTATTTTTAATTATGTTGCTGTTCTGACATACTGTATGTATTGGCATTCTGTCTTGTCATAGGAGGAGAAGGAGGGGTGGAAGGGAGGAGGAGGAAGAAGAGGAAGAAGGAGGAGGAGGAGGAGGAGGAGGAGGAGAATCTACCAAGCTTCCAAACTGTCCAGTCTTTAATTAATGTAGATCATTTCCCTGCTACTGGGTGACTGAAATTCCATAATGCCAGGATTATGCATGGGTTTCTGTAGGCTAGGTTGTTTGCCTCTCTTGCCATATCCCACTTGGACATTTAGCAAATTGTAAAGTAATGTGAAATGAAGAAACATACGGGGAGGTGGCTCCCAGTTGTAAATCTGTGTATACAATTTTTAAAATAAAATTAATTGAGGAGTGCCAAGAGATTCTAATTTAGACAACATAACCAGACACAGAGGCAGATGAGACACACGAGAAGATACAGCTTCAGAGGGGAGGCAGACAGACCTTGCCATGTTTGTCCACATTACTAAGTCCTACAAGGCTGGGTGACTAAAACAATCAGTGACTTGACTGTGGAAGAAGGAAAAGGAGTTACTGAAACTGACAGACACAATGCAACTTGCAACCATTCAACCAAGGCCTACACTGACCTTTCTCATTATTTTTCAGAATGCTGCAGTGAAGAAGAGTTGAACTGCTCCATCCAATGGAACAGCTCGCCCTTGGAAGTTGTGGGAGTGCCATCATTTGAGATTTTCAAGAAGAGATTGGACTGCCATTTGTCAGAAATGGTGTAGGATCTCCCATTTGGGCGGGGGGTTGGACTAGATGACCTACAAGGTCCCTTCCAACTCTGATTATCTGTTAAATCTAAAGATAAAGCCTCTCAAATAGTACCCCTCTTCACCCCCTGCCCCATTTTTTTCTCTACCTGTTTTGAAGTCTTAGAGAGATGTTGATTGCAACAATTAGGAGGAGGAAGAGTGTAGATAGAAGGGATAGTAGGGATAATGGGATGGGTAAATGTTGAAATGCAGTGGCTCTGGAAGCCAATTATTTATTTATTGGACTCCAGACATGAGTAATGAGAATGTAGGAAGTGGTGTCCACACTTCCCAGCAACCCCCCCAAAAAAAAAAAAAAACAAAAACCCCTGGTCATGTCCACAATCCTGCTTTCAGGATAATGGGTGGGAAAGCTTGAGAGATTTTACACATCTCGATATTGTAGTGGCACAGAGTTGGTTTTGACAGTGTTATTCTAATAAAAGAATGACAAGTTCAAACAATTTAATAGAGGTGCTTGAGAGAAGAGGTGACTGTGTCATGAGATTATGGATTCATTGGAGTTGCCAAAATAAATGGAGAAAAAGCCCAAAGTGCTATTCTTTTCTCATATACTATTGTCTCAGCATTCAGCCACCAATGGGTAGTAGCCAATCTGTCCATTGCTCCTTTATATTTTCTCTGTTTCTAAGACATTTTGCCAAAAATGACCTCAGACACTAGGAACATCTCTAATCATGAGTCCAGGTTGTCTCTTCCCTTGCCTCACCTCCAGCTCTCTGCTAATAATTTCCATTGATTGGAAATGGAAAGATATGGTTGATATGGGGACAAAGCTGGCCAAGGATCTGATGTAATGGCATTGAAAGTACACATGCAGTCTTCAAATGAAAATCTTATTTTGACTGCCAGAAATAATGGCCCATCCTTGTTTGTGGAGAATTGCCTTTGAACCAAGATGACATTCTCATGTAGAGAAGAAGCTGTTCAATTCTTCTTTTTTTCCAAAGTTTTTATTTTTTACAACAAACATACGAATAAAACAGAAAAACATAAGGCCCTCTTTCAATTATAGACATACAGTGTGTCAGTTGATTACAATCTTTTGTGCTATCTTTTTTTTTACCATTACTCACAAGTTATATAAATTCTCACCTTATCAGTCTAGCTTGTGCTTATATAGTATCAATTATTAAACATTCATTTGACTATTTTTCCATCATTTTATTCGAGATATTCTAATTTTCATTATGATTTAATCTTATACATTCATCCAATGATTATATATTTTATATTGTATTCTTTATCAGTCTATTAACTTTTATTGTAAGGCTTACTAATCTATTTCTTTACCATATCTTTTTATCTAACCATTGATAAAATAAATCCCATATCATATAAAATTGTTTATCTTCTTGTTCTCTAATTTCAAATGTCAATTTACTCATTTTGGCACAGTCCATGATTTTCTTAATAATTTCCTCCTGCATAGGTATTTTTTCATTTTTCCAATTCTTAGCAAATACAATTCTAGCCGCTGTTAAAACATTTACAATCAAACATTTCAATTCTTTACATTATATTTCTGGTATAATTCCCAATAAAAATATCTCAGGTTTAAAGTCTATGTGTTGTTTTGTCATTTTTTCCAACTATGTGTGGATTATAGTCCAATATCTTTTTTGCATCCAAGCATGTCCACCAAATGTGGTAATATGAACCAGGTATCTGATGACATTTCCAACATTTATCCAATTTATTCTTGAACATCCTCACAATTCTCGTTGGGGGTAAGTGCCACCTGTAAAACATCTTACACGAATTTTCTTTATATGCAGTTGACATTGTCATTTTATAATTTTGAGACCACAATTTTTGCCATTTATCTAAATCAATCCCATATCCAAAATTTCCCCCCATGCAATCATTGTTTCTTTTACTTGTTCTTCCTCTAATTTAAACTCTATCAAATGTCCATAAAGTTTTATTACTTTTTCATCAGTACCTGTCAAAATTTTATCTAAATCAGTCAACTTATCATAGATACCTTCTGTTTTAACATCTTTATCAAATCTAGATTGTATTTGCAAATATGAAAACCAATTCATTTTTACACCTTGTTCATCCAGCACTTGCATAGATTTAAGTTCACCCTTTTTGTTCAATATCTCACCATATCTAACTGTTTGTTCCTTTTTATATATTATTGGATAGGAAAAAGCTTCAATAGTAGATAACCATAGTGGAATTTTTAAATAATATTGCTTTTTTATCTTCTCCCAGTTTAGAAACAATGCTTCTTGAATATGTCTTCTAAAATACCCCTGCATTTTAGTTCCCTTATACCAAAGGAAGGCATGCCACCCTAACAGCAGGTCATGTCCTTCTAAATTCAAAAGTCTAGTATTTCTTAATGTTATTCACTCCTTTACCCACATCAGACTTGTCACTTGGTAAATAATTCCCAATTGGGCAAAGCAAATCCTCCTCTTATTCTTGCATCTTGTAACAATTTAAGTTTTATTCTCGCTTTCTTCCCCTGCCAAATGTATTTTAGCACTATTTTGTTTAAATCTTCAAAAAATTCTTTCCCTAATTTGATTGGAATTGTCTGGAATAAGTATAAGATTCTGGGCAATACCTTCATCTTAATTGTAGATATTCTCCCTATCAGTGATAATTGTAAATTTTCCCATTTTATCAAATCTGTCGCAATCTGTTGTTTAAGTTTGAGATAATTGTCCTCCTTAAGTGTGCTACATCTTGGTGTTATATATATCCCTAAATACTTAACCTTGTTTGTGACCTGGATCCCCAAAACTTCCCCCAATTCTTTCTTTCGTCTTACTAACATGTTCTTTGCTAAAATCTTTGTTTTATCTTTATTTATTTTCAAACCTGCTATTTTCCCATACTCTTCTATCTTTTCTATCAGTTTAGGTGCAGACTCCAATGGATCCTCTAATATGAATACCAGGTCATCTGCAAAAGCTTGCAATTTATACTCTTCTTTTTTAATTTTCATTCCTTTTATTTCTTTTTCTTCTCTGATGTTCCTATTCAGCACTTCCAGTGTTAACACAAACAACAGAGGTGACAGTGGACAGCCTTGTCTAGTTCCTTTTCTTATATCTATAAAGTCTGTTAACTCTCCATTTATCATAACCTTTGCAGTTTGTTTATGATATATCATTTCGATGGCTTGAGTAAATTTTTTACCAAAGCCCATTTGGTCCAATTGTAACATTATAAAACGCCAATTCACATTATCAAAGGCTTTTTGTGCAACTATATGTTCAATTCTTCTTAAAGTATTTTTGGATGCAAAAACACTGAAGTAAAAAACACTTTGCCTCTGTGAGTGTCCAAACCCTATAGCCTAGATGGATAGTCTTTCCAACTTAGTTTTGATTCAGGTCCTCCAATTTACATGCCTATTTGCAGACAAACAGCACATTGAGGCAAATATGCCAAAATTTCAATGTGCCACTTTCAAGGGTGGTTGGATCTTGCCCAAGATTCCACTAATTGGATTTTAAGAGACACTGGCATTAGCCATGCCCTGGTGAACTTTTGTTCCAAATTAATATGGGATTAGAAAGTAAATAAGTAATAGCAACAATAGCAGAAATCATTAAAGTGTAACAGTTGTAGATTTTTTCCCAAGCTGAAATCATTGCTTTATTTTCCATTCATCCCAAATGATAAATGTTGGTTATTAGAGATTTAGAGATAGTTATAAAGAAAGAAAAACAAAAAGGGTGGCAGCAGCTATAGCAGAAGGAGTTGCATACACAAGGGTGATCTGGTCAAGAGTAAATTTAATAAATTAATTACAATCTTTAGAAATCAGTTTAAGACAATAAAAGCTACACAGAACAAACATGAAAAAAATGTGAACGAGATCAATAAAAATTAAAGGCAGAGAAGTGTGACTTGCAAGAGAAGAAACTTGGTTTGAATCCCCACATTGGCCACTAGAAAATGCTAGATGCTAAATATTCACTTTACCATCTGCCAAAATCTAAACACTGAAGGCACTAATCTAATCTTCTGTGGATGTGTGTGTGTCTATAATTAGGGTACTGTCACAAAAAGGATCCTAGTATCCCTTCTTAGGAAATTTAGTGAAATCAACTATGCAGTATAGAAGTCATCTTGTACAATTTGTTTAGGGATTCGTAAGTAACACCAAAGATCCTGAATTGGATCTCTAAACAAATTAGAGTTGGTTAAAGTGATGTAAGACTATCATTCATTAAACAGAAATCCTTCTAATTGGAATATTTCTAGCATGTTGCAGTTTCTGAATATTGGTCAAAGGCAGTTCCCTAGAGAACGTGTTGCAGGAATGCCAAGATGTTAAAAAAAAAAAAATTCATCTTGGTGACCCAATCTGTTCTTTCCAGGGAAGAAGCAAGTTGAGCAGAAGCCAAATTGGTTAAAACAACACCTGACCATAGCCAGCACTAGAACAAAACATGTCAGTCCTGAATGAAGTTCAGGCTGCATGCCTGATTCCTCATATTTACAGGGGTGTCAAACTGGTGCCCAACAGTCCAGATGCATCACACACAGGCCACGTCCACCCCAGCTCTGTAAAGGAAAAAAAAAAACAGTGTGAAACATCACGTGACAGCAACATGATGCTGCAAGATGTTTGACACCTGTGACCTAGAACAAGCCGCATGGCTAATCCAAAGTTAAATGCTCACCAACTAACAGGAGCTCTGCCTTATGTGGACTGAGATTCCATTTGGTACTTCACATTCAAATCATTGCTAAATCGAGACCACGGCTCAGGACTTTCACAGCCTCTTTGGCGTCACTTGAAAAGTGAAGATATTGCAGAGTGTCATCAGCTAATATAAACATGACTTACATGCCACAGTGGGGTGAGGAGCCCTTGATTGAAAAGCGGAACTTAACACTGCCAGTGGCATTTTGTGCTGCTTCCTGATTTATATAGCTTTATTTGTTATTGCTCAAAGTCTGTCACCTTCAAAAACAACCTTGTAAAATTGCTGTTACATCTACCACAAGCCCCCTGGATATCGCAGCCTGAGGTGACTGTCATGGTTATAACCTGAAAGAAATACAAACTTTCTTTTGCTTGTGCCTCCTGCATCAGCTGGATTTCAATCAGTGCTTCCTGCTTGACTGTCATCATTCAGGACACTCTATTTAGAAATTGAGCAAAGGCCCATCTTGGCCCCCAGAAGGCCCCAAATTTAATGTTCCTGCCAAAGCTTAGGCTTTTTGCAGTGGCTTTGTGTTTCAGGGAGGCTGAACCAGAATGAATGTCCCAGAAGCTAGCTTGAGTCTGTTGCTCTACTTATGTGCAGCCCAGGGAGGTTGTCATTGTCAAGCTATTTTTAACGTGCCTACCAGCCATCCATTGGATATTGTGCTGTAAAGTGAGTATGAATGATGGCAATTGATTGTCCCAAGTGGTGTGGTGTGGTATTAAGGCAAGACACCCCAGCTGAATTTTAGGCCTGCCTCCTTGGCAAGATAAAATATCCTGGTTTTATCCTTCTTAATTAAAGTGGATTGAACACTTAAAATGGAAGGAAGAGGTGACACTGAGTAAACAATAGTTGACTCAATTAAAAGAAAAACGCCTCCCCAAAACCCAGCAGCTGGGAGTCAAATGCTCTCATTTGTCTGATGCTGCAGGAAATGTTGCTTGTTCCCTTTCTCCCTTGTGGCAATCTGCAGCAAAGTGTGAGTTGAACCAGGATCTGGGCTTGTTTTCCTTATAACTAATTCAGGTGCGAGCAACTCCTGCAGAGTGGCCCGGGCTGTACACCCAGTGTTTGCAAGTGGATGTCACAATGGGTGCTTGTGGCACTTCAGTGTGAATACAGGAAGCTCAAGTGCCTGTTGAAGGGGCTGTAACTCTGTACAGTACTACAAACTACAAAGTGATATCCAGTGAGGAAGCCTCCTCCCCCACAAAGGAGAAACAAAAAAGCTTACAACGTTGCTTCTCAGTTTGGTGCTCTTTTGTCCAGACAACTTGCTTGAGGTTTTATTTGCATCACACATTTACCCTGGATAACTAAACCACAGATTATTCATTAGGCACCATTGTTTGGTTTTGCACATTACACTAGGAATAATGTAAATCAAGGCGAGGTTAAAGGTTTTGAGTTTGCTGGAAAAGGCAAGGCACAAGTGAAATATATTTGCCACTGAATAATGTATTGGTGGTTGTTTAATTGCAAAAACAAAAACAAAAAAACTCCCCAAAGATGAACACTAAAGAAAACTCAACAGAGGTGACCATTGTTAGTTAGCTGAAATCAAAAGAGCATTGAAAGAACAGAAAAGAGGTTTAACCTTTTCCAAGGTACTGCTAAAAGTAAAGTGTGCCAGAAGGTGGGAATTTCTACTGAGAAGGCTAGCCATCTAATTTATGCCACATAGACCTCCATGAGACGAGGCTTTAGAGTAGTCTTCTCCAGATGATGGGACTCAGTGAATGGATTCGATTCTGACAATCACCTTTCTGTGATCAACAAACCAGGAGGGCACAAAAGAAAACAAAATAACATTAATAACACAGCGAATGGACAGAAGAGTAATGTATGCTAGCTTTAACAAAAGAATAATAACCGAGAGCATCACAACCATCAATAAATTACTCAGTGGCAAATATATAACTCCAAAATAGCAGGAAAATCTGCAGTAAAAAGCGGTAGGAATCCAAACGAGGATACATAACAGTAGCAGCCGATGAAACTGTCTGTAAGCAAAAATGAATGTTAGCTACCCTGAAAATGAAAGTCAACAGAAAAAATGCCATCCCAAAAAGTTTCCTTCATTTGGGTGCCATTTTGGAAAAGGCCCTAACTGATTTCAGACATTAATCAAACCAAGAGGTGAGATTTTGGAATTGAATTTAGATGGTGAAATGTTTCTTAAAACTGTAAAGGTGCACATCTTGTTCTAACCTTAACAACTTATGAAATGATACACTCAGAGAGAGATGTAGGTTGATCTTTGAGGCCTGTTTTAAAGCGAGCCTAGCACTTAGCTGAAAACGTCAGACTCTTTGCAAAGTGTTTATGAAGAATCAGTAGCAGTAATCAGTCTAGATTTAATATGGTCACAACCTTATTTTTGTTCCTTTAGGAAAATACTGTATATAACTAATGCTACAGCTTATGTTTGGCACATCTGAAAAGACTTCCTGTAGAACATGCTAAATATTTGTTGGTCTATTAATATATATATAGCAGATGCTTTAAATTATTAGAATCCAAATGCAAGAAAGAGATATAATCTCTTTAATTGGTATGGACAATATAGAGTCCAACTGAGCCACATTGAGACATTGGGATGCAACTTTTGATGTGGGTGGGAACTTGCCCTCCTAGCCAGAGCCAGTAAAGCTGGACTAAATCCAGTATTTTTAAACCCACCCATGAATTTTGCATCTTTGGAAGCAGGACAGCTGGCCTTTAATTAGAAAATTGATATTTGGAATGCTCAGTCCAAATGTTCAACTACCTGAAAGAAAGGATGCTTTAGTTACTGGTGTCATTCAGAAGGTGTAACAAAGCCATGTTGTTTTCTCTGCCCCTGGCTCTGACATAGAATGAAACATCAGTGGACTCATATAAATTATTGGGTAGCTGTTATTAATAACACATTACATAATTGAAAAAACAGAGCCAGTCAGATCTAACAGATGTAGAAGCCTTTTCAAAGCGCCACACCAGTTCAATAAATTCTTTTTAAAAGAATTTGTGAGTAATCATTTTTATAGCATCATCTATTTATTTATTTAGTTCAAATGGAAAATGGGTTAGAGTGAGTGAGAAATAGCCACTTTATGTTATAAAACCTATTTGTTCCCAATTTGGCACATTTCCCACTGTAGTAATTCTTCAGGCTCTTTTCTCCCCCTTCTCTCTCCATATTGCTAAAGTTTAGACTTTGTTCCTTTTGTGAATAAATAAAACAGAATAACAATTAAGAAAAGAAATATAAAAATGATGGAAATACTTAAGAAGTCTACATATCCAAGGGTCTGACATGTTATACATTAGGGGAAAATGCCTGATTAACCTATTAAATAGAGCCTGTGTTACAGAGAAAACAGATTCCCCTAACACAACCTGAATAGTAGATGACAACAGAAATGTCCCCTCCCCCAACATACATGCCCAAGAATGGGATCATATGCATATATTTTCTAAAATAAAAGCTAGGAGTGTAATGTCCCTTCCCCAAACATAAAACAAAACAATTGTCTGACTAATTTTAACAGAATGTGAGAGACAGTAAGAAAGAACATTTGGCAACTGTGCAGGTTAGGATGGAGACCACATTGCCTGCTAGAAAAGGAATAATTGGTTGTCTGGATGTCTCGAAAACAGGAAAATAGGCTTAGTGCATAGCTAATAAGAAGTCTTTATAAATGTCAGCCTTTTCAAAGGTCATCTATAAATGATAATGGAATTATCTTTAGCTTACAGACAAATCAAAACCAGAACAATCCCAAATGTTCATACCTTAAAAACAGCATGATTTACAAATATACTGTATCTCCCACAACACATAAAACAATGTTAGAGATTTTAAAAAGCTGATGTCTTCCACAGGTTTAATTCAAAGTTACTGTCAAAAATTTCTAAAACACTACGCCCTGTTGCTAGTATTGCAACAACAGTTACAGTTGGCTAACAGTTGATGTCAGCCCTTCAAGGTAGATCAAACAAGGAAACAAAGTCATCAGGACTAATACTACTTTTATTATAAGCTTACAATAACATAATCTTGCAAGTCTGAATGTGCCTCCCTCCTTCTTATCTTCAAAGAAAATTAGGCAGGATCATGTCTGAAGCTTTCTCAAATTATATTTCTGCCCAAGCCTGGGATTATTGCACTTTTATCTGACTAAGGTCTTTCTTCTATTCTCAAAGGTTACTTTTACATATCCCAAATCTCCCAGAAATTTGTCCTTACTTTTTGATGGAGGCTTTCGGGTTTCTTGGGCTCATTGTGAGTTGGTCTCTAAGGAAGCAATATAGCTTTCAGAACTTGGACCGGGAGTTCTATATGTAGGAGATTCCACAACTAGAGCACATAGTGGACACAACCAAACAGTGGAATAAGGAAGAGGAAGAAAAAGGTCAGGCTGAACCTGCTACTAATCAGATTTTTTAAAAGCCTGGCATTAGGTACAAAGAGCGAGCTATCATAAGGGGGGCAGGGCCTAATGGGAAAACCCTTGCCAAATTCTGCTCCAACTTAATAGCTCTGCAGTGAAGATGAGCAGGTCTATTGTATCAGAAAACGAGATTGCACTGCATTTGTTCTCAAAGGCTCTTCTGCACATCTTCTATTAGTCTGTCAATTAAAAAAAAAATAGTATGGAGGAGGAAAAAAGATCCACCCAAAATTTGGCCCTTGTTAGGAACGATAGTCACCTAACAGTTGGGTTGGCAATATATAAACCAGGATAGTTATTTAATACTGTTGTATCTTTAAGAGAATACTGTAATTGTGATTGGCTGAGGTTCCTCCAACGGCCATAAGATGGAGCCAGAAACCTGGTTTGTTCTCTTCTTGCATTTTCCCTTTTTGCCTGTTGCCTGAACATTGTTCTGCTTGGATTGCTGTGAGTCTTGCAAACTGTTAGCAAATTCCATTTACTGACCTTTGTTTATGATACTGGACTTTGTTTTTGGATTATCCCTGGACTGATTGTATTGAATACTACCTGCTTTAACCGTGTATGATTTGGACTGTTTGTTGGACTTTGTAAAACCTACATTTTACTATTCAGTGTATCTGTGTGTTGGTTGTGTGTTATTCAACACCACTCTCACTACATTTCCCTGAGTGCACTCATTCTCCTAATGGGGAATACTTCAACAGCCCTGCTTTTCAATCCATTGTCAATGGAATTGAAATTAAATCTTGCACCAATTTACATTATGGGTTTCTAACTGAACCCCTGAACGCTTTTCATATCTTTCATTTCAAATTTGCCTTTGATGAATGTTTAAAACAAAAAAGAAAGCAAGTTCCTTCAAAAGTGAACTCCTGCCAATAAAACATAAGGCAACATTTCATTTGCCACCTACACATCTTAGGTTTAATTTTTCTTCTCCCCATGTGATACTCTGATAATGTCCATATTTGGGAACAGTGAAATATTAAGACTAGCAATATGTTAAGGTTTCCTTACATTTTAAGCAATCACTACAGTGGCTCTCTGATTTGAATTAAATGTACAAGAATCAGGTCATCCCACTGCAGAATTCATTGTACAATTTTGAGCTTGTGCTATAAGCATATTATTTAACATGGCCCACCCTGGTCTTTTTCTTATTTGAAAGAATGGAGCATTGTTCACCTATTATGACTTTAGGTTAATATGACCAGCCTTGAAAATAGGTTTCAGATGAAATTCATCCCAAATGCTTAAATCTTCAATTTGGTCAAACCTTTCTCCCTCTTGCAAAGGTTTCCACCTAAATGTTAAATTGCCATTCCTAAATTAAGTGTTTCTGTTTATTATAGGTGAAATAGGTCAGTTTACCATTTTTCAAACAGAAGGAAAAAAACCTCACTGAAGCCATTAAAGTTCCAAAATATTCTTTATTGAATTTTCAGCCTCTTGCATTAGAATATAGAAAAGCTTATGAGGGCTATTCAGTAATAGTGGAGAGTGACAAATACCACCCCATTAAATTAGGAAATTATTTGCATTTATTTCACAGAATCAGACAGAACAGTTACTTTTTAAAAATGCCACTGAAAATCAAATATGACTGACAATGCTCAATTAAAAAAAAATGTTTTCTGAAGTGGTATTCTTGCAAGTTATAACTAGGATTGTCTCAGATTAGTTTGTGAAACCTTTCTGTGTTAGGCTACCTCAGATAAAAATGATTCTTTTTTTACAGCAGGGACTAATTCATATTTTAGAGATGTTCTCTTCAAAGTGTTCTTTGATTTACAGTTGTACCCATTCATTTTTAAAAAGTAGTATCTGTCCAAATCCATTTTACAGCTTGAGAGAGAACAGGGGTGCCCACAAAACTACAGTAACCAATGTTTTCAATTTTTGGAGAAAAATTTCCCAAATAAATAATGTTAACATCCAGAGAAGCTCTCTGTCCAAAATGTAAGTTTGTTTGTTAAACGTATTTACAGTGGTAATATAATCTTGTTGCATTCTGGAATCAGTTGCCATTTATGAGCCCAGCCAGATGGGAAAAGCTGGCTATACTCTCAGTTTTCCATTCATGCTTGAGTTTTAATGTGTGCACTTTGAAAAAGTCCAAAGTCATATTTGGATATGGACAGGTGGGAAGGGTGCTTTGTCAAGACCGATGCTGCTGCTTCTTCTTCTTCTTCTTCTTCTTCTTCTTCTTCTTCTTCTTCTTCTTCTTCTTCTTCTTCTTCTTCTTCTTCTTCTTCTTCTTCTTCTTCTTCTTCTTCTTCTTCTTCTTCTTCTTCCTCTTCCTCTTCCTCTTCCTCTTCTTCTTCTTCTTCTTCTTCTTCTTCTTCTTCTTCTTCTTCTTCTTCTTCTTCTTCTTCTTTCCTATTCTTTCTTGTGCTCCGATTAGCTTATGGCCTGAATGTTGTGTTTGAAAACCAAAGACCTATTGCTGCCAGTGGAAGTTGCAGTTGTATGAGGGCAGGTGGCAGAAGTGAGACCAATGATGGTGTCACTTATTTGGGATGGGGACACTTGCAACTGTCCAGGAACAACCACCTCTTGGCTACTGTCATATAGATGAGGAAGAGCTGAGAGGAAAGGGAAGAGAAGGGCAATTTTTTTTAATCAATTTGTAACAGAGCTCACTTTATAAATATTTGGTTTTAATTATATTATAGATTTGCCACAATAGAGGCAGAGGTCATTATACATCACTACATTGATCAGATTGTGGATCATTACCCTTTGTTATTACTGCTAGCTAGGAAGATTATGAAGAATTAAAGGATAAACTACCATAACTTGGAGTTTGCCAATGTCAGGGCCCCAAAACTTTAGCAAAAGACATGTGACAATTCTTCCAAACCGATTTCTTTATTGTTCCACACCTACAAACATGATCTTGCCAAACTGAAGCACTCTGGTATCTACATCAAGCATATACTCTGAGAGCTGTTAAGGAGGAGTTGTCTTCATCCTCTTTCTCTCATATAAAATATATGAACTGAACTCCCCCTTATTTGTCTGGAATGCATCCAGACTATTACATTCCATCTCATTGGAATGTCTTGGATGAAATCTCTCATCACCCCTCACTAACACAATTATCAGGTGTGAATGGTGAGAATTGTTGCCCAATGGGAAGCCCAGAAGCGAAAAAAGGCATAGGGAGATTGCATAACTGTAACAGACACTGAATTAATTCTCCTCATCTTGATGCAGAAGGTCCAGGCACTGCTCATTGGACCTCCCCCTTACTCTAAGCCATTGGGTTGAAAGAAAGTGACTGCCTTACCCAAATGGTCATGGGACAGAATAGTTATATCTCCTCTGCTTGAATCAGCATTCCATGCTACACCATTGTTCAAAAAAAAAAAATCCACAAGGCATTAACTTATGTGGTTGAACAAGACTTTTGAAGTAGCTTACAAGCAATTTATCTTGATCCAATAGTACAGTAGTATTTGACTTACCACCATTCATTAAACAACCATTCAAAATTGCCAGAGCACTGACAAAGGTGATTTATGACTGGCTGACACATCACTGCTGCAACATCTCCATGATCACATGATTAAAAATTTAATTTTATGTATTTATGAGGGTTGCAATGTTCTGGGGTCACATGATTTCCATTTACAATCTTCCCAAGGGCCTTCCAACAAGCCAAGGGAGGGGGAAGACAAATTTGCTTAAGGACCATATGATTTGCTCAATAATTGTGGCAAAAAAGGTCATAAAATTGGACAGGACTCACTCAATGACCTCACTGCTTAATGACAGAGTTTGTGGTTTTAATGAGGTAATAAATTTTGGAACACCTGTTTAGCATACATATTTGTTTTATTTATAAGATTTGTATAGCTGTCCATCTTATGTAATATAATCCTGGCAGCTCAGAAAGAATAATTTTTAAAAAGGGTAAAAATCATAAAAGGTACCAAAAACAACAACAACAACCCCTTCCTGGCACTCAAAATACAGCAAATTCCTACAAATCCAAATAGGCTTTTGAGTTCACTGTATTACTTCATTTTTTTTCTTTTTCTTTCATCCTAGCATTTTCCCACAAATGCAGACTCCACTTTTTTGGATCAACTGAGTGTTGTGATAGGAGTTGACCAACTGGTTTGCTGTCCAGGTTTGTTGTTATAGGTTGAGAGAGTGACTGGCCCAAAGACACCCCAGCCAACTTTTATGACTAAGGTGGGACCAAAACTCACAGTCTCCTGGTTTTTAGCTGATGTCTTAACTGCTAAACTGGATCTTATATCATAATTTTCATCATCAGTCTTCCCAATTATTTAGAGAAATAATCTCTCCATCCAAAGCAACATCAAATGAGACAGTTACAGCCTATCCTAGGCTATGCATTACTTGTTCTTGCCTAAAAATGCCTGAATTGAATAGCAACACTGCACTTTAGGTTCAAAAGTGAGGTTAGGGCTGTGCTGCAAAATCAGATTGATTGAACCTGGGATCTACAATATACAAGTCACTTGGTTGACAAGTCTATCATACTGAGCTTCAGAATTTGGCAAAATGACTGTCTGTGCACCTCTCATCTCCCAAAATTTTGAAAACAGAAAACAGCTAAGTAATTTGGTTGAAAAAAATGGGTCAACTTGAAATTCTGTATATATCCCTCTGCCATTTTTGCTTGTACCCACCCATTTCATTTTTGACACATTTTGGAGAACAGACAAGCTGACTTCCCAAACAATTTAAAATGTTCTTATCCTGGCATTTTGAAGCATTGAAAAGGCTATAATGTTCTCGGCCTATAAAGAAAACATGTATAAAATGTTCTACCATTGGCATTTAGCATCAGCAAGATTGACAAAGATGTATCCTAATATAAGCCCAGAATGCTGGAAATGTAAATATGGCACTTTTTTTTTTCATATCTGGTGGTTATGTCCTGAAACTAGAAGATATTGCATAAAAATAAGAATTTGGCTACAAGATATAACAAATTGAACTGAAACCTGAACTGTTTTTATTAGGAATAATTAAAGGAGAGTTTAGCAAACAGACTAAATATATCATATTACACATAGAAACAGCAGCCAGGATTGCCTTTGCACAGTGTTGGAAATGGGATAGTATACCATCTGGGGAATTAGTAATACAAAAAGTAACTCCAACACTAAGTAACTCCAACACTAAGAAAGTGTTAGAATGTGCTGGGATGGATAAGCTCACATTAGAATTAAAAGGCAAAGAAGAATCAGAATATTATGCAATCTGGGATGAATGGTACAACTGGCTAAAAAGTAGAAATAAAGATTAATGTATATGAATATGTTGATGCTTATATATGTAACAGCGATGCCACAGTGCTGTCAAAATGTTAAAGATGTGTGTAAATTGAAAAAGCATAATTTAAAAAAAGAGAGAGAAGGCATCATTTCAAAGGGCAAATGACAATGAAATATCTTTACCTGGATCTAAGCACAGCAGCCCTAGTTCACATGGAGAAAATAATAATATACTATCTTAGATTAGTAATTCCAAAGATACTGCTAAATAGAGGAATCAGGAGCAGTTATATTTACCTGGGGACACACCTGGACAATTAGCTCCTGGGCAGAACTGCACTTCTGGTAATTTCAAGAAAAAAGAATACATACACAAGCAATTTGTTGAATTTTATATCTTTATTTAAATATCTCCCAATATTTAATTGGGTTCAGATTTCATACAGAATATAAGCAAGTAAACATACATCTAAAAAAACCTCCAGAAAGTAAAGGTATGCGTCTAAACTTTTATCTAAATATGCTAATAGTAGGTTGCACATGAACCACTGATCATTTCTCATCTGTCTGTCTGTCTATCCTATCTATCATCTATGAGCCATGGTGGTGCAATGGTTAGAATGCACTACTGCAGGCTACTGCTGCTGACTGCCGACTGCCTGCAGTTCAGCAGTTCGATTCTCACTGGCTCAAGGTTGACTCAGCCTTCTATCCTTCCAAATTTTGTAAAATGAGGACCTAGATTGTTGGGGGCAATATGCTGACTCTGTAAACTGCTTAGAGAGGGCTGTAAAGCACTGTGAAATGATATAAGTGCTATTGCTATATCTATCTATCTATCTATCTATCTATCTATCTATCTATCTATCTATCATTTATCTATCTATCTCTCATATTATTTGATTATTCCTCAGCATTTGATGGTGATGAACAGTTTCTAAATTTCTAAATTTCATTTTCAAAGAATTTGGAATAGCATGGTTTTAAACAAAGCAAAACCAAATTCATCTCTCACTGCTTACCTAATTTGTGGTAAAGATTACTTGGTAAACTAAGCACTTTAAATAACCTGGCTGTTCTTGATTGGGTGACTTCTTTTGTTTACCCAGTGAAAGATGGATAATACAATAGCATTAGAATCTCTCCTACTCTGATCCAATTGTGTTTATGCCTTCTGGAATCTGATGCATGCAATTTTATGTCCCTTTGCTCCTTGTACCCACAAAAGAAAACCAAGAAACATAAACCAAAATGTTCTCCCACTTCCTATTTTATTGTTTCATTTACAAGTGATAATTTGGTGATATTGAAAAAGGTAATCTGAGATGAAGAGTATCAATGATTGTCACTATATTCTCTGATTTCTCCCTAGAATTGAATCTGAATTAATCTGAGATGAAGAGTATCAATGATTGTCACTATATTCTCTGATTTCTCCCTAGAATTGATACTAAAGAATGCTCTTTTGGAGGCTGGGAGCCATTTTAATTTTCCATTTTAATTTTCCAGAAGTAGCTTGGGATGTAAACTGAGGACTGAAAGGAATAAAAATGATGACCTCTGCTGCCTAAAAGAACAGCTTTAAGGCCATTGGTGAGGAAGATGGCCATTTTCAATCAACCTATGACAGGAATATGTTCTGTTAACAGGCCTGACAAACTGGTGGCCTGCAGGGCAGATGCATCATGCACAGGTCACATCTACCCTGGCTCTGGAAAGGCAAAAAATACCATGATACGCAGTGGTGGGATTCAATTTTTTTTACTACTGGTTCTGTGGACGTGGCTTGGTGGGCATGGCAGGGGAAGGATACGGTAAAATCTCCAGTCAGAGGTGGCATTTGCTGGTTTTCCAAACTACTCAAAATTTTTGCTACCAGTTCTCCAGAACTGGTCAGAACCTGCTGAATACTGCCTCTGGTGATACGTCATGATCCGGCCCATGATGTGATTGAGTTTGATATCTATGTGTTAGAAGAATGATCAACCCTGCCTTTATTTTTGAGCTTGCTTGCTTTTATTGACAGTAAAACAACAAGATAAATAAGAGGATCAAAGAGAATTGAAACTCTAGTTTTGCATCAAAATTTAGGGCCATTTATGTAGTTTTGGGAAAACATAATTCTTTAGGCAACCCCATCATTTATTTTCTGGAATTCTTTTGTTGAAGGAAAAAAAACTCCAAAGAGAACATGTTGATAAAAATAGGATCGCCAACGTGATTGCCAATGTCTGATGATGGATATGGCAGAAGGAGGAGGAGGAGGAGGAGGAGGAGGAGGAGGAGGAGGAGGAGGAGGAGGAGGAGGAGGAGGAGGAGGAAAATATAGGTGAATCCCTTGGAAAAACTACTATTTTTCAGGCTCAATATTTTGCTGAGGAACCACAATGAAGGAAAAGACCTTCTTCCTTGTACATTGTTCCAGGCTTCTTGGACAACAAGTCCAAAAATTACTAAGTCAACATCTTATGCAAACTAGGTTTTGTTAACCATGGTTACGATATATAATTGCACTAACCCCCAAAATCATTTCTAATCCACAATTTTGGGGTACAAATCACATGACTTGAAACATAACTAAACACATTATGGCTTAGCACAATGAATGGAGTCAGGGATTATACTCATTGGCTGCCAAAGTTAATGTCAGGTCAAGCAAACCAAGACAACAGGAAAAATGAGATGACTATGTGATGGAAGCAGGTTATAACCACAAAAGTGACACAAAGGTGGGTATATTGTATAACAGCTTTTTAAAAACATTAATAATGTCCAGTATGAAGTCACACGTATTTGTGAACTTCACTACAATTGTTCTCCTTTTGCCTTTCAATAGTTGCTTTATCCTTAGCTACAGAAGCCAAGTCCCCAATCAACTAACACAATGTCAGAGGAAGTGAGTGTAAATTGGTTCACAGACTGGACATTAAAGCAAGCGGTGATATCACTCTTAAAATACAAGAAGTTTTTAGCATAATATACTCTAATAGCTAGATAATTACGGCAAGGAAAGAAGGGGTTTCTTTGTAAAAGTCTTGCTGAAAGCTATAAGTGAGCATGCATGACATCATGGCCTATCTACAAGGCATACTTTATCCTCTGAGCCTTGCCAAAAATGTTTCAGTCAGAATAAGCCAATCCCCAGATAACTTAGTGGGGGATCAGGAGAGAAGAGTTAATGGGATGATTGATATGCAGCTGGAAAGAATTAGAAAGTTTCTGAAAAGTGACAAGCTGACATTATTTGAAAATTTTGAAAAGCCCTGCATCCCAATCTTTATTTAAATAATAATAATAATCTTAGGTCAGATGGGTTTGTATGCCTGGAGCTGTCAGATGTTTTGTGAAGCTCTGGATTTTTACAGCTGTGGCCATGAAAACCCACCCATTTTGAAAAGCCAACTCAAGGGCCTAGCATAGTGGACAGTGCAATTTATCAGTCACCCAAAATTTTGGGCAATGCTTTTACTCTAAGTGGTTTACAGAGTCAGCATATTGCCCCAACAGTCTGGGTCCTCATTTTACCCACCTCGGAAGGATGGAAGGCTGAGTCAACCTTGAGCCTGGTAGGATTTGATCTGCCAAATTGCAGAACTTCTGTCAGAAGTTTTTTTTGGTCTGCCGGTGGCCTGCAGAGCTGGCAGCAGAGTTGAACAGTGGAGAGGAACATGGGCCAGTTCTGGAGTCTGGGGAGGGCTCCGATGAGGGATCTCCACCTGACACAGAGATGGGGCCAGAGCCATCTGAGAGTTATGTGCTGACTCCGGAGCCTCCAGAATCTGACATCAGCGAAGCAGAGGAACAGGGGAGCCTGTTCTCAGTGCGCACTTGCACAGAGCTGCCAGAAGGCAAGAACAGTTAAGACAAAAGAAGCAACTTGGGAGTAAGGCTTGGAGGTGATTGACCCCTCCCATAATGTCAGGTTTAAAATCTGAAGCTCTGTGTTGATTTGTGCTCCATTTGTCCTTGTACAGCTAATTGGCAATTTAGTCGTTGGAAGCATTTCAAGGGAGATAAAGGTGGGTGCTTATCAGCCTTATCCCAAAAGACTGTGGCAGACTTCTGTTGGACTATTAATAAACTATTTGGGACTCATTACATGCTATGAATGCATATAATTCACAGCCGTTGAAATAATTAAAAAAAGGGGCTTGGGAACAATGTGTGATTGTTATTGTCCCAAGAAGCCTTGGTCAGAAAGAAGTATCTTTCAGTACTGCACTCTAACGACTGCACCATCACTGCTCTTAAAATAAATACTTGTTGAATGAATGAATGAATGATAATACATACACACACACATACATACATACATACATACATACATGAATATAACAGTTATATTCAATGGCCTCTTCAGATTTTCCATCTGCCAAGCCATCTCATCCATCTAAGATAAATCTAGGTAGCTTTGACTCTTTGTTTAGCCCTTCAGATACTAAGAGGATGTGAGCATAAGCATGTTTATATGTTTTTAGGCGTATAGTTGTCAGAGATCCATGAACCAGTAAGTTTCTGCTCTTTTTGGTCAATAGTTGAGCACCAAGAATGGCAAGTCAATTGGCACTCACTTGCAGTGGTTTCAAGCTGTTCAACAACTAAGTGCCTTCAGGTTTCCTTATGTCTTAAAATAACCCTTCCCTCCAAAATAGAAAACAAATTGCTAGTGTTTCCCCACTCCTACACTCCATATTTTTCTGTGCATATATTTGTGTACATCTGTCCCTTGTTTTGCAATAAATTTCTTGACATAGTTTGAAGTGAAGTTGAGCAAGAAGGAAGGGATTGCAACAAAATACAATGGGACTGAAATCACTAAAAATCTTCTTACTCTCTGTGGCAGCTAACCTTTATTACTTTCCAAATTTCTGGGACTATATGCTGGCAATTCTGTGTTTGAGCTTGATGCTATAATAGGGTTCTAGGAACAAGAGATTGAGATGAACTAGGAATAGAATAGATAGAATTCCTTATTGGCCAAGTGTGATTGGACACACAAGGAATTTGTCTTGGTGCAAATGCTCTCAGTGTACATAAAAGAAACGAATCAAAGGAAAGCACAGAGTTTCCTGTCAAATATTCCTGAAGCAGGGTTTGCTGGCTGAAAATGGTATTTCCCCTGCCCAGAAATACCACTGTTATATCTGAGCTGTGCACAATTGAAAGGATTATAACATGCAGTTGGGAGAGCTCACTATCATATGTATTAAAGTTTGCAATCTGGGGTGGCATAGCATTTTGGAGGAAATCAATTTACTATAAAGTGTGCATGAAGTCTTTTCCTTTTGGGAATGGTGCCATTTCTGTTGCTTTCCACAGATCCTGGCTTGGGATGTAGGGTGAAATTGCTTGAATGTTACAGTGTTGTTGTTTTTTTAATGTTATGTATTTGCCAGGTTGCATTTCAAACTTTTCTTGCATACAAAAAAGAGAAATGGGGGAGTGTCAAAAGTATCAAGATAAGAGCTGTGTGATCAAAATCCTGACTTCCCTCTATGTGCATGAACCATGTAACCTGTATGGGGCATGTTAAAAAGTCAGCACTTTCATCCCACAATCTCAGCTGCCATTTTAACTTGTGGATGCATCCAGGCCTGTATATTACCTTAAATCAGAGGTCTTCAAACTTGACAGACTTGTGGACTTCAACTCCCAGAATTCCTTCTCCAGTCATGTTAGCTCAGGAATTCTGGGAGTTGAAGTCCATAAGTCTTAAACTTGCCAAGTTTGAAGACTCTTGCCTTAAATCATTTGATGATTAGGTAGCAATAAAAATCTAACAAATCCATAAAGAGCTAAATGTGTGAAATCCACAGAAGTCTTAAAGTTGCAGGGCAACCAGGGAAGAGTTAGATATGGTTGCCTCGGACATTTTTGCGGATGAGCGATCAGGTTAAACTAGCCATTTGTTATTTTATGCATTTTATGGTATCTGAAAAAAGATAAACCTCAAATCTCACTTTGACACAATAAATGTTACATGATATTACTAAAATATTATTTTTTAAAAAAAATAAAACGTGTTTCAGAATAAAGCCTAATCTTGATGTCAATAAAAATACAGCAGGTCACATTTCTCTAACTTTTAGCTCTTTAAACCTTGTATCCTTGGTGCACATTAATCAAATGAAGTTTTCAAGAGATACCCAACTTCCCAATTTTTATTGTACAGGTAGTCCTCAACCTATGACCACAATTGAGCCCATTTATGTTGCTAAGTGAGAAATGTCTTAAGTGAGTTTTGGCCCATTTTACAACTTTTCTTGCCATATTTGTCACTGCAGTTGTTAATTTAGTAACATGGTTGTTAACTGAGTCTGGTTTTATTGATTTTGCTCATTGGAACTTCGCAAAAGGAGATCACATGACCCCAGGATATGGCAACAGTCATAAATGTATCTCAGTTGCCAAGCATCCAAATATAAATCATGTGACCATGGGCATGCTGCAATGATCGTAAGTGTGAAAAATGGTCATAAGTTCCTTTTTTTCAGTGGTGGTGTAGCTTAGGACAGTCACTAGAGAAACTCACCTGTATTCAACTTTGTTTTCAGTACATCCAAATGTACACAAATGTTGAGTGCAATTTTATCAACGTTTAGTCTGAGAGTACAATTTCCATTGCATCTCTCTCCCCAATATACAATATTGTATTTGGCTGTCAGCAAAGGCAGCCAGAAGGGAAGGCAATAGAAGAAAAATAATATACACGATTATATGGCTGACTGAAAATGACACCAAAACTACAGAAGCATTTGCTTTTTTGGCACAGAGGAGAGAAAGAATAATGACCAAGGTATGAAAGCTGTAATCTATAGCCAGAGGCAGTTCATTCTTCATTGTTGGAAGCTAGGAAAAAAAATACACCGCACTTGATTGCCTTGACCAAAGCCTCTGTCCACATCACCCTATGAACATAATAGTGTATGGAGGTGTTTGTGTGCAGTCAAATCAATAAAGAATTCTCCTTTCACCGGGTCTTTGGGGAGCAAAAAGAAAACCATTACTCCACTAATTGTCAAGCCCCCAAATCTGAGTCAAATCTCTTCCTATTTCTTGGGTTTATCTATGGCGGAACAATTAATGGAAAGTACAGTAACTTGCCTCAACTTGCAGCTACTGTTAGGAATCTTGAACCTGTTTAATGAACTGGAATACATAATCTGTATGAATTGCAGAGGGAACAGAGCTAATTTCACCTGAATCACAGTATAGTGATGCCTGTTTCTGTTTCAGAAGGTCCTTTCTAATTGTTGACTTCCACTCATCATTAAAAAAAAAATCGTATATAGAACATGCCTAGGAATAATAATAATAATAAGCCATGGTGGTGCAGTGGTTAGAGTGCAGTACTGCAAGCTATTTCTGCTGCCTGCTGGCTGCCTGCAATTTGGCAGTTCAAATCTCACCAGGCTCAAGGTTGACTCAGTCTTCCATCCTTCTGAGCAGGGGTGGTATTCTATCAGTTCGGACCAGTTCTATAGAACCGGTTGTAATGATTCTGCACAGTTTGGAGAACCAGCAAATCACACCACTGGCTGGCCTCTCCCCTTCCCTCCCACCCGACCCAGGAGGCTTCCCTGAAGCCCAGTCAGGGGTGGTATTCAGGGGGTTGGGGGAGGGAGAAGTGGCCTGAGAGCAGAGGATTGAAGCTTCTATTTTTCAGTGCAGACTCAGGCAGCAGATTGCAGAAAGATAGATCTGGAAGTGAAGCTGTGATTCTGCAAGCAGCTCAATCTGCTTGCTTGCTTTGCCCGGTTTTGGGTAAAAGTTACTCTTTTTTTAAATAAAAAACACCAATCTTTACAAATATATTTACAATATTTACATACAAGCCATGTCCAGCCAGTCACATGACCACCAAGCCACACCCACAAATTTGGCCATGCCCACAGAACCGGTTGTTAAGAAATTTGAATGCCACCCCTGCTTCTGAGCTGGGTAAACTGAGGACCCAGATTATTCGGGGGCAATATGCTGACTCTGTAAACTGCTTAGAGAGGGCTGTAAAGTGGTATATAAGTTTAAGTGCTATTGCTATTCATCGCTTCTTTGGACTACTGAATTGTCAGATCTCAATCGGGCATTACACTAGAGATACCAAGAAGGGTATTAAGGGGCAGTGGCAGGCTCTGTGTCATCAAACCCTAAATCCACACCTCATTAGGATTCAGTGTTACACATTGAAAACAGCTCCCTTCTATATTAAACCAAAAGTCAAGGGAGAAGGAAAGGGAAAATGAAGAAAAAGCTATAGATAGATAGATATACTTGAGTGTTTCCACTCTCCTGCACTAAAGATGCATTAAATTGCAACTCCTGTATTTCCCAACCATCATGTTCTGGACAAGTTCTACAATCACAACTTGAATACTGTGCCTGAGGGACCTCTGTATGTATTTGTTTTATGTCTTGTTTTCCATACTCATATCTATAATGATTTCTTTCTCCTCCTCCTTTTTCTTCTTTTTGAGGGTTTTAAAATTGGAAAGAGACTGATTATTGATCTCTAGATTGTCAGTGTACCAACTATCTCCAAAGACACAAGTGGCATACCTTTAATTCTAGCTGTTGGGGAGCAATAATGGAAAGAGCCTTTTCCTCACAACCTAACATAAATGTGGCTCTTAATGCAGAACTATACGGGCCTTTAGCCTAATTTAATCAGTCTTTTTTTCCTATAGACTTACATGGCTTCAATGGGGAATTGGGTCTAGAAATAAGGGACATATTTTGCTATTGCAAGGGAAAAATATTTCATTGGGGAAAATTAATAATGCTTGTTCAGGTCTGAATGATAAGATGATCATTGCACAACTGGCTATGAAGCAACTATGAAACAAATACCATTGAAGAGTCCTGGCGTTATCACTGCTATTGGTGTCCTGTCCAAGGAAAGAGAGATGCACTCTGCTATTTTTAGGGCATTTTTTGCCCCATTATTTGCCCGTGATGTTACTTGGAATGTTAGCATATTTGCACCCATTGTGATAAATTGCAGATATGCTAACATTCTAGTTAAGATCACCAGATGGTCCCCAAATGAAGCATCCTTTCCCATCTCTTCTTACTGGAAACACATTCTTGTGTAAGCTGCTTTCCATAAAGCAACTCTGAGCCCCTGTGGTTAATGACCAATGAATGCTGATGTAAAGTGTCTTAAAAGGTCTAAAATTTGCCACAGCCTCACTCATTAACGAAGCTGAGTTAAAAGATTATTAATTCTCCATCAGAGCTTGCCTGTCATCACTATTTAAGAGGTTTATGGCCCGTGCAGCAAAAAAACAACCCATCAGAAATGGTAAAGCAAATTTCCTCATTCCCCTTGCTCAGAAAGGAGAATGTCTGCTGTTACTTTCCCTTTTCTCATACTTCCATCACCTATCCCAGTTAGGAAAGCTCTTTCCATGCTTTTAAAAGAAATTCCTGAGAGCGGGATATAGTCCTTGCAAATTTGCTGAGGTTCAATTGTCTAGCTGGAAATGAAAAACAAACAAACACTAGGTGTTAATGTTTAGCATTAGATTCCTTGTTGTTGTTTTTCTTGGCAAATAACTGAGGTGTTATCCTGGTTTTTGTACCTTATGTTAACTGGTCATGGTAGCCTTTTCTAAATTTAATAGAAGTTAAGCCATAATGAAACAGCCTTAGCTCTTCAGTTGGTGACCCTCACCAGAAGAGGAAAGACTGTTTAGTTGTTCCTTTGCATTACTTTTGATATTCTTTCTGAGGCATCTTTTAAATGGGGCCCCGAGGCACAGCATTACTTTGATTGCAATCTTCCAGCATGGGCATTTACTACAAAGTGGCATTTGGCAGACCTTCTTCAACACCACAAATTCTCAGAGCAGTTACTAGAGAGAAAAGGTTCAGAAACTGCTGACTTTGAACCATCTTGGGATGATGTTTCCATACCACTCTTGCTTCCACCTTTTAAACATGTAAATAACATTTCTGAGAGAGTCCAGATGTTTGGGCTGTAATGTAATGTAACCAATTTCCCTGACACCACTACTTTGTGCTTCTGTCATTTGCCTTCTAGATTGTCACTAAGATTAGCCATAACAGGTGCTGAAAGTGTACTTATGAAGAACAATGTATGGTAGGTCTCTGAAATGTTTTTGGACAGAAATGGGGTGGGGTGATCCAAAAGTGATAAATTTCCTCATACATCCTTTAATTCACCATAGAGCAGGGATCTTCAAACTTGACAGCTTTAAGACTTGTGGACTTCAACTCCCAGAATTCTTCATGTTATGTTAGTCATGTTAGTTCAGGAATTCTGGGAGGTGAAGTCCATAGGTCTTAAACTTGCCAAGTTTGAAGACCCTTGCCATAGAGGTATCAGAGTTAAGGAAGGGAGAGAAGACAAGTGGAACATGTTGGTTAGGATATCTTATAGGCTCTGATAAATATGGAAGTACAGTAATTGCTCAATTGATTTATGGGTATAATGATAAGTATCTGCATCTTTGGGGAGTGATTTCATCCTGTCTTGTGGATTGGAGATAGAAGGAAAACACATGGCCTTTTCTAGTTCTTATAATTAACACATTATTTCTCTTTGAATTTCTTCCTGCTTTCAATATTTCCTGTCAAAATGAAAGACAGTCCAAATGCATAGTCCACATTTTCTATGTGGGAAGAAGCGTAAATGTTTTCTTCTACACTATCTTGTTTAGTTCCTATAATGTAACTTTTCCATATTCTGTGTTGTTATATATCTACTTTCTAATTACCCAGTTTACTTGTATCATTATCATAATATCACTAACTATAAAGCAGGCCTTTCACTCTGCTGAACACAGAAGAGAGATCAACTGTATGTGCAGAAGAAACACAGGAAGATTGTTTATTAATTGCTATCACTTAATAAGACTGTAGCATTCATGAATATATAGGGCTACAAAAATCCAAATGATTATTAATAAATCAACATTTCTCTCTCCTCCCTCCCTCCCTTCCTTTCCAAACAACCTAACCAGACTTTGAACAGTGTACAAAAAACAAAATAATAACCAAAGATAAATATACACCTTGAAGGAAATGTTTTAAATTAACATAAATGTGAGCATTTTTTTCTCTAGCGGTCATCCAGATTTATGAAGCTCAAATATGGTAGTTCTATTAAAGGTAATGTGATAGTCACATTGATGATTCAGTGCATAATATTGGCAACATTCCTTCTCAGTAAAGCATGTAGATAATGCAAAATGGATTTGGGAAGGGAACATTACAACTCTTTTATCCAAACATTTACAAGTAAAGCTGTATGATTGTGTGTGTGTGTGTGTGTGTGTGGTGTGTGCGTGCATACACACACACACACACACACACACACACACACACACACACACACACATATATATATATATATATATATATATATATATATGGCATTCAGCTTTGTTCGGGTATTTTCCCACATCATTATAGTTGTGCTTTTAAAGTTGTAGCAACGTTTCGGCAGAATCTCATCTGCCATCATCAGGCTTCTGTATTGTGTTCGTCTGTGAGTCAGACTTTTACAGTTGTTTCAGTTTTAAATTTGGGGCTACCCTACTGTTGTGCCAGAATGGTTTTTTCTTCATCCTGATTGGTTGGGAGTCTATTGGGAGTTCTATTCATGCTTTCAGGTCTTTTTTCAATTCAAAGCATGAATAACCAAGGCATATACGAAGTCCCCTGTGCATCATGCCCTGCCACATACATTGGATAGACCAATAGAAGAATAAGTACCCGCCTGGATGAACACAAAAATGCAGTAAAAAAGCTGGAACACACTTCCTCACTAGTCCAACACATGAAAGCCACAGGTCATAGCATCAACTTCAGTGGCACCAAAACCCTAGCCACTATAGAAAACCCCATCCACAGAATTATCAGAGAAACCATAGAGGTTGAAAAAAGACCAGAAAGCATGAATAGAAGAGATGATTCCACCAGACTGTCAATTATTTGGAAGCCTACACTCACAAACAAAAAAATCTCCACACCACTAGCCAGGCAAACACCTGCACACAAACAGATCCCCCCTGATACCTCCAGCTCAAACACACTCAAACCAGGCACCCAGATGAAACCTAACTTCCTAACAAATGATAGCTGTCCATTTACTCAGAGCCAAGCTGCACTAAAAGCCTCCAGTACAGGAACACAATGTTGCCAGCCAATCAAGACACAAAAAAAGACACAAAACAGACAGAAGATATTAGAAACACCAATCAAGCAGAACACAGCAAACTCCAAGACCAATAAGCACAGACCAAGACTCCCAACCAATCAGGGTGAAGAAAAAACCATTCTGGCACAGCAGTAGGCTAGCCCCAAATTTAAAACTGAAACAACTGTAAAAGTCTGACTCACAGATGAACACAATACCAAAGCCTGGTTGCTACAACTTTAAAAGCACAACTACAATGACATGGGAAAATATCCGAACAAAGCTGAATACTATATATATATATATATAATCTCCATCTTTGGAGACACAGCAGCTGGTCTTTCCATTTTACAGTTGGAGCATGTATACACTCAAGATATTTTTAACTCTCAATTTACATTTTTCCTCCTCACCACTGCCAGCTCTGGCTCTGTCATACACTTTGTTTTATTTGGTATATACATGTTGATAAAAGCAAATTGTATGTTTTTGTTATCCCAGAAGATGCTTCAATTCTTGACACTAGATTTTAGTTAACCAATAATCCAGTCACTTGGAATGAGTTTCCAGTATCAGCATTAAAAAGGCTGACATCCATAGCATCCTATTGAGTGGATGTAGTCATGCCCTTAAAGTGGGCTACTTTAGGAAAACTTGCATAGCAGTAAAAGCAATACAATAAAACAACCTGAATCCTATAAGCTCAAAAATAAAGTCTAGCTACATAATTTGCAATGTATTTGAGAAAAATATGTATATTATGTGTTTCATAAATATTGGCATGCACAATGCACCCAGGAATGTTGTTATGTAAACTCAGATTCTCAAATGAAAATGCTATATTTATGGAATATCAGAATTAGGATATTACTTGTACAAACAGTAGTAGAAATTTAGGTTTGGGAATGCAATAAGGTTAATCACTTGAGCAACTGCACAGCCATAGGAGCAGTATGCTTCAAATAATTTTGGAAATGGGTGCTACTAGTTCCAGAAAGGCAATGAACACAGAAGGTCATTTTCTTCAATCTACAAATAAGGAATGGAAGAATGAGATATGTGCAGGAATAATACTTTCCATAAACAATGGATTTCTTTGTGGGTAGAGTAAAAAAAAATGAGCAGAGACAAACTCTAAACTCAAAAGCATTTTTCACTGAAAACAGCAGACAGCAACCTTTCTTACTTTTGGCAATGAACTGTATAGTTGTAGCTGAGCATGATCGGTGCTTTGGTAAACAGAGCACTCAACACTTATTCAGGATGTCAGAATAATACCTGTCATCCAGTGTCACTGACAAGGTGGGCTTCTTCTTCAATCATTTGTTTTGAACAGATCTTGCTGAACTCCTGTTCCAGGCCATTGAAAGGTCATGCCAAATCATAGTTTGACAAATTATTTGAATATAGCAGAACTTTAGCAAATCCTTCTTTGCAGGTTTTAAAAGCCCCGTGGAAGCATCTATTATTCCCTAGCTGTTACAGAGATCACTCATGTTTTAAATGTTTCTGTGGTCAATAAGTAAAGTAGTAGATTCAGCAGATTCTACTTGTCTATATCAACTTGTCTATAAATTCTTCCTATTTGCTCTCCCCTAGGAAAGATCCATTTTGGGTCTGAAGGCTTTTCTGATGATTAAAGAAACATTTTTTTCAGTTGTTTCTTCTTCCTTAAGCTTTGAGGTACAACTGGCAGTGACAACTACTGGCATTGCAGGTACCAGTAGTTAGACCAGGTTTTTTTTTTTTTCATTTACAGCAAAGTGCTGAGTTTAGACTTATAGTTAAGGCAGGATAGAAATAAAATAGCTCAATATCAAGTTATTAACTAAGATTTTTGTTCTGTCTTCTTAATCTCACTTTCTTGGATCATGTAGCCCCATTTTGTAGACTACATTTGTCAGGATTCCAAATGATGAGATCCATTTAAAAAGAAAAAAGCAATAAATAATGGACAGTAATTGACGGTTCAATAAATGATGAAGTTGACAGTAACTGACAGTAAAGTGACACAGCTTCGTATAGGCATGTCCATCAATCACCCATCAAATGGTGGATACTTGTTATAGCTTGATACAATATATTCTACAATGTGGAGTGATATAAATTTAGTATACAGTTCATCTGTCCTTCAATGTTTGCATAAATACTACCACTGAGGGTTTCTTATGCATTAATATATCCACTAGTTATCTCAGTTGGCCAATGCCTGCAGTATTAGAAACTCTTAGTATATCTTAATTAGGGCCAATCCATGCATAGAGGTGAAGAAGTTCTGGGAGAATTAAAAAAGGAAAGAGATAAATTGGGTTAGAGTCAGTGAAAGGTATTATTTTGGTAAGAGGGAGGTGGGAGACTGTTATTTTTCCTCCCGGGTGACTTCTGGTAAAGATTTTCAGGGGTGATTTGTTAAACCACATTTTTTTATTTTTTTTTAAATAAATGTTAAAATAGATTCCAATGTTGGCACAGTAGTTACAATGCAGTATTACAGGCTAATTCTGCTCACAGCCTGGAGTTGGATCCTGTCAGGCTCAGAATTGATTCAGACTTTCATCCTTCCAAGGTGGGTAAAATGAGGACCCAAATTGTTGGGGGCAATATGCTGACACTGTAAAACACTTAGAGAAGGCTGTAAAATACTGTAGCACGGTATATACGTCTAAGTCAGGGCTGTCAAACTCGTATCCCGCAGGCTGGATGCATCATGCACTGGCCATGGCCCCGCCTGGTTAAGCAAAGGGGGAAAAAGTCCCAATATGTCACGTGAAGCCACTGTGATGATGCAAGTTTGACACCCCTAGTCTAAGTGCTATTGCTATATCATTAGTCACCTGTACTGATTAAAATCATTGCACCCTAAGGATTGGTAAATATATTTAACCTTTATAATACGCTATTTCATTCCATTCTTATTTTATACACTGCTTCCTATTCAACACCCACAATAAACTTCACTGCCTTTTGGAGAAGAAGTGGAAAATTTCTCTGTCATCTCTTCCTCATGAGGCAAAACCAATCCTGAATAATTTAGTCATTTTTCTGTCAAAAGATGATTCTGGATGCTTAGGGATTTGTGTATGAGAAGGACACTCCCTATGGGAGAGAGCACTGTCAGCTGGAGGCAATCATGGTCTCCATAAAAGTCTCTTTGTTCAGACTGCAGACATTGGTGTGCATATGGAAGCAAAATGTCTTAAAGATGATCACTGTCTTAGAAGGCGTTTAAAAGGAAATTCCATGGCCTCATTGCCTGCAATTCCCTTATATTTATTATAATAACTTTTCCCATAAAAATTAAACCTGATTGAAACAATTTATGAGGAAACACCTCTGAGGTTTGGATCATTAGTACCTCCAAGCTGGAACATTGTAAATTCTGACATGTGCTCTATTTCAGATTGTGTGTGTGTGTGTGCGTGTGTGTGCGTGTATGCACACGCACACACACACACACACACACACACGTGTGTGCCTTATGCTCCCTTCCTTCAAATTCTTCTCACAGAAGCAAAGTATAGCTAATAACCAACATGGTACTCCATTCTATTTGATCAGTGGTGTGTCAATTAGAAAAAGTACATCTCTCTTGTAATTTGCCTTGATGCTTTCTTTTTCTTTTAATTAATAGCTATGCATGTTTGAATATTGAGCTGAATTAGTATATATTTGCAGGCTGCAGTATGAACATACAGCAAAAAGATTCAGTTCAGTTTGGAATACTGATCGTATTCAAGCCAGCAGGTCTTTTTCATTAATTGTATGGATTGTTTGATCTGGATCAATTTGATTCAAAGAAACTGATGGTGAAAGCAAATATATGAAGGTAAAGTTGGCATTGATGACTTCTTGGACATGTATGTGTTTTGTTTTGCTCCCTTTTGCTTTATTTGGTTTTGTTACCTTTTTTTACAGGATATTTTTCAACTTTCCAGACTCAGCTACAGACCAAGGATATGTTGTTTGAATTAAATCTGCTGGGCTTTTGGAAAATAAAAAAGGCTAGGTGCTTCTATTTAGCTTTACGGAAAATAATGTGCCCATTCATGGACAAAAGCAGATAAAATGACATTAGATCCATCAGCTTCAATAATTCAAACTGAATCAATGATGAAATATGGGCTTTTGATAGAATTGTTATCAAAATCTACAAATTATTCTCACTGCCTTTAAAAAAAAGCACCATCTATAGTAGAATGGAATAGACGTACAAAAAATCATTGAGGCAAAGTTATTTGCAAGAAGAAAATATCAAAATGTAGCAGTACCCATACTAGAAAATATCATCTTAGGCTCCCTCCCGCCTTGCTTGCTTATGTTTTCCAGGTTTCACAGATGCCTTCTTTTGGCAGGCAATAAGGGAAAACATAAAAGAGACCTGTCATGATATATCTGTGCAGTTGATTTAGTATCCAAACACATTAGATGGCACAGACATCCCCAGTCATGCTTCAGTTGGTTGCCGTACTATCTTTATTTGAAGATCAAATTAAATTAGATACAATGTACATTCCATTTTAAAAGAAGAGAATATGTTGGCTTCTGGTTTTTGTCATACCAGCATTCATAAATGCCACATTTCAAATAAAAGAACCCTTGGCATTACCTATAAAAGTTCCCCTGCTTTCTATTTATACATAGACATCTTGGAAAGGGCAAGATGAATTTCTGGTCAAGTTCATAATCACTTCCTGCATATATAATTCTCCCACTATCCACGTTACCTGATACTGTTGAGAGCCTTCTCATCATTTCAGAACAAAAATAGTACTGCCACCCTGTTCTGTTTTTGCATCTCCCAGAAAAGAATGTGTTGTGTGTGTGAGAGAGAAATTAAGAGAGAGGATGAGGAGGGGAGGGAGGGAGAGAGGGGGGGGGGAGGGAGACAGGCAGAGATACAAAAACTGTGGGAATAGATTTATCTTCTTATCAAATTATAAGATTGACAAAAGGGGATGCATGGAAGAAACAAATATGTCCTGCTAACATCATTTGGAAGAACTAGCAGCATAGAGTTTTGCTCCTCCATCCAAATTTTGCATGGAGATTTGAATCATACAGAACACCCCACCCCTCATGTAGAAATTATTATGTTTCTTAAAGCGTCATAGAACCCCACACAATAATATGGGGTTTTTTTGCTCAAAACTGACCTCTGAGTCTCCACAGAGTTTGATTGGCCAGGCTTGGTAATTGGGATGCCTTGGGAAGGTGCAGGTGTGTCATGTTACATAAAACAGAGGAAATGGATGCAAAATTGAGCACTAGATGAGTTAGCTGGAGGAAGCTCTTTCAGGACCCCGGACAGAGCTTAGAGAATAAACATCCTGTACTATAAAGAAGCAGATTCAACTGAGTTATTCTACTGATTGGGCCTGACCACCTGTCTCAGGCTCTGTGTTCTGAGAAAGTGTGGACTAATCCAAAAAGGACTGATCTAACTGGAAGACCAATCATTCTGTGACAACTTATTGATTTTTTTTCCCTTGGGAACATTGTCTGCATTAGCAAACAGATTCGGTAGAGTACAGGCAGGATTTTGGGGATGAAGATGCTGGAACTCAGTCTCTGGGAATGTACTATAGATCAGGGGTGTCAAACTTGCATTATTATGGCAGTATCACATGATATATCGGGACTTTTTCCCCCTTTGCTAAACTGGACAGGGGTGTGGCTAGCGCATGATGTATCTGGCCTGCAGGGTGTGAGTTTGACAGCCCTGCTATAGATCTTAAACTTAGAGGATCTCAATTGTTGGGTTTAGGCTTAGTTTTAGAATTTGGACCCAAAGCTGCTTCAGTTCTAGAAACTAACTTCTAGAAACTTTTAACTATTTGTGGATTAGAATTTAAGTTTTTGCTACCGAACTAAATAGGATGTGCAATTCTTGTCTTTTTGAACTCAGTTGGGTATAAACCTAAGGTTAACAGTTGGTTACACAATCATAGAACAAGTTTAATAGAGAAATGTGATTAATTTTAATGGCTTGTGTCCATAAGCTCTGTTTCAGTTCTGATCTTCTAAGGAATGAAGCATACTTCTAGCTAGTTACTTTTTCAACTCCATCTCACCTTATCCTTGTTCTTTTAATTATCCAGTGCAACAAACCGGGTATCTCTCATGCTTCATCACTTTTTATGAAGCTTCAGCAATGCAGATTTAATTAAATTAGCAGATCCCAAAACAAACTTGGAAATAAAGATGACATATTTCTCAGGTCTTAAACATATGAAAATTCATCACTTAACAGTGACATTGACAAATGATGTTCATTACTTATTTTCCAAATGACCAGATCTGATTTCTGTTGGAGATTTGGGATATTCCAGGCATTTTTTTAATCATTACACTTTTCCTGATAAGAGAACGAAACTATTCACCAGAAAAGATACACCAGACTGCATATGGGTTCCATTTTTTATTCAGAAAGCTGTTATCATTCTTGCTTTGCGGAAAATATTAGGAAAGACCAAGAGACATCAGATGAGCAAAGGTCCTTTCCTTTCCTTTCCTTTCCTTTCCTTTCCTTTCCTTTCCTTTCCTTTCCTGTCCTGTCCTGTCCTGTCCTGTCCTGTTCTGTCCCATCTGTCCTGTTCAAAAGGTTTCCTCTTCTTGGGTAAAGTTACTTGTGCAAATCAGCTTCTTGCTACGGTATACAGTACATATATATTTGCTTTGCTCAAAATGAAAATTAAAGTTTTAAACAGAAATTAGCTGAGCACTTATCAAGTTGTGTGGAGGAATGAATTATTTCACAGAATTTGCATGCAAATGTTGAGATGTTATAGCACAAATATTTGTAACCTAGTGCCACACAGAGCCCCAAAACTGGCAGTATAAAGATATTCAAAGGATGTGAAAATCTCTCTCTCTCTCTCCCCGCCCCTCTGACAGAGAGAGAACAAGAGTGACTTTTGCTTTGTCCGCAGAAAAATTCTCACAAGCTTCAATTCTGAGGCTATAGATATTACACATCAGAATATGATCTAGTGACTGAACCTACCCCTCCAAGAAACTAATGATTCAATAGTCCAAGTGACATTTTTCTCCAATTTGCAAATGTATAAAAATGATATGAGATAACAAATATGGGTGGGAGGAATGGGAGAGGGGAAAATTCTGTCTATTCCACTTTTCATTTTTCTACTTCAGGATTACTGTTGTACTGTGGCAAAAACTAGGGATTTGTCACAGTGACCCCAGATTTGTGCATGTCTAGCCTCATACATGCTTTTGAAGATGCATTTGTTGCAATTATCTGTTATATTTTTAGGAACATGCTATGAGGAAAATCACTAAAAAGAGGTCTTAAAGGAAAAGGTGTTTCTCTTGTCCAGTCATGTCCAACTTTTAAGAGTGTGAGTGGTCACCTGTGTTTTTAGAGGAGGGAACCAGCATTGTCCAAAGACACTTCTGTGTCATGTGGCCAGCATGATTACACACTGAAGTACATGGAATACTGTTACCCTCCCCCCAAATTGGTAACTATTTATCTACTTGCATTTGCCTGCTTTCAAACTCTGGGTGGGCAGGAGCTGAGGCAAGTAACGGGAACTCAACCTGTTGCACAATGCTGAGGTCTTGAACCCAGGCTGTCAGCTTTCCAGATGACAAGCTCAATGTCTTTAATTGATGAACCATTGCACCATCTAAAAAAGAAGGTGGGGGGGCTTACTAACAGCTCAGTCTTTCTTTGAATTTTTCTACAACCTTCTCAGCATGTGGATATTTCTACAATTAAGATAAGATCAAATCAACCCAAGCCTAGAGCTACAGCTGCCTGTTTTTCTCTATCTTCTCAGCCACAGATACTCCAGAGTGGCTGCTGGGAACTAAAAGCAAGACCTGCAAAAAGAGAGGTCTCTGCTGACCGCCAGGCTGCCTTGCAATTTTACAATCCATGTGTATCTTTTCCCCAAGCTCACTGGAGTGTTTATAGAAGAAGGGGAAGCCAGCCAGATTGCTAGAGCTATTTCTCAGCCTCAGCGCTTCCTTTCTCAGATCAAGAGTAATTTCCTCATGAACTGTGGGAAACATGTATTAAACCTTCCATTGATTCTCTCATTTCTAGACAGGTTGCATTCTTCTCAGCTACTCAGTTATGATGACAAGACTTGGCTCATGATGTTGGATTGCTAGAAGGCTTGTAGTTAACAACTTCTCATGACAACATTTTACATCTAGTTTCAATATGGGAGCTGGTGCTTATGATACTCATCTGTTAGAGAGGCAAATTGGCTTGGAATGCCACTTTCTTTTTAAAAAAAGAGAGAAACTGAATGGTTTCAATTGGATCTTTGTGATACTTTCCCCTGCCCCACCTGCTGACTTAAAGATAAGGCATTCTGGAGCAATCTTTTTAGACCTGAAAGAGCTAGAGCAAAAGTAAATCAAATATATGTGTGACATATTGCTGGACAACCCAGTCCTTGTATTGATTTTGTGTAAATGTTCTTGTCTTTCTTTGCATTGATCTACGTAGATCTTGCTCACCTTGTTTGGTATTTTACTTACTTTATTTAATTTTTTTGTATATATATTATCTACCTAACTTCATTTCCCAGTTCTCCCAATTTCCAGTTCTCCCAATCCCTCAATTTCATTTGTATAGTAATTTTGCGATTTAGATTAGGTTGAGAGATAGTGCTGCGATGGTCTTCCTAGCTGATCATGAATATGGACTGGGTCCTAGTATAACACCTCAACTCTATATCAACCTTTTCTTTCAGATGCAATATGCAGCTATATCCTAACTAACTGCTATGGGTTGGCTTTTGAGTCTGACCTTGCTGAATCAAGGATGAAGTTAGATCTAGTGCGACATAGACTAAGGAAGGAAGCAGGCAACTGGTTAGATTCAAAAACTGAAGCAAATATCTATAAACTGCTCTGTAAATCTCATTGTACTGATATGATTGATCAACTTACCAAAAGGCTTCAATGATGTCACGAAATGTCAGTCAATGATGTCATGAAAACTAAATTGAAGAAGGCAGGATAAATTTAGTACTGCCCAGAGGTGGTATTCAGCCAGTTCTGACAGGTTCTAGAGAACCGGTAGTGGAAATTTTGAGTAGTTTGGAGAATCGGTAAATACCACCTCTGGTTGGCCCCACCCCAATCTATTTGCTGCCTCCTGAGTCCCAGCTGATCAGCTGGGTCTTCTTTTGTTACCCAGCACAGGAGAATGGAGCTGGAAAGCAAGTTAGTAGGGTGGGGAGGGAATGGAGATTTTAAAGGATCCCTCCCCTGCCATGCCCACTAAGCCATGCCGACCAAGTCATGCCACACCTACCAAACCACACCACAGCCACCAAACCATACCCACAGAACCTGTAGTAAAAAAATGTAATACCACCACTGGTACTGCCCCTCTGAAATGGCTAGTGAATTGTCTCTTACTATTGATCCCTTTTACCTCCATGAAAGGCTCTGCTATAGGATAAAAATCAACTTTATCTCTACTCATTCCAAATTACTAAGACAGAATGACAGAATGACAGAGACACCCATTCTCACTTTATCTACAAGTACAGCTACAGTTCAGTCTCAGTTGAAGTCCCCAAGATCTTCAGTCAGTTCTCAAACTAATTTTTGCAGCTCCTAAAATTACAAAATCAGTGAAAATAAATGTCTTCCCAAATCTAGTAGAAATGTTTCTTTTTATAACAACTGCTTCTATCTACAAGACTGAGATAAATTAAGTCATATCATTCTTTACCACAGAGAAAGAGTAGGGCATATTTCCAATTCAGGAATTAGCCTGAAAGATCAGCTTTGAAGCAATTGTTGAGAATTTCACCAGTGGCAAAATACTGAACAAATTGTTTTGCTTGGAAAAGTTACTGCTGAAAATGCTAATTTTTTTTTTTTATTTCAGGAATGCAGGAAGCCATTATCAGCAGAAGTGCTCAAAATAGTATACAGGAAGGAGAGCAAAAAATAGGAATGTTAAACAGAAAATAACAACAACATCCCAAACATAGAAAATTCAGGTTGTATCTACTGCCTCTTAGAGTCACATTTTAGTTATCATCTCTGAGCAGTCAAGAAAAACTCAGGATTATTTGAGACCATAAAGTATTCTAAGATCATTTTTTTTCTTTTCTTTTTTAATATAGTTTGCATTGGTCTACAGCAGTGTTTCTCAACCACAGTAACTTTATGACATGTTGATTCTGCTTTGTAAGGACTGAACTACAGAAGAGAGAAAAAAGGGAATTTTCCAAGGCCAGGCACAAAATTTATTTCAATATTTTAAATTTGGTGTTGTATAAGGGACTGGTAGGATAAAGAAAATATAGCATGTATGTATATATATAATATCTGTCTGTCTGTCTGTCTGTCTATATCTATCTATCTATCTATCTATCTATCTATCTATCTATCTATCTATCTATCTATCTATTGTATATAGACAAGCATCTCAGTGCTGCAACTCTGGGTGATTTAAGGATTTAAAAATAAAAAAGCAACACAGAGATACACGCACAATAATGTTAAAAACAATAAAATTATTAAACCATTAACATCTACGATCTGCAAGAGAGCACTGTTAATTTTAACAGGCTATCCACCAATATGATCAGGTCCCCAGTTAGGATGGCAAATCATATCTTCAGGCACTTCTTGAAGTCCAACATGGTTGGCCTGAGGGCAGATGTTCTGGCAGAAAAGGTTCATCTCCTGAGTTCTACCAGATGATGTTTATTTGTAGATGGGACCTGCAATATACCCTTTCTGCCAGATCTGATGGGAAAGATAGATGTAATTGGGGTGAGGCAGTTCATCAAATATCAAATAGTCAATAGTAAGAGAGCCAACTGATTCTGATTTTATTCTAATCTTCTTCCTTGGCAAAGACACCAAAGGACATGAACAATCCAGTATCATTCATTAAGTCATCCAAACAGCTCTTCCGAAATTAAATCTAGTCTGGAAACTATCTTTCAGGTTAAGTGTTATAAGCTCATTTGTGTGTGAGTTGGTAGTTATATACATTTGTTAAACAAATGAACGAACAAGCAAACACTGTTCAAAGCTATGACACAGCAGATTCAGAACCTTACCTTCTTCTATATATTCAGTGTTATTCTTCTTACTCTCCACTCATGCAATAAAACCACAACCAACTCTGATGTTTCTCCATCCTTGTCCAAGTTATAACAGCAGCAGAAGGAATGAAAACCAGAACCAGCAGTTAGTTAGGCTTGGTCAGATGACACCCATCTGTTCCTAATAGGCACTCAATGATCTGCAGTAAAGATTCTGTTACATTTCTCAGCTCCTAATTACTTTCTTCAATAAAAACTATTTGCCAAGCCTTTTCCTTTCCTTTCCCCTCCTCTCCCCTTTCCCCTTTCCCCTCTCCCCTTTCCCCTCCCCTCCCTTTCCCTTTCCCCTCTTCCTTTATTGCTCCATTAATGGCAAATGTGAGCTTCATTTATGAATCTTTGTAGGAAGGAGACTGTTTGTTAAATAAATACAAGTCAAACCAAGAAGCATAGGTGGTATTCAGCAAGTTCTGACCAGTTCTGGAGAACTGGTAGCAGAAATTTTGAGTAGTTCGGAGAACCAGCAAATACCACCTCTGATTTTACAGTATCTTTCCCAGGGGTGGGATTCTACCGGTTCTGTCCACCTCTGTAGAACCAGTATCTTTGAAGAGCAGCAGAAAGAGAACATACATAGAACCGGTTCTATGTCCGCTGCTGTTTTGTCCCACATGCCCGCTCGGGCTCTTACCTGACCTTTATTTCCTGCTTTTTCAACCACAGCTACTTTGCGCGACACAGCTGTGGTTGAAAAAGCAGGAAAAAAGTGCTTGTTCAACTGCTGAGCACCTGCCTGCAGCACTGCTCAGCTGTCCAGGCAGCTAGCTGACAACGATACACACACACACACACACACACACACACACACAAAGCGTGCAGCACGCAAAACGTAAAATCACCCAACTGATAGTTACACTGGTCGGATCCCACTCCTGATCCTTCCCCTGCCATACCCACCAAGCCATACCCACAGAACCGGTAGTAAAAAAATTTGAATCCCACCACTGCCAACAAGACAACTGATACTGAACATCAAGTTATGGAGCCGTTGTAAATGCAGAGGACAGAAAGAAAGGGCTGATGGGAAGTAGATAAACCTGATACTATAGAAACATCTCTAGTTTACAAGGCCAACTTCCTCTGATCTGGAAATAGCTGTCAAGTCATATGGCCATAAAAATACAGCCTCTCTGTGTTTCCATGGGAAAAGTTTTCATCCTGATTCTTTTTCATTAAAAAAAAAAAAAAACTTTGAGCAGCTAAACATAAAATTATGCCTTGATTCAAGATCTGAAAATTTGACTTGCTTATAACGGGTTTTAAAACGTTAAATCTTAAAGGCAGGCTTTTTATCTGAAAACGTCATATATTTATAGGAGGCTTCCAAACAGATGGTTCCTGGCACTCCCAAATAAATAAATAAAAATACTGCTTTGCTTTTTCATTTTTTCCTTCCTTAATGGATTCTTTTGTGAAAATGGGTGGAAGAGATGCAAAACTCTAAACAGCAGGACAGAAAGATTCACTCCTCCCCAGTCAGTTAGCTGCCCTTTAAAACCCTCTGATTTCTAATTACTTAATTTGGGTTGGATTATAAGCATTATAAGCAAAACTTAATGATGACGGGGGTAGACTAATGATCAAATCTGTCACTAAATCAATTCATGTAATGCAATGCGTTTAATGATATGGAAGAGACTGAAACACGTTCAGTGTTTTGTTATCTGTTCAGCCAGTGTAAGTTCACAATGCGCTTACATTTAATAAAGAAAAATCAGGAGAGGAGTTCATGTTTTGGAAAACCAAATCTTTTTCCACTGTGTTGAAATTTGTGGTGGGGCTAGAAGATTGTTTTGTGAGACTACTGCAGATTTCCATGGTAGTCTACCATCTATGGTTGCCAATATCACCTTTTCCTCAACCTGCAGTTCCAAACAATAGTTTTGTTGGCTACTCACTTAAGAAATTCCACTACACATTCTGGAGCACCATCTACTGGTGCTTGGGCTTACTTGCTTCACGTGGGTCACATGAGGAAGCATCCTATGCCAGGTGATGATACATAAGCAGCACACTTATTAATGCTCCAGGGATGTATTCCAGCCATGTGTAACTTAGAAAAAATCTACTCAGGACTAGACGTTCACATTTCTGCAGAATGCAGTAGTCTAAAATAAGGTCAAGAGAACAGATGCCCTTCTTTCTTACAAACAGCAGTGTTTGGGCCCTTGTAATGTATATAATAATTATTTGTACTCATTTTAAAAATATTTCATGTAGAAAGCATAGATTGGTTTCTTGCATTACTTTAGAAACAAGCAGAAATATTCTTTGCATGGTTCCTGCAGAAAAGCTATATTAAGATGAACCCTCATTGTCAAATTTAGCCATGTCATCTATTCAGCAAATGTTAGTTTGTGGGTTGGAGCAGATTGTTTCATTGGGGTAATTATTACAGTTTGGTACAAGTGACTTCTCTTGTTCCCTTTTCCAGGGCCTTTGTTTTCCCTCCCTGCTTCTTCCTTTCACATTAAAGATGTGGCTGATTCCAACATCAAGAATCATGGAGTGGCTGAGATGGTTATCATTATGCAAGGCATGCAGGATGAAATGGCAACGCCTCTACACATCAAGGGAACACAATCATGTTGATTAATATTAAAAATCAGATTTTTTTTCCTCTTTGTGTGCTGCTATCCCAGAGAGCAAAGAAGAGCATCTGGGCATGAGGAAAGACAGGGAGAAGAGGGGGTTGCTCTTTTGTAAAAATCATTTACAAAAACATGGTCTAGAGTTTTTGTTTAGTCTTTGCTATATATGTCAAACACTCAGATAATGAAAATTTGCTCTTCTGGAATGAGAGACAGAGAGGGATTGATTTTCTGATTGGAAAAGGCATGATTCAGTTTGTAACTCTATTGTTTTCTCCAAACAATCATGGCAGTATTATTCTGCTGAGCTATTCAGACCTGTTTCTGCCTAGAAGTGTGTGGGAGAATGTTGCTTTTATCCCTGCTTAACGCTTAGTTCAATGAAGCCTGGTTGGGGCTTCTCCATGCTGATTCCTGCTTTCTAATTGGAGCTATGAAAAACTGGAACGGCAAAGAGAAGAGAAGACTCTGATGGAGTCATTCCTTCCATGGACACCTAACACCTACTTCTCACAGTGCTGTCTTATGCCTAAGGATATTTACCCATGTAGTAGGGCTCTATTACTGTTATCCTTCTCATCTTTCTTATTTCTTTCTCTTATTGGTAGTTTAGGATTAAACTAACACATTAAACAACACTTTGTTGTTTGCATGCATTACTGAGAATTTACGGAGGCAAACTCCTTGTGTATCCAGTCACACTTGGCCAAAGAAGAATATCATATTCTATATTTTATTCCTCCTTTCTGCCCATGTGGCATTGGATTTGAACAGTGCCACCCTACCTTATCCCCCTTTCCCCCAAAGAAGTTAAAAGTCAGCACCATTTAGCTGGTAGGACAATTGAGAAAGGAGGGTGAACCTTGGTTGCTTGGAATGGTCTAATGTTAGTTGCACACTCACTGTAATATTTAACAGTATGTCATTTGGATACCCTGGCAAATACCCTGCCTCCAATCCCACTGCGTATCTCTCTGTATGCCTGACCCAGATTCTCTTAATGGCAGCTGCACTTGATTGTAATCCCCTTTCCCATTACAACAGCTCTGCAGTGTATAATCCTTTATAGTGAGGCTTTCACGCAGATGCCCCTGCTTGTTATCCTTTTCTCGCCCCAAGCCATTCTTGTGTAGGAATGCAGCTGTTCAGTGCAAGCCTATGCTTGTTTGCTTGGAAGTGAGGCCCACTGCATCCAATGGAGTTTTTCTCCCCTGGGAATGTCCACTTGGGATGCAACCTTAGTTGGAATCACTGCGCTGCTGTATTTTTCCCCCCCTGCTTTGTCTGCCGCAAAATAGCTTTTTTGTCCTGTGAAGCAAATCTTGCAAAAATGCAACTCCCCTGAGCATTCCCCAAACCCTTTTTTTTATAACCTGTAAGCTATGATTTTGAACTCTAGGGGTGTGTGTGTGTGTGCGTGTGTGTGCAACACACACACACACACACACACACACGAGAAAAGCAGCATAAATTCCAAACTGACTATAATGCCATAGGCAGTAAGATAAGGGGGTTTGTGAGGATTTATGTTTCGCTGTACAGATGTTATGAGTGAGATGCTAAATGGATAAGCAAAAAAAAAAAGAGCCGTTTTTCTGTGATGCTGAAAATGAAAGAAACAGGCATATAAGAAAAGTGATTGGCAATGCACTCAGAGACTCCTGTAGGGGGAGGAACCAAGATGGTTTATACAATCGTTTTGTGCATGTTTTAAATGAATACGGTATCTGCCATATTAAACCGCAATGTTAATCAGTTCCAGAAGAAATTCTAATCTTGTGAAGTGTGATGGGGCTTGACAATTGCTCCTCTTTTAACACAAGAAAGCAGCTTGCTAGAAACCAGATAGTTAGTTCAAGGAGGAAGCCAAAAGGGACAGGCAATGGATGAGCTGAACTATAATATATTTGCCATCAATCATATCTAATTTCTCAGCACAGAATGTATCTAGTATTTCTTTCCATGACATATTCTAATGTGTTTCATTTTGTGATCTCTAATTCTATGACAGTATTATTAAATACCATTCATCACAAAGACAAAACAGATACGGCACTTCTTTTTTTAAAAAAACTGCAATATGATTAAGACTACTACTGCTGGTGCTAATGCAGATGTTATTACACCACCGTTGGTAGCAGTGCCTTACAAATCCACAAACATGAATTGTATGCATACTTACTACAATTACTAGTGGTAATTAATTAACATTCCAACCACCCCTGTCTCCAAAATGGATGGGGACAAATATATAGAATAGACAGGAATGATGTGCTATTTAATAGAAAACATTATGCAGAAAGGAGAAAAGGCAGACAAATTTCATGCTTAAATGTAAGGGCAACAACAGGCTAAGATGGTTGGAGTCACAGGATTATAATACATTATTATGTGAGAGATGCTGCTACAGAATAATTGCTGGTGCGATGAACTACAGTGAAGTGGCAGTTCCCCAGGAAGAAGGGAGCACATTCCAGAAAGGAATGAGGCAGCACAGCTTAGAGATGGAGAGGAGAGAGAGGGGGGAGGAAGGGAGGGAGAGAGAGAGAGAGATTTAGGGTAGCTATTGCCAAGAATCTCCCAAGGCATATCCATTAGGATAAGGGTAGTAAGAGTTTAGTCTGGCAAGATTCTGTCTAGTGTATATAAGCAAATAAAGAACTGGGCTTTGAACTGTTCTATTTGAATTGTTCTTAAGATTCAGCTTGACAGACTCCCTATTCATTCCTAGTTTTCAGGTATGGTCTGTGTTCAAATGTCATCTTGGTGGAATTGAGCAACCCTTTAGTGCCTCCTTTCTGCTTTATCTGCATATCATTTCCCCTAACCTAAGGCAGGTGCAGGGGGAAAAAAAAAGAGAGAGAAATTGTGAAGATTCTAGGTGGCAGGTTGTAAAGTGTAATGAGGCTGTAGGTGATGGAAACAAGTCAGAAATGCAAGGGAGGTTTGGGGCAGCTGGATAAACAGGCTGTACTCTTGGGGAACAGAGTGGGTGGCCAGATGAGAGAAACCAAGAGGAGAAGAATTCATCAAGAAATAAGAAGGAGGCTCTTTTCTGAATTTTCCTCCCCCCCAACTCTCATGGATTTTTGGTGTTTTGCAGACTTGTGAACACCAAGACCTTTCAAAGTCCTGATTGCTTGTGAAAAATAGAATTTGCAAATGACACTTAGAAAGGCTGGAAAAAATAAAGTGACAGTGTCCACCCGTCCCTGCTCATTAGAATAAAGAGACCCCTTGATGAGCTGCTCTTTAATCTCATTTATCCTCATATCATGAGCAAACCGTCTGCTAATCCATCTGTCTGCCTTTCCATTTATCCCCACTGATGGCTGTTTCGTAGAAGTATTTATACCAACTACCCATCACAGCCATCTACATTTCTGCCCTCTCCAGGGACCAATTTTCAAACAAGGATAGATATGTGGTTTTCTAGGAGGGTTAGGGCTCCATCCATATTTAATATTGAGCCTGAAGATTCACAGTTCATTGTGAATGTCAGTACTGTAACACCGGTACATTTGTCCGATAACTGGCTGGTAATTAATTACTATAATCAATTAACTGGGAGGGGACATGTCCCTATTATTCACTGTTACAAGTAGAAAGAGCTATATGAAAATCTGAACAGATTTTTTGCAGCTGTATAATTCCTTTGCTGCCTTTCGTCACAGTTACACCACAGAGTCTCTTTAGCAGCAGGGTGGCCCAATGTCTTACAAACAGTACCTCTCCAAACTTCCAGTGCAACCTTGTTGGTTCAGGATAATATGGGAACAAAGGACACAATGTTGTCATTTTCCTCCCCATCAGATCTTGTTTCCTTCTATTCTAGAAAAGAGACTCTACTCAGTTGTTAACTAGACAGGCCACAATTCAGTTATAAGAACAACTGACACCCGTGTCCTTTCCAAAATATGTGTGTGTGTGTGTGTGTGTGTGTGTGTGTGTGTGTGTGTGTAGTATGGGGCTGGGGTGGGGAATGATGATATTGTATTATAAATCCTTCCCTGTGCAGGTCAATCCAATGTGCCGAAAATGGGACTGATAATGCGTCCCCTGTACATCCTGCAGGAAGAAATTCACAGAGGCTTCTAAGCTTTCCAAAACAGATAGCTGCCTTTGGGGATTTGAAAAGCTTTCTTAGGCCAACAATAAAAAAAATTTGTATGTCTGTGGAAGATATCCCCCCTACACACACACACACACACACACACACACACATTCTTTCAAGGATTAAGTATATTTGGTGAAAGCGACATGATGCGCCTTTCAAAACCGAAGATCCAGAAAGCATGGCTTTACTGTGTGAGTCATAATTCACTAAGTATCTCCCGAATACAATTGATGCTTCTCTGGGAAAAAAAAAAAAAGTCAGTTCTAAATGTGTATGCGTATACAAAGTATACAATGGCAGTGTTAGAAAGAAGCTTTTGCAAGTATTTTGGCTTGAAATTATTTTTTCTCTCTTCAGCTGTGTAGTTACCTACTTGGATTTGAAGAAAGATTCAGTTTGGAAATCAGATTCAAAACCGATTCATTTGAATGGCAACATCAAATCAACCTGCCAGATCAAATCAGAAAGTCAGTCTGATGCATCAGATTGCATTGCATTGCATTGCCAAAGGGATTCAACAGTTTGGAAGAGACTCTGAGAGCATGTACAAAAGCTCTCTCTTCTGAGTTATATCAATCTGATTTGGTGCTCCAAAGTGTTGAATTGACTCAGTATTTTCTAAACAATTGAATAGGATTGGACTGGCAACAAGAATAAAGCTGATCATTTGAATTGCTCTGGAGCTGATTCACACGCTCTTACTGCATAAGGTTTCATGACAAATTAATACCTGATACGTATCTTCTCCGTTTCAGTCCTCTCGTTCTTTTTCTCCTTCTTGCCTTAAATTGGTAGAGGATAGTATTTTGAAAGAAGCAGTGAGGTGAGGTAGAGAGAGAGAGACTACCTATTTTCTCCATAATTCCAGCCTAATTCCAAACCAGATGATATAATAAAGCTGCCTGGGCAAAGTATTACCTGAATTTTCAGGAATAATTGACAAAGTTACAGCAACTAATCTTTCTGGGAAATAAGCTCCACTGTCTCCTTCAGGCCTTGACTTCTCATGTAATGAAGGTAGAGAAAGTATTGGAGAGAAAAAATGTAATGTAAAAGTACCCTTAAACATGATCATTTGGGACATGACTAATAGTGTTTTCTCTTGCACTGAAGGATTTATAAAAAATATTTGGCATTTTTTCTGGGTTTATCCTTCTCAAGATAATTTGGTCTTCAGAGAAATAATAAGGAAAGATATTTATGTGCATATGAAACTTAACATTCACCCTCCCTCTCTACAACACACACAAACACAGAGATCATTCAAGAAGCCAGCTACTCTCAAGGGAAACAGCACTGGGATAACATCAATTCTATTGACATTGCCCAGTTGAAACTCTGCATCCCTAGAGACAACCCGTTTAATTGAGTGTGGTTATTAATATTGTATCATCAGCATCCAGATGGTCCAGAAAGGAAAATAGAGAGAGTGAAGGCGGGGAGGGGGGAATGTACTTTTCTCTACCTTACTGAAGACATTCACATCAACATGCATTTCAGTCTATCTCTTCCTCTTGAATACATAATCTATATACTGCTAAAACTCTAGTTGGCATAATCTTTAATTGGGTAAAACAAGGCATCATAGATCCAAATACTTCAAATGGGCTAACTTACAAAATGTATCCAAAATCCGAGAGACCTAACTCCTAAGGGAATGAAATTTGGGGATTCAGTGCTGCTGGATGCTTCTGGGATCATGTGATCTTCACTTTCAATATTCCATGACAGTTTCCGAGCCAATTTCACAATCTCTCACTCCCTCCAACACACCCTTCTTGACCAACACCCACCCCTATGTACCCTACATGAGTGATACAATACCTCACGTGCACTTTTGTGCATCATTCTCAAACTATGCCCTCCCACCTGCATACCCTTTCAGATCCACATGGTATCTCCATATGCACACTCACACAACCTTTGAAATCCCACATAGCACCTCTTGTGCACTCTGACATACCGTTCCTCACCCGCATGCCCTCATACCCCTTGACACCCTCCCCCACCTGGCAGCAGCCACTTATTTGCCTGTTGGCGTCGGACTTGCAACTTCCTGCTGGCTTCCCCAGAGACTTTTTCTCTGTAAATTTTCTGTAAGCAAAATAGAGAAGCTGGCAGTAATTCAAGGAAGGAAGGAAGGAAGGAAGGAAGGAAGGAAGGAAGGAAGGAAGGAAGGAAGGAAGGAAGGAAGGAAGGAAGGACATTTCTGATGCTGTCTACCAGTTTCTCACTAGGAAACTCAATGGGGAAGCTGTCAGGAATTTGGAAATTGTTCCTGCTCCCACTGTGCCTTTTTTTTTTAACCTGTGGTCATTCTGTTTCTTCATTTAGGTAAGGAAATATCTCTGAAACAATGACCCAATGGGGCACAGGTTGTCTAGTGCAGGGGTCACCAAACTTTGGGACCCCAGGGACCACCAAACTCATAATTTTAGATCCCAGGGACCAATAACTGGTTCTGTGGGGGGGTGGCCTAATTTTTGGGTGTGGCTTGGTGGTCATGTGACTGGCTGGGCATGGCTAGTATGTAAATATTATAAATATATATATAAATACTGAATTTTTTTATAAAAAAGAACAACTTTTACCCAAAATCAGGCAAAGGCAGATTGAGTTGCTCACAGAATCATTCATTGATCTATCTATCTGCCATCGGCTAGCTCAGTCTCTCAAATTTGCTTGCCCTGAGTCTGCACTGAATAATAGAACCTTCAGTCCTAAGGGAGTTTTGGCTGTGCTTAAAAGCAGAGCCAAAGTTCTAAGGACTAGCTAGAAAGCAAGCAATCCAACCATTTCCTACTTCCTAGCTAATCTAAATCTCATGGCACAGCAGAACAGATGATAGTCAGAAAAAGGAAAAATAGCAATTTAGCAGGCAAGTTTGCCAGGTAAGGAGTGAGTGGGTGGGTGGGGTTCCCATGGGCCATGTGGGTGGTGCAGCCTTGTGTTCCTGCACAGCCTGAATTAATTGCTTTAGACCGGGGTGCTCTGGGTGTGAGAATTCTCTGCGGCCCACCAAAATTTTCCCACAGCCCAACAGTTGGCAACCGCTGGTCTAGTGTCTATTAAATTCATGTCTTCAACAGAAGAAATACATGATTATCTTTTATGAAGAATCTGTGATAAATTTATGGCTGCTTTTTCCAGAACATGGACAAAATTAATTCTAGAGCAGGAGTCGCCAACCCATGGTCTGTGGCCCGGTACTGGTCTGTGGTTCGTTGGGAAAAAGTCTGCACAAATGGCATGCAAGTGTGTGAATGCGCAAAATTCCATTTAGGCAAGCAGCATGCACATGAGTAAAATCACCCCCTCTTCCTCCTTCCCCCACCACTGATACCACTGTTGGTCTACAGAACCAGAAAGGTTGGGGACCGCTGTTCTAGAGGGCAGCTTCTTGCTGAAAGCATACGTAACTATCTCAACAATAATTTTAAATGGGAATTAAAGAAGCGGTTGGCTGGACTTGGGAGTTTGTTCACCTCCCAAGACTTCAACCGCTAAAACCTAATTCCTAGTAAATAGGCCAACAATGCTCTGGGCTCCTGTACAGAACAAACTCAAAGGACATTACAAATAGTCCTCACTTAGATGAGTGAACTTATGTGAAATATGGACTACATGAGAAAGAAAAAACCCGATTAGTAAACATTGTGATGATTATATAATTGATGTCAATATGGAAGATAGTATACTTTTTAATAACAATTGATGTTACCTTGTATATGTTTGTATGCACATGATTATAATGATTATGATGATGTTTATATTTTAACACTTTGGACATCTAGAAAGCACGCTGTTCGATATAGAAATGGAATTTGTGATACAAAACAATAAAAATATTTATTAAAATAAACAAATAGTCCTCACTTAATGAGTGGTTGCTTAGTGACCATTCTGAGTTATGAAGGACTTTTCCAGAGCTACTTATGATTTGATTTTGAGGTTTTGATGGCTGCCTGTGACGCTGTATGGTCATATGATAACATTTTGGGTGCTTGGCAACCAGCTTGTCTTTATGGCCATTTGTTGCATTCCATTGTCACATGACTCCAGTTTTCCACTTTTTCGAGGCGGACAATTTTTAGTTTACTTCTGGTTTTCAGCAAAAAAATGGCCATTGAGGAAAAATTGCTTTATTTAATGACTACAGTGTTGACTTAACAAGCATGGCATTTGCTTAATGACCACTGCAAAAAAGATTGTAAAATTGGACACAGTCAAGTGGTGACCACTTAATGACTCACAACCATAATTCTGGACTCAATTAAGGTCCTAAGTTGAGGACTATCTACTGCTAAATCACATGCGTAGGGTTTTCTGGAAAAAGACAATAATTATCATTCCCGACAGCATGACAGCATGCAAACAAGCTCTATATAAGCTCTATAAATAAGATAGGCATGTGAAAAGAACATCTACAATTAACAGTTTCTTGGATACATTACTAAGATGGGTCTCTCTATTAATGAATTAATAAAATGACTTACATTCACACATTGCAATAAGCGAAACAGCATTTGACAAGGGGGGAAATGACTGCATTACACCTTGTGGCACCAATAAATATGCCAACAGTGTATGAGTATGATTAGTTTCTACTGATTTCTTATCCACAAGGGTGTAAGTATGTGTGTGTGTGTGCGCACGCACGCGGGGATGTGTGCATATGTGTGCAAGCATGCTCGTGTGTGTGTATTCCCCCTGAGAGATCAGTTAGCAAAGCATAATGTATCCATAAGTGTTTTTCTCTTCCAACTGGGACCCTTCAATTATATCACATGGTGAGTGCATCAATGCAGCTGTGATAACATTTTACAGACAAGCAAGGAGAGACGCCCAATAAGAGAAAGGATTAGCTAAGTCATGGTAGGTATTGGTAGAAGATCTTCTTCAAAAGAGAAGAGATTTAGAACATGAGAGTTGATATCCCCTTCAACCCCACCTCAAAATAATGACTATATTATAGTTCAAAAATGACTACAGTTAAACTATAGTTCAAAAATGTTTGCTTTGTGGCCAGACATATGTATGTTAAATATTATATCTGAATGTTTAAATGCTGTCAAATGTAGCATTTTGGCAAGTCTTTTCCAGCTCTTATCCAGCAAACCTTGGAGTTTTTGGAAGTGTATTAAAGAACTCATAGTAAAAAAAAAAGTGAACATGGGTAAATAAACTTCTATAACAAATTTGGCCTTTTTTGAATTTTGGCAGCATGGAAGGAAACTAGCATACAATAAATAAATAAATAAAAAACAGTATCCTATGGCCCACAGTGGGAAATGACGACACTAAACATGATTTTGATGAAAAGTTAACTGTCATTTATTTTTTAACCCATCAAAGCTATCTTTAATGCCTGAATAAAAATGTATATAATCTTTGCAAGTGATTTTTATTTTTGTATGCCAAGAAAAAGTTCAGCAGATGTATTTAGTCTACCAAAAAATGTTTATGCATTCATTTCTACTTCTATACTGCCAATTTTTTGTATCTAGCCAGTTTACAATTAGTAAAGCTAAAAACAGTTAAAATGGAAACAAATAAAAACAAACAAAAACAGTTTAAACCTTGAAAATATTACAAGGAGTTATCTATCAATTTGTGAAACCAACTGAATAAAATGGGCCATTCCACTGTATGCCATTGTCAGAGGAATTACAGAACTGGTAACAGAACTCTTCTGGCTTGTTGCATGGTCCCTTCATATATGGAAGGTTATATATACAGACTATGCCTTTTTAGTGTGGCAAAAGTTGCCATAAGTAAGGTATTAAGAAAAATAAAGTGTCCTTTTACCTAGATCATCTCAAAAGAGCCACTGAATATTTATTTAGAGAAGGTAGAAGACATCTTCATATTATAACCTGTCACATGGCAAAGCTGGAAAAAAAACAACAATTTTTGCAATGCTTTTTTAAAAAAAGAAAATGAAAATGTATGTATTCAGGAAAATGTGCAAAGCAATGCTTATTTTGATGAAAATAATATATGAAAGGTCTTATATCAGAGAAACTGCTTCTCAAAATATGCATAAGGAAATGTGCAAATGAAAATGCAGGTGTACAAAATTATGCATGAAACCTTTTTTAAGTGACAGAAGCTGAGTAAAGAACAGAATAACCTTAAAGTTGGAAAAGTTGAAAAGCCAAAAAAAGAAAAAGAACATTTGCAGATTTGTATATTCGTAGCAAAACATTTATGAACAAAATCTTCATCATAAATTGGAGGAAATATGTCTGTAATTTCTTTAAAATGTTTCTTTGTTAGGGGAATACAAGAGGATGGAGCAATGATGAAATGACATGATGCAAGTAAGAAAAGCAGAAGAGATCTGAGAGGAGAAGGATTTATGCAGTTTAAGGCAAGCTAAAGCTATAGGATGACTTAGCATTCTTTACCTCTTAGTTTTGCTGTCTGATTTCACAAGGAATCAGAGAGTATGGGGTCATTTGCTTCTAGCAAATTTGAGGGGCTTTGGTGGATTCACATATGGGTCCAGAGCAGGGGTGGGCTTCAAAATTTTTAGCAAAGGGGTCTCTGCCCAGTTGTTGGTTGGGCGTGGCCATGGTGGGCATAGTCTAGTTGGCCTCCTGCACCATGGCTCCTGCACCATGGTTGCCTTCCCTGGACTCTGGAATATTTTGTCAAGCCTCCAGGAGGGTGAAAATGGCCTCCCTGGGCTCCAGAGACCCTCTGGAAGCCGGAACTTCTGAAAGGACAATTTTTCTCCCTCCCCGAGCATCCATGCATGCCCTGCACTTACTTGCATCCAAAACAGGCCACGTGGGGACTCCTGGGAGGGGCGGGGTGGGGTGGGCAGGCCAGCCAGAAGTGGGATTTTGGGGTTCTGTGAACTGCACATAATCTTAGCTCTCCCGAACCCCTGCAAACCCCCAGCGGCCCAACCCTGGTCCGAGGGACACACAAAGCAAGAAACGGCTAAATTAATATACCACCAATTTCAGTGTTAATTTCATTTCTTTCTTGCTAACCCACTGGAGAAAGTGAGGAAAGGAAACTGGAAACTGTAGCTAGTTACTTAGGAAGGATCTTTCCAATTCACAATAACCTCTCCCTGAGCCCAGGTTATATTTTGTAGGAAATAAGAGCAAGCTGATATGACAGCTGTTTCCATCAGGTATATTTCAGCCGTGGGGTCAGATTATTTGTCTTTTTTTCTTCTTCCCTGGAAGCATCACGGTGGAGTCGATTATAGCATCGAAGGGGACGGTCTATGTTCTGCAGAGCATATCACTGTTACAAATATCACAAGCAAAACAGCAAACAGATGTCATCCAAGGGAGTTCATAAATTTTGGATGGTGAGCCATGAGCCATGCAGGGAAAGAAAGACATGGCAGTTGCCTTATGGAGCTACTCATTGGTGCTAATTGACTTGCTAAGAAACACAATAGCATTACTGACAGTGGGGCACAGCACAGTTCTTAATGCTATCGTTAGTTTCCTAGTGGGGACCTTGAGCTTTTTTTAAAACAAAAACCCTTGCTCAAGAAATATGGGCAGGCAGTATAATTCAGACCTGCTTTTCTTGCCCGCCTCTTCTTATTTGCTGAGAGTATTTATTTTATAAACATGAATATTCTAATTTTTTCCACATAAACCCTGAGAATACTATGATCTCCCAGGCTGCTTTTGATGGTCAGCTTGAAAACAAGAAACATCAGGACATATGGATGAAATATACGATACAGACTTGTATTAAGCTGCTTCTGCCTTTGAAAGGGATTGGGTGCAGGCAGGAAAAACTTTATTTCAAATGTATTGCTCTTTGATACAACCTGTATCCAAAACATATCTTAAAATTAACCCACTTAGATACCTTGTATTTAACAATCTTGTGTGTCTAGTTACAAGGAAGACTCAACTTACAAGGAAGGTTCATCAATAGCTACAATGGCAGAAGGAACACACAGAAGGTTGTAAGAAATCTCTTCCTACTTGCTTGTTAGAAATGCTAAAATATCTTAACTGACCTAAGACAGAACAGAGCAACAAGTATGCTTAAAATGCCAAAACCCATTAAGGGAGGTCTCTTTGGGAACCTTGCTAACTATCAATTTATAAGATTTTGAGGGGTTGAAGAGATGACTTCTATTAACCTAAGACTTTTCATTTAATCATATTATTTTTCTCAAGGTAGTGTGGTTTTATTTTTATTTTTCTTTCCCTCCTTTTTATTCTAAATTGCTTTGGAAGTTTACTAAGATAGAAGTAAGCTTCCTATTCATAATTCTCCATCATCAGTCCATCCATCCATCCATCCATCCATCCATCCAAACCAGTCAGGAATGGACGAAGAGAGAGGCCTGAAAAGTGTGTGTGCAGGGGTGGGGTGGGGGATGGAAGACCCTTTATTCTCATGGGCAAAAGATGTTTGGGGATTTGCCTCTTATTAACACATTTTTAAAACTAGAGTGGATCCTAAGGACCCTAAATCAGCTGTGGGATTTGCCTTCCCAGAGTGCTGTGATGTGAAAAAATACACGCCACGTTTCCTCTCAGAAGTAGATCCAAGATAAAGTATCATTTTAATTTGGTGTGTGAGCTTTTCTTGGGGTTTTTGGGTGCACTAGGCAGGATGGAGAGGGGGAAAGAGAATGTCTGCTTGAGCTCCACCATAGCAAAGGCAACATACTTGAAGCATGCTGTAAGCTTTTTCTCTGCTGCTTGAGTAAACCATTTAAGTGCTGTTAAGAATTGCTTTATAAACTCAAGACAGGAAAGGGATGATTGATTATTCCCTGCTGGACATGACACGGCTCTCACACTTCCCTGTATTTATAATATCTCTGTGCGTGCTGTACCTAGATCCTGCCATTACCAGTCCCACTTTACAGGGCTAAGATTTTGGCACAAGCTGACATAGACTTCATTGTTCTGGGCCACCAAGGGAGAAAACCATTGTTCTTTCTTGTATTTCTTCCCTCACCCTCCCCTGCTGCCCACCAACATGTCCCCTAGTTACATTATTTCTTTACAAGCCAACTAGAACGGGACAAAATGTTTCACATCTGTTCACATTACCCATCCATTTGCATGAGAATCAATGGCCACAGCTCACTGGTTGAGGAGGGGGAGCTGAAACTAGTTGAGGATGGTGCCTCATCCCTATGCCAGATGTGACCACTTTTTAAACACATGCACATTCAGAGTTGGATGTGGTCTTATTAAGAATAGATTCATTGAGAACAGTGAAATGCTAGGTTTGCTGATTAACATGATTAAGACAAGTCCCTGCTGATTTCATGAAGCATATAAGATAAATTTTAGAAATTCTTTGGTGGGTTGTTTAGTTGAAGCTACTCTGTGTGTGTGTGTGTGTGTGTGTGTGTGTGTGTGTGTGTGTGTGTACTAATACATACATATACATATGTACACATGAATTGCCTACCAATCTCTAGTACAATTATTTTAATACTAGATCTTCCTTCTTTCCTTCCTCCCTCCCTCCCTCCGACTTTCTTTCTTTCTTTCTTTCTTTCTTTCTTTCTTTCTTTCTTTCTTTCTTTCTTTCTTTCTTTCTTTCTTTCTTTCTTTCATTCTTTCTTTCTTTCTTTCTTTCTTTCTTTCTTTCTTTCGTCTTTCTTTCTTTCTTTCTTTCCACTTTTGCTTTATGGATGTAATTCATACCCTCAAAGAGTAACAAGATTATGTAATTAATCACTGAACATCAGTTCAATAGTCCAAAATACATGTGATTGGGGAGATGTTTGTTGAACTCAGATCCTAAACTCTAAAAATCTGATTGTTACAATAAAGTAACAATGCCAACAGATGAATCCCCAAGGTGTCATAATATTCAAGGTGGCACACATGATCATGTGATCAAAGTAAGCAACACAAGGAATGGGGCTTTAATTGTATGGTTGCAGCAGACACCTGGAATTTTTGGATGCCAGTGAATACGAAAATAATGATTCAGCATTATATCATACCTTTTTTTTTCTTTTTATGACCCTGTAATCTTTTTTATTGGGGTGGAGTCAAGACAACTGAATGGAACTGAGCGTTTACTAGCTGGATGCCCTTCCTGATGCCTATGCAGAGTTTGCAGCAAATATTTTCTCTTTGCGCCCTGATAAACATCTGCCTACAAGGATTGAATTCTCAACCTTCTGAGTGGTAGATGAGTATCCTCACCTCTAGGCCATTCTACCACTCCCTTATATAATACTTTATAATGTTGAAAATATCCCAGACTGCACAAAATCTCACTCTAATTTCAAATCTATGGATGCTCTAAATGCTTAAATGTCGATGCTATTTCAGTAAATGCTTAAGTCTCCAGAATTCTTACATGAAATACTAGTGCTATCTGCATCTTTATTAGTTGCCCCCTCCCCACAAACATCTTTTCTTTAATTCACTAGAATCAACAAGGCTGGATCAAGATTTCTGTAGACACTGTGTATTCTCCTAATCATTGATCTTCAAATCTCTATGGGCATGATCAACCTAAAGGTTCAACCCAGCCTTAATGGATCCCACTGACTTCAGAAGGTTAGTATTTTTAATTAAAAAACTGTTGTAGTCTTAAATAACTTTAAGATCACTCAATTTCAATGAAGAATTAAGCCATGTTTAAACTTTGCCCAGAGATGTAAACAGAATGTTAACAATGCTTAACATTGGCTAAGCTGTGGACCGTTAATCATAAGGCTATTCACATGTCATCCTGATCATATTAGCTCTAGTGTAACTTCTGTATGATTTCCCTTAAAGGCATTGTTTAAAGATATGAGTAATACAAAACTAACTACAAACATATTCCCTTCTTTAAAAAAACCATGTATTATTAAATTTTTTAAATAGTTGGGTAAAGCTCAGGACTTTTGTCAATCAAAGAATAGCATGCACATATTCAGCCAAAGTGGTATCATGGGCAAATTTTGTCAGAACAGCTGGACACAAAATGATCAGATGGGATGAAAATGAAAGATTCAGTCTTCATGACCCATTCAACTTTTTGAAACACTTTTGAGCGTAGTGCTGTTGTCTATAGTTATGTCACTATAGTCCTATTACTTTATATAAATTGTCAATTCACAGAGATGTGATGTTGGGTAATGATTTGTTCCCCCTCTCTTTTATTTTTACAATCAGTTAAAAAAAAGAGAGAGATCATCCAAATAAGCAAAAAGTAAAAGTGCATGTCCTTCTACCTATACTCTCTCTCAGTCTGTGGTTAAGCCGAGTTGCCTGTTTCCAAAGGACATTGAATATTCTCTTCTATTGGAATATTGAAGAGCCAACACAATTTAAATCTTTGGAGGGCAGGGTTTCTCCCAGTCTGCCCCATCTCAGACCTGACATGTCTGATCTTTAGAAGTGTTACTTGACTGGTATGTGGCTGATCAAAGGGTTGTTATTTGCAAGAGCTGGTAAACTCCCTCTCAGACATTTTGGCTGAGATGAAACAACAGTGGGAGGTTTTAATCTTCTATTTACATCTACTGTATGTTTCAGTCTATATGGTGCTTGAGTTTGTTGTTAACCATTTCAGCAAGTCTTCTTTCTTGTTTCCCCTGAAAAGAGGATTGCCCAGCTACAACTTTGAGTTCCGCCTTGTTTTTTCAGGCACAGATATATAAACTCCTTCCATATCCTACTATGTACAAAGTGTTGTTGGCACCAAGAAAACAAGGCAAAGTGGGACATCAGAGAAATTCTGACCTCTGTTCCAAGATCAGTTTAGATTTTGAAGAAACTCTCAAATGTGTGCATCTTTGTATCAAATTTCCATCTCCGCTAACACTTACATGACTGCTAACACTTGACTTCCACCTCTGCTAACACTTACCAATTTTGATGGCCGGAAATCTGGAAAATTAATTTTATCAGAGTGTCTAATGTCAAAGTGTTCTTACTCAACAAAAGGTAACTTACAACCATTCATGTAGTGACTGTTCAAAGTTACAATGGTGCTGAAAAAGGGAAGTACAACCAGTCCTGGCCCTTATGACTGTCCAAGCATCCCACAGCCATGTGACCAAAATTCAGGTGTTTGGAAACCAATATGTATTGGTTCCAGTGTCCTGGGTCACATGTTCATCATGTGACCTTCTGACAGGAAAAATCAATGGGGGAAGGTGGATTCACTGAACGACTATGCTTCACTGAACAAATGCTGTGATTCACTTAGCAATGTGGCAAAAAAGGTTGTAAAATCAAGTGCAACTCATTTAACAACTGCCTTGCTTAGTGATGGAAATTCTGGTCCTAATTGTGATCGTAAGTCAAGGAGTACCTATATAGGTCTACAGATCCAGAGACTAGGGAACTATGCTTCCCTTGTGCATTTGTCTTATGTAGATCTAATGTAGATTTGGCATTAATTGTTGCTAAACCACATTTCAAAAAGGAATTGAAAAAGAAATTGAAATACGGGCTTTCCACTCCTGAGTTATGCTGATGGTACTTTCCCTGTTCGTCAAGTCAAGAAATAGATATTATTTTCAAAACTAACCTTAGCTGAGTTTGACAGTTTGCTCATTTCAGATTGATTTTGGAATAACAACATCCAAACCAGTGAATTAAAACAACAACATCTAATGTGAGTAGATCTATATTTATATTTATCTCTGATTGTTTGGGGTAACCAGAAGACGTTGCTGCTTTTCAAGAGAACTTTTACGACTTAAATATAGACAGAGTGGACATTACAACTCCTTACTCTGCCTTTCTGTAATGCTCCCATTGTTGTTTTTGACTGGATGGGTGATCATGTGGCTATGTAGTCTCTTAATATACATATTTCATCTAGTCATGACTAATGGGGCCAAATGAAATGTGCATCTGAATGGACATTTCATTAAAAGAAATGAAAAAGAATGATGCTTTATAGATTGAAGTTTCCCTCCATGAAACACCATCCCCATTGCTACTTTTTATTTGTGGGGAGTAACAGATAACAGATACTGTGTTTCTCACAAAATAAGGCCGGGCCTTATTTTTTTTTTGAGTCCCCCAAAAACGGCTAGGCCGTCTTTTCAGGGGTGACTTAATTTCCATCCCCACCTAGAGCAGCCCATATGCCACGAGGTCATTCCTATAGTCCGACAAAAGCTTCCCGAAGGCAGAGTCCCCAGCCGCTTCGGGGCAGGGCATGGCTGCCTGTGTCCCCTCGCCATTAGGCAGTGTCTTTCAGGTGATGGAAGCTCCCCAAGGGCAGTCATCACTTTGATTGGCTGGTAGAAGCGGCCTTGGGGCGAGCGCACACACACACTCCCCCCGCTATGAGGCTGTTTCTATCGGCCGACAAAAGCTCCCTTGAAGGCACAATCCCCAGCCGCTTCTGGGCGAGACATGGCTGCCCGTGTCCCCTCACCATTAGGCAGTGTCTTTCAGGTGATGGAAGCTCCCCAAGGGCAGGCACCAGCCACTTTGATCGGCCAATAGAAACGGCCTTGCGGCAAGGGGAGTATGCATGTGCGCTCGCCCTGAGGCCGCTTCTACCAGCCGATCGAAGTGGCTGGTGACTGCCCTTGGGGAGCTTCCATCACCCGAAAGACACTGCCTAAAGGCAAGGGGACACGAGCAGCCACTCCTCACCCCAAAGTGGCTGGGGACTCTGCCTTCAGGGAGCTTTCATTGACCAATAGAAACGGTCTCGCGGAGAGGGGAGTGTGCGTGTGCGCTCGCTCCAAGGCAACTTCTACCAGCCGATTGAAGTGGCTGGTGACTGCCCTTGGGGAGCTTCCATCGCCTGAAAGACACTGCCTAATGGCAAGGGGACATGGCCAGCCAAGCCTCACCCCAAAGCGGCTGGGGACTCTGCCTTCGGGAAGCTTCTATCAGCTGATGTTCTATCGGCAGATCGGGGTATTCTAGCCTAGGCTACCTGCAGGGCACTCCTAAAGGCAAGTTTTCTCCCCACCCCACCCCACCCTTCCCCCCCATTTCTCTTCACCTCATGTAGTTCTAATGAACAATGTGAGAAATGGTGGGGAAACGCATGGATCAGATAGGCCTAAATTTTGGGGGTGGGGCTTAATTTCACCTCATGCCTAGAAATCATGCTGGGACTTCCTATTGGTGGAGGCCATATTGTTGGAGAAACATGGTAATCAGAGTTGGAAGGGACCTTGTAGGTCATCTAGTCCAACCCCCTGCCCAAGCGGGAGACCCTACACCATTTCTGACAAATGGCAGTCCAATCTCTTCCTGAAAGTCTCAAGTGATGACGCTCCCACAACTTCAGAGGGCAAGCTGTTCCATTGGTTGATTGTTCTCACTGTCAGAAAGTTTCTCCTTATTTCCAGGTTAAATCTCTCCTTGTTCAGTTTCCATCCATTATTCCTTGTCTGGCCTACAGGCGCTTTAGAAAATAGCTTGACCCCTTCCTCCCTGTGGCAGCCCCTCAAATATTGAAAGACTGCTATCATGTCTCCCCTGGTCTCAACAATAGAATGGCTCCTATTGTTGCATACTTTCAAGGAGGGTTGTTGTTTTGGGTTTTTTTGCCTCCAGTAGTAGTAGCATAGTAAATTCAGCAAATTAGTAGCTTTGCTGAAATGTCTTACTGAGAGGCTGTACTGTGAATCCAAGTCCACTGCTTGGAGCTCCATGAAAGGCAAGAAGGATGAAACAAACAGTGTATGGCCCTGCAGCAAACTCTTGTTGTCTGAATCGCTACTGCTCATATTGCCAGCCAGCAAACATTTCTAATGCTTTCTAATGCACTGTGTCATCTTTACCCACCATCTGCTTTTGATTTTGGTTGGGTCTTACCGTCTTCACAGTGTAATGTAGCGTTCCATAATCAGTAAGCATGATTATTAACACCCCGGGGGCTACTTGAAGAGTGCTGGTCATTTATTGGAGCAGTACCAGGAACCCTTGTGGCACAGTGGTTAGGATGCAGTATTGCAGGCTAACTCTTCCCACCGCCTGGAGTTCGATCCTGAGAGGCCTCAAGGTTGACTCAACCTTCCATCCTTCTGAAATTGATAAAACGAGGACCCAGATTGTTGGGGGAAATATGCTGACTCTATCAACCACTTAGACAGTTCTGTAAAGCATATAAATCTGAGTGCTATTGTTATTGCTATTGTCTCCCCACCCCAGCAAGGATTTTTATCAATCACCTGAACAAGCTAATCCCCCCTCTCTTATTTTTCAGTAAACTGATTCTGTCTGTACTCAGAAGAAGGAAGGGAGGGAGGGAGGGAGAGAGGGAGGGAGGGAAGAAGGAAGGAAACTGCAAAAATAAATTTTGTGAAAATTCAATGCAATGCTTCTTTAAAAAAAAGAAAGAAAGAAGCACGCTTTCCTCTCCTGTTTTTCTGCTCTGTGTCTGTGAACCAAGTAACAGAGAAGGATGGGTGGTCAGGGCATCTGCTTCATACAGGCTTTAGCTACAGGCTGCGCTTCCAACCAGTTTTTTCAGTATCCTAAAGCAGGGAGCTGTGAGCTCTTTAGCGCTATGGCACTGAGACTCTCGGTAGAATTAATTACGCTCAAATTGCAGCCCGATAGCAATCCGCTAATCGGCTTCACCAGAAGGATAATGATGTCTGACAAAAATCAAGCTGCCAAAAGAGAAGACGGGGGGGTAGGGGGGTGGCGGGGGGTGGCGAGAAATGTAGCTTATTAAGTTGGAACAAAAGAAAGTGCTTTTTAAAAGCAAACATTTAAATGCTGTGCTGCTTCATTACTCAATGAATGGGAGAGTCCAACTCCCTCCTCCTCTTCTTAAAGAAGCATCAGTGCCTCTTGGGGTCTCCACAAACAGCCAGCAGCTGCTACAAGATCCAGAGCTAACAGCCTTGCATTATTAGTTCTTCTGCTCTTTGAGGGGTTATGCTAATGAAGGACTGAAAGCTCCTTGAAGTGCTGGGCAAACACTGCAATTAAGCTGCCCACCACAACCTGGTCCCTTCTAGATGGCTTGGCATGCCATTGCCATCATTCTCAGCCATTTGAGATTTGCAAATGGACAATGGGACTTGCAGTACTATGCAATTGAAGAAAGGTGGGGCAAGATTGGTCAAAAACGTTCTGTAACTTTTCTGAACTTGTGTTGGAATGTCAGCAAATTTCAAATATTGGGCAGAAAAAAGCACACGTCCCAAGAGTTTTCTTTCATTTCCTTCTATCATGTTGCTGAATATCATTCCACTTATCCCTGAACCTGATGAGTTTTCCAGTGACTGACTCCAAAGATCCCTTATTTATATCATGTAGGTCTTTGTTACTCTAACTCAGGGCTGTCAAACTCCCAGCCTGTGGACTGAATGCATCATGCGCTGGCCACACCCACAACAAATTTAGCACAGGGGTGGAAAGTCATGATACATTGTGTGACGACACTGTGATGACGTGAGTTTGACATCCCTGCTCTAACTTCTTTGTGGTAGAAAGATCCATGCAGCTATCATAAAAAAATATAGATTGGCAAAGGGTCCCATTTGATTATGGTACCATACTGATTAGTCTATTACTCATGTTTAATGAATTAACTCAGATTTCAATATTATGGGAGTAGGGAAATACATCTATTTTCCCAAGATCAGATTTTTTTTAACTACATATGTGATACATTTTACTTCTGCCCCAATTTACCATTTTTTCTTCATTAAAAATATTGCAACTTTTCTTAGGAGGGAATGGCATTAATTACTTTGATTGTCCTTTCCTGCATTTTATGAAGAGTGGCAATTTAAAATAGGTGTGAAGAATAAATGGACCGCAATGTGTATAAAGGGACTATCATTCTAACCATTTATTTGCTATCTCTTCTGATTATTTCTCATTATCCCATGGATTTTGCGTTATTTATAGCTGCTATTCATTGATTTAAATTTTGCATTTTATCTTCTACTACAATCCCATAATTTTTTTCCTGATCAGTCCCTGCTAGTCCAAATGCTATCATATATGAAAATAGGGTGGGTTTTTTTGTTCTATCATGCATAAGTTTGTTCTTTTTTCCTTCATTCACCATTTTAATACACACTCTCTTTGGAAATTTTCATTTTTCTTCTTTCTTTTAAACACTCCAAGTAATTTTGGAGATCAGATCACTCCCTCTTGTGTTTAGCTTCATATGTGTTCATTTTGATCATTTATGAACAAGTTGAGCAGTTCTGATCACAATAAGTATTCTTGGGGAGACCCACAGATGAATTCTCTCTATTGTGAGTTATAGAAGCAAAACTATCCCATGTGGCTATTCAGTGGCATTGGATCGCCACAGTTTGCAAATCTGTGGATTCTCCATGGAGTGAAGTTCAATGATAAGATTAGAATCTTCTAGTGATAGGCCTTGGACATTTTTGGGTATTGAGTTTGGCATAATGGGGGTAAAATTGCATGATAAACTTCTTTTTTCTCCACCGTATATCAGTATAGATGTTCTTCTGATATTTTTGCATTAGAAGCATATCAAAATTTGCACGTCCATTAATATTTATACATTCTGCCTAATAAAGAAGCCACTTACCCTGCCTGTTTTGCTAATTGAAAAAGTAAAGCCAGGACTCAAAATAGTAAAGGTCAATCATTGCTTCTATAACATGAAATGGAAAAGCAGTTATCTTGGTGAACTTTGATTTGGATGGATCAAGGGTTAATTTTGTCCAATTGCTGCTGCAGCTAATTACAGATAATCCCTCAATTTATGACCACAATTGAGCCCAAAATATCTGTTGTTAAGTGAGTTTTACCTCATTTTATGACCTGTCTTGCTGCAGTTGTTAAGTGAATCACTGAAATTGATAAGTTAGTAACCTGGTTGCTCAGTGAATTACTCTTCCCCATTGGCTTTGCTTGTCAGAAGGTTGCAAAAAGCAATCACGTAACCATGGGACAAGCAACGGTCATAAGTATGAACCTGTTGCCAAAAATCTGATTTTTGATCACATGATCATGGGGAGGCTCCAAAAGTCATAACTGTAAGAAAATATTCATACAGTAAGTCACTTTTCAGTGCTGTTGTAACTTTGAATGGTCACTCAATGAACTGTTGTTGGTTGAGGACTATCTGTATATAAAGAAAACCTGGTTTAAGCTGCAAGGGAGCTAGGAACTCCATTAATATTATCAAGTTTTCTTAACTGTCAATAAAGGACACTATTTGTAACTGAGGGTTGAAATGAGGGGTTCCTGTTGATCTCTGAGCTTGATTGTTTTCTTGCAGATGTTTCACTACCCAAACTAGGCAATCTCATCATTGCACTGACAATGTTACCTAAGTTGGATAATGAAACATCTGCAAGAAAAGAGCCGCAAGGACCCTTCATTTCTTAACCGTCCCTGTTTGACTTGATGGCAAGGAAAGACCTTGCAAGGGAAATTCTCATGGGTGAGATGAATTGGAGTTCTGGGAGTTCTTTGCTTATTTACAAAGTCTCTTCACCTTGCAGTCTCTCTAACTCCCCACTTTCAACTCAGGTGCACTTTTCAATTCAAAATATGTTGGAACAGCTTGCCTTTGGAAATTGTGGGAGCTTCATCCCTGGAAGCTTTTAAGAAGTGACTGGACCACCATCTGTCAGAAATGATGTAGGGTCCCCTCCTTGGGCAAAGGGGGTTGTAGATGACCTACAAGGTCCCTTCCAACTCTGGTTTATCTGTTAATCTTCATGGCCAGGCAGAAAAGCTTCAAAAGGAAGGATAAAATGCTAACTTGAAGGATCAGCAAGGCCAGCATCATCTACAATTTTTGAATAATAAAGTAATCTTAATAAGACCACATAAGTAGAATAAAGCAGGAATCTCTTTGAGAGGAGGAGAATTAAAAGTAATACGCTCCATCGATTCCATTTTACCCATTGTACACTGATATAGTATTTAATTTTGTTAAATTTATCCATGGGTCCTTTTGAAGATCATATCCCCTTTTGGCTTTTTGACTAAAATCAAGCACGCTATGAGCAACCTAAGTCAGATGGCCTGTATGCCAAGAGAGAAACTCCGCAGGCTGTGTTTGGTGCATGGGTCACTAGATCCTCACCCCAACAAAAAATCTACAAGGCAATTTAAGTGATACTCCTCCAATGCCTTCAATTGCTTTGATTAAGTTGAAACAAGTTTCCTGATGAGACTTATAAAATTAAAATTATAAATATGGAAATGGAAAATAAGAGGTTAAATTGTTCCAAAGGTACTTTTTCAAGAGGAAACTGGACTGGCTTTTATTTGAAGATGTTTTGCCTCTCATCCAAGAAGCTTCTTCAGCTCTGTTAAATTATTTCGAGGTTAAATTATTTTAGGAACATTTTAAAATAATATGAGCTATAGTTCCTGCATAAGACTAATGTTTATCCAAACATTACCCTTACAGTCTACGCATGCCTATACATCTATGCATGCCTTCTTAAAAGGCCCATTGCATTTATTAGATCTGATGCTCAGCTAAATGTGTTAAGAACTATCACCATAATAATTGTTGTAAAACTATGTGAAGTTGAAGAAATGCGAGATAGGCGCTTCTAATCTCTGATGAAATAATATGAGAATGCACACTTTTAAGAAGGGGGCAAAGGCAGGAGATTGGAAAGCGGAAAGATGGGAAAGCAAATCTTGTGATATGGAAGATTGGGAACAGCTGGAGAAATCATTTGCTACCCCAGTCATTCGGCTAAATGCTTGCCCATCCATCTAGACACATTATGATTATTGTGATTTTATTTTGTGAAGCAATAAGGACCAGATTTTCAAAACATTCCAGGGTGCAATTGCCTGCACAAATCGACCAATTGAACACAAAGTCATGGACACTGCATATGCAAATCAGGCGTGAAATTGCATCGACATTTTGTTGCCCTAAACTGTTGAACTACAGGCTGCAGCAGACACCCAGTCCCTAGAAAAGACCATTTAATCTTGGCTTATGTGTGTTTTCTCTATTGGCAACGATCAGGAAATCTCATTGCCCTAAGGGGGAAAAAAAAGAGATTTGCAGGTTTCGAGACAGAGAAACAAACATAGATACTGTTTTGCTCTGTTTTTCCCTCCCCTTATAGTAAGTCATATATTTTTAAAATTTATTTGTTTGTTTGTTTCCACATCTTTATTACAGGTAGTCCTTGAGTTATGACCACAACTGGGCCCCAAATTTATGTTGCCATGTGAGAAATTTGTTAAGTGAGTTTTGCCCCATTTTATGACTTTCCTTGCCACAGTTGTTAAGTGAATCACTGCATTTGTGATCGTTGTTAAGTGAATCTGGCTTCCCCATTGACTTTACTTGTCAGAAGGTCACAAAAGATGATCACATGATTTCAGGACATTACAAATGACATAAACACCCAGTTGTCAAGCATCCGAATGACCATGACCATGCAGATGCTGCAATGGTCATAAGTGTGAAAAATGGTCATAAGTCACTTTCTTAGTGCCACTGTAACTTCGAACAGTCACTAAATAAACTGTTGTAAGTCAAGGACTATCTGTACTTTCATAACTAACTCAAGGCAGTAAACAGACATAATACTCTTTTCTTTTCCTATTTTTCCACAACAACCAACCCTGTGAGATAGACTAAGTCATGAGTGAGTAACGGGTTCAAGGTTGTTCAGTTGGCTCTCATACTTAAGGCAGGACTAATCCCATAATTTCTAGGCCAGCACTTTCACCATTATACCAATCTGGTTCTCATACATATGCTTTGCCTTAGGAAAAGTTATAAATATCAAGATTAGAATGTACACTGACATGTATAGAGACAAAGATATATGGTTTGGTTCTGTAACCCACCAGGACAGACACAGACTTCAGAGGATAATTAGGACTGCAGAAAAAACAATTACTACCAACCTACCTTCCATTGAGGACCTGTATACTGCACGAGTCAAAAAGAGGGCTGTGAAAATATTTACAGACCCTTCACATCCTGGACATAAACTGTTTCAACTCCTTCCCTCAAAACAACGCTATAGAACACTGCACACCGGAACAACTAGACACAAGGACAGTTTTTTCCCGAAAGCTAAACAAATAATTCCCTCAATACTGTCAAACTATTTACAAAGTCTGCACTACTATTACTGTTAATCTTCTCATCACTCCTTCTCACCCATCCCCTCCCACTTGTGACTGCATGACTGTAACTTTGTCGCTTGTACCCTTATGATTATATTGACTGCTTCCTAGTATGATTTGATTGCTTATTGTACCCTATGACTATCATTAAGTGTATCTTATGATTCTTGACTCTTGACGAATGTATTTTTTTCTTTTATGTATATGGAGAGTATTTGCACTAAGACAAATTCTTTGTGTGTCCAATCACACTTGCCCAATAAAGAGTTCTGTTCTGTTCTGTTCTGTTCTGTTTTATTCTATTCTATATGTACATACAGCATTTAACATTTAAACAGCGTACAACAAATAAAATGCATCAGAATATTAATAATAATCCAGTGCTAAACACATACCAGACAAAATATTTTTGTCTGCCATTGTCTGAACAGAAGTGCAATTTTCCTATATTTTTTTAACCGATAGCCAAGTTTTTGCAAAGGAAATCCAAAGCCATTACAAAAAGAAAACAAAACTTCTTACAGTTTATTTTAAACAAATCAGCCTCACATAAAGTAAAGAAATAAGAGAAGGAAGGTTATTAATATCAGAAGTAAAATATTGAAATAATACCAAGAAAAGTAGCTGTCTCAAGAGTCAAAGAATTGGTAGGCTTTTCCTCTCGAAGATCAGAGGAAAAATGGTGTCAGAGAGGGAAAGTCCATGTTAAATCCTTCCTCCTCCCCTTCCTGCCTGTGGTCATGAAATCCTTCCAAAAGGTAGAATGGAAGCAGGAGGGGGAGAGCAACAGATCCAATAAATCCCTTCTGCGCCATCTCATCCTCCACTTGGAAAAATTGATCCAAATAGTTTCTTTCCCATTATAGGCTGTGTGACAGAAACAGCTTAATAAATCACACCAGGAAGAGGATCAGGAGACGCAGATGTCTTCTTGGCCTTAAATTCTTCCTTGCTGGTCTTTTGATGCAGGATCCTGGGAACTGTTGAAGCATCCTAGTGTCAGAGCATTCCAGATGAAGAATAGGTTGCTCTGCCCAAGTTACAATCGGGGGAGCGGGGGCAAGAAAAAGAAAGAAAAAGAAAATACTTTTGAATGTTCACTGTCACAACGGTTACAGTTGGGCTTAACAAGGTAATCATGGCAAAATGAGCACCAGCACTGAAGGACCACAGTGTCTTGAGGATTCTCATCACAATTCAGATGTTTAAGAAATATGGAGTCATACTTCAGATGCTAAGTGATGATAGAGAGAGGTTCATGCTGAAGATTGCTCCAATATGTCTTTCATCCAGAAGGTTTATGAGCCAATAAAGAGGACAGGCATATTGAAACCACTGATTTAGAAGTTGGTTGCAAAGTCATAGGCAAAAGGACAAACACTTGTTAGAGGCAGAGTTCATACAGTTCTCAGCAGCAAAAATCGAAGATAATGAGAATGTAGAACAGGGGTGTCAAACTCTATTTCATTGAGGACTGCATCAGGGTTGGGTTTGATCTGGCGGGGGGAGGGCTGGGGTGTGTCTGGCTAGAGTAGGAGTGGCCAGATAGACATCACTCATGTTGGTGGTGGCCCGTGCATTCTGCCAGTAAAAATGGAGCCTGGGAGGGCTGTGCGTGGCTCTCCCGAGCTCCATTTTTGCTAGCAGATGCACTGCAGGCCGATCCTTTGCTGTTTCCAGGGTGGCCCCATGGGCCAGTTGTAAGCACCCCATGGGCCAGATGTGGCCCTTGAGTTTGACACCCCTAATGTAGAATGTGACAAATTTAATTAAAATTAAATTTTAGCTATTTTACACAGTCCTGGAATGTGTAAAATAGCTATAAAGGTAAGATGGCTTCAAGAATAAATCAAATTGTTTTCTCTTTCTATTGCTTAACCCGTACCAAGATATAGTTACAGGTTTAATTATAATAACTATTAGCAATTATCAATTTACATCAAGCCAATTTAAAATGACATAATTTCTTTCCAGATGTTAAATACAATAAATGAGTGCTTGTTAACCACTTATTGAAAAAGCTAATGACATCTTCTCTCAAGGTTGTGCATCTGTTGTGAGAGAAGTGTACAATGAATGTGCTCTCCTTTATTTTGGGAAAAACATTCAGAAACCAAACGTTTCTTCTCTGTGCCATTTTAGGATGTACTTAACTTTCATGCTCACTTAGCTTTATTTTCAAAAATAAAAAGGAAACAAGACTTTCTTCTGCCACAGCTTATTTTTCTGTAATCCTTTAAAAGCTGTTTGTTTCCCTTCTTCAGAAGAGCTAGAATTTATTTGGCTTCCAAAACCAATGTACATAAAATTTTATAATACGTATTTTAATACAATTATAACAGCCACAACATAATTAGTATCTTGATTGTTGTTAATTAGTAGGAGTTGAATTAGAAAAGACCACCATTACTATTGCATAATTAAACTTCATCTACTTACTTACTGTAAGTATGGACTATATAGGTAGTCCTTAACTTATGACCACACCTGAGGCCATAATTTCTGTTGCTAAGTGAGACCTTTGTTAAGTGAGTTTTGCCCCATTTTGTGTCCTTTCTTGCCACAGTTGTTAAGTGAATCACTGCAGTTGTTAAGTTAACAGCATGGTTGTTAAATGAATCTGTTTTCTCCATTAACTTTGTAAGAAAGTTGCAAAGGGGGATCACATGGCCCCAGGACACTGCAGCTGTCTTAGATATGAATCAGTTGCCAAGCGGCTGGATTTTGATCACATAACTATAGAGATGCCGCAGCGGCCATAAGTGTGAAAAAAAGCCAGAAGTCACTTTTTCAGTACCGTTGTAATGTTGAACAGTCACTGAATGATCTGCTGTAAGTCGAGGGCTGCCTGTATTTATATTCTGGTTTTTAAATCACAAGGGCATACCCATGGGGGAAGGGGAGTAGAAATTCAAATCAGGATTCATCTACTATGCCAGCACCCTAATGCAAATTATGGAGGTCAAAACTACACCATTCTCCAAATGAGGCTGTTATTTGAATGTTATTTTAACTCTGGAATATTTCTTCATGTCTCACTTTCTCCTTCTCGTTTTCTAAGCTAGAAAAGCTTTATGTTGTTGAAAAAAACAGGGGCAAGGAATATAATGACAGAAGTTTCATAAACGTGCAGTTTAAAAAAATTCCTTTAAGAATTTGATTTCCAAAGGGATTTATAGCAGGATCACCAATCTAATCAAGCAAATGGCAAATGACATGAGGAGCATCAGTGTTCATTAAAAAAAAAAAACCAAAAACCCTTGGGGATTTAATTGTCTTAAGTACCTGGTAGGAAAGAATGTTGAATAATATGTTCTTACTGTTATCAGGATAACCTTGCTTTCTCAAGGTACAATTTTGCTTGTATTTTGCTTTTATAATTGGGAGAAGCTGTTGAGCAATACACAGAGCTTCTATCTATCTATAATAATAATATTTTATTTGCGGTCATAGACCAAAACACAAGTACAACAAAAGAAGAACATGGGTAAATTAGTCATGAACAATTGGTCACCAAAAACTTGACTAAGGGGAATTACAGCGTTCTCCTCTGATGGTTAAAGCTCTTAAAAAAAAAATTGGAAACCTGAGAAGTGATGTATGAGGAACCATACCCTAGACAATATAAGAACAAATTACTAACATTGGGTCTAGAAGGGTCTGTTTCAAGGAGAGGCAGTAACTTAGATCTGCCTGTGTTATACACAGGGCAATATAAAAGAACATGCTCCACAGTTTCAACCTCAGCTCTGTCACAGGGACCGCTCATTAATCGGGAGCCTCTTAAATATCCCATCCAGTAGTGCTGAGGGCAAGACATTAAAGCGAGCTAGGAAAAAAGCTCTTCTATACTTGGGAATGGTTAGAGTATAAAAATAGGAAGCCATCCTCAGTCCATAATTATTAAATTGCCTGAAGATCAGAGGGGAGCAAGTTTTGTTAGCTCTGGCTTGTAGATATTACAAGTCAATGTCCACAAGCCATTGGACTACCCTAAATTGGGCGTCCTTAAGGCCATAATCTCCCAGGGCATCCCCTGTAAAACCTAGCAGGTGTAATTTCTTCTTCAGCTCCCTCTCCCAATGAGAAATATGAGAGTCAGCAAACACCAGGGAGAGGTAGCTACCAAGAACTTCCAGAAAGAGCATCCAAAACCACCATTTGAGGGTGTTAATCCATGCCATACATTCAACTGATCGAGTGCCCAGTTCCAGGTACATCGGAGCAAAACCAACACAAGTTTTCTAAGAAAGACAGCCTGGGTTCTTTCAATACAATCCTTGAAGCCCCGTATCCATATGGGAATTCCATAAAGAGTTTGAGCCAGAGTTTTGGCTTTGTAAATACTCAGAGCAGAAGGCCTCCTTGAGTATAAAAAAATCTTAAAATCTGCTGGTGACTACAGGAGGCCGAATTCAGCACCTGGGTTCGATGTCTAGTCCAAGCACCGGTGTTCTGAAATTGAATACCTAAATACTTAAAATGGAAAACCTGCTTAACAGCATTACCATTGATAGCCCAGTTATATAATTTCCTGGCTCTAGAGAACACCAATACTTTGGATTTGTCATAATTAACGGACAAGTGGTTCTCAGCACAGTAAGACCCAAATGCAGAAAGTAATCTTTTCAGACCTGGCCTTGACAATGAAAGGTGGGCCGCAACGTCAGCATAAAGGAGAAGCGGGATCTTCATAGTTGACAGCTTTGGGGCATGGGACTCAATATGTCCAATGTGAAAGGCCAAGTCAGATAAGAATAAATTAAACAAAAGAGGAGCCAGAACACAACCCTGCCTTACTCCGTTCTTAATCGGGATAGGATTTGAAATTTCTCCCTGCAAACCACACCTGAACTGACTAGAGGTCTGGTTGTATAAGGATCAAATTAGGAACAGAAGATGTCTATCGAAAGAACTTTTGAGCAGTTTTGATCACAACAGTCCCCTAGGGACTGAGTCAAAGACTGACTTTAGGTCGATAAAAGCAGTAAAAAGTTTGCCACCTAGTATGGTAGTATATTTATCAACCAGGTGCGCTAAGACAAAGCAGTGGTCCAGCGTAGCACAGCCCACTTTAAACTCAATCTGTTCAGCACCAATAATATTAGACTCCTTGACCCAAGTGAGGAGTCTACATTGGAGATATTTAGCATACAGTTTCCCAATGATGGAGAGCAGGCTTATGGGGCGATAGTCGGCTGGGTTGTTCATATTTCCTTGTTTAAAAAGTGGAACAATAATTGCTAAGCTCCAGGAGGTAGAGATCTTGCCAGAGGTATTGATATGCATAAAGAGTCTTGCTAAGAGAGGAATCCACCACTCGGGATTGGATTTTAGCAAATCAGGGGGTATAGCATCAGGGTCACGGGCTTTGCCTGACTTGAATTCTGAGATAAACTCGGTAATCTCAGCATGAGTCATGAGTTGCCAGTCAGGAACTGCAGGAGGCAGCTGTGGCCCAACCATGGTCAAACTTGTTGATGCCTGGAAAATTGCCAAGAAATGGTTTTCCCAATCTCTGTTGGAAATACAGCAGAGGGGGAGTTCTTGATGACCCGGCAAGGAGCTGGCAACAATTTGCCAAAATAATTGAGTGTTCTTCTGCTGAATGGAGAGGAGAAATAGATCCCACTTCTCTCTCTCTTTAGCTTTCTTTTTCTTAGCAATCAGTCCTTTATATTCCTGCTTCAAGCGATAGTAGTCCTCTGGTGGGCATTCATCCCCTCTATTACGATAGAGTGGTAAACCCGATTAATCTGGTTCCTGAGCATCGGACACTCTTTGTCAAGCCAAGAATTACTTCTTGAATAATATGGACCTCTTAGCCTAGAAACGGTTCCCAGTTCCCTTTGAACACTATTAATTAGTGATTCAAAGGCAGAGATTGTCCCTGGACCACTACTTGTTAGGGCCTGGTTGTATAGTCTGAGACACTCCGGAGATGATAAAAAGGAGTGGAACTTTCTTTCAGTATTAGAAGACCATTTGATCCTCCTTGTATACAAGGCCACATAGAGATCTAATATCTGGGGACCCTAGGGAGATGTATATTTGAGGAAAGCCCAATGATTGTAACCAGGGCGTAGTGGTCGCTCTCCATAAGGCAGTCCACATAGAAAACATGGACTGTCTTTCTAAGAAGCTGGGATACCAGCACAAAATCAACACTACTCCCACGTGAGGAACTAAAAGTAAACTCACCAGCTAGATCACCTACGGTAGTCCCATTAAGAATTATCTTATTGTGTTGGGCTGCTAAAAGGGCTAACTGAATGCCAGCAAAATTTGTTAATTCATCCTTAGAATGTCTGGCTGAAATCAGGTATCCTATGGCCTGGAGGGCTTCTTGGGAGTAGAGTGCCTCAATCGGTGGGGGAACTTGGACTCCCAATTGGACGTTAAAGTCGCCCCCTATAAGGATGTACAGCTCTGGGAATTTAGTTTCCATACAAGTAATGTAATTCTCCAGCATGCCCCATTGAGCCTTAGTATCAGCTTGCCTCGTTGTCGGGGGAAGATAAATGTTGAACACTAACAGTTTGCTGCGTCCTCTCTTAATTAGGAGCGCCATAGCTAAAGAGCCACAGGGGGGCAGCTCCACTGTCTCCACTTTCAAAGAAGTAGAGACCAAGCAAGCTAGACCACCCTTAGGCCTTCCTGTCGTAGATTGTCTAGTGGCGGCCAAGGAAATGACCATAAACCCCGTAAGGGATATCTTATCGCATGCCCAGGTCTCCTGAAGCAGGACCACATCAAATGAGTGAATATAGTTGGCGAATTCTGTGGTACCACACCTTCTCCCCCAGCCTGCTACATTCCACGAAAGTCACTTAAGTGTTCAGGGTTTGTTTTTGTTTTTTTTGCCAGATTTAATAGTCATTCTGTGTGATTAATTTTTCCCAGAGCGCCCTTCAGATCCAAAAAGATACACCCATTGTTAAGTGGCAGGGTCATCCTCTTAGGAGGCAAAGGCAGGGAAGGAGGAAGGGGAGGTAAGCCTTGTTCATGGGGTTGCAGGGCTCTAAGTGCACTCCAGTTTGTATTTGTGGCATTAATTGGTTGCTTAGCTGACAAGTATTCAGCAGCATCAACAGACAGTGTTTGAAGTAGCCCTGGATCTTTAAATTTACGAATTAGTCATTCTGAAGAGAGTGCCAAGGGAGTTTCCATTGGTAAATCAGTATAGACTCCCTGAAGTCCAAGGGAATCCTTACCAGGTAGTGAAAGACTCCAGAGCTTGGATTTAACTGCATCCAGACGCTTTATGATTTGGGCCCTTTCTGGTTGTGGAAGTGCACAAAAGGAGTCGAAGAGCTGTGTCTCCTCCTGGTTCCAGAAATTATCTTGACATAAGTCAGTCTCATAAATAGATGGAATCCCAGAGGCACTGACCTGGGGCTTATTTACTAAGGAACCTTGGGTGCCCTGGGCTAGTGTCGCTTCCTTTGGGGCCATTTCTTCCCAGCTGATCAAGTCAAGGAAAGCTTCCTGGTAAGATGTTATTCGCTGCGGGGGGTTAATTTGACCGGTTGTAGGAGGAACAGTCAGGCTACCATCTGAGAGGACGCCAACTGGAGGTTTTGCGGGAATAGGTGTATAATTAGTATGTGATGTAGTATTTGAGATGGCATTCAAGGTTGGCACATTAATATGTGCTGCTGAGGATCTTTTGGGGGCAATAAATCTCCTGCCACTCACAAATTGTCGATTAATCAAGAGTGGCTTAACCGACATATCTTTGAAGACTCTTCTTGGCAGAAGAATCTTAACAGGGATCCTCTTCTGAAAAATAGTTTTGGGGTGTTGGAATTGTCAGAACTGAGTAGCACTCTAGTGCAGTATTCAGGAGAGGGTAAAAGTTCAACCGTCTTCAGATCATCAGCTTTTAGCCCCAATGATGAGGGCTACCTGTTTTGACTGTAAGACCAGGTGACTTTTTGCGTCAAAAGATGTAAAGTTCGAATTATTGGTAGGATTACATTGGCCAGTGCTTTTGCTGAGGCTTGGCAGGGAGAACCCTGCCACCGCATCAGGCTGCCGAGCTATCAACCCAGAGCTCCCACTGGTAGTCCAGGAAACTAAGTAGTTTAAAGTACTTATTATTTTATCCAGCTGGAGCTGAATGCTCGCTATAATTTCTGCAACCAAGAAACATTGCTGAGCCAAAAGTTCTGTAAAGATGGGCTCATTTAAGGATTGGTTGGGGGGTGTAGTTTTAGATAAGCCTTTGTTCTCAACTCGGGGGCCGATGCCCTCAACCATCGGAAGATCACGACAACTGGCAGCAGCCAGACAAAAGGGAGCAGGAGCTTTCAAACCGAGAGGCCAAGCTAAAACAAAGTCCTCAATCTTGGATTGCTTCAGAGAAAGTTGAGGAACCAGGTCAGTTAGAGATCTTCTCCTTTTCCTTGTCTTCATTATATTAAGTAGCACAATAGAGGGGGAGCTGTATAATACAGCATAGGGTCTAGTCACTGAAACAAGTCCTAAATCCAGAGGAAAAGGAATCGGGAGTCAAGAAGAAATTAGTCCTAATGCAAACAATGGCAGAGCTCCTCACAAGTATACCAAGGATCCTGCCTTCCTGACAGAGCAGGGAACATGAGTAAATAAAAATGATAAAATAATAAAAATAGTGGATAAAAATAGAATAAGTCAGATAAGAGAAATCACATCAAAGCTAGGCATTGCTAGACTTCCAGCTAAAGGAGTAAGATCTTTAGAACAACAAAAACAAAGAAGCAGCAGCAAGGCCATCCTATAGCTGAGGCCCAGCTCGGGATTTTTTTAAAAAATACAGCTAAACCACAGCTGAAATATAACTAAAAGTGGATTAGTGATCACACTGCAAAAATTTCAAAAATATAAAGGGTTTAAAAATAAAAATAAAAATTTGAAGACTAAGATATGATAAAAATAGCCTGAAAAGCAGGTAATAATTAGAATAGGTTAATTTAATCTTAGTTAAGCAGAGAGGCTACTTGCCTGCTGCTCCCATCTCTGTTCTCTATCTATCTATCTATCTATCTATCCATCCATCCATCCATCCATCCATCCATCCATCTATTTTAGGATGAGATAGAGGGCAATCACGTAATCCCAAAGATTTGTTACTACCTGTGGCAAAGGTTCATATGTTGTGAGATATTCATTGACTGCTCTTTCTGGCTTGGGTGATATCTTCTCATATTCTTTGGACATAATTTAGAACAACATATATGGTCACAATTCATTACAAGTTTCTTCCATCAATGAAATGAATGGGAAGATAAGCAACAATCAAGAGGATCCATTAATTTAAATGGGAATGCATAATAGATATACTATTCTGTTGGATAGCACCCAATATCAAGCAAGCCTTAAATATCCAGAATATACTGTACCACCTTCTTGCTTTATTCTGATTGATTTCCAAATTCTTGGAATTATGCCTTCATAATTAGAAACTGGGCACTTTAATGGCAAGGTTGTTGGTCTGGGAGAGTGTCAAGTTATATGTAAAAGAAACATAGTCTTTAGATGACACTGGAAACATTCAGGATATTAGACTATAAATCTTCCTGGTTTATATGTCAGAGGGAGTGATTTTCTTGTTTGGTGCATTAGTTTATTAGCACCATAAATTCTTGGTGTTGACTTGTTATGAGAAATTGCACTGAGAGATAGAAAAATAATTGGCCAGAAGCCAAACACAGATGCTTAACATGGAATGGAATGCTCCAGAAACAGAAAGGATGGCCCAGGAAGCCAAACTAATCTTAAGGTAGCCCTTTTCAAAAATGAGATTGATATGAATCTGTATTGCACTTCAGGTCAACTTCGGATATTTTTTACTATTTTCACAGAATGCATGGAATCAAATGACACAATCCAATTTGCCCTCACTGACTTCAGCTTCTATTGTTCCTTGAAAAACAAAGTTTCATTTTTAATATAAAGAATTAAAAATGGCCAACGGCATAAAATATATAAAAGATCCAATTGACAAACATAATAATATGGACCTTATACCAATCCTGGAGTGTTGAATGCTGGCAGAATGAAGGCAATGTTCCAGGATAGTGTTGCAGGATGCAATCTGAATTGGTCACTAGGATAAGAGATTAAGCTTTCCAAGCTTTTGGACTCATGTTGGAGCACATCCTCAAATAACCTCTCTCTCTGTGTGGAGAAAGAAGTTACATGAGGATGGGCTTCAACATGATTCTGAAAGCTCGGAAGACTGAATCTCTGGTCCCGATGGCCCAACTGAGACTGGATCCTGTAATGCTGACAGAATTGAGTGCGAGGCATTAAAAATGAAAATATGCTATTAACATGCTTAGGTGAACCCTAACATATACAAGAGACAAAATATTTGGGGAAAAGCCAAAAAGGAGAGCCACACTACAACCACTGTGATATTGCAGTGAAATGCTCATAGTGTTCCAGGAGCCCCAGAATGTGGAGTATCGCCAGGAAGAAAAATAAAGAAACCAAAAATGAAAAATTGAGGTGGTAATGAATGGGCACTTCAGAATAGTTTCATTCCTGAAGACTTGCTGGTGGTTGGGACACAGCACTGTAAACATAATGTACTGATACATCCCTCTTGTGCATGGATGATGGCAACTGGAATGAAACTCAGAGTTGATCATCACATATAAAAGGATTAATGGCAGCTTTGTAATGCAGCAAAGACCCTCTATGCTAGAGACAAGTCTGTTGCTTACCCAAAGTAAGGCCATCAAACTTGTATCCATATCTGAAAGGCATCCTGTTTCCATGGGGTGTGCACAGATTTCAGCTAAAATCAAAACGGACAGGGCTAGTCCTACCATAAGGCAGAAGGAGATGAAAGTTTTGCTTAGCAAAGCTATGAAAGCTTTTTCTGACCATTGCATTTTTTTTTTCTGTCAGAGAAAGGGCATTTTCTGCCTCATATCCTAAAATAACTGGGCCTGCTTTCTTGATTGGGAAAGATGGATGCAGATCATTTGCTGTTTGGCATTAGATAGCACAATGTTTCTTTGTTTTTGTTTTGTTTTAATTTGGAGCTTCAAAAAGAGCCTTTTTAAAAGAAAAATCAACGGCAAATTCCCTTCGTTATTTGTGGCCTGAGTTTTTGAAGTATAGTATTAGGTTGACAGTGGAAAGATATTGTAGTTGGGCTTTACCTTGGAATGTTTATGACAAATAATAAAATTCTGCATTTCATAGTCTCACTGGGAAGAAAAAAAGGGCAATGTGTTCCAACTGGCTGGCACTGAGGAAAGAATAAAAACCATCTGGTAACCATCCTCCACCCAGACAGCAGCACCTGAACATGAATAAATAAAATAGCAAGAAAAGAAAACCTGAACAGGACTCAAAGTCCTTTGTGATCCATGATAGTTCCTCCGCTACTTTGATAAATCTTGCCAAAGCACAGAGCTATTGATGTAAAGATCAGGGGACCATGTCTTTGACAGGAAGAAATTCCTGAATTGTGGAGGCTCATACACATGACAGAAAATTTAGCTGTATTTCTGAATTATGAGCCACTATATAACGTGAGCAAATGGTTCAAAAGAATTGATTCCTCTAAAGAAAAGCCATAAAATGAAGTCTACTTTACAAACAAACATTGGGATAGAAAGAGAGATAAGGCTAGAAGAACAGCAAGGCTAATTCTTTTACAAGATGCATCCGATTTGAATGATCTGCTTTTTAAAACATTTTATTTGTGGGAGAAATAGGATGCAAATAACAGGATGGAGCTATCAGAGATCTAATTTCTCCATTTTGGATGATTTCTGTTATCTACCTTTTTATTATAGGCTATCGAAAATTAAACTGGTGGAATGTGGAGCTTCATTGGCTCCTTTAGTCCCTTTTCTCTATAATTTGAAAACTGGGAAGAAGTCAACAGAATGAAACTGCAGAGAAAACTGCTCAACTGCACCTGAAAAGGTCAAATCTGGCCCACATATTTAAAGCCCAGAGAGATTAGTATCCTCCTTCTTTTATTTTAGAATATTCATCAATTATGTTGCAGATCTATGTTAAAATAAAACATAACAGTTTTGCTAGCAACCAGAACTGAAAGTGGCTAATCCCAAGAACATATTTTCCAAGTTCCGATTAGTAAGATTAATTAAGAAGATTAAAGTAAGAACGCAAGAATTCTGATGTGTATTCTCCTTTTGAAATCTCAATATATGCAATTCAAGGTGCTGATTATCGTCTTTAAAGCCCTTCATGGATTGGGACCAGGCTATCTGAAGGACCATCTCTTGCTGGTCACATTTACCCAAGCCACCAGAGCATGGAGGCAAGGAATGTTGCTGGTCCCATTCCCTAAGGAGATACATCTGGCAGGACCCAGAAGAAGGACCTTCTTTGTAGTGGCTCCCTCTCTTTGGAACATCATTCCCCCTGGTATTAGACTGGTTCCCACTCTAACACTCCTTCAGAAAATGAGGTTCTGTTAGTGGGCCTGGGGAACCCAGAGCAGGATGGAACCCATTAAATGGCTAGTATGATTGTGTGTTGTTGCCAGGATGGGAGTTGTTATTTTATTATTTTCCTTTTTATTATTTTTATTTCTTTTATATGTTGTTTTGATATCTTTGTAAGCAGCCTTGAGTCACCATGTGCAAGTAGGCAGCAATATACTGTATATTTTCTAAATAACTAAATAAATTTAGGAGTAGATTTGAACATCTAAGAATCAACTCCAAATCAGGAGATTTCACTCAAAAGTAATATTCTCATTTTCTCTTGCTTACATTTGCCCAATTTCAGAGACAGTGAAATCATTTTTATCCACACCATCCCAAATATAGAATATAAAAGGGACAAAAGTATGGGAAGTAGTAAATTCTTTACTACATATTCAAATTCCTGACATCTGTTCTCCCAGCTTTCTTTTTCTCTCAGTACAATTGTAGGGGAAGAAGGAAGCTTACATGAAAATTATCTAGAAAATTGATTTAAAAAAAAAAAATTGGTTGCCATTTGTAGCTTTCTAAGCAGGAGGTGGATAAGATGAGCCTCTGTTGTTTTGTTCTCTAGAAACTAGTATCCAAAGACATGTTCTCTTTCATCCTGATATAGCATTTTTTTAAAAATAGTATTTTTGGTGGGAAATAAAAATATTAAATGCAATGATTGACAGATATGTCTGCCTATATTAGAGGCAATCTTTGAGCTAGTCATTTGCGATCTTTTTCATAGACAATGAGAACACAGAGGGTCAAACAATTGAATTATATATTTAGAGTCAAACTCTTGACTGATATGGGCAGCCATAGAAATTGAATAAACAAATAGATATTAACTTTTGTTGCAATCATCCCAGTTGCCTAGCTTTTGCCTCCAATGTGTGGTTTCTGTATCCAGTGGTGCCTGAACTTTTGCTACTGTTTTTTTTAAACTCTCCTTGAATTGGTTTATTTATCTAAGCTTCCTTGTCACTTATTTTTCTCCCTTCCTGCAGTTTTTTCTTTTCTTTTGTTTCTGAAATACACTTTCAGAAGTACTAGTTCATATAGTAGTGTTTTCCCATCTTAACAATCATTCATTATCATATATTTTGATTTTACTGCATGAAAAATTAACAATCTAATTGTGTTTATCCTCTTTTGTCTTTGTCAGCAGCATTCCCACCTGCCTATCCATTTTAATCCTACCCTTAGATGTGTTTGTGTATTATGTAATGTGATGAGAGCAGTTAAGGATGTGGAGGCTGAAGATCAGTCAGAGGAAACGGGCTTGCAGAACCTAGGGAATCTAGATGATGTGATTGCAAGGGATAAGCAAACTGTAAGTGAAGCTGAAAAATCACAACTCTTTTTATCTTGCTATTCTTTGTCATCATTCATTACTTTCATAAAATCATAGAACTTTAGTTATAAGCAATGACAACCATCATCTAGTCTAGTCTAATCAGCCAGTCTATCTAGAGTCACTTTTTGGAGTGAGATGGACAGCATATAAATGTATCTGGTTTAAATTAAAACAATTTTCATCAACATTTCTAGTATATATAAATCAGTCCCTTTATCTTTTCCTTGTTATAACACAGTAAACTTATTTTGGATTCCTAAATTTGGACTCTGCAATAGTAGAAGTTAAGTAGCTGTGAAACAGGATTCTGATAATATTTCTCCATGTAACAACTGATCAGTCCTTTTAAATGCTTCCCTCCCTTCCATTGTTTTATTTTTCTACAGATAGTACAATCTGCCAATCGTACCAAATATTTTTTTCAAAAAGGAAACTCTAACATTGCTTGTCCAGCCTAGAACAAAACTCTCTTACCTGAGATTGGAGGAAGCATTATAAGAGCGATTTAATCTTTTCACAGAAGGAGAAATTTTAGCAAGGTCACCCTCACCATTTATTAATTAACAAATTGGCTACATTGTACAGTCAGTTTCCAAAGGTGTCTCTTCAAGTTTTGTTTCACCTCTAGAACCTTCTCACCTGTGCTAAAAATATCACCAGAGAACCTCTTGGGTATATTTGGTGATGAGCAGAGGTGGTATTCAGCAGGTTCTGACCAGTTCTGAAGAACCAGTAGCAGAAATTTTGAGTAGTTTGGAGAACTGGCAAATACCACTCCTGACTGGAGATTTTACAGTATCCTTACCCTGCCACGCCTACCAAGCCACATCCACAGAACCGGTAGTAAAAAAATTTAAAACCCAGCACTGGTGATGAGGTTTTGAACCTGATTGGTTTTTTTTAAAGAAAACTATCCATTGTAAACAGTGGGCATGAATCTTCACTGACTCCTTTGCTGTAGACTTTTGTGTACTTGTATGGTCACTGGATCTTCTCATTTGCTGCTGTTGTTCCCATTTAATTTGAACAGCAAAGGAGCTTTTGTTGCATAAACATTAATGGGTCAGACAGCCTCTTGCTGATCAATCTCCCTTCCCCCCCCCCCTCTGTAATTTCAGTCTCTTCCCCTTTTTACTGTCACATGAAAACAATACCATATTTTCTTCTGTTTTTGTTTTTTTTTTTCAAATTGAGGTGACTGCCTTTGGCTTTCGACCTTGTAATTGGTTGTAAGGAAGTGTTAGCCTAAATGCCCTCTCACCAAATTTCACTTTTAACCTTTCTAAGCAGTGTTTCTAAACCTTGGCAGCTAGAATCTATGGGGATTTCAGCCTTCAGAATTCCCAAGCTGGAAAATTCTGAGAGGTGAGAATTGAATTCCACCCAGATGTTAGGTACCCAGGTTGAAAAACACTGCTCTAGTTTCCTCTAAAGATCACTAACTCCAAGAATGCAGTCAGCAAGCCTTGCAGTTTCCAGAGGAATAGGTAAGCATCTAGAATAGGTAAGTATCTGTGCAAAAAGTATTTGCACAGTTTTTTGCCTAAAGGTCCTGATACTGTAGGGAAGAAATAAGGACCACGGTGCTTTACCGTTTCTGTAGCAAGGCTATCTTCTGAGCAAAATAATCAGTGCAATGAGTGCCATAAATTGAACATCTCATTTTTGCCTCTGTTTTGTGGCATCCAGGGATTTGGCTCTTCTAAATATTCCAAACTCATATGCAGAGCCTAAACTGGTGTCCTCTATTCGGGGGAAAAGCTGCCAAAATGATAAACTGCGTTTGGGTTAAACAGATTCAGTACATTGATTTTTAATAAAAGGGTCCCCAAGTACAAATAGTTTGGTTTAATAGAACTGCATACAGAGTTTAAAACAACTTGTAGCTGTGCAATCAATTGGGTTAATAGTAGGTCAGGCAGCGAAGTGTGCAAGAGCAAGCAATACAGAATTTTTGCATGGGAATGTCCCAAATTCTCAAAATAATTAGTGAATTCCATAACTAGAAGAATATGTTATACAAATATGGAAATATGAGTTTAAATTCACATGCAGCATTGCCTGTGTTAATCAGTGCTTGCCTTTCAATTAAAATTCATATTAATAAAAGGATGATCTTGCAGAGGTGAGTGACTACAGCCACAGGTGAATTTGCCCCATGATCTTTCTACTTGATAAAAAGTGCCAGAAATGATTTAAGAAGTCAAGAATAGTGGCAAATGTCTTCTTTGGAGAATACACTATAGCACTTTGGAGAATAACAATAGCACTTAGAGTTACATACCGCTTCACAGTGCTTTCCAGCCCTCTCTAAGAGGTTTACAAAATCAGCATACTGCCACCAACAATCTGGGTCTTCATTTTACCAACCTAAGAAGGAGAGAAGGCTGAGTCAGCTTTGAGCCTGGTGAGATTGAACTGCCAAATTGCAGGCAGCCGGCAATCAGCAGAAGTAGCCTGAGTTCTGCATTTTAACCACTGCTTGAATATTTTGAAGTTGAAGATTTTGACTCTTGGGGGCATTTTGACTCTTGGGGGCATTTTGTCTCCAAATTTTCCATGAAGCGTATGAATTATCTAGATTAGAAAACTGAGGACACAACCCAGCAGATTTTGCCCTCTGAGCAAGTCTTCAGGATCATCTTTAAACCAGGGATGGGATCTGACCGGTATAACTACCAGTTCTGTTGCTCTGTGTCATGCACGCATGCGTGGGCCATGTGAGTCGTGTGGGTACAATTTACATTCTGCTGAGCAGCGCTGCATGCGGGTGCTTAGCAGATGGAAAAGCCCTTTTTTTCCTGCTTTTTCAACAGCAGCTGTGCTGTGCAAAGCAGCTACGATTGAAAAAACAGAAAATAAAGATCAGGTAAGAGCCTGGGCAGGTGGGTGGGCCAAAACAGCAGCAGACACAGAACCGGTTCTGTGTCTACTGCTCTTCAGAGTTACCAGTTCTGTAGAGCTGGACAGAACCGGTAGAATCCCACCCCTGCCTTAAACTATAATTTTAAAACTACTAAATCCATATGAAGTTTTCATACTATTTATATTTATTTCATTTTCACTAAAAGTTGTCCTGACCATTCTCACTTTAGGAAATTTGGTAGTCTGTACAAATTACTAAAAAACCCACAAGTATAGTATTCACCATGAAATAAATTGTGTATTCTTAAACTAGATTAACTTCAATCTCAGTTTGATTTAAATTACGTTCTCGGATTGTTCTGCTACCGTTCAGCAATTCTCGATGCTACCAACTTTTGCATCTTTCTGGTCTCCTTTAGGTGAAATAGGAGTTCCAATCCATTACAGCAGGAAGAGGAATTCAGGAGTAAACCATTGAAAAAGTGAGAGAGTGAACATATTTTCACTCTACAAGCAGAAGCTGGACATCCATCTGCAGGGGATGCTTTCAAGACAATCCTGCACTGACTCAGGGGCCTAAATGGCAGATCTCTGTGAATCAGGCAAATCAGATTAAAATTGTTTCATTTTGGAACAGCAATTTTATTACATAAGTTAATAATTTCATCTGGGAAAGTGATTTGATTTAATTAAAACTTAATTCAAAACACTAATTTCTACATGTGTGCAGAATTAATTCAGACAAATCTGATTCAACTTGACAATTCAAATCAAGTTTCTAACCAACTGGAGATTTGGTCAGGTAACATTCAAAACTGCAACAAGTATTTGGCCTGATTCTTTTAAACTTATTAATTCAATGGTTGTATGACCATAATCAAAATCAGAAAAGAAAATGGAGAGAGATTTCTATTCCTTCTCTTAAATGTTGGCCTACAAACCGAAGTGGAGGTGCTATTTTGGTTCAGAAACAAGAAACAACTCTGGGCAAGCAATGCCAAGAGTACATATGTATATGTATGATGATTTTATTTGCTATATATATATGTTTTAATTTGTTTTAATTTGTCTTTTGTTTTTAATTGCTATGACCCACCCAGAGTCATTTACAGGAGATGGGTAGCCATTCAAATTGAATACAAACAGAAAGACATGGATGCTGTAGTTTTTAAGAGCACACCCTGTTTGCTAAATTGTCCTGATCTGGTCAACATAGTCATGTTTCTAGATTGGCCATCCCTCTACAAAATGTGTTCTAAATAATTCCAGATTCTGGAGGATGGCATAAGACCATTTCCTGACCTTGCAGCTTGTTTTCATCCAGATTGTCACCATGGTAGCTGCATAATTGAGTGACACCATCGACTCAGTACTGCCACTATGAAACCACTATTCCCACATGCAAGAACCTTGTCATGTCCTCCTGTGGCTTAGCCTGTACATGTGACAAAGAATGTGGATAAAACTCTTAAGGGAAGAAAGAAAGAAACAGATAGCATAGCTATAGGTCTGTGTAGGATATTTATAGATATTTATAGTTTATCGAAATAGTAGTTTGGGATTTATAGTTTGTAGTAGAAGTAGAGGTTTGGGATTTGGCTGATGTATTGTAAAGGATTGAAATCAAGAGTTATTACCTGTAACATATTATTTCCATTGACAAATTCTCATTTAAGTATCCTTGTGAGTGGTTTTCTTATCTTGGAAGTATTTTATTTTCCAAAAAGTATTTAAGTGGTTTATCCCTGAATCTTGCTAATTTTACACAATATTTTAATCCCCATATACTTCCTGCACAGATCAAATTAAGCTCTTTACTTTTCCAAAACGGTATTTTAATTCAAAAAGCATATAAGTGCTGCAGGCAAGAGTCTTGATCATCCAGACTATTATTTAGTTGGAAGGCTTGCTTCAGAGCTGAAATATCTCTTTTGTATTTGAAACATAATTTTATTGTTAAATTTGTATTGTTCCTTTGCGTCCAAGCAGAAATCCAATACAAAAGCAAATCATAAAACTGTATTTACTTTCTTACATTCTGAAGAGGGAAGGTCAGATTTTATAAAGCCATGGGGTGGTGGTGGAATGCTTTTCATGAAACATGGATCTTTGATTTCTCAATACCTGTGAAAGATTGCATGAACGGAAGAGTTTAAGTAGGGTGAGGCATAGCGCAAATGAAGAAAATCAAAACAATGTAAAATACTCTGAGATGCTGATAAGCATGTGATCCAAGCCACGAAACTCACTTTGGTTTCTTTTTTCACTGAAGCACAATTGGCTATTTGCTACAAATGGCAAGTTCAATAAATTGGTAGGCAGAATATTTCTAGACATGAAACAACAAAGAAAAATGCATGCAGATGCACAAAAGCCAATCATTCCATCCATTCCAATGGGAGAAGAACATAGATGCAACCCCAAATTTACTGAGTTTGGGTGATCTAAGTTTCCAACAAGAATTTCTTAGCTGCAGCATAGGAAAAAATAAGTCCCATAGAACATTAACAGAATAGCAAAACAACAGAGCTGGAAGGGACCTTTGAGGTCTTCTAGTCCAACTAGAGTTCTCAAGCAGGAAACCCTATATCATTTCAGACAAATGGGTGTCCAATCCCTTCTTAAAAAACCCCAGTGCTAGAGCACCCACAACTTCTGGAGCCAAGTTGTTCCATTGATTAATTGTTCTAACTGTCTGGAAATTTTTAGGTTAGTTCTCTCCTTGATTAGTTTCCACCCATTGCTTCTTGTCCTGCCTTCAGATGCTTTGGAAAATGCCCAAACACAATTTCAGCCACAGCTTGAGCAAAAGCTAAAAACTTGTTTGCATCTGTTTCTTTAGAACCTGAAAAACAAAATATGTTCTGGGGGAAAGAATTAATACATTAATTGTTTCATTACATACAGCAAGGTTTGCCCCTACTTCTGCCCCTTCTGATCCTGATATATTGCAGAGCTGAGAGTCACTTTGACAGAGAAAGGATGTTTAGCCTTTCCCTTCTGAGCAGTTAAAAGAAAGAAAGAAAGAAACCTCTCAAAAATTGCTCCCTGTGCAGCAATGAAGCATTCAAATAGCCTCTTTTGACAACAACTGAGGCTATTTTAAAGACTTGCAGGTCAGAAGAAAATTCTACTTTAATATCAGATGCTGCATAGAAATATGAATGTCCCTTCCTCTTTTGGGAGACAACAAGTTTGGCTAAGAAGTAAGAGTTGGGGCGTTCTCTTGGCTTTATAGGCTTGTGGGCAAAAGGTTCTTCAGGCTGACATGAGGATGTGTTCTGACCCAAACCTTGTTCCAAGGAAACAAACATGAAACAGAGGTAACAGAAAAACCTTTTAATGATTCTTTACGAATTCTGTTCCTTCACAGTTAAAAGGCTGTTTCAACTAATTGTCTCTGATAAGAATGAGCCTTGCCAAGGTTGCACAAGGCTACCAAGAACAATAGATAAAGTTACTAAGAAATATTTCAAACACAAAGAGTCTCCAAACATCAACCAGGAGAATCTGAACAATCCACAAGGCTTGAGTACAAAAACTTCTTTGCTTCCTGCAAAGAACTCCGATTTCTCAGCTGGCTTTTATCTCTTGAGGGAGGGGCCATTACCTTGCAGCCTTATTCCCAAGTCGCCCGTGCTGCTGCAGCTGCTCTTTCCTTCAAGCAGCTCTGCGTGCATGCGCACTGGGCACTGGCTCCTCAGGAACCGCTTCATCATTGCTGCCAGCCTCCACAATCTCCGAAGGCAGCATTCCACTCCCTGATGGTCCTAGCCCCATTCCTGCATCACACACAGGCCCCTCATCTGAGTCCTCACTCTCCGAGACCTCAGCCATCTGCACCTGCTGCCAGTGAACCACAACAGGATGTTCCGGAGAATTCTATCTTGTCCTACATGCTATTTAACAATTGTGTGAACCATACCGGCATTGGAGTAGAATGGAGAAGATTGTCAAAAGGTTTAGAGTATTGTATCACTTCCTTTTCTGGCCTGTTTCAAGGACACCATTTGGAAGCTGAGGTGGTATTTGAGGTGTGCAGTGGAGAAACATAAACCAAGATTGAGAAACTGAACTTGAAAGCAGAATTTTGGAGGGAGTAGTGCACTTCATTGGAGAAAAATATAATCAGGGGTTCCCTCTGGATCTTTGTATCTGGAACTGATAACAATGAAATGTTCTTCTAAGGAGATAGACCTCTGCAATCTTGACTGTAGGCACATGCTTAAGTCTCCCATTGACATCTGCTGGACTTTGACAAGGCCTCCTTTGGACTTGTTTATTAAGGAGTAGAAGATATGTCATCTGTTGATATTTTTTAAGCTGATAAAAAGCCTGCTTCATGGCTAAATTTAAATTGCAAGGAAACATGAGAGAAACTGAGTAAAAAGTTTCATAAACATAATTTGTCTAATATTCCAGAAATTATTAGAACCATTTCAAGTGACCTTCCTGTAGGCTTTGATACACTTAATACCAGAAGTCTGAATGTAAAATTCAGTTAAACATAATAGATCATTCAATCTCCAAGAAGAATAGTGGAATAATGAGAAAAATTAAAGATTGAGTGTATGAGTGTGCCTGTACCGGTATAGGAACTGCCTCATAGGTGCAATGATTTCTCTGTATTTTTTACACGTTTTTATAAATATAATCTTATAATTATTTTGGATGTGACCAATTTATGCAAAAGATTGTTGGAGAAAAGATTAAGAAAATGGAGTCAGCTCTAATAAATGCTACTCTGTTGCAGAGATTAAGAATGAAATCCTGATATGTGCAGGGAATCTTCAATGAACTGCTTGTAAAAATATCATGAATACATACATACAGACAGACAGACAGACAGGCAGACAGAGATAGAAATAGATATAGATATAGATATACAAACACACACATATATGTATGTATGTATACATATATACATGAAAAATGCTGAGGGAGCCAAGCGTGAAGTGTACACACACACACACACACAAACACACACACACACACACACACACACACACACACACACACACACGTATGTCATACATACATTTGCAGATTTTTATTTTCAGCCTGAAATACAACACCGCTTTGGGGGAAAATGTGTGAAATGTTTTGTGTCACTGTTTACACATAAGCATCTGCTTCCATCTGCAGTGCAAACTGTGTCGAAGTGCCCATTGCTATTTTGTCTTTCTGGATGGGCTGTTCTACGATAGGCCTTTAGCCAAGATGCAAAAAGCTTTCCCTGTTGACTTACCACCATCTGGTACCACACAAAATGTTAAAGAGACAGGACCCCTTGCCTGGAAGTTCTGTATAATCCTAACCTGGAAAAACAATTAAAAAAATCTTGTGGGCCCGGTTTTGATTCTAAATACTTGTGGTTACTTTGCTGTGGAACTGTGTTGTATACTTCCTTTAAATATTCCTGCTGGCTGTGATCATTTCTCACTGGTTTTATTTTTCTTTCTTTCAAGACAGTAGACTTTAATTTTTCTTGACTCTCCATATGTCCCCTCAAGTGGCCAACATTAAAGGAGGACCTTTATTAGATGTGTGTAGATCAGGGTAATTTTTAACAAGATTGCATTCCTGTCTGGCAAGCGGGGAGCAAAGAATGCTCTTCTCAGCAGCCACCAGAAGTAAAAACTTTTTTTCTCATCGCTGCATTTAGTCAACCTCAAAGAAGGTTCCAGCACACGAGTCTACTAGGCAGCAAAGCCACTCAGAGGCTTTGCTTGCCCCTCCGCCTCTTCTAAACAGTTTGACGGACCATCAGACTCAGAGCCAGCTTTATCCTAAGCCGGCACCCACACCGCTTCCCATCTCTGAAATGGGATTCACCCTCAAAGATGCGGGGCGCCCAGTGTTTCTATCCCAGCAAACATCTGTGCAAATTTTGTGTGTGTGTGTGTGTGTGTGTGTGTGTGTGTGTGAAAGAGAGAGAGAGAGAGAGAGAGAGAGACAGAGAGAGGCTGCACAAGAAGATCCAGAGAGCTTCACCGAAGCGACATTCAACCGTAACGAAACCTCCCTAATTCTGAACCGCAGACGCAGAAACTCCGGAACCTGGCGAAGGGGCTTGTCCTGATTAGTTCTGTCCCCGCCTCCATTCAGAATCCCCTCAGAAAGGCAGATCCGCCCCATTCTCTTTTCACAAACTCTTATTGGTTCCTGGGCACGTCGTTTTAACAGCCCGGAGGTGGCGGGGGGGGGGGAATGTTTGCCATTCGGAGAAGTTTGAGCTACAATCGAGAGCTCCACGTGTGGCAGCCGCCAGAGCAGGCGAGAAGAGAGAATCCCACCAGGAAGGTGACAGGCGAACGCTTGCGATAGACTTTCCGCCAGTCTGCCCAGCCGTTCGCGCCAGGTGAGGACTTCTTTCCACCGTACCACTCCACCTTTGCGGAGGAACCGCTTTGGGACAGCAGGGCAGCTTCTGCTGGCTTCCTTGGAACCGACCGCTGTTGAGTCTTTCCGTCGGGTTCTTCCTTCCGCCGAAATCCAGAAAGTTCCGCCAGCACTGGTCCTGGAGACAAGAGGACCAAACCTGTGCTCAATCCCATCCCACCCTGGACTGCCGTTCAAGAATGCAGAGATCACCCCGGCAGCCCAGATCTCCGCCTAGCTAGCTAGTCCGGAGGCGGGAGGAGATGTATCAGCTGGAGATCCTCGCCCGGGTAGCGAAGTGCGTTCCGCCGGCTTCTCCGGATCCAGCAGCTTCTTAACTTCCCGGGATCTCCTCCGCCTGGCTGCATTTTCAGGCAAGGCAGAAGGGCAGTTTGGAAGGCGGCCGCCCATTTTACCAGCGCTTAGATGCGTTGCTTTCTTGGCTAGCTTGGCTTAGTTTCCCGACGGCCAACTCGACCCTACCGAGACCCTCCCCAGTAGGCTGGGGCGGGATGCTGCCGTCGCTGCCGGGCCCTTGCTTCATCCCCGAACGGCAGCCTTTCTCCTTCCCTTCCCTCCCGTCCCTTACGCCTTTGGAGCAGAAGCCCCCGGCTTCCCGCTAGCGCGCTGGAATGAGGCGCCTGTGAACCCCACTCCCCGTTGGAGGAGGAGGAGGGGGAGCGCCTATAGCTCTCCTCGCCATCCTTTACGGTGACGGGTCCGGGTCCAGATCGCCCGTCCATGGGGCTGTCCGCTCCCCGCCGAGTGCAAAGCGGCTGAGAGGAGGGGGGCGATGGCCCCTGCGCGGGGGCCCGCCTAGCATGGCCCGGGGAGGGACGCCCCCCGCCTCCTCGTCTGGCCCCGAGCCCCTGCCCCGCCGCGCCTTGCGGAAGCTGCTGCTGGTTCTGGGCTCCGTGCTCATGTCTCTCTACGCCAGCTATTGCTTAGCGGGGGCAGCGCGCGTCCTCACCCGGGATCCGGCCCCGATTCCCCTGGCTCAGGGCGAAGAGACGGCCGGCACGCCCCGGGATCCCTTACTGCAAGCCCAGCCGGGGGGAGAAGGCAACAAGCGGCTGCCGCAAGCGGTGATCATCGGCGTGAAGAAGGGCGGCACCCGAGCGCTGCTCGAGTTTCTGCGGGTGCATCCGGATGTGAGGGCGGCGGGCGCCGAACCGCACTTCTTCGATCGCAACTACGGACGGGGACTCGCCTGGTACCGGTATGTACGTGGCTCCTCTGCTCTTGAATGGCGCCAGCAGGGCAGGGCAGCCTCCTTAGATGTGTCGGGCGCGGCCCTTCCTCTCCCTTCCCGAGTGGGTCGGAGAGCTTGGGAAAGTCACCGGGAAACCAGCGGGCTCCCTTTGACTTGCCTGAGTTTCCTAGCTCTAAATTTAGAGCTTCGTTGACAGCCTGCCTTGCGCATCCAGTTGAGAGAAGAAGAAGCCGGGATACCCGTCTGGGAGGAATTCTCTTCAACTCTCTCAAATTAATACCCAGACTAAACTTGTACACCCTGGTATTGTTGCCTTCTTGGTATGCCAAACCAAGCATGCCGAGGGAGCCAAGGGTGAAGTGTTGGGAGTGTGGTTGTTTCTGAGCATGTGCGAAGTATCCTTGGGCTCATTCAGAAATGTAGGTATGTGTTCCTGGATTGAAATATTCAGGGAGAAAAAGCCATCTGGATCTCTAGGTTTGTCTATGTGTCTTTGGGACTCTTATGGGATGTATTCTCAAGTAATCCAAACTGCCTCTTAAACCTGCCTCTTAAACCTGGCTCCCTCCTATTTTGCATATCCATCACCTCCTTTTTCCTTGTAGGGCTATTAAATCTGTAAGCCTTCTTTCCTGTAGTTCCAGGGCAGCCTCTGGATTGGGATGATCTCTTATCCATGTAGGATATCAAGGGAAGAAAAAAAAATCATCCCAATTATCAAGGTCCAGTTGAGGACCTTGATTTCTACCCCCCCCCCAAAAAAAAGTCCACATATAACACCATTCATAACATTCATTCCTTGAGTTCAACTCCCTCAAATTCTCTTTGTCCTCTTGTCTTCTGCCCCCTAAGCAGTAACTGCCCCCTACCACTGGTACTCGTTCTTAAACTCACCTTTGCCTTCCTAACTAGCCAGCACCTTTATAAAATATTAGAAGAGGAAATTCTTTGCAACATTTACCCCAAACCTCTCATTTCAAGCCTGCTATTCAGTTCATGATATTCTACAGGAAGAGAAAGGAAGACAATGTTTATTTTACTCTATTGAATGAATTAGATTCATTTATGTAGAATATATTTAGATCTTTCTTTCTCTAACCCTGAATACCAACCATATTCTTGTCTGTGAACTCTTCAACCAATGGCTCTTAGTTCATTGATGTGCCCATACTGGAGATTTGGGTTTTTGAGCCCCAGAACTAATAAAAATTCCTTGTGTGAAGTCATTGATTTGCTCTAAGTCCTGCACCAGCACTTTTTTCATTTTATTGTAACAGCTGCTTCTTTTTACGCATTTACACCTTTTGCATGTATTTGGAAATGAAACAAACTGTATAGATTCCAATATAAGTTTTACCAGTTGAAGTGGTCCAACTGGTTTCAGGTTGCCAACTTGGCTCTTTCACCTACTCTGATCCTTTTGTATAAATATTGCAGACAAATTAAATTGACCTGCAGACTTGTCCATTCCAGTAAATAAATCCTTAAGTAAACTACATTCCTTCCATGAATCTACTTTCCCTGCCATCAACCCTGTTCATATCTGACCTTTTTCAGCCTCAGCATTGGAAGTAAGCTTGCATGGCATGTGTCCTAAAGTGCCTTCAGCCTTATCTTCCTTCAGAAGTATAAAGAAAGAGGTGTATGAGCATGAACAACAAAAAGAATCAATCAAGGTCTCCACTGGGATGAAGAGGGAACAGACAGAAAAAGAGATAGGTACTAAACAAAATTTCAGTGCAGGAAGTTTTCACCAACAATACAATGAGTGCCTGTATGAAATGGCTTAGCACTCAGGGAGGAGATAGAAGAAAGATGCTTTAAATCTGTATGTGTATTCTAATCATATATGTTTACATTTTGAGAAGCAGGCAATATAGAAATCTGACTTTACAGCAACAGCGGCTATATACACATCCCACAAATTACCCACAGTTTGCTCAATTAGACCAATTTTCTGAATCATGCACTCAGCTAAAATGTGGATTTCATTTCATGAGATGTTTTGTGGAAATACAACCAGTGTCCTCTACAAGAAAAATATTGTTAGTGACTGACCCGTCTTTCCTTCTTTCTTTCCTTCTTTCCTTCCTTCCTTCCTTCCTTCCTTCCTTCCTTCCTTCCTTCCTTCCTTCCTTCCTTCCTTCCTTCCTTCCTTCCTTCCTTCCTTCCTTCCTATTAACAGAATAGCAAAGTTTTATATGGTATGACTTTTACTCCTAGACTTAAAAATTCAAGCTTAGGCTCACTGTTTTTTAAGGATTTTAAGTGTTTTTCCAAGTATATGTGCCTGATCTCCCCACCCCCCCCCAAGCTTTGGACAACATTTGGACAGATGGTAAGAAATTAGTGCAATTAAATGCCTTTCTTCTCCTGTAAATATTTCAGCTATTTTCTGTTTGCTGTCTTAAAGTAATTAGAGTGACAGGAAAACAGAGCTTTGCAGAAAATTTCTGCTACTTCCCAAGCTATCTTTCTAAAAATTAAAAGTAAAGCCCAGTTTAGAAAATTTCATTCAAATCAGTAAAATTTAAATTAATCATTTGTCTCAGTAAAAACAGAACACTGTTAACGTTCCTTGGTTTGGGACATATGGTTTTCAATCAATAATTGATAGTTGAGTCAGATGTTTGTTTTACGAAGAGCCAGATGTCTTAAGAGCCAAGGAAACTGTTTTATAAAAAGCCTTGTTGTTGGTTTAGTTAGTTCAGTTCTGGCTTCTTTACATTAAGTAAAAAGAGTTAAAATATCAGTTTTTCCCAGCCTTCTATAGAAATGACTGTCCCTCTCTCATACACTGGGTGTGCCTGAGATTGTGTGTGTGTGAGAGAGAGAGAGAGAGAGGAAGGGATGGAGGGAGACCTAGAACTTCATGTGTGTAAAGGAGTTGCTTTATCACTCTCCAATAGTTCTTCCTTATTTCAATTTATACTCACTCATGTCAATATTTCGTGTCTGAATTAAAGTATTATAATTGGGAATAGGCATTTGTAGGCTACAATTGCAGAAGTGATGCAATCCCACTGAAAGACAAAAAGATGGATAGCCTTGTCTCCATCTCTTATTTCTCATTAAGATTGTTCAGACAGAACTTCTCTCTGCACTCTGAGTCAGCAACTTACAAACACTCCATTCCACTTTACTCCACAGGTTGTCCTCCTAGACATCCACATTGTGCTCTGTGTTCCTGTGTCCCCACAGTGGTGTTAGTTTTCAGGAGCTTCCCTGCAGCTGAGCCGATCAATGTCTGACTCCAACTCCTGAGCTGCAAAGACAGTTTGTAGTGTCAATTCCTAGAGTGGCAGCAGGTGCTTTCTCATTGGTACATCCTCGCTCTGTAACTCTTCCTGCTCTGCAAAGGCAAGGCACTGTGCTGTTTGCTGTCATTCTAGCAGGGCTGGCTTTGTCTTCAAGAAAATATGATACAGGATAAGGCTGCATCCACTTTTTACACCGCCCTGTTAGTCACTGGCAAAAGCCGTGGTTGGATCATGGGAAGTATGATCATGGGATTATGGGGCTGGAAGGGACAACAAAGCCAGTCCAATCCTCTGCAATTTGCAGAAAAAGACCATCTTAATCCCATCTATGAAGGATGGCCTGCGTAGACAGTCCTAGGGTTGTATTACTGTTACAATGTCTTTTATTAAAATAAATCTGGATAACTATAACTTATGGCCATTATTTCTGTGCATTGTGTAGCGTAGACAATGACAAGGTAAAGTTTCATAGGGATGATCTGGTGGTTTAGGTATCCTAAACTTGTTATTGTGTTGTGTGTGTGTGTTGAAAAGATTCTTGTCCTAAATGTCAATCTGCCTTGTACTTTCTAGAAACTGCATGTTGGGAAATCTGGCATGTGCCAGGATGGTGAGACATAATGTGGTACAGAACAAGAAAGTTGTAGCCTTAACTTCTGGGAATTCTAGTTTCAATACACCTGGATGGTTCTAGGCTAGAGCAGACTGGTATAGTGTCTAGGTTACTGGACTTGCCCGGGAATGGACATACATATTTTCCATCCATATCTTGAAGACAAAGGATAATGTAAACTAGGCACCTGTTAATGCTGAGCCAAACGAGAATGCTTTGAATCAATATTTTGATAGCATTAGAAAATTTTTCTCCTCCCCCCCAGGGTTTTTTTTAAACAGGCACAAGTGATTTGAATACTACTTTAAAAAATTACTAACTGCATGAAAGCTTGATTAATTTGCCTTGTCCTCAGGAACATCACCATGCAACTTAAACATATTACCTGCAAATTATTAGACTGCTTTCCTGATCCCTGATAATTGAATCAAAGCACTGTGATTAAATGAAATCTTAGAGACACCAAGAACCCGTCAGAACTCTGACTTACTGTGACTAAGCAACTGGTTGGAGTTTGTCACTTGGGCTCCTCCTATAAGAAGGAGTGGCTAAACAAACTGTGGAAGTAAGGTACTTTCCATGATTTGTTTAACATCTTCTGGCTTGTTCTTTTCCTAACAAGCTTGTTAGGAAGTAACACTGCAGTCTTTCTGCTTTTGATGGCATGCTAAACAAACCACAGAATGAGCTTCTTTGGGGAAGCCAAGTGGAAACAATGGAGTTGTTCATAGCAGGTGGAAATGTTGGCTTGGTATCATATGTGAATGCAGCCAATACTGAATAATGCCAAGTAGCCTGGATGTATATTCACTCATTCTCCCATCACCTGCACAGAATTATCTTTTATAGTGTTTTATAGAATTGTATGAAAATCATAGCTCAAAATGTTTTCTTGATTTTGTTTTCATACATTTTGGGGAAAGATTTGGACAACTGCCTTCTTCTCCGACAGCTGATACTTTTGTTGTGCTATGACTGGGCTCACATACCATGATAAGTCATAAGATAGGTGATCTGATATTGGCTTAGCGTAGTGCATGAATGCAGCTAATAAAAATGTGTTCAGTTAACCATGGTTAAGCAATTCACAATTTATTTTGAAACAGCCACAGTGAGTAAACCCTAGTTTATCATTTAGCATGTAACATAAACTCAGACAATTATGTTTATTAATGCAGTAATTCTTTAAAGAAATCACTGTGTCATGGTGTAAGGCAGGGGTGTCAAACTCAAGGCCCGGGGGCCGGATCCAGCCCACAGGGTGCTTAGATCTGGCCCTGAGGGCCATCCTGGAAGCAGTGAAGGACCAGCCCGTGGTGCCTCTGCCAGTGAAAATGGAGCTCGGGAGAGAAAATTGAGTTCTAGAGCACATGTAGCCCTCTGTAGCTCCATTTTCGGTGGCAGAGGGTTGCAGGAGGTCGTCACAGCCAAAAATGGAGCTCGAGAGCTGTTTTCACTGGCAGAGCTCTCAGGCCATCACCGGCACCCCCAAACAAGTGACACTGAGTTAGCCATGCCCAGGCCCACCCCACCCCCCAAGCTTAAACACAACCCTGATGCAGCCCTCAATAAAATCAAGTTTGATACCCCTGGTGTAAATTCAGTGTAAACTCAGCAAATATGTTCATATATAGCCTATTTTGACAAAATACTTAAAACCAGTTTGATCCACAGGTTCACAATAGTGGGTTTAGCAGAGCAGATCAAGGATAACTTTAGAACTGAAGTCATAACGCTGGCTGCAGATTTCAATCCATGCTCTGCTTGAGATGGGAAGTGACGAATTCTAGGAAAAACGTATCATGTTTTTAGTGTTTCTGGAGATATTATTGACCATATTTCTACCTATCACTGTCGATATTGGAACTGCCAGAAAACTAATTACAGAATGTGCAATTGTGTATGTCCCAGTTTACTGCTTTGATTCCACTCTATACCAGGTACATGACCAACAACAACCTTAGTAGTCCCATTCCCAGAGTACAGAAGCATCTTTTCAAGCTATTCATACCTCTTGTTTTGTTTTTAGCAAAACATTAATACTGGATAGGCCAGCCCATATGTTTTGAGATCCATGTAGTTCAGGAGAAAGGATACCTATAGCCCATTGAGGAAAATGCTGTTTTGACAAGAAATCATGGTGGGATGGTGGGATGCAAAACTGTCATAAATGCCCCTGATAAAGACAATCCCTGGTGGTTCTCTGGACTCAGAATGGAAGTGTAGAAGTTTGAATCTACCCAGGAAGAATATCCCCATTTTCTATTTACAAATCACACTGGAGAGAAAAGAGAGACTGTTCCCAAATCTTCAGCACACCTTGCAAAATCCAAATAGCAGGACCCTAATTACTTCACCACATTAGCAGATGGGAAGCAGAAACATCCTAGGACTTTCATCTTTCCTCTTACAGCCATAGAAGCCAGGAACATAGCAAAAGAGCCTTAACTGGAAGAGAGAGCTTTATGTTTCATATGCATAAACCTGATTCTTTGACCTATGCTAGAAAAGCAGACAATACTCAACTTTCTGGGCATACAAAAGTATAAACATTCTCTCACTGATACTGAGCAATATCCAAGTAGAACAATGGGAACAATGCAGAAGCAGTAGCCATTGCTGTTTCAATTGCCTAATTTATTCTACGGTCCTGGGATTATCTGATGGTTTTGTTTGTTTTTTGAAATAAGCCGTGATCATCTAAATGCTTCCACCTTCTGCAATTTGTAGTAAGTAAGTAAACCCCCACTTAGGTCTACTTACATGGACCAAATGTACCCTGCCTAGCAGTGGATATGCCCATTCCAAGATCCATTTGGTGACACTGAAAACTGAAATATATGTATCTTGAATTTGTAGTAGGTCAACTGCATTCTTCCCGTGAACACTGGAAAAGAAAGCAACACAGTATGTTATTCTATTTCAGCCCTTTCTCCCCATCAGATTATCCCACCATAGTCATGAGATAGGCCTCCCTTCTGGCCTACATAGAAAATAGATGACATGGGGCCTAAGTCAGTGGAAGAACAGTCTGTGAATGGAACTGAAAACTAGGATAAAAGATCAGTAGGTAACAGCTAGTGCACACGTGGAATTGGTTATCATGGAGTGGAAGACCAAAAGAAATGGGCTAATGTTCAGGCCTCAATCCCCCATTACAAGACACTGAGAAAAAGCATGGCTGTTATGATATGTACAGAATAACCCTTGAGTAAACAAGGATATGCATATTGAAATGTTTAGGAGAGTAGTTATGAATAATTATTCAGCCAGACACAGATACACTAAATTGAGTTAAAGTTTACTTTAAGAAATAGCACAGTCCAATAAACGGTCCAGGTCATATACATTTAACAGTCCAAAAAATATCCAATTACAAAGTCTTCTTACCTGTTGCCTTTGTCACTTACAGTAAACAAAGATATCAAAGTATAAGCACAGCATAAATACAACAGAGAACCTTAGATAGCAACAGAATGTCAGAGAGAGACAGAATGTCAGAGAGAACAAGCTATGATCTCTAGCTCCCTTTTATGGTAATTTGTAATATAATCAACAAATCGGAATATAGCATAAATCAATACAGTGATTTTGTCTTAAAGCTACAAACATACATTGTTGGTTTATATATTGCCAACCCAACTAATTGGTGGACAGATTCCTAACATTGGCTACAGGACTAAAAAAGTTGGAAAATACTTCTTTTGGACAGGCCTTCCTCTAGTTGTACCTCAGAGATTTTCCAGCTTTTTTTTTTTTTAAATGAGTCCTTTCTCTATCATTCCACTGTCACAGTGAGCCTCTACTGACTCCTTAGTGCTTTTTCTGAATAGGACTGTTCCTTCCATTTTCTGCAGCTGGGATTCTAGCAAGTCTGTAGTTGTGACCAATTGAGTCATTGATTTATACAAACCACTTTCAGAATGGGAGAGTTTTTAAAAAATTAATAAGGCTTGGATATAGAAATTACCTGAAAAGATAGCTTTAATCAAGTCCAATCAAATATTGTTAATGGGCTCCATTTTTCATTCCCCAGGAAAGAAAAAAAGAAGCCACAATGAGGAAATAAACATGAAAGCCATAGGGCAATTGCCTTATTTGCAATTTGCAGATGCTTCTCTCACGTACTTCTGTCATTTGAAGTTAATAAAGTTGTGTCCTCTGGCAAGTTAATATGAAAATAGCTTGTTGACTCAGCAAGCAATTTGTCTTTGTTGCATGGTAAAAATTGTTTTGTTTCCCCATCAAACACACAGGAGTAAAACAAAAGGGCTCCTGAGCTGGGATCAGTGTACATTTAGTAATGAAAGGTCCATGTTATTATCAGAAATCTTTCACATTAGAAGGTCAGGACAGGAACGTTAAGGTTGTAGCTGTAGGGTTACTAGCTGTGGGAATCAAACTTGGTGGAATGTATGTCCAATGAAAACGAGCAACAATTTTTTCCCATAGAAATATATATAATTTGCATCTACTAAATAATAGGTCAGCCAAAAACATGTGCATGTGAAACTCAGAATTCTTCATGTTTCCTAAATATATAAAATAATGTGAATATTGAAAAAGGGTCCTTACTGAACTAGAGTAGTTATATTAAGATATGCACACAAACACATTTCATTAGATGGAAAACTCAGTGAAGTTAGGAAAAATGTGTGCAAAGATATATATGAATGTCCTTCTCTGATATCAATGTGAAAATGGACCCCAAACAGGCTTTTACAAATGGGGCAACATTTGGGGAAGAACAAGAGAATGATAGTGAGCATATTGGCAAATAATGAGTATTAGTTTTGCTTTTTTCACATTCAGTTTTCCCTAAACCTCTGTTATAGAATGTACAATGATGAAGGCAAGAATAAAGTAAATTATGGGGAGCACTATATCTTCTTTCTCTGAAGATAGCATTTTTGAGTCCAGTGGGACTTCACAATTGGACTATTAAATTCAATGTGATTGCAGATATTATCACCTAGCTAAAAGAAGGTTCTTTAAATGAAAAATAGGAGAATGTTGTCAATTTAAGTCCCTTTAATCTTACAGAGGTAAGATTAATGTGATAAATAGATGATTTTTAGAGAATAAAAACTTTTTATTCCTGAAACCTGAGCTTGTCTGTGGAATGGTTTTTCTTAACTGTGCAGTTATCCAATTTTACATGCTTTGAAAGAGGATCAAAAAGGAAACATTTAAAGTTCTGTGGCTTTTCACGTATATTTTAAGTACTTTTTTTCTAGACTTGGAAAATAAACACCTGATTCTGGAGACACTGCATGGACATAATTTCTGGCAGCTATTCAGTGAAATTGCTTATCTTGTGATCCTAAAGAAACATGGCATATATTTCATTACCTTCAATGCAATATCTTAGAGAAGAAATAACTTTTGCATTCAGCTGCAGAAATGTGCCAGCTGAAGAATGCAGAAGCAAATACACATTTAGTAAAAATATTTTTTGAAGTTTTTATGATTTTTTTAGACAGATGTATTGATCTTGAAAAGCATTTCAGTGTGTGGGCAGTTTCACTATATCCATTGTATAATAAAGGGAAACTCAGACAATAATCCTTCGTTAAGAGTACACCTCCATTCTTCTTTAGCATTGGCTATCAAACTTATTTTGAGAGAAGATGTGTAACAAAGTGGTATAATTTGTTACCAACAGTGCTACACATCAGGAATGTACATATTTCATATGGTTCCTTTTCAGGTTGTAGTATGAGAGGAACAAAATGTGAAGGCTGGCTTTTGGCTGCATCTGAAAGTGCATTGGGAAATGTATTTTTCAAGAGCATTGGTTTATTGGTTAAACATTCATTTATTCATCATTCAGGTTTCTTTTGGTCATGATCTTGTTGGTTGGTTGTTGGTACAAATACAGTAAGAACCAGTTAGGTCAAGGCACAGTCTATGAGTTCAAAGTTCCATGAAAGCCAGCTGGGTGACTATGGGTCAATCACTCTCTCTCAGCCCTAGGAAGAAGGCAGGGAAATCTCTTCTGTAAATCTTCCATGAAAACTGTAAGGACTCATTCATGAAGTCAGTAGAATCAAGAATGGCTCACAGAGAAAACAGCCTAAGGTAGGTTCTCTGATATTTGCAAAATTTGACTTGATTATTTTAATGTTGTAACCTGTCCTAGCTTAGCTTGTCTACACATTGGATATGGATCTCAGTGGCACAATATTTGTTATATGAATTTCTCAGAAACGTGTGCCTCTGTGGAATAACCACATATTGTGTTCGATGTGGTATGGATCACTTTGATGCCACTACCCTTCTAAAATGCTGTTCCTGAAACCTCAGTATGGGAACATCGATATGCTAATGCTTTAGCGATTAGATTCCTGGGAATTGGAGACTCAGCTATTTTTTTAAACAATTACTTTTTCAGGGACCTGGTGTTACAGAATAAGTATCTAGGTACCTCTCTTCAGGAACATGATAACTGGAATGAAAGAAATGTCTGAAAAAAAATTATGAAGAGATTCATTATTTGTCCTGTGTAGGAGCTTCTTACGGGGTTCATTCTGGCCACCTGGAGAACATAATCATTGATCTTTTATTTTATTTTATTTTGCTTATTAGCTAAAATATCAGCTTCAAACATGGATCACATCATCATCTATTATACTTATCAACCTACTTTTTAAGGACTTTTTTTCCTCCCAAAATACTTAAAAAAAAATGTGGACAATTGAGTTTCGGCATATTCTTGAGTTGTATTACAGTATATATGCATTCTATCCATTTAGAACCTTTTTTCCTTATAGATAGGCCTTTAATATACCATGACCTTATTTTTGACTTGGTCTGATGTTAAAAGAAGGTACCTGCAAGTAGATCATCCACATTTCCTCTCAGTTGTTGGCAGAAGACACCCCCACTATCGCCATAAATTTTTTTGGGGGGGCGGGGAATCTGGTTTAAAATGTATACCTATACAGCTGTAAGCAAATATGCAAGGTTTTTTAAAAACAGTTTTAAAGCAAGTATAGCTACAGATGTGTGTATTCATACTGAGCTTGCTTTTTTAATATAAAAATTTACCTGAAATGCAGCTTGATACTTAATTGCAAATGGAACTCTACACTTATGATTTGGGACAGTGGTGGGATTCAATTTTTTTTTTTACTACCGGTTCTGTGAGCATGGCAGGGGAAGGATCAGAGGTGATATTCAGCAGGTTCTGACCAGTTCTGGAGAACTGGTAGCGGAAATGTTGAGTAGTTCAGAGAACCAGCAAATACCCCCTCTGACTGGAGTTTTTACATTATCCTTCCCCTACCACACCCACCAAGCCATGTCCACAGAACCAACAGTAAAAAAATGTGAATCCCACCACTGGGAAGGATACTATAAAATCTCCAGTCAGAGGTGGTATTTGCCGATTCTCCGAACTACTCAACATTTCTGCTACCGGTTCTCCAGAACTGGTCAGAACCTGCTGAATACCACCTCTGATTTGGGACGTGTGTTCATTCAGGAATAGACATGACAGATTCTATTCCCCTACTGGGAAAAATATATGTACTGATATACTAACTTAACATATTAAAAAGCGGATACAGTGCAGTATTCATAAACATGCGGCCACTGCATAGCTCTTGTGAATGGAGAGAGGGAGGAAGCACAGAGGCTCTTCTAAACAAAGGGGTCCCTGAATAAATTCTCTCTCAGATTAGAAAGGCTTCTCCACTGAACCATCTGGATGTTTTTACTGCTTAACTGAAGATTGTTCCACTCCATTATCAACTCTGGGGTTATTTGAATTAATAATGATGTCAGGTTATGGCAACTATATTCCTTGGTTCAAACAAACCATTAATAGGTAGTTCTCAACATACTACCACAAATGAGCCCAAAATTTATGCTGCTGAGTGAGACATTTGTTAAGTGAATTTTGCCCCATTTTACATCCTTTCTTGCCACAGTTGTTAAGTGAATCAGTGCAGTTGTTAAGTTAGTGACATGGTTGTTAAGGGAATCTTGCTTCCCCATTGACTTTGCTTGTCATATGGTCGCAAAAGGTGATCACATGAACCAGGGATACTGCAACCGTCATAAATACAAGTCAATTGCCAAGTGTCTGAATTTTGATCACATGTCCATGGGGATGCTGGTAGTTTGTAAGTGTGAAAAATGGTCATAAGTTACTTTTTTCAGTGCCATTGTAACTTTGAACAGTCATTAAATGAACTGTTAACAACTGCCTGTATTTGCTTTCATCTGTTCCTGGACCTTGTATCTTTTGGTAGATAATTAGACTGTGTCTTCTAATTCCCCAATGTAGCCACTATAGTAACATCCAACTACAGTAGCAGCTACTGGGAAGAATATCTTCTTACAAGATTGCCTTCCACAACTCAGATAGGCTTTTAAATTCAAAGAAGAATAACAGCTTAGTGACTAGGAAGTGACTGGAAAGTTCAGTTTTATTGTTACATTCTTTAAACAGTACTCAATCTTATTGTTTATTTACTTATTGAATTTATATTGTCGCCTTTTCGCCCATGGCAACAAGACTTCCTTTGTATAACAGTCAAAGTTTTATCTTTGGTTTTTGCAAATCAGCATGCTCACAAATAAATGTATTGGAAATAAATGTATTTCTGTTGATCAGATGAAAGAAAAGAAAGTGAATACGGGGAGAACTTGGTTTTTTCTGAGTGTTGACTACATTTTGAGATTTACAAAATGACTGTAGATTAATTTCAAACTTCTTTGTCAGAGTTTTAGGGAGTGGAAACTCAGGTTGTCTAGAGGTAACCTAACATCAATATTTTTCAAGTCTCTTCTACAATACTTTTTGAAGACTGGAATTACAAATGTGTTTTTCTCCCTTCTTCAAAGTCTAAAGGCCATCATGTTTGAAGTAGTTAGATCTTTTTAACTGTACGAAGGAAAGGAAATTTCCAAATTATGACTTTCATAATAAAAGTTAGAGATGCTTCTTAAACAAAATGTTAAAAGTGGAGGAAATCAGCCCCATTTTCTTTGTTATATTGTCTAGAATGATGATGATTTAAATGTATTATGGCTGCTTCCTTCAATAGACCCTTGGCAGCAAATCCAATTTCATAGTTAAACAGTTAAAAACATAACAGAAAATGTGATAGTCCATCCTAAAAACAAGTCCAACAATAAAACATGATGGAAGCCTCACAAACATACTAATTGTGAACAGAGCCATCTTTTAAGGACCTTCTGGAACTCCAAGAAAGTAGGTATTTATGTAACTCAAGGTACAGAATGCTGTTCCAGAGGTTGGGGGGGGGGAGCAGCAATAGAGAACATCCATTTCCTCTGTCCTTCAAGATGACAATGTTTAATTGAGTGAACCTGAAGCACACCCACTCTGTCCAAATAGAATGACCTAAACCAGCCTAAACGTTTTGCTTATTGTGCTCGTATCTTTCCAAATGTTCTGATAGTCAGCACAAAAAGACCCGTTTGCAATGAGGCTCAACACAATTAAACTAGACTAATGCGGTCTATGCATATTTATGCTAAAATATATTAACAGAACTCAATGTTGGGAATGTGCAATTTAGAAGACAGCAGAGTCTTTTAACATCAGCCTCTAGTTCGCTTTTCCTTTTAATTAACAGAAGACAACAGTGACCCCTACAGTTTTAAGCAGATTATGAGCGATAGCTAAGTACAGTAAGGAAAGATAATGGTTTTTTTTTTAAGAAAAGGAAAAAGAAAAAGCCCAGAAAGATCTCCATGTTGCTTTTTCAGTGGAAGATTATAGTAACACTGGGGCAAAGACTGAGTAAATATGATTAAACTCTTTTCAGCAACAGCAACAACAGTAGTAAAATGTACTGTCATTCCAGAAAATCTGCCTGTTAGCCAATTAAAGCCTCTCTATTAAAAAGTGCAGCACATGTTGATTCGAGGGAAACAAAATCTCTGATCCCCCTTGAAATAAGGCAGACAGCTTACAAACTGTGAATCCCCAACTTGTGATTTAGAAGCTGCAACACCTATAAGGACAGTTCCATGTGGATTGAATATTAGAGGGAAATGTGAAGGCCTGCAGCAGTTTTTTTGGTTTTGTGGCTGCAAGTTCCCAGGTTCACAAGGGAGTTGATGAGAGGGAGAGGGGGAGGGCAGCAACTCACAATGGTCTCATTGATTTAAAAATTGAGGAAACCCTGAACAAGTCTATTGAGCAGACAGAGTTCAGTAGCAGGTGAAGTCTTCCCCAACCCTTTCTGAGCACGTAATGTGACTTTGTATAAAACCTGGAGGGAGGAGAGAATGAGAAAATCTTATTCAGGTTGTGTTAAAGTGCATGAGAACAACACAGTGCTCTGGTGGTGGCGGAGGGTAGAGAAATTGTCTCAATAAAGCATATTAGAGCAAAGGGCTCTTTCAAAAGGAACTGCTTTGTTCCTGTTCCTTTGTTGAACCAGCCATGGACTGGCTTGCTTACTAGAATTCCATGATCCTGTCAGTCAAACCATAATATCTATTTTGTATACAGGTATTTACATTTTGCCGTTGTTTTTTAAGGCTGCCACTATTTACTAAAGGAACAAATGCCTTCAGCTTAGAGGCAGTATAAACAGTTGAAAGATGGTTTCTGTGCACTGCTTTCATCTGAAACTCTGTGGGGGATGAATAATTGCATTTCTTGAAATGTTGGACCTGGGAATTTGCATTATAAGTACTAATTTGTCCATGAATAAAACTGGGATGGAATGAATATGAAGAACATATGAACAACGGTTGCAGGAATTGGGTATGTCTAGTCTAGTGAAAAGAATCACTATGGAAGACATGATAGCAGGGCTCCTACAAAGAAGAGAGGTCAACCTATTTTCCAAAGCACCAAAAGGCAAGGCAAGAAGCAATGGTAGGAAACTAACCAAGGAGAGAAGCAACCTAGAACTAAGGAGAAATTTCCTGACAGTGAGAACAATAAACCAGTGGAATAGCTTGCCCCTCAGAAGTTGTTGCTGCTCTATCACTGGAAGCTTTTAAAAAGAGACCAGACAGCCATTTGAAATGGTATAGGGTCTCTGTTTGAGCAGGGGATTGGAGGTCTCCAAACTTGGCAACTTTAAGACTTGTGGACTTCAACTTCCAGAATTCCTCAGCCACCTATGTTTGAGGACCCCTGGATTGGAAGATCTCCAAGGTCTCTTCCAACTCTGCTATTGTGTAATTTTGTTGTTCTGAATCTAAACCAAAGGGAAGTTCTTGGTTTCTTAAAAGGACTGGGAGGGAAGCCTATTCCAGCAGCTGGAGGCAGCTGTGGAATATTGCTTCCTGTGTGTGGCTCCCCATCCATGATAGTTCAAGCTCTTACTTAATGTGGAAAATTGAGATGGGACTTAAAATTTTGGACCTTGTTGTAGCTCACACATACTGCAGCTAACAGGACTTGGCAGTAGTCATATCCTGATGACCCCAATTATAGGCATTACTGCTTTGGATGAAACAATAAGCATGTAGATAGTACTTGACATACCACGGAAGGAAATGATAATATGCATTGCATTATTAAGAAAGGGATGTGGGTTGGTTCATTGGCCTATGGATTGCACTGAATGGAAAGGGGACTATGTTGTCCACATTTAATCTTAACACACAGGAGAAAGTCTGATGTTCTCACGGTGCTTTGCATCAATTCCCATTAATGTGGGATAGTAAGCTTTATGGCATAGGATTGTGGGAATTATCATTCAATCTGGTGAGAGCAGACTGGTGTGACTGCTTTTAAGGAATCTTTGAATGTTTACTGTCATTTAATTACTCTCCTCATCCCCTTAATAGAAATCCTACTTTCATGCTCCAGATTCAGTTGAAATTCTGCATTTAGTCAACTGTTGGATTTTCCACTCAGACTTTTTTTTTCAATCCACTTACTTGGATAGGTGAATTTTTTAGCCACTTGTTTTTTCCTCCTGGGAATATAATTGGCTTTCTTTAAATGCATCTGCTTAATATTTTAAATAGTTGGTTTAATCCAAGAAGTGATCTTATATTTTTCCTATTTGTATGATTTTTTTCTTTTTTCCCAGTTCTCTCTCTTTCTCTCTCTGTAAAATACAAATAAGAAAATCTCTGTACAAAGCTTCTTGTGCTTGATCTAAATATCTTTACATCCAGATATCCCTGCATAGAATTGGTTGGAAGCAGTTTCTGAATTCTCACAAATGGTATTAGAAATGCTGCTTTCTCACCACTGAGTTTATGCCAGTATCTTCCAGAAGAGGATCAGCCTATGCATGTAAGATATCTTCCTTCAGCCAGATGGTGAACTCTTCACCAATAGCCCTGATTTCAAACTACAGCATCCTATAAAAGCAGCTGTCAGCTCCTTGATGAGCTTTTGAACTGTGACCTGTGTTTGCAGGGGTCGGGCTTTTCACAGGCCCGCGGTTGAGATGGTAGCATCCTTCAAATCGGACTGTAACCAGGACTTGCTGCAGCTGCAAGGTAACTGTGAGGGAATGATTCTGAGACTGCTACATAATACATCTTTAGAAGTCACTTAATTAGTTTATGGCAGGAATGAAAGAGGGTCCCAGCCCAGATGAATGTGACATCTGGGAATAAAATGGAGAAGGTAACAGGAGGTCAGATTTCAGTACAAGACATTTATCTTCAGTATTTGGGGGTCTTTGAATATTTGAGTGTCTTATCATGTATTTACACATATGTTTTATTTATAATATAATAGTGGTTTTTGTTATAGTACAGAACAGGGTGAATCATTTTCTCTTATGATGTCAGAAATCTGGGTAATTGCTCCAAAATTCAGATGAAAGCAAAAATCAGCTTTTTGTAATAGGAAACCTCAAGATATTTTAAATTGACTCTCACATCACTGTTGGCTCTCAGTATATCAACTCTAATTTTAGACAAGAGTAGTGTAAAAGAAGATTGGGTTGAAATTTAAGGTGGTCCTCACTTAACAATCACTCATTGGCCATTCAAAGTTACGATGGTGCCAAACAAGGATACTTATGATCGGTTTTCAGATTTATGACCATTACAATATCCCTGCAGTCAGGTTCACCTTTTGTGACCTTGAATGCTAACATCCAACAAGCAAAGGGAAGCTGACAGGAAATTGTAAATGATGACCACATGATGTCCTTGCTTAATGACCATGGTGATTTGCTTACAAACATAACCAGGAGTGCCAGAACTGCTGTCATTAAGCAGCATGGTCATGTGTAGTTAGACTTTACTATTGCATTGCTTGAAATTCCAATCCCAATTACCAATGTTAAGTGAGGACTTCCTTTATTGCTAATTCCATATTGACTAACCATTTAGACAGTCAATATTGCACAAGCTACTGAGTCTTAACATATTGTTAGTGCACCCATCATTCACTTTTTTGTTCTATGTGGGAATAAACCTTCCTTGGACAATAAAGGGAAGTTTTCTAGTTTGTTGGTGGGTTTAGATATCTCGATAATCAAGATATGTGGCAACTCCTTCTTCATTTGACATTAGTTAACTCAGAATTATCACTGCTGACTCCTCTTCTCCTTTGCCTGTTTGTTTGTTTCCATTTCATTTTTGACTTATAAGAAAGGGTCCCCCGAGGCCATTAGTATCTATCCAACTTGAAAAACCATATATATTAACTTCTGCATTTGAGAGGTGGCTGCCTTGCAGACATGGATCTATGTTAAAAGCCAAGAGCTTGGCTGGAAAATCCTGTTGAAAGGGGCACTTATCATGTGAGAACAGAACTTGGATGAGTGGGACTTTAGTGACCCCCTGGAGCTGTCATCTCTGTTGTAATCCATACTCTGAAGTTAGATTTTGGTACTTGTCATTCTGCCAGGTGAAGTTGAGTGCCATCTAGTGCATATGCTTGGGGGAGGAGATAAAAACCAAAAATCCAGCACACTGTAAATCCTGCTAGAGCTTACAAGTCATCTGACATAAAAAGCAAAAACAAAACTTTTGAATAAATAATGCTGGTGCTCTTAAATTATGAAGGTGTTATTTAGAGATGCATGAACTTGGGGTAGTTTCTGCAGTTGTTTTATGTATTCAAAATCTGTCTGGAATTAACTCACTGAGCATTTCAATTTTTTGGGAACTGTGCAATTGTACGGGGTTGTGTTGTTCAGAATAAGGAAGTTTCAGTATTTCCTCCTCACTTGGTCTCCTATTCAGAAACCTACATGCCATAATATGGTATTCAGCTTTGTTCAGGTATTTTCCCACGTCATTATAGTTGTGCTTTTAAAGTTGTAGCAACGTTTCGGCAGAATCTCATCTGCCATCATCAGGCTTCTGTATTGTGTTTGTTTGTGAGTCAGGCTTTCACAGCCGTTTCAGTTTAAATTTGGGGCTAGCCTACTGCTTTGCCAGAAGTCTGATTCACAGACGAACACAATACAGAAGCCTGATGATGGCAGATGAGATTCTGCCAAAACGTTGCTACAACTTTAAAACCACAACTATAATGACGTGGGAAAATACCCGAACAAAGCTGAATATCATACATGTAAGTACTCTCGAAAACTTAAGAAAACATATATATATATATATATATATATATATATATATATATATATATATATATATATGTTTTCAACCTCAGAAAACACACACACACGCACGCACGCACACACACACACACATATAAATATACATATACATATATATATATATATATATAATGTTTTTGTAGATTTTCACGGGTACAGGTATGCAGGTCTTGGCGTGTTCGGGTCTTTTCCCATATAAGATTGAGAGCATCTTGGCAATGTTTCGATGAGGTCCCACTCACCATCTTCAGGCTGGTGCTTTCGGCTTCGTGCTTGTGCATGCAAAGCATATATATATGTATGATATTCAGCTTTGTTCAGGTATTTTCCCATGTCATTATAGTTGTGCTTTTAAAGTTGTAGCAACGTTTTGGCAGAATCTCATCTGCCATCATCAGGCTTCTGTATAGAGTCATACAGAAGCCTGATGATGGCAAATGAGATTCTGCCGAAACGTTGCTACAACTTTAAAAGCACAACTATAATGACGTGGGAAAATACCCAAACAAAGCTGAATACCATACATATAAATACCAGCGAAAACTTAAGAAAAGTTTGTGTGTGTGTGTGTGTGTGTGTTAACAGTCTTCTACTAATATATAACCAGTCTGAAAAATTCTGACTTGCATGAATTATTATTCTGTCCCTTTTTATTTACAATATAAACAAAAATACATATACACAAATATACAATATTGTATTTACAAAAAATAAAATAAAATGCACATTTGGGCCATTTAAATAAACATTGTACATGCAAACCATAGCTGGGGGGAAACACTTCATTAAAAAAAAAACCCTTTCTTTTTTGGCCTTACTGTAAATCAGTGAGATATACTACATATTTCATGTTTATTGCATTTAATGCTCAAAAATTCCATAGAAATAGCCACACTGGGAATCACAACATAGAAGAAGGGTGTGTGTGGGGGGGGGGGAATAGGACCGTACAAATTCACCCCATTGAATTCAGTCTTATCTACACTGTCAATGAGTTTCCAGTATTTCTGCCATGGGAAACATCCTAGCCTACCTGAAGATGCAAGGAATCTCATCTGGGACCTTCAATAGAGAAAGCATTTACAGGTAATCCTTGACTTACAATCATTTGTTTAATGACCATTCAAAGTTACAACGGCACTGAAAAAAGTGACTGATGACCATTGTTCACATGAGCTTTTCAGCATCTCTGTGGTCACCTGATCAAAATTCAGACCCTCGGCAACTGATCATATTTATGACACTTGCAGTGTCCCAGGGTCATATGATCATGCTTTGCGATCTTCTGACAAGCGAAGGAAGTCCGATTCATCTAAGAGTTGTGTTACTCACTTAACAACTGCAGTGATTTGCAGCTATAGCAAGAAAAATTATAAAATGGGGTAAAATTGACTTAGCAAATGTCTTGCTTAGCAATAGAAATGTTGGGCTCAAGTTGAGGACTACCTATACAGAGCCTCTCAGATACGAAGAGGATGTGGGCATAAGAAGATTTATCTGTTTGCAGAAGTATAGCTATCAGAGAACCATCAACCAATAAGTTCCTGCTCTTTCTGGCCAAAAGTTGAGCACCAAGAACACCGAGCTAATAATTTCTTCCCAGAGTTCTCTTCCTCATAAACATGAGAGGGAAAAAAGCTTCCGGGCCTGTATGCATCCTATACTTGCATACAAAGAGAAAGGAGTTGAACCTGCAGAGTTTGTAGAGTTTAACCACTCTAGTTGAATGACTATCCCCTAGCTTCTTCCCTAAATTATAGTCCATTAGTTCACAAATTGCAACAGCAGGTAGCAATGTTGAAAACTTGAGACCCATTAGAGTAATTGAAATACCCTTATCTCTTTGGCACACACTGTAAAAGCTCTGTTCTTAAGATTCATCCACTTTAATAACAGTTTTACAAAGTGGTATCATTCTCTTGTGAAATGCTCCTTCTGGAAGTCCCAGAGTCGGTTGACAATTGCCACATAATTGGGAAAAGGAAACTATGATCCCATGGATGGAGCGTGCCAGAGATCTTCCGGCAACCAAGAAGCTATTCCTTGCTTCTCCATTTTATATCGGAGAGGTTTATAACTGTGACTGTTACTATCAAAATTTATGCATACACCCACACCCTGGATCTTTCCCAAGTTTTTATATGCCTCTACACAGCTCCCCAAGGGTGATTTAAGGGAGTTGCTCTTTTAAATGGGACTACCTGTGTGTAAAGATCTGCAGCCCTCTCAAGGTCTGCCTTGTCAAAAGTAAAATAAAATAGCGCCTGCAGGCAACATTTGCAGCAGTTGTAAGGACTGGTGGGTTTGTTTTTTTTTTTTGGCTTGCATTCATCATCGCTGTGTCAGTATTTCCATTTTTGAAAATGAGCAGAGGAGGGGATGTCATTTTGACTTTACACTTCAGGCATGATATTGTTTAAGGCCAGAGCTGAGTCTTTCTACTCTGATAAATGTGCTCCTGGCCTTTAACTGCTCATTCAAACTGCAAGGAAAAGCCTACACAGAATCTGAAAAATTACCTCAAGCATGTTTTGGGAGAAAAAAAGGTAGAGGGAATAGCAATAGCACTTAGACTTATATACCACTTCACAGTGCTTTGCAGCCCTCTTGTAAGTGGTTTATAGAGTCAACATATTGCCCCCAACAATCTGGGTCCTCATTTTACCAATCTCGGAAGGATGGAAGGCTGAATCAATCTTGAACCTGTCAACATTGAATTGCTGAACAGACAACCAGCAGTCAGCAGAATTTAGGCTGCAGTACTGCACTCAAATCACTGTGCCAGCACGACTCAACCAGCTCAACCATTGTGACTTTGCACACATTGTTGGCATTATTTATAGGGCTACCACATCTGGATTCCTCTACAGTCTGAAAACTCTTAACTCTTTGCTGATATCTAATGGTCATCTGGATGTTTCCAGCCTAGATTCTTCTTTTATCCTTCTGAATTTCTGATCACGAATGTGACAATTTAAGGGAATGTTTCTTCTATTTTGTATTGCTGGGGAAAATGCTATAGATTTAAGGGTGAGGCCGTACCTTTGCAGGCAGAATCCCCAGCATCACTAGGAAGAGCTATGCTTGTCCCAAACATAATCTGCACTGAAAATCTCCAGGTGTTTCAAAAATCAATCATGCTGTCTTGTCCAGTAGTCTAGCTCAACATATGGGAGTTTATACCTATGCATGCAACTGTTTGTGAATGATTTAGGTTGCAGTCTAAATCCATACTTGAATAAACAATTAGCTAGATATTTGGAATTGTCTGGGACTGCTCAGATAGTATAAGAATGATAAAGAAACAAAATATTAGGATGGGAACTACATATGTAAGCTCTATCTCCTAACTACTCCCCCATTTCTTTATCATGCTGTGTTATAAGATCCAAAAGGAACTCTCACCATGTATACAATTGGGCAGTAGTGAAAGCTTCATGCATCCAGAAACCTCACTTGTTCTCTGGTTTCCAATAGGTTTCTGAGTGCAATTCACTTTGATGGTTTAAAACCCTACATAACATAGGGCCACATTACTTGTAGGACTGCCTCTACTTAATTACTTCATGCCCATCCCATCAGATTGGGTATGTTCCAGGTCCCATTAGTGAAGCAGCATTGCTTGGTGGATCCTTGGAAATGCACCTCTCAACCCTGAGATATGGACGAGCCTAATCCTGCTAGCTTTCCAGAAAGTCATGGAGATCTGGTTATTTACTTATACTGTGGTGCTAATGGAGCTCAGATGGAAATCCAGGTGTATTTTGTTAGTGCAATTTCTTGCATTAGGATCCTACATTTGTAACTTGTTATGCTATGGATTATGATTTAGGTTCTTTTAAATCTTTTTTGCCACCAAGAGTGGCTTTTAGAGAGTAATGGCCATAATAAATAAATGCATTTAAGTTAATGCAGACAAATGTCTTCTGCAGGATGATAATATGTATTATGTAAATCTCTGGGAAAAACATTCTAAAGTGTGTGTGTGTGAGAGAGAGAGAGAGAGAGAGAGAAAGAGAAATGCAAAGGTAATAGGAATAGGAGTCAGAGCATATAGTTCAAATATTTTTAGCATCTGAGGAATTTATGCTCCATCTTCCTATGAGGACTCAGTTTGGAAACTTTAGGAGAATCCTCGATTAATTGAGCAAAATCAATAACCCCATAGGTATTGATTTTGGAAGGACACTATGGGTGAGCAGCTGGAGATTTAGTAGTGGGAGAGAGAGAAAGACAAAAGGAAAGGAAAGAGATACAATCCCAGTGTTTTGGTTACATCCTAGCTAAGATAAGCCCTATCCTTTCCCATGAAACTAACACTGTGATTTCCACAAGCATTCTCTTTTGCTCTCCCCTTCTTTGTTTACAGTATTCCCTTGTTCTAAGAGCTGCAAAAGGGCAGTTGGGATCTAGCCCAGGGGTAGACGAATTTCAGTCCTTACCTTCTGAACTAGGAAAATTATGAACAGAGGGGCATGGGAGAGAGTACCAAAGCAGGTGGAATAACAGAATCACAGAGTTGGAAGGGACCTTGGAAGTCTTCTAATCTAACCCCCTCCTCAGGCAGGAAACCCCATACCATTTCAGACAAATGGCTTTCCAATCTCTACTTTAACACTTTTAGTGTTGAAGCATTCACAACCTCTGGAGGCAAGTTGTTCCACTGATTAATTGCCCTAACTGTCAGGAAATTTCTTCTTAATTCTTAGCTCCTTAGAATCATCTTCTTCATGCTGGGAGCAAGGAGCACTGGCCTGAGGAATGTTTGATGAGCGTCAGGATGCCATCAGTGACCATTTGAGAGAGTTGAAGGCTCATGGTCTTTGGTGAACCTGCCTGTGATGCCAGGAAACTTGAACAGCTAAAGTTCTTGCAACTGAAACTGTATGCACAGAAACTGTAGTTCTTTCTTTACAAAAGGACTGCATGATGCGCGGATGAAGCACATCATCAGAGGGATGTGATTTGTTGGTGTGGTTTGCTTCTCCCACTCTCTATGGGGAGATTGATTTGATTGGCCCCAGGGATGAGCTGAACTCTCCCTTACCAGGGAACTCTTCATTAATTTGAACTGAATTTTGAAGAAGTAATATTTGTTTATGTTTTTTTAAATAAATTTTATTTTTTTTGTCCTGCTGATCTCTTTCTGTGTCTGGTTTTAGGGATTGAGGTGGAGTTCATAATAGATTTGGATTGATCAGAAATACTGATTTGAATTTTTTGTAACAGAAATGTGCGCACAAGCTTTAGACATTCGATATAACTAACTGGCTGTAAGGATGTTTGTTTAGCTAGGGCTGGTACTTAATTGTGAGGGCTCAGAATGTAGAAGAAGTTTACTAGAGAGATATAAGCTTAGAAAAGAAAAACAAACATCACCAAAGAAAAACCCACTTCTGTAGGGACAACATAACTGAGATATTAATAGCTCATACCATTGGATACTCATAAACATTGCAGTAATCCAGATTCTTTTCTGAGCACTAGGAGAACATGTTTGGTCAAAAGAGTCATGTAGTCTTCCCTTTGCCATGGCCCAAAGGAGCAGATGTGTCTGGAGTCAGAGGCTGCTTGACAAAATATAGTAATGTTGAGCATTGTTCACTTTCCTGTGAGATCAATTACATATCAGTGGCAAGGTGCAAGAGCACCATCCTGCTTCCATTTCCACTGCCATCTTAGATGGATGTTTGAAAACCTCCAGCACAGAGGATTGGCATACCCAGATCACTATTGCCATTACTGCTTGCCAGCACTGATCAAACTGGAGCACCATCATTGCTGCAGCCCCCAGCAACATCAAAGACAGACAGGTCTGCTCATCCCAAAGCTGCTTTCCTAAACTCTCATTGCATCTTCTCTGGCTAAAAGTTAAGGTGTTAGCTCATACATGGAATCAATTATTAACCAATCCATTATCCTCCATTTAGAGACAAACAACCTACTCTCTAATAAACAATTTGGTTTCAGAAAAAGACTATCCTATAATCTGCAACTCTTACACTGCAAAAACATATGGACTACACAATTCGATCAGGGCAAAACAATAGACGCAATCTATATAGACTTCTGTAAAGCCTTTGATTCAGTGGTACACGACAAGCTACTCTTAAAACTAAAATCTTATGATATCTCTGAACAATTGCATAACTGGATAGAAGCATTCCTGTCAAACAGACAACAAATGGTCAAAATTGGGAGTGTCCTATCAAATTCTGTACCTGTCAATAGTGGTGTCCCCCAAGGCAGTGTTCTAGGACCAACTCTCTTCATACTCTACATAAATGACCTCTGTGATCACATTAAGAGCAACTGTGTTCTCTTTGCTGATGATGTAAAGCTGTTCAATACCACAGACAATACTGCTACCCTTCAAAAAGATCTTGACTATGTATCAGAATGGTCAAACAAATGGCAACTTCAAATCTCAACAAATAAATGCTCTGTCTTACATATTGGCAAAAAAAATAAATCAGAAAATAAAATACAAGCTGAATAGTCAAGACCTTGTTGATGATCCAAGCTCTGTAAAGGACCTTGGAATACTCATCTCTAACGATCTAAGTGCTAGAGCCCACTGTAACTACATAGCCATAGGCATTAAGAGTTGTTAACCTAATCTTAACGTAGCTTTTTCTCTAGTAATATCACACTACTAACTAGAACATACAAAACATTTGCTAGACCAATACTCAAATATAGCTTATCAGTCTGGAACCCACATTACGTATCTGATATTAGCACAGTTGAGAAAGTCCAGAAATATTTCAAAAGAATTCTCCACTCCTCTACTCGATGCAGAATACCTTATGCCACCAGACTTGAAATTCTAGACCTAGAAAACCTTGAATTATGCTGTCTTCGGTCTGATTTAAGTATGGTATATAAAATCATACATTGCAATGACTTACCTGTCAATGAAAACTTCAGCTTCAACCATAACTACACAAGAGCACACAATAGATACAAACTCAAGGTTAATCGCACCAAACTTGATTGCAGGAAATATGACTTCAGCAACAGAGTGGTCAATGTCTGGAATACTCTACCTGACTCTGTGGTTTCTTCTCCAAACCCCCAAAACTTTAACCTTAAGACTGTCTACTATTGACCTCACCCCTTTCCTAAGAGGTCTGTAGGGGGCGTGCATAAGCGCACCAACGTGCCTACTGTCCCTGTCCTATTGTTTCTTTTATTTTTCTTATATGTATCGATGTATTCATAACTACAGTATGTTTTTACTTATACCTATTATCTTGTAAGCAATTGACAAATCAAAATAAATAAATACAAAATAAAAAAATAATACACAAAGTTTACAAGATGCAGCCTCCATGCATTCCTCCGTGTACTCCTTTTCCTCCTCCTAATTAACATATCATCTGACATTAGTTGGGTCAGTAAAACCAGAGAAGCTGTCTCAGATAATGCTGAGAAACAAAATGTAGCCAGTGAGCACCTAAAGTACCACCATGACCATGTAGAATACTGTGCTTTACATAGTGCTGTCATTTGAACTCTTCTCTTCCTTTGCTGATATTTGCCTTCACAGATAATCACTGCTTTCAGGGCTTGTGCTATAAAGCTGATTGCTCAGCCTATTTTTCTGCAAACATCATGACCTTCCCTTCAGTCTGCCCAGTGTGTTAGTTCCTGACTTTTGGGAAGAGGATGACAGAGTAATTTGGGACTATGGAGAGTGGCAATGTGCCCCTTAGTGACCTGCATCTCCAGAGATGTTTGTCATTAGGTGCCTCCCTGGCTCTCCTGAGCACTTGAGTAATGGCCCATTATCCCCTTTAATCCTTACAATAACAGAGTCAAAATGTCAATGGGGTCTCTCTTACACAGACCATTGAGCAGGGGGAGGTAGCAAACAACAATCCATATGACTTTAGTGTTTGAAAAGCCTAAGAAAAGTGAGAGCTACCAGCTGTCCTGGGACAAGTATATCAGGCAGATCAAGTAGGTATATTGTAACCTAGATGTAGATTTAAGGAAATCAGTGCAGCAGTGAAGTTGCTGGTTTGGATTTGAATGGCTCCATGAGCTTAAATCAACCTTTTCTAAACTGGTGCACTTCAGATAGGGTGGGCCCACAGATGACATAATTTTAGTATCAACACATCTGGAAGCCTTCATATTAGGGAAGGCTGAGTTTCAGATGCCGTCCTTTGTATGAGGTACTAAAGCCATAGATATTTTTCCACTGACCCAAATTCTCTCTAGACTTAGTCTAGTTTCATTATTGGCCCTACCATTTCCTCTTCTGGTCTGGTGGTGGAAAAAAATTTTTTTTCACATCTGAAAAATGAACAGATGCAATTACACCTTTCTAGCACAATTTATCAGAATTATTCCTTACTGAAAAGTAAATCACTAGTAGAATAGAAATTTTGAGCATGCCACTACAATGGAGATTGCCTTCTGTCAAGAATGAGTTCAGACATTAAATTAATTTAGTTCCAATATGATATTTACTTTGTGGAACCAAATTTGAATTCAGTTAGTTTTGAAGTTTGGGAAATCAAACAATGAAAAGGGCTCAGAAATATTGCCCTCTGCTCCAGGATTAAAAAATAAATAGCAAGTAATGGATGAATGGCTGAAATCTTTTAGTTACCCTTATGGTGCAGTTTCTTATACCCCACTTCAATTAGTTCCAAAATTTAGTTATATGATCTAAGTCAGGGTTCTCATACTCGAATTCATTGAGGGTTGCACCAGGGTTCTGTTTGATCTTGAGGTCCAGGGTGGGTGTGACTGGGGTGGGCAAGGCCAGCTTGATGTCACTTATGTTGTGGGGGCTGTGGTGGTTCTGCCACCACAGAGCATTCTGCCAGGGAAAATGGATCCTAAGCTCCGTTTTCAGCTGCAATGGCCTCCTGCAATTCTCTGCCAGCAAAAACAGAGCTCAGGAGAGCTGCACATGGCCCTTGCAAGCTCCATTTTCATTGGCAGAGACACCGCAGGCCAGCCCTTCCCTGTTTCCAGGGCAGCCCCACAGACTGGATCTGGCCCCTGGGCCTTGAGTTTGACACCCCTGATCTAAGTGATTGTGCTCCCTATTTGTCTGCAAAAGCTTCCTGTACAGAAGTTGATGACATATGTGGGATGGCCCCAAATCACTATTTTTGCAATCTTTTGGTTTTAAAAAAAATAGAACTATGGTTCTGAAGTGGAAAAAAACAAAGGATGCAATTTTAGACCCCACTCTCCCCCAAATACCAACAACACAGACAAATCCATGCCATGTCCACATGTGTGATATAGCCTTCATCAAAATCTATGAACTTGAACTTCTTTGTTTATTATAGATGGTTCATCTTATATTTATCTTTGTAGCATCTTAACAAGCCCTAAATATCTATTGGAACCTGGGCCAAAAGGAAGAGGATGTAGTTTTACAGCAGAACGGCCCAGCAACTTTTTGAAGATACAGTATGGCTGAGTTCACAAAATATTCTGAGCCTTAAACCCGAATTTATATCTAAGTTCTCCCAATATTTGTTGCCCCAACAAAATAATGTAATAGCTTGATTATACAACATACTAAGACAATGGTTGGTCCATAAAACCAAGAGGATCTCTTAGCTCGGACTATTGCAGAGTTCTCAGTTTTTGTACCACAACCCCCTAAAATGATACATGAATTTGTGCAATAATCACTTAGGATTAGTGCATTAGGATTAGAGTGGGCAAGAAATACAAGTGTCATTACTTAATAATTACAATTGAATGTGTGTTACATGTTAAAATGAATTCTTAAATGTATACACACTTTTAATCTGCGTATTACAGTGGCACTCACGTTTGCAATATCACAGTCAATCACTATAGATTTGCAAGACAAAATGGGAAGCAAATCACAGATGGAACTTTGATGGACCATTTGCTTGCAAAGCGAGAGTGCTGTCAAAACTCAGTCTTGTTTTTTTGCTGTGTAAACCTGCAGCCCAGCCTGCATAGAGTGGAGAGCAAAGTCTGAAGTGAGTTTTGCCAGTGCTCCTTTTTTAATCTATGGAATCAATTGTGATTAAACCAAAAAAAAAATGATTTTCCTCTAAGTTGACAGAGTTTGAGAACTCTGGCTAATTGTTATGTATAGATTTACCACTATGCTATCTATAATTTTGATCAGCAAAATAGGAACATTGTGCTGTACACACCTCATTTGTGTGGCCCAATTTTGAAAGATACCCTATAGGGCAGGAGCGTGACCCAGTAACATTCCAAGTGTTCCTGAACTACAACTTTTAGCTTCCCCATCCAATAGCGCTCTGTTGGGGGACTGCTGAGAGTTGTAGTTTGGCAATATGAAGAGGGGAAAAGGATCTTTTTCTCTGACAGTATTAGAGCTTGAGATGACAACAATCTTGCAAAGCTTCAATCTGAAGATTTGATAGTGCATAATATGACATGGATGAGTTGCAAAAGGCTGGTTGACAATATATGTGTGCATGTGGCGGATCTATGTAAAACATAGAAGTCTCCTTTGAACAATTGTCATGAATACAGCTCTCCAATCAAAAAAGATTACTGGCTTGCTTTTTAAATATGGATAATGGCTTTCTTTTACCAATCTAGTGATGTTTCATGTACTCTGTCCTCTCATTAGTAACTTTGAAGCCATTGTGCAGTTGAAAGGAGTGCAAGAGGGAAGGAAGGAGTTATCCTGCTATTCAGAATTTGTTAGCATAACTTCAATCTGACAAGTCTGGCAAACCTCATGTCACATGTGCTTTGGTACTCAGAACCAAAATATTAAATGAAAAACTTCTCAGAGAACCCAAGGTGGGAATGCCAACTCTGATTTGAACTGCCAAATTGTAGCCAGCCAGCCAGCCAGCCAGCCAGCCGAAGTAACCTGCAATACTGCATCCGAAACCACTGCACCACTACGCTTCCTAAACAAAAACATCCATTGTCTTTTTCTACTTTTCAGCTCTGTGAGAGAGATGAGCAGTTGTTAATTTTGATAAACAATCCAATACGTAAATCTGGTCAATTATGAAAAAGGAAGCCCACAGCTTTGCTTATCCAATCTATCCATCTACCTAAGGTCAAATAGTCCTATATCTCTGTCTATTATAGGTAGACAGGCCAGGATAAAACTGAGAAATGGCTTGTGTTGACTTGTCAAAAATTCTCCAGAGTGGCTCAGGCATGCCTTGATGTGGCAGCAAGATCACTAGCAGATTATTTCCTGATGATGTTGAAAGTGAAAGCTTTGGGGCTTAATTAGAATAGGTTCACATTAAACACTGAGTATAGACTGCAGTTATATTCTCATTTGCCCCCAGAAGTCCTCCATTCATAGAAATTAGTAGATGAAATAGCATGCCTATCTTACCTGTAGATATAATTATTTATCTGAGCTGAATACAGGTAGATTTAGGAATAAGCTGATGTGCTTAGGAGAAAAAAAAATGACTTATCAAGGGTCACAGTTATTCCCCATTATAGACTTTTTAGAAGAGTATCAAATCCTTATGAAGAACATAAGTTTATAATTATGATAAATTTGAAAAATACTTTCAAAAAATGGCTGCTAAAGACCTGAGAACCTATAATGAAATTTGAATAAGTTAATTATTTGTTGGTATTCTGTGATAAGTTAATTATGATGATAATTTTAAAAGCTTTACAACCCTGTGAAATTCAGGAAAAAAAATGCATTACATTTTGGGCAAAAATCTGAGGAAAAATATGCAATGATTTAGAAGGGAGGGCCATTGACAGAAGATGAAATTCTTTAATAATGCACTGTTGCCCACTTACTGTTTGTGTGATTTCTCAATCTAGCACTCCTGTGATGAGAATACATTATGAGAATTGTGTACTGTTATAAATATGCACAGCTTGGCCTAAGTATAGAATATATAGAATAGTTGTAAAGAATTTTAGCAAGAGCTGAAAGAGAACAGGAATTGGCCAATAGAAGGCTATGAGCAGTTCTTGTAAATTATGAATTTGATTTCTTCTTGAATCAGTGTAAGCATGGACTGAAAGCAACATGTATAGTAAATTCCAAAGAGGGTGTTAACACCTTGGACCCAAGTCTTTCTGGTGTTTGGAATCATTTGCTTTTGTAAAAGCTAGTCATGCATCTCCCATGGTGCTCAATCCCTCAGTCTGGGTAGCTACTAACATAGTTCAGTGATCACCAACCTTTCTGGCTTTGTGGACTGGTGAGGAGGAGAAGGGAGAAGGAATGGTTACACATGAGCAGTGAGTAAATGCACACACAGCTCCCACAAATGGAGCTGAGTGCATGTACATGGGTTCACCCACTGCTTCTGCAGTCTGGTTCCGAACAGGCCAAGGCCTGGTAGTGGGCAGCAGCCCAGGGGTTGGGGACCCCTGTACTAGGCTATTCTTCTGGGTTTCCTTTTTTCCCCTAATTGGCTTGGCTAGGCTTCATTATTTGCTGTCTCTCAATTTGGACCAATGCACATAGATACGAGTTTCTGACAAAAAGCTGAGAAAAGCAAAGCCAAGGTGAGGGATCGAAGGCATAATCATGCATAACAGCTCAATTAACCATATGTTTGGTCAGCTGGACATGGTACATTAGGGATTACTACCCACCTGCCCCCATCCGTGAATTGTTAATGGAACTTAATAGCTAATTTACATTGTCCTCTGAACATGGCATATTCTTATTTTCAGCCGTATTAGAAAGCTGTGGGGAAAATGGTTTGAATCAACATCGCAGGAACACAATAATCATGCAATTTCTGTTTATTGCATTGGAAATGTACACTCATCACACTGGTTTGGTCATGTAAATTGCCCCAGAACACTTGAATAGACTACTATTTTCTGTGTGATTCTGGCATTGACCCATAAACTGCATCAAATTTAAATGGAGGATGCATAAAAAGATTATGTCATCTAATGAAATTTATTTTCCATAACTTTGATTGCCAATGGACACCTTATTATTCTTATTCCCATTTCAATTTTATTCTTATTGTTTTTGGTTTTTTTTCCATTTTTTACTATTTCTGTTGCAATATTTGTCCCTTTTAAAAAGAAATAGTAGCAGTAGGAGAATTGGAGCTGGTGTCTTAAGTGTACAATATCTTTTTTTTCCTTCTGTGTTTGGCTCCTTTTTTTTCCTTAGTATTTTTCCATCAGTGCAAAAGATTTGAACTTCTGTCTCATAAATTTTAAGATCTTGCCCACGGGGAGTTATGGGAGGATGAAGTGAAGAGGAAGTAGAAGTCAAAGAAAGTTTTGAGTATCTTAAGGCCTCACATCAGGATTGGGTTTCTTTTGAGTCTGCCTTTCACACTGGACATTTTTATAGAGCCATTCAATCCCAGGATGAAAAAAAAAGATGACAAGAGGCAGGGCAGGGCTATAATGTCAGGAATTGGATCAAATTCCTCTTTTTCCCCCTCCTCCTGGGTCCTTTTGCACAGCCATGCTTGGTGACAGGATACCCTGTGTCTAACTGAATACATTCAGTTGCCCTTAATGGGCAAAACTGTTTTGAGTCCTGCTGTGTTTCTGAAGAACATTTCCTGCACCCTCTAAGGAGAGAGGAATGGATGTTCACTTTGGTTGGGCTGTGGCTAATTGTCTTCTGGTTAGGTCATGCTCACTTGGAATAGGATACTTCATTCCATCATTCTCTTCATTTAACTGTTTTCAGAGCCATTCCTGGCTATCGCTGTATCCTTCTTCTTCAGCGGGTTTGCCATCAGTGGCAGCTAGATCAGATTCCAGAAGAAGGCCGTGTTCCAGTCCTTTTTAACTAGAGCTGGGCTTCTCCTAAAAAAGAAATATGTGTCTGTGATTATGATTACCACTATGTTTATGGTAAGACAGCTCCTAAAAGGAAGAAATAATTTATCTTGATACATGAAACTTTGCTCTTCCTCTCCCTTGAGTATCTGTGTAGCTTAACCTTCTAATTACAACCATTTGAACTGAAAAATGAGTCAAACGATGCATTTAAAGTTATTGAAAATTGATTACATTTGTTATTGTGATATTATGATGTATGTGGTGCTTCCGGCCTCAAACATGGAATTTTACAGAGGCTTTCAATGATGTCATTCTCTCTTTGTTCCTCCTGTCCTCCCCCCTCCCTCACAACCCACAATTCTTTTAATTGGTAGCACCAGGCACAATATAGCACTCACACAATGTGGTGTAAGCATCGGTTTAGCCACAAATAGCTAAAATATAACATCATGTTTGAAATGGTTTTGGAAAGCATGGTTACCTTTTGCATTTCTAGGTGACTAATCATGGTTAAGTCTGTTTTCTCAGAGGTGGGTTAATAAAAATTGTGTTCACTGATAAATTTTGTATAGACAGCTAAATGAAATGCAGAGGTCAACTATAATTGGCAGAGATCTGGAAGATTAGTTAGGAGCTTGTGATTGACAGAGGGATCCCTGATAAGCCTGGATGAGGTTCCACATTGGCTCCAGGGACATATCAATGGCACTAAACCAAAGAGCTGCTCCAAGGTATCAGCAGCTTGACTTTAATGAGCATTTTTGTATGACTACATCTGGATCATATTTTTGTTAATATTTCCCCCACCTTATAACCAAATCTGGTTGGCCCTGAAATTATGTCATCAGCCCTTTTATTACACAGCTGTCAGTTAGATGGATTGTTAAAATCTTTTTTAAAAAAGGTACAAAGTCACAATTGCAGGGAATTGTACACAGGCACAGAAACACAAATGGTAGAAAATGGGGAAGCAGTCATCTTTCACAGTTCTCAATTGAATGGACACATAAGCATTGAAACCGAGGGAGAAAACTAGACATTATGCTGGTGGAAATGCTTAGTAACGTGAACAAAGCAGTTGTAGGCTTAATTCATTAAAACTTAATTGTCATACTTGGACAGGAAAAGGGATTCAACATCATCGTATTCTCGATCTTCAAACAATAAAGCTCCAGTCACAGAAAATGAAGCCAGCTGCTCAGACATTATGAACCAGAATGCTACCGATAGGGTTTTTTTTCCCCCTTCAAAGCTGCCTTTAACAACAACAACAAAAAAAAATAATTAAAAACTATGCAATCTAGGTGGAAGGCAAATTGCTGTAGAATGTCAATTGGTACCAAAAGGAAACAAAACTCTAATCTTGAAAGGGCAGACACTTTTTGAAAGAAACCTAAGGAAATGATGGGAGCCTTAATTTGTTATTTAAGGATACTCCTTGCTTGTTTGTGAGCTTCTTGATCTTTTGTGCGTTATGAAAAATGGAAGCTATAGTAGCCACAGACCCAATAAATTGACTACATGGTTACTTTAAGCCTATCAACAATTCAAGGAATCTTCTACAGAAACTCTCTGACATCTACTGTAAGTGGCTAAGTAGCCCTGCCTCCTGTGACATTGTGACAAATCCTAATTTCTCTTCCCTGAGACTGTACGGCTAAACCAAAAGTATGCACAGAAGGAAATTTAGCTGAATCTCCATTCTAGGCTAATTTTCATATAGTTTAACACCATTCCAAACAAATAAGGTAGGAAACACCAGGAAAATGCTTAATTAGCTCATTTAAGCTGTTAACGGACAGTCTGATATTATCTTCTTTAAATTTGCTCCTATCCTTTCTAAAAATCAAATTTTAGTGAATTTAACTTTGCCTTTAAGCCACTGAAGATGAGTAAAGGCTGCTGTGCAATCCTTAGGAATCTCTTTGTAAATATCATCAAAATTTAAGACTTCTGGTTAGATTTAGTCATCAAAATCTTTATTCCTGTCTTATTTGAAATTGCTCCTACCTCTTATTTATGAGTCTTTTATACTGGATTCTTTAATACTAAATTAGACTTATTTTTCCTAGCCAGAGATTGGTTTCACCAATGTGCTGTATATACACTCTTAGATCAGAGTATTCAGCAGGTTCTGACCAGTTCTGGAGAACCAGTAGCGGAAATTATGAGTAGTTCAGAGAACCAGCAAATACCATCTCTGACTGGAGATTTTACAGTATCCTTCCCCTGCCCCACCCACCAAGCCACTCCCACAGAACCAGTAGTAAAAACAAAAAATGAATCCGACCACTGCCTTAGACAGAATATCAGAAGAATGGAAAGCTTGAGAAAAAGGACCTGGCCTTCCCTTTAAATGCAACTGTTCACTGTTCACAGCTCTTCACTGAGATGCAGTCATTTCGGTATATGGCATAAGCAGTGGCCACATGTCTGCCTCTGAAATGTTCATCAAGTGAAGTCTGGCAGCCTCTTCTCTTTGTACAATCAGAGATGTGGATGCTACTGGGACTGTCACATCTACCTTACAGGATTGTTTTAAGGATTGCTGAGTTCAGGCAAGACTTATGTGTACAATGCGAAACATTAATTCCTCCCTTGCAGTGGTGAGGCAATGGCTGGGCTCCAGGGTTGTACCAAAATTTTAATACTTAATTTTATATTTAATTTAAATATCAAAACTGGTAATAGATATGAAAAATTCAGGATGGGGTAGGCTGAATAGGCATGGGGTATGAATAAACAAAGGGAACATGGCCCACCGAGAAAGGAAAAACTAGAGAGGTTTACAGGAAAGCACAGAGAGAACAGGAAATTCTTTGTGAAAGGATTAGCTATGTTTTGTTTTGTTTAAATGTGGTCCTTAAAGCCAGGTGGAAGAGAGAAACATGAAGGATCTAGTTGAGAGACATGGTGTCCAAAGGTAAAAAAAGGGTGAAGAGACAATGGGCAGGTGGTAAAGAAATAAAGAGTCAAGGAGCCAGTTGGCTGGTGACACACAATTCACACTTTGTACAACAGTCAGTCCTCAGCCAGTTTTACAGACTGTCATTAGGAGGAGGATATATATTTACCTGGCTTGTACTGTATGCTAGATTTACCTGAGATGTTCTCTTTTGACTGTGCTGTGTTGTCTGGCAGAAATAATTACTGGAGTAAACAATAGCTACTTTTATTCCCCAATAGCTTTATGTCAATGAAAATGCCTCCTTGTGTTTTCTAAGTCAGGAAGTACCTGACTTTTATTTTTCAATACCTTTTGTGCTTCTAACATTGGAACACTATGTTCCCAGAGTCTTAGTCACCAAGACTTTGGCTTTCAACAAGACTTGTAGTTGAATATACATTAAGATAACCTTTTTCACGTTTAGCATTAAATGCTTCTTGCCTCTGTTCGAAGGCAGAATGCTTGTGTAGCCATGCAGATTTGACATGCTGGTTTCATGGCTATTTCTGGGTTGCCCAGGCAATCCACCTATTATACAGAAAGCTGATTCACATTGAGCTGGTAACGTATGTACGCTCAGAACTTTTTTCATTTAAATATATTGCAGAGATATCAGCAGGAGCCAGAGGCCCGCTGCTATCAAATGCCAAACTTCCTAGGATTCTGTCTTTCCCAACTTGTAAATTCTTCACTCCTGCAGTGCAGGCTTTAATTTCTCATTATTATTGCTTTAAAAATACTGATATTTACTGTACATTGCTCATATGCTACTAAAACTGGAAGCATTAGAGCAGCAACTGCCAATTACCTCCCAGGCAGGGCAGCACACAAATCCATCCATTAGCTTCTCGGAAGCCAAGGTTCAGAGCAAAGCTCTAAATGGGCTGTAATCGAAGAATGCAGCAGGGGTGGGTAGCTATTCACAGTCTCCAGGTTGATGGCTGCTGTCTGAAGCCTGGGAATTAAAGTTGTCATACTCAAAGCTTGGGTCCCAGTGGTTGTGTCATGACAGAAATGGACAACTGCCTCACTTTAGGAATGACTGCTGGCTGCCAGCAGTTTGGCAGTTTGATTCTTACAAGTTCAAGGTTGTCTCAGCCTTCCATCCTTCTGAGATGGGTAAAAAGAGGACCCAGATTATTGGGGGAGATACGTTGATTATGTAAACTGCATAGAGAAGGCTGCCACACTGTGAAGCAGTATACAAGTCTAAGTGCTATTACTATTCAGTATATTTTAGCTATTTCCCCTAATGTGCTGAGAAGTAAGAAAGATAGCAAGCATTAAATATTGTTACAGATAGTCCTCAACTTATAACCATAATGGAGCCTGCCCATTATGATTGTAAGTCGAGGTGGTTGAAAGTGGCTCATCATGTGACTGGATCCAATTTTACAACATTTTCTTTGCAGCAGTTGTTAAGTGAATGCCCCAGTGCTTCAGTGAACCATTGTTTGCTATAGGTGCTTTTGCCAAAGCCCAGTAATAAGTGCCAGTTTTCAGCAAAAGTGTAAATATCATGGTCATGTGACTTTGAGATGCTGCAAATGGCCATAATCGCAGATTGATTGCCAAGTGCCTGATTCCAAAATCCTAATCATTGGAATTGCCAATGCCACCTCCCTCCACCACATGACTGTAAGTGAGGTGGCCTTCAGAACTGGTCATAACTACCTTTGGGAGGGGTCCATTATAACTTTGAATGGCCACTAAATGACTGGTCAGAAGTCAAGAACTACCTATAGTCCAGTTGGGAGTTGGTATTTTTTTTCTCTAAAAGGCCAGAATCTATTGGCTGGTAGATCTGCAGGCTGAGAGCATACCACCGTCCAAAAGGTCCTACCCCACTCACTCCTTCACCCAACCCCTTAGGTGTAGTATATGTTGACCTCCTTTAATTAATTTGTATGAATAATAAAGGCAGAATATAAATAAATAAATAAATAAATAAATAAATAAACAAACAAACAAACAAACAAACAACTAAATAAATAAAGAGGAATCTGGAATCTGACTGTCTTTTTATAAAGGTCTTTTGTAGTTTGTTTAAATATGTTTATGGTATAAACTACAGTTAGCTACATTGTCACACTTTCAGCTATAAATCATGGTTTACAGTTGCCCAGTGAGTTGATTCATTGGACATAGTCATTCAAAGCTAGGTCAGCCATGTAAAGTGTCCCTTCTCCAGACCTGATAGGAGGCAGAGCAATTATTCCAATAGTAAAGGAACAGTATGCTGTAGTTAGGCATTTCTATAGCCTCCCACACTACCATGGTACTGAAAACAGTAGTGGATGTGGGATAAATACATGACGTTAGTTGCCTCCCAGGGCTGTGCTAGGGCTTCGTGTCTCTGTCTAGCATTATCACCGCAGAGTGCCTAATTGTTCATTAGATTGGCCTATTGAAGTAGAGCACACCTGCTGGGGATGAGTAAATCCAGCTCTATTTGTAGACACAGTACCCTAAATAAGCTAGCGAAGCTTAGGTAAATAGATGCCAAGATGGTAAATAAGCCTCTTAACTCCAGTGGCTGTTTGCTGGTGGAACAAAAACACAGGGTAATTCGAAAAATAAAGTCTGTGCCTCAAGCTCTCCTGGGGAAAAGAGCAGCGGGCCTGATAGCATCTCTGGATTGATGCTCTGGTAGAAAAGAGAGAGGCTGACTCAGAGAAGCAGATGGCTGGGATGAAGAAGAGCCAGGAAGGATTCGGTGTGCAGAATGGCAAGAAAACTCTCCTGCCTGTATCGCACGTAACATTGAGCCATGTGGTCGTTTGTTTGTCTTTGTCTTGGCATTGTGTACAAATTCATCCACATTGTTAATAATGGGCTGTCTGTGAAATTATGTAGTCTGGGTTTACTTATTTCTCTCACTTCATTTTGAGAGAAAGAATATCCAACAAATATCCCCATGGCCAGCAGCACTTCCATCAATAGGCATTTTGGCTTCAAGCGGGGGTGGGGGGGGAGAGGGGTTGCGGCCCATCCCTCAATTCCCATGCTTTGAGCCACAGAGATTGCCAGTGGAAGGAGGATGTTCAAGGTAGATACTAACATAAAACTTGGTCCTGGGAATCATTACAGAGCTAAACGCGAAGTATTTAGACCTGATATATAGACCCCAATTTCTCCAGTAGAGGACACAAACTCTTTGCAGCTATTAAAAATCAACTTCAGGCTTTCCTTGTTCTCACAATATCAACTGCGTACTGGAACTGATTCAGTTTATTGCTGGTTTTACTTCAAGTCCTCCTGCCAGAATCAAAAGATTGGACCCAAAAGTTTAGAGCCTACCCTTTTCTGGAAGGTGAGTGCAGCTTTAGGTGTTGGGTTGCCTGCTGCAGTCTTTGAAGACACAAATGTGCTAATGCTGCTTCCAAATTTTTGCAGAGGGTAGACTGAGTTCCCCACTGCTTGAGGCATGGTTACCAGACGTTTTCAAATGTTCCTGAGATAACATTGCAGATGTTCCTGAGATAACACGAGGTGCTTTGAACAAACAAAGGTGATAAGTTAAGATGCCAAGTGAATTCGCACAATTACACTCAGTCATCTTGCAACTTCTGTGGAAGATGAATCTGGGGAGCTATCATCAAAACATCTTCAACTCTCCTTTTAGACTTATGTTGAACATGTGGTTTTAGCTCATCTGATGTAATACAACTTTGATGAAACATGGAGTGGTTCCTTTGCACAATGTTTCCAGTGGCAATTATCGTACTTACATTCTTTGATTTTTGCTGGGTAGATGAATGAGAATGAATCCTCCACCCCACCTTATTAAAATGTTTATTGTTCCGGAGTATTCTGCTTGGTGAGCTGGTCTAACCTTGTATCAGAGAAAATATCTGGAGGTTATTGGATTTGGATCCTCTTGAATAGCAGTGATGTATTCCTTAGATGAGAAAATAGTCATGTGAAAAGGATTGACTTCTGTGCAAAAGTAGTTTGAGAGTAGAGCATGTTTTGCTTCTGTCTGAGAAACAAGCTGCACTCCTTGACTGGACATCAGGAAGCAATAGGCAGAGTTGACTTACAAGTCATGCATGGAGAACATGAAGGTGCTAAGGGGCCTCTTTTTTGTGAGAAATTGGTGAGCCTTCCCACAATGGCCTGGTGCTTTCATTCATTATGCACATCTCTTTCCCCTGGCCTTCATTACTCACCTGCTATCTTATGTCATTAAGATATCAAGTTCATTTAGGTACATCCACATTGGCAGTTTAATTATGTCTGAGCATCGGTCCGTATTTTATTCATGGGCTAACCCATGGTGGTTGTCAGACATCAGGCTCAGGAGATAAAGGCAGAGTGGCTGCAGAATGCTAATGCCCTGCTAGGTCCTGTCTGCCAAGTCACGTCCTGGTTATTATTGCCCACCTGATTATTTCATTCATTAACACCACATACATCAGCTCTCTTTGTCCTGGATTATTGTGTACATTCGTCTTTCGATAAACAATTACATGACAAGGTTGAGACAGGAGGGGCAGGGGAAAAGAATGGCCTGATGGGATTTGCCTCCTTTGGGTCAGAAACAATGTGCTGAGCACAAAATACCCTGACACAATTGGTTCATTAATCAAATGAGGGACTGTGCAGCATCATATGCACCATGGGTTCCTAAACAATGCTGGGCCAGGTTTTATTGTGTTGGGCTGGTGGCTTAGTTGAGATGGAAGGGAGGATATTTGCAATTTGTTGACACTTGGAACAAGGGAGGAGATCCCAGCAGCAAACCCTTGTAAAATATTCCCTATTGGGGAGGGGGCGGAGGACACAATTTCCTGCATTTCTATCCCCTTTCCCCCACTATAATTGGAAAGAGAATTCTTTAAGAAAAGAGCTGATTTACTTCACATCAACCAAATTGTTTTGATTTTTGGTTAAAAATATAGGTTTTAAGGAAGCCATATATCTAGGTTTTAAGGAATCTGTGTCTGTCTGTGTATCATCTACCATCTATCTATCTATCACCTACCTACCATCTATTTCTCATCTATTTCTGTATCTATCTATCTATCTATCTATCTATCTATCTATCTATCTATCTATCTATCTATCACCTATCTACCATCTATTTCTCATCTATTTCTCTCTCTCTCTCTCTCTCTTACCTATCTACCATCTATTTCTCATCTATTTCTCTATCTATCTATCTATCTATCTATCTATCTATCTATCACCTATCTACCATCTATTTCTCTTCTATTTCTCTATCTATCTGTCTGTCTGTCTATCTATCTATCTATCTATCTATCTATCTATCTATCTATCTATCTATCTATCTATCTATCTATCTATCTATTTATCTATCACCTATCTACCATCTATTTCTCATCTATCTATCTATCTATCTATCTATCTATCTATCTATCTATCTATCTATCTATCTATCTATCTATCTATCTATCACCTATCTACCATCTATTTCTCTTCTATTTCTCTATCTATCTGTCTGTCTGTCTATCTATCTATCTATCTATCTATCTATCTATCTATCTATCTATCTATCTATCTATCTATCTATCTATTTATCTATCACCTATCTACCATCTATTTCTCATCTATTTCTCTATCTATCTATCTATCTATCTATCTATCTATCCATCCATCCATCCATCCAACTATCTATCTATCTATGTACCTTATGATTCTTAATGAATGTATCTTTTCTTTTCTTTTTATGTATACTGAGAGCATATGCACCAAGACAAATTCCTTGTGTGTCTAATCACACCTGGCCAATAATTCATCCATCTATCTATCTATCTATCTATCTATCTATCTATCTATCTATCTATCTATCTATCTATCTATCTATCTATGTATCTATCTATCTAATCTCTTAATGGAGGAAAAGATATTTAGCTTTTCCTTGTCATCCTTGATTTGGGATGAATGAATCTATCAATTTCAATTCATTCATGCTCTCATTTTATCAGGTTCTGCTTAGTCTAGTTACCATGCCAGTTTAGATCTTTCCAAACATTCATATGCATTTTCGTGAATGCTAGTAACATATGCACTCAGCACCCATGCTTCCTAACATTTCAGCAAGGAGTACCCCCAGGGCATTTTTGTATACATGCTAACTCTTAATGTATGCATTTTTATTTAAACATTTCTGCAATACATGTGCAGTTGAAAAATGCAGGGATGCCATTTGTGTGGCATTGTACTGCAGCATTCTGAAAGCACAAGATTCCACAAGTCTGTATATTCTAGTCCTTGTTTTCATTCAGTACTACATGTGTGTTTGTTTCAAAGCCTTTGGTTTAAGGTGTCCCTTTTCATTCCAATAAACAAACAAACAAACAAATAAATAAATAGACACAAACATGGACACACAAAGGTGAAATAAGAGGAACACAGGTATGAAAAATGACTTCAGGAATATGAATGGGCCCGCTATTTGTAGCACTAAGTCAGAGGCTGTAATACAAAGAAAGATTTTTGTTTTCGCCTTACAATAGTAGAATATACAGTATACAACAGTCTATAAAGAAGTCATATTTGGGAATAATGGTGTTCTCTTAGGGGGTCTCCTGCATTGTAAATATGTCCTTTTTGATGAGACTGAAGGAACAAAAGGCTATAAAACAGTGAGGTTAAAATTATATTGTGGAGGACGAGGAAGAAGAAGAAGAAGACTTTATTTTGGGTGGTCTAAACAGGCTGAGGATCCGCAAAGCAAGCTCTCTGAATCATGTTTACAAAATAAAAATAGATGAAAGATGACTATTAATAATCTGTGGCTTCCATGCCATCTTCATAGAACTGTAGAGCAAACCCAAGCCCACCCAGAACCTCTTGACATAGTACATAAGAGAAATATAGCAGGATCACAACACACTTTTGAAATGTTTATTTCATTCACCGAGAAAACATGACATTTGGCTCCCCCCCACTTTTTTTTTTTAAATGTGGATTTGAGTACATTGATATAGATTCAGATTAATTTTGCATCTGGTAGTAGTCTCTGTCTCAGCCCTGCGAAAAAGAAATAAAGTTATTCAAACTTCATCAGCATGTTGGGTGGAATGATACAAGCCCTACTATCATTGTTGGTTTTGTTATTGTTATTATTAGATTGAGTTCTGGGCTCTTTCCTTTACAATATTGCATTCTTTAAAGAATCTTATTTAAAACTCCCCAAAGCCTGGTTAGAAATCATCATTTGGATCTTTTCAGGATAGATTGAAGAATTCTTTGTGAGCTCCTTGGCGCTTGAGATCTGTGTTACATTTTCCTCTGCGGAAGAAATCTCCAAGTTCCAGGAAGGCCCCAGTTGTCTTTAGCACCCGGAGGAAAAAATCGAAGGAAAAGCTTCAATTACTTGCATGAAAAATGAGTTGCCTAAGAGGAGGCCTCTCCACCAGCCAGCAGGGCTTATTTTTAAAACTGAATTATAGAGGCAATTCTGTCCCCTCAGATTCCCCCAACCCATCCCACCCCGTTCCTTTACAGAGACAAATGCATTAATTTTTCTCAAAATAGACAAGGGGGAAACAGAGGGAAAATAAGATAATAAGAGTTTCGGAAGTGATTTATATGCCTTGGTGAAAAATAATGTAGACTAGAATTGCCAACATTTCAATACCTTTTTGTACACCATAGCGGGTAAAGACAGGGAAGCATGGAAAACCTGCAGCTGCCTAACTAACATTGTTGTTCTGAATATAGGTTTCACTTTGTAATCCCCTTCCCACATACTCTTTTGAGTAAATACACTTATTGCAAGCATCCAATAGACAGGTGTGTGTTTTCATTCATTAGCATACTTTGCTTTGCAGCCATTTACTGTTTTCATACTAATAATAGCTGGAGTTTGGGCATAATTTTTGGATGAACAAGGAACAGTTCAACACATTAAACAGAAGGTAAAAGAAGACAGTCAACAATCACTGCATATTCATTATGAGATAAGATTCCTTGGACATGAAAGGTGGTTAATAGTAAAGGATAAAATAACAATCGATAGGAAAAATTGGTACCTCCAGACCACCATAACGTATCTAGATATGGCTTCCCATCAGCTCAGATCAAATGCCCATTGAAAAAGGAGAGGAAACTAGCAGCCCTGATTTCTGGGGATTGTTTTTTTCACAGGATTTAACAGAGTTGGAAGGGACCTTGGAGATCTTCTAGTCCAAACCACTGCTGAGGCAGGAAATCCTATACCATTTCAGACAAATCTCTTCTTAAAAACTTCCAGTGTTGGAGCATTTATAACTTCTGGATAATGTCACGGCAAACTCTGTTATGTCTTGCAGTCAAGGGAACTTAAACAAGCTCTTTCTTGTTGCACGTATGGAGTACAGAGTCGTTTCAGGTAAGGTAGTCCCTAATCGGATCTGTGCTCCATCATATAGAACTTTATAAATAATAAGCAGTACTTGGAATTCAACCTGGAATTGCAGTAGCAACCAGTGTAGCCGTAAGAGTTAGCTCTCTTTACATGTAATGAAAAACAACAGAATAGCAAATTGGACTGTTTTAAAAACAAAGCGCAGATGGACACTTTCCTTCCCATACGAAAAAGATAATCTATTATGTAACCCTAACCATAACCATACTCAGAGAAGAGTAGAGTCACCATAAATACTGCCTACAAACCACAGCTTCTCACTACTGCCTCTTTGAAACCCCACCTTCAAGAGGGATTGACTACCTTTGTAATCTACCTACATGCCCACTCCTTGTTTCTAATCACCTGAAAAAGGGCATCAGCCTGCAGGCATTCCATTAGTCTGATTCTTTTCCCAAAGGGGATCACAAACCAAGCTTGCAGGGAATCTGTGGACCCGAGCACATTTGTGAACCTGGGCTTTGTCATATTTACTATGAGGCGTTGACTACCATTCCCCTAGGCATAATTTCCATCACTTTACTCTTCATTGAATACTTGGGAATCATCCAGGATCAGCAAATGAAAGAAGTTTCAGAGAAACACTCATTTCTAGCCTTTAGGAAGTGGTGCAGTGAATGCAGTATTAGAGGCTAACTCTGCCTACTGCCAGAAGTTCAATCCTGTCTGGTTCAAGGTTGACTCATCCTTCCAGCCTTCCAAGGTCAATAAAATGAGGACAGATTGTTGGTGGCAATATTTCCACCTGTAGGGTTATTGTTTTGTTTTTGTTTTGAAGAAGCGGGGTCTTTGCCAGAGATATATTTCAGTTTACAGATGTTGCACCTACATGGATTGCCCAAAATCATAACAATAACCTCCCAAATTAGAACTTGTTGAGTTTGTTTTTCCCTCTATTCATTTAATTTTAATTATTGAAAAATTAATGTAGCACATTCAATGTGAGAATTGCTAATTAGTTTAGGTAATAAATGTTTTTAAATAGTTATGCTCAGATAATCGCATTGTTTTAATGAATAAATAAAAGGGGATTTTAAGTTACTACAAATGGGAATAAAAAAAATCTCCTTGAAAATTTGGCACACAGATTAGTGTGGTGGGAAGAACCTGAGAGCGACTGAATGGAAGTTGAACATGGAGGGCTCTGAATTTAGACAGTGGAGGAAAGTGGGGAGAAGAGAAATGATGGACATTCTGGACTGTGGTTAGGATGATGGTGATTTCACAGGAATGTAGTTAGGGGTATTTTCCTTCCATAAATCAGGGCTTGTCCTATTCAGGTTGTCTTTGATTTATGACCACAATTGATCCCAAGATTTCTTTCTGTATATATATATATATATATATATATATATATATATATTTGTTTTCTGAGGTTCTCGCGGGTATTTGTATGTGGATCTATGGTTGTTCGGGTTTTCTCCTGCGTAAGATTCGAAGTATCTAGGCAAGACCCCACATACAAACCCCTAAAGACAGACCCCACCACCTACCTAGAAAAAACTACCAAATCCAAAATAAAAGCCTCCCCCATCAGTGAAGAAATCCAGCAAAGAATCATACCCAGAGAGAAATCATCCAGATGCCCTAAGCTTTATGGTCTCCCCAAGATACACAAAGAAGGAACCCCACTCAGACCAATAGTCAGGTCCATAGGCTCACCTCTACAAAACCTGGCCAAATTTCTCGCCAAACAACTACAACCCTATGCAGAATCCATCAACTCACACGTAAGAAACTCATTCCAGTTCACCGAGATCATAAAGAAACAAAACTTACAACCCAGCGACCTACTAGTAAGCTTCGATGTCATATCCCTCTTCACCCAAGTGCCAATAAAAGAAGCCTTGACAGCCATCCAAAACAAATACAACCCCCCCAAGCACATCCTAGATCTGACCAACCACTGCCTATCCAATACATACTTCACCTACAATGGACAAAAATACAGACAAATAGAAGGAGCACCCATGGGATCACCCCTCTCACCTGTCATCGCAAACCTCTACATGGAACACTTTGAAACACAAGCTCTAGAAAAATACGACCACAAACCCAAACTCTGGCTCAGATACGTAGATGACACCTTCATAATCTGGCCACACGGGAAAGAAAAACTGAACAACTTCCTCACACACCTCAACAGCCTACACCCCAAAATACAATTCACCATGGAAACAGAAGCCAACAATCAACTTCCCTTCCTAGATGTCTTGGTATACAAAAGATCCAATGGCTCCCTAGGACACACCATCTACCAGAAGAAAACACATACAAACCGCTATCTACATGCACTCTCACACCACCACCCAGCACAGATCAATTCCGTAGCCAAGACACTCATCTCCAGAACAAAATGCTTAGCCGATGAACAACACCAAAAAACTGAACTACACACTCTCACCAATGTACTTACAGCCAATGGATTCCAAAGAAAGAAGATTACCCACCTAATCCAAAAAGAAACCCCAACCAAAATCCAAGACAGAGAACAAGAAAACGGCAAAGCCCTCCTCCCATATATAAAAGGCACTACAGACAAAATCAGCAAGATCCTCCAAAAACACAACATTAAAACAGCATTCTGCACAAACAGAAAAATATCCACCATCCTAAGAAACCCCAAAGACAAAATCGAATTAGAAAACCAAGGAGTATACGAAATCCCCTGCACTGCCTGCCCTACCACATACATTGGACAAACTAACAGAAGAATAAGTGCACGCATTGAAGAACATAAGAACTCAATCAAAAAGAAGAAACGACCTCTTCCCTGGTCCAACACCTCAAAGCCACAGGACATGAAATTGACTTTAAAAATACCAGAACTATCGCCAAAACCGAACACTTCAACAGCAGAATAATCAGAGAAGCCATAGAGATAGAAAACGCCCACACAGCATGAACAAACGAGATGACACCTCCCGCCTTCCAGCCATTTGGAAACCCGCCCTCATGAACAGACGAGTACCTAACATGAAGAATGACACCAGACCCACACCCATGAGAGCCACACAAGATGCCACCACCACACTTTCATGTAGAAAAAAGACTCACACCCACTCAGAAGATGAGACACGACCATGGACCAGAAGCTGCACTGCAGCTGCATCACTACCCACTTCAAACCCCTCCGAGCCATACATGAAGCAAACCGACACCCACTATGAAGATGCAGCACGACCACGAACTCAAGCCAAACAGCAAGATCACAGCTCACCAACTCAAATCCCCAGCAACTAAGACTAACCTGAGCACAACCAAGCCCCCACCTGAACAGAACACGCCTCCTACCAATCAGAACATGGACAACCCCCAACCAATCAGAACACAGCCAAACCCCTACCAATGAGAACACACCCCACCCAATCAGAACACAGCCAAGCCCCCACCCAATCAAGTCCCACCCCCACTAGCAGTTAAAAGGAAGAAGCAGCTGCAATCTCACATCACTCTGAGAAGCAAGAGCCGAAGACAGAAGCCTGAAGATGATGAATGAGACTTCATCGAAACGTTGCCTGGATACTTCGAATCTTACGCGGGAGAAAACCCGAACAACCATAGATCCATATATATATATAAGTTTTTTTTATTTTTTAGACAAATATAAACAAAACATAAAACATAAAACCATCTTTCAATTGTATAGTATGTCGGTTGTTACAAATCTCTTGTGCACAATCTCTGCAATCATTCCCTTCTAATTTAAATTAATCTTCATATTATAAATCATACATATACATACATACATACATACATACATACATACATACATACATATTCATTATTAATTCCTTATTAGACTGTTACTAACATTCCATTATTTTATGCGAGCAAATCACCATTTTTACTTGGCCTACTTTATAACTTTCATTTCAACATCGCCAATCTGTTCAATAATAATATATCCTTACATTACTTTATCACTACCATTCTATTATACTATAGAGTATTAAAAATATTTCATTTCCTTGTTTTTTTTATCTAACCATTGATAAATTATATCCCAAGATTTGAGCCCAAGATTTCTGATCTTAAGCAAGACAACTATTAAATGAGTTTTGCTCCATTTTACATCCTTTCTTGCCACAGTTGTCAAGTGAATCCTGTAGATCTTAAGTGAGTAACATGGTTGTTGAGCGAATCTGGCTGCCCCATTAACCTTGCTTGTCTGAAGGTTGCAAAAGCTGATCACGTGACCTTGGGACACTGCCACCATCCTAATACGAACCTGGTCCTTGGAATTTGGATCGTGTGACCATGGGGCAGCTGCAAGGATGTAAGTGTGAAAAACTGTCCTAAGTCACATTTTTCATTGATGTTTCTTTGAACGGTCACCAAACAAATAGTTTTAAGTCAAGGACCATCTGTACATAATTCCACCGAGCACACTTTTTGCAACCTTCTAACAAAGTCAACGGAAAAGCCAGATTCACTTAACAACCATGTTACTAACTTAACAGCTGCATGATTTATTTAACAGCTGTGGCAGGAAAGACTGTAAAAGGGGGCAAAACTCACTTAACAACTGTCTCACTTAGCAACAGAAATTTGGGATTCAACTGTGGCTGTAAATTGAGGACTACCTGTAGATGACTTTTATTCCATGTCATTTTTATTTGCTCATCGTCTCCTCTCTTCTCCTCTCTCCTCCTCTCCTTCCTCTTCTCTCCCCTCCTCTGCCCTCCCCTCCCCTCCGCCCACTCCCTTCTACAGCATTTGCAGCAAAACAGAAAACAAAAATATGTTTGGTGACATCATATAAAGCCAGCATTTTGTCTTTTTGTCTGGGAGTCTTACCTAAAAATGTAAGTTGTGGCATTTGGGTAATCAAGCCATCATGCCTATGGCATCCTTTGCCTCGCTTTCTCCTCCATAGATGCCCATCTGTCCTCTCCTTTCCACTCCCAATTTTGTATGGCGAATGCTACTGACACATCCAATCACAGAAATGGTTACTCAACTGCTGATTCATAAAGCTTGTGGAATAGGAAAGTGTCTGATTGAACAGACCAACTTCCTGAATGGACATAATTAAAACCTAAGGAGATTTTTCTCCCACAGATTCATGGGTTTTCAGAAGCTAAAATTTGCATATTAATAAGAGCCTGTTCAAACTGATTGGCTTAATGTGTTTGGAGTAAGTATAATTAAATGTCATGGGAGATATATTATAAAGTAATGAAGCTGGAAGTAATTTATCAGAAATGGAGCCAAGACAAAGGCATTTCACATAAAAAAACAGTTTTTTAACCTTTTTTTAAAAAAATAATAATTTGCTTAATCTGTTCTTGGACATGCATTTTTTATTACATTGCCAAATAAACAATGACAACGATGATGTTATATTCATCATCTCCAGGATAGGTATTTTTTTAAAAAAAGTATTATTTTCTCAAGGATAAAAGTTTCAATCCATCAACCTTAGCATGAAAAGGGCACCAATCATATTTGATACCACAGCATATCATGCCCTTATTGCTCTCTCCTTGTGCACTTTAAAAGCAGTTAATTCCCCAAATGTTACTGAGGTTTAATAAAAACTTCCATATTGAGATTTGTTGCTATTGTTGACCATTCTTTCCCATGTAATACTTGTCAGGTAGTTCACTCTGTTCTTCCTTTGTCTTGTTCTGTTTTAACCTTTTAAAAAACTAATACAAGGATGTAGAGAAATATTCTGACATTCTATATTATTATTTATTAGAAGTACTTTATGCTATCATTTCAGCAAGTTGGAACCAGCTTTTATTTTGCCAGCAGTGCCACAGAAGTAATCTTTGCCAGTTCCTTCTACCTTTATAATCTCCAGGACCTTTTCTCCTATGCTGGAAGGACCTACAACATCGTACTGAGGTTTCCTGAAAGAGAAAGAGGATTGTACAAGAATGAGCACATGGGTGCACACATACAGAGAGAGAGAAAGAGAAAAGGAGAGAGAGAGAGACAGAGACAGGCAGGGGAGAGAGAGAGACTGACTTTTCATTTTGGTAGGATTCCTCTGCTGGATCAGAACCTCATAGGGCAAAGTAAAATTTTCTATTTGTAGGAAGCTTTGTGTAACCAACAAAATCTTCATAAAATAGTTTATAGGTAAAACCCAATTAAAACATCTTAAGAACTAAACGCCACGCTTCTTTTTAAGCTTCTTTTTAAGCTACCCCAAACTGTTTTCTCACCAATTTTCTAGCAGAAACCAAAAGCTAATATTGACAGTTCATAATTTCAAAAAATCTGTTTCACTTTCTTTATATAACGTATCATATACATTTATCCTCATATTTCTTTCCAAATAAACTGTGAATTCAACTTGGAATCCATCCATGAGTATTAGCTGGCTCAATAATTGGATCTAATCCATTGTTTTATTTTCTATTTCTGCTCTGTTTTACGTATCACATGATCATCTTATTCTTAGAAAGAGGTGAGAAACATTGCAAAATATTTGTTGGTCTAGGCGTTGCACTGATACCAGAACAGGTGCATCTGTTCACCCAAAGAAACAGATGGAGTGATATTCTACATTGTACAAGAGGGCGTTTGCTTGCATAATTGGATTTGTACTTCCTTCCCCTACAAATTCCTAAAATCCTCTCCAAAGGGGGTTTATCTAGAACATATTTGGACAGCACAGGCGAGGACAAGAAAAAGCACCGAGAATCTCTTCCCAACCCATCTACTCATGAGAATATTTCTGCCAATGGAAATATATTGCTGAACTTCCTCTTTTCTTTTATATGCAGGCTCACCAACAGGCTGATCAAATAAAGTGAATTTATGTGAGGAAGTGGGAAGCACTATATCTGTGCCAATTGCCTCTAAAGTTTCAAAAAAGTATACACAGTTAACATTTACAAAAATCCTCATAATTAAACTTCTCCCAAGTATGGAAAGCACATCAAACAAGTAAACATGGGCATGGTGAAGAAACAAGAATAAATTAGGAAGTTAATTAGCCTTAAAATTTCCCCCAGCAAAAACATGCAAAGAAAACTCTAAACAGCTTCTTTAAAACCAAAATATCAAGCTTGTCCAACTGCCTTGTTTCAATGAGTCTCTAAAAGTGCCAGGGAAAAATGCCCAGGGTTAAGACAAACTCATGAAAGCATCTATATTGTTATCATTTTTGTTAATATTATTGATATAGTGACGTAAAATAAAAAAGGTGTTACAGGAAAATAACATTCAAGTAGCCTCATCTCTTTTTATTCCTTGCCTTTTTTTCTTTTCTTTTTTTCCCCTCCAACCAGTAACTATTACTTAAACGTTTTTATATTTTGCTTTAAACTTCTTTAATTATTGCTCATTTCTATTTCAGCAATTTTCATTGTAAACAGTGCCTCTTTTTCTTCAAAATCCAAATTCTAAATGTCTTAGCTTGTCTGTGTTTCCTTTATGTTGAGTTTGTATCCAGAAAAGCAACTGAAACCCTTGATTACTTTAATTAACTGATATACGGGTTTGTGGTGCATAATTGTTAGTACTACATTGTCTGTATAACATTTCAATTGGCGTCCCTCTCTTTGAATGTTGATCCCAATTACCTGTTTGGTTTGTGGTTGTTGTTTTGGACCTTAAAGAGGAGAGTAGGCACCTTGTCTTTTCCCTTTGCTAATCGAATTGCAGAGAGTATTCCATTCACTGCCTTCTTTGCTGTTTGATGTTGATATCTACTCTCACCCAGGTTTTTAATTTTTCTCTAGGATTAATTTTGTTTAGGACTGGTTGTAAGAAAAGCCCATTCCAAATTATCAAAAGCTTTTTTCACATCTAGGAAGATATTCACCTAATTTCCATTTTTTAATAATGAGGATTTGTATGGGTTTATAATAAATCTATGGAATATCACCTGTTCATGTGTGTAATTTAGGGCACAAACCTCATTTCTTCATATATTTATAGTTGTGAATCTCTTCAGTAAAGGAATTGGTCTAATATGACTGTGTTTCTTCAGCTCATTCCCTTCTTTGTATATTGTCATTGTAAGTGACTCATCTCAAATCTTTGGTAATTGTTTTCATCGTAATTTCTAAGAATGAATTATGATGATATTTCTTTGCAATAATTATGCATGTTTTGCTTGCAATTTTGCCTATCTTTGGAGACATATCCTTTGAGATGAGTATCTTGAGGCCCATTTTTTGCTAGTGATTGCTGCTTATCCAGTTTTAGGATGAAGGGCTCCTTTTGAATCCCTGTTTGGGCAGAGGACAGTTGTTTAAGTCCATAATCTGTCCACAAGGATGGTTCTGTGCTTTCTCTGCTGTCCTGCTTCTGAGTGGCATTTCTCTTGTACTTAGACCGTCACTACCGTATTAAGATTCGAGAAAGACATTAAAACTTGGCATTTCCAAGTCTTTGGCAGGCCGATATGACTGAGTTTCCTCCTTCAGTAAGACTGTTGGTTAACATTGGCTTGGGTTACTGTTGTTGGGAGGATAAGCTGCTTAGAGTTAGTCAAGACTGAAGCAGCATATGAGCATAAATAAAAAAATTAATTATCAAAATATATGAAAAAGTCAGTGCAAACTTTTTTTAAAAAAAATCTTAAATTCAGTGAACTGCTTCTTACAGTTCTAGACAAATAAGAAGCCCTACAATCCCTGACCCACCCTGTGAAAGAAACATGATCAGATGTATTTGTTAGCTACTCCCTTGCATCTCCTTTTTATCCCCTTCTTCTCCCCCTCCCACACAAACACACAAAGAACATGCAACCACAATGTTGTAAGGTCAGGCAATTTGCTAGCCTGAAACCAGAGCTCATTAAAGTTGTAAGACAAACAATGAGGTAGAACTTTTCTCCAGTTTTATTTTCTGGTTGTGTTTCCTGAGCACAGGAATGAAGAGAAGACAGCAGGGAAAAAAAAACCTGCCTAGCACAGGAGCTAATACTTCTGGCAGCAGGAAGCTCTTTCTTTGCAATCCAGTCCTGACTGAAGCAAACAGAGCGGACAGTCCCTAGAGATGTTTCCAAATGAAAGGTTGTTGTGTGTCAATTTTCATTAAGAAGAGTCAGAGTTGAGGGGAGAGGAGCCCAACTTAGATTAATTTAAGTAGGGCTCACCTGGGAATTGAGAAATCTCTTCTAATTTGGGAGCTGCAATGTCAGCATTAAGTAAGCATTCTGTGATGGCCATTGCTTTATCAACAAGAACTTTCCATCGCCACCAGGGATGAGCAAGGTAATCTTGAGTACCTATCAGACTATGGTATCTTAAGCACTGAAGTTAGTTTAAGCAGATTTTTAGTGAACGTTTAGGATTAATCTAGGCTGGAGAATTCCATTTAACTTGCTTATGACTCCAAGTGAATCTGAGGGGCTGATAGCCTACCTTCCCCCTTCCCCAATTACAGGACAGTTCAAAAATCAAAACCTACAAAACAGATAAGAAAAAAACAACAGAATAACAAATAAGCAAGCGACACTAAATGCCAACCACTCTGCTCAAACTGTCCCATTATATTTCTACCAATTTTGCTACCTTATCTGCCTTCTTGTTCTTGAATGAAGCATATAATGACCTACACCAATTATGACTATTGGCAAAGTTTGTTTCATATATGAAATTTTCTCAAAAGGTCCATTGATGGCGATGTCACCGATTCAAAGCCTATCTTCCTTCCCTTTGAGTATAAAGATCTGAAACCACCGTCAAGGGAAACTTTTCTCACTCAATGTGAAAGCATGTTGGTATATCAGAAACTTGACTTGATTCAGGTAATTTACAGCCCAGAGTGATGTCTTCTTGGTTTCTTTCATCTTCACTGATGGAATATTGGAAGAGAGATCCAAGTTAGTATTCAGGAGAAATTTCCTGAAATGAGAAAAATTAATCAGTGGAACCGGTTGCCATCAGAAGTTGTGGATGCTCCTTCACTGGAAGTTTTCAAGCAAAGGTTAGGCAATCATTTGCCCAGAATGTTATAACGTTTCCTGTTTGAGAAGGAGGTTGAACTAGAAGACCTCCAAGATTCCTTCCAACTCTGTTATTCTACATTCTGTCACCAGGATATTTGAGATAATATGGTGAAGTTCTTCATTGAAGCCAGATACACGAGTAGTATTTCAAACCATTTGGAGATAGGATCCAAAAGCAGCAGCTGTTTTAAAGTAGCTACAGTCCCCCTTTTAGGCAACATACCTCAAATGCATTAGAAATAAAGAACCAATATCTGTTTGGGCCTTACAGGACTATACAGTGAAATGAAGTTCCTAAGCTGCTAATGTCTATGCAAAGTTATTTTGCACCTTTTATATAAAATGGAATACTGTACTAACCACAACTAAGAGTTGTATGGCTCAGAGGCAGCCCAACTCCTCTCTGCTTTTGAATACGTACAAGGCCAGTATAAAGTTATTGCAGCAACTGTTGTGCTTGTGTTAATATTTATCCTATTAGGGATCAGTTTGGAATTCAAAATCGTTCAGGAGAAAGGTGGGTGTTCTGCCAGCTAAGTGCACAAAACTGACTGCAGAAATAGAAATTGGAAAGAGTTAAAGACTTCAGTATTCAGGTTGTATAAACTGTAATGATTTCCTTGTTAAAACAAAGAAAATCAATGAGGTGCACAGCTAATGGCATCAAAGGGATCCTTCTTGTCAATAACACTTAAGGAACTGACAGCCTCCAGGAGAGTTGCAGATGTGCTTTTTGGAATCTCTTCCATCTGGAATGTTCATAGGTAGGACAGTCTATAGAAAGATTTTGCAGCTCTGCTTCTTCCCTACCCAGAGTTAATTCTCTAATTGCACCCCTCCCCCCACAAGAAAAGATTAGATAAGGCCTTCTGATATAGGCCTACTTATGCCTGGAGCTCTCACCTTGCATGGTACCCTAAAAAGAAATATCTTCTCGCATCAATAATTTATCAGGACAATTAGGAGAAGGCTTGCACTTTGCAATTAGCTGTGATCTGTGTTGATTTCACCCTGTGCCCTGCAGTCCAGCTGGTCCTTTTGACTCAACACCTCTGAAGGCCAACTGGCAGCAATTCAGAAGCTAAAAACATCACATCTATTAAGCAGGAAATAGCGCAAGCAAGGCAAATTTCTTCTGCTGCTCTATTCATATCATAATGTATCAGTTGCCTTCAGCTTATATAGACAGATGGCATAATTTTGTGCAAAGAAAAGATAGAAAGAATTCTGATTTGGCCAGAAATATATTGCAATTGATGCCAGGCGCAGTTGGTTTAATAGGCAAGGGAAAGCAGATAGACGAACCTAACATCATTTCTGATACACTTATACACAATATTTTTAGTGATTGTAGAACAGCAAGCTTGCATTTGAACAGGGTATATTTCTGAAGTTGTAATGATTTCAAACACAGCATGAATTTGTTCAGCTGATATTATTTGGTTGTGTTACAAAATGGAGCATCATTTTCCCCCCAAAGTGACATTCTTGTTTAGAAAGTAAAGCAGTAACCTGTATATGCTCAGTCAATGACCAAACTGATCAAGCTATTTTGTAGAAGCACATATCAAAAAGACAAACTTCATCTTCACCCCTTATTTCAGTGTCTGATAACATATTACAGTTACACTCAAATTGAACACAATAGGGAACAAATAGGTTCCATAAAAAACAATCCTACATACCATGTTTCTCTGAAAATATGACTTACTCAGAAAGTAAGTCCTAGATTGATTTTTACATGTGTGTCCAATGTCAGCCCTACCCCACAAAATAAGCCCTAATTAAGACCCCACCCACTCTAGGATGCATAGGTAAAAATTAAGCTAGGGTGGAAATAGGGGTGTGTGGAGCTGCCCAACTACTTACTTTCAGATAGTTGCAACCAGGCCTTACACACCTTGGCCAATTTCTTTTGCTGGCAAGCTCTGTTATCAGCTGAAGAAGCCTTTCCTAAAGGACTTTCATGATAGCTTCTCTAGCCGATAACAGAGCTCCGGATCGATCCAGAGCTCTGTTATTGGCTGCAGAGGCCTTCAGGAAAGCCTTGCGGGCCTTGCCAGATGAAGAAGTTCTTGAAGGCCTCTGATAGTGAAAAAGAGGCTGGGAGTGACACATGCAAGTGAGGTGAGTCAGTGGATGACATCCCCCCAAATTAAGACCTGGTGCCTTTTTTGGTGGCAAAAAATATAAGACAGGGTCTTATTTTCAGAGAAACATGGTATATACCTAAAGATCAAGATCAATAGAAACATGTTATTTTTAGAAGAAGACAACAACCAAGAGCAAAGCCTCTACTATCTATCCTAGCCCACGCCAATGAAATCCTTCTGGAATTGAACAATTGCTTTCATAGCCTGCCACTGGAAGAAAATAGGCAGACACCCACAAAAGAGCATTCATCAATAGCTTCTAAAAAAAGAGGCACAATATAGCATTCCTGGGACAGGAAGAAAAGTATTCCAGACTTCCCTAACAAAAAAAGATGAATATTGATGATAGAATAATAAATTCTTAGGGGAACAGAAACTAATCTGCAGAACAGGCAGTTAATCTAGGAAGGTATATTGTCTCCGTGGAGCAAAAACCAAAGATGTAACTGAGTACCTTATTAAAATAATCAACCCCATGTATTACTACCCCTTTTTTCTTCTACACATGGGGACTAATGATACAAAAATGAATCTGAAAACAATAACGAGATTACGAACAGGTAGGGAAGAAAGTTAAATAATTAGGAACACAATTGGTGCTTTCATCTATACTTCCAACAAAAGGCCAACGTTCAATGAAGGAGCAAAGGATTTTAGAAATGAACCACTGGCTTAAAAACTGGTGTTGTCAGCAGAACTTTGGCTTCTTAAATCATCATCTACATTACTTATTATGAAGGGCTACTGGCCTAACAGTAATAACTGGGAAGATACTAGAATAGATAATTAAAAAAAAAGTTCTACGAACATCTACAAACAAATAAAATTATAACTAAAAGTCAGCATGTGTTTGTTAAAAATAGATCATGCCAAACCAGTCTTATTTCAATCTTTGACAAAGTGACTAAATTAGTAGTCCAGTGAAATGCTGTGGCCATAGTATATTTAGACTTCAACAAGGCATGTGACAAAGTAGACCATAACCTATTTCTTGGTAAACTAAAAAAAAATGTGGGGTAGTCAGCATCACCAGATGGATTTGTAATTGGCTGACAAATTGTATTCAACAAATAATCCTTAGTGGTACTACATTTACATGGAGGGAAGTAAACTGGGGGAAGCACAAGGTTCTGTCTCAGGCCCAATACTGTTCAGTATTTTCATAACTGACTTACATGAGGGAATAGAAGGGGAAACTCATCAAATTTGCAGATAACACTAAGCTGACAGAAATAGCCAATATCCCAGAAAACAAGCTCAGGATCCAAAAAGATCTTGACAGATTTGAACAACATGAAATGTAATGTCCAACCACATGAAATTTAATGTGGAGAAAAGCAAGGTTTTAACCTAGGCAGGAAAAGCCAAAGGTACAAGTACAGATTAGGTGAAATCTGGCTCAAAAACAGTAACTGTGAAAGCTAATACAATCCTGGGTTGTATAAACAGAGGCATAGAATCAAAATCACATGAAGTATTAGTATCACTTTATAAAGCCTTAGTAAGACCACACTTGGAACACTGCATCCAGTTTAGTCATCACATTACAAAAAAAGATGTTGAGACTTTGGAAAAAGTGCAAAGAAGAGCAACTAAGATAATTAAGGGTCTGGAGACAAAAACATATAAAGAACAATTTCTGGAATTGTGCATGGCCAGTTTAGAGAAAAGTAGGACAACTAGGAGTGACATGATAGCAGTATTCTAGTATTTGAGGGGCTGCCACAAAGAAGAGGTGGTCAACATATTTTCCAAAGTACCAGAAGGCAAGACAAAAAATGATGGAAATTACTCAAGGAGAGAAGCAACCTGGAATTTAGGAGAAACTTCCTAACAGTGTGGACAGTTAGCCAGTGGAACAGCTTGCCTTCAGAACTTGTAGGTGCTTCGTTGCTGGAGGTTTTTAAGAAAAGACCGAACAGCCACCTGTCTGAAATGTTATAGGGTATCTTGCTTGAGCATGGAGGTGAACTAGAAGACCCTCAAGGTCCCTTCCAGAACTATTCTGATTGATATTCAGACATCCAATCCCCCGCCCCACCCCAAAAAACCTCCATGCTTAAGTTAACAAAATCTTACTTACTGCCTCATAGGAGAATGTCAAAAAGTTGTTTTGCATGAAAACTGCAAAATTGTTTTGCATGACAATTTTGATGTAATCCTTTGAAATCATGACCCCCATGTAAGAACACTAAAATCAGATGAATGTAGGTCATCTTGTAAAATTTGATATATGATGACACTTTTTCAGTCATTTAATGTTGGAATTCTGTGCATGTCGTCTACTAGAGAGTCTAACCATATTGATGTCATTATCATGCATTCTTCTCAAGGACATGCTTCTTAGTTACCATGAATTGTGTGTTCAATTTTCTCAACCAAGCAGCTTTTTGTCTGATGAGCATGTTTTTCTTTAAAAAAAATATTGGTTTTTAAAAACAAACAAACAAACAAAACATAAAAACATCAAGCTATCTTCCATATGTGTGCACACAGTGTGCCGGTTGGTTTACAAATTGTTTTGTGCTTCCATTTCATAGGTGTGCTTCCATTTCAATTACAATTACATTGCATATAATGTCATATTTTCAATCAAAAATTAAATACCTTAGTATCATTATTAATCAATCATTTGACTATACTTTTATTCATTCATGTTTTACAAGATAATCATAATTTACTTAGTTTATTTTATAACAGTTCATATTATCATCCCAAATCTATCCTAAAATCATTTTGTAGATATAATAAGAAAGAAGTACATCTTTATATATTTATTATTTTCTAAGTCTACATATTTCATTACTGTATTTTATTGTCAAACCATTGATAGAAAAGATCCCAAATTTTATAAAATTGTTTATCCTCTTGTTCTCTAATTTCAAATGTCAATCTACTCATTTCAGCACATTCCAATATTTTCTTAATGATTTCCTCCTGTGATGATACTTTCTCATTTTTCCAGTTTTTAGCAAATATAATCCTAGCTGCTGTTAATACATTTGCAATCAGGTATTTCAAGTCTTTACTATATATTTCAGGTAAAATTCCCAATAAAAATATCTCTGGTTTCAAGTCTATATGTTTTTTTTGTCATTTTTTCCAACCACATATGGATTTTAGTCCGGTATTTTTTTAGCATCCGCACAAGTCCACCACATATGGTAATATGAGCCAGGTGTCTAATGACATTTCCAACATTTTTCAGATTTATTCTTGAACATTCTTGCCACCTTTCCATATGTCTCTATCTTTTCTATCAATTTTTATGCTGTTTCTAGAGGGTCTTCTAAGATGAAAACCAGATCATCTGCAAATGCTTGCAACTTAAATTCTTCCTTTTTGATTTTCATTCCTTTTATATTCTTTTCATCTCTAATATTTTTGTTTAGCACTTCCAAAGTTAACACAAACAACAACGGTGATAGTGGGCACCCTTGTCTTGTTTCTTTTCTTATATTAATAGAATCTGTCAGTTCTCCCTCTATCATTACCTTTGCCGTTTGCTTATAGTATATAGCTTCTATTGCTTGAATAAATTTTCTAGCAAAACCCATCTGTTCCAACAGTAATAACATGAATCGCCAATTCACATTATCAAATGCCTTCTGTGCATCTAGAAATATCAGAGCCATTTGTTTTTCAGGATGTGCCTCGTAGTATTCCAAGGTGTCCAAGATTACTCTCATGTTGTCTTTAATTTGTCTCTTTGGCAGAAATCCATTTTGATCAGGATGAATAAAATTATTTAAATATTTTTAAGTCTTTCTGCCAATATTGAAGCAAAGATTTTATAATCTGCGTTTAGTAGAGAAATAGGTCTATAGTTCTTAATTTGTAATGGATCGGCCTCCTCTTTAGGAATAAGTGTAATATAGGCTTCTGACCATGATTTAGGTATCTTCTTCTTTAACATAACTTCATTCATAACTTCTAGCAATGGAAGATTCAACGATTCTTGTTTTGTAAAATTCTGCCGGAAGTCCATCTGGGCCTGGTGCCTTTCCATTATTTTGCTTCTTGAGTGCTTCAGTTAACTCCATCATCATTATATTGCTTTCTAACATTGTTTCAGTCTCTTTAGGTATCTGAGGTAAATTAGCATTCTGTAAGTACTGTTTAACTCTTTCCTCCTCAATATTCTCTTGCATATATAATTTCCCATAGAAGTCTCAAATGATTTCCTTCTTCTCTTTACTACCATAGCAAACTTGGCCTTGGTCATCTATTAATTGCAATATTTTCCTTGATTCTTTCTCCTTTCTCAATTTTTATGCTAACCATCTGCCTGGTTTGTTTGCGTCTTCAAAGTAGTTCTGTTTAGCACCTCTAATTTTCTGTGCTAATTCTTCTTTTTCTATTTGACCCATTTTATGTTTAACTATATCCATTTTTAGCTTGATGTCCTTTTTCTGTGGCATTTTCTGTAGCTCCTTTTCAAGTCTTTTATACTCATCCTCTAAGGCCTTAGAGGCTTATCTTTTCATAGTATTCCTTTTCCTTGTATAGTCTATTATCAAGCCTCTAACATATGCCTTCATTGTATCCCATACATTCTGAATTGATGTATCTTCTTTTTTGTTTTCTCTAAAGAAAAAAGGCAGTTCTTTCTCCATCCACTGCATGAAGTCTTTTTCCTTTAAAATAGTATTATTTAACATCCATCTAGATCTTCTTTTTTGTCCTTTCCTTTAATTGTCATTGGATTGTCATCTGCCCAAGTACTTGTTTCAATATTTATTTCTTGAATATTAGCTATTAATTCTGTTGACATCCATATCATATCTATTCTGGACCATGATAAATGTCTATTTGAATAGAAGGTGTATTGTTTAGTTTTAGCATTTCTTTCTCTCCATGTATCTTTTAAGTTTATTTCATCTACCATTTTAAAAAAAGATTTAGGGAGAGCCTTTCTGTTTTGCTTTATTGTTTTCTATGCTGTATAGTCCAATTTATTGTCTACAATTCCATTAAAATCTCCCATCATAACTATATTAGCATAGTCCAGTTCAATTATTTTCATATGTAATTTTATGTAGAATTCTTCTTGTTTGTCATTTGGAGCATAGATTGCAATCAGGAGTGTTTTCGTATTATTGTCCATTATTTCCACCATTAGTATTCTTCCATCATCATCGGTATAAATCAATTTTGCTGGGGTGGTCTCTTTAATATATAAAACCACTCCGCTTTTCTTACATTGTGTCAAGGAAGTAAATATTTTCCCTAATTTTGGCTGTATCAACAATTGTTCATATTGTTTTTTAATATGTATTTCTTGTAGACAAATTATATCAAATTTTAATTTCTCTAATTTATGAAAGGTTTTCCTTCTTTTAACGGCTGAGTTAAGTCCATTTATATTAATTGTAATCAGTTTTTTCTCTTCCATGGTTTTATTTTGTAGTTAAGTTTAGCAGCTCTTGTAGATCTTAGTTCATGTTGTTCTTTGGCTTCCACCTTTCTACCTACTGCACTTTCTTCTTTTTCAATCGCCATTTGGCAGTCCTCTTGGAATTCAATTAGTGAGATTTCTTTTTCTGCCTCCTCCTCTTTCCTTCCAAAAAATTCTGTATAAAATAATTCCGCTTTCTCAATTGAGTCAATTCTATGTCTCTGTTCTTGCCACATTAAACCTTCTGGAATCAGCCATCTATAATTCACCTCGTTTTTAAGTAGCATTTTAGTCAGGATTCATTTAATCGGTATTCTCTTCTCATCTCTCTCACTCTTCTGGGTATTTGTTTCAAGACCACAATCTCCTTGTCTTTATATTTCAATGTTTTCTCTTTTGCCACTTGCAATATTTGCGTTTTAATGGCTTTCTTTGTAAATCTAATGTGAACTTCTCTTGGTAAGCTATTTCTCATTGCATATCTTTTGAAAACTTGATAAACCTCATCTATTCCATCCATCATCTTCTCTTCAGTTATTTCCAAAGCTTCAGCCAGTATTTCTATCATTATCTCAGCTAAATTTTGTCCTTTTTCTTCCTCTACATTTTGGAATCTAAGATAAAACTCTGATCTATCCATTTCCCATCTCAACATACCACTTTTATCTTGTTCAACCACCGTTAATCTATTATCAATATCTCCAATCTTCTTGTCTCTTTGTTTATCTTCTTCTTCAATTTTTTGAAATCTCTCATCATACTTCAACATCATTTGTTGGATGTTCTCCACTTTTTCATCAGTTTTCCCTGTTCTTTGTTCAATGTTCTCTGTTTTTTGTTCAATGTTCTCTGTTCTTTGTTCAATGTTCTCTATTCTCTTTTCAATATTCTCTGATCTTGCTTGAATATTTTGGATACCTTGCATAATCATCTGCAGAGTCACTTTTTCTTGTTCTTTTTCTTGCTTTAACATTGTCTCTATTGAATGTTATCCTCCAGATGGTGGAGAGGAAGAAGTAGAAGTTGAAGAACCAGGAGCTGTAGATTTCCTACTCATTTTAAGCAATTCAAAATCTTCAGGTTCTTCTAAACCTTAATCCAATTGTAAATTAACCAATTATAGTTCAAAATAAAAATAGTAGAAAAAAGAAGCCCAATAATAATGATTAAAAAAAAGGAAAAAAGGGAGGGCAAAATTTCTTCAGGTTCTTGTATACCTTAATCCAATCAGTAGTTAGATGAAGAAAAAGGCTTGAAAAAAAAGGAAAAGGAAAAAATTCTTCAGGTTCTTCAACACCTTAATCCAATTGAAAGGTCTCAAATAGAAAAGAGTGCACAAGAATAAACCAGAAAGGTAGATGAAAAAACAAAAATACCAGGAAAGGAGAAAAAAAAGGCTATTCCCTTTAAAAAAACATTAATACTAAAGCTTTCCCTTTAAAATAAAAAGCAAACGTAGAGATTGGACTTCCAAAGAAAAAAAAGAAAAACAAAGACAAGCTCCAACAAAGCCAAAAACCCAAATAGTTATTACAAGAAAATAAAAGATAAGATGAAATACAATAAAGCTGGTGAGGAGGGATAGCACAATGTAGAAAAAGTAAAAAGAGCGCACTGCACTTTGTTTAATTATCCAAGGCTCTTATTATAGCTCTCTTTTCCAAAAACTTATCACCTTTTTTTCCCCTAGGTTTCAACACCAGACTTCAGCTGTTGATAGAAACCCAGAAGAGCATCTGCAATAATACTCTCCCATGCTCTTCCTTCTATCTTATCAAATAGCAATCTCCTTGAAAAAGAGTCTCAGTTCTCTCTTTCTCAGCTTTGTCTGGTCACAGGGAAATAGAATATTTTCAAGCCTCTAGTTGGCACTGTTACAAAGTTTCTTTGCTCTCACTTTCCCTCTCCTTTTCCAAGCAAGATATAACAAGAATTAATAAAAAAAGAAAAAGATATTAAAAAAAGAAATAACTAAAAGGGAGCCTCTAGCCTAAAATATTACAAAATCAAAAAGGAGAAAAAAAAATAGATGGAAAAGAAAAAACCAGTCCAGTTTCAAAATATAAGATTGTATATAGAAAATCCAGCAATGAGAAAAAAACATTACTTTGACATTCCTGTTTAAGATCGCCGCTTAATCACTTCTGTTGAAACTTTTACAGATTCTTCCTTTTCCTTAGGGTGTCCTTTCAGATCTTAGAATAAAGAAAAAGTTCTCACCAAACTGGCACACTCTCTCTTTTCTGTTCTCTTTCATTTTGGAGCTGTCCCAACTTCAGCAGCTTTAATGGCTACCTCTTTGCCACTGGCAAGAAGAGCTTCTCCTAGATCTACCAGGGACTTTGTGGTATCCCTGGGATCGACAGGATGCACTTTTCACTTTCACCATCTCTTCGGGATGGTTTAGATCCGATAGGACCGTCCAGGAGCAAAGATATCGGCAGTGATCTCAGACCTCCAAGATCACATGCCGTCTTATTGCGATGCCAGCTCTGCCCTCCGAGCATGTTTTTCTCTAGTTCTCTCAGCTGTCTTATAAATGCTTACCTGTAATTGTCATCCTCACCTTCCATCTGTATCTTCTTTCTTGTATTTGCTTTTACAGAGGTAAGGCAGGAATTTCAAAACATCTCCACTGTGACTGCTGCTATAAACAGTTCCAGGATGGTTTATAATAGCAAGCATTTACCAACATTAAAAACTGGGAGCAAAACCTGGGAAACCAATGTGATCCCTCCTTATCAAATATCATTAACCTGAAGGCAGTTATTATTCAGCATAGTGTGGCTGGGGACATTCCCATGGAAAGAGCTAGATGCATGTGCTATGCCTAATCCAATTCATTGGCCCTGTGATTTAGTTATGTGTGCTGTTATTGATCTTATATGCAGAATTGGAACATAGACAGTGAAGATCGCACTGAGCAAGCCAGAAATATATTTGATTGATTGCTTTTTAACTAGTTCTTTAGAATATATTCTACATACATTCTCATTCACACAAATACAATATACCTCCAAAAAGGGAAAGGTAAGAGAGAGAAAAAGGAAAGCAGAGAAAAAGAAAAAGCATCTTACACTGATCCAGGCCAAGGAGATGAAAGAAAGTTGGAAATTTCTAAAGAAGATTTCAACATTTGAACACCATATTTATACATAATATCTGTGCTGATTCTCACAACAAGGCTTAGATTTTTATGCTTTGTTCTGACCTTGTATCTTTTCATCTTGTTTTGATATGTAAGTTGCTCAGTGGGGGGTGGGAGCTTGTGTTCTGGTCTTGACAGAAATCATGATTTTCAGCCAGTTTATGGATTCTAAGAAGTGTCGCCTGTTGCTTGTAATCCACATTCCTCACTCTTTTAAAGTCTCCCCTTTGAGCCATTTTGTGTAGCCAAAATAGAAGAATGCATATATAGAAGCCACATGGAATAAAAGGATATTATACACCAGAAGAATGTGTCCTGAGAAAGTAAGATATAGCTATTGTATAAAATATATATACAAGCCTATGTTTTATATTAATGCTAGGTTTTGTTATTCAGTTATAAAAGAGATGTAACAGTGGCATATGAGTTTACATAGCTAAGAAGAGCAGTAATGCTAGGAAAAGGACTGTGTCATAGCCATTTGTTAAAGACATTTTCAAGATTGAAGTATTTGTAGGATATTCATAAAGCTATCAGCTCCAAAATTTGCGATAGCAAGTATCACAAAGTATATTCCACTTTCTCTAATGTAGCAATCTTAATGTCCTGTCAAAAAGTTCTGTATATAATTTCCCTTGATGATTTCCTTCCTCTGCAGTTTTTTTTTGCAATTAATTGTAGATAAATTTCTGCACAATTCATTTACTAAATCATGTACTTTTTTCAAATGAAATTTGCTTTGATATATTGTGAAAGTATTATGATTTATGTATAGTGCCAATCCTTTCCAGTGGTTGTGTAGGCTGCATCTGCTTAAAGGATGGGTAATGTGAGCAACTAACTTCTTTGAGGAGATGAGCTTTAAAGTATGCAAAGACTAATAGTATTTCCAGCAGAAGACAGGCTAATGAAATCTGTAACATTTCTCCAGTAGCAGAGGAACATTCCCCTTTTACTGGGGAACTGTTCAAATCTGTAAACCACCTAAATTAAATGCTAAACTATATCTAATTGTGATGAAAAATTGGTCTGATGATGAATAAAATAGTGGTTGCTTGGTAATAGTGACATAAATATTATCCCAGTTTCCTCCACCTTTCCCAGGGCAAAAATCTAAAGTTTTCAGCTGCTGGAAGAAATTAGCTTGTCCTTCCCATCCTTTCATATCCGGTAAAAGTCAGTTCATAAAAAACATGATTGCTAAGACATTATCATTGTGTTACACTGAAGCCAACAAACCACCCTGAACTTCACTGGAATCAAGATGTATTTATCATCTATCAAAATTTGAAGCCACCCATCTCCCTCACAGGTGGATTCTGGGTCATACAAAATAAAATAGGAAAAACATAAAAACAGTATGTAAACTTTCAAAGAGGTAAGCAATTTTTTAAAAAAAATTAGTTAAAAGGTGGTGCGGAGAGAGGACTTTCGAGGCAGTAGCCAGTGCTCGCCATTGCACTTGAAACAAGGCAACTGAGCCATATTTTTATACCTTTCCAGAAGCCCAGGAAAGTGAGGGTCTGCTTCTTATCTGGGGGAAAGGAATGTTCCATGTGGTAGGGGAAATGGTAGAGAAGGCTCTCTTCCTACACCCCATCAGTCAGAATTCTTTGGCTGACATATGTTCTGTGCCTGATCAGGTGGGATGGGCCAATGTAAAAGTATAAAGAGGATTCTATAAGTAACCTGTCCCCGTGTCATGTATGGCCTTAAAGGTCATAACCAACACCTGGAAGCGGACTTGGACCCAGTGCAGCAGAAGTGTCCCACGCACCATTCTTTTGGCCACGTGGCCTCATGCTGTACCAGCTGAAGCTTCCAGATACTTTTCAAGATTATCCCCATGTAGAAACTCCATGTAGATTTATTTTTAGATACCTGGTAATTGAGAAATATATCTATCTTTCCAGCTCTTTATTTAGGGTAGGGATTGGGTCTTTAATCAGTTGTTATTCATATTGATAAGCTAATAATAATAAGGAGCAACAGAGATCCTTTCTTCTGTATACTAATCCATACCTCCATTTTAAGAGAAACTCATGGCTTGATTGGTTTTGCAAACCACTACAATTAATAAAGTTGAGTGTTCTGTTTACTTACTCATCAGATTTGTATAACTACCATATTTATACATTTTACCTGTGGAAATCATAGTGCTAGACAAATAATTTCAAGTCTTCTTGAAACATTGATGGAGTCATAGTGTTATATCTATCTATCTTTTCTGTATGTACATAAAACTTTAGTTGGCACAATCCAGCTTATGTTGGTTAGCTCATACAATCATCAAACATCATTGCAAAGTTGTAAGGATGACTTTGGAATGATGGACTGAGAGGAACTGGTAATAGGAAATTTGAGGAGTGGGCTTTGTTGAGGTAATTCCCCATTAGGAGAATGAGCGCACACAGGGAGACATAGTGAGAGTGGTGAAGAATAACACACAACCAGCACACAGATATGCTGTATAGTAAAATGTAGGTTTTTACTTCCAGTAAATAGTTAAGCAAAGTCCAACAAGCAGTCCAAGTCTACACGGTTAAAGCAGTCAGTTTTCAGTCCAGGGGTAATCCAATAACAAAGTTCAGTATCAAAAACAGTTCAGTAACAGACTTACATCAAATCCAAGAAGAACTATGATCAGCAACAGTCAATAGGGAAATGTAGGAACAGCAACACTCTCAGCAACAACAGAACAACCCAAGTTTCTGGCTCCATCTTATGGCCATTTGAGGAACCACACCCAATTACAATTTTAGCATTCCTTTAAAGAGACAGTATTAAAATGTCTATCCTGGTTTATATATTTTCCAACCCAACTGTTAGGTGACTTACATTCCTAACAGGCTTTGCAATTTATTGGCTTTCCCTCAGATTCTTCTCTGCAATTTTCATTCAATACTAAAGTTCAAAACTGAGAGTGAAAGACTGTTTCCCCCCAATAAACTAGCTGCAGGAGAGTCAATAAGATTTCTTAAAGGGTCACGAGTCAGAAGGTAATGGTTACAAAGAAGGCCATTGTGAATGACCTGCAAATAACATTGTAGGAGCATAATCAGTCATTTATAATCACCAGTGCCAAGATGGGTGGGTGGGGAATCACTTTACTGATGGCATAACTACAACTTAATTTGGAAAGTTTGTTAGAAAAAAGGATGTTGACTAGAGCAAGAAGCTAAACAGTCTGTTATTAACAGACCAAAGCAATTGAGCTTCTGATTCTGCCCTTGAGCAATGACTCTCTTACAGCCTTGTCAATTTTCCTCTAAATAAAGTTTTCCTGTGATAGAATTACAGGAAATGCATAGGCACGGGAGCTATCCTCTATATTGCATGGAATATAATCACATCTGCTGGTGGGAAGGGGAAAAAATCTGGAGAGGGAATGTGGATACAATGAACTTCTGGCTCTCAGAAAAGAAACTAGTTTTGTGGACATCATGGTAGTTGATCTGGAGGGGGTGAGCCAGAAAGAAGGGTATTTAGATGAGTCTATGAAGAGCAATCCCACTCTTGGACTGACAGTCACTTTGTTATTTTGAGGAAGGAAGGAAACATTTTAAGGAAGAGGAAAATATATCAGTTTTTTTTTTTAAATGACACATATCTTGGTAGAATTCTTTTGTGATGTTAGTATTCTTCCTAGAGCAGGGAAGGATAGAAAGTGATTCATTAGGCATATAGAAAAGTTGATTTGTAATAGGCACTCGAGCGATTTATTTGCTTGTGGGAAAGATTGCAAATAATAAATAGACTGATAGATTGTGCATTGGGATTGTGTCATCCTGAATCTAAAATCTAAAATGAAGGTTTCAGGATAAAATGCTAAACATCCAGGGATACCTAAGGTGGAATTCTTTTAAATGCTTTCTTGTTCCATATGTCAAAGTTGGGTAGAGGGGTAGAGGAGAGGTTCCATGGGTAGGTTAGTGGCATCAGAAAATAGGGATGTCAAACTCATGTTGTCATGGCAGCATCACATGACATATCAGGATTTTTCCCTCCTTCGCTAAACCGGATGTGGGAATGGCCAGCACGTGATGCATCCGGCCTATGGGCCGGGAGTTTGACAGCCCTGGGCAAGATGAACAAGAGGAATAATCTTTGCTTGAGCCTGAATGTGACTTGAGTGCTAGTGCTTAAAATTCTTTAGAACATACAACAATAGTTCAAATAACTTGTAAGGAAAAAACTGAGTGAAGTTGGACAGCATCTGATTTAGCTCAACCCAACTCTAAGGGATGAGGCTATAAATATTCTGACACAACAAAAAAAAGTGTATAGTACAATAATATTGCTTAGTCTGGTACCTAGCACTACTGCATAAGGGTTCCTATACAGTGCTGGAGGCATCTTGGCTAGATTAAAGAAACTGAAATGCCCCATAGAGAGTGCAAGTTATGATGGACAAAATATAAGTAATATCTGAGAGAAATGTATTGTAAAAGGTTTAAACAAAATAAATCATTCTTGTAACTTGAGACGAAAAGACTGAGTGTGAGCTTTAAATGAATAAAACCATCAGGAAGGCATTAATAGGAAATTTTAAAATGTAGTGGTCCTGGTTATGCTTACATATATTTGGTCAATGTTACAGTATATGGCTCATACCTGTTTACAAAATGCTAACATCCTAACCTTGGAAGGGAAGCTATTCCCAAAGTCTGGAGCAGCCATTCGAGTCTTCTTCCTAATCTTCACCCACCTAGTCTCCAGAGGAAAATGGATCAGAAACATGTCCCTCCTGATTAAATGCTCAGGAATGAGCAGACTCTGCTCAGAGAAGACAGTTCCAAAGCTAAAGTCACAAAATCCTCAGCCCTTTGAATTGTACAAGGAAGCCTACTAAGAGCCAATGTAGCCCCTATAAACAGCTGTAATTCTGCTGCAGTTCCCTTCAGCAGCCACACAGCTGCATTTGCACCTCCTGCAACTTTCAAATGGTCTCCAGAAGTATCCCCAAGTAGAGCTCTTTACAGTAAACCAAAAGGGATGGGATAAGAACATGAGCAACCAACCCCAAAGCATCCTATGCCACAAAATGTTTCATCCAGGGGACCAGTAAAAATTGGAGAAAGTTTATCATGGGCCATAGGCTTAACTTATAACTCAGTCAGGACACCCTGTCTCTTTCTTCTTCTTTTTTATGATTTTAATCCCTGATGTATTTAGGTAAACACTTGAACGAGTCTGTGGAACTTCTGTTTTTTATCTGCTGATTTTTTTTTAAAGAAAAATACTGTATATACTGCTCTTTATTAGGATAGATTTATGGCATTTTCACATGAAAATAATCAGCACTTGGAGCGTCTCAGCTTTCAATTGACCCAGTGAATTTTTGTTTTTGTTTTTTCTGCTTAGAAAGTAAAGGCCAAGCTGATGGATTCTATAATGCTAGATATGGAGAAGCCCAGGAATTTGTTTGCCGCTCAAAATTGTTTATTTGCTGTGAACATCCTGATTGTGATGCATTTCTTCACCCGAAAGGTCACCTTTGGAATGACAGCAGCTGGTTGGATTTCAAAGCTGCACTACTAAGCTACAGCACAGTATTGCTGCTTTATTAAAGTTAATGGGGGAAAAAATCACCATATGCTTGGCTTTCAGATTTCACCCTCTCAATAAAAGTGTGGCAATGCCTTTGACCTAAAGAGAAACTAGCAGGGCACTTACTATTCTTGGGAGCTGACACTGCCTTGTCTTCAAAACAGTATTTCAAAAGCTTTATCACCCTTTACATGTTTTCATAATGTTTTTCATAATAAAGCATGAAGGGAGCCACTGGTGCAGCAGCTGTCTCCTGATGTTAAAACCCAGTAGGTGGAGTCTCAGGAATGCAGTGGCAGGAACAGGACCAACCAGCTCAATTCTACTGTCCTCCTCATATTCCAGAGATCCATTTGCAAAGTGGGACTTATGAGCATATGCATGTCAAGTCTGCTCAAGGGTGAGTAAGGAGAGGTGGTTTTGGTTACATGCTATTCCACCCTAAAAGAAGTGCCAGAAAAAAGAGTCACCTTGATATGCTAGAAGACTGGGTTCTGTTTCTATCTTTGATCATGACTTTTATACATTCTCTAGTTACTTTCTCAACAGAGAGGGATTATTTGCCCCATTCTCGAGATTGAGGGGACAGATGCAGATAACTGAGAGTAACATTTACAGATAAATAATTTTGAGAGCCTGTGTCTTGTGATAGCCCCACTCCATCCTTCTGAATTGTCTTTATGAAGGAAAGGTGCACCAGGATGGCTTTTCATTCCACTTCACTACAGGTGACATTCTAGAATTGCAGAGATCATGTGTTCTAAAGATTGATTTCTTTCTGCATGTCTACTACACTTGTTAAGAATTTCTGTGGTTCCAGGCGATAGGATAGGAATAGGACACGATAAGATAATAAGATTTATTGTCATTTTTTACTGTAAGCATGTTGGCCCACATTAAAAATTAAATTATGTTACCTGCTCTCAAAAGAAAGTATGTATCTACCAGTAGTGGGATTAAAATTTTTTTTACTACTGGTTCTGTGGGCTTGGCTTGGCTTGGCTTGGTGGGTGAGGCAAGGGAAGGATACTGCAAAATCTCCATTCCCTCCCCACCCCACTAACCTGCTTTCCAGCTCTGTTGTCCTATGCAGGGAAACAAAAGAAGACCCAGCCAATCAGCTGGGACTCGGGAGGCAGAGAATAGATGGGGGGGGGGGGGCTAGTCAGAGGTGATATTTGCTGATTCTCTACTCAAAATTTCCACTACCAGTTCTCCAGAACTGGCCAGAACCTGCTGAACCTCTGGTTCAGCAGAGGTTCTGACCATACCCATACCCATACTCATACCCATACCCATACATAACACACATATACAAGGTTGATGCTATATGGAGCAAAGCTATGACTGAATCCGGATGTTCTGCTTGGATACAACAAAGCCATTTTCCATATACGCTGTCCATACATTCTGGTATTATGCAACAGGTTTGCCTCTGTTACACTGAGCATGCTGATCAGAGATCCCTAGCAGGTCATAGCACTCTTTCTTCTTCCTTTTCCAGCTTGCCTGCTTAGCTTTGTCTCTATTTTACTTTGTAATTTTAAAAGGGCTCAGAATAAGCATCAGGTTACTTATCAGTGAGGTAAAAGGAAAAGCAAGATCGCTGAGCAGAAAACGGGGAGCACTTCTGTGATAAGATGCAGCTTGACAGACAGCACATAGAAACAGATGCCACAAGCTGCAGATGTAATGAGATATATAAATACTGAGACCTGCAGGAATAAACGGAGGCATCCTCTCCCATAAAAATGTCTGCTAAAGCCTCAGCCACATCAGTGGATTTTCAGCATCGGTGGTTAGATCTGTTTGATTTTAGAATCAGAAAAAGATGTTTTACTTAGGAATTTTAATCAGTCAAGTTTTATTTTCCAGCAGACACTGTGACTTTTCAGTTTTTAACAAGTATTTTAGGTACTCCTTCAAGTCTGTGTGACTGAACAGAGACATCACTTGTTGAAGCTATACATGCAGTCTACCCTATGCCCCCTCAAATGTCTCCCTAGGGCAAGGGTGTCAAACTTGATTTCATTGAGGGCCACATCAGGGTTGTGTTTGACCTCGGGGGGCTGAGGTGGGCGTGGCCAGGGTGGTCATGTCACTTGTGTTGGGGGAGCATCTGTGGTGGCCCGAATGTTGTGCCAATTAAAACGGGCTCCTGAGCTGTGTTTTCAGCTGCAACGGCCTCCTGCAACCCTCTGCAAGTGAAATCAGAGCTTTGAGTGGCCACTCACAAGCTCCATTTTTGCTGGCAGAGGCACTGTAGGACAGTCCTTTGCTATTTCCAAGGTGGTCCCACAAGCCAGATCTATGCACCCCATGGGCCAGATTCAGCTCTTGGGCCTTGAGTTTGACACCCCTGCTCTAGGGAAACAAAAATATTTTCCTTTCTCTGTTACATGTTTATCAAAAGAATGTTAACCACTTGGTTCCAGGAGCTGTGGGCATCAAGGTTGGAAAATTACACCTCCAAATGTCTTATTTCTCACTTTCTTCAGATTGCCTACCAAAGAACTGGGTAATGTAAACAGGATCTGAACTGGAATTCAGCTAGCTGTCCACAGGAGAGAAGGCTAGAGTCACACTTCTTATATATCTTAGTTTTGTTAGAATATTTGACTGCTGTTTGTTCAAATAAGATTTTCATGTGTTAATAAGCATAGTCATGTTTCTGCAAGTCTTGGAATATTGGACAAGTTGCAAAAAAAAGGCAGATTCCCATTGAATATTGAGACTTCCATTCAGGGCTTCATTGCTATTTTCTGAATCAGGGGATGTGGCATACATAATGTCTTCCTTGGGCATTTAGAGATAGGCTGATCCATTTGCCTTTCAACACCAGATTTCTATGGAGAATAAAATTTCCTTTTAAGGTGACCATTCAAAAATTTGATGCCATCCTATAATTCCATTCTCGGAGATTAAATTTAAGAAAATCTTATTCTTTTTACTTAAAGTAGAATTTGTCTAAAGACCACAAGAAGATACTTTAATATAATGAAGGGGTGAGCTCAGAACTAAAAATTAACACAGCATTGAAAAGCAATGAGGTTTCCTAAGGTAACACTACTCATGTTTACCACATTTATTTTATTTATTTAAAGCATTTATATAGCCACCTACATTCTAATCAACTCAGGGTGGCTTTATCAATATTTTAAATAAATGAAATAAGTTAATTAATTAGGAGCAAGTTCTATTGAATTAGGCCACTGGTGTCAAACTCAAGGGCTGTGGGCCAAATCCAGCCCATGGGATACTTAAATCTAGCCTGTGGGGCAAACCCTGGAAATATTCCTTTGCTGTCTCTGGCAGCCAAAGTGCCCCCCCCCAATGCCCCATTTTGGCTGACAGGGTGCTGCAGGAGGCCATCCAGGCTGAAAACATGGTGTGGGGGAGACATGTAAGGCCCCCACACCCATTTTTTGCTGGCAGGGTACTTCAGAAGGCTGTCCAGACTGAAAACTGGGTGTGTGGAGCTGTGTGAGGCTCCTGTGCCCCATTTTGGCTGGCAGGGTGCTGTAGGAGGCCATCCAAGCTGAAAATGGAGTGTGGGGGATATGTGAGACCCCCATGCTTCGTTTTGGCCAGCAGGGTGCTGCAGGAGGCATCCATACTGTTTCCTCCCCTGGCTGGCCCATGGAGGAGAATTACAATGCTGATCCAGCCCTCAAAGAAATCCAGTTTGACACTCCTGAATTAGGCAATGCATATCTCTGAGTATAGAAATATATGGATTATTACTGTTAGAATATAGCTCAGTTTAGCTATCATTTCTTCTTGTTGCCTGTGTTTTTTTCTTTTTGGAAAAACATTAAGGAGTCAGTTCATGTAAACCCCTCCACTTTTAAATAATAGCAACAATGTTATTTTTCTGACAAGTATAGTTGATGTGATGTAAGGACTTGATTCTGATTCAACTAAGCATGTATGCTGAAGACCTTGAACACAAAGATGTTTTCATTAGAAAAGAGGGGAAAGCATTACTCACTGGTGTGTCAAGAATAAGTTGGGTACTTCACTGCAATTCCATTTTTCATTCAGTGAAACCACTTAAATTGCTTTCTTCTGAACATTTTGCACTATTCTTAAACTCACTCTATGCCCTCAAAAAGATGTTTTATTGTCAAAATAGAGATGGGAGAAAAAGCTGAATTTGATTATCGCTCTTTCTTCTCATTTAAGCTAACAAGCTACCATGATCACTCATCAAACTCTCCCAAGAAGTCTAAAACCAACCCAGAAGCATCCTCACTTTTGCCAAACTCAGATTACTGAAAACATGCCAAGGTCATCATGAACCAATCAATGTTCCTTTCAGCTGACAAATTGGAGCTACAAGGAATGGCATTCAATCAGCGCCCTGTCCCCTGAGCCATCAGAGGTCTCAGCATGGCAAACTCATTGTCTCGCTTCTATTCCACACAAAATAGAAAGAAAATAAATTGCTAAGACACAAACTCATCCCCAAACCTCTTCATGTTGTGGACATTTGTCTGGTTGTTTTCCAATAACAAGCCACCAAACCACAGAAACTAAAACTGAGCAGCTTCTCAAAGCGAAAGCCCTGAAACTGTAAAGTCGCATTTGCTCTGTTGCATTTATCTGTCCCTGTGAATAGTGATTGCACCAGGTGTTGGCATGTGTTTGCAATTTGTCACTTTTCTCAATAGCTGCAAGCAGGGCTGCATGTTGTAACATTGGGAGGTGCTTAGGAGGAAGGAGAGATACCTTCCCCACAAATAGGACACTGAAGCTCAGAAGGCAGATTGACTTCAGTTTAGGAGGTGGAGTGAAGAAAACACTCTCATTAGTTGGAAAACAGATTGACCTCAAGTTCCACAGAACTGCAGTATTGGCATTGCTCAAATAAATCTAAGTGGAAGAAGAAAACTAGCAGGCTTTGTGTGATCAAGGCAGCTTTAGAGCCAGTTTCAGACTTCAAGCACAGATTCTTTACACTGCATAGTTTTATTGTTGATAATAAATAAAAGATTGAGCTAAAGACTTGCTGACAATAGGTAAATCTTACAGGATGCTTTGCACAAAAGAGACAAGTACATAAGGTGGAAGTTTATTCATTTATTTTTTAAAAAATTAGCCCAAGAAACAAATATGTCTATAAAACCTGCACATGCTAATTTGAAAACAAAAATTATAATTTAAAAGGAAAAGTATCTTGCCATAACGGCAAAACTATGGTAAAAATATGTAATCTGCATCGCCGGTGAAGATAAGCATATTCAAGACTTGCACTTCCTTTTTTATGGTTCTTTAAGTTTAAGTAGGACTTCCAATTTGAGTTCCTTTGCTGACAGACCGAAATCACAATCGTGCATGGTTTCGATCCGTGCTCACCGCCGGAGCACCCCAAGCTGGTTGGTTTTGGGGCTAAGCCACCCCGTAGAGGTGGTGAAGAGGGGGGAGACTGCCAGCAGGGTTGAGGAGAGCCGCATCTCTCCTCCTCAGCTGGCCATTACTCCCTTTCCTGAATGTGGTTGCAGCGGTGGTCAGAAATGGCCACCTCAAAGAAGAACTTGAACAGAAAAGAATGTGCAGGAGGAAGATAAGAAGAGAAAGTTTTGGTTGACAGGTTAAACTTCAAAAGCAACAATGTAAGGTACCCTGGAATTTAAACTATAAAAAAAATAACATTGTTCCCAAAGAAGATTTTGAAGCAGTGAAGGAAAGAGAAAAGGGAAAGGATTTGGCTTTCTTTTTTTTTTTTTGTCTTCCCTTCCCTATACTGACAGCTAAGAGACTTAAGCAAGAAATTGAAAAAAAAAATCCACTTTGACATCAATAGGCATTTAAGCTGAAAATAAAATGTCAAAGGGATAATAAAGATTTCTGGATACTTAAAAGCTTTTAAAAGCAGGAAAGGAGAGAAAAAGAATAAAAGGGCAGGATCTGGAAAAATGGAGGAGACTGCCTGGAATTAAAAGGAATTTACAGTGAAACCTCAACAAGATTCATAAAAGATACATTTTAACTGAAACTTGGCAACAAAATAATAGAACCCAGGAAGAGAAAATGGAAAAAAGAAGCAAGAAGAAAATAGCTTTAGATTATTTGGATTATTTGGTGATCTTTGGATTTTTGGTTATTGCATTTAAATGACTAAAATCAATTGGGTGGTTGTTTAAAAGTGTTTAAAATGGCACCACTTTTAGAAGAACTGAAAATGGAACTTAAAAAGTACAAAGAAGATGCACAAGAAGGGAGAGGTTCTTTTGGCTTCGTATTTCAACTCTTAAAAATGGAGATCTGGAACTATGAGAAACAACAAGAAACGCTTGCAGAACAAGAAGACTGGGACAAGGAAGGAGCCATCTTTAATGATCAAGTAATTTTATGTGGGGGGAAAAAAGGAAAGGGGGAAAAGAGAATGAAAAATTTAAGATTTGAAAAAACAATTAAAAAGAATAGTTTGAAAAATAAGCATAATATTAGAAAACAACAGAAGAGGGGATTACAGAAGAGAGAATTAGAAGGGGGACAAGGGGGTAAAAAGGGGAGGGAGAAGAAGAGGGGGAAGAAGGAAAGGAAAATAAGTTATAAAGGACAGAAAGGATACAGAGAAACAGGGGAAAGGTATAAGAATTAAAAGTATATAAGCCTGTTTAGAGATAATGGGTGAAAACTTAATTGTAAAAGGGATTCTGCAAAGGTACACAAGATAGTATTGTTATATTACAAATAGAAATAATTTTAGAAAATATGATTAAAATGATAGATAAAATATTTATCATAATCTAGTGGAATGTTTGTTAATAAATAAATGAAGTGAAGTGAATCAGAGAATTAAATTAGGAAAGGGTGGGAACATTTTAATTATTAATGATTTATAAAATATAAGTGAAGAGAAATATGGGGAGAAAAAGAATTAATTATGGAAAGTTTATAAGTGTTCCCAAGGAAGTATTATATTTAATTGAAAAGAAATGTTAAAGATGTTAAGATTTTAATGAATATTAATGATAGAATTGAATTGGAATGGAATGAGTGCTTTATTTACATATATATATAATCTTTTTTTAAGAATATAGTGTGTATCTTAAGAATGTACCAAGCAGAATTTGACTGGAAGTTATGTATTATATTGAATGTTATAATCTTAAAGGTATACATTGAAGCTTAAATAAGAGTTGAATGGATAAAATTAAAAGATATAAAGTTGTTATACTCCAACTAGTAACTACAGGGAAAAATTTGTTTAATGAGAAAAGATAATATGAAATTGAAACAGGACAGACAAAAGTATAAATATAATGATTTGAATTGAGATGAGATAATCAAAATAAAGCTGGGAAAATTAAAAGAGGGGAAAAACTATGTAGAAAATGTAAAACAGTAATAAGATATGGAATAAAACACAAAAATGAGCATGAAATTGAGTTTGTGACTGTTTGAAGAAGTGATAACCCAGGACCATGGTATTTTCAAAAAAAGATGTTTTATTTGTATTATGTTTTTTTTTTTGTGAAAACACAAATAAAATTTTCAAAAAAAAAGTTTAAGTCAGATTTGAATAGGACAGGTAGGATTTCTTGGAGGTGTGGGGGAATGTTCTAGAGCAGCCTTTCAAATAACATCTTCCTGAAGCTTATGACAGATAGAGCAATAGCACTTAGACTTTTTTGCTGCTTCATGGTGTTTTACAGCCCTCTCTAAGCAGTTTACAGAGTCAGAATATTGCCCCCAACAGTCCTCATTTTACTGACCTTGGAAGGATGAAAGGTTGAGTCAACCTTGAGCCAGTGAGGATCAAACTCTTGGTAGTTGGCTGAGTTAACCCATAATACTGCATTCTAACTACTGTGCTACCATGGCTCTTGCCATAATCTGTTTCACTTTACCCAATTTCTTCTATGTGCGATTTCTTGGTATCATTCATTATTTTATGAAGTTGGTATAAGATGAGGCAAGTATCCTGGTGACTTCCAAAAGTTTTAGATCAAGCTCACCCTTTCCTAAGGAGATTGGAATCTCTGTCCCATAATAAAGATTATTGGGGATGGTGGATAATCAAACAGAATGTTGCAAAATCTTTCCCAACCAGCACACATTTCAAATACAGACCAACTCCCCATTTTTCTGCAATAGACATATTGGCTAGGAAATTTTAGAAGTTGAAATCCATACACTGTAGCCATAGTTCATTTTGCACTTCTAGCAGATATGCTGAACTGGGTCAAATCAATCCTTTACTCTGATATTTGACCAACCACTTTGAATAATCTGAGTCCCTCCACACACCTTTACCCCAGCCTCTGTTTTTGTTATTCAGTGCCTACCTGAAGAATTCTAATAGAATACCAAATGAGATTGTGCCAGTTACTGGAACTAACACAGGGACCAGTTTGCAAATGCAAATGTAAGTTCAAATCCCTGTTTGCATTTTACTCTGACCTGAGGAAAAAAAATGTTGTTAAAGAACTACTGTTGAATAGTACCCAGCAAGTGAGAGATCTAAATGGACTGCAAAGTCATTCAGCATGTGAAACCTCCCTGACTAAAAACCACAGGCATTTTGTGGAGTTGCGAGGAAGCTAAAGAAATAGGCAGAATTCATGTCCATAAACTTCTTCCAGGGGATGGAAAAACACTGCAGTGACTGCTTGTTTGCTGGATGCTCCAGCAAAGAAATCCATATTGATCTTAACAAAGGATGTGATGTATGAGCAAAGAGGTCAGAGGGAGCCATTTCTGCCATTTTCTTTCAGGGTAAACATGGGGCAACTCCAGACATAAATGTTTTCTTTTTACAGCTATGTTGCAAAATTGGATGTGACTTTTGAAATCAATGCTCCACAAAGAAGAGATGTGGTTTTCCAAAGAAGCAGTGAGATTTAATTTTACTTGTTCAGCATGCGACAGTTGACTGCATTGAACCAATTTCTAAACAGTTCATTCACTACCCACCAGAGAGATTTATTGGAACCACCAACGCCTGTTTTTAAAGGTTGGTTTCCATACTGCTTGAAATGTTGAATAGATTAAGATTGGGCACTAATTTCCCTCAAATCATCACTTTAAAGCAGTGTTTTAAAGTGATCTTCAAATCTTCAAATGTTCCCATGCACACACTTCCATTATATTTCTTCAGGAGCTTTCAGCAAAGTGTGTTTAGAATGCCACAGTGGATTGTGGCCATAACCAACAGATGTGGTCAGTTCTACCAGGGTGGCAAACTGACTTTAGTGAAACTTAAAAGCAAACTGTGTTGTCATAAGAAACCTTCTCCTGGAGACAATTTCCTGATTTAGGTCTTATTACTTTAAGGTCTTCGGGCCAGAGCCTTGCTGTGCATCTTGGGATTCATCATAACAAATGCCACATTTGCCCCAGCCTAGCCAAAAATTGTCATATCAAGTTCTGTTTCTTTTACCAAATAGAATGACGGTTGTCTTAATGCACAGTAGACTGTTTGTGTGAAATTTTCAAACAGGAAGACACGGTGTCATTAAATAACAGAGGTGAAAAGGCTACAAAATTTATTACACAGAAATGGACTTTCCCTCCAATTAATCCCAATTCTTATGGAACCAAAACATTTTATTCTTTCATAAATTGTTTGAGTGGAAATACAGATTTGGTTCAGGTTGATTCTGGAAAGCAAATGATGCCTTTCCAAAAGAGAATAATTAGCTGGTTTTCTAGGCTTCATTTAAATCAGAGTACTTCCCCTTTTCCTTCTCTTTTTTAATTGTGAATATTTTTATTTTGCTTTTACTGTCAATCAACTTGCCAGCTGTCAGTGTTGGAAAAAGCTTTATGAATACTAGTAATTAACAACAAATTAATTGTAATAATACTAAATATGATGAATAGAGCACATATGCAGTAAGTAACAGATTATAGTTGTGATGTTTCCTAATATTAGTTGGCATACTCAGGAAACTCTGGATCAGGGCTATAATTGTTAATTGAATCACTTGAATTCAGACATTTCTCTGTGGAGGGAAACTGCCTTTTTAAAACAAATCTTTAAAATAATGATTTGGGATTTATCTGAAAAGGATTCTATTTGCTAATAAGATCAAAGCTAGGATACCATTGCCTTCCCGATTTTTTTCCCCAATTAGTTTTATTAAATGTTACAGTTGTATAAATCGAATGTAATACAGACTACAACAAATAAAAAATAGGAAAAAATCAAAAGTGCAGAATGGAAAAAAGGAAGAAAAAGAGCAATGTGAATGAAAGAATAGAAAATATTACAATATAACAAAAAAGAAATATTCCACCTTCATCTCTAAAGGAATTCTCAGATCCTTAAGTCCACATCACTCAGTCCAGGATGATAAAGAAAATGTCCATTTAGTGATTCTAGAATAACATCAACTATTTTAACCCTGATCAAATAAATCCACTTTATATTCTTTCCCTTTGCTTTTTACAATTTTGATCTTTAATCTCTTCAAACAATGCCCTAAATCTTTATATCTATTCTTTTCATCAAATTTTAACAGGTTTCCTTTGTATATCCAATATAGGAAAATTATCCAAGTCACTCTCCCTTTTAAGTATTAAAATATCAGCCAGTTTAAATTTCCATTTATTTTTTTTAAATCAAAACACAGTCATTTTCTCCTGGGAAGGATCTATTCTATTAATTTGAAAATCCTATTTCAAATCAACCTACACCCTTAGTATATTTATAACTTTTCAGAAATAATACTCTAATCACTCTTTTGCCATTTATTCCCCAACATTTCTAAATCCTTTAAGTTGCACTAATTTTTATTTTGTTAAGGATTGAAGGAGACTCACCCAATGAATGTCATCAACCTTGTCATTCCAAATGTTTTTAATGTTTAAAAAGCAATAAAAAAGTAATTGAAAAGGTGATTAAGAAATGAGGCATAGCCGTGCTTTATGTCCACATAAGCCACATTACAATTCTGAATATAAATGAAATCCCTCAACCCCAGCCACTCAATTTACCAGCCAACCTAAACTTTTCAGTTCTTGCAGTCTGCTCATGAGAGCTTTTTGGAATACATGTGGGCAATCACACAGTCTTTTCTTTGTCTGGACAGATTTTGTCATCCAGAACCTGTCCTCTGGTCAGTGTTCTCCCCTATAATACTGTCCCTGTTCCTTTACGGGTATTTAGTTCACTATATGCTTACAGGTAGTCTGAGAGCATTTTCTTTTTTCTTAGTGCTGTCATAAGTCACCATAATAACTGTAGGTTGACTCAGTACAGATTTCTTAGTTTCAAAAGTTTTCCATCAAAATGTCTGTGGAGTCCAATAAAAATCAAGATGGAGACTGCAATGATTTAATAGAAACTTCAGTAGTTTTTTTTTATGTGTGTGGCACACATAAAACTTCATTTCACCAATGCACTTGTGAACTTGACTTTCTTTTTTTAATCATACACTATAAACACTCCTGCTTCCCTGAAAGCTCAAATCTCATTTCATTTGCCTTGTTACAGTCAGCTCAATGAATATATAAGGCATGCAGGACTATCCCGGTTGCATGATTTACCTTCTGATTTTCCTGGCTTTTCTTCAATGATGTTGTTCTACTATTAGCCCCTTCCAAAAGGGGAGGCAATAGGAACACAAAATAAAGAGTTTACTTAGGTAGAAATAATTTGTAAAGATGGAGGGGGGGCTCAGTGAAGTGGAGATCAATGAGAAGATCCACACCCCGTACCTTGGCTGTGCAGAGCCCCAATCTGATTAGTTCTTCGAAAGACTTTTTTTATCTTATCTGCAAAGTTGAAATGGGAATACAGCTTCAAATGAGATCACTGAATGAAATAATGTGACATCTGTGACATTTGTTTATGTTTAAACAAGGATAGAACTGCACTGTAATTATATATGTCTGTGGTTTTGTGTGGTTTTGTCTATGCAAATACACGCACACACTCACACACACACATTCTCTCTCTCTCTCTCTCTCACACACATACTGTACCTATGCACAGAGAAACATGGAATTTTCTAATGCTTAGTTTATATGCGACCAGCCATCATAATATGTGGGAGTCATCTTCAGATATTTGCCCGGACGGTCATCTATCTATTTAGAAACTGAAAAATCTTTTGATTTCATCTCCTAAATAGACACTATAATCTTGGCATTTGTGAGTGTTACTTGCAATATACATTATGCACAAATGAACAAATTCTGAAAGCAGCGAAGCCTCTGGGGTAATAGCAAAGGCACCAGGAAGCATGATCCATGGTGAATTGAGGCTTTCATCAGATCTGCCTACCTCCACCCCTTTTTCTTCCTTTTTAGAGTGTTGTTGACTCACAGTGTTGGTGGGAACATGTTTTCATTTTATTTCCTCCTGCCCACATATGCAAAAAATAACAAACCCGCAACCCTGATAACTCTGCATTAACAAACAGCTTTCATATTTAACACACTGTCATCTGAGCAGCAAAGCATCTGCTGAAAAACCACACCTAACTAACTACATCATGTCTGGCTAGGTTGCTTTCTGGAGAGTTCTGCTGTGTACACTTTCCTGGCAGAAAATGGGAGCTAGAAGAATCAAAATGAAGTTTTTAGTCAAAGAGTAATTAGCAATAATGTCATGCATGTCATAACTCGGTCTAATAACCATACCACTCAGTCATTTCTTGACTCTATAGTATAAAGCTGTAGCTGACTGATCTATATGTTATGAAATAACAGGCTGGGGGAAAACCTTGTTTCATTGTCCTCCATTGAGATGTACACTCAGGAAATGAACTCACTCTGCACTGTTGCCCTCTGTTCTTTGCATTCCATAGGGCAACCAAATGTTTGACCAGCCATACTAGCCCCAAAATCCCTGGAACCTTTTGGGATGGACCACTCCATTCTTGCAGAAAACAATAGTCACTACAAGCCTAAATCTCAGTGAAATAGTATACCAAGAAAACAGATATAAACTTTCCCACTTTTGGAACATCTTCTTCCTGTCCAATTGACAAAACCAAATCCAGAGCATGACTTACCATATAAAAGAAAATAAAAGAAAACCTTATTCTGTGGCTGATTTGATCTTTTCTCTAGAGGATGGTTGTAAGTAATACAAAAAGTCACAGTTGTCTTCTGCAAGAAGTTTAGTGTTAAGATGTGAAGAGCCATGACAGCCCCAGTATGCCAGGGATTACCTGTATGGTGATATGAAGGTATACCTGTCCTTGATTAAATTCTAAAATTGGACAAATGAATTTGCTTAATTTCCTTTAACAATCAGACTTTTTTTTGAAATAAATTAATAAATGCATTCTAAAAATCTCACATATTTTTATAAGAGCTAAGCTAAGCCAAGGACATTTGCAAGAGCTTAGGATTTTGCATTTTTCTTTGGTTCCTTGGAATACCCAGAAATAATTATTATGATGAATGTTTCCAAACATATGGAGGTAAATATTTCTAATTGTCTACCAGGTTAATATAAATATGAAAAGGTAGTTAAAATGTTCATGCAACTTTGGGAAAGAAGCTGGAAAGGACAAAAGTTATTAAAATAAGACTCATTCAAAGACTGCTACATATTTTGAATAAAGCATTGAATTCAAATTTCAAAACAACCAAACCATTTTATAAATAAATGGACATCAGTCCTCCAGAGATGAAATTTTAGGGTTTTTTTCATCTTGCCTTTCCATATTAACAGATATTTGGTCCTACAGCACAGATTTATTGAGGTAATGTTCTTACTAATCTGGGAACTAATCCATGCTATGTCAGCTCTACTACCAACAGTCATCATTCTTGGATTTGTAAATGGCCCCACATTTTTTGTACACAGTTCTTGCTTGTGTTATTTCTACCTATGCATTCATGTCATCAAAGAGAATAATTTCCCCTGGATTGCATACTTTCAGTATGTTGCACAATTTTCCGCCAAACTTATTTGGGTTCATCTATTATTTATTTATATTTCATATTTCTAAACTGCTCATCTCCTTCATTACCATCATTTACTGTAGCTTAATGTGTAACTATCACCCACCTATGGATTTGTACTTTTAAATGCACCTACAGCAACCTTGTGGACATCAATTCATTCTTTCTAACATGTTTTCTAGCTCTTTCATTGATAAGGAAACCAACAGTTTAATTTTCCCAAATGCATTCCTCTATCCTTCATGGCCACACCATTTGCATTCAGTTCTATTGTCCCATTCCCTCTTATTTAGTTCCACAGGTACATTATTTTTCTTTCATTAATTTCTTGACTTTTTAACTTATTCTTATTATAATCCAAGTCACAATCTTCATTATGAGATGGCTGATAGCAGATGCACCCATTGATACAGACTTCCAGGGAAATGTGAAAAACTGAAGGATGAGTGTGTTCCAGATCATGTGTGAATGAGGATGCTTCTTGAAATTGAATCGATACCTTTCCCTGCTCCTATTTCTAATCTGAATGTGTGTCACCATAGAACATTTTTGGATAGATAGTGAGAGGACATCTGTAGATACTCCATAAGTACCATCTTTTTAATTAGCAAAACTGCAGAAATTAATATCTGAAAGTATGGTGTGGTTTATACATGTTGTTTATTTTGTTTCTACAAATGAGACCTCATCTGTTGGAACTTGGCAAACTTGAACAGAGAACTGAGTGTTATTATGTAGGCTGCAATTTCTGCCAGAACACTCACTCTCTCTCTCTCTCTCTCTCTCTCTCTCTCTCTCTCTCTCTCTCTCTGTGTGTGTGTGTGTCTGTCTGTCTGTCTGTCTGTCTGTCTGTCCCTGTGTGTCTCTGTCTCTGTCTCTCTCTGTCTGTGTCTCTGCCTCTCTCTCTCTCTCTCCCTCCCTCTCTCTCTGTGTGTATGTCTGTCTCTCTGTCCCTGTCTCTCTCTCTCTCTCTCTCTCTGTCTGTCTGTCTCTCTCTCTCTGTGTGTGTGTGTGTGTATGTGTGTGTGTGTGTCTGTCTCTCTGTCCCTGTGTGTGTGTATCTCTGTCTGTCTGTCTGTCTATGTGTGTCTCTGTCTCTCTCTGTCTGTGTCTCTGCCTCTCTCTTTCCCCCCCTCTCCCCCCCCCCTCTCTCTGTGCATGTGATGGAATTACTCTGGCACATGCTTAATGGCAAAAACCCAACTTCTGAGAATTATGGCTAGGTTAAGGATAAGGCAACTAAAGATCAGAATAAACAACTACTATATGTCTATTTGTGAGTGCATTCAGAAATGGGTCTGCTGCACCAGTAAGTGGTGATATGTCACTCTTTGTTCAATGTGCCCAAGGGAATTCACATGGAAGCTAAATCTGTGCTGTTTACAAGCTTGCCTGCTGCTGCTCTTTTCTTCATCAGCTGAAAAGTCTATAGACAATTTTCCATTCAGTAAATCACCATCAGCCCCTGCAAAGCAACAAACAAATAAAAACTCCCCAGCATGGTGAAGAGAAATGAAAGGTGTAAGGTTAAGAGAAGTTATCTATTGTATGCAGCTGTGTGTATATACTATAGCTATCTTGTTAAATGCATGGTTTTGGGTATTAATGGGTAATACCCATTCCAGAACTAAACTACACATACTGTATGCCCTGGATAACAAATCCATAATCCATTGGGAAGATACATAAATTTGCTATTTCCATGAAGTTTGTCCTTGTGGAATGAAGATGGTCAGGTCGGTCATCAATATCTTTTCATGCCAAGTTAGTAAACTTCATTGGATGTGACTGATGGACCAACTCAAAGCTTTGACTGATTTTCTTTCAGCCATAGAAGGTTGTTCAGATCAGGGAATAGATTTTACAAGAAAACTAGTACTATACTTTATTGTGAAAGGCTACGGTAACAAAATTTTGCAAGTGATTATATTTTCTCTTCCTTTCCTCTTATGCCCTAGGGCCTAGGGCCTCAGGAGGATAGCTAGCCTGAGTCTCTTTCTAATATTTTTCTCTGGGCTTTGGACCCAGAGCATGCCTATGCACCTGTTTAATGGATTCTATATAGTTTTTTCCAAGGTCATTTCCATAGCTTCCCACACTCTCACATAGAAGCTTCAGATACCTGCTGGCCTCACATCTAACTAGTGCTTAACACACAATCAACAGTTTATACACAGTTATATTATATAGTGAAAGCTCTATATAATGTAATTTTGTATAAGTCACTACATTGCTTGTGACTGTATGACAGACTTTTTTCAAATAGGAGATGATCCTCAGTATGAGAATCATTGGCCCAGTTTTCAGTCACAAGGTTCAATATTCTAAGTTGACTTTTGAAATAGGCAAGTGAACATGGATTTCAACATTGAATGCTAAATTAATAGATGCAGCCAAAAATGCTCCTCTTTAGAGGAGTTATCTTCCTTAAATAAGTGATTAAGCTGACACATCCTCCACTGGCCTACAAACATTAAAATAACAAACGCCCATTTGTTTGGGCAGACAGCATTTCAAAATTGCTCTTGCTGAAATATTTCTGTAGCCCTGATAATTTTTAGTGGCATTTTTGTTTTCAATTAAATCCAGGTGCCACTAGTCTTATGTCTATGGAAGATGCCTAAGTAATTAGACAATCTCTCCGGGGTTGTGGCACAACACTCCTAGTGGCTCCCAACAATATAGTTGGGGTTTTTAGTCTGCCAACAAACTGAATTAATTTCTTCAGAGTATGAAACAGATCATTGTGCAGCCAAAATGCAGCTAGAAGGTTCAATTCTTCATGTAAATCCACTTGTAAACGTAACCATTCTTTGCTATTTACTCGGTAAATGGTTCTTATTCATAAGAGTACATAAAGTTCAACCTGCCTATATCTGACCTTATGGTCAATTTTCAGAGGAAATCTGATTTGGAGGAGCTCAATTATGGTGGACAGTTGGGGAATTTTGCGGGGAGAGGTGAGCTTTATTTTTAACAGGTGCAGATCTTTCTCTTAAACAAATGGTCCTACCAATGCTTAGCCTCATGAGCTTAGGAAACCAAAGCTAGATAGTATGACAAGATAAAGGCATTGCCTGTATAATCTTATATTAGAATGAAGTAATTTTGAAATGTGATGGGACCTTTTGATATAGTACTGTATAACTGAATAGTAAAAAGAGGAAAAAAATAGCTCACAAGACTTGCTGTAGAATAATTTTCATATGTACTTTTTTCCAGAGATCATTTAAATATTTTAAAACTTTGAAAAAGTCCTTCCTCCTATTCTCCCAAATTTGTAAGCTAATGAATATGATGTGGAAGTGACCAGAGTGCTGCATTTGGATATAATTCTCAAATGCCCATTCAATTAGAGAAGCCATTCAATTTTCATGACTCTGGCCTAATCTACATAGACACCAATTGGTCTGCCATTTACCAATATTTCCATGTTACAGGACAAATGGGGATTCCTATAAATGAGGTTTCCATGAATTATCTTGTCTGATACAATATTTGTTGATAAGATATTGTATCACTCACTAACTGTTGTTGATCTTAAAAAGCTAAGTGGAATCTGACCTGAGAGACCATTAGAATGTACCAGATTTTAAGAGTTGATCTTAACTCAAAAGACACCTTATTCATTTAAAAAAAACCCTTGTGCTCAAATGTTCCAAATTTTCCCCCATAGCTGACATCCCATATAGGAGTTCCATTATTTTCTATGATTGAGTTGAAGATAGGCATATATAAATATGATGTTCCCCATAGCTGACATCCCATATATGAGTTCCATTATTTTCTATGATTGAATTGAAGATACACGTATATAAATATGAAGCTCTACAAATTATCTCATCTGTTTTTCATTAGGGAACTGATGCCAAGGACTCTTGATGGCCAGATCACCATGGAGAAGACGCCTAGCTACTTTGTCACTAAGGAAGCACCAGCTCGCATCTCCTCTATGTCGAAGGACACCAAGCTCATTGTGGTAGTGAGAGACCCGGTCACCCGAGCCATTTCTGACTACACACAAACCCTTTCCAAGAAGCCAGACATCCCGTCCTTTGAGAGCCTGACCTTCAAAAATAGGACTACGGGCCTGATTGATACCTCCTGGAGTGCTATCCAGATTGGCATTTATGCCAAGCATCTAGAGAATTGGCTCCTGTACTTCCCGCTTGGGCAAATCCTTTTTGTCAGCGGGGAGAGACTGATCAGTGATCCAGCAGGTGAGTTGGGCCGCGTCCAGGACTTTCTGGGCCTCAAGAGGATCATCACAGATAAACATTTCTACTTCAACAAAACCAAGGGGTTCCCATGCCTGAAAAAGGCTGAAGGCAGCAGCAAGCCCCACTGCCTGGGCAAGACAAAAGGACGGACCCACCCCGACATTGACCAGAAAGTAATACAAAGGTTGCGAGAATTCTATCGGCCATTCAACATGAAGTTCTACCAGATGACTGGCCATGACTTTGGCTGGGATTAAGGCTGGAAAAATAGTAATTTAATCATATTAAAAGGAAAAAAATATATTTTTGTACATATCAATAGAGATGGAAATCTAATATTTGTGCTAAAGTCTAGTGATTCCAATTAATATTTTTGTTTTAATGCAAACATATATTTACTTGCTTTGTTATTCAAGATTTATGATATCCAATTCCACAAATCCAGAAGACTGCCACTTAACTTATGGATAGGACTGTTGACTATGAGACCTCACAGAGACGGAGACGCTTATTTTCAATATGTTATTTTTGAAGTTTTTATATAATAATTTGTGCCTCAGTCTGTGGATTCTAGTATCAGTGCCCAGATTTATTTTTTTTTAAAGCAGCTTTAGTTGGTCATGTTGGTAACCAAATAATCAGGATTGAAAGACATTTTTCCAATTTGAGCTATTCTACTTGGTCAATTCATATGAGTTAGATTTAGACTTCTGCATTGCTGAAGTGGCTGAAAAGAGGTTTTCAATGAGTTTCAGGGTAAAAAAAAATGGTCACTAAACATTTCAATTCTTTGTACACATTACAAAATTATTTATGCACTTGATCCTCATGTGACTTAATAAGAACATTAGGGCAGCAGCCTCTGTCTGACATGAAACCAGATTTTATTCAAAGCTGTGAGGAACAGAAGATAACATTTTGGCTCTGTTGAAACATTCTAATTTCTTACTAAGTAAGGATGCTTTTCTGTTTGTATTACTAAAGCTAATATATACCCTTGAGATCAGGTCATTAGGCATTTACTGAAGAGTGATGTGAGGCCTTGTCCAAACATGTGACACCCCCCCAAATCTAGATGTTTTCTCAAAGAAGATCCAATAACCAAACTAATTAAGATAAAGTATCTTCATTATAGTTTGAAAGGCATTTCAAAGCTTTACTCATCTACCCACCCCCGCTGTCCCGACTCACCCACCTGTTGTCTCCATAAAGCCTTACATTGGCTCAGATTTCCTTGCCCACAATCCAGTGATAGATGGGCTGAGTTGATGAGTCAACAGTAGGAAAAAAGAAAGCCAAGTCATTTTCCCTGTCAACTCTCCCACTTAAACTCAAAAGGTCATTAGGTCATCAGTCACTACCTCCAACCAACCATGATAGCTTTCCCTCTCAGCTCAGAATGTCCAACTCTCATCTTTTTCTGAAATTGTGCCATAAAATATTTGAGTAAGTATTTTATAGCTACCCCAACAAAGAAGGAAAATATTTTGTTGTACTATATCTCCAGCTTTTATGTCTTAGATATTTCTGAGTCCATGATTCATCTAAGTACAGTTATCACCTACTGGAACAGCTGTTGTGCCTGTGACTCTGAAAGACAAACACTCTAGCAGCAGCAATATGGGCACAACATTTATTATGTTGGATTTTGGGGGCTCAACTTCCAGGTTCCCTAAAATGTATGCCACACTGCAACCTTCTAAGCACTAGGAATCTATGGTTCCCCTCTAACAGTTCCCTTCTCCCCCCCCTCACCCCACCCAAAAAACCCCATGGAGCAATGAAATTATTCCCAATTAAAATTTACACCATAAAAGTTATAGCATGATTTTTCAATTGGTCTAGCACATCTATACCAAATCCTAGACAATTGTTTGCTGACATGACAATCTACAGTAATTACAGATCTAGAATGATTAATTGTCTCATTGTCTCTATGAATATTTGTACCATTGTACTTTTCCACATAGAATGATCCATCTTTTGATATTTCTGTCAGCTTCATAGTTGCACTTGTAAGGCCAAACTAGAAGCGACAGTGGCTGATACATGTCTTATTACATTTCTATTACTTTACTGCTAAAGTAAATGCTGAAGAAACACTCTAAATATTCCTGTCTCCAACCCCTTATTTCTCACCAGTCTATTGCTCCAGACTGTTTTCTTTCACCTCATAGTTGGAACTGAAAAGGCTTAAAAGTTGATGGAAATAACTGGCAGCAAAGTAAAGTGTGGATAAAACTATTTGTTTACTTGATCATTAAAATTAATAGGTACCACATTCTGAAAGCAAATGACCGACAGACACTCCACTTCATCTAGCTTAGCCTTACTTTGTCTTTTTCAAGCATCTCTCACTTTTGTTAAAAACTCAAAGTGACATGTATCAAGTGAGCATGTGTCTCTCATGCTTGCATAGCATATCCCAGCAAAACAATTTATGTCATGATGAAACACTTATGAGTGAGAAATTATATCTTACAGCAAATGAATGCCTGTTGTCCTTTCAGAGTCTGGGGCAGAGCAGTTTTGTAATATCTGAATAAATCTTGTGAGTTTATTTCTCTGATTTCCTGGAATTTGGGTGAAGATTTCCAGATGAAAACATGTTTTTCTTGTTTTTTTCTTGGAGCGGTGTTTGCATCTCTGTAGATGACATCGAACTGAAATGTTCTAACATGGAAGATATATTTTATAAAGTTGCGATGTTCAGCTCTTTGAACGGTAAAAGAATCAGAAAATATTCTCAAAGGTTATACTTCACTCACCAACATTTATGCCTGAAAGGTCATCTTTATCTAAAACAATATCATCAGACAACTTAAAGATAAATACTGATTTGTATTGTTGTTGTTTTTCTGTAATGGTTAAATCAGTGTTCCACCACTGGAGATTACAATGTCTGTTTTTTTTCTGAATGTAAACCTACAACAACTTTCTTACTGAAAAGCTAAAGGATGCAGCTTTTGAACATTATTCTGAAATTATTACTTTTTACCATACAAGGATATACAATATACTCACAAGTTGGTTACTAAATAAAATTTCAAGTCAGCTTGTCAACTGGTGAACAAATTCCACACTCTTCTGAACAATTGATACAATAAATGCTAACAGATGCAGTATCATTTTATGTTTTGTGAATTTTGCAGCTCCTTTTCAAGAACATATCATATGCAGTTTATTTATTTTAGATAGTTATTGCTTTATTTTTCTTTTCTTTCCTGCATTATAGGGTAAACTATCTAAAGCCTGCCAAGAGAGAGACCCATACCTTTTTTTAATTGATGGGGCAGGGGAAATTTCTTTCCTATGTATGTGCTATTTTATGTTACTTCTTTGCATTGTAATTCTCTCATTTCCTCACTTTGATGCTATTTCTGTAAGAGTCAAAATACTTTTTAAATTTAATTTAAGGCTGAAGAAGCACATATTTTAATAAAGTTTACGGGTACAAAGAAATGTTGCTGTATTTGTGACATAGGAAAAATGGGTAGGAAAAAACCTGGTGCACATCAGAGCTGTTTCACATAAATAATCATTTAAATCAACTTTCCTGCCTCTGTTTTTAATATATGATTGTTAAAAAGGAGCATGGACCAGACTATGAGCACCAATGGGTTTGGAACAATGATCTTATGGCCAATTCACTCTACACCCAATATTTTAATATTTTAAGATTATTGTAATTTGCAAAAAGAGATAAATGGGAAGCTATCATGATACAGTACCAAAAGCAGTTTGAATCATCATCTTAAATTCAAAAATTGCCCCTATAAAGACCCCATAGGAATATTGGAAATAAGAAATTGAATATTTTGTTAAACATGACTAGCTTTTTTGATGATAGACTCTCCCATTTTCATTCAGGAACTGTGGAAAAAGTATGATAAACTTTTTGAACTCCATAGTTAATCATGCATCATACTTCTTGACAAATCAAGCAAAGCGACATAGTAACATCCCCCCCCCCGCATCGTTTGATACATACATTTTTTTTAGTTAGAAACTGCAAAAAATGTTCTGTTACAGTCTTGTCTAAATGTGCCATAAAGATGAAATAAATGACAAGTCCTAGGCTCATGTACCAAGATGTCAAGTGGTGTCTAGGATGCAGGGTGAGTATATCTAGGAATAAGTAGATATATGAGCCATGGTGGTGCAGTGGTTAGAGTGCAGTTCTGCAGGCTACTTCTGCTGACTGCCAGCTGCCTGCAGTTTGGCAGTTCAAATCTCACCAGGCTCAAGTTGACTCAACCATCCATCCTTCTGAGGTGGGTAAAATGGGAACCCAGATTGTTGTGGGCAATATGCTGACTCTGTAAACCTCTTAGGGCTGTAAAGTACTTTGAAGTAGTATATAAGTCTAAGTGCTATTGCTATTGCCAAGTAACAGATCTACAAATCTAGTGAAACCCAGGAAGCTGCCCTATTGTGTCAGAACATCTAGCCAGGTTATTTTACCCTAATATTATCAATTGTGACTAGCAGCAGCTCTCTGGGGGATCTTATATAAAACTTTCTGCTTGCCAAGCACATCTTCCATGAATCACAGTCCTAGTTGCCCCAGGAAAGCAGATGATCATCCTTCAAAAATGTTCCAATAACAACCCCACTGAGTGACTTGGCAGCAGGATGTCCAGTTGTCTTGTGCAGTCAAATAAAATGAAATGTCTATTTATTTGTATGCATTTACACAGGGATTAACTTCTATAAAAATACATTCCCAAACCTCCAAGTAAGGTGTTAAAATCATATCATTTAACTAGATTTTTTAAATATTTATTCCTAGATTGAACAGGTTTTTTTTAAAGTTACCTGGAGTTAATTATGCAAGCACTGCATCCCTCTTAGATAATATGGGACCAGATTCTAACTAAAAGATTTTACACTATATTCCATACATACACAATGCATTTTAAATTGACTGGCATTCAAAAAAAAACTTTAAACATAACTGAATGAAATTTGCAGGATATTTCTCAGGCTATGGAGTCTGGCGAAGAAATGGAGAAAACGTTTGGGACATGGAAGAATTTTAAAATAATAATTGGATATTTCTTTCTGCAGATAGCATATATATTCTATCAATGCTGGGAGTACATGTTTCCTGATTAATTTTTTTCCAAAAAGAGGTAAACACTTACAATAGAGGAAGAAACATGACTACACATTTTGCTTTCCATTTCAGTTTCTTAAAAAAAACTAGATAATATTTTTTTAAAATTGAAATGCTTGGACTATGGACACTATAGACTCCCTGAGGAGAGGAGAGAACTAACACTTTGTGGGTGTCTAAAAAAGTTGAATGAAATGGAATAAATGTTATACACAAAAAGGAAAAAGAAAAATAAAGGCAGCAGCTACAGTACATCTATCTGAGTTATTTCAGTTATCACATGATTCTCTGTTTCTTACTCTTTATCCATAAAATATATTAAGCCATTTACAATGCAACCCTTCTACCCACGTCTTCCCTTCTTTTCTATAGTACTGATACAAAGAGAGTTTCCTAAATCTCTTTGCTACCTTCTCATGGTCATCTGGATTTTTGTAGTCCAGATTTAATAGCTGTAAGAATGATTGAAGTGAAATCACCCTCCACATTTCTTGATTTACCAGAATGAATCATCTGAAGGGTCTATTTTTCTTACTTTCTTGGTTAAGCTTCCTTCCTTCCTTCCTTCCTTCCTTCCTTCCTTCCTTCCTTCCTTCCTTCCTTCCATCCTCCCTCCCTCCCTCCCTCCCTTCCATCCATCCATCCTCCCTTCTTTCCTTTCTTCCATTGCAGAAAGCATATTTGCTACATTTACCATTATAATCCATATCAAAGGAATATATTTAAAATCCAGATCTTCATTCAAGCATACTTTGTTTTCAATGACATGCAGATCTAATGTATATTCAAATACATATCCTCATATGGAAAAGGAATGCACATTTGCTTATGCATCTAAAGACAGAAGCCACGCAAAGCAGCAAACCTTACCTGTTACAGGGTCATCTACAGAATAAGTCAAGATGGTGACTGCAACTATACAAATATACCTTTTTCTTTATATGGTGATGCCCCATGTATGTAGCTGACAGTTTTTGAAAGAGACAAAGTGAGTTCTAAGCTAGCAGAGGATTTTCTTTTTATGTTCTGACTGGAGCAAAACTTTCTTTCTTTAGTTTATATGTCATTTTGCATCAAAATATCTGGGACTTCTCGAACTAGTAGAAAGAAGAAAAAACAATCATTTAGAAAAAGAAGACTGAAACCCTTAAGTCAAGCTCAACTTTGGATTTTTGCAGACAGCCATCTAATTTTCTCAACAACACTGGAACTAGTTTATAACTACCATCTTGTAGAATATTTTTCAATTTCCCCAAGGAGTATAAAATCCTGGAATGTCCTAATTTTTTCCCACCTATGTACTAACCAGACCCAATCCTAACTAGCTTCCAAACTCAAAGGACAGTTGCCACTTGCTAAGTTACTATACAAGCTCTTATAGAAGCTGGAAGCCATACTTTTCCATGTGGCCATACAGGGAGGAAGAGGTAGTGATGCCAGAAATTCCACAAGAAGCTAGGAGCTTCAAGCAGCTAACATAGAGTGGCAACCATTCTCAGCCTGTTGCTCCTATCCTCCAGTCTACATTCTGTGGCATAAAGCTAGAATCTGACTTACTATGGAAATGAAAGAATTATAAATGATATTATTGGTGCTGGAAATATGACCACCTTTTGCATTTTCAGCCTCCTAAGGAGACTAACAGTTTGATCATTGGAAATCTGTTACAATCTAATGAATGATACCAATAGGTGTCCCAATGTGTAGAATAGCAATAGCAGTTAGACTTATATACGACATCATAGTGATTTACAGCACTCTCTAAGCAGTCTATAAAGTCAGCATGTTGCCCCCAACAATCTGGGTTCTCATTTTACTGACCTTGGAAGGATGGAAGGTTGACTCAACTTGACCCAGTCAGGATTGAACTCCTTGCAGTGAGCAGAGTCAGCGTGTACTGTGCCACCAGAAGTGTTATATTGGTCTTGATCAAAGCCAGACTGCTTGGTCTCATGGTTGAGGCTCCAAAGTAGAAAGTGGAAGGCCATGACATCTATCCTGCACAAAGCTGGTCTAAGTGACCTTTGACCTCTCCCTGCCTCTCTCCCTCTGCCTTAGCAAAGGTAAACTACTCCAAAAAAAAACTTGCCAAGAAAACTGGAAGGACTAGTCCAGGTAGATATAAAGAGTAAAAAACTTAGGAAGGAAGGAAGGAAGGAGGCTCTAAGGCAGTGGTGTCAAATTCACAGCCCACAGGCTGGATGTGTCACACTGGCCACACCCACACCTGTTTAATGAAGGGGAAAAAAGTAGTGATACATCACATGATGACGCCGTGATGATGCGAGTTTAACACTCCTGCTCTAAGGGATTTTTTTTTTAACAAAAAGACTGTTAGAGACTTCATGTTTTTCAACATTGGTAGTGTAGCAGTTTAATGAAATGGAACAATTCCCCTGCCTTTTTATTATTTTTAAAGGGGGGGGGAAGCTGTACAACAATCCCAGTTTTACAAAAATTCTGAGCTTTATAATCCCAGAATTACCCTTCTACCTTTCTATTTCTTTGCAATTTGCTATCAGGGAGCGCCATCTGTTTCTCTTGGCAGTTCCTTTGCACCATAAAAGTACAGAGTTGTGGTGCTTGTAGCTTCTGGCTTGAAAGCCAGGCTCTTAAAGGAGAATAAAAATGGGAGCACAGTAAAGATTGTTTTGGAGAAAGAGTATGGACACAATGTTTGATGAGGTCCATAAAAATAGTTGGAGAAATTGCCAAGCACATGGAGTTGCTATCTATGGACAAAGTGTTCTGTGACACTTTTAAGGTTTGTTGTTTGATGCATATGCAAGCTAGAGGGCTTCAAAGAAGACTACTGGGCCAAGTAATTTTTCAGTGACTTTTGCATCATAAAATTTGTGACAGAGTTCTGTGTGCAAAACTCTTTGTATTGGGTAGTCCATAAAATACAGTGCAGTTTGCACAACTGGGAAAAAGAGAATTAACTGCACAGGTTTCTCCCCTTTCCATTTTTCTTTTTTCTTTCTTTTTCAGTGCATTAGATTTACATATTGCTTTCCTCCAGGAGTTTGAAACATTAAAAATAGCACTCCATTTTTCCTAGAATATGGGCTGAGGAAAAGTTAGTGGTCCAGAATCATCCAGTCTGCTTTCACATTTAATGGGCTACCTGAACTTAGATATCTTCTGCCTTTGTTCATAACAATTCACCAGTTTTTCTTTCCTTTTTTTTCCTCACCTCTCTATTTGACAAAACCCTGGAAGTAAGATATGGGCAGGTTGTTTCTATCTAGGTCGTAAACCCTGAAAGTAAGAAAGTGCTAGCAGGTCAAAGAAAAATCTGTGACAAACAAGCCAATCAAACTATCAACCAAACAAATAAAAGCAATGTGCCAGTTGGTATCATATCTCCCTTAGGGCAGGTTTCCTTCCTCATCTGATTTTTTAAAATTTCCTCACATAATCTTTTCAAATAAAGTAACAATATGATGTTTGCCTGCCACCAAATAAAGTGCCAGCTTCCCACATTATCTTTCTTTCCAAACTGAGCCATGTAGGCATTCTTAATGAATAAAAATGGTGGTATCTTGCCTTGGAACTTGGAACTATTTGCTTGGGGGAGGAAGACAAAATCAAGCTGGGTGATGTAAAGCATCCTGTGAAGCCAAAGGCATCTGAAGAAATATGGGTCTGAATAAAGTAGAAAATATGTTTTGCTTTGTATTAACTCTGAGCAAACACATCATATTCCAAAAGCTCTGCCAAACCATTCTGGATGGCATGGTTTGGAAGAAACAAATCCTGGAATTTTTTTCCCTCCAGGTTTGGGCCAAAACTCAGACAAAGGGGATACTAGAATAATTTTATGATGTGAGTGAAGCAAAGATGATCCATATTACTCTTCTCTGCCTTCAATCCAGCCCCCTGCTTCCTTCTACCACAACATATCCTACCATCTTGCCTACTCTTTTAATCTTCTCCATTCCTTCCCTCTTTTCAGCAACAACCAATATCTTTAGCTCTGTTGTGGTTTGCTGGCAGCATGAGGAGACAGCAGCAGAATGCAGACAGTGGGAAGAATATGGGCTAGTCCAGGAGTCTGGGGAAGACTCGAACGAGGGTCCTGTGTCCAATATAGAGATGGGGCCAGGGCCATCTGGGAGTTACTGTATGTGCTGACTCCGGAGCCTCCAGAATCTGACAACAGCGAGGCAGAGGAACAAGAGGAGCCTGTTCCCAGTGTACGTGTGCGCAGAGCTGCCAGAAGGCAAGAGCAGTTAAGACAAAAGGGGCAACTCGGGAGTAAGGCTTGGAGGTGATTGCACCTCCCATAAGATATAAAGGAAGGACAGAAACCTTTGCAAGAAGCAGCACTGTTTGCTCTGGTCGGTTTTTAAAGACTAATTGGTACTTTAGTCGTTAGCAGCACTTCAAGTGAGATAAAGGAGTGTTCTTATCAGACTTCTTCCGAAGAACTTTGGCAGACTTCCATGGGACTATTTATAACTGGTTGAGACCAGGGGTGGGATTCAATTTTTTTAACAACTGGTTCTGTGGGCGTGGCTTAATTGGTGGGCGTGGCTTGGTGGTCATGTGACTGGGTGGACGTGGCTTGGTGGTCATGTTATTGGCTGGGCATGGCCAACTCAATATCATTCACATCGAGTCACCAGCTCCTTGCCTGGCCTCTCATGACTGTGGGGATGCTGCAACAGTCGTAAGTGTGAAAAATGGTCATATGTCACTTTTTTCAGTGCCATTGTAATTTTGAATGGTCACTCCACACAAGCAAAATACTAGCAAAGGAGGGAAAAAAACTCCAGAGAAGTTCCAGAGACAGGAACTCTAGTCCTGCCAAGAATGTAATAAGGGTTAACGAAGAGGCAGTTTCTGTAAACAACACCAGCATGTTTCCTTCCTGCCTTTCTTACAGGATTAGGCCAGTAATTTCTTTTAACAACCAGTTCTCCAAACTGCTTAGAATGTTAACAACCAGTTCTTGTGAATAGGTGCAAGCTGGTAGAATCCCACCCCTGGTTGAGACTCATTATGGGCCATGAATGATGATAATTCACAGCCATTGAACTAAAATAAAAGGGTTTGGGATTTAACGTGTGTTTGTTGGTGTCTCAGGAAGCCTTGGTCAGAACAAGCTCCCTCCTCCCCATTCTTTCTCCTCTGACTCTTCGGCCTTATGAAAGATACTTGTCATGCTTAGACAAACTCCCAATTCTTTTGTATATAGAAGATTTCATGGATGGATAGTTTGGCTCAACCAAGACCAACATTATCAGTTTGAGTCAAAATGAATACGTAGCTTGCTTTTATGTGCTGTTCCCATCATGGTCTCTACTTTTTGAAAACATCAATGGCAAGTTATAAATCAGAGGTATGCCAAAATTTGAATACAAAGCATTTTGAGCAGAGAATGTCTTTTGGAGTTCCAAATGGGTTGTTTCAACCTAATCAGAAGAATTCTGATCAGAGGTGGTATTCAGCAGGTTCTGAACAGTCCTGGAGAACCGATAGCAGAAATTTTGAGTAGTTTGGAAAACCAGAAAATACTACCTCTGACTGGCCCTGCCCCTATCTATTTTCTGCCTTCTGAGTCCCAGCTGATCGGCTAGGTCTTCTTTTATTTTTAATTTTTTAATTTTTATTAGTCAATTGCTTACAAGATAATAGGTATAAGTAAAAACATAGTTATGAATACATGGATACATATAAGAAAAAATAAAAGAAATAAAAGAAACAATAGGACAGGGATGGTAGGCACATTGGTGTGCTTATGCACGCCCCCTACAGACCTCTTAGGAAAGGGGTGAGGTCAATAGTAGACAGTCTAAGGTTAAAGTTTTGGGGGTTTGGGGAAAAAACCCACAGTCAGGTAGAGTATTCCAGACATTTACCAATCTGTTGCTGAAGTCATATTTCCTGCAATCAAGTTTGGTGTGATTAACCTTGAGTTTGTATCTATTGTTTGCTCTTGTGTTGTTATGGTTGAAGCTGAAGTATTCATTAACTGGTAGGACATTGCGATGTATGATTTTATATACTATACTTAGATCAGACCAAAGGTGGCATAGTTATAGGTTTTCTAGGTCTAGAATTTTGAGTCTGGTGGCATAAGGTATTCTGCAATGAGTAGAGGAGTGGAGAACATTTCTCGTGAAATATTTCTGGACTTTTTCAACTGTGTTAATATCAGATACGTAATGTGGGTTCCAGACTGATGAGCTGTATTTGAGTATTGGTCTAGCAAATGTTTTCTATGCTCTAGTTATTAGTGTAATATTACCAGAGAAAAAGCTACATAAGATTAGGTTAACAACTCTTAATGCCTTTTTGGCTATGTAGTTACAGTGGGCTCTGGCACTTAGGTCATTTAAGATGAGTACTCCAAGATCCTTGACAGAGTTTGGATCATCAACAAGGTCTTGACTATTCAGCTTGTATTTTATTTTCTGACTTTTTTGCCAATATGTAGGATAGAGCATTTATTTGTTGAGATTTGAAGTTGCCATTTGTTTGACCATTCTGATACATAGTCAAGATCTTTTTGAAGGGTAGCAGTATTGGCTGTGGTGTTGAATAGTTTTACATTATCAGCGAAGAGAATGCAGTTGCTCTTGATATGATCACAGAGGTCATTTATGTAGAGTATTAAAAGAGTTGGTCCTAGAACAGTGCCTTGGGGGACACCACTGTTGACATGTATGGAATTTGATAGGATGCTCCCAATTTTGACCATTTGTTATCTGTTTGACAGGAATGCTTCTATCCAGTTTTGCAGTTGTCCAGAGATACCATAAGATTTTAGTTTTAGGAGTAGTTTATTGTGTACCACTGAATCAAAGGCTTTACAGAAGTTGATGTAGATTTGTGGAATTATTTGAAGGGATAGTAATTGTTTGTGGCTGTGGTTTGGTGGTTATTTTTGGTTGTAGTTGTTATTGTAGTTGAGGTAGTGGTTGTTGTGGGATTTGATTTTGAGCTGATAGGTACTCACTTATCTGTGCTTTATTTTTTTTCAAGAGAAATAAGGCTTGCTTGTATAGTTGTTTCAAAATATGTTGCTAAGCATTCTTCTATTGGGTGAATGAGTGATTCTATGCTTTCAACTCTGTCAGGTAGGGTACTCAGTTTGTTTAGCTTAGGAGAACATGATGGACATAGATAAAAGAATGTACCTGAATTTTTAACCATATCAGCTAGGCTTTTGTTTGCATTTAAGCAGACAGGGTGGGCTAGATAGGCAGCATTTGATGTAAATTTCGCTTTCATAGATGGTTTCAAGACATTTGAAATATGTGCAGGAGTTTGGGAGGTCATTGGTAGAGATATTTTTCTTTTGTTTTGGTTTGGAGTTTTTGGCTGGCATGGTCAATGGTAATCAATTACAATAGCTAGTTAATGTGATAGGTAGACAGTTACTTAATGAATGTTGGGAAATAATAAATGTTAATTGATATGTTAGAGAACAAATCAAAAGTAAGGTTGCTTATTACTAAAAATCAATCAATCAATCAATCAACTGGTTATTCAAATCACTCTAATCAATTAATTTTTCTAAGCAACAAACAGCCTAATTTATTACAGTAATTGCTAAACACACTGGTCAATTAAATTCACTAAATCACTGATTTTACTAATCAGATATTCAGTAATTACACTATATGCACTAAACAATCATACTAAGCAATAAAAGCAATAAATCAATTGATCATTTGATAAAAATAATTATTTTAAAGAAATTGATTTTTTTTTAGATATCATAATGAAGTAGTATGAAGTAGTATTGAGAGTTGTTAAGTAATGGGTTCTTGCTTTGCTTTGTTTTGCTTAGCTATTGCTGATATCTGAGAATAGGTTTATAACCCTTGATAAACTGGCAGGAGGTCTCTTTTCCTGGGCTGTTTGAAAACAATTAATGAGCAAGGGGTTTATACTCTCTTTCTTGTTTTGTAGATTGAGTTTTTGAGATAGTAAAGATGCAAAGATGTTGAAGGGGAATCTCTGGCCCCTTCTTCAGCAGAGATAAACAGAACAATTCACTGGGAGGCAATAGGAAACTTTTTGTTTTGTTTTCCCTTGATGAATGGAATTTCTGGCCCCCTCCTTGTTAATTTAAATACACTTTTAAAGTTTGTTGCTTTTAAGAGAAAGAGAAAGAAAGATACTCTTGCACTGGCAATTTGAACAGTTTATATTTTTACTATGTAGACTCAGATTTGTATTGAGCATTCGCTCCTGGCTTCAATATACTTCTGCTTCTATCACAGGAAATAAAATTGCTTCCAATCTTCACAGGAGTTCAGTTATAACAATACTTCCCTACTTATTGAAAGTCCAAAGTTACTGTCTTTTTAAAGAGGAAGTCTGGATTAGCAATTTAGTGAAGAGGGAAGGAGGGATGGCAGGGGGGAAGCAGTCTGTTTCACACCCTGGCTGCAAATATCTGAAGACCAACTCACAGCTCCTCTGCTCACCGCCCTGAAAGGATGGGAGGAATCTCACCGTCTCACCACCATGCAAGGATTATTGTTGAGACCCCTGGTACTGGCGAGCCCAACCACCTTACCTTCTAGCAAGGATGGGGTTTTTTTTTTGTGTTGTAGTTGCCCTGCACAGGAGAATGGAGCTGGAAAGCAGGTTAGTGGAGTGGGGAGGGAATGGAGATTTTACAGTATCCTTCCTCTGCCATGCCCACCAAGCCACACCACGTCCACCAAGCCATGCCATGCCCACCAAGCCATGCCCACAGAACTGATAGTAAAAAAAACTGAGTCCCACCACTGATTCTGATCATTCTGGGAATATTTTGAGCTCCTTGTTTCAGGTCAGATGTAGGTGCTGAATTGAAATGGAATACTTCCAAAATGGCCTGAACAGAGCATTTCAAACTCCAAATGGAGTATCTTAAGCAGAAAAAATTTCAGTTTCAAAACACTTTGTGCATCACCATTGTCAACATGCTGTATGTGTCCACTGGCCTTAAACTAAGCTTAATCATTAATGTTTTCTAAGATGCAATTGCTGAGCAAGGGTTTGAACAGCGGAAAAGAAAGGTTAATCCATCATACACATTGTAAGCTTGTTTCAAGGCTTTGACTTTTATGAGATGGAGATAAAATGAAGAACTAAGGAAGGGAAACAGCTAAAGGAGAATTGGGAGGAAGAGGAAAATATTAAACCAGAAAAATAGGCAAGAGGCGAAAGAGAAAAGATGGTAGGAAAAGAAGGAAAGATGAAGATGAAGCATGAATAGGGGAAAATCAAATGTTCATTTTCTTTGCAGCACCCATTCTTTGAAATATTGTTCCTCAAGAAATAAAACATACATTACCTTTGCTGCTATCAGGCACATATTGAAAATTGCATTTAAAAGCTCATGAATATGTGCTTAACCTCTCCATTGGTTTATTTATATTACTTTATTATTACTTTGTTTTCCTTGCTTCAAGATATATTGTTTGATAGGCACTATATGCACATTTTAAAGTATATGCTTGCTGTGTTTTGCTGTATAAATGTTGTGTACCTATATAAAAGAGAAAGAAAAAAACAGGGATAGAGAATTGAAGTGAGAGAAAACAAGGTAAAAGAAAAGAGGAGGTTATAAATAAAGAGATGGGGACGACAAGAAAAAAAGATGAAATTGATATATTTGTTACTCTTTTTTTTTTTTTTGCTTCAGTCTCAGCAACTTCAGCAGCTTACATTCTCTAATTTAGTCCTGAAATTGTATTTACTCCAAAGATCATGAAAGCCTAAAGTTTGGAAAAAGGAAGAACAGCGTGTGGCCCACCAACCAAATTTGGTGGAGCATGCCAGATTGAACCTCACACTTAAGACATGTCAACCCATGAACTTTTTTCTAAATAATTAATCAAATAATAAATTCTAAATTCTAGATGTTCATTATCTACTGTCAAAAGTTTCCTCTCGCACTGATCCCAGATACACATTCTGAAGAAGGCAACGTATTTTTACACTAACATTAACCATTCAGTCACCTTTCTTTAAACTGCAATTGTGAGTCAAACCGGGATAGAGAGGAGGTGTTTCAAGGAACTGAATGAGGAAAAAAAGAAATGATAGAACAGTATGTCCTCAAGCCAAAATATGATTTGGAGAGAATAATAGCTAGGATGGGACATACTTTTTATTCCTAAAGAAAGGCTACTTGGAATAAATTGGAAACCAGAGCAGAATGTAAATTCAGCAAAACAGAAAGACAGCATAAGATGGTGTAATGCTTTTTGTTGTTGTTATTTGTTTGTTATACTGTGTTTACTTTTCCATTGCAGTTTACCACTATGTTAACTGTGTATCTAGGGTATATTCTTGTGGTTTGGTTACCTGCAGTTTACCAAATGAGTCTAAACATCATCTGTTCAGACTTAAGGAGAATATTCAAGGAGGCCTTAGCAAGAGCAGCTGCATAAGCCTGGTAGAGTTGTGCTGAGATTACTCTCCAATTCCAGTGTTAGCTCACTTGACCACCATTGTAATTGAATATGAAAATTTAATACAGAATATACCCACAAATATACAAAATTGGAACAATGCAGGATTATTAAATAATATACTGGAATTAGAAGAATACTTTGTCTGAGACGAATGAGACTCAGTTTGAAATACAAACATATATCTGCCATTTTGTGACATCAAACACAGAGATGTTGTGTTCAAATATGTATTGTGTCAGCTTAAAGTTGGTAATGAATTATCATCCTTTGAATAATCAAAATTATGCAGTTGAGACTGAGGGTCAATTCTGAACCTCCATGAAACACCCTGGATTGAAGTGTTGAAGAGAACTGATTCCTTCTCCTATTTTTTATTTGATTATATGGCTTACTCTACTCTATTTAATGATAGATTACAGTTTCAAGCCACTAGCTGGGCAAAGTGTTGAGGAAAATAAATCAGAGCTAAACTCATGTGGGAAATGTTCACCACTTCAAACCCTCCATGACAAACAAATTTCCAGTGAATGATCTTCAATGTAATGCAAACAAGATATTGTGGTGACTGGGAAGTTGGGTTTGTTACAGAGCTGAGGTCTGCATACTCACACAGAACACACACCATTTTTGTGGAAGGAATATAAAGGCCTCCATTGTCCCTTTCAAGCCAGTTGGATACCCAATCATTCCAACTCCCTTGGAAAAATGGAGGCATGGTGTTTGCCACTCCCCAACTCATTCCAATGACAGCAAAACATTCTCCAGGCTTGCTGTTTTCTGTGTTTAGACTCACTTCACCCTGACATGTGCTGACACAAAACAGCAGTGTCAGAAGGCCATGAAGAAAAGCTTTCATCAGCTGTCACTTCTCATTACAGTGGGCATGACATGGAAATGCACTTGCAGTGGCCTTGATGGCTTGGGAGTTCGGTCAGGGCCCTGAAAAGAGACGCTCTCATTGCTTACAAGGAAACAAAGTAATTGGCTTTCAACCCCCATCTCCTTTCTTGCTCCATTGATCATTTCCCATTTAATTCATCCTGTTGGCTCCTGGGGAGGTCAAGATTTCTGGCATAAGTTTACCTGACTTCTGTTCTGCTGTGTAGACACTTTTGCCACTTTTGGCACTTTGGGTATGTGTGCACCTCAAGCTGATGTCTGGGACAGCTCCATCAATGTTGATTCCCATGGGCTCAAGGATGAACTTGCTTCCAAATTAAACATTATGTAGTTCTATTTTCCATAGAACATGCTATAGTTGAAGTCCAGTCTGCTTAACATAAGGAAAAATATATGCTGGTACTGTTAGAACATTAATTGACCTCTTATCCCCAGAGCACTTGGCCTTATATATTTTATGTAATGTAGGTAGTCACCTGAATGAACAGCTAGCTTCTGTCTCCTTATGGAGCAACTCTGTAGAAATAGAAAATATAAATAATATTTAGAGTACCTGGTTAGCTATTTTCCCATCTGCATTAAAATAGCATGGTTTTTACTACTAACTGCTTCCTCATATACATAAAAAAATAGTCAGAGAAAACACAAAGAATAATTTAGTTTCACATGAACAATTTATTGCCAAAAAAAATAGGTCAGGGTAAGGATGAAGAACTGCTTGCATAATCCATATACACCCACATAAGTACACAAATAGATACAAACCACAAAATCTACAAGGTAGATCAAAGGTAGGTACATCAAAGTTCAAGACACAATTCCTGAAAATTAATGGGTTTTGGTTATTGGTTATTGGACAAGAAGCAGATGACAACTTCAAATTTTAAACAGGCTTGATAAAGTTTTTCTTTAAAAAAATTAAGACCAGTAAAAAATGCAGTATCCTCCTATATACCCAAAACATTTCATGCCTACCCCTGCTATAGATAATCAGAGAACATATTGTAGAGACTTAAAAAGCATATTTTACCATTCAGCATCTAAATCTTCACATAAACATCAGAAATAGACATTTCCATGTAAATATTATCACTGCATCAAAAATTGACTTTGTTGATTCACATTTATTTAATTGTATTTTCCCATTCTGGTCATAGCATCTACTTCAATGGCACCAAAACCCTAGCCATTATAGAAAACCCCAGCTACAGAATTTTCAGAGAAGCCATAGAGATTGAAAAAAGACCAGAAATCATGAATAGAAGAGATGATTCCACCAGACTGTCAATCATTTGGAAGCCTGCACTCTCAAGCAAAAAAATATCCACACCACAAGCCAGGCAAACACCTGGGCACAAACAGACCCCCTTGATATCTCCAGCTCAAACACACCCCAACCAGGCACCCAGATGAAACCTAGCTTCCTAATAAAAGATAGCCGTCCATTTACTCAGAGCCAAGCCGCACTAAAAGCCTCCAATACAGGAACACAATGTTGCCAGCCAACCAAGACAAAAAAAAGCCACAAAACAGACAGAAGATATTAGAAACACCAATCAAGCAGGACACAGCAAACTCCAAGACCAATAAACACAGACCAAGACTCCCAACCAATCAGGATGAAGAAAAAACCATTCTGGCACAGCAGTAGGCTAGCCCCAAATTTAAAACTGAAACAACTGTAAAAGTCTGACTCATAGACGAACACAATACAGAAGAAGCCTGATGATGGTAGATGAGAATCTGCCGAAACGTTGCTACAACTTTAAAAGCACAACTATGACGATGTGGGAAAATACCCAAACAAAGCTGAATACCATACATATATACATACATACATACATACATACATACATACATACATACATAATCTCCAATTTATGTATATGTTGAAACTCAGTTTTATTCACTTCTGCATTTGACATCTCATAACAATAGAATTCTGGTACTTCTTGTTTTGCCTTTAAGACAGTCATACAATCTTCTTGGCAACATTTATGTGAAATAGTTTATCATTGCATTCTTCCTAGGACTGAGATAAAATCTGGCCCAAAGTCATCCATGTGACTTCATTAATTTGACATGCACACTTGTGTGTATATGTTTGTTTTTGTCTGTGTGTCTGTGGGGACCACTGTAATCATAGCATGGCAAGTGATTCTGTAGCCCAAACAGGAAACACAGACATGAGCTACTTTCACTTTCTGATAATTTTATATTAAGAGAATCTTGCAAGTCTGAACATACAGTATATTTCTCCCCGTGTCCCCTTTTCAAGCTAAGAAACTAGGAAAGGCCTTTCTGAACCACTTGATGTCAAGTTCCAAGTAATACATCCCATTCAATAAGAACTCAGAGCCAAGCAAATTCCTCAAAGAACATTTTATTAGGACATATCAAATTGGCACATTCCTGGTGGAAAACTGGCTCTAAGTTGTCATTAGTTTTACAACCAATTAAAAATAAAACTTTGTCACTTCCTGCCCCCCCAGAATCTCATGGTCCAATCAGCATACAGCCCAGTTGCTAGGTGACCTCGGTCTCCACCTTTCAAATAACTGCATCGGGGCCCTTGATTCCCAAGTGAAAGAATTTTATTTAGGCTACAACACCCCATCTATCTCTACACACCACTCCCTGGCCCCTTTGCTCCAGGCTGTGTCAATCTTGAAGCAGTGAGAAGAGAAACCTCCCTAGAGAAAACTGCAAAAAAGAAAATGGCCAACTTCAGTTCAGCCAATTTCAGGGTTGACACTTGACTTGCCCACATTCCTGCTGGAGGCTAAGTTGCCTAAGTTGCCTCTCATGTGACCAGTCCTTTGGCTGTGTCTCTTTGCCCTGTTTCCTCAAGGACATTCCCACATATCATTCTATATATATCAGATATATTCCACCTATCAGTCTGCACATGTTCCTCCTGGTTGATTGGATATTGGCCGGCAAAGTCTCTAGATCAAAGATCCTAACTTGCAAAGAATATGAAGCATGCACTGGAGTAAAACTGTGGTTTGGTGCACTTATAGCATATTGCTTAAAATGTCCCATATGAATCAGTTAGGTTCCCATGTGAATCAGTTATGTTCTTTTGTTCCTATGTTTGTTACCAAGGAATGCTGCATGTGGTATAAATACAGCTAAGGCTTACTGAATTTTTCTACATAATCTCTATCTTGCTAAAAAAAAAAATCCTGTGAATGCATCAGTTGTCAATAGCTATGATGAGTGGCAGAAATCAGTATTTAAGAGCCCACCTAATGACAACCAAGGCATATTAGGAATATCATGATTTGGAATGTAAAGGGAGTTAATGGTAAAGAGCATGAAATAACAAAGTAAAATGAAAGAAAAAATATAGATGCCAAGTGTCTGACAAATTAAGAGAAATGGAAAGAATTTAATCCATCTGAATGAAGGGATCTGATCATATGGAGTGGAATTCAAGAATTCATGCAAGGAAGTGAAGATTTGGATTTAATTATGAATGAAATAGCTAAGTATATATCAGAACATATGATTTGGTGTCAACTACAAGGTTAACAAAAGGTTGTTAGTCCTCAATACAATTTCCCTAGTAATAGTATTATTTCAATTAGAGCTAAAGCAAATCACTTAATATTATAATGATCAAAATCTATGCAGTAGCCACAAACACAAATTGATCCAAAGTTGACAAATTCTATGAGAAGTTGAAGTATCTTGCCAATATAGTACCAAAACACTTGCTCTCTGGACATTGTACTCTCTGAGATTAAAATGATCCCAATTCTGCTGGTATTTTGAAAAATTCTGAAAGCTGAAAGGCCAAGGCCATGGGTGCTGGGCAGGTAGATGGTTCATGGGATGTTATTCTTACCATTGAATATTTATTGGTTTTGCGGGTTTTTATACATCTGCTGATACTGGTTTTTTACAAAATAGTTTTAATGTGTTAGTTGCCAGAATCCCCTCTGGTTTTTGGAATTATTTGTACCAATGATGAGTTGAAATGTGGTTGCTGAATGCAATAAGAGTGATATATATTGGACTTAAAGGATGTGGAAAGAAAAAATAGTAATCTTAACAACTGGTTCAAAACTGAGGAGGCAGAAAAACAAAGCCAGGCACTGCCTTTTGGCTGTTTTAACACAAGATTTAAACACTGAAATACTGTAATCCTCTAAAATGGTAAATGAATTTATTCAGCTGCCATGATCAGTAAAACTAAATAATCAATAAAACTGCTGTGATTGGCAAATGCTTTTGAAGTTTTGATGGCAGTTACCGCCACTGGTTTAGCCATCTATCAAAACTATGTTCCAGGATTTGTTCCCCATGTTATCTATGCAAGTCTACTGTGAGCTTTCCCAGACAAATTGGAAATAAGCTTTGCCAGTGCTTATATTTTTCTATGCAACCTTTTCCAATTTTAAGAAGATTCTTAGTTTCTTATGACCCATCTTGGAGGGCTTAGCATCCATTGTGAGAAATTCTAGTTTAATGTATTTAGAAATAAATGTGTAGGGAATGTTTGTGATAACACGAAAGAGATTGTAGCTGGAGATGTGAATGTGTGTATTTGCAGTGAATGTTTCATTGTTGATTGAGAAGCTCAGTGATTTGCAGAGAATGGCAAATACAGGAATCATGCCAATGGCAGAATGTATCAGTAACATGATACAGAAAGGACCTGGAATTTTATATTAATGGTGAAAAAGTAGAGAAAGTTGATACATTTGTATACCTTAGTAGAATATTGATTAAAGATGAGGAAAAGGGTGAAGAAATGTAAGTCATGCAAATATTTGTAGAAAAATAGCGGATAGCATGTTGCTAGGATGTGCTTGAAGGAAACAAAACTGCTATGCATAAAAGCCTGCTTCTGCCCACTTTGTTAGTAAGAAGAGGAAACAGTGTCTATTAGGAGACACATAAAAGTTAGTTGTATGCAGTGAGAATGGGGTACTTTAGGGTTTATTACAAAAGAACAAGAGCTGGAGTCAAGAATGAATGGTTCTGAGTGAATATGGATTGAATACAAAAGAGAGTAATCAGTATGAAAGAAGATGTGAGTTTGATTATAGAGAGAGAACAAATGAGGATCATATTGCAAACTCATCACGCTATTTCTTGTAGGAGTAAGCAATGCTTTGCAAAGCACAGAAAGGTAGTAAAAAATAGCAGGCCAAAGGAATTAAAGATGAGAGATATGAAAGGAGATAGTGTATAGTTAAATCTAGTTTACATTAACATTTACTATAATCATCTATACTTATCCAATCTTGAAAAACACCTTTGCTTCCATCATGTATTGTCCTTTATTCTTTACATTTTTCCCTTTCTTGAGGATGTCATCAACTCCATCCATTGTAGATTTTCTCCTTCCTCTTAGTCCATTCATTCTTCTTTTATTGTCCTCCTTCATCACAACCAAACCTTACTGCAGGGCATTTCTTTCCTATTGGCTGCCACCCTACTGCCACCAGTACGCTTCAAAAAGGACAAAATGATGGAAGGGGCATAACATCATGAAACCCTGTCTTTTTCTAGAAGCATTACAATATCTATTTGCCTTTTATTTCCTCTCCAAAGATGCTGGCTTTTTTCGGCATCTGACCTTTTTTCATCAATCTGCAAATTCAGCAGTGATATATTTTTGATCCCACTTCTCATTTTAGCAACCCCACAGCTTAAATATCCCATCTGCATCACATTCAACTTACTTGAGTGTTTATTTTATATTATTTTATATTTTTATTACTTTTATATTTCATTTCCATATACTGAAATATACTGAAGTTATGCAGATTTGTTTCAAAGTTCATTCTTCACAACATACTACAGGCTATTTACTACTTTTCCTGTTTTAAATTTAAAGTATTTCCATCTAGATTTCTAAGATGGCACATCAGGCAAAAATTGTTGCAGATGGATTTCATTCACAGTGGGACTTCAGAATCTTCTACCTTATCCTAGATGAGTAAAAAGCTCTCCTGAATTACTCAAATTGTATTAGATGTCTTCGATTTAGACCTTGCACTAGTTTAGACCTAAGGAGCAGCACAATGGCAGCTAGAACTCTGGCAAGTGTATGAACATACATTGTCTGTGCCTGTGAAACAAGTTGTTTCCAAATAAGGAGTTGACAAGGCATCAAAGTGTGGCTGCTCCCTTTTCTGTCTTGCTCCATGAATAAAAGATTTATTTATTTTTTTGCTTTACTTGTGCCGTTCCGACAATAACTAGCAAACAGTAACACCTGCAAGAACATCAATTGAGAGCTTCTCTCACTACAGCTGCTGCATATCTCAGCAGAACCTTTAATAGATATACACCTTGCTAATGCAAGGAGGGAAGGGGGGGCAGGAGGAAAGGAATTAAAAATGTGTTTAAGCATTCAGCTCTTTCAGGAACTTCTTTTGGGGAATCCAAATGCTTCTGGCAAGAGCTGCTGCCCAGAATATTTGTGATAGGCTATGGATGCTTTGATCCCATGTTAAATATCAGAGGGTGAGCTCTACTTTGAACAAATGTCTGTGTTTATAATATCAGCTTAGGCAACTGCATTTATCAAAGGAAAACATATCCCTTCTTGTTCTTGTGCTTATTTTGCTTTTTCTTCACTATTGTCAAGCATCTGTATGTTTTCTTTATAGCAAAAGCTGCTGGGCTGGAGATGCATACAGTTGGGGAAATAACCAAGGAGAGTATGCACAAAAGAAAACGCAATAGAGTACAGCAAAAAGAGAACCGATATTTATAAATTTGTTCAATCCTGGAAGGGGTACTGATACGTCTCTATGCTTTGTACAGCTGTTGTACACTGCTCTTACTGTGTGTGAGAAAGTAATCTATTCAAAGAATGTTCTAGACCAGCAAGGATTCTTATTGTGCTGGTGGGGGTGGGGTGGGCTTGCAAGACATCTCCCTCCCTTTGTTAGGCAGCTTTGATGAACAAGAATGGCACTTCTTGATTTGGGGAGATCTAATGGCCGCATTGGGTGGGGCAGCAGTGCAAAGTGAGGCTTGATAATTCCTCCTTCCTTGGCATTTTTCAGGATTTTTTTTAAAGTATGGAAGATTATTTTAAGGGATGATGACTTTCCCACCTCAGAATGGGTCATTAGGTTTTGCAAATTCTAAACAAGCGTGTCCTTGAGGGTGAAGAAAAGGAATTTGAGTCACATGCTGCTGTCAGAGCTCATGTTGCTATTCATATTATAGTTGTCCAGCCCATTATACCAAAGGGTAAATAATACCACATAAACTTGCAAGCTCTCACACAGCTGGCTAAGTTATGACATTTAGTTAATGGAATAATTTATTAAACATGTATGCTGCCCAATTCTCAATAAACATGGAAGGCTCACAACCGTCAAAGAAATTGCAACCAAATCAATAAAACATAAACATTAAAGTTGACACACATGATGAAAGAAGAGGCTTTTCAATCTTCATGGTTCTTCTAAACAACAGCAGAATGGATGCCAGATTGTGAAGGGAATCTCATTCAAGAGGGCAGAGAAGAAATACTTTTGGGGTCCTGAGAGATTATGGTGTTTCTTTTTTTCATTGGCTCCCCCCCCAACATATATTAAATCTGATCATATTCTGTTTTGTTTCAGAGAGATGTTCTGCTGACAAATGGATGCGCAGTCAAAATCCCAATTCGCTTTACATATTTTCTTTCAAACCTTCCATTAAATTGGAAAGATTAAAAATGGCCTGATTGAATCTGGTCCATTGGCCACCAAAAACCTTCATCTACTTAATTTGTGTGCCTTATATTCACACAGAACTTTCCAGAAATCAGGTTTTGTGTCCTTCTCCCACAAATTATTTAGACAGAGAGCCACACAAGTTGCCTTGCATAGTCATCAGCCTATAAACCAGAATATAGATGCTATAGAATGATTTTTTGAAGACCTTCTGTTTCATAGAATGCTATTTAAAGGAATAGATGAGAAACTTGCATTTTTCTGTTAATCTGACCAAAGATCAAAGGCTAGAACTATACACACAGATCCCAAGATGATCTCAGTCACTTATTCAAGTTGCAAAAGATTTAGTCCTCCACATTATATTAGTAAGTTTAGAATGAGCCAGGTCCACATCTACTATCTATATACCATAGCAGCTGCTTTTTGTAGCTTCTCTTTTGTTCTTAGGAATAAAACCTCAAATATGCAAACCTAGGTTTGTGCAGATGGTATCAAAGATATGGAAATGCTCTTGTCCTCATTTTGTTGCATGTGGAGGCCAAACACACCTCCCCCAGCCAACCCAATTTCTGGCAAAAAAGATTAGACTTCCAAAGGTTTTATGGAGCTTTTTAATATCTAAAAAAATTCATCAGAAGAATATGGATGTGGATTAGATAGGAAAAAATATGCACATTTACATATTTATGCAATTTATAGGCAAATACTTGCTTGCATTCAGTACAGATAAGATGTGACAATTCTATTTCCCTGTGTAATTATAGAAATTTTAACTTTAAAACAGAGTGCTTACTCACTTTGATATTCTGGCTGTCCATTTCTATCTGTGCTTCTAGAATCTGATGTGGATCTGCTAAGAGGATCTTCTGACTGGCCACAATGCATTTTAGCAGATTTCATCTTACAAGTCATACTTTTAACAACTTTGTAAGTAAATCTGCCAATTTCATATACAGACAAATGCCTTCATGTACTGAAATCTATGTCTGAAAAGATAGCCTGATGTTAAAGTGCTGGATTAGAACCAAGAAGGTTCAAATCCACCGATAAACCTGGAGACTCACTAGGTGATTTTGGACCAGCCGTTTTCATTTTGGCTGAGGGAATGCTGTATACACCATCTCAAACTCCTGAGGAAAACTGGATATAAATCAAGTAAATATTTAATAAATGCCAAGAGGCAATTCTGAGACAACAATTTATCATAAACATCATTAAAAAAAAATAAAATCTCAGTGAGATGGGTGACACAGAAGTTTAATGATAAATAAATAATAAACTGCTCTGTAGTTTATTGAGAGTAAGATTGGCCTAGTGATCAAAATGCCAGCCTAGAAACTAGGAGATCATGAATTGTAGTCCCGCCGTAGCCAGCTGGGTGACTTTGGGCCAGTCACTCTTTCAGCCCTAGATAGCAGGCAATGGCAAACTACTTCTGAAATCTTGTCAAGAATGAATAATAGCTGTTGCCAGGAGTCAACACTGACTCAAAAGGCCTTCTCTGCATCAAAAAAAAATTTATTAACCAAGTGAGCATTTTGTACATTTTTGAAAAGAAGGTCGCAGCTGAGGCTTTGGTTATTTTTCTTGGCTATGCTAGTAATCAGGCTAGACTGGAGAAACAATTAAATATATTTACAGTTCTCTGAAATGGAAGAAGCATTTTTACTGTTTTGTGCTCTGATAAACAAGTTGAGAAGCAAGGCTTGCTCCTTAAAGCCAAATTGGAAGCACCACAGAGAGAGGCTTCCCAGATTGATTATTCTAGTTCAATGAGCTAGAACCAAGCCATCACAACCCTGGACTTTCCACACTTGACAGGTACCACAAAGTTTTCCAAATTAGTTTGTAAAGGAATGACAGCTGCCAGCTGAATTACATATTGCTGGCAGGAGACATGTGGGAAGGTGTGAAAAAAGAAAAGAATCCAGTTTGGTTCTTAGTAGATCAGCAAAGACATTTCTGAATTAAATATTTTGACTCTATCTTCTCACAGAGTTTTCCTAAGTGATGATAATGATGCAAGCTTTGTCACTAAGTTTGTATAATGAGACAGGCAACATATAAATTAAATAAATATATTGCCTAGTATTCCATTCAAAAATAACCCCTCAAAAAACCAACAACAACCCAATAGCCTGGAGAAATTCATATTGATTCCTACTACTATTACAGTTGTAGTAATAGTAGTTGACTCATAGCATTTTTATCTTTAGGAAGACCAGAAGTCAGTTCATAGGATGCAATACACTTGTAGACAGTTTATTAGAATGCTACAGATATGCAGTTGCTACTCATTTGTTTCATGGAATATAGCTAACTCATTTCTTGCTGAGATCAAGACATCCTGAGGCAAATGCTTCTGCTTCAGAGCTACCATTTATCAAACCACAATCTATCATTTCTGGGAAACTGGGATTTATTTCTCTCTGATTTAGTGTATTATCTGTAATTGTGTAAGTACCTGTGTCAGATCTAATAATAAAATGAAACATCTATGCTCTCCATTCCATATTATGTTCTTTACAGAGGAGCACACAGAGACCCTTGTTGGATACAGAAGTGATTGTAAATTGGGGTTTTTATAGCTCATTGAATTGGAACAATCCAATATTAAAATGGCATATTCCAATCTGATGGGAAGTGTCTTGAGACTTTTCAACTTCCAGTAAATTCTTTCTGATGTCAAAACACTTCCAGTAAGGTCAGTGGCATCTGCAAGAGTTGTGGTGCCAAAATGACAGCACCCATGTAATGATATAATAATTCGGGGATGTTTAGGATGTTTGCCTTAGGTCATCATGTCTTTATTACTCTGGGTTCCTGTGGGATGAATAAGTAACTTTTACTGTATAAGTAAAAGTTGTTGTGCTAACTCAGGGATAAAACACAGCAAGCAAGTTTTTAAGACTTCAAGAGCTCTTCATTACCCAACATAGGTTTAAAAAATTAGAAAAGGGGGACAGGAGGAGAGAGAGAGAAACAGACAGATAGAGGGATGACTTCAAGTTATGGCTGCCACATTCTTTTTCAAGGTCCTTAATCATTTCTTCTACCATGATTGTTATTGATTGTGCAGAATTTTTTGTTATATTTTACATGTTTTACGTGGGCCTATTTCTTAATCATTTTATTCACAGCTTTTCAAAATTCTTCTTAGCTATTTTGAAACAGTCTAATAATCAGACTGGGATACCAATGGAGAAAGCATGTAGACCTCACTTTAAAAAACAACAACAATAATATACTGTACATTATTTTCCCTCTGTTCCTCTGGAAGGATCTAATTCTACCCCTGTTGTTTATTTAGCTATTTCCTGACCTTGTTGCAATTCTAAGCCACATATAAGAGAAACATAGGGACCCACCAATTCTCTCCTTTTGAGTTTGCCTACAGGCTCGACCCCTTTTTCTGCTGGGATCTTTCATTTCACCAGCTTCCTTCCTGATCCTGTTTGGCTGGAAGGATCAGTCAAAACAGGCAGAGCTTTGATGCAGTTGTTTATACTGACAACCTGTTATTTCAGTTTTCTTTCTAGCTGGAAGCTTGCCTTTATTGACCTAGCAAGATGTTGCTATGCATTTTTCACAGGGCTTCCCCTCTCTGATGTCTTTTTCTCCATCTACACACAGTCAAAATGATACTATCAGAAAAGGGGGTGTGTGGTATTGTCTTGAAGTTTTATCAGCAGATAAAAGGCATTTGTGAAGAAAAGATCATACAAAGTCATTGATGGTGCTCAAAGGAGGCCCAGCCAATTGACCCTATTTCAAATAGATTCTCTTCAGAGTGTTCTTTCTATTTGAAATCACTATGTAGTGCAGGCAGATTTTCTAAAGTAAAACAAACAAAACTATTTTCCAATAAATGGAGAAAATTTAGAGATGTGCCAGGAAGAAGAGAAACAATCCAGAATATTTCTAAAAGGATTAAAGAACAAAAGCCACCTTTTATTTCAAAGGCTTTTCATTGGAAGAAAGTTAATGGAGCCTCTTAAACATGTATGGACCTGCTAGGCTTCTATAGACAAAATGGACATGAGGGAGATACAGCAATTGTACTAAACAAATATATGACAATGCTTTATGTTAAACTGGAAGGAAGAGTTGAATAGAATAACCACAGGAGCCAATTCCGTTCAACATGTACTTTTAAATGACTTGGAGGAGGGATTAAAAAATATAATTATCCATTTTTCGGGCTACGCAAAGATAGCAATTCAGAATAGATTGTCTTTTTTCTCTTTTTTTATTTTATTTTATGAAGTACAATCAAAAGTATTGCAGTGCTAATAAAAACAGAAAAAAAATAATGCAATAAATGACTGATATTTGTAGGAACTGAAAATATTAATATGGAATTAGCTTATTCCTTTAACATATTAAATCTAACCATATTGCACTATCTTGTCAGGTTTGATACATTATGTTATTTTGTTGCAATGCTATTTATATAATATGCTTAGATTCTTAATATTTTATTATGTAAGTAGTATTGTAGTATTAAATGCAGATTTAAAAAGTAGAAAACAAAAAAATGGACATTCTTTCAATATCAGTATCAGTTTTATTGTTAATGCTACAAGCCTTAGAAGAGATTCTCAAGTTTCAGGAGAACTGGGATAATCTGCTTCAATAGGCAGAAACTAGCAGAAGAATCAAGAAGTTAAAAAATCAAGTAGGCTTCCAGAGCCAACACTTAAAGCAGCCCAACTCTGATTGGTCTTTTGCCTGCTGCATCACACTGCTTGCATATTCAACCAGTGGTCCAATTACACTCTTGAATTCTTCTCACATGCTTCGTGAGAATGCATGAGAATGCACCACAAACCATGATGGTGCATTGGTTAGAATGTAATATTGCAGGCTAATTTTGCTGACTGCCAGGAGTTTGAGCCTCACTGGCTCAAGATTGACTCAATCTTTCATCCTTCTAAAGTTGGTAAAATGAGGACCCAGATTGTTGGAGGCAACATGCTGACTCTGTAAACGGTTTAGACAGGGCTGTAAAGCACCATGAAGTGGTATATAATTCTAAGTGCTATTGCTATTGCTGCCAGGTAAGTCCATTCCATTTGCTTTGTCCTGTCCAGACTGCTGACCGTCATTCCTTTGAATCTGAACAATATTCAGGCCTCTCAAGAAGCCGATTGACAATTCTATCTTCCAAGGCATTAGCAAATCCTGTAGCTAGATGTCATCTGTACATTTGATTAGAATCCCTTCTAATCCTTCACATAGGACATTAATAAAAATGTTGAATAGTAATAGCCAGCAGATAGACGCTGGTGGGGTCCTAATTGATACCTTCCCTGTAGAACCATTTAAGAGAATGTTTTGGACATACCTATTTACTAAGCCACCCTCTATTCAACAGCCATTAGATTGTCCGAAAGATTATAATGGGATATCTTGTCAAATACTTAACTGAACTCAAGGTATATGCTATCTACACCAGTCATTTGCTCACTAAAGTAGTCCCCCCACACAAGGGGATGTGACTTATTTTGGCAAAGCCATGATTGTTCGGATAATGGCAGGATTTTTTTCCTAAGTGCTTGCTGACATGCTGCTTGGCAATTTCTCCTTACCTGATGCAGATGTTAAGCCAATGGCTCTGTAATTTTTTAGGGTCTTCTCATCCCATTTTTCAAACTTTTATATTTGCTTTTTTTCCAGGCTTTGGTACTTTACTCCAGGAGCTTCCGGAGATTATAGTAAATTCTGAAAGATCTTTCAGTATCCTGTAGATATAATTTGCCTGGCCTTGGAGACCTGAATTTGTTTAAAATGATAAAGTGGGCTCTTAGGATCAATCTCCATTCCTTTTTTTAATTATGTTAAAAAGTGTTCTTTCCTACTGTGAAAAGATAAATGCAAAGAAAGTGTTAGCAATCCTACCTTCTTTGCTTTTGAAATTGTTTTAATCATTTTCTTCATTATTTCCACTATCTTATAATTTCACATTTTTGTTTCTTAACAAGAGATTAGCTCATAATCTGTTAATCAGTTTTCTGGAAAAAAAAAGACAAATACTTGTAGAGGTAAAATTATATCCTATGTGTTGTTATATTTTCTCTTTAGGCCTTTCTTTTTTAATTCTTCTATTTTCTCTATAGCAAAATTCTAGGGCCAATACAAAGATTAACACAGATGAATGTGTCTATCTGATGCCTTTTGTTTATTCAAATGGCACTGGCAATATTCTATTTGCACATATTTTTGCTTTCAGATTTAAATAGTTTGTAGACATTTCTTAAAAGATAAGCCATACGTGAAAGCCAATAAGCTACAAATAAAAACAAATATTTACTGCTGAATGATTTCTCATCTTCACTGCTTACTTTAAATCCAGAAATTATGTTCTATACTGTTCTAATTAACTCTTTCATTCTAATTGCTCTATAATCGTGTGGGTTATTTATTTATTGTTTTTTTGATGTCTAGACAAGTCCCTGCAGGTTTCATTGCAAGAATTTAGAAGTTATTTGCCATTACCTGCTTTGTAAGACTGAGGGAGAGTGACTAAACCATGGTTACCTAGCTGGCTTTCATGCCTAAAGTGGGACTAGAACTTATAGGTTCTAGCCTGGTGCTTTAACCATTATACCAAACTAATTCTCATTTGCCTTTTGTAGAAATGAATAACCCACAAGAAGAAATACAAAGATGGTTACATAGACATCAACTTTGCCCTGAAAGTCAGAAAGTAGTGGAAAACAAATTCAAGATTATCCCATCTTGGTTCTCTTTAGTGTAAAAATGAGAGGAAAAACCCTGCCAGAGTTTCAATACCTTATTATTATACCCAAAAATAAAATAGAATTCCAGTAGTTTCCTACTGGAATAAAACATAACTTTTGTCTTTATAAATAAGAAATAAGAGTAAGACATCATCTAAACATTCTTACCCCAGAAGCTGATGAATGTGATGAATTAGGATAGCCAATGTTGGTGGCTGGAGAAACAGTTGCCACTATAAAAAGGATTGGTACTGGTATGAGGGATGTAATATGGTGGATGATTAGGAGATAACCATTCCTGGCTTTCCACTTACAAATTGTACCTTCTGGAGATGATCAGCCAACGTTTATACCACCAGAGCCTTTCCCTTCTCCCAGAAGGGAACTATTGCATAGTTTATACAAATTTTAACTTCTTGTATGAACAGATTTATGGTAGGTATACAATAGATTTTTATTTTTATTTTTATAATCCTGTAATTTCTTGCTTCAGGGTGGGGTTGGGGCAACTGAATAGAACTGAGTATTTATTTGCCAGATACACTTCTTCACCCCTTTGTGGAGTTTGCAGCAAATATTTTCTCTTTGTGCCCTGATAGAGAAACATCTGTCGCTGCCTGTGATTGAATTCTCAACCTCCAAACAGGCCAGAATCTTTACTACTAGGCCACCGTACTGCTCATATGTATACAATAGATTAATATGGCAAAATTAACATATTTTGTTCAATTTAAAGGAAAAAGAATCCATCAGCCAAAGTTCTGGAAAATTAATCATGTGTATTGAATTTTACAAAATTAGTAAATTGCTTCCCAGGAATTATGAGCACTTCAACAGACTTACACACATACACACACAATACACGCGCAGTGTCAAATTTTCTGACATCAGGAATGATCTAAAGAAAGCACAGTAACAGCTATGGTATGTTGGAAAATTTATTTATTTCTGAGATTTCTATCTTGCCTTTTTTTCTAGAAGTTCAAGGCAGCTAATATGGAGATCTCTCTTCATTTTATTCCCTGGCTGGGTAGAATGAGAGAGTGTCCCATGCTGAGTTTTTATGATTAACAGCATAATGAACCCTGAGCTCCCCGTCTATAGAACATTGCTTTAACCACTACATTACAATGGCTTTCAGAATGGATGTGGTAGTCCTGGGTTTACAAGCATTCCTGCTCTAGGATAATATGTACCAGACCAAGAACTGGCATAAAATAATATGGAATCACTTTTTTTAAAAAAAGGTTATTTTATGTGAGCAGTGCAGGGTAGAAAGAAAACAATGTAGGCTGTACGTTCTTCATTTATCTGCTAACAGTAATATAGGAAGGCACTAAATACTATACCATGCAATCTAAGTATGACTTTTAGAACCAAAATGATAAATGCATTTAATGTATGTCTACTGACTAGGAATAGAACTTTAAAGTTGTTGAAATCAAGTTAATAGCTCATTTCCCTAAAATTGTAATGAAAACCATTCCTCAATTATGCTAGGAGCCTCAGGAAAAAAAAAACCCTTCCATTCTCTGTCTACTTCCTGGTCTTACTGTTTGGGGGAGACTTCTGGGATAGCAATCCAGGTATATTAAAATATTGAAAAGTTGATCTTGGCTTATACGATGAGAGCATTTCCACAAGGCATATAATATGGATCCACAAAAAACTAATGTTTTAACTTAACTGGCACAATGAATTATAATAAGCATTCCTAATGTCACCTTTCCTCAAAATTGGTTGGAATAAGTGGTGAAGAGATCCATGGCATCAGCACCTCATCAAATCTTTCATTCACTTGCCACAATTACAATTTCATATGACTGATTAGTTTTTCTTTTTCTTTTCTTCTTTCAGTAGACTGGGAAACTACAAGTTTTATAAAGGAAGCAGGGAGCTAATTAATAGGTTACAGAAACAATGTGATAAACCATTATGCAAAACCATGTGAGAGATGTTCCTTTCATAGCTTAAAGAGTGTTTAATATAACATCCTTTACAATTTCCTCACAGGACACTTCTTTCATTGCTACTGAGGTCTAAGTTAGAAGTCTGTGTGTGTGTGTGTGTGTGTGTGTGTGTTATAGGACTACAGCTAAACTGAATCTTTGATTTGCACACGACTATCATAATTTGTCTACTATTTGCTTGAATATGATGGACCACAGACTAGGCCTTTTTGTCACTGTGGTTTTACTTAATTTGCATGGTAAAATTCAATATATATGCCCTAATGTATTTCAGAGATGAGCAGTCATGTATGAATGATGTTCATTCAGATTTATTGAGTTTTCAGCCATGGAAAATCTTCATTCATAAACAATGTCTTTTGTCAATAAGACAGAGAACTAGAAAGCTAGAAGGCAATTCAACATATCACATAATCAAGTAGACTAGACTAGACAATTTCACTAATTTATGAATTACTTCATGTAACATTTTATGTGCGTATTATTCAAGCTTACACATAATCTTTGTGGAGTTTTTAATTTTTTAAAATTTTCTTCCAATGGGCTTTCTTCTCTTTACTATTCTGATTACTGGATGAAATTTTCCATGTAATTTTTAATTTCCACAAAACATTTGTGCATATATGTATGTGTGAAGAGTGCTGTGAATAAAATGTCAGTAGGAAACACATTTGAAAAGTTCATATAAAGTTAAAAATGATGAGGTATTCAGCTTACAATGAACCACCAAACTATTTTTCCCACCTAAGCCTCTTCAAATACATTGGGTTTCCTTAATAAGTTCTAGTCAAGAATATCAAGAGGTGGTTAGGTTGGAGCAGAGCTCATCAAGAAATCTACTCAGTTCATGATCCAGTATTAAAATAAATGCCAAGTTATTTTAGAATGTGACATTACCAGAGGTGGCCAAAGAGGGATAGAGAGTTGAAAAATATCAAGATGGCAACCAAGTCTTATGTTATCAAAGGGTTACCCTCTTTTATTAAATATGTGTCATATGCAACACACAGACAAAAGGAGGCAGACCTTCATGCAGTTGAAGCTGCTTTCTTAATGTTTTTGGAAGTTGCCCCTAAATGTACAGAGGTGTCAAACTCACATCATCATGGCAGCATCACATGATATATTGGGACCGGTGTGAGATGCATCCGGCCCGTGGGCCATGAGTTTGACATCCCTGCTATAGTAGATCTAACCTGTTTTATATAGTAAAACTAAGCTATGATGTACCAGGTCATTCTGTAATTAGGCCTGCTTGCCTGCCTACCTGCCTGCCTTAGATTTGTATGCTGTACCTAATTGAAATTAAATTAACTCTCCCATCCACTACTAGGTGGAAATTAATGGTTAATTTCTCTGATGTAACATTGGAAGAATGTATGTGGCATGACTTCAGAGATAATGCAACAAAAACAAAGTTAAAAGCCTTCTCCTACAGGGCCTCTTAAGTTTCAAAGACAAGTTTAAAAGTTTTTACTTTAAAAAAGAGGAAAGGGAAGGGAAGGGAAAAGGAAAAGGAAAAGGAAAGGAAAGGAAAGGAAAGGAGAAGAGAAGAGAAGAGAAGAGAAGAGAAGAGAAGAGAAGAGAAGAGAAGAAAAGAAAAGAAAAGAAAAGAAAAGAAAAGAAAAGAAAAGAAAAGAAAAGAAAAGAAAAGAAAAGAAAAGAACTCTTACTGTCTCCCAGATTAAGGAAAGGAGTCATTATCATGGTCTCAGATTCCATCCAGGTGACCTTGTTTAAGGTAGGGCACAGTTTATGATTAGATGCTGCTGCTACCTCTGTGGTGTCATCTAATTTGTGAAACTGCTTTGCAATTTCATTGCTATGGGACATTACCACAGTATAATGGATTAAAAAGTATGCTTCAGACTGCCGGCTGTGATGACTTATAGTAGGGGGAAATGACACTGATGTTCTAGATAACTCTGGGCCATACAGTGAAAGGACATTGTAAAGAAGGAATGTTAGAACAGTATTATTTTCCTTTTGCAATGTCTACCATAAACAATGCTAGCAAGAGAGACTGTATTGCAAAACCAGTGATTCTGAACCAGTGGAAGCTTTTCTAGCTATTTTTATATTCTTCTGCTGCCTGTTGGGTTATATAATAAGCTCTAAATGATGTATAGTGGTGTTTTTTTTAAAATATAACTTTAAAACCAAACACAGTTGTTGGTGAAAAGGAATCAGTTCATCTACCATTCCCCTAGAAATTTGGTCTTTCCATTGGGCTGCTACCAAGTCCTGGAGACAGTAGATAGATGAGTCATATAAATGCCTAAAGTTAGTTATGGAACCTGATATGTTTATTAAATGACAACTCAACTACTCCTCTAATTTATATTATCAACCTCCATGTCAGAATCCACAAATGCCCTTGAGTTGAAATCAAACTCTTTCTCATCAGCCACAGAATTTCCCTTGGGCTCTTCAATGTCTTCTTTAAATCTTTCTAACTGATGGTAATTTTGACCTGTAAGAGAACGGGAAATGCCCTCCAAATTCCTTTCTGGCCCTTGTACAATCTATTAAGGTGCTTAAGCATCTCCTTTCCTCATAAAACATTTTTTTTCACTCAAATGCAAACTTTGGATCTGGAAAAAAAAATACCTCAACATGATTAATTATCCTGAAATAGACCATTTATAGCCTGAACTCCGTATAATGGAATGCATGATTTAAAGCACTCTCTGAAAATGTCCTATTTTTTCATTCCTTTGCAATCAGAATCTAAATCTTTGTCATTTTCTCTCATGAACAAAATTGAAATGTTTTAATATTTTTCCCTTGCTTTAAATTACACACATTACAGATATAATAGGCCACAGTCCATTTTGTTGCCAAAGCCTGCTCAGTTAGATCATCTATTAAAGTGTATTTATTTTTATGACAAACAAGAAAAATGACAAAATAGCTACTGAGTTTTTGTTAATGAAGGCCAAATGTGTCCCTGGGCACCGGTTTCATTCTACTCATTTACACAGTAGCTAAGTTAACTTTCACCCTTTCACAAAAAGACAGGCACCTACAATGAGGTCCTAAAGAGCTGGGGCTTATTATGATGAACACAACAAGCTGACTATTAGTGAGTTGAATCTTTGATCCACACAACCAACGTAATCATTATGGATGAGAGAGACCAATGTTACAGTTCTATTTAAGCCCCTTTCAATCAGAATGGACATCTTTTTGCTCCCCACCACCCCCTCATAATAATTAAACTTAGACCTTTCTTTCCCATGTCTTTGTTGGAGAAATTGCTAAAATGCTAGGCAATTTTACCCATTCGCAAAATCATTGTTGATAAATATCTGCTGTTGATAAACATCTACGAGGCCAACTGCAAAGCCATGATAAACATCTGCCATGAGGCCAACTGGCTTTACCTCTGAGCTGATATAGCTGCCTACAACTGGGAACATCTGTGGCTTTCAGAAATCACTCAAAATTTGGAGAGCCAAACTGTATGAGAACAGTGACTGATGAAAAAGATTTGTTTTGAATATCTATTTGAAACAGCAGAAATTTATATGTCAGCATGGTATAAATATAGATTACAGATTAAGAGAGCTGAAGGGACCTTGTAGGTCATCTAGTCCAACCCATCCACCTTTCTGACAGTGAGAACAATCAACCAATGGAACAGCTTACCATTAGGAAGTTGTGGGAGCGTCATCACTTGAGACTTTCAAGAAGAGATTGGACTGCCATTTGTCAGAAATGGTGTAGGGTCTCCCGCTTGGGTGGGGGGTTGGATTATCTGTCTGTTATCAGGAAACCCTACAGCATTTCTGACAAATGGCAATCTAATCTCTTCTTGAAAGCCTCCAGTGATGAAACTCCCACAACTTCCAAAGGCAAGTTGTTCCATTGGTTGATTGGTCTCACGGTCAGAAAACTTCTCCTTATTTTTAGGTTAAATCTCTCCTTGATCAGTTTCCATCCACTATCCCTTATCTGGCTTTCAGGTGCTTTGGAAAATAGCTTGACACCCCCCCTCCGCCTCCTCTCTGCGGCAGCCCCTCAAATATTGGAACACTGCTATCATGTCTCCCCTGGTCATTTTCTTCACTAGATTAGTCATCATGATCAGTTCCTGTAACTGTTCTTCATATGTTTTAGTCTCTAGTCCCCTAATCATCCTGGTTGCTCTTCTCTGTACTTCTTCTAGAGCCTCAACAGCATAATTGATATGTTTATGATGAAAGATTGAGCAAATACAGGAAGTTCTTGCTCAGTGACCACAATTGGGACTAGCAGTTTGGTCGTTAAGCAAAAATAGTTGCTTAGTGAAACTCTGACTGTGCTTATGATCTTACTTTAGCATTATAGATCTGCAAATGTAATAAATGTGAGAATTGGTCACAAAGTTATGACTTTTCATCACTGTCATAACTTTGAACAGTCACTAATCAAGGCAGCTGCTAAAGGAGGAGTACTTGTAGTGAAAAATATAGAGGTAATGAGTGTAGAGGTATCTGCAATGGGAAGCATTAGAAGGGGTTGAGACATAGATTGAAGCCTCACCTCTTAGAGACATAACTTAGATAAGGCATGGGCATTTTACAGTCTGTAGCCCATGCGGGGAGGTTCCAAACTAGCCCATGGCATCAGCACAGGACAGTGGCAGCTAGGGTGGGGGGGTGGGCACAGAGATGGCCCTCCGCAATCGCGGCAGTTTCTCATGTAGCTTCTTGGGGAAATTAATTGCCCACCCCTGACATAGATGCATGCTGAAAGAAAAAAGACTTCAATATACAGCACCTCAACACTCTTCCATTACAGATGCCTGAAATTAAAGAGTTTCCTGGGTTAATACAACTTGCTTGAGTAGAGAAAGATCAACAACCTTATTAGCAATAACTGGAGACCCTTTTCAGACATTTTGCTAAAAAACCCTTTTCTAAAAAAGGACTTGTGATTTATGAGTTTGAAGATTAGAAAGCGTAGCTTATGTAAAAAAAGGAAATTATGATGAAACCTTAAAGAGAGAAAGTGCTTGTACAGTATAACTGCTGTCAAAAATATTGGAAGCCATTTCCTTATAAATTTCTCCTCCTCTTCCATTTTTTATTTTTCTATTTTCTTTCTTATTCCCTATTTATTTTCTTTGTTTTTTTTCTAATATTTGTATTGTTTTTATCTTGTTAAAATATATTCAATTAAAATTGTATTAAAATAAAAAAGATTGATTAACCTGCCAAGACAAAGATCCAAAAGTGGAATCATAAGGAAAAAGGAAATGTAAAAGGGATATGTAAGCTGTCTAGGACACAATGAAAACTTATTAAATTACAGACTGTTACAGAAGTATATGGAGTTATGCTAATGAACTCTATGAAGATTTTTGGTTCAATTGTGAATTGTAAAAATCTGTGGATAAAGAGAAATGCATATAAGATAATAATTTCTCTAAAAGATATTTAGATACAGGATAAGGTGTGGCGAAAAAACAAATTGCAAAGAATGTAGTTAACGAGAAGGAGCAGTTAACAGCAAAAGAGGCAGAGAAAAATTTGAACACAGAATGATTTTGATGGAAATAAAATGCTTTGGAAGAGGGAGAAAGGAAGGAAGAGTAAATGAAGAGTAAATGAAATTAAAGGTAATAGTAATTGGGATGACACTGAGTTGAGGGAATGCTGGAAGGAACATTTTAAAGATTTATATGCGGCTGAGTAGAGTTGAAATGAATGTTATAAATGTAACTGCCCATTTAATTTCTTTATTTTTTAAAAAAGAACTAGTCATAAATGTTGTGAGTATGTTGAAAAATAGTGAGGCTGAAAGTGTCAACTAACGAACAGGAGAACTAGCAAAATATAGGTGTAGTTTGTACTGAGTGGCTGTATGACTTTTAAGAAGTATGAACACAGTAAAAGTAATAGGGAGAATGCTGGTTTGGGGTTATTATTTTTTTTCCTGTACAAAAGGAAAAGTATAGAGAATCAATGTAAGCATTACAGGGTTAAAGATGCTGAATTTCTCTGCCAGAAAACTGATAGGCCCAGGTTTGAGACCCAAGTGTTGTGTAACCAGGTGAGCTCCTGTTACTTGCCCCAGCTCCTGCAACCTTAGCAGTTCAAAAGCATGCAAATGTGAGTACATAAATAGGTACCACTTTGATGGGAAGGGAACAGCATCCCATGTGTCTTTGGCATATAGCCATGCTGGCCACATGACCACGGAAATGTCTTTGGACGATATTGGCACCCTTAGCTAAGAAACGGAGATGAGCACCAACCCATAGGATGGAACATAACTAGACAGGGGAAACATTTACCATTACCTTTATTGTAGGGTGATTAATGCCTAGGAAAGCATTTCACTGTTTCTGATCAAAATGATGTGAGACACAACAATTAGCAAAATTCAGTGCAATTTTGTGCCAGGCAAAGGTTACAAAGTCAACATGGGTGGGTTTTTTTTTTCAATCTCAGCAACTTTAGGATGCATAATCTTCAACTTGCAGAATTCCCCCAGTGAGCATGCTCATTATGGGGATTCTGGGAGCTGAAGTCCAAATGTCTTGAAGTTGCTGAGACTGATTGTTGCCTTGATTGTTGCTCTTCATCAGAATCTTGGGAAATGCATGAGTTAGAAGGTTTATTGGAAGGGTGTTGATTTTGGGAACACACCAGGGGTGGGATTCTACCTGGTCGGTCCGGTTCTATAGAACCAGATGTTATGATTCTGCCCAATTCAGAGAACCAGTGAATCACACCATTGGATGGCCCCTCCCCACCCCTCTCCAGCCTGCCCACTCACTCCTTTACCTGTCATGCGCACCATCCAACTTGCCTGCGTTGGCCTAATTTTTGATAAGTTGCTATTTTTCCTTTTATTTTTCTGACCATCAGCTGTTCCTACTATCATCTGTGCTGGGAGATTTTTATTAGCTAGAAAGCAGAAAATCATTGGATTTCTTGCTTTCTAGCTAATCTAAAAGCAGAACTGAACCTTCCTTAGGACTGAAGCTTCTATTTTTCATTGCAGACTCCGATAGCAGATTGCAGAAAGGTAGAACTCTAAGTGAATCTGTGATTCTGTGAGCAACTCAATCTGCCTGCCTCCTTTGCCTGATTTTGGGTAAAAGTTGCTCTTTTTTATTAAAAAAAACAATATTTACATTATGGTATGTTGTGAGTTAATTTTATAAGTTTGCTTGCAAGCAAATTTTATGAGACAAACTCAGGTAGCAGATTGCAGAATGGTAGATTTCTAAGTGAATCTGTGATTCTGGGAGCAACTCAATCTGCCTGCCTGCTTTCCCTGATTTTGGGTAAAAGTTGCTCTTTTTTAATAAAAAAAAATCAATATTTACAATATTTACATACAAGCCACACCCACCCAGTCATGTGACCACCCAGCCAAGCCCAATCAGCAAGCCATGCCCACCCAGTCACATGACCACCAAGCCACACCCACAAATTAGGCCATACCCATAGAACTGGTTGTTAAGAAATTTGAATCCCATCTCTGGAACACACATGATAAAGTGAATAGGCTTGAATTATGCAATGCTTTCCATAAATAAGGAAGGTGAAGGGCAGTTACTGAATGTGATTAAAAATTTCAGTATATTGTACGAAGGAAGTAAAGCATATGTGAAAATAAATGGAATGCTTAGTAAATGACTGAACACTGAACAAAAAGTGAAACAATGATTGGTGATTTCAGTGTCATCCATGGCTGAAAGGAGACAGAGTCAGCATGATGTAAGCAAGTAAAGCAACATTGCAAAACTACATCTGCCTCTTTTATACCTGGACATGCAAACCACAATATTGTTTTTATTGTTTTAATAAAAGTATGGAGATTCTGGGTATGCTGCTGCTTTGGTTGTTTAAAGAATCTAAACAATTGTGTAAGAAACGTTTCTGACAATGTCACAGGTGTATTGGTTAGGAAAACAAAGGATGTGTATTTTTGTTTGCAGTTGATGCCATGTAGTTGGCTGAGAATGCTAAGGATTTACAATAAATGTTAGATAAATTGTATGCTATACATAGAGAAGTGAACATTAAAAAATCAAGGTATTTGACAGGGAAATTGAGTAAAGAATTGCAAGTTTTATATAAATGGCAAAAAAATCCTACATGTAGATAAATTTGTGCGCCATGATTTAATGTTTACTAATCATGGGGAAGTGGGAAAGAGATTTGAAGATGACCAATGATGGCAGAAAGGTACTAAGTACTGCATATTTGCTGAGAAAAATGAATGTTTGTTGGCAGAACAAAAACATTTCTGTTTAAGTGTGTTATAGAACCATTAGGTATATGGAAACGAAAATTGGGCATATTAATAGAAACAAAAGTAGATTGAATAGGGAATTTTAAATATAAAAGTAATAAAATAGAAGATAGGGCAAAAATCAATGCTGAATAAATGTGGATTGAATGCAAAAAAAAGTATGGGTAAGAAAGAGTGTTGAGATGGTTTGGTCCTAAGAAAAGGAGAATCAAAATGTAAAGCAAATTCACAAAGGAAAGGGAGGAAGTTGAAAGAGAGGGGGTTGACTGAGAAAGTTGAAAGAATTACTCAGATAAAGTTGAAGAGTTTATCAACTCCGATTTTCTTTGCTTACACATTCAAATTGTTCAACTCTCAATTGCCCTCCATTGCATTTAAAAGGAAATGTAAACTTTATAGAAAGTTCTTATTTTTTAAGACATTAAATGAATGAAATTTTCTCCAATCCTTTTTTTTTTAATCAGAGGTGTTAGAGCCTAAATATAGAGGAGAGAATAATGTTGTTAGCATTTGCATATAAACTTTCCAAATTCACAAACTGCAAAACCACAATTGCTTTTCATCATGCCTTTTCCAGTTAACAAACTCCTAGAAATCAATGCTCATACAGAGGCAATTTGTCACAAAGTTTAGTTATTAGGCAGTATGCAAATGATGGTCTTGATTAGGTCATGCATGCTAAGTGATCTTAGCTAATATATCTTTAAGATTCTCCAGAACAATTACATCTATATTAGTCCAAGACTATTATTATGCTCAGGAGATCCTGGACACAGTACAAATAACATTTTTAAAAGTCTTTCTAATCTAAAACCACTAATTGTTGCTCCTGTACTAAATGACCCAAGATGAACATCAATAACTACAAACTTTTGAATAACAATCAAACAAGTTAGGGAAAGTATGCAGAATATGGTTTCTGGGATTTTTTCAAGCCCTTAAAAATAGCTTTTGACTAAATCATATGACTGGAAAAGTGGGGGCAGGGCTTAAAATAAAGGAGTTATCAAGCTGTCTCTCTCATAGAGAAGCACCAGGGGAAAAGGAATATGGGGCGGGGGTGTTCTACACCTACCAGCTAAAATTGGCTCTTTTTCAAGTTGGGTCTTTCTGTTGTTGGCTTCTTATTCCAATGGTCCTGTTCTACTGACACACACAGATTCCAACCCTCCTCTGCACAATTTCTTTCAAACATTCTACTGTGCTATTTTTTTAATGGAATTGGAGAGTGAAATAGAATAAAACTCAGTTCTTAGATTTTTATTTGATTCTGGAAAAAGACAAGAGTGGCTTGTCAGCACCCTAACCACAGAAGCTAAAAAATGCAAAATCAGTTAGCCAAGGATGTTCTACACTGCAGCATTAGTATATCTTAATCCCACTTGTATGGCCTATTCTCTGTATTCTCCAAGGGCTAAAAGTGTGAACTTAAAGCTTTTATTCAAGATTGGTATAATCAGAAGATGAAGGTTTAAACATAGATACTTTATTTATTAGTTATCCCTGAGCTTTCTATAAATCTTTTCTCCCTAAACTGGTTTAAATCAGAATTTTCCCACTATGCTTTTAACCAGAGCCTTCACAGCCTAGACAATTCTTGCTCTGTGGAATGCCTGCATCCTAGAAACCAGCTGGCAAATTTTTCCCTTTCTATGATTTTGCAAAGAATACTTATTTGTTAAGCAAACCGTAGGGATGGAACAGAGGTACTGTAGAAACAAAACTTTTCAAACAGCTTGTGACTTTCTCATCAGCTTTATGCAAAAGAGTTGTGGCTAATGTAGCTGCAAGGAAGTGCTTTTATTGTTACTGTTGCTCATTTCTTTGCATAACTGCTTGATCAGATTTCAAGGTTGGAAACACAGTCTGTCACAAGATTCCAAGACCTATCCTTCAATATTTTCAAAATTACAAGGCAGTGAATTAAAGACCCTTTACTGAAATGCTCTTTTGCAATTTCATCTTGACTAAATGTCACCCTTTCTTAACTTTGGTTGGAGGATGCCTGGTTGACAAAAAAAATTACCACAGCAGATGGGAGACTAGAGGAGATGCAAATGTGAATTGGCCAGTTTGAAGATGCCCCAATTTGTGAATAAGGAATCAGACTGTGGAAAGCGGGCTTTAGAAGAAAAAGGAAGGGCAAAATATCATGTTTTTTTTTATTGCTGTGGAGAAATGCAATTACTAAATTGACACATAAACCAGACATTGACCACAATTCAGCATGATGTCACTATGTGACACTATGTGTCACTGTGTGAATGGGCCACAATGCTATTTAATGTGCTTGTTGTCATATTGTTTTCCTAAATGGGATTACTATTGACACCATTAATGCAGCATAATTTCTAAAACATTTATCCACTTGTTATCAGCCCAGTGTACATGTTATTTTCAATGTATTATTTAGGTGACGGGGGGGGGGGTATTAAATCTTGCCATGGATCCACCAAAGACCCCAAGAGATGAAAACACATACACACGGGGTGGGGATTCAAATTTTTAACAACCGGTTCTGTGGGCATGATTTAGGTGGTGGGCGTGGCTTGGTGGTTATGCAACTGGATGGACATGGCTTGGTGGTCATGTTATTGGCTGTGTGTGACCAACTCAATATCACTCACATCGAGGCACGCATTTCCTCGCCTGGCCTCTCATGACTGTGGGGATGCTGCAACAGTCGTAAGTGTGAAAAATGGTCATAAGTCACTTTTTTCAGTGCCATTGCAACTTTGAATGGTCACTCCACACAAGCAAAGTACCAGCAAAGGAGGGAAAAATAACTCCAGAGAAGTTCCTGAGACAGGAAGTCTAGTCCTGCCAAAAATGTAATAAGGGTTAACAGAGAGGCAGTTTGTGTAATCAACACCAGAATGTTTACTTCCTGCCTTCCTTACAGGATTAGGCCAGTAATTTCTTCTAACAACCGGTTCTCTGAACTGCTTAGAATGTTAACAACCGGTTCTACTGAATAGGTGCGAACTGGTAGAATCCCACCCCTGCATACACACACACATGGACTCATATATTATTAAGAGACAGTATTATCACAGGAACAAATAATTTCTTTCTGATGATTTAGGTGATTTCCCCTCCCCCCAACTTTCAAATGTGCTTGGAATTTATTTGGATTAGTGAAATAATGTGCTCTCAGAGCTGCTTAGTACATTTCTGGCCAATGCCAGCAAAAAGAATACTGGAGAATATTTGTAGCTTGAGGTTGAAATGAAGGATTCTTGGTGCTCTCTGTGCTTAGTTGTTTTCTTGCAGATGTTTCATTATCCAAAGTAGGTAACATTCTTCGTTTGGGTAATGAAACATTTGCAACAAAACAACCAAGCTCACCCAAGACCCCTCATAATTACAACCGTCAGGAAGAAAATATGAAAGGAACTTGGGAAAGGCCAGCCTGTCTCCATCAAAGCTTCTTTCTGCATAAATTTAATTGTGAAGCAAACTTGTAGACCAATAAAGGAAAATATTTGTAGTTCAGGGTTAAAATGAGTGGTCCTTGATGTCACCAAACTAGGTGACATCATCAGTGCTAATCCTGAACCTTTCAAATGAAGCTCAGACCTGAACCTGTGCTAGAACCTGAACATTTTAAATGAAGCTGGGAATCCCCCTATATTTGTATGTAAATCTAGACATATAGAAACAAAAAAAATAAATAAATAAAAGGCGGGCTTTCTTTATCTGTTAATTCTGGGTAGCAAAGCTTTCAGTGGCATTAATTTTTGAAGCAGGTTGACTATCAACCCTAAGGTAGACTTAACCAGGACATTTTGTATTATGATTGAATTCAGATGGATTGTTTCAGGGTGAGTCATATGATTCATAGTGGTAATTTAATGAGACATTTAATCAACAGAATAATTTAATAACAGAATTGGAAGGAATCTTGGAGGTCTTTTAGGTCAACCTTCTGCTTAAGCAGGAGACCCTATACCATTTCAGACCAGTGAATGTTCAGTCTCTTAGAAGCACTCAAAACTTCTGAAGGCAAGCCATTCCACTGATCAATTGTTCTAACTTTCAGAAAATTTCTCCTGAGTTCTAAGTTGGTTCTCTCCTTTTTTAGTTTCCATCCATTGCTTCTTGTCCTGCTTTCTGGGGGAATTAATTAATTAATTCATCAATCAACATGTCATCAATGAGTTTCATTATGTGTCCTTTTTTCTATTTAATTTTCTTCTGTAATTGATTCTCTGAATCGGTAGTTATGCTATAACACCTGGCTCTCGGAGTTGTAAAACCAGTACAATGGATTTCTGCAGCACCATTCTTTCACTGTCCACTCTCCCAGTGTTGGTAAATGTGTACAGGTTTTCTGCACACCTTGGCAAGTATGTTTAAACTCAATTTTTTATGCTTGAATTATGAAATTTCAAACTAGGATCCAAAATTTTGACATTAGCATTACTTTGTACAATTTGTTTTCCTCTCACAAGACCTCACCGTTCTTATTATCTAAAAAAATATATCTCGCAAATAAGATTTTGTACTATTTCTGGAATACTAAGTATCAGGATTTGGTCGAAGATATTAAAGAATGGCAGAGTTTTGAATTTGATTTTTCTTTTTGCCAAAGAGAAGTGTTGCTGATTTTTAGTATATAAACCAATGGTGACGATTAATGTTGTATTCAGGCAAGTGAACCAGAAGGAGGTAGGAGGTAAAATAAGAGAGATAGATGTAAGCGGCATAATAAAACAGAACGTCAAATGCGTCTTACTTCCATCTATTAGTGTGGTTACATGTGAGTTTTTCTAAATGCTTCACTTTTTCTGGTATGAATTAGAGAATTAACTTTAGTATGAGGTATGCATGTTTTTCTGGAGATATCCCCAAGGTACCATTGGGAATTAGAATATGCAACTGTTCACCTCTCACTTTTCTGAAAAGAAAACAGAAGAACAGATTAACAAATTGAAAATATGTTTGATCTCCTTTTTTAAAAACAAAAACAAGCAACCAAAGAAACCCTCATCTCCACCACCAATAATTAGGTACTATGTTTCACAATGGTTTTCTTCCCATTTAGCCTTATTTTATTCTTGTTCAGTGATTAAGTAAAGAGGGGATTTAATAGAATTCAGGATCATCTGGAGACCTATCAATTTTTCATGGTCTGATGACATGTTCAGGTTGTAATCAAGTTGGAATGATCATTCTGGAAATCATCTTCTTAGAACATTATACTGTAAATTATTTGAAAAATAATTTATGTGGATGAAAATAGAGAGCACTGATTAATTCTTAGTCAAATGATAAGCCAGTGATTGTCCAGCAGCACCCACTCAGGGAAAAACTGAACATCAGGAATAATGGATCTTTCCAGGGATGGCTTCTTTCACTTTAACACAATCATAAATTAGAATAACAGAAAAGTTAGTTACAGTGAAAAATACATAAACTGCTTTTTGTCCACATTCTATCTTTGTCTCAGTCAACTGACTGCAGATCTCAATGGTGTAAGACCATTAATGGATAGAGAGGGAACCAGTACAGAATCATATGTCTAGAGATTAATTGATCCAATTGCTTTCCAAGACCAACTGCAGATAAGTTCATTTAGTTCTCACATCTGTAACTGCTGCTTGGCCTATGACAACAGATAATAGTTAAACTGGTTTTATCCACAAAGCCAACAGTTATCTTACAATTGTGCTATACTACTACCAAAAGCAACTATGTCTGATTGAGGTCACAACGGAGAAACTGGGCTTGTTATTCTAGAATATCCTTTCCACCATGTGTTTAAAACTTATTTTAGTGTGAAAAGTCCAAAACTGATGTGGCACTTCTGCAACTTGTAAATTTTTCTCACACATGGCTTATCTTTTGTGTCTATAACATTTCTTTTTTATTTATATCCATGAACACTGTATCATTATTTTATAGGTTGTTACCTTCAAGAGATACTTTTTTAAAAAAAATTGTAAAAGATAGTTTGTGTCTAGCTGTAAATTTTTCAGCCAAACCATTTATATTATTTCAATGGTAGGTAACTGAGAGTTACAAAAACACTGATTTTTTTTTCTGTTTATTTTTCACATTCCTATTTAAAACAACATATTCATTCTGAGTGAAAGGAACGAGCTTGTGTTGCGTTTTAAGCTACACATCTTCAAAACAACTTATTGCTATTGTTCTCTTCATTAGATTTTTCTACTATACATGCATTCTGAGAAGTCTTGCAACAGAAACAACCAAAGAGACATTCTGATATCTTTTTTGAATTTCTAAAACTATATGAATATGAAACTGGGATGGAGATTAGAGTGATGTTGAAATATTATTTACCCTAGCAGTATTTACTTGTTTATTATTTCCCCTACTATCTGTAGTGGGGGGAAATTGGTGGGATACCAGGTAAAATAAATTATCCTGCATTTTCTTTCTACCAGAACTCATTCAAACTTGATGACAGGGATGTCCAACCTTGACAACGTTAAGACTTGTGGGCTTTAACTCTTAGATTTCCCTAGCCAGCATTCTGGGTTGAAGTCCACAGATCTTAAAAGTTGCCAAGGCTGGATTTCCCTGTTTTAGAACTTTTTGTCCACATTAGAAGACAATTCGAGATAAATTTTCTAGGGTTCTTGCAGTGATAGGTATGGATTCACCAGGAGACTGTTTGCATGGTTTGCTTTTCATTGTACAATTCTCTTTATTGGCTTTTTGTCTGCCTCCTGTGGTACAGTTGAATCTTAAGACAAAACATTTCAGAATCAGAATTTGAGCTGGAACAGACTTTGGAGGTGTTCTAGTCTAGCCCCTTGTTCAAGCAGGAGATGTTATACCATTTTAGACAAGTGACTATCCCGCCTTATCTTAAAAACCCCCAGTGATGAAGCACTCACAACTTCTGAAGGCAAGCTGTTCCACCGGTTATTTGTCCTCACTGTTAGGAAATTTCTCCTTAATACCAGGTTGTGTCATACCCTTGTTAGAATCTGACTCTGAGGGAGTGGAGGAACAGCCAACAGGGAGTGGGAGTGTGGCTCTGCAGGTTGTGGAGGAAACTGGGGAAGGGCATAGGCTGGCTGGGCATTCAGAGAAAGACCCAGGCCCATTCCCTCTTCATCCTAGGGCATGCAGGGAGGAGCAGCTAAGGGAGAAACGTGAATAGTGTGGTCTACAGAGGAGGAAAGGGCCTTGATCCCCTTCATGGGCTGCAGCTGTGAGGACTGTTTAAAAGGACAAACTGCGCATGGGCCAGTGCTGGAAGCAAAGCATGAAAATATTTCTAGTTTGTCAGTTCTTATCTGTGTTCTGACATGCTTCCCAGTATGTGTATTTCGATATCTCTGGATGTCTTCAAGCCCTTATCCTGCCTTGTTTCATTAATTGCTTCAGTGTAGTTTGTGTTGTTTTTTCCTATTTATAATTTATATGTATTTTGAGTTTGAATGGAAGTTCGCAACTGTTTGTGGGGGAGTTTTTTTCTCCAGTCAATGATAATTGGACTTTTGAAGCCAAGCTGAAAGAATTAAAGGGACTTCACCTGTTTTTGTGACTTTGTGGCTTTTGTATCCCACCCTGGGTCATCGCAGGTTGCTTCTTTCCTTGATTAGGTTCCCATCCATTATTTCGTGTCCTTCCTTTTACATCTTGAGAAAATGCCTTGTGTCTTTCTCTGTAGTAGTCCTATCACTGTTATGAGGGAATTCTGCCCTTTCCAAACTTATTGGAAAAATTTCTATTTCTCCTGGAGAAATTCAGAGTTTTTCAATTCCTTTATTTACTATCACATATGTGGTGTGTCAACTTTAGAATCCACTTGGGAAACCAGACAATGTTTGGATCCAGAACATCTAAAGCCATCTGTGATTCCAAACTGATCAGTAGAGCAATGAGGGAGAACATAAGTGGTACCACTGGGAGCGTTAATGTTACCTTTGACCATAAAATAAGATCTCTATTCTGATTGACTAGTTTCTTGGGCAGGCTGTCTGGGCAGGCCCTATCATTAGCCAGACTGAAGCAGCCACTCTAAATGGTGAATGATGATACATAGGATGGCTGTGTTGGAAGATGATTCATAAACTAAGTTCACAGCTTGCTGTGGTGCCTCTTGAGTCCAGCTGTCAGCAGTTTAATCATCATCAGAATACAGAAAGGGAGGCATTTTGCTTTTGCTTCAGGCACAGAAATATCTTGGGTAGCTCCTTTCATAAAATGTTATAGATTTGTTTGTCTCTATTGGAGGTTGTTTGCTTACTCTGTGGTACATATGTATTTTGCCTATTGACCTTTGAAAACAGTACCAAATTTATGTGTAAAATGTTTATTAACTGCTATACTTTGGACTCATTCCTCCTGCCATTAGGGGAGTTCATTTCAACAAGTTATTTCACAACATGTCAGGGCTTGTCCTAGAAAAACCTCTTTAAAAGCACTGAATAGGGAATATTGTTCTTCTTACCATCAGAGATGGCAGGAGAGGGATGTGCAACTGAACTTAGAATATTCCTTTAATTCTGTCTTGGTACAAAGCCTGATGGATGACTTTTGGGCCAGTCACTCTTTCTCAACCCCAAGCAGAAAGCAATGGCAAACAATTTCTGATGTCCATTTCCTCTTTTTTTTCCTATTAGCAAATTTTCCCATTAGTAAATTTTCCATTATTTATTTATTTGGTGCCTTTGAATCAGCCTTAGCTTGGACTAGGCCCCATGGAGGTTTTTTTAGCAAGATTTCAGAAGTGCTTTGGCACTGCCTCCTTCCTAAGTCTGAGAGACTCTCCCAAGATCAACCAGCTAGCTTTGTGCCCAAGGCTGGACTAGAACTCCCAATGTCTCTATTTTAAGCCTGATGCCTTAGCCACTACACCACACTACTTCCTATGTCTTTATTGGTTGCCTAGAAATACATTTTGCCTGGCATTTTTCTCCATAAATACATCAGCCTGGTATTCTTCTTTGAAATACCATCTGTACTGATGATGCTATATAGGAAGTGAATGAATGCAGTAAATATATCCAGCCTGTTGGCATGGCATGTCTTTGCATTGTAAATTGTTGTCTTAGTCATTGGTATCTTCTCTATGATAAGGTTGGCTTATAGTAAAAGATACTTGGGGATAGATGAACATATGAATCGTTTTTCTTTGAGGGATAATGACTTCCTAAAATTGGTAATTTTCTTATCAATGAGATACAAAGAATGTCCTTATCTTTAACAACTTGGCTGATATAATACTGTACTGTCAAGACTGTGAATAGTTATATTTATTGTATTGGGCTAGTGCAGATGAATGAGAATTTCCTTTAGTTACTTTTTGTAACAGTTTTCATGTTATTTTTTGTAACAGTTTTCACAAAATTCACATATATTTTCCAAGTTCTTAACAAAGTTTTTATTTAAAATAACAAAATAACAGAGTTGGAAGGGACCCTGAAGGTCTTTTAGTCCAACCCTGATCAAGCAAGAGACCCTATACCATTCCAGATGAATTGTTCTCCAATTTCTTCTTAAAAATCTCCAGTGTTGGATTACCCACAACTTCTGAAGCCAAGCTGTTCAGCTGATTAATTGTTCTCACTGTCAGGAAATTTCTCCTTAGTTCTAGGTTGGCTCTCTCCATGATTTATGAAATAATTTATAAAATAAAATCATTTATAATTTATAAAATAGAATCATTTATACCCAATAAATTTGATATATTGATGTGTAATTGGGGACTCAAATCCATTTATTTTAATACATAATATGATGTACGGGCACCAGTTTGGTGTAGTCACTAAAGGCAAAAAACTAGAAGCCAGGAGTTCTAGTCCTGCCTTTGATACAAAAATCTCTCTCTTGGTCCTAGTAAGTTCACCAGCATGCTTACCATCCCTGTCTTACTTTCCCCATTTATCTGTGTTTACTTCCTTTGTTCATGTTTATGTTCATACCTATACTTGTCATCTTGTACATGTTTAATAAACAAACAAACAAACAAATAGTAAGAAGGCAAAGGCAAACCAATTCTGAAAATCATACCAAACTGCAGAGATTAGTCCAAGAATCAATGACTCAAAAGCAACAAAACAAACAGATTAATATACACATATATGGTCACAAAGCTATAGCTAATCCTACGTTTTCATAGTTCAGGAAATGCTTATAGTTTAATGATAGAGAGCTGAGGATGTATAGTCCATGTTATATTATAAATATTGAAAGACAACATAATTTTGGATTTTCATTTTGAGCAAAACAAAATGTCGAAGGCCAGTGTTATTATGCCCTAGTGACTTAGCACGTTTGAAGTCTTTTTTTGAGTAGTTGGAAAATTATTCCATTTCCTGAAAACAAAGCCATTTCTTTTGCCAGTTTCTTTTTTAGCCAATGCATAGTTTTTCTCACCCACTATGTAAATGCTGACAATAATAATCTCCCTAATGGGCTATTTTCTGCCTCTGAACCTTGGCAAAAGAGAATCATCTGACAGATATAAAACCTAATCAAATGCTCTTTGGCATTTTTTGTTTGCTTATGGATGATTCTGGTGATCCCTCATGCTCCTACTGTACCTGCCTATTCCTAGAGAATTAAAAATTGGTGGTCTGCCTCACAAAGTTAAAGGATAGATGTAGGATCCTTGTGCTCTCTGGATTTCTTGCAGACATTTCATTACCAAACTAGGTAACATTATCAGTGCACCAAGGACCCCACAGTTTAACCCTGAGGTACAAATATTATTTTCTGTTGGTAGGGGATTGATAAATAGATAGAAGGATGGATGGATGTAAAAATCCCTTCCTCCCCATCTTCTTTTATTACAATTAACACTGTGTCTAAGCGTATAACTATGTGGAAATGGAGTCTTCAGGCACATCAAATACTAGTTCATAAAGCTTATTTGTGACCAGTAGTTACATTTACCCTGAAGTATCATTCTAGTCAATGGATGATGGACCTAACAGGATGGGGTTAACTCTTTTCTTATCAAGGAAGTATAGCCAAACAAAAAATTTCTGCATGACTCTTAGTTGCAAGGTGTGAGTCCAGCTGTATGGGGTTATCACGTTAATTGCTTGGAAATATAAAACTATACCTCAAAAAAATTACAAGGAAACAACAGCATAAAAGAAATGTAATCACTGATAATTTGGTACACCCAGACTCTGAGCTCCTTATTTTTCTATCCTGAAGAAGATGGCAGGCAGGCAGGCAGGCAGGCAGACAATCTGCAGAAGCCAGGTATCTGATGGTCTTCCCAAGAACCAGAAGAAAAGCTTTAGTTTGGTCTTGCATTCTCACAACAAAGGGAGCTAGCCACTAGCCTGTCATCTCAATCAAACTCAATGATTGAGAATGGCTTGGTTTCTGTTGGGATCATGCTGTGTGGCAAAGAAAAAATAATAACCTTTCCTTCGCTGGTTGTGATAAAATTCATATATTGGAAACTCTACCAGGTAGACCAAACCAGGAAATCAACTCCACAGGAAGGCTAAAACTACCTCTTGTGAGATTGGCTATAATAACAGGATCTTGCAAATCTGATTGTGCTGTATCACATTCTTCTCCTTATAGTGAATTAGAGAGATAGCTGCCTAAGCCTCCCCAGAATGTTAATTTGTCTTTAAAAACAGTTCAGCCTTTAGAAATGTTTCAGCCCTTTTTGTCTAGGCAATAGTCCCTGCATATCCCCATCAAGGTCATCTTCCTTCCTCTCTACATGCATCCTCCTTGCATATATCCCCTAGGAGATAGCCTAAGAAGGAGGCATATAATCTGAAGGATTGCATCTCAGCACTTCTCACTAGAAAAATCATAACGAGATTAGAGGCATAAATAAAATATAAATAATTATAGCAAAAGTAACTCAAAATTAATGTAATGAAAATCTAGCCTCTTCTCCACTTCCTTCTGTAAAAGCTATCTCCTAAAGTTGCTTTCGGAAGTTAGCCTGATGACTGAACAGAAAGCATAATTCTAAACAAGACCAGAAATTATGAATTGATGGGGAACATAAAGTAATTCCCAATGACATAACACGAACTATTTCTCATTTTGAATGCTTGATTTAGTCCCAGACGCATCAGAAAATCTGCAACATTGACTTTTCTCAGTGTCTCCATTTTTCTGATCCATTCCTTTGGAAACTCACCCATGCCTTGTGCAGCCGCAATTGCTCTTCCACCAACCATGGATGTGCTTCGTTTACTCTAAAACCTGCTGAACAAAGCTCCCATTATATTTCTGCCTAGGTTCTTGCTTTTCATGTAAAAAGATAGCCAAGTATATCCTCTTGCTGTGATGTAATTCTCTCTTAGTGCTGGTTTAGTAATGAGATTGACAGATGGTGGTTTCAAATCCGTAGCCTGGTGGGACTGTCTTGGGCTATATGGCTCTACTTATGTAGAAATAGGCAGAGGAGATATGAAGGAAACCTGAGGACCAGAAACATATGGAACATTTGTTCCAGAAGACTGACAATGAGCTCAAAACTATTCCTAGACACACAAGTCTTAGGAGTTATAACTACTTCATGACTGCTTCAAGTCATACTGTTTGGAATGTTTGATACTGAGGGGCCACTTTATTAAAGAATTGAGCTGGGCATGGAATCAACTTTTCTCCATCTAGATAAAAAGAAGTTTCTGTTGAAAACATTGTGTGTGTGTTTTATGAACCATTATACCCCAATTCTTTTTAAATTCTACTTTTATCCAAAAGGGCAGTGAATTATAAAAGCTCTTTTGCCAATTTTCTTAACAGACAATATTGCAACCATCGCGGCTGAATTGTTTTCAAAATAGCATTTTTCCCTTTTCTAATTTTGTCTGCTAGAATTGTATCAGAATAAAGAAGCAATCCTGAAAAATAATTTTCTAGAAGACAGAAACAAGGGGAAGAGAATATGCTTTCCGCACAAAACATATAATATAATATTGTATTGTATTCCATTCCATTCCATTCCATTCTATTCTATTAACATAGATGCACACACAGACACATGCACATTCAAGTTCAAGAGTGGAACTACCATCAGTCACCTCCTCTGCATGGATGACATCAAGTTGTATGCTAAGAGTGAAAGAGACATTGATTCTCTGATCTACTTAACACAAATCTACAGTGAGGACATTGGGATTTGGGCTTAAGAAGTGGGCCAGATGATGATCAAAAGAGAGAAAATAGTTAAAATTGATAGGGTGACCCAGACCAGACATACATACCAGTTGCAAATACCTTGGTATATTGCAGTCATATGGGAACCATGAGAAGGAGGCAAGAAAGAAGCAACATCTATGCACCACCATAAGATAAGCCAGTTCTATGGGAAGAACAAGATTCATGTCATCAACATATCATCAGATACCTTGCCAGTATAATGAGCTCACCAAAGCAGCTACTGACTGATATATAAGCTACTGAAGTGAAGACCTGGATGCTTTTTACTATGTATGGACATTTCCACCCCAAGTCCAACACCAAGAGACTGTACAACAATGAGAAAGAGGGCTAGTGGGGTCTGGTAGATATCAAAACCCAAAGCATCAAGGAGTATCAGTAAGATGGTTCCCAAACATAAGTTTCTGATAAAATGTGTGAGACAGCTGAAGATATGGGAGGAAGATCAAGCAGAGGAAGTGTCAAGACATGACTCTACATAGGATATACCATTGACAGATTGCTGAGGTGGCAGATATTGAGAAATCCTACCAGTTGCTGGAAAGTTGCACTAAAAGACAGCACTGAGGCACTGATCATAGCAGCACAAGAACAGGCACTAAGCAACAAATTCATAGAAGCAGTGATCTACCAACTAGATAGGACTCAAGGTGCAAAATATGCAGAGAGACCTTGGAGACAGTACAATGCAAGGTATAAAATTCAGGCAACAGCATACACTGGATGCTACAATCAAATAGCTGGCATTGTGCACAGGAACATCTGCAGTGCATGGGCTAGACCTTCTCAATTCTGGATTGCATTCCAAGATTGTGGAGAATAAGAGGTTAAGATCCTGTAGGACTTCCAGATCCAGAGAGACAGGCAGGCAGTGGTCAATCAACCAAACATTGTGGGAAGTAGACAAGGACCAGAAGACAGTAATGGTGATCGATGTCAAGTGACAGCAACACCAGGAAGAAGAGTGTGAGAAGCTGGAAAAGTACCAGGGTCTGAAGGAGAAAACTAGAGAGGATGTAGAAAGTAAATGCAAAAGTGGGCCCAGTGATGGTAGGAGCACTTGGGCTATGACTTTTAAGCTGGGAGAATGGTTCCAACAGATCTCAGGAACAATGTCAAAGCTCTCTGCCCAGAAGAATGCAGCATTAGTTAAATACTGCACAGAATCCTCAAACTCCCAAGCCTCTGATAGGGGACTGGAGATTGGGGAAAAGACATACCACCCATAGGGATAAGAAGGGTGTGTGTGAGAGAGAGAGAGGTGGGGGAGAGGGAGAGGGAGAAAGAGATGTATCTATGCGAATAAATATTTCTATGTCATTTTTGTATGATTCTTATGAAATATGTTTTGTTTTATCATAAATTTTTGACACATTTATTAAGAATGAAGTTGATCAGTTATATTCAGCATCACTAAGAATAGGAAGGATATGGAATGTCATGTTTAAGGAACAAGAGAGCTTAAAAGCTGATGTCCTACACAACCTTACACTCTAATCCTGTACATACTTTCAGGCAAATCCTGTTGAACTGACTATATTCACAAATCTTGCTAGCTTTAAGACACCTTAAGGTGACGTATGTGCTAACTGTTGTGATATGTAAACCATAGTTTGTATTTCAGCATTGTAGGTCACAGATGTCAAACTCGCTGCATCACGTTGACATCATGTGACGTATCATGACGTTTTTCCCCTTTGCAGAACTGGGGTGGGCATGGTCGGCACATGATGCATCCAGTCTGTGGGCTGCCAGCTTGACCCCCCCCTGTTGTAGGTGAATCATTTCGCTTGTTTAGCCAATTATACCAACAATCCAATTAAATTAAGCATGTTTTAACAAAGGGAATTCAGCCAATGAAGTTATTTCTGAGTAGGCATATGGAAAATTGCATTGTTAATTACCAAGAGATTAGAATAAATGGCGAATAACGGAGCCTATCCGGAATATGTTGCTGCTTTTGACAATCCTCTTTCTGGAATATCTAAGAGATGATCCATTTATGGAACCCATTTCAAGTTGATACCCCCTGTATCTTGGTTGCTGACAATTCCCCCTCTACCCACCCCCATTAGTCCGTGTATGCACACAAATACATGCACACACATCACCTTTTTTTTGATACTGGCAAATTTAAATTAATGAGAATTCTTGACAAAGTGTAACTAGATATGTTATTAAAGCCATTAGCACTAGGCCACATGATACATAACCTGTCAAGTCTCCAGTATTCACTAACATGATTATCAAAGCAGAGGAACATTACTTGTTAATGACATTTCCTATCACTGCTCCTGAAGAGATACCCCAGGACATGATCATTAGAAAACCATGTAGTCACAAAATGAGACACAGTATAAAAGCCAGATCGAGAAAGATACACATTTTGCCTGAAAATTAAACTTTCTTATTTGCCTTGCAAGGTGTTAAGGTGATGGAAAGGAGAAATGTATTGTGAAATATTTATTGGATAAAGTCCATTTCAGATAAATGGAGCTTCAAAATGAAATGTTGGTAAAGGTTATTATTATATTCATTAAACCTTTGCATGTGAAACATTTATGGAGCAATTCACAGAGATGATATGCTTAATAACCCAAAAGGATTTTAGGACATGTCATTCTAGTTACATGTCAAAAGGGGTTCAAGATACCTATTATTATCCTAGATATTTTTAATGACATTGGCATGATCTGTCTGAATGACAATAGTTACAACAGAATTGCAAGATGGTGCTTTTTGTTATATAGAGTGCTTCTTAATGGTGGTAATTCCAGGGTGTTATACATTTATGATTGAGGTATCATGACCCTAGAGAAGAAGGGGTAGTAAAAGCAATAAAAAAATACCCACTGTGTCTCCATTTACTAGCAACCCTGTAAATATTGAGAGTATCATAATTGGTTTCAGCTATGATTATTTATTGTACTATTTGTTTTGTTTGAGCAATGAGAGGCTGAACCAGAGCATGAGTGCAACAATACTTTATTTTACAATAAAGGGCTGACCGTGCTTGCCAAGCCTGGAACTGGCTCGCAGCAATCAGCAACCGGTTGGACCCCGCAGCCTGCTTTTATAGCTGGCTGCTGGGGAGAGCCAACCAATGGGAATGGGGGAAATAACGCCCACGTAAAGTGAGTGGACCTGAGTGAGAACTCCTTGAGTCCTCAGGACATAACACCCCTTCCCCCCAGATGCGAACATGCATAGTCCTTGAGGTAGACGGGGGGTTTGTGTTGGCGCCCGGAACGGCGCAACTCGGGAACATTGTCTGTCTGTTCGGTACCAGTCTGTGATGGTCGAGCCGGCATAGTGTCGCCAACACTCTCTCTGGATTGGGCATCCTCGGGAAACACCGGGTTGGTTACTGGGGTCGAGCTCTCGTGGGTTGGATCAGGCTGGTCAACTCTCTGGGCGCTGTTGTCCGAGTTTGGGCTGACCGGAACGACCGCTGGTGCAGACTGGTCGCAGGGTACGATGTGGCTGGGTGGCGGATGAGGCGGTTCCCCTTCGACTGGAGACTCTGGACTCTTGTTGGCAAGGGTGCTGAGGCGCCTTCTAAGCTGGTCTATATGTCTCCTCCAGACGCGACCATCCTCCAGCCTGACCCTATACGATCTCGGCCCGGTGATGGCGATGACCTCGCCTGGAATCCAAAGTGGGTCCCCGGTGAAATTCCTTGCGAATATCGGTTCCTGTAACAAAAATGTCTAACCCCGACGTAGAAGCGAGGGAGAGTCAGGGCAGTATTGTGGGTGCAATCTGTCCAATACAGTCCTCAGGCGCCGGCCCATCAGAAGTTCCGCTGGGGACTTATTGGTGACTGCACAGGGGGTTGAGTGTTGGCTCATCAGGAACCGTGCGAGTTTGTGGTGCCAGTCATCCCTGCCAAACCTAGCGAGGGCCTCTTTGGTGGTCCTGACGGCCCTTTCAGCCAACCCATTACTGGCAGGGTGAAATGGGGCTGTGAAAATGTGGCGAATGCCCAGGTTGGCAGCAAAACGGCTGAATTCTACTGATGCGAACTGTGGGCCATTATCGGAGACAATGGAGTCGGGTAGTCCATGTGTAATCTAACAGGCGCGTTAACACGTTGGTGATTGCTAGTGTGGTGGTCGTGGATAGCTGCGCCACGTCTATCCATTTGGAATAAGCGTCCACGACCACTAGGAACATCTTTCCATGCACGGGGCCTGCCAGATCGATATGGATTCTAGACCAAGGGGCGTTGGCGCTCTCCCATCTGGTAGGGGTGGCGATGGGGGGAGCAGGACGGGATTCCTGGCAAATGCTGCAGGAACTTACCCAATTGACAATGTCCTTGTCTAGACCCGGCCACCACACGTAGCTGCGTGCTAACGCCTTCATTCTCACAATGCCGGGGTGTCCCTCGTGCAGCGCCTCCAGGACTCGGGTACGCAGCGAGGTCGGAATGACCACTCGAGTGCCCCACAGTAGACAACCCTGCAAACTGGACAGCTCCTGCATGCGAGTCTTAAAGGGTGCGAATTTGTTATCGACGTTGCCTCCCGGCCACCCCCTCCTCACCCAGTCTGGGTGAGCGTTTGGTCTGCCTTGGTTTTAGCGGCGATGTCAAGGGCGGTGATGGGTAGGTCCAACTGAGTGATTTCAAAAATGGCGTTGACAGGAGCTGGGTCTTCAGCCGGAGCGGGTAAGGGGCAGCGACTGAGAGCGTCGGCGTGGGATAGAGTTTTTGCCCGGGCGGTGAATAAGTTTGTATGAATAGGCCGCTAGGAAAAGTGTCCACCTTGTCATTCTAGGGAAAGGACTTGAGGTGTCTGTTTGTCGCCGGCCAGTAGGCCCAGGAGGGCTTATGGTCGGTGACCAGTTCAAGAAATGGCCAAAAAGGAATTCGTGAAACTTTTTCACGGCTGCAACAGCTGCTAAGGCTTCCTTGTCTATTTGGCTGTAATTTCGCTCCGTGGCCGAGAGCGTCCTGGAGAAAAAGGCGATGGGGGCCTCGGCGCCATTGGGGAGTCTGTGACTAAGGACCGCCCCAATTCCAAAAGGGGATGCGTCTGCTGCCAGTACTAAAGGAAGGTTGGGGTCGAATTGGATGAGCACTGCCTCTGACGTAAGTAGTGATTTGACGGCGTTAAACACCTGGTCTTCTTTGTGCCCCCAGTGCCACGGTGACTTTTTGTCTAGTAGTCTGTGTAGGGGTTCAGCTACTGAGGCTTTATGGGGCAAGAAGGATGCATAAAAGTTTAGGAGCCCCAAGAAAGCTTGTAGCTCCGTTTTGGAGGTCGGTGTGGGAGCTTCGTGGATCGCCCTAACCTTGGACTCCAGGGGGTGAATGCCAGAGGCGTCAATTTTATAACCCAGAAAGTCCACCTGTCTAGTGGCAATGGCACATTTTCTTTTTTTAACCTGAGGCCATGCTGTCTGAACCTCTCTAACACTGCTCGCACTCTCTGGAAGAGTTGGGGTCTGTCCCTGGCCGAGACCAAGATGTCGTCAAGTAGGGTACTACACCAGGGAGGCCCTGTAAAATCCGCTCCATGAGGGACTGAAAAATACCGGGGCAACACTTACGCCAAATTGGAGACGCTTGCATCGGAAGGCACCCCTGTGAGTGACGATGGTCTGAAGTTCCGCTGTTTGGTTATCAACAGGGAACTGTTGATATGCTTGAGACATGTCCAATTTAGCAAAAATACTGCCCGGTTCGAATGTGTGCAATAAGTGCTGAATGACGGGCACAGGGTAGGCGCTAACTTGTAAATATTTATTGATTGTTGTCTTGTAGTCCGAGCAAATTCTCAGGCTACCATCTTTTTGAGGGGTGTGACAATGGGCGTCTCCCACTTGGCGAAATCTGTTGGCTCAATGACCCCTTGTTTTAGTAGCTTATCCAATTCAGCGTCTAGTTTTGGTCGAATAGCAAATGGAACTCTACGTGGTTTTAATCTGATTGGGATTGCCTGGGGGTCAACGGTGACGAGATGGGGTTCCATTATAACACCCCAGCTCCTCACTGAACACATCTGCGTAGTCAGCGAATAAGGAGTCAGTGTCTGAGGTTGAGACAGCATGGACTCCTGTTAACCCTAGGCCGAGGTGGGGAAACCAATCGAGCCCCAATAAGGTGGGTAGATTGCCGTTAACTACCACTAGAGGTAGGTGGCCTTTAAAAGCTCTAAAACTGACAAAGAACTTGCCTCTGCCGATCACGGGAATGGCCTTCCCCTGGTAGTCCTTCAGACCGAACTGGCATCTCTGAAGCCGGGTAGTAGATAGGCTGGGGTGGAGTCTCTTGAGGGTGTTCCACGAGATTATTGAGAGCGCTGACCCTGTGTCAACCTCCATGTGGCACGGTTTACCTTCTAGGGAAACGGAGAGAGAAATTTACTAACAGAGTGGCAAGTACGCCTGGCAAGGCGGTGCGTGCGACAGTTTAATACTTGCCTCTGTGGTCCCGAGTGCGAGGACGGGGTCTGTGTGCAGTGCTTTGAGGGGCTTGGCAGACTCTCGCAATGTGCCCCCTCTTATGGCAGTTGTTGCAAACGGCTCCTTTAAACTTGCAGGTGGCCCTTTGATGTGATCCCCCACAGGCTAGGCACAGAGTGATGTGCTTGGGTGGACCGTGTATTCTTGTTTGGCCCCTACCTGCGACCGTCTGTCATTGGTGAGGCGATGGACATCGTTCTCATCGTTGTGGCCTTCCTCCGCTTCCACCTCTTCGGAATGGACTGGGAACGCTGCTAGCTTGGCGCTTGGGCCCTGAATTTCGGTGGCTGAGTTCGTTGCTAGCTCGGCTGCTAGGGCCTCCTCTACCGCTTGCGCGAGGTTGAGGTCTTTTTTAGCTAGCAGTCGCCTCTGTAGGTTGAGATCCTTGACCCCACAAACTAATTGATCGAGGAGCATGTCCTCCAGGTATGCTCCAAACCCGCAGTGCAGGGCTGCTGTTCTGAGGGCGGCCATATATTGGTTGATGGTCTCCTTACTTGATTGCTTCCTCATTCGGAACGTGAACCTCCTGGCGATTTGTGAAGGCCTGGGAGCTTAGTGGTTTGTGAGGATCTCAAGCAACTCGGACCACGGAACGTTTTTCAATTCTCTCGGCGCCACGAGTGCTGCAGCGGTGTCGTAAACGGTGGCTCCGCAGTAGATTAGGAAATAGGATTTTTTCCGATGCTCTCCCGCATCCGCCAGGCCGACCGCATCGATGTAATGATTGAAACGGTTCTTATACGATTCCCACTTCTCTTCGTCTGGTTTAAACGCCGGGAATACTGGATTGGAACTCATGGTGCTGGAACGGCTGGGCTACCTGCGGAAAAAATCTCTCTGGGACTACGAACGCTCGTGAGTTACTAGTGATATCAGCTCTGGAGAGGTTTTTTTGCTACCCTCTCTTTCTCTCTCTCTGGGTTACCACGTTGGCTGCTAGCCGTTGGAGGTGTCTTGATTCGCGCCAAAAAAAAAAGTGGGCGTTAGTGACTCTCTACAGCGCTGTGCTGTGATTCCTACTGGCTCGAAATTCAAATGACACCCGTTTGAATTTCGCGCCAAATGCAGAGCGGCTGCGGCTCGCAGCGCTTCACTTTCCCCGTAGCGGGGCTAACAAGCGGCTACAGACGCTTCTAACTATTTGACTCAGACCGCTTTCTCTGGCTGCGGATCTGCGTTTGCTCTTTTTGATCGCTCGTTTCGTTAGCTGACCGCTCTCTCTGGCTGCGGATCAGCGTTTCCCTTGTCGCCAGCCGATCGCTCTCTCTGGGCTGTAGATCGGTGGCTAGTGACTCAGCGGTTGCAAGGTGCTTCTGGTAGCCATCCCATCCTCGTCGCCAGTGTTTTGTTTGAGCAATGAGAGGCTGAACCAGAGCATGAGTGCAACAATACTTTATTTTACAATAAAGGGCTGACCGTGCTTGCCAAGCCTGGAACTGGCTCGCAGCAATCAGCAACCGGTTGGACCCCGCAGCCTGCTTTTATAGCTGGCTGCTGGGGAGAGCCAACCAATGGGAATGGGGGAAATAACGCCCACGTAAAGTGAGTGGACCTGAGTGAGAACTCCTTGAGTCCTCAGGACATAACACTATTAGTCCTTAATACATAATATGCACTAGTTCAGTGCACAATCAGATTCAATATCTATATTCATTATGGCCAGGATCATAAAGCAAGTGATCCAAAATCTGTTATTTTCGTCTAGATTCGAGAATCCTTGATAATTAGTGATGCAATGGTATTTTTGAAAAGCACCAAGATACAAACTGGTGAATAGGTTACTACAAATACTTTACAACATTATGTAAATGTTGGTCTGAAAATGATACATTAAAAGAAAATACCAGCAGTCCAAAATGGAAAAGCTAGATAATTTAAGTGCTTGAGATCTTGCAGATTACTGTATTTGACACTATTTTTTTCCTTCCTTGGTCATCTTTTCTAGGTTGTGATCCAACTGACATTCCATTGAAAGAGGCAACCAACCATGCACATTTGTCTGTAATTCAATTCTGAAATGTGTCTGGTGTACAATCCAGCACAAAATGCAGGATACCCATGTAGAACAGGCAATATGTAAACCATGTAAACCAGATGCCAAAGTACTGATGAAACCAGCAAATCTCAGCCATACTTGCGTACTTGTATTTTCTCAAGTGCTATGTTGTTTGAAGATAATCCCACATATTAATGCAATAAACTCTGCTCCCTTCAACCATGGAATTTTGACACTGAATTATATCAAAATCATGCAGTGGGAAGAAACTGAAGACCAGTCCTCTGATCTGATGCATGAATCCAGTCTGCCAACATCTTTTAAGTACTTCTAACATAAGAATACCCAAGGGAGGGATGGGTACCTCAGAAGGAAGAAGTATTCTCACCTGTAGCCACATAGCTTTTCTAATCAAGTTGCATACATAGGACTTGTTGTAGTTATAATGTCTATTGATTTTAAAAGCTGCATGGAGTGGCAAGATAAAATTCAGCATCAAAATAGCTTCACTTAATAAATTAATGAAGGTTTCCAAAATATTTAAAGTTCACAAACCTCACACCAGTTGCTTAGCAATCACTTCCCCACCAAAGCTCCTTTTTCCTTCTCAGTTTCAAGCACAGGATCCTTTATATTGCTCGTAGGAAATTTGCCCGGTAAAACAGAACAGGAAAAAATAAATAAACAGTAAGGCTTAAATGCAAGGCAAAGTGTTTATTTCAAAGCCAAAACAGGAAGCCATCCTAGCAATGATTTGCTAAAATTAATGAAAACCACCTTTAGATATGTTAGCATATTTTACCCTGCCCTTTACCTTGTAACAATCAATCCAGCAGAGCTATATCACATAGGTATAACCGGTAAATGCTTTAGAACTAAGAGTTCTAAACCTATGGTAAATGCTTCTGTTCCACTACTGTAAAAACTGTCATGTCTTTTTTCTCAATTGCTATAGTTTCCAAATTTGGGACTGCATTGTAGCAATAGTAGTTAGACTTATATACCACTTCATAGTGCCCAGTGTCCATTCCCCCCATTTTTTTATTCCTCCTTACATTCATATCTACAGTCTAAAAGGTCAAGACAGCAGCTGCAATGTCCATTTTTTTATGCCTCAGCACAGGTGGAGCTTCAGTAATACCATTGTGGTTGCCTTTTTGATTTTTGGGACACCTCTGTATCCTTGGGAGAGCAAAAAAAAGGGTTAGGGTTACAATGAAGTAATTTCACCCAGAAGTTATCATAATAGGCAAAAACAGAAAATTGGCCATTTCTTATGTAGGCTGTTTTTATTTTTTTGTCAGCTCATGTGTAGATGTACACAGGTATACAAAGAAAGGGGATGAGCACAGCCTTTGGAAGAAGTTATTTTCAATACTTGAGAGCACATATAAAGACACTAATTTTGGAATTTTTCAAGCTGTTGCAGCTTTTTCTACACTTGCATGGCTGTTTGGAATGGGTCTCTATCTATAGCTACGATGACTGAGCTGAGAACAACTGAGTGACTTCTAGATGGCAGGAAAAGATAAAGCATGAAAAAAGTAATGTTCTACATTTAGGCAAGAAAAACAAAATGCACAGGTACAGTTTATGTGGTACCTTGCTCAATAGTAGTAATTGTAAGGGGGATCTTGGAGTCCTAGCGGACAACCATTTAAATATGAGCTAGCAGTGCTGCAGCTGTCAAAAAAGCCAACACAATTCTAGGCTACATAAACAGAGGGATAGAATCAAGATCATGTGAAGTGTTAATACCACTTTATAATGCCTTGGTAAGGCCACACTTGGAATACTGCACCCAGTTTTGGTCGCCACAATGTAAAAAAGATGTTGAGACTCTAGAAAGAGTGCAGAAAAGAGCAACAAAGATAATTAGGAGACTGAAGGCTAAAACATATAAAGATTGGTTGCTGGAACTGAGTATGTCTAGCCTGATGAAAAGAAGGACTAGGGATGACATGATAGCAGTGTTCCAATATCTCAGAGGCTGCCCCAAAGAAGAGGGAGTCAAGCTATTCTCTAAAGCACCTGAGGGTAGGACAAGAAGCAATGGGTGGAAACTAATCAAGGAGAAAAGGAGAGAAGCAACTTAGAACTAAGGGAAAATTTCCTGACAGAACTATTAATCAGTGGAACAACTTGCCTCCAGAAGTTGTAAATGCTCCAACACTGGAAGGTTTTAAGAAGAGATTGGATAACTGTTTGTCTGAAGTGATATAGGGTTTCCTGCCTAAACAGGGGGTTGGACTAGAAGACCTCCAAGATCCCTTCCCACTGTGTTATTGTATTGAACTCTGACCCTTTGCTCCATGTCCTTTGGAACTTGCAGCCCAGCCAGATATGATGGTCTTACTATAGGCTATATAGTACAGGAATTTGCTTAAATGATCTTTTGGGGGGAAAGGTGCTTGGTATATACTCACTTCCCTCATAATTCAAAACACCTCATTTGAAGCATTCTCTAATAACAAAGGTATTGCAAAAGAATATTTAATTTGGTTGAGCAATCATGAAGTAGTACTGAATGCAGATATATTTATCATCAGTATGCTTATTTATAATACTTATATTTATCTTCTGTGTCAATTGTCCCCAACCTGGTGGATTGGGAAGCATTATTCACAGTCTTCGTGCCTTGGGCATCTCCCAAATGGATTACTGCAATGCCCTTTACATAGGGCTGCCTTTGTAGACAGACTGCTTCCAGGAATGGAGAAAATATTCATCACATTACTCTGGTTCAATGTTTCTCAATCTTGGAAACTTTCAGATGTGTATATTTCAATTCCCAACATTTAAGGAGTTGAGATCCACACAACTTAAAATTGCCAATGTTGAGATACACTTATCTAGTTAATTAATTTAATTGGGTATATTGCAGGGAATTGCATTCAGATTAAGAATGCCAGTTTTCCCTATTACATAATGCCTCAACCATTTCTGGAGATTAAAATCGCCTCCTCCCCAAATGCATTTTTGCTTCCCTATAAAAACCATCCAGAGAATGCCTACCAGAACAATTTAAGGTACTTTATTCCTTAAATGCCTGTCTGCCGTCTCCAAAGAAAGTCTGGAATTCATCTGTAGCAGCTGGCAAGAAGCTTCCCCCCTCTTCCTCCCCTCACCAGGTTGGTACAAACACAATTTGTTAGCTTGTTCCAGGGTTGGTTTTGGTGACTGTTTGTGAAAGCTTGGAAAGCAATTTAAAGATTAGGAAAAGAGCCCAAAGAATTATGTGGCCTGTTCATAAATATGCCAGTGCAACCTATTTCAACACTGGCCTTTTCCAGATGCAAAGTCTAGCTTCATATTTACAGGGTTTTTTTTAAAAAAAATCATATGTTCTGCTTTGCCTCTAGATAAGTGTAATGCCAGCTAAATGAAGGGGGCACCGATCCAGGTGAGAGTGAAACCTGTTTTGTATGGGTTTCCTGAACAGACAATAAACCTAGAGATACTGTTGAAAGGAAATCCACTGAGTAGCCACTCTATCCACGGTACTGATTAGCTTAAAAACCCATAAATGATTGCCAGGCAGAGCCATTCACCTTTTCCCCCCGTGTATTTTATTCAACTTGATGGTACACAATTCATTTCAAAGGAGACTTGCATGTGGATGATGGTCCCATGAGTGATATGTAGCTAGGTCTTTAGAGATAGACAAGATCTCTCTCTCTCTCTCTTTCCCTCCCTCTCCCTCCCCCCTCTTTGTGTGTGTGTGTGAGAGAGAGTGTGTTTTTGTGTGTTTGAGTGTTCCCATATGTTCTAATAACCTGGTTTTTGTCATACAACCATCTTCTCAACACACACTGCTTTTCATATCTTAAATAAATCCCAACGAAAACTTCCAGAGGGAATATCTCTGATTGGTAGAGCTGAAATAAGCTTTCCTTTACATTAAAAAATTTGGAACATTATAGGAATTGAAGTCCAATGTCTAGAAGATATTAAGTTGGGGAAGGTTAACATCATGTTATGCATGAAGAGCAGGGGTGGGATCCAACTGGTGTAACTACTGGTTCGGTGATTTTTACATTTTGCGGAATTGTGGAACTGTCCAACTGAAGCTTGACTCTTCGACCTTCATAGTCAAAGAGTATAGTATAGTGTAGTGTGGTGTGGTGTGGTGTGGTATGGTGCCGTATAGTGTGTCAGTGTGTGTGTGTGTGTGTGTGTGTGTGTGTGTGTGTGTAGCAACATTTCGATGAAGTCTCATTCATCATCTTCAGGCTTGTGTCTTTGGTTAGGACTAGATTTTTTTGTTTGTGAATGCAGGCTTCCAAATGATTGACAGTCTGGTGGAATCATCTCTTCTATTCCACCAGACTGTCAATCATTTGGAAGCCTGCACTCACAAACAAAACATCTCCACACCACTAGCCGGGCAAACACCTGGGCACAAACAGACCCCCCCTGATACCTCCAGCTCAAACACACCCCAACCAGGCACCCAGATGAAACCTAGCTTCCTAATAAAAGATAGCCATCCATTTACTCGGAGCCAAGTTGCGCTAAAAGCCTCCAATACAGGAACACAATGTTGCCAGCCAGTGAAGACAAAAAAAGCCACAAAACAACAGTGAAGGCAAAAGACCTTTGTTATAGTGCTCAAATTGGAGTAGTTTAGTTACTTTGCATAATTATTTATGGCATTCCCCATATTAAAATTAGAGAGAATGAAATGATGTGCTTGATTCAGATTTGATTGTGAATTTCTCTAATATATAGTATCTAAGGTTCTACACAAATGGAAATGCAGTTATCCATGAATATCTCACTTTCTGTACAGTCAGAACTCCATTATTAATTAAAAAGCAAAGAAAGTGCATTGCAATTTTTGCCAATATAAAGTAATATGGCCGTCTTCCTAAAATGTCACCAAAAGCAAGAAAATGCCAACTTTCACCACCTTTTCTTTTCCAAGATTCAAATTAAATCTTAATAAATAAAAACTATACCAAGTATTAAAAAAAATATGCTTGGAGTTTTGGGGGGAGAAATTGCTTTAAATGCATGGCCAAGTTTGGGATCAGATAGGAGACATTTAACCTCTCAAGTTACTTGCTTTGTGAAATTAATCCTTCCAAAATAAGGGTTAAAGTGAACTTTTTATGAATACAGTGATTAGCCTTTTAAAATTACCCCCCCTCAAGGGAATTGGTAGAAGACTATGGTAGCCCCAGTCCAATTTTTGGTACTGAATGATCATTGCAAAATAAATATTATCTGCACATGTGTGTTAAATATAGTATATAGTATACTCCTCAGGAAAGGTAATTTCTTTTTTTAGTTGGGTTCTTTTAACACACTTGGTCTATGGTGACCTCTGTCTAAACCTTTAATTCTACATTAATGAATTTAAAATTTTTCACATTCTCAAATGAATTAGACAGAGACACAACCTTAAAAGCCCTCACTGTTAAATGAAGGGAAATACACCCTTTTATTGCACACTAATTATCCTAACTGTGCAAATATAGTTAAAAAGCATTAAGTAATCTTATGCACCTATTTTTTCTTGTTGTTATATTTGTATGTAATAATTGTGTAGGTATTAACTGAGATGGGGATCCGGACATGTTTCTGTAGATACAAATTTAGATATGGAGAAATTGCATTTCCATGACAATCAGATGAAAATAGTTGATTCCTATGAATCAGATAAACACACTAATAATGATATTGCTGTGCAGAATGCAGTTTTATGAGCCTATCCTCACTAGGGATATTTAGTATATATATTTTTTCTTCCCATGCTGAAATAACGTTTTTATTGCTATATCCAGAATCCTGAATTGGCTGAAATGTTTTGAAAATGCTGATTGTCTGAGGAATAGCCAAGGGTATATGTTGCTTATATTCCAAACTAAGGTAGAGATATTTTCCTTAGGATTCTACCAAGGACCAATCATGGTTGCTCTGGTGATGTGAATATGCTTCTCTCAAAGGAACAAAATACAATACTGTTTACAAGCCATGAGGCTGTTATGCCTTAAGCAGAAAACAGAGCATAGAGCAGTGGTTCCCAAACTTTTTCAGTCCACTGCCCCATTTGTGCTACAAACTCATCCTCGGTGCCCCTGAACCGGGGTGGTATTTAAACTTCTGTGGGTGTGGCCTAATTTAAGGGTATGGCTTGCTGGTCATGTGACTGGGTAGGAGTGGCTTGCTGGTCACATGACCGTGTGGGTATGGTTTGGTGGTCATGTGACTGGGTGGGTGTGGCCAGGTGACTGGCAAACCAAATACAAGTGGTCCTCACTTAATGGCCGGTTGTTTAGCAAGTGTTCTAATTTATGACTGGTCTCCCCAGAGCTACTTGACCTGTTTTTGAAGTTTTGACAGCCATGTACACACATACTCCCTTCTAACCCTGCTGGAGCAGGTCATTGGACTAGAATTGGCAAAGCATCTCTGATTAGATTCTAGTAGTGAATAAAATCTAATCAGAGTTGCTTTGCCGATTTGTGTTGATTTGTTTTATTTGTATTTCTTTATTTTATGTTGCATTGACATGTGTGTCCCTTTTTATGCACAACCCAGAAGCTTTTGTGATTCTTTGTAGCAAAAATTACTGACTTCAGGCTTTGCTCCACTTTTCAAATGTGCCACCACTGCCGCATTTTAGGTGCCAGCCCCGCAGGTCCACCCCATTGAGCCCACTGCACCTGAGGGACCTGCCCAAGCAAGTCTGAGCGAAGCAGTGCAACCGTCAATGGGGGGAGCCTGAGAGAGGGAAAGAGAGAGAGAGAAAAGAAAGAGAGAAAGAAAGAGAGAAGAAAGAAATGAAAGAGAAAAGGGAAAGAAAGAAAAAGGGACAAAGAATGAGGGGGGGATGGAAAGAGGGGACAGAAAGAAAAAGAAATAAAGAAGGAGGGAGGGTGGAGAAAGATAATGAGATATCTATTCTAGTCCAATCACCTGCTCCAACAGAGTTAGGAGGGAGTGTGTGTGTGTCTGTGTCTGTGTCTGTGTTCTCCTTGTAATTTACCAGTACATTTTGGTTTTGTCTTCTTCAGAATTGGCACTGTAATATATTGGGGAAAAGTAATTTTTTAGGGTAGAGATCTGGTCCAATGGCTCCTGTTCAAAGTCTTAACAAACAAACCTAGGAAGCTAGGTTTCATCTGGGTGCCTGGTAGGCGGTGGGAGCTACAGAATTATCAGAGAAGCCATAGAGATTGAAAAAAGACCCGAAAGCATGAATAGAAGAGATGACGCCACCAGACTGTCAATTATCTGGAAGCCTGCACTCAAACAAAAAAATCTCCACATCACAAGCCAAGCAAACACCTGGGCACAAACAGACCCCCACTGATACCTCCAGCTCAAACACACCCCAACCAGGCACCCAGATGAAACTTAGCTTCCTAACAAATGATAGTTGTCCATTTACTCGGAGCCAAGCTGCACTAAAAGCGTCCAATACAGGAAGACAATGTTGCCAGCCAATCAAGACAAAAAAAGCTACAAAACAGACAGAAGATATTAGAAACACCAATCAAGCAGAACACAGCAAACTCCAAGACCAATAAACACAGACCAAGACTCCCAACCAATCAGGATGATGAAAAAACCATTCTGGCACAGCAGTAGGCTAGCCCCAAATTTAAAACTGAAACGGCTGTGAAAATCTGACTCACAGACGAACACAATACAGAAGCCTGATAATGGCAGATGAGATTCTGCTGAAACATTGCTACAACTTTAAAAGCACAACTATAACGACGTGGGAAAATACCCGAATATATATGTTTTCTTATGTTTTCGCAAGTATTTATATATTTATATGTATGGTATTTAGGTTTCTTCGGGTATTTTCCCATGTCTTAATATTTGTGCTTTTATTATAGCAACATTTCAGCAGAATCTCATCTGCCATCTTCAGGCTTGTGTATTGGGTTCTTTTTAATCATGTGTATCAGGCTTGGCAGCCATTTTTTTTGTTTGAATTTGCTGCTGGCTTTCTGCTTTATTTGAATGGTTTTTTTCCTCATCTTGATTGGCTGGGAGTCTAGGTCTGTTTTTAGTGGTCTTTGAGTTGCTGTGTACTTGATTAGTTGGCAACATTGTGTTTTGTACATTGGGGTTTCTTAGTGCAGCTTGGTTTCTTGTGAATGGCCAATAATTATTTATTAGGAAACTAGGTTTTATTTGGGTAGCTGGCTGGGGCGTGTTTGGGCTGGAGGTATTAGGTGGGATCTGTTTGTATCCAGGTGCTTGCCTGGATTGTGGTATAGAGATTTTTTTGTTTGTGAGTGCAGGCTTCCAGATGATTGATAGTGGAATCATCTCTTCTATTCATACTATTAGGTCTTTTATCAATTTCTATGGCTTCTCTGATGATTCTGTAGCCAGGATTTTCTATAGTAGCTAGGGTTTTGGTGCCATTGAAGTTGATACTATGACCTGTGGCTTTCATATGTTGAACTAGTGAGAAAGTATGTTCCAGCTTTTTTATTGCGTTCTTGTGTTCTTCAAGGCGGGTACTTATCCTTCTGTTGGTTTGTCCTATGTATGTGGCAGGGCATGATGCGCAAGGTATTTCATATATGCTTTGGTTTTCTAGGTCAATTTTATCATTGGGGTTTCTTAGGATGGCTGCTATTTTTTTGTCTGTTTTGAAGGCAATCTTGTCTGTTGTTCCTCTTATATAGGTCGGGACAGCTGTTCCATAGGTTTGTTCATCTTCTGGGTCTCTATTGTGTTTCAGTGTGTTTTTGTGGACCAGGTCTGTGATTTTGTTTTTGTGGAAGCCGTTAGCTATCAGTATTTTGATCAGGGTGCATAGTTCAGTCTTTATGTGTGCCGTGTCTGCCAGGCGTTTGGTTCTGGTAATTAGTGTTTTGGCTACGGAGTGTATTTGTGCTGGGTGATGGTGGGATTGACTGTTTAGGTAGCGGTTGATATGTATTTTCTTCTGGTATATGGTGTGTCCTAGTGTGCATCTGTTTTGTTTTTTTTTTTTTGTAGATTAGTACATCTAAGAATGGTAGTTGTTTGTTTGTTTCCGTTTCCATGGTGAATTTGATTTTGGGGTGTGTGTTGTTTAGTTGTGTTAGGAAATTGTTTAGGTTTTCTTTTCCATGTGGCCAAATAACAAATGTGTCATTGATGTATCTTAGCCATAGTTTGGGTTTGTTAGTGGCATTTGCTAGGGCTCTGGATTCGAATTCTTACATGAACAGATTTGCAATAATGGGTGACAGTGATGATCCCATGGGGGCTCTTTCAATCTGCTTGTATCTTTGTCCTTTGTATATGAAATATGTGTTGGTTAAGCAGTGTTCTGTTAGTTCCATGAGGTGCTTGGGTGGTTGGTATTTATTTTTGATGATTTCTAGGGTTTCTTTCACTGGGACTTGGGTGAATAGTGAAACCACATTGAAACTGACTAGTAGATCTCCTTGTTCCACGTGTAGATTTTTGATCGTTTCTAAGAAGTGGTATGATCTTCTGTTGGATCTCTTTGCTAATGTTGCTGGTTATGATTTTCTTCTGTTTAGGGTTAGGGTTACTTTCCAAGCTTTCACAAACAGTCACCAAAACCAACCCTGGAACAAGCTAACAGATGCCCCAAACTATACGGCCTCCCCAAAATACACAAAGAAGGCATACCTCTAAGATCCATAGTCAGCTCCATAAGAGCACCACTACAAAACCTGGCCAAATACCTCGCAAAACAGCTACAGCCCCTTGCTGAAGCAGGAGCTTCACATGTACAAAACGCATACCACTCTCTGTGTGTGTATGTGTGTGTGTCTGTATGTCTCTCTGTGTGTGTCTGTCTGTGTCTGTATGTCTGTGTCTGCATGTATATGTGTGTATATATATCATTGTAGTCTCCAACATGACCACAACCGAGCCCAGTGCTAAGCAAAGCAGTTGTTAAGTGAGTCATGTATTTATAGCAATTTCCATGGTTATTAAAAGAGCCATTGAAGTTGCCAAGTGAATCATGCAGACATTAAGTTAATCTGGCTTCTCCCATTGACTTTGCTTGTCAGAAGCTCCTTAGGAAGGTTAGGACCTCAGGATGCTGCAACTATTGTGAATATTTGCTGGTTGCCAAGCACCTGAAGTCTGATCATAGGCCTGTGGGGATGCGTAAGAACTAGTGGTCATGTGTAAGAACTAGTCATAAGTCATATTTTTCAATGCGTTTGTAACTTTGAATGGCTAATAAATGAATGGTTGTAAATTAAGGATTACCTATACTACATTTTTGAATTATATTGTCAGACTTAAGGACAAAAGTGCAGAAAACTGAAAAGTGCAATTTCTTTCATTTTAGGACCTTGTATAACTATTATACACACACTAGAATATGCTTGGTTTAAAAGAAAAATAAGTCAGGATTGGGGGGGAATAGGAAAACCCACCTTTACAACAAAGATGCACTCATTTTACTCATCCTAAGTTTATCCTAAAGTTGATTTCAAATATTAAATAACCAAGTTGATCTTGGTTCACTGGAATCACTGGGTTCAGGCAGTTAGATTAAGCTGTTTTATAATTTTATTTAAAAGTGAAAGTGGAGGTTCTTGGATTAGACGCATGGGTGCTACCAGATCCAGCAATATGTAGGATGATATCATAATGGTCACAGCCAATTACATTAAGTTATACAATATCATTTAGAGTGAAATATATAACTGAAGAATGAAATATTGTCCCAGAAAATGAAAAAAATGGAATAAACTAATAAAAATGTTCATATAGGTGAGCTATTGTCCAAAGTGCCCAAAAATTTTAATAAAATGTTTTGAATAATTTAGGCTTAGAACTAAAGTTGGAGATGTCAGTGGTTATTAAAACCACCATTTTGAAAGGCCTAAACACCCTCCAAGATATTTCTAAATATGAATCATTTAAAAATAAACTGGATACTTGTCAGGGATCATACAAAAACCACACGAGTGTACATCACAAGTGTCCAGATCTATTAAATCAGCTTTTGGTTAAACTGTAGTTTATCCTCAATGAGATTCAATCGTTTTATAGTGATGGAAAAGGAACCATTTCAAAAGCTTTTAAATATATTTCTGAAAGAAGCCAAATCTGCTAACTGCCTGAGGACAAGCAGGGAACTGACATTCTACATGTGGAGAGTGAAGAGACTTTAAGTTTCCTTTTTAGCATGTTGGGCATTTTACCCAAACAAGTAAACCCAGCCAACATTGCTGCCAGTTCTCAAGGCTATTGAAACCCCAGAAGGACTCTATTGCCAAGTCTGAGCAAAACAGAAGTTTTCAAATGTCAGCAATATACACATAACCGATATTTTTTAACTCAGAAGATTTCTCTTTCATTCCCTCTTCCTTCAAGTTACTATATTTTGGGGGCATCATGAGATTTCTTACACGAACTTTCAGGATTACTGGAGCAATCAGTATATATCTTAATAGAGTGTGATATTTATTATTATTTTTTGTTCTGGAATGATTTATAGTTTGCTTAAAAAGACCTCTGGTTCAAGTTTTGTTTTTAAATATTTTTTTCTTGTTTTAAAATAATGCTGTGTTTTTCTTTCCAAAAGTTTTGGATTTATTTTTTACATGACCACTACATATGTAAAATGTTTCCTCGGTGTGGCAATGTAGTTTTTTTTTTTAAAAAAAGCTCTTCTAATGTTCATCAACTGCACTGTATCTAATACATGCAACATTGGATATGAGCATGCATATGCAAGCATAATCCATATATTTGTTAAATTTATTTGCCATCTATCTCTCTATGGGGCTACACTAGGCCACCTACAACAATAAAAATAAAGAAAAATGAAAAGAGCATAAACAGAAGTAATAGAACAATAAATAAACAATGGCAAAGGAGTACAATAAAAATATTTACTTGTATTCATTGGTTCAGTCCAGGTCAGCTCTTTCAGATAATTAGAGTAGTCAAGAAGCATAAATTACAACTATTAACACCTCTTTGATGATGGTGCAGTGGTTAGAATGCAGTTACTGCAGGCTACTTTTGCTGACTCCCAGCTGCCTACAATTTGGCAGCTCAAATCTCACCAGGCTCAACCTTCCATCCTTCCAAGGTTGGTAAAATGAGGATCCAGATTGTTGGGGGCACTCTGTAAACTGCTTAGAGAGGTCTGTAAAGCACTGTGAAGCAGTTTATAAGTCTAAATGCTATTGTCATTGTATAGTAACAGAAACTTGCAAGTCTGAAGGCATTTCTCCTGTCCTTATGTCACTTTCTCTCCATGAGCTGAGATACCTGTTGCAATGTGCTTGTCTACTCTTTGGCCTTCCTCAAGTCTCTCAAGTCATTCCCATGTGCAATTACAGTCCAAGACATCAATATAAAATCTTTGCTGAGGATTACTAAGCAAACAATAGGCCTTTAGATTTTCCTGTTTCAGTCAAAAATTAATTCTCAGGAAGTGACATTTGTGAATTTTGTAAATTGTGACTGTGTAGGGATTCACATTTCACCAAAACATGAAGTCTTGCTCTGATAGGTCTTTTAAGTAGAAAGCCAATTTGATGGCTTTGTAGCTGTAACTCAAAAGGATTTCTCAGAATTTTTTTTAATAAGCCCAAACAAATGTACACAACATGGAGTAAGGATGCAGAAAGAAAGCTACAAGCAATTTATTTCTCTTTTGCACAGAAAGCAGATGAGAAGATAGTTTGATGATTTAACAATATTTGTTGCTCCTTGTTTTCAGTTCAAATAATCAATTATCATCAAACTACTTTTGAGGTGTTTTCCAAGTTTTAGTATGAATTGCCAAAAGCAAGATTATTCCAGAAAGGAAATGTATATCTTTCTAGAGAGTGTGTCAGTCTTTGTATAATAAATTAAAGAAATAATACAATTTAGTTGATCTGTCATAAGTAGAGAGAGGTAGGAAATGAAAAGGTAATCTATCTAAAATAGTATGTTTTAGGATCCCTTTGGCTGTATTTTAAAATAGGACCATGACTTCCTGATCTTAGAATACTTGACGGTTGTTAATGAACAAAGTACACCCAAAGGAGTTTTCTGTGAAAATGATGTTAAATCATGATTATAAACTATATTATTATTGTGTGAACATGGCCTATTCATGACTTCGTTATGCTCTCGCAGATCATGAGACATATCTAATTACATTATCTTTCATCAAATGGAACATTAGAATTGTGTTCAATGTACTAGGCATTTCATCAGATATATAGTATACTATTTCTGAAAGAGCCAAAAATCACATGGATTTTGGTCAAGACTAATGTTGCCTATAGATACACAAATTTTCATACAAGATTAACATTATTCTTGTTATCATCTTCATCACGACCATCTATTTCCTAATCCCAGTAACTGAATTTTGTTCAGTTCCTCCCTGGAGGAGTTGTAAAATAGTATGCTAAAGATGTTACTACAATCCATCCTATGGACCATCCTGTGATCTCCTATAAACAGAGCAGTTGAACAATCTGCATTAGAAGAGCTATAACTAAAGTTTAGTTATGAACAACTCTGGATATATCACATCATGCTTATATGATATGTTTATTGCAAACAGCTGTTGGTGCTGGGCAGAAGAACTTAACATTTTCCTTAAATACCATTAAATGTGACAGCTGTTTATATTGGACGCTAGTTATATTGGACAAAGCAAACTTGCTCTATTATTAGTGAGAGCGGTAAGATGTGTGTGGTGTTTACCTGGCTTTGATTTCAATCAAATGCCACTTTTAAGGATCTTAGAATAGGTAAATTGAACATTCTGTAGTGGTCCATTTAGATCAGTAATTCCCAAACTTTTTCAGTACACCACCCCCTTGGTGCTACAAACTCATCCTCAATGCTCCCCACCCAGGGGTGGGATTCAAATTTCTGTGGGCATGGCCTAATTTGAGGGTGTGGTTTACTGGTAACATGACTGTGCAGGCGTGGCTTGCTGGTCATATGACTGGGTGGGCGTGGTTTGGTGACTGGAAAACCAAATACAAGTGGTCCTCACTTAATGGCCAGTTGCTTAGCAACTGTTCTAATTTATGACTGGCCTCCCCAGAGCTACTTGACCTGTTTTTGGAGTTTTGACAGCCATGCACACACATATACACACATTCCCTTTCAACCCTGCTGGAGCAGGTCATTGGACTAGAATCGGCAAAACATCTCTGATTAGATTCTAGTAGTGAATAAAATCTTATTAGAGATGCTTTGCTGATTCTTTTGTTTTATTTGTATTTATTTTATGTTGCTGAATTGCACTGACATGTGTGTCCCTTCTTGTGAACAGCCCAGAAGCTTTTGTGATTCTTTGCAGCAAAAATTACTGACCTCTGGCTTTGCTCTACTTTTAAAACATGCCAGCACTACTGCATTCAAGATGCCGGCCCCGTAGGTCCACCCCATTGAGCCTGCTGCACTGGAAGGACCTGCCCAAGCAAGTCTGAGTGGAGCAGTGCACCAAATCAATGGGGTGAGCCTGGGAGAGGGAAAAAGAGAGAGAGAAAAGAAAGAGAGAAAGAGAGAAGGAAGAAAAGAAAGAGAAAAGGGAAAGAAAGAAAAAGAGACAAAGAAAGAGGGGGGGATGGAGGGATGGAGGTGAAGGGGGAGGGGGAGAGAGGGAGAGGGAGAGAGAGAGAGTGTGTGTGTGAGAGAGAGACCTGATGCATCAGATTGAAATGAGGCCTAGTTTAGAGGCCCTTTTCCACATTGAAACATCTTTGCCAGCACATTGAAACATATTTGGCTTCTATTAATTAAAGGTTTTGTGGACAAAACATGGCCAAGACTATCAGGAAGCTCTCACATTTTGTTGAGTCTTTAAACAGGATCCATTGGACCAGACCTCCACCCTAAAAAATTATTTTTCCCCAATGTATTACAATGCCAATTCTGAAGAAGACAAAACGAAAATGTCCTGGTAAATTACAAGGAAAACAAACACAAACACACATACTCCCTTCTAACCCTTCTAAGAGGTGATTGAACTAGAATAGATATCTCATTATTTTTCTCCTCCCTCCCTCCCTCCCTCCTTCTTTATTTATTTTTCTTTCTGTCCCTTCCTTCCATTCCCCCCTCTTTCTTTGTCCCTTTTTCTTTCTTTCCCTTTTCTCTTTCTCTTCTTCCTTCTCTCTCTCTCTCTCTCTCTCTCTCTCTCTCTCTCTCTCTCTTTCCTCTCTCTTTCCCTCTATCAGGCTCACCCCCATTGACTTCGTGCACTGCTCTGTTCAGACTTGCTTGGGCAGGTGCCTCTGGTGCAAGGGGCTCAATGGGGTGGACCTGCAGAGCCTCGCCCCAAACGCAGAGGTGGTGGGATGTTTGAAAAGGAGAACAAAACCACTCTAGTTTGCTCTCCTTTCCCAATGCTGCATTCAAGGCGAGGCTCCACAGGCTTACCCCATTGAGTCCTTTGCACTGGAGCGTGCAAGTCAATGGGGTGATCCTGTGGGACCTCGCCCCGAACGCAGTGGCAGCGGGATTTTTTCTCACCCCTGAATTGTACCCTATGATGGTACCACCTCCAGCACCCCCTGCCACCTCTTACTGCCCCCCTGCCAGCCACCTTGCCTCTTAGCACCCCCCTAAGGCATCCCCACCCCCCGGGGATGGTACCGCCCACTTTGGGAACCACTGATTTAGATGGTTGTAAAATTGTACAAATTTATCAGTGGACAGGAAATTGACAGGCATGGGCAGTGAGAATTAAATAAAATCTTAATGTACAGTTGAATGATTTTGAATATTAGTTCTTAGAGTTTCTTCCTATAATAAATCCTATTTACAAGCTTTCAAAGTAGCTGACCAACAATTATGAAGAATATTGGACAATCATTATGAGGAATATTGGATGAATCTCATAAAGTATGACCCTTCAAGTTTCTTTATGTGTCATCCCGTCTTCTAATGTAACAGATTCCTCTACATAACAAATATATTATCCCACCCATGTTCCCCTGTATACAACACATATGTAAGTTCTATTCAAAATGTCTCTTTTACTTATCTATTTGATGTTCCTTAAGGCTTTTAGGTAAAAAGAACGCTATAAATCTCATCTTAGCCTCATTTTGTTTTAATTCAGTGCAGCAGCATCCATGTAAACCAAAGCACATATTTTTAGGTGTCAGTGGTCAAAGATACAGGAATTATCACTCAGTCATAAGGCAAGATCATATTTGTAAATGCTGAATAATAGAATAAGTTTTCACATACCATTTAGAGCAAGACTCCACAGTGAACTTTGAATGAGGAGTTTGTAAATGTTAAGATAATTTGAAATTCAAATGAACACCAGTAAATTTGGAGTGCATTCAAATGTTGCTCTAAATATTTGCTTCAGCTGTAGAAAGATTTTTTTAAAAAAAACTTCTTTCAAGGCCTCTAAATTGGCCCTCATCATTAGGGATAAAAAGTAAAAGGAAGTGAGTTTATCACATGAAAAAGTTAAACTAAAGGAAGAGCTATAGTTGTGATTTCTAACTTTGAACTATTCTTTTCATAAGAAAAGAATTGGTTATTTTATAAGAAAAGAACTTTTGTCATTTTATTATTTACTGTAATAAGCAATTGTTGACTCTTGGAAAATGTCCATGTATGTCAAGGTCTATGCTCAGATGCCAAGACTATATTAAATATGTATGAAAATCTCATGGATATTAATATTTATACATTTATTTACTTATGTCCTCAACCACATTTAAAGCAATGAGCAGTATTCCATTCCTATACTGTATTTGCCTTGTCTTGAACTGCAGTTTAATTAAAATATCATTGAATTACCTGCAAAAGAACAATATATGTAATTTGCCACACCGATTAGTTTATTTCAGTTTATTTGCATAGTGTCCTCTTTCCAATTCTGATGCTAATGTATCAAACATTATCATAGTGCATAGTGATATTTTAACAGTGCACTTAAATGGAACATAGTCTAGTAAATGATAAGATTATACATACAATAAGATTTCTGCTGTCCCCTTTTCACAATGTTTCATGAATATGTGCACATTTTGGGAATTAAGAATAGCAGGAAAATGTAAAAAAATTAAAGGAAGTAAACATCTATAGCAAATAGCTCAAAGTATGAAACTGGACAAGAATCAAGAGACTAGGATTCCTGATGCAGTGGCCTAGGACTCCTGATGAACTATACTATGATCCAATCTTGGGACTTCAATACAATCACAGGTGTACAAACTGGGATGGCATATTTGAATTCCTAAAGTTCACGTTGAAATTCAACATGTGATCTGGTAGTTTAGAACTCTAAAAATCAGAGGGGGGAAAATACGGTGAGATATAGTGAGTGTTTTTGGAAAATCAGCTTACAGTATCTCTCTTTCTTTCAATCTAAAGAATGAAGGGCCTTTCATATAAATGCATTTTATACAACTGAATTCTTATTTGAAATATTTATTGGTGTACAGCCATAACTTGTAAACCAACTATTGAGGGAGGGAAGGCAAAACTTTCACTGAAGAGTTAATCAATTAATCATTGGAGGGCAAAGATTGTACTTATTATCATGGTTTAAATTGGTCAAACATTTGTTTAATTTTAAATTAAGAATAGATTTGTCTCTAATTTGGGTAGAAATTCAGCTATTTAAAGAAGTCTATTATATTCCTGGACCTGAAAATAAAGGTACATCATTGCATGGCTCTAAAGAAGAATTATAATTGCTTTCAGCTTTCTCAAATTATACAGGTTATGAGATATGGGCTGTGAGATATAGTTTCCATATTTTAAGTATTTAGCAGCTCTAGGTATAAGGGAAAATAAACCTCCCTATTCTTAAAGGACATTTTGAGTTGACATTTCTGAAAGAGTCATCAAGGGTACCACATAGGGAGTTCAAGAGAAAGGACATGACCTCCAGATGTTGCTATTCATCACAACATTCTGACCTTTGTTTGTCTTGGATGGAAAAGGCACCAAGTCCTACATCTGCAATATGTCAGTCATTAAAACTAGGATGGAAAGCTTTCAAACAAATAGCTTGAACCTAGTCAGGTAGTCACCCCAGTTCCCTAAACAAACTTGTCATGAAGAAGGGAAGTAATTGTCAGTGAGTGTAGATTAGTTAAAACCACTTGAACTCTGCAAGAGTTACTCCTTGTAGTTCCCTAATACATTGTGACACTCAGAATACTCAAAAACTGAGATGTACATCTTCCCTTTTCTCACTCAGACATGAAGACAGAAACACAAGGCTCTAATTTCTACAGGACTGCATCCATAGGACTTTAAAAAAACCTATCATATATAAACACCCTGAGCTTTCTTTCTTACCCAGAGTCTCAAATACATATTTGGATGTACTCCTATTCACATTTTATGGCAACTAAAATATAATGGTTGACTGGAACCTTCCCCTATGCTTCTGGTTGTCTAATAGCCTAACAAATATCTCACAACATTTTGCAAAGTAGAAAATCTCAGGCCAAAGAACCCAAAAACTGATACTAAAAATCTACCTAAACATCCCCTGTTGCTAAATAACATGTAAATAGAGCTTCTAATTAGCTATGAGCCCTAAATCTCCCCTGCTATTACATTTTTAAGGCTCTAATATTTTGTGTGATCCCCTGCCATTGCATTAATACACAAACCACAGCAAAGAGATCAAGGCTGAAGCTCCCACTTCTAACTCTCCAAGAATGATGGTTTGCCATTACAATCAGAAGAACTTTGGTTATTATCTATTTATAATGAAACTGATATTTTAAGCCTAAAGCTTTTGGTGCAGGGTACACTTAATAGTTTTTGAGAAAGTAAGGGTCACATAATACAGAACAAATATGCAAAGGCCAAGCCTGGAAGATTCTGTTTTTCCAAACCCCTAAAAAAAGCAATCTAGAATTTTTTGATGTTTTTTTTAACCATGGTAACCAAGGGTAGGATTCTACCAGTTCGCACCTATTCACTAGAACCAGTTGTTAACATTCTAAGCAGTTCGGAGAACCAGTTGTTAGAAGAAATTTCTGGCCTAATCCTGTAAGAAAGGCAGGAAGGAAATATTCTGGTATTGCTTACAGAAACTGCCTCTCTGTTAACCCTTATTACATTCTTGGCAGGACTAGACTTCCTGTCTCAGGAACTTCTCTGGTGTTTTTTTCCCCTCCTTTGCTGGTACTGTGCTTCAGTGGTGGGATTCAATTTTTTTTACTACCAGTTCTGTAGGCATGGCTTGGTGGGCATGGCATGGGTTGGTGAGCGTGGCTTGGTGGGTGTGGCTTGGTGGGAATAGCAGGGAAAGAATACTGTAAATTCTCCATTCTGTCAGCTTTGAAAGCCATATTGAAACCAGATGCTCCCAGCCTGGGAAAGCGGGAGTGGGGGATATATTGGAGTATATCTAGTTAGACATAATAAAATTATTTTTCTGATTCAAAGTCAGGTTGTGTTGGGCATAACGGAGAGAAAGTCTAAACTGGGGACGGATGTTGATTGGGGCATTGATGTGATGATGGGTGCAGGGAATGGATTTTGTAGTTTTTTACTTACTGTAAGGAAGCCTGGAACATTCAGATTTGGGATTCCACAGTTGTGCCAGTTTACAACTTACAGAAACTTTCAAGAGATGTCTGTCTCAGAGACATTGGTTGGAATGGAGTGTTGCTGGAATGCTGACACATTCCCTCCCAACTCCTGGGGGAAGGTTCTCTGAACTACTCAAAATTTCTGCTACTGGGGGACTTCCAGTTTGAGCTTCTTCAGTGACAGAATGAAACCTCGTCTCTGCGAGGCTTCGATCCGTGCTCGCCGCTGGAGCACCCTGAGCCAGCTGGTTTCAGGGCTAAGCCACCCCATAGAGGTGGTGAAGAGGGGGGAGACTGCCTGCAGGGTTGAGGAGAGCCGCATCTCTCCTCCCGAGCTGGCCATTACTCCCTTTCCTGAAGGTGGTTGCAGCGGTGGTCAGAAATGGCCACCACAAAGAAGAACTCGATCGGAAAAGAATGTGCAGGAGGAAGATAAGAAGAGAAAGTTTTGGTTGACCGGGTCAAACAGCAAAAGCAACAAATAAGGTACCCTGGAATTGAAACTGTTAAAAAACAATAACATTGTTTCCTAAGAAGATTTTTAAGCTGCGAAGGAGAGAGAAAGGGAAAAGATTTGGTTTTCTCCTTTTCTTATACTGACAGCTAAGAGACTTAAGCAAGAAATTGGGAAAAAAATCCACTTTGACATCAATAGGCATTTAATGCTGAAAATAAAAAGTCAAAGGGATAATAAAGATTTCTGGATAATTAAAAACTTTTGAAAACAGGAAAGGAGAGGAAAAGAATAAAAGGGCGGGATCTGGAAGGGAGGAGACTGCCTGGAATTAAAAAAGAACTTACAGCAAAATCTCAACAAGACTTCCAAAAGATACATTCTAACTGAAATATCGCAACAAAAACCCCAGGAAGAGAAAGTCGAAAAAGAAATAAGAAGATATAACTCAGGACTATCTGGATTACTTGATGATTTCTGGATTCTTGGCTATTGTTTTGAATGACTAAAATCAATCGGGTGGTTGTTTAAAACTGTTTAAAATGGCTCCACTTTTAGAAGAACTGAAAATGGAACTTAAAAAGTACAAAGAAGATGCACAAGAAGGGAGAGGTTATTTTGGCTTTGTATTTCAGTTTTTAGAAATGGAGATTTGGAATTATGAGAAAGAACAAGAAATGCCTGCAGAACAAGAAGATTACGACAAAGAAGAAGCCATCTTTAACGAACAAGTAATCTTAGATGTGGGGGGGGGAAGGAAAGGGGGGAAAGAGAATAGAAAGTTTAAGATTGGGAAAAACAACTCCCCCCCAAAAAAAGTGAAAAATAAATATAAAATCAGAAAGCAACAGAAGAGGGAAATGCAGAAGAGAGAATTAGAACTAGAGAGACAAGGGGGTAAAAAGGGGAGAAAGAAAATGAGAGGGAAGAAAGAAAGGAAAAGAAGTTATAAAGGACAGAAGCAAAATATAGAGAAACAGGGCCTATTTAGAGATAATGGGTGAAAACTTAATGGAAAAAGGGATTCTGCAAAGGTACATAAGATAGTATGGTTATATTAGAAACAGAAATAATTTTAGAATGTATGAAACAATCTATGATTAAAATGTCTGATAAAATAGCTATCATAATTCAGTTGAATGCTTGTCAATAAATAAGTGTAACAAAAGGTATATTTAATGATTTATAAAACGTATGTGAAGAGAAATAAGGGAAAAAATTAATTATGGAGATTATATGTCTTTTTAAGGAAGTATGATATTTAATTGAAAAGAAGTGTTAAAGATGTTAAGATTTTAATGATTATTAATGATAGAACTGAACTGGAATGGAATGAGGGTTTATAATTACATATATTTACAATCTTTCTTTTTTTAAAGAATATAGTGTGTATTATAAGAATGTACCAAGCAGAATTCGATTGGAAGTTATGTATTATGTATTATACTGAAGGTCATAAACTTAAGGTACATATTGAAGTTTAAATAAGAGTTGAATGGATGTAATTAAAAGATATAAAGGTGTCATACTCCAATTAGTAATTACAGGAGAAAATTTGTTTAATGAGAAAAGATAATATGAAATTGAAACAGAACAGACAAAAGTATAAATATAATGATTTGAATTGAGATGAGATAATCAAAATAAAATTGAGAAAATTAAAAGAGGGGAAAAACTATATAGGAAATGTAAAATAGTGTAAGATATGGAATAGAATACAAAAAGGAGCATGAAATTGAGTTTTGTGTCTGTATAAAGAAGTTCAACTTGGGACCATGCTATTTTCAAAAAAGATGTTTTACTTGTAATTTGTATGTGTGAAAACCCAAATAAAACTTTATTAAAAAAAAAAATCTGCTACTGGTTCTCTAGAACTGGTTAGAACCTGCTGAATACCACCTCTGCTTTGCTTGTGTGGAGTGACAGCAAAGACCATTCAAAGTTACAATGGCACTGAAAAAGGTGACTTATGACCATTTTTCACATTTACAACTGTTGCAGCATCCCCATAGTCATGAGAGGCCAGGCAAGGAGATGCGTGCCTCGATGTGACTGATATTGAGTTGGCCATGCCCAGCCAATAACATGACCACCAAGCCACGCCCACCAACTTAGCCACTCTCACAGAACTGGTTGTTAAAAAATGTGAATCCCACCCCTGATGGTAACTCTTAAAGTAGGCCCTCAGGCAGTCTATGCTGAGGATCAATGACAAGACTATCAGGAATAGATCAGAACTATTAAGCTTCTTTCTTCTTTCCTGCTCCTTCTTCTCCAGGTTTGAACTGGGAGTATAAAAGCAGCGTAAGTACATTAGGATGTCACACATGGGGAACAAATATAAAATCAAAGCTTAACGTGGAACATTGCATTCTACAGATTGTATTTCATTAAGGCCGCCAATCTTTTTCCCCTTCCCACATAATTCTGAAAGAAGATGGAATTCGCAGCACCTCTGAGTATGTGAACTGTGTCTGAAGTCATATTCAAAAACAAAAACTATTGTATATTATTGAAGTACCAACTAATTATTAAAAGCATATTTATTGTGTTGGACCTCAGAATAATACTTGCCTACCTCTTATATAGGTCGTAAACTCTAATAAATAGTGATTATTAACATCACATTTATCAAAGCTAGACAGTACCATAAAATTCATGTCACTTGCAGAATTTTTTTTAAAAACCTGATAGGTACATACCCATAGTTATTGAAGATACGTAACTTTGCACACAATTCACTTTTTAAAGTGGATCGTTAAATCCACTGAAGAGTCTACTTAATTCTTTCACAGATTAGGTAAATCATAATAATGATTTACAGAAATACACATTGTATGAAGATCTATGGAAATGGTGAGATGGCAAAATACAAGTTGCTGTGTAGTTCACAGACTTTCATGTGAGATGAATATCACCAGTATATCTTTGTTATTCCAAATTCTTTTAAAAAAATAATAATTCATATTTTTGTGTTAATTTTAGTAATTCAAATGAAAAAAAAGTAATTCACAAAGAATCTGCATGTCAGGATTGTATCTTGTGTAGAAAAGCATTGCAAAATTTGTACAAAGAAAAAATAATATTCCTATACATAAAATGGTGTGATATCAGGTAGAAATAATTATTACTCAAGTTTTAATGGTAGGTGAGCCAGAATTGTTTTCTCAGGGTTTCAAAACAACAACAATGAAACACTGAATTTGATTTATCTAACCAAAGAAGTATTTGTTCTCCTTCCTAAACACAAGCCATCCCATGCCTTTGAGCACCACTAGAGGTTGCCATGTACTGCTGCTTACTACATGACCAAGTCTGCAAATTCAGAAAGAAACGATTTTATAGTAGATATTAAGACATTGAGTGAACATCTAATCTTTTTTTCTCCATGTTGCAGTTGCACTTAAGGCATAGGCATGCTGCCATGGCTCTGATATACAGAGCTAAGAGCTAAAATGTCATGTTTAGTTACTAATGGATACCATGGACATATTACTCTCCTTGGCAGATCTGTAGATAATCTACATTTTAATTAACAAAATGAATTACATCAGTTCAACGTTGAATATTGAACAGTCCCATTGAGAATTTCATTTCCTGGCAATCAGATTATAAATGGTTAGTATACAACACATTATTGGGCAATGGGCAGTGTTCATTATGCTAGGATACATTTGATGCTAATGGACATGGTTCTTAGCACACGCTCTTAAAGATGGAACTGAAGCATGGCATCCATTCACAAAAAAAGTAATAACTTTCAGTTATGGCTAAAGTACAGCTAATACATTGCCCAGCTGTATGGTCCTAAGTTCTAAGCTACCCAGATGACTATTTCTTTTTTCATACTTGTTACTCCAATCTCTACGTATCGCTCTACGTACAATCTCTACGTATCACTTTAATGCTGTTTTATTTCCACTGCAGAACATACTGAAGGTATTATGATCAATTATCCTATGGCTACAGTTTTTTTTTTCCTTCCTGGAAGTCAAGAAGGAAACCCTTAAGGGAGATTTTGGTAGAGATTTGAGGTAAAAGAAATATCAGGAAGCGGGAATGCAAGCGTAAGTGTAAATAGAACAACCAGAGAACCATACGGTGATGTGCATACTAGCTCCACATCTTTCTTTCAGAATTTGGATGACATTATGCCCTAACAAAAAAGGAAAGCTTGAGCTTTAGGGGAAAAAAGAGAGAGCTAAAATTTTCCAGGGTGGTATGTAGGGCTAACCTTGAGAGAAGGGAGAAACAGCTGCAACCAAGACACCAGTCTGATAAACAAAATCTGAGCTCAAAGGAGGGGTGAAAGTGGAGAAAGCATCTCTGAAGGGATCCTCCCTGGTTTTTTGGAGAGTAAAAGTAGAGGAGGGAGAGGTACTTTTGAATTCCAAGATACTGTTCCTAGAGTCTTAAAATAAGGCAACTTATGGTTGGCACTTCTTGACTGGATCACCTCAAAGGGCTTACAAGAGTCTTGCGGGTGAACCTTATTGGCCATGATTTTCTCCTTCTGGAACAATTTTGCTACCTAAAGTCAAGATAGTTTTTCCCCTGTCCATATTCAGAGAAGTAGCTAAAGCATCACTTTTTAATACTGTAAGCTTGGGTTAAAGAACTGGTGGTTATTCTGGAACCCATGATATTTCCCAATGAGATGATGATTTATTTCTCTCTCTTTTTTAATTATCATCTTTGTATGTGTTGTGTTTTTAAAAAACACAAAGAAACAAATAGAAGAAAACAAATTCAAAACCTTGGATTTAATTTAAAATATGGCTTATATTAACAAGCCATTGAATTAAAGAACAGAAACCTCATTTCCAACAGTAAGGGAAATATGTGTCATTTTATAAATGCTAAAAATAAAGCAGAAATGAACTGAAATGGAAAACAGATGCACCTCTTTATGCCCAGACTATTGTGGAAGCATCCAGCTTTTTTTAAGTTTTTCTTTGCAAAATGCTGATGGAAATTTTTACTTTTTATACAATATTGAAGAGTATTTGCAGCAAACAAAAGCAAGAAAGAAGGGGTTGAGAAAGTGAGTGTGCTTTTAAATAATGTACTGAAAATTTGCAACAATTATGAATAACTAACGATTGCATAAAGCAAAACCATGGGTTACATAAAGAACAGTAAGCTTACTCCAGACTTACAGTTCATTTTCCGAGTATGACTAAATGACTATCTCTTTGTATGATCAAGTTTAAGGATTTACATAAAATAATTGTAATAAATGATATATTCCATGGTACAACAATATGTTACTTGTACTTTTAATTCTTCCCTATTTCTTTGTTATAAAGAAGAAAACATGTAAGAAATGTTGAGTTTATATTGGGAATATAAACTCAATATATTGGGAATCCAATATATGAAGGAGAATCTGGATTTAGCTAAAATATAAGGTCTAATTCTTTCTGCTTTTTGGATAGATTGCTGAGTTCCTGATACCAGCATAAAGAGACTTTTGGAACCCAGTGGCTGGTCATAGGAAAACAAGTAGAGCATCAGTTTCTGACAATCTGGCTTATGCACGAGTTCACCTGTAATTATATTCCTTACTGTCTCTCCTTGAGATTAAGCAGCTCTGCTATCCTTTCATCTCTGCATCACATTTAAAAGAAATGTCAATACTTTTAAATACTTTAAAATGTTGATTCTTTTAAACTGTATTTCTAAACATGTGGAAGTTTGGTTTTGAACTGGAACTTAGCTGGGATTCTTATAGAGTGTGAAAGTCAATCTTAATTCCATTTTCCAATGTTTCAATTTGAGTTCAGGCTGGAAAACCAGAACTGAACATTCATACAGGAATTTGCAAATATTCCCCCCCCCCTATTTTTTTAGCATGTTGTCAGAGGGGCAGACATCTCCAACTGTATTAAGCTACCCAGCAGTGGGTTTGGGTTTCAATTATGTCAGCTCATCATCGATTTAATGATAAAACGAAACATGGCTTAGAACAATATACGAACCAGGCAGGATCTCGTTATCTCCCAAATAATTGGATTTTTGGTAGTGGCTAAGAAGTAATCAGCTTAATAAAGATGGGGTATACAGAAAGTATACAATCATTATCAATCCATTATCCTCCACTTAGAGACAAACAACCTACTCTCTAATAAACAATTTGGTTTCAGAAAAAAACTATCCTGTAATCTGCAACTCTTACACTGCAAAAACATATGGACTACATAACTCAATCAGGGCAAAACAATAGACGCAATCTACATAGACTTCTGTAAAGTCTTTGATTCACTGGTACACGACAAACTACTCCTAAAACTAAAATCTTACAGTATCTCTGGACACCTGCATAACTGGATAGAAGCATTCCTGTCAAACAGACAACAAATGGTCAAAATTGGGAGTGTCCTATCAAACTCTGTACCTGTCAAAAGTGGTGTCCCCCAAGGCAGTGTTCTAGGACCAATTCTCTTCATACTCTACATAAATGACCTCTGTGATCATATTAAGAGCAACTGCGTTCTCTTCACTGATGATGTAAAGCTATTCAACACCACAGACAATACTGCTACCCTTCAAAAAGACCTTGACTATGTATCAGAATGCTCAAACAAATGGCAACTTCAAATCTCAACAAACAAATATTTTGTCTTACATATTGGCAAAAAAATCAAAAAATAAAATACAAGCTGAATAGTCAAGACCTTGTTGATGATCCAGACTCTGTCAAGGACCTTGGAATATTCATCTCTAATGATCAAAAGGCATTAAGAGTTGTTAACCTAATCCTACTTACCTTTTTCTCTGGTAATATCACACTACTAACTAGAGCATACAAAACATTTGCTAGACCAATACTCAAATACAGCTCATCAGTCTGGAACCCACATTATGTAGCTAATATTAGCACAGTTGAGAAAGTCCAGAAATATTTCACAAGAGTTCTACACTCCTCTATTCATTGTAGAATACCTTATGCCACCAGACTTGAAATCTAGACCTAGAAAACCTAGAACTATGCAGTCTTTAGTCTGATCTAAGTATAGTATATAAAATCATACATTGCAATGTCCTACCTGTCAATGAATACTTCAGCATTAACCATAACAATACAAGAGCACACAATAGATACAAACTCAAGGTTAACTGCACCAAGCTTGATTGCAGGAAATACGACTTCAGTAACAGAGTGGTCAATGTCTGGAATACTTTACCTGACTCTGTGGTCTCTTCCCCAAATGCCAAAAACTTTAACCTTAGACTGTCTACTATTGACCTCACCCCTTTCCTAAAAGGTCTGTAGGGGGTATGCATAAGTGCACCAACTTGCCTACCGTGCCTGTCCTATTGTTTCTTTTATTTTTCTTATATGTATCCATTTCATGTATTCATAACTATGTTTATACTTATACCTATTATCTTGTAAGCAATTGACAAATCAAATAATTCAAATCAAATCAAAAGTCCTTACCATTTTGAAATTGTAATTGAGCCCTCAAAAAGTTTTATGATGTTCTGAGATTCTCAGGGCTGTCCATCTCACATGAACACATTTTGAGTCCTTGGAAATCAGCCCACCTTTGCAGCAGTATCCTACAGTCACATGATTTATTATGTTTTTGTCAGAAATCAGCTTCTTACTTCCAATTTTCAGCAAAACTAATCCATAATGAGCAATAGGTTTGCTTAATAGCTTATATAGCACTTCAGAGTGCTTTATGTGGTTTACTCTATGTGGTTTACTCTATGTACTCTCTATGGTTTACAGAGTCAACATACTGACCCCAACAATCCGGATCCTCATTTTACCTACCTTGGAGGGATGAAAGGCTAAGTCAATCTTGAGCCCAATAAGAATCGAACTACTGCCAGTCAGCAGAATTAGCCTGCAACACTGCATTCTAACCACTGTGCCATGACAACTTTCTTAATGACTGCAGATTCACTTAACAACCATGATGATTCCGTTAATGACAGCTGCAAAATAGGTCATAAAATCAGGTGAGTCATGTAATGACTTGCTTTACAACTGTTGTGACTTACAACTTAATGGTAGGCAATCACAAACTGAAAATTATCTATATTGAGCCATGGTGGTGCAGTGGTTAAAATGCAGTACCACAGGCTATTTCTGCTGACTGCCGGCTGCCTGCAATTTGGCAGTTCAAATCTCACCATGCTCAAGGTTGACTCAGCCTTCCATCCTTCCAAGGTCAGTAAAATAAAGACCCAGATTGTTGGGGACAATAAACTGATTCTGAAAACTGCTTAGACAGGACTATAAAGCACTGTAAAGTGGTATATAAGTCTAAGTACTATTGCTAGTGCTATATGTGTAAGTTTTGCCAAGAATGGCTGGTGACATCCCAGGGATTAATGCCTGGTTGTTTTGCCCATGTATTGCCCTTCCAATGCAATGTAGAAAGTATTTTTAAATGCTTCTCTTTGGGTGTTTTTTTCCTTGAAAAATGGCATGAGAATACAGTCCAGTTAATCCTTTTGTACTGCTTTATGGCACAAAGAGAAGGATAAAATATATGCACAGGTTTGTCACACATATTCATTTTTCTGGAATGGTATAGGATCTCCTAGAGGGGTTTGGTCTGGAAGACCTCCAAAATCCTACAGAATTAGGAGGTCTACAGAAGGTCTCCAAAATCCTACAGAATTAGAAGCTCTACAGAATTAGACCTTCTAATTCTGTAATATATGTAATTCTGTAATATCCATGCAAATGAAAAATATTTCATAGTAACACAGCTTAGAAGGCTGTCCCCTTAGCTTCCAGCCCAAGAGTATCTAGTTTATTTCTCTTTTCTCTCCCCTTAATTTTTTATATCTCAAGTTCTGAAAAAAAAATGCAAATAGAAACTTTCCAGGATAAATAACTTTATCTTGACAAAACCCCTGGTGGCATCCTATGGCAATTCATTATTTTTCAATTAAATTTACCATTTGCTGGCAGCTGCCCTGTTTTAATTTTCTGCTGTTTGTTTACTGAACAAGGAAAAACATAACATAAACCCCTATAAAAGTCAGATTGAGTTAATTAAATGAGGTAGTGGGAAGCCCTAATTCAACCTCAAGAGTATGTTGATCAGTGGATCTTCTGAACAATGTCTCTTTCCCACGAATTTATTTTTCACATTTCAGCAGCATAATTAGTTTGGAGTATTGCCCACTCTTCTTCCTGATACTGCGCTGTGTCTTATATACACAGTTTATCTACCAAATAGTTTTGAGGTTGCACTCTCTCCCCCGCCCCCCCCATGCCTCTTATCATTAATGACTTGGGAAGAGAGAAAAGTTTGTGTGCTAATCCAAACAGGGGAGGGGAGGGGTTGGCCTGAATGTTTTAGGACTATTCCCCAGTTCATCAGATGTCTCTTAAGTGGGCTGAGAAAAATCGGTTCTGCCTGAGCAGTTGGACAGAGCTGTAGCAGAGATCCTTCTTAACATAAGATGTCAAGGACATAAAATAGGGTCACCTGCATATAAAATATGTTCTTCACCAGTGATTGGATTTTATCACTCTGGTGGACCAGAATGCAATAAAACAATGCATCTCTTTTATATGAAAGGTTCTTGATCAGTCCTTGTTTCCCACAGTTAAAAAAACATTTGTTGTTGACATGAAAATATCTGCTTAGGAACTTATAGGTCTGACTACATATGTATTCAAAAATTTGTTCAGTCCATCAAATATTGTATTTTGCTAATTTTTAAAAATCTACTTTTTCCTTCAATGCATTTTTCTAATATATGCATTTTATGTTAACAAAGCTGAATACCATGTGTGTGTGTTTTCTAAAGATGGGGGTTTGTACTTTTCGAGCTCAAAAATATTCTGAAATGGAAAACAATATATCCATGTTAGAATGGATTCTAATTTGGTGGATCATGTGTTTTTCCTCTAAAAGAAGTTGACAATATTTTTAAAGCCTACTCTGTGACTATTTATTTTCAGAATAGAACTAGCTGATTAACCTGATGTTTCCAGATTTTCCCATATTCTCAGCTTTTCTTTGGAATTTTGTTTAAAAAAAAACAGTAAGACTTTGTAGGTTGGCCATTAAAGTGAATCAAAAGGAACTAGAGATTATAATTGAAGGAATAGAACTCTCAAATATGAATTACTAATGCAAAATGAAGCAAAGTATTTTAACATTGAACATATGGTAGGATATTTTAAAACAGCAAACCCAGAAGTTAATTTTAAGAGCTTCTATAGATAGACTCTGCTTAAGATATGTTATGAAAGAGGAACAAATTTTACCTGAAAAGATTGAAAGTAATCTGAAAGTGGATTTCAAAATGACATTATGATATTGAAAAAGAAGCTGGACTTACAAAACAAACCCTCCAATACCATTATAATTAAAAGAAATATACAAATAGCAAACCACAAGAGTGATATGGACTTTCCAATATTGGATTTATAAAAGAGACTTGTTAAAGTTTTGAAAAATTTTGTAAGAAGAGATAAAGAAAAAAAAAATGGAGAAAAATTCAAGTTCTAGGACATTATTTGAAGAGGCTAAAGGTCAAGATTATTAAAAGTAAAAGGAAGGAATAAAAAGTTGGTTTATTTGATCAAGATTAAAATAGATATATTGTTATTTCTGGTACCCTTGAATGGACTTTTGAGAGGTCATATACTGTGTTTTAAGAGAAGATGACATTATTAAAATTATCTATACTTTTTTGCATTGAAAGGCTGTCATTTTATATACATATTTTTTATTATTTTTCTTTTTTATTATTATTCTTCTCTGTGTTTTTTTCTTTGCTAGTTTGCATCAGTTTTTAACTTTGTAAGGGTAATTGTTTATGAAACTACCTATTAAAATAGAAAGCCATGTAATACCAGAGATTGGTTCAGTAAAGTTAAGAAATTTTCTAGTTAAACAGCTTTCTTTCATGGGATGACAAGCTAGATTGTGAGATCTGTACTTTAGGTCTAAAAGCCATGAAATAATACATTGTAGTGGCATGGAAACAGCTTGTTTTGCTTATGTGACACATCCAAAGAATGCTGCTTCCTCCAAGAGACAGCAGAGAAGAATGAATGAATGAGGACTGCAGGCACTGAATGAATAGTACGTAAGTCAAGCACCCACAAAGGAAATTTCCTCTTTAAATTCTCCTTATCGACATTGTCAATAAGTCAAACAGTACATGGCTACTTACTGTAGATACCATGCAACACATACATTGCATTCTAATGACACTTACCCCTTTCATTGTGTACTTTCACAGATCATACCTCGGCATGACAATTGGTTGTCATCTCAGATTCTCTATAGTAATAGATATTCAATCTCTTCTGAATTTTATACAGCAGCCTTAAAGCTGTGCGGGGCTCAATAAATGAACAGAGGATAGAGTAACTGGCATTGATTTCTGGAATATAATACTGTGCTGGCACAAAGGGCTATGGCATCGGTGTGGAGATGGATGTAAAATAGAAAACAGTCCATTCTTGTGATACTGTATACACATAATCCTTATGTGGTAGACCTACTTACAAAGTTAGATAATTCAACTGAAAGGCAAACTAATATTTCATATGGCCTTTTTTGCATTTAAACCAGACAATCAGCTGCTCTGCACACAGCAATTACATGTCAATGTGACATTCTCACAAGACACAGATTTCTTGGGAGATGACTTGGTTTAAGCAATATGCCAACTGCATGGATAGAATTAATATTATTTGTAAAGCATATGGGTGCTTTCCCAACCAATTAGTTTAAAGTTAAGTGGCAATGTAAGAAAAGGAAGATCTATTTCCTGCTTCCTTCAGTCCATTGTTGAGGGACTTAGGAAGGTGTTTACTTCTCTCCCTCTCCCTCACTCTGTGTGTGTGTTCCTCTCTCCATTATCCTACCTCCCCATTATTGGGGAGATATTATTAGTATTGTAGCAGTGGTGGGATTCAATTTTTATTTACTACCAGTTCTGTGGGTGTGGCTTAGTGGGCATGGCAGGGGAAGGATACGGTAAAATCTACAGTCAGAGATGGTATTTGCCGGTTCTCTGAACCACTCAAAATTTCTGCTGCCGGTTCTCCAGAACCGGTCAGAATCTGTTAAATACCACTTTTGTATTGTAGGTGTCTAGGTCTAGAAAAATTTGGACAACCCCCAAATTACAAGAAAGAACTTGTGTTTTCTCCTCAAATGTGATAAGCCAATTCCAATGGGTTGCTTTTAATACAATTGGAATGAGAAAGAGATAGATCCAGGAATCTCCATATTTTCCGAGAACTCACATTTTTTAAAAAAAACACCTTTTCCAGAGAAGGAGGGAGGGAGGGAGGAGGGAGAGACAAATTATAGCAGATAATTTACAATGTAAACTAAAACTTACATTAGGCAGATAGTTTTTAAAAAAAATCTCTTCAGGGTTTTATTTTTTAATCCTGCATTATTAATTCAGATCAAAAATTGAGTGAGACACAAGCTGAGATGTAATATTTAATGAGAAATGTGAAAAGACACTTTCAGTCTTTAAAAAATGCCTGTATTTAGTTAGTTGCTGGCACAAACCAGTTCTGGGAACATAGCAAAATTAATTTATATTCAGATATTTCTCAAATTATTAATGCTTAACAGTAAACATATTAGACTAAAAGGGAGAGATTTTAAATGACAGTAATAAGCAAAGAAGCAACTCAATTTTTTTCTCTGTTCAAGTCACACTTCTTTCCCCAGCAGCTACCAGAACGTGACAGAGCTTCAGTAGCATAAAAGTTTTATTTATTTTATTTATTTATTTATTTTGATTTGTCAATTGCTTACAAGATAATAGGCATAAGTATATACGGTACATAGTTATGAATACATGAAATGGGTACATATAAGAAAAATAAAAGATACAATAGGACAGGGATGGTAGGCACATTGGTTCGCTTATGCACGCCTCCTACAGACCTCTTAGGAAAGGGGTGAGGTCAATAGTAGACAATCTAAGGTTAAAATTTTGGGGTTTTGGGGAAGAAACCACAGAGTCAGGTAGAGTATTCCAGACATTGACCACTCTGTTGCTGAAGTCATACTTCCTGCAATCAAGTTTGGTGCGGGTAACCTTGAGTTTGTATCTATTGTGTGCTCTTGTGTTGTTATGGTTGAAGCTGAAGTATTCATTGACAGGTAAGTCATTGCGATGTATGATTTTATATACTATATTTAGATCGGACTGAAGATGGCATAGTTCTAGATTTTCTAGGTCTAGAATTTCAAGTCTGGTGGCATAAGGTATTCTACAATGAGTAGAGGAGTGGAGAACTCTTCTTGTGAAATATTTCTGGACTTTCTCAACTGTGCTAATATCAGCTCCATAATGTGGGTTCCAGACTGATGAGCTGTATTTGAGTATTGGTCTAGGAAATGTTTTGTATGCTCTAGTTAGTAGTGTGATATTACCAGAGAAAAAGCTACGTAAGATTAGATTAACAACTCTTAACACCTTTTTGACTATGTAGTTACAGTGGGCTCTAGCACTTAGATTATTAGAGATGAGTATTCCAAGGTCCTTTACAGAGTTTGGATCATCAACAAGATCTTGACTATTCAGCTTGTATTTTATTTTCGGATTTTTTTTGCCAATATGTAAGACAGAGCATTTATTTGTTGAGATTTGAAGTTGCCATTTGTTTAACCATTCTGATACATAGTCAAGGTCTTTTTGAAGGGTAGCAGTATTGTCTGTGGTATTGAACAGCTTTACATCATCAGAGAAGAGAATGCAGTTGCTTTTAATATGATCACAGAGGTCATTTATGTAGAGTATGAAGAGAGTTGGTCATAGAACACTGCCTTGGGGGACACCACTATTGACAGGTACAGAATTTGATAGGACACTCCCAAGTTTGACCACTTGTTGTCTATTTGACAGGAATGCTTCTATCCAGTTTTGCAGTTGTCCAGAGATACCATAAGATTTTAGTTTTAGGAGTAGTTTGTCATGTACTACTGAATCAAAGGCTTTACAGAAGTCTATGTAGATTGCGTTTATTGTTTTGCCCTGATCGAGTTGTGTAGTCCATATGTTTTTGCAATGTAAGAGTTGCAGATTACAGGATAGTTTTTTTTCTGAAACCAAATTGTTTATTAGAGAGTAGGTTTTTGTCTCTAAGTGGAGGATAATGGATTGGTTAATAATTGATTCCATGACTTTACAGGTGACGCAGCCTAAGGAGATTGGTCTGTAATTTTCAACTAGGCTGGGGTCTCTCTTTTTGAAGATGGGGATGACCATGGCTTGTGACCATAGGTTAGGCAAGGAGCTGGTCCTGAAAGATTTTTGAAATATTATGCTTAGAGGTTCTGCTATGGCAGTGGATAGCTTTTTGAAGAAGTAGGCACATATTCCGTCCAGTCCAATAGATAGAGATGGTTTTAGATTGCATAGTGCTTTTTCAACATTGTCTTCTGTAAAATCGATATGTATTAGATCATTGTAGTTTTCTGTGGTTTGGCTAGGAAATACTGGGCATAATCCATTGCTGTTTACAAATACTAAGCCAAAGAATGTGTTAAAGATGTTGGCTTTATTGCAGTCTTTACAATTAGGTCCTATCAGGGGTGGGATGGACCTTGAGTCTGTTAGTTTGTTGTTTACAAAATTGTAAAAAGTCTGGGTGGAATTTGTGCATAGAAGGTTTTCCTCTTGTTGAATGTGATAATTGGTGCGTTCAGTCTTTATCTGGTGGCATAAATTTTTGTATCAGCTTTTGAAGTTGGCAACGTGACCAGATTTATTTTTCTGCCAGAGTGATCTCTTTTTGGATTGAAATTTCCTTATTGTTATGGGTAATCTGTTTTGGTTTTTTTTGCAGGGGGGGGGGGAGTTGTTGTTGGTACATATATTTGATGACTCTTTTGACTTCAAGTAAAAATATGTTGTAATGGTCTTCAACAGTATTGCATCCAGTGAATAGAAATTGCCAATCAAGGGATGAGAGATCGTTGTCTATAAGATCATAGTTGCCTTTTTTGAAGTTATAATTGGGGATTACATCATTGTGATGATTTTTGTGTGGGCATATGTTGAGATAAAAGTCAATCATATCGTGGTCACTGTTGGAAAAGGGTTCTTTAGTTTGTATTCCATAAGTTAATTTCAAACTATTGCAGAAGATGAGATCGAGGCAGTTGTTAAGTCTAGTATTGTTGGTTACTAGTTGTTCCAGTCCCAGATTTGTAACAGTATTGTAGAAGGTTGCACATATGGGTTCAATTTTACATTTGTTTAGGATCCAGTTAATATAAGGTAGATTGAAGTCACCAAGAAAAATAAAAGCGTGTGGGCAGGATGTTGCCCATGTTAGTAGTGAATTTAGCTTGTTTACATGTTCGATGTCATAATCAGGGGTTCTGTAACATAGTAAGAACCGAAACGTGATATTTAAGGATAGTTCACAGATGATGGCCTCAGGAAGACCAAGCTCCTGGGTAACTTGGATGTTTTTAGATGTAAGGACTTTTTATAGAAGATAGCAACACCACCTCCTCTACGAATTTCACGATCTGATCAGTAAACATGATAATCTCTTACTGTGGTAATGGAGTCAGGGAGAGATGTGTTGAGCCATGTTTCACAGACAAATATGATGTTGAATTTAGCCATATTTAATAAGAGGAGAAATTCAGGTGTTTTATTCACAAGGCTTCTTGCATTGAGGAGCTTGCATTAAAGGCCAGCAGTTGTCAAATGCTAGAAAGAGAACCAACTGGAATAGTCAGGTTTCTGAAACAGACTCCTAACTTTCACTCCCACTTTGGTGCCAAAGACAGAAAATTATTTTGAATATATTTATTTGATTTAGATTAGACCATTTATGGATTTCTTCTCCAGTTACATAAAACTAAAGATCTTAATACAAAAATCTGACATAGAAAAAGAGAAAGACTGATTACTACTTTGAGAGCTTCATCAAACCACAATTGAAAAACAACATTGTTCCATCTAAAAGACTAATGAATAAACACAAGCATTGGCCTACAAATCCTTAGTTGTAAATCTTGGCCTTTGTTTATTTGAAGAAATGTCCATTTAAGTGTGTTTCAAATATTATGGTATTCAAATATTATTACAAACCAAAAAAATCCCTTTAAGTTATACAGTACTTACTAGGTTGCTTACAGGCAGAAATAGTACGTAGTAAACATAGTACATAAAATCATATGTTACAATGTCTTACCAGTTAATGAATATTTCAGTTTTAACCACAACAACACAAGAGCACACAACATATATAAACTTAATGTAAACCACTCCAAACTTGATTTCAGGAAGTACAATTTCAACAACAGAGTGGTCAATGTCTGGAACTCACTAACTGATTCTATTGTCACCTGCTCAAATCCCTACTCCTTTACCCTCATACTAGTCTCTATTGACCTCACCCTATTCCTAAGAGATCTGTAAGGGGTGTGCATAAACGCACAATCATGCCCACCATCCCTGTCCTATTGGCCCCAATTATTAGTTCCTATTTCTTATATTTAAATTTTTATTTATTCTTATTTCTATTGTATTGTAAGCTTTTGACAAAATAAATAAATAAAATAAAATAAAATACACTGCCTTTATGTGTGCAGCACTATTTATGCATTAACTTTCACAGAGACTCAAATCCTGCACTATCAGGATTCCCAGCATATAAACAGCTGTGCATACCAAGGCTTCTCTAGTACACATAACTGGTGCTATACATTTGGAATCATGTTTATAGACATTGTAGGTGTGACATTATGACAGGGTCAACCTTTCTTATCTGAATGGCATAAATTCTGTTAGTGTCTGAACTAAGAGTTCACCAGTATATGACCAGTACTGGGCTGCCAAAATATATAGATTCTCACAAAAAGATAATAAAGTCATTGTTGGAAAAATCTTTGTGATGAAACTCTGCAATTGAACTCTTCATTGAAAAGGAAAAAAAAAGAAGGCTTTGATAACTGAATTCAAAGTGTAAGAGGAAAGCGAGTGGGTTCAGTTAAAAGTGAACAATGAAAGGAGATATCAGACATGGCTCTGCACTTGACATTTTTGTGAAGATTGTAGTTCCTATCTTTCTAAGCGGATGCCCAGGAATTTGGACAGATCTTTTTTTGGTATTGCAAAAACATGAATAACTTTACAAGGAAATAGTTGACTTGCTAAACAATCTGCTGAGCAAGTGGATAAGAACTCAAGTAGAGGAAAGGAAAGATATGGAAGTTACATCCTGTTCTCAAAAAATGTGCTGAATGGATATAATCCTTCAACTAAGAATACTTTGCATAGTGGAAAGCAAAAATGACAAAACGCCACATTGAGGAGGTGAACTGGATGCAAAACAGGCTTAGTTCATGAAAGTTGGTAAAAAATAAAAGAAATACATAATGCAATACATAAAAACTTATTTTATGAAAGATAAACTTTTTTTTGCTATTTATTATCATAAAGTAATTGTGATATTTTATGTGAGGCAAGTCCAGGAGAAATACATTGAGCACAGCAAACCTCTTTACTCTGTCTTCAATGACTTGACAAAGACATTTGATGCACTAAAAAGTAAGGTTCTCTGGATCACTCTGAGATGCTGTGGCTGCCTGAGGAAATTCATGTGAAGTTGATTCAGCTGCTCCACAATGAAATAACAGAACAGGTTCTTTATTATGGTGATAGATCAGCTGCCTTTGCCATTTCCAATGGGGTGAAACAGGGTAGTATACTAGCCCTGTCCAGTTGAATCTGTTCTTCATTTGCATGTTGACACATGCTGTCCAAGATTTGAAGGAGGGAGTGTATATCAGGCAATTGACCAAGTCTCACTTTAAGCTTTGTTCTTGGATGAGTTACCTCCATAATCCTTAAAAAGTATCTTCTTGATGATTGTATGTGTGTGGCACAAAAAGACAGTGTTATACAGTTGATACTAAAATGCTATGCTCTTTGGCTTGACTATCCACCTTTACCAGTCCGTATCAAATACCCTTAGAATAAAAAATCACCGCTGATGATACTCAGCTGACAAATGTAAACAGTTTCAAATAGTTGCGAAGCATCCTTTCAAGTGATAGTTCTACGGACAAAGAAATTTACATCATAGGCTGGCTGTGTACTAGAGTGCGTTAAACACAGTGTTGGTACGTCCACAAATCTGAAAGCGTGCAGAGCTGTGGTTATCCCTTCTCTCTTATATGGACATATTATATGGACTCTGTACTGACAATGCATCAAACATCTGGAGAAATTTCACAGGCATGCTCTGCACTCCATCCTTGGCATTCATTGGCAAGGCCATGTCTCCAACCTGGAGGTTTGAATCACGTGGAATCCACTAACATTGAGTGTCCTATTATTACATGTCATCAGAATGGATGACCATTGTATGCCTTCTCAGTTCTCTATGGTGAACTGGAGACTGAAGAGAGACCTCAAAGTCTTCTATGCAGCACTACAAAGAAGCTGTGAAGGAAGCCCTATGACATCAAGTCAAGGGAACTAGAAGCTGCTGACAGAACCCACTGCTTCATAGCCATGTGCTATGAAGCCTACACCAGCTTTGAAGACAGGCACTGCCAAAAACTGATGGGAATTGTGAGTGGTGTCACCAAATAGCACCCAGTTTTTGTAACAAGGACTTCCAGTGTAAAAAGCTATGATTCCAGACTGCAGAGTCATCTCCATGTTCACAGATGAACTGTACAAAAGCAGGTCTTCTTTGAACCTGAAGTGTAGAGTTGTAATTGCAGGAATATTATTATCTTGATGGCAAACCTCAGGTAATGAAGGTTCCAAAGCAAATACAACTCAGGCAACCAAAATCACTAATGTAAAGAAGGATTAAAGAGAGGAAGTAAACATGTGTTAGACTTTAACTAGAGATAATTAATTGTGTTAATTACTATGCTAAACAGTAAAGAAAGTTAAGCAATAACTAAAGTTAACCAATGTTAGAGGATTACTAAAAATGTGTATAAATATAAGACTAGACTCCAATAAAGTTCATCATGATTCATTTGATCATGATCAAACACCTCGACTGCCTCATCATTACAACACTGAAGGACTACCTAATAATAATATAAATAATAATTTTCTCTTCCCTCCCCTATAAACCCTACTCTGCTGTCTCATTATGATGGAGGGTTATTTATGGAATAGTTCAGCAAAGAGTAGCCAGCAGAGTTACCCATCCTAGTGCCCATCTAAAGCTCTTATATTGGGAAAGTGGCAATATAGCAAGATGCTGGAAGCAGATGATCCATGGAAAAGGTGTTATTTTACATTGAGCAAGAGGAGGCAATGCTAAACCACTCCTATATTTACCAAGAAAATCACCTCAATAGAGGGAGAAAAGGTGATTGATGCTATATGATGAGCATTTCAGGTTGGATGGCAATTAACATGCTACTGATGAAGAGCTGAGACTCTTTCAAAGTACAGATAATGTTTCTGATGTGCTTAGATAAAAGCCTTCTAGATGTCTAATTGCTGATGTAGCCATTTGAAGTTGCAAAGACAGAATTACAGTGGGAACATGGAATGTAAGATGCATGAACATGAGAAAACTCAGCACAGTGAAAGATGACATGAATCAACCATATATTAACATCTTAGACATCATCAAAATGGATTGGAATTAGACTCTAGTCAGAACATCATATTGTTTATTACTAGGGACACCTGAATAATAAAGGAGGATGGAGGGAGGGAGGGAGGAAGGGAAGGAAGGAAGGGACAGCATTGCCCTCATTGTCAGAAAGCATATAGTAAAGACAGTACAGGCAGTAAAGGCAGTTAATGAGTGAACTATAACTATTCAACTTCATGAGCAAGCCTTCAATATAATACAACAACAATCCAAATTTATGCTTCAACTACTGATGCAAATAAGAGGAGGTTGTTGAGTTTATGGTCAAGTTCAATTTAAATCAACAGAACATGCAAGCAAGATCAGTCAGTTCTGGGTGTCTGCATGAATGGTTACTGGTTTCAAAATAGTCCGCATCAATAGAGCCCTACTCCTTTTTACAGGCATGCAATGCACACATTGCACACATTTAAAAGAGACAGGATGGTGATCACCCAGTCATAGTCAGTATACTTTTGTGTTGGCCAACAGGTAGATTGAGAGGGTCATTTTCCTAAATAAGATTTTGCTTTTCGTTAAGTTTTGTATACAGCCTTTTTCTTTTAGATTCATTTTTTTATTTCAAATTCTAAATATAGAGAATAAGATTTTGAATACATAGCTTTTATTATCTGACTTTGCAGAAATTCACACACACATACACACACTCAAATTATATCCCAAACATAATACCCTCAAATGGACCCTCAAATTCCTTAAACTAGCCCTAAAGTCCAGGCCTGGTTACACTTAACCACTTCCAGATCCTCAATGAACAAAGGACTCAATCTGAGCAAAAACTTCTATTTGACTTAGGTTGACTGTGGTGCAGTGGTTAGAATGCAGTATGCAGGCTACTTCTGCTGATTGCCGACTGCCTGCAGTTTGGAAGTTCGAATTTCACCAGGCTCAAGGTTGACTCAGCCTTCCATCCTTCTGAGGTCAGTAAAATGAGGACCCAGATTGTTGAGGGCAGTATGCTGAGTCTGTAAAATTACTTAGAGAGGGATGTAAAAACACTGTGAAGCAGTATACAAGTCTAAGCACTATTGCTATTGCTATTTAGAGCTTTTATTTGTATCAGCAAAAGCCTGCAGAAGAATTGTATGATACTGCTCATGCTTTAGCAGGAGGATCAAAGGAACATGGTATGACATAATCCTTAAAAGTTTCTGGAACTTGTTAGTTTTATCCCATTTCTTAATCCAGCACCTGCCTCCATATAGAAATCCATATAACTGTGGTTGGAATATGGATCTGATAACAGTGAAAAGCACATGCATAAGTGTAATAATATAGTATCTGGACTTGCAAAACCAAAGCTCTGGAAACCTAGAATAAATAAAACTACATCAGTGAAATAGCCATGCAACAGATAGTATATCTTAACAAATATAAAGATAAATATAAGAAATAAGATATAAGATATTACTTATAGTTATACTATATTACATGTGCATTGTAAGAGGAGAACTATATTATTCAATGCTGGCAAAAAAAATCTTATAATTATAAGAACTCTGCTAGCACCTTTCTCAGTTAACGCATGTTATTAAAGGGAATAAGCTTTCTTGATTTAGAGTTAATCAGATCAGTGGTGGGATTCAAAAAATTTTACTACTGGTTGTGTGAGCGTAGCTTGGTGACTGTGGCAGGAAAAGGATACTGTAAAATCTCCAGTCAGAGGTGGTATTTGCCAGTTCTACAAACTACTCAAAATTTCCACTACCAGTTCTCCAGAATTGGTCAGAACCTACTGAATACCACTTCTGCATCAAATGCTTAGAACGGTTAATTTGATATAAGATTTAAAGTAAGACAGGAGGTGAAAAGTTGGGGAAAGATAAGAGAAAATAAATTGGTTATGAAAGTTCAGTTTACATGTCAAACAAATTGCAATATTTATCAGTTAACAATTGTAATGCCTTAAAACCCATTGTTGAGATCTTCTGAGATTGCCTGAAACCTTTTGATGTATTTGAGTTCAACAGTTTCTCACTTGATGGGGCTGTTCAAGTTCCACTTTTCCACAATACTCACTTTGGGGGAGTATCCTGAGAAATGTTCTGATATTATTTTGTCTTGTTTTGGATCCTGATGTTAATTTTGCACCCATTAATTCTAAAATTTGTTCTGTTTGTCCTCTGTAGAATATAGAGAGGCACTGCTAGCAGACAATGGCATATGCCAGGTTAGAGGAAAAGCACCTCTAATCTAGTATTTAAGCTCGTTGGGGCTATTGGTGTATATATGTGGACAAAATCGGCACCTGGGTTTCTTGCAGGGACTTACTCATATGTTGGCATCATGTTCTGTTCAGGTTATTTGTGGAATCTGCTCCAGAATGGATGGCTGTTTGTATGCAAGTATGGACTTCTCACCTGCTGTCTAAGAAAAGACAGTGTTATTTTCCACTATGGGTTGTAGTTTATAAATAATTTGTTTGAGTGGATTGAGCAATGAACGGTAGGTAAACAGTTTACCATTTTTCAGTTTCTGTGGTTTGACATTTAATAGTTCTATTGACTTGTCTATTGATCTCATTGGGTGGATAATTCATTTCCTGAATGCCTGATTTAATTCCATCAGTTGAGCATCTCTGTCAAGTGGGTCAGAAGAAATGTGGCTGTAGCATAGAGTCTTGCTATGAGTGATTGATTTGATAATGCATTCTGAGCGGACACTGGAAGCATGTTGATATGCATTGCAATCTGTAAATTTCCTGTATAATGTGGCGTTTATATACCCATTATGTTGTTTTAAAGGAAGTGGTCTTGTTTTGTAGATAGGCCTAAGCTAAGGAAGATGGTAGGGTAGAAGTTGTTGACATCATGTAGAATTTGATGAGAGATTCCTTTTTGTATTATTTGATGAGAATTTGGAACTTGATGAGAGATTCCTTTCTGTCTTATTCTCTGGTTCCAGATGATTAAAATGTCATCAATTAATCTTAAGTAATAGAGGCGATTTGGAGAATTAAACTTAAGAAAGCATTGTCCTAGATCGGTTGTGAAGAAGTTAGCATATTGAGGAGCCATGCATGTGCCTAAAGCTCAGCCACTGTTGTCTCTTTTGTAGAGAAAGATGATAATATCTCTTTTATAGGAAAAATGATCTTTTGACTTAGAAAGCCTACAATGAAAACTTTAAGCTTGTGAGCTCCATGGACACATGTAAGAAGACTGCTTGTTACTATAATTTATCATGGGAGAACCAATATCTCTGTTCTTCCTAAATAACTCATTACAAGATTTTGCTGTGCAGGTTGATTCACATATTTCACTTAATTATGATTTCCCAGCAAATTTGCTCCAGATAAATTTTCTCCTTATATCATCATTATCATCCCATGTTTATGATTGGTTGCTGTTGATGCTGCTCTTGCTGTTGCTCAGTATTAGTGTTATGTGGGCTGGCAGTGAAAACTGTAACCCGGTGAGCCTGTACTTGCTCTACCATTGGTCATCCATGGAAGCGTATCAAGTTTGCTTTGCCAAAGGAAACTGATAGAGAGAGGTTGCACAAACTTTCCATTCTGCTAGGAGACTGTTGTCTTGTCTGCCAAATTTATTGGCCTTTGCGACAAACAAAACAACCTAATGCTTCTACTTTGGATGCATCAGCAGGTTCTGTGGTGCCCTGCTTGCTTTCCACAAGCTCATATGTTTCTTCCAATGTATACAGATGGCAATTGGGATCTACTGCCAGTTCAAAACGGTTTCAAATATCCACTGCTTGGATCCTTTGTAGGAATTCTGCCTGCTGCTGGATTAAGAATGCTTGGTACTGGCAAGAGCATCATCATTAACAAATTGGTGAAACATCATCACCTTCTCCATTCTTGCCATTGATGAGCCATGAGGCTTCTCTCTCCTACTTTTGGAACTACTTTTGTTCTGCTGGGAATAGGCAGTGACCACTAACCCTGCATTAGCCTTCCTGTTCATCCTTGCTTTCCTCCCCCAAATTATAGTATTCTGAACAATTCATACAATTTGATTTTCAACTCAAAGTGTCAAATGCATGAAACTGGTGCCTCCACCTCTGTTTTGTCTCTCCTTAAAAACAGTAGCCCCACACATTGTGAGTAGTGCTAGACAGAGGCAAAATATGAGGCAACTAAATAGTCCTGCCCCAATGGTGTATATTAACAGATACATATAGATCTACTATAAATGGATAGCAAAATAAATAAAGTATACAATTATTAGAATTGGAATTGGAATTGGAGTTAGTTACAGTGAGTTAAGTAAGAGATAGAGTTGGGGTATGAATTACAATTCTTTATTAGTCAAGTGTGATTGAACACACAAGGAATTTGTCAGATAGAAATCGATAGAATAATATAATGAATGGCTGAGCAAGGGAGAACAATTATGAAAACTAACAAATAAAAACAAAAGATAAAGCTGTGAGGGAAAAGAGAGAAAAAGAAAAGATTGGAGTAAAAAAGAAAAAGAAAAGTGGAGAAAGAATGTTTAACAAGAAAGGGAATGAGGATGATAAATAGCAACTGTTAGCTATTTGGAGGAGAGTGTCTTCCTAAAGGGAGATCTGAGAGCATTCTTAGACATTTTTGGTGTTAAGTGTCCATTTTAGGTCTTGTGATAAGATAGAACCTAGAAATTTGAAGATCTCTACTGTTTTTTTTCTCAAAAACTTTATTAATTTTTAAGAAAACAAACATATACAAACAAAACACAAAACATGAAAAACATAAAACATCTTTTTTGAAAGCAGCTTGATCACGGGTTACATCTCTTCGTACAGACATAAATTCAAGTTCATGCTCACTTTTATATACCATTCCATATCTTATTGCCATTCTACATTTTTTATATAGCTTCTCCCCTCTTTTCACTCTCTTAATTCTATTTTATTTATTTCATCTTAATTTAAATTATTATACTTATATCCTTTGTCTGTCCTGTTTCAGCTGTCTATTATCTTTTCTCATTAACACAAAATTTCTCCTGTTATCACTGATTGGAGTATGATGCCTTTATATCTTTCCCCTAAATTTAACACTTAATATAATACATAACTTTGATTCGGATTCTGCTTAGTACATTCTAAAGCTATTTTAAGAAAAGAAAAATTTATAAATATATAATATAATTAAAACAACAATCCATACCAATTGAACTCTATCGTTAAAATTAATATTCATTTAAATCTTAAACATATTACACATTCCTTTTCAAATAGGTATCATGCTTCTATGGGAACACTTATAAATTTTGCGTAGTTACTTTCCCCCCATTTCACTTATATTTTAAAACATTATGTAATTAAAATGTTCCCATTCCTTCTTAATTCAATTTTCTCATATTTCATTTCATTTATTTTGTTCAAGAAAAAAAAGTTTCACTGAATTACATTGAATATTTTATCCCATTTTATAATCATGTTATTCCAATTTTCTAACATTATTTCTAATACAAATACAACAATACAGTCTTATGTACCCTTGCAGAATCTCTTTTTCAGTTATATTTTTACCCATTATCTCTAAATAAATCCTGTTTCTTTACATTGTTTCAAACCTTTGTAGCTTCTCTTCCCTTCCTTCCTCCCTTGCTTCTTCACTCTGCCCTTTTTACCCTCTTGTCTCTCCATCTCCATTTCCCTCTTCTGTATACCTCTTTTCTGTTGCTTTCTAACATTATATCCACTTTTCACCTTATTTTTCCCTTTTTTGGTTTTTTTTTAGGTCTTAAATTCTCTATTCTCTTTCCCCCCTTTCCCCTTTCTTCCCCAGATAAAGTTATTTGTTCATTAAAGATGGCTTCTTCTTTGTCCCAATCTTCTTGTTCTTGTAGTTTCTCATAAGTAGAAATCGCCATTTCTAAAAAATGCAGTCCAAATACACACAAGCTGTTTCATTTAACATTTTCTTCTTTTTTCACTTTCTCTTCCTGGGGTTACAATTCAGTTACAAAGTTCCAATTAAAATGTATCTTTTAGAAGTCTTGTTACAATTTAACTTTAGATTCTTTTAAATTCCAAGCAGTCTCCTCCAGCCAAATCTTACTCTTATTCTTTTCCTCTCCCTGCCCACTTACAGCGAAAAAAAGTTTTTTCAGTGATCAGAAATCTTTATTGTCCCCTTGGCTTTGAGTTTCCAGTTTAATTACCTGCTGATGCCAAAGCGGGTTTTTCTGATTTCTCATTCATCTGCTGTCACCGTAAGGAAGGAGAGTGAGAAAAAACAAACTTTCCCTTTTCACTTTCATTCGCTGCTTCTGGATCTTCTTTGGGAGCGATGTATCTTTTTTTAAAATTTAAATTCCAGGGTATCTTGAATGTTGCTTCTTATCCCGATCAGCCAAAACTTTCACTTCTTAGCTTTCTCCTGCACATTCTTTTCCGGATGAGTGCTTCTTTGTGGAGGCCATTTCTGACCGCCGCTCTGCCACCTTCGGAAAAGGGAGTTAAGCCAGCTGAGGAGGGGAGGTGCAGCTCCCCTCAAACCCTGCCAGGTCTCCTCTAACTTTGACCACCTCTACGGGGTGGCTTAGCCCTGAAGCCGGCTGGCTCGGGGCACTCCAGAGGTGAGCACAAGCAGAAACCATGCATGATTGTGGATTCCTGCTGCCGCTGAAGCCCTGCAAACCGGCTGAAGTCTGAAGATCTCTACTGTTGATACTGTGTTGTCTAGTATTGTAAGAGGTGGTAATATGGGAGGGCTTCTTCTAAAGTCTCCCACCATGTCTACGGTTTGGAGTGTGTTCAATTTCAGGCTGTTCCGGTTACACCATGAGGCAAGTTGTACAACCTCCCATCTGTATGCAGATTCGTCGTTGTCTCAAATGAGACCAATCACTGTTGTATCTTCTACAAACTTCAGTATTTTAACAAATGGATCATTTGAGATGTAGTCATTGGTATATAGGGAGAAGTGGAGAAAGAACACAACCTGGGGGAGCGGGGGCTGTGCTAATTGTACAGTTATCAGATGTGATTCTGCCTAGCTTCATCTTCTGCTTCCTAATTTGGAGTACTTTAAATTGTTTCAAACCTGATGGGCAGGTAAGTTCCCAAGTTATATTCTAATTGAAAAGTATCTGTTGCAAAAAATAAATGAATAAATTCATAACATAATGAATAAATTCATTATAAATCCTTTGATGGGGTTTTTGCTATAGTTAATAGTGGCATATTCCTGGCACTCACCTGCAAGCAATAGTAAAAATTAGCAGGAATTAAGATAAGCTGTTCAATGGCTCCCCTTGATCTTATTGTTACTCATCTTCATCTGGTGCTTTGCATACAGACATATTTCAATAGTGCCTATTGAAGAAGTTTTTCAAGTAGAACCGAAAAACAGCATTTGGCTCTAAACAGAGCTAAGTCTCGCTCAATTAACTGATTAACCTAAAGGGAATTGGAAATGAAAGCAATCTTTCAACTTCTGTGGCATTTTTTCTATAAATATTCCATGCACATTTAATAAGACAGATTTATGCATTATTTAAGCTGATAGCTAGAAAACAAAACTGTCTCTAGCAAGTCAGTTACAAAGAGGCATTTATAGTGCACTCACTCATTCTACTGTCTTCTTTGACAATCTGACTAGCAAGGAAGGAGTTATATCTATTGTATATTAATGTTTCAAAAGGAGATCCATTGGATAAGAAATGGCATAGTAGATAAGGTTGACTCTAGTTCCTTACGTTTTCCTTCCAGAAAGACCTTATAAGCAGACAAAATGTAGTGTAAATTAAAAGAAACATTTTATTCTAATACTTCTTGTCCAATTTTAGTTTACAAAGCAGGATTGCTTCTTTTTATATATAACTTTCTTGGTCAAATTAAACATTACATGCAGACACATGTACCATCATCCATATATTATGATTGCAGAAGTGAAGGATGCGGGTCATTCTTAAACTTTCCATGACAATAATAAACTAATAGGCATATGGAATCCAACAGATAACTACAGTCCAATTTGTTTCTTAATGTGTTAATTAAGGCTTAAAAATAGAGATCATAAAACGTTATTCCTCTTTCCTATTTGTGGTTTTCTAGGAATCTAAAAAAAATACTATCAGCCTGACTTTATGTAAATAAAATTATTGAAGGACATGATTTTTTGTGTCAGAGATTGGTGATGATGCTTGCATCTGAGACTGTTTTATAGCTGCATTTGAGTTTCTAAAGATGACTATATTCCCTCATTCACCTTGAATCAAGATGGGTTTCATGCCATATCACTCGGGAAAGAAGAGGGCTCTTTTGCAAAACAACTGCTTTTCTTCTGCCACAGGTTTTGACATTCTACTGTATTTAAGCATTTTTTTCCTTTCACAGAAAGGCTTCTTTTAGTTGAGTTGATGAATATATCATATTCTGTAATACACAAACACAAACTGTATATACATATACACTTACACACACACAAACAAACATAAAAAGATAGGGGAGGAGGGAGATAGATAGATAGATAGATAGATAGATAGATAGATAGATAGATAGATAGAAAGAAAGATAGATATAGATATAAATATAAATATAGATATAGATATAGATATAGATATAGATATAGATATAGATATAGATATAGATATAGATAGATATAGATAGATATGGTATTCAGCTTTGTTTGGGTATTTTCCCACGTCATTATAGTTGTGCTTTTAAAGCTGTAGCAACGTTTCGGCAGAATCTCATCTTCCCTCATCAGGTTTCTGTATAGTGTTCGTCTGTGAGTCAGACTTTCACAGCCATTTCTGTTTTAAATTTGGTGCTAGCCATCTGCTGTGCCAGAATGCTTTTTTCTTCATCCTGATTGGTTGGGAGTCTTGGTCTGTGTTTATTGGTCTTGGAGTTCGCTGTGTTCTGCTTGATTGATGTTTCTAATATCTTCTGTCTGTTTTGTAGCTTTCTTTGTCTTGATTGGCTGGCAACATTGTATTTCCTGTATTGGAGGCTTTTAGTGTGGCTTGGCTCTGAGTAAATGGACGGCTATCATTTATTGGGAAACTAGGTTTCATCTGGGTGCCTAGTTGGGGTGTATTTGAGCTGGAGGTATCAGGGGGAGTCTGTTTGTGCCCAGGTGTTTGCCTGGCTTGTGGTGTGGAGATTTTTTTGTTTGAGAGTGCAGGCTTCCAGATAATTGACAGTATGGTGGAGTCATCTCTTCTATTCATGCTTTCAGGTCTTTTTTCAATCTATACGGCCTCCCAAAAATACACAAAGAAGGCATACATCTCAGACCCATAGTCAGCTCCAGAGGTGCACCACTACAAAACCTAGTCAAATACCTAGCAAAGCAGCTACAGCCCCATGCTGAAGCAGCAGCTTCACATGTACAAAACTCATACCACCTCTTGGAAATGATCAAAGATCTACCTATAGAACAAAAAGATCTGATTGTAAGTTTCGATGTGGTTTCATTATTCACTCAAGTCCCAATAAAAGAAACTCTCGAAATCATCAAAAATAAATACCAACCACCCAAACATCTCATGGAACTAACAGAACACTGCTTAACCAACACATATTTCAAATACAAAGGACAATACAAGCAAATTGAAGGAGCCCCTATGGGATCACCACTGTCACCCGTCATTACAAACCTGTTCATGGAATTCAAATCCACAGCCCTAGCCAATGCCACCCACAAACTCAAACTATGGCTAAGATACATCGATGACACATTTGTTATTTGGCCCCATGAAAAAGAAAACCTAAACAATTTCCTAACACACCTAAACAGCACACACCCCAAAATCAAATTCACCATGGAAACGGAAACAAACAAACAACTACCATTCCTAGATGTACTAATCTACAAAAAAACAGATGGCACACTAGGACACACCATATACCAGAAGAAAACACACACTAACCGCTACCTCAATGCCCAATCCTACCACCACCCAGCACAGATAAACTCCGTGGCCAAAACACTAATTGCCAGAACCAAATGCCTAGCAGACGAGACACACATTAAGACTGAACTATGCACCCTGACTAAAGTACTGACAGCCAACAGCTTCCACAAAAGCAAAATCACTGGCTTGATCCACAAAAACACACTGAGACATAATGGAGACCTGGAAGATGAACAGACCTATGGAACAGCTGTCCTGCCTTACATAAGAGGTACTACAGACAAAATTAGTAAGATAGTACACAGGCATCACATCAAGACTGCCTTCAAAATAGACAGAAAAATAGCAACCATCCTAAGAAACCCCAAAGATAAAATTGACCTGGAAAACCAAGGCATATAAGGGGCTGGGGGGGCAGGGTCGGTGTGGTCCGCTTGATGTCACTCATGTTGGGAGCCCAAGCACTCTGCCAGAGAAAACAGATCTGAACTTCATTTTCAGTTGTGACATCCTCCTGCAACCCTCTGTCAGTAAAAATGGAGCTTGAGAGGGCCACAAGCGGCCCTCCCAAGCTTCGTTTTCTCTGGCAAACACACTGTGAGCTGGTCCACTGTTTCCAGGGTGGCCCTGCGGGCCAGTTCTAAACACCCCACAGGCCAGATTTGGCCCCTGGGCCTTGAGTTTGACACCCCTGCTTTAGAATCTTAAAAGAATAATACAATTTTTTTCATTGCTCTGTTTTAAAATAAAAAAATCCTCACCTTTAGAGAAATCACTACTCATTCTCAGCTAGGTTTTTAGGCATGTGGTCACAGTCTTCCTAAATTTTGTTATGAATATGTCATTTACAATTTCCTTCAGCAGTAGCCTAACCATCTTTACTAACCACAAAAGCTCTCTTAGTTTCAATTTCTCACACCTTTGATGAAAAAAAAAATCAGAATTGCCACAGGGATCTGCTGGAATGGGGAAAGTGATTAAACATGTCATAATGCCATTACATGCAAGTTATCATTTTTGCAACATCCTCATTGGGACCTCCTTCTGGTGGCTCTGCATATTCTACTTAAAAAAAAAACCCAGCCTTTCCAAAACTGCCATTCCCAGGAGGGTGGACTATGAATTAGGGGAGTTAGTCCTGAATCCTGCAATAGATGCTTGGATTTATTTACATCTGATAGTTGATTATTAGTAAAAGGAGCTATCCAGTAAAAGTAAGAGGTGATTTGCCAGAGAGAGGAGAACCAATGAGAACATAGTCAACACTGTCCCAAAGGTGTTTTTTTCAAGAGACAACTAGACTTCCTTTGTTTTTCCTTGACGTTTCTGTTAAGTATGGTCGGTGGGTCCCATAGAGACACGAGGCTCAAGTAGTGAACAACAGCTCTTTATTAAGGAGGCAGATTCTGAGACAAACAAGCCTAGCCGTGGCAGCCCTTTGTATAGAGCTGGCTGTGACCAGGCAGCCTATGACAGTTGTTTAAGCTTGCCGCGCTTGGTTTTACCCAATTGCGGCAAACCCCATACGAACCAATCAGGAATGCGTATATCGTCCAATCACAGCCCATCTTTACCGGACCAATAGGAATGCAGGTCTACGAGCCGGCTAGTATGGAACAGTTTCGCTTCTCATCCAAGAAGCTTCTTCAGTGAGTCAGATCCCTGAGTCAGAACTGAAAAAGCTTCTTGGATGAGAAGCAAATTGTTTTCAAGGGAAAAAAGAAAAAGAAAGTCTAGTTGCCTCTTGAAAAAAAAGCATCTTTGGGACAACCATGACCCGCATAACTGAGAATCTCCATAGATTCAGCATTACAGAAATACAGAAATCATAAATGTCATGACAAGAACACATCTGCTCTGCAACCAAACTGAATTGCTTGGCTTTCTCTATTTCTGAGTTCATATGATTTTCCAGTATAACTATGTTTACAACTATGTTTGGAGGAAGGAGAGAAAGCCCATTAATGCAGCTGCCAAGTCCACCAGTGCGGAGGCAATAGTTTTCACACCGCCAAAAGCTCCTGCAAGACAAAGCAATGTATTATGGAGGGAATATAATGCTCCAGCATGGCATTAATAAAAATAACTTTATACCAGCCTACAGGAAACCTACAATTTTTTTTTTCTCCAGAAAAAAAATGTGGCAAATGTTATGACAAGCAGATAGTTTGTTGTAGGCTGCCTCAAACTGCTTGTTTTGGTCTGCAGACACTATTATTCACGGCCTTGTCTTTTTTTCTCTTCCTTTTAAGAGGACAGATGCAAAAGTATTTTCTTGGTGGTGCCTGGCAGTAGGAGAAAATTGGCTCAAACAGTCAGCAGACTTTCCCCCTTGCATATCATTTTTAGGAAAGGCTATGGCTGTCTTGCACAGAGAGTTTAATAGAACCTCCATTCCAGAAGCAGTGTTATAGAATAATATATATATATATATAGGGAAATATATTTTACTGTCAAGATTTATGGCCTCTGCCAAACTATCAGTTTCCCCACCCCTTCTCTGAGTAAGATAAATCCCACAATGGACAGGGAGTAATGAGGACAAGATATACTTTTTGATCTTCAATCCAGATGAAAAGAGAAAATCCAAAGTTAGCAGAAATGGGAAATGTGCAACGATGGTTGAACTATAGCTGAAAGTATGGTAGCTGATTATGAATCACCAACATCTCTTTTTCTCCATATTGTGTATGTTGCATGTTGAAGTTTCAGGCATAGTGGTTTCACACCAGTGATTTGCAATCAGTATGTTGCTCATTTTTAGGCATATTTTAATTGAGGGAGGGAGAGACCTGGAAAAAAGTTTCTTGTTTATAATGAAATGGGTGGTTTATACCTGGAAACCAGCAAAACAGAGCTTGTTCGCATATACGGCAGAACATGAAATGATCATTTTAAATCCTTATCTCCCACCTTGAGATATGCAGATTGATGATGACTATAAACTGGAATTCATTCTGCTGGCATCAGACCAGTGTGGGAAGAAAAGAAACATTACCCTGGGCTTTGAAAAGTTCATTTAATCAAGCAAGCAGATGAGTTCTTTTCCCTGCCAATGCATTATCTTCACCACCAAGCATAGTAGCTGAGCAATTTGTGAACCAAATTTATCCTTGCGACAGATTAAATAAGCTTCCAACATTGTTCTCAGAGTCCTTTGGCTTTCCAGTAAATACCTCAAGAGCCAAAAATAATCTCACCATATCTTGAAGATGGAGAGGCTGGTGTTGGTTGTGAAGGAAATTCTGTAAGTGGAGCAGCAGATGCATCAAGAAACATGACAAATAGATGCTCAACTGTTGCTGCAGCTGTTGTACCCCCCCCACACACACTCAGTTGTAGAAGAGCAGAAATGTGCAGACCAAGACCTGATCTCAAGGGAATCTTGGATGTGCTATTTTGCAGCTTAGCTTTTCGTCTTTAAAATGGAGAGAAGATTAGAAAACACAAGTTCCAAGGTTTCCCAAAGCAGGGATTTGCAGGTGCTTCAGTTGCATTGCATTTTATTGTCCACAAACGTTTTCTTTTTGAAAAGCTTTGCTAAGTTAATACCAGTAGATGACATGGCCTAAATCACACACACACAAAAAAACCCAGCCAAGTAAAGATTGCTGAATTTTTTTCTCTCTTTGCCTTGGAATTGTCTTTTTGTAGGGGGTGGTTTTTGGTTTTTTTTGTGACATAGATTTAAGGAAACTAAAATTAATTAATTAAACACTAATTCCAGATGAAAGTTGTTAAATCAATGGCACTATTTTTATAGTGTCCTCTCCTGGCTGTGAATGAAAAAGAAAGAATCTAAATGTGTTACATTAGCTGAAAGGCTGAACCAGCTTTTGTGATTCAGTTATCATGGATGACAGCTATTGAAAATAACTTTCAAAGGAATGTAATACAACCTAATCAAGTTGCAACCTAAGACAAATGTTGTGCTTTTCTCTAGGATTTTGGATTTCATCCCTTTCATCATAAGCAGCAAGCCCAAGCCATGTATTAGAATGAAAACTCTGTTTATCTATCTTTGTAGAAACCACCTATATATATATATATATATTATATTTGGTGTGCAGTGAATGGGAAATGTGAGCTTAAAAAAACAGGCATTGTATATTTCTATAAAACCCTTAAAAGACTGCATAATAATAAATGATATGAAAAGGGATTTTCCTTTTCTGATCTTATGCCTCATTCTTATGATATTTCCTTTGAAGTTATTGTTGGAATTACCCCACCACCTCAATTGATCTGTCTGTCATTCTTCAGTCATCCTGACTGACAAACTTCCAGAAGTAGAGGAAGCACACAAGTGGAGAATTCTTGCATGGCATTTTTTTCTGCATTTTAATTGACATGTGGGAAGTCATGCAAATTGCAATCAGTTTTCCTCAGACCTCCCCGAATTCTTAGCAATGACTTTGTAAATGAGACAATTCTTGGAACTGAAATCCAAATTTCTGAAAGAAACCAGTGTTGAGAAAGCTTCTGCAAACCAGTGAAGAAATGATGAGGTCAAAATACTCAAAAACAGACAGCACACTTGTCTTTCAAGATAAGCAAGGAATGTTTATTTTATCAATGATAAATTCATCCACCTTGTCTTCCTTTGATTTCCTTCCTTCCTTCCTTCCTTCCTTCCTTCCTTCCTTCCTTCCTTCCTTCCTTCCTTCCAACCTACCTACATCTCTTTTCTGTCAGACACAATGAGAATGATAAATAAATGTTAAGCCTAATTTTAAAGTGCATTGGTGATCTAATTTCTATATTGTTGCCCTTACTTTTTTCATCTGAAATTGAAGGGAAATTTTTATTTTTATTATGTTGAGGGGGTGGCCTCCTATTACGAATCTGTTAGGCTTTAAGGCTATTTCCCACAAAATGTAACAGTCTCCACAGTGTATTAACAACTGGATGTGACTCAAACCCAGTAGGGCTTGAAACTTGTTAAATATCACTCTGAATTTCTGAGCAGGTCATCACTTAGGCCAAATACCCAGGCATCTGCATAGAGCACTTCATCCTCTTTTTTCAACTGATATCACAGCTTTTCAATTATTTTTTCACTCCCCGCCCCCCATACCATTTGATTTCCCTAGACTGTCAAATTCTGCAGGAAATATAGAAGTGGGAATGAAACACATCTTTTTAGAAACTATTCACTGAAACATTAATTTACTATAAATAACAACACAGCATCTAATCCTTCCTTGTAATTTTATTTTTATTTGGACTTCCAGTTTCACAAATCAAATTCTCAATTAAGTCAATCTTTATATTGATTTCCAGGTTATACACTGAAACTTACTTTCTTTTTACATTAAAGGTATTTCATACTTTCTAACATCGTTATTGCGGGCAATCGTTTGCTTTATCCACAGATCCAGCTATTCACTACCACTTAAAAATAGAAACTCTTATGCAAATCATTGGAAGCTCAATAAAACTCTGTATCAATTAAATGCAGCAACAGAGCTGGAATTAGGTTTCATAAATTGAAATTAAGGAGCCAAGTTAGTTACAAATTAAGTTTCATAAATATCAGTAGAGCAGAGTTCTGTGAACTCCTTAGAGTAGTGAGGAAAAATTATTTCCATCCTAAAGACAGAATGAGTCTGTGGAGGGAATCATTATAATAATGAATAAATCCACAGTTCAAAGAAGAGAAAACTATTCCTATGGCTGGTATGTCCAGATTCCTCTGTGTGTACAACACGACCCATACATACTTGCTCACTGCACTAACTTTGCTATGTCTCACAGGAATCTATGTCTAAATTAACAAATATGTGACCTAGAATATTTGGTCATGTGGTCTTTGTATACTAATTGCAGATTAGCAATGATCAGTATGATATCTGCTGCCTTTTATCTGAAGTTGTTAGAAGACTTTTTATCTGAAAGCTACTTCGCCTTTGAAAACTAGTTAATGTACAACAGAAGTGGCCAATCTTTCGTTAACCAAGAGTCACTCTTAGCATTTTTTTTTAAGTCAGAAGACCACAATGGGTGGGGCAATTAGATATAACTAGTTTCTTTTCTGCAGAGTGGGGAATGGAATGTAAGAGTTTTCTTTGTTTTAAAAAATTATATTAGGCTTCCTATAGGGCTTATACTACAGTTCCCATGTAATTTGGATTTTAAATAGGGACAAATAATTTCATCAGTTGCAGAAGAAGATTTGGCTTAGGCTGCAAAGTTGCAGGAGTAAGACAGACTCCTAGAGTTGTATTAGTTGTTTAATATTATCTGGTGCCCAGAGTCCTTTGGAATTGGGCAGTCTTACAAAATGAATGAAGTAATGAATGAAGTAATAAATGAATGAATGAATGAATGAATGAATGAATGAATGAGATTGGTACAGCTATTATTAAAATCACTGGAAACTAGCATGGATAATGTTAGACTTCCCATAATGCCATTTATAAAAGCAGAATAATTGATAAGGTATTCCTCTTTTCTGTTGTCTGTTCTGAATATAATGTAAATATAAATCTGATCTTGGCTAAACCACAGACTCATACTAACTTGCCAATTATTTTGCCGTCCTGGCCAGTTGGTTATCTAATTGCTGCAGACATCCATGTTAATTTGGTATCTGTGTTCCTTACTGAGATTTGAGGGGTTTAGCTGTACTTATATTTCTGAATGTTCAAACAAATTAGTTTTTAAATATAAAAATTGTCAGTTAGAAAATGAGAAAATAACATTTTAAGTCTTCAAAAAGGATAACAGTTTTTTCAGGTTCTTCATCCTCCAAAATGTTGGAAATCTATCTTTAGTTTCTGTGGCGATTCTCAATCATCCAGGTCATAGTTATCTCCAAGATGTTTTTTTTTCTTCAAAAGGCAACCAGACTATTTTTTTTTCAAAAAGGAGAAGAAGAAGAAGAAGAAGAAGAAGAAGAAGAAGAAGAAGAAGAAGAAGAAGAAGAAGAAGAAGAAGAAGAAGAAGAAGAAGAAGAAGAAGAAGAAGAAGAAGAAGAAGAAGAAGAAGAAGAAGGTGGTTTTTTTCTTCTCATTCAAGAAGCTTCATCAGTTCTGATGTTGGGAGGAGGGGAATGAAAGGATAGATACTGACAGTTGAGATTGTATGGTGATGGGGATTGTATTTCCTTTGCAGTTATCTGATCATTAGCACTCTCTGAGAGATGTTGAGGAACTTGGGGGGGGGGGTGTTATCTTTGCTCTTAGGGTTATGTGAATCAGAATGCAACTGGTTGTGGAATCTTCTTGGAACTACTGAAAGGGCTGCCTTGTAAATTGGAAATAGGTGGTGATTATTGTCTCTTGTCCCATATCCCTCTTGTCCAGTCATATGTATGTGTTGGGTGAAAGGGAGAGGAATTTATGCAGGGATGGGATTAAAATTTCTTAACAACTGGTTCTGTGGGCATGGCCTAACTTTTGGGTGTGACTTGGTAGTCATATGACTGGGTGGGTGTGGCTTGCTGACTGAACATAGGTTGGTGGTCACGTGACTGGCTGGTTGTGGCTTGTATGTAAATATGCTAAATATTTCTGTAAATATTGGTTTTTGTTATTAAAAAAGAGCAATTTTTACCCAAAAACAGGCAAAGCAGGCAGGCAGATTGAGTTGCTTGCAGAATCACAGATTCACTCACAGATCTACCTTTCTTCAGTCAACTACCTGAGTCTGTCACATAAATTTGCTTGCAAGCAAACTCATAAAATTTGCTAGCAAGCAAATTCACAAAATTAACTCACAACTCACCATGTATGTAAATACTGAATTATTTTATTTAAAAAAGAGCAACTTTTACCCAAAATCAGGCAAAGCAGGCAGGCAGATTGAGTTGCTTGCAGAATCACAGACTTACTCACAGATCTACCTTTCTGCAATCTGCTGCCTGACTCTGCACTGAAAAGTAGAAGCTTCAGTCCTAAGGGAGACTCAGCTCTGCTCTCAGGCCACTTCTACCCCCCACCCACAACCCCCTGAATACCATCCCTGACTGGGCCTCAGGGAAGTCTCTTGGGCGAAGGCAAAACAGTGCAACAGTGATTTAGATTAGCTAGAAAAGTAAGAAATCTGATGATTTCCTGCTTTCTAGCTTATCTAAATTGTGTGGCACAGCTGATAATTGGAGCTGATTGTCAAGGGGTAGAAAGGAAAAATAGCAACTTATCAAAAATTAGGCAAAGGAACAATGCAGGCAAGTTGGATGGCACACATGCAAGATAAAGAATGACTGGGCAGGGCAGGGAGGGGCAGGCAGGGAGTGGAGGGGCCAGTTTTCTGAACTACACAGAATCATAACAACCGGTTCTATAGAACCGGTTCAAACAGGTAGAATCCCACCCCTGAATTTATGCTATCTGCCACAGATAGGTCCATCAGCTACAATCTATAGCCCATAAGGTATTTGGTTAAGAAGTATTCATAGTCCTTATTTAGTGACCATCACTGGGACCAGCAAAAGAGTCCTTGAGCGAAGTAGCTGCTAATGAAACTGCGACTGTGCTTAAGATGTTACTACAACTGTCCTTTGCTTTATAGACCAGAAAGGTTGCAAATGAAAGGGATAGTTTTCAAGTTACTTTTTCATCACTGTTGTGGCTGTGAATGGTCACTAAATGAGTCAGTTGTTAAACAAGGACTCTATGAAAATAAAAACATGTAAATAAAAACTTTAGAGCAAGTCTGTTAGTGTTTGGGGATAAACCCCCTAGCAGAGTGTGCAGCAGCAGTCAAGCCAGGCAGCCAAATGAGAGTGAGGCTGGGCCCTAGAGTATACACACACTTGAGACAAATACACTGTTTGTGGTTTGAATAGGTATTTAATTCATACAGAGATTAAGAATAGTCATTCAGTCCATATGTCAGTATCCAGTTTATCTATCCAGTTATCAAGTCCTTTAAACAGTAAATACAATGTCTTTATCTGCTTGTAAATCTTCTTCTTAAGATACCTTTCTCTCAAGTACTAACGCTGAATCCACAGCTCACCAGTAAACAGTCCTTGTGTTCAGGTGAAATGGTATCTGGCACAGTAGCCTCCAAGGTAAGCAGATAGACGTTCCAATACACAGCAGACAGCAGACCTGGAACAGTAACCAGGTGCATCTAGAAGCCGGACTCAGACAGTTGCATCCAGAAGCCGGGGCTCATACAGTTGCATCCAGAAGCCGGGGCTATTACGTTTCCCCTCCTACCTATATGGCTGCCTGCAACCGCACCCACAATGACATTGCAGTTTCATTGTGCTTAAAGCTACATAGCACTTAATCCTAGGTTTACATATTTATTCACCCAAACCAGTTGGAGTATTCATATACCCAACATTCTCCCCTTTTGGGTGATATAAATATGTAATGCCTTTACATTCTAAACCCATATTTTTTACAACTTTCTAGATGCTTAATAGCACCTTGGGCTTTAGTAAAATGATCAGCTACATTGTCCTCCGACATGCAGTACTCCAGCTGTATCAATTTACTCTGTACAGACTGTCTTACATTAAGATATCTCAAATCTGTATGTTTACTTCTCGTTTTAACTGCAATATTAGTGGCCATTTGAATTGCTGCCTGATTATCCTCATGTACAACTACAGGGTAATTTACAGTTATACCCATATCCTTCAACATTTGTTTGTACATGATCAACTCAGTACACAAAAATGATAAACAGGAGAATTCTGCCTCCATAGAAGACAAACTTATATGCTGTTGCCTTATTGACTTCCAGCCAATTAATGTCTTACCCAGCATTATGGCTGTTCCTGAAGTCGACTTTCTTGTGTCTCTTTCTGATGCAAAACTAGCATCTGCATAAGCACTCAATATGAGATCACCTTCTGGTTCTAAATACAGTGCATGGTGTAATGTTCCTTTAAGATATCTTAGGATTCTTTTCAATGCTATCCAGTGACATTGAAGTGGGTCATTATTGTGCCGTGCCAGCTGATTAATACTAAAAGCAATATCTGGCCTTGACCAATTGCTAATATATGATAAGCTACCAATCAAGGATTGATACAGTTCCTTATCAAACTTGGGACTTTGAGTATCCATTTTGCAAATATCCTGACTCATTGGAGTCTTTGCAGGCTTACAAAGTTCCATCTTATAATCCATTAGCAATTTCGATATCTTATCTTCCTGAGATATCTTAAACCCTTTCTGTGTTCTCAATATATTCAATCCTAGATATCTCTTTATCTCTCCCAATTGCTTGATTTTTACCTTCTTGGCTAATGATGTTATTATTTCATTTGCTTCATCATTAGTCTTAGTTATCAGAGCAATATCATCAGTAAACAACAATAATAATGATATTTTCCCATTCTTTTCTCTCTTAAATAGACATGGGTCAGCTAAACCAGCTTTAAATCCTATATTGGTCAGTTCCTTCACAATATACTGGTTCCATTCATAGCCCGATTGTTTAAGACCATAGAGGCTCTTCTTTAATAACCAACAATCATTATTATTATTATTGTCTCCTTTAAATCCACTAGGCTTTTTCATATACACAGTATGTCTTAGTGGAGCATGCAAGTAAGCAGTTTCCACATCTAAATGGTTAACTATATATTTCTTGCTTGCTGCCCACACTAAGGCTGCCCTTAACGTTGCTGCTTTAAGACTAGGTGCAAATACTTCATCATAGTCTTTTGCACTTTGTCTAAAGCCTTGGGCTACTAACCTTGCCTTATGGATCGTATTTCCATCTTTATCTGTTTTTATTTTAAAAATCCATCTGCAGCCAATGGGTTTTTCATTACTAGGTAATCTCACATTTTCATACACTTGCATATCCTTCAAAGATTTCAATTCTTTATTAATTGCTGCATACCACTTTTCTTTCTCTTTAGAAGGATACCTTTTAATCTCATCCACTGTATTTGGGATTCTATTTACCTGGCACGCTGTGTTAGCCTGGTATCTATCAGGCGGTCTAGATATACGTGTAGTCCTTCTGGGAATTACAGGGCTTGGTTGAGTTACTACCTGTTCCTCATCTTGCTCAGCTATTCCTTCCTTTTCTTCTTCTATGGGCACTATCTCTTCCTGTACTTCTCGCTTTACATTTTTCTTAAAGTTACAGGGATACTTAATGGGATTTCTGTATGATTCAATAATCACCTCGTTATTGCTATCCTGCTCTAACTTATCCCATCCTACGTGCTCTAGAAATTGGGCATTAGCACTACATAACACCTTAGATGTGCCTTTCTCCCAAAATCTATATGCCCTATGGTTAGCTTGGTAACCAACAAAGAAAACTTGTTTAGCTCTGTGTTGCCCCTTACGCCTGAGTTGTGTAGGGATATGCACCCATGCTGGTGCACCAAATGTGTGCAGGTAACTCAAATTAGGCTTCCTGCCATGCCACATGGTGAATGGTATTTCACCAGTGGTTGAGCTAACAACATTGTTTAATAAATGATTAGCACACATTGCAGCCTCCCCCCACAAAGAATCAGGTAACCCAGAATCAGTTAACATAGTACGGGTCATCGCCTGCAATGTTTGACCTCGCCTTTCAACATATGCATTGTGCTGTGGTCTGTATGGTGCAGATGTCTTATGAGCTATTCCAGCTGCCTTTAATCTACTCTGGAACTTGCTATTAACAAACTCCGTGCCATTATCTGTCACCAAGGTTATCATTTGCCGTTTAGTTTTCCTTTCAGCAAACTTTAACCAATTGAAGAAATGTTGATATGTTTCAGTTTTGCTTTTCATTAGGTAGCAAAACCCATATCTAGAGTAATGGTCCATAATGCTCAGTATATATCGAGCACCCCCCATACTGGGTTTCTTTGGACCAATAATGTCTGCAAATACAACTTCTAAAGGTTCTTTAGTTTTGAAACCATTTAGCCTATTTGCAGGCATTATTTTACTCTTATCTTCACAACAGACATTACAATGCAAATACTTATCACAGGGCTTTAACCTTATTCCTTCAGATAACTCAACTGTACGTTTTAGCATTTTAAAATTCACATGCCCCAAACGTCTATGCAATAAATGGATACATTGATCATGAGGCTTGTCATTATTAAATACAGTTTGTGCCTCCCCTTTCTTACCATCATGTAAGACACATAATGCTCCATTTAAAGCTGCAGTTACCTTTTTGTTATCTCTTTCCAGTATGCACTTATTATTTTTCATATCACAATTGCTAAACATGGCCAGTTCAAAGGATTTCTTTGGCTTCTTTAAATTCTGGCGTTTTCCTTTTTTGCAGAATCTTGCCAAATGTCCTCTGCCTCCACAATTAAAACACTTTTTAATTGTGTATACCGTTGAAGATAACTTCTCTTCTTCCGGGTGCTTTCCTTTACACAGCTGGTTTCTCTCAGGCTTTGAAGATAATTTCTCTTCCTTATTCTTATCTTCCCTCAGCTGGTGACGTTCACTCCTTCTCTTGGCTTCCTCTAATAGCCTGCCAGTTATCTCAGTTACTGATAAACTGTCTTTAGGCAATACCTCTAAGGCAGTCACAAAATCATCATAGCTTCGATCCAGAGAAGACAATATAATGTATACTTGTTGCAACTCATTAAATACAAGCTCTTTTTCTTGCAGTTCTTGAAAAATGCTTTTCATACAGTTTAAATGAGTTAACATGTCTCCATTTATCTCAAGATGTGTTCTAAACAGCTTCCGTGTAAGATTAATATGAGCTCCTACACTGTCTCGAACATAAATCCTTTTAAGATTATCCCAGCATTCTGCAGCATTTTCCACTCCACGGATATGAATGAGTTGCTGGTCAGACAGGGTGAGACCTATGATGCACAAAGCCTGCTCATTCTTTCTTTCATAGTCCTGTATCAGTTTATAATCCTCTTCATCATTAGGATCTAAGTTTGATACATCTGGTGGGTTTGTAATTATGTCCCACAAACCTTCTCTTCGTAGCAGTAAACTACACTTCATTGACCATGAAACATAGTTTGTTCCATCTAGTCTGGATATCATGGACAGACTTGGCAAATTTACTTGTGCCATTTCTCTTGAGAAAAATAACTATTTAACAAACAGTTTGTCTTTACAGCAATGTGTAACTCTTGACCAAACTCTCACTGGTATATCCTGGTTAGCTAGACTGTGCACACTGCTGGGCCCATAACCAATGTTAGTATTTGGGGATAAACCCCCTAGCAGAGTGTGCAGCAGCAGTCAAGCCAGGCAGCCAAATGAGAGTGAGGCTGGGCCCTAGAGTATACACACACTTGAGATAAATACACTGTTTGTGGTTTGAATAGGTATTTAATTCATACAGAGATTAAGAATAGTCATTCAGTCCATATGTCAGTATCCAGTTTATCTATCCAGTTATCAAGTCCTTTAAACAGTAAATACAATGTCTTTATCTGCTTGTAAATCTTCTTCTTAAGATACCTTTCTCTCAAGTACTAACGCTGAATCCACAGCTCACCAGTAAACAGTCCTTGTGTTCAGGTGAAATGGTATCTGGCACAGTAGCCTCCAAGGTAAGCAGATAGACGTTCCAATACACAGCAGACAGCAGACCTGGAACAGTAACCAGGTGCATCTAGAAGCCGGACTCAGACAGTTGCATCCAGAAGCCGGGGCTCATACAGTTGCATCCAGAAGCCGGGGCTATTACGTTTCCCCTCCTACCTATATGGCTGCCTGCAACCGCACCCACAATGACATTGCAGTTTCATTGTGCTTAAAGCTACATAGCACTTAATCCTAGGTTTACATATTTATTCACCCAAACCAGTTGGAGTATTCATATACCCAACAAAGTCTATCCAACCTTTGGCCTGGGCCGCACTGAGAGAGGAGGAATTTCTTGGGCCACATACAGAATATATAATATAGTTAATATAAATAACAAATTTCCTTTATTTTTCATATTTTATTATATTTTGTGGAGCTGTATACTACCCATGGGCCATGGGTTGGACATGCCTGATTTACAGTATTAAACATATGATAAGTGCTAATAATTTTAATTGAAATGAATCAGATTTCCTAATATCAACTTTATTTACTAATGTAAATCTGTCTGTCTGGAGGATTTATAGGGAAGGGATAGAAATGAATAGCATATTTTAAGGGTACATTGTAACTGAGTGTAATGAAACAACATGTAACTGATGTCTTCTTATTTACATCTTCTGCTAAATTGGTCCTGAACTATGTTTAAAAAATATAACAGTTCCTTATTAACAAAGATAAGCTGTTTTGTAAAGATGCTTAACACTGCTTCATCTTATTTTTCATCAAAGATAATGCTATTTTAATTGTACTAAGAATAATCCTATTCCAACATTTTTGGATCTTAGCTAGTTTATCCATCTACCTTCCACTCTACAAAATGCAGATTTATATTATAAGCATTTACAAACTTTTGATAGATGGTCACATTTCTACTGTTTTTTTAGGAAGCTTCAACACAGTGTTTCCTTGGTCCTCCATAATCCTAGTAGTTTCATTGTGAAAAAAGAGGCCATTGGTCACTGAATTAGCATTCTGAACTTCTAACATCTATGTCACAAATCCCTCCCACTTTTTTTTTTTAATTGACCTTAAAAACTTCACACCAGAGGTGGTATTCAGCAGGTTCTGATTAGTTCTGGAGAACTAGTAGTGGAAATTTTGAGTAGTTTGGAGAACTGGCAAATACCACCTCTGATGGGCCCCGCCCCCATCTATTCTTTGCCTCCTGAGTCCCAGCTGAATGGTGGGGTCTTCTTATGTTGCCCTGCACAGGAGAACACAGCTGGAAAGCAGGTTAGTGAAGTGGGAAGGGAATGGGGTTTTTGCAGTAACCTTCCCCCAGGAGTGGGGTGGGAATGGAGATTTTACAGTATCCTTCCCCTGCCATGCCCACCAAGTCACACCCTCCAAGCCACACCCACAGAACTGGTAGTAAAAAATTAGAATCCCATCACTGCTTCACACCTGAGTATTTTTGGATGACTGTTTCTGTGGTCCCTTATTCACTGAATATCCAATTTCCAGTATGTCACAATAGTACACTTCAGTTTTGTTAGTCAATGCTGTTGAATGGCAACCAGAAGATCAGTAGATCTGCTCGAACATCTTGATTTAAAACAGATTCTTTGAAATTCATTTTATAAAGCCAATTATTTTGGAGAGTGAAACATCTTGGTAAAGATTACTGTAAATTAATCCACCTTCAAGAGTTGGGATTTGAAATCTGCTTCCAGATTCACATACATATTTTCTTTGAAGAAACATTCATATATTTACATTTGTGCCTAATATATAAAAGGACCAGATGGGCAATGTACTATAAGCTGGTGGCTAGAACTTTTTGATCATCAATTTGGGTCAAACATCATGTATCCTGCAAACCACATTTCTATGAAATGTTTAAGCAGCCTATTTTTATCTTCACTGGGGTGTAACTCCAGCTTTATTATTGTCATGTGACAATCCAAATAGAACAGAACAAAACAGAACAGAATAGAATATTAGAGTTGGAAGGGGCCTTGGAGGTTTTCTAGTACAATCTCCTGCTCAAGCAGGAGACCCTATAGCATTTCAGACAGGTGGCTAAGTGTCCAGTCTCTTCTAAAAAGAGCACCCACAACTTCTGAAGGCAAGGCATTCCGCTGGTTAAATGTTCTCACTGTTAGGAAATTTCTCCTTAATTCTAGATTGAAACTCTCTTTGATTAGTTTCCATCCATTGCTTCTTTTCTTGCCTTCGGGTACTTTGGAAAATAGGTTGACCCACTCTTCTTTGGGGCACTCCTTCAAATATTGGAGCACTTCTATCAGGTCTCCCCTGGCCCTTCTTTTCATTAGACTAGCCATAACCAACTCCTGCAATCATTCATCATATGATTTAATTTCCAGGCCCCCTAATTGTCTTTTTTACTCTTTTCTGCACTTTTTTCAATGTCTTCTTTATAATGGGGTGACCAAAACTGGATGCAATATTCCAGGTGTGATCTTACTAAGGCTAGTAAAGTATTAAGTACTAGTAAAGTGGTACTAGTACTTGTGATGACTCAGGGTGGGATACAAAAAAATACGGAAAATAGGTGAAGCTCCTTTTATTCCTTCACTTTGCTTCCAAGCTCCTAATATTATTGATGGAAGACAAAAAGCACAAACAGTTACAAGAAGAAGGGGAAAAAAACAACACAAACCAGGCAAGGTAAGGGCTGGAGGATGTCCACACTGGGAAGGATGCCAAACTCAGGGAGGAACCATAAACTAGAGATATTTCCACGCTTTGTTTCCAGCGTTGGCCCGTAGGCAAGTCCGTCCTCTTATTCAGTTGTCACACCTGCAGCCCATGAAGAGGATCAAGGCCCACTCCTCCCGAGTAGACCATGTCTCTCCCTTATCCTCTCTTCCCTGCGTGCCCTAGGATGGATAGGGGATGGGCCTGGGTCATTCTCTGACTGCTCAGCTAGCCTCTGCCCTTTCCCAGCCTCCTCCACAACCTCTGGAGCCACACTTCCACTCCCTGTTGGCTATTCCTCCTCTCCCTCAGAGTCCGTCTCCACCAGGGGCCTGACAGTACCTCACGTGATCTTGATTCAATCCCTCTGTTAATGCAGACTAGGATTGCATTGGCTTTTTTGGTGGCTGCTGAACACTGCTGCTTCTCATCCCATGAAAATTAATTTTTAATTTATTATTTTACCACCACCCCCCTCAAGACTCTTTATTAAAAGGAGAATTAAAAGGAAAGAGGAATGAGTACTGGAAAAAGAATCAGGAGTGCAAACCAAAAGGGGGGAAAGCTTTAAAAAGGGGGCATTTTCAACTTTCTTTGATACAGGTGAAAACCAACCACCATCTCTTCAATGACAAATGAAGAAAGATGAAGAAAAAAAGGTTCACTGTTTTACTTTTAAGTCCCTGTCCTTGCTCCACTTGTTCTGACCCAATTTTACTTTCGCTCGGCACAAACCCTGATCAAAGCCATCCATGAAAAGTAGCTGTGCTAACATGAGGCCAGCTGAAGAGAAAGCAGGGAGGGGGCTGCTGCTGCTTATTGCTAGCCTGCCTCCCCCGCCCCTCTTATCCTCCCAAGGCAGAATAAACATTCGATAGGCACTGAGGAGAAGCATCTGCTTTAAAGCAGGAGTTTTAATGTAAAACAAATATGGTGTCAAGTTTGTGATTAATATCTTTTTCCCACTGAAATGAATATGAAGGCTGGTTATTATTTTTGGTTTCTTTCTGTTTAGAGGGAGCCGAAACCTGCACCGTAAATGAATGAATAATGGTGATGACGGAAGGCAGTTAAAATAGCTGAATGAAATGGTTTGGATTTTGTCCAGGGCAGATTGTGTTCTGACCTGAAACCCGAGCTTTATTTATAATTCAGGGTTTCTGATTCTGTTGATTGGCTGCTTCTGTTCCACCAATGAAGATGTTTTTACATCATTGCCCTGTTACTTTTCAAGGGGGCATATAATCTGCAATGCTTCACAGGATTAGATTACAACTCCAAGGCAGGCTATACAACAAATTCACCCCTTGGGAAAAAGGAAATGCTGAGACATGAGCTGATGGGTTTACAAAAGCTCATTCTGAAGGCTCTATCAGGACTTCGAGTTACAGCTTGGAAACCGAGCAGGGGAAAAGCTGCTATTTGGCCTTGATCTTAATGCTTGGAATGATAACAGCCATTTCTTTTGGGCCCTCAAACAGAATTTATTTGCTTCGAATTGATTAATTTACATAATGTATTCAAATTTCAGAGCAGTAATTGCATTAATCTGTTACAGCTTGAAAAGAAGGAATTCAAAGACATGTCAAAGACCTTTTCGTGTTATTGTTGCAAAAACTTGAATGTTGGAAAATCACTGTGAATAATTTCCACTTAGTTTGCATCCAGCAGATTCCCATTTTGACCCTAAATCCAGATCGGATCAAACTAATATGGATTAGTCCCTAAATCCAGACCAGAGCAAAAACATGCTATTCAGTTCGGCTAGCAAAAAATATAGTTTGATTTTTCTTTATTAAGGACAGTAAACATCATAAACAATTAACTGGCAAATAAGAAGACAAAAGACAGGCAAGCAGAGAGACAGAAAGATGCAAACTGCACTTTACATTAACTATAGAACTGTATGTTTAAGTGTGTGTATGTGTCTGCGTGTGTGCATGTGTGTTAGATAATTAGTATGGACAGTCTCAAAGGGAACAAGTTCCAATCCTTTTCATGTTTATCACAGCATAATAGAGGTGGTAAATAGGATACCTGGTAATTGTTCCTATGTTCTACAACAGCAGTGGTGGGCCGTGAAAAAAATTTGGTGGGCCACAGAGAAATCTCACCCCTAGAGCACCCCTCAAAACAATTAATCCAGGCTGCTCAGAAACACAAGGCTGCGCCACCCACATGGCCCACAGGAACCCTCCCTGTCCACTCACTCCTTACCCACAAACTTGCCTGCTAAATTGCTATTTTTCCTTTTCCGACCTTCATCTGTTCTTCTGTGCTGGGAGATTTAGATTAACTAGGAAGCAGAAAATGGTTGGATTTCTTGCTTTCTAGCTAGTCTTTAGATCTTCGGCTCTGCTTTTAAATACAGCCGAACCTCCCTTAGGACTGAAGGTTTGCTTGCAAGCAAATTCAGTACAGACTCACGGCAAGCAAATTTGAGAGACTGAGCTAGCCGATGGCAGATAGATAGATCATTGAATGATTCTGTGAGCAACTCAATCTGCCTGCTTTGCCTGATTTTGGGTAAAAGTTGCTCTTTTTTTAAAACAAAAAATTCAATATTTACATACATGGGGTGTTGTGAGTTAATTTTGTGTGTTTGCTTGCTAGCAGATTTTATGTGACAGACTGAGCTAGCCAATGGCAGATAGATAGATTTCTGAATGAATCTATGATTCTGTGAGCAACTCAATCTGCCTGCCTGCTTTGCCTGACTTTGGGTAAAAGTTGCTCTTTTTTATAAAAAATTCAATATTTATATAAATATTTATAATATTTACATACAAGCCATGTCCAGCCAGTCACATGACCAAGTCACACCCACAAATTAGGCCATGCCCACAGAACCAGTTAGTGGTCCCTGGGATTTAAAATTATGAGTTTGGTGGTCCCTGAGGTCCAAAAGGTTGGCGACCCCTGTTCTACAACATGAAAGAAACAGTTTAGTGGATGGGGATTCTATAAGCGGAATACTTAGTGCTCTGTAAGATTGGTTGTTTTTTTGCAGACATTTCATTACCAAACTAGGTAACATCATCAGAGCTAGAGGGGTTTACAATACCTTTACAATACCACAAGCAAGGAATTACCAAGTCAGACAAACAAGCTAACAGTACACAACAACCCAATCATGTAGTTCTTGTCATGATCCCAAAAGAGCCATAGTACTATTTTTGAAAAATTATTTGATGACTGGGAATGTAATACAATACAAAGGCAAACCAAGAGAGTTAAAGAGGACTAGGTGAAGTGAGTGAAACTAAGTCACATAATGAGTAAGAATCTGGGACAGGTAAAGTAGCTAATCAAGACTCAAACTCACTATTTCTCCAGGAAGTCTGGGATGTGCTCAGAAACGAAATGCTTCTTTGGTGTCATTGCTCAAAACATTTTGGCTACTTTCCAACCACAGTTTGGGACCTTGAATTCCTATTTCAGTAAGTGAAAGACAAACTGATCTCTAATCCTGTCCTATTAAAATGAATGACTTTCACATGTTTAAATTTGTCTGGATTGCATCCTTCCTATGTAGCATCTCTTAAAACCTGTAAAGTACAGCCCCCGCAATGCAGTTGGCACCATGTTTACTGCTGAGTTGAAACCTGAACTAGAAACACTCTGGCTCATAATGTTCTTGCACATTTGTTCAACCGTAAAGTGGAACAATGATATTGTTTTCCTCATCAGCCTAGAAAATAAAACTCTAGAAGGAAGGTGCTTCTCTGAAAGGCAGGCCATGCAAATCTAATCAGTCCAAGTAATTGAAACGCAAAACAAATCCAAAATAGCAGGTGGAATTTACTCATTAAATATGAGGACAAAATATTGGGCATGGAGGCACATGGTTAGGATGGGCATTAAAATATCCTACGACAGGATGGTAGAATAAAAACAGAAACTGTGATCAGGAGGGTTAGCTTTTATATCTCAATGTGCCTCCAATTTACAAAAAAAAATCCAGAAATAATAAACATGACGGTAGATGGCATGTGCACCAAGGATTCTTCTTTTGTCTCTCTCACACTTATATCTTGCACATCTTTTTTCTGTTTCTCCATCTTCTTTTTTTCTCATTCATACAAACAACTTTTCAACAGGAGGCCAGAGCAATGGCAGCTGTCCTAGTAATAAACAAATTTGCACTGGCAGCTGCCGAAAGAAGACATCAAGGCTTGGAAGCTTACCTCCCAGCTCAGCTGTTTATTTTGCCTTGCCCACTTTCTTCCTGGCCAGACTGTTCTGCTTCCCCATCAGACAGACTCGAGGGGGTCTGGCTAACTTAGCCCTACACCTCCATGTATTGTTATTGTTTCCAGGTTTCATTCCACAATGTGTCAGGAAATGCACCTATCATAGCTGGGATGCAAAAATGTGAATAGCTACCGTAAGAGATATGGAAAACTCTATCTGCTGCCATCTTGAGGCAATGGATATCGAGATGTTTGCAATGAAAGCCGAGGTAGGCAGCTTCATAGGCTAAGAGAGCAGAAGTATATAAAATCAAACTGGCAGTCAAAAAATAAGAAGATTGAGGTGGATAATGGGTAAATTTTAAAAAAATCTGACTCTGACATAATTCTGGATGTCTGGCCATCTTGCCTATTGGAGTACCTGGTCATAATATCAAAATGGAAAGAGTGGTTTATTTGCACCTTAACTGTAGATTTCCAAACTTGTATCTATGCATGTATTATGTTTACAAATTGTTGTTAGCCTTTTACGTTTAAGTTCCAAGACCCATTCCTTTTACATTCCACTAAAATATATATTTTATCATATTTGGAGCAAGACATGAGTAGGAGTCTTTCCTGTACAGAACGTCTTTAGATACCTTCATTGCCAGAGACCTGGCTTTCTGGCCCATACTATCTCTTGCTAAGTATCCCATCTCTCATCCAGACTTTTTCAGCCTGTATAAATTAGCCACACATTGTCCAACTGGGTTGGTTGAAGAACCCAAGCAAGGAAGGGGTGAATGGCATATGGCAGTCCACAAGTCCTGAGATGATTCTCTCCCTAGCTTTCATTGTATTGATACCCATGCCTTCTCTTGGGCTGCTCCCAGACTGCTGAATATCTTTCCCTCTACTCTCTTGGCTATTAGAAAATCTGGAAGTATATTTTTCCAGGGAATATCAATATATATCAATATAGAATGGTATGGAATGGAATGGAATGGAATGGAATGGAATAGAATAGAATAGAATAGACTAGAATAGAATAGAATAGAATAGAATAGAATAGAATAGAATACTTTATTGGCCAAGTGTGATTGGACACACAAGGAATTTGTCTTGGTGTAAATACTCTCAGTATAAATAAAGGAAAAGATACATTCGTCAAGAGTTGAGAATCATAAGGTACGACACTTAATGATAGTCATAGGATACAATAAATATCTATCTCTCTACATCTACATCTATCTATCTATCTATGTATCTATATCTACTTCTCTCTATCTCTCTGTCTTTATCTCTATATCTATCTATATCTATTTATATCTACACACACACACACCTTTTATGGGCTGTTTATATTTTTAAATGTTAGCTGCAGTAGAAAAAAGGCATATGAGATGTATCAGATTATCCCAAGGGTTGGCCCTTTTCTACTTGCTTAGTCACTGACATTCAACTAAGTGGAAACAAAAAAAAAAGTGAAATTAAAATAACAATTCCTATGGAGTAGGAATCACCTAGACCAAGGGGTCCCCACTCCCCATTCTGTGGACCAGCACCAGTCCATGGCATGCCAGAAACCAGTCCATGGAAACAAGCAAACTCCCATTTGCGGGATGCAGGCAGCATGCAAAACCACACCCTCTCTGACCCTTGGAAAAACCTTTCTCCATGAAACTGGTCCCTAGTGCCCAAAAGGTTGGGGGCTGCTGCCCCAGACTTGCCATTATCTTGAAGGTCTGAATCTGGGCAAGAAAAAACTAAGAAGTGCAAAAGAATTTTACTAATCAAATAAAAGTGTAGCAATTTGGTTTTCCTTTCAAGTAGTAATGGAATTATTTTAATAGAGTCCTCTACATCCCTCTCCTTTACAATTCAAGGAAGATTTTGAACACCAAAACAAAACACTCTTCATCATTTTTAATTCCTTGCTTTAGATCAGGAGTGTCAAGCTCATGAGTTTGACAGCGCTGCTTTAGACCAAGTATGTTTCATGTAGCTTCCCAGAAATAAAGCATCAAATAAGCTTAATAGAAAAATCAAGCCTGAGTATCATTCTATTTATATATTTTTTTAAAATTAAAAAAGAAGAAGACAGGCCTAAGTGGTATCTACACCTGTCCATGATAAACATTTGTATTCACTGAAATGTCACTCTTAGAAAATACAAAGGAAAGAAAAAAAATAGAGAAAGGAAAAACAAAACAAAAAGCCAAAACAGCAACTTTCCACTCTCATCACAAGTATAAATGATTTCACTATATCTCTGCACCTCCTCTTAATTAACAATTATAAAATTCTTCATTCCATATCTCATCTCTTAACTATAGGCAAATCCAATAAGTAACATCTTTTCCAATCCAGGTGTCAGCATAAAGTCCAAACAGAGCCCTAAAATAGTAACATTAATTAACAGATATAATACTCACTATCCCACATCTCAACTCTTAACTGTAAGCATATCCACATTTAGGAGCTATAAAGTGGTCCCAGGATCCTGATGTGAACAAAAGACAGACATTTTTAACATGACAAAGAGGGATAATTTCTGCTTTAAAGAGAACAAGCTCACAAAAATTCCTTTCAAATTAGGTTATATAAAGTAACTGTAGGGAGAAAAAAAAAGCTTAAACACAATGTTAATTTTAAGCAAAGCCAATAACATTTTTCCAATCTTGATGTCAAGAAACCCAAAATTTAGGAGCTGTAACACTGATCAAATAAACCAACTTTGTGTTTTTATATAAACAATCTTGCTTTATAATAAAGGGTGGGATGCTACTGGTTCTGCCTGGTTCTAGAGAACTGGTAGCTCTGAAGAGCAGCAGATTGAACTGGTTCTGCATTTGCTGCTGTTTGGCCTGTCTGCCCGGGTTCTTTCCGGTCCTTTATTTCCTGCTTTTTCAACCTCAGCTGCTTTGCGTGGCACAGCTGAGGTTGAAAAGGCAGGAAAAAAGTGGCTTTTCAAATGTCGTGCACCTGCGTACAGCACTTTTCAGCTGTCCAGGCAGCACAGCTTAAGGTTTTTTACATGTGCACATAGTGCACATCTGGCGTACGTGCACACAAAGTGCACATGTGCACACAAAATGTAGTCACCAAACCGAAGAGCAACCAGGATGATTAGGAGACTGGAGACTAAAACATATGAAGAACAGCTACAGGAACTGGGTTTAGTAGTCTAGTGGTAGTCTAGGACCAGGGGAGACATGATAGCAGTCTTCCAATATTTGAGGGGCTGCCACAGAGAGGAAGGGGTCAATCTATTTTCTAAAGCGCCTGTAGGAAAGACAAGGAATAATGGATGGAAACTGAACAAGGAGAGATTTAACCTGGAAATAAGGAGGAATTTTCTGACAGTGAGAACAATCAACCAATGAAACACCTTGCCCTTGAAAATTGTGGGATCACTTGAGACTTTCAAGAAGAGATTGGACTGCCATTTGTCAGAAATTGTGTAGGGTTTCCTGGTTGGACGGGGGGTTGGACTAGATGACCTACAACATCCCTTCCCTCTGATTATCTGTTAACCAGTAGTAACACCGGTTAAATCCCATCCCTGTTTATAATCCATTCAAATGATAGCTGATGTTTATTTCAAATTTATTGAAAATGTTAAAGTATCTCTTTTGAAATTATTCCAATTATTTTCACAGTTGATAATTGTTATTCTTCTAATTTTTAAAGCATCATCCAAAAATGTTTTATGTACAATGACAAATCCTTGTTTAAATTATTCTTCATGTTGTTCTCAGAATTTGTTGCATAACTTTTTCTGAAGCATCTTCAGACAGTTCAACAGTCTGTTCTCAAGAAGATTACAATGCAGCTAACATTATTGATTCAAAGGTTTGATGCAGATCCTCAAAAATGTCTCTGATGCCTTGCTTGTCTTGTTATGTCTCCAATAATGCAAATAGTTTTCATTCCTATAAAAATACATTTATTCTCTATAATTAATTTCAACATCTTAATATTCCAAATACAATATCTGAATTGGATTCAATATTTTCTGAGCCTTTAATCCATTGAAAACCTTCATGTTACTTTTGGCTGTACATTTTAAATTCTTAACAGTTATAAAAATACAACTTCATCTTCTGATATTAAGGATTGAAGGCATTCGTCCAGTGTTTCCAGTCTTGTCACTTTGAAAGTGCCTAGATTCTTTAAAGCTATTAAAGACAATTTTCAATAGTGATTACCAAGAGAAGTATAAACTTACTGTACCATGAAAGGCTCCATTTGCGGATGGAGTAAGTACGACAATTTCCTTCAGTTTCTAGTTCTCCTAACCTCTGGAGTTCACTGCTTTGCAGTCTCCTAGCGAGAAGCAACCAGAGGGGCCCCAGCTTGGGTCATCTCATGTCATCTCTTTGTCCATGGAAGGTTCAGAGGACCCAATCCACTTACGGACTCCCTGATTTTAGCTGAAAATATTGATTTGTTTTTCACAGTCAGCCATCCTTGCCTGAAAGTGCAATTTCTCTCTTGCCTTAACGATATATTTCTTATTCTTTGTACTTATTAATGCCATTCTTTAAAACTGCACTAAAATTATATATGCTACTATTTCACAAAAGACTCCGTTTGAAACATCAGTATTATAGCAGGATGTGTATTCTTTGAAACTTCTTTTTTCCTCCAGTATTATTAAGTTGTCTCCCAACTCCTTCCAATAAGTAAACCAGTTTTATGAGTTTCACCATTATTCAAAAATTGTTTTTCCGTCTACCCAGCAACCAATTTATCCTTGGTGGCACATTCTCTTCCCCTCCCCCTTTCCCCCACTTTTTTTGGGGGGGGGGGAAATCATCATTTTCTTTGCTTGCTTTGGCTTTCTGTACAGTTCATTACAGCTTTGTTTTTATATCCTCCTCGGTGGATTTGTAACTCAGGAAAAACCTAGAAAGCTGCCCTAGAAAAGTGCACGCACCAATCCTTTTGATGTTTGCATTTTGTGTGACAGCTTGCTGAAATTTGTCAGTGCTCTGAAAGGCTTCTGAACTTCTCTGCTGTTCAGTCAACTGATGCCAGACATCAGGCTGAAAGCAGCCAGATCTGTCACAAATGAACAGATCATTAAAAGCAGCAGGTAAAACATGCCCTCACTGGGCTTCACACATTCTCGATGGAAAAAGAAACCATAAGAATTAGTCTTCCAATAAGATCTGGGTTGGCCCTCCATATTCGCAAATGGGTTTCATGCAGAGGTGGTATTCAGCAGGTTCTGACCAGTTCTGGAGAAATTTTGAGTAGTTCGGAGAACCGGCAAATACCACCTTTGACTGGAGATTTTACAGTATCCTTCCCCTGCCACTCCCACAGAACCGATAGTAAAAAAAAATTGAATCCCACCACTGGTTTCATGGGGGGTGGGCAAATGCTTCAAAAAAGGAAGCAACTCAGAAGTAGCAAAAATTCAAGAATATTTTTATTTGAAAGATGCTGTTTTTTTTTTCCACTGGAGTAGGAAATTACCTTTGTATGGAAAACAGGAAAAATATTTCTCTTACTTTCCCTCAAAGCTTAAATCTGTTTCTTCATCTGCTTTACTAAAACAAGTAACAAATTTTGATTTGTGATTTTGAATGTAGTATTTTTAAATATGTTTTTTGAAAGCTAACTTGGTATGATTAAAATATGATAAATTAGCATAGTGAGAAAATATTTTGGGAAGGCACGGTTGCTTAACATATCCAAAACTAAGTAATCCTCATGCAATATAGAGGGATCTCTTTGAGGGCTAATTCTGGAATACAAGCATGAAATAATATGATTGTTTTTGAAAATATATAACATATATGATCCACAATGACATAACTCACAATTGTGCATGGTTTGCTTTCTGCAGAGATCTCTGTGAACATCTAGACATCTGTTTAAAATGTTCTGCTGCTCACCCCATAATTTTGGGCTGTCATCAACCTATCCACATTTTTGGCTTCTGAGTGCCCTAAGGCATGTCTGTTAAGAGGTCCCCTATTCCACCCCCTTTTTTTTAGCTTTCTGTTGGCAGGGGGAATCTGGAAAGTTTTAAGTGCTTTGTATTGAAGGTTGCATTTAAAGATGGTCCAGAGATGTCACTGGTACAGAAGATGGCAGCAAGAATCAACTGGAAGCAGACATTATAAACATAGAATGGATCTTCTTGTTCTTGTTCCTTATCATGGCTTTCCATTTTTTAATTTATTGATTATTTTTTTTTTGATCTATTTCAAAGAGTTGAGATTGACATTCAAAGTTCTAATAATCTAAATAGTTTGAAGTCCCAAGTTTCTTTAAGAACACTTGTCTTATATTGATTTTTTCCTACCTTTAATATTTTTTAATAATTCAAGATGGTGAATGTACATAAGACTCCTACCTGATCCTATTTTCCTCATAATAACAACTCTGAAAGTGACTGGCTCAAAGCTACACAACCAATTTTCATGCCTAAGGCAGAACTAGAACCACAGTCTCCCAGTTTCTAGTCTGGTGCCTTAATCTCTAGACCAAATTAGCTCTAATTTCAATTATTTATCATAAATTTATATTTATAAAATTATTTATATATTTATTTCAAGAAAAGTGACATGTTTTCCTTAATTTGATACGTGCTTTTAACTTTCACTACATGACTAAATGAAGTTATATTTATTTTATTCTCAGTGGTGGTACTGGACATCAGCAATGGATTTTATTGCATTATTATTTGTAATATTTTAACTTTCATTTTAAATCTTCTTATTCTATGCCATTCAGGAAATCTATTAGTATATACTTGCATTATTATTTGTAATATTTTAACTTTTATTTTAAACCACCTTATTCTATGCCATTCAAGAAATCTATTAGTATATACTTGCATACACCACATGCACACTTTCTTACAGAAAGAAGTGAAGGGAGAATATCAAACACTTTTAAATTAAGAATTTAAAACATGATAAAAAGAGATTTTATATATCTAAAACATACCTCAAGCGAGACGCCAATTACCTGCGGAGAATCCAGCAAATAAAAGAGAAGTGATTCATCAAGTAGGTGACAGATAAAGTATTTATGAGGTAAATTACTTTAGTTCCCCCAGCATTCAAAAATATTTTTTCTCCTTTCCCATTTCATTTGATAATTGGCACAAACAAAACTTTTAATATGAGGCACTTAATAGTTGAATTGTTCCATTCCTTGAAGCTGAGGTCTCCTAAAGAACATGTTGTTCTTACAAGTATTGATTATCTGATAAGTCTACTCTAAAGAGACCTTTGTAAAAACAGAAAGGTACTCTTACTTCTTTGGGCCCCAGCACAGTTCAGAAGGACCTGATGTGAATTTTTTATAACAGACCTAAAATAAAATAAAATTAGATATACAAAAAAAAAAAATCTTCCCTTTGCCCTTTTTTTCTGAATCTGACTGCTTGCAGGCTGCCTTTCTTCAATGTTGTACATCTTAGAAGATGCGAAGTATGGATAAGCCTGTCTGATACAACTGTATTGTGGTCATCTACTCTTAGCACTGTTAGGAAGTGTGATGTTTAATTCACTGAATTCTCCAACCAGCATGATTTAGATTATATAGACACACATAACAGAAATATAAAACTTGATCGTAACAGCCCTATTTGCTTGCACTCTTCTAAACTGTTCTCCTCAGTGTTCTGTATTAACATTCTTGTAGACTCGCATTCTGATTGGTCCACCAGGACCGCAACCCGATTGGTCCATTGAATGACTGTGATTGGAGTGCTAAGAATCTACCGCGATTGGCCGAGCCGATTGCGGGAGATTCAAAGCGCTGCCATTGGCCGCCGAGCCGCCGGCCGGCTGTATAAAGCCAAGCGGCTCGCACACTTTAACTGTCCTTGTTCAGAAACTACAATAAAGAGCTGATTGTTCACTTTCGCGTCTCGCCTCTTATGTGACCCTATCCACCACCGATCTAACACTGGCGACGAAGGTGGGATCGTGAGGCGAGGACCAACTAGCACGTGGCAAACGGTGATCAGCGCCCTACAAGATGGCCAGCACCCTGCCGCCCGCTCCGTTCGACCCAGCAACCAAAGACTGGGAGTCATACATCGACCGCTTCCAGATGTTCCTGGAGTGCAGCAACCTCAAGGACGCCAACGGCCAGAGGAAACGGGCAGTATTCCTAACACACTGCGGGCCAGCGGTGTTCAAAATGGCCAAGGCGCTGGCGAAGCCCACCAACGTCAAGGAGATGGACTGGGCTGACCTCGAGCCCATCTTGTGCCGCCATTACGCCCCTACCGTGCCCATCCTCATTCGTAGGCACGACTTCTACCGCCGAGATCAGCATGAAGGCGAGACCATCGGCGACTTCGTGGCCCAGCTGCGGAACCTGGGAGGCCCCTGCGAATTCCCCGACCTGGACCAGGCCTTCGGGACCGAGTCATCCTTGGACTCCAAGACCCCGTGCTGCAGAGCCGGCTGATGGCCAAAGGCAACATCTCCCTCGCCGGCGCCCTCGCCGAGGCTATCGCCGCCGAGGCCACCCGCCAGTCAGCAGCCCGGATGAGGCAAGCCAACACGACTGAATGGCCACCGACCAACGAAGCGGCCCCAGCCACTGCGAAGCCTGGGGAAACCAGCCATTGAGAAATGACCACGCATCATGGCGACTTCGAACTCCAATCTGACACCGAGGACGAAGACGAGGAAATCCATCGGCTGCAGACCGAGCGCGACCGCTGGGATCGCAGGGGAGGTAACTCGGGTTTCCACTGCGCCGGCTGTGGCGGCGATCACCCCCGCTCCAAATGCTGTTTTCTTGACGCCATTTGCAGGCACTGCGAGAAGCGGGGGCACATCACCAAGGTGTGCCGGAACAAAAAGAGCTACAGCCCGCAGCAACGAGGAAACAGCCCACGACGACAAGACGGCACCCCCCCCCAGGCACCGAGACCGACCAACCGAGAGCCGGTGGAGCCGTGACAGCTGCAGCAGACGACTCAGCGAAGCACAGCGGCGCGAGGAAACCCACCAGACGGTCGTCATCGGCCATTCATCAACAATGGACGCCCGAAAGGTACACGTGGCCCTGTACATCGAAGACCAGCCCTGCAAGATGGAAGTAGACTCCGGGTCCTACCTCTCAATGGTTTCTTGGCGCACAATCAAGCGCCTAGTCCCGACCATCCGCCACAACGAACTAGACGACCAGAAGCTAATCCTGAAAGACTATCAGGGAAACCGCATCCCTGTGGCCAGCATCAGGCACTTTAAGGTCACCTTCAAGAACCACACCGACATCTTGCCACTCACAATCGTGGACCGGGACCGCCCCAGCTTGCTCGGCCTGCAATGGTTCACCCCGCTGGGCATCGAGGTGACGGCCATCCATCACACAGACGAGGCCGACTGGGAAGCAACTCTCGTAAAAGAATTCCAAGAGGTCTTTGACAACTCGCTAGGCAAGTACCGAGGGCCCCCTATATCTTTCAACCTTAACCCTAACATGGCCCAATCCGCCTCAAACCCCAGCGAGTGCCATTTGCGCTCAAGCCGAAAATCGACGAGCAACTAGACAAGCTCGTCGCGCAAGGGGTACTAGAGCCCATCGACCATGCCCATTGGGAAATGCCCATAGTCACCCCTATCAAACCTGATGGCTCCATAAGAATTTGCGGGGACTACAAGGCCACCCTCAATCACGCGCTACAGCAAAGCGCCTACCCAGTCCCAGTAGTACAGCACCTTCTGCACTCACTGGGGGGAGGCCGGGTCTTCGCAAAACTCGACTTGGCACAAGCGTATCAGCAATTGCCGGTCGATGCGGAGACAGCCGAAGCGCAAATGATTGTTACACACCGGGGAGCTTTTCGGTGCAACCGACTCCAATTTGGAGTCAGCGTCGCCCCAGGAGTCTTCCAAAGTCTCATGGAAAGGCTCCTCCAGGGAATAAAGGGGGTGGTTCCCTACTTCGATGACGTGCTGATCGCAGCCGCCAACAGAGAACGATTGGAGACCCGTTTAAGGGCAGTGCTTAACAAATTCAAAGACACTGGCCTTAAAGTCAAAAGAAACAAATGCCAACTCCACACCGAGAGGGTCGAGTTCCTGGGGTACCTCCTGGACCGGCACGGAATACACCCAACCAGGAAGAAACTCAGAGCCATCAAGGAAGCCCCCACACCAACAAACAAGGCGGAACTACAGGCATTTTTGGGACTGCTTAATTTTTACAATGTTTTCCTACCCCAAAAGGCAACCGTGGCGGAACCCCTACACCGGCTATTCGATAAAGCGGCCATCTGGACCTGGGGGAAGCGGGAGGAGACTGCGTTCCAACGAACAAAAAACCTGCTGACATCGGACGCAGTCCTGATCCAGTATAGCGAGACCCTCCCGCTCACGGTAACTTGCGACGCATCCCCTTTCGGCATCGGAGCAGTCCTCAGTCACACCCTACCCGACGGGAAGGAAGCACCCATCGCCTTCTTCTCCCGAACGCTGGCCAAGCCGGAAAGAAATTACAGTCAACTGGACAAAGAAGCCCTCGCCATCGTCGCCGGAGTGAAAAGGTTCCACGAGTACCTTTACGGTAGGAACTTTTCGATCATAATGGACCACAAGCCCCTGCTCGGGATACTCGCAGGGAACAAGGCCACCCCAAACATCCTGTCACCCCGGATGACGGGGTGGTCCGAGTTCCTTGCCGCATACTCATACCGCATACTCATATGTCACACCGGCCCGGTAAGAACATTCCGCATGCTGACGCACTAAGCCGGTCACCACTACCTGACCTAGACGACGACCCAGTACCCACAACGATGACCCTGCAAATCAAGACCCTACCCAGCCCACTCTTAACCGTGCCAGACATTGCCCATGAAACAAATAAAGACAAACGGCTGGCGCGGGTATTGAGCTGGGTAGAGCGGGGGTGGCCAGAAAATGACGGCGGCGAGCAGTTCAAAGCCTTCCGAAACCGCCAAACTGAGCTGTTCTCACAAAGGGGGTGCATACTCTGGGGCGACTGGGTAGTCATTCCAGAAGCGCTACAAAACAGAGTGTTGGCAATGCCGCACAAGGGACACCCGGGGGTCATCAAGATGAAAGCCCTGGCCAGAAGCTACGCTTTGTGGCCAGGGATGGACAAACAAATTGAGACATGGGTCGCCGGCTGCAGCAGGTGCCAAGAGTCGAGAGCCAACCCCCCCGCCGCCCCGGTCCTGGAATGGGAAACCCCGAGAGGACCATGGTCGCGAATACACATAGACTTCGTCGGGCCAACCAAGGGGCATACATTCCTCATCACCGTAGATGCTTACTCCAACTGGCTGGAGGTAAGCACTATGAGGACAACAACAACAGAAGCGGTCATTGACAAGCTCAACAGACTCTTTGCAACGCACGGGCTACCGGATGTCATAGTGTCAGACAACGGGCCACAGTTCACGGCACTGGCATTTGAAAAATACCTGGCCGAACGAGGCATCCGACACTCCTTAACCTCGATGGCTCACCCAGCGGCGAACGGTAGGGCGGAACGGATGGTCCAATACACAAAAAAAGCCATCCAAAAAATCGAAACCGGCGACATCCAGGAAAAAATAAACAAACTACTCTTCATACAACACATCATGCCGAGCACGACCACGAACAAGAGCCCAGCGGAGTTACTGATGGGAAGGAAACTGAGGTCTCCACTGGACCGCCTACACCCCACCTACAACCCAGAGAAACCCCCGGACTCCTCCAGCCGGTACCGGGCATTCAACATCGGGGATACGGTCTACGCGAAGAACTTCACGGGAGACCCCCTCTGGGTACCTGCACAAATAACACAGGTAACCGGGCCCCGATCATACAGACTTCAAACGACAGACGGAAGGAGCTGGAAGTGGCACATCGACCAGCTACGGTCCAGACTAGCCTCCAACACCCCCGACGCCTCGGCAACAACAACCAAGGAAAGCAGAGAGGGAGGGGAAGCCTCAACAACCAAGCCGGTAAACGACAGAAGGCCGGAATCATCAATGGCACGCCCCCCAACGCAAGCCGAACACCCCCCACCAGAAGACAGAAACGTTCAAATAAACCAACCATACTCACCAGCAGACCTCGAACTGTCGCAGACGGGATCTTCACCTGGAAGGTACAGCCAAGCCAGCTCAACCAGCCCGGAAAGACCGAGCGAGAGCAACAGGAACTGCAACTCGACCAACCCAGGTAGTCCGGGTGGGAGCTGCGGCAACAGGCCCAGCTCACCCTTCCAGGCAGTTCCATCAATGAAGTTGAGAGCGACGCGGAGCCCGTCGGAATCAGCTGACGATCACACACAGACTGAACCGCGCAGGTCGGCTAGACAGATTCGGAGCCCCACCTACCTGCGCGACTACGTCACGACGCTGCGTCGGACGAAACCATGAGGGGAGGGGTGTTCTGTATTAACATTCTTGGAGACTCGCATTCTGATTGGTCCACCAGGACCGCAACCCGATTGGTCCACTGAATGACTGTGATTGGAGCGCTAAGAATCTACTGCGATTGGCTGAGCCAATCGCGGGAGATTCAAAGCGCTGCCATTGGCCGCCGAGCCGCCAGCCGGCTGTATAAAGCCAAGCGGCTCGCACACTTTAACTGTCCTTGTTCAGAAGCTACAATAAAGAGCTGATTGTTCACTTTCGCGTCTCACCTCTTATGTGACCCGATCCACCACCGATCTAACACTCAGCAGTTGTTATTCTTTCAGAGATAACATGAGGACAGACAAGGTTTTATGGGCTTTCTGCAAAGACATAACCTTGAGTAACCCTGAGAAAGTGGCAAGGGAAACAGATCAATAGGTCTTCTCCAGCAGCAGAATCTCCATTGGTAGTTCTGAAAATGTGGCAGGGAAGGATTGCAATTGAATCGTCCTGAATTAAATCTGTGGTAGTTAAGTTCTAGACTTGCTTCTGTCTTTCCATTTCTGTGGGCAGTTGATTCACTATGTCTCCCAATTGTGCTTTTATCTCAGGATCTGGATCTATAATTTTCCCTGGCATGAAATTGGTCTGAATGAGAGGGTACACCTGGGTAAGCTCTAAATACTTTTTAGCCCATCATATTTCCATAAGGTGTTTTCAAAACTGTAATGATGGTGCCATCCTTTGCTTGGCTAGGAATGGATCTCGATCAATTGTTCATTAGGAATGGTCAGTTATCCAAGCTATCTAATCACCCATCCCCATTTTGCAGCCCATTTCTATTTCTTTGTCACTGGTTACATCAAAGAGTTATCACTTTCAATCCCTTTTCATAACTTTTGAGAATAAGATACACAGAGAAATCTAGCACTGGTAGTCATTCACAAAACTAATTCAGCCATTCTGGAACATAGCAGCATCTTGTTTCATGCATGTATCTTCTGTTCATATGTTATGTCCTTTATACCAGATGGATTCTGAAAACATATTTGTCACATTGAATTAAGTAACATATGTCTACTGCATATATTGTTTGGCTCCACATAACAACCATATTGTGTGCTTCACATTTAAATTCCTATATTTTACTTCTAAGTGTACTCAGAACAGTATTTAAAGTAAAATATAAGTTGATGGCATCAAGGCAATATGCCACAAAGGATACATGTTGCTTCCTTGTTCATTTGCTCTCTCAAACTAACTCAAACTAAGATGCTAAAGGTGTCTGGACTTCATATTTGAACCCTCATGGCCACTCCCTCAGACTGGTTACAGTTTTGCATTATAGTGTTTATCACTAATCACTTGAAAGCGCCACATGAGAGGGTATCATGTTTGTGGTACCCAATAGGCATAGATAACCCCCATACATTTGGTTTTTATATAAATTCAATTTGTGGGGGGGGATTTGCACTGAAAGGCTTTGCATCTGATAATTATAATTCAGTATGGATGGTGTTAGAGCTATCTTGGCCTGAGTGTCAGCAGCTTGTAGGAAGGGACATCTAAAACACTATTGGTAATCTGTAGATTGGCGATCTATGACTTTGTTATACAATTTATGGCTGCAGTAGAAATAGACAAAAAAAAAATCAAACTTGGTCATGTGATGATTTGATTTATGACTAGAATAACTTACAATGGAAATTCCATTGTGATAGTAAGCTAAGGACTATCTGAATGTTTTAATTTAAAAACCAAGGAAAAATAAATAAAAATAAAATATTAGGTCAATACTTAAAAAGTTTCCTTTAAAAAAAAATACAGGATAATATGAGAAAGCCATCATGGTGTAATAAGCAGTAATTGATTTCTGTCAGAATGCTGTTTCTTTTTATTTATTGTTGCAGGGCAAAAAAAGTGACTGACTTACAAGTATTTATGTTTTCTTAATAACCTGCATTAGTGAGGCTCTCAGTTTTACATTTGGCATTCTCTTCTTGTTTTTAATATTATTGCCATTACTGGATTGATTATATTGATTTAAGTATACTTTGTTTCTGTCATGAGAAAGCCTTGCCAGGCAGAAAATTTCCAGAAAATATGACAATAAAAATGATTCTCCATTTTAGGTTTTATATTGTTGTTTTCTGGCCTTATGGCTGTAATAGAGTTACTTGAGTTGATTTTACATGGACAATGATTACTTTTTTAAAAAATAGCTCCAAAGTACAGTTGCTTAAATCAGGCTCAATTTATATGTTATAAATCTAGTGAGAAAGACACTGAAAATCATCCCTGCGTGATAGAAATGTCTTATTTTCACAAAACTTTTGAAAACGTCTCATCATCTATATCTGTTCAATCACATGCTAATGTACACAATATACAGTGTTTCCATGGAAATGCTGCATGTAACTTGGCAAGAGTCAATGACGAAAAATTTTAACTAGAGAGTATACCTATTGCAGCTAAGGTAGTAAAGAGTTATAACATTTAGACTGGCCTTTGGGTACCTAAAATAGAATGTGTTCTCATTCATACTCCAGCTGGATTTCATTTTATTTAATCCAAATATCTTCACATACCAGTTTTGGAATAGGATCAATGAGGTCTTTGGTTTTGTCTGGAATGTATTTGTCGCGTCTTGCCAGATGCCCCGTTTTGTGGCTGGCCATGATTACAGAGAAAGAGCAGAGCAAAATACTGTGGGTGTTGCAAAGGACCCAAATTCTCTGGGGAATTCTTTCCTATTATTACTTTTTGAAGAAAAAGTTGCAATCTGTCAGGATAGAGGCCATATCCAATTGTTTCTTTCATATTTGGAGTCCCGCACAAGTGAAAAATATTTCTACATTCTGAAATAGGAAAGAGCTTGATGGCCAGGATGGGAAATATAGAAAGGGAAGTAAGATCAAGAATGACCTTAAATTATTTAAATGAAAAGCTATTCTAACAAAGAACTGGAATTAGGAAGGGTAGAGAAAGAAGCAGGAAAGAATGAGGAGCAAACATTTCTAAGTTTTTCTTCCTTCTTTTTTATGACCACTCTGCCATAACCATCATGATTAATCATGTTTAAATTTTAAGGGGAAGCGAAACAGCATCTGTTATCCCTTACTGATGATAAAAGTGAGGTGTTGGGCTGTAACCATACTTTTCCTATTAATAATGCCATGACTATAACTCCCTGCACTCTTTATCACATTTTCATGCCTTGATTCCATTTTATAACAGCAGCCAACATAAGCTTAACAACCTTTTTTTGCTACTGACCTTGCCAAATGTTTCAAGACACTGCCCTTCTGTCTTTATTATTATGATGTATCCAAGAAGAATCTGCTAAATATGGCACCTGTTCTTGAGAGGAAATGCCTATATTGATTTAATATGATTCAAAGTTGAAGTTTCATTTTGGTTGAAATTGTCCATGCATTTTACGTGCCTACAGAAAATATTGAGAGATTCTTGTATTAAATGGGGAAAAACATGTTTCTAAAAAAGAAAAAGAGTCATATTAGAGCAAAAATATAAATAATAGAGCAGACTTGGAAAAAAAACTGAGTTGCACTGAATAGAATATTAAACTTGGTTGTTTGAATCCTTCATCATCTTACACGGGTCTTTGCAAGTTCAGTTCCATGAACATAAAGTTGATCTTTCTACTATAAAGCTATCAAATCTGGAGTGCAGAACTCCAGAAGACCACTAGATGGCAACATAAAATAATAATCTTGTTTTGTGTCTCTGGATCAAGGTTGTCCAAATTTTTAAGTTCCAGATCAGATAGCATCAAAAGTAAAAAAAAAAAAAGATAACTGGGCCAGGCCAAGATGCCCTCTAATGTCAAGTTTGTGAAGAAACCTTAGAAAAAAGGTATGATACAAGTTGCAATAAATATCCTTTTATTTTTCATTTATGACATTCGTTGATCAAATATATTTTAATTGTATAAGTGAAGGCCTGTAAAATCAATAAAACAAGATGTGATTTCAGCCATTTTTGCTCTTCCTTATTTAAATGGTTAGAAGAGTCATGAAAGGCAATTAAATAATTTAGCAACTATAAAAATGGTATAGATGGTGTTTGGTAGAGAATAAGCAAATGAAGATTCTGAGCAAATGAATGCTGCGTTATGTGTTCCATGTAACTCTCAAAGATGACGACTTGGAGTTATTTTTGGCAGAATGGTGAGATAGAAATTATTTTAATTATTAAATAATATATGCTTCTATATATGTTGATATTATTAAGCATATGTCAGTGCCAATAAAACTGACCAACTCAAGGAAAAATTTGTGCTCTTTATTGTATTCAGCTAAATATATGGAGATTTTTAGTAGGCATCCAGACCAAACAAAGAACATAACAGATATTATTATAACCGAACGTATCCCCATTCAGCTCTTTTAGGATATTAAAATGGTTCTCAACCTTTCCTTCACCACAGACACCACCCTTTAAATATCTTTTGTGGCCACAGACCCCCAAAACTCAAGTTTTAAATCATAACATTTATTCACATCTTCGTGGACCCCTGTGACAACCCCAGGGGTCTTCAGATCATAGGTTGAGAACCACTGGGATATTACATGTCTTGTAATCTTATGTAGATTAACAATTAACTGCTCAAGAATGACTACCCCACTTTTTGCCCCATTTTTTAAAAGTTTTTTCCTCACATTTTTATACAGGAGTTATACTAGATAGTCATTTCTCCATTAAGTGTGTTAATGGAAAGCATTTTGTCCTGACACAAGAACTGTGTCTAATTTGTTTGTACTATAGCTGAGGAACACCTCTATGTCTAAATTTTGAAGCCCACATAGTACATGTTGTATTAGTAAGCTAAAAATGTCATTGAATGCAGGACATGTATACTTGTGTGGTAATGAGCTACAATTATATTTAATGTGTGTGACTCTGAGAGGGCCAACAAGACAAAAGGACAGAAGATACTGATGCATTAGCAAAGTATACTAAAATGTTTAATAGAACATTTAACATGATTACTAAAATATACAAAAATAATATACTAAAGGAAATCTTTCCATTACAGTAAGGTTTGGTAAATTTAAACAGGACTGTTTCTATGTCTCCTTCAACCTCAGTTTTCCACTACTCTATTTTTAGAGGAAAAATAATGCTGAATTTTCTGAACTACTTGAATCCATTTTCATTTTATGCACAAAGCATGAGCCATGGAATCCAAAAGTTAAAAGTATTCTTATTATGGCGATATATAAATATTTTGTATTTGGGGAACAATTTACAAATGAAATATACAAAATGCCTACTTCAGGCTTTTAACACTCAAACAGAAAAAGTCAAAGACACTTAGAAAAATATAAATGTGGAAAGAATTCAAGGACCCATTAGCAAAGAAATGGGAGAATCCAAAAAAAGGGTTGCACACCATTTGAAAATGATTCAGAAGACATACTTTGGATTGTGTGCAAGAGCAGCATCTCTTTGTTGTTCATTAAATAGCAAATGAATTTGTGTTACTCTGAAAAAAAAAAAAAAACCAATACACTTATCTAGGCTTGTGCAGAAAAGATGGAAAGGCTGAAAAAGGATGCAGACACTTTAGTTAAAATATATGCTGCTGCTGCTGTGTGAAATCAGAAGCATTTCTTCTCAATCTCATTTCCATCTTCAGTCTCTTGTCAATCCCACATCAGAAAGATCTTTAAAAAAAGAACAAATAGAAGATTGAAATCTAGCCTCTTAATGTTGGGTAACTCACACAAAGCAACTCTGAAAAGGCCTTTTCACACCTCAAAGACAAGCAAACTATTAGGTTCCCTCTTGATCCTAATACTGTGTCCAATTTTGGCCTCCCTGATATATAAAAAAAGCTGAGACTCTAAAGAGAGTACAGAGAAGAGCAACAAAGATAATTAGGGGGCTGGAGGCTAAGAACGGTTGCAAGAACTGGTCATGGCAAATCTAGTGAAGAGAAACGCTAGGGTTGGCATGACAGCAGTGTTCCAATATCTAAGGGGTTTCCACAAAGAAGAGCAGTCAAACTATTTTCCAAAGCGCCGGAAGGCAGACCAAGAAGTAAGGGATAGAAACTAATCAAGGAGGGAACCAACCTAGAGCTAAGGAAAAATGTTGTAGCAGAACAATTGTTCAGTGGGTTAACTTGCCTCTTGAAGTTGTGGGTGCTCCAACACTGCAGGTTTTAAAGGACATATTAGACAACTATTTGTTTGAAGTGGTAAAGGGTTTCCTGCTTGATCATGGTGTTGGACTAGAAGACTTCCAAGGTCCCTGTTATTCTGTTGCTTTGTTAAGTCTGTGAGTGGTTTTGCATGTGGGGGTGTGGAAATTCCAGAGAAAAAAAATCTCTCGAAATGGGATATTACATGTTGTTTCTCTTGCTTGTTCAAAAGTGAAGATTGTCGGCTAGTCTTATCAAGAAGAATGGACAAGATAGCTAAAGATCATGTGGTCATCACTGAGCTAGGAGTGGATGGTGGCAGCCCCTGTATAGAAAGCTTAAGAATATCAAAGATTTGTAAGCTGGCAAGGGCACCAGATAAACAGTTGATAAACAACTGTTTTACTGAGTCCTGCTTGTTGTATTGTTATGTATTGGTGTGAAAGCCTGCTGGGCATCCTTTGGCCACTTAGCTTTTCTCATCCCTATTCTGTCCCAGAAAGTTGTCAGAATAAAATGTTTTTTTCTGTACATATGTATGTGCGCTCCCCCACATGCATGTCAATGTGACTTATCAATATGCAAGTGTATGGGTTGACTGGGAGGGGGCTCAGATGTAAATATAATAAATAATGCATGCATTTTTGTAAAAAATGTGTTGTTCTACTTAAGATAGCCTATAGCCTTCTTGGATTGGAAAAGACATCACTTGTGATCCAACACATTATCAGTGACAAATATAGGTTCTTTTTGTTTCCTAAGTGCTATGCAAGTGCAATTTAATTTCAGTACAGACATTTTTGCTGGCAAGGTAAGTCTTAACAGCAAAGGGGGTGGGGGGAATTAAACACCTTTTAAAATGCTATTTATTTTAACTGTCAAATCTAACAAGTATTTTTTCCCTTCTTTCTTTACCCCAAAGTTATCTTTAAAAGTGGCATTTATGCTAAAAGAAGATTTATTCACTAGGCGATAGCTTATTTTCCTTCCACGCAGCCTGGAACTGCATAGTTTTTCCTTCAGCCTCTCCACCCCCCTGCCCCCCCGCTCCTTTTGCAAACTTTTTCATTGGTGAAACATAATCATTTGCTTTATTAAGATGGGAAAGAAAGCATCCCTGCCATGAATTTATGTAAAGAACTTTGGCAAGTGTGATGAGAGAGTTCTTTCAGCAAAACATAAGGCAATTTTTTCCAGGACATGTACTAAGAAAAACACATTTGTTGCAAGAATGTTTTAAAGTTCCATGGGAAATGAATAACGATTAAGGAAATCTGCTAAAATCCACCAATCTACCCCACAGGAGGCATTTTGTGCCACTGAAAGAATCGCTGTTGTTGCCTTTCTTTATCTTAATCAGCTTTGATTATCTGCCTCTGAAATTATTTGTATATGTCTGTATAGGGTGAGACTGTGCCCCTCCTACAGAATGCAGAGATGTAATCGCTGAATTATATGCCTTCAGAGGGAAGATCCTCTGGAAGAGGAACAGGGCAGGAACTCTGTAAGCAGGTAGATTTTTTTCAGATATACAAAGTATCTTTTCTCTCAAATGTTTGTAAATGTTTGTGTCAAGAAAAAAACCCATAGATCTAAATGTATATGGGATAGACCCGTGATGGAGAACCTATGGCACATGTGCCAGAGATATCATGCAGAGCCCTCTCAGTGGGCACATGAGCCATCGCCCCAGCTCAGGTCCGCCGCTCATGTGCACACGCCTCCCACTGACCAGCTGGTTTTCAGGTCTCTGCGTGCATGTGCGGGGGATGGAGTGCATGCAGGGGATGGGGTGCATGCACTGAGATGCGTGTGCATGTGCAGAGAGCAGGGCGCATGTGCAATGATATGTGCGCATGCGCATGGGGTCATGTGTGGGATACACACGTCTTGCATTTTGGGGGTGTGAGTGCATGCACACTTTGGGCACTCGGTGCCAAAAAGGTTAGCTATCACTGGGATGGGCTATCTTCTGGCCACATGACTTTCCTTTTTGGTGATTAGCTTAAATAAGAGATAAACGATCTGAACCCTCATCCTGAATGCATCCCTTCATAGCTCAAAGTTGGCACCATGGCTTCCATTTGTTTAATCTGTGGCCTAAAATAAAATATAATTTAGAAAACAAAAGGAAAACAAAAGAAAACTCCCAAATCCAAGAAAATAATGCAAAATAATCCCAAACCCAAGAAAATATTTGCATGATTATCCCATGGATTGTGTCCTCACTTCCCCCCCAAAATTACTGAATTGTCTTTTTAATGTCTGTATATGAGTGAGGAGGAATTATTATTAAATAATCAAAGTGAAGAGAATGAATTCAAATTAAATGAAATATAATAAATGTATGTGATATTAAATGTAGGTTGTATTTGGTCTCATGGATTTTGTTTGATACCACAATTCCTACATTTCCTTTTTTCAAAGTCAAATATTTTTTTCAGAATATGTCTCAACAGAAACATTCTCAGTAGGACTGTGCACATTTTGAAAATGATTTAGAAAAAGTGCTTGGGACTCTGAAAAAATGCCACTTTGCATTAACTTTAATGAGCTCATTCCACAATTCAGAGGAATATTTTTTCAAACTCACATAGAAATATGAAAAAGTTGGCTCTGCTCTTGAATAATTATTAGAAAGCTGCAGTCTTTGTACAAAGTCTGAATAATTTTCAAAGCATGCACAGTTCTTATTTTTAATAGCCACTCATACAAAGAGAGAGAAAAAGAGATCAATGCAATTTTCTTGGCACGATTTCAAAAGTGGTTTGTCATTGCCTTCTTTTTAGGGCAATGAGCATGACTGGCTTAAGGTCACCCAGTTGAGTTTATGCCTCAGGAAGGACTAGAACTCACAGTCATCTGGTTTCTAACCTAATGCCTTTGACCACTTTCATTCTTTTATCTGGGATTGTGCCAACAAGAATAGACTTAAGTGCACAATAAAACAGCAGGTCCTTAAGGAGGAGTAATATAACCATACAGGGTTAATATTTTTAAGGTGGGCTTTGGTCTTCATTTGAAATAATTCTATAACATATCCATACTACATGAACAGTTTTGTGAAGAAGATGCCCATAAAGATGGAAATAGATTTATATCTAAAAGTATTACTTGACAATGTTTTGTAAGCCATAAATAAAATGTCGGAATCAAGTAATGTGTAGTAAAACAGCACGGACTAAATTTAAACAAAATTCAGAAGGTTGGCATTGTATTATAGCTCCAAATATTTGTATTTCAAAGTAGCAATGTGGCTAGTATAGAATGCATAATTGTGAAACTTCATATCTGATATTAAAATCAATGGAGCTTTCCCCAGTCAAAAATTAGCACTGTGTTTTTTAGTTTTATGTATCACATATATTGATTGATTTGCAGGATTAATAAGACCCATATATTCATAGTATTTGATTCCAGGTGAACTGGAAACATACATAGGCAGTCAAGATTGGAAAATAATAACGGTGAGGGATTACAATGGAATGCTTTTTTTAGAAGAGCATCAATCTGTCCAGAAAAGAGACAAAGTTGAACTGGGGATCATAAAGCACAACTTGGGAGCTAAAATAAGTGTTGGGAACAATATTGTCAGTTTGACTTTGCACTTAAGTTAGGACTAGACCTCACAATCACCTGCCTTCTAATTTAACTACCAAACTGGCTCAGGTAGAAGCTGAAAAATAGAAAAGAGATTCAATAAGAACATGCAAAATGGTTTGACAGGTTTTGGAGTGAATGGATGGTTAGTTTTTGGTGAATATATAGCATTACAATTTTGGCTCAGATGAGTCACATTTTTTTTTTCAGAAGCAGCAATAGCCACCAGAGCAAATAGTAATTATGTTAAGGTAATGTTGACATTATGATGTGAATGCCACAACAGTATCCTTTTGTCATTTCTCCCTGCCAGTGGATGTCCATGCCTCTTAAATGTTCAGAAAGGAAAACCAAAACAATATGGATTCCGCCTGTTCAACTTATATGTAATGTGCAAGCATATTTTATTTGTAGCACTGAAAGCTGGGTTGAAAAATTTTCAATGAGATTCCATCAAATGTTACTTTATCACTGATGTTCCATCTCAGTAAATGTTAGAGGGAAAAGCTTATCAATTCATAGTACAAAGCATCATTTCAATCCATGTTAATATTTTCTCAGATATATCATGTTCCGTTCTGGTTTTGCTCTAAACTCTTGAAGAACCCACCTGCTTATATATCAGTTGCTTTATCCATGCAAAATCATGACTACTTTCAACGTCATTGTAACATTTTAATATTAGGACATTGCATCAAATTGATATTCTAGTTAATAAAAAGCCCTTTAATTAGGCAGGCAATGCTATCAATGAGACTTTCTTCTACAAAACTGAATGCAAATATGTAACCTAAAATAATTACTGATTAATGCACAATGCATGTTATTTTATTGTACATGATTCTGATCCAATCTCTGTGAGGCTACATTTTTTTCTTATTAGGGCTAGAACATTTGGGTTGCAAAAATCCGGATTACTACCAAATAACTGACAAGATTTAGAATTTCCGACATTACAGCTTTTTGCTAATGATCTGCCAAACTTTTCTGGTCAGGTACTCTTTTCTGGTCTCTACAGGTATCAGGAAACAAAAAACACTGCCAACACATTCCTTTATGTATGCAAAAAACTTTGAAAATACATTTGGATGGCTTGAAACAAACTTTTTTTAAAAAAAAGCCAGTTCAGCATTCATTATCCTGATACTGACTATCATAGCTTCCTGAGAAGTGTGGAAGTCATATACAGTAATAATAATACTATATGAGGATAAGATAAAGTGACTGCACATCAGAAGTTTGACTTGGTGCCAAGTTTTTATTTTTAATGTGTTTAGTTTTTATAGTTTTAATGTGGCTTTTATGCTATTTTAACTTTTCATTGGGAGTTGTCCAAAACTGGCTTTAAGATGGGCATCTATATAAATGTCTTAAATAAATAAATATGTTCTAAAATATTTCTTCTGTGATTTAAGCCTGCAAGATGCAAGCTGAATGTGTGCTGAGAGCTGAAACATTTTAAACATATGATGTTTTAACTAAGCCTTTACTTTTTGGTTGTCAAATAAAATTATGTCCATCTAACAGTCAAAGCATTTTGTTTTTATATTGGGGAACCTGTTCTCTTCTTTCTTTAAGAAATGCCTGTGACAGCAGCAAACTAGGCAGAGAATTTTATTACTCAAGGACCTCAAAGGTAGGAAGTTGCTGATCGACTGAAAATTTTCATACTTCACCATGCTGAATTTTCTCTACAACTCTACCCTTTCTTGAAAGCTAGACAGACTGAAAGGGATAGTTTGGTCCAGTGATTAAGGCATAGGCAAAAAACCAGGAGACTGGGAGTTCTAGTTCTGCTTTAGCCATGAAAATATCTATGGAGGTTCTCAGTCATCCAGGTCATGGTTGTCCCAAAGCTGCCCCCCACCCCCCGGAAGCAACTGGACTTATGTTTTTTCTTTGCAGATGTTTCGCTTCTCATCCAAGAAGCTTCTTCTGAAGAAGCTAAAAAGAAACTTCTTGGATGAGAAGCGAAATGTCTTCAAGGAAAAGTCAGTAAGTCCAGTTGCCTTTGGGACAACATGAAAGCCAGCTGAATGATCTTAGACCACTAACACTTACTCAGCCCAGCCCACTTCAAAGGGTTGTTGTTGTGGGGAAAATAAGACAAGAAGGTGTGATGGATATGTTCCCAGGAAACAACAAAACAAACAAATAAAGTCTCCAAATCTGGAACTTAGCATTCTTTCATCTCTACAGACTTCGTATCAATTACAACATGGTCACTGGAACACAGGATCAAGGAAATTTTGCAAATGGGAGGTTGCAAATGGGAGGTTGACTTCATGCAGCAGCTGAGTAAAAGTTGTCTGCACTTGGAAGTCTGAGGCTTAGGGCTCTGATTAGTAAGCCCGGGTTTTGAAGCCTCAAATCAAATATCTCTGGTATCTTGGACTCAGAGGTGGTATTCAGTAGGCTCTGACTAGTTCTGGAGAACCAGTGGCAGAAATTTTGAGTAGTTTGGAGAATCAGTAAATACCACCTCTGACTGCCCCACCCCCATCTATTGTCTGCTTCCCAAGTCCCAACTGATTGGCTGGGTCTTCTTTTGTTGCCCTGCACTGGAGAATGAAGCTGGAAAGCAGGTTAGTGGGGTGGGGAGGGAGTAGGATTTTGCAGTAACCTTCCCACAGGAGTGGGGTGGGAATGGAGATTTTGCAGTATCCTTCCCCTGCCATGCCCACCAATCCACGGCCACCAATCCACACCCATGGAACTGGTGGTAAAAAAATTTGAATCCCACCACTGCTTGGACTTCAAGGTCTCTAGTTCTGTAAAACTGATGGCAAAATTTCTCACTTACTTCTGGCTTACCTGAAATGATTCATCCTCCCCAGACATACCCAGGAAATCCTTGGTGAACTACTAAATCAAAATCGAATCAACTAGGTAAAGTCCTAAACTCAGTAAGTGATGACATAATTATTGCATACAAATGCTTATAGAATTGTATGGATGCCTATAAAGAAAATCTGGTATAATTTAGCCCCTCTGGAATTATTACAGCTATCCACATCATATATCTGATTATATCATGCAATATTATTCAGCTGGAATGCTAGCAGCTGTAGTTTTTTCTTTGCTTCTATTAATAAATGAATAATTTTGGACTTTCTCTCATCAGTATTTATATCTGCAACATCCTAAGATTAATTGAATCACTATCTCCTGTTTCAAATGACCTTTTAAAAGACTTTGATGGTTGGGTGACACATTAATAGGTCAATATTTGTACTGATTCTGCCCACCCTGCCACACACTTCCATTTAATCAATACTTATCCACAGATAAAATAAAAGCATTATCCTTCTAGTGACTCATGTGCCCCCTGTTGCTCCACAAACCTTCTCAGGCTCTTACTAACTTAAAACAAAGAGCTCCTGTTTGCTCAAAAGGCATTGCCTGGGTCAAAGAGAGGTTAGAAGTTATCCCTATCTCAAGGTCATGTTCTATCTAATGGGCCAAACTTGTCTTACAGATCAGGTTGCAAAGATTGCAGCAAATACTCCTTCAAGCTCAATCATTTTCAGCAGGAAGCCAAGTAACACCAGGAGCCTTAAATTTTCTCCCCACTTCCAGATGTGAACTCAGTTGCTACCCCACCTCTACTGGGCCTACTTAGTTTCATTTTCAATCCAAAAGGAAAAATTGAAAGGATGTGGCTTTCAACTAGCCAAACACACTGGAGACTTTAGGAATGCCCATTCAAAATTGCTAGCCATTTTAGCTGAGCAATACATGTTCAAAAGAATGCCAAAGCACATGTCAAAATTTTCTAAAATTATTGTCCCAGCAAGAATCAGTCAGACTAGGGAAAAGATGATGACATAATGATGTCACAGAAGAAAGTGGAAACAATTTTCTTATTTTGGCAGAGTTCTGGATTTCTTTGCTGAAGCTCAAAGAGGATGTTTAAATCACGCTTAGCTCATTCAAACATGTAACATGCATTTTCATTGTTTTCCTCTGAACATTGTTAGGGCAATATACCACTGATGTTCAGATACTGGCCATTGATGTTTGGTAATACAATAAATAGCAATAGCACTTAGACATATATACTGTGTAATAGTGCTTTATAGCACTCTCTAAACAGTTTACAGAGTTACAGAATCAGCATATTGCCCCCAACAATCTGGGTCCTTATTTCATCAACTTAGGAAGGAAGGAAGGAAGGAAGGAAGGAAGGAAGGATGGAAGGAAGGCTGAGTCAACCTTGAGCCAGTGAGGATCAAACTTCTGGCAATGAGCTGGATTAAACTCCAATCCCACATTCTAACCATTGCATCACCATGGCTGCAGAAATCCTGAGGACTTCTGGAGGGTGTATAAAATATTGATTCAGAAGCATGCATGAAACTTGTGGATTACTAACCTTGACTTACAGTTGATGCAGGAAAACAACAGTGGGATTATACATCGGCTTCATTCATTTTTTACCTGAACAAATTCAATACAGTTCAAACAGGCCAGCACATCTTAAAAGATTAAAAAGACAAAAATCTGACATCAAAATGGTACTGTTCAAAAAACAATGGAAGATGTCCCCATATACTTGGTCATAGGTTTTAAAGAGCCTTTCAGCATTAGCAATTCAAAGAAGCATTGAACCATCGTAGTGATATTATATTACTAGTAAAAACAAGCCTACCACCACAAAAGTGACAAGATGGTGTTGATGCAAGTATGAAAATATTTAGAATGGCTTTTGGGAAACAAGAACATTTGAACATTGCTCTTTCCTATAAATTATTTTATAATTTTTTCCCTAGGTTAATTTTATGTTTAATTCCCCAAAATGTGTTAGCCAGTTTAAGGCCAAAAAATTTGCATTAGGCTACCATAATACATATGACTATCCACATTTCCTTTTCTCATTTCACTGATTGCAATCCCAATTGAAGCCATGAACATTTGGACACGAGTTATTTATAATGTTACGGAGCCAATAGTGTGACACTATAGATCCTGCTTTCATCAATGATTTATCAGCACAGTGAAAGTTAGTGGTGTTATAAATAGCCAGGGCAGAAATGCTTAATGCATATAAATACCTACAACTCAGCATAAGACTTCATGTATTTATTTGATCAAGTGGGCTTCATTCATGAAAAGTAAAGCCACATACAGTACCACAAAAACTTTGTTGCTTTTGCCAAAAAATTCACCAAGCCTATTCCTATTTTAATCTGTAAGGTTTTCTTTTGAAATTTTCTTCATTTGAATTTGGCCCAATCTGAAGGGATTTCAGTTCTCTGATATTATTTCCATATGGGACCCAGTGCAATCTGGCATACTTCAGTTCAGATGTCTAGGCTTTGTTCAGGCCACTGTGCATGATTGGATGGCTGTAAGTGGAATTTGTTTCCCTTCCTCTTTTCCCCCATGCTTATATGCACTCACACAAAAGTAGATTAGTAAAACTATTGAAGGATGTTTCACATGCACATAAAATCCTTGCAGATGTGAACATTGTTTTACTCACTTTGTTGGAAGGAGCATTCACACATTCACATCACCATAGCAAGCTTTCTTTTGGAACTGTGATTTAGCAATATACTGGGGTACATTTACAAGAATGCTGCTCTCATAGAAGTCTGCCAGAGTCATTTGGACCCTATTTTCAAGAATACCATGAAAATGGGTGAACGGCCTCCTTAGTATTCTGGATGACTGTTAGGGAAATAAGAGCAGTTTATCAGTGACATTAAATACCAAGAACCAGCAGCTCTTATTCAATACATCTATTCAAGTGGAGGTCAGGGAGGCATTTGCCTAAGATGTTTAATTTGATTTCTTGTTTCTGAGAAGAGGTAAGAAAGTAAGTGGCCCAAATAGCCTCTTCCAATTCTATCATTCTACAAAAAGTTGCTCACTGCTTTCAGAGATGCAATCCAATTCATGGGTTAAACCTGGAATTCCAGAGCAGACATTATCAATTCACATACTTTAAAGGAGGTCCAACTCAGATGCCTGGATCCAGTGAAAATAATGGAAAAATGGATATCCATTCTCACCATAGTCTGGCATAGAAAAAAACAAATTGCAGAAAGTGTTGGCTTTTCAGCAGGAATGCTTAGGAAAACATTGCAAAAAAATAATGATGATGTGGTGGGTATTTTGGCTATATTCCTTCCAACATTTTTGACTCCCTATATCTTTTATATTTTGGAATATAATTCAAACCATAATGATACTCTGGAGAAATAATTTAAAAATGGAGCAAGTTCAGACTTGTCCGTATTGACTACCGAGAATCTGACTGAAATCATCCTGCTTCACTTGGCTTTGCTGCTTAATGAGCATTCTTAAAGCTCTCACTTAGCCTGGTTACATTTAAGAAAGAGGTAACCATTTCAACTCCCAGAATGACTTGTCATGTTTCTTCCTACAATTGGGCATGATCAAGGTTCAAGTTCTAGTATAAAAACAGAAGGGTTATGAGTTGTATTAATATAAAATTGAGAGCTCAAAATTATACAAAGGCAGTGGAAATTTGAATCAACTGGGCTTGTTTTTTTTCCTGGCTTTTCTTTCTTTTCTTTCCTTTTTTTTACTTGTTTGGGTTTTTTGTTCATTTTGTCTGATTTTCTGCCCCCCCCCCCCCATTTTTATTTGTTTGGTTAAATTTTTGGGAGAGTTAATTTACATGATTATTTTATAGTAATTTTATAGTTTCCATATATTATAACATATAAATTATTTTTAATCTATGATGTCTTCCAAGAAAATTTATCTGTAATTCTACAAAGTATGAAAAAAAGAAAACACTTTATTACAATGTGTTCAGGGGTGGGATTCAACTGGTGTTACTACTGGTTCAATGACTACATTTTGCGCATGTAAAACAACCTTAAGATACGCGCACGTGTAAAAGAACCTTAAGCTGTGCCACCCGGACAGCTGAAAAGCATTGCACGCAGGTGCGCAGCTTTTGAAAAGCCTCTTTTTCCCTGCTTTTTCAACCTTAGCTTGCCGCGCAAAGCAGTTGAGGTTGAAAAAGCAGGAAATAAATGAAAGGTAAAGAGCCTGGGTGGGCCAAACAGCAGCAAACACAGAACCAGTTTGGTGTTTGCTGCTCTTCAGAGCTACCGGCTCTATAGAACCAGGCAGAACCGGTAGCATCCCACCCCCTGAATGTGTTAAAAACAAGGGATATTTTAAATTGAATGGGAAATGAGTGTTACATGATGTCTTGATGTCTACATAGAATTCTATGATTGTTGTTCAGTCACTTAGTCATGTCTGACTCTTTGGGATGTCATGGACATAGCATACGAGCCCCTCCTACCCCAGTCCTCCATAATCTCCCAGAGTTTGCCCAAGTTCCTGTTCATTGCATCAATGACACTAATTTCCTCTTCTATCATCTTCTTCTCCTTTTGCCTTCAAAATGATTGCTTTATTATTATAAGGTTTTCCAGTGAATTCATGCCTTAGGTTGACTTAGGTCTTTATGCACAGAAGTCATTGACCCACACCCAATATTAAACAATGATTAATGGCTCCTAAACATCAAGGAAAGCATCAGTCATGTATGTTCTACATGCTGGTGTGCGTATTTAATATGTACTAATAGACTTACTATGTTCTATGTCTTGCAGGAAAACATTTAAAAATCAAACAAGATAATGGAAAGTTAAGCTACTGTAAGAGGAATAGACAATATGATTTTGTTTATGATAAGATAGGGAAGTAACTACAACAAATATCATAGCCTTCTTTCTTGAAGTTGTCAATCAACCATTAAGATTATTAAAAATTGTTCTGTTTCTTTAAAACCAAGTTTCAGATGTTCTTGTCAATGACAGTGAAATACACCATAAATGTATTGGAAGCCAGAACATTCAGAAAATGTTAGCAGAAACCTCAACATCATTTCCAAAAAACCTCAACATTATTTCCAGATATATTACACTGATGTATGTTAAAATGTGATTTATAGTGTGAGAATATGGAGTTAGAAGAAAATAGGGAAACTTTCATAAAGTGTCAAGAAGTAGCAATATCCTTCTTTCTCTAAGATGCACACCCAAGAAAATAACATTGCTACATATATTAAAAAAATTTGAAGCAAAAGGTTGAGTTTTTTAATTCATTTTTCTGTTTTGAAGGTGATAGAAAATCACTTTAATATCATAACAACTTGTGTGTATGCATCAGTATACTTCCTCACCCCATTTCAGGCCTTCAATATATATTTAGGGCAGAGGGGATTAAACTGAAGCTTTCCAGATGTTGCTGAACTTCTACTTCCAATTGGCCAATTGGGAAAAATGCAGGAAGCTGCACCCTAGTAGAATGACCATATTTAGGCTATGAAACTCCACATGACCACTATCTAATTTGCCAGCCCATTTATATATTAATTTCATGAACACCTGATGACAACAAACTATCCATTCATGACCTAGCACCTTTCACAATTCCAACTCAGATGTTGACAGCACCTTTAGCTTGTTTGTTTGTTTGTTTGTTTTTGTTTTGCAAAGGCAAACTATAATTCTTTGGATATCATTGAACTGTAAATTCCATTGACATTAAATGTGTGGGGCAGGGCTGATGTGACTGGATTACCACAACATCTAGACCTAACAGAAAAAAAGAGAGACATGAATGTTATTTTCGGTCCTCTGACTTCTTTAGAATCCATGAGAAGAAAAGTGGAATGTAGGAGACTACAGTTTGTAATTCCCATTCCTTGATAACACATGGGACAATTTTTCAATTCAGGATGTCTACAATTTTTTATTCAGAACTCCATTTCCCCAAAACTCCAGTTCTACCACACCTTTGTAATGGATGATTATAAATATAACTGAATTAATACATTTTTAAGATGTAAGCATTTTATAAAGGATGTAGGGCTCCAGATTGTGGCCCTAAACCCACTAATTGATATTCATATAATAAATACATTGTGGATTCTCACTTTATATAGCAATGGCATAATAACCTCCATCTAAGAACAGGATAACAATGATTTTAAAGATTATTGTAGGAAGAAATGTTAGCAAGAATGAATCTGTAAGCTTCTGTACATGTTTTATAAACAAATATGCAAATTGAATTGAATCAAGTTTAATGGCTTCCCCTAAAGTTGTGTATATAAACATACTATTTGGTTTAGATTTTTTTATCCACCTTTACTGCTTTTATAAATAACTCAAGGAGACAAACATAATACTTTCTCCTCCTCCTATTTTCTCCACAATAAATCTGTGTGATGAGTTGGGCCAAGAGTGATTGGCCCCAAATTATCAACCAGCTTTCATAGAAATAAAATTCACAGATTTGTGGTTCTTAGCCTGGTACCTCAACCACTAGATAAAACTGGTTTACAATCATATGAACTGGCATATGGTCAAACACATACACACAAACAATATACAAACATCTTGTGTGTGCAGATCTACCATGTTATATATAAGAAAAAGAAAGAGGGAAAAACCAGAGTGCTAATTTCTGAAAGGAAAGTGGACAGAGCATGTTATAATTCTGTTGTTTTAAAACACAATCCTATGTATATTGATTATGTCCTATCAAAATGTACAGGACATTGTTCAAATCCTGAGGACATTTGTTTCTGAGCTGGTGATTATTTAAGAGAAGAGGGACTATGCTAAGATTTGTAATTTGCATTCTAGTGTTATGGAACACATGTTATGGAACACATTCATCAAGCACTCTTAACTTTTAGTTATTCTACAACCTAAACAGTTAGCAATTCTCAATTATTATACTGCTATTTTGCTTGCTAACTCTGTTGAGTATGTATTAAATCTTATACATCATCAACACAGTTTTTTCACCTTTCTCTGACCTAAACTATCTGGATGGTTGAGTTTTAAAAAGGAGCTTTAAACCACTTATGATTGAATATCAGGCACGGAGAACACTTACATATGAGAAGAACTTTCCTCATGGTTAAAACACACTCTAAAGTGCTTGAGCAATCTAAGGTTTTGTCAGAAAAGGGCAGTCTAGCATATGATTTTGCCATAGAGTTAGAAGAACATGAAGTATTGCCTCAACAGTGTTCACCTATCTAGGTGCCTATTTTTCAAAACCCTGTTCTAATTAAACTCTTCTGCCAAATGAATGCCTACTCAGCTGAAAGTGACTGTTTTCAATCAACATCCATTATGTGCTAATTGAATACAATAAATAGAGATAAGTACATTCTAACAAGTTGATAATGTGTCACTGTCCAATTTTTCAGACAGCAGGCTCTGAATGATTTTCGGTCTTTATAACCATATTCATCATCACCTTTCATGTCAGGGCATTTCAAGAGACATGGAGTTTTTAATGAGTTTGCAGCACAAAACAACAGGAAAAAATATGCCCAGTGCATACACTGTAATGAACTCCTAATTAGTTTTATGTATCCTTCTTCCTGGTGTGATTTATGGGTTTTACTGACATAAAGGTTGGTTTTACTTATTTGTTGAATGTCTATCTTCCTTTCAATCACAGAGCAGTATGAAAGAGTATATACATATGACAGTAAAGCATTTACAGTAATACCTAACTGTGGAAATATAAGCCTTTCAATGTTTTAAATAAATATCAATTTATTAGTCAATGCTTTCAAAAGTATGTAATTGATTCTTTGACTAAGTTTACATGAAAAATATATCTGGTTCTGTTACAATCAGTTGAACAATCACAATCAGTTAAACTCTAAGCTGTTGCAGCTGCACAACTTTCTAATTTTCATTTTGGATGGTGTCTTGTGGCTTAGTCAGATTTGTGAATACAAAACATTTAGTTCAAACAATCAACTTTATTATGGTCAAAGACCAGCATAAGGAGAGAGGAGTACCCCCAAAGTTAAAAACTTTAAAATACAAAAATAAAATTACATAAAAATCTAAAAAGTAGTTTTTAAATATTTTTTTTAAAATAGTTTATTTTCAATGCATTGTGTAAACTCTCAAAATAGATTAAGGCATAATCAAGCAAACAGTGTTATGCCACCCTAACTAACTTAGTTCCAAATGTGTATTATATGGGGTGGGGTTTTTTCCCAACTGCTGAATGTTGTACATTAACATACTCTAGAATACAGTAAATATGATTGATGAAACCTCAGAGACATTCAGAACTTCAGGACATGGCAAAAATATATTTAGAAGGATGCAAGGAAAGAAGGAAATAAAAATAATTTTACTATTTAAACATTATCCTGGAGATTTGAGAATTGCAGAAAGTGGAAAATGTTGGAAAAAATCTAACAACATTTAGATTTGCTATGAGTTTATCAAATGAACTAATTTCCAAATCCTAAAATTCCCAGGGAATAACCACACACTATAAATAGTTTGTTTATAATGAGCACAATGACAGTATGATAAACCCTGAAGGGTATTGGATACTAAAGCCATTAAGACACAATTTCTGATATGCTCAGGTAATTAACATAGTAATAAACAAAGGTAATTTCCAATCCTTACATAAGTTTAAGAAAGATGGTGAGCATTAAACTGGGGCACAGCTATAGATAAGAAACCCACCATATATACCTTTAACTCCCCTTACTGAGATCCTATCTCACAGACCTTTGGTTGAAAGCTTTCATATTTTATCTTCCCAGACCTCTGAATTGCTTTTATTCACCTCACTGTTGTTCTGGGAAAATGAGCAAACTCTATCTGTACCCAGTGGATTTAGCTGGGGGTGGGGGGTCACATAGCTTGACCATTCATTTGTGCCTTCAGAAAATTCAGAGAGTCTTCATAAATTACGCAGGATGACACCTCCAGCACAGTCTCTTAAACTGTAATTTAAAGGCTTGTCCAAAAAACAGAAAAGGCAGAAATTAGAGAGTAATTCATCCAAACTAACTGCCAGCACTCAAAGCTCGGGGTTAAAGTGAACTTGGAAAATATACAACTGAACTCTCCATCTTGAACAAAGATTTCCAAAATGGCTGTCTGCCGCTAACCAATCAGCCTTTGAAAAGTTAAAACCTTTGAAAATGGCTTTTTATATCTTGTGGCATCCCAAAAGGGAAAGTTAATTTGCCTGCATTGTTCAACAAGCATCTTACAATCTTAGCCTCATCTGTAAGGAGCTTGGGTAAGAGAAAAAAGTGAGGAAGGGGGGAGGAGAAAATAACAGGATGCTGCACATTTTTTGTGTGAAATGGGTAGGTTTATAAATTAGAGAGGTAAATGATGAATGGAAAGAAGAGAAGCATTGGGAACTGCAAAAGATGAGTCTTATAAAAATAGTTACAGTTAGGCTAAATTCAAGAATGGAACTTAAACCTGGTTTAATAAGCCACATTATGGCATTCATTGTGTCTGACTGGAACACTCTTAGCTTTTCTTTCTTTGAAGGATTAGAGCAAGAGGCTAACAAAAATTCCACAGAAATAGATTTTTAAATGGATGTTTTTAAAAATTAAGTAGCGCCTGAGAATATTTGAAGAAGAAATAATTTTCATAACAGAAAGAATCTCTGTATTCCTATAGAGTTGATTCTTCTCTTTCAGAGCTATGGCCTCAGGAAACATTTCATCAATAGTGGTGACATCATACCTTTATTTATGTATTTGAATATCCTGCCTTTCAGGAGCTTAGGATGGTATAAATAACAGTCCCTTCTACTATCTTTTCCCACAGTAACAACTCCATGAGGAAAACTGGCCTGGGAGATGGTGACTGCTATAAATTTATTCAGTGAACTCCTATGGTTGACTAGAACCTGACTCTCCCCACTTCTAGACCACGACACACACAACAGCCTTGTATTATAGTTACCGTGCTCAGATGTAAATTCTTGGGTCAGTTCCCCAGTGTTCATTGTCAACCTTTCTTTTCTCTTTTGGGTAGGAATTTTTCCAGCAGCTCAAGATCAAGATCACAAGAAAGCTTATTCCGAATCTTCACTTTAGGCTGTAGTCCTTTGAATCCTTCCAGTAACAAACATGGTGAGACTTCTTCAGCAAATGCACAAAGAATTGTGTTGCATCAACTATGTAAAGAAAGCAGTTCATGATATTGAAGTGTTGTGAGATAGATGGTGGCTCCAATTATTTTTGGTACAATCTTTATTTTAGATGTGATTAAGGAAGTGACAGTATGGGAATGAACAGAGTTTCATCTATTTAGGACAAGCAGATGCTCCCTTGATTGTTCTTTGAACCCCTGCTTTCTACTGAAGGGTTTCAATCGAGATGTACTTAAATAGCCTGAGGTTGTCTTTACCAGATAAATTAAAATGCCACTGACACCTAGGGAAAAAAATAGGTGCCATTTGCTTGCTTTTTCCTAAATTTCTGCAAGAACAATTTTACAGACCTTCAGGACTGTAAAACAACAAAACAACATCTCCTCCATTAAATTGGAGGAATCATATATGCTCCAGATGAATGTCAACTTCAGGAATCAGGGAGCAATCAAGCATCTGCCAGCCATTATTAGAACGCATGTAGGATGAGTTAGGCACCAAGTGGTTGTCCATGCTGGGTTTATTGCAATGAACTCCAGAGGTCTAAGCTGAGGTGCTCCTCAAGAAACCTGGCTCAAAAACAGTTACTGTGAGAGGGACCTTGGAGTCCTAGTGAATGATCACTTAAACATAAGCCAGTAGTGTGTGGCAACAGTGAAAAAAGCTAATACAATCCTTGGTTATATAAACAGGTTGTATGAATAAAATCACATGAAGTATTAGTACCGCTTTATAAATCCTTAGTAAGATCACACCTGGAATATTGCATCCAGTTTTGGTCAACACATTACAAAAAGGATGTTGAGACTTTGGAAAAAGTGCAAAGAAGAGCAAGTAAGATGATTAAGGGCCTGGAGACAAAAACATATGAAAGATGTGAGGAAAGGAAAAAAGAAACCTTGCCCTTTAAGAAATAGGCAAAGTTCTTTCCTTTTGTAGATTCAAATTTCCCAGCTGGGAGAAATGCAAAATGATTTGGTCAGCTGCGTTGAAAGTCAGAATCAGTTTATTAATAGGAAGGCAGGTAAAAAGAAATCTCACTGTGTTTCTAGGATTAATCTAATAAGTGAGTCGGAAAACCTCTCTTTTTTACACTTCAGGTTCTTTGTTTTGTAGGTGTGAATCTTTGAAGACTTTGGTTTTTTGTGTGTGTTAATTCTTTTCCTGGGATCTTGGTTTTATGGTCCTGATCCTTTGTAGTTGCTTGTTTGCTATCATGTTTCCTTCCTGCCATGCCTTTTGGTTTGCTTTTCACAAGTTTTTATAACTTGCCATCTATTTGATTTCTATGGGAAAAGATCTTAGCTAGTTTGTAGGGTTCTTTTCTCTGTATCTCATGCCTGTAATTTTCTCCTTCCTTTGTTGTGAAAAGTAAGCTGGATCCAGCTATTTTAATAGTCCCACTTGACAAAGGGTGGGGGCCGTCCTCCTAGAAGAGATCGTAACTTCCAACAGATGGTTGCAGGAATTTGGTATGGCCAGACTAGAGAAAAGAAGGACGATGGTGGGGAGGGACGACATGATAGCAGTATTCTAGTATTTGAGGGGCTGCCACAAAGAAGGAGAGGTCAAATTATTTTCTAAAGCTCCAGAAGGTAAGACAAGAAACAATGGATGGAAACTAATTAAGAAGAAAAGCAACTTGGAATTAAGGAGAAACTCCCTAACAGTGAGGACAATTAACCAGTGGAACAGCTTGCCTTCAGACCTTGTGGGCACTCCATCACTGCAGGTTTTTAAGAAGAGACTGGACAGCCACCTATCTGAAATGGTGTAAATTCTCCTACTTGAGCAGGGGTTTGAACTAGAAGACCTCCAACAGGGATGGGCTGCTGGGGCTTCGCAGGGGTTTGGGAGAGCCCCTAGATAAGATTCTGTGCAGTTTGGAGAACCCCCAAATCCCACTCCTGGCTGGCCCCACCCACCCTGCCCTCCCTTCCCAGGAGTCCCCACATGGCCCATTTTGGATGCAGGTAAATGGAGGCTCAGGGAGGGCAAAAACTGGGTCTCCTGGAGGTTTGGAAAGGCTGGAAATGGGCCCATTTCTGACTTCCAGAGAACCTCCGGAGTCCAGGGAGGCCATTTTCGCCTTTCCGGAGGCTCAAGGAAAGCCTCCAAAGCCCAGGGAGGACAAAAAAGGCCGATTAGGCCACACCCACCATGGCCACGCCCACCCTGCAACCGGGCAGAGAACCCTTTGCTAAAAATTTTGAAGCCCACCCCTGCTTCCAAGGTCTCTTCCAGCTCTAGAGTGAGTGAGTGAGTTAGTGATACAAAAGCAACAATGATAATAATTAGATCATAACTAGTAACAAGTCTGTATCACATCTACCACGGGCCATCAGCTCTTTGTTGGAAACAATTGTTTCGTCTTCAGCTCTGTGCTCACCTTGGTCACCTCTCTGACCATAGACTCTTCGAAATCTTTTTCATGGCATCCAAAACTCTGGACTTTTTCTGGACTACAGGTAGTCCTCAACTTATGACTCGTCATCTAATATTTGAAGCTATAATAGACACCATCCCCCCAAAGCTGTTTATGACACATTTACAAAACTACAGTGGCTGCACACACACACACACACACACACACAGAGAGAGAGAGAGAGAGAGAGAGAGAGAGATCCTGCAGTCACATGATTGAATTTTGGGCATTTGCCAACCTGCTCAGCTTTCTTGCCATCTGCAGCATCCTGGAGCCATGCGATCACAAGGTCTGACGTGTTTTGCTGGTTTCTTGCATTTACTTCCAGTTTCCAGCAAAATAAATAAATAAATCCCATTAGAGAAAATTGATTTGCTTAACGAACATGGAATTCAGTTCATGATCACTGCAACAAATGTCAAAAATCATGTGATACTTCAACCTACAATTCTATGACTTATGGCCGTAATTCAGGACTCGGTTATGACTTTAGGTTAAGCACTACTTATACACTTCCATATGCTGGCTTTTTCAAGCTACCTCTTGCTCCTTTGTATGCGCACAGCATACACGCACCCATTGCATGTAATTGTTGCAAACCAAGTAAATTACTTGGAACTCACCTCTAAATGTCAGTTTGGCCTTGGTCAGGACACTCTATAGTCATTTAAAATTGAGCTAATTTCATTTGATTTCTTCATTATAAAATTTCAGGCAGCAAGAAAATAGCAACACATTGCAAGCCCTAAAACTAATGCATTGCATGATGCCTCTGTTTTTTGTTGTTTCTTTTTTTTCCTTTTTCTTTACTTTTGATTATTTTCTTCTACGTTAGGCTTTGCTGCTGGGTACTTTATCATTTTCTTAGTGTTTTGTTTTTAAAATTCCCTGTTGTATGGTGTTGTAAATGATTGTCTTGATCCTCAGAGGTACAAGGCAAAAAAATGCATGCCTCGAATAAAATAAATCCATGTATTTATGTGTGTTCATATATAAAACAATTTCATCTAAAAAGTGTGTGGAACTAATTAAAAATACGAAGGTAACAAATAGCATGATTGGAATGCAATTTCTTGATAAAGGGCACAGCCAATTATCTGCATTAAAATGCAATCCACAAATCCTTGAGACAATGAAAAGTAAATCAAGATAAAATGTGCTGCCTTGAACATTCTGTCACAATAACCAGGCCATCAAAACTTGGAAAGTACCAGACTTACATTCAAATACAAGTCTGGGACAATTGACTGGTAGATTCCCTTGGCCTCATTTCCCTTCCCAACAATTGTCATCTCCCAGCAAGGAAAGCAAACCATCAGCATTCTTTAATATATGTCAGAAGGCGGTGAAGTAGTCTGGACAAGTATAAATGGTTACACTGAGCAGCAAGTTGAGACACCCCTCAAGATGCTCAGTTCATAGATCAGAAGCAAAGAGACATTGTGGGCCCCTAAACTGTCAATCAAGGCTATTTCCAAAAGCAACAGTAGCTCTCTCTTAAAAGAGTCCTAAATTAGTGTCCAAACAATGTTTCAGATACGGAGGAGACGGATGGGAGGAAGCAGAAAGGGGTGAAACGAAGGCTGAAGTGCAATCAACAAAAGCCACAGGAAAAGGGAAGTATGCTGGCTGTGTACATGCCTATGTGCACAGTGTTCATATGTGTAAAGAAAAGTACATCAGGTTATTTTTGTGCATTGGGTATTCCTTGCAAATTAGAGCAAAAGAAAGGACAATATTTGTCAATTGCAACGTAAATGGAGGGGCTTGTGGGAATTGTTATGCATAATCTGGATCTTGTTTTTACAGTCTGTGGTTTCTGGTACTTTTGGAAGTAGGTTGCTTTATGAAATGGCATTGTGCTATTACATACAGTGCTGTTAAATGTTGATGTTTTATTGTGTTCTAGATGTTGGAAGCCGCTGTGAACCTCAAAGATTGGTAATACTTACATTTAATAAATAATGAAAGCAACAATCACTACCACTATCTCAGGCCCAAGCTGGGATGCTGTCAATGCTTCCAATGGCTGATGGTATCTGATAGGGAAGAACAGACAGACTCAACCTTACTAAGACTGAATGAGTTGGATATAAAGACCTCCCATAGACAGTATTTTTCCAACATTAGTTCATGATGGTATTGTATCAGATTAGACAGAACTCATGCATATCCTGAGACCTCCTTTCAGCTATTGATCAAAAAACAAGGGGAAGCTATGGCCGGAAGGGTAATTCCAGAGATACTTCTGGTGTGTCAACTGTGCCCTTTTCTGGATCAGAAGGTCCTTCTCATAGCCATGCCTCAGTGATTGTCTTAGTCATCTTTTGTTTGCATTACTGTAAAATGCTTGATTTGGGACAACCTTTGAAGACCAGTCAAGAGCTACAGAATGCAACAATGTGTACTTGCAAAAATATCTCCACTCACCCACTTATTCTTGAGCTGTGTGGCTTTTAGCTTCTGTAGTTAGCTTCTAGATGCAACTCAAATGCTGGCTATCTCACTCAGTTATTGCTACTGAAGGTCTTTACTTGTGAAGTGGAGGGTGGAGGTTTTAGGTTAGGTGCAAGAGGTCTTAAATGCATGAGGCTGAATAATGCACTAGGCAAATATTGGCTTAATTCATGGCAATAATATATATGGTAGCCAAGTCATATCCAAGAGTCTACGGACAAATAAGCTAATTCCAAAATAAAGCACTGAGAATCTATTGAGTCTAGATTAATTATTGTGCCAGATTGAACTACAATACTGATTGGCATAAATATCTGCTATGTTAGAAATACATAGTTTAATCATATAAGTCTATTAATACAAGCACATGCAAAAGGATGTGTGTAAATTTAAAAGCATGATTGATTTTATTCTGTATGATTGAGGAAGACAGAGAAAATTAGTGAAGCATACAAGGTTGATGAGAGGTTCTGTTTATGGAATATGACATTTTTGACAGTGTTAAAACTGGACATTGGGATAAAAATGGCCCTAGGAGAAAAAGGAAAGAAGTGAAGAAATTGAGAATGAAATCAGAATGATTCATAGAATGATTACAGGAAGAATACATCCCATACAAAGTATTAAAGACAGATCACTCTCACAATTCGTACAGTCAATGGAAAGAGAATGTAAAAGCTACTTGGAACAAATTATGAAGCTTGGTCTCTTCTTGTCTTAGAACATGTATAATTTTCAGTGTGTATTAGAAAAAAATGAGGCTGTGAGGTTTTTGGATCTAAACTTAATGTATCAAAGATCTAGATTATATACATAAAAGGCAAAAATACTCAATAGTAAATTGTTGAATTTTTATACCTTGGTAAAGAATATTTCCAAATCTTGGGGAAATAAGTAGATATATGTGCAAATACTGGTAGAAAGGTTGGTGCATAATAAAGCTGTGGTAAGGAATGAATCTTTATTGAAAGAATCAAAAATGTTTTTACATGAGAGGGTCAGTGTGCTTTATTTTCTGGAAGTAGGAGTTGAAGAACAAACAGTAAGTTTAATTTAGTGGAAAATATGTAGTTAAGAAGTGACTGTAAATAGAACAATAACAAATAGAATGAATGTGGACTGTCTATAAAAGTGAGTTTAAAAGAAAAGGCCTGAGGTTGTTTCATCAAAGAGAGAGAATGAAGACCGAATTGCACATCAAATACATGAAGGAAGATTGAATGGAATGAGAGATAGCTTAGCAGCTTCAATTGTAACTACAACCAAAGCATAATGTTGATTACCCCACAAAAGAATAGTGATAAGTATATAATATGTAGTATGAGTTTAGCTTACATAATTTCATATGCATAGAATCGTTTTTTCTTAAATTAGAGCCATCAAACTGACATCTTTTTGTTTTTGTCTATCATCTTCCTTGTTTTGTTTATCATTTTGCTCATCATTATTTTCATATGCAGCAATAATGTGTAAGCAGTTATAAAATGTGCATTGACATTAGATGTAGTAGCTGGCATATGGGACTTGCTATGTGGGAAATGAAAAGTTAGATAAAATAAGACCAAGCAAAATTAATACTGAAAAATGAAAGGTGTCATATAAGTAGATAGGGGGATTCTGCCAGTTTGAGGAATGAATCCAAATGAAACACAACTCCTCACTGATCTTAAAAGTGGACCAAACCCTTCATAAGTCTGTTCAATGGCCAAAAATATGTCCAACTTAATAATTATTTGCATTCTATTCAACAGCGTTCAGCCATTTGTTGACTAATATGTGGCATCATTTCCTTTTGCTGCATTCTCCTAACCAGGGACATCATAACATCAAGCCTGCTAATAGGACTTTTAACAATTTGTTGATTTGGATCAGTGTGCTTTAATGTTGCAATTTTACTTATTCTTATTCTGAGCAATTTAATACTCTGCTTCCGTTTCCATTGGCAGACAAGTTATTTCATCATCATATTTGTGTAAAAAATGAGCATAAATATTAAACCCCTAGAACAGGGCTGTCAAACTCCCAGGCTGCAGGCCTGATACATCATGTGCTGGCCATGCCTATGCCTGGTTTAGGAAAGGGTGGGGAAGTCCCGATACTTCATGTGATGCCACCATGATGATGTGAGTTTGACACCCCTGCCCTAGAACTTTGCCTTAAAGATGGTCAGATGCTAGTAAGGTTGCAAATGGATAATTATTGCAACTGATGAGTCTTTCCTAATATTATGTTTCCTTTCCTATTTTAAACCTATATGGTTGCTAAGAAGTAGTATCTTTGATGAAATTATTCTGAATTGCAGAGGGAGGAAATGCATTCCAGAGGAGACAACAAGGTTTAGATGACTTGGTTGTGAAGAAGAGAGTTAGGGCAGCTCCTCTCTACAAGTTTTCAGACATACTGGGGGTCTTCTAAGAAGCTTCCTTTATTATTCTTCACATAGACAGAAATCTTGCCAAACTAGAGCAAACTACTACAGTATTAAACACATACTCTGAGTACTCTTAGACAGCATCTGCCTCAAGTCTTTTCCTCCCAACCAAGCTATCTAAACTTCTCTGTCTCTTGCTCCTTTGGAATGCACTCCATCCCTCCTGGGCATCCAAACTACATTACAATCTAATAACTGTCCTTAAGGTGGTGAGCCAATTCCTAGTTCAGGCGTTGCTTTTGCATATTCAGTCCAATTATGAGGATTTCAGTTCATGTGAAGTGATCCCGTATGCAGAAACATACCATGGTTTCCATAGAAGCCAGCTCTTCCAAGATGTCACCAAAGCATTTCATTCTTCACTGGGTAAGTTGAACACAAGAAGATCCTGCTTGATCAGGGCCATTGTTCTCCTTAGAATTGGAAGGGGGCATTTAAGGCACTGAATCTAACTCCCCACCCCCCAGATTAATGTAGGAGGCCAATTTAAAGCACACACTTAATGCTTTCATACAGGAATCAGACGCTATGGAAGACTAATGAATTACTTCTATATAGGGATGCTTTTAAGACAATTAAAATCAATACCCTGCTTGTAAGTTATGTTGTGTTCTGTTCTGTTCTGTTGTGTTCTGTTCTGTTGTGTTGTGTTGTGTTGTGTTATGTTATGTTATGTTATGTTATGTTATGTTATGTTATGTTATGTTATGTTATGTTATGTTATGTTATGTTATGTTATGTTATGTTATGCTATGCCCATGGAACTGTGTGTTTCTTTGCTTGGGTCCTGGCTAATAAGCATTCACTAGTCTTAGAAGTCAACAAGGTTCTAAGTGAATGTAACTGTATTTTCTATAAGCCATAAAAGCTCAGCCCTTGTCCTTTTGCTCTAGTCCAGATTTCTCTAACTTGGTACTCTCTAAATTAGCTAAATTGCAATTCCTAAAACTTTGTCCATTTGGGGGAGTTGAAGCCCAAGGCTGAGGGGTAACATTAGTCTTTAGAGTTCTTCTCTAGAAATATAGATACAGATAATCAGAGTTGGAAGGGACCTTGTAGGTCATCTAGTCCAACCCCCCACCAGGGCAAGCTGTTCCACTGGTTAATTGTTCTCACTGTCAGAAAGTTTCTCTTTATTTCCAGGTTAAATCTCCCTTTGTTCAGTTTCCATCCATTATTCCTTGTCTGGCCTACAGGCACTTTAGAAAATAGCTGGACCCCTTCCTCCCTGTGGCAGCCCCTCAGATATTGGAAGACTGCTATCATGTCTCCCCTGGTCCTTCTCTTTACTAGACTAGCCAAGCCCAGTTCCTGCAACCATTCATTGTATGTTTTAGCCTCCAGTCCCCTAATCATCCTGGTTGCTCTTCTCTGTACTCTTTCTAGAGCCTCAACATCTTTTTTATAATGTGGTGACCAAAACTGGATGCAGTACTCTACGTGTGGTCTTACTAAGGCTTTATAGAGTGGTATCAGTACTTCCCTTGATCTTGATTGTATCCCTCTGTTAATGCAACTTAGGATAGCATTAGCTTTTTGGGCAGTGGCTGCACACTGCTGGCTCATATTTAGCTGGTTGTCCACTAAGACTCCAAGATCCCTCTCACAGTTACTGCTATTGGGCCTGGTTTCACCCAGTCTATATGTGTACTTTTGGTTTTTCTTGCCTAAATGTTGGACTTTATTTTTCTCTACATTGAATTTCATTTTGTTAAATACGGACCAGTGTTCTAGTCTGTCAAGATCCATCTGGATCTTGAGCCGATCTTCTTGGGTGTTAGCTATTCCTGCCAGCTTAGTATCATCTGCAAATTTGGTAAGTTCCCCTTCTATTCCCTCATCTAAGTCGTTAATGAAGATATTGAAGAGTACTGGGCCTAAGACGGAACCTTGTTGTTTTGTGAAGAACAGGCTTGCAATGATGTATGACAATTGATCTTCAGCTTACTTGACCTGAATTTAATGTTATCTAAAGTACTTTAAAATCCCATATTTTTTAAAAAATAAAATTTAAAAAACTCTCAAGATAAGAAAGTCTTGTCAGTCAGGTGAACAGGGCAAAGGCTGGAACCACATTCAACAGAGCTTTTACTCTTTGATACCTGACCTTCCTGCTCGTGTCCTTGTGTAGCCAAACAGAATTGTTTGCTGAGAGCCAGGGCCTATTGATTTGCTTCCAAACAGGTCTGCTGGGGATTGTCATGTTAATTGTGGGTCACAGAGAGAAAATAGCTCATCTTGCCAGACTCTAGGCTGCTAAGTGCACCATGAATACACAGCTGTCCTTTTCCAGAAAGCCTGCAATCTGACTGTCTACACTGCTCCAGGAATACAAAGGACAATTTGAGGAGATACACTATCAAGACTGCCATCCACAATGTCCTATATAGCTGTAGCAAAATGTTCCCATTAGAATGGAACTACCAATGTTTAATTTACTTGGATTAATAGGCCAACCTTATCCCATCTATGCTTATAAAATTAATGCACCTGCAGCCAAAGTGATGACCTTGGGGGTTTGCTTCCCATCACTTCTGCTATTTTCATCCGAAGAGATTTTAAGAAAAGACAGAAACATCAGTAATAATACTGGCTCCTTCTGACACTGTTGCACACGATGACACCCCCCTCCCCCCTCAATGCCACTTTGTGGAAGTGAACAACCTTGCTGACATGCATCATAAGGCAAAGAATGTAACCATGACATCACACCTGGGAAATATATTGATAAAGCATCCCCAGTTTTTATAACGTTGTGATAGGATAATAACTATATCACATTTAGCTTCTTTTCTCTTCTTTTGTAATGTCATTTTAAATTCTTACCTTGATGCTTGAAGGCATGTAAGTAATATATTGGTGCTATGTGCTAACATATTTCACAGGTAATCTTGCTCCCTTGAGTAGTTTCAACACCTCAAGCTGATAAGTTACATGTTGAAATCTCTCCCTGCAGCTGATAGTTTGATGCTGAAGGTTCGTCAACTCCATTATTTGTATGCATCATTTTCCCATTGGGTCCCCTTCACTACTTTGCATTATTAACATCCTTTTAGCTTTCCATAATACAAGGACTCTAGTAACAGCTCATGACTGATCAGGAGAAACAAACTCTACAAAGGCCTCCCAAATATGTTACTTATAATGTATTACATGTACAAAAACAAAATCCGGGTGGGGACATTGTACTCAACACAGGCATCCATAGGAGAGCAGAGGCAAAGGATGATAAAATGTGCATTATCATGCCATTTCACAAATGCTTCTCAAAACAAAAGAGCAGAGCTTGTGTCATGTTTCTTCACTGTAGTAGCACAGAGGTTAGTTGTGGACACCTCTGCTTCTCCAACCATTATTGAACCTCCTGAATAATAACAATGAAAGTAAAGAAGCATTTTTGCCCTTCCATAATTTTAACCTTCAATCAGGTTGAGAAGCCTTTCCAAATGGATGGGGTATCTTGGTTCTAGTCAGGGGCGGGACTCAAAAATTCCAGCAACTGGTTCGCTGCCCAGTTACTGGGAGGGCAGGGCCATGGTGGGCGGGGCCTACCAGAACTTCCTGTTTCCGGCTTCTGGTGGCTTCCAGAGGCTGGGGTAGGGCATTTTTGCCCTCCCAAAGGTCCAGAGGCCTCCCTCAGGCCTCTGGGGGGGCAAAACTGGCCTCCCCCATTTCCAGACTTCCAGAAGGCCCATTTTTTCTCCTCCCAGAGCCTCTGTGCAGACCTTGCACTTACCTCCATCAAAAATGAGCTGCATGGAGACTCCTGGGAGGGGAGGGGCAGGAGGGGAGAGGTTGAAATACTGGTTCAGCAAACCAGCTGTAAATTTAACATCCGGTTCACCCGAACCAGTCCAAACTGGTAGAATCCCACCCCAGTCCAGTACTGGTTCTAGTACTGGTTCTAGTCCAGTAGGAGATCAAAACCATACCACGACTCATTTGTAAGTTCCTTTAAATACAAAACCAAATATACCCATCATGACTTGTATTTGTTTGTTTGATAGTTGGCTCTGGCACTATCAGTTGGTTGAGGACACTCCAGAAGTTGTTGGTATTTCAACAATGGAGGTTTTTAAGAAGACAACCATTTATCTGAAATGATATAGGGTTTCTTGCTTGAGCAGGGGTTGGACTAGAAGACTTCCAAGGTCCCTTCCAACTCTGTTATTCTATCATAACAGAGTTAGAAGGTTCATGGATAATTTTGAACTTTGAATTTGAGCTTTTAGCCCAATTATTTCACAGCAGAAAACAACAGAAGAGGGAATGCTCTATACACTCCCTTGAGCTTGGATGGTTTTTACATTTTCATTGGACAAGCCAGCTTTTGCCAGCACTGTGCAGGCAAAACTTATAGAAGGGGCAGAGTGCAGTATAATCAATTCATTTGCTTTTCCTAAATCTTGTTCTAAAGCCCTTGAAATATCTCCCTGATTCAAGGTCAGCCCTGACTGTGCAAGAGGATGAAGTGAACTGTGACAGATGATTAGAGTTCTTATGACCAAATGATACTTTCTAAAATGATTTGAGCAATAAATGCAACCGGGACTCGGGTATTTTTCTGTTTGTGCAAAGGACAAAAATAGGTACTCTCCTATTGTACCAAAGAAGCTGCCCTACATATACTCATAGAAGCTGACTGGATGGATAACTGAATCTTACTTCACCCAAGGGAACAGGACAGCATTTTCCAAGGTCTCAGAAGATAGAAGACTCATTCAGCTGTGTTCTCCTGGTTCCACTGGATCACATTTAGTCTCCCAGAGTGAGACAATTGCTTCATTCTCCCTTATGAATGAACTAGTTCTGGGATTATGCTTTGGACAAGAAATGTCTTGAGTCATCACTGAACTTGTCCCATAGAGGCTAAAGCCCTTGCATGTGACATCTCTAGTCAAGAAGCAAAGGCTGGAAAATAAATGGACTAGTTCTGCTCCCTATCCATCACAAATGAGAGAATGCAGCTTCACTATAAACAGAAAGTGAAAACTCTAGAGATACAGAGCTAGCTGCTGTTGACAAAAAAAACCCTGAGATACCAATATACTTTTCTTTTTAATATTTTCATTTTTCATTTTTTAAAAACAAAAATACAAATCTCTATTCACATTAACAGTATTTGTGTTGTTATTAATACATACCTCTCCTTTTATACATAAACATCAGCTCTTATTTCTATCCTCCACCCATTTGTAACACCTATCCCAAACCACATAATAGTCAGAATCATCTTTGCCTGTTAATTCCATTGTGAATTTATCCAGCTCCGCACAATCCATTATTTTTTGTGTCAAGTCTTCTTCGGATGGTATCTTTTCCTTCTTCCATCCCTGTGCGAAGGTTATTCTCACCGCAGTTATGATATGTATAATGATGTATCAGATGACCTTGCTCAATTTTCCCTTAATTATTCCTAATAAGAGTATTTCTGGTTCAAGTTCTAATTCGTGCTCTGTAATTTCTAATAACTATCTTTGTACCCTCATCCAATATTTTTTAACCTCTGCCATCACATATGGAAGAACGTTCCTTCTTTGTGTTTACACTTCCAACATTCTGCTTCGTGTTTGGATACATTCTGGCCAGTCTTGCTGGGGCTAGGTGCCACCTACAAAACATTTTATATTGATTTTCTTTAAATGCCATTGATAATGTCAATTTACAGTTGTCAATCCATATTTTTCCCAATCCTCTAAATTTATATTATGCCCTACATTTTTTGCCCAGGCAATCATTGATCCCTTTACTATTTCCTCTTCTCATTCCACTTCCAACAAATAGTTATACATTCTTGTTATAAATTTTATCTTCTTGCTTGTCAAAATTTGGTCCAGTTGTTGTAAGTCCTTTTCTATCCCTTGTAAGTCCTTTTCTATCCCTTGTTTCTTTCCTAAATTTTGTCTGAATTTGTAAATATGACCACCAATCTATAATTATGTTTTGTTCTTTTAATTTATCAATCGTTTTTAACTTCCCCTGATTATGTAATAGTTCTTCATATCTGACCATTTTCCTTGTATCTCTCATATTTGAATGTAATATCGCTTCCATTGGTGAGACCCATTTTGGTATCTTCATATAATGTTTTCTTTTAACCTTTTCCCAAATTTACAGTAGTGATTCTCTTATCAAATGTCTATGGAAATATGAATGTTTCTTTTTTTGTTCCATAAGAAGGCATGCCACCCTGCTTGGAGGTCATGGCCCTCAATTGCCAAAATTCTTTTATTTTTCAAATTTATCCATTCCTTCATCCATAATAGTACTGCTGCTTGGTAATACAGTTCCCATTTTGGGAGTCCAAGTCTCCTCTACATCTACTATCTTATAGCATTTTTAGGCTTATTCATGCTTTTTTACCCAGCCATATAAATTTCATAACTATCTTGTTTAGCTCCTGAAAAAATCTTCTAACTAAATTTATAGGAATTGTCTGAAAATAGTATAGTAATTTTGGTAGAATATTCATTTTTATCACTGCTATCTGCCCCAATAAAGATAGCTGTAATTTCCCCCAGTTTGTCAGGTCCTTCTTTATCTGTTGAAGTAATTTCTTATAATTGTCCTCTTTTATAGAGGAACATCTCCCTGGTAGCCAAATTCCCAAATATTTGTTTTTTTTTAACCATCTGCAATCCCATTTTTATTTCTAAATCCTTTTTCTGTCTTTCTGTCAAATTTTTAGCTAATATTTTCATTTTTCCCTTATTAATTTTTAATCCTGCTACTGCCCCATTTTAGCAATATACTTTTCTAATATTGTATACTTTTCTTTTGTTTCTTTCTGAGAAAATAACACCAATTGTCTCTTGTCAGTCATAAACTAGGTCAGAGGTTCATCAGATGCAGTGAGAATTTCTCTCTAGTTGCAAGTGATTAATTAAATAATCAGATGAAGCGGCAGGCAGACTCCCACAAAGTGTACAGAGGTATCACTTCCAAGGTGCGGGTACGATTTTGTCTGTGATGTCCCAACTTTATCTCAAAGCCTCTGCAGATCACAGGTCCACCAGAACATGCTTATGGACTGAATGAACAGCTCAGGGTCAAGTCCACAAGAGGTGTATTAAGAATCCAATGTTAGCTTTCCAAAATAGGTAATCATTAGCCACTGCTCTTTTCTGTCTCAACAGCTGGCGACATGAAAGAGATTACATTTCTAATGAACCAATTAGAGTTACTGAATGCATTAAATAACAGGATTTTTCATCAACTGTTTATAGATTCTGTCAAGGAAGATCTGATTGTCCCACCTCCCCCAAAATCACTACTTCCCCCCCACATTACCAGAAATTTGATGAGCAAATGGGGGGGGGGGGAGAGAGCTGTTTTTATGTTAGAAACTCAGTACAGGTAAAAATAATTGTTGAGTAAGTTTCTGCCTTACAACTAAAAGCAAAATATCTTCTGATGAGCATTTACTTTTATTTACTTTTTTAAAAAATGCTGATTTCAACAGTTATTTATTTTGTCATATGGTTATACCTTTGGAATAGCTGAGAGATACCAACATTCCACTTAGCAATGAAAGCAGAAATGCATAATTAGCATTTCTGCTTTTTATGGAAATCCTGAATGATGCGATATAGTGTGTGATCTGCAGCTAGGAACATAAATAAAAACTACAGTTAACAATAAAAAATTAATAAAATCAACATGCCTAAACTCCAAAAGGTATCTGGTATCAATCCAGAGACACTGCCCAGAACAGCTTGATTTTAATAGGCTTCTGGAAGGCAAACAGAGTTGAGGCCAAACTGTCTTTACATCAAAGATGAACCTGCATTCTATTTATTTTATGTCTTGAGCTTGAACTTGAACTTCCATTCCTGTTTCAGCAAGGTGGTGTTATGGGCCCTTGCTGTCTTATCTTATTTCATTTTTTTCTAGTACACCTGAATTAATAGGTTACCTCTGTCCCAAAGGTCTTCCAAATGAAATGAGACATGTGCTTACATATGCATGGACACCTGGACGGGGTGATTTCAAATACCATTTCCTTCCTTTACATTTCAAACTGAGGGTACATCTTCTGTTTCTATTTAGGCTATTTATGTCCTACGTTCCTGGAAGCTTAATTCTAAACCATCTTCAGAAAGCCCTATCCAGGCTGAGAACATTTACAACAACTTGCAAGGTATATAGTCCAAATTGCAGACAACCATGTTCTCCTATTGGACAATCTCCTGGTACTATCTCCTGGACCAATTCTATTACCTTTCTGTTCTAGAAAGAAACTGTCCCTTATTCTTTCCTATGGGCAGGTCTTGCTGATCGTAAATACTTTTAGATGTGTTTAATGTGTGTTATATGTTTGTAATACATGTTCTTGGGAGTCAGCCTTGATTGTTTGTACGTACGCTAAGAGCTTATGCACCAGAGACAAATACCTTGTGTGTTCAATCACACTTATTCTATTGTACTCTACGCTACTCTACTCCACTCCACTCCACTCCACTCCACTCCACTCCACTCCATTCCATTCTAGATCCTTCTTTTATTATTTGAGTTAAAATAGCCCAGTGATTAGGAATTCTGTCTTATACATAAGTTGGTGATGGCTCCAATCCTCCAAAATAATGAAATGGTGGAATCTTCTACTTTGTTTTTAAACTGTCAGCTTAAAAAAAAAAACCTTACAGGTTATTTGAGGAATCACCTCTTCCCGATTTATGTCTACTCTTATCATTAAGTCCAGTAGGAAATGTATATTCCGAGTCCTGTCTCCTAGGGAATGTAATCAGATCAGGCCCAGGAAGAGAGTTTTTTCTGTCATGATTCCCAACACTTTGGAAACCATTGGTCTTTTTTATTATTCAACACACATCATTTTAGCACCTATTCATTACTGACCCAATCTTTTTGTTTGTTTGTTTTATCACACATTGTTTTATCACACACTCCATTCAGCTTGCTTTTATAATGAACTTGACATGCCCAACTCCTACTTCCACCTCCCAAGTAGGCAGAGCCTCTTTTTTATATATAGACATCAATTTTTCATTTATTTCAACATTCATTCCTCACCATAGCCTAATAAATGAAAAATATTACCTTCCTACCAGCATTTTAAAATGTCTTCATCCATTTACCATCCTTAGTAAACATTTGATCAAGATGTGTAAATACATTTATTCTCTTTAAATTTATCACTTTTACATATAATTTTTAATCACTTATTCAGCTTGTCCTGTCAAATACAATTTCCCTAGATCTCCAGTGCATTAATTTTCAGACTTGCATATATTTCTCACTGCATATATTATCTATCTTACATTCACTGCAAGTCTTCTCACCAACAACCCAGTAGTATCTGTATAGAAAGGGGCCCATGCATTTATGTTCCCAGCCAACATACCTCTAACTTTACCACAAACATTCCTTATACATATTTGTAAACACATTAAGCAATGAATCACATATCTTATCTACTCTCAACTCAGTGTTAAATTATTTGCCAAACACTCAAATTCTCGAGTTCCATCATATAGACATTTCACCTAATTCCAGCTTCTTCATAAGCAAGTCACATTCACACATCAACATTTCTCCAGATATTTCATCCATATTTTCAATTTTATAATTTTCCTGTGTTCTCAAAGCATTTATTCTTGCCTTTTGTCATTCTTTTCTTGAACACAAACTTTCAAAGCATTCTTTTCTGTTCCACTGTCGCTTCACTGCTATTCCCATATAAAATTATAGGATACTTCTTTCAGACTCCTCTCATTCAGTTTCAATTTATCATATCTGTTCTTAATTCTGTGTACTTTTTTGTAGGCTCAACATTTAGCCATCTTCACTTAATTCCATTTTAAAAAATCCATCTGGATTTCTCTGCCTCTTTTAATCTTAACCATTCCTTACTGTCTTAGAACATGTACATTGGAAGTATCTTTTTCACTCTATATTAATCTATTCTATATTCATCTCATCCTAACTTTTGCACAATTCTATTATATGTATTTTTCCTCATCCACAGTTTATTTAATTTCTTTATTCCACCAATTAATCTTTCATCTTTATGTTCCACATAAATAGATAGCAATTTATATCATAATTCATTTTTTCAGCTTCAAGGAGCTTCCACTTCATTTTTCCTTATGACCACCTTCAAACCTATTTCTGTTCAGAGTTAAATATTTCACACAGAACTTTATCCTTCATATGTGTTTTATTTTTTATTTTTTATTGTTCCTTGTATGCTTTTCTCCAAGAACTACTTTTGACACTGATACCTAATGATCTGCCTAGAACCATTCAGAATCTTTTATCCTTTATGAATTCTCATCTCAACAATGAAATCAACTAAAATTTGCATCCCATTTTGTCAGATTTACATGTTCAAATCAAGTATTCAGAAGAAAGAGATATTTCTTAAGCAGATTCTTATCAAACAATGCTATTTTTATTCATTCTTGGGTCTCTAGATGAATCAATGCTTTTTCTGCACTTTCTCATTTCATTTTCATCCATCCATTCGTGTCATGTAACTTAGTAATTGTTTTGTCTTGATCATATTATTCAAAATGTTGTACAATATTACTCCAGATTCCCCCCTGGTTCTTTCATTAGCACTATTCACTGGAGCATAGCAAGCAACTGTCACTAGCCTATGAATTTCTACTTTCATGTGTGTCCACAATCATCACATTTCTAATATACACTTTAGCCCTTTCATTCATAATTCAAATTATACATTCATTTGCCCACTTGCATTCAACTCCACCCCACAAGAGCATAACACCTTCATTTAATTTATTACTTCCTTCATTTTTCTTTTAATTTCACAGGCACATCCCATAACCATTTTTCTTTTTCTTCATTTAAATCATTAATTTACTGTCTTTACCACTTAGGATTAAATTGTAGTCTTCCATACATTGTAGTCAATATTTATGGGCCCATAAATATTATCTTCTATTGTATATCATGGCTTTAGTCACTTAAAGCTTTTTAGTAAAATAGAGGGTAGACTAGGTTACCAGCCCTAGTCATATCCATATCACATGGAACATTTCCTGCTAATGACAAAGACAGTCCAATCAATGGGAACACATTTTGGTCTATTCGTTTGTTTTTTTAAAAAAAATCTTGTTCTGGAAAATTCTCAGGGCTGGGGGGAAAATCTACTAGTATAGCATTACTAAGAGTGCCATTATTTGAATTTAAATAAATTGAAATTCTTTGCTATAAATTCATATCAATATTTTGTTCCTTGTGTCTGAAGGTCCAACTAAAAATGTTAAGGATTTCAATATGTGCTTTCATAGAACAATAGTTCCAAGGGTAATTGGAGTGGGAGAAGAAGAGGAAAGAGAGAAATCATAATACAGAAAACCAGGAATCCAGGATTCCCTTACTGGCTTCTAACCTAATAGGAACTACCTTTGAAGTCATTCTGCCCTGATTCCTATTATGGTTTGCAAAGTAGCCTATTGTCACTATTTACTGATTTATACACTGCTATAAATCACTCTATGTATCATCTTTCCCCCATCCATTCTTATATTATGCTAGCATAAGGACAGGCTATGCCCAATCAGTTTAAAGATGCATGCATTCCACATTTGTAAATGGGAACTCCATTTATCTTTCAACTAACACTATCTTCCTTACATCTGTTCAACAGGCATCACACCTATTACAAATTCCTAAGCTAATATTACAACCACAGAGGAATTGTTTTCTTTTGCCATTGTTGAAGAAACCTCCCTTTTGCATTGTCTGGTTCTACCTTTGGGTGTGGCTACTTGTTACATGAAAAATAAACACTGGTCAAGCAGCCAAAAAGATCCTGATCCCAATTAAGTATATGAAATTAAGAAGGCTCTTTTTACAGAGTTTATCATGAGGTATTCAACAAATAGGAGAATCAATCTTTTAATGACTGCCTGGATTTCTGTCATATTCCTTCATTGTGCCCAATTTGTAGTAAGGGGGAAAGGCTACCTACTCCATCAAGGCAGAAGCTTTCCCATTTGCCTGCCTTTCTCATGTCAAAGGCAATCTTTGTTTTCATTTTACAGGCAATTTGAATTTAGCCTTGTGAAACAGTCCTTCCACTCCCCCCTTCCTTTCAAAGTTGTCCTGCTGAGATGTTGATGAGATCGCTTGACCACCTGGAGACATGTGGATTCATCATTGCATAAAAGGAATTAAGGACTCCCACATCTGGTCCCATTGCATTTACCAAATCAAAAGGATGAGACAGGAGCGTATACTCCATTAGGAGACAATTAGCTCTCTATTCTTCTAGCTTTGTTTCACTAGGACTGTAATCACAGACTTTGTCCCTTAAATCTCTGCCTTTCAAATCCTCATTTCTTAGCATGAATTAACTCCAAGCACACAGCATGAAGGTGTGTGTGGAAATTTAGCATCTACTTAGCACAATCTACTTTGGTTCTAGTCCAGTATTAGCTGACAGAAATAGAGCTAAGCCCAGGGTGAGCTTATGTTCTTCCTCTTCTTAAGTAATACTCAATTATTTATTTATGCATTTCCCAATCACCTTTCCTGGTTTAAAACGAATGTTTGTTCACCATTGTTTGTTCTAAACTCACTTTGGAAGAAAAGAAAGTGCAAGAAGTAGAAAGGCCAAGTGAGAAAAACAAAACCAAGCTGGCATTGTTTCCAACTACCACTAGTTGAGGAACATTGTGGGAACAGGATAATTTTACTCTTTCAGGAGAAGTAGAGAAGAGATAATTTTTCCATGGCTTGTAGCAAATCTCAGGACAAGGTTTGAACTCTGCTGAAATGTTGAACTAAGGTAGAATATTTTGGGAATGAATTCTGTCTCACCATGTTCTAAATACCGTTGGTAAAAAGAATATGCAGTGGAATTTCCTTTTATCCCAATGGGATTGGGTGTGAGACTATCATGAAAAGACTACAGGATGCTATATCTGAGCTGAATTTCCTCAGGCATCCTTGGAGGCATTTTTGTAACTGTTCTATTAAAGATGTCACTACTGTAGAGAAAAAAAGTTAAACAAAGCTAATTCTCTTAGGACAGATGGTTCCCTCTGGCCTTTGTATGTGCACTAAAATGAACCCAAATATATTTGCTGAACAGTTGAGTTCAATTACTTTAAGTCAGATAATTCCCATGTTGGGATGAAAATAGGTAAGCAACAATCAGAATTTGGAGGAGGAGGAGGAGGAGGAGGAGGAGGAGGAGGAGGAGGAGGAGGAGGAGGAGGAGGAGGAGGAGGAGGAGGAGGAGGAGGAGGAGGAGGAACAACTGGGAAAGAAAGCAATGAGTTAAATCAATATAAAGAAACCAATTACTATTTTCCCATCTTGACCTCGGGAAACAACCAATAATTGATGACATAATCTAGCAGATAGTTAGATGTACTAAAATGCTGGAATCACCATTTTCATCAATCCCCTGCATAGATTTTGTAAAGATAATGACTAGTGCAATAATGATGTTGCCTAGTTTGGGTAATGAAACATCTGTAAGAAAACAACCTACCTCAGACAGCACCAAGGATCTCTCATGTCAGTCCCGAGCTAGAAATATTTTCCTTTATTGGCATCTTAAGTATATAATTCCGAGCATCAGAAAATAATTTAAACTAATTCTACCTTGATTCAATGTGAAATTAGAGAGGACAGACAGAAACCCTGACAAACTTTCAACTTTCTATTATTAAATCTTACTAACATAAAATAAAGTTCTATAAAGTCTGTTTCCTGACCTGGCCTACCTTGAAGAGGTGATAACACTGTCACATCTGATATACGAAAGGGCACAGCTTTCTTTGCAACAGTGTGCTTTTTTTTCATCCTTTGTTCCCTGGATACCTATAATGCTTACAGACATTTTATTGTTTTGGCAACACTGTAGTTAGAAATGGACCCCTATAAATCCCAGTGAAGATTTTCCCAGCTGCTGTTCCTTCCAGAAAGAACATTGCCATTGCAATACGGTCTATATCACACCATGAAAATCATTAGTCACATACTGAATGCCTTCCATTTGCACTAAGATTTTTGGTATCCAGGAGAATTGTAATATCACCCAGTTTGACAGAGCTATAGAAGGGTGTGGGGGAGAGGTTTCTTGTACAGGTGTATTGGTGTTCATTTGAATTTGGCTCCAGTAGAACAGCCACAAGTAGTTGGAGCCTTCATATAACTTTGGATACTTTAGACTCCTTTTCCAATTTGTGTTAGAACTTTGTCCCGTACAACTAAATGCAGTCTGTAACATTTAAAGAGCAACTATATTTAGCACTCAAATCCACAAAGCGATAGAACTGTTGTTTTGAACATTACCGTGGCTTAGCATTTTATTCCTTACGTGAATGAGTTAAAACCATCAGGAGTTATAGAACGTATTCCAGTCCCAGCATTTTATGGCAGCTGCCTCTCCCATCTTTTTGGGAAATATTTAATCATACAGAGCCAAAGAGATGAGTTTGAACCTACTGTTATCATACTAAATCAGCATGAATTCCATGCGGCCTTCAAGAATGTAAAATCTGTAAGCTTTTCTTGTATCACATTTCCTACTGGAAATCCCTCAGCTGGCTAGATGCAGTAATAGGTACCATTTAACCAGCTAATGAAATTCACATGTTGGGAAGATAATTGACATATTTTAGATTTTGTGATGTGTTGACTCTTCTGCAGCTGAATATGTGTATAAACTGCTGCATTTTTTCATAAAGTTCTTTAGACAATTTGTTTCTCTTGTATAAGAGTGTGTAGCAAACAAGTATATTATTTTCTCCTCAAATATCCACCTGGGTAAGATAGGAATAAAATTTTTTTCCTGTAATTAAAATGGATTATGGGAGTGCTATAAAGGTTATTACTGCTTAGGCTATTACAACAGATAGAAATAAACATATAAGAAAGACAGTGTTTGCCCCAGCCAGCATCTTAATACAAGAAGAAGTTAACAGCCAGGATAGCAAGACAGGGGAATGGCAACTGTTGCGTGGATCTACACCAAGGAGCTTATGTTTTTTATTTGCCTTCTTTTAATTTTAACTCCTAGTTTCCTAAACAATGCTAAAAGGATGATGGACTTATTAAGATTGAAGGATGTACATTTTTGCTATCACAAAATTAGCCATAGTTCGTAGGATATTTTGTTGTCTGTTTTGTTGTTATTGTGGTCTTTTTCTACTTCTCCTTTGCATTAGTGGTGGAGATATTGCTTGATTTGATTATTTGGAGTTAATCAGGTCATTTCTGTCATTTCTTCTACATTATAAGTGTAGATATACAGGTAGACTTCAATGATCATCCAGAGCTATTTTCTGGATAACTGAGTATTCCTGAAGTTGAGTGTCTTAGGTAGTTGAACATTCTCCATAAGATCACTCTGAATCACTTTCTTGCCCATTCACAGCTTTGGAATTGCAAGAGAAAATAACCCTGGAAGATTTCCAGAACTCACTTGGAAAGTTGTAGCCTTTGAGGAAGTAGTCGTTTGTCAAACTCAAGGCCTGGTCTGCAGGGCCACTTTGGAAACAGCAAAGGACCAGCCTGCGATGCTTCTGCCAGTAAAAACAGAGCTTGGGAGGGCCACATGTGAGCTTCATTTTCACGGAGAGGGTTGCAGGAGGCCATGGCAGCCAAAAATGGAGCTTGGGAGCCCATTTTTGCTGGCAGAGCATTTGGACCACCACAGGTGCCCCCAACATGAGTGATGAAATGGCCATACCCACCCTGACCCACTCAGGTGAAACACAACTCTGATGTGACCCACAATAAAAATGAGTTTGACACACCTGATATATTACTATAACAATACCACTTATATGAAGCTTCATAGTACTTTCAAGCCTGCTCTAAGCAGTTTGCAGAGTCAGTATATTGTCCTGAACAATCTGGGTTCACGTTTTACCAATTTCAGAAGGATAGAAGCCTGAGTCAACCTTGAGCTAATCAAGATCAAACTGCTGGCAGCTGGTAGAATTAACTCGCAGTACTGCATCCTAACCACGGCACTACCATGGCTCATATCACCCTTTAGAAGCTACTCAGTCTTTTGCAACAGCATTTTTGCATGTCTTCTTTTATGTTAAGAAATGTCATCCTTGTTCCATTTCATCTGTTGTTCTATCATCTTCTTGTAGCCACTGTCAGAGCCAGCATATTTGAGTCACCAAACTCAATTACTCAAAGGAAAAAAGTATGAAGGATTATCATATTAAACTATTTTTAATGCTTCCTTTAGAGGTGAAAAGAAAAAAAATTATTCACACCCACACATTAGTTGAGAATTTGCTGCTTCTTTTTAATGTGTTTATATTCTAGGAGCAAAATTACTTCTTTTTGCTCATATCCACATAAATCTTTATGTTGCAGGCTAAATTATAGAGTGGAATCATCTACTATTTTGAGATATCTTCAGACTTCATAAATATGTTTGACCATTATCATCATACATACAAGTATAAGATTTAAGTATGATGATTTTACTTTTTAGATTTATATCCTGTCTTTACTTGGGGGGCAAAATCTGATGTATATAGCACTGCCAATTTTCTTCTTCACATCAGCACTAGACGTACATTTTCATGGCTAAGGACACATTTGTATTTGGATCTTCTGAGTCATAGTGGAATATTTTAACCACTACAACACACTACAACAGATAATGCTATTGAAGTATAATGCTCAACTTTTATGACTCCATCCTCTTACTTCTAAATGTAATTTATTTACTTTTTTATATACTGCCATATTCCATACTGACTCATGTTTAGGTACCATGAAAGAAACAAAAGTCAATCATAATCATACCATCAAAATGCAGTATGATGATAATTAAAAGAAGTTATTTAATAAATAATTCAATCTAACATTGAAAAAAAACATTAAGCATATCAAGGATAGATCTTAACCAAAGTCCCTCAGAACAGTTCCATTTAAATGGCTTTTGTCAAACTCAGGAGTCATGGTATCATCTACATTTCTAGTGGGAGGCAATTCCTACACTCATAAATTCTTTGCTCTCATGCAGGAGGATCGCTTACACTGGACAGGTAGAGTCCAAACGGTTGCTTGATGATACTGATGATGATGATGTTCAAGCAAAGAAGATGGAATGGAATTGCCATTGTTTGCTTTGAAATATGCATCTGTTTCTTTACCTCATACTGGGAAGTTGTGTCTCTAGTGTCTGTACAGCAAACTGATTCTAAGGCCTCTTACAACAATCAGACAGAAAGATAGCAAACATATAGCTGTATACTCCACAGAAGAGAATTTGATGAAGGGCATTACCAAGAAAGCAACATTCCCCTTCAAAAACTATTCACAGAAATGATTCTCCTCAATTTCCTCTTCTGTTTGAAATACTCTGCATTCTTCAGCCCTAAATAACTTCCACATAGGTTTGAAGGATTCATATAGGAAGTGATGCAGAAGACTTCAGTAATAAGACATCAGTTTCCTCTTCCTTTCTGTAAGAGGCAGCCTTTGCTAAAGCACCAAGCTTTAAATGAAGAATGGTCAACAAGACAGAGCCAAGTCCTATTTAGGCCTATGTTGACTGAATAAATTGGGGCATTCTGTCTTATATAGATGGAGGGCCGAATGGGGTTTTCTAAGTGGTAGATATGGCACTCTGAGGCTCCATTTCTGCTGGCCAGATTCCAGATGAGGCCTCTGGAGGGCTGAACAGAGCTTCTGACAGGCAGATCCACCACTCAGAAGCTCCATTTCAGCTGGCAACATGCAGGGCAAATGTTGCAGAGCCTCTGTGGTTGTTCATAAGGGCTAACAACTGCCATGGTGCTGCACGATTTGTAGTTTCAGACCTTGTTTGGAAACGCTAGGGGACACTGATCACGTATGTTGAACGTTCGCTAAGGGAATGCTCATATCCTGGGGACTACAGGAGGTAGTCCTCCTTGGAACACAATAGCCTAATCTTTATATTTCACCCAGGGCATATATGCAGACTTGCAACTCAGTATGGCTTGAAGTGAAGTTTTGTTTTAAGTACAGTTGTGGCTTTTGCTTTTTGTTTGGTTTTGTCTGGAATGAGTTTGTTAATAGCAGGATATTGTGGGGGAGCAGAGAATGAAAATCTCTTTAGTTCGCAAACCAAACAGGATTCATGGCCTGAATTTATTACCTGAAGGGTCTTCCTGAAATTAGCTAAGTATTCACGTTTCAGCTCTTTTCTATCTATATTTTATGCATTCCTGCTGCACAACACTTTGAATTCTCACTTACTGTAACTACTCCCCCACCATTTTTTGAGACAAAGCAAACATCTATTGGATAGACGCTACAGGGGCTCAGATCAAGAAAACTGATGCTCTTTTGCCCCCTGATTTACTAGAATATTTTCAACCTCTAGTCAACCTATACTGCTCGCTCGCCCACTCGCTCTCCCCCCTTCTCTGTCTCTCTACGTCCTCCTCCTCCTCCTCTTCCTCCTCCTCCTTTACAGATACACCACAGTATAGACAGAGTAGGAGGCTGAAAAGTAAATCTAAGTAAACAGTTTAAGGTACACATGGTGTAATTCAAAACAAATCCTGGCAAGTATTTCCTGTGAGGTTAACATTATACATCAAAACTGGCAATTCTGGCAATGTAAAATTCATGTGCAAAGAGTCAAAGTGAAAAATGACACATTACTTTAAAAAGACAGATTAAATAGCAGGTAGAACCCCATCTAATCTGGGCATAATAATATCTTTTTTCCACTGTGCCTATGCTATGGTTCTAGTTGGGGAAGATTCAAAGCTGCTATTTGCATCCATAGGGAAATTTCCTTACAGAGATAAGTGCTTCCTTTCATTTGCAGCATGGAAATCTCATTCAGGGAAGAGAGTAAGTTCTCATCCAAATCAGGATCACAGTGGGATTCAAAAATTTTTACTACCAGTCCTATGCGTGGCTTGGTGGGTGTGGCAGGGGAAGGATACTGTAAAATCTCCAGTCAGAGATTGTATTTGCAAGTTCTCCGAACTGGTCAGGAAAATTTCCGCTACCAGTTCTCCAGAACTGGTCAAAACTTGCTGAGTACCACCTCTGGACCAAAGGTCCAACAACATCCTCCCACAATGTAGCCAAATAGAAAAAAGATAGAGGTGGAAGATATTGACAAAAGATAGATCAACTACCAACTTTCTCTTAGTGAAGCAGGACAATTGTACAGTAAAGCCATATTGTAATCTTCATAGTCAGGAAATAAGATAAATATTCCAACATCTATATGATTTTCTTGGCAACAATACAGAAGTGGTTTGTGATTGCCATCTCCCATGTTGTTTTGTGTCACGCCCCTGGTGGAGACTGACTCTGAGGGAGAGGAGGAACAGCCAACAGGGAGTGGAAGTGTGGCTCTGGAGATTGTGGAAGAGGGTGTGGAAGGACAGAGGCCAGCTGAGCAGTCAGAGGAAGACCCAGGCCCATCCCCTATCCATCCTAGGCACGCAGGAAGGAGAGGATAAGGGAGAGACGTGGTCTACTCGGAAGGATAAGGCTTTGATCCTCTTCATGGGCTGCAGCTGTGACAACTGAATAAGAGGATGGACCTGCATACGGGAGAACGCTGGAAACAAAGCGTGAAAATATCTCCAGTTTATGGTTCTTCTCTGAATTTGGCATCCTTCCCAGTGTGTGTTCTGTTATCTATGGATGTCCTCCAGCCCTTATCTTGTCTGGTTTGTGTTGCTTTTTTCCTTCTTCTTGTAACTGTTTGTGTGGGAGTTTTTTGTCTTCCATCAAGGATATTTGGAGCTTGGAAGAAATGTGAAGGAATAAAAGGGGCTTCACCTAGTTTTCTGTGACTGTGTTTGTTTTGTATCCCACCCTGGGTCCTCACAGTTTTGTCAACTTCCCAGTTTACTCCACTGCTCTGGAATTTCCTAGTACAATACTATCCAGATCAGCCAAGATTCATCCAGGTGCTGGCAGATGCTGTGACTTCATAACTAGCACAGCCATTTATAGAAAATTTTAGCTGATTAGCAATATCATAACATAGTTGTATGCGTAAGTACAACCATAAAAGCAGTAGTTCCCAAAATGAGTTGTACAACAAAAGGATAAAAACCTAAATGAGAAAAGCCACATATACTTTCTTACATTCTAGGCACTGTACTTAGTGTTCACTTGATTAAACTACTCTGCAGCTCTTTCATTACTTCCTGGGGGCATGAACGGTGCAAATATATATATATATATAAATACAGTGTTTCTTTTCTTAATGCCACGTTTCGACTTGTGGCACCCACACTGTCTTGCTAAAGGTTATATTTATACATTGAGAAAAAAAAGGCAAAGGGCCAAAAGCAAGTGCAACATCTGCCATGTGGTGCTTCCATCAATTGCTCCCCATGTAAGCTGCCTGTGTCTGGCACTTCATTTGTGTCCACCCAAGCACTGCTTCATTACTGTTTTATTATAGTTGTGTTTAGCATAAAAAAAGTCTGCCTTTAATTGTCTTGAAAGAGAACGTAAACTAAATAAAACAACAAAAGGGAATTCTGAATTTTGCACTGATGGCCAGCACGCTAAAACGAAACAGAAGGGGGGATGGAGGGAAGAATCTTATTATTGTCTTTTGAATGTCAGCTGGCATATTCCATTTGAGGATAATGTACCCTAATTATATCACTAGACTTCCAAACACATTCTCAAAGTCTGCTACATGTGGCATTTACAGTTGCCATAATAACACATAGCAGATCAGGAGGCATGCCATAAGCACACCTCTGACCAGCAAGTGACCTCCTGATTAGCAGATCCATGGGGTTAATCATAGGAGTGCGTCAGACAGGGATGTAGGCTACCCTGATGAACTCTGATCTCAGTAAACTGGGAAATCTATGCCAGAATGTGTTTACACAATCATCAGCTGTGCTGGCAAACCAAACAGAAAATCCCCATTTCTGTTAATATCATTATCAGAATGAAATAAGCAGAGCCTCTAATTTCACATGTAGCAATTAGTAGAGAAGCTGAATCATAACTATAGAATTAGGGCCTGTGGTTGGCAATGGCACCAGCTCGCCTCTGTTTGGAGCAAGATCTGCCACCATTTGTCAACTGGGCTTTTGGCTTACTGGATGTTGTGATATTTGCATTATATATTTTTCTTCTTCTCCTGACAAATCATCCTTACCATATATGTATACCTCAGCAGATCACTTGAAACAAGGTGCCAAAAATCTCCCTCTGAAAGATGATCCCGATGGCCTTTTCCAAAAATTGCATTACATAGCTTTTGTCATTCCCTTTGCCAATGTATGCCTTTATGCAGCAGTCTCCAACCTTTCCAGCTTTGCAGACCAGCCAGGGGGGAGAGAGAGAGATGGTTCCATGTGAGCAGCAAGTGAACATATGTGCAGATTCTGCAGCCTGGTTCTGAATGGGCTGCAGCCTGGGAATGGGCTGCGGTCCGGGAGTTGGGGACCCCTGCCTTTATGGATTTGATAGAGAGCTGAGTTTCCCCATCCAAAAATGTGTCTTCCCCAAGAATTATGGCCTGTATACATTCTGAGGAACTCTCACACTATTATTTAAGGCAGAGGATAGCAATAGCAATACCAATAGCACTTAGACTTATATACCACTTCACAGTGCTTTTACAGCCCTCTCTAAGCAGTTTATAGAGTCAGCATATTGCCCCCAACAATCTGGGTCCTCATTTTACCCACCTAGGAAGGATGGAAGGCTGAGTCAATCTTGAGCCAGTGAGATTCGAACTGCCAAATTGCAGGCAACCGGCAGCTGGCAGGCAGCAGAAGTAACCTTCAGTACTGCATTCTAACCACTGCGCCATTGTGACTCAGGATAGTTCACAAAGCCCTCTTCTGATTAGAATAATTTTCCATGTCTATCAGAATTAAACATGTGAGTGAAAAACAATTATGAGCACATCTGTGATGCAGCAATTAGCTTCCCATCATTTATTTATTTATTGAAAAGGAGAGAAAGACGACTCCTAAGACACTTCACATAATGGGCGTCTCTAGAGCTAGATGTCTCACCATCACTACTGAAATCAACTGGAACCAGCCACAAAGGAAACAGGATAACCATTGCAAAACAGTGTCGTCGTCGTCCCCTCCCCATTCTCAACCCCATCAGGCAGTTCAGAAGGATGTCATGGTTGGTGGTATTGAATGCCTCCAAAGATCCACGAGAGCCAGGATGAATTCACAAAGGTAATCCTCAAACACTACTACCCATCCTGAACCCCAAATGAAAAGGGTCCGGATAATTTCTTTCTTTCAAAGTCCTTTAGAGTTTTAGCCATCTCAGTAACCTTCTGTAAAAGATAGGAAGGGCTGGCTCCTGCCCATCTATAACCCATCATAACCCTTTTCCTTCCCTAAAATGAGCATAGATCCTTTGATGGAAAGTTTTCAGATTCTACAGATTCTAGCTATAGAATCTGTGATGGCTAAGGATGAATAGGCTAGGGGAATCTATATAATTCTGTATAATTCTTCACTCAGCAAGTGATTGCACTAGAGAAGGCACACCACCTCTCTGAAGCTATATAACATGGGACAGTTAGTATTTGAACAAAATATCACCGGGGATATCAGACCATAATAGTAGGCTAGACTAGGAAACTGAAAAAATATCCTGGAATTTGCAAAAAAAATCCTACATTTGCAACACTCCCTCTATATTGTTGTCAAGAAAACTGGTTCATGGAATCCTCAGGAGTTAAGTTTAGCTCAAGGTTGTTTTCCCCTAAGAATCCTAAATACATAGTTAGTGTAAAATTTGCTCCTGCATCTGATTGCCCAAAATTCAAAACAATTTGCCTTTCTAAAATAAATGATTTCCTCCCTGTTTCTTTTTTATCTTTTACTTTTAAATGACTGAGCGTGTTTTCTGTAGCATAAAGTTATTTTTGAAGGCTGGAAATTTCTTTCACAGATCTTTGGAAAGGCCAGGACTATGTAACATTCTCAGATGCACAAAGCTTTTTTTTGGAGGGACACATAAAAATTAGACCCTCAGCCTCTTTATAAAATGTACACACCAATGGAAACTTTGTTACACCACTACAGATTTTTCCTCCTTAGAAAGGATGAATGTTAGCCAGACTTTATTCCACCAATAGCAAAACACTTCTGAAATATTTTGCCAAGAAAACTGCCAAGTCTCCAAGAATCCAACATGATTGAATGGAAGAAAAAAAAATTCACCTGCTATGGCAACAAATATCAATAATTCAGTTCCAGAAGATCTTTAACAGAATCCTATTTCATCCTTGGTCATGAGAACTGGAAAATGCATGTGCTCCTAAATCTGAAAATTAGGCTAAATGCTATTTGCTGACTTCTATAAAGTGTCATCAACCTTTCGTTTTCCTCTCCATTTTTATCAGCTCCACTTCATAATTAGGAAGAAAAATGTCAGAAATTTTCAGTTGAAAACAACACATAATACACGATAGAATATAAAATATACTTTGCATTTCTCTTTGGTATTAATGGATACAAAAGTTATTTTCTAACTGTAACTCCTGTTAAAAATTTCCAGTTACTATAAAGAAAGCCAATTGTATGGTCAGGTGTGGGAACTGCTAAGGAAAGTCACTAATGAGTTTTGGCTGCATGAATTATTTTAGAATGAGCAGAAATAACTGAAATATGGCTGCCCAGTTAATATGGACTGGATCCTAACAGGGAGATTAATCATATTTAACCAAATAGCAAATTTGAAATTTGCTTTGAAGACATTAAGGCCAGGGCTGTCTTAATGCATGGACCTGATGAGCACTTGCCCATGAGCCCCACAAGCATAGGGGCCCCCAAACTAATCTGTGTATGTTAACCCTTCAATGAACCTTGTATCATATAACAAGCAACATATTTATTACAGTTTACTGCATTTTTAAATTAATACTAACATGCAAATATATGTTAAATTTTATCGACCATTTACATTTTTATTCCTGTGAGTAGTTGTCACAGGGGCCCTAGTACACTGCTTTGCCCAGGGCCCATAATGTTGTTAAGACAGCCCTGATTAAAGCTGAGTGATAGACTCTTCTATTACCTTACGTATATATTTTTCTCTAAGTTGCTATTTGTCTTAAGAATTAATATCTACAGAGATGCTTCTTTCCTGTGGGTTTTTCTTCCTTTTCCCCCAACTAGAACCAAAAAAATGCCCCATAGCCACTTTTTATTTCCATGTCTTCCTGATTTTGCCCTCATCTCAACCCCAGTCTGAGACAGTTTAGTTAGTTTAATTTAAAAATAGTTTTCATCTACTCCAGATACTATTTTGCTATAGCTATGATTAGGTATCCTTCACTGACCATTAAGTGGCTCATTGTGAGCCTGTCCAGTCATGTATATGAAATGGCAGCTATATAAATTGAACAAACAAACAGGGGTTAGGGTTTGTCCAGCTCTTCTTGGTCATTTTAGGCCTCTAGGAACATCCTATATCCTATAGCCATTGGACTTAGCTCCTCATTTTGATCTGGGCTGTCAGAAAACCAAGATACTTATCTTCCACAGAGGTATTTCCTTGTGTAGTGCCTGATTGATGCTTGTCATTCCATTTGTCAGATGCTATTTGGGCTTGTGAAAGAGCCCTAGATCTATGATTTAGTATTCTTTTGCCTGGGCTGTACAGAAGGACAATTACATCTGGGGGAAAATTCTAGTTTAACTTGCGTCTTTGCCTCAAAGCGTTTTGCAAAAGCCTTTTTCTTTTTTTTACTAGTGACTATTATTTCTAAGGACTTATGCATGAGTCCTCCAGGTATAGCCTGGTATGTAAGTGCTTCTAGAGCCAATATCAGGGGCCGCAGTGGCACAGTGGTTAGAATGCACTATTGCAGGCTAATTCAGCTCACTCCAGGAGTTTAATTTTGAGCAAAATCTTCAGTCTTTCATCCTTCTGAGATTGGTAAAATGAGAACCCAGATGGTCAGGGGCAATGTGCTGACACTTAGAGAGGGCTGTAAAGCACTGTGAAGCAGTTTAGACGTCTAAGCGCTATTGCTAAAGGCTATCATTCAGTTCCAGTTCTATGGCTGTTCATGCAATGCTCCACAGTTATATGTGCCATCTATATGGAAAAGGGTGGAATCAATGCTGTCTTGCTTACTCCATTCCAGGTTTGGTAGCACTGGGTTTACTTGTGCACCGATCATAATTTGTGTTCTCCATGGCCATTCAACACTGGGTAATACCAACCACAAGAAGACTACATTTGCTACCAGCATTACCATCCCCATGCAGCACTAGTATTCCCAATAATGATTGCTTTTTTCCCCACTTCATCACACCAAATCTTCTGCTTTTCAACTGGGCTATTTTTGAACACAGCTTTAGCACTGTTTCAGAAAAACACTATATCCATGTTACGGATAGATGAGCTGAGAAAGAGGATTAGCTTGCAAACAGGCTGTGATTAGCATTAAATCAACCATATTAAGCCATAGCATTAATTTATGCCAACATGTATTTTTGCAAGAACAAAACTAGAGAAGTGCATTAACCCCAGGATAAAGATAGCACAGCCAAATACTGCATTGTGCAGAATAACCTGCAGCCTTTCTGGGCCTTTATAAAACACCATGGTCCAGAACTGTCCAGAACCACAGATATGATTATCTTTTTGTATTTTAATCCCTTTCCTTTTGTTCTTGCTTCTGAAATTATAAAACATTCAAAATGAAGTATACAATCATGGAGTCAATAACCAGTGAGTCTATTAGAGCCACGGTGGCATAGTGGTTAGAATGCAATACTGCAGGCTACTTCTGCTGACTGCTGGATGCCTGCAGTTTGGCAATTTGAATCTCAGCAGGCTCAAGGTTGACTCATCCTTCCATCCTTCCATTCTGAGGTTGGCAAAATGAGGACCCAGATTGTTGGGTGGGTCCTCATTTTGGTGACTGTGTAAACTACTTAGAGAGAGCTGTAAAGCACTGTAAAGTGGTATATAATTCTACTATTGTTATTGCTATTAGCGGGTTTGACTACTGTCTAGTGGGTTAAAGGACAAACACCAGTTCACTATTCATAAGAAGAGCCATTCCTTATACAATCTTACCACTGCACATATCTCTTGTGCACTGGGAGCACCCTTTCCACCTCCACTTCACAAATCCTCCTCAAATTGTTAAGATTAACTTCTCTTTTCTTCTCTTTTCTTCTCTTCTCTTCTCTTCTCTTCTCTTCTCTTCTCTTCTCTTCTCTTCTCTTCTCTTCTCTTCTCTTCTCTTCTTACACTATTGGACTCCATACAATTGACCAACATTCCATATGATGAGTTGACAAAGTTTTGATCGTATAGAAAAAGCACCGTCCTTACAAATTTCATTTAAAATATGTCAACTCAAATGTTCAAGTATCTTTCTAATAAATTCATTTGAAATCAGGCTTCCCAACTATTTCCAGAAGAATATCCATATAAGTCTTTTGCAGCAAAAATGAGACAAAAAATCCTTGTGGTACCTTAAAGACTAAACAATTTGTTATTCTATTAGTGTTAATGCATCACAGTTCACTTACATTTGATGAAATGGATTGAGAACTATGAACACTATGCAAAAATTAATTGGTTAGTTTATGGTACCAGAAGAGTCTTTGAGACTTTTCAAGCAATTCCAAGCAAGGAAGAAATAACAAGTGAAAAAGCCAGTTAGTCATTGCAAAACAGGAGAAAAATAATCAAGCAAACAAAGCCAATAATTTCTAATGTGGTACATTATTTCATTTTATTTTATTTTTGCATCTCCTGCCATTTCTATATTACATCCCTCAAACCTCCTTGAAAAAATTCCAAGCCTTTTCTTGCCAGTTAGGGACTATTTCTAAACTCACAAATATAATACAAACCAATTCTAGCAAGCAGTAAGTGCTAATTCAAATGCATTCTTGCAATTTTTAAAATATTTATCATAAAGAAATAAAACCAAAGTTGTTCTTTTCTTCTTCTTTTTTAAAGAAAGGAATTAGCTCCACCTAACCATAATGATGAATAGGAATTTAAATGGAATTGCAAATGTAATATTTTAACATTCCCATAAACAGATCTGAAAGTCAGCCAAAGGAGGGGTAGTTTGAAACATAGAAAAATTGGACTTCTCCAATATAAAAATTCATCCTGGAAGCACATCTGTAAGAAAAAGAGGATGGAAAGATGTTTTTTCCTGTAAAGCTATTGGATTATTTTTAAAAGCTCTGAAATTTCAGGGGAACATAAATGCTTAGCTCTAGTTCATATTTTATTATTTTATTATTATTAGATTCCGCAGTGCACCAAAACTCACTTGTGAATTACAGACCAGAGAGAGATTCAGAATACAGAAGCAGTCCAAATACAGATAAATAGACATAAATAATTCATGTTGCGCAGTACTTGGCCAGATAAGTGGGTTCCCTAAAAGACCACCTAATTTGAGAAACCCACAGTCTGGGAAAGAGATTAGCTTTGGGAAAGCTAATATATTACTTTATAACTTGGGAAAATATGAACAAAATGAAAGTTCTAATTAGAAAATTGCTCAATATAAAGCTGACTGGTGTAGCACAGAGACAACCAGGTTCTTCTTTAAAATAATTCATGAAACTGTTAATAAACCTGGACGGTGTGAAAAGCTTTGCAAATGAAACACTTGCTTATGCTTAACTTTTGATAATATAAAAAACTTAACCCTCCTGTATGTAAGAACCAGATCATATAAATAGGAATGCTTGTGATACTTATGAAATAGAACATTCTTTATCTAACAACACCCAAGACCAGCAATGAATAGTGATGACATTCTGCTTATAAAAATACATCGTAACAGTACCAACTGGCAACAAACTATAAGCCACGGTGCCGCAGTGGTTAGAATGCAATATTGCAGGCTAACTCACTGCTCACTCCAGGAGTTTGATTCTGAGTTGCTCGAGCCTTCCATCCTTCAAAGGTTGATAAAATGAGGACCCAGATTGTTGGGGACAGTACGGTGACTCTGTAAACTGCTTAGAGAGGGCTGTAAAGCACTAGAGAGCAATATATAAGTCTAAGTCCTATTGCTATATAAACCTTTGCAATTTATCTGGCAAATGGACCTGTTAAGGAAGGATAAGCACATATAGAAAGAACGTAAGGTTAATACCTATTTAGAGCTTAGTCCACAATTGCTTCTGTTGGCGAATATGGATTAAGCCAATTAAGTTACAACTTAATGTCAACTTAAACTGGAATACTGGCAAAGGAGGGAAAGAGGGAGACCTAGGTGTACTGAGGCGCTGATGGTTGAATTATCACAAAGCTTCTTTTTAAGATTCAGACTTTCATGGTTGTTGAACAGATCCACTATTATTTTTGGAGAGTCCAAAGGCTCTGGAATTTTGAACATGCTGTTGTTTCCTATAAAATTAATTGTGTGCTTTTCATGGGATTAAGCAGCAAGTGGAAATTACTTTTAATGATAAAAAGCTGCTAATACAATTAACAATCTACTTGACATGTCAATATTCTGAACTGGTTTCTTTTCTGGATTTGAATGACCCTCATTTAGACGTGCATGCAAAATCAAGTAGAATCATTATTAAAACTTCCTGCTTAGCGGACTATATACCAAGTTGTGGTATTGTCGTATTACATAATCTTAAGAATTTACCAGTGATGATAATAACAGTTTCCTACCATCAAGAAAGGGGAAAAAAACACACCTCTACATCCCTAAGAAAAAAATTGCAAGTCAATTCAAACTTCTTATCAATCTGATACAGGAATTGGCAAAATTTGAAGCACTGTGCCTGGCTCAGTTTTTTTTTAAAGCAACAATGTGACACTTCTTATGCCATAATTAGATTTATAGAGTTCTCATTCATTTATCCAGGACTGAACACATAATGGTCCATGCAACTATTTTAAATTTTCTTCAAGCAAAGGGCACCCAAGAGCAAAGCTATGCTAACAATGGGGGTTGACATAACTATATTATTAGGCAGCACAATATGGGATGGTAGAGCTCATGTAAGACTAAACTAATGCTACATATAACTCCTGCTATCTTTACAAAGTTTTGCCACTTTGTCCATTTTGGATGAGGTCAAACCTGGTCATAATAACATAAAGCTCAGTATCATGACGTAAAACTCCAATCCCTATTCCATAAGATCTCTTTTAGAAATCACATCTCATATCTGGAAGAATATTTGGCACATATCTTAAAATCCCTACTTTCTAGGGAAAAAGCCTCTGGAGCTAGTCCTCCTACCTCCCAAGGAAGTAGCATTATCATCAAAGTATACCTATTGAAACCTTCTCCCCATCATATGGTCCTTTTCCCACACTGGTTATTCTAAGTAGTTTAGTTACTAAGCCAAAGTTTAAGCAGTGATCACCTTCAATGACTATATTTCTTAAATGTACAATATTTAAGGAAACTGTATCCTCCTATCATCAGCTGATTTACCGCTTGAATAATAAGATTGTCTCCTACCTCCATTGCCAGATTTTTCACCCTGATAATGATCAGATAAGCACTTGGTCCTAATAGGTGCTTTTGAGGGCCATTGGTATGATGTATCAATGGAGGAATCATTAATGTCCTATTAAGACCATTATCCTTATGTTCTCTAGAGCTACCACTTACCCACCAAAATCCCAGATTCAGTCATTAATGATGTTGTTCTTTTGGTGGCTGTTCACTGCATTTTTGGCTCCAAAACACTGACCATTCCAGAATATGCTGGAGAAATATATGAAGGTGTTTGATTCCTCACTCTGATTCCTTCCTTTGATGTAAGTTTAAAGCAAGGCCTTGGAGCCAATCTGTGTGACTCTCAGAAGAGTAATTTCTCAACCCTGAAACCTCATTCCTCCAGGGCAAGAAGCCATCTGGGGAAGGGTGTGCTAGAGGGAAATTAGTAAGCATGGAGGCCAAAATAAGAGGCTACAACTTGCCTTCCCAGGTTCTGAAAAACAGAATTTATACTGTTTCCTAAGTATGACTACCATATCTATAATGCAAAAATCCAAGCAATCTCTAGATAGTAATGAAAATATAAAGAAAGTTCTAATGGTCTGCCATAACTTAGATTTTTTTAGGCAAGTTACAGTAACTATAATTATAAGTAGGATAACCCTGCTCCCAGTGTCAGTCTGCCCATTCATCTTGCAATTATTATATTTTTGTTAGTTATCTGACCTTAGTTAATTATTGTTAGCCATCCTTGATATTGTATTACAACAAAGATTCTCCTAGAAGTTCATTTTCTTCACATACCCTGATAGGTCATTTTCTTCTCATGCGCTGATATATTCAACCCAGCTTTGAATCAAATATGCACACAAAAGTGGTCTCCCCAAAAAATAAAGGACAATTTCTTATCTCTACCACTAGAAGAAATAGAACTAGAATATTTATAAGACTTTGGCGGGGTGGGATATGATGCTCTAAAATTTGTGCATGAACATATGCATTTTCCATTAACTCTGCAAAATAGCTTTGCCTTCAACCTTAAATACATTTAAAAATAGAATCCAGTAAAATCAATGAGACTTTGAGTAAAGTAGATAATCTTAAATGAAGGGAAAAGGCTTAGTCAGGGAAAATGGAAAGGATTATGAAAGTATTAAAACCATTGAATAAAATAAACAAAAGCATGTTGTTTTAACTAAATGTGACAGTTGCATCTGAGCAAGAGACTGAGATTTACAATAAATTGCTGTTCTGCTGGCAATTAGATTTTTATGGATCAAAGCAAGACTGGCTTGAAATGAGGTATCCTATAATACCCACCTTCAATTATCAGTTGAAAGGTTACCCATTCAGTGAGCCTTCAAGCACTCGTCCTTTGCTCCAAGTAAGAAGTGATATTTTTGTTTAGTTTGCATTATGATAAAGAAATAAACTTGCATTCTATAAATCAATTGCAAACCATCTTCCAGTATTGGATCATCTCACAAGTTTCCCAAATTCAGTTTCCCAAACAAAGAAATGAATACAAAATTTTCTCAAGGAATGGGATGGACAGATAAATAAATATGCATACGTTGAGAACAACATGCACAATAACCAGTTTACCTTTTCCTGAGAACATGCTTAAAGAAGTTGCACATTGATACTGAAGAAGAAAGGAATGAAGCAAAGACTGAAACCCCCCCCCCCTTTGTTTAGTTTGTTCTAAAAACAATGAGTTTGTATTACTCTGAAGACAGGAATTGTTTCAGTTCTTGCTATCTTTAGGTAGACCAACTGACCCTCCAGATCCCTTCCTTCTCCATTTCCTCATTCTCCAGGCTGGGGAAACTTTGCCCAGGATAGTTGTCATTGCTATTTCATTTTGCTTCTTTTACCTGATGTCAAACTCTTCAAAATAGACCAGGCAATGAAACAGATACTGCAGGGATTCCAGGAATGCTGCTGGATTGGTGTGCATTTAAGTCAGCGTTGACTCCTGGTATTTACCTGGGCAAGTCCCTGCTTTTTTCTAAGTGAAATTTCAGAAGTGGTTTGCCACTGCTACCTCCTTCCTAAGGTTGAGTAAAAACGTCTGGCCTAAAGTCACCTAGCTGCTTTGACAGTCTTAACCACTACACCAAACTCTGTCTCTGTATTGTTGAAGGGCATAATAACTGAAACTTGAAGACCTGTCAGAGCTTCTTTCTGTCCCTTCTTGTACCAAACAAGATCAAGTGGGAGGGAAATTGAGTTTCTCTCCTATGCTTTCCAATTTATCAGGACTGAGTTGCCATTTCTCCTTCCTTAATGGTTCACTCTGGCACAAATTATTGCATATATCATGGGCATCCAGAAGAACCAACAGAGAGTTGCTGAATGGTATAAAATAAGACACATCTCTAGAAGCCAAAATCACAAGACTTGTCTGATTTACTTTGGCCGTGTCATGCGTGCAAATTCATTGAAGAAGTCAGTGATGCTAGGAATAATTAGTGAAACAAGAAGAATGGACATGCTGGGTTGATTACATCAAAACTGATACAAAGATGAAAATCCAAGAACTGAAAGAAGCTGTGCTTGACAGGCTAATGTGGACAGAACAAGCCTATAAAGTTGCCAAGAGTTGGACACGGTTGAATAGTTCAACAACAATAATGGTTTGTTCATTTCTTCTCCAACATCATTTCTACATTCCTTCATGTTTGCAGGAATTGAGGCTACTGCTAGGAGCCTGACTAGCTGGGAGAGGCAAAAGCAAACATGCCCCCAAAAGGAGGAACAAGCTTGGAGTGCTGGTTCTTTGATGCCAGTGAATCATTAGCATATTCGAGAAACAATGGAAGGAAATTAATCAAGGAGAGAAGCAATCTGGAATTCAGGAGAAACTTCCTAACAGTGAGAACAATTAACAGTGGAAGAGCTTGCCTTCAGAAGTTCTAGGTGCTTCATCACTGGAGGTTTCTAAGAAGAGACTGGACAGTCACTTGTCTCAAATTGTATAGGATTTCCTGCTTGAGCAAGGGGTTGGACTAAAAGACCTCCAAGATCCCTTCCAGCTCTATTTTGATTATTCTGACTGAGTGGTCAGGGCCAACTCTGGGTCCTTTTGTTTCCCCTTTTCAGATGATGGGGACAACCTTACTCACTTTCAATCTTAACATCCCTTCATCTTTTCTCCAGGAATATTTAGAACAGGAATGAGCAGAAAGAAATCCATCCAACCCAAATTCAAGGCAGTTCACTAAATCCAGGAGATATGGCTGAGCCCATTTTGAAATGATAGAAGTAATGCATAGCACCATCTCAAGCAGCCCAATTGTGTTAGACCATCTCTCCTAATGTCCACCAGCCTCAGTGTTTTTGGAGTTGAAATCCAACACCTCTGGAGAACCCCAAGTTGTGAGAAGGGAAGCTTGGTCGAAATAATGGGAGCCTGCAGAACCATAAAGCTTAAAATATAGAATTACTTAAATGCACTTTAGAGAATATGACACATCGGTGCCAGAGAATTAGCTTGCTGACTTCCTCCTTTTGGAATTTAAAATGGTTTCTTAGCTGAGTCTCCCTTTGTTGATTCAGCTGTACTCTGTGCTAGAGGTGAGGGATCTCTGAGACATGGCTGGAACCCACCCTAGAGTGGTTCATTTGCTGATAACAATTGAAAGCAAAGTCTAGCTTATGGGATTTGTGCAGCTGGTCCCACTTTAGAGGTTTTCTTTTATTTTTTTAAAATAAATTCTAAATCAAAAGCTTAAATATATGGATGCAACCCCACATTTATGGTTGAAAGACTCTTTTTGCTGTAGGCTTTTTTGACCCTTACTCTTTGTTTTATACACTTAAAATAAAGCCCTGGAAGCAGAGAAATTTGCCTTGGCAAAAGTACATTCCAGTTGCCTGTCTACAAAATAAAATTTGCAACACTTGTTCCTAAGCCCAGAAAGCCTTCATTTTGCATTTTTTCCTTACTTTGAGCCAAAATATTAACATACCTGAACTTATATACTGCCAGTCTGCTATTCCCTTTCTACCTGAAATTGAAGCATTTTGAAATATGTATCTAAAGTACAACAAACTGTACCACTTCTCTGGTTAAGATTGGTGATATAGCTGATGTTTATACTTCATTAGTTCCTAATTTTCAATTGCAATACAAATCAAATGCCATTCCCCAGATGCTAGAATTTAATTCTGGAAACTTCTGAGTTCTACATTTACCTAGAATTTTTGGAAAATATGTTTTCTGTAACAACTTAGTATTCAATGACTGGTTCTATGCATGGAAAAAATATTGCCTCAGTTTGCTTAACAGAATGAAGAAGAAGTCCCAGGAAACCTAATTTTTAGAATTATTGGATAATCCTATCAGCATTAAAATATCCTGGAAAGGGTATATTGCCCAGGCATTCTGGCAGCCAAAACACTGCCAGTTTCAATATTTCTGTTACTGGGAATAACAGATCAATTGTCCTCTCAAATTATATCTGCTAGCTAAGATGGAATACCTCTGATATTCCTTTGTAATGGCAGACCCTGCCCCCGCTAGGTAACAGGATAGAAACAGATTCATTTCTGCACATACATAAAGTGATTCTATACACATATTATTGGTGCATTTCCTTATCAAGTCTGAATGCACTCTTCCGAGTGTGCATTTAAAAGTTGCATGTATTTTCATATGCAGGCATATGAATGCATATTTTGTCTGGCTGTGTGTATATGTTTCTCAATCATCTCCATATGTTGCTCCACAATCAACTGCTAAGCTGTCAGTGCAGGATCAAAATTGGATGGAGTAAAAGAAAGCTTATCTAGAGTAATCCTTGAACTAGTCTAGTCATACACTTCTGTTCTTGTTGCTTCAAGGATGAAATCCTGGCTAAAACAAAAGCATTACAAGGTTAATTTGTAACCTGTGGGTTCACAGATTCAGGGAAGAAATTATAACGGGTCACGGTTTCCATGTATGAGAAACGTAGACCACAGAACTGAGAATGTAAGATAAGTGGAATGGCTAAACAGGCACATGTGAACTAATAGCCAACCCTCAAACAATCATAAAGGCATAGCGTATCTTTACAGATCTCATAAATATATTTTCCCAGAACCAAAGATTCTGTACACCTCTAGCAATTTCAACTGGGCTGCAGAAAAAAAATCACACCCCAACAATAAGGTCATAATTCCAGATTACTTTTGGGCTGTTATAGAAATGCCTGATTTAGAGAAAGGATCTTTTACAAACGAAGCTGCTCTGGAGATACCTATTCCCACAGTGCTTACCCTTTGTCAAAATCACAACTTACTGTATATTTCTTGGGGTTACTTTAAAGATATTGGAAGTGTTATAGATCAGGAAATGAGAGGCTAGACCAGAGCATTAACAAGGAATGGCTTTATTCAATGGAATAAAGGGCTGTCGCGTCTGCATACTAACAAGCAGACATGCTCAGCGAACAGCGGCTGGCTCGACCTAGCAGCCGGCTTTTATAGCCGGCTGTCGAAGGGAGCCAGCCAATGGGAGCTGTAAATGCCCCAGTAGTATAGACGGACTTGGTTGGGAACTTTGGTCAGTTCCAAGGACATAACACCCCTTCCCCCCAGATGCGAACATGAATAGTCTTTTAAATATGCAGGCGGTCTGTGCGGGCGCCCGGACCGGCGCAGTTCTGGTGAGTCACTGAGTGGCACAGAGTTCAAAGAATCAGGATTGGTGGGTGCTGGAGAGCAGGGTTGCTCTGGGACCAGCTCTGGCGTCTGTGAATAGTCTCTGCCACCGGGTTGGCTTGTAGTATAGTCATTGTCCAACAACCCGGTGGCATCGCTGGTCGGCAAAGCTGATGACTCTGGCGGACGGTCCCGGTCTACCGTCCGTTCCTCTCGCTCGGCCGGTGGTGACAGGCCCCTCAGAGGGTCCTCGATCAGATTCTGGTGTGGTGACTGGAGATCTACCGGAGTCCATGGTTCAGCATTGGCATGACCACTCTGGTGCTTCCTTATCTGATCCAGATGTCTCCGCCAAACTCGTCCGTCCTCCAGTTGAACTTGGTACGATCTCGGACCGGTGATGGCCACGACTCTCCCGGGTACCCATAGCGGATCGCCGGCGTAGTTCCTGACAAACACTGGGTCCTGCAACACAAAATCTCTGGCCCTGCCGTCAGACCCGATAGGAGTGTCAGGGCAATAATGGGGATGTAGCCTGTCTAGCACTGTTCTCAGGCATCTGCCCATTAGGAGCTCGGCAGGAGACTTGTTTGTAACCGTACAGGGGGTCGTGTGTTGGCTCAAGAGAAAACGGGAGAGCCTAGAGTGCCAGTCCTCTTGATTGAATCTGGCCAACGCCTCCTTTGTTGACCTAACGGCTCTCTCTGCCAACCCGTTGCTGGCAGGATGAAAGGGGGCTGTTAAGATGTGCCGGATGCCCAGGTTGGTGACATACCGGCTGAATTCTGTAGACGTAAATTGGGGGCCATTGTCCGAGACTAGAGTGTCAGGCAGCCCGTGTGTTACAAATAAACGGGTCAGGGCTTGGGCAACTGCCCGGGTGGTGGTCGTGGGTAGTAGGGCCACGTCGATCCACTTGGAATACGAGTCCACGACCACCAAGAAGGTCTTGCCGTGCATTGGCCCGGCCAAGTCAATGTGCAGCCGAGACCACGGTGCATTGGCACTCTCCCACTTGGTTGGGGTGGTGATTGGCGGTGCTGGCCTGGATTCCTGACAGGGTCGGCAAGAGCTTACCCATTTGGCGATCTCGTCGTCCATGTCTGGCCACCAGACGTAACTCCGAGCCAACGCCTTCATCCGGACGATGCCTGGGTGACCCTCGTGCAGCGCCTTCAGGACAGGTGTGCGCAGGGAGTTTGGGATGATGACTCTGGTTCCCCACAACAGGCAGCCCTGTAAACTAGAAAGCTCTTGCTGGCGGGTTTTAAATGGTGTGAATTCAGTTGTGAAATTAGTGACCGGCCACCCCCTCCGTACCCAGTCCAGAACCTGGGCGATTGTTTTGTCTTTTTTGGAGTGAAAGGCGATGTCGCCTGAGGTGACAGGTAGGTTGAGCTCGCTGACATCGAAGATGGCATGGACCGGAGCCGGGTCCTCCACAGGGGTTGGCAGCGGGCAGCGGCTGAGGGCGTCGGCGTGGCTTAGGTTATTTCCTGGGCGGTGAACAAGTTTGTACGAGTAGGCCGCCAGGAACAAGGTCCACCTTGTCATCCTGGGTGACAAGACTTGGGGTGTTTGTTTGTCCCCCGACAGTAGCCCCAGAAGCGGCTTGTGGTCTGTGATGAGTTCGAATTTGTGACCAAAAAGAAATTCGTGGAATTTTTTTACCGCAGCAACTGCGGCTAGGGCCTCTTTATCAATTTGGCTGTAATTACGCTCGGTTGGTGAAAAGGTTCTGGAAAAGAAAGCAATTGGTGCCTCGGAGTCGTTGGGGAGTCTGTGGCTTAAGACAGCTCCAATCCCGAAGGGGGATGCGTCTGCTGCTAAGACTAAAGGGAGGCGCTGGTCAAATTGGATTAGGACAGCGTCTGAGGTGAGCAGCAATTTGACTGCTTTAAAGGCATAATCCTCTTTGGGTCCCCAATGCCACAGTGCATTTTTGTCTAGAAGTCTGTGTAATGGTTCGGCTACTGACGCTTTGTGGGGTAGGAACGAAGCGTAGAAATTTAATAAGCCTAGGAAAGCCTCTAATTCAGACTTTGTGGAAGGCGTGGGTGCCTCATGAATTGCTTTGACTTTAGATTCCACCGGGTGGATGCCAGAGGCGTCTATTCTATACCCAAGAAAGTCCACCTGTTTAGTGGCGTTGGCACACTTCTCCCTTTTTAGCTTGAGGCCATGCTGTCTGAACTTGTCTAAAACCGCTCTGACTCTTTGGAAAAGTTGGGGTCTGTCCCTGGCTGAGACCAATATGTCATCAAAATAAGGAACGATGCCAGGGAGGCCTTGGAGTATTCGTTCCATTAATGACTGAAAAATGCCTGGGGCAACACTAACGCCAAATTGGAGACGCCGGCACCTAAATGCCCCTCTGTGAGTGACAATAGTTTGTAAATCGGCCGTTTGACTGTCAACAGGAAATTGCTGATAAGCCTGTGACATATCCAATTTGGCGAAAATGGTGCCAGGCTCAAATGTGTGGAGTAAGTGCTGGATTACCGGGACTGGGTAAGCGCTAACCTGTAGGTAGCGGTTAATTGTGGTCTTATAATCAGAACAAATTCTTAAACTGCCATCCTTCTTAAGGGGTGTGACAATTGGGGTCTTCCACTTAGCAAAATCCGTGGGCTCAATCACCCCCTGTTTGAGTAATTTGTCTAGTTCCGCATCCAGTTTAGGGCGTAGCGCAAATGGTACTCTACGCAGTTTTAAACGGACGGGAACTGCTTGGGGGTCCACTGAAAAAGAAATGGGTGTGCCATTGTAACACCCTAATTCGTTGCTGAACACATCAGCGTAGTCTGCAAATAGGGAGTCAATATCGGGAGTTGAGACAGCATGGACTCCCGTTAAGCTAAGACTGAGATAGGGGAACCAATCCAACCCCAACAGGCTAGGGAGGGCACCGTCAACAACCACTAAAGGCAGATGGCCTTTAAAGGATTTGAATTTAACGAGGAACTTGCCTTTACCGAGTACTGGAATATTCTTTCCTTGATAGTCCCTCAAGGTGAGGTGGCTCTTCTGGAGTTGGCTCCTAGACAGGCTGGGCCGGATTTTCTTAAGAGTGTTCCACGAGATGATTGAGAGCGCTGACCCGGTATCGACTTCCATGAGACAAGGTTTACCTTCTAAATGAATAGAAAGTGTGATTTTATTAGGTGTCAGGAAAGTGTGATTAGCTTGGTAGCAAGTATAACAGTTTTTTACTTGCCTTTGTGGCTCCGGTGGAGAGTAAGAGGACGAAGACCTCTGTGGTGCCACGTGTGCCGCCTGGCAGGCTCTGGCGATGTGACCTTTTTTGCTGCAGTTGTTGCAGGTAGCGTTTCTGAACCTGCAAGACGTCCGGGCATGGGGACCCCCGCAGGACAGGCATAACAGGATGTGCTTTGGTGCGTTGCTGTTCCCGCGCCTTGCCCCTACCTGTGATTGCCTCAAGGGTTTGAGACGATGAACATCCGAGTGTTCAGTAGGGTCTTCTTCACTCACCGCTTCCTCGGAGTGAACAGTGGCAGAACTGGGCTTGGGGGTGGTCCCTTGGATTTCAGCGGCTGACTGGGTCGCTAGCTCTGTGGCTAAGGCTTCTTCAACCGCTTGGGAGAGATTGAGATCTTTTCTGGCCAGCAAACGCCTCTGTAGTCTTAAGTCTTTGACTCCACAAACGAGTTGATCGAGTAACATGTCGTCCAGGTAATTTTTGAACTCGCAGTGGAGAGCTGCAGTCCTCAGGGTGGCCATGTATTGATTTATGGATTCCCCATCTGCTTGCTTCCTCATCCGGAAGGCAAAACGTCTTGCGATCCGCGACGGTTTAGGGGAGTAATGATTTGAAAGTGTTTCCAGCAGCTCTGGCCATGGAACGCTCTTGATTTCTCGTGGAGCAAGGAGGGCTGTTGTGGTATCGAAGACTGCAGCCCCGCAGTAGCTGAGGAAGTATGACTTTATTCGGTGCTCCACTGCATCAACCAGACCGATGGCATCGATATAGTGATTGAAGCGGTTTCTATAAGAGTCCCACTTCTCTTCATCCGGCTTAAAAGGCGGAAATGCTGGGTTAGCGTTCATATTGGCGCCTCAGTCAATGGTAGACTGCCCTCTCTCTCTCTCTGGGTATACGAGGCCCAATAGTGCTCACGTGAGCGCAGGCGGCTGTGGCTGCAGCGATTCACCTGGCTCAATGACTTCAGCTCTGTACTAGTGAGCGTTAGAGGCTCTTGCTGTAACGCTGTGACTATTCAGCAATCTTTTGAATCTCGCGCTCCCGGAGAGCGTTGGCGGATGCACTGACAGAGATTCAAATTTCGCACTCCCTGGGCGCGTTGGTGGCTGTGGACACAGCGCTGAGCTTCACTTGAGTTTCGAATTCAAACGACAGCAGTTTGAATTTCGCGCTCTTTTTCTCGAGCGGGGCGGCTGTAGCTTCAGCGCCTGACTTCACTCTCTCTCTCTGTAGCTTCCTGTGCGAGCGGCTACAGATGCTTCACTTTCACTTAGCTAACTAGTGAACTGACCGAGCTCTCTGCTGCGCGGCTGCGGTTCAGTTGCCTATCGTGACTTCAGCTCAATGGAATGCTTCTGGCTAGCCATCCCATCCTCGTCGCCAGTGTTATAGATCAGGAAATGAGAGGCTAGACCAGAGCATTAACAAGGAATGGCTTTATTCAATGGAATAAAGGGCTGTCGCGTCTGCATACTAACAAGCAGACATGCTCAGCGAACAGTGGCTGGCTCGACCTAGCAGCCGGCTTTTATAGCCGGCTGTCGAAGGGAGCCAGCCAATGGGAGCTGTAAACGCCCCCGTAGTATAGACGGACTTGGTTGGGAACTTTGGTCCGTTCCAAGGACATAACAGGAAGCAATACTTGTATCCCTTGTAGCAAATCGGCAACAGCAGAGCTCTCTGGAATTATTCACTTCCTTTGAGTAAAGAGAGATAGACTTGGAAAAAAATAACATCACTCTTGCTGCCACAGTTTAATACCCCGCCCCCTTCCATCTGGTTGTGCATGATTCTTGGAAAAAGCCTGGGCAAGTCCCTGCAGGTTTTTTGGCAACAGTTTTGGGAGTGCTTTATCCTTGTCCCTTCTCAGGGCTAAGAGGGTATGACTTGTTCAAGGTTACGTAGCTGGCTTTGTGTCTAAGAGTAGAACTCAGTTTCCTGGTTTCTAGTTTGACGCCTTAAACACTACACCAAACTGGTTCTCATGTATTTTGTAATCCTGTCTAAATAGCAATGTACATATATTCAATTTAAATAAAATAAAAGTGATCGCAATGATTTTCATCACTCTTTAATTCATATTTGCATTGGTGTCTTGGCTTTCACTGAAGAAGAAGGAAAGGATAAAGGTGCAATCAGGAAAAAAAATCCTTCTCCTCATCCAAACAACTGGAAAGAAGGAGTGAAGGGGAAAATATGAACCAGCAATGTGCTGCAGCTGAAAAAAAAAAGGCAATGCAGTTCTAGGCTGCATCAACAGAGGAATAGTGTCAAAGTCACATGAAGTGTTAATACTGTGGCTTTGGTAAGATCTCACTTGGAATACTGTGTCCAGTTTTGGTCACCACAGTACAAAAAAGATGTCAAAAATCTAAAAATAGTGCCGAGAAGAACAATAAAGATGATTAGGGGACTGGAGGTTAAACCATGCAATGAACGATGGGGGGAACTGGAAATGTCTAGTCTAAATGAAGAGAAGGACTAGGGGGTGACAAGATACCAATCTTTTAATATTTGAGAGGTGGTCATAGAGAGGAGCGGGGGGTCAACCTATTCTACAAAGCACCTGAGACAAAGGCAAGAAGTAATGGATGGAAACTTAACAAAGAGATCCAACCTAGAATTAAGGAGATATTTCCTATTATTGGGAGCAATTAATCAGTGAAACAGCTTGCCTGCAGAAGTTCTGAGTGCTCCATCACAGGAGGTTTTGAAAATAAATTGGACAGTCATTTGTCCAGAATGGTATGGACTTTTCTGCTTGAGCAGGAGGTTGAACTAGAGAAGTGGTCGCCAACCAGTGGGCTGGGGACCACTGGTGGTCTGCAATAAATTTTTGATGGTCTGCAGAGAAATGTCATCCCTCAAAGCAATTAATCCAGGCTGTGTGGGAACATAAGGCTGTGCCGCCCACATGGCCCATGGGAACACAAGGCTTGTGTCACTTGCATTGTGAACAACATGAGGTAGTGAGGGGAGGGGGGAAACAGCAATGGGGGAACTTGCCCCATTTACTCCATATGCCTCTCCTGGCCACTAGGCTGTTTCTTTCTGCTTGTTCTTCTTCTGCTTTTGGATAAATGCAAGGAAAGCAGCAAAAGTCTTTCTTTCTCTCCCCCAAACTCCACTAGAAATGAGTCTTTGGGACCCTGCAAGGCATCCTGTCCCAAGAGGCCGTGCCAGCAAAGACTCATTTCTGGCAGAGTTTGGGGGAAAGAAAGAAAGACTTCTTCTGCTTCTGCTGCTTTCCTTGCATGAAGCCAAAAATCTCTCTCTTTCTCTCTCTCCCCCTGTGAATGGAGCTGGAGACGGTATCCTGTGATTCCAAATAAAGAATGATCGATCAGTAGGAAAATGGGGTGGGGAATTTTCCTGCAGACTTTTTGGGGGGATTTTCCTAGGGTCTCTGGTCCATGGGATTTAAAGTTAAGAGTTTGGTAGTCCCTGAGGTCCAAAAGGTTGGCGACCCCTAGACTAGAAGACCTCCAAGATCCATTCCAACTAACTCTGTAAAATTAAAGGCTTAATTCTTCCTACATGTTAAGCACTTCATAGGGATTCAAGAGACGGGTTCATCTTTGCTTTGGTCCTGCAAAATCTTTTGTACCTCAGCTCTTGGATACACAATAACTAAGTCCAGAGACTGCCTTTACTTCCCCTGCAAAATACAAAAAAAAATATATTGATCCGAACTCTTCCCTCGTCTCAGAAATAAGAGAAATGTGTCTTATTCCAGAGATAAGCAGTGAGTAGGCAGGATGCAAAAATTGGGGGAAGGATATTGGCCACAAACCAGCAATCAGTAAATTCACTCTGCCTAGAAGTAACACTTGCACTCTGAAAAAATCTCACTGAGTTCATTAAGTTATCATTCCTAGCGATGATTACACACAAAAGTGAATCCTATTTATATTGTCACTTGGACTTCATTCTGGAGTGGAAAGTTGAAGCTGAAGAAATAAATTAACATACCAACATATACCAAACCTCACTGGAAGAGATAGGTCTGTGCCAAATGTGTGGTAATTCAGGTAGTACAGGGACAGCAATTAGAATATCATTACCAATTCACATAAAAGTTCTGGCTGGTGTCTGCAGCAATCAATCTACATGCTGTATATGAGAACTTGTACTCTTTGTGCTTTGTATTCAGATACAGTTTCACTGAAACTAGGAAGGAGGAACTGGAGCATCCATTATTCCCTAATACTTAACTTTGGAAAGTACTTCATTTGCCCAATCTTCAATAGTGTTCAGAGAATATCTTCCTTTACATCAGTTCCAGTGGTGGGATTCAAAAAATTTTATTACTGGTTCTGTGGGCGTGGCTTGGTGGGCATGGCATGGCTTGGTGGGCATGGCAGGGGAAGGATACTGTAAAATCTCCATTCCCACCCAACTGCAGGGGAAGGATACTGAAAAATCTCCATTTCTTCCCCACTCCTGGGGAATGTCATGCCCCTGGTGGAGATGGACTCTGAGGGAGAGGAGGAACAGCCAACAGGGAGTGGAAGTGTGGCTTTGGAGGTTGTGGCGGAGGCTGGGGAAGGGCAGAGGCTGGCTGTGCAGTCAGAGGAGGACCCAGGCCCATCCTCTATCCATCCTAGGGCACGCAGGAAGGAGAGGATAAGGGAGAGACATGGTCTCCTCAGGAGGAGAGGGTCTTGATCCTCCTCATGGGCTGCAGGTGTGACAACTGAATAAGAGTTTGGACCTGTGTACTGGCAAACACTGGAAACAAAGTGTGTAAATATCTCTAGTTTATAATTCCTCTCTTTGGCATCCTTCCCAGTCTGGATATCTGTAAATATCTGTGGACATCCTCCAGCCCTTATCTTGCCTGGTTTGTGTTGCTTTTTTCCTTCTTCATGTAACTGTTTGTGTGGGAGTTCTTTTGTCTTCCATCAAGGATGTTCGGAGCTTGGAAGCAATGTGAAGGAATAAAAGGGGCTTCACCTGTTTTCTGTGACTGTGTTTGTTTTGTATTCCACCCTGGGTCATCCCAGGTAAGGATACTGCAAAATCTCCATTCCCTCCTCACTCCAGGGGGAGGATACTGTAAAACCTCCATTCCCATCCCACTCCAGGGGGAGGATACTGCAAAATCCCCATTCCCTCCTCACCCCACTAACCTTCTTTCTAGCTCCATTCTCCTGTGCAGGGCAACAAAAGAAGAGCCAGCCAATCAGCTGGGATTTGGGAGGCAGAGAATAGATGGGGCGGAGCCAGTCAGAAGTGGTATTTGCCGTTTCTCCACACTACTCAAAATTTCCACTACCAGTTCTCCAGAACTGGTTAGAACCAGCTGAATACCACCTCAGATCAGTTCCCCAAATGCTCTTCACTAGAAGTCCTATTATGTTTTCTAAGCCTTGCAAATCATCATTTGAGGGCAATGTAGAATTGAACCTTCCCTGTGATAGCCCATATTTGATGAACAGTCATGTTCTATACAGGACACTAAATCTTAACACGAGCATATTTTCAGCATAGTCTAATCATATATTTTCATGATTTTTTAAAAATGTCCAGCCCCTGACTCATGATTAAGGTGACTTTTTAAATAGATTCTCTTCATTTTACAGAATTGTTTCAAAATAGTTAATTATTAGCTATTGAGATTTACATAACAAATGGTATATAAACATTTTTAGAAAATAAGACATGGAACAGGAAGAAACTTGTATCTTAGATCTTGCATTATGGCTGCAGGATAGGTTACCTTCTATATAGGTTAACAGAGGGGGGAATCATTCCCAGGACCATATTTTCTAATCCACATATTGCAACATCCTTTCAGCTGTGAACTATTGCTGTAATTTAGAACTTACTCTAAAGATAAGATCTCAGTTTCAGAAACTACTTTTTTCTTTTGTTTTTTTTTAAATTCAATGTTTTTCCAAGGAGAAATCCAACCTCTGGGAGCATTTAATTCTGTGGAATTTATGGAAATTATAATGGGTTGCAAACATTGTGCCTAATGTACTATTCCCCGAGACATGCCAAGATATGGAAGTGATAGTGCCAAAATGCCCTCAAGGTCAACAACATCCTAGAATGTCTCTATCTTACAGGGTCAACTCATGTTTCAGACATTTCACAGCATAGTCAGACCATAGGAAGTCCTTTTTTATCATGCCAATAATTCAAGGATTAGGGAGGAAAGTCTCAAGGAGAGCCAGATCATCTGGGAAAATCTTTTTGGCAGCTCTTAACCTTCTTCTTATGGGTAAAGTGTACCGTTCAGAATTAAAATATTGATGAATCAAGCCAATTCCAAAATGAGTGAAGTCTCCTAATAGCTTCTTCATAACACAGCATCTTGCCTGGAAGAATCTGTGTCTTATTTTGTAAGCAAAATGTAACCAAAGCAAGGATAACTGTCTGATAATAGGACTATGGTTGACTTGCAGCGGTGGCAGAAATTACACAATTCCAGCATTATCTGTATATATATGATAGGGTGATAATACTTAATTCTTCCATAAGCAACCATGAAAATGAAAAACAAAAATGCCAAAAATGAAATGGTTGCTTGAATCACCTAATACAGAAGAATTAGCATGTCCTCAAGAGCCAAAGGGACGTGGTGGCTCAGTGGCTAAGAGGCTGAGCTTGTCGATCAGAAAGGTTGGGAGTTCAGCAATTTGAATCCCTAGCACTGCTCAGGATGAGCTCCCATTATTTGTCCCAGCTTCTGCCAACCTAGTTGTTTGAAAGCATGTAAAAATGCAAGTAAAAAAATAGGGACCACTTTGGTGGGAAGGTAACAGCGTTCTATGCGCCTCTGGCATTTAGTCATGCTAGCTACATGACCATGGAAACATCTTCAGACAGCGCTGGTTCTTTGGCTTTGTAACAGAGATGAGCACCACCCAATAGAGCCAGAAACAACTAGCACATATGTGTGAGGGGAACCTTTACTTTACCTTTACAAGAGCCAAAGATCAATAATGCAAAAGAATGTGTGCTATACTATCTTTTGAAGCAGCAAAATGTTAGCAATGACAGTGATGCATATAATTTGATACTCTTCACCAAACTTAGCTAATAGTTAGAACCAATAGTGTCAAATTTCAATTTGGGGTGATGTACTTGGTTTTTGTAACCTTTTTTACAAACAACGTTTTCATTTCATTCATTTGAAAATGATTTGCATTTTTACTATCTGTATGCTACTTTAAGTATGCTTAGAATGAAGTGGCAAACAAATCTTATAAATAAATAAACACAAGGTAAACCTAACATCTGGAGGGCACTAGCTTTCGCAGATAACAGATTGCTTGATTATTGAGTTTGATTGCCCAAGAAGAAGAAAGGTTTGACAGCAGTGGGACTTCTAAGGTGCCATGGCCATCAATCATTACAATTGAATGATAGACATATAACTGAGTATATTTTTTCCAAAATCACTGGACAATTATAGGGCAAACTGCCATATCCTTAGAGCAAGGGAGGCAGTGGGCCTAAAAAGTAACTCAATTCCAAATTGCAAGACATCATCTCCCTTGTTTCCAAGCCACTCCTATCATTAGTATCCTACATTGAGATGTCAGCTCCAGATGATGATGATGATGAAGATGATGATGGAGTTAGTTTTCTCATTGCTGCTTTAATCCCAGTTGTTTATTTAGCAGTTGTGAACTGATGGCTTGATTGATCATTTCATCATGTTGTCTTAGTTGCTTTATTGTGCATTACTCTGATATAGGGTGACTAGCATGTTTTAGAAAACAACATAATATAAACTTTAATATGATGTAAAGATAATATATGCAATGTAAAGATTAAGGTTAAGGTAATACAAGGTAAAGATTTCTCTGTCAGTTGTGACCAACTCTAGGGCATGGCACTCATCTCTGTTTCTTGGCTAAGGGGGCTAGCGTTGTCCTAAGATAAATTCCATGTTCATATGGCCAGCATGATTATATTCCAAAGGTGCACGGAATGCTGTTAATTTCCCACTAAAGTGGTACCTATTAATCTACTTGCATTTGCATGCTTTCAAACTGTTAGATGGGCAGGCTCCAGTTCTGCAGCTGACAAGCTCAGCGCTTTAACCATTGAGATATCATGCTCCACATAATGTAGCACAATGTAATCTGACAGCTTTGTATGTGCATATGCCATCTTTTAAATGGGATGAGCAAAAAGCAGATGGTTGACTGCATCCAAGCAACTTTCTCCTGACTCGCCATCTGATGCTCAGATGTGTCTGAGATTAAAGGTTTCATTAGCATTAGGGAATATATTTGCCTCCTGTTCTCTGCATCAGGACCACTGTTTATTATTACTCCTAGTAACCCTTTCAAAACCTAGTGGTACTCCTTATCAAAGAGGAGGCATTTATTTGTTTCCTTTTAAGATACTGTCACTTTTTTTTTCCTTTTGCAGAGCAGCTTCCCCCGATTTTCTGTCTAAGAGTAATCAGTATGGAAATATTATCTACCCAGGGCTGAGAAATGTCTTCCTTTCTTCTTTGATATACAGCATACATGCATTTCAAAGAAGAAACTACACAATAACACATGGAAGAAGGCTCCTTTGCAAAGAGAACCAAAGTTAAGTTAAGTTTAACTGTCCAGTTAAGGCAGATATGTGAATGCTAATCAGGAAAACTCAGCCTCCCTTGCAGATTTCATACTCTTCTGAATTGTCTCTATTTTTGTTCCCTACTGGTTGGCTCTTCCTTATTAGTTAAGACTGCATTTCCATTATGGAGGTAGAATGTACATTTGTGAAGGAGCAGCATCTTAGTGTATCGGGCACCACTGAACCCCTTGGGGGCACTGAAGTGGCCAGGATACACACCATATTCATTCATTTTGCATGCTATTCACATATATATCCATGCTTCTCTCATATTTTCTCGGTTAATGTGGAGAGGACAGTTTTAAGTCTCTGCTCTCTAGCTGCACAGGCTATCAGTCGTAGTTAAATCATGATTGGGATTGGGATCATTGTGGTGGTTGGGGGAAAGGGGGAGAAGATGAAGGCCTCTCCCCATACACACACATATTATTAGTAAAAAGGCTGATCTTCATCAAAGTATCTGGGGAAATCCCTTCAAACTGAATCTTCCCCACCTCCCCTTCCAGCGATTTTGGTTAATTGTTTTCCTATCTTTATCTCAAAGCGATTGGTTAATCAGCTGATCAAGAAGGTGCAAATATCCCCTAGACTTTGTGGTTTGCTCAGAAAGTCCCTGTAAACTATGTGCAGCCAACAAGAAAAGAATTGTCCTATTTATGATGTATGGAAGCTGTCCGTAGAACCAGAGCCAACATGCAATATTTTGATTTGCAAATGAATATCAAAATAGTGACTAAAGTCTTTTGTAGATATGGAATCTAACTTTATGATTACTTTTCATTACCAATGTTAGCTTTCTTTATTATATCTGAGCTCACAATCAAGGACATTTAAGCAGAACCAAGTCATTCAGCAACATCCAACTATCCAGTCTGAACCTTCTACTTTGTGTACTCTATGCAACTGTTATGGCAGCTTTTCCCAATCCCACAGGCTGAAATAATTTCTAGCTATAGAGGACCATGCTGAGAGGTACTTTTCCTACAGATTGGGAGGTCTCCAACTTGCCTCCCAATTTTGAATCATAAGCCCTAACCTTTTAAAGAAGATATCAGGCCAAGGATTTTTTTAGCAGTTAGACTTATTTAACCCAAAAAGAGATCTATAGGATACATCTATAACTGTCCCTAAACTTTCGAGGGCACTAACATTAGTATGGTTTAATGGGCTCCTTATGGTAGTTCTTGAGGACAAATACTTAAAAATCTATATGAATTAAATTTGTGTCCCTTTGGAAAAGGGTCTATTAAAACCACAGTAATTCTGCTATATTGTATTTGTATAAAGATGCAAGTCTTTTCACAACACTCACCATGTAATAAAGTACCCACATAATTCTTATTTATTCTATGTATAGTTGCTATTGTCAGACTAGTAAGATTCTATCAATATGGCCACATTTTGTTAGATTGCCCATAAAAATATTTGCACTCTGATTGCATCAATGAACTAATCATGAACTGTTTTAATTTGATGCATTTGTTGTAGATATTATTCCATTCTGGTTAGTGAGGCTAAGAAAAACATGAAGGTATGTAGGAGAAAAATTGCTGCCTTATTCTCAATTCTTAGTAAAACTTTAAACCAATATTTTAGACGAAGAGCTTTGCCCTTTAAATAATATATCAGTAGTTATGACCCAAAAGTACCCGTAGGCAGAGTCAGGATAAGGAAGTAGATAAAGCAAAAAAAAAAAAAGTTTGGTTTAATTTAAAATTAATTGCATTTAATTAACTTCATGCAATTAATGTGATTGCACACATGTAATTAATACTTTTCCTGTTCTGTCCCATTTAAAATAGCAATGTGATTGCAATGTGCATTTAAATCTAAGGATTCCTCCCACTTAAAAGTATGCAGAGAGAGAAAGAGAAAAAAAAGACACAGAAACAAATATTTTATTGCATTTATCCTTGCATCCTCCTTATTGCGACAGAATGAGCCACAGAAAGAAGAAACTCTTCTAAGCTTCTTCTTATCAGAAGAAGAAGAACTGACAGATCATACAAAGACCTTAATGAGTACAAGGCTTGGTGAAATGGGTTATGGGGGAGATCAGCCTCAAGCACCTTGCCTCATTGATCAGAAGCTTTGAGCTGGTATTAGTTCAACTTGCAAAGGGAGCCTAGCCTAGTATTCAGCCCTGCTTCCCCAGGAGGATAATTACCCCACATTCAAAGTTAATGCTCCTTTCTTAGCCCCATTAAGCCAGCCCTCCTGTAATGTGAATTGCCACTGAATTAGCCTCATAATCGGATTAAGAGAAATTGCTTTAAACAGACATTCAGAAGCTGCAGTTCCCTGACACCTTCCTAGGGATGTGTGTCAAAACTTCCCAATTTACCTTGTTCTCATTTATTCAGGTTTAAAGTTAAGAAGTTCAGTTTGGGTTTTGGCAGTACTATTCTGCTAATAGGGCAGACTCTTTCATAGCATTGCAAAGCAGCATCAGGGTATCCAACATGAGAAGATACAGGCCTCGTGATTAATGGAGATCAGTGGGCGTGGCTTGGTGGGCATGGCTTGGTGAGTGTTGCAGGGGAAGGCTACTGTAAAATCCCATTCCCTCCCCACCCTACTAGCCTGCTTTCCAGCTCCATTCTGCTGTGCAGGGCAACAAAAGAAGACCCCACCGATCAGCTGGGACTCAGGAGGCAGAGAATGGATGGGGGTGGGGCCAGTCAAAGGTGGTATTTTCCAGTTCTTCAAACTACTCAAAATTTCTTTTTCCGGTTCTCCAGAACTGATCAGAACCTGCTGAATACCACCTCTGGAGGAGATGCATAATAATCCATCACAATAATTTGGGGTGAGAATTGAAATGTGTCCCCCAACAAATAAAAACAAAAGGCTCCCACCCAATCTGAAAGAAAGGGAAGTATTATATACCACACACCCTGCTTCTTCGGCAGGGAGAAGCGCAGCCCCAAATATGAATCATCCTTGCTACATCACTACATGAGTTCCTTGGGGTGTGTTGACCTTGGCCTGAAAGGCTTTTAAGAAAGTTACAATAAAAGCTTAACTTGCCCTCAGTTGGTTAACAAGCACATCTTTTTGCTAATTGTGTACGTTTTCAGGATTTCAATGGGCTTTTTTTCTTTTTCAAAAATAATAATAATATTGAAATGTCTGTCTTTATTATTAGCCACTTCGAACATTTCATTTGGGAATGAAAGCTGGAGTATAAAAAAAATAATAAAATTCTTTCTCAGGCCCTTGCCATTGGAAAGGAACAGATGACTAATAAGAAGAAACCCCACTTGGGGAAACTACACTCTCCAGAGCTGATTAATGTTGGTTTATTCATGTATTTATTTATTTTTTAATATTCCTGGATCTCTAGTGTTGTGATATGCTGTTTAAAAAGAAGAAAGAAGTAATAGATTGCTCTGGTTGGTTTTTCCTTATAAAGAGAATTACATATGATATGTTTCTCTATTTGTTAATTATGGTATACATTAATATTAGATATCTGTTTACAGTTTGCTCCACAGACATGGAGAAGTTTGGTTAAGAGTTGTTAGAGTTCCAAGTGGGGAAGAAAGACACTGGAAACATGGTTACTGCTTGAAAAGATGCTTTATTGGTGAACAGGATCACATGCCTTGGGTGAAACAAAAGGGAAGAGATGCTGACAGTCCCTGGGACTTGAATTTGAGCTTGTATTCTGATTGGTTGTCAGACTCCTATGGGGCCATGCATGGGCTGTAGGCTGTCCTGAGTCCCAGGCTTGGTTCAGCCTTGCTGGATGATGATGCAATGAAAGGGCTTTGGGCAATTCCTATTATGGCTCTACCTGGAGTAGATATTTGTTATGTAAAATAGACTGGCCCAGGCCAGAGTAATGGCCCATTAGCAAAGGTGGGCGGGGGGGGGGGGGTGAGTTTCTGCCTCTCTGAGTTTCTACTTTTCTTTTTAAGGGAAATACTATACTTTTTAGTATACCCTAAAATATTGCATTTTCCTAGGAGAGGGGTGGGTTTTAACTTCCAACAGAGTAAAGTATAAAAGATGAATGAATGAATGAATGAATGAATGAATGAATGAATGAATTGATGAACTGATGAATGAATGAATGGGTGGGATATGAAATGGTAGCTTGTCTGTTATTCCCAACCTTTACAATCTAAAGTGGGAAAGCAAATGATTTCTACAATTTCTATATTATTCTCTCCTTTGGTATAAGAATATCCTATAGTTATGGATCAAGATGTTATGAGTTCCTCAAAGGTTTGTGTCAATGGTTCATTATAGCAATGGGTCAAAGGTTTTTCCCAGAACATGAGCTCCTTTTGGAATTAGGAAGTTTATTTGTTCGAAGATAAAGGCAAGTGTCCAGCCTCCTCCTGCTTATATCTACCTGAACTTTGGATCAGAAACATTATCAAACATGCTACAAATCTGCCAGGTCTTGGATGTTATAATATTTCAACCAAGATGCAGTCCCAGTGACCTTCCACCTTTGGGTGAAAGCCTGCGGGTCAAAAAGTGAAATGTAGACCACATCAGCAGGCATTTCATAAGGTCAAACCTCTCCCAGACATTGGATGTTGAAGAATTATTGCAGGTGACATTGCTAGAAGTGGGGAGAGGAAGGAGAATATCACCTGCTATTAATTTCACCCCCTGGTGAACATTCATTTCTAAAAACATCATATATCATTCTGCTTGGATGGAACTTGTGAATACTTTCTGGTTTTAACTTGGAGGAAATGGTAAACTTGAGAGTCAGTTGTACATGGTATTGTTTGACTTTAAGTAAGAACCACAAGAAAGTGTATCATAGCATTCTGCTCAGATAGTTCAGATGTCAGATAATACACAGATAACTAATAGCCACTGTTTCTCATTTGCTTACTTCTATCCACTATATATACATATACATATACATATACATGTATATATTGCTTACTTCTATCCACATATATATATATATATATATATATATATATATATATATATATATATATATATATATATATATAGGATAGAAGTAAGCAATATACGTGTATATGTATATGTATATGTATATGTATCAGAAAACACACACACACATATATATATATATATATATATATATATATATATATAGAGAGAGAGAGAGAGAGAGAGAGAGAGAGAGAGAGAGAGAGAGAGAGATGATAGATACAGATACAGATATAGATATAGATGATATAGATGATATGGATATAGATATAGATATAGATATAGATAAAAGACAAGGGCAGAGAGCCAGCCTAAATGCTCAGCAATTTTTTTTCTCCATATGTCTTTCTAGCCTTTCCTTTAGTGTATCATTCATGTGTTGGCATAGCTAACTTTGGTATGGAATTTTCAGAGCAATAAATGCACATAGGTTGAGACATAATACGGAACACATTTCATATGTGGAACTCATGACATTATCTACAGAAATGACACCAATAAGCAAGACTCATTCCAATGAATAACTGATGCAAGAACAATAAATGCCATCATTTAGAGGTACATAGGAAAGAGGAATAGAGGTTTATTGAATAAGGGCCAACATCTCAAAAACATGATCTCATGCCCATTCAAACATGACACATCACCAGTCCAAGCTTCTTAGGAAGCTACTTTATAATAAGTGTATTTGTTTCTTAATATAATAATAAACATATTACTTTACAATAAAATATTGGCTGTCATCTATCTCAATATTATCTAATTTGAAAGCAAGTCTCCTGGCTCTCAGGCCTAGGCTATTGTCAGGCTCAAGCCCAGAGACAACACAGTGAAATCCAATTGAATTCAATCCTTTATTTGCTTTCACCTAATAGGTAGAATTTCACCAAAGTAAAGCTATATTCCTCTGCACTACTTGATGTATCCTGAAGGATTCTAGGGTGTGACTACTCTCTGGGAAAGGATTGGATTACTAAAACTCTCCCCCACCACTCCTCCATGTGCATATTGCATCACATCTATCCCCAGCACCTAAGTGCACTGACACCAGTGATGGAAGCATTTTGGCTGGAGAGAGAGGATGAGTGGATATAGTAACTCTGTATCAGGGATATCAAATTCGCGTCATCACGGCAGCATCACATGATGTATCAGGACTTTTTTCCCCTTTGCTAAACTAGGCAGGGGTATGGCCAGCGCGTGATGCATCCGGCCAACAGGCCGCGAGTTTGACAGCACTGCTCTATATAGCATGTCCCATAAACCACAGCCCCTTCACAACAGCAAGACAGCCTCTAATTCCAGCCTCATGTTCCAAGATAGTCCATTAATGTAATACCTAGTAATGTGATACCAAGAATGATCTGTCTAAAATGGTGCTTGAGATATATCTAATACAGTACGGCGTACTGCATACACAGCATGCTTTCTCAGTATTGCGTAGTCACACACTCCTTAGCAGAATGTGATCTCTGAGTCAAAATTATAAACATATTATTGAAGTTGCCCAAGGATATCTTTGACTGAGCACTTGCTGCTGCAATTAGATCTTAGTAGTATTTTTTTCTAAATTTTCAAAAGCTGCTTTCCACTTGGTGAGATAAGTAAAAATAAGCCCAATGGAGAGAGGAGAAAAAGAATGCCCTCAAGAAATACTTTATGATTTGTTACAGTTAAAGAAACACGTTGAACAATGTCTCTATAAATGTTTGCAAATCAAGTTTTTTTTTTCAAAAAATAAAAAATTCACAAGACTTTTTCTCCTCAGTCAAAACAACAAAGGTATAATGTGTTCATTCACATTAATGCAGCCTTTTCCAATGCCCTAATCTCCAAGGTACAATAATAAAGTTTGTTTTTAATCCTCACTCCTGCTTTTACCATTGGAAAGCAAGAAACTTTTAAAATAAGAAGAAATTGGTTCTCTAAGTCAAAGGATGAAAAGAACCATTTTCTAAGTTTCAGATGTTGTTCTTCTGGTGGGATAGAGTTCAGTGGGACCACCATATGAAAAGATATCCCCAAAGAGATTGCAGTAAGCCACCATGACTTCCTTTCCATGTTCACCTGGGGCTTTTTCAAATGAACAAGACAATCAACAAATCAAAGTGTGTGCAAAATAGAATTACGTCTTCTGTAAGTTATAAAATAAAGGTTGAAGATTGCTTTTTTCCATTTCAACTTAAATCTTAAAGGTGAAAGTATAATTCCAATAAGGATTAACAGTTTGACTTTATTAAAAAAAACCACTGCCATTTGAAAAACAATCTAAAATTCTGCTTAACTCTGCCACTGACAAGTGATATGACTTATTCATTTTCTTTTCTGAAAGGGGACATTTGAAAAATTGTATCTTTCTATTTGTTAATGGAGGAAGCTGTGTGGTGCCACCAAATTGCAGGCCAGGATGACTATTGCAAATTATTTCTAACTTCATTCATTTTTTTTGGTACTTCCAGAAGTCCACACAATCTTGCTTCTGCTTTTTAAAAAAAATCCAATGGAAATTAGTTTTTTTAAAATATATATATAATTTCCTCTTAAATCAAACATCTTTCTTTTCTGTTTAAATGATTATTAATTTATAATTTGTTGAGCTTTTATCATTTAAGTCCTGTCAAAAGATGCACAGAAGTACAAAACTGAACAGAGTTCTAGATTCTGAGTCATGCTTAAACCCACAATCTGAATATTCAAAGCCTGAACTCTTTAAGTTCAGTACAAGGATTCACTGGTGTTGGAGAGAATTAGACTCTTTGCCAAGGACACTGTCAGGCTTAGAATTAATCCTGTAGGAAGTGATATTGGAAAAGGCATTGACTTTGGTGCAAACATTGCTACTGTGGAGGAAAATCCATGTTGATCCCACCCTTCTCTTTGAATTAACAACTATCAATTTATATAGTCCCTGGAATTAATTCCAGGAAGGTTAATTCCATTTGCCAATTGTTGGCAACATCCCAAGTTGGAAAGTACTCTTAATCAAGTCTTGAACAGCGTCCTCTGTAAAGATCTCTAATTATGAAATTACATTTTATATAATCTCCATCACCATGCAAGTGAGTCAACTACAACGCCTCTTTTAGACAGTAAGACAGGACTGGTTAAACTTTTCTAGGCTGCCCTTGTTCTTTGGGGAGGCAAGCATGGCAATACAATTAAACTTTAAAGGTGACTGTTTTCCGTCACATTTTGGTATCAGGTCATGTTGTATGAAAATGCTGAAAAGGTTAACCAGGTTACAAATGTTGGCTGATCCCTTAAAAATAAAGTTGCATTGTGCTTCAGAGATGAGAATACCATATGAAACTATGAGATAGAGGGGAAAAAGTCATAAGATTCTTCTGTTTTCAGTTATATGACATTTCATTAAAAAGTAAATATACTCTTTCTTCCCACCTCAGTTAGAAGCTAACAATGAAGCTTTCTACGTGTATTTATTTTGTTTTTGTTTTTAAATTTATTTATTAAATTTATATGCTATCCATCTCACTGTTGAGGGACACTAGGTGGCTTGCAACATCATAAAAACAAGCATATAAAACACTAAAATTAACAAAAATTGGGTAAACTAGAAACCAATAGACAAATGGGATAGAGATGGGATCATATCTTAGTCCACTCACCACCTCCAATATGGAGCACCCCCATCGGCCCCTCAAGTCAATTGGAGAATCAGGTTTTCAAGCCCTTTTGAAAAGGCAAGAGGGTGGGAATGGATCTCAATTTGACAGGCATTATGTTCCAAAGAACAGGAGCCATGGCAGAAAAAACTCTTCTCCAGGACCCCACCAGCTGAAATTCCTTGCTTTATGGAGTCCACAGCATGCCCCTTCTGCTGGGGCAAGTGGGGCAGACCAATCCCATTGGGGTGAGACAGCTCCACAGATAACCTAATTCCATGCTTTAAAGGTGATAAACAATGCTTTGAATTGGACCTAGAAGCAACCCAGCAAACAGTGCAGCTTGCACAGCGTGGTGTTACATGGGCCACCCGTGAGTGCCTAGACTAGAGATGGTATTCAGCAGATTCTGACTGGTTTTGGAGAACCGGTAGTGGAAATTTTGAGTAGTTCAGAGAACTGGTAAATACCATCTCTGACTTGCCCCACCCTCATCTATTCTCTGCCTCCTGAGTCCCAGCTGATTGGCTGGGCCTTCTTTTGTTGCCCTGCACAGGAGAACAGAGCTGGAAAACAGGCTAGTGGGGGTTAGTGGGATGGGGTGGGAATGGAGATTTTGCAACATCCTTCCCCTAGAGTGGAGTAGGAATGGAGATTTTACAGTATATTTCCCCTGCCATGCCCACCAAGCCATGCCCACCAAGCCATGCCTACCAAGCAATGCCACGCCCACCAAGCCATGCCCACAGAACTGGTAGTAAAAAAATTTGAATCCCACCACTGGTCTAGACCTGCATCCTCAGCTACATTCTGTGCCAACTATAGTTTCTGAATACTACATACAATATCCACTAGGAGTTTGCTCCAGCTGACTCCAGTTCTGTTTTTAAAATATTTGGGAGGGGGGCTTTTTCAAACAGATATTTTGCCCATATTCAATTTTAAAGCCAATGACTACCTTTAAAGTTTAAAAATATGTCCTACTTATTTGTGAAGATATAATTTTGGCCAAAAGTTAATACCACCACAATTAATGGGTAGTTCTGTGAAATGTAGGTCTGGCTCATAAAAACCAAATTAATCACTGACATTTCAGTAGGAAAATCTGACTTCCAGATACTTATCATTTCATTATTCTTTATTAGTAGTTGTATTATTAGGCTGAAGTCGTTAAGAGCTCTTTTAGAGCTGCTCACAACAATTCAGTAATAAATATTTAGAAGAGAATTTTGAAGCAAGCTACACATGAAAGCTAAAACCGTATAAAAGGAGAAAAATCCCTGAACTATGACAAGAACTGTAAGATTATATTTTTGTTATTTAACATTTGGCAATTTGCCAGTAATATGCAAAGTGTCACGTTGATGAAAAAACAGTATTTTCAACTTAGCAATATGAGGTCCTTTATCAAAATTAAAATAATAGAAGTCAGAAGGGGGGGGAACCCTATTTTAAAGTATCCTGTAGGTGTGATTTATGTAACAGGAGTCTAGAAACAAAGGATTGGAAAGAGTTAGTTATGTAGGCAGCCAAAGTAAACATTATACACCTAAGTCTTGGGCTGGCTCTGCTGGGACCCATAAACCCATATTTGGTGTCTGTAGGAGGCACATTAAGCTCTAATTGTCTGTTTAACTTGGCTGCTTGAACAGCAAGTATTAAAAAAGATGGCTGTTTTTGTCAGCCTTACACCTTTTATTATAGGCTTTCTCCCTGTCACAAATCTGGGCAATTTTTCTCTTATTATTGATGCACATTGATCAAACTGCTTTAAAAATATTATTGTTATGATTGAGTTTGTTAAATATTTATTGTAAGTAATATGCAAGGGAATTAGTAGGAAAAATAGTGGATGCCTGGACTGGTGCCAAATTAACTGCTTTGTCTGTGACTCATTGAAGATCCAGTTTGGTCTCATCAGTTTGATTCAAGCTTTTGACCTGATTTTGAACCAGATTGGTCTAATTTGGTAAGCTGAATAAATTGGATTCAGATTCTTCATCTTTGTTTGTTTTTTCAAACTACATTTCGCTTCAAAAGTTGGCCTTATAACTCACCATTGGTTTGCATCCATTATTTCCCTCTTTGTGTACTTGTTGCATGTAGAACCTTATAGCCTGTGCATTCTACAAGCTAAACAAATCCTGGGCGAAGAGCCTAAATAGATATTTTTAGTTCACTCTTCTGAAGATACAAGCATCTTTAGCAAATGCCTCTGAAATACAATCACAGCCAATGAGATGTAATAGTTAGATCAGGCAAATAGAAGCCCAATATACTTTGGCTATGGAAACTCACTGGATAACTTTGAAGTAATCAAACAGTTTTCAGATGACTATTATGCAGAAAAAAAGGCTAGATGTGACATCTTGGATTTTTGGACAAAAAACAGAAGGTAAAGTTAATCTATGAATGCATACAAAAATGTTCAGGTCATGTGCTAACACCCTTCTGCTCTCCTCAGGCACAGTCACCATAGTCACTGTACATTGCAGTCCTACAACATCTGGCCAGTCATAATTTTCCCATCTGATTACGTTTATAGTTTATAGCTTTAAGACCCAGTTGTGAAAAACTACAGAAGTTTTAGTGTAGTGTTGTCACAAAATTGAAGTGAAATTGATTGCATCAGGAACTGAAGTTAAAGGACAATTTATTGTTTCAGTCACTGAGAACAATCTCTCGTCTCAGAGGAGATATGAACCATTCTGTTCTATTCAGGTAAAATATACATCCACCAACACCATTCAGGTTCTTTTTCAGAACACAAAACGCTATTACCACGAATCCAAAAAAAACCCATAAAGAATAAGAAAAAAAGTCTACAAATATTTCATTGTTTATAGAAAGGCCTTTGTGTCAGACTGTGGAATGTTTTGGGGAATCTCAGAACATCTCATGAGAAACTTATATATAGGTTAGGAAGCCACAGTATGGACAGAACATGATGAAACTGAATTTCTCCAGGTTGCAAAGGAGTGTGAAAAGGCTATCTACTCTCCCCATATATATTCAATCTAGACATTGAATAGCATTTTGGCTGCAGAGGAACTGCAGGACAGCCTTTTGCTATTCCTAGGCTGACCCTGTGGGCCAGATTTATGCATCCCTCAGGCTGAATCCAGATTGTAGGCTTTGAGTTTGACACCCCTGAATTAGAGTGATAGAGCTCATTATTATTATTTTATTTAAACTTCATATATTTCCATTGCTATTGAGACAGGATTACTGACTACATGAGAGCTAATACAGTGTAGTGATTAAGGCATCAGGCTAGAAATCAAGAAACAAAGGCAGCTAGGTGGTCTTGGGCCAGTCACTCTCTCTCGGTCCTAGGAAGGAGGCAATGACATATTACTTCTGAACAAGCTTGTCAAGAAGTCTGCAGGGACTTGTCCAGGCAGTCTCCAAGCATTGGATATGATTGAACAGGAGGGAAAAAAGCATCACTAAAAGCACCAATGCAAGAGAGCTATAGAATTCCTTTCAACCAAAGTATGGCCAGAATAACAGAGTTGGAAAGAATATTGACTGTCTTCTAGTCTATCTTTCTGCTCAAGCAGGAGACCCTATTCCATTCTGGACAAATGGCTGACAATCTCTTCCTAAAAACCTCATGTTAGAACACCCACAACTTATGGAGGCAAGTTGTCCCACTAATTAATTGTTCTAAGTATTAGGAATTTTTTTCCTTAGTTCTATGTTGGTTCTCCTTGATTAGTTTCCATTCATTGCTTCTTCCTCTATCTTCAGTACTTTGGAGAATAGCTTGACCCTCTCTTTGTGGCAGCCCCTTAGATATTGGAACACTGCTATCATGTCATCCCATCCTTCTTTTCATTAAATTGGACATCCCAATTCCTGCAACCATTCTTCATATGGTTCACCTTTCAGTTCCCTAATCATTTTTATTGCTCTTCTGTGTACTCTTTCCAGAGTCTCAACATCATTTTTTTATATTGTGGCAATCAAAACTGGATGCAACATTCCAAATGTGGTCTTATCAAAGCATTATGAAATTTTATTAATACTTTATGCAATTTTGAATCTCTCTCCCTCTGTTAATGTAGTCTAAGAATGTGTTGACTTTTTTGACAGGTTCTATTTCCTAGAGTGCTTTTTCTATATACATTCAAAGAAGAAACATAGGGTGGACTTGGCTATGGATATACAGTATCTTCTGGAATTCTAGCTAAGATCAAGGGGGCAGATGCAATATGAACACTATAAAAAGCTGTTTGTGGGAATGGTTTCCATTTTGGCAATCCCTCTCATCCTGAATCACCAGTGTTCTCTATTTGTTCCTGCCATTGATTCCTAGTGGAGGATCATTTTGGATCTTTAATGTACATTTGTCCAATGAACCCAGCTGCAAAAATAGATGCTTATGAAAACAACCAAAGGACAGAATTATATATTTACAGCAGGGGGATAAAGGGAAAATTATCAGGGAATTACTACATTCAAAAGACAAAAAAGGCAAAGGATATATTTCAGTTGGGATAATTATGGAGCTCCAAAGCTTCAACTCTGGCCCATTCATACGAAGAAACCCTAGCCAGATTAGGAACAGTCTTCCCTGAAAAAATATCTCTTTTCACTTGACATCCAATTTGTTCCACAATCCTCTTTGCATTTTCTTCCCACCTTAATTGAGGAAAATGGGTACACTTGTTTTTCATCTCTTGGGGGAAAGGATTTTATAGTACATTAGTGTGTTATTTTGTGAGGTTTGGTGGAAAACTCCACACCAAAGAATAATGGGAAACATTGTCTGTTTGAAAATTCAGGCTTTCTCTTAAAGGACATGGAAATGTTTAAGGCTTCTCACAGAAAATAATTTAAAGTTTCAAAACTCTTCCAGCATGGTGGGAAAATGTGACCCATAATCCAAGTGGCCTTACACAAACTAAAATTTAGAATTGCCCAGTATATGTCAATGTTCAGGATAACTTCAATACCCAGCCACATCTTTTAGACAAAGTAGGAAACTTAGGTCCTAAATAGATACCTTGTGTAGAAAAATAGCTTTGAAGTGAAAGAGGGCAAGGATGGCCTGTCCATTTCTTTGTGGAGGGAATTAGCACTCTAACATGCTTCCCCTGACTTCTGTCTTATTAAGCATATTCATCTAGGGATTTCATGAGGGAGAAGGACAAGAAGTGTTTCTGGGTCTCAGTTAAATCCTTTCAAATGAAGAGAGAGAGAGAGAGAGAGGGAGAGAGAGAGAGAGAGGATACTTGACACCTTCCTGTGCATAAGCTATTATTGAACAAATGAGTAGGCATCCTCCAGTTTTGTGAATGGGAAGGGAATAGTTACAGCAGATGTCAGGAAAGGAAATTCAACCCAATGGAAATAAGGTGTTTAGAGGCCACTGTGGAGGAGGGAGAGCATCCGGGCAGGAAATGGGATTGTAAACTTGTGACTGTGAAGTAACACGATGCTTGTGAATCCAGAGATGATACAATTGTAATTTTGCAAAAAGCATAAAGGTGTCAGAATAGTCTGGCATCTTACTGAAGAAAGGGAAAGATTGTCTGGAGAAAATTTGCTTGATAAGGTATCACTGTGCTTCATTATTTGCACATCTCTAACATCCAAGAGTCATTTAAAAATACAATGCAAAGACTATGAAACCAGATGAGAGAGAGAGGTGATAGTTAGGTAAGTAGGTAGGTAGGTGGACAGAGGGAAATAGATGATAAATGATAGAATAGATAGATAGATAGATAGATAGATAGATAGATAGATAGATAGATAGATAGATAGATATAAAGAGAGAGACAGAGACAGAGACAAAGATAGAGAGACAGAGACAGAGAGACAGAGAGACAGAAACAGAAACAGAGAGAACTTCACAGTCTTTGCATTTTATCATATGTATCATTAAATATGTTTAAAATACAAAGAACTAGCTTCCAGTCTTCCTTACACAACTTATAGGTATAATTACAAATGTTTCCTCTTATTCTATGGCTATATCATAACTCTCTTCTTTCTATAAACTTTTCCTATCTAATGCCAAAAGCATAAATCTTAGTTTATTTTTTCTGTAAAAGAAATCCATAAGGGATTTGCAGTCAGCTATCAATGTAGATATTGTCTTTTCTCTGATCAAAGGAATCAACTTAGCCATCTAAGCAAGTTCAATCATCTTCACAAACCATTCCTCCATTGTGCGTAGGCATGAATCTTTCTGCATACAATAATATTTCTGTAGATATCATGTATACCAACAAAGTTCCATAACTTTTTTCCAACTGCTTGTCCATCATTTCCAAAAGAAAACCTAGTCTGAAATATATATTAATCTTTAGAAACCTGTGAATCAAATGTATTAATCCAGAATTTTCTAGCTTTTTTACATTACCAAACATAATAAAATGCCCTTCTTGTTCATTTTTCCTAAGTAAGTTTGAAGTGCCTTTATTTATTCTAGATACTTTTTCTGGTGACATAAAGGTATGTCATTTTATTTAAAAAAACCTTTTGTAATATAATATTATCTACATATTTTTCACTGTTCCATCTGTAGATTACAATTTTAATATTAATGTTTATCATTTTTTAATGTGAGCCACCCAGAGTTGCTTGAGAGTGAGATGGGCAGCATATACATTTAATAAATAATTTAATACATTTAATAATAATAATTTAACAAGTAAATGAAATAATTATCAAATATTTTAACAAACTATCATTCATTCTTCTTCTGTTTCAGATTTCAATAAATATCTATATATTTTAGCAATTACATGTTCACCATTTGTACACAATGTTGAACTCAACATCTCTTGAGGAGAAGGCAGCTTCTAGCCAATTCAAATATTTTAATAAACTTTATCATACATATTTTACTTGGTGGTCTTTTGTTTGAAATTTCAATAAACATTTATGTATTCAAAGGAATCTTTATTGTTTGCTTCTGTGACAGTCCCTATTAGAATTATCTATTAACTGCAGTTGAAGATGCTTCTAGCACAATACCTATCTAAACAATGGATCTATTCTAAATCTCATCTCAAAATGAACTAAATATAGTGTGTGTTGAGTGCATTGCTATATAATATTCCTTAAAAGGCAAATTGACTCAACATCTGGTAATTTCATGGAAGGAGTCAAGATATTTTTGGCTATAGTACAGTAGCAATTTGCCACCATCATCTACTGAGAAATGTTTTCTCAGCTCCCTACTCCAGCCTATAATCCTGGCATCCCATTAACTTCATTATTATTCATTTAAAAAAAAAACATTCAGAGATTTGTCGTTTTCAACAGTAGCAGAGAAGGGAGCCTTTCTACTGCCTCTTTCATTCCAAATCAAGTCCAAATCATCCACTGTACAGATGCAATTCCAGATCTTCATTTGTGAGATCAATTGTCAAACTAGAAACCCCCAAAGAATAGGGTGAAATGCCTGGTGGAATTATTTAAAGCAGAACAATGATAACTGGGTTGAGCTATGAATATGTGATCTTCTTACAAACTTTCCAGTCAAGCCTGGAGTGATTGTTCTAACTGAAAGTTTTAACCATTATAACACACTGGCTTTCAAAATAAATACTGTAATCATAATTAGTCAGGATTCAATCTGAGTCTGTCTCCAGGACCAAAGGTTTATGACCGACTCAGATTGAATCCAGCAAAATTATCCTGAGGCACATATATTTACCTTCATTTACATAATTAGTCATTTCACAACAATCTTACAATGGGTGTGCTTTTGTAACATTCACTACACCAGAGATATTCCAGATGTTGCGGAATTAAAGTTCCCAGTGTCCCTTAAAATTGACCATAGTGATTGACTGGGATTAAGGACAGCTGTACTATAGCAATATCTGGGGATCACAAATTCCAACCTCATCTCATCCCGGTTCTACTTTTTTCTTAACATTTTAGAATCGCCTGGTTGAGTTGGGTGATTATAGAAATTGAATATATATATTTTTTCCTTTATTTTTCTTAAAAGTGGTATCATTTGAAATTTTTGACTTAATGTAGTTGCAGGAATCAGTAATGGAGAAATGTGTATCTTCATTTAAATCCATCTGTTTCAGAGGATTTGCTGGAGCACAATGTAGCTTGTGTGTGACCAAAGCAAGACAGACATTTCTGGGACTATATTAGGTAGAGCATATAGTGGTGTGGAATTCATATATTGGAAGGGTACCAAGATTGACATATATTTGAAGTTAATGCATCCCACAGACCTGGCCAAAATATCTTTCTCTGCTGAACAGAATAATGCCAGCTAAAGGTAAAGAGTTCTGAGGGCCTCACTATAGGTGCTTGGAAAAATTCATTTCTTAATTTAAGCAATGACTCTGATTGAAAATCCAGACTATTGGTGAACCCATATCCTCTTCACGGTGGCAAAGACACATTTTTCCATAGACATCAAAACTATCCAAAGACAAATGCAGCCTTAATTTCAGTGTTTCTTTTTACGGGGTGTTTAGTATCCTGTAGAAATCATATGTCTGCTCCAGATGTGGGCAGATTCAGGTGATTGATCCCTTCCAAACGATTAATAATTCAGAAGAAAAGGAGGGGGAAATGTAAGTTTCTTATAAATGGACATTGTACTGAGATGAAATTCTCAATGCTTTTGCACGCTTGCCCCAAATCCATATTATGCTGGTAAGCTGTTAGCATATATGTAAGATACTCATCATCAATGGGAAATATTAATGTGTGTTATGTCAGTTGGAAGTTGAATAGAAGTCTGTAAAAAATAGGCAGGATGTGAATATTTTAAATCACAATACTTGATAAAGCAGGTCTTGCATATTTGCTATCAGCATACCAGACCTTAACCCCATTCTAAATCATTGCTAAAACAGAAACGACAAAGAAACTTCCCAAGGAAATAAAAATTAAGAGTTTGCTTATCCATAATACACTCTCTCTCTTTTCCACTCTCTCTTTCTCTCTCTTGAAAAAGGGCAACTCAGGTGTAGACCTATTTGAACAAATCTGTATTCATGTCTCCTAGCAACTAGGCGAAGTTTTCTGTGCTTGCTGTTTGCCTAGTGTAATGTTGTATAATGCATTTAGTACATGGTTGTAACTTGTTGCTCTTAAAGCGTATTTATTTTCTGACTTGCCCTGAGGACTACATTCAACAATTGTTCTGCTGTTTTGGGCAGAAGAAGGATTGACAAGAAAAATCACAGTATGCAGGTCATAAAGGGGAAGATAGTGATAGACTAAGCTCTGCAAGAGATAAGATGTAACACATTGTCCTGTTCTGACTTTGAAAGCACAGAGATAAATCTTATTCCCCCATTATATTTCCCTGGAAGTGGAAATCCATTTCAGCTTCCCTGAACACAGGCAATCACACATTCATTCTGGAGTTGTTTTTGGAAAGGATTTCAGAATCATAATATCAGGCCAAATATCAGCAGTGTGATAGGGTTGCAAAAAAAAGGCAAGCAGTTTTAAGCTGCATCAATTAAAACATTTTTTCCAGAACCCAGAAATTAATATTCTATTTCTTTTACTCTGGTAGGACCCAATTAACATCCAGTTCTGGGCACTACACTAACTAAGAAACATTCAAAGTAGAACAGGTCAAGAAAAGGTAATAAAAATGTATTTGTCATATTTATAAGCCATCCCAATAAATTAGGTTATTAGGCGGTGAGCAGCACAATTTTATATATTGTCAAAATCATAACATCTAAACAAATTATAAGTAAATATGTAAAAGATACAGGACTGAACACTCATTGGAATAACATTATGTTTAACAAGAACATTATGTTTAACAAGAAGAGAGGGAACCAGCCTCACTTCTTGTGGTGAGGTATTCCAAAAAGAAGGGACCACACTAAGAATGCCTGTCATCTGATCCATGCCCCACAGACCTCATAAGAGTGGGACTTCTCCCTTTTCTGTCCCTGTTACAGAGGAGCAGAGCCCGACAAAATAGAAAAAGTGTATACATCTGTTTGCAGAGCTTTGTGAGGGAGCTGGAGGCAAACATGTGGCAAGGGTCAATGTGAAAGCAAGAAGGGTATAGGTGCTAAACACACATTTGCTTGCTGGACTTGAAAGGAGAAGTTGGAGTCAAAAACATATCTGTGTCTCCTTAAAACAGGCAAACCCACCAAACATAATGCCTCCCGGATACACAATCAAGGATACACTGTGACCCTCACTCAGGGCACTTGTGTTGAGGATTGTCAATTGAAAGTGGAGGAGCAAGTCACAGGAAGAGGGAATGCACAGGGAGGGCAGAGGGGGAGAGAGACAAGCAGGAATCATGTCATAAGAAAGGATGATGTGTGGATGTATTTGAAAGGATGATTTTGGAATATTTATGTATACAACAAGTTCATTGAGAGAAGAGGCAGGGAAGTAAACAGAATCAAGGGCTCTATTAGTAAATAATGTACAGAATCTTAGAACTGCTATAGAAAAAAACAGAGTCATAGGCAGGAATAAGCCAAGAGTCAAGAACACCCAGAAACACAAGGCAAGAACCACAGAATAAGAGTACCAATCTACAGGTGGCCACCATGTTATTGTTTAAGTCTCCCAATGGATAGCAACAACCACAACAACATCTGGAAAGCTGGCTTCAGTCAGGTGATAGTCAACCAACTGAATCCAGGAAAGATGTATTGCTAAAGAGGCACTCACAGTGACAGAGATTTCATTCTGAGGCCGGGAATGGGTGCCTGCCTTACTTCCTAGTACCTATGCTGGTGAGGGCCTCTTCCAGGCTGTTGGGGGAATGGATGTTCTTCAGAGTTCTGCAATCAAGGATGAGGCTCTGAGATATTTCCCTAAAGGCTCAAAGCATTGGCAAGGCATTGCCTATCTTGTTAAGTTGTTACCTGATATAACTCATGCAATACCATGAAGAGCTTTAGAAATATAGCTAGCTCTTGAATTGGAAGCCAGCTAGCAACCACGGCAGGGACTTCAGGATGGTATATTCCTACAGGATGGGTTTGCCCATTATTGCATTTCTAAGCAACTATAGCTTCCAACTCATCTACAGGGCAATACAGAGCACATTGTGGTAGTCTGTGTACTGATCAGGGCATGAGTTGCTGTCGCATATGATTGAGATAGGTGCCTAACTGCTACAGCAACTGAAGTTGAGCAATTAGCCTCAGCTAATCAGCCAAGGATAATTGGCATTAGATATTAAATCCTTTGAAAAATATTTGAGAGAACTGGGCACTGAGCAGGGATTTCTAGAACTGATGCTTATATTTAAAAAATGCTACTGTAGTCCTTATGTTTAAAGATTCTGACAGATGGCTAGCAATTACCATCTGTCAAAACTCAGTTCCTCCTCTAGTTCAAATCCACATTAGGTAGAGCAATTGGTGGATTTTTTTCCCCTCACTGGAAGGAAATCCACCAATCACGGCAACTTAATTTACCCTGTAATAAGCTGTTAGAAAGTAGAACTCATTGACCTTGTTGTTACCAAGCCAAACAGAGTCCAAATATCTACCAGAGCAAATTACATAGCAATTCTGTATTTATAGACTGGAGGGGAAAACATTAAATGTACTCTCTAGCTATACTCTGATTTGCCTTGTGTTCCTAGTTTCATTTCACTGAGGTATTTGTTGTTGTGTGTCCTCACAACTTTGAAAGGAAATCTACCTCAACCATCCATTCATTTTTATTTTCTCTTCTCAAAACTGATTCTCATGTCCTTCCATTCATACTGAATAACCCATCCCATCTTCATACTGAATAACCCATCTTCATACTTCATACTGAATGAAGTCACAAAACCAAAACTCTGGGTGGAGTGCTCACTGAACCAGCCAGAGGAGCAGATACTATAACTAAAAGCAAAGAAAAAGATAAAAGGTGCTTTTATTTCATTGCAAAATTTTTTAATCCTTTGGTGAAGAATTCCATCTGAAAAAAACAGCTCTTATGATAGCTGTCATGCCATACCCTAATTTATGTTAGAAAATTGAATACCCTGGGAGAGATATCTGTGCCAATATGAAGTTCTTCTATTTTTCTATAGAGTATATAAAAAATAAAAAGGAGAATAAAACTGGTGCATTTGTTGTTGTGTGCCCTCACAGCTTTGAAAGGAACTCTGCCTCAACCAACCATTTTTATTTTCTCTTCTCAAAACTGATTCTCATCTCCTTCCATTCATACTGAATAAACAAATAAACAAATACTGTTTGTACAAGGAAAATCCTCTCCCATATGTGAGGGAAGGAGAAATACTATAGCCAACCTGGCCCAGATTTTCATACCTGCAAGTCCACAATTGCAGGCAAACATTCTAGATGTATTAACCAAAGAAAGATAATTAGTATAATACAGTTCTCTACACAAGCTTAGTGTTCTATGCATTAGCATGATATATTATTCCATATCCAAAATTCAGTAGGAAAGAAAAACTATTATGCTGTATTCTGAGGATCCCAGCCTTCAATGAGGAAAAAGACTATTCAAGTTCTTGTGGTTTGCAGAAATGTATTTGTAAGTGTGTGAGGTAATTAATGCCAGAGAAAGAATAGTACTCCCCAAAGTCCAGAAAATAACCATTGTTCAGTACTCAGAAAAGGATGTTTTTTTTCCAATATTTTTTAAGAACAGACTGATTGTACCTTGGGTCCAGGTTTGTCTAGATATTGGGAAGTCTTCCCAATCCATCAACTATCCTTTGAAATCCAAACCCAACCCAAACTTAATGGTGTTAAATTTAACGTTTATTTATTAATTACATTTATATGCCACCCATCTCACTGTCAAACAATTCTAGGTGGCTTACATCATAAAAGCAGCAAAATGTTGAAATATTAAGACAATTGAACTTTAAAAGTTAACATAAGCAAGGTAGGATAGGAACTAATCAGTTTGAATTTGGAATCTTTTGCATACAGGACAGCAATTCTTCCTCCATGTGTATGAAGCTACAGTATAAAAATATTTTTTTTTAATTTGAACAGGATTCATATGCTCAGTTTTCTTAATACTGAAACTGCAATGTATCTTTGCCTGTCTGTTCATCTAATTCTACTTCTATTTGCTGACAGAATGTGCATTAAAAAGTTAATATTGAATTGTTTAATTGTCTAATTTTAGAAATTAAGCAGGGCTAGTGGAAGAACTTTGTGATTGAGACTGTGTGCAATTAAATCACAGAACCTAACATTTCAGTTAAAAAAACAGCAAACCCGACATTAATAATATAGTATTTTAAATAGTTCACAATAATAGGGACTTGGGTCCATATCCAATATATTCTTGTTTGTTGTGTAAGCCTGCTATAAGTTTAAAAAATTCCAAAACCTGCCTGGACTATAGATCAAATGTCAAATGTAAGACTCCTTCCTATTTTACTAATATTCTACTGCTCTTTTACATGCTTTGTCTCCCAATAGCTACATAAAAAATAGTAAAAAAAAGCATAAAGAGTAGATATAGGTGTGTTATAGAAGGTGACTGCTAATAAACAAAATACTATGTATAATTATGTTTGGCAAGAGATATACAGCATTATTTAAAATGTATCAATAATTTCAATATCCAAATTATGGAGAGCCATTTTCAAATAATTTTGATGAAACAACTGGATCTCAAGCATGATTACCAAAGACAACATAATTTGTTTTAAAAACTGGAAGAATGTTCAAAACTCATGAGGGTTGTAGTTACAACAAAAAATTCCATGAAAGTAAATTAAATTCAGCTATTCATAGAACATATTACAGTACAAATGTCTGGTCCTGTAGAATGTAATTGCAGAAGAAATAGCTGCCTCTTAAGAGAAAACTACAGAATTACTCAAAGTTCTCTACTCCAGGTGTGAAAGGCCTAAGGAAACAGTAAGGAATTTTTGTCCCTTTGAGTAAAAGAAAGAGAGATTGGTTTGATAAACAGCACATTCCTGTTCTCATGCTGAAACCGTGGGTTGGTCTGCAGGCCACCTGTCCATAAGGAGCAACTATCACAACAAAGGTCTAATTATTGAGAGTAATTTGGCAGATTAATCATTCCAGCCACCTGTCTTTGTGCTCTAAAGGGGGCGGGGCGGTGTTAGACCTAGATATTTTAGAATTAACAGCTGAATAACATGAAACAATAGAAACTCCATTCATTCCTTGCCTATGGCTCCTTGTTCAGGTCTAACTTCTCCAAGAATTGGTAATAGTTGATTTCTATTTCTGTAGTTAGTGGGATGTAATGACATGTCAAGAAAAACAGAATTGATCTGTTAGGATTACACCAAGGGGCGAAGTGTCTGACTTCTGGCTGTTTTTTGTTTTTTTTTAAGATATTCAAGTCTAAAGCTCTAAACATTGCAACAGCTCTGAACATTGCAACATAGATTATCACAGTATCTTCTGAAAGCATTCTGGTGCCCATAGACAGGCTTCTAGCTGCTTTTGATTTTTTAAAGACATCATTAAACTCTAAAGGTATAAACATTGCAACACGGATTATCAGCATATCTTCTGAAAGCAGTCTGGTGCCCATAGACAGAGGAAAGTGAAATGTACCTTATTTTACAGCATACATGACTTTCCCCCTACATTTCCTGAGATATTTAATTTATTTTAATTAACATCAGCATCAGACTTAAGGAAGAGCTCAAAACAAAATGAAATAGAACCTAACAAAAAAACCCACAACTTTTAATTATGCAAACCAGGGAATCTAAAATCAAACATATTAACTGAACACAAATCCTGAATTTTTGTTTAGTTAGGTTGTTAAAACCTGGAGCATAGGACAAAATTATTATAATTACCTACATCTTTAGGGATAGTCGTTTTCAGGTCACTTCTATGAATGTCCCTGCACATTTCAAAAGTAAATAAAACAGAGAAAAGTAATTGAAACCTTGAAGTACCACCATGGTTTCCTGTAGATCAGGGCTGTCAAACTCGCAGCCTCCGGGCTGGTTGCATCACGTGCTGGCCATACCCCCACCCAGTTTAGCAAAGGGGAAAAAATTCCCGATACATTACGTGATGCTGTCATGACGATGCAAGTTTGACACCCCTGCTGTAGATGATTTCTAAAACTCCCATTTCAAAGGCTACTGGCATTGAAACTGGAAAGTTCAGAATTTGGTGTTCCTTTTTAGAAAGCTTTTGTTAAGCGAATAGGCTTGCTTAACATTCATTCATAGCCTATGAGACTATGCCCAATTAAATTTTGTGGTAAGGTTGTAGCATAATTATTATGTACTCTTAGCCTTTCCTACCTTGTTTCTAATGGAGCCCCCCAAAGGATAAACTCCAATCACCATTCATTTGAATAGTTAGAATTGCAAAGCCCCTGAGACAACTAAAAATTATTTGGCCAAGCATGTGTTCAAGAAACAATAATTATCAGCCTTGTGAGTTTCTCTGATTTCTTGTTTGTGCATAGTTATAGCAGAGGCACTGTTATGAAAGTAATTTGAGCTCTCCTTTTAATAATACCAAATTTCAAGGAAAATTTTCCTCGGCACCTTTTTTTTTTTTTTGCCTTTGACCAAATTCAGGATCTCCATGAAATTATGGAAAATGCAAATCCTTTATCAACAGCTTGCAGTTGTTGACATGCAAGACCCTTTGTATGTAAATAAATCTGAATGCAAGCTTTGTGGGGAGGGATATAAAAATGCCAAAGCAGCATTTTCTGGCAGATAAACAGCAGTGACATGGTCTTTACCAGGCTCTCAGTAATTGGTTCATGCAGCTCAGAAGACTTCCTTTGATGTGTGCTTCTTTAAATTTAGTTGAGGAAGGAGAAAAGGACCAAGTCTCTATGACAGCAACAATACAAGTCAGCAGTAATCACCTGCCTTTTGACTAAATGATTTCCTTAAATTAGGAATTGACATTAAACACTAGACCAACAAAGGAGCAAGGCCGGTGCCTTTTTTTCAAAAGAATAAAGAAACAGCCTTCATCTGAAGGGGCTGTACATACCAAAAATTGTTGTCAGACTCTGCATTTTGTCAAAAGAAAAAAAAAGGAAGGAAGGGAGCTAGTGATGAGAATGAAAAGGAAAAAATAAAGAAGTGAGAAAAGTCCTTGATCCCAAGAAATAGTCTTGTCTGCTGGTTCCTAGAGATAAGGAAGCGATATTTCACTGTTTGACACTAATCATATTTGGGCATATTAAATAAGGATGGTCTGGAAGCTTTTTGCAGGAGGCATATTCCAAGTTCAAAGCAGGCACTCGTTACTGTATTTTAAAGAATCCTCTTAACTCAGACTCTTAACTCAGACATATGAGACAAAGAAGAAAAGAAGAAAGACTTTGCAAAGAAGAGAAGGAAAGAGGAAAAAGTTCATTATCCTTGTTTTGTTCTCCCAATATAAGCTTATCAGTGACAGTAATAGTTTCCATTGCTAAAGAACAGTGGGGGGGGGGGGACTCATCCAAAACAAGATTTAGTTATTTTTCTAATGCAGAAATCTTAGAAAGTGCTCTGGTATTTTTTCAAATTATGATACCCTTTCCTTAAAGGACCCAGCAAGTGCAACCTTATTCTGGACAAACACTGTACTTTGGCAGCACGTCAGTCATGCCAAAGGCAAAGGAGGAGTCAAGAAAAAAATAAACTTAATGTCAATTTAATTAAAGTGAACAGAAGATAGAATGGAAATTAAAATAATGACATAGGTGATCCAATAGCTCCCTGTGCATTAATTCCCTTCCTGGATTGTTTCCATGCACTTGAGAAAAGACTTCAATGCCCCAATTGTGCTTCAAGCTCCACCAGATAATTTTGTCATAGAAAAAACCTAGAGCATTATGGAAAGCTGAAAAGACCTCGCTTTTCTAGATGGCCTTTGGGAATTGATTCTAGAGCCATCAATGTAAAAATTCATTTTATTTCATTGATATTTTGTTTTCCTTTTTCCCATTATTATGTTGTTATTGTTGCATTTACTACATGTGTTAAATTTGAAGAAATGGAATTCCATTATTCTGCCAAGCAACAAAGTAGACATTTACAACCACAAAAATACCAATATGATACCAGAAAATGAGTTCCACAAGTCAGAAGGTATCCAGTAAAGTCCTGGGGAAGAAAAGAGGGAACTGTGAATAGTACTAATGCCTATGATTAAAAAAAACAATAAATAACCAGCTGCCAATGAGCCCAGGGGCAAAAAGAATGTTCAGAAATGCTATGTATATCACTGACAATATGAAGAGAAGAAATATCAAGACTGAACATTGTCATTTTGAGAACCAATGAATTGAAATGGAGTGAAATAGGTTACCTTACCTCCGAGATTTATCAGGTATTCTGTGGACAAGAAAAATCACAGAAGAAATAGACTAGCCATCATTATTAACAAAAAGGTGTCAGTCACTGCTTATAACCCCCCCAAATTGTAAAATGATTTCAATTAAAGTCCAAGGCAAGCCAATCAATATTACAGTGATCCAAATCTATGCTCCAACAAAGTTGAACAGCTGAAGAAAATTAAACAGCTTATGACAATTGGTAGCGCTTCATAAACATTCCCCATCTCCTCCACCACAAAAGATGTTGTACAAATTGGAATAACTGGAAAAATACCAGCTGGAAAAGCTGGAAAATTTGGCTGGGATATAAAAACAAAGCAGGAGGCAGGCTAATATATTTCTGCCAAGAATATCCAATGTTTGTATCAAAAATCTTTTTCCAACAACCAAAAAGACATATCTACTCGTGGAGACTACCAGATGGACAACACTGAATTGAAATTCATTATATGTCCTATAGGACAAGATGGAGAAGCTCTATTCAGTCAGCAAAAACAAGGTTTGATAGTGACTACAGTTCAAACCATAAACACCTTTGTGCAAAATGTCCATGGAAATTCTGTTATCCAGGTCATGGTTGTCCTAAAGGTGCTTTTTCAAGAGGCCACTGGACTTTCTGTTTTTTTTCTTTGAAAATGTTTTGCTTCTCATCCAACTGCTTCAACTCTGACTGGACGGTGGGCAATTTGAAAAGGCACTTTGGGGAGCTTTTGCAAAGTTACAATTCTAACTAAAAAGAATCATAAAACCAAAAATATACAGTACATTAAACCACCCAGAATCCAATAAGTGATAAATACTCAACCTGTTGTCTGTCATTAGTTTGAATGAAGCCCATTATTGTCCCAAATCCAGATTTTCCAAAGTTTTCTCAATTGAACTCTGTGAAGTTGCAGATTTACTACAAGTAATATGAATTATAACAGCAGATTAACTAAGGGAGTCAAAATGTTGAGATGCTGACCATGACTCACCATTGAAGTCACAGGGATGGGCTTTGGCATCTCGTAAAATCTATTGATTGATCCCAATAATGTAGGTGTCTCTAAAGTTGAAAGTGCTGCAATTCCAAATCAAGATGTCAATGTTTTAATTTTAAATCCTGCCAGCAGATGGCAACTAATAACATTTCTCTTTTAACAAGAAATAAAATCTCATTATGAGCATCCACTAACTGATCCTGAAAAAAAGTAAAATGAAGGGAAAACTGGGGGGGAAGCATCACTTGGGGTTGCTATTGACTCTGCAGCTTCTTAAGCAAAAACGGGAAGCAAAAAGTAACCCAAAATAACCCCTCCCTACTCTGTGGAGGAAAAGGAGTGGGGCAGGGAGAAAAGAAGAAGAAAAATCTAGAAATGCATAACTTGGCAATATGTTCAGACAGTAGATAAGGTAGAGAGTAGTTCAGAGGTATCCACTTTAAATCCTGTTAGGAAGTGCTTTATCTAAGAACTGATTCAGGGAAGGGATTTTTTTTTAATGATAAAGGCAGTGTTAACCAATCATTAGTCCAATACTTGAGACTAAAATCAATCATTTGACAGGACAAAAATATTGGGCTTAAGTCTCTTCAGAAATGTATTTAAAATGCTTTGACTTCTCAGATCATTGATGCAAAATATGGCAAGTAAGCACATGAAATATTGCAGCTGAGCAGATGTAACAAAATTCCACGCCTTGGAAAAGCTTCTCCTCTCATTTGTAATCTCCTTAGTAAAATCTGGGTAGATAGATATTTTAATTTTAAGACCCTACTCCAACAGAGATTTGGCTGCTTCCTGTCTAGATCCCACAAAAATCACTCCTTTTTTTTGTAGTAAAATGCAGGAACGGAACAATAATCATATTTCACTTGGAGTTAGCCCCACATAAGAGAACGTTATTCACATTTAATTTCAGTTAAGAAATCAGCAGAGAGAAAAAAATCTCTTTAAAAATCCTCATAATTTCCGTGAGGTGAGTTAGATTAGGACCGTTCTACATGTTAATCATACTCAGATTCTTCATAACTAGCTGAGATTCCAGAAGACAAATGTGGAATTTCAGCTACTAATGAAAAATCTGAGTATGATTCAGCTCCCCATTGCTAACCACCATGATTAGCATGCAGCTCTCCTGTTTATAATTTGGTTTTCTAGGTTAGACTTTCTTTTGAACCTCTTTAAGAATGTTATTTTTCTCTGTGGTCATTGTTTAAAGAGCCATGGTGATGCAATTGTTAGAATGCCAGTATTGCAGGGTAAATCTGCTGACTGCCAGCAGTTTGATTCTCACTGGCTCAAGGTTGACTCAGCTTCCATCCTTCAGAGGTTGTTTAAATGAGGAACCATATTGTTGGGAACAAGATGCTAATATTGTAAACCACTTAAAGAGGGCTGTAAAGCACTGTGAAGTGGTATAGACATCTAAGCGCTCTTGCTGTTAACTTCTTCATTGGTTTCAAACTTCTTAATTAACAAAGGATATTTTAAAAAATTGGCCAGGGTGCCACCTTTGTTTGATACCACAGGTGTGACAACACAACTGATGCTGGGGTGGTAGTTCTAGTTAACATGTTTACAACTTAATGATCAGTGACTGTGAGATATAATATAAATACAGTAACCTCAATTTAACAATCACAATGGGGAGCAGAATTTCAGTCACTAAGCAATGTGTTGTTAAGCAAATCATCATGGGACTGGGCCCAATTTTATGAATACCCTTACCATGATCATTAAACGAAACACAGCAGTTGTTAAGGAAATTACATTAAGGAAATTACATGGCCATTAAGCAAATCCAGCTTTCCCAATTTACTTTGCTGGTCAGAAACCAGCTGGGAAGGTCACCAATCATGATCTTGTGATCACAAGACAGAACATCTGTTGTAAATGCAAGCTATTTGCCAACTGCCCTAATTGCAATCACAGGACTGCAGGCTAATGGAACAGATGTAACTTCAAGGAGGGTAAGTCATTTTTTTCCCAAGGCTGCCATAACTTTGACTGGACCATAAGTTGAGAACTACCAGTATCCTTACTTTATTGGTTTGATGAAATATTGTGCACAAAGAGTGGGATTTTATATAATTTAAAGAGAAAAAAACCCAATAAGGACAGGAGAGAGAGAGGCCAGTTCATATTGCCATCTCCAGCTTTCAAGTGCACTTCCCCCCACTCTTTGCAGGGTTTTCAAAATATACCCATCTTGGTACATAATTTTTGAACCAATAAATATTTGAAAGCAAATATTAATAGATTCCCTAAGTTGTTTGATCATTTGTACTGAGATGGATTGTGTTTGCGGAAGCTCAGTCTGATTTCATGGTCTACAAATCCAGACTGTTACTTTTTTCATTCCCAATAGTAGGGCAGTCTGCAACTTATTATAGCTCTATGCATTCCAAGCAAACCTAAAACCATAAAAAAGCAAGAGTTTTGAATTAGATTCTGGTTTAATGGTTGTAATTTTGGCCATAGTAGCTATAATGAAAAGTGCCCCTTTTAAATAAGACTAAATGCTGCCTTCTAAAAACCAGTGGCAAAATTCTTGATGCAAGAGTTCTAATTTCAGGCCCAATTCTCATGTAATTTGCCACATGTGTATTAGTTAATGTAACACTAATATCAACCCAGGGCTCATCTCAAGTAGAAAATGGGACTCAAGTCTTTAAATTTCCATTTGAATTAACCTTTCAATAGGTTGAATTAAGTTTGAACAAAACCTTCTTTTCAAAAAAATATTCTTTCCTTATTTGATTGTTCAGCACTTTGTTTGCTAAACTCCCTACATTTTTATTTTGTTATAGCTTGAAGTCTTCAGTATAAATTGGGTATCTTGCATTGTCTCTGATTGTCTTACAAGCCCACTATAGAATAGAAAATAGTTTTATCAAAGGTCCTACTTACAAGAAACTGGAAGTTTAGAATGGATTAAAGGGGATTATGTATTACATTCTTAATAAAGATTGATAGCAGACACAGGCACGATCTTTTTCCTCTCTCCCTCCCCTTACTGAGCTTTTATACAAAACTTTTATCATCTTGTCTTCCATTACCTTTTCAGAAATTACAATTCTGAGCTACTTGAAATCAGCATTTCTATGTCAATTTTTACTCTTATAATACAACATGTCCTTTTGCAAGATATTCTTGTTTTCTAACTTTTTTATGGAGAAGGCTCTTTAAGAACCAAAACTAGAACTCAAGATTGCTTCAAGGGAAAGTGAGTGTGCCTTATCTTTTAAATGATAAATTTATTTATTTTTTATTTATTTGTTTGATTTGTCAATTGTTTACAAGATAATAAGTATAAGTATATACATAGTTATGAATACATGAAATGAGTACATATAAGAAAAATAAAAGAAACAATAGGACAGGGATGGTAGGCACGTTGGTGCGCTTATGCAATCCCCTTATAGACCTCTTAGGAAAGGGGAGAGGTCAATAGTAGACAGTCTCAGGTTAAAGTTTTGGGGGTTTGGGGAAGAAACCACAGAGTCAGGTAGAGTATTCCAGACATTGACCACTCTGTTGCTGAAGTCATATTTCCTGCAATCAAGTTTGGTGCTGTTTACCTTGAGTTTGTATCTGTTGTGTGCTCTTGTATTGTTATGGTTGAAGCTGAAGTATTCAATGACAGGTAGGACATTGCAATGTATGATTGTATATACTATGCTTAGATCAGACTGAAGATGGCATAATTCAAGTTTTTCTAGTTCTAGAATTTCAAGTCTGGTGGCGTAAGGTATTCTACAATGAGTAGAGGAGTGGAGAACTCTTCTTGTGAAATATTTCTGGACTTTCTCAACTGTGCTAATATCAGATACGTAAAGTGGGTTCCAGACTGATGAGCTGTATTCAAGTATTGGTCTAGCAAATGTTTTGTATGCTCTAGTTAGTAGTGATATATTACCAGAGAAAAAGCTACGTAGGATTAGATTAACAACTCTTAACATATTTTTGACTATGTAGTTACAGTGGGCTCTAGCACTTAGATCATTAGAGATGAGTATTCCAAGGTCCTTTACAGAGCTTGGATCATCAACAAGATCTTGATTATTCAGCTTGTATTTTATTTTCTGATTGTTTTTGCCAATATGTAAGACAGAGCATTTATTTGTTGAGATTTGAAGTTGCCATTTGTTTGACCATTCTGATTCATAGTCAAGATATTTTTGAAGGGTAGCAGTCTTGTCTGTGGTATTGAACAGCTTTACATCATCCGTGAAAAGAACGCAGTTACTCTTAATATGATCACAGAGGTCATTTATGTAGAGTATGAAGAGAGTTGGTCCTAGAACACTGCCTTGGGGGACACCACTATTGACAGGTACAGAATTTGATAGGACACTCCCAATTGATTTCATCATCATCCAGTAAATGTATATGCTGCCTGATTCTCCTACAGGCAAGAGGATATTAATTTAACAATAAGAATGTGCCTTGAGATCAGGGGTGGGATGCTACCAGTTCTGCCTGGTTCTATAGAACCGGTAGCTCTGAAAAGTAGCAGACACCGAACCAGTTCTGTGTTTGCTGCTGTTTGGCCCACCTGCCCGCCTGGGCTCTTGTCCTTTATTTGTCCTCTTGTCCTTTATTTCCTGCTTTTTCAACTTCAGCTGCTCTGCGCAGCACAGCTGAGGTTGAAAAGCAGGAAAAAAAAGGCCTTTCAAATGCTGTGCACCTGCACACAGTGCTTTTTAGCCGTTCGGGCGGCACAGCTTAAGGTTTTTTTACACGCATGCACACACAAAACATAGTAACCGAACCAGTAGTAACACCGGTTGAATCCCACCCCTGCTTGAGATTGTCTTATTCAGAATATTTCTAGTTTAGAAAACACTGCATTTTCCTGCAGTACTATGGCTCTGACAGAATTAAGTCTGGATTCCTTAACCAGCAGCTCTAATCAGTAGATGGGAGTAGGTGAGCCAGATTCCTGGAAGATCTTATTTTAAATAGTCTTTCTGCCTTTTTAATTTAAAAGTTATTTGATGCAGTGAAGAGAAACATTGTGCCATATCTCCATTTTCCTTTCTTCTTCCTAGCGTTTAGACAGATCCAATTGGGAGTATGTAATTTATTTTGTTCCTTTACAGTATGTTACCTAATTACAAAGTTTTCAGAGAGGCCCAAGAAGACACAAAAACAAATATAATTTCCTGTCCCTAGATGCAAGTTTTTTATAATTCTCATTCCCAGTACAATTTTTTACTAGCAAATTACCATATTTTGTGACTAAGAACTTCACAGTAGATTAATTAACAATATGTTGTTGTTTTTATTAAAAACCCAAGTTAATGTCCTAATTCCCTGAAGAAGCCTTTTGGGCATTCTGTAATTTTTCTTTCATCTGAAAAACTGTATCTGTAACCTATGTATACACACACACACACACACAAACAGACACACACACACACCAAAACTTAATCAGCTACCTATGATTTAAAACTAAGAAACTCAGTTCTTTATAACTACAAAGATTAACAGTAAGTTTGAATTTTCAAATAGTTTAAAGAAAGGTTTCAGAATTTTACCTTATCAAGATAAACGCAGAAACTATGAGATTTTTAAACCATAAAATTGTTGAAGAGGGACCAAGCCAAAGTTAACAAATACTGCAGATGCCTGTTTGGAAGACTACTTCTAACAGTAATAGCAATAGCACTTAGACTTATATACCGTTTCACAGTGCTTTACAGCCCTCTTTAAGCAGTTTACAGAGTCAGCATATTGCCGCCAACAATCTGGGTCCTCATTTTACCAACCTCAGAAGGATGGAAGGATGGGTCAACCTTGGGCCTGGTCAGGATCAAACTTCCAAATTGCAGGCAGCCAACAGTCAGCAGAAGTAGCCTGCAGTACTGCATTCTAACCACTGTGCCACCATGACTCATTAATAACAGTTTTAAAGCAATAGCACTAGTTTTAAAAGGCACTTTGTTTATGCTGAGAAATACTTGGGAAACTAATCCATAGATTACATGATTTGGCTTCACATAAGAATATTTGGTTTCTAAATTATCATTCATTGTCTCATTTTCTCTTAAAAATCAGCCAAATAGAGACTGTTCCCTAAGTCATAGTTAAAGTTATAAAGAGGCTCAATTTTACTCTTTAATTTACTGTAATCATTAAAACCACTTTGCTAGCCAAAAGCACAAAGTATATTTGTCTTTGTCCAACCTCTTTTGCCTGTCAGTTTTGTTTGGGTATGACTGATTGATATTCACATATTACAATCTGTAAAAACAATATAAGTGCTTATGTTCTGGCACTATTTCTGAATCATATCTCATTGCAATGACTATCTCCTTCATTTTGAACCATTACCCCACTTTGCTGGCTATACGCTCTAAGCAAAACATCATACCTACCATGATATTACAATCCAGTCATTCGAGTAAACAGAACCAGGACAACCAACAACATCTGGGAAAGGGAGAAAGTCATCAAGCAGAAGGGAAGGAAAATGTTGTCACCCTGTCTAAAGAGGACAGAACTGTCCCTGGTTTGCACTTATATCGTGCTTTCCGGATGTCTGGACTTCTATTCTCAGACATTTTTCAGCCAGCCTGCCATTCTCTAGAATCCCAAGGATTGAAATGCACACAACTAAAGGATATCCAAGTTGGAGAAGGGTGCATGCACAATGTGTGAACCCAGTCATTGGGGTTTATTAACCAATTCCAGTGTAGTGTAACATATATATTGAGACATAGTGCCTGGGAAATGATTATATAACAGCAGAATTACATTCTCAGCCAGGTAAGCTTTCTAGTCCATTTCAGGCTGAGTAAAAAAAAAAAAAAAAAACAGGATGCATCAGTAATAGAAGTGAGGAGGAAAGTTTATTAATCAGTTTATTAATAGATGAGAAATACAATTTATTGTAAAGAAGAGATGTAAGGGCAGTAATATAGAAAGAGTAAGAAGGATGCATCATAATGTATAGCAAATGAAACCCATGGCTCCAAATCCTGAGTTGGGAACACTTAATCAAGAAATAGAACAAATCTAGAAGTATTTATGGAGAACTTAAAAGGAACGTCTGTTTGCCTCGGCTTACATGTCATGGTCTAGAGGTACACTGCTCAACTATCTGTTGGTTTCTAACTTGAGTCTAATAATAGTTTTAATACAGATGATTCCCTCATTATTTATATTGTGTTTAATTGAAATGGGTGCTAGTCAACATTGTATAAGGCTCCTTCTTGTAATCTCTGCAGCAATGCCGACATTGTACATTTCTCTCTACCACCACTATCACCCTGATTCCTGAAAAACATTAATCAGAGAACTGGACAGAGCACAACACTTGTCTTCATTTTCCCCAGTGTTGACCTGCTCCTGCTCTACATTTTTAATTAACCTTGGAACAGCAAAGAAGGGTATTTTCTCCAAATTTAAATCATATTTTATGAGAAAGATGACAAGCTAATTAAGTGAATTCTTAAGACACCTCTTTGTGAGATGAGGCTAAGGTTGGCTTCTTCTTCAATGTGCAGTGATCAACTGATTAAAAAATAATTACTACTTTGCCAAGGACAAGAACATGAAGTTAATTAAAAGAATGAGGTGTAACCTTAATGAAGCTCAATAGATTGTATTTTGTAGTAAAACCCTTGCTTGAAAACTTACATTCAAATTGTGTCATTCTGAATACATGTTTAGGAACTACATGCACACAAGCAATGTCACTCATTACTTTCTCCTGTGAACAAAGAAGGGTGGGTTATGAACATTTTGGCATGTATGTAGGGCTGTTATTATTCACAAGAACTTCACTGAAATACAAATTGGCAGAAACACAGTATTCATATTTATGTGTTGCACTACATTCAAATTTTAATTAGAATTGTCTCCATTCTTTTGACCTTTTCAACTTTTGTCCTACAACTATTTTTTCTGTCACCTCCTGTTTAGATTTGCAATTCCGATAATATCTAAATTGCATAAAATAATTGAAACTGAGCCATCGTCCAGTGGGGTCAGTAGAATTATTACACCATTTCAACAAGTAAGTTCAGTGTTATAACTGGATTCACATGTTGCACTAAGCCTTAAATCATGGTTAACCAACCACACAGTGACTTCACACAATGCAATATGTGAAGACCAAAAAATCCACATGACTTTGAATGAAGCCATTCTTTATAATCTTGCTACCTAGTTTAATAGAAGAATCTGAATACCATTTGGTTTCTTATCCAGCACTGTTAAATCAAACTTTGAGGGTTGATTAATGTAAGTGATCAAGAGTGACAGATAAGAATGATTTGCTTGCTTGCTTTGATAAAAATGTTGCTTTTTCCTAATTTTTCAGAAGCAAGGCAGAAAAAAAGCTAAACTAAGTCAACTTATGAGCACAATTGCGATCAGAACTTCCATTGCTACGCAGAGTGGATGTTAAGTAAATAATGCCTAATTTTACCATCTATTTTATGGTAGTTAAGCAAATCACCCCAGTCATTATTCAAATTGGAACTCTCCTATTGATTTTACTTATTGGAAGTTGGCTGAGAAGGTTGCAAATGTTGATCATGTGACCTGGGGTTGCTGCGACCATCATAAATATATACCAGTTGCAAAGCATCAAAATTTGGATCATGTGACCATGAAGAGGCTGCAACAGTCAAAAGTATGAGAAGAAACAGTAATAAGTGAAGTGACTTCAAAAGTTGTTGAATAAAAGGTTGTAAGTTGAAGACTACCTATAAACTCTGAATATAAAAGATAAACCAAATGATAGCATCTAAGCTGTTTTATTCAAGATCTAGAGGATGGGAAGCCATATGGAGGTTTATATTATGTCTACATTAATCAACTGTTTGGTATAAGTAACAGGTCTTAATTAATTTACCCTTCTCCAATATGACATCCTCCAGATGTGTTGGATTATTATTCTAGAACTCTCACTCAGCTTGGGCATTATCACACAAAAAATCTAAATATTTAACACAATATGTCTAATAATTGGCAGACTAGTTTATTTGTTTACTTGCTTCAGTTGAGTCAAATGGTCAGTTTTGTAACAGAATAAGAGGAAACTAGAAGAAGCGAAATGAAACGAATGCAATGCAATGCAATGCAATGCAATACGATTTCAGTCAAGTGATTGTTCAAACTTTCTTAAAAACTTCCAGTGTTGGAGCATTTACAACTTCTGGAGGCAAGTTGTTCCACTGATTAATTGTTCTATCACAAAATTTCTCCTTAGATCTAAGTTGCTTCTCTCCTTGATTAGTTTCCACCCATTGCTTCTTGTCCTACAGACAAAAGTTAAAAATAAGACAAAACAAAAGTAACAAAAAAGTAGGCAAAAGTTAAAAATAATGAAATTCACCAGAAATCTCACTAACGTGGGGTACTGCCTTTTGGTTTGCAGCTGTAATAAGAAAACCATTGTAAGGCTCAAGCTTGCTCACAAAGTATAGAGGCAAGAAGGAATCCAACTATTTCCGTCTTTCAGATTTAGTCCTTGTTGTGACTGGATTTCAAGTGTGTGCAACTCAAAGAATATTCTCCTCCCAGCCAGGATCAAACCCAAAGGAATAATCAAAGATTCCCCTCCCTTGCAATGATTGAGGCTAAAGGGTTTGACCTGGGGAGTGGACAGGGCTTTATGTAGGCTCCATCATACAGCTCTACTTTTGTTTATAGTCTAGTGTCATACTTGGACAATAGGGAGATCAGACAGACTTCTAGCTCGAGTGAGGTCTGCAGCACTTGTCAGGCTGTCTAATCAGTTGACATCACAAAGGGGAAGAATATCTTTTGACTCATTGTGGAATCTATTAGTTTATGATCACTGAGACTAAGATCATTCTGACAGGTCTGGGCAACAGCATGGATGAGACAGGCCAAATTTGTTCTCCTGCTAAAAGCAGCTCCTGATATTTCTCTGGCAGCATCCCTATTCCACTAAGCTTTTCCAGCCTTATCTGTAATGACACATTGAGAAGCTGTCCTCTCTCTGCTGGGCATATGCAACCAGCTTCCTAAGATCCAATCATTTCTGAGCATCTCTTCGTCATACATCAATGCATATAGCACCACACATGACCAGGTCCATCCATATCACAGTGTTCTAAATCCTGACTTCGGAATGGCAGGAATTTATTGCGATGCAGATTGTTTTAGGGTGAAGATGTCTTGCTTTTCTTTGTTAGGAAAACATAAGATCATACATCACTGCAAAAATAACTTTTAAAATAGAAAGATGCTACTAGATTGCTACTTCAGATTTTAAAATGACACAACTAGGGTTAGTTTTGCAAAAACTCTTACTCGGGTATTAAGATTCGCACAGTGAAATTCACAAATAATACATTTTTAGTCTGTTTTTGGCAGTGTCATGATTACTGGCCCAGAATGTATCAAACTAGTGTTAATTTAACTGACAGATTATCTCAAACTGCCATAATATAATCCCCAAAACAGGAAATGTCATTGAACTTGCTAGATGGGGAATCTAACATGCCATGTTCATAAACATTCATTTCTGTACATCCTTTTTTTAATAAATTCCTTTCTAGGACATATATTCAACAGCCATTATAATATTTTTTAGAGTACTTGTTGTTCACAGCCTGTTTTCAGGCCATGCCACTAGTATTTAAAATGAAAGGATGATGACATTTTGTGTACCAGTGTGGGTTTTGATTTCAAGCTCTTGAAATACAACTCACACCAATGTATTCCTTGTGTTTTCTAGTCAATGTTGAATTCTTATCTGGTGAATTATTATGGATAGGACCTCCTTCATTTTAGACGGTAGGAAACATTTGATGGTGTAAAGGGCCAGTCAGGGATTAATGCAGTCTGAAATAGGAACAGCTCAATGGATTGGCCTCTGGCTTTAACCAATAAGATTCAAATATACCAGAGGTAGTATTCAGCAGGGTCCGATCAGTTCCTGAGTACTGGTAGTGGAAATTTTGAATAGTTTGGAGAACCAGCAAATACCACCTCTGATTGGAGATTTTACAGTATCCTTCCTTCCCCTGCCATGCCCACCAAGCCACATCCACAGAACCGGTAGTAAAAAAAATGAATCCCACCACTGAAGTATACTCATCTGAAACAGATTCTTCTACAGATATGCAGAAGATCATCATTATTACAGTAATTAGCTAGACATTTACTAGATGACATATTGAATTGGAACACACCTTCATGGTTGCTTTTTTAACCTGCAAATTGGTATCTTCTTGATCTGATAGAGGTACTGATAGAGTAGCACTGATAATTTTGACAAGTACGTGTCTTCCAACTTTGAAAGATATACAGGTGAAACTCAAAAAATTAGAATATCATGCAAAAGTTCATTTATTTCAGTAATGCAACTAAAAAGGTGAAACAAATATATGAACCAGTCTCGTTACATGCAAAGCAAGATAGTTCAAGCCATGATGTATCATCATTGTGATGATTAAGGCTTACAGCTCATAGAAAGCCCAAATCCACAATCTCAGAAAATTAGAATATTACATGCAAACAATAAAACAAGGATTGTACATTGAACAATATCGGACCTCTGAAAAGTACATGCAGGCATATATACTCAGTACTTGGTTTGGGCCCCTTTTGCAGCAATTACTGCCTCAATGCAGCGTGGCATGGAAGCTATCAGCCTGTGGCACTGCTGAGGTGTTATGGAAGACCAGGATGCTTTGATAGTGGCCTTCAGTTCTTCTGCATTGTTCGGTCTCAGGTCTCTCATCTTTCTCTTGGCAATGCCCCATAGATTCTCTATGGGGTTCAGATCAAGTGAGTTTGCTGGCCAATCAAGCACAGTAATCCCACAGTCATTGAATCAGGTTTTGGTGTTTTTGGCAGTGTGGGCAGGTGCCAAGTCCTGCTGGAAAATGAAGTCAGCATCCCCATAAAGCTCGTCTGCGAAAGGAAGCATGAAGTGCTCCAAAATCTCCTGGTAGACGGCTGCGTTGACCCTGGACTTAATGAAGCACAATGGACCAACACCAGCAGATGACATGGCTCCCCAAATCAACACAGACTGTGGAAAGTTCACACTGGACCTCAAGCATCTTGCAGTGTGTGCCTCCCCATTCTTCCTCCAGACCCTGGGTCTTTGGTTTCCAAATGAGATGCAAAAGTTGCTCTCATCAAAAAAGAGGACTCATCAGAAAATATCAACAGACCAGTTCTATTTTTCTTTAGCCCAGGTAAGACACTTCTGACATTATTTGTTGTTCAGGAGCGGCTTGACAAGAGGAATACGACATTTGAACCCCATGTCCAGGATCCATCTGTGTGTTGTGGCTCTTGACGCACTGACTCCAGCCTCAGTCCACTCCTTGTGAAAGTCCCCAACACTTTTGAATGGCCTTTTCTTGACAATCCTCTCTAGGCTGTAGTCGTCCCTGCTGCTTGTGCACCTTTTTCTTCCATGCTTTTCCCTTCCATATAACTTTCTATTAATGTGCTTTGATACAGCACATTACATTGATACAGCACATTGGGAACATCCAACTTCGTTTGAAATTACCTTTTATGGAGGGTGTCAATGATGGTTTTCTGCATAACTGTCAAGTCAGCAGTCTTTCCCATGATTGTGATTCCTACTGAACCTGACTGAGAGACCATTTAAAGGCTCAGGAGCCCTTTGCAGGTGTTATGGCTTAATTGGCTGATTAGAGTGAGACACTTTGAGCCTAGAATATGGAACCTTTTCACAATATTCTAATTTTCTGAGATTGTGGATTTGGCATTTTCATGAGCTGTAAGCCATAATCATCTCAATTATGACATCACAGCTTGACCTATCTTGCTTTGCATGTAATGAGTCTATCTCATATATTAGGTTCACCTTTTAAGTTGCATTACTGAAATAAATGTACTTTTGCACAATATTCTAATTTTTTGAGTTTCACCTATAACTGTAGCTTCTCTACTTTCATCAGCATACTATTTAATTGCACATTTTGCTCAAACATTCCATTATTGCAAAGTGAGATTTTGATGTGGGATGTTCAGCTAAGCAATGTAGTTCTGATTTTCCAGCCCAAAATAGCAATGGCTGATGAAATCCCAGCAGAGCAGCAAAGAATATTCCTATAACTTCTTAAAAATCAAACAGTTCCTACAGCAGGTTAGCACTTTCTACCATGGCAATTTGAAGAACATCTTTCAGTGACTGTATAAATCTCTCAAACTGCCTATTGGCCTGTGGCCAGGGCGGGATGATGCATTGATGCATGAAACCAAAATAACTGGCAAACCGAGCATGTACTTGACTCTGAAAAGACCAATCAATGTCACTTTTGAAAGTAGCCAATATAGTTTATGCATAGAAAATTTGCTTTATCTTTGAAATCACTGCCTTGGCATATACAGTGATGAATGTTTCTACTGCAGGTTACCAAGGGTAATCATCAATTACAAGTTAAAAGAAAGAAAGAAGGAAAGCCTGTTGTTAGCCAAAGCATAAAAATATACACTGATTTCAATCCATAGTGCTGATGGGAGAGGTAAAACACAAAGTGGAAGGGACATGTGAGTCTTCCATTTGGCATAGTGAACGAGCCTTGTCCTACCATTCAACAAGTATATTTATATCCAGACACTACACATTTTCTCACAGGAGCACTTCAGTCTCTACCTCTCCTTAGGTGGTCTTTATGAGTCAAATCAATAGCTCCTTGCTGGAAAGTTTAGGGCTAGCTAAATGAGTATCATGAAGGAAGACATTTGCTATGGACAGCAGCCAGAGAAAAAACATTGGTTATGCTTCAAGAGTCATGTGGGCAGTATTGTTCCAAGGTTCATTTCTGATTAGCGGAAATGATTGTTATGATTGCCTGAAAGCATACATTCTGTTGTGTAGCAGTCTGTATCTCAGAAACAGATAAAGCTTTGGGAATTGTATGGAACCGAACAAAATTACCTTCTCCTCAACAAAATTTAAAGTGTGAATCTGAAATTAAATTAGAAATTGGACGCCCGAAGAAATAATCTGTTGAATTATTTGTGCTTCAAAAGTAAAGTCATTTCCTTGCAATTTGAGTATACAGCATTCAATGAGAAGAGAGGTTGAAAAGATGACTTACAGAACATTGACGCAATCAGTTACTATCATAAAGAAAGAGTTGTACATGTACAAGTGGAAGAAGAAACACATTCAGAATACTGTAAAAGCTGTTTAAATGTACTTTGATCTACAAATGAAAGAGCTTTGTCAACATATGCAATGGTGTAAACTGTGCTGTATGGTGAGATCTACAGGAGGACTATACCAAGCCCAACGTATAACTGGTATCCATCATGAATTCAATTTGTTGTTTTTAAAGAAAATACAACATGACAGTATCATAGGTAGGAGCAACCCACAGTTCTTTAAACATAGTTTCATGGGCATCCAGCACTCCCAAGAAGATACCCTTTTGTGCAATTCCTGAAATAATGAGACACACTTTCAAACTGAGGTATTAAAAAGTCACTTTGGTTCACCAATCCTAGCAGATTATAGATTTCAGTGTGAGTATCAATTTCCTTACACAGTTATATATGCATCTTGCACAGATCATCTGAGAATGCATAGGCAAAGGACCCAAAGGCAATTTGTTAAATTCACTCTTGTTCTGAGAGTGTTAGTTAGATTAGTATCCCTCAGGCACTGAAAAAGTTCTGCATGGTAAGGATTAGGCTTGCATTTAATAGCATTAAACACCAAAATGCCATCACTAGCATTAAGGACTTCTTGTAACTGAGCAGGTACCTCACAAATTACATTCCAGAGTGGTCAGCAGACAACAAAGTTCCAAAAAAGAGGTTTTTGTAGCAGTAAAATCCAACATCTGTGGAAAAAATATTAATGGAATTGCTGCTGGGATCCACATTAAGACCAAGTCTGGAGAAGAATTTGACACAATCTAGGCAGTAATAATGTAAGGTCCAATGTATTTTTCATGCGTAATAGCTGTACTGGGAAGTGTCATATCCATACAGATATAAATTTGATCTGATTTATTCAGTTTATAGATGAAAACCATGATGGTGGCTTCAGAATGCTATCTATGAACAGTTATGAATTTTTCTTTTCCTTTTTTTAACTATAATTTCATTAAAGATTTCTTAAGAAAGAAGATTAAAAACGAATTTAAAGTAAGAAAAAAAGAAAGAAAAGAAATCAAAAATAAGAGTAAAGTGCAAGAAAGGAAGAAAAGTTAAGAATAAAGATCTTCCTTAATGAAGGGGGTTTTCAGTCAGCAATGAATGTAAATATTGTATTTTCTCTGATCAAAGAAGAAATATGGCCATCTCAGCAAGTTCCATCATCTTCACTAACTACTCCTCCATTCCATCTTTATGTATGTAATGATTTTGCTGCAGTTGTCATGTACGTAAACAAATTTATATCATTTTTTTTCCAACTTTGTCTATCAATCCCAAAAGAAAATCCTTCGGTCTTAATTGTATATTAATCTTTAAGATCCTCTGAATCAGTGTATGTATTTGAATGCAGAATTTTTCTAGTTTCAAACACTAGCAAACATGATGATGTCCATTCTTTTAACATTTCCAACATAAATTTAAAATGCCTTTATACAGACTCAGGTTACAACTTTTTCTATCAAATGAATACCATTCCAACACTGAGGTTTTTAAGAAGAGATTGGACATTTGTCCGAAATAGTCTAGGATTTCCTGCCTGAGGGGGGGTTGGACTAGAAGACCCTCAAAGTCCCTTCCAACTCTGTTACTCTGTCATAGATTTTCTTGCTCTAACCTGGTGAGCTGAAGTCAGACAAATTGTCAATTTTTGTTTAAAATGTAGAGTGTGGAATATAGAACATCAAGTGTGGGAAAATCAAGATGATACTCATAATTCCCTAAATCCATGATGGTGAACCTATGGCACGTGTGCCGGAAGTGGCATGCAGAGCCACTTCTGCTGGCATGCAAGAGGTCGCCCAGAAGACTCCCACTGCATGTGTGCGCCTGCCGCCCACCTGCCAGCTGATTGTTGGATATCTGACAGTCATGCACAGGGGGTGGGGGGCTTCATGGGAGATGTGCGCGCATGCACAGAGATGCACAGTGCAGGTGGGTCTTGCATGCATTCGCAGAGATGCATGATGTACAGGGGGATCGCACGTGCATGCGCAGAGATGCATGACGTGCAATGGGTGTGGGGGCGGTGCACACATTGTCTTCTGGGTGCTGGCACGTGCGTACAATTTTTGGAATGGGAGCCGAAAAAGGTTAGCCACCACTGCCCTAAATGAATTGGCTGATAAATTCTCCTGTCAGAAAGATAGATATTTATATATCCTAATGCATAAAAGATAGTGTTTGCTCAAGACAGCTTAGCATCCATATCTCTAGCTAGGTATGAAAATCCTTATTTAAAGTGAGTTGTATGATTTTACTACTATGGTAATAGAGTAGCTACAGATGTCAAGGTTTCTGTGGCTAAAGAACCCTATATATTCCTCACCAATTGGTCCATCATAATGAGCCATGGTGGCATAGTGGTTAGAATGCAGTACTGCAGGTTACTTCTGCTGACTGCCAGCTGCCTGCAGTTCAGCAGTTCGATTCTCACGGGCTCAAGGTTGACTCAGCCTTCCATCCTTCTGAGGTTAGTAAAATGAGGACCCAGATTGTTGGGGGAAATATGCTGACTCTGTAAACCATGTTGAGAGTGCTGTAAAACACTGTAAAGCAGTATGACTCTCTAAACCTCTTAGGAGTGCTATAAAGGACTGTGAAACAGAATATAAGTCTAAGTGCTATTGCTATAATTGTCTTTAATTTAAGACAATAAAGAAATAATAATACATAAATAATAATTTAATGTATTGTCTTTAATTAATTTAAGTAAAATGAGGTCCCAGATTGTTAGGGGCAAAATGCTGACTCTGTAAACAGTTGAAAAAGTGCTGTAAAGCACTATGAAGCAGTATATAAGTCTTAAGTGCTATTGTCATTAATTTCTACATATTTTCCTTGCCAATCTTCATCTTCTTCTGTTCATTTTCTGAATTCAGTAGTAGTTGTGAGCATGCATTCAGTTTCTTTTTTAATTATAATTTTATTAAACATTACAATTAAAAAATGAAAAAAGAAACTTTAAAAAGAAGAAAAAACAAACATGATTTAAAAAGGGAAGAAGAAACAATAAAAATATAGTAAAGAAAAAAAGAAAAAGAGGTATATAAAGAAATAACTTCCCCCTTTATCACAAGTATAAGCAATTTTAGTAACTTGTCACCTTCCCTAAAAATACAACAAATGATCTTTTCTTCCCATATCCTATCTCTAATGCATAAATAAAGCCTTAAAGCCTTGTTGTTCAGCAAAAGTCCGCTAAAGATTAACAAAGATAACAACAATCAGCATTAAAATGTTATCCTGGAAGCACACTTTCTTCCTGATCAAACAGCCATTAGATGGGACTCTGCTTCTTGAAAATGAGAATGTGTATGTGATTTTTATAGATTTGTTGAAATGAAATAGTATCTTTGTAGATTAAATTTATTTGGTAGCCCTTTGAGTGAATAGATTATTAAAATACCCATCTTACTTTATCTCAATTCAGTTAAAGGATTCCAAAATTCACAAATTAGCACATTGCAGATGAACATATGGATATTATTTCCTTTATTCAAAGAACCAGAAGCCTTTGAAGTTTTGGACTGGCGTTCCTGAAGTTTTCCTTGGGTTTGGGAGTGAGCAATCATTTTTCTCTCTATTCTTACTCTATGAAATGAAGCCGCCCTCCATTCATCTTCCAGCTTCATATCTCAGTAACAGGCCAAGGACCATCTCAACTCTTTAAAACTCCGGTGTGGTTGTTAAAGTATAAATTATAGAGAAAACCAATTAAAACTTTTATTGAGTTAAGTTTTAATATGAGGTCAAATACCATCCAAAGTAGCTGGAGATGTGTTTGTGTTTTAAAGCAACATTTTTGTAAAGCAACAATATTGATGGAAGCTACAGCCAAAATGAGAAAGCTTCTGCAACCACTTTATATCACAAGGAGGCAATTGATATTACTGTACAATTCTGAACCAATACGCTAGGTGAATGTGATTTTCATTATCTTATTAAACTGGAGTTGTCATGACACAGACCATGCTATCAACAGATGTCTAGCTGCTGCAACAGCAGCTCAGTTGCTCCTGCCACTTCCCTTCTAATGAAGGTGAATTACCTCTGCTGACAAAGGCCATGCAATACCAAGCAGGAAACACTCCCTGGACCTTCAGCTTGTTCCTAATGGGCTCAGCTTTCAAAGGGGATGGAACCTCAGCAAAGCATTGCTACAGAATGGTTTCCAGATGGTTAATATGCACCTTTCTCTTTCTCCTCTGCAGTGGCATGAAAAATATAAAACAGGCAGGCAAGCGGGTAAGTCTAGTCCAGTGTTTCCCAACTGAGCAACTTTGAGATGTACAAACTTCAATTCCCAGAATTCTTAGCAACAATCCTATTGGCTGCAGAATACTGGGAATTAAAGACCACACATTGGGAAACATTGGCATAGTCCAAGGAAGGAGAAGACTACATCTCATAAGCAAAACAGGAGCATTCTACCGTATTGATACTCCAGCACTGACTTGCCCAGAATGCTTTCAGGTGTTTATTATCATTCTTATTAGAATCAGAAGGAAGATAGTTTCACTTTGTTTGTGAGAAATAATTCTTGCCAACTAGGATTGATAGAAAAGGCTGCATCTCCTACACAGACTTGCCTGGGAGTAAGTCCCCCCAAATTCAGCAGGATAAACAGACACATTTAGGATTACACTGCTAGGTGCTTAAGATTAAAACTAAATTTACTGATCCAAAATGTTTTGTGTTATATAGACTGAAAGGCTTTGTTGGTCTGCCAGTAAAATAATTTGAAAGACATTGTCTTTCTAAAGTGGAAGAATCACCCTAAAATGTCTCCCTATCTCTAATATAGGTAGCCTTCAACATACAACCACAATTGAGCCCAAAATTTCTGTTGTTAAGTGAGACATTTGCTAAGTGACTTTTGCCCCATTTTATAACCTTTCTTGACACAGTTGTTAAATGAATCATTGCGGTTAAGTCGGGTAGCACAACCACTGGTTCGGTGATCATGCACTTTGCTGCGCACACGTGTCCTAAAACTACAGTAAAGTCCCTGCGCCTCTCAGCTGATTAGCAGGGCAATCCGCTCTTCTGTGCCGAACAGCTGAGAGGATAAAAGGACCTAGGAGCATGGGCAGGTGAGTGGCCCCAACTGAAGATCCTCAGAGCAAGCAAGACCAAACCGATTCTATGACAGCTATTCTTCAGAGCTACCAGTACACCCAAACTGGTCCAAACCATAGCATCCCACCCCTGGGTTAAGTTAGTAGCCTGGTTGTTATTCCCATTGACTACCCCAAGTTAGTACCCCTGGCTTCCCCATTGATTTTGCTTGTTAAAAGGTCACAAAAGGCTGACCCCAGGGCACAGCAATAGTCATAAATATGAACCAGTTGCCAAGCTTCTGAATTTTGATCACACAACCATGGGGATGCTGCAAATATCGTAACTGTGAAAAATGCTCACTTTTTCCATTGCTGTTGTAACTTTGAACGATCACCAAATGAACAATAAGTTGAGCACTACTTGCACTTCTACGATCTGGGGTTTATGGAGAGAACATAGCATGCTCACAAGCAGTTCTGGGTTCCAAAGCAAAGAAACTCAAATTGGTTATTCCTGTCAGATAGAAATATAAAGCTGAGAGAAAACAATCAAAGGGCAGATGAAATTATTCAGGTCAAAGAAAGTGGACACAAAGCTTTCTTATTCCATCATACTACCTATCTCCACAATTTTAGGAAGAGCTAGAAACTTTGTGGGAAGGGCATCAATGATCAGGAGAGAGAGATATAATTTCAGTTCCCCCCACCTCCATTTCTCTTTTTCTATATATCTCACCACATCATTTCCCAGCTTCTGTCAACTTCCTTGGTTCTGCTCCATAATTCCTCCAGCCTGATTCTTGCTTTTTTCCCAACCCCAATATATGCAGTCCATGTGACATTTTAGGAGGCCAGCACCATCAACCAGCATCTCAAAGATAGGAGGAAAACACATGGATATTGCTATGAGATAAACTCCTTATTCATTCCACTATTCATTCACTTCCAACTTGTGTAGCCTGCAGGGCATCATTTTTGCTAGGATTGCCGCCTTCTTTAAATTTTTGTCAGCTAATTATTGATAGTAACTTGCCACCTTGATTTTTGTTGGCCTCATTTTTTATTCCCTTCCAATTTTCCAAGCTTCAGGATCTTCTTTAATGATTCTTGCCTTCACATTAAGTGTCTAAAGATTAAAGGTTTACTTCATTATTTAGTCCTTTCTATGAACAGTTTGTTTCATTTGATCTAGTATTGAATAATTAGTTCATATGGTCAAGGATATTCTCAACATTTTTCTCCAGCACTATTTTTATTTTTCTACATTCATCCTTTCTGATGGCGTAGCTTGTGTAACATATATTACAACTGGGAAAGCCATGGCCTTAGCAATAAATACTCTGACTCTCAGTATGATTATGACATGGGTTAGAAACAAAGTAACGCACATATATTAAAGTGTTCATCTGCAAATATGCAGATGCTTTAGGCTGAAAGCCTGAATGTGGGGGACAAAGTCTCACCTTACAGCTTAAAAGGCAAATCACTTCACTGGGTTATCCACTAAGGCTTGTGAGGAGAAAGGAACTTACAGAGGAATGCAGTGCCATTAGTTATGCTTGCCAAGGGAGCTAAAAAAGAAAAGTGTCCATGCGGCTCACTTTAATGTGTTTCTTAATGCAAGGATGTTTTAAAACGTGAAGAAGGAACTTGCTCTGAATTCTCTATCACATCTTGAGAATCACAGGCTGCTTTGGTCACAGTGTTGTGTATCTGACCTTTATACTTTTGTCTAGATCCATTTCAGTCTTTCTCCCAAGTAGCAGACATCTTTTAATGTATGGCTACAGTCCTAATCCCTGTGAATTCTTGAGCCTAGGAAGGTAAAATCTAATACTACTACTACTAAGCTTTTTCTCTGCTTATATACCTCAGATGGATAAGGTTGTAACTCCAATCAACATGATCAACAGAGCTGTAGTGCAAGACATCCTGTCAACTCCTTAGGTGATTCCCTTCCCATAGCTATCCTGTTTTTATCTTCCCTGGAACACATCATTTCATCTAGATTATATCTTACATTTCTAAGTGTTTAAATTTGGCAACTCTTCAATATCCCAAATTCTCCCCCTGGCTTTAGAGCAATTCTTCTTTTAGTCAACTCAGCTCTTGCAGTTCATGATTCAATTGGCATTCATAATTTTATAGGACAGTTGGGGTTTAGCTGAATCAGTTGCAATAGAGTATATTCTAGCACACTTCCTTTTTTAAAAATTAAATATATTGTGTTACATTTAGTCCAGTCATTTCTTCTTTCTATAGCTTCAAGTTTTTTTTATTAGGCAAAAAAATGGAATGTGTGTATGTGTGTATAAAAGGTAAAAGTAAAGGTTCCCTCGCACATACGTGCTCATTGTTTCCAGCTCTAGGGAGCAGTGCTCATCTCCGTTAGAAAGCCAAAGAGCCAGTACTGACCGAATACGTTTCCATGGTCATGTGGCCAACATGACTAAATGCCAAAGAATCACGGAATGCTGTTACCTTCCCACCAAGTGGTTCCTATTTTTCTACTTGCATTTTTACATGCTTTTGAACTGCTAGGTTGGCAGAAGCTGGGACAACTAATGGGAGCTCACTCAGTTATGCAACACTAGGGATTTGAACTACCGAACTGCCGACCTTTCCGACTGACAAGCTCAGCATCTTACTCATATAAGCATATTATGTTTATATTATTACATGTATCTGCATCCCATTTATTCTAGCATCTTTGTATCCTACATTCTACTTGCACACCATCTTTAAATTTTACTTCATATTTTGTTCCAATAAGTATCAGTCATGCTAAAATGCAAGTATATCTTTGAAAGCATTTCTTCCTAATTGAATGCATACCCTTTCCTTGTTGTTCCCTGCTGTGATTTTCTGTCACACACTGGAAGTTGCTATCAAGATTTCAGTGGCATTCATTTAGCAGCCACTATCAAAGTCTCATGTTCTGGTAGCTGAATTATTTGCTACATAAATCTGTCAACAATTTACAGAAACTTCAAGTAGCATTCCTTATTAATACATGTTGCACACTTTGTACTATCCCTGCTCAGCAATGGACAATAAAGGACCAATTGTGAATTAAAAGCTCTGGTTGCTTTTTTGGGATTTTATTTATTTATTTTATTTTATTTGTCAATCACTTATAAGATTATAGGTATAAGTATAAACATGAGTAAGAATACAGGAAATAGGTACAAATAAATGGGGACAATAGGACAGGGATGGGAGGCACGATGGTGCACTTATGCACGCCCCTTACAGATCTCTTAGAATGGGGTGAGGTCAATAGTGGATAATTTGAGGTTAAAGGTGTGTGGGTTTGAGGATGTAACAACAGAGTCAGGAAGTGCATTCCACTCTCTTGCTGAAGTCGTACTTTCTGCAATCAAGTTTGAAGCGGTTAACATTGAGTTTGTATCTGTTGTGTGCTCTTGTATTGTTGCGGCTGAAGCTGAAGTAGTCATTGACTGGTAGGATATTGGAGCAGATAATTTTGTGTACAATGCTTAAGTCCAACCATTGTTTACTTATACAGTGATACTTTTGCTATATAGCATTGTCACTGAATGGAGTGATCTGATCCTCAGAGTAATTTTTCAGGTTAGAGTTAAACAGATCTAAATAGTGGCAATGCTATTTTTGAATTTTCAAAATAACCTACAATGAAAAAAAAATGTCTGAAGTTAGAGCATAAGTTTACCAACTGCTTTAGTCTCCTGATGCAGAATTAATGTGGACATCTTTTCAAGTACAAAAAATAAAATAAACATGGATGAGTAGAATGATAGTGTAAAAAATGCTACATTATTTGATTCAATATAAGGCAAATTATTGTGTCTAAGTCCAAAAGCTAGGATAAGAATATTAATCATTGGCAATTTTCAATGAACAGATCGTTTGGCATTCCTGGACTGGCCAAGTTCGACATGAAGTCTACCTTATGGGATTTTTTCACCCCAGAAGTTGGTCTTTCCAGAAAACATTACTTGAGGTGTCAAACTCACAGCCTGTGAGCCAGATGCATCATGTGCTGGCCACCCCCTCCCCCAACTTAGCAAAGGGGGGAAAGTGCACATAATGACAAGATGCGATTTTGACACTCCTGATGTAGAGAGAGCTTTTCTCCTTGAAGGTCAATTGTTACTGTTGTTAAATTGGGATTATCGTTTTTAACATTTATAAGATTTATTATTTGTATTTTACATTGTTTTGTTTTATTTTAGCTGCATCAGAAACTACTAATAGGTGATATTTGTTGTTTGGTTACTTGTTTGTTTAAGGACAGAAATAAGTAAATATAATCTGCCCTGCTGTTTGTTGGTAGCATTTGAAACTCAAGGATAAACTCCATCACCTTCAGACCTAACATATCTTTCTCTCTCATCTGGAGGAAAGGCCAGATTGTGTCATGATATAATATAAATATGACTGATTTAATGATAATAATCATTTTTTAAAAAAATCTTCCTATTTTTATAGGAAGCATAGCATTTTGAAAGAATATTCATTTTTAAAAATAAATTATATTGAGGCAGATCTGATTTCTATTAAACCTTTTTGAGTATGTACCTATATTCAATTTCAAAATGTAGTACTCCCTGATCTACAAAGATTTATATAAATATATATTTATATATCATTTATATATTGTCAACTATAAATGATTTATATCCGTTTACACTCATAAAAGAAGTTCAAAACAAAATTCAATAAAATCACCACATCAATACAAATAATAACAAAACACACTAAATAATATGATTAATGATAGGCCAAATCATATTGCAATATGTTCCAACTGAGCTCAGTATGTGAATGCCAACAGGATAATCCTATGAAACTACCCATAAACACCCCTTTCAGTACTTGCCTAAATCTAGTCATGGCAGCATGTAAGGACATAGAAAACAATGGGAGTTACATTTGTAGGGTCCTTGGTGCTCTCTGAGCTCGGGTTGTTTTCTTGATGATATTTCATTACCAAATTAGATAACACTGTCAGTATTGATGATGTTACCTAGTTTGGTAACAAAATCTCTACAACAAAACAATCAAACTCAGAGAGCACCAAGGACCCCCATTTCACTTCTGAGCTATAAATATTTTTTTCTATCAGAGTTACATTTGCTACACTATTGAGTGGTTTTGGGAGCAGGATTCTATCCCTGGCTGAAGAGAAGGTCTATCATGCTAGATGCCGCTGTCTTGTTTGTCTTATACGAGCAAGAAAAATGGCAAGAACTCACGTTGGGGAAATTAAATTCTATCTAGTTCTATCCAGAAACATAACCATCGCATCCAATTTTCAGGCTGCTAGATCTAACAGTGGAGAAAAAGAAATGGGGGTCTTTGGTGCTTTCTGAGCTTGGTGATCTTTGAGATTACCACTGATGATGTTACCTAGTTTAGGTAATGAAACATCTGCAAGAAAACAATCAAACTCAGAGAGCATCAAGGACCCTTCTTATCAACCCTGAGCCACAAATATTGTACTTTATTGGAAAAGAAATGAATTTTTAAGAGGTCAAACTTTTAGTGGATCTGTTCTTTTGTCATGTTCAACTCAATAAGTATTACTGATAAGTTTCATAAGACATTAAAACTGACTCCAGAGATGTTAAGAATAAAACAAAATAGTTCACTTCTGAGATTATAGAGACATATATTCTGTTTGAGAGAGTTTCTGGAAATATATATTTAATTCAGACTTAGGATTGGTGGTTCTTGCAGAAGTGAACACAAGTTTGTAGCCTGGAGTTACTGACTCAGCTAAATGTAAGCATTTTAAGACCTACTGGTGAGAATTTTAAGGAATTTCAATTTATGCCCTCAGATTTTATGTTTTGCCATTCAGATTTTCATTTTATGTCTTCAGATTTTCCCATTTAGGTTTCTAGCCTCTTATCTTTTGTTATATATGTTGAATTGATTATTTGGGATGGTGGGGTTATTTGCTTGTTCATTTGAAATTCAGTAAGAATTACATACACTAAATGTACTTTGTTAGATGGACACCCTCATGAAGTCTTTAAGCAGGATTTTATCTCTCTCTTTTCTTTTCTTTTTTTTATTTTATTTTTCAGAGCCATCTGGAGAGCAGGAGAAAATAAAAATATCAAGATGAAGGGTGCACCCATACAAAGTGCCACTCTTTTTAACACGTGTCCTTGTCAAACTTCTTTTCAGTTGAGTCACTGAAAATAGATTTGAAATGATAGAGGTCCCTGGTCTTCCAACCAATTTATACTGCATCCTCACCTCATGTGCTGTCCTTGCTGCTCGTCTCATTTATATATTTAAAAACACAAAAACCATGGAGATACATCAGGTGTAGACTTTACCGCTGCACCCTAAACAAATGCAACATCACTCATTTAAAACCAACTGTACCAAGTCATTCAGTTCCTTGGCCATAAACAGAGACTCAATCTTCCATAAAAGGGTCTGACATTTAAGGATTTTTGCATCCAGTCTTTTATTTCCCTTATCCTGTCCCCATCTAATTGATTTTGGATGGCTAGTGCAGCTGTGGCAATGCATAAAAGAAATGCAGAAGAAAACAAAATGCATATACCTCACTTTTTATGTGAAAATTTGCTGTTCCAACCCATACTTCTGATCCCATTGGAGACGCTTTGATTTTATTTTTCCTGGCAAAGTAAGAAAGGAAGCTACTGTAAAAACCACTAAAAACCTCCCGCTCCCAGAGCATTGGCACCATTAAGCAGAGGATCTGCAGCTTTTTGTGCTGCCTGAGGACATTTTTCGAGTGATGGGAATGTTACTAATTCCCTGGTCAAAGAGTTATAAAGTCAATGTGTTCCTTTACTGACACCCAGTGGTAAATATAGAGAAGAAAAGCAAATGTTTATCTGTCTTTTCTTTTGGAATCAAGCAACCTTTTCATCCACTTAGAAAAACACATTAGATGATTAATTACTGGTTAATATATTTTGGACTGAATGAGCACAGTAAGTCTTGTATTCAGTATGATATCTACAGTATGCCTTTTTAGTATATTATGGCATTTTGTTTTGTTTTGTTTTGCCATTTTAAAGCTACCCAAAGGTGGTGGAAATGATGAGGTCATGAGGAAAAATAGCTCACAAGTAAGTTGACTTAATGCATTCTAGGAGTTTCAACTTAGAAATGAACATAACAGCAGGAAGACACCCTCCTATGGCTGTTGCATTTATTAGCCAGTATTAAAACCCAAGTAATTTGGAGTGTTTCTTTTTTTAAAAAAATCTCATTCAATTTGTTAATTTGTGCTTTGGAAACCCTATTCTGCAGTCTACCTCCATTTTCTATAACTGTCTCTCCTCCATCATATATGTTATATAGTTTTTAAAACTATAAACTATGTTTCATGGAGTCCTACATTCAAATTTTAAACAGATTTGTATGTTATGTTTGCATAACAAAATTACTATAATACTTAACAATGTATGTTTTCAGCATACAAGATATGTTTGGCAATATTTCCAGTATTTATTTATTTATAAATATGTACGGTGACTCTGGGCAAAATGAGACAAATGAATTTCAACTGAGTTCTGGAGAGACTGGTGTCTTATTTCTTGGAGTCTTGCAGCCTTAATCATCTTGTCTTCCCAAAGCTATGACTTTCACACAGATCAAAATTTGCTGATTTCAATGGTACTCCCTCTTTTGTAGGTGTGGGATTGTTGTTTGGGCAACTGACCACAAGCTGGATCTGCTCACTACATTTGTTTGTCATGGATGGGCTACTTTGTGGTTCCATGTATCATGTAAACATAGTTTGAGCATTGTTTTAAACATGATGATATTGACCCCATTCTCTCAGTTAACAATAATTCTATTTCTTGCTGGGTTGTTGGACATGTCTTCTGTTTTGCTCAGGAAAATACCTCACATTGTCTTGAATATTGTAACATAATTCATCTCTATCAGCATCTGCAAGTTCTTGCTGGTTTCATAAAAATGATGAAGGCAGTGTCACAATGCAAGTACAGAAAGGTACTTGTATGATGATGCCATGACAGGGGTTTCATCATACTGAACTCTCTCCTTCCCAGGTCCCAAAAGGTCCCAACTCTGGCTCATAGGCTTAGTAATATTTCTCTACACAGTTTCACATGTAGCCACACCATAATTGCTTGGAGATGTTTTAATAACCTTGTTGTGGTTACCTTAAATGCATCACTATGCAAATGAAATCACTGGGTACCCCGACACTGGAGGTTTTTAAGAAGAGACTGGACAACCATTTTGTCTGAAATTTATAGGGTTTCCTGCCTTGAGCAGGGGGTTCGATTAGAAGATTAGGATCCCTTCTAATTTTGTTATTTTCTAGGATTTCTAACTACAACAAATTTGGATTCATGTGAATGGCTTTCTGTGATAGAATAGCCCATGTTACCAAACCCCAAAAGTTTTTGGTGCAAAATAAAATGGAGGACCTGGGAATTGAAGCCTGGCTTCTTTCCAGCAGCTCTACTTCCGCTCAACCCAAACTGTACTGATCAATTACTTGATGCATTTATCTAACATTATTATACTATAAACATTTACACTTGATACTAACTCCCAACTCATCATCACCATCCAAGCTAGATGTTTCTGGTGAGAAAGAAATTGGTTAGATAATTGGTCCTCTGGCTCTCACTAACTTGTAGATGGCTCTACCATTCTACTACAAGGCTAGTAGGACTGTCTCCTATTCTTTCTGATCAATTCCTTGCTATGTAAGGAAAGTATTTCTGACCACACTCCTTCCTGAACATATGAAAGAGATTATCGAAGCATTTCCTAAAAATACCTTCTTCTTTTTAAAGAATTGCACAAGGCATTGCATTTTAGCAAGGCCATTATTCTCCTTTGAAAAGAAGAATTTAATCACTGCTCCAAATTCTTTCTGCAGGAGCAGCCACATAATACAGTTTAACACCACCATTTTCATACATTGCAGGACATTATTATGTTTGCTGCCATTTTTCTAAAGAATACTCAAAGAATACTCAAAGTATAGTATTTTTAGTGCATACAGATACTGCCTTTCAAGGATTTGCAGTCTCCAAGATGGCATTTATTCCTCTTAAATTCTTTAAATTCTCAAATGCATATGAGTATTTGGTGGGAACCTGTTCGTGTAATAATAAACTGTGTGGTTTGAATCCTGCTTCCTTTTGCAGCCATGCTTTTTTCTATTACATGAAACATGTTTCAGGGTTAAAACAGCTAAGAGAGGGATGGGGAGAAATAGCATTCAGTTTATAGTACAATCATTTTTTCTCTTTGCAGCTCCTTATCAATCTAGAGCATTGGAAAAACCCATTTTTACCCTTACATTGACAAATACATTTCATTTCACAGAGGCTTCTGAACATCAAATGGAGATAATTAAAGCAAGATGAACTCAAGTAGGGAAGAATGAAATTCAGTTACCATTTTCAAAGTGATTCATTAAACCTCCCGCTGGATGCAAATGTTTATTTCAAGGAGAGAAAGAAGCAAATGCTTATCAAATTCAAATGCTTCTCTTGTGTCTTATTTTGAATGCTACATTCAAAAGGACAGTATTTGAATCCTGTGCCAGCTGATTAGCCTATGTAGTGTAGGTCATTCATTTTTCTTTAGCCGTCCTTTCAGAAGTTGATATCAGATGCCAGCTTAACATTGTTAGCTAAGCACAAATTCCTTGATAGTTTGATAAATTACCAACATGTTGCTGTCGCTGTTGTGTTTACTTGCACAAAAATAATAATTCACACTACATGTTTTACATTCTTTTTAAAAAAGAGTCTAATATTGTATACTTCAAGTTTACCCAGCAAAATTTGATGCTTAGTTGGTTTTGGATTGTCTTTGAGATTTTGAACACACACAGCAGTACTCTTTAAATATTATCCTTCCTCTGTGGGATCTGCTTTTCCCTGATCAGTGCTGTTCCACTTGAAGAAAAGCAGATAAGTACCACAATGAACTTTATTAATTGCAAAAATGATTCTAGTTTGTGCATTTGTTGCTTTTGTTTGGAATCATTTTTTTTTTCTTAATACTGATTCCTGGCTCCTTTTTCTGGTTAGTTCTAAAATCTGAATGGATTCACTTTTCTAACAATACTCTCTAAAATCTGCCTAAGATCAGGGAGTGAATTATCGAAAAATTCCACAATCAATGTGTGCAAAGTGGGGCAACACTTTCATGGTCCAAGCATATGGAGTTTAGCCATGGAGTCTGTCACCATCCAAGGCAAGTTGGACTGACATCAAAAAGCAATTCATATTCAGTAGGACAATATTTGAGAATTGAGGCTATTTATATTGTGAATGTTTACTTCCCTTCATGCACAGAGAGAGGGAGATCAAAGTATAATTCAGCATTTGAAATTATTACATGGACTGACTCATTCAAGGCAGTGGAATTGGCTTGTTAAAGTATAATCCCATGAGTTACTTCACTATTTGAGATTTCCTCACATATTCCCATTTACCAGGCCATTGTCCTCAATGGACCACAAAGATTGGAGCAAGAAGTTTCATATACAGAGAAAGCAGTGTATATAGAGTGGTAGGGCTCCTTGTGGCTATAAGATCTCTCAGAGGTTTAATCAGATCCTAGGTGTACATAGCCACTGTAAAGGGACTATGTGATTTTAATCCAATATTTAGAGCAGGGATGTCAAACTGGCAGCCTGCAGACTAAATGCATCATGCGCAGGCCACATCCACCCCAGCTCTGCAAAAGCAAAAAAAAAAAGTCATGATATGTCACAATACATCATGTGACATGATCGAGTTTAACACCCATAATTTAAAAGGTCGGACACTGACCTTAAAAATGACACAAGGAAGGACTGAAATATGCTATGATCAAGACAAGACATATGGGTAGTACAGGAAAAAAAGACACTCCAAACAAACTAATCAAAAATATGGAGAAAGATAGGAGTCTTGACCTTTTATTCATTCAAGGTTCCATCTTGACTTCTCAATTCTCTCCACTTTAAATTTTTCAGTGGCATCTAGCCTCATGTACAAAAAACAAAATGTTCTTTTCATTGAATAAAAAGTAACAGTGCATCCAAGAGTACATTGTACACACTTCCCACCCACCCCCACAAATACCCCAGTTGTATTTACAGTAGGATCTATCTCACATATTGTAGAAGGCATTAAAAAATCCTATCGGGTTTCCCAAGAACCCAGTGTAAACAAAAGACTAAGAATGGTAGTCAGTAAATCTTTGAATGAAGTCATCTTCCAACAGCTCTTGGCCAACCCCTAAGATATTTTAGCACTTGAGCAGCAATCTGTTTATTCTAGTACTTCATTATTAGTTGTGGAGATCTTTGATTCTTCTGAAATAAAAAGGAACATTTCTGTTCTGTTTTAGAATGGAAGAAATAATAAAAAGCTTCATAACTTGGACAGGCCATCATCAGCAGGGTTGGATATATTTTGTTAAGGAGTAGAGTGGTGTCCAGATGTGAGAACACAACATATTATACCATCAATGTCTACAATGGCTGTTTGTTCAACTTTTCACATTTTCGTTTGGGCTTACCATAATGTAATTTGCAACTGCTGAATTGACAAAAACTCCAAGTCCAGGGAGTAAGACCTCTAAGATTTTGTGCCAGGTCGGAAAAGGTGGTTAGTAGGGATGGTTAACAGGTGCTTTTATTGCTAATTGAGTCTGTAACTTATTAGGCCTTTCGACTTTATGCAGATCCTGAGAAATGGTTCATTGTTATTTATTGGAGAGGCAGGAAATCTGACACTAACTGGAATGAATCCAACGTTGTAAGCATTTAGCAAGGTTGCAGTAAAAATAAAAGTAAAGTTTTAAAAGGAAGTAGCTGCTACAGGTCTGATTTCAGGAAATTGTTTTTGTCATGGGGATGCACATAATATGAGCCAAGAAATGGGCTGTTCTTCAGCATGCTAGGAAGTTTTGCTTCATTGATTTATTGAGTCACTACTATAGAGATCAACGTCCCTCTGTAAATATATACTAAGTAGCCACTATATGGAAGATGTAATTAGACTTTTAATTTACTTAAAAAGATGTTGAGACCCTAGAAAGAAGCAAAGAAAAGCAACAAAGATTATAAGGGAGGTAAACCATATGATGAATAATTGAAGAAGACAAGAACTGATATGATAGCAGTCTTCTACTACTAAGGGGCTGTCTCAGAGAAGAGTTCAACCTATTCTCCAAAGCACCTGAGGGCAGGACAAGTAGCGATGGGTAGAAGATTATTAAAGAGAGATCCAATCTAGGAGAAATTGTCAAGGAGAAATTTTCTGACAGTGAGAACAATTAATCAATGGAATGTCTTATTTTTCAAGGTTGTGAGTCTTCCATTACTGGATGTTTTCAAGGAAAGACTGGACAGCCATTTGTCTAGAATGAGGAAAAAAACATAATCTGAATAGAGAGTCCATAAACCAATATCACACAATAACTTGAAAAGTACCAAGAGACTTGGTCATTAAATAACAAAACAAAACAGGAGTCAAGAACAGGAATTCATGATTCACAAAGCCATATGCCAAAGTTCTTTCTAGCAATGGAAGGCAGTCCTGAGCAGTTTAAATCCTTTCCCCATTGATTGTGCACAGATGAGGCTTCCCTGCCCAGTGGTTGCCAGTAATGAGGTTGCTTGTAGAGTCAGCATCTGTCCACTTGCTCATGAGGCACATATTTTGCCAGGATGCAGGATTCTCAGAATGGGGAAATTTCCCCTGCTTCTTGGAGCCTGGCTCTGAGGCCCTGGCAGACACATGAGTCCTGGTTTATAATGATTCACAATTCTTTTAATAGTCAGTTAGGGTACAAGCAGGCTATTCAAGATGAAGGTGGCCCATCAACCGTACAGCAAATAGTCCTACTGTTTGCCTCACAAAATAGGAAAAAATGGTATTAATAGGCTGAGCGTTACAAACCCCTAAAACAAGGTGTGATGACCTGGGGCACAGCACAGAGAGCTGGCAGTTCAAACTGCCCCTTTATTGATCCAAATTTCCACAAACACTCCCATATTTCAGTCAAGTCCTAAAGCAAAGTGATGAAAAACACACACATATACCTCAAGCAGCCTCTGGCTGCAAACAGTCCAGCCCAACACTGTGAACACAATGGCTACACAGCAACAAATCCAGCAGGGCAAGTTGAAGAGTCCAGAAAGCAAGGGAGCATGGCAAGTAACCCATAAATCTAGAAAGAGTTCAAGGAATCCAGGAAAGTTCAAACATCGGCACTCAACACTCCAGGAATTCAGTGTTTGTTCCCAACAAATACCCCTCCCCGCAGTGTCTCCTTAAGTCTTGTGAAGAGGGATGGGGCACTCTCCTCTCGAGCAACAGTCTGCATTCTTTTTGCCTTATCTCAACTCTCTATGCTCACGGATCCTTGCTCATCGCATGAGCTCTGTCTCTCATGTTCACTGATTAGCCTCTCTTGGTCATCCAGCACCTGTTCCTCCCTGCCTACAAACCATCCTAATCCTGAAAAGCCCTGGCCTGACTGGCCCTGCTCCTCCCCATTTTCCTCTGAAGCCAACAAAACTGCCCCCTCAATCTCTCTTGGCTTCAGTTCCAGCTCATTTTCCCCTGCAGATTCAGGCTCCAACAGGGACATGACACAAGGACAGGCAAGTACCAGCCTTTATAGGGTTTACTTCATTTGTTTAACAAAATACAATAATGGACAGCCAAATGAACAGTCACTAGCATTTAAAAAGGCTTATTTCTGACCACAAATTTATTTCTTTTCCCAGCTCTAATTTCATAGACTTTCCAAATTAGAATAAAGGAGGGGAAAAATACCGCTTAAGGAAGAGAACTTTTATTATTGCTGTGTGAAGTCATTGTAAATTTAAAAAAACCATTATTGGCCTACTTTATTGTGAATCCCCTAAAGGTCAAATCAATAAAGTCCGTGAATCTTTTAACCTTTTCTAACCTAGGATTATTCACAAATAATAGTGGAGTCAAACTCAACATTCCCCTCTGGTTAGATTTACTAAGAGATACATTTGTCCAAAGATTAAGTGTTCCATTATTAAATGTCCTATGAATAATATAGGTGTTCAAATCAGCAAACATCAAATTTAAATTTGTGATTCATTTTGAGGAGTAAATCTGTTTGATTCAAATGTCTAACTCAATTGATTAGAATTGATCTGTTCAATTTGATACAATTTTTTTTTGTGTGTATGTGTGTGTGTATGTATGTATGAATGCCACTTGCACTCATATATATGCCAAAGTCCATTAAAAAAAATAAAAATCCCAATCTACTCAAAGACACCTTGATTAAATTCAACACAGTGAATCAATTTGGCAATTTGATTAAAAAGGTGATTCTATTTAATCAATTTCATATCTAAATTTCAAATCAATTTTATACAACTCTAATTAATATGGTAGGATTATCTTCTTTCTAATTTCTTGGATACTGAATTGTAATTTTAATCTAAACAGGCTATCCAGGGATATATACAGAAACCACTACATTTTTTCAGATCAGCCCTAGTTTGTATAATGCCGCTTTAATTACAAGAAAAAGAACAAAACCATTTTGATGCTTCAACAAAATTTCTAACTAGGAACAATAAAAAGGGAGACTATTCAGTTTAGATAACAATAGATTTGTCTTCAGATTGTAAACCTTTTGACCTAATGGTAAAATCATCATTCACTGATCACCCAACCTGCACTTCAAGATTTTTGAAAGGTCATCCTAATGTCCTGCTTAAAAGAGACCATGATCTCATTTAAAGAGGAAACAAAAATGACATCAGGATAGATCCCCTTTCCTCCTTATACAAATGATTGGCCTGCACCAAGTCTTTAGAAATTTAAAGTAAGTTCTGTCCGATCATGAAAGTGGCTTGTCATCTTAGGCTGAATCAATCTGTATAGATCTTTCGAGAGAAGTTCAGGGCAGCTAGCTGCCCTAGGAATAGAAAATAAAAGTGGTTTTAGTTGTATGACATTTGTTGGGTTATAAATGCTTTATTAAAGAACAGAAGAAACAAACATGCAATCTTCTCAGCAAGACTGGAACTCATTTTCATTCCGAATCATGCTACAATAACAGCAGAATGGATTACATTCAGACAAATATGGAACTGGTTAGAATATTTCGAGTTTTGGACCCAGCCAATACAGTGAATGACATAGTTTCTTCAACAGCTCTAACTGAATATTGAATGTAATTAAAACCTCTCACTATAATAATGACTTTTGGTAGCCTATCACTTCAACCCTAAAAGTCCTCCAGAACAATTCTGCCTACCAAAAAGCTACTACAGATGGCCCCAATCTCACTTTCCAAGGGAAGCTGTTCCTAAAAACTGCCACCATCAATATGAAACACTACATCCTGGCCATAGTCTGCTTCATTCTCAAAAATAAATTACTATTTAAAAAATTCTCTTGGAATAAGCATCTCTGACAACTCAATTATAGTTGGAGAAGGCAGTCTTGAAGTACATAGTTACCAAGTCATAAAGAGCTTTATGGGTTAAAATGCTCTATTTTCCTTCCCCAAAGCTATAGTCCTAATCTAGATTAGGAAATCTTTAAAAGTAGAGGAGAATCACAAAACCAGGGTTAAAGATGTATTTAATCTTACTACTAGTTTGACATCAAGATTACTTTTTGTCAGAAATAGTCAAAAACCGTGGTTTTACCTCCAAAAACTGAGGGCAACACTTTTTAAAGCTATTTTGGCTGATTAACATAATATTCATGTTCAATCTATAAAAAATAAAATTGTCCATGTGGATGATGACCAAGATAAATGGATCTCACATGTTACTCTCTCTGCCCTTCTTTCTTGCATGTATTCTGAGCAGAAAATAACTTCTTACCTAGGATTGCAATGTTCATTCCATTCATGTGTTTCAAATCCAGGGTTACATTTTAAATGCACATCTAAATCAGCTTTCTCAACTTGGAACAAGATGTGAAAAAAATTCCAGATGTATTAGTCTCCTCTGGAATGTTCCACCAGATTTCCAAACCATACTGAAGGGAATATTAGACATTGCACATATGGAAGGCACCTGGTCAGGAAAGAATAATCTAAATATACAATAATCTATATATAACATCCTTGTTTTTATAGGACATAAATTATGTCCCACGTTTCATCTCTTCACCACTAGCTTTCTAGAATGACAAATAGTTATTGGTTTTTAAAAAATTGTGGATATTGATTGTGTATATATTATGGTGCTGAATTCCTCAACAAAAATTATAATCTATATGGATTTTTAGTGAAAACATGAATACAAGTAAAATTAATAAATAAAAGCATCATTTCTAGCTATGTGCATTTTCTGTCAAGTAATTATGGCTACTAAAAATAATATAACTCAAGAAGCAAACATGAATTAGGAAGGTCACTATCCAACTATGATTGTGTTACCCTATTAATTATATGAGTATTCTCCAATGAAATAACCAGGATTGTCTTAAACTACTAAATATAAGTTTTTTAAAAAATAATTGATAACAAAACTTGCAGAACGGGTATACTTTTTTCCACGCTACTAAAACAACAATCAGATTAAATACACACATCTTTGATTAGAATTTTTTTTCTGTTGAAAAACTATTTGTGGGAATAGCACATCTGCTTTTGTAGAACCATCTAAAGTGATTTGATGTACAATACTACTACCCTCCAAAAAGACCTTGACTATGTATCAGAATGGTCAATCAAATGGCAACTTCAAATCTCAACAAATAAATGCTCTGTCTTATATATTGGCAGAAAAATATCAGAAAATAAGATACAAGCTAAATAGTCAAGGATCTATTGGATCTTGTTGAGGATCCAAACTTTGTCAAGGACCTTGGAGTAGTCATCTCAAATGATCTAAGTTCTGGAGCCCACTGTAACTACATAGCCAAAAAGGAATTAAGAGTTGTTAATCTAATCCTACATAGCTTCTTCTCTGGTAATATCACACTACTAACTACAGTACACAAAACATTTGCTAGACCTATACTTGAATACAGCTCATCAGTCTGGAACCCATATCATGTATCTGATATTAGTACAATTGAAAAAGTTCAGAAATATTTCACAAGAAGAATTCTCCGCTCCTCTACTCATTGCAGAATACCATATGCCACCAGACTTGAAACTCTAGACCTAGAAAACCTAGAACTAGGTTTGATCTAAATATAGTATATAAAATCATACATTGCAATGTCCAACCTGCAAATGAATACTTCAGCTTCAATCATAACAATACAAGAGCACACAATAGATGCAAACTCAAGGTTAACCACACCAAACTTGACAGCAGAAAATATGATTTCAGCAACAAAGTGGCCAATGTTCGGAATACTCTACCTGACTCTGTGGTTTCTTCCCCAAACCTCAAAAACTTTAACCTTAGACTGTCTACTATTGACTTCACCCCCATTCCTAAGAGGCCTGTAGGGGGCATGCATAAGCGCACCAATCATGCCTACCGTCCCTGTCCTATTGGGTTTTTTTTATTTTTCTTATAAGTATCTATCTCATGTATTCAAAACTATATTTATTCTTATACCTGTATCTTGTAAGCGATTAACAAATCAAATCAAATGTAAATGTAACAATGATTATGATTGGTAGGAAAAGGAATGGCAAAAACTGGGGGCAGAGTTAAAAGAGGGATTAGCTTAGAATCTCTCAGTAGTCACAAGCAGTTAAAGTCCAAGCCCTCCCTTGAATTCCATGAATCTTTATCTAACTCCAAGCAGGTACCAGCCTATTAATTGAGAAGATTCCTGTGCATAGGCTTAATAATTGGATCTTCATGTGTGGACTTTCACATTTTTACATCTAAATGGGTTGGCTTCAATTATGTTGTGTCTTTGTTCATCTTATAATTTTTTTTACATTGGCTTTAATTGATTTTAATCTCAACTGGCAGATTGAGTGGTCAAATAAATAAATAAATAAACAAACTCCATCTGAATCTTTGTGAAGACTAAACTCTTACAAGGCACTGCCCCTTTATAACTGTGTTAAAGCATTTTTCATTTACTCCAATTGCCAGCGCATTATTTGTTGAATTAAGAGATATTTTTTTGTCATCAGTTTTGCTCAGAGAAGGTAGTAATTTCTTTTTATTAACTTATATATGTGCACACAGAGAGACAGAGACAGAGACAGAGACAGAGACAGAGACAGAGACAGAGACAGAGGAGAAAAAAGAGAAATTTACTTTGCACCATTCCAGAATTGCAGGACAGAATTGAGACTTTAAGAAGATCATTATCACTATTAATGAGTAACTAGTACTGCAAGCTACTTCTGCAGCCAGCTGCCTACAATTTGGCAGTTCAAATCCTACCAAGCTCAAGGTTGACTCAGCCTTCCATCCTTCCAAGGTAGGTAAAATGAGGACCCAAATTGTTGAGGGCAATATACTGACTCTGTAAACCACTTAGAGAGGCTGTAAAGCACTATAAAACAGTATATAAGTCTAAGTGCTATTGCTATTAATGTAACTAGGGGTCAGCTTTGCGTCATGGAGTTCATTATCTCATTCAGAATTATTGAAATATTAGATGAATTATACCTTGTAACTGAGCCAAATTTCTATATAGAAGGAAGTAAAAGGTAAAATAATTATGAGATACATCCTGGTGTGATGCAGTAAAAAATTAAGTGCCTTGTCCACTCTGTTTCATTGTGTGTTACTTTTTAAAGTTTAGTGTGTTACTTTTTAAAGTGTGATTTAAAGGTATTGAAACATGGAATAGACTTAGTAAAAGAGAGCACCCAAAGCATTTTGCTACATGTGTGGGAATGCCATGGTTCAGCTACCCTTGACAGCTGTCATGGGATATGGGAAACTTTTGGAAAAGAAATGTTAAAAAGGAGCCTGGTGCTGTCTGTAAATGAAGACTTTGCTCTTGATTTCAAAAACTGGAAATTCTTGAAACGTACTACATTATGAGGACATCAGATTGGGAATTTATTCATTATCCATATTTGCCTGCCTTCCTATCAGTTACTCTTACTAATAGCATACAAGCAATTGATTGACAGCATAGTATTGTAATACCATTCTAGATCTTCATGATCTTGATTGGATGGAGATTGTTTTTATAGCACATCTTATAAAGCAGAAACAAGAACGAGCAGAGAAATACTGATATGAGGAGAAGCAGTAGGAATATTGTGAACAAGATTTGTGGAAGATTAACTTGGAGAGACGATTTCTACCACACCAAAATGAACAGTATCTACACCTAACCTAAAACTGTAAAACTGATCTGAATACTACTTTGCGTCACAATTCAGTATGGAATGTCTAATTCACATACCCTTGTGGGAGCTTCATCATCAGCTTGGATTTCTGCATCACAGACTATCGGCAACAATTATTTTCCATCATTTTATTTATTTGTTTGTTTGTTTGTAAAATTTATAGGCCTCCCATGTTACTTTACTTTATAATTTTTCCACTATGGCCTTGTGTTAGGTCACAGTACATTTTAACATCTTCAGAACGCAGCTAAGGACCTCAGAGCCAATACAAAAGTGGTATGTACTTCATTAAAGATGTGTCTTTGGATGACGACGTGCAAATATTTATAAATCCTAACCAACACATATATCTATTTCATATCTTGGATAGATGAGATCAGTCATGGAATGAAAACAACTTTACTCTGGGTGGCTGTAGGAATTGGTCTCTGAGCTTCTTGCCCACTCAAGCTAGGTATACATCACACGCATTGCCATGTTTTACTTTGACATATTCCATTGTACAAATGGGATGTCAGTGAGTGCTGTGCAGGTCTAAAAGAGAGGTGGAGTGATCATTACTAATGAAGTGTGAACTCCCTCAGAAAGTCTTCCACTGGTTTTTGAAGCTTTCTGATAATTAGGTGAGATATGCTGGCATGAAATTCTTCTATCAGTAAAGCCAAGGAAATGTAAATATTTATAACCCTCCTTTGGTGGCTGCTTATTTGTTGTCCTGGAAGATGTCAAAACTTTGGAAGAGCCACACAGAAATTATGTTGGGGATAGGATTTACATGAAAGAGAGATATGCAGCTACCTCAGCTCTTTCCTGACCTTGTAGCATAAGCAGCACCCTGTGAATCCACATACCATACAAATTTAATGAAGTGCCATTCAAATTTCCCTTGCTTCCTTGCTGGAGAACAGTAGAGGAAGCTTCAGGGGTCTTTCTGACCTCTTCAGTTAATCTATTATAAATCAACTGGTTGACAGGAAGTGTAAGGTGTTAAGAGCCAGGATTAAATAAAAAATAATGTTCACATAGCATACCTGTCCCTTCTAGGCACACCTCTTCTATCCAGCAGAACTCTTCTCTTTACCTTCTTTGATGAGAGGGTACCTTTGTTGATGTTACAACTGACTACAGTTTATTGATTAGCTGTTTAATGGTAACATATTTATAGACCGCTTCATCAAAATGCCTCAAGGTTGGTTATAAGAATCCCAAAAAGTCATATAAAGCATAAAAGATACTGCCTCCAAACTTCCACAACTCCACAGTCAATGATTCTTTAAAAGCTGTTTAGCCAAACCAAAAAAGATACCTTGCAAACAACTTAATAACACACAAAAGCTTCCAAGATCTATTTTCAAAGCCAATTCAAAAGCTAATGTGTTAGGGACAAACCAAATGTTATAAAACAAGCCACTCCACAATGCCAGGGCCCTCAGTAACAATGATTCCATATGGGTCCTTTCTTTTTTAACTTTTAATAAATTGGGGATCTAGACAGTGGTGGGATTACTACCGGTTCTGTGGGTATGGCTTGGTAGGCATGGCAGGGGAAGGTTACTGTAAAATCTCCAGTCAGAAGTGGTATTTGCCAGTTCTCTGAACTATTCAAAATTTCCTCTACTGGTTCTCCAGAACTGGTCAGAACCTGCTGAATACCACCTCTGGATCTAGACCAGCCCTCCTTAGGAAAACTTCTCAAGATTTGCTGAAACTGGTTAGAAGCATGCAGGGGTGGGATCTGACTGGTGTAACTACCAGTTCGGTCATTTTACATTTGAAAACTTTTCATTCTGACCCTTTTGTAATCTGCAGTGAAATACATGAGAAAATTCTATTCACAATGAATATGAAACTAGAGATAGGAATAGGGTTGGATCTGTTCAGAGTCAGGTTTGAAAAATGGTGTTAGGGTTAGAATCTTGGAAGTTATCAAAGGAGAGAAAACAGGACAGCTTTATGTTTGGAATCTTAGGTGGGCCACAGTGCAATATATGTCAAAATCTCATTGACAATTAAAATGAAACTAGAGTTAGGGCTAAGGTTCCATCTGTTTGGAGTTCAGGGCTGAAAAATGGTGTTAGCCTAAGATTCATGGAGGTTCTCAAAGGAAAGACAACGTGACAACTCTTTATTTGGACTCTTGTGAGCCACAGTGAAATACATAGGAAAATCCCATTGACAATGAAAATGAAACTAGGGTTAGGTCTCCTTGGAGTCAGGCCTGAAAAACAATATTAGTGTGTGATCAGATGTGCAGCTGAATTTTGCTTCATTATGACAGCTATATCAGGTGGAAAAGAACTAGTCCAAGCAGGTACCAATCAAAAATCTAACAGTGTAAAATGCTTGTAGTAAATTGATTGAATATACTATGAAAATATGATCCAGTATAGGATACAGGTTTGTGCTGGACCATATGAGGTGAAATTCAGGTTCCATTCTTTCCTTGGGCTTGGAAGTTTCCTGAATGACTTTATATTAGTCAGCATCTCTCAGTCCTAGGTGGAAAATTAATAAAAGATCTGTCTACCATCTATCTGGCTGATGGTCCATAATCTTCAGTGAAGAGATACTCATACACGCTTGACAAACTAAATAAATAAAATAAATAAATAAGAGGCTGTTGTGGCCAGTTCCTGTCTCACTTAAAGCAGCCAAATCACTTTTACATAAATTTATCAGCATGCATGCAACATTGTGTAAACTAAATTCCCAGCAAAACAGTTTGCTGAGCAGCCCTGAAAAAAGGCAGAACTATAGGTCATAGTTCTTTGGTCCACCTACATTTAAAAAAAAAACAACACAAAGAAAAGGCAGGCATAGTGTACATTACAGCATGGCAATGAAATGTTTTTTATAAACCCACATGGATGACCTTATTATTTTTCTCTTTCTACAAGGTGGGCTAACTATACCATTTCTGAGATATGGTCAGTTAATATACACACTATGTTTCACTTGGGCCACAGATTCCAGATTGAGTCTTTCCAGTGTCACCACTCTGAGTCAATTTATCTTGCTGTGAACATTTCCTTACAAGGATAAACAGACCACTTATATTGGTAGTGAATGCAAGCAGTGGTGGGATTCAAAAAATTTTACTACCGGTTCTGTGGGCATGGCTTGGTAGGCATGGCAGGGGAAGGATACTGCAAAATCTCTCTTCCCTCCTCACTCCTGAGGGAAGGTTACTACAAAATCCCATTCCCTCCCCACCCCATTAACTTGCTTTCGGGCTCTGTTCTCCTGTGCAGGGCAACAAAAGAAGTCCCAGCCAATCAGCTGAGTCTTGGGAGGCAGAAAATAGATGGGGGCAGAACCAGTCAGAGGTGGTATTTGCCGGTTCTCCAAACTACTCAAATTTCCCATTACTGGTTCTCCAGAAATGGCCAGAATCTGCTGAATACCACCTCTGAATGCAACTTACATGTGTATAGAGGGTACCGTAAGGTCTTCATCCTGAAATGGTTTGATTCAAGATGATGATATTGATGTTGATGACAATGATAATGATTTTTCACATATATATATACATACATACATACATACATACATACATACATACATACATACTTTCATAAGGACCTCTTACTGGAAAGGCAGAGCGTATTTAAGGATAAGACTTATTGCATCTTGTTATATTGGAATAGGTGTGTTCAGATAATACAATAATAAAACATTGATATTTCACAGTGAAAATGTCATTTAAAATGAACAAAACAAATGAATACAGATAACTTTTTGCATATATGATTACTTTTAATTGCTAAAATGCATTCATTTTTGAAACTGCAGTAAAATTATTGTCTATCTGCAATACACACTGGCTTTTGAAGTCAATCTACTTTCCAAAAATGTCATTTCATTATGTTTGTGAAAGCTTTACAAATGAAGTGGAAGGGTGAACTTTTTCCAGAAATGTTGTTCTTTTTATTCTCCAGGCTTTGTATCCCTGAGAAAAAACACAGAGGCTTCAGCCATTTTGGCAATTTCTCTTTATATTATTGGGACATCGTCCACAATGGTGGGGCCTGTGACTGTCATAATGAAAGTCTAAAATGGCAGCTATAGTCAAACAAGAAAAAACTTGGCTGTGAGCCAGATGGGCTGAGCAGTAATGACAACAATATATGGGTGCTGCAGTCACCCTTGAAAGTTCAAGCTTCAGCAGCGTGATTCAGCTCACAAGCCCACAAGACCTGCAAAGCTTGAATTTAAGCTTTCATACCCATGTGGTTTCCCTTTTCTGTTATTTCTTGTCATTTGCCCAGTTTTCATAAATCCGTATCTTTATACTAATCAATGACTCAGCCGAAAAATCTTCTTATGCTTGTTTATCAGTTCATAACTATTTGTCTCCTTTTTTGTTAAAAGTTTTTTGTTAAATGCTGACGTTAAAGGAAGGCATTGGGCTTTGGGACCTGCAAGGACATTCTCAATTTTGAGAGTCAGTTGTAAACATGGTAAACATGTAAGTATTTCCCAGAAGGCAAACTGACTTGACTAAAATAAATAGGTGTTCTCCAAAAAGAAAGACCTGGGAGAAAGAAAGAAATCCTAGAACCAATGGGTCTAAGGTGGAGATGTCAACCAATTCAAGAGCCAGCACTTGGCATCAAGTCCAAAAAGAGCCTATAAAGTCTATGGAAAAATAGGAAAGGCCATGAAGAAAGAATGACCATTTTAAACTGCTGTCATAAGGAATGATGTCATAAGGAAACTGCATCCTCATATGGGCAGGGAACCATCAGCATGGCTTCACTTGAGTTTACAATAAAGATTCTTCTTAACCACAGAGTAACATGCATTTGAGAAGGTTCTGACTAATAGCCAGGTTAAGTGTGTGAAGTCCCAGGGGTGAATTTTACTCTTGGCTCCTGGTCTGGAAAGCCTGGCAAGAGAAGAGTCAGCTGTGCTTTCTTTCCCAAAGCTAGCTGGTCAATGACCCCATTCCTTTGTCACGTTCAATCAAATTCCAAATCTGACTCTCATCTCTCCAATGATTTTGCAGTCTGTTGTTGTTGTCGTCTCCCCAGGAACATAGAATAACAGAGTCGGAAGGGACCTTGGAGGTCATTTAGTCCAACCCTCTGCTCAAGCAGGAGAGTCTATTCCAAATATTAGCCTCTACCTAGGCTTGAACTCACCGCCTCCTGATTGTGAGGCGAGAGCTCCACCTCTAGGCCACTGCACTGACCTAAAAATGCCATTTGAAAGTGAGTAAATGTCTCACTCTTCCTTCTTAAAATATCTTCATTCTCCCTGACACATGTCTGAATCCAAAATACCAAACTGAAAAGTATATAGTATATAATATATTGGTTTCTGTGCTTCGTGTATACATGCACACATTAACAAAACTCCCATCCTTAAATAAAAGTACCTATCTGAAAAAAGTGACTTGTGGTTGTTTGTCACACTTGCAATCATTGCAGCAGCCTCGTGATCATGTGATCAAAATTAAAATACTTGGCAACTAACTCATGTCACGGTGTCCAGGAGTCGTATGATCCCCTTTCATTACAAGCAAATTCAATGGGGAAGCCAGATTCACTTAAAAAAACATGTTACTAACTTAACAACTGTTGTGGGTCACTCAACAACTGTGGCAAGAAAGGTCATAAAATGGAGCAAAACTAATTTAAGAGATGTTTCACTTAGCAACAGAAATTTTGGGCCCAATTATAATCATAAGTCAAGGACTACCTGTAGTCCTCACTCCACAGAGGGAGGCTAACAGGTATGGTCAGCACATTAAAAATTGGTGAAGCTTTTACTGCAGCATTGTGGATGCCATCTTGACTGTTTTGGCCATACCTTGTCAACACCCCTGATCCTTACAATTTCTCTCCCCCCCCACCATGCACCCACACACAAAATATCCCCTAGGGATTCTTTTTCACTCTTTCTGAGTGCCTAGGTACATCAGTCAATTCTTTGATGTGTTATACATATTAGTGTCCCAGGTGAAAAACGGGGGGAGGGGAGATAGGAAGGACAAGCAGCATGGCCATGGTTCTTCCGAGGTGTATTTTGTTTTTTTTGTACAAGAAGTTTGAGAAGGGCATGCTTTTTCAGTTAATCCGCTTTGTTGTGAGGTTTTGTTTTCTTTGAACATTTTAGCCAGGTGAGCATTTTGCCTGAGTGCATTTGTTTCCTGCAGGTGGATTTTTGGGTTGGCTGGGTGTGTTATCTCTCTGCATTTTTCTGGATATCCTCGGTTTCTCTTTGTGAAGTTAGCATTTTGCTTTTCTTTGTGGGAGTAAACAGGTAGTCTGACATTATTGATAGATCCAGCTTGTACTTCTGCCTTTGACTTAAGAAAGACTTCGACATGGAAAGAAAGTTGTTTTCAATGACAAGAGAGAACAAATCCTGGATGTGGAAAAAAATGAGGCTTTATCAGCCTCTTTTGGCTGTTTTGCATTTTGCTAGACTGGCACAAATACATCTGAAATACAGGTGAAGCTTGAAAAATTAGAATATTGTTCAAAAATTCATTTATTTCAGTAATGCAACTTAAAAGGTGAACCTAACATATGAGATAGACTCATTACATGCAAAGCAAGATAGTTCAAGCCGTGATGTGTCATAATTGAGACGATTATGGCTTACAGCTCATGAAAACCCCAAATCCACAATCTCAGAAAATTAGAATATTGTGAAAAGGTTCAATGTTCTAGGCTCAAAGTGTCTCACTCTAATCAGCTAATTAAGCCATAACACCTGCAAAGGATTCCCGAGCCTTTAAATGGTCTCTCAGTCAGATTCAGTAGGAATCACGATCATGGGAAAGACTGCTGACCTGACACTTGTGCAGAAAACCATCATTGACGCCCTCCATGAGGAGGTAAAGCCTCAAAAAGTAATTGCAAACGAAGTTGGATGTTCCCAAAGTGCTGTATCAAAGCACATTAATAAAAAGTTATGTGGAAGGGAAAAGCATGGAAGAAAAGGTACACAAGCAGCAGGGATGAGAATCTATGCCCCAGCAGAGAATCTATGGGGCATTGCCAAGAGAAAGATGAGAGACATGAGACCGAACAATGCAGAAGGGCTGAAGGCCACTATTGAAGCATCCTGGTCTTCCATAACATCTCAGCAGTGCCACATGCTGATAGCTTCCATGCCAGGCCTCATTGAGGCAGTAATTGCTGCAAAAGGGGCCCAAACCAAGTACTGAGTACATATGCATGCTTATACTTTTCAGAAGTCCGATATTGTTCTATGTACAATCCTTGTTTTATTGATTGCATTTAATATTCTAATTTTCTGAGATTATGGATTTGGGGTTTTCATGAGCTGTAAGCCATAATCATCACGATTATGACAAATCATGGCTTGAACTATCTTGCTTTGCATGTAATGAGTCTATCTCATATATTAGTTTCAGCTTTTAAGTTGCATTACTTTTTGAGTTTCACCTGTAATCCAAAATCCTTACTTTAGACATAATGATTGCTTTGTTGAAACAAGCTGGAATTTGCAAGCTAACTATTAACAGTGTTTTCTAGTTGTGATTTGTTGCCAAAAGTATACCGTGATTTTAACTCAGATATGGGTTTGAATATTCAAATAAATCCCTAATCCTGGTTTGGCAGTACAAGTAAAACTGTTACTTCTCTCATTTGCTACACATATTCATCAAAGGCAGCTTTCATAAGAATTAAATTGGATGAAACCAAATGTTCACTAAACTAAAATTCAGCTTCCTATGATGGCCAATCAATTATTGTTTAAAATTAGATCCAATAGTACATTGCCAATGGTATTCAAAAAGACATTATTCCTTTTAATCTCTTGTGCTCCACTGATCATTGTCTAAAACACATTTGCATTTTCTCCATTTTTCTGCTTGCTTTTTTAATGAAATTTTGGCATGTGGGAAAACAAGATAGCCTACACTTCTCAGAAGGATTCAGAGATGGCAGAAATATGTTTCTGAGTAACTGTAAAAGGAGAAAAGTCTGAAGAGGTATAATTCATTGCATGACATTCATTATTTTTTGAGGGAAATGAATTGTGCAGTCAAAAAATGTTTAAATAAATACTGTCAAAGGAAGTAAAAAGATTGTTCGGGTTACCATTAACTGGTGATTTACAAGATAACATAGTCATCAGTTTCAGATAAATTCAGATAATAAGGCAAGTGTGCCTTAGTAACAGAGATGTTAATTTGATGGTGACTCTATTCAGGTCTAACTTGGGAAATATTTTCCAAAAGAATAGTTATCTTGAAGGCAAAGAGCTTTCAGAGTAGGCATCCAATGAAAGACAAGGGAGATTCCATGTTTCATCATTTCAAATACTGGAATAGTCACACATTTATGAATATGTTCATGGATTCAGGGTAAGATCCCTAATGACATTTTTCTAAGCTGTCCAGTGGATACAGTTATTGTTAAAGTGATAGTGTTTGAAATGATAATAGCACACTCCACTAATTTGTTTCTGGTATTCCATTTGGCCTTGTTAGGACTTGCTACAGCTGTGTGAAAAAGTCCTACATAGTTTACAGTTTATGACATTTTTTGGATAGGCCATTAAATATTGTTATATTTAAATAAACACTGGTGGTTTTTAAGTGAAAAACATAAGCTTTTTGCAATTTGGTGCTGTTTGGATGGGGATTGTGAATTTTCTTGCATGCTTACAATGACTATGAAAACAGATTAACTGATCCATATCCAGTGGCATACGTGTTGCAATTACTAAGGCCGATGCTGGTGTTTTGTTAACATTTTTATTGTTTGTTCCCTGAAAAGGACCGTTTAGGTCCTTTTGGTTACTAATATGAAATTGGCCAGCCCTTATTGCTTATCACCAGCAACCTTCCCTTTTTTTTTTCTCATAGTCCTTTGTGGCAGTCTATGTGTTGGTATTGGAGACAGACAGAGACCAATGCAAATTATATCTGGAGCTCATATCCACAGGTAAGAAACCATCCCTGAGATATGGGGTGGGGAAATCACCTTCCTTAATCTTATCTTCTCCCATATTTACTTGTTCCCTCTTTTTTTTAAAAATTTCCCTGATCCCATGCTTTCCGATAGTCTCAGACAGTAGCACTATGAGGCTGTGATGACATTTTCAAGCCCTTGCACTGCAAAGCTGATATCTGTGGGTGGGCAGAACTGTCAGTCCAGAGATGTTGATGGTGTGTTGCAGATGTAGTGCAGAAAGCAAGTTGTCACTCTCCTCCATGGTTTGTACAAAGCTGTATATTTAATGCATGTTCTTTCTTATCTCTGGTTTTCAGCACCACATATTGTAAGCATTCAGTCTGCCTGTATTTCATCCATCACCAGAAACCCTAGTGGCAGACCCAGTCTACTTCTTATTATTTATCAGCTGTAATACAGTATCCAAAGCATGGCCTTCTCCCAAACAGATCAGTGGAGTGGGGGGAGGGTTGTCTGCAGAGTCAATGCATGTTGAATGTGTATGAATTGTACTTCCTTGGTACTGAAGGATCTGGCTTGCAAAAAGGGCACAGTGCAATTTTGAAAGCAGCGTTCAAGACTTATTATCATGTGTAACACCATACGTTGCCTGTTCTGCTGCTACTGCAGGAAAATGTCAGTGTGCAAAATGGAAACCCTTCCAAGCATGAAAACTTATTTTCTTGAAAAATAAATTAAACCCTACAAACCCCAATTTAAAAGAGAAGGCCCCCTTTTCTTCAGGAGCAATGATGTCTTACGACTAAGGGGACCATTAAACAATTTGGTCTGAAAACGGATTTCTAATACTGTAGTCTGTAGTTAAAATGAATATTAAAGTAGGGAAAAATTAACCCTCCTGCATTTTTCTCTTTCTTTCTTTTTTGTTCCTCAAGCATCTGACTCTTTATTCCTTATTTATTTAATTGGATAAAAGGATCAAAACATCCTATATAGAGGATAATGGAAGTCTATGATTCTTCCATCCTTTGCACCTTCCAATAAAGCAGAATCTCTATGGGCATGTTGACATTCCCAAATGCTATATTGGGAAGCTAAACTCTAAACTATAAGCAATTTGTGAGCAAATACTTCTGTTTTGGTTAGTAGGTCTATGAAACCTCCTTCTTGCTTTGAGAGAAGAAAATCATTTCAAGGTCCATCAAAAGATTCTGATAATTCATAAAACTGACCTCATGCTCAGAAATATTCAGACAGAATACCATCCTTGCACATTGACCTCTGAGTCAGAGAATAAACCTCAATCTTGTTGGAAGAAATGTCCATCTGAGTTCAGTTCCAGATGGGGGAAAAGACACTGGATGCAAAGGCACAAGAGGCCTATCCTTCACATCATCATTGTAAGAAAAGAGCTGTGTTAGTTCTTAGTAGCCCAAAAAGGAATCAGATAGCATAACTCATAGCTCAACCTACTTAAATAACTTATTAGTAAGCTACTGCTCATACTGTACAATGGCACTGCATTTTCTTGGACACTGGATTGCAAGCCCTACTTGAACAGGGATAGCCACTCAGCTGGAAGCGGATTCTCACAAGCAGTGAGAAACAACAGAATAATGATGTTACCATGAGACTCAGACCCAGATATTAGTTTGCCTTCACCGTGTACAGTACATCAATAGTATCATCATAGGCCCCAACAAATAGACACAAGGGTTTAGAGGCATCTCCACATGTACTTCCTCTAATGCAATATATGTCATCATCTATCAGCAGTGCCCTTCTGGATTCTATGTAGAACAAACTTTGTGCAAAATGGACGTGAGTTTTATATCAGGAATCCTGAACAAGGTTAAAGTAATATCAGGACACTTTAATCTCCCTAAACATTCTATTACAGATCTCAAACTAACCCATTCTGAGAAGAAAAAAAACTTTAAGAGGACAATTGAGCAAAAGATTCCTGAACTCATATGCATCAAAAAGTTTCAGGTCTCAGCAAATACAGTGGCTTTTTAAAACATTACAGTCTTATTTGTTAAGATATGTAACCTGCCTCACATGGAATCCACATCACCTTGCCTCTTCCCCTTCCTTCTCCCTTCCACCTAACCACAATTTAAATCCTACATCAGTTTAGCCACTCCATGTTATGGCTCATAAAAACTCTTGCCTTTTAATAGGGTCTTAGTTTAAACCAGACTTTTTTCCATTTCTGCATTATCAATTATTTTTAGATTTCAGATTTATTAATGAATGGAATATCAATTGCAATTTCAGATCTAAAATCTAACTGTGGTTAAGGAATGCATATCTTATTAGTTGATGGCAATGTATTTCTGTTTATGAACAGCGTCATGTTGATTATCCCAGATATGTAAGATTTTGAAAAAATTCCCTTCACACCTTGATCTTTCCCCTAAAGCATAACACCAACAGTGGAGCTCACAGGACCAAAAGCAGAATTTTTTCAGATGGATCAGATTCAAGGTAGCATGTTTTTTTAAGCATATTGGATCTCAGTGTCCTTCTGCACTTGCACATACCCACAGGACAAAATATTTCTTAGCAATCTCATTTCTCTGTTGGGTCTCCAGGTATTGCTTTCATCTCATCTCCTACCCAAAGAGTTGATCATGTCTTAAGACAGTCTTGGTGATACCATTTTTGATGTAGTAATTTCATCTTTAATCTAACACTTTTCAAAAGTAGCCTCAAGGTATATATAATCAACTAGCTCTATACCCATGCTTCGCTACGGAACTATGTGATTGGGCTTAGTTTTGGGGGAGGAAAATAAGGGAAAAAATCTGCCTCTGCCTACCAGCATCCATCGGTATTCATCTGGCTAGCGTCCTGTCAGTGTGTGAGAATTGAGGGCTGTTTGGAAACTGAAACATGGAAACTGAAACAGTATTTGCTGTGTGAGCAAGAAGGAGACAGCAAGGAGCCTGGGCATGGCTTAGCTCAACTGTTCTATACTAAAGCTGGTTGCTGCTGTGAAACTAAAACTGAAACTGAAACTCCTCTCTTCTGCTTGTGCTTTGCATTTGGAACAGATTTCTTTTCAGGTGGGGAGGGGAGTAAAACTCCTTAGCATCAGAGCGTGTTAATAATAATATATGAAATACTAATGCTCTGATGGTCATTTCAAAAAATCCTTTCTTAGTGAGCACCTAGAAGCCAAGAGAAACATGCATGCCAAATTTCAAGTTTTTAGGCTTTACGATTCTGGAGATTTTCTGATGATGCTTGAGTGGTGTTTCGCTTTTATATGTATACATATAGATTACCTTGGGGTGGATGGGTGGGGATGGATTGATAGTAACTTGGAAGAGGGACAAGAAAGGAAAGAGGGGATCCACCCTGAGGTCAGCAGATTTCGTGCCACTATTATTTTCAACTGACTCAGGGATAGGTGAGGAGCCAGAATAAATATTCACAATCTGAGATCAAACAACCTGAGGTCAAATGACAGAGCTCACATTTCACAGCAGAATATCACAAAATTCCCAGGGGTTTAGCTTGCTGGCCAAAGTTGACACCTCTCAACTTGCTAAAAGTGAACATCAAACCAAAAGACTTGTGTTTTTCAATTTTGCTATGCAGTAATATGTGCATGTATATGTACTCTGTGGCATTGTTGTCTTTGATTCTGAATGTTAACCAAATTTTAAAAACATGGTTTGTATTTATTGCTCTAAGGTTTTATAACACATTTTAATTATATGACTATAAATTGCCTAGAGTTACATTGGTGAAATAGGTGGCATAGAAGTTTAATAATAATTTTTTTTTTAAAAAAAATTAAAAATTCCAAAAATCTCCCCCAGCTAATTAATATATCATGTGGCTGAGCCTCTTTCTACATTAGGAAAGCCTTTCTTTCATTTTCTTTTCAACAAAAGGCACATTTTGGTACATGTGTAGTGTAGTGTGATTAGTCATACATAAATACACTTTCTAATTGTGACTGGGGCAATCAACCAGAGGAAGCAACTGATGAGCTGATCAAGATTTCAGTGATAGTCACAGGGAGGGAACATAATGCAGAAAGCCTGGAAGGCAGATTCATTTAGGGACCTACAACGTGAAACAAGAATATGAATGGAAATATTTTTAAATCAACTGAAGGAAAGAATAGGCACCAGGAAGGGAGCAAAGGAACTGGTTAATTGTAAGCAGTCTGTCTATACTAGGGGTGTCAAACTCACATCGTCACCAGTGGTGGGATTCAAAAATCTTTACTACTGGTTCTGTGGGTGTGGCTTGGTGGGTGTGGCTTGGTGGGCGTGGCAGGGTAAGGTTACTGCAAAATCCTATTCCCTCCCCACCCCACTAACCTGCTTTTCAGCTCCATTCTCCTATACAGGGAAACAAAAGAAGACCCATTCAACTCTTATTTAATCTTCAATTTATGCCTTTAAAATTATAACATTCAATATAGTACATAACTTCCAATCGAATTCTGCTTGGTACATTCTTAAAATACACACTAAGTTTATGTATCTATGTATGTATGTATGTATGTATGTATGTATATATGTATGTATAGTATTCAGCTTTGTTCGGGTATTTTCCCACGTCATTATAGTTGTGCTTTTAAAGTTGTAGCAACGTTTCGGCAGAATCTCATCTGCCATCATCAGGCTTCTGTATTGTGTTTGTCTGTGAGTCAGACTTTCACAACGGCTGTTTAATTTGAAATGGCTATTGAATTTTCACCCATTATCTCTAAATAGGCTTATACTTTCAATCTTTATACATTTTCCCTGTTTCTCTATATCTTGTTCTGTCTTTTATAACTTCTTTTCCTTTCCTTCTTCCCCCCCTTCTTCTCCCTCCCCTTTTTGCCCCCTTGTCTCTCTACTTCTAATTCTCTCTTCTGTAATCCTCTCTTCTGTTGCTTCCTAATATTGTAATTATTTTTCAAACTATTCTTTTTTGTTGTTGCTTTTTGAAATCTTAAACTTTTCACTCTCTTTCCCCTCTTTCTTTTTTTTCCCCCCACATAAAATTACTTGATCATTAAAGATGGCTTCTTCTTTCTCCCAACCTTCTTGTTCTACAAGCGTTTCTTGTTGTATCTCATAGTTCCAGATCTCCATTTCTAAAAATTGAAATACGAAGCCAAAAGAACCTCTTCTTTCTTGTGCATCTGCTTTCTGTTTTTTAAGTTCCATTTTCAGTTCTTCTAAAAGTGATGCCATTTTAAGTACTTTTAAACAACCACCCGATTGATTTTAGTCATTTAAATCCAATAGCCAAAAATCCAAAAATCACCATGTAATCCAAATAATCCAAAGCTGTTTCTTCTTGCTTCTTTTTTCCTCTTTCTCTTCCTGGGGTTCTATTATTTTGTTACAAAGTTTCAGTTAGAATGTATCTTTTAGGAATCTTGTTAAGGTTTCACTATAAGTTCCTTTTAGTTCCAGGCAGTCTCCTCCATTTTTCCAGATCCCGCCCTTTTATTCCTTCCCTTTCTCTCCTTTCCTGCTTTTAAAGATTTTTGAGTATCCAAAAGTTTTTATTATCCCCTTGACATTTTATTTTCAGCTTAAATGCCTATTGATGTCAAAGTGGATTTTTGTCAATTTCTTACTTAAATCTCTTAGCTGTCAGTATAAGGAAGGGAAGAAAAAAAAGCCAAATCCTTTCCCTTCCCTCTCTCCTTCACTACTTTAAAGTCTTCTTTGGGAACAATGTTATTTTTTATAGTTCAAATTCCAGGGTACCTTATGTTGCTGATTTTTCAGTTCAACCCAGTCAACCAAAACTTTCTCTTCTTATCTTCCTCCTGCACATTCTTCTCTGGTTGAGTTCTTCTTTGAGGTGGCCATTTCTGACCATCGCTGCAACCGCCTTCAGGAAAGGGAATAATGGCCAGCTGAGGAGAAGAGGTATGGCTCTCCTCGACCCTGCTGGCAGTCTCCCCCCTCTTCACCACCTCTATGGGATGGCTTAGCCCCAAATCCAGCTGGCTCAGGGCGCTCCAGCGGTGAGCACAGATTGAAACCACACATGATCGCGGATTTCGGTCTGTCACCGAAGAAGCTCAAACCTGAAGTCCAATAGGATGCTTTCCTAAAGATCATTTGTGCACAGTCCTGATTGGAACAATGTCCATGGAATACCATGTCTACCCCAAAAAACCTTAAATTTAAAGGTTTTCCCCAATCCAGTCATGACAGATTCAAGATAGTGGAGCTCATCTCTGATACTCAGCCATGGGAGCCTGTATTATCTGAGAGATATTTCTGTCACCCTGTGGCCAATATTAAAATACAGAATTCTGCAACCTTCCCACCAAAGTGATACTTATTTATCTACTTGCATTTGCATGTTTTCGAACTGCTATAGGTTGATAGGAGTGAGTAACCAGAGTTAACTTGACACTCAAGTCTTGAACCCAAGTTGTTGATTTTTCAGCTGACAACCTCATTGCCTTAACCACTGAAGCATTGTGCCCCTCCAAGAAAATAACTATGTGAGCCCAATTTAAGTACCAGGATTACAGAGCAAGTTAGGACTGGGGGTTAAGGTATCAGGTTGAGAAACAAGAGATGATGAGTTCTAGTTCCATTTTAGGCATGAAAGCCAGCTGGGCGATTTTAGGCCAGTGGCATTCTCTGAGCCCAACACATCTGACAAGGTTGTCATTGTGGGGAAAATAGGAGGAGGGAAAGAGTATTAGGTATGTTTTCTGCCTTGAGATATTTATATAAATAATAAAGGCAGGATTAAAAAAAGAGCAGAAACTTAAACCTTAATTAAAATAGGGAGCTAGTAACAAGCTTGCTTATATTGAAAAAAATACATTATATATACCAATAGACATGTAAACAAATAAACCCACCATATCATCCAATAATACACTCCAAACCACAAACCACTAACAGCATCCACTAATTTCTCTAGGGATCTTCTAGGTTCATGCTTCTAATGGTATGGAAACAGAGTGGGTGGGATCAAGATCCAGTATGGAAATAAGGAGAAATTAGGCTCTTGGGAAGATTTCATCTTATCTAAGCAAAGCACAAAATCCGCCTCCAAGGTTATTTTGTTGCTTCTGCAATAAAAAGCCATTTCAATTAAATTGGTAAATTGGGATGGTAAATGTCACTTTAAATTAAATAACCTAGTTTACCAATGATGAAAATTATTCAGGACAAAACTCCTAACTGGGACAAGTTGCTCTTTAGAGCAGAGCAAAGCTTTGGTTGATAGGATAAAAAGCAGCTGTCTTCATAAAAGCTAATAAAATACTCTGGGGATAATTAAAATTTTAATTAAAAATGTAAAATCCAAATAGCATTTTATGACAGCAAGGAAACTTGTTTTGACATCCAGAATTGCTGCCTAAGCTGGATATCCCTTACATTTTCTCCAGGCTATTGAGAAGCTGGCATGTTCTGCTCGAAACCTTCTTCCACTCCATCCAAAAATGTCAGTTCTTAGTGAGTTTTAAAGGGTAATGGGGGCATTTGCTTTAAAGCTACATTCAAATTATTAACCAAGTGTGACAGCGGGCTTGTTTGCATGCCAATTTTTGCAGGTTGTTTCCCCTAAATATATAGAAAAGAAATAAATCACCTTGAAGGAGTATAGTATGGTCAGGCTAATGCATATACCGGGAGCAAAAGTAGACGTGTATTCTATTTAAGCCAATGCTGGGTGCCTGGGATTGGCATGTTGCCATGACAGGAATTAAAGCTGCTGAATAGCCAAATAAGCTTGTGTTACATTTCCCTAATAGTTTGTCCCTATGTGACAAAACTTGCCTCTCTCATAAGCAAAATTGCCCTTTGCCACTTTCAAGGTTTTTTTTCCCCTCCAAAGTCCCCACTCAAAGAAAGATGGGTAGCAGGGCCCTCGCTTGCTGAACCCTTAGACTATCCGTCATCTGTGGCATTTTGAAAGGTATGCCTAGATAGATGGGCTTCAACCAGTTTAAGAAGCCTAATGAATCTGCCACTGAACTCTTCAAAATTGCCTTCTTGGTAGCCCAGTTAGAACAGAGAAAGAGACAGAAAACAGCAACCAAATAGAAATTTGGAAAAAACTGACTCTTCTGATTCGTACACTTATTCTTCAAAGTTGTAACTAGTACCTCAAAGGTAACTTCCAGTGATACCAATGGAAGCAATCACTTAAAGTGGACTTAGATATTTGACAAGTTCCTATGAGGAAAGAATGACTCAAATCTGCCGTCAAGCATCTCTAAACAGTTAAATTTCTACAGCAGGGGTATCCAACCTTGGCAACTTTAAGACTTGTGGATTTCAACTCCCAGAATTCCCCAGCCAGCATGAGGAATTCTGAGAATTGAAGTCTACAAGTCTTCAATTGCCAGGGTAGGGCATCCCTGTTCTACACTCTATTTTACCAAACTCTATCTAGATTCTTGGACCTTGCAATCCAAACATTCATCTGGCAAGTCTCATAAGGAGAGGAGTTCACATTTTCCAAACTGCTAGGGAGCATCCCAGATTCTCGATGGATTTAATAGTTTCTGCTGTTCATGTAAGGTGGAGGCACACACTTCTTAATTAGCTAATGAAAGAAAAGTGATCCTGACATACTGTGTGATATAAGGGGACGGAACATGGTCCAGGGATTTGTGGTAGAATGGCTTGAAGAATAAAAGCACCGCCTTATCATGTTAAGGCACTATCATTTGTTTACATTTTTGTATTAACTGAATGGCTTACATAACTGAGAATAGAATAGAGTAGAGTAGAGTAGAGTAGAGTAGAGTAGAGTAGAGTAGAGTAGAGTAGAGTAGAAGAATAGAATAGAATAGAATAGAATAGAATAGAATAGAATAGAATAGAATAGAATAGAATAGAATAGAATAGAATAGAATAGAATAGAATTCTTTATTGGCCAAGTGTGACACAAGGAATTTGTCTTGGTACAAATGCTCTCAGTGTACATAAAAAGAAAAGATACATTCATCAAGAGTCAAGAATCATAAGGTACAACACTTAATGATAGTCATAGGGTACAATAAGCAATCAAACCATACTAGGAAACAGTCAATAAAAATTGTTAAGATACAAGCAACAAAGTTACAGTCATACAGTCATAAATGGGAGGGGATGGGTGATAGGAACGATGAGAAGATTAATAGTAATAGTAATGCAGTCTTTGTAAATAGTTGGACAATGTTGAGGGAATGATTTGTTTAGCAGAGTGATGGCATTCAGGAAAAAAAATGTCCTTGTGTTTAATTGTTCTGGTGTGCAGTGCTCCATAGCAGGGGTCTCCAACATTTTGGACCTCAGGGACCACCAAACTCATAATTTTAGATCCCAGGGACCACTAACTGGTTCTGTGGGCATAGCCTAATTTGTCGGTGTGGCTTGATGGTCATGTGACTGGCTGGGCATGGCTTGTATGTAGATATTATAAATATTTATATAAATATTGATTTTTTTTAAATTAAAAAAGAGCAACTTTTACCCAAAATCAGGCAAAGCAGGCAGGCAGATTGAGTTGCTCACAGAATCACAGATTCATTCAGAGAACTATCTATCTGCCATCAGCTAGCTCAGTCTGTCACATAAAATTTGCTGGCAAGCAAACTCACAAAATTAACTCACAACACACCATGCATGTAAATATTGAATTTTTTATTTTAAAAAAGCAACTTTTATCCAAAATCAGGCAAAGCAGGCAGATTGAGTTGCTCACAGAACCATTGAGTGATCTATCTATCTGCCATCAGCTAGTTGAGTCTCTCAAATTTGCTTGCAGTGAGTCTGCACTGAATTTGCTTGCAAGTAAACCTTTAGTCCTAAGGGAGGTTTGGTGTGCTTAGCTAGAAAGCAAGAAATCCAACCATTTCCTGCTTCCTAGCTAATCTAAATCTCCTGCTACAGCAGAACAGATGATGGTCGGAAAAAGGAAAAATAGCAACTTAGCAGGCAAGTTTACCAGGTAAGGTGTGAGTCGGTGGGGGGTTCCCAGGGGCCATGTGGGCTGAGCAGCCTTGTGTTTCTGCACAGCCTGGATTAATTGCTTTGGGGAGAGTGCTCTGGGGGTGAGATTTCTCTGCGGCCCACCAAAATTTTCTCATGGCCCACCAGTGGACTGCGGCCCACTGCTTGCTGACCGCTGCTCCATAGCATAATTTTGAGGGTATGAGTTGAAACAGTTTATATCCAGGATGTGAGGGGTCTGTAAATATTTTTACAGCCCTCTTTTTGACTTGTGCAGTACACAGGTCCTTGATTGAAGGCAGGTTGGTAGTAATCATTTTTTCTGCAGTCCTAATTACTCTCTGAAGTCTGTGTCTGTCTTGTTGGGTTGCAGAACCAAGCCAGACAGTTATAGAGGTGCAGATTATAGACTCAATAATTCTTCTGTAGAACTGTATCAGCAGCTCCTTGGGCAGTTTGAGCTTTCTGAGTTGGCGCAGAAAGAACATTCTTTGTTGTGTTTTTTTGATGATGTTTTTGATGTTAGGTGTCCATTTTAGGTCTTGTGATATGGTAGAACCTAGAAATTTGAAGGTCTCTACTGTTGTTACTGTGTTGTCTAGTATTGTAAGAGGTGGTAGTATGGGAGCTATCACAATCACTACAATTTTTGGCCACAGCAATGTGGTTATAAACTAATGGATTCTGGGTAGCATAAAACAACCATATAAACAATTTTAAAAGCATTCAAGAGTACAAAAATGTAATATTATAAAAGATGTGAAAGAAAATCAGATTATAAACAGAGAGATCTAATCAAATGAAGTACTTCAAGGATTAAAATAGCACCCTGAATTGGAGCCAGAATAACCTCAGCTCTCTCTGAAGTCACCTAGAAGAGTTGGTCTCCTGAGTCCTACCTCCCTGTAGTAGATAGTGACACCCGAGAAGTCTATGGTAATCAGTGTAGGATTTCTCTCAACTCTAGATCACTTGCCATTTTTCAAACAGGAAAACCAGATCAGGTGTGAGCCATTGTCCCATGTCAGGCTCTGGATAAACTGAGACAGGCCCTGAACTCCTAAACTGTCATTGTAGCCATCAACTCCTGAACGGTCTCTGACTTTAACATCAGAGAAAGCAGACTGGAGTCTCCCAGAACCATATGTCTGGAAACTCTACCACAGGCCCAGCCGCAGACTCCAGCAGCTCAGGCAGGGAAGTTGTTACACAGCAGGGAAGCTGGTATAGCAGCAAAAATTCCAACTGCTCCTTAGAGCTGAACAGGGTCTCACATCTGGCAACCTGTGAAGCAGTGTCCCTCAAAGCTTTAAGAAACTTCAGTTTGACAGTCGCCAAATGTTCACCCCTACCCTGGACTCTTGTCTGATGCCATGCCTGAAACCAATTTAATTTAAAACCATTTTACAGTAGAATAACCACTTAAGATGAAATGTACCCAAGGGACTCAATTGATTGGAGGTGGAGATTGGAGAACCACATATTGGATAACTGTGCAAAAAAATAAAAATAACCACTACAGTGCTTTTGAAGTTCCATAACCTTTTAAATATATAACAAAATGCAATCTAATCAATCAAAGTGGGAACTAAATGGAATTTAGAACAGGGTTTTAGCTTTTAGGGCTTTCAGAAGGGGCCTGGAAGCCACTGCTGCTTTTCTGAAACAGCTATTTCCTCTCAAACTAGCACCTGGATTTTGACCCAATTAATATTTCCAGAGGCATTCAAAGAAAACATCACAAAATATGGGCAGATGTAGCCTAGTTCAATTATAAACTGAGATTGGTGTTCTTACAGCCACATTTGATCTATCCTAAAATAGATGCAGTTTCTGAAAAGGTTGCCCCCTAAGCATTCTGGGCTCAAGAGAAATCCAGGTGCCCTTTTCTGGTATAAGCCAGATATTTTAAAAAGGGAGATTTCACTCCATACCATATCATTTGAATTCCAGTTCTTTTCTTGAGCAAGAATATTTAGAATAAACTTGAACAAGTACATGCCTGAAAAAAAAATAGTGATCCATTCAAAAGCATTAAGATACATTTGAACATACATAATTTGCGTTCTAAGGCACTGAAATACAAATTTCTCTCATTTATGTTTGCCATTAAAGCAAGCATATCACATTATTATGGCACAACACTGCCCCCTTGTGGGAAAGAACTGAGTTATTAGGCCTTCCTAAATCTTCCTAAAATGCTACTTTGGCTGAAAAAGAATTAGCTAATGATAAAATTATATTTATTTATGATCAGCTTTCAATTCATTTAGCAATATATTAAACAAATATCTTCTGAGCATTTCTAAAAGTGTTAGTTTTAACCCAACTTTTTGATTATTCTTTATTGGAGGGTTTACTGAGGTCATCTGTTTTTTATCACTTTTTAAACACATTCTTCATTGTTACGCCTTATCAACAATCCTGCCAACACAAATGTACCCATTACAAGACTATCTTGGAAATGAATAACTGCATTTATAAAAGCTAATCAGTTCACCAATCCGAAACTTTGCAGAATCTGATTAAGTCGGAATAGAAACAAATAGTAATTGAAACCAAACATTCTGACTTAAGAGATTTTTTAAAATAGAGAGTGTCAACTTCTCATTCCAACATTAAGAGACCCTTTAAAATATCTGAAATGGTAATATAGAATTACAATTACATTTTAGTAACAGATTTCTATAACCAGACAAAATACATATTCTAAATAGAACCTCTTTTATGGTCTCGCGATTGATTGCACATCTTTGCAGCATGTACACATCAAAATGTCATATGATTATTGGAGAATTTAGCTGTGCTCCCAATATCAGGCAATTTTCTTCTGGCACCTCCTCAAAGCTTGTGTCATAGCTGTAGACATTTAGATAGATCTACCTGTGATGACCCAGAATGTCCCACAAATGTAACAAAAACCAAAATGTAAATAAATGTTCTTTAATGCCTTCAACTTGGCTTCACTGTTCAATTGTTCACAGCTGGAGATTAAACTCTTTCCAAATTAACATTCCAAACAAAAGAAATACAGTCCAAACTCCAAGAGCAGATAACGAAGCAATAAAAAACCAAAAACAAACTGTTCCACGACAGATTAATTAATTACAAACTTCAAGAAGATAACCGGGTATAGTCCGTTGGAAGAACACCAACCAAGATAAACCTCATCCAGGAATAAAACACTCTTTTTTTCCAGCGTTTGCATGCAGGTCCAAACTCTTATGTAGTTCTCACACGTGCATCCCATGAAGAGGATCAAGGCCCTCTCCGTCAGAGAAGACCATGTCTTTCCCTTATCCTCTCCTCCCTGAGTGCTCTAGGATGGATAGGGGATGGGCCTGGGTCCTCCTCTGCCTGCTCAGCTGGCTCTGCCCTTCCCCAGGCTCCTCCACAACCTCTGGAGCCACCCTTCCACTCCCTGTTGGCTGTTCCTCCTCTCCCTCAGAGTCAGTCTGCACCAGGGGCATGACACTACCATAGACGTATGTTCCAGAATTGTGAACCCTAATTGTTGCAAACATCATATGTGTCACAATACTGATTGGCAATGCTAGAAGTTTCAGGCTCATACATCAAGATAGCATGAAGACAAATACTATCTGGGGCTTTATAAACAATCATGAAAGATCAAGCACCCAATATCAGAATAACAAAACTCATCTGAGCTAGTGTGCCTAGAGACATCATTGAGATTAATTCCTTAAACATTCAAGGAAAACTTAATTCCTTAAACTTCCAAGGAGAAGTTGTTTATTGCTGGTATGGTAGGCATTGTTAATTTTCATAGGCAGTTGTAATTCTCATTGACTAGTTCAGATAATAAAAGAGCTAGTTCTATGGACGGACTGAACTGTTAACTGTTCCTTAAATATGCACATTGAATTCTCTCTCTTTCACTGTAGGTACAATATGGGATATAATATACTTGTGTATCCACTGAGATACAATATGCTTATTGAGCAGAGGAAACATAAACACAAAACAGATTCAAAGAAGTGGTTTCTGATCTTCTTTACAGTAGTTATAAGTACAATTATAAATTTATTTCATATACCATTGACCCTCTTCTTTCCATAACTTATCCCATCTAATCATAAAAAGTTTCCAATCCGTAATAAATATAACTATCTTTTCTTTGATCAAAGACATTAATTTAGCAATCTCAGCCATATCTTTACCAAATATTTCTCCATTGTAGCTAATGCAGATTCTTTTTTATCTTTATACATTCAATTATTTCCCTACAGTCAAAAGTGATTTGAGGACACCAATTGTTCTAAAATCTGATATGATCAATACATGTGACTTGTACTTTCTATAGCATAGGCCCATGATGGTGAACCTATGGCACGTGTCAGAGGTGGCACGTAGAGCCATCTTTCTGGGCACATGAGCCATCGCCTCAGATCAGCTCTGCCGCACATGCTCACCTCCTGCCGCCAACTGGTCTTTGGAACTCTGCCGTGCATGCACCGGGGTGGGGCAGCTGTGGGAGTCGTGTGCACCTGTGCAGGGATTGCATGTGTTGCATTTCAGGGATGCACACACATGCACATGCTTTGGGCACTTGATGCCAAAAAGGTTAGCCATCACTGGCATAGGCAGTAGAGGGAGATTGGGCAAAGAGTGACTGTATATATAGATATATTTTCCTTATTCTTTCAATACATAGCAGTGGTATGCTAACAGCCATTTAGTTCTTATTTTGAATGCACCTGTTAGCAGTTTACAATCAGAAAGCAGTTGATTTTTCAAATAAGTATTTTCAATACTTTCACTTGAAAACAGGAGAATCTTTATAATTTACTGTTTTCTCCCCTAGAGGTAATATTCATAGAGGTAATAAGCAACCTGAAGTATAAAAAACTCAATTTTTCAATAGGATTCTTCTACAAAGAGTCCATAACTACCTAGATTGTATAACAAAGACAATGAATGACTCAGTTCTGAGTTAACAGTTTCTACTGTACATTGCTTTAGTCATGTGTCTCTAAACTACTGGAAGCCAATTCTCCTGTGGAAGGAAGAGAAGCTTCTGGATTCTGCTCAGCTTCTTCTCGCAACCTAACAATCTGAATGCTGTTTTCCTTCTTTGATAGCCAGAAGGCCGGATATAAAGGCTCATTAAACTTGCATTCAAAAGTATGCAAGAGAGTCATTGAGTCAGTAGCAATGCCATAAAAGGAGAGTGTCTCTCTGGGGTAATCTAGATAGACCCCTATTCTGCTGAATTCCTGAGATTTCAAAGGCGTCTCCACATCAACATGCCAAGCTGAGAAATCCTTGCCGTTCCATTTAATACACCAGGAGAAGTTATTCCCTGAGATGCAACTGTTGCTCTCTGAACCTTTCCTGTCAATGCTCTTATTTGTCATGCCAATGTAAATACCAGCTCCAAATATCTCCACTTCAAAGTAATAACGACCCATATATAAGCTTTGATTGGACAAGACTTGGCGCCAGTGTGCAAATCTTTCTGGATGATCTGGGTACGGGTGCTTCCAGGGCGTGGTGTTGGAGATCTTGTGATTGTCATCCAAAAGCCTCAAATAGCAATGAGCAGTAACTGGGTCAAATGTTAACAGGCAAGCATCTGCACAAAAAATAGATACATTATTTTAAAATCTAGACATAATTAATTGAGCACTAAATATGATAGAATACTACACCTAAAGGGCCTAATTAGACTTTATAACAGGAGTAAGGCCAGGATATATTTTGTCTACAATGTATAGAACTTGTAAGAATCTTTTTTTTAACCTTTGTCAGAAAAATATTTAGGTTGCTGGTTAAAAATATTAAAATACACATGTAGATTTTTCCACTGTTCTCATTCATGTATTGGAAAGAGATGGAGACTTAGAGAATATTTTGGCTTGATATGTAAAATCACTATGGTTTTTGCATACTTGCTTGGAATAAATAAATTGCTTACTTAAGTAATAGCTCCCTATATATTCCAGTACTGGAAAAAGCAATGTTCAGTAACTAATACTGGATTAACGTCAGATCACTAATGTGAGATTAATATTTTTTTTTAGTTTTTTAAAAACATTCTTGACATAATTTTGTTAACCATTTTAGAAAGCAAAGGAAAATGTTTTTTCCTCCAAAACATTTTCCTAGGATTTTTGTTCTAATACTGATTCTAACAAATGCATGCATAAAATGAAGCCTCTGGCTCCCCTGAGCCACACATTGAGGAAAATTCAATATTGTCCTAGCAGAATAGAATTGTAGTAGAAGAATGGGAGTTTTTCTTCCTCTATTCCCTGTGGTTCTCCACACTCTCTCAAACTCTCTTCTGAAGAACTGTGAGAATTCACAAAACCTGTTATGGAACAGGTTCTGAGGCTGCTAGAAAAAGAATGAATTGTTCCTTTCCTGTTTTTAGCAAAATCTAAACAGCATATAATTACATTTCATCCACAGATTATGCCAGAATGCATAACATACAGTTGAAACCAGATACATTTCTTTTGGCATTAATAGACAATCTTTAAAATCTGAATCACTGAGTGTATTTGAATCTAGAATTATCTAGCTTATTTACACATCATCCAAGTATTACAAAATGTCATTCCTGTTGTCATTTGAAGTTACTCTATATATTCTAGATCAGGGGTCGCCAACCTTTTGGACCTCAGGGACCACCAAACTCATAATTTTAGATCCCAGGGACCACTAACTGGTTCGGGTGTGGACTAATTTATGGGTGTGGCTTGGTGGTCATGTGACTGGCTGGGCATGACTTGTATGTAAATATTATATTTATATAAATATTGAATTTTTTTTATTAAAAAAGAGCAACTTTTACCCAAAATCAGGCAAAGCAGGAAGATTGAGTTGCTCACAGAATCATTCAATGATCTACCTGTCTATCTGTCTGTCTGTCTATCTATCTATCTATCTATCTATCTATCTATCTATCTATCTATCTATCTGCCATCGGCTAGCTCAGTCTCTCAAATTTGCTTGCTGTGAGTCTACACTGAATTTGCTTGCAAGCAAACCTTCAGTCCTAAGGGAGGTTCAGCTGTATTTAAAAGCAGAGCCAAAGATCTAAAGACTAGCTGGAAAGCAAGAAATCCAACCATTTTTTGCTTCCTAGCTAATCTAAACCTCCCGGCACAGAGAACAGAAATTTAGCAGGCAAGTTTACTGGGTAAAGGGTGAGTGGGTGGGGAGGGTTCCTGCGGGCCATGTGGGCAGCGCAGCACTTGTGTTTCTGCACAGCCTGGATTAATTGCTTTGGGGGGGTGATCTTTGGGTGAGATTTCTCTGCAGCCCACCAAAATTTTCTCATGGCCCACCAGTGGGCTGTGGCCCACCGGTTGGTGACCGCTGTTCTAGATAACCAATGAAAAATCATTATGTAAAAATTTCTCTTTAAAATTTTAATATAATGCAGATTTCCATTCTTTCACCCACATATTTTCCCATTGTTCTCTCTGTATATTATAACCATATATAGCCCATTTTATCATATATTCTTTCACTTGTTCTTATGTTCCAAATTTCAATATTTATATGTTAAAATATATACATTTATTTATTTTAACAATTATTTATGTTTATATTACATATTTTATAATATAAAAATACATATAACAATTAATGTTTATATATCCCCTTTATCTTACATCCACTCCTTGTTATGTTTTTTGCTAAGTTGTTAATTTTTTCCTTTTTAGTCCAGAAAGAATGTTGACTCATCAGATGGAATTCTCTTATCCTGCCAGTTAGAAAATTTCTCTTTAGCTGTAAATTGTTAATATCTAAAACTATTTAAGAAAGTAAGCCTTGTGTGAACCTTGTGTCTATATAGACTGCATCATAGCAGAGAACTTGATTGGAATCCTTTGACTCTCAACCATTCAACTCATGAGTCAAGCACAAAAAATCTCAGTTCCTGCAGTCTACTTGCAAGACGAGTACAAGTAGGCAATCTCATATCTCCTTTATCCAGAAAGGCAGCACCTGCCAGAATTCACCACTGCATTGCTGATCCTATTTCTTCAGGGATATATAGTCTGCCACAGATCCTCAAATGGAAGCCCCATTAATACATGAAATATCAAGGATAAGTATATCCTCAAACTAGCCATCAGGGTGAAGAAACATAGACCGTTCCTGAACATTTTTAATCACCAAGCAAATTTTTAACTGAATCTTGTCTACATATCCATGTATCAGTTAGGGTAGTCCTTCAAGGCTATCTTCAATACTCACTTCAATAACTGGATATATACTAGCAAGGAAAGGCTGTAGGGAAGCCTTGGAAGAAACTGTGTCAAGATTTCAGAGGTTACGGCTGCTTTAACTCTTTGGGGAGGAATGTTTTGTTTGCATCAATATATTTTGAGAAATATTCCTTTCAAATGCTTCACACAGTCTTATTAGCTTGTGTTTACTGCTTATTATAATGATTATGTTTGATATATCAATGTGAGGTAACATAACAATAAATGATAGAAGTAAATAAAACAAAAAAGGGAATTGATCAGAAAGAATCAGTGGCTGCTCTTATAAAAACTACATATTATGTTCAGTGTTCAGTGTGCCCCTGAATTTCCTGAGCAGACATAATTGTACATATCTCCTATTTGTTAATTTCCCACAAACATCTTCAAATAAGTCAATGTTGTTGATCTGAATTTCTTTCTTAATTCTTTCAAATTTTGCACCAAAAATTGGCCGATAACTTACACTTTAAGAAGTCATTCCTACTTTGAGGTTCTGGAGCTGACAGCCGATGTTTGGATGGAACAATTGCAGCCACTGTTGTTTTTATCCCAGCATCTTCTATATAGATAGAAGGAAGGAAAGAATTTTTTGGTATGACTAAGAATTAATTAATTGTCAGGATCAGAACTGTTGATAAGTGAGCAGCTTTAAAATTAATCGAAATGAATAAACATGTAAATTAAAGATGGATGGGTACTCACCATCATTGGCAAACCCCTGCAATTTTTCTTTATAGGAACTTTGTAGTAATTGTAAAAGCTGTTCAGTGGATTCAGAGATCACCTTTCGGATTCCTGATAATTTGTCTTTCAGGCCAATATACACACTGGGCAATGTATCATCTCCCTGGTGCTTCTTGAATTCACAGTATTCCTAAATATGCACAACGATATAGAAGAGATAAGAACATTCCTTGGACAGTGGCTGGGCGGAAGAATCCTGTGCATTGTGTTATCATTATGTAACCACCACCCCCCTTCACATTTGCAATTCAACATCAAATGAAAATATTCAAATCAAGATGTTTGGTTCATGACATCACAGCATCTTGTATCACTCTTCTACTCTCCTACCCACACCTTGACACCTTACTATTAAGCTGAACTGTGGAAATTTAGAAAAAAACAGAAGATTTATTGCTCACTCAAATACACACTAGTATTCTCTACTTTCTCTTAAGACTGTACAACTGACATTGGCCAGTTATAGATTCAGACCAGCAGCAGCTGTGTTTTATGTGAACACCAATAACAGATCATATTGATACAATATGGTTAGTAAAAAGGCAAAAAAATGAATTAATCCAAAACCAACTTTCCAAATGATATACAAATCAGATGCATTGGGTTTCAGCTCCCTTAACTTTCAGTGAGAGAACTTTAATGGTTGAAACCCAAAATATTCAAGGAAGGCAAACAGTTGTTGGAGGCTGATCTAAACATTTTTACTATCATCATTTAAGGTACCTTTAGGAAGATAATATCATTAGTGTGAGTGGCCATCTTCTCCAATCTTTTCTTCCATTCCTCCATTGTCACTTGTTGGCTCTGAAGGTGGATCTTTATTCCATTTGCATGATTAACTGCAGCACGTTCTTTCTCCTCCAGAAAAGTGAGCACCATGGCATGGTTTGCCTTGACAGCTTGGAGCAGCTCCTCAAACTTCTCTTCCACCAAGAGTTTTACTTCAGATACCGAATTCTGCAAGAACAGAAGCCATCATTGTTGCAAGCCTTAAAGCTGATCTGTTTGACATTTTATACTGACCGTGCAGTAAACCCTACAGCTGTACCTATAACCATGCAGTCCTTCCTATCATGTTCCACTCAAAATGTTATTTAAATGCATAAGATATTCTGACAGGGAAAAAATGAGTCACATTCAAGAATAAATTATGCTATGTATAACAGCATCTATTTCCCACGTATTAACTTACTATTATGCATGCCATCATTACAGTATGTTTAACAGTCTATAATGATATAGAATATGAGTTGAAACAGTTTACGTATGGGATGTGAGGGGTCTGTAAATATTTTCACAGCCCTCTTTTTGACTCCTGCAGTATACAGGTCCTCGATTGAAGGCAGGTTGGTAGTAATTGTTTTTTCTGCAGTCCTAATTATCATCTGAAGTCTGTGTCTGTCCTGTTGGATTGCAGAACCAAACCAGACAGTTATAGAGGTGCAGATGATAGACTCAATAATTCCTGTGTAGAACTGTATCAGCAGCTCCTTGGGCAGTTTGAGCTTTCTGAGTTGGCACAGAAAGAACATTCTTTGTTGTGCTTTTTTGATGACGTTTTGGCTTAGCAGATAAAAGAATTTAGCCATTATCTACAGCCTTTGGAAGTGTTTTGTTGCTTCTAAGGTTTCGTAAAAGTCTTGATTCGCTTTTGTTCACACAGGGGAGAGAACCTTTCTTTGGCATGTAGAATTAAAATCACACAATTCATTTTGGGATTTGGTACGATCTAACATATGTCCCCGGTATATTGCACGGATGTCTCTCTGGCTGAATGTGTAAATTAATATTTTAAAATCCTTCAAATACTTCCAAATAGCCAGAGGCTTAAATGCTTGAAATTCTTTCCAGAAGTTTCTAATGAATTCATTGACCACTCTTAAATTAGTTTAACAAGAAATAGTCCAAAGGGAGTCTATGTAATAAAACTAAGAATGACTAGATGAAAACCTCAAATGGTTTAACAATCCCCCTTCCAAAAAAAAAAAATCTACCCAAAGTTTATATTCATTATTTTTATTACCCATTTAAAGGTTTGGGGAATTGCTAATCTTTAAGAATTAATTCAGATAATTCAGACAGTATGTTTAATCAGTTTGAATGCTTATCTTTAAATAGATTTGGCTTTCTTTGTTAGTAGCTACATACAACTCTAAAAATGTCTGCATAGAAATAAGAGAATTATTGAAATGAAGGAACTGAAATGAAGAAACTCCTTGAATTGACTATTCTCAACCAGCCAAGAGCAATATTTTGCACACATGGTCCTGGTGTTCTCAACACTAATATAGTAACTGAAAAATTCCTATGTTTTCTTTTTACAGTGTTCAAAAAATAACTGAGTAGTGCTTAAATATATATTTTTCTATAAGGAAATATGCAAATAATGGTCCCTCCTCATCAGATTTTCTAGGGAAGACAACAGAGGTCTTTGAAGACCACCAGCTCTGATGTCTGATCCAAGGCTGTCACCTAAACCTGGATGCAAGCACTGTAATTTCCAAGAATGCCTTGGAGAGTGTCATGCCCAGCTCAAGAATGACTTGGAACAATCCAGCTAAAGTTATTTCTTTATTTTCTTGCACCATATAGACAGAATTTTGCAAGACTAAAGCTATACCACTCTAATCCTAATGGATATTCCCTGGGAGATTCTAGGGAATGACTATCCTAAATCTCTGGTGCAGCAACTATAAGCTTCAAACTAGTTCACATTCACCCTATTTGTGGGGCAACTGGATCTATTAAGAAACCACCGGTCTGCAAGCATATATTTTGCCAAGCAATGAATATATGGAAGACTTTTTAAAGCACACAAGTCATTTCTATCATTGCCAACAGCTGAACTCTAATCAACAGAGATGCTCTGTTTTAGTTCTTACCACTATAGACTCTGAGTTCTTCTCCAATTTAACAATTGCATTTTCTGCTGACTTCAATTTCCAATCATATTCTTCTTGATGATGAAGAAGTTCACACTGTTGACAGATAAACCAGGTATTACACATGGAGAGAAGTCATATAACAGCTGTTGAAATTTGTGAATGAGTTCATTTTTGTTCATAAACATTCTGACTGAAAACTGCTTCTGTATGGAGCCAGACAAGTTAGGTAAAGTGATGAGTGACAAACAAACCCTTGATTAGACAAGATTGGGGTGTGGTTGGTCTATAAGAAAAGTAATCCATTTTAGTCATTCTGAATGAGATTGTACTTCCTTAAAAACTGTCCAGAATCCACTAGAATTGAGGTGGAGTATAAATGAATTCAATTAGAATTAATTTGATGCAATCCAAAACTTACAATTTGATAATACTTCCTGATCAAGCCTTGGTACTGGATTATCCTATTTAATGAACATATTATTGCAACCCTATTATTTGATCAATACCATGAAGAATTTATAAAAATTAAAGGATTGTCATCCAAACCAGCAACTAGACACAGGAAGTAACATATATGGGTGACTTAAATCTAAACCATCAACAGTAGGTGGAAAAATAAGCCGCTATAAGCAATTTTATATTAAAACAATTCATTTCCCTTGAAAGCAAGTATGATAGCTGATGTTTTTTTAATAGTACATTTTCTTTGTGCAACTGCATATGTCACTACTTGCTGCATTACAAAATGTTCTATGGCTGCTTAAAAAAGTACCTGGTATAAATTACAGCTTTGCTGCTTCAACAGAGATTAAAATGACTTTTAAGTACACATGTAGATGTATCACAAAATCATAAAGTCGTTGGTACTTTCTGATATCTCTATCCAGACAAATTAAGGGCATAAACTAGAAAGTGAGTTCTGTAAACTCTTGCCTTAAAGCTGGGATTTGAAACACAGTTAGACATTCCAATGGTCCAACAGAAATGAGTAATAATGTCCAAAGTAAACTATGAAAAATATCCAAGCAGTAATTAGAGTCTGGGAGAGGATTAAAAGGAGGGGATGAAACAGAGAATGAGCACAAGAATGAGAATGAGCACTTTATTCTTTTCTCTCTTTTTTGCCTTTTAATTGTTTTTTTTCAATTCCTTTAAGTATATGTGTGCATATTTTTTTTCTTTTTGCCTTTTTTGCTTGTACATTTTACTTAAATGAATAAAAGAGACATTTTTTTAAAATCCAACATTTCAACAGATTTTCAGATCATATTCTTTTAAATAAGAAACAGTATTGCAGAACAAGCATAATGATTTATGTTGTTGGCGATGCAGTGAATCGAATGCTTGATATTGTTCCATTTCAGGAAGAAGCAATTACATGTATTAACTCAATCTTGAGATTTATCTCGAGAAGTGACTTTTGGACAGAGAAAATGAACACATAATCAAAAGATGTATTGTTTGACGCTGGAAACACAAATATATGGCTCCAACTATTTAGTGGCTTGCAGAATTGATTAGCAAACATCAACCATGAATGTAATGAATCACAGTTTCTATTTATTACATCTTGTGTCCTTTTCCAGGTTTTTTTCTCCTTTTATAATTTTGTGTACTTTTGTTTTTGTTATTTTACATTTATCTAATTAAAAAAAAGATTTCTCTGTGCAATATACTCAGACCAAACCATATAGAAAACTCTGAAGTAATGATTGTGTTGAACAAAATTGTTTTAAATCCTTTAAAAACTTAAGACACCCAACCTCTTAAACTCCCCAAAATTCAACTTTAAAAAAATATCTGGAGAATGTCAGAGACATATCTACTACCATTATTGCAAGCCAGTCAAAAAATAAACTGGTTAATTGTTCATCTATTTAGAAGGTATTGTCTATATCACATTAAATATCACATTTCGATTCTTACTATGTTACAGAGCACCTGATTATGACATTGAACATGTAAAGAAGCTAAATACACTACTGGCATCCTGCCCATACCCTTTTATCTTTCTTGGTGATTTCAATCTACCTCACATTAACTGGACCCTAAACGAATATAAAAACGAATATAAAACTGAACCCATACATGCAACCTTCTACAATGCTGTTACAAATCTGGGACTGGAAGAACTAGTAACCAACAACACTAGACTAAACAACTGCCTCGATCTCATCTTCTGCAATAGTTTGAATTTAATTTACGGAATACAAACTAAAGAACCCTTTTCCAGCAGTGACCACAATATGATTGACTTTTGTCTCAACATACGCCCACGCAAAAATCACCACAATGATGTAATCCCCAATTATAACTTCAAAAAAGGCAACTATGATCTCATAGACACTGATCTTTCATCCCTTGATTGGCAATCTCTATTCACTGGATGCAATACTGTTGAAGACCACTACAACATATTTTTACTTGAAGTCAAAAGAGTCATCAAACTATACATACCAACAACTCCCCAAACAAACAAACAAAAAACAGATTACCCATAACAATAAGGAAACTTCAGTCCAAAAAGAGATCACTCTGGTGGAAAAACAAATCTGGTCATGTTGCCAATTTCAAAAGCCGATACAAAAATTTATGCCACCAGATAAAGACTGAATGCACCAATTATCACATTAAACAAGAGGAAAACCTTGTATTCACCAATTCCACCCATGCTTTTTACAATTTTGTAAACAACAAACTAAAAGAATCAAGGTCCATCCCACTCCTGATAGGACCTAATGGTAAAGACTACAACCATGACACCATTAAAGCCAACATCTTTAACACATTCTTTGTCTCAGTACTTGTAAACAGCAATGGATCATGCCCAGTATTTCCTAGCCAAACCACAGATAACTACAATGATCTAATACATATCGATTTTACAGAAGACAATGTTGAAAAAACACTACGCAATCTAAAATCATCTCTATCTATTGGACCGGATGGAATATGTGCATACTTCTTTAAAAAGCTATCCACTGCCATAGCCAAACCTCTAAGCATAATCTTTGAAAAATCTTCCAGGACCAGCTCCTTGCCAAAACTATGGTCACAAGCCATGGTCATCCCCATCTTCAAAAAGGGAGACCACAGCCTAGTTGAAAATTACAGACCAATCTCCTTATGCTGCATCACCTGTAAAGTCATGGAATCAATTATTAACCAATCCATTATCCTCCACTTAGAGACAAACAACCTACTCTCCAATAAACAATTTGGTTTCAGAAAAAAACTATCCTGTAATCTGCAACTCTTACACTGCAAAAACATATAGATGACACAACTCAATCAGGGCAAAGCAATAGACACAATCTACATAGACTTCTGTAAAGCCTTTGATTCAGTGGTACACGACAAACTACTCCTAAAAATAAAATACTGTGGTATCTCTGGACAACTGCATAACTGGATAGAAGCATTCCTGTCAAACAGACAACAAATGGTAAAAATTGGGAATGTCCTATCAAATTCTGTACCTGTCAATAGTGGTGTCCCCCAAGGCAGTGTTCTAGGACCAACTCTCTACATACTCTACATAAATGACCTCTGTGATCATATTAAGAGCAACTGCGTTCTTTTCGCTGATGATGTAAAGCTGTTCAGTACCACAGACAATACTGCTACCCTTCAAAAAGATCTTGACGTTGTATCAGAATGGTCAAACAAATGGCAACTTCAAATCTCAACAAATAAATACTCTTGTCTTACATATTGGCAAAAAAAAATCAGAAAATAAAATACAAGCTGAATAGTCAAGATCTTGTTGATGATCCAAGCTCTGTAAAGGACCTTGGAATACTCATCTCTAATTATCTAAGTGCTAGAGCCCACTGTAACTACATAGCCAAAAAGGTATTAAGAGTTGTTAACCTAATCCTACGTAGCTTTTTCTCTGATAATATCACACTACTAACTAGAGCATACAAAACATTTGCTAGACCAATACTCGAATACAGCTCATCAGTCTGGAACCCGCATTACATATCCGATATTAGCACAGTTGAGAAAGTCCAGAAATATTTCACAAGAAGAGTTCTCCACTCCTCTACTTGTTGTAGAATACCTTATGCCACCAGACTTGAAATTCTAGACCTAGAAAACCTTGAATTACGCCATCTTCGGTCTGATCTAAGTATGGTATATAAAATCATACATTGCAATGTCCTACCTGCCAATGAATACTTCAGCTTCAACCATAACAACACAAGAGCACACAACAGATACGAACTCAAGGTTAATGGCACCAAACTTGATTGCAGGAAATACGACTTCAGCAACAGAGTGGTCAATGTCTGGAATACTCTACCTGACTCTGTAGTTTCTTCCCCAAACCCCAAAAACTTTAACCTTAGACTCTCTACTATTGACCTCACCCCTTTCCTAAGAGGTCTGTAGGGGACATGCATAAGCGCACCAACGTGCCTACCGTCCCTGTCCTATTGTTTCTTTTATTTTTCTTATATGTACCCATTTCATGTATTCATAACTATGTATATACTTCTACTTATTATGTTGTAAACAATTGACAAATCAAATAAATAAATAAGTAAATATATTTTCTCTAATACTTTGCAGTCTCTTCATGTCTATTCCTCCCATTTTTTTCTTCCAGTTGATTTCACTAGGATCCACTCAGTCTAATATGTTAAGTATGAGTAACTGTTCCTTTCCAGTTGCACAAAAGACACTCCTAAGAAGAATAGTAGGTTGAAGGTCCTACTGATCGTTATTCTGTGGCATCTTATAACCAACACAATGCAATGAAGCTACATTTTAGCTCTCTTAATTTTTTACATTTGGGACAGACTACATTTTTAAATAAGTATAATCAAAATGAAACAAAGTTCTGTCCCAAACAGGATTGAGATATTGTGAAAAGGGATTCCAATTTCCTGACAGGTTTTACTCCCTCGAGGTAAAACAGCAAACAAGAGTGATTAAGGCATAAAGTAGACGAACAACAGGGAATATCACGCAACTCTGTTTAGTGTGAAATAACTGGTACTAGTAATTTTATCCTGCAGAACAGGAAAATTAACAGAAAAAGTAGTAAAAAGTTTATACCAACAAAAGGTATTTATTTATGACAGCTATAAATGCCTGATTTCTCCATCTAAGATATGATTCATAACCATTTGGAACTGTTTTCATATTGTTTATGCTTCAGGCACGAAATGTTTCACTATGGAAACTGGGCCATAAAAAGGAACACCCTATAGGAGAAGGAGACATGCTACCTGCTTGTTTGTTCAAAACTGAATTCAAGTTCAAACAAACATAGGAGAAAAAAAACACCTTAGAGAAAAGTTATTTGAAACTATTGGCAAGACAGTGAAGAAATGTGTTCTCTGTTTGCTTTTGCAATGATGCAGAGATGCAAAGGTTTGTTAAGAAAAACATGCACTCAGTTGAAATGTATAGCGAGATGAGGGGGAAAAACATTTACTGAATGGCCTTTCAAAATGAGCCGAACTTCTCTAAGTTTGGAAACTAAGCAGGACCAGAAATCTCAGGTAGGGAAAAATGAACCATGTGAACAGCTAGGACAAACCATTCCCATATCACTGCCAGGAAAATTGCACAATTGTGAAGTCACCAAGAGCTGAGCTCAATTTTGAGGACATTTTAGCTTCTCTGTACAAAAGAAGCATTTATAATGATGGGGCAAGAACCACGACATATGGATATAATTCCAGTGTTCTCCAACAGGAAATAAAATTGGCTGTAACCTTTGGTATTAGTCCCAAGAAGTATCATAAAATAGTTGAATTCCTCCACTGTGCCTGAGAATCAGTCAACTGCCTTAGTCAATAGGAAGTAACCAAAATTCAGGTGTTTCATAAGTAGTCTGAATATACCAGATGTCATGCTTGGCATGACAGTCAGTTTCTCTTAGAAAGTAGGAAGTCCTTTTGCTCATCAGGATTTCTCCCTATTGAAAACCCTCAATTCACTAGGAAGCTTTTATTTCATAATACCCCACTTGCAAATTCATGAAATCCCAGTATAACACAATTCTCTTATGTTCATTTAGGAACAAGCCTAAGTGCATGGTAATGGAATAAGCCACAGAGGTAGGATTTATACATAAAGCTGCATAAAATGCATAAATCGGTACTTAGATTCACGTGTTCTGCTAAGCCACAGCCCAAGAAACAATAGGAAAAGCCATTGTGACCTAGTCCCTAATGTTTATGCAAATGACCTTACAAAAGGCTAGGTGTGAAAATAGGAACTCTCTGGCCTCTTATTTCCAAGCACTGAACAAGTTGTGACAATTCTCCTACACATCATATTAACAATAAACTTATATGCAATAATTACCTCTTTTTCTTTCCTGGCTACTGCACAGATTACAGCTTGGTGGTTTTGATGTCTATCAGAAAGACACTCCTCACAGATACAGATTAGGTCACTGTGGCAGAACCAGCTGAGATGCCTTTTGTGGATCTTGCAGCTCTGTATGTCAATGTCCTTTAGTGGATCCATAAGGTTATGGCTCTTTAGTTTGACATTCTCCAGATGAGGCCTCAAGTGATTCTGGCAGTAATTTACCATACAGGTCAAGCAGGATTTTACTGCCTGCACCTTCTCTGCTAGGCAGAAATCACAAAGCACTTCTTCATTCTTCTGCTTCTCTTCTGGGTGACTTTCTGTCAAGATACTGGGTGAGTGATCATTTGAAGATTCATTTTCAGACAGGTGGTCTCCCCAGCTTGGTTCACTGTGACATGGATCTTTGCTTTCAAGTTCCATACGAGGAGTTCCTTCATTGTTCAATTCTCCACTCCCACATTTTTCTTCCCAGATTGGTGAGCCATTTACTACAGGATCCTGAACTTCCAGGACTTCAAATAGCTCTTCAGGACAACTTGAATCGGAGGCAGCCATTATTTGTCTACTATTTCCTGAACAGAATCACCCCTGCAATACTAACAATAGCTCTAGCTTTCTAAGGTGCTTGCTGTGTAACCGCAGCTTAGGAAGAAATGAAGAAGAAAAAAACCAGTCATACCTGAATGTTCCTGAGCAACTGTGTGCTTTAGGAGATTAACTCTTTCTTTCCATCTCCTAGAATGCATGGTCTGAAATTACGCAACAGGGGATCAGGTGATGTAAGCAACTGGCATATATTCAACCTCTTTCCTGTATGTGTTATTAACCAGCCAAATCTTGCTTTTATGTATCTGTGTTGTGACATATATCCAGGAAATGTATGAATCATGTAGAATGTGAGTGTGTGTGTGTGTGTGTGTTCTTAACATAATTTCATGTTGAGCTATCTTGATATATTTGTTTTTTCTCATGAATTTTTTAGAAAATAGTAGCAATCTCTGGGATCATCATAAGAACAGACTGAGGTTTCATCATTACCTATTTCCATAATTGCCATAACTTGTGCTTAGAAAATATTGTTCATAATATAAGGTGGCTGATAGACTTACAATCTAATACCCATGTTCTCAAAGGAAAGAAGGATGAAAGAAGAATCAGGAAATATATTCATATCCATTTTTCATCAATTGAACAAAACTAAATAGTACTGCAGTGACTTAATGACAATTAATTGGATTAAGAATTTAATTAGTTCAAATTATTTCTACTCCATGGGACTTAAAATATATTACTAGTGGGGGCTATATATTGGGCAGAAAGATTGTAGTTTTATCAAGTGTACATCATAAACATGTTTTGACACATAGCAGATCTCTCACCTTGACAGCTGAATTGTCCAACTGTCGTGGCACTTCCACATGGAAAGGAGGAAGACTTTGGCATGGCAATTATCAAAATAGGATGGACAACTTTTGGAGCGACACTGGGCCCTCAGCCTGTTCATAAGATGAGCCACAGAGGTTGCTGGCACTCCAATTTGTTTTCATTCTTATTCTTTCCATTTCCATTCTTGTGTTCCTTCCATTTCCATTCTTGTTTTTCTTCTTGCCGATCAGAGTCAGGGGAGATAGATGGCATAAGAACTTATGTAATAAATAAGTATTTATTTCTAAGAATTATATACTCCTAGAAATTACACTTTGTAGGAATGATAGCTGCTTGAAATTATTATTATTATCATGATGACTACATAGTCAGCCACATGTTTAGACTGGATTTAGCAGTTTTATCAATTAATCAAGTCCTTCTATCAAGTCCTTCCCAAGAACCTGGCATAGGCAGGTTGTCTGATGGTGTTAAAGCTATAATAACAGAATGTAAGCTGCTCCAAGTAAAGCTATATCTTGCAAATGACTGATAGTGATTTTTATCAATGCCAGTGATGTTCAAGAGCTGCTACAGTTACCTTGGAGTTGCATCCAAGATGCTTTCTATATGAATTTTAAAATCCAAGAGCTTTTTAGCTTCTTCATTTTCTATTATTTTGTGATCCCACCAGTTCTTGCTTGAAGGCAATTGGTATCTCTGGCAGGTATTCCAATGTACTGTTGTTGCCTCTTTGTCACAGGATTGTTTGTAGTTAATCTATTTCAGACAGTGTTGTTCTAAACAGCTTTCAGTTGTCCATATAAAGGAGATGGGATAGACTGGCGGATGTTTTTGATGTTTGATAGCCATGACCCAACTTGTTCAAGAAATATGTTCAAAATCAAGAGATATCAATACAAAGGTAAATACTAATGGTGATAGTGAGTTTCCTTGAAAGATTTTTCTCTTGATATTAATCTCTCTTAGTGTATCACTATTGACCAGCAACTGGTCTTCCATTGTTCCACTGATCTTTCTACAAAGCTTCTGATGTTTTTATTGACTCCTATTATTTCTAGGCCCTTAATTATCCAGCCAAATGTCTCCTTGTAATCATTCTAAACTAAATTCAAATTGGTCTTCTTTCCCCTGCAGGTTTTCAAAATCATCTTGTCAATTAGGAGATAATCTTTTCTGCCTCTGCAAAGTCCAGGCAAAGTGTAGCAGCCATCTTAAAAAAACAAATAAAGAAACCCTTTTACTATACAATAGACAACAGTGTTTAGCTATGTCATGGTTTTCATTCAGTAACTAAGAGTAAATATAAGGACCAAAATACAGCACTCAGTTGTATCTGTGAGCAGTTGAAATTCATGGGCTTCAGCACAGTTGGCTCTGCACTGGGTTGTGGCCACTATACCCAGCCTATCACTGAATTTTTCATTTGAAAACTGTAAAGTACAAAATTTGTGTTATTTGTATATATGGAAATGCTTATTGATCATGGCTTTCAAGTGGAAAGAAAATGAAATACGGATTGCTAAGTACATTTTCTGAAACCACAATGGACTATATATGTGTGTGTGTGTGTGTGTGCGCGCGCGCGTGCACGCACGCTTAAGTTTTTGCGGGTATTTATATGTATGGTATTCAGCTTTGTTCGAGTATTTTCCCACGTCATTATAGTTGTGCTTTTAAAGTTGTAGCAATGTTTCGGCAGAATCTCATCTGCCATCATCAGGCTTCTGTATTGTGTTCGTCTGTGAGTCAGACTTTCACAGCCATTTCAGTTTTAAATTTGGGGCTAGCCTACTGCTGTGCCGGAATGGTTTTTTCATCATCCTGATTGGTTGGGAGTCTTGGTCTGTGTTTATTGGTCTTGGAATTTGCTGTGTTCTGCTTGATTGGTGTTTCTAATATCTTCTGTCTGCTTTGTGGCTTTTTTTGTCTTGATTGGCTGGCAACATTGTGTTCCTGTATTGGCGGCTTTTAGTGCAGCTTGGCTCTGAGTAAATGGATGGCTATCATTTATTAGGAAGCTAGGTTTCATCTGGGTGCCTGGTTGGGGTATGTTTGAGCTGGAGGTATCAGGGGGGATCTGTTTGTGCCCAGGTGTTTTCCTGGCTTGTGGTGTGGAAATTTTTTTGTTTGTGAGTGCAGGCTTCCAAATAATTGACAGTCTGGTGGAAACATCTCTTCTATTCATGCTTTCGGGTCTTTTTTCAATCTCTATGGCTTCTCTGATAATTCTGTGGCTGGGGTTTTCTATAGTGGCTAGGGTTTTGGTGCCATTGAAGTCAATGCTATGACCTGTGGCTTTCATGTGTTGGGCTAGTGAGGAAGTGTGTTCCAGCTTTTTTACTGCATTTTTGTGTTCATCCAGGCCGGTACTTATTCTTCTATTGGTCTGTCCAATGTATGTAGCAGGGCATGATGCACAGGGGACTTCATATATGCCGTGGTTTTCCAGGTCAATTTTATCTTTGGGGTTTCTTAGGATGGCTGCTATTTTTCTGTCTGTTTTGAAGGCAGTCTTGATGTGATGCCTGTGTAGTATCTTACTGCTTTTGTCTGTAGTACGTCTTATGTAGGGCAGGACAGCTGTTCCATAGGACTGTTCATCTTCTAAGTCTCCATTATGTCTCAGTGTGTTTTTGTGGATCAAGCCGGTGATTTTGCTTTTGTGGAAGCTGTTAGCTGTCAGTACTTTAGTCAGGGTGCGTAGTTCAGTCTTTATGTGAGTCTTGTCTGCCAGGCGTTTGGTTCTGGTGATTAGTGTTTTGGCCACAGAGTTTATCTGTGCTGGGTGGTGGTGGGATTGGGCGTTGAGGTAGCAGTTGTTGTGTGTTTTCTTCTGGTATATGGTGTGTCCTAGTGTGCCATCTGTGTTTTTGTAGATTAGTACATCTAGGAATGGTAGTTGTTTGTTTGTTTCCGTTTCCATGGTGAACTTGATTTTGGGATGTGTTATGTCCCTGGAACTTGCCAAAGTCCCCACCCAGGTCCGTTCATGCTGCGGGGGCGTTTGCTGCCCCTCATTGGCTGGCCTCCCTCGACAGCCGGCTATAAAAGCCAGCTGCAGGGTTCGGCCAGCCGCTGATCGCTGTGAGCCTGCTCCAGGCAGGGCTAACACGTTCAGTCCTTTATTACTCTAATAAAGTCTTGTTGCATCCATGCCCTGGTCTAGCCTCTCATTGCTCAATCTACAACAGGATGTGTGCTGTTTAGGTGTGTTAGGAAATTGTTTAGGTTTTCTTTTCCATGGGGCCAAATCACAAATGTGTCATCGATGTATCTTAACCATAGTTTGGGTTTGAGTTTCTTTTATCAGGACTTAAGTGAATAGTGAAACCACATCGAAACTTACAAGCAGATCTTCTTGTTCCACGTGTAGATCTTTGATCATTTCCAAGAAGTGGTATGAGTTTTGTACATGTGAAGCTGCTCCTTCAGCATGGGGCTGTAGCTGCTTTGCTAAGTGTTTAGCTAGGTTTTGTAGTGGTGCTCCTCTGGAGCTGACTATGGGTCTGAGAGGTATGCCTTCTTTGTGTATTTTTGGGAGGCCGTATAGTTTGGGGCATCTGGAAGATTTTTCTCTTGGGATGATTGTCTGTTGGATCATCTGTTGGATCTCTTTGCTCATGTGGCTGGTTATAATTTTCTTCTTGGTTATTTTTTCCAGGTATGTAGTTGGGTCCGTGTTTATGGGTTTGTATGTGGAGTCTTGGAGTAGGTCTGTCAATTTTGTTTCGTAGTCTTTTCTATCCATTACTACTGTGGCATGACCTTTATCTGCTGGAAGTATGATTATGCTGCTGTCGTTCTTTAGGGCTTGCAGGGCTTTTAGTTCCTCTTTGCGCAAATTGCTTTTGGGTGGTTTGCTTGTGCACAGGATGTTAGTAACTTGGTGTCTTATTCTATCAGCTTCATCTGTATTTAATTTAGTTAGGCTGGATTCTACTGCACATCTGATGGATTCTGTGGGGATTTTTTGAGGTGCTATAGCATAATCCCAACCAATCAGGATGAAGAAAAAAACATTCTGGCATAGCAGTAGGCTAGCCCCTAATTTAAAACTGAAACGGCTGTGAAAGTCTGACTCACAGACGAACATAATACAGAAGCCTGATGATGGCAGATGAGATTCTGCTGAAACGTTGCTACAACTTTAAAAGCACAACTATAATAACGTGGGAAAATATCTGAACAAAGCTGAATACCATGTGTGTGTGTGTGTGTGTGTGTGTGTGTGTGTGTGTGTGTGTATTCGGGTCTTTTCCCATGTAAGATTAAGAGTATCTTGGTGATGTTTTGGCAAGGTCCCACTCGCCATCCTCAGGCTGATGCTTTCGGCTTCGTGCCAGTGACACTGACAAAAAAAAAAGCTACAAAACAGACAGAAGATATTAGAAACACCAATCAAGCAGAACACAGAAAACTCCAAGACCAATAAACACAGACCAAGATTCCCAACCAATCAGGAGAAAGAAAAAACCATTCTGGCACAGCAGTAGGCTAGCCCCAAATTTAAAACTGAAATGGCTGTGAAAGTCTGACTCACAGACGAACACAATACAGAAGCCTGATGATGGCAGATGAGATTCTGCTGAAACATTGCTACAACTTTAAAAGCACAACTATAATGACGTGGGAAAATACTCGAACAAAGCTGAATACCATACATATAAATACCCGCAAAAACTTAAGAAAACACACACACACACACACATACACATTCAAATCCATACTTCTCCCCTCATCCTAGTACTGTAATAATAATAGCTTTCCTTTCACTTTATAAACCATCCACTTCAGAAAACAGAAATCTTATGCTAATAACAATAAAAAAGATATGGAAAGGTTTAGATGTTCTTAAAGAAAGCCATCCTTCCAACTTCCATTTCCTTCTAGATATAATAACTCCTCAGTTTAACACACTTCAGGTACAGCAGGCAAAATGTTTGTCCAGATAGTATGTTGAAATAATTATTGACAGTTATCTGGGAAAATTAAGTAAAGGAATTAAGCTAAAGAAAAAGAAGAAAGCCATAATAAGTTTCCATAATAAATAAATAAACAAACAAACAAGATCTTAATCATTTACCCACGATTTTCAAAGAGAAAATTAGCAATTACTTTGCAATCCTGAACCTCATTGATAGGGAACTATAGCATGAACTCAAAGAAGCTGTTAAGGGTAAAATGAGAAAAGGGATTGCCAAAAATGAAAAAACAGATGAAAGCAAACTGGATGTCAGAACAAATCGTGAAAATTGACAAGAAGAGAGAAGAGGCCAAAGCCAAGAAAGACAAAGATTTCAGAAAGGAACTTAACAATGATTTTCAGAGAGCTGTTAGAAAAGCCAAGAAGTAGTATTATAATAACATCTGTAAGCCTTTGAAGATGGAAATAGACATGGAAAAGCAAGGAAAGTCTTCCAAAAGATTGAACAAAAAAATTACATTCCAATGTTGAATTGGTATGTGAAAGGATACCAATAGTTAGATAGTAACTGATTCAAAGCAAATAAAACAAATGGAAGGAGTATACTGAAATATTGTACAACAGAGATGTCAACATACAAATATCTTTGAATACTGCCTGCTTACAAAATTTCTAACACTAGTACAGGGTACTGCAACCTTAAACACTCAAAGAGCCATTTTAACTTGTTTCTTACAGAAAAGAAAACAACGGGGGCCTCAAAACCTGGGTGGGCATGGCGAATTCAACGTCACTCCCACCCAGTCACATGACACACACCCCGCCACACCTACCTGGGTTTTGTAATGCCCAGTGTTTTCTGTGGGAAATGGGTTTCTCTCTTCCTCCCTCCCTCCGTCCTTCTCATTTCTGTTTTTTGTGTTTTACCTTCTCAGGCCAGGAGTGACTGGGAGGGGAGGGCAAAGGATGGGGCCAGCCAGTGGTGGGATTACCCAACAGGGAGCCACAGCAGAGGGCCCAAAGAGCCACATGCTACTCCAGAGCCGTGGGTTGCTGATACCACACTAGTAGGAAAGTTATATTAGATAAGCAGTGTGGTCCTTACCAACTTGGAAAGCTATAGGAACTGATAGAATATTCACATAAATATGGCAAGAAGCAGAAGAAAAATCTGGAGAATGACACAGTGGCCAAAAGATTGGAAAGGTCAATCTACATTCCAATACCAAAAAAGCCAACTTTTGTAAAATATCCTTAATTTTACAAGCTAACATGTTTAATGTAGATTTGAGTCCTATATAGAAAAAGAGGTTCCAGTTGTTCAAGGTGGCATTAAAAAAGGCTGAAGAACATGAAACATTGTTGCTAATGTGCACTGGATAATTAAGAAAGCCAAGGAATATATTTAAAAAGAAGTTTATATGTACTTCATTAATTATAGAAAAATGTTTAATTGTGTCAATCGTTTGAAATATGATTTGAAATATGCTTAGTAAATTAGGAATCCCAGAATATTTCATTGTTCTCATGGGGTATGAGATATATGCAGGCCAGGAAGCCTCTGTGTAGACACAACATGATGAAACAGACTGGCTCCAGGCTGACAAAGATATGAGCCAAGATCTCTCCTCTTATTTATTCAATTTATATTCTGAATTGGGAAATGTTAGATTGGAAGAGGATGAGCACAGTTTTAAAATTGGAGGAAGAAACATTAATTACTTGTGCTATGTTGATGATACTACTCAGATACCTGAAAATGCAAAGCAGGTGCAAACTGTTGGAAACAGCCTCATGTTCCATCAGAGGAGATGATTATTCAAAAAAATTCAAGTTGTGCAGAAATGGACAAATTAACCTTGGCATTAAAAAATAAAGACACTTCAATTTATTACAACAGCTGGAACTGCTGGTACAAATAGATAGACCAAAGATAGATTTCACACTAAAAGGCAAAAGAGGATAGGATAGAACCGTAGTAGTGATATACAGATATATGTAAGGATTAAGTGTGTATATGGCATAAAATAAGGATAAAAAGGGGGTCTCACAAACTGTTGAAGATGAAAATGTTTTTAATTGTTTTCTATCTTTTTCTTTCTATTTTCTTCTTCCTTTCTTCTTTTCTTTTTCTCTCTTACATTTATGTATGTATTGTTGGTCAGTTTTAATTGTAAAATCAATAAAATTTATTTTTTAAAAAATACATTTAATATAACCATAAAATTAATACAATTAAAATAAAATAAAACATTAAAGTCACCACTAAAATTTTGTCCATTAAAAGTTCAGGGAGAAACACTTTTTTTGCCATTCTATTGTCTGGGAGTTATACTTTACAGCAGAAGGCCCTAGCTGAGTTTCCAATATCAGAGTGATCTTCAAGGGGTCCCTTCCACTGATCAGGTTCAGGGTGGGAAATATGGTTCCTCTGTTAGTTAGGTCTTAAGTCATTTAGGACTTCAAAGGTCAAAAGCTTTTATTTCAAGTTAATCTGGACCATTATTCTATTTGTAACTTTATAAAAAAAAAATATTCAACCCCCTGCCATTTATTTCAAAAGGTATTTTCCTTAATTTCATAAGTTTGTAGTCAACATTTTCTTTCATCAATGATTGAAGGCATACTCACCAGTGTTTTCAGATTTTGGATCCAAATGTTTCTAATAGCAAAAAACTAGTTAATAAGCAATTTTCAAATGTGATTAGACAAGTAATTATTAAACTTAATCCTTTCAAAGGTTCCAACCACTGATTGCGCAAGATTCCCTAATCTTCCAATCAATGGTGGGATTTTAAAAAAAATTTACTACCAGTTCTGTGGGCGTGGCTTGGTGGGTGTGGTGTGGTTTGGTGGGTTTGGCTTGGTGGGCATGGCAGGGGAAGGATACTGTAAAATCTCCATTTCCACCCCACTCCAGGGAAAGGTTACTGCAAAATCCCCATTCGCTCCCGCCTATGTGGGAGTTGTATGATAAAGATCGGTTGTCATATAAAGGAATGAATGAAGATGAGATAGCAAACCAATATATGGAAGAAAAGTAAATATCTGGAAAATATCTAGAAGTCCTGAAAAGTTGCAGTTGAGTGTCATTCATGAGAAGCCAGATTGAAAGAGAAAAGAAAATTGAAAGAACAAAAGGCAATGCATGAATCAGTATATCGATAGAACGGAAGCAATGATGATTTGCAAAAGCAGAAAAGTCTGGAGAAATATAATGAATAATATTAATGTCATTTCTTACTCCAAAAGGTGGCTATCTATATATGAGCCTCAATTTATGCTGAAAATTTCTATCACAGATTACATTTTTAGTGTTCTTTGAAAGCAAACCACTAGATGTCACTTGAAGGCCAAGAAAGGAATATCGTTTCCATCCTACATTGTTTTAATCAGATCCCTGGAAGAAGGGAACAACAAGGATAATAATCAAAAGAAAAGTTTTTAAGACTCTTTCCACGTAGTTGTGTGCGCGTTTGTGTGTGTGTGCCTGCACAAGCATTCCCTCTTTCTATCCTATTACTGCACGCACATTAAGTATTAAGTGTTATGCAGGGGGCTGGGGTGAGGGTGGAATCTTGCATTTTTAAACAATTCTCAGACCATTCAAATTCAAGAAAATCTAAGAGATTTTCACGGATGATGGTGGTGAAAGGTGGACATTATTGTCTTGTCTTTTGTTGTTCAAGTTCTCTGCTCTGTGCTCTGTAAGGAAGACATCTGAGAAAACTCCTGTTGTTGGGCTTCTTCAGAGTAGGAAGAGTTTTACAACCAGAAAGCCTTCAAATTGACGGGAAGATCTGTGCTTAGCACAAAAGCGCAGAAGCATTTGTATCTTCCAGCAATCCAACAGATCCAAAAACACCCTAAAGAAATCTTCAAGTATTCAGAGCATAACACAGCATTTAAAAGTAGGTCTGTTTTCTCTACTATATGTTACTGTCCAGCTTTATTAATGGCATGACTTTTTTTCCCTTGTTGCATTGATGATATCCACTACCTATATTGCTGTCTCAGTGTTGAGAAGACTTCCTATATATAGGTAGTCCTCAACTTACAACAGTTCGTTTAGTGACCGAAGTTACAAGGGCACTGAAAAACGTGACTTAAGACCATTTTTCACACTTACAACCTTTGCAGCATCCTCACGGTCAGTTAAATCAAAATGTAGATGTTTGGCAACTGACTCATATCTACGACTGTTGCAGTGTCCCTTTTGCAACCTTCCCACAAGCAAAATCAATGGAAAGGCCAGATTCACTTAACAACTGTGGCAAGAAAGGTCATAAAATGGGGCAAAATTCCAATTAACAACGGTCTCGCAGAGCAACAGAAATTTTGGGCTCCATTGCAGTCAGAGATTGAGGACTACCTGTAATTCAACTAGTAAATCTAACATATCTTGTTGGGGTGCTCAGACCATAAGAAGAAAACCACCTTTTACTTTTTAAATCACCCCTTCCAACTTTTAAAATGCTGTGTAGGAGGACATAATATAATCAAATATGGGACAGCCAGGTGAATTTCACTGATAGCCCCACTTCTTCCCTCCCCAAATAATAATTCTGGCACTTTTGTTCAAGCAGCATTTGGCATCTCCAGGTGTGTTTCTGCAAACTCACAAAGGAAAAGTGGTGAAATTGTAACTGTAAGCAATAAATAAATTACAACTTTTTATTTACTTGTTCCTTCCACTTCTTGGTTGAGTAGTCATGTATCCCCAAAGCTTCAGGCAAATGTCTTTTGTACTCTGGCAGATATTTTTCTTTCTTTCTGATTAACAATCTTCAATGGAATGAATTCTCAGCTAGGTCACAGCTGAGGCATTTATCACAAGTTTTTATTTTTTATTTCTTTCTCTCCTGCCTGTTTGGTTTCTGTTTTCCTTTCTTTCCTTCCCCAGATAAAATTGTCTCCTGAACAAACTGACCTTTCGGGACACAGCTCAAAAGCTCAAACAGGATCAACAGGAAAAGCCACCCCCAATGCCCCCCCACCCCACTCCCACCCCAATCCCTGTCTCCGTTGACATAGTTTCGGTCTAGTTCTTGATGTCAAAGAAGTTATTCACCTCACCATCAATTTACAAGCCTCGTGTGAGGGGCGGAAGGGGGACGGCGGCAAAGCTGAGGGTCTGCAGGAAGGAGTGCTTCAGTCTTGGAGGCCTTCGTGTAAAACAAGCCTTCTCTGTGTTTTTCCTGAGAGTATGTACACATCCTGTCAGATGATATCCATGCCTGCCGAGCTGTGCAAAAAGGTGCCAGGAAAAGGCAGAGCTATCCAGTGGCAAAGCCCCCTTTTTCACTGAGATGAAAAAGACTGAAGGTATTTATGCTCCGCCACCAAAAACTCAGGGGCCACCTGAGTTTCTGCCGTACAGGTCACAAACCAATTGCAAGAAAAATACTTGGTTATGTTCACCAATGACAGTCTGGTTATTAGCTAATATCACATATATAAACATCCCTGCCCCTCCCCCCCCCAAAAAAAATCCTAGTCACTTACTTCCTGCCTTTGCCTTTAATTTAGGATCATTTGTGGGTCGTAGCCAGCGAAATTCTCTTCTCATGCTAAGATCCTTCCTAGTGGTCAGGTAGAATAGCTAGAGGTGCATTAGGCATTACGTATAGCCTGAAAATAATGCTGTAGTCAATGGCTACATTGAATTTTGACTTTGTACCTGTACTCATATACATAGCGTCATTCAAGTCTTGGAGCACATTTGACCAGGTTTGAGGCTTGAAGAGACATCCATCTATTGTCTTTTCACTCCTTGAGCCCCTAAAAAGTTAGGAAGGCAGCAATGTAAAGATGAAGGAACAAATGAGAGTCTTATAGCCAATTATGGCTATGGATCATGGTCACTCAAGGAAGATCACAATAAAAATGAAACCTCAACTGCTAAAACCTGAACTAAAACCTTTCAAAACCGTTAATTAAGTCAAATGGAAAAACTCTACCTGAATGAAAGAGATCTTGTCTCTTTTTCGGGAAGTGGAAAGAGAAGAAATTGTGCACTGCTTCCAGGAGTTCCCATTCTGCAGCTTGGCAGAAAGATAGAGGACTGATTCCAATGTGCCTAGCGAATGGATCTTGGGAAAGAGGGCATCTGAAACTGATATTTCCCTGCTAAACTTAGTGTTCAAACCAAAGGCATCTGTAGCATTCAACTTTAATGAGAAGCACAAAAGATGAGCTTGTGAAACATTCTAAATTTTGGTTTCTTTTAGCTTCCAGACAGAGAGAACATTGGATATTATGGGCAAATGGTTTATTTTATGTGCAAATAAAATGGTTAGGTAAGCAACATATATGCCACTCCTCTAATAGATCTGATGCATTTGCTCATATTAATCTGCATGTAGAAACCCCAGGAGTGCCTTCAACTGCTCTCTCTGCTTTTGTTTACTTACCCCAACTCCTCAATTTATTGGTGCACGCAAATACATACCAATATCTCTCTGGATTTAGATGAGAATGACCTCCAAACATTGATGTTGAAAATGATTTACAGATTTTTGCGAAAACTTGGTTTGGGAAAGAGAAGGTGACCAGCAGCAATGGATGAACTTAGTTACAACGGTGATGTATGCTCATTGGGAAGAATTAAAGAAAAGAGAATACTTGTAGGTCAGAGTTGAAATGAAGCAGGTCCTTGGTGCTTTCTGAGCTTGGTTGTTTTATTGCAGGTGTTTTATTACCCAAACTAGGAAACAACATCAGTACTCATTCATAATGTTACTTACTTTAGGTAATGAAACATCTGCAAGAAAACAACCAAGCTCAGAGAGCACCATGGACACCTCAGACCTTAAAGAACAGTTTAAGTATAGATCAATATTGAGAAAACCAATCTGTTGTAGATTGAGCAATGAGAGGCTAGACCAGGGCATAAATGCAACAAGACTTTATTCAAGGAATAAAGGACTGAACGTGTCAGCTCTGCTGGGAGCAGGCTTCCAACGAACAGCGACTGACTTGCCCCTGCAGCTGGCTTTTATAGCCGGCTGTCGAGGGGAGCCAGCCAATGAGGAGTAGCAAACGCCCCCGCAGTATGAACGGACCTGGTTGGGAACTTTGGCAAGTTCCAGGGACATAACACCCCTTCCCCCCAGATGCGAACACGTATAGTCATTTAAATAAGTGGGCGGTCTGTGCTGGCGCCCAGAGCGTCGTAACTCAGGCGAGTTACCAAGTGACTCAGAGTTTGAAGAAGCAGGTAGGGTTGGTGATGGAGTGCGGTCTTGCTCGGAGGTCTGAGCTGGTTCCGGTGAAGTGCTTCTGGCCGGCGATGCCGTGGCTCCATCAGATGGTTCAGGTGGAGGACCCATTGGGCAGTCTCGGTCTACTGCCTGCTCTCTCGGCTCAGGTGATGGTGGCGAAGAGCCTCTGGGATGGTCTCCGATGAGAGTTTGGTGTGGCACCTGGGGGCTGACCTGTGCCCACATTCCAGCACTGGCGAGGGTACCCTGGCGCTTCCTTAGCTGGTCCAGGTGCCTTCTCCAGATGCGGCCGTCTTCCAGCTGGACTCGGTACGACCTGGGACCGGTGATGGCTACAATCTCCCCTGGAATCCACAGTGGGTCTCCGGCGTAGTTCCTTGCAAAGACATGTTCCTGCAAGACAAAATCTCTGACCCCCGTCATTGAACCAAGAGGGGTGTCAGGGCAATAGTGAGGGTGGAGCCTATCCAACACAGTTCTTAGGCGTCTACCCATCAGGAGTTCAGCCGGGGATTTGTTGGTGACCATGCATGGGGTTGAGTGTTGGCTTAGTAAGAAACGGGAGAGTCTGTGATGCCAGTCCTCTTTGCTGAATCTGGCTAACGCTTCTTTTGTGGACCTAACGGCTCTCTCTGCCAATCCGTTGCTGGCAGGATGAAAAGGAGCCGTGAAGATGTGCCGAATGCCAAGATTGGTGGCAAAGCGGCTGAATTCTGTTGAGGCAAACTGGGGGCCATTGTCCGAGACTATAGTATCAGGTAGACCGTGTGTCACGAATAGACGGGTCAAGGCCTTGGTAATCGCTAGCGTGGTGGTTGTGGATAGTTGGGCCACATCGATCCATTTGGAGTATGAATCCACGACCACCAAGAAGGTTTTGCCGTGCATTGGGCCGGCTAAGTCAATGTGAAGTCTTGACCAAGGTGCGTTGGCGCTCTCCCACTTTGTGGGGGTGGTGACTGGAGGGGATGGTCTGGATTCCTGACAGGGTTGGCAAGAGCTTACCCACTTGACGATGTCGTCGTCCATGCCAGGCCACCAGACGTAACTTCGAGCTAACGCCTTCATCCGGACGATGCCCGGGTAGCCCTCGTGCAGTGCCTCTAAGACTGGCGTGCAAAGTGAGGCCAGGATAACGACTCTGGTGCCCCACAACAAACAACCCTGCAAGCTAGATAGTTCCTGTTGACGGGTCTTAAAAGGTGTGAATTCGGTTGCAAGGTTAGTGCCCGGCCACCCCCTCCTCACCCAGTCCAGTACCTGGGCAATTGTTCTGTCGGTCTTAGATTTGGTGGCGATGTCGAGAGCGGTGACAGGAAGGTTGAGCTCGGTGACATCGAAGATGGCATGGACAGGGGCCGGATCCTCAGCTGGAGCTGGCAGGGGGCAGCGGCTGAGGGCATCTGCGTGGCTTAAAGTTTTCCCTGGGCGGTGGATGAGTTTGTACGAGTATGCCGCCAGGAACAAGGTCCATCTCGTCATCCTGGGAGACAACACTTGGGGGGTCTGCTTGTCTCCAGATAGAAGACCCAGGAGAGGTTTATGGTCTGTGATAAGTTCGAAGTTGTGGCCAAAAAGGAATTCATGAAATTTCTTACTGCTGCAACTGCGGCTAAAGCCTCCTCATCAATTTGGCTGTAATTACACTCTGTGGCTGAGAGTGTTCTGGAAAAGAAAGCGATTGGTGCCTCGGAGCTGTTGGGTAGTCTGTGGCTTAACACAGCTCCAATCCCAAAAGGGGATGCATCTGCTGCCAGTACTAATGGAAGACATGGGTCAAATTGTATGAGGACAGCGTCTGATGTGAGCAGTGATTTGACTGCGTGAAAGGCGGTGTCTTCCTTGTGTCCCCAGTGCCAAGGTGATTTTTTATCTAAGAGTCTGTGTAAAGGCTCAGCTACTGACGCTTTGTGAGGTAGGAATGATGCATAGAAGTTTAATAATCCCAAAAAGGCTTGTAGCTCGGCTTTAGTGGTTGGAGTGGGTGCCTCATGGATTGCCTTGACTTTGGATTCTAGGGGGTGGATGCCTGATGCGTCAATTCTATAGCCTAGAAAGTCCACCTGTCTAGTGGCAATGGCACATTTCTCCCTTTTTAATTTGAGGCCATGCTGTCTGAACCTGTCTAACACTGCTCTGACTCTCTGGAAGAGTTGGGGCCTGTCCCTGGCCGAGACCAATATATCATCGAAGTAGGGTACTACACCAGGGAGGCCCTGTAGTATACGTTCCATTAGGGACTGAAAAATGCCAGGGGCAACACTTACGCCAAATTGGAGATGCTTGCACCTGAAGGCACCCCTGTGAGTCACAATAGTTTGTAACTCGGCTGTTTGGTTGTCAACAGGGAACTGTTGATAAGCTTGTGACATGTCCAATTTGGCAAAAATGGTGCCAGGCTCAAAAGTGTGCAGTAAATGTTGAATGACCGGGACTGGGTAAGCGCTAACTTGTAGAAAGCGGTTAATTGTTGTCTTGTAATCAGAACAAATTCTCAGACTGCCGTCCTTCTTAAGGGGTGTGACAATTGGTGTCTCCCATTTGGCAAAGTCTATGGGTTCAATGACCCCTTGCTTTAATAGTTTGTCAAGTTCCGCGTCCAGTTTAGGCCGAATGGCGAATGGTACCCTACGTGGTTTCAGCCGGACGGGAACTGCTTGGGGGTCAACTGCAAATGAGATGGGGGTACCGTTATAACACCCCAACTCATTGCTGAATACGTCAGAGTAGTCAGCGAATAGGGAGTCAGTGTCAGAAGCTGAGACAGCATGGACTCCTGTTACCCCAAGGCCGAGATAGGGGAACCAATCAAGCCCCAGGAGACTAGGGAGGTTGCCATTAACTACCACTAGAGGCAGATGGCCTTTGAAAGCTTTAAAATTAACAAGGAACTTGCCTTTGCCGAGTACTGGAATGTCCTTCCCTTGATAGTCCCTCAAGGTGAGCTGGCACTTCTGGAGTTGGTTTCTGGATAGTCTGGGCTGGATCTTCTTGAGTGTGCTCCAAGAGATGATTGAGAGCGCTGACCCCGTGTCAACCTCCATACGACAAGGTTTACCTTCTAATAAAATGGAAAGTGTGATTTTACTAATAGAATGACAGGTGTGGTTAGCATGGTAGCAAGTGTGACAATTTAGTACTTGCCTTTGGGAGCCAGAATGGGAAAAGGAAGGAACCCTTTGTGCTGAGTTGTGTGCAGCCTGGCAGACTCTGGCGATGTGGCCTTTCTTGTGGCAATTGTTGCAGGTGGCACCCTTGAATCTGCACGAAGCCCTCGAGTGAGGTCCGCCACAGGATAGGCACAGGATGATGTGTTTGGGTGCACTGCTGCTTTCTTGCCTGGTTCCTACCTGTGGTTGCTTGGCATGGGCGAGACGGTGGACGTCAGTTTGATCGTTGGGATCATCTTCGTTGATCACCACTTCCGAGTGGATGGTGGCACAGCTTGGCTTGGAAACGGAGCCTTGAATCTCGGTGGCTGACTGGGTTGCTAGTTCTGCAGCCAAGGCTTCCTCGACGGCCTGGGAGAGGTTGAGATCCTTCCTGGCTAGCAGACGCCTTTGGAGATGAAGGTCCTTGACCCCGCAGACGAGTTGGTCGAGAAGCATGTCATCTAAGTAGTTTTTGAACTCGCATTGGAGAGCTGCAGTCCTCAAGGCGGCCATGTACTGGTTGATGGTTTCCCCTTCAGCTTGCTTCCTCATCCGGAAGGCGAAACGTCTCGCGATCTGCGAGGGCTTGGGGGAGTAATGATTGGTGAGGATCTCCAGCAATTCTGTCCAGGGAACATTCTTTAACTCACGTGGTGTGACGAGTGCTGTGGCGGTATCAAAAACGGTGGCCCCACAATAACTGAGGAAGTATGACTTCTTCCTGTGCTCTCCTGCATCAGCCAGACCAATGGCATCGATGTAGTGGTTAAAACGATTTTTGTACGAGTCCCACTTCTCTTCATCGGGCTTGAATGGTGGGAAGGCTGGGTTGGAGTTCATGTTGTGAACTTCAGCTGGTTACAAGACTGTAAAATCTCTCTGGGAAAAAACGACCCTGTGTGCTCTAGGCGATTGTGGCAGCTGCTGCTACAGCGTTTTGCCAGGCTAGTGATTTCAGCTCTGGGGAGGCTCCACAGAACCTCCCTGCTCTCTCTCTGGGTTAACGTTTGTGGCTCAGGCTGCAACGGCTGTTGGCAGCGTTTTGAATTACGCGCTCCTGGAGAGCGTAGGCGGTAATGGCTGGCCGCCTCTGACAGTGATTCAAATCTCGTGCCCTGCGTAGGCGTCAGTGACTCATGGAATGACAGCACCGCGCTGTATTCCGACTTGAATTCAAATGACAGCCGTTTGAATTTCGCGCTCTTTTGTGCTGAGCGGCTGCGGCTCGCAGCGTTTCACTTTCCCATGTAGCTTGCTAACTGAGCGGCTACAGACGCTCTTACTTTCGCTTTTGCTGACCGAGCTCTCCAGCGGCGCGGCTGCGGCTCAGCAATAGAGTGACTTCAGTTGCTGCAGATTGCCTCTGGTAGCCATCCCATCCTCGTCGCCAGTGTTGTAGATTGAGCAATGAGAGGCTAGACCAGGGCATAAATGCAACAAGACTTTATTCAAGGAATAAAGGACTGAACGTGTCAGCTCTGCTGGGAGCAGGCTTCCAACGAACAGCGACTGACCTGCCCCTGCAGCTGGCTTTTATAGCCGGCTGTCGAGGGGAGCCAGCCAATGAGGAGTAGCAAACGCCCCCGCAGTATGAACGGACCTGGTTGGGAACTTTGGCAAGTTCCAGGGACATAACACAATCTATGTGGTTGTTAGGAGCTGAAAATGATTTTATGGCACCTAATCAAGTCTACCCAATTTAGTAATTTTGGGAAATAGAGAAAGAAAAGATAGGAAGTGTTCATAATAAATGGTTTGCATAAATATGCTTTGCTTTTAATTTAACTATCATAAGGATACAATTCCTCAATGTTTTAAAACATTTCCTCACTTCCTGGCTCAATTCTTTGCCCATCAGAATGGAAGAAGTGCTCCATTAGCTAAAACAGATTAAGTAATTTGCTGTGGCCACAGCCACTTTCTGCAGCTCTCACACCTGCTCTCACCTGTTAGCTAAATTCAGCATTTTCCCACCATTCTCCTAGAAGTCATGACCATGTACAGATGACAATAAAAAGCTATTGCTATTCCTTAACCTGTAATATAAAATGTTCGTTCTTCTGCCAAACCTAATTTCATCTCCAGTCCTAGGGCTATCATATTTCGGTGCCAAGCTTCAGACAACCACTACATGGCAGATCTCGTGACCATCCATATTTTAGAAATCCAGATACAGTAATCCTAAGCTATATTATAGATATGGCAGTGTAGCACGGTCCAAACATGGTGCGCCAGGGGTATCAGCATATGACAGTGAGACAAGAGAATGGCCTATACCAATAATAGCATATTGGGGTAGCATATGGGAGAAGTCTGTAAGGGAGAGCATAATGTTGTTGTTCAGTCACTAAGTCATGTTCACCCTTTGTGACCCCATGGACTACAACAGGCCAGGCTCCCTTTTCTCCACTGTCTCCCTGAGTCTGTCCAAACTCATGCCTACAGCATTGATGACACCATCTCATCATCTTATCCTCTGCCATCCCTTTCTCCTTTTACCTTTAGTCTTTCCCAACATCAGGATCTTTTCCAATGAGTCTTCTCTTCTCATTTGGTGGCCAAAGTATTTCAGTTTCAGTTTCAGTATCTGTCCTTCCAAAAGACAGTCAGGGTTAATTTCCATTAGGATTGATTTGATCTCCTTAGACCATAAGGAGTCAAAAAACCATATTTCTTGCTACAGAACTTACATTCATACTTTGCATATTTGGGAGCAGTAATTAAGACAGTATTTCCCATTCTGATATGTTTTCATTTGTGAGGTTCTTGAATTTTAAACGTCTTGAATTTTAAATGCATTCTCAGCCTTTCCAACCTCTAGGGAAAGGGCTGAAAAGATCTGAATTGTTGGTTTCTTGGGTTCATTACTAGATTAGGTAACCTGGTAATGAAGCATCTGCAGGACAACAACTACATTCAGAGAACACAAAACATCCAAGCATACCCCTGGGCTACATATTTGCTCTACAGTAAGTTGTAAATATTGTGTTTAAAATAGTACAGCTATTGTAGTGCAGCTTGTGGAATAATGTCAATTCAGAATATAGAGATGGTACTCCTTCAGCTGGAATTCTACTCCTGACGAGTACAACGCAATTTGCAATTTGCATGGCTTCATTATGATGGTAGTTTACCATTGCTTTTTCTCAGAATGTTTTTTTTTCCTCCACATTTTCAAATGTCTAGCTCACAGCCCTAGTCTTCCCCCTGGTATTATCCAGGATGAAAACTACTTGACTTTTTTGAGACCAGCCAAGATTTCTTAAATGCTTCCACCTGCTATGACTGCAGCATGAGAGCTGACTGTTTAGAAAAGCTGGTCAAAATGTTCCATATGTACTCCAGATCTATTTAAAAAGTAGAACAAAGAAAGCAATTGTACCACGATGTTCAACTAAAGCACCTCTTCTGATCTGTATTTGGCCATAAAGCAGAACAGGTTATCTTAATCTAAGGGTTTTTAGCTTAACCTTCCACCTTGGAATGTTATAAGAGCAACCACAACGACAACAAAAAATCTGGATGAGAAAGAAGCTCACTGTCCCAGCCAAAGCTGTTGTACAGATGAGTGGATTAAAAAAAGCCTATCTTAGAAAGCCCAGCCATGCCAGAAAAAAGCATTTCTATGCCTGAGAAACATGGCCACAACCCCTGAGAAAGACAACTTTGTTTCTCTCCCAGAGTTTTGCCTCTCCATTTGATCAGATGTTGGTCCTGTTTGGAAATCCACTGTCTCCCCTTCTCTCCACTCACCTGAAACCAGATCTATCACCACCCATCAGCAAGCCAATTCCACACATCTCTCCTCATTGCCTCATTACTGTCAGCAGCCTATGTGCATAGTCAATCTCCGTTTGCCCCACCTCGCCCTGAAGCCTAAAGGCAGGAAGACAAATTACGCCCAGAAGGAAAGGGAAAAAGAGATTGCCTTTCCTGCTAAGCAGGTTTGGGTGGAGTGGGTGAGTAAGCATGTGTCTCTCTTCTTAAATTCCATATGCAAGCAGCAAAGGCCTAAAGATGACACCTGTAAAGAAAAAGAGATAATTCTTTGCAAAAACAGAGAGCCATGTAGGCAAAGAGCCTATTTCTTTGTAGTAAAAGCATAAAGAGAGTCAACCTCTGTAGTATCAGAATAGCCAGAATACTATAGGCAGTTTCTCTTCATTGCTTCAGGAAAGTACACCAGTTCTTATCTATGAATACCTTTTGCGAGATGTTCTTTCCCTCTTGACTGATTTGCTGCTCTTGAGGAATTCAACAGGGGTGACTTTTGTCTGCATCAGCAAATTCAAAAATGACCCAAGGAAAGGGAAGCTGAGGCTTAGAAAACTGTTCCATAGAAAAGGAGAGAGATTTATTAAAGAGAAATTTCTAGCAGCAACTACTTGGGCCTTTTACCTAGGCCAGTCCTGCTAAGGCAGGGTGTCAAACTGGCAGCCTGCAGGCCAGATGCGTCACACACTGGCCCACCCCAGTTTAGCAAAGAGTAAAAAGTAGCAATACATCCAGTGTTGTGATTCAACCAACGTAAAAACTGGTTCAGCATTTAGAAAGGACCATTTTTAGCTATAATATTGCCTTCTGCTGCAGCCCTGGTGAGTAAAACAGCTGATGCACAGCAAACCGCTCTGCAGCGCAAATCATCTGTGATCAAAACAAAAGGAAATAAAGCACAGGAAAAGGGCAGGGGCAAGTGGGCAGGGCCGGATCACCAGAACTACCAGTTTGCCTGAACCGGTCTGAACCAGTAGAATACCTCCCCTGGATACATCAAGTGACGATGTGAAATCACAAGTTTGACACCCGTGTGCTAAGAGAAGTTACCTATTTCGGGTGACAAAAGAAGATTGTGGAAGGCTGTTCCTCAATTTCTGGAATAGGAATTGGTGTTTTATTGGAACTTATTAAACTTTATTAAAACTTTGGTCTTGGGTGACATGGAGTGAGACAATTAAGGTCTGTTTTAGAATACAGCCAAGAAGAGTATTGAGGATAAAACATTAACATATGAAGGGACTGCATGCATGACCAATGTTCATGCATTGGTCTTGAAGACTTGATGTTATCTTCAGATTGGTGGCACCATGCCAGAAAGCAAGGAGAACAATCTATCCCTTGCTTGTGAGCAACCCAGACCATCTGATTAGCCACTGTAAGAAGGTACTGGCTGATTGAAATAGCCCTTAGTGTAACCCAGCAGGATTATTATGTTTAGTCCCATGTGCTGAACACACAAGGTATTAAATCTTTGTGAAGAAACAGGAGCATAGAGCCTCCAGAACATACCCAAACCATGGATTTAAGGGCAGATCTGAAATTAATGTAAACTTAGGGAAGTACTAGATTCCAGGGATGCCTGTGAGAAGATATCTCAAGGGCTACAATAAGCCTCAAATGTTAGGGGATTATAAAAGAAGTAACTTTAAATTTGAGGAAAGCATCAACCTGCCTACTTCTACACTGTATGTTTAACTGTTCACTTAACAGCTGATACAAACAAAAGAGTACAGACCTCTGTATTCAGGAATGAATATATGCTGCCTCCCAGGATAGCATTGCTGAAACTTATTGAAAGAGATGGCAGGAAGAACAGAAAGAAAGAGACTACATAAGGAATCAAGAAATAGCCTATTTTTAATCTTCCTTTTGTAAGGCACGTAGATTTAAGTCAACTGTTGCCTATCAGCATTACTCATTGCTCTTGGTTTGTAATTAGGATTAAAAAGATGAATTTTCTTTACAAGATTGTTATAAAGTAACAGAATGATACTTTCTAATGTATTAAGTTATAAGGTTCACCAATTCCACTTAGCAGAACCATTGGGAAAAATGGAAGACAGTCTAAAGTACATGGAGGTCTTCTTGGGGAAACTTATTTTTAGGACCATGTCTCATTGATGCATTTCTTTCTTAACAGCCAAAAGAGCCACCTTGGTGTAGAGGTTAAGGTGCTGAGATAGACGACCATGAGTTCTAGTTTTGCTATCAAAGCCAACTGGGTGATCTTGGGACAGTCACTTTCTCTCAGCTCTAAGCAGAAGACAATGGCAAATTACTTCCAAATATCTTGCCAAGAAAAGTACAGGGATTAGTCCAGGAAGTCATCAGGACTTGAATATACACACAAACACACACACAAAATCACAAAAGCCCAATATAAGTATTGTTAAAGTGTTATTATGTGTGGGTAAAATTACAACATTAGTAATCCTTCTGCTTTGTGATGTGATTGATTGCAGTCAGACCAAGCAGTAAATTAAGCAGGTAGATTGTTTAACAAAGTCATGAAATGAAATACAGCCTATTCTCAAAAGCAGAAGTAGTAGAAGGATCGTCACTTCCTTATCCTCCCTAGCTATAGTGCTATTTGTTCTGGTACAAATCTTAGGTATAGTAGAATGTTCAAAAGCTATCAACTCTCTGTCCTTATGGTAAACTATATGATAAAAAATAAATGTTTATTCATTCTGCTTTGGGAAAATATTAAATGGAGATGTGCAAAGATTTAAGATTAAGCAAGGATGAGTTGTAAATTTATTTCAAAACTAGTTTTCATGAAAATTCCTGCTCATTCTAATTAAACAACATTAAAGATATCTTATTAGTATTTCTCTCATTCTTGATCATCAGAAACCATGGCTCCATTTTTCCAATTCTAGAGCAGTGTTTCTCAACCTTGGCAACAGATATGCAGACTCAGCTCCCAGCATTCCCTTGAAATATGTACACAGGTGAGAAACACCTTTCAATATTCAAGATGGTCTCATCATCTTCATTAAATTAATACAAGGTAGGAACATCTACTTTCAGAGTCATGGATTTTGCTGCAAAATAAGTTATTCATGGCTTGGCCACAATGATGATATAGCAAAAGTGAGAACTATTTATCAACTTGCCTTCTCCTGGATATAAGTTGCAACTGTAATTAATCAGGGTATCAAAGACATTGAGCTATTCAAAAATCCCCATGATAGCATAGATGGGGGAGCATCTGAAGAGACAGAGTAAATGGGGGGAAGTGCAAAAAGAAAGTGTTGAACAGAAAATGTATTGGGGAGGATGATATCCTTAATTCAGATTATTTATAAGTTAGAGAGCTCCTTGAGGTGAAACAGTTAGAAGTGAAAAAGTTGCAGAGAGCTTCTTCTAATACTGAACTACTAGTTAGGCCATTGTCCAACTTTAGATTCCATAAACAGTAAAGAATTCAAACTCAGGCATCCTGAAAAATAGAATTCTTTGGGAGAATTGAACCATTTCTTCTCAGAAGAAGGAACACTTCAAAATAATCTTGACTGATTGAGGTTTAGTGGAGCCTTCAGAACCAAGACTTTAAAATGTTCTGTTCCAGGCTCTTTCTGGGAATGTCTGAATGCCAGTATTTTGTGTCCTGGTTTTGCCCAGCCAGCTATTATTATTATATTATACCATATGCTTGACATTGGATATGGACATTGTTTCTGTTAATTAGATGCAGCTTCATATTAAGATATTCAATAATTGCATGCTGGAGCATGAAACACTTGAAGAGCAGGAAAGTTGGGAATGTGGGGGTTTCCAACTTTAATCACTTACTGGCTGAATTATCTCAGAATTAAAGAAGGAATTCAGAACTGCAATTTGTGGGTTTATGAAATTAATGAAAATCCTAATACATTATTCATAAGACACTTTACACTTGTTCTTAGCCGAGGCCAAGAAGCAGTTTGGCTTAGTTTTGTTTATTCATAAGATGAAACAGCTTAAAGAAAGGAGATATGATAGCAGCCTAGAGAAACATGAAGAGATGTCTCAGGAAAGAAAGAATAGATCTATTCTCCTGAGCACTTGAGGGACGACAAGGACCACTGGGTGGAAGCTATACAGTGACTTGATCTCAGGTGGGATTTGAGAGCAATTGCAGCTTACCTCCTGAAGTTGTGAGTCTTTGTCACTGGAAGCCTGCAAGAAAAGACTAAAGTGCTATTTGTCCTGAATGATATGAGGTTTCCTATACTGGAGAAGGGGTTGGACTAGAACTTCCAACTTTGTAATCTATGCTTCTTGGTCCATAGAGGCATACTGTCATTCAAGTCAAGGCCACTTCAGCTTCATACCTTCAACTTATTGGTTTAAATTCTTACTATGTTTATACATGTCCTTATTTATCTTAACATGAAGAAGGCTTAAGTTCCCAAGAAATTTATAAATTGTTGGGCTTTGTGTTAGTCATGCAGCATAAGTAGGTATTTGAAACAATGTCATGGCCATAAATATCTGCATTATTTTTAATGTGCATTATTATATTATCAAAAGCATTAAATTCTCAATTTAACAATGAGGACTATGAGTGGAAAATTTATTGCAGTTTTTAAAATATAATATTCTTCCTGCTTAGTTCCACCTCTATGGTTGTTAAAGATACAACTGCAGAATATTAGAAAATATTTAGAAGAGAAAGTAGCTAAAACATTTTAAGTATTGAATGTTGCTTAAATGTCTTAAGAGCTATAACTTTGTGGTGTCAATAGGCACATTGTTCTGAAGCTTTTAGGAACAGCCTGCCTCCTAAACTGTACGTGCGCAATTACTGGAAGTTTTCAAGAAAAAAATTAGATCACCTTTTGTCCAGAATGATTTGAGGATTTCTGCACTGGACTGTGAGTTGGACTGGAAAGTCCCTCTAAACTCTAGGAAATGAGAACTATGGCCATCTTGGAAAATAGAGTAAAGGCATGGGATGAAGACAAGAATAGTGTTACTTTTGTGAAGTTGCAATCTAAGTCCTGTGCATTTTGGGTCATAGAACACATAGTAACATCGACCCAGAAAACTGGTCAGATTCCATGTGACACTAAAAGAATGATTTGTTTTCCACTTTTTTATAATCCCACAAGAAAATTCTAGATAATTCTAGGAATAAGTTAGTTTGGTCTAATGACTAAAACATCTGGTTAGAAACTAGGAGACTATGAGTTCTAATTCTGCCTTAGGCATGAAAACCAGCTGGTTAACTCTTTGGGCCAAGACATCTCATAGGGATTTGTTGTGGGGAAAATAAGAGGAAGAAGGAATATTGTGTATGTTCATCGCCTTGAGTTTTCATAGAAATGTTAAAGATATAAATTAAATAAAAATTTCAGTGAACCTTATTCTGAGCTAATAGGATTAAATCCTTTATGCTTTGTACTGCCAAATACTCCTTAATATATTGCATTTTCCTTTCTTCCATAGAGCTGACTGTTTCCCATGGGAACAGCTGTGGTTTTGTTTATTTAAAATGCAATAAAGGTGTAAAATAAAATTGGCAATAAATAAAGATCTACTTCTTCATTCTTGCAATCATGTGAAAATCAGAAAAGAGCCAGAACTTCATTTTGTCACCTCACTATACTTTCAGTCAAAACATGTAATCTTAATGCAATTAAAAGCATTTCTCCTTTCCCCAGGTGAGTCAAAAATGTTCTCAGAGAACTTTTCCATTTTTCAAGCCCTACGTTTTGCCTTCTTATAATACATATTGTCTTTGATTTGGTTGTATATGTGATAATAAAGGTCACTTTGAGAATTGTTCTCTGTGAAGCAATAGTAATCTTATTTGCAGCCAAGGGCTACATTTCATCTGCCCAATCACCATCACCAGATTGCCAAGAAGGAACTGGGGTTTGGTTTGGGTTTTTTTTTTTGCCTTTTTAGGGGATTAGGGATGCTTTTATATGTGCATTAAGCCTACTTGAATCTTAACAAATCCTAATATCTTTCAGCCAAATACTGTACAGTATATGGAAAACAGGCCACAATTTTCAGTGTTTTGCCATCAAAATTCAACAATAGTTTGCAATCACTACAGAGAACCATCAACATATGTAGCATTATAGCTTACCCACTGCTGCTATAAAGCAACTAATAAATTTAATTAATATATTAAAAGTTTAAAGAATGCTATAAAAGGAAAAGAAAGTTGAAGAAAGAAAAATGTATAGGCAGCTGTAGCTTTTTATAGCTAGGACCTAATAATTCAGTTGAATTCAAAATAGCTGGTGCATAAATGAAACTCAGGCTGCATAGATACAACATGCTCTCTCAAGTTATCTTTAAAAACTCACAGTTGCATTCACACAACATGCTAATCTTCATTGGTTTTATTCTACTTCAGGTTTTCTTTTCTTTTTCTTTTTTTGCTGGCTGAGTGAGTTGTGAGAATCCTATTCTCTAGCTTAGTTTATGATTCGATGTATTGTCTACATCCCAAAATGGGATAATTGGTAGCTGAGTATATTATTGGTTTGTTAGATTTCTATCCCACTATTCTCCCAGTAACTCAAAATGACTTATACAGAACTGAAACTGGAATAGTAGTGTGGTTGCCCCCAAGTCCTAGTCCAGTATCTTAAATCACAACAGTGTTTTATGAGCTAAATCACAGCATTCCCAGAACTGGCCTCATCACTCAAGATATTAAGACAATAGACAGAGTAAAGCCTGATCTGCCTCTTCTGCAAAACCCATTATTATATATTTCTTTGCTCTATTATTTAAAAAATATCCTGCTTTGGCAGGCTGAACAGCACAGTGATTAATATGATCATCTAACCATCATATCAATTTTCCCCTCCAGTCTAACATCCATCATTCTGGGTCATGGAAAAAGCTGAAAGGTGGTTAGAGCCAGACATCATTGAAAAATTGTTGTTCCACACCTCCAGAACAGAATAAGCCTGCCATGAATCAATGATGGAAAACTGGACTTAGAAGACAATCTATTGTTCAGCTTCCAGCCTGTATAATTCCTATTGTATATTAAATGTATGACAGCCAGTTTGGAATAATGTTTAAAGCATCAGCCTTAAAACCAGGAGACCATTAATTCTAGTTCTGTCTTAGACACAAAACTAGCTAGATGACCTTGGCTCAGTAACATTCTCTCAACCCTAGGAAGAAAGCAATGACAAACTACTTCTGAAAAACCTTTCCAAAAATCCAACCACCCTGTAGGGACTTGTCCCGTCAGTCCCTGAGAATTAAATATGATCAAATGGAAGGGAAGAAAATAAATATATGCATAAGATCAGTGGTGGGATTCAAAACATTTTATTGCCAGTTCTGTGGGCGTGGCTTGGTGGGCATGGTGTGGCTTGGTGGGCATGGCTTGTAGGGTGTGGCAGGGGAAGGTTACTGCAAAATCCCATTCCCACCCCACCCCACTAATCTGCTTTCCAGCTCTGTTCTCCTGTGCAGGGCAACAAAAGAAGTCCCAGCTCATCAGCTGGGACTCAGGAGACAAAGAATAGATGGGGGTGGGCCAATCAGAGGTGGTATTTGCCAGTTATCCAAACTACTCAAAATTTCCACTACCGGTTCTCCAGAACTGGTCAGAGCCTGCTGAATAACACATAAGATCATAATCAATTAAAATTCATTCTGGAGAATCTGTTCCACGTATGTCATACCCTGTGGTTGTCTTTCTTCCTTGTGGACAGAAACTACTTTTAGGAACCATCCAGGTGCCCATGGGAAGTGAGATAAGAGAATGATCACTGACTATGTATAGCAATAGCACATAGACTTATATACCACTTTACAGTCCTCTCTAAGCGGTTTACAGAGTCAGCATATTGCCCCAACAATCTGGGTCTTCATTTTACCCACCTCAGAAGGGTGGAAGCCTGACTCAACCTTGAGCCTACTGAGATTTGAACTGCCAAATTGCAGGCAGCTGGAAGTCAGCAGAAGTAGCCTGCAGTACTGCACTCTAACCAATGCGCCACCTTGGCTAGTAATGATCTTTAATAACAGGTCTTTAGGGAGTGCTGCTTTATTTTCTAGAAACAGTCATTAATGGCCCAGTTTCTATTATTTTATCTTTCCCTAGATAAATATAATTTCATTAATTTGTTTCTGTATTTAAACAATAAACTCATTAACTTAGTTGATACAGAATAATCAGCACGGTTCATTTAAGCAGTAAGGATCTGGACCCTCTGTTATATGGAAAAATATATTTTCCCTATTTTTTGAAAAATGTATTTACTATATATTTTCACTGATCATGGATTTACTGTCTCATATTTGTTTTATCACCAGTGCAGTCTTCTGTGCTTCAAGGTGTTCTATAGAATGAACATACTTAGCTACTACAGCTAAAAGCATGACTGAATGTTCAACATTGTTATGTTATAAGAACTTCTTAATATGATTTATGGCTCTAATTTGATCCTGCAGCCTGTGGGAGAAAAAAAATTATCAGGAGTTCAACTTATGCTGATGCTGAGAAACTGTGAACAACTGGAATCATATAAGCTGTGTGACAATTGATTCATGCATGTGCAACCAGCTGACTCTTTTGCAAGCATGCAAGTGCCATAATAATTTAGCACATGGCCTAGCTGTCTAAAGTAAATAGTTGTGTATATAAGAAGTCACTTCAGATTCCAATAAACTTTCATCTGGTTATTTAACCACCTTCAGTTGACTGGATCAACCCTAGAAAAAAAGTAAATGTGAACTGAGGTGATGAGAAACGGGGTAAGGGAGGAATAAAGTGGATCATAGAAAGCCACCTGAACAATTTGTCTTCTATAAATTGGAATTTTATGACAAGCCATAAGTACTCACAACATGGGTTTAATATATCAAAGTCATATGGCAATTAGACTAATATTAATCAGGGCTTACATACCATTATTTCTTTCATATTCCTCAGTCAATAAAACCATCACTTATAATCTACCTACTTACAAGATGTTGGCTAATACTTGCCAACTATTGCTTGAAGAATACCCTATGACCACAATTGAACCCAAAATTTCCATTGCTAAGCAAGACAGTTGCTAAGTGGGTTTTGCCCCATTTTACAACCTTTCCTATCACAGTTCTTAAATTAATTACTGCAGTTGTTAAATTAATAATACGGTTATTAAGGGAATCCGGCTTCCCCATTGACTTTGCTTGTCAGAAGTTTGCAAAAGGTGATCACATAATCTTGGGATACAGCAACGGTCATAAATATGAGCCAGTTACCAAGCATCTGAATTTTGATCATGTTTTGATCACAGTGAGGATGCTGCAACAATCATGAAGGTAAAAAAAGTCATAAATCAATTTTCTCAGTGCTGTTGTAACTTTGAATGGTCACTAAACCAATGGTTGTAACTTGAAGACTACCTGTAATATTCTTCCCAACAAGCCCATGTCATATGGGTTTTCTAGTAATGTTTAGTCTAGGTAGAAGCAGATCACACTTCTTCAGTTTTACTCTCTTTAGTATTTCTCCAAAATTGCTATCTTCCTTGAGCTGTGAAGAAACCAAAGTGGCAATAAGTGAACTGAGGACTCAGCACACCAGTAAGAACTAGGCTCACAAACAAAGGAAATTAGAGATGAATGTGACTATATTCTTTTAATAAACGATTCACCAATTTTACATTACTGTTCAGATCATTAAGTATCTTTATCTGTCTGGCCTGCAGTTATAACAATATTTCTTCTTCTGCTACTTCTTTTACAGTACAGTTAAACTGATATTGAATTTCTAATTCATTCTAGACATATAGTTCAACAACTTTTACAGCATTATATTTATGGACTGTATTATATCATTGAAATAACTTATGGTAGCATTATAATTTTACTTTTATTACTGTAGATTTCTCTCATTTTATGCTGGTCTTTGACAGAAATAAAGATTGTTATGTCATATAATTTCATTCCAAACTGCAATGATGTATCTATTTGTAAGATATACTCATTTAAAGCTTTTTTCACAACCTCTGGTGATCACAGAAAAAGAAGTGCATGATCTATTTCACAGGCAAAAGCCAGGAAAAGCACCAGGGCCAGACAGATAACACCTTCTTGCTTAAAAGTCTGTGCTGACCAATTGGCCCCCATCTTCATCTGAATCTTCAATAGATCACCAGAGATGTGCTATGTTCCTTCTAGCTTCAAATGCTCTACTATCATCCCGGTGCCAAAGAAGCCCTCTATCAAGGAACTGAATGACTACAGACCAGTTGCTCTAACATCTGTAGTAATGAAAATCTTTGAAAGGCTAGTGCAAGGATCCACTGTTAGATCCCATGCAGTTTGCATACCTAGCAAATAGATCGACAGATGATGTTGTTAATGTGGTTCTGCATTACATCCTACAACACCTTGAATCTCCAAATACCTACGCAAGGGTCCTCTTTGTAGACTTCAGTTCAGCATTTGATACCATCGTTCCAGACATTCTTCTAACTAAATTAAACCAATTAGCAGTTCCTGAACACATTTGTAAGTGGATCATAAGCTTCCTAACAGACAGGAAGCAGCAGGTGAAGCTAGGTGGAATCACATCCAATACATGTACAATCAGCACAGGGGCTGTGTGCATTCTCCACTTTTCTTCTCCTTATATACCAATGACTGCATCTCAAACGATCCATCTGTTAAAATACTGAAGTTTACAGATGACACAACAGTGATTGGTCTCATTCCAGACAATGATGAATCCACATACAGACAGGAAGTTGTACAACTTGCCTCGTAATGTAACCAGAACAATCTGGAACTGAGCACACTCAAAACCATAGAAATGCTGGTAGATTTTAGAAGAAACCCTACTGTACTACCACCTCTTACAATACTAGACAACACAATATCAACAGTAGAGATCTTCAAATTTATAGATTCTATCATATCACAAGACCTAAAATGGACACCTAACACCAAAAACATCATCTAAAAAGCACAACGAAGAATGTTCTTTTTGTGCCAACTCAGAAAGCTCAAACTGCCAAAGGAGCTGCTGATACAGTTCTACAGAGGAATTATTGAGTCTATCATCTGCACCTCTTTAACTGTCTGGTTTAGTTCTGCAACCCAACAGGACAGACACAAACTTCAGAGGATAATTAGGACTGCAGAAAAAAAAATTACTACCAACCTGCCTTCAATCAAAGATGTGCACAAGTCAAAAAGAGGGCTGTGAAAATATATACAGACCCCTCACATCCTGGACATAAACTGTTTCAACTCCTTCCCTCAAAACGATGCTATAGAGCACTGCATACCAGAACAACTAGACACAAGGACAGTTTTTTTCCTGAAAGCCATCACTCTGCTAAACAAATAATTCCCTCAACACTGTTCAACTATTTACAAAATCTGTACTACTATTACTGTTAATCTTCTCATCATTCCTTACCACCCATGCCCTCCTACTCGTGACTGTATGACTGTAACTTTATCACTTGTATCCTTACGATTTATATTGATTGTTTCCTAGTATGATTTGATGACTATCATTAAGTGTTGTACCTTATGATTCTTGACAAATTCCTTGTGTGTCCAATCACACCTGGCCAATAAAGAATTCTATCTGTCTGTCTATCTATCTATCTATCTATCTATCTATCTATCTATCTATCTATCTATCCATCCATCCATCTATCTATCTATCTTTTTTGTGCATCAGTGAAAGAAACCCAAGGCCTAGTCACACAAGTTCATATCACCCAGGAGGAGGGGTCTATATACTTTTCTCTACAGAAAAGAACTAACTTTGTGAAAATTCCTTAAAAATCATACAATGATTCTATTTGACCTTTCTCTTGTGCAAAGGACTATATAAAGGGGACATGCATAAGTGCACCAGCGTCCCTTTCTTTACTGTCCCCATTTATCTGTACTTAGTTCCTTCGTTCATATTTATGTTCATACCTACACTTGTTATCTTGTACATGTCTGACAAACAAACAAATAAACAAATATAATATATAATATAATATATAAAAGGAACTGGGAAAGCCTAGTTTAGTGAAGAGAAGGACCAGGGAAGACATGACAGCACTGTTCCAATATTTGAGGGGCTGCTACGGATAGGAAGGGGTCAAGCTATTTTCCAAAGCACTTGAAGGCCAGACAGGGAATAATGGATGGAAACTGATCAAGGAGAGATTCAACCTAGAAATAAGGAGAAATTTTCTGACAGTGAAAACAATCAACCAATGGAACAATTTGTCTTTGGAAGTTGTGGGAACTTCATCACTGGAGACTTTCAAGAAGAGATTGGACTGCCATTTGTCAGAAATGGTGTAGGGTTTCCTGCTTGGGCAGAGGGTTGGACTTGATGACCTACAAGGTTTCTTTCAACTCTGTTAATCTATAAGCTAAGCTGACAATAAAGAGGAGAAAAAGCCATCCTAAAGCAATAGAGTTCTCACAATGTCTGATTCTGCCTTGACCTTATTCATGGATATGTCAGCTTTGGAAGCCATATTTTACTTAGAAGCTTCCACGCTGCCACATCTTAGTGCCTGGGAATTTGGGAGGGGGGATTTCATATAGAGATAGAAGTTTAGACATAACAACATTCTTCTCATAAAGTCAAGGAAAGTTACCCTGCGCCTGGAAAGAAGTGGTTGGCAGAATGTCTCCAGTTGGGACGATGGATGATTGGACCATGTGATGGATTGATGGGTGCAGGGGATGGGTTTTGATTTTTAATTATGCAAGGAAAACCCGGAACTCTCCTATTCGGGTTTTTCCAGATGTGCCAATATGACAGTTGTAATAAAATGGAACTTTAAGAAAATGCTTGTCTCAGAGTTTATTGGTTTGGAGTTTATTAGTTGGAATTCTGACAGCATAAATCATCCACAGACTTGGCATTAGAAAGTGAATTCAGGCATAATAAAGCATGCAAATTGATTATTAATAGCACACAAAAATTAAAAATCAGATAATTGACCATTTGCTTGCTTATCTCTTAAAGGTCCCAAAATGCTAAGGATAACTTGGACAGAAACATTGGCTGCTTTACTGCAGTAAATAGCAGGTGGGTATTTTGCTCACTACAGCGTTCTATGTTCCAATCATATTTTCTCACTGATTTCTTTGGTCATATTGATTTTCCTGGCATTCCAAATAGATGGAGAGGACAGGATTTTGTGTTCCTTTGGCAGCATGGCCCAAGCAGCCTGGGAAAATAAAATCAAGAGACAAAGCTGGCAATAACAAACATTTTAAAAACAAACAGGAAAATTACCAAAAAGGCTCACAAGCCATATTACTGGTGGAAATTGAGCATACTAGATACATGAACACATGCAGTCAATTAAAGGGTATCATGTCCTATCATTAGTTTCATGTTCTGCTTATATGAACCTGTACATTCAATATCATGTCATGGATGATGTGAAGTTCATAAATAACTTCTAAATGTTATAAGGGACATAATAAGCTGCATACCATGTACCTCCAGGCCTTCTCTTTATTATAATATGGACTATAACAAAGCATGTGATGTGGTGTGGTGTTTCATCTCCCCAGCCTGTTAGCCATTCATCCATGGATGGAGTAGGGGAAAAAAGCTCAAAGCAGTGTCACAGAAAGCATTGATACATCTGAGGACAAGTTTTCACATCTAGGCTCCCTCATAAATTCTATTCCTGTGCAATCTGGATTCTAAATCACACAATGAACCTTCATAATTGTAGAAAAGTCGTCTCTTCAGAACTCCACCTATAAGTGGATGACAGGAAACAGTCAGAAAATACTACGTGGTCAGCTTACTCCTTCCATCACCTAGTTAACATATAATGCTCATCGAGGAAGCCATACCTCCTTTGTAATGTAGACAACAAAGTTCAAAGTAGGGAATAAATAGTTTAGTAAATAATTTACAGCTGCAGTTTTAAATAATAAATATGCATTTTCCTGACTTGTTTTGCTTGACTATGAATGAATATTCTGAAGAACAAACTTATTGACAGGTGAGATCAGTTAACTATGGAAGAACTGATGCCAAGATAATCTGCCAAAACCTACACAATTGTCAAAGGTTGAAGATGAAATAAGATGTGAGGCTGTTTTCAATTCAAAGATTAGCATATGAATTTGAGTATTCTTTTGGACTAGATTTCATTCCAACCCAAAAAAGAACATTTTCTTTTTTTCTGTCCCTTCCAGGCTGCTGCTATTTCATCCTGTCCTCCTTCTCTGGCCATGATACACAGAAAGACCTTCCCACATAGGCTTATCTCAGAGGCTGTGGGTCTCCATGTGCATCTTGCCCTAGCAACATTCCCTATGAGAGATGAAGGGGCAACTCAGATTGTTCCTCTTTTTATGACTAAAAGAGAAGGTAAGAACAGAAAAGGTGTCTTTTGCCGTGCTAGTTGTACGATGCTTGTGGCCCACAGTAACCTTGATGTCTATTTACTGTCTGTCTTACCCCATTAAAAACAGAATTATAATTTTAAAGCAAAGCACATTCCAACATTTTAAAGCACATTCCAACATCATCTTTATTAAAGGAATAAATTTGGTCCTACATCTAACATTCTTCAGACATAGAGACCATTGCTTGATGTAAGCCCATCTTCCCTGAAATATAGATTAGCAGGCAGAAGGCAGAAGCTGTGGTGCAGAAAAACTGGAACTGAAAATTTAGAACAACAGGAGGGCTATGTGAGGATGCTTTTTGTAGATTTTAGTTCTGCATTTAACACAATTCTTCCACATAGATTAGTCTAAACTTCTGGACCTTGGCCTTTCTTATTCAATCTGCCTTTGGATTATGGATTTCCTGTATGGCCACTCACACAGGGTCCAATTAGGTAATCATACCTCTTCAGCCCTTTTTCTTAACACTGGTACACCATAGGGTTGTGTGTTGAGTCCCTTACTCTTTACTCTTTATGTGCATGACTGCATTCCCATTCATGCTAGTAATACTATTACTAAATTTACAGATGATACCACAGTGATGGGACTCATCTCCAGGGTGGATGAGCCTACTTGTTGAGATGAGGTGGACCGGTTGGTTTCGTGGTGTGGAGACAATAACTTGGTCCTCAACACCAATAAGACCAAGGAGCTTATAGTGAACTATAGAAGGAAAGATCAGACATCCAGCCCTTGCTTATCAATGGAGACCGAGTGGAACAAGTGGCCAGTTTTAAGTTTCTGGGTGTTACCATAAAAGAGGACCTGACCTGGTGTGCTTACATTGCAGCACTGGTCAAAAAGGCCCAGCAGAGATTATACTACCTGAGGCTTCTCAGAAAACAACAACTGAATGAAAAACTGCTTGTGACCTTCTACCACTGCACCATAGAGAGTATTTTAACTTACTGCACCTTTGTATGGTTTGCCAATTGCACAGTGGCAGATAGGAAAGCACTCCAGTGGGTTAACGTCATTGCCCAGACAATCATTGGTTGCCCTCTCCCCTCTTTGGAAGAGCTTTATAGCTCCCGCTGCCTTAAGAAAGTTCAAAACATTCTCAAAGATGCATCTCATCCTGGGCACCCTTTTTTTGAATTATCACCATCTGGCAGATGGTACAGAATAATAAAAACAAGGACAAATAGGCTGAAAACAGCTTCTATCCCAGGGCAGTAGCTCTTTTGAATTCTGCTGTATAGTGCAGTATTGGTGCTATGTTGGGGGTTTTCAGTTCAATGTGTGGAGGGTGAAGGATGTGTGTTTGTGTTTATTTTCATGGTCATGGTCATGATGTGCACTGAAGAGGGTGTTTGATTTTGTTGTATGAGGTGCAATGACAATAAAATAAAGTAAAATAAACTAGATGGAGAACTTATTTAGGAGGCAGCAGTCTTAGGCATTGCCTTTTACAAAGCAGGCACCATCTCACCAATTCCAAGGTTCAATGTATCACCAAAGGTTGCTTGGTTTGTCATCTACTACAGCAGCAACTGTGAGGAAAATATTAGCAACTTCAACTATGAGTTATGGCAGAACAAAGCATACTGGACACTAATGACTCCCAGGGATTGTTGAAGAGCAATGGACAAATTCTGTATTTATATAAATATACGGGGTGAGTGGGGGACAGAAATATACAGAGGTATACAGAGGGGGAAAACTTTTCTCCATTTTTCCTTGTAAATTCTGGGTCTGATCTGAAAGAACTATATTGCCTGTCTCCAATCTTGTGAAAATATTTTGTGTGGTATGTGTGAAATCTGACTAAATCACTTTCCCACTGATGGCAAGTATCCACAGTGAAACAGGCAATTAAGTGTAATCTGTACTTGCATGTATCCTTTTATGGATAATTAGTGAATCTGTAAGGTTTCCAGGCCAATACTCTGTTTGCCAATTCCTCAGGGTCGGTATCATCCCAGATTCAGCTGGGTGGTTTTTTAAAAAAATATTTCTTTAAATTTCAAAAAGATCAAACGGCTGCTGAATTAACCAAGATTAGGGAACTATTCTTTGAGACTGTGCAATCAATAGCTTTTGGGAGACAAATTTATTCCATTAGACTGAAATAAAGCAATGTTATTTGGATGGTGGGAAGTTTCTGGTGTTTTAACATATGACTTCTACAAATAAGAAATTAGTGGCATAGTGACATGTGGGAATACAATTTAAGAAGAACTGAGGTTCAAAATGTGGAAATTACAGTCTGAAGGCATTCTAAGGGTGTGTAAGCACATTGCAAGAGCATCCGAATTGATGGGATGCAGGTAATATATATATTACATGTGACCACTCTCCTCTCGGGGATCCTGGCATTGTCTGTGGTTTACAGAAGAGTTGAAGAAGAAGAAAAGTGGTGTCAAGAGCCACCGGTGCTCAGCAAAGGACCAATTCAAATCAATACAGGCCAGAGCTGCTTTTAAGGCCTGCCTAGTGGTAATCAGTGTGGCAAAGCATCATTACTCCTCCAGTCTTACTGCAACCGCATGTAATTTCAAGTGACATGAGCCCCCCCACCTCCCCAGCTTCCCCTCAGTAAGGAAGGCTTGGAGAAACTTTTCAGGGGTATGTAGAAGAATTTTCCAGCACTGTTGGATAAAATTACTCAGATTCATTCTCAGTGGGATGCTGTTGCACATCCAGTGGAGATGCCTTGGGAGGAGTTTTGCTGGGTTATCCAACAATGATTTGAACCTGTTGCACCTGAGGAAGTAGACAACGTCCTTAGGACTGTGAGTCCTCCTGAAGCTTCAGTGGTAGAAAATGCGGCAGTACAGATAGTTATTTGTGATCCTAGAGGACTACACATTACACACTGCTTCACAAGCTGCATTAGTTGCCAGAAAGCTCCCAGGTCCAGTTCAAGGTGCTGGTTTTGACCTTTAAAACCCTTCATGGCATTTGACCAAGTTATCTGAGGGATCTCCTCTTCCTAATTACATCTTTCTGCCTCATCAGGTCATTAGGATGGCAATAGTTATATATTAAGTTATAGCAAATGGAAGAACCAGAGAGTTTGGGGGGGGGGGGACATGTAACAATCTGAATGAATGGACAAAATATTAAATTAGGGATTATGAATGGATGGATAGGAACGAGATAAGAGCATACATAACAGAAAAAGCCCTAGAATAAATAATAATGAAAACTGAGGCTTAATAAGTATCAGCCTATTATATAAACCAATATAAAAGAATGAAGATAGATACAAATATATGATTGACTTTACTGTTTATGATTTTAAAAGATAATTGGTGAGGATGATAAAAGGTTCTAAATGAAAGACAGACCATTTTTTATAATTAATAAGAATTAATCTTGGGGAGGAGGGTGGAATGGACATGGAAGAAAAAAGAGAGAATGTAGAATTACTTAGGAAGAGGAAAATATAAGTCCTGTATGAAAATGTGTTAAAAGATAATTTAATTTTCCAACCCAATGAATGGAAAGATTATGTGAAAGCTGATTGGAAACATGTGAGAAGAATTATATTACAGAGTGCCAGAGAAATGCATTAGATTAATGGGAAGGATATGAAAAGCCTGCCTGGTGGAATGATAAAATGAAAGATGCAATGAATGATGCAATGAAAGAAATGAGAGAGGGTGACAAATAACACACACAAAAATGAAGATCGGAGAAAATATTGCATAATGGGTATATTGAGAAAAAAAGGAGAGTTGCAAAGAATGTTGTCAGAAACCCCAAAAATAGATAAGATGAAATCAGGGAAAGAAACAGGCAGAGCAATTTGGAAGAAAATAAAGAACTGTTTTGGATGTAGGTGAAGAGGACTAAACCGAAATCTGCAGCAGAGCACATGAAATTAAAAATAAGGTGACAATGCAATTTGAGATGAAACTGTATGGGAAAGACTGGGATTTAACAAAAATAGTATTAAAGTAAAGTTCAGTGCCTGAGAAAAAGTGGTGAAAAGAACACATATATCAAAATGTTGAAAAATGGCAAGATTGAAAGTATAAATTGTAAAAGTTAAAATACTGATATAGTTTGCTTATGGAGTGGCTAGTCTGTTTAATCTGAATGCAAATTATGCTCCTGTGCCTGAAGATGAGAAAAATGCCATAGGTAGAACAAATGAGTGCAAAATTTACAAGATAATAAATCTGCAAAGACAGGAAAACTGAGTGAATAATTACATAAATGCCAAAAAAAATCCTAGAACAAGTAGAAGGGCTTATATCTTAGTCTAATATTGTCTAACGTGAAAAAGGAAATAAATGTAGAATTACTAGGAGCTGCAAATACTGATTGAATTGAAAAGCAAATCTTTTTTGAATGAAATAAAAATGATTTTTTGTAAAAACATACTTTCAGCCTACATTGTTACATAGAATTGAGAATTTCATGTATCAGGAGAAACATGATAATAAGTTGAATACAATGGTATTTCAGATCTTTGTGCAGGGAAAAATAAAAGATAGGGTCAAGAATGAATGAAGGAATGAATGAGCACAAAAGTGACTAACCAGTACAAAGAGGTATATTAAAATGGTTTAACCAAATAGAGACAATGAACAGTCTTGGAGCCATAAAACAACTACCTGAAGGAAACGGGATTGAGAGGAAAGGTACACCATGAAACAGATTAATGAGATTCAGAAAAAGAGGGGAGAACTTCAAAGTACAAAAAAAATGTATTTTTATCGGGCCCATTTCATGACAGTGAAATCTATTGAGTCAATTCCTTTATTTACTTATACCTAATAGACAGAATCTTGCCAAATTAAAGCTATCACTTTCTAACCTGTTACTAGACATATCCTGACAGCATCTGCACTTCTTCCCTTCTTCCCCATCCATCCAGCTCAGGACTATGTAGTCTCTTGGCCAAATCCTCCTCCACTGCTGTTGCAGGTGCACATTCCATCACAACTTTGTACTATATGCATTGGTGTGTAGACATGCCAATGGGGAGGCAAGAGGGAGCACGAATGACAATGTGATAATGTGACATTGCTGCAGCATAAACTCCACCCTCCTACATGTAGAAATAAGAGGTGCTCAGAAATGTTAGAACAACGTAGAAGGGTAAACACACTCTAAAGTAAAAGTCTACCCTGCTAAGATATATACGCATTTGGCCACTCTGTAAAAGAAGATGAAAAAACATTTACAATTCATTTATCTCTGCCAGATCTTCACTCCCTTCTGTGCTTCGTATCAGTAAAAGTAGGCAAGAGAATGTAGGAAATTTTGCTTGTGTAAGTTATAGCTAACCTTCTTGAGAAATGTGCCTGAAACTTAAAAGATTTTCAGCTCATTTAATGGAGGGGGGAAATGGTGTTTTGCCCTGCATTTGCTATCTAATCTTATGAATTTTCAAGAACCAATAACATCAACTCTTATAGAGGGCACACTGAACTAAATGCTGGTGTTTTTGTTATATGGGGAGTTTACTGTTATATAACCAGAGCAAGGCCTGGCCTCATCTTGCAGCCAACAATGGTGTGTTCGGTGGATCTGTAATTGGTGTAGGGTTATCAGACATCTAGTAACAAGGAGAACATGAACTACTTTTTCTCTTCTTGTCCTTCATCTATCAGGCATAATCTTAAATTCAAATATTGTCCCACGTTTTTATTGTTTTGGGTTGGGGGAGGGGCAGTTTTCACAACAGTATTGTAATGATACCATTTTTTTTGTATTGTGACTTTGTAAATTATTTGCTTTCCCCCCTCTCTGTCTGTTGACAGACTTTATAACCTAGATTTACGTTATTTCATTTATTTCCTGATTCCAGCCATTGGCTGGAATCCAGTTCTTCAAATTTATGATCACTGTAGCCTCATGTGTAGATCACATGACTCATCATTTGGCATCAATTTGGCACATGCATCAGACAATATCTATACTGTCACTAACATATGTTCTTAAAGTAAAGGTTTGTTGGAAAAATGTTGAGACTGAAAAAAATCAGTCTTTCTGATGCTGGAAAAAATAATTTCACATAACTGTAAGCCTAGGAGGTTGTGGGCTTTTTGTTTTGTCTTGTTTGCAGTGTTTTGCTATAATTTTTATTGTGGATGGTAAGAAATTTAAGCAGTTAGTGTCCCTTCCTTTTTTTTTCTCCATTTGTTCTCCTTTCCATTTGTCTGTGTCCTCCTTTGCCTGTTACAATACCTAGTGACCCTCATCTCGACTCATAGCAATGTGAAGATCACCAGAGGAACCAGTCTAAAACTGCAGGTGTTGAAAAAGAAACACAGAGAGACCAATATCTCACTTCATTTGTCCATTACCAAGCAATGATCAGGATGACAAATAGGTGGGACAAAAAAGTTAACAGTTTTTAGTAAATGTCTACTGTCATCTAATAATCATATGAATTTTTGCAGCCCAAATCTAGTTATTTAACAGTCTGGGGCAATTTTCCTCCTATAGTGACTAAGGAAGCAGGTGTTTGCAGGTCTCCAGATTAAACTGATTGGCAGCATGCTTTTGACAGCTATGCTTTTGGACCATACAACTATACACATGAAATCAACATAAAGTTTTTATATTACAAGCTTGACAATTTTTCCTAAGAACCTTCTGGCCTCTTTTGTCCAAAAAGTATTTGGCTACTTATCTTTAAAACCTTTAGCATTTTTTTTAAAAATGCCCACCCACTCATTGAAAAACCTCAAAATTTCTTTTAAATATTGTTAGGCTATCATCGTGCCCAATATACCGTAATCTGTGCTCAAGATGAAATACATGGTGAATTGCAAGGCCTTTATCTTTCCCATATGCAGAAACGCCTTCAACCTTGGGTTGCATTTTGCTGAAAGCTAAATGTTTGCCTGCAAGCTAGTAATCTATCAAAAGTCAGGAACAGTTGTCTTCTCCTTAAAAAAAAAAAGGATGGTTCACAGCTGGTCAGAATTGCTATACAGTCCATTTGTGCAATAGCTAATTCCCAGGGAGGAAATGTCTTCTGTTTTATTTCTTCCAATATCATCTATTTTCTTTTTACAGGGATTCCAGTGTGGCCATAGTCTTCATTTCTTACTACAGGAGCTGCAGTCTTATAACCATAGCAAGCAAGACAGTCAAGCTTCCTGGAGCTGAAGATGCAGTTCTCCTTTTCATGTGTAACAATCCTATTTTAGTTTGAACTGATACCGAGTACTAGAGAAGGACAATAGATCAGAAGCACATACATAATCCCAGGATCAATCTGTACATGTGCAGTTCTTTCATAAACATGATGGGTTCTAAAATTGGGAGTAGGATAGCTATGAATATCTAGCAGCATTTTCTCCTGGGCACATCAAGAATATGCCCTTGTCTAGAATACTGGGCAGATAATGGCAGGACCTACCAACCTTGGCTGATCTTTAAAAAGCCAAGCAGGTTCAGATTTGATTAATATTTTTGATAGACAACCACCAGGAGTCTCAGGACCATAGGACAGAATCAAAAATGGTGGGGTGGAATACAAGAAGATAATAGTGAGCTATTTTCTTTTTGATGACAAGAAAAATAACATGGATAAGGACCAATAGTGGGATCCTATCTTAGTCACTACCGGTTCGGTGGGTGATCGCGCATGTGTGCGTACACGCACCCCTAATGCACACACTGCTAACAAGCCAATCAGCTGAGAGGACAAAGAAATGAAAATCTAGGAGCAACCCTCCCACCCACCCCCACGTGCTTTTCGGTCTTTTATCCTCTCAGCTGATCCTCAAGGCTTGTTTTCCTCCTCTCAGTTAATCAGAGGCTGATTTTTTTTTACTACTGGTTCAGCTGAACCGGTCCGAACCAGAAGCATACCACCACTGGTAAGGTCCACATAGTGGCCAGTAGTTTATGTCTGTTCATGGAAGGTTGTATCTTTCTAGGCAACTTGTGGCTCTCAAAATGAACTATTTATTAGTTTATTAAAACTATATCACTACCTTTTAAGATTTCTTGGCAATGTACAATGAATCATAAAATCAGTATTACAGTAATCATTGAAAGTAGTAATAATTAAGAATCAAAAAATTAAGAATTAAAAACTGTTTTTAAAATGTGCATGTTTAGGGTCAAATTAAAAGAAAGCAAAGAGATTAGACCTTTCAAATCAGCAGAGGATGTATTCCAAAGACCCAGGCTGCAGTTTGACCCACAACTGCAATAACAGAAACCTATTATAGCTATGCAGGAACTTCTTCAGATGATCTTAATGAGTAGGAGTGAGGCCATAGGATTGTCTCAGGTAACATGGCCAGCAACAGTGAAGGATGCTTGGTTAATAGTGAAGGATGCTTGAAATTGCAGCTTGACAACACTTCAAGTGCCAAGCTTGCCTCCCTCTCATGCAGGGCAAAGAGAAGGAAGCAATAATTATGTGTTGGCAGAACAGAAAACAGGAAATCCCAAGAACATTTTGTCAAAAAAAAGCCGTTCTCATTCCACCGCAGATAATATTCCATTTCCTACGATCTAACTGGTTTATTATAACCCCAACATCTGCAGTGTAGCAGGACTTGGTAAGACAGCCTTTCCCTTCCTGCTGCCTTCCAGATGTGTTCAACCACAACGTCAATCTTTCCTAGCCAGAAGAGAGATCTGTTGCACTGTTTGAGGGATGACAAACATTTTAATCCAACTTGCCCAGAAGGTGCCAGCTTAGTGAAATCTATTATACAGCTTTGTCTTCCTGGCTGTAAGTAATTAGAAGCTGAAATCCCCTACTGACTCTGGAAGTATTTATCAAGCCATTTCTTCCATGCAGAAGAGCCAAAATCCCTGCTGTACTTTCCTCTCTTTTAAGACAGATAACAGAATGTTATTACAACAGCATGGCGTTGGCAAATATGTTTGCCATGCGTAAAAAAATCCTGTTTGGGAGTCAGCTGCTTTAACAATAGCAAAATCACGAAGAATCCAGTTCATGTAAGCCAGCATGCCAGTGCAGGTTTTGTCTATCGCTAGAAAGGTAAAGGGAGTTGGCTAGCAAGTGCCTGACAGGTAGAAAAACACCTCCCTGCAACAGGTTGGTTCACTTAATTAGAACTGTACGACAGGTGAACTCCTTTGCTCAGCTTCACAGAAACTTCCTTTGCCCCTGACTTCTGAGTGTCACCATTGCCGTAGAAATACAGATAAATTAAAATCATTGCACTTGTCCATTGTGTACCAGGTATATTTTTCAGCCACAATCCAATTTGCAGTTCAAGTATCTTACAGCTATTAGTTATATCTTATAGTACGAGTGGAGGAAAGAAAGAACACTAAAGACCAAAAGACCTCTTTTTTCAATGACCCGAAATTTTCTTTATTCTTTTTTTTTTCCAATATGGAATAGTCCACAAGAAACTTGTCCCCAGGCTGATGTTCTCCAAAAGGAGTTGGGATTGCAAGCAGAATGGCCTTTGAATGGCACAACTTTGGGAGGACATCAAGTTGGGGAATTGGCAATTCAATACCCAAATTAAGGATTTACAACTTAATTGGGCATTTTGCCAGGACTGAAAACCCACAAGAAATAAAAATGAGAAAACACCAGTTTTCCTGAAGCTTGATGTGCATCACAGAGGACTCACTACTGAAGTTTTGACAGAGTTCCTATCTATCCAGTCTTGAAAGCTGCCTTCATAGCAGTGGTGGGATTCATTCTTTTTTTACTACTGGTTCTATGGGCATGGCTTGATGGGCATGGCAGGGGAAGGATACTGTAAAATCTCCAGTCAGAGGTGGCATTTGCCGGTTCTCCAGAACTACTTGAAGTACCAAACTACTCAAAATTTCCGCTACCGGTTCTCCAAAATTGGTCAGAACCTGCTGAATACCACTTCTGCTTCATAGTCACCTTCTCCTCACTGGCTCTGATGCAGGTGCTTGCTAGAAGTTAAATTTCCAAAAAATATTTCACAGGTCTGAGAAGACAATAGCAAGCCACATGCATATTACTGCCTAGAAAATAACAGTGGTCAAGTTTAACTCTAGAAAGATATTACCCTTTTTGTTGCATATACCAGCAAATTATTTTCTACCAATCTGCAAATGAAGAGCCTGTAAGAAAAAATACAACAGTACACAGGTTTCCTTAAGAACATCTTCACAGGGGATAAAAATACCATCCTGTAGTAAGCAAAAGAGATGGTTCCACCATTACTGATGTCCTCTAATCAGAATAAAATACAAACATTAAGAAGATGGCACTTCTCCAACATTTAGCTGTATCTTAGGGGGTGAAATACAGCAATAAGTGCTTTCAACTATTGTGAATATACAAACCAGAGATTAAAGAGAGACAAGTTTGTAGAATAATTATGTGTCATCAAATGGTTTTCATAGATCTTCTCCATGACAATCTATTCCTAACTTGACCTTTAAAGCCTCCCAACAGTGTCCTCATTGCCACAGTAACTGAGTCCACCCCGTTACTGCTGGTTCTTCTCTTTTTTTCAACCTTTCCCAGAATTAGAAACTTCTCCAGAGAGTCTCCGTGTAATGCTGATTCTTCATGTACGTGTCCAAAGTCGCTTAAGACTGGTCATTTGTGCCTCATATGGTGCCCTAACTCCAGATACATTAGTGAGACACTAATTCGACCATTCAAGATATTAGGCTTCTGCTTCCCTTTTGCAACTAGTTGTTCTAAATAAAGCATGTTGCTATGAATAGGGGTAATTTTTTTAAAGTTTCAGGAGGAAAAATAGACCATACACTAAACAAAACATCTCCTTTGTAAATGTCAATATGAAGAAATAAATAAGAAGGGGAAAATAAGGTATAAAGTCAGCCAAGCCGTAAGGCTATTTTTTTAACCAGTGTAGTTTTGAATTTAAACTAGAAGTCGCGAAGTAAACGGACACACATTTGTCTGGAATGGTATAAGCTCTCCTGATTGAGCAGAATGTTCAGCCAAAAGACCTCCAAAGTTCCTTCCAACCCTGTTATTCCAAGTTCTCTGTTTTATGCTATCTGAAGCCTTTTTCATTTTGCAAATTTAATAATCTCCAAAGCAGCCAGTAGGGGGGAGGAAAGAGCAGTCTTCAGCAAGCTCCCACTTCCAAGAAACTGAAGTCTGATCTGGTTCTAATCCTCTCTTCTCCTATTCATCAGACCCTTCAAATATATAACAACACAGTCATTCCTATTAGTAATGTTTTGGACTGTAGCTCAGACACAATTATCCACTCTAACTGGAGCACGCACATGGGCCTTTCTGTTAAAAGGGACTAACTAATTCACATTATCTGCTCAGGATTGAATCCAGGAGACTGTGACCATGTCCCAAATTGCATCAAACCACAACACAACCATGTCCAGACATCACCTACTTTCCCCTTTCTCCCTGTGAGGTTACCTTCATCTTGTTCCCAATCCATGAGTGAGGAAGCCTGTAGTCATCTCTTCAGCTGTCTGAGTGTTAAAAACAGCACTTCCTCCCAGTTTTTGAAAAGGGGTATAAAATCAGGCTGCTACCAATGTCCTTGAAGGGAAGTCAGGTGAAACTAGAAAAGGAGGCAATAGGGGAACGATAAAGATCAGCCCCCATGATAACAAATTTTATGCTACTATGGTTTTTGCCAGCTCAGAAGTGGGAAGAGTATGGCTGTGGCTGGAAATAGAATGGAAGCAATTTGCTCCAAACCTTTCATGTTGGATACAGGCAGCTTTAGCATATTGGAAAATGATTCCTGAATTAATATGAACAAGGTTTGCCTCCTCAGAAATTTAATGAAAACAGTCAAGTGAGCCAGTACAGTATAGGGGTTGAAGTGTTGACTTGGCACCAGGGAGGCCTGGTTCAAGCCTATCTGTCAAGCACAAGCAACCAGGTCTACACATGTAAGGTTCAAGTTAACAGCTTTATTGTCTTCTATCTATAATACAGGAATCTCCCTAGTCTGCTTGCCTTGGCTTCTCTTGGGTACAAAAATATAAGGTTCCATAGGGGAAGGGGGTCAGTTTATGACTGCAAGGACTCAAGGCTAATTCCCCATTTAATCCCTCCTCTTTGCCACCTGACAGCTACCTAACACTATTGTGAAGTTCCCCTGGGTGGCTTTGAGTCACACACCCACTCAACCCAATCAACCTCACAGGGAATTTTAAAGTGGGCAAAAGTAATAAAATGTGGAATAATCATGTTGGAAAGGCCCTTGGAAGTCTTCTAATCCAATCAACTTGAATATCTGAAATGAAAAAAGGATATAAATCAAACAAAACTATCAACAGAGCACAGCATTGAATCCATCCTTGAGTATACATCACACTGTGTGACAGTGGTGGGATTCAGAAAAATTTACTACCATTTCCGTGGGTGTGGCTTGGTGGGTGTGACGGGGAGGATACTGTAAAATCTCCAGTCAGAGGTGGTATTTGCCGGTTCTCAAAATTTACTACTCAAAATTTCTGCTACTGGTTCTCCAGAACTGGGAACCTGCTGAATACCACCTCTGCTGTGTGAAAGTTATCTTGGCACAGTTTATTTGTCACTTGATCTTAGCCAAAAGGCAAAGAAGCAATATACACAGTTTATTTGTTCATTTTAATCCAGTTTATTATCTACTCTGGAAAAGGAAATCACCAGGATCTTAGGTTAAAAAAATTTCTCACTACTATCAGATCTTAGCTAGAGACACCAACATTTAAAATTAACTAGGACTAATTATGGGTTCTATGAGGAACTTCAATCCTTCCTCATGATGAGAAGACCTAAGTCACAATAGGTTTGAAGGACATACAACATTTGCAAATAGACTGAATCTGCTTCTGTTTACCATATTTAGTCTCTATTATCAGGCATCTGCATCGGATAATCCATGCTCTGCTTTACTTTGAGGATTCTTTGTGGAAAGCTATAAAATATACTAGCGTATGCTACCATATATTGAATTAGGGCTGTCATATTGGGCTTTAAAAATCCAGGTGACCTCCAGCTGGTGGCATGGGAATACAAACCTCTAACTCTTTGTTCTTATCTAGTAGCCATCTAGATTTTTCGGCCCAAGTAAAACGGTCCTAAGATACCTTTAGTCCTAAGATACGTTTTATTCCAGGACAGAGTTCCGCAGCTGGTGCTTTTCATTTGCATTGAATAACAGTCCCCAAATTTCTGGATAGCATCATATCAGAATTTTGGGACCTCTGTCCAAAATATTTTATTTATTTATTTGTTTATTTTTGTCAATTGCTTACAAGATAATAGGTATAAGTAAAAATATAGTTATACATGGATACATATAAGAAAAATAAAAACATAAAAGAAACAATAGGACAGGGACGGTAGGCACATTGGTGCGCTTATACAGACCTCTTAGGAAGGGTCAATGGTAGAAAGTCTAAGGTTAAAGTTTTTTGGGTTTGGGGAAGAAACCACAGTCAGGTAGAGTATTCCAGACATTGACCCCTCTGTTGCTGAAGTCATATTTCCTGCAATCAAGTTTGGTGCAATTAACCTTGAGTTTGTATCTATTGTTTGCTCTTGTGTTGTTATGGTTGAAGCTGAAGTATTCATTGACAGGTAGGACATTGCAATGTATGATTTTATTCTATACTTAAATCGGACCGAAGGTGGTGTAGTTCTAGGTTTTCTAGGTTTAGAATTCCTAGTCTGGTGGCATAAGGTATTCTGCAACAAGTAGAGGATATTGCAAGAATGTCCAGTTGGAAATGGCTGTTTTAATATGGTAAGCCAGATCCAGTGGTGGGATTAATTTTTTTTTACTACTGGTTCTGTGAGCATGGCTTGGTGGGCATGGCAGAGGAAGAATACTGTAAAATCTCCAATTAGAGGTGGTGTTTGCCGGTTCTCTGAACTACTCAAAATTTCCGCTACCAGTTCTCCAGAACTGGACAGAATCTACTGAATGCCACCTTGGCCAGATCCATTGTGTTCCATGTGTGTTGTCTTAACATTTAAAAAGTCAATATAATGGCCTAACGTGCTTCAGAAGAAGCACAGGTTGAGATAATACACAAAGGAATAAAAACACATTAGACCAGGCTAAAATGGGATTGATTATTCACCCTTTGGCATATTTGCTGGCTTACCATGATCTTAACATCAGACATGATTCAGGCAGGAAATCACACACTTAGGCATTAAGATGATTTGGTCTGATTTGCATAGCATTTAATGTGAGCTCAGAGATTATGTTATATTATATTAACACAACTGTAGAGATGTACATATTGTGTCAATCCAGGGAATGTGCAGAGCAGCCAACAATTAGAAGTTAAAGATGCTTCAGGCCTTTATCATTGCATGAGGGGCACTGAGTTCCTTGTATGTAAGTATCACTGTCAAGCACAATTTGATTAAAACTAAGGCTAGGAACTAAAGCTTCTATCACAAATGACAAACAATCATTCTTCATTTCCATGTTCTTCGGCTAAATACATTCCAATTTAAGAGCTGTGTCTCTGCACTTAAATCCATATATCGTTATATTCTATCTTCATGTTACTCTTTCTCCTTCCTTTCCCAGTATTCTGATTAACCCTAGAGATTCATTGTATATAAAGTGAAATGCTATGATTAATGGGATTGAAACAAGCCAGGATATGAAAATAATGTCAAACTGTGGTTTGAGATCCTTATTTATTCTGAAGCTGGTAGTCATTTCCTACTTCTGGCATAATAAGAAATTGAGCCTGATTGAATTTTTCTTTGAACTGATTGCAGAGTATTTGATGAAATTAATGGATGGTGGAATGGTGGACAACAAATGTTGTTTGTTGATTAAGCCTATATTCAATGGATCAGGTCAGGGCCTTATCATTAACAGGATGGAGAAAGTGGTGAAGGGTTCTTAATTGAGTTTTGATTGTTTTTCTGTCATAGCCATTTAAAAGTTAGACAAAGGTTCTGTTAAACACAATGGCCTCACTACTCTGTTCTTCTGTTCCCCACTAGCTGTATGAACAAAGCAATGTGCTATCACTCTCTGACGGACCAATCCATCTGCTGTCAGTTTTGTTGGAAGGGAACCTGTGAAGCTGTTTCCCAAATTTCTGTAATCCTAAATGTTCCGTTACTATACTGCTCTACTTCACCTCCACCTTGCAAGCTGGATATGATCTGTATAACCTAAAATGGGATTACTGCATGCTTCTAATTAGGAATAGACATATGTTTGGAAATAACTATTATTCTGCCGAGTTTTAGCACAAAGCTTTTTGAATGATTGGTTCTTTAAGGTTTTAATAAGTTCCTGGAAGAAATAACTTAGTATACAGCAAAAGATAGTTCTCAGATCTATTTCCTCTATTAAAAGAGAAGAGAGCAACGTATCTGTAAAAGATATGACATCTACTGAAGCTTTGAAGTGAAGGCTCTCTGTTATACCTATCTTTGTTTTTTTCCTTTGCACTTGCTAAAGTTAGAATGTGGGGTACAGCCTGGGAAAGCAGCAGATTGAAACATGGGAAATTCCCCCTTTTATCAGCATTATGGCTCCAATTCAAGCTGATCATTCCCTTTCATTGTTTTTGTTCAAACAAACAGAAACCAAACAATATCAGATGTTAATCAAAATTCCATCACAGTGCTTAGCTTCTCCGTGAAAGCAGCCACACTTTCCAATAACTTCATCCTTTTCTCAAATGTTAGTCAAAACTCTTAAATTCCCCCCTCTTTTAAAGCCAGGAGCAAAGATGATTGTTTTACTCTCGCATGCCATAAAAAAAAAAAAATCCCACTTGTGTAACTTGCATTGTATGTGGTTTTGCTGAATGGACCAGAGTTTGATTCAGCTGACAGTTTTGCCACTGTCCATCCATACCACAGTCCGAAGAACCACCTGGAACTTGCCTTCTGTCCCAAAACACAGAGCTCCATTGCTTGCAAGCCTGCCAAAGGAACCAGCCTGGAAACAGGAGGATTATGGACCAAATGATTCCTTTAAGGCATCTGTAAAACGATATGTATTTCAGTACATTCAAGCGATCTGTTATTGGAATTCAATCTTAGCTAGCTGACACATTATAGATGCCATGCTAACCTATTTAAGCGGTCATACAAAGAAGAGCTTTAGGTCGAATTCTAGAATAAGGCAAAAGGATTTCAGGACTTCAGGATTCACTTAGTTGTTTTTCTCTGGAACTCCCAAAGCCAATAATTGCCTGGTGCACAATGCAGACATTCAAAAATTATTCTAAGCAAAAAATTTCTTCTGAGTAACAAAATTGAGCAGAGCTTAGCATACTCCTGATTGCCCCGCATTTTCTTTAATTCATCAGTAAAATTTAGTATAAAAAAGAATAAGGTTTTTTTTTTAAAAAATGCTGTGATTCTTAAACAATAGGGAGTCTGAAGCCATTGCCAATTTACTGGAAATGACTATTCAATTTACCAGAATGTCCTGATCTGCTTTCTGCCCACACTTAGAAAAAAATGCTGTACTCATTCCTTGCAGGCTTGTATCACAACCATTTTGTTGGCCTTGCTCGTGCCACAGGACTGTTGCATTTGTACATTGCACAAAGGCATTTAGTCTTTTCCTACCTGTCCAAGACACAAACATTCCCTGACAACATCTTGGTTTCTGCCAGAATCCCCCATCCCCCAACTACAAATGTCATCATCCCTAGTTCATGAGTGAGAGAATCCCAATCATTCTTAGTTGTTCTGCTATTAAGGTAGCATTTATTTTTCTCCCTAGGACCACACCACCGGGGGAACCAGCAAGTGGGTTTATACTTGGTTAAGCATCATTTTGAAGGGAAGCCAGGCAGTAACTGGGAACAGAGACAGGAACAGAGGTAGGAAACTTCATTTCTAAATAGTTTTCTGTTGACTCACAAATGGATGGGGGAGCAATTCAAGTAGTTGTGGGGAAAGGCCCACAATATGATTTGTTTGTTTGGGACTGAACTGGCAGTGTGATGCCATCCATTATGATTCTGAATCAGTGGTGGGATTCAATTTTTTTTACTACCAGTTCTGTGGACATGGCTTGGTGGGCATGGCAGGAGAAGGATACTATAAAATGTCCAGTCAGAGGTGGCATTTGTTGGTTCTCCGAACTACTCAAAATTTCCACTATCGGTTCTCCAGAACTGGCCAGAAACTGCTGAATACCACCTCTGCTTTGCATTATGTATGAACTGGGCTAGTGTGGCTGATTGAAAAAATAATAATTAATGAGGCTTCTAATGTTCCCATCACAGGACTCTTTTCATCAACAATCCTTTAACAAACCAGCATAATTAAAAGAATGGAAACAAAACACGCTTTAGGAAATCACAGAATAAAAAATAAGATTTGCCTTACCCACTTCCATGTGACTCATAGCATAAATTGTACATACAGATATAGACTTTCCAATGATACACAGAAGAGGTTTATATGTATGTTGGCACAATATGTGTGTGTGTGTGTGTGTGCAGCTATTTATTCATGTAAGTGTACATTAACATAAAAATGTGTCCACAAGGAGCAATAAGGCATGGTAAAAATGGAAGCCAGTCATTGAAATTTGCACTTCAGAGAGCAAATGTTGGATTCTATAATTATATACATAAATATATATAATGGTAATTTTCACTTATGAGGCCTTTCACTTGTGAAACTTCAGTACTTACAGGGAAATTTTAACTGATAGATAGTCCAGTGTGTCTCCTTCAAATTATGAATCTCATTCATTTTCACTGAGTTCTATACACAGGCCAGGACCTGGAAGGGAGAATTGGAAATAATAATTAAGACTCTGGTTTTTACAGTGGAGAGTGCATAAATATGATCCTCCAACCACAAGTACACTTCCTTTTCACAAGTCCCAGCTATGAGCAAATGGGATCAAATATTTCCTGAATTATCAGGCACTAATCAGGAATGAGCAGCTGTATTGGTCATGCACTCTTAAATGAAGGGATAATATAAATGCTGACACACTATGTGCCTACAGTGCAGAAATGGATAGTAAAAATTGTCAGCCGTCTCATACCATCCAGCTGTTTTTTGCTACAATCAACACCATTCACACAATATTTTCAAGACAGAAATGTATGGATTGGAAGGGGATGCCTTCTTGCTCCACACACTGCCCTATCAATATGTTTACCAAAAACTGAATGTGGCCTGCAAGTATAAGAGCTCATCGCCCCATTCAGGACCCTCCATTCTATCTGAAGTGAACATAGCCATAAATGGCTATGGGGTAATGAAAACATGTCATCTCCCAGAGGAACAGGAGCAGATTGAGGTGGTGTTTGCACTAGAACACCTGGAGTAACTACAAATATTGTAGAAGCTGGCAAAATGCCTTGCAACAGGGGAAGGGATATATTTCACAGGATAGATAGCAAAGTCCATGGGATTTACAGTTTGAGATGGGAAGACAGGTTAGGGCAGAACTGGCAAGAAGCCTAGATGCCCTTCATCAGGAATCATCTTTGGCAATACTGTCCTTTTTTAGAGGAATATAACATACACTGCATTTCTTCATTAGGCTGCAGTACACTTCAAATGCTCATTCATCTCAAGGAAAGCCTCAAGGGGCTTGATGTCATGATATCTGGGAAAGACCTTAGTAGAAGGGGCAACAAGATACTCCATCCCTAGCTTCCTGGATTGTAATGGAAACAGTGGGGAATTTATACTTGCAGACTTGCAAGATTCTGGTAATGTGGCCTTGCCATAAAGTTGAATTAGTTCATCTGGTCATGTTTTCTGGTTGATCTATCAGGGAAGGCTGATACTTGTTCATTCACCACACATTTCAGAATCAAAGGTTCTTTCCTCAAATGCATCTATAATTTTAAATATGACAATTGCTGTTCTGAATTATTTCATGCCTTTACAGAACGTTTACTTGAAGTCCATCACAAAGGGATAATTCAGATGATATGCATACCAGGTCTTCTGAATTAAAGATCTAACAATTGCACAGTTATGCCATTTCTAGTTCTTATATCCCATCTGGGTTACCAGATTCTCACATTTCATATTTTGTTTCATGCACTTGGAAAACTATTGGTAGTTGGAAAACTCATTGGGCATAATATATTCAAGACTGAAATGAGAACCATACTGATTAATATATATTTCTTTGTTGTTTTCCTATCCAACCTACATACAGACATAAATATTTTTCAATTTCTTTTTCAAATATTCAGATTTATCAACTACATATACAACATTTTCCCCTTTGCACTTAATCTTAACACAAAACCTGGAAAAAAAAATTTCCTGCCATTTCCTACACTATGGTCTTTATCTAATCTCCAGTCCATGAGTGAGATTCTGGTGGGGATTATAGTGGACTAGATATCCCAAATATACCAGACAATATTAAGGCCAGGAATGCCAACCAGAGTGCTGGCTGTCAGTCTCCATGGTTGAAGGAGAGATTATGAGATCACCTGTACTCTGAATAGCTGGTCCTTGTGAGTAAGCTACAGGAATAAAAGTTTTTGCAATTATCTTGTAGATTGAGTGGTTTAAGAGGCACATGATTCCATTTAATTTTTACAGCCATAATGTAGCCTATATGGGTAATAATTTCAGTCATCCTCATTTCTTAATCACATTTGGAAGTAATTAATCTATAAAGAGAGGGTTTATTTACAGTAAAGACAAAATATGCCTTGATGAGTGTAACTCTTTTTCTGGGTTATAAAAATAAAAAGGGGTTTAAGGGTTTTTAAATCCTTAAACTTTTAGTAAAAAGTTTAACAAAGAGATTATTTTTTAAAAAAATTAAAATGGATAAAGACAACAGTTATTCTTATTTTTATTATTTTACTTTTGATTAAAGCATTTTTGCATAAACTTGAATTAAACTGGACAACTAGATCAGACCTTCATAGGAGTACTTTCTTTTTATTACTAATTGGCAGATTTTATAAAACAAAAGATAAAACTAAACTGAGATAGTTTGTTGCTATAGAGGCAGAAATTAATATAGAATGCATAGATTTTAGTTTTGCCACAATAAGAACGTGCCAAGACATTTTTTGGTGCAGCACTTTGTTAGGCAAAAGGCAAGAGATAAAGTTTTTGCAGCAATGTTTTGATAAAAGATTGAAAATTAACAATATAAACAATACAAAAATTGTTTTAAAAAACAAAACAATACAACAATTGCTTTAAAATAAATTCCTATCAGAATTCTATGCAAGAGAAAAGAATATTTTTCTGATATATTTACAAGTAACAGTTCCTTTTGAATATGTTCTTTGTTGGCCACTTACAGAGAGCAAGACATTGGTTATACAGAAGCTCTCATGGCTTGGTGATAAGCTCTTTGGCCCAGGCATCTACTAATGAAATAGACTGTGACTCATCAATGCTTTATGGAACCATTTCAATGATGCCATAAGCAAAGGCAGCCAATCCTAACCATGGCTATGTCAGAACAACTTAAATGTGCATTGTGAATGATCATCTCCTCTGATGGAACATCAGGCTGCTTCCAACATTGGGCAAAAGCTAATCTGGCCATTGTCAAAATGTGTATTATTGTGTATTTTGCTTTTTTTGATATTTGTTTATCAAAGATCCCTAACAAAAAGGAATCTGGTTTGTATTCGATCTGTTCTCTTATCATTTCTTCCAGCCAATTTCTAATATTCTGCCAATATTTTTGAGCTTCTGTACAGGACCACCACATATGGAAAAAAGTTCCCTCTTTTTTTTTGCATTTCCAGCAATTCAGACTCATATTGGGGTACATCTTCGCTAATCTTGAAGGAGGAAGGTGCCATCTATAAAACATTTTATAGGCATTTTCTTTATATGCTACTGATTTTGTAATCTTATTATTTCTACCCCAGACCTTTTCCCATTCTGTTAGGGTGATGCTATGTCCTATATTCCTACTCCAGGCTATCATGTTCCCTTTTACAATTTCTTCTTCAAATTCTACTTCTAATAAATAATTATAAAATTTTGTTTTGTTTTTTTTTGCCTGATCCTAATAAAATTTTATCTAATTGTTGGAGTTTATTGTTGATTCTGAATTCTTTCTTGTCCTCTTTATGTCTACTTTGAATTTGAAGGTATGCCCACTGATCAATTTTTATTCCCCGCTCTTGAAGTTCTTGCTGCGATTTCAAATTTCAATAGGAATTTGTATCCAATAGGTCCTTATACTTAATCATTTTAGTGATATCCAGATTATTTGAGTAAATCATCGCCTCCTTGTTGAAATCCAAATTGGTACTTTTAAATAATGTTTTTTCTATATTTTCTTCCAATTACTTAATAATGAGTCTCTGATTAGGTGTCTGTGGAAATATTTCTGGCTAGTTTTCCCTACATCCCATAAAAAAGCATGCCACCCCCTCTGCAAATCATAGCCTTCTAAAAATAATATTCTCTTGTTAGTTCACCCATTCCTTCAACCATACTAAAGAGGCAGCAATATAATACAACTCCCAATTTGGAAGTGCCAGCCCTCCCCTGCTCTTCATATCCTGCATTGCCTTTAAATTTATTCTAGGTTTTTTCCCTTGCCAAATCAATTTAACAGTTATTTTATTAAGTTCTTCAAAAAAAAAATTGTGTACTTTAATTGGGATCGTCTGAAATAGATATAGAAATTTTGGAAGAATGTTCATTTTAATGGCAGCGATCCTGCCTAATAATGAAAGTTGCAGCTTACCCCATGTTTCCAAATCCTTCTTTACCTGTTGCATCAATTTATCATAATTATTTTCCTTAAGTGTCTTACAATGTGCTGTCAACCATATTCCTAAGTATTTAGCTTTCTTTATCACTTGTATTCCCATAACGTCTTCTAATTCTACTTTCTGTTTTTCTGTTAAATTTTTAGTCATTAATTTAGTTTTCTTCCTATTAATTTTGAGTCCTGCTACTGCTCCAAATTGTTCTAATTCATTCATCAATTTTTGTCCTCTTTCTATTGGTTCCTCAATGAAAAAAATCCTATTGTCCGCAAACGCTTGCAATTTATATTCTTCTTTCTTAACCTTTAATCCTTTTACATCTGGGTTCTGTTTAATTCGCATTAATAATGTTTCTAATTATAATATGAAGAGCGGGGGTGAGAGTGGGCAGCCCTGTCTGACACCTTTTTCTATTTTTATTGGGTGGGTATATTTCCCATTTATTATAATATTAGCCTGTTGTGTATCATAAATAGTTGTTATAATGTTTTCAAATTTGGTGCCTAAATTCATATTATAAATTTTTTGGAGTAAAAATTGCCAATTTAAATTGTCGAAGGCTTTCTCTGCATCTAAAAACATAAGTGCAATTTGTTTTTCGGGGTGGGCTTCGTAAAATTCTAAGACATCTAGTACTATTCTTAGGTTGTTCCTAATTTGTCTGGTCGGGAGAAATCCATTTTGATCTTCATATATATGCTTATTTAACATTCTTTTTAGTCTACTTGCTATAATAGAAGTAAATATTTTATAGTCAGTGTTTAAAAGTGAAATCAGCCTATAATTGTTTATATATCGGGGATCCGAATCCTCCTTCGGGATCAGCGAAAGCAATGCCCCCTTCCATGAGTCCGGCATCCTGGCTGCCAATAAGACGTCATTAAAAACTTCCACCATAAGAGGTCCTATTTGTTCTGCTATTGCCTTGTACAGCTCCCCTGTAATCCCATCTGGCCCTGGGGCTTTATTGTTTTTCTGGTTCTCTATTGCTGATTTCAATTCCAGCCAAGTGATGTCTTTGTTTAATAGTTCTACCATTTCTTCCCCAATTGCTTTATCCTTCACTTCATCTAAATAGTTTCTTATTCTATCCTCATTAACTTCCTCCTTTTTATATAACTCTTCAAAATACTTATGGGCAATTTCTTTTTTTCTGTTCTATCTCCTGTTGTATATCCTCCTTTCCATCTATTAGCTGGTATATCAATCTCTTTTCTTTCCTTTTTTTAGTTTGTAAGATAGCCATCTTCCTGGCTTATTAGCATGCTCAAAAAAAGTTTGTCTAGTCATATTCAAATTTATAATCATTTTCTCTTGTTCAATTAAATTCAGTTTATGTTTAGCCATTATTATCTGGTTTTGCAATTTTGAATCCTTTGGGGTACTCTGTAATTGAATTTCTAGTTCCTTAAGTTTTTGTTGTAATTTATTTTGCTGGGCATATTTTTCCTTATTCCTCTTGGCATTATAAGTGATTGTTATACCTCTTATTACTGCCTTCATTGTATCCCAAATGTTTTGCTTCATAGTTACTCCATTATCATTTTCCTTTAAGAAATAATTTAATTCCTCCTTGAGTTTGTTGGTGTATTCTTTTTCTCTTATTAATTGAGTATTTAACGTCCATCTTTTCTTTGATTTCTCCCTATCCTTCCATATTATCTGAATTGGATTATGGTCTGCCCATTCATTAGGTAAACTTTCAATCCCTTTTATCTCATTTGCTATTTCCCCATTCATCCATGCCATGTCAATTCATGTCCATATTTGATGGGATTTCAGTAGAATGTGAATTGTTTTTTCTCAGGAAGTAATCTTCTTCATATATCAATCAAATTTAACTCCTTCATCATTTCCGTACATATCTTGGGAAGCTCTCTTTTCCCCCCTTTATTCTTTCCCCCATTACTGTGGTCTTTTTGATAATCAGCAATAGAGTTGAAGTCTCCTATGATACAAATATTTCTTTTTTCCAATCCTACTATTTTTCCATAAAGATGCTTAAAAAACTCTTTTTGATCTCTGTTCGGGGTGTAGATTACCACTAAGAGAATTGGGATAGCATTGATCCAGATCTGCAAAACCAGAGTTCTTCCTTCAGAATCTGACCATATTAAATCTGCTTTCAAATCCTCTTTTACATATACCGCTTTAATAAATTCTATCAGAATAAAGATCAATTGGAATAGTCCGAATCCTCCACAACTTCCAGACTCTTTCCAGACGCTAGTCTCCCAACCTCATAAACTTCCCTTTTTACTCATTATTGTCCTCACTCTCTCTTCTGTCTGCCAAGCCCTTTCACTTTCACTTGTCTCGGATCCACTTTTTGGCCGCTTTCTTTTTGGGCTCCAGACAGACACTTATAACAGCCTTATACAAGTCTATGACTTTCCAATCCTCCTCTCCACTGCTAATTTTCTCTAACACACTCTTCCCCAATGATCTCACAAACTGTCGCTCACTCTCTTCTTTACATCGGTGGCGGTCCGGACTTTGGAGCCGCCATTAGTAGGAGGCTGTTTCTTGCTTGTTGGGCTCTGGAGGGCTCCTCTTCACTGCAGGGGGGTTGCCTTCCCCACAGTGCAGCCTGAGTCTTCCCCGCACCAGCACGAATCTCTCCGGGACTCGAGCACCCTCAAAGGATCGCACCAACCGCAAAAAGAGATTAACTGAAACCACGAACAGGCTCCTGCATCTCTGTTCATCCTTGCCTTGCCACCGGAATTTTAATTTTAGAAGATTATTTTGAGATATAATTTTTGTATGTAATGTAAGTACAATAGTAGATTTACCCAATAGTAGATTTACCTTACTTGTAAGTACAATAGTAGATTTACCCAAAATCCAAAAACAATACTTTTAATCTTCTCAAACCTTTGCCTTCTGCCTGATTGGCTAGCTTACTTGTTAATTATTCTAAACTTTTTTCCTGAAATATTCCTTTTCTTTTTTTCTTGTTCATTTCAGCATAATAAGCAGAAAGAGAAGCAGCACTCTCATGACTAACTAAACAATTTGCCACCCTCTTTCTCCTTTTTTTTATCAATATGTCTTTAATACAAGCAAAACTATTAATTATTAAGTTTTATCAACATTTATTTAATGATAAGAAATTTATAGGATGAAAAATTTAAATGGAAAAGGCCTTTGAGGAATTAGAAGTTACCTTTGAGTTGAAAACAAAAGATCTAAGTTTCATAATTCTTTTTAAATATTCTATGCACTGGTGAGCAAAATCTAGATGTCCAAAAGGCTTACAAAGCTCAAAATATTATGCTTTAAGAATATATGAATTTGTTTATTAATATATTAAACCAAATCACAAAGGCTTTGGGGAAGAAAACTGTCAGACAGTCTTGGTTGAAGAATTGGACCAGGATTGGAGAGACTCCAAGTCACGCCACTCATGAAAGCTCCCTAAGAATATTTTAAGTCATTCACTCTCAGCCCAAGCTATCTCACAGAATTATTGGCAGTAAAAATAGTAGGAGAGATTCAGATGTATATTACGCAGAGTTCCTGGGGAAAAAGGGAGGGATATAATTCTAACAAATAAATAAAATAAAATTTCAACTGTAACAGGATAGTGGGTAGAAGAATGCTCAGTAAGAATGCAAGGGTCGACAAGACGAAAGAGCTCAACAAAATTTAAAAACTGAAGCCTGAGGAAAGAAAGCTGGATGGAGAAGTATGCACTTCTACGCCCACAAAAATGTTAGGATAAGAGTATATGCCAAGTTAAATTGCTGTGAAGACTTACTTCCTTTGTAAAGCTACTTGCCAGCTTGAAATAAGAAAGGCTGCAGATGTGCTAAATAGAATGTGGGTCCCAATTTCTACTTTCCAAGGTCAAGACAGTAAAAAACAAACTAGTTCTTGCCTTGCTCAGCAGTGCGGGTTGATCCATTTCCATCGTGTCCCGCCCTTCCGTTCCTCACACAGCCTGTTACTCGACCACAAAGAGCTGCTGCCCAGCACATTAGATCACAATGAATCACTGGCTGACCTCTACCTTCTGGAGTGTTCAGTTTCTAATTTTATGGCCTGTATCAACCAGATTATTGAATCCAGATGCCTGTGAAATGTAGCCATCTAGCACAGAAATCCAACCCACATGGAGTGGAGCTTTAAGAGCCAGGCTAGAGTTTATAGATGCTCACTTTTCATAAACCAAATCCTTGGCCAGGAGGCAGAATCATGCATCTCCTTCCTTGCGATCATAGTTACTGATAATACACTACAGAAATACACAGATCTGGGTCAGTAAAGGATCCAGTAGAGATTCTGGGGCTTAATATTTATTATTTCTGTGAATCCACAATTAATCTTTGAGTTGGACAGCATATAGCATAGCTGTGTCTGATACTATTACGCAGTAGTAAGATAGACTGCTACTCTTCAATAAATAATCATATGAGATTCTAGATCTGTCAGCTCAGTACAGTGGTTTTCTTTGTTGATGCAGTCCATTTTTTAAGCCTGACTTTCTTTCAAGACATGCAGGGCAAATAGCTATATTGTCCCCACTTTTTTTCTATCCTTACAGTCCTTTGAACAGCGTAAGGCTGAATGGTATAGCTTGCCTTGTGAGCTTCATGGCTAAATATGGGATCATTGAGCACTGGTCTGCATGGACTAACATTTAACTACTCACATAATCAGACAGGCTCTCTCTGGCAGGTTTTAAACCATAAATTATTTTTCCTGAACTCAGCAGGATTAATGATCCTATTAAAAATACATTCTACCTGATGTGTAAAAATGAGCTTCTACCCATTGGGTGGATATGATTGGAATGAAGAGCCAAACTCAGCAATAACTTGCTGTGTTAATTCTGATCAGCTAGTTTTGGTTGCAACTGTTCTGCCAAGTCCATGCTGAGTTTAGACTTGTGGAGGAGAATCTCAAATCAGCCTCTTATCCCATGTGAAGGCTCAGCAAGGAAGAGTTTTGAAATATCAGAGTTTCTAAAATAATTACTTTTAATCAGTCTTGCCCCATCCTGGTGCTTTCCAGATATAATGAAATTCAGGTCTTATAATTCCTTGCCAGCATTGCAGAAGACACGGCCCATCATGTCTGGAAAACATTAGATCTAGAAGGACTGCTTTATATTATAGTATCCTATAATCTACAGCAAGGATGCCAACTTTCAGTGTTTTGAAGACTACATCAGATTTTGCCAAGATGTTAAGGGAGGGTCACCACAAACCAAAACTAGGTGTAGCCAGAATACCAATTAGTCCTGGTCTTTTTCAAAGGCTAGAATTTTTAAGGGATGAAAGGTCTTCATTAAGCATCTTAAAATCATCCCATATTTCACAACCAGTTTGAGCCAATTTGTTCAGCAACTATTGAGAAAAACCATATAACCATATGTTAAATCATATATCACTGATTTTGGTTTATATCAGTTAATAATTGTTGCCAGCCAATAATAAACTGCACTGATGACCTCTTTGGGGGGGAAATTTATCCATTCCCACTAATTACATCACTTGCCATTAATATATAGTAAAGGATGTTCCTTTCTCACTGGTTTCATGTTTCAGCAGCAAGGTGAGTCACTTGTAGTAGCTTATTCTTTGGTTAATCTCTATTTCTATTTCTAATTATTGATGCATTCCTGCTCCTGAATAATCTTTTATCCTGATTGCTTATTGGACTTAACTCTTGGTTTTCTTTCTGAGGCTTTTGGTTCATTCTTTAATGTTGACTTTGATGTCAACTCAACTCAGATTCCTGTTCCCCTGCCAAATAACCAATAATAGTATCAAATATGGAGCTGATCAGGATTTCAAGGCTAAAATAAGGATCTCTTTTGACCTTCTAGCATTGCCAGTATATAATAATCCAGATTTTTCTTTTAAAGCTGAGTAGAAAGATTCCAACATCTCCCTGTACACTCAGTTATCATTAACCAATGAATACTGTAACCATTTCCATGCAAGTAAGTTTTTTAAAGAAAGTTAATTTATGTTAATATATATCCTGATTCAAAAATTGCTGGTGCACACAGTTCCTTAAAATCTTAGTGATGTTTGGTGGACCTAAAACATTTTGTTTCTCATAGCGTCCAACCAAATGTCTCTGTGATGCTCACCAACCAACAGGAATTCTCTGTTGAGGGCTATCAGTTTTGAGACATTGTTACAGCATGCCTCCAGATATTGTTTGCATAGCATAATGGCAGGGGAGCAGTAACAACTATGTCAACAAGACATAATTGCTATTGCTCACATAGTTACTACTGTTCCCCTGCCATTATGCACACAATATATGAAGGAATGCTGTCCCTCATCCCAGAAGTAACACTGTCTCCAAATTGATAGCCCTTGGTAGATCTTTCTTCTGTAAATTTATGCAACTTACTTTTAAAGCCATCCATGTTGGCCATCCATCATTGTATATGTAAATTCCACAGGTTAAGTATGCACAGTGTGGAAAAAGTACTTTAGTTGTCTGTCCTAAATCCATCTGAATCAGCTACCTTGGATGATCCCTGATCCTAGTGTTTTTTCCATGCAAGGTTTTAGGCATCTTATATTCTCCACCACTCACTAAATAGTCCCTAATGTTCTAGTCTTTTCTCACATGAAAGTAGATTGAACCTTCTAATCATTTTGGTTGCTTTCATCTGAACCTTTTCTAACACTATTATACCTTTTTTCAAATGTACTCATCAGAATTTTCAGGAAACATTTTATCTTTGGGGGTCCAATAAAAAGTAATGCCTCCATTTCTGTAGTTTTTGTTGTTGTTGTTGTTAATATAGGGATATTTTAATAAATGACCCAGGAAAGTAATCCATGAAATGAGATCTTTGGTTTCTTGTATTTACCTTACCACATAATCACCACTCTTTACTGCACAATTCTGCCAACAATTGATAAGCTTCATAAAGCTGTCAGAAAAGAACTTCATACTCTATTTCTTCAGTCAGCTCTTCAGAGTCTTTCTCATCTCTTTATTTGAGCCATACAGATGCTCTCAAAGATATTCCTTTAATTTGGGAGAAAGCATGGGCTTAGTTTGGACTTTATGGCAAATGGGATAACTTCACAATTACCACTTGGGTGGCCTGTGGGATGCGAGGTTGAGCATTGTCAAGTTGCAGCAAAATTTCCTTCTTGTAGTTTTGAACTCTGCCTAAACATGGTTTCATAGTTTTAAGTGTTGCCATTTAGAGTTGGTAGTGGTGCTAGGTTCAAGGAAATCCATGTATAGTAAAAAAAAAAAAATACTATGTGCATCCCCCCAAAAATGTTACTATGAGTTTTCCTGTTGAAGCCTGGGCTTTGATTTCCCCACCCCCATAAGTAAAACTTTGTTATGGTATTCCATGAAGTGATGCTTCATTTCTGGATCATAATGTTGAGGCCATATTTTGTAAGCTTAACAATGCTGTGAAGAAATTTCTCACTTTCATTCTCATAGCATTTCAACTAGCTTCCATCTCCTGTCAGCATATAAGGAATCTGTCTTGCAAAAGCTTTCCAACTCTAGAAAACATGAGTAATGTGGCACAGACGACCAAGCTTGTTATCATTTTCCCTATTCATGATCCTCCAATCCTCATTCACCTTTCTCATGTAAAATGTATTAGTTGCTGTCACAGGCTTCATTCCTGATTACACAAATCAGCTCTTACTTGTTCAGCATTTTTAAGTTTATTCATTTATTTATTTATTTTGGCCCAGAGATGCACAGTACTGACATCCATACAGTCATTACCATAAACAACCTGCATTCAGTGGTGAATTTCTGGCACTCAAAAATTTGGTGCTTTGCTAAAAACACGCCGACAAGTACTCACTGTAGACTTTTATTTCATCAACAACAGCAGCCCAATCTATTCTCACAGTAATTTCCTGCCAATTGAAATGAACAAACAGGTGCTAAAGAATGCATCAGAACTTCTAGCAAAACTTCTAGTAGTGCCATCTGTCAGTGACTTACAACACTGTAGTCATTACATTTCATTCAGCCCTTATGTTGAATGAAATACTGGCAGTTTCATTCCCAAGATGCCTACTATCTTTCTCCAGTGGAACAAGCAAAAATTATGGATGCTGCAGGTTGTAGAAAGAATGAAGCACAAAGGCTTGAAGACACAATTTATCCCCTCCCCCCACTTTTCCCCTGTTAAACAAGGAAGCCACACAACCATAATTTTACTCATGGCTTTCTTCCTTCCAAAAATGAAATAATTTTCCAGATGTTAGACTAGCAGCCATCATATGAAATTCTGTCTTTTTCTACTCAAGGTTTCTCTATATTATACATAGATACTATATGTAATCCATACATATAGATAGATAGTATTACATACTATATTCTCTATATTATGTTCTATATTACACTCTTCTAGATGAGCAAAAACAATTCCTAATATGACTAAAGCAGGTTTTGAAATGAGCCTGAGGTCTGGCATGCAGGAATGGGAGGATGAGATGACAATGTTGGAAAATGGGAAGGGAGGGGGTGGCAAGGAAAAGCCTTTGATTTCAAAAGCATGCCAATTTTTTCCTGATGAAATTTTTTGACGGAAGGGAATAGAGAGGAAGGAGAGAGAAAAGACAAATTTTAAAAATTGTTGCATACCTTCTACTTCCTTTAAGCCTGCTGCTCTGCAGTCTTGTATTGTAGGAAAGATTTGAAAGAAATGTTTGCAAATTCGAGACCTCAGGGACTGGATTTTTTTTAAAAAAAATATGTAGGTCATTTCAAGTTTATTCCAAGGCCAGAAAATGGATGGAAATCCATTTGGCTGAGCCAAAAAGAATGAATGCAAGCAAGGTGCCTCCAGAATTTGTATAAACTTATGATTTTTAAAGATTTTTAAAACTCCATTGTAAACACTGAATATCAGATAGTCACAACTGAAAAGAAGTTAGAAATAAGGATGATGGGGAAGTTCTTACATTTTCTTCATCCAATTTGGCATGATGAAGTTATGGCCACCGTTGAAAGAAAAAGATCTGAAAGCAATTGGTCCTATCCAGATCAATAGCAAAAAGGCTCGGTGACTTATCTTTCCTTTTAATTCAGAATTAGCAGGATATTTCAAAATGGGAGTTATCTAAGGAGCTACACTTTAGCAATTAAAAAGAGAAACAGCTTAGCTTTGAACTGTTTGGCATGCACTTGCTTGTACCTGCAGCCCTGATTTATTGTAGTGTTTGACTCCACACTGGATTTAATGATGCTCCATTGCTCTTTCAATAATAAAAAGCAAGGTAAGGATTTTGCATCTGTGAGGAAAATTCTCTGGTGTCAAAATTGCGCACACTCTGCTAATGCTCAGAGGACTGGAAGAGGAGATGGATTCTACAGATGGACGGCTCATTGCCAAGCTGCAGGCTGATGTGAAACTGGAGCAACTTCCTTCTAATGGCTTCCTCTTTAAAAAGGAGGATAGTTAGGGAGGAATTTCTGCCAAAGATGAAACTACAATTGTTGTTAAAAAATACAACAATGACATAAAATAAAATAAAAACATGCTGGAGTGAAAAGGCGAATTCAACAAAGTTTTAACATGACTGATTTGGTCATTCAGTACAGGACAGTCCTGTCAAGGCTCATTTTCTGGAATTGTGGATAGATAGCAGGTTAAACAATCAATTCTAAAAATGGACAAATTGTCTTCCCGATCTAATTCACATGTTTTACACATAAATCTATTCCATTTCCATATTAGTCTGTAATTTAAATCAACTCAGAATGTCACTACTGTGTGGTTTTTCAAGCATACTTTTTTGAAAGAAATGTACAAAATTAAAGGCTACATAGTCTTAAAAAGTTACATATTTTGTTGTTCCATTTTAAAAGACCTTGCTGGCATTCCATAAACCCTTAAAACATAGCTTTGTGGCTGAATTTGGGGCCCCAGATGTCTTACAATGCCCTTACAATGTCTACGCTGATTTTTTGTTGGTGGTTTTATTTGTAAAAAGGCTGTTGATTATATGTATGTTGGGTGTTAGTTTCTCACTGTTATATGTTTTTATGACCTTTTAAACTGTCATTAGCCATCTAGAGCAGGGGTGTCAACTTGATTTCTTCAAGGGACGGATCAGCATTGTACTTGTCTCTATGGGGCAGCCAGGGTAGGGAAGATGGGACGGATGGCCTCCTGTAGCACCCTGCTGGCTAAAACCGGGTGTGTGGAGGGGGCATGTGCAGCCCCCCTGGGCCCCATTTTTGGCAGTTTCCTGTAGCACTTTACCAGCTGCATGCAACACACACATCCTGTACCCCATTTTGCCCAGCAGAGTGTTGGAGGAGGCCAGGCCAAAAATGGGGCCTGCACCTAAAATGGAGGGGCCTGTGCCCCATTTTGACTGACAGAGGCACCTTTGCTATTTCCAGGCCGGCCCCTCAGGACAGATTTAAGCACCCTGTGGGCCAGATTCAGCCCACAGACCTTGAGTTTGACACCCCTGAGCTAGTGTCATGAATATGAGGTAGCTACAAAAATTGAATAAATAAATAAATGCCGAGAACTAAATTTCAATAGTCAAAGAAATGCAACATGTATCAGACAATTAAAATCCGATTCATATACAGATAGTTCTCAACCTATGATCGCAACTGGACCAAAATTTCAGTTGTTAAGTTTGTGGTGCCCAATTTTATAAATTATAACCCTTTTTGCCACAATTGCTAAGTGAACCACTGCAATTGTTAAATAAATCATGCAGTCATTAAGTGAATCCAGCTTCTCCCATTAACTTTGTTTGTTGGAAGCTGGCTGAGAAAGTTGCAAATGATGATCACATGACCCCAGAACGCTGTAATCATCATAAATACATGCAGGTTGCCAAGCCCAGATTTGATTATGTGACCATGTGACTCTCGCAATGATTGTGTTAGAACTAGTCGTAAGTCACTTTTTTCAATAAGGTCAAACAACCACTAAATGAATGGTCGCAAGTTGAGGATCAACCCAAAAAGTGCAAATTAGGCCTATTTCATACCAATTGGCCAATGTTTTCTAACACCCATAATAAATTATTTTGCAACTTCCATTTTCTAAAGCAAAACAAAAAACAAAAACAGAATATTTCATTAGTAAATATATTCCATACTCAAACATTTAATAATGAAATGTCTGATGATGATGATGATGATGATGATGATGGTGATGATGATGATGATGGCTGGACTTATTTCATTTTTTCTGTGGAACATTCACACACTGCCATCATCCAGCTATTGTGATATATTTCTCCAGCCACTTTTCAGTCTTTGCCAGAGAGCTCCATTATTTTTGTAAGAAATAAAAAATAGCGTTATCTCCACAGATGCATATGCCCTGCTATTTCAGAAGCCTATCCTTCTAGTTGTACAGCTTGATGATAGCTTGCCTTCAGACATTGTGGGCACTCCATCACTGGAGATTTTTAAGAAGAGACTGGACAGCCACTTGTCTGAAATGGTACAGGGTCCCCTGATTGAGCCGGGGATTAGACTAGAAGGAACTCCAAAGTCCCTTCCCACTCTATTCTGATTTATTGATAGTGAACCTTCTCACTGACAATATGAGTAGCTTGCTGAATGCTTTGAGATGCTGCATAGCTGATGCATATCAGTGTCATGGACTTCCCAGCCATCCTCCTAATAAATAGGCCTCTTCTTTGTCTCAGGGTTGCCTGAGCACAAGAATTTACAAATGATTATCAAGTCAGAATCCAGCACATGAAGACCCTTCCCTAAAGCAGGAGGGAGAACATGGCAACATTTTCCCACCATGGCTCTACGGCAGCTTAGGAGGAGAGATTCGGATATCAAATGAGATCATTTAAATGTTGAGTTGGGGGGTAAAATAGAGTCACTTTTATACCAGCAGAAGATAATGTTGGAGTTACTGTTGTACATTGCAAATGAAGCCAGGCTTGAGTCTTTCTAGAAAGATGAAGCATAGAATGACATTTGGGAGAGGTGAACCATTCACATTTTAGCAATGATTTGCTACTGCAGCAGGATATATTATTTCACTGATTTATATTTTAATTAACATTAAAGCAGACACAGAGTCCCCCATGCTCAGGTATATTATACAATGCCATTTAGATGAAAAATGCTGTTATAGCATATTACACCACATTGCATGAATACTAATTTGAAAAATTAATGATACTGGGCAAAATCATTCCCCATCATTAAGTCTGTTACTAAATTGATGGATGATGCCAACTGGAACATCTTTTTTTCCCCCTCATTTGTTTATTTGAAAGTTTTTAAAACCTGACACTGCTCTTTTGAGAGCCTTCTGGGACACCGTGTTTCAGATTATGGCGAGAAACCCTTCCACCAAATGCTGCTGTTGGGCCCAACAAGAAAAGAAGGATATAATAAGCTTCTTATGTGAGTTGAGATTTGTCCCGAGTAATAATAAACTCTCTGGGTATGGTATGTTAATGTCTTTTTGCATCCAAATTCAAAATCAAGATTAGGTTTTCTCCCTACACTGCTATTGATTCTTAGCTTCTATCTAGCTACAGCCTACAGCCTATCAACTCTGATTAATTTTCTGGGTTGCATCTCCTTTCCAAATGAGAGGGTATTAGCATGATCTCATGTGATCTGATACAAAATACTCTGGCTCCTGAAATACCATATAAAAATTGGCATTTTCTATAATTACAAAAAATGTGAATGATTATATACAAAACATATACCTAGCTCACTACAGCCTCAATGATTTAGCTGTATTACTGCAAATGAGGTGAATATGCATCAAGAGTTTGTATAGCGAAACTGAAGTACAGAATTCCGGGCATCCATTAATAATATACAGAAAAATACTATGTGCATTTATTTAGGCCCATTACATGTAGCGAGTCTTGCTTCAGAGTAAGTTTGCATAGTATGCCAGTTTCAATTAACCCTATTAAGCACATTTTGGAACTGCTAGCTGGCAGGAATGACGACAGGATTTAAACCCACAAAAGAAAAAGGTGTAGGGATTGTTTTTTAAAAATGCATGTATAGTGAATGGTTTCATTTAAAGTACCCGACTTTAATACAGAGAGTTTCCCCTGAGGTTGGAGTAGGCAACTTGTAGCCCCCCAGAAGTTTTGGATTACAAATCCCACACACTCTATTCATTGGCCTTGCTAGCTGGAATTCCATAAATTGTAATCTGAATCACCAGGAGGGCAACAATTGCATATCCTTTTCCTGGAATATGTCGCTGAGAGTTTGTGACATAAATCTCACCTTTGGGATCGTGGATGAAAGGTTTCAATGCAGTACAAATGGCCAAGTCCCTGAAGAATCACTGAAAAGGGTATAGTTAGCTGAAGTGTGCCCTTGGCTCACACCGTTAATCAAATTACACTTCCTGGGAGGTCACACACAGATATAAATGAGCTGTTCTTATTCTTGTAAAATCTCACAGGAGAGTTTTGTTTCAATTCCCAAACACCAAAACTCCTGATCTCCCCATTTGCAAACAACCACACCTTAGCCTGTGTGGGGTAAAATCTGTAAACAAACTGCAGCCTCTTCTATCAATATTTAGTGTATATTTAACACACTTAGTTCCTGGCATTATTAGCATTGAAAAATAGATGGGAGAAAGGTGCTTCTTTGCAAAGGATTTACTGCAATCACTTGTGCATGAATTCCTTCAGTGTAGTAGTAATAAATCATGAGTGATGCCTGGAATTCTTTTCAATAAATCATTTAAGGACAATTCAACTTTCTTGGTGACATTGTAGGTCCACATTTACTTGTTCTTTCCCATGTTGCAGAACAAGAGGGGAGTCCTTAAATATAGAAAGAGTATCTGATGGGGCTTATAATCCACTTAGCTATGTGGTAGAGAAACCCACCATATGCTTCTTCTGCAAACAGAGAGATGTTTCCATTGCTGCTCTGGCTAGCAAACCATAGTGCTACAACACATCTACTATTCCTTTTCCAAGTTTTGAAGGCTTATAGCAAGATGCCTTTAGAATAGGTAATGGAGGCCAAACATTTTCTATCCCTGCCCATCCTCATTGGCTATCACTGAGGTATTGTGTGACATTACAATTGAATGCCATGTTGCCATTAGGACAAACTGTGTTCAAGATGATGGAATTTGGAATGGTACTGCTTCAAAACAATCAGGTTGTTGAATCTCACCAGAATATGAGAAAGCTTCAGCAAAATTCACTGATTGCATGATAATTCTATTACATTTCAAATCAACATTACATTACATTGCATATTGCATATTGCATATTGCATATTGCATATTGCATATTGCATATTGCATATTGCATATTGCATATTGCATTACATTACATTACATTACATTACATTACATTACATTACATTACATTACATTACATTACATGGATATGCATTCAAATATGATACATCAGCACTACTCATGAAATTTAAACAGCCTGAAATGGTGCCACCATATCTTGTGCAATGCTTTAAAAAGTTAAAAATGTTCCGGTTCTTCTTTTGACTCTGCCTTACAAGTTTTCATTTATAAAGAATGCAAAGGAAGCATAATTCCTTTTCAGTGAGATGTTCTACTGGAATTGTTTGAAACAGCACCAATAAAATGTCATCCAGGCAGCTACCTATGTAAAATGTTATACAGATACTTGAAGGACAAACTTATATGTATGTATGTATGTATGTATGTATGTATGTATGGTATTCAGCTTTGTTCGGGTATTTTCCCACGTCATTATAGTTGTGCTTTTAAAGTTGTAGCAATGTTTCAGCAGAATCTCATCTGCCATCATCAGGCTTCTGTATTGTGATGATGGCAGATGAGATTCTGCCAAAACGTTGCTACAACTTTAAAAGCACAACTATAATGACGTGGGAAAATACCCGAACAAAGCCGAATGCCATACATGTAAGTACCCGCGAAAACTTAAGAATATATATATATATAGTTTATGGATGTCTAATAGCATCCTCATAGTATTTCCCATTACATTATTACATTAAAATATTAATTGTATTACAGTAGTTGAATCAGTGTTGTGAGATGTCAGCCGGAAATGGTCCAGGATGGAAGAATAATATCATATTGGCATTTTTTCCCTCCCCTTCTCTTCTCTCCTTTTTCCTTCCTTTCCCTTCCCTTTCCTTTTTTTCCCTCCTGCAATGATATTTTTGATAATGGAAGAAAATTGTGACAGGGTCAGAGACAAAGTCATTTTTTTATTCCTGCCAACAGCTATTCAGACTACTGCAATCTTTGTGGCCTTTTTTCGTATCAATTCCTCCAAGATCATTCTACAGAAGACATCCAATCCAGCCTGGCAGCTATGATAACTAGGTGGTGGATCCTCTGAAAGCTGCAAAAAGGTATGAATCTTTCCATGGTTAATTGGTGATGAATATTTCTGAATTTCACTCTGCTCTTCTTTGGATTTCAGCATTTTCTCAAAGTGCCTAAAAGGTTAAGCAACATTCACTTGTCTGGAAGTAAAGCAAGTCATGTTTCAGTTGCTGGATTAAACCCAACCAACAGGTTGAAGTTGTGGAAGAAAATGAAGAGCAGTCACAGAACATGCACATATTAGATTACTTACTCAACTTAGTTCAGACATTTAGAGCAATATGAGCATTGTTCCACTTTGTACCACTATGCAGTTAATCCAGTAATATATCAGAGTTTAATACAAGCACAGGTCAAAAGGCAAAACAGGAGGCACTTGGAGAAAAATGCCTTTTCCCCTGCCCTAAATCATAATTTAGCATTCTCTGATTCCATTCAAATTGAATGAAAAAATAATGAAACTAGCAAGCCATAAACTGCTTTTAATTTGCAATCTTATACTGCATTTTAGGGTTTTGTTTCTGCTTTCTGCTTTCTTTTAAAAAAGCAACATACTGCTGTTGGTTATTGTTGTCGTTGTTGCAAACTCTATATAAACATTACCCTTTGGGGGAAAATTATTGGGAAATTCCCATACCTGAAAAAAAAATGGTTTGGGGTGAAGAAGGAGAGATGGAGAGAAAGAATTGTATTCCTGATTATGATACAGGTCAACATCTTATAGGGAGTTTGTTCCTCAGCATATACCTACTTGATGTTCTGGTTGTAGAATCTCCGAGAGTCAATAAACACCCCAGTAGATCTCTATGGAGATTCTCAGTGATCTGGGTTGTCCCAAAAGTGCATTTTTAAAAAGCAAATGGACTTTGTTTTTCCTTGAAGAAACTTCTCAAGGAAACTTCTCAACTTCTCATCCAAGAAGCTACTTCAGAACTGAAGAAACTTCTTAGATGAGGGGGAAAAAACACCTTCAAGGAAAAACAAAGAAAATCCAGTTGCCTTTTCAAAAAGTACCTTTTGGACCCCAGTAGATTCAATAAGCCTGAAGCCCGGCTACTCCTAAAGTCAAATATCTATTTCTGGAGTGGGATGGTCAAATTCTCATGGCTCCACAAATGTCTCTTGCCAAACACAAGCCTCTTGGAGGTTTCCTTCATTAACCCACCCCGACTTGCCACAAGTCATTAGCAAACATTGCCTACGTTTGCTTAGCGTTCTTCAGCAGCTAATGATGAGAAATCTGGAGAGTCTGATACCCAGAAAAGCTGCCAAGGAAAACATTGTCAAGGATGATGTCCTGACAATGCAAAGTAGTCTCCGCCATAAAATAAACAACTGTTGAGATTAACAGGAGAGGGTGCTTGGAGCCACCACATTTCTCAAATAGATACACAGTAAACACAACCCCCTCTAAAACAGGATCCACAAATAAATATAAATCTTCTAAAGGTAATATGTCACCAAACACAGTCAGTTCACAAACAGGACATTTTCACTGAGGATACTAAAAGTACAGTGGACAATTCTTATGCTTGTCTTTGTAGCCAAGTAGTTAGAATTAGTACATGGGATGTCTCAGAGACGAAGGAACTAGCCATTCTTCCTGATTTAGTGAACTACAAGACAACTAATCAGAAAAGGAAACTGTAAATTTGTGGAGCTTTCTGATGAAAAAATCTTTTAGCTAAAGAAAAAATAATCAGTAAATGGTTCTGGGATTTTTTTTTTTTATTGGATGAGCAATGCTGAGAAAAGCCATGTTGTTTTGTTACATTTTACTGAACAATTTCTCTGTCTCCATCCTGCCCTTGCATTAAAAACCCTTGTCTTGTCTGTTCTTGCTCCCTATATCTTTATTCACTTGTTCCTGACTTCTATTTTTGCCTTGGAAATTTATGCATTGAATGCCTTTGGTTTATTTCTTCTGTCCTGGTTTGTAGAAGCTTTCCCAGTGTCCCTTGGTGACAAATCCTTCAAAGGCCTCTATATTTCTACATCTCCATGGCTATTGTTATCATGTTATAATACGTTGTCACAGATTTGTTTCTGGATAGTTACAGGCACAAGCAGGAAGGCGAGCAGAAAAAGAAATATTTATTCTTTAAAATATTCTTAACTTTTTCCTATTCCTAAACTTTATTCCAATTTCCTAATACCCAAGTTTGTTCCTATTATCTTTTTTTTTTACTTATTCACAATATATAAGAAGCTTTTCCTATGCTTAAATGTCTGTGGAAATTCTTAGTAATCCAAGTCACAGTTATCTCAAAAGTGCTTTTTCAAAAGCCAAGTGGACTGGTTTTTTTTTCTTTGAGGAAAAAGAACAAAACATTTTGTTCTCATCTAAGAAACTTCGTTAGCTTGAGAATGCAACCAGTTACCTATGAAGCAAGGCATCATTGTCTCTGCAAAATTGGTGATTGTCTGATTTGGAATATCATGCATAGAAATGGCTACTTTGTCTGAAAATGTTCAAGGCTACCATGCTTTGTGCTTCAAGAATTGGTTTATAACTTTCTTCAGTTGGTAGAGCAATTCTCTGGGTGGGAGGTAGAGTCTGGTAGTTGAATGTTCCTCCTGTAAGGAATTGGAGCTGGTAACCTCAAAGGAAAGAAAGATGGTGATTGTGATGTACAGAGAGAAGTATAGGGGAAGGCAAGGGGTAGACTAGTCTCAGGAAAGGTGATTAGAAATGTCAGGTTAATCCCACCTTCCAGAGCCATTGCCCCATTTTAGTGTATAGGTTGCCAAGTCTTCATGACTCCAACTGAACTCATATAGGAAGTCATTCATTATATCTTTTTAACTTGAGCAGGTGAGATATAATCTAAAGATAGGGGACACTAATATTAACTCATCATGGTCAGATCATCCTCTTTTTACAGGTAGTCCTCAAATTATGTCCCTTTGCTTAACAGTGGTTCAAAGTTATGATCACCTTTCAAAAAGTGACTTATGGTCTGTTCTTGCACTTATAACCATCATCCCAACACTGCAGTCACTTGATTGCAATTTGCAACTTTTTTGCCAATTTTTGGCAAAAAAAAAAAGCGCAAAACATGCCCATTGGGGAAACTGGATTCACTTAATAACCACATGATTTCCTTAATGGCTACTATAAAATTTCTCATACAATCAGCTCTGTCTCAATTTGCTACCACAACAACTTATGACCAAAATTCCATTCCCAGTTATGATTATAAGTCAAGGACTACCTATATTCTCTTTTTTTTAACCTTTCTTTCTGAATTTAGGTTTTTTTTTTTTCTTTTAATATTGTTAGTAAAATTTTCAATAAAAATTATTCCAAAAAAAAAGAAAGAAAGAAAGAAAGAAAGAAAGAAGAGGAGAATGAAACCAATGTAAAACTAGGTACTCTATTAAAGGTTAAAATTATGAAGATAAAAACTGAAGAATAATTGATCCAATGCCTGTAGTTGGTTAAATTATCCAGAGAACATATAAATCACTCAGAATCTCAAGAGTATGTACAATGTTCAAATACTCTACAAAAACATTATATTTCCTTTCTTCCTTACCTTTAAGGCATATACTTATTTGGGTTCTCCTGATTAACTGGATGATATGTAGACAGGTCCTTTAAAGACCAGTTTTTCTCTTCTCCTTAGAAGGGCAGGTGTGAAAGGAAGGAGGGAAGGAAGGAAGGAAGGAAGGAAGGAAGGAAGGAAGGAAGGAAGGAAGGAAGGAAGGAAGGAAGGAAGGAAGGAAGGAAAGTTTGTCCTGCTTATGTCTTTTCTATCTTGGTCAACCACACATGTTGGTCTATCACACATGGCCAACCACACATGTGTCAAATGCCAAGATGCTTGATATGAGCTATCTTCTGTTATTTCCAGTGATGCATGAAGGCTACACACTGCACTGTTTATTTCACTTGAGCTGTTTGTCTGTATCCAGATGTTTCAAGTAAGCAGTCATTTCTAAATCCCAAAGTGTCAAAAAGAGAACTGAGGTTTTTGAAAAGGTCACTTTTTAAAAACTCAAATAATTAAAGCCTTCCCTTCTTCGAAGTACGGCAGATGGTTAAAATTATCTAGGCAACTTCCGAACTATAAACATTTGATTTAAAAATGGAGACACTGTTTCTGGGTATAAAGAAAGAAAGAGAGAGAGAGAGTCCAAGACAAAGTAGAGATCCCAGCAAAGAGAGTGCTGGGAATGTCAAACATGCTTGACCTCCCAATCAGCAAACAAGCATATTATAAACAACATGTCTAATCGGAGCAGCTCTCAAGGGAACAGGAGTCCTTGTATTTGTTTAACATCAGGCAAATGGGTTGCACTCTGAATTGTTTGGTAATCCAACGTTATTAAATGCTGGAGAGATATATTGAACTGAAGCCATACTTCAGAATTGTAATGCATTTACAAGTAGCAACTTCCCCTTTCCTGGTGCAGGAAAAGGTGCTGCAAGTGAAGAACAAAGCTATCAGGCAATGTTTGCTACAAAATGTTAAACACACAGTACCAGGTCACAGAATTCTCACCATGAGTTCCTTGATTGATAGCAAACTCAACAAAAGAAGCCATGTAAAAAGATACAGGTAGCCCTCAACTTACACCGACAATGGAGCCCCAGATTTCTGTTGCTCGGTTGGGATAGTTGTTAAATGAATTGTGTCCCATTTCATGACCTTTCTTGCCATGGTTGTTAAGTGAATCGCTGCAGCTGTTAAGGTTGTATCCATGATTGTGAAGTGAGGCTTCCTTGTTCACTTGGCTTGTCAGAAAGTTGCACATGGTCCAGAGACACTGCTACCATCATAAACATGAACCAGTTGTCAAACATCCAAATTTTGATCACATGCCCATGGGAATGCTACAATGGCCACAAATGTGAAAAACAGCCACAAGTGACTTTTTCCAATGACGTAACTTTGAACAGTCGCTAAAAGAACTGATATAAGCCAAGGACTATCTGTACTACCAAAATCAGTTTCAGTTCTAAATCTCCCAAATAAATGCTTAAAACACCCAATTGTGGGTTCCAGCAGGGGTGGGATGCTACCGGTTCTGCCTGGCTCTATAGAACCGGTAGCTCTGAAGAGCAGCAGACTCCAAAACAGTTCTGTGTTTGCTGCTGTTTGGCCCACCCGCCTGCCCAGGCTCTTACCTGTCTTTTATTTCCTGATTTTTCAACCTCAGCTGCTTTGCGCGGCACAGCTGAAGTTGAAAAAGCAGGAAAAAAGAGGCTTTTCAAATGCTGTGTACCTTTGCACTGCACTTTTCAGCTATCTGGGCGGCACAGCTTAAGGTTCTTTTACACACACGCACAGCAGGTGTCTGGTGCAAAACGTAGTCACTGAACCAGTAGTAACACCAGTTGAATCCCACCCCTGGGTTCCAGTTTAGCATGAAATATATCTAGGGTCCTTCACCACTGCTGAGTTAAAGTGCTAGAGCCCATTCCTTAACTTGACAGAAAGCTATGAATTTACTGCACCCGTTTGTCGATTGCCACTGGCTGTGTTCTGACTCCCTGCCAAATGGTGCTGCCCTGATCATGCTGGTGCACCATGTAAGAGGCAAAACAGTTGTTGCCCTCCTTTTTACTGTGTAATTCACTGACAGGAAAAGAATTGGTCAATCACAGTGCAGCAAATGAACTGAGTGGATCCGGATGCAGGACCCTGTCAGTCATTGCTATGATCTTTCCTCCTCTTGCATTCAGTTCTCTAGGAACCCAAGCCGAATAAAGTAGAATTTCATTTTACTGCTTTTTCGTCCTTTATATTTGTAATGAATGCCAATTAATTCCTGCATCCTCTGTATGTGGAGCATGGGAGGGGCTGGTCCAGGAGTGGGATTCTACCAGTTCGCACCTATTCGCTAGAACCAGTTGTTAACATTCTAAGCAGTTCGGAGAACCGGTTGTTAGCAGAAATTACTGGCCTAATCCTGTAAGGAAGGCAGGAAGGAAACATTCTGGTGTTGCTTACAGAAACTGCCTCTCCATTAACCCTTATTACATTCTTGGCAGGACTAGATTTCCTGCCTCTGGAACTTCTCTGGAGTTTTTTCCCCCTCCTTTGGTGGTACTTTGCTTGTGTGGAGTGACCATTCAATATTACAATGGCACTGAAAAAAGTGATGACTTATGACTGTTGCAACATCCCCGCAGTCATGAGAGGCCAGGCAAGGAGATGCATGACTCGATGTGAGGAATATTGAGTTGGCCACGCCAGCCAATAACATGATCACCAAGCCACATCCACCTAGTCACATGGCCACCAGGCCATGCCCACCAATTAAGCCATGCCCACAGAACTGGTTGTTAAAAAATTTGAATCCCACCCCTGGACTGGTCCTGTCATTCTTCAGTTATACTGTTTCTGCATTCTTCCAAATCGGTAAAGGACAATGGTAGTTACTGTATAGTATTGTCAGCTGTGTCATCTACTGCACCTCTTGCTGATTGTTTCATTCTCCAGAAAACTGAAGAAGTGAGAAGGGGGTTGACTGTCCTTACATTTTCAAATTCAACTCATCTAAAAAGTCTTTATGAGAGATGCTGCTTGTGATGCCCCACTTTTTTGAAGTGAGCCACTTTTTTTATGGAATTCCAGATGTTTTAAAAACTAAATTCTTGTTCACCAACTTTAGTCAAAGTTATGCATTTATTATTACCTATTCTGTTTTTTGGGTTGTATGGCATGGTGCTACTTCGTTGCATTGTGTTTTGTATCTTGATGTCAACCTTTGTGAGTCTTGAAGATTCAAAATACAAATTCTATAAATAAATAAATCTGATCCTAACCAATAGGAATTGTGGTTGAAGAAATATAAAAAATAATGGGAACTTTGGAAGGAATTGATTAGATTATCTTGTAGTTTAAGGTGCTACAGAAAATGAAACTGGGATGTAGTTGTACATACACTGATTTATGGACAACCAATTTCAATTAGTTTAGAAATAACCAGAACTGTTAGAAAGATATCAGTATTGTGTACAAAAGTCCTCTGGTCAAAGAAAACTCAGTAGGATTCAGAATTTCTCAGAAATAAAAACTAGATGCAAAATCCAATGAGAAAAAATATGGGAGACCACCAAGGAAATCAGTGTGGATTCATAGGAAGCTAAAAGTAGAAAGGGACATTTATAAGGGGTATAAGCTGAATATAATCACCAAAGTGTAGGAATATATGCAGAAGCGGAAAGGCTGTTAGGAAAAATGACTAAACAGGAATTTAAGCTTGCAAGGAAAGTAAAAAGGGGTGGCTATGTCAGAGGAGAAAGGAAGAGGAAAGGCTGTTGGGAAAAATGATGAGTTAGTAAAAGATTAAAGAAACAAAGCAGAACTCTGCAAATTATACCTTGCTTTGGTCTTCTCCCCAGATGGGAAACCTGCTTGATCATTCTTAATAATGAATGCTATCTATTTCCTAACACTGTATTAATATCTTTGTTATCAATATTAGACGATGAGATTGGATGATAATTAGCACACAGAGTGTAATCTTTACCCACTTTTGATACAACTTGATTGAACCCTGCAAATAAAGTCCCCTTATCCAAATTCTCATCCAGGGGTGGGATTCTACTGGTTCAGACCAGTTCGTTAGAACTGGTTGTTATGATTCTGCACAATTTAGACAACCAGCAAATCGTGTCCCTGGCTGGCCCCACCCCTCTCCTCCCGCCCCTTCCCATCCAGCCCAGTCAGTCCTTATTGCACATGTGCAATATCACTACTGCATTCTTCCCTGCTCTCCCCGCCCAGTCACTCTTTACAGTATTTCTTTTTTTTCCTCCAATGATCAGCTGTTCTGACAATCAGCTGTGCAGGGATCCCTCTTGCTGTTTTAATGCTTCACCCAGGAGGCATCCCTGAAGCCCAGGAGACAAAAAGGAGCATATGGGGGGAGGTGCTGCATGCCCCCCCCCCATGCTCCATTTTTTGCCTCCTGAGCCTCAGGGAAGTCTCCTGGGAGTAAAAACAGTCTCCCAGGTAGCTTCCCTGAGGCCCAGAAGGCAAAAAAAATGGAGTGTGGGAGGGGGTGAAAAAAAGCCACGCCCACCTAGCCACACCCACCTAGCCACACACAGAGATCCAGTAGTAAAAATATTTGTATCCCACCCCTGATCTCATCCTACAATTGGCAAAGTTTTGGTACCAAAAAGTTGATTCTATAGGGAATCCATCCAATCCTGTAGTTTTACCATTTGTCATTTTTAAAATTATTTGTTTAATCTTTATCTCACATAGTGGAGCAAGTAAAAGTTGTTCTTGTGAGTTATCTAAATAGGGTAGGTTACTTTTATTTAATAAGTTTAGTAATTCATATGTTCATACAATACATTTTCTGATTTGCTATATAATTCTGATAGAACTTTAAAAATTGTCTTTTTATGTCTATATATTGTATCTCTTTCACCTCTGACAGTAGGAATCATAGCATAACTTTCTTGGTTTCAAGCAATTAGCCAACACCTTGCCAAGACTTTCACTGTGATCCCAGTATCTCCATCATAAACATGTTAAAATAATTATGTCAGCTGTGATATTATAATATTTAGTTCAATTTCTTCTGTATTGCTCTGTACAGAGTAGTAGATCAGCATCTAACTATTTGCACCCATAAAGGTTCCAGTTCATCTTTCATGTTATTTTCCCTATTATTTGTAATATGTTTTATATGTTTCCCATTAAAAAATATGAGCACTTGATATTTCTAGGTTCAAATTAAAGTATTATAAGGTTTATACCCACAATTGTTATACAAATTCTTTATCATTGAAGAAGGAAACCTTGCTATACCAAATTCTCCATATTATGACAGGTTTCTGAAACACATATTTCATACAGTTATTCTCCAGATGGGAACCATGATCAAGAGGAACTTGCAAGTGTAGTCTGATCTGATCTTGTACCTATGTGTAATTTTTTCTTACTATTTACTAGCATTAGTGCCTCTTCTACTATTTTATCTTCCAGCACTCTTTAGTATACTATGAAGTTCTTCTAGATTAGCATGTACTATAGAGAATGGCCACTTAGGCACAATCCAGTCAAAAATCTACAATTATCTTTGTGTCCCAAAAGTTGAACTGTCTGTAAAGGCATTAGGGAAACTCCTAACAAACTTGTAGAAATCAAATAGGTCCAACAGACACCTGGTGGTAGCTATCTGACTCTATCTATTCTCATGTATCTTTAAAAATTAAAGGCACCAGTAAACTCAGTGGAAATCAGAGAGTGACCTGACCTTGAAAATGAACTAATCTCAATATCCTCTACCTTCAGATCATATGTGAGCAATTCCAGAATAAAATCCAGATTTAATGGGTGGCCCACTGATGAGATTATGAGGAACTAGAACAGGGGTGGAATTTTACCAGTTCTGACCGGTTCTACAGAACCCCTTATTAACTTTCTAAGCACTTTGGAGAACTGGTATTTAGAAGAAATCTTCTGTTGTTTTTTTCCACCCTTATTACATTCTTGGAAGACAGCCTAGACTTAATGTCTCCGAATGAGTTTTTTTTTTCTTAAAGGGGAAGGGTTGTTTTAAGCTTTTTACACTGCTGTTGGGAGGAAATACTCCCCTGAAAATACTTCTTGGCTAGCTAGAAAGATTGACATTCAAAAGTGAGTTTACATACCCTTTCTGAGTTTTGATCTAAAACTGGTTTTTAGTTCTTTTACTTTTAATTCTGTGCTTGGTGACATTTAATCCTGTGTTTATTGATGGGATAGTTTTCCCTATTCAGCTTTATTTGGAAGGAAAAAGATTAATCTCTGTTCCTGAAAAGAAACTGGCTTGAGAAATCTGCTAGTTCCTGTGTCTATTTGCTAATAGGTAATATCTGGTAATTGGTTTAACAAGCAACAGCTACTGTTGTGCTTTAATTATTTGTATTGTGTTTGAATTTTTTCCTGCCTCATGGCTTCTTTTTCTACCTGGGAAGGGGGTCTTTCTTCACTGTTTTAGTGGTATCTGGCACTGTCCTTTTGGGGTGCATTTCCAAGAGGCAGCATGCAAGTTTGGCACTGATTTTTTTACTGCCTTTCTGGGGTGCATGTGACCTTTCCTTAAATCTGGATGATTTCCTTAGGATATCTTGTGGGATGAGTGAGACCAGCTGGTATCTTTAAGTGGTGCAAATGGTTCTAAGGATTGCTTCTCCTGGGTGTGCTCTTTCTGGAGAGCTTAAATGACCTCTCTGCTAAATGGTTTCACTTTATGAGCAAGAGTTGGAGGCTGATAGTTATCCTTGCATTTTAACTATTTTCATTCCTCAAGGTGATCTGGCACCCTGCCTGATTTGTAACTCTGGCTTGCAAGTATTTTTAATCTAATGATTGGTATTTAGGGCAGCTTTTTGCAAGCAAAGAAGCTTTTTGTATTTTTGTACAGGTAATCCTTGACTTACAACAGTTCATTTAGTGACCATTCAAAGTTACAATGGCACTGAAAAAAGTGACTTATGATCATTTTTCACTTACGACCACTACAGCATCCCCACTGTCAGGCGAGGCCAGGCGAAGAGAAGCGCCCCTTGATGTGAGTGATGTCGAGTTGGCCACTCCCACTCAATCACATGACCATCAAGCCACACCTACCAACTAAGCCACACCCATAGAACCAGTTGTTAAAAAAATTGAATCCTACCCCTGAACTAGAACCAGGCCATATTGTTGTATCAGCTGTGAATTCCTGAACTGCCTCTGAACCACTTTTCAAGAAAGGCAAATTGAAATCACCCAGGAGAAGATGCCTGGATGAATCAATCACCCACCTGGCATTGAGGTCAAGCAGCTCAAGTAGGGATATAGCTACGCCACAGGAAAGGCAATACAACAACACTTACACAGTTTATCCCACAAGCCCAACCACTAATGCAGAACCACCTGTCTGGTAATGAAGCAGTGGGACATGACCTCTGGTAACCAGCAGAGCTGGGTGGGGGAGCAGAATTGTTTAGAATTGTTTCAGAAGACAAAAACAAGAATTTAATGAAAGAAAGGAGATTGCGGTTGGATAGGAAAACTTTCCTAATGGTAAGAGCAATTCAGCAATGGAATACAGTACCTCAGGAGTTAGTAGAGTCTTCTTTGCTGGAACTGGGCTGCGTCAAATTGCAATACTGCTTTACATTGGGCTGAAAAGGATGATATTCCAGCATTCCTTCCAACCAATTCATTATATGATTCTATTACTCTATTTGGCAGTTCTGATATGGCACCAGTACATGGATTCTCTGTCCAAGTCTATAAAAATAGAACCACAGAATGGCTGCACAAGAGCTTTGATGGCACAGTGGTTAAAATGAAGTATTGCAAGCTAACTCTGCCCTCTGCCACGAGTTCGATCCTGACTGGCTCAAGGTTGACTCATCCTTCCATCCTTCCATTGTTAAAAAATGAGGAGCCCCGTTGTTGGGGGCAATATGCTGACTCTGTAAACTAGTTAAAGAGAGCTGTAAAACACTGTGAAGCGGTATATAAGATTAAGTGATATAAGGCCAAAAATGAAAGAATATACATGCCATGTTGTTTTGTCCTACTTCACCTGCAGTGTAATGGGTGGCCATCATTTAAGAGTAGAAAAAACTAATGATAACAAAATGTTCTTAAAATGTGCTAGGAAACGCATTAGGCTGTGTTCGATTTTCTCTGGTATGCTGTTAGCCTAGCCAATCTCTAAAAAGCAGAAAATTCTCACTTGTTTTTATGCAAGAAGTAGACCCAAGAAGAATGTTTTAGCTGAGGCAGAACACTTTGTTCCAGTAAACATCATAATTATGACCATTTTCCTCACTTCATGAGTAGAAAAGAAGCGGGAATTGATTAAACTGTAACGCAAGTCACTAAGCAGCACTATGCATTCCAGCAAAGAGGAATTTGATGGTACGGCAGAATTCATGGAAATACAAAGCAGATGGGTTTAAAACAGTATCTCCTCAAAATTGCAAAACACAGAAATGGAACAGGAAAACCACAATGAAAGATATAACCTGCTAACTGTCTGCATGCAGAGCACAGATACTTGGATTTGTGGGAAGAATGTTAGCTTGTTGTCCTTCCTTAGCAGTGCAAAATTGTTTTTTTAGAAGATGGGAAGTTTCAGATTGGAGAATGAAAGAAAACATATGGAGTTCTTGATGCTCTCTGAGCTTGGTTGTTCACTTGCAGACATTTTACCCAACTAATTAACATATTCAGTGTTAAGAGGCAATGGGGTTGCTCTCTGTTTATATAAAGCAGTTTCCCCTGTCAGTGTTGGTGGGGATGTTGTTTTCTCCTTGGTAGTTTCTTGATTAAGCTGTTATTTACTGCTTCATTCTTGTTTGAATTGGTAGTTCCTTGATCAGAGTTTAGTTTACTGCTTGATAGTTTGTCTGGTGTTAATTCTGGTGTTAAAAAGAGTAGGATTTGACCTCCAAACCAGAAATAGCTTCAGCATGTGCTGGATAAGTATTTTCTTTTTTCCTTCCTTCTGGACAACTGAAGAAAGTGACATATACATATATTCCTTCCAGCACAACACTCCTTCATCTATTTGCTTAAGTTTCCCCAACCTGAACAACCTCTAGATTGCCATGATTTTTGGAATTTGAAATCCTAGAGGTCATGTAGGGTGGGGAACGCTGACTTAGAGAGTTAATTCCCCAAGGAAGATTAGTTCTAAGCCTTTTTGACTGCCTTGTCATGTTTCTGACCAATCCAGAGAACAAAAACTGTATTGTTGTAATTTAGAAACACCAACACCATTAACTGGAATGCTTGGAAGATTATGGAAAACTTGTTATTATTGCCACTCCCCAATATTTTCTTCTTGCTGCCATTTGGGAGAACATTGCATTTGTAGGACAAATGAAGAAGCCAGCTGTGAAATCTTTAATCCTTTAGAAAATTCCACTTCCTTAGAACTGCACTTAAAGCTGTATCCCACTTCCACTAGTTTGTACATGCTAGCTGGGTTTTTTTAAACTTCTCTAGCACATCGATATGATATACCCGTACAAATGTTTGCTAGTTTGTTTTCCTCAAATGTGATGCTTGTTAACCCCCCTGTCCATAATCTAGGGTGGAATAGCATCATTTAAATTAAGTTAACAAAACAAAACAATCTTAAGTTGTTGTTTTGCTAAATGTGACACAGAAACCTACACTTCTTCCTCAAGCTGATTCTGTTTATCTCCAGATCAACCAAAGGTAATACGTGTTGCTTGAGATTTCTTATTTCCACAGACAAGGAAACTCAGTAATTCACATGATCTTCCAACAGATGTGTGGCATGCATATATATTTGTGCAGTTCAGGCCTTATTATTTTTGGAATGACTATTTACCTCTAATAAATAGGATAATTCAATTCATACTCAAAATGCATGTTCATCCATAGCTAAAACAAACAAGAAATGACTGACCAAATATTATCTAGTTCATGTTACATGCAAGCCAAAAAAAGATCATGGATAAACAATTGGTAATTTTAGAATAAATAAAATGTTTTAGTGTACCTAATCCTAACACGTGTGAACCAGCACAGTAACTCTAAATATGGAGTGGGAAAATGTATAAAGTGGGTAGTGGCACAAAGAAAAATCAACCATAAAAAAACAGAGGAAAGTCAGTTGCTGATGAACATAAATCTGCAAAGCAAACCTGAGACACATAGAGCAGAAAAACAGAACAATAGAGCATGGCTAAGCTGTAATTACCCATTATGTAATAGAGAAAAGTAAGTAGAGGGGCACTTCTTACTTCAGGGCTATTAAGTAGAAAGTACCACAGTCCTGATGGCACAGTGATTAAAGTGCAGTATAGCAAGCAAACTCTGCCCACAACCTGCAACTTGATCCTAATGGGGCTCAAGGTTGACCCAGCCTTCCATCTTCCCAAGATTGGTAAAATGAGGATCTAGATTGTTGGGGGGCAATGTGCAAATAATGCTTCTACATTGTAAACTGCCCAGAGAGTGCTGTAAACTTAAAGTTCTATGGAGCGGTATAGAAGCCTAAAAGCTATTGCTACTGTTATATCAACAATCGCTTTCAAAATCTTAGTTCCAGGACCAAAATTTATGCAAGGCCAACTACTTCAAACCTTTTAGATCCATTCCAGAGCAGCGTTATATGGAAAAAGTCCAGATAATAATGGGGTTCTGGTGGCCATGATAGTAAGACACAATGGAGATTCCAGAGCCCCTAATCTAAAAGGTAAAAGTAGAATGTGAAATAGTAATTGTAGGCAGCAGTATCTCAGCAATTGTGAACAGTTTATTTTGTCTTTCTTCTTATCTACAGAGACACAAAAAGAACTGACAGCTAAATAAGGCCATATGTGAAACTAAATCCTAGGTTTATGTGGTTTGAAACATCTTCTCTATGTTACAGGACAACCAAAAAATTCAGAGAGGCGGGGAATCAGAATTCTGGATTTAGAAATAGGTTCCTTGATCAAATATAAGAGTCAGAAGGGAATTTTTTCTAAAAGCATCCCAAATTAAGGCACTTAATAAATATTTGTTTTCTGTAACTCAGGTAATATCACTGTTTTCTCACACAATAATCTATTTCTGATTTGTTTTATTTTATTAAAATCCTCTAGGCCAGGGCTGTCCAACTACCGGTCTATGTCACCCAGTGGCCACGCCCAGGCCCAGTTTCGCAAAGGGGAAAAACAGTCCTGATACATCATGTGTCACCACCATGATGGTGTGAGTTTGACACCCCTGCTCTAGGCAGAAACAGGAGTTATTGCTAAGTGTTAAGTTCGGAAAGGAGGCAGGCCACACCAGAGCTTCAGTCATAACACGCTTTATTCGTGGGAATAAAGGGGGCTGTCGCATCTGCAGCTAACAGCAGACCTACCAGCGAACAGCACCTGGCTCAACCTAGCAGCCGGCTTTTATAGCCGACTGTCGAAGGGAGCCAGCCAATGGGGACTAAGAACGCCCCCGCAGGAATTGCGGACCTGATGGGGAACTGGTGTCAGCCCCAAGGACATAACACTAAGCAATTGGGAGACAGAAGAACTTGCTGATTTTCTTCAAACTGCCAAACAAGATAACCAAATTTATCTACTGGTAAATTCCAGACCACTTTTTGCTCATTTTTGCATCATGTTTTCTGCAGCAAATGTTGATTAGAATTAAGTGCAAGTCAGCTATATTCCCTTTCCATCTATGGACAGTTTTGAAGATATGAGCAACAGATAAAAGATATTGCAAGGAATAAATCCTAAGCATCATTCCAGATAATAATAATAATAATAATAATAATAATAATAATAATAATAATAAATATTAATTATTAATTATTAATTATTAATTATTAATTATTAATTATTAATTATTAATAATAATAAATATTAATTATTAATAATTATTAATAATAATGGTGACAGCAGAATCAATGAGAAACAACTTGAAAAAAATCACCAGATATCAGGACTTGAAAATTGAACTGCAGAGACTCTGGTATAAACCAGTGCAGGTAGTTCCAGTGGTACTCGGCACACTGGGTGCTGTGCCTAAAGACCTAAGAAAGCACTTAAAAACAGTTGGTGATGACAAAATCGTCACTGGTCAGCTGCAAAACAGCACCTTACTGGGATCTGCTCGCATAATCTGCCGATACATCACGCAGCCCTAAACACTTGGGAAGTGTTCGACTAGTGATTTGTGATATGAAATCCAGCATAGTCATCTTGTTTGCTGTGTACATCATCATTTTTTGTGTATAATAATAACAGAAATGTACAATTTATTGATATCGCTGTACCAGGAGATGCCAGAGTGAAAGAAAAAGAATTGGAAAAAATCATGAAATGTTACAACCTGGCCATTGAAACTATGCGATTATGGATGTAACAGTGACACCCACTGTCATCAGGACATTGGTACCATGTCCAAGGATTTTGCAAAATACATCAAGAAGTTGCAGCTTCCTGCTGTAGCGCCAGTGGAGCTACAAAAGACTGTGCTACTCAGAACAACATACATTTTAAAAAGATACTTGGTTGATACCTAGGATGCTGGCAGCAACCGGTATCAACCATCAGAGCCAGTCAATGATATTTGTGATACATTTTTAAATGTTCAGTTGACTGGGTTTCATCTTTAATGAATAAAAGTTTATAACAGAGGGTCTCCAAACTTGGCAACTTTATGACTTGTGGACTTCAACTCCCAGACTTCTCCAGCCAGCATAGCCACTCAGAATGGATTAATGCACGACTTTTGTAGAGTATCTGGAAGCTTCAAGTTAAATTAAAATTCCCCAGAAAGAGCACTTATCTTAGCTGTAGTGCATTAGAATAGTAATGTATGGAACAATAGAAAGAAACAGTTGCTTAATTTAGTTTAGTTTATTGTCATTGCACCTCGTACAACGAAATCAAACACCATCTTCAATGCACATCATGACCATGACCATGAAAATCCTGCTGTGAATGAAAGTTTATTACTTATTTTATTACTTATTTTATTATTTATTACTTTTTTGCCCATTCTTCCTATATAGAAGATAACACCTACTGAGTTTCTCCACAACTGCTACATTTTAGTATTGTCACAGCGGCGTTATGCGACAAACTATGCTGAGACTGAGTAACTCACTCAAGAACATCTTAGGAACTTCATGACTGAAGAAGCATGAATTCTGCTGTTTTCCATTCTCACATTTATAAATCAGGTTTTACAAATTAGGATGTCATAGAAATAACAGAGAGAGTTATGTCAGATGTCATTCTGCCCAGCCCTTCCTCCCAAATAAAGAGTGAATTTACCTCTAAGGAAGACAAATAGCAAGTGAGGTTTAGAAGGATGGCTTCTAAATATTCCAGTTTCATACACAGTGAGGTGAGGCATAAGATACATGAAGAACAGATTCACATCACAGTACAGCAAGATATATGCTAAGTATAGAGACTCAGGCACAGGCATTCATAATGCCTCTTAATGTTCATTTGTCCAGGATGCCTATCCTCTAGAGCAGTGTTTCTCAACCTCAGCAATTTTAAAATGTGGGAACTTCAACTCCCAGAATTCCCCAGTCAGCTGGAAACTGAAGTCCACACATCTTAAAGCCAATGTGATTGAAAAACACTGCTCTAAAGAATTACGTAGCTGCTTATCCGTCAAAGCCCTGAAGTTTACCTTTGCAGGCATCAAGCAGTCATTGTTTCTTTCTATGTTTCACTATGGTGAAACTCAACCAACTTGAGTTACGGAATGTAACTGGAGTTATGAACAGTGGCCCCGCAACTTCTTACCTACAGAAAAGTAGACACTGGCCTTCAATTTTTTATTTTTATTTTACAAAGCCACACATTCAAGCAGCAAATTGTCTTTTGGCACAAGCTGGGATGGATGGGCCATATTGTCTTTCACTGTTCAGGTCTTCGTTTTTTTGTTTTTTTCATTTCAATCAAGCGAGAAGAAAGCAGCTTTTTGGATTGAAAGGGTGAAGGTCATTGCACCGGTGTACTTGATGACTCAGCAGAGTGAGCCTCGGTAGAAAAGAGAGGGCGGTCACAGAGTGGGATGGTGGTTTTTTGTATTGTTTTGTTTTCTCAAAGGCCTTCTTTATGAAAACACAGCCTCCTCCCAAAATAATAATGTTTTTAACCAAGCTGACAAAGTGAAATAATTAGTTTGGCATTTTCTGCATTTGTTGCTGCTCTGCTCTGAGTCATGAACTGTGAAATCTGGGCCACAGAATAGCCAGCAAAAAAGTGGGGGCTAGAGGGGGGATTCCCATGTGTTTCTTTAGGAATGTTGCAAAGGGGAAGAAGGTCTTCTGAACCGATATTGTATAGTCCTCTATTCTCAGTGCAGACAAAACATACAACTAACTCTTTGTGCCATTGGCAAACTATGCCTTTAAAATGTAACTAGCACCAAAAAAAAATTAGTTCAGTGTGTTAGGTATTTAAAAGAGAGGGAGGGACATACACACAAACATGAAGTGAAATTGCCTCCCACATGGACAAATAAGAATTCTTTAGCAGAAAGAAAAGGCAAGATTGGCACATGTTTGGAACACACAGACCCAAAAGCAAATCATGATTACCTATTGTTGTGCGAGTTTTATTCTATCTTCTTTTTTTTTAACGTATCCTATTATTCAAGCTGAGATATTACCCAAATTCTATTTTTTTTATTCCTTGAACACTTTATTCATTTTTAAATGTTAAAATGTTATCCGCATTAAACTCAGATGTCACAAGCTTTTATTAATTGTTCTATCTGGTTCATCAGAAAGTGTTCATAAGCCTTTCCTCACCTGATGTAATCAGAGAAAGAAATATCCTCAAGGAACAGGAGGAAGAGCCACAATCAAGACAATGATCAGAAAAAAGAAATCTAAGTCCAGGGCATAAATGTAATATGAGAAAGTGTTTCAGACAGGGCCCTCTCTATTCTCATGGAGAAAAAGGTTACGGGAGAGAAGGGGAAAAGCCATTCAAACTTGCAAGATTCTATGACTATTAACCTTATAATAAAAGTATAATTAGCCCATGTGACTTTTGTTTCCTAGTCTAGTCTATCTTGAAGGGCTGACGTCAGCAATCGTAGAAAAAAACTACTCTTTGCTATCATCTTGTAGCAATATGATGTCCAGTCCACCAGAATATGTTATTCCAACTTCATTATTATTCAATTTATTTTGTGGTTACTAGCTTAAACATTTTGTTCATCTAAGTCGGGAAGTGACTATTCCATGAAGAAAGGTGATCCCTAGCAGCATATATTAACTTCCAGCTCTTCATGGGGGATTGGACTAAATGACCTACAAGATCTCTTCCAACTCTGTTAATCCATTAATGTTAGAAGCTATAGAAATGGACAATTAAATTAGATGATTCTTGTGTCCCTTCCAATTTGATTCCATTATTATGTGCTGGGCCAAAACAGTGGCAAGATAAGGAAGGGGGAAATCAGATAATTTCTTGTATCCAAAGCAATAGAATAAGATTGTTCAAATCAAGGCCTGGGGCAAGACAGGGTCAGCTTCAAAAGAATCTAAAACAGAGCTTGCCAGGCCATGTTAATGATGTTGTAAATCATCGGAGAGAGGAAACTGTCTTAAGAATTGCCTTTTCAAGTTCACAAAAAGGACACAATGAAGATGGCAAGCAGCCTTTGGTCTTAGCGGTGCACCAATTGTATACATGAAAATTCCATTAGGTATTCTGACTAATACAGTCACCTGCCAAATGTTATACAACATGTGCAAAATAAACACTGACTTAAAGGTAATTTTTGCTCTTGTTGACTTACTTCCTACTATTTCTACCGTTGGAGAAATAAAACAAGAAGATATGAAATATCTTTGATGCTTCTTCATTTTCTTTTTTCAGATCAGTATCTGTGATACACTTGTCATGACATTTGCAAATGTGTGTTTGTCAACATGAAACATATATATTTTTCTCTTTTAGACAGCTACGGAAATATTTTAAAGTATTACTTTTGCTGCTGTGCCCTGGAAGAAAAATTAGTACTGACCTAGCTGACCACAATTATTCTAGTATGCTGAATGGACAGCCAGGGACACCAAAAATGGTTTTTTGTACTTCAGAAACTTGGAGATGGGAAATTATAAACACAAAGAAAAATATATGAAATATTATTGCAAGAATTTTGGAAGAGTTTTTAAAAGAATATCTCTTCCATCAGAGTTCTGGTTTATTTAAAAGCTCCTCTGATTAATATAACGGAACAAAATCTTGGCCATTATTCCCAATCTTAAGAAGAAGTTAGGAGAATTCTCAGCTGTTGCCTGTAGTGAGATTATTTCTTTGGCCCTGTGCATTGGGTCAATCACTGATTGGTATCTTTTCCCATTTTCCCATCTTACAGGCAAATCAAAGAGGAATTTGCTTTCTTCTGTCATCTTGGCCAGAACAAAAAAGTTCAAAAGTCTTAGATTCTGAGGCAGAGCTATCTTTTCAAAAATTCTTGAACTGGATGTCAATGAGAAAGAGACCAGAGTAGCCTCTCTTCTCCATAGTGCCTTCTTTCCCCACTTAATTGATCTACTGTTGGTGATTGAGGAATAATAAATAATCCATTGAATAATAATGAAGTCAAGTAGCCACTTCATTTTAGAACACAGCACAAAGTGGGCTACATGATGCTCTCTAGGCTAATTGTAATTATGGCCCCAAATACTTTTCATAATCTACCAAGGGTTAATTTCATACTGCTGATTAGCAATAATAGATTAGATTACTATATATACTTAACCAAGGTTGAGCACCAGTGGAGTCTTGCAAAGAAGAATGAAAAATTCTCTCCTACCAATTTGCTGGAGCAGTATTGAGAACTATTAAAAATAAACTTAAGAAGCACAAAACCTCAGGGCCTGAGATATAGCAATAGCATTTCCACTTATATACAGCTTCACAGTGCTTTCCCGCTCTCCCTAAGCAGTTCACAGAGTCAGCATATCGCCCCCATTTTACCAACCTCAGAAGGCTGGAAGGCTGAGTCAACCTTGAATAGGTCAGGATTGAACTGCCAAACTGCTGGCAGCCAGCAATCAGCAGAATTAGCTGCAGTACTGCAGCACTGCATTCTAACCACTGTACCACCGCGGCATACATAGGAAGGGATCAACAAAGGGAGAGAGGAGAAAAAGGAAATAGTAAGGATAATAAGATATGAATAAGAATAAATGTGTGTTTGGTACCAACAGGGATACAATAGAATTAAGATTTTCCAATGCATCTTTCCACAGTAGAAAAAAATCATTTTTTCTCTTCCCTGGCTGCTTTGATTTTGTTGATTATTTCTTATATCTCTGATCCAAAAAGCTCCATGTTAAAAAGATTTGCCTGCTTGAAATAAATCTCCAAGAGCTTTCTATGGAGTTTATTGTAAAGAAGTATATATTGATTGCATTCTCAAAATAATGTTTACTTTGTCCCATAGCAAGTACTGGGAATAAAGATGAGGAGAATAGAATTGTATTTTAGTGTTGAAGGAAGTGACAAATATGGTAGTACGTAGTTGTCTGGGTTGCTGACAATAATAGAGTTGTAGGCACAATGATCATAGGAAAAAATGTATCTTTGGGCAAGAGAAAGAAAAACAATGGCTACAGTTCTGCAACTTTTACACATAAAGAATTGACGTAAGTTTATTGCTCATTTACTGATACTGAGTGTTAGTAAATGACAACTCAGTGTCAGTAAATGTTAAAGCTACAGATGTTAAAAGCCACTGCAGACTAATTTGGATACTGTGGTTACAAATGAACAAGATAGAGATGTCCCCAGTCTCCTCGCTTGTTTGTTTTGGTTCTGGAAATACTGTAAGGCAAGATGAGGGGATTGTGGGAGTAAAGATTTTAAAAAAGAAATGTTGAAGTTAGGGGTCCTTGCAGATGACTTGGTGTTGGTATTGGAAAATCCGTTAAAAAGAATTGAAATATTTATGGCCAATGTAAGAATGTGGTGCATTCGCAGGTGTCAAGATTACTAAACCAAAGACGAAGATGTTAACAAAATATGAAAATAGAAGATCAATCAGTTTTGATGAATAAAGTTGAAGATTGAGAAGGAGATAAAATATATGGCTATGACAAATATGAATTGGATATTATTTTAAAAGTTAAATTAAGACATGGAACACAGTTTTAAAAGATATGTTGTGATAGGAGAAACTGCAACTCTCATTGCTGGGGAGAATTTCTATGATAAAAATGAACGTCCTGCCTAGAATAATATTTTTGTTTCAGACAATACTTGTTTTGATAACTGATGCACCACTTAAGCAGTGGCAGAAGGATATATCTAAATTTGTATGGCATGACATTACAAAATGCAAAGGAAAGAGGAGAATTGGGTTCACCCAATTTGCAGCTTCCTATCTAGTTTGGATGAATGAGTGGGTGTTGCTGAGAAATAGAAGATTTTTTTAATTAGAAGGACACAATTTGAAATTTGGGTGGCATGGATATTTATGGTACAATAAAGTCAAAGTTAATGTGGATTTTAAAATCATGATGGTAGATCTGCTAAGCTAAGAGTATAGAATAAATATATTTCATAATAAATGTGAAAACACATTTGTGGCTCTTAGTACAAGAAGCATTTTATAGACTAGAAATAATAGACAAGCATAAAGGGATAACTTAACATGAGATACTAATTTTAAGAGGAATGTAAAATTAAATCAAAGGAAGAACTGCTGGCAAAGGGATATAATTATCAATGGTTTTCTTATTTACAATTATTGAGAAAAATTAAAACAGATGACATAATTGTGACTTTGAACATTGTATGGTTTAGTTTGAAATAGAATTATGTACAAATGATGAGCATTTAATTGCTAAATGCTCTTTTATTGAAATTTGAAACAAAAGAAGAAAACGTGAAAGAATAAAAGATAAAGTGGGCTGATATATTTGGTTATAATATAAAGAGGGATCAATGGGAAAATATGTGACTGAAAGGAGATAAACTTACATTATGCATTAATCTGAAATATTTTTTGTGTGAAATAATGTTCCCTTGGTACATACCACCAGAAAAATTGCTTCGAAGGCGTAAAGACACTTCAAATTTATCTTGGAAATGTGAACAATAAGAATGGACATTTTATCATGTTTGGTAGATATATAAAAAAGTTAGAAAATTCTGGATTCAAATACACACACAGATTCAGATGATTTTAAACATGAATATACAACTGGGACCATAGGTTTTTATTTTGGGATTGATGGCCAAATAGTTCAAAAAAAGTTGTGGAACTTTATGTGCAGTACGTGATAACTGCAGCAAAATTATTGTGTGCACAAAGCTGAAAAGATTCAGTATTACCCACAATGGAGGAATGGTTGATGAAAATGATGGAGCTTGCGATGGCTAAATTGACTTTTTTGATTAGGGAAAAAGATAAAATCTATGTTTCTTGCTGATGGGAAACCATTTGTACACTTTTTGCATGAAACAGAAAAAAATGAACATATGAATCATGGTTTTGATTACTAGACGGAGTAGATAATAAAAAGAAGAGAGTTATGTTGCAACCATAGAGTAAGCAGTAAATGTATAATTGTACTTGTAATTTCTATATAGCAATTTCTGGAAGCTATTTCTTTGTATCTTTTTTCTTTTCTTTTTTTTATTTTTTTTTTCTTTCCTAAACTTTAGATTTCTCTTAGATTTCTTTCTTTTTCTTACTTTATATTAGTTAGCACTAGAATTTATATATAGATATAGATGATATAGTTGTACATAAGGCATGGTTAGAGGGAGCTTTGTGGCTATTGTTATTGTTATTAAATAGTAGAAAACTAAAGGGGGAAGAGAGGACTTGGTTTTCAAAAATTGTCCTAAAGTCTTCCAGAACATCTGGATCCATCATCTGCCGAACAATATTTGTAGCATTTTGTGGCATGTAGATTGCAAACAATAGAAATCAATGGGGTTTTTTTAATGACTGATGGTGTTTTATCTTAACATCTTGCTGCATCCCACACCCAGATATTTTCCCGCCACCAGAAAGATGGGAACTTGTAACATCAGAGTAAGTATCTCTGATTTCCATAACCCTCCAATGGAAATTCCTTCTGTCCTGGGGCTGTTACACTAACAGTGATTCTTTTATCTCATCCCTCTGTGCCAGTGACCTAAGAGGCACCCAGCATAGTGGGATATCAATGCCCTTCTTTGTAAACATGTGTAGGAAACATCTACTCGGCATTCTCCCTCCCACCATTCTGTTCTTGGGTCTGTCTTTTGACAGCCATTCTCTATTCTTCAGTCCTTCTCTGCTAATTGAGTAGCAACAGCGAACCAGCTGGCAACTCAAAAAGACTGAAACCATCTCTGTCTCATTGCTGTTTCACAAGGGAGCAAATATTTTGGCTCTGCTGCTTCAACCTCTGGCTTGGAACCCCACTAGCTCAAATGGAAGTGCCAATCACATGACCACTGCTCTAAGATTTGATCATAGCAATGATCAAAGATGGCAGCTGGAGTCATCTCCTATTCAATCTGGTTGTGAAGAAGTTAAACAACAACCTCTTACATCCACAGTGAATTCAGATTCCTCTGGTGTGTTACTAGGTCTTGAAACTGGAATCCTAAATATTTAAACATGCCTGTGATGAAAATCAGAACAAATGCTTCATTTTGCTTTCTGAGAGATTTCCAGGAAATAACAAATTATTTGAGGGAACTTCCATACCACTAACACTTCCAAACCCTAGGTCTGCCGTATTTGACCGCAAGAATCCAGAGGACGCCCCAAATATTAGGCAGAAATGTCTTAGTCCAATTTTTGCAATCCTGGGATGGTAGCTCAATGACTCCTTGATCCTTTTATTTTTGAAGCTAATCTGCAATCATTCTTTTCTAAAATGCTGAGAATATGGAGAAACTAAGCACCAATCAGAATTCACCCTCTTTCCTTCTGGCCAATCAATAAACTTAGACTTAGAACTTAGAATAACTTTATTGTCACTTTGAATGTACACTAATCGGCATACATTAAATGAAACTTTGTTGCACCCTCAAATATACACTAAATAAACATGACTAAATAACTAAATACAAAATTATGCATATACCCACATTATATTATATGACACAGAGCAACAACACAATCTAGTTCGGATGTATACATGGACATGGTGAGAGAAACAAATCTTGACAGTTTTCCAGGTGGATGACATAGGAAACAAAGCTATTACAGAATCTTGTAGTCCTGCTAGAAATACTTTGAAACCTGAGGGGAGCAACAGAAACAGCCCATAAAGTGGGTGTGTGGGGTCTCAAACAATGCTTTGAGTTCTAAGCACGTGGCGCTTATAAGCAGTATCCTAAATGTCAGGAAGCAAACTTCCTATAATTTTCTCGGCTGTCCTTACCACTCTCTGAATGGACTTTCTCTCTGAGGCACTGCAGTCATCAAACAGTGATGTAGTTTGTTAAAACGCTCTCAATTGTTCCTTAGTAAAAAGTGACCAGGGCAGAAGGAGAAAGATGTGTTCTCCACATCCAACGCAGAAAATGCAGACATTGGTTTGATGCTTCACTAAGGATGACATGTGGAGGGACTACTTCAGGTTGTTAGTTATCTGTACCCCCAGATACTTAATACTGTTGACCATCTCTACAGCTGCATCCTTGCTACTGAGTGGGGTATGACCATGCCAGCTCTTTCTAAAATCTACAATGATCTCCTTTGTTTTATTCACATTTAGAACCAGGTTACTTTTATTGCACCAGTCCATCAAAGCCTTCACCTCTTTCCTATAAGCATCTTCATTGCCATTCTGGATAAGACCCACCACTGCCCTGTCATCCACATACTTCACAATATGATTTGTAGCAGATTTGGCACAACAGTTGTGAGTCAACAAAGTGAACAGTAGCAGACTTAAGACACAACCCTGTGGGGAACCTGTACTCAAGGAGGTGGAGTTGGAAACTTTTCTTCCAACTCGCACAAACTGAGGCCAATCAATAAGGAAATCAAGTATCCAGTTACATAAAGGAGTATTAAAACCCAATAGGCCCAGTTTGTTCACCAAATGCTGAGGAATGATTGTATTGAATGCCGAATCAAAATCAATAACAGCATTCACAAATAAATAGACTTCTCCTTGGTGTGCCAAGTGCATCATCTATAGAGCGGTTCGTCTGATAGGCAACTGTAATGAGTCAAATGTAGGGGGAAGGCATGAAACTTTATAGTTCTTTATCAATCTCTCAAAAAACTTCATCATAAGGGCAACTGGATGGTAATCATTAATCCATGTGATGATAGTTTTTTGGGACACTGGTACAATGATGGCAGTCTTAAAACATGATGGTACCACGGCCTGATGATAATAGGAGAGGACCGACACTATAAACATCAGACTCAACACTGCATCCCCTGAGTTACTGCAGAATTTGGAACAATCTCTTATCCACATTCTATACAAAATGTCCTTCCCCACCCACCCCAACACACACACACACACACACACACACACACACACACACACACACACACAAATACAATTTTCATTTGTCTGATCATGTCTAAAATTAAAATTAAGAGCTAAGAAGAGATAATATAAAAATCTGAGCAGCTTCAATGAAAATAACTTTTTTGCTATAAAACAACCATTTTGGTTTAAAATACTCTTGCAAACAGTGAAGGTGAAATAATAGAACATTGGCAGTTCTGAGACTAGGAATTTTCCCTGCTGTAACTCTAATAACTGGAAGGGGGAGAAACACATTTAAATGAGATCTACAGAAAGTCACCCCCAAAAAGGGACATTGGAGTAGCATGGGGCAGAAATGGGAAAAATAGCAACCCGAAGGCAGTGTGCAAATAAGAAAACAGACCATCCACTAGTACCTCAGAGATGAAACAATTAAAAATGAAATGTAAACTTTGCTCTGTTTTCAAATAAATCCACTTGGCAGTCCATATCAGCTGGCCTTGTGAGACTGACAATCTGTTGAATTCTGGCATATTTATCATCAGAGAAGATACCAAAATTATGTCAGGCACTACATAGCTTAATGATAGGGTATGTATTCTACATGTCAATAGTCCCATTTTTACTTTTTGAAATCAGTGCTCGAAGATATCAGAAGACAGTCAATGCATATGTGTTGAATCTCAATGCACAAAAATGGAAAGATATTTTAATCCACATAATGGAGGAATGGCTAGAAAAAAATTGATGGAACTAGCAGATGTGGCTAAATTGACTGCTTTAAATCAAAGAAAATAACACATCCAACTTTGTTTCTGGTTCTGGAATGTGCTTGAAATGGAAAAATGTGCTTGAAATGGAAAAACTGAAGCTTTGGATTTTGCTGATTAGATAACCTTGTTGTTATAGAAATGGCTGGTACATACTGTATTAATATCTCAAAGTAAAAAGTTGAGGCTATAATGTTACTATTTTATCTTTCTGTGTTATAAGGAATTCGAAATCAACTCTTTTCTTCATGTTTCACCCTTAACCCCATTTCTTTCTCTTCCCTTTCTCCTCTCCCATTTCCTCACTATTTTCATTTTCCTATGGATTTTATATCTTGATTTTATTTATTTATTTTATTTATATATGATCTGAGCTAACGTCTCTCTATAAATACTGGTGGGGAGGTTGGCTGTGTTGTCATTTCTTGATTGGGTGATGGAGTTGATGTTTGCAGATTGGCTGGCTTTTTCATAAAAACATGTGTGGCTGAGGTATTGGCTGTGTGTCTATCAGCCTCCTGTGCTGTAACGACCTGGGTAATGGGCTATGTGATGACCTTCTAAGTTCTATTGTTGTGACATCCTGGAGATATATATAGTCTCTTGCAGATGTTTCATTATTAAACTAGGCAACATCACCCATGCACCAGTTCACCAAGAAAAACGTCAAGCTACTACAAAATTCTTGCCAGACTCAGGACTCTACTGTCAGCATCTACAATATACTCTGTGAATTATTAGGGAGGGACTGCCTTTACCCCTTTTTCTTCATATATGAAACTTGGTTGGGCTGCCTTTTAAGGAATGCATCCGCTCTCTCCTTGGAATCCATCTTCTCACTACATTCTGTCACACATTGCATGATGTGAGAAACCACATCATGATTATGGTTTATTCACTAAAGTATGGTTAACATAATAATGAATTATTACAATGGGCAAAGCCAACCTTTGGCTTTAACAGCTGCATCACATGATGTCCATTTACAGGATTGGTCCACAGCAAGGTGGAGCAGGAAATCTCCTCAAAAGTATTTGTTTGCAGCTACAATTGATATAGGCTTGGCTGATACAGAAAAAAAAGAATGTTTATTAGTGAAAGGATTCTCAAAACAGTTTGCCTACCTTTGTCTATTCACACCTCCAACACCTGTCCTAGATTTCTCCTTCCTTTTTACAGTGAACTTTAAAGCAGATGCTAAACTTGTAATCTGTGTTCCTATTCAGTCTCTGTCTTGTTCCTCCACCTGGGGTAGGGTTACTAGATCTGAAGACCTGAAAATGAAATGAGACTTCCACAATATCAGTGGTTGCCAACCAGTGGGCCGGGGACCATTTGTGGTCTGTGAGAAAATTTTGGTGGTCTGCAGAGAAATGTCCCCCCCAAAAAAACATCCCCCCCCAAAGCAATTAATCCAGGCTGCACAGGAACACAAGGCTGCACTGCCCACATGGCCCACCTACCTGCTGGCCCCCAACTTTCAGCCAAGCGGAAACCTTACCTTGAGTAGAACCACACAAGCTGGAACTGGAAGGTAAGACCAATGGCGAGGAAGGGAAATACACCCTGGGGTGTCTTGCTGACATTGGTGGGAAAGTCAGTCCCATATTCCAGAACTGCAGTATTCACAGGACTGGCCCTTTGGTCATCCCAGAGCAGCTGCTCCTCCACCCAGGTGCACTGGCCTGTCATGGACTGGAGGAGCTGCTCCAGGATGAACAAAGGGCCAGTCCTTTGACTACTGCAGCTCTGGAATAAGACAGCAACTTTCCCACCAATGTCAGCAAGCCACCATCATTCAAAATTCATTTTAGTGGTCCGCAGGATTTAAAATTATGATTTTGGTGGTCCCGGAGGTCCAAAAGGTTGGCAACCCCTGCACTATATGGCAACAAAGAATTAGTGTTTTCTATCTCTCTTTCTAGTGGTCATCATCTAGACTTTCACAATCCAGATCTGGTGACCCTGCCCAGTGTAGTAATTCCTGTTACCCACCTCCTCTTCATTGGAAAGACAACTTCTGATTTCCTCTACTCTGAGTTTCTAAGTTATAGACAGAAAGCCTACATGCATACAATTAGCATATGAGAATGGGAATGCTAAAAAAACTCCAGTGCTTTCAAATTTGTACAATATGGGGCAGAATAAATTTTGAAGAATTTTTTTTTTACAGTTCAGGTAATACAATACAGGAGTAGTGTGAATATTCTAGCACACAGGGGACATGAGATCTGATTTGCCTAGCCTTGTCAGACCAATTCTATTTTGCACTATACAAATGTAATACCCATACTTTGGACCTTATCAGAAATTGTCTCTTGGAGATAGCACCACTTTTGTACCTTTGAATCCCTGATAAACACAGTATGGATATATTATTATTTTTGTGTGGTTGCTACCATAATTATAATTATCCTCTAAACTAATAGCCAATAATAGTAGGCAAAGGAACAACAGAATCTCATTATGAAGATTGCTTTAAAATCCCAGCAGAGACTTCTTGTCCTTCCTAACATCTAATTAAGTATTTCCTTGGGTGGCAACAGTCTGATTTATACTGGAGAAAAATACATGCAGTCTCAAGATAAAAGGGTTATTCTAGCTAAGCTCAGATGGCCAATGTAACTATGAGAATCCTATTGAATGATACTCAGCTAGCAGTGAAATTTGGCCATGATCCCACTGTGCATTAAATGAAACCCAAAATAGCAAAATTTGGAAGTTTCGCACAGGGAATTTGCTGAACAGCAGCCTGAAAATGGAGGGAAGAGCAAAAGTAATTCCAGCTTAATGCACATCTTTCCATAAAAAGAAAAATGCAATGGATTGGCTTATATGATGGATTGAATTTCTTTAAGGCCACAGAACTGGATCTAAGATGTAGCAAGCACATGCCAAGAATGGTTAGCAGAAGGCCAAAAGTTTTTCCAACTAATAAGACCGAGGGGCAGGGGAATACACATTTCATCTCCTTTCAGGAAGAGAAACCCGAGACTGGCTGGCAAATTTATGCAGCCCCCAGAGACTTGCCTAAAGCCTGCATGTAGATGGTTCTTTGTAATGCATCTGGGGATTTAACACACAAGTCCTTTCAGACATTTGCCACATGATAGGAAAGTCAAGACGACACTGGTGCTATCACCTTGGGCAGCTTGTCATCTTGGAGAACATTAAAAGCTTCCTTCTACCATTCATTTATTCGTTATGTTGACTGGCATCAGCTCTCCAAGGATTTGGTCTGAGGATTTTTTTAATGCTACTTGATCTTTTCCATTGGATCGAGGACTCTTTTGTGTATAAAGCATATCCTTTGCCTTCAGGCTACGGTAAAAACACAAACACATGGAGATACAGCATCCAAGAATATGTCACCACATTATTACCCTACTAGGGTTACCATGTGACATGAATCACAGCTGTTTGGGTTAAAAGGCAACAAGTAGCACTGAATTGTAAAAGACCCTCTTTGCAATACAGTATGTTACATAGATGGTCTAAAACAAAATTTAATTGCAGAATAGACTGTATACTGAACAAGAACAATAGTGCTGCTGCTCCTGTGTCCAGGCACTTTTACAAGACAAAAAATAGTTCAAAAAGCCAAGATGACTGCTTTGCTCAAATAACACTGGTCTACAAGTTTTGGGAAATTATCAACCTCCGAGATAAAATGTGTTAATTTTACATATTTTGATTAGATGAATTAGAAAACAGGTGATAAAAGTGCTGGTTGGCTAAAGTTTTCAAGATATTTCACAATAAAGATTTGCCTACAAGGGAAGGAGGTGCCTAATGATCATGATGCCTTGTAACTTAGCACTTAGACTTTTATACTGCTCTGTAGCACTTTACAGCCCTCTCTAAGCGGTTCACAGAGTCAGCCTATTGCCCCCAACAATCTGGGTCCTCATTTTACTTACCCTGAAAGGATGGAAGCCTGAGTCAACCTTGAGCTGGTGGGAATTGAATGCCAAACTGCTTGCAGTCAGCAGTCAGCTGAATTAACCTGCAATATTGCATTCTAACCACTGCATCACTACGGTTCTTTTATATACAGTACTTATTTTCATGGATTGGCTTTGAGAGGGAGGTCAAGTCTCAGTACTATACACTCCTGCACTCTCAACCACTGTTCAATAATGGAACATTGTCAATTTTAAAAGATGGTACCGCTGTACCAATGAGTGGTTCATTGTTCACCTGCCCTGCCTTAGCTGTGAATCAATAAACTCCTTAGGGAAATCATTGCATCTTATTCATAGCCTCATCAAATCCTTTTCCTTTCAGCTAGCAGTGGACTTGTTCCAGCCACCCCTTTCATGCACAAGGATGATCATCATATGACTCAAATGTGTAAATGTTACCAGGTTTATTTTTTTTACGCATGAACATTATATTAAATAAATCACAATAAAACTATATCTTACAAAGAAAACAAAGACTTTAACAAGAAATAAGAATGAGTACTAAGCAATGAATCTTTGAAGGAGGCTAATTGATCAGAATCCAGGAGACTTGCTTTCCTTAAATTTTCTGGATCCTGGATTTAGGCAGGCATAGCAATGTACACAAATTTACAAAAATTGAGAAGGGGTGGGGGGTGTTACACAAATATATCCAGCCAGACTGGCCTTATTTTACTGAGAAAATGAACGAGCTCAATGTTTTCAGTCATTTTGGGCACTCAGATTGATGAAGGAGCACTTTTAGGATAGCTTGATAACACAAGGATATGCTCATATACGCACATACATAATCGGGTTATTATGCCACTTGAAAGTTATGTTGAACTTTTCCAACAGCTTCTTCTGTGGCCTGAGTTCAGTTTTGTGATCGATGGCCTTGGATTGCCCACAGCTGCATTCCTCCAGACACTTGAGTGTTCCAAAGATGTCCCAAAATACCGGAGCTATTTTGGGATCAAGGGAGTGATAAATTCATACAAATAAGAAGTGCAAGAATTCAAGGGGCAGGGAGAGAAGTCTTGTAGGCAACCAAACAAAAACACAGGAGTCTATTTTGAAGCACAAGTGTGGGATAGTGAATGATCGTGGCTGATATATTTTTGTCAGTTTCCTGGATATGACCCAGTTTAAAGCAGAAGCTCAGGGCAAAGAGATCACAATTCAGTTTGAATTTCTTATTAATGTCCACAGACTAGAGTCCAGCTGTTTACTGGGGAGCTTAGAGTCAAACTAAACTGTGATTAGAGAAAGTTACATAGGAAAAAATGGCCGGTTCCTTCAGATACAATTCCATCTTTCAAATTAAATAGTTTGGCAATTTCTATGCAAAGTCTAATCCACAAGAAGATTTGGGCAAGTTTCTCTGCCTCCAAAAACAGGACTATAAAATATGTCTGCTTGGACTTTGAAGAAGTGGGATAGAAAAAGAAGATTCTTGAGAATACCATGGGTAGAAGTGAAACAAATCGTTCGTTGAATCAAGACAGAGTTCTTACCTGAGGCACAAATGATCTGGCTAAAATTGTCATATTTTGGACACAATATGCAACTATCTAGCTCTCTTGAGAAGTCTATAAGGCTGGGTAAAGCAGAAAGAAAGAAAGAAAGAAAGAAAGAAAGAAAGAAAGAAAGAAAGAAAGAAAGAAAGAAAGAAAGAAAGAAAGAAAGAAAGAAAGAAAGAAAGAAAGAAAGAAAGAAAGAAAGAAAGAAAGAAAGAAAAGAGGACAGTCTAATGCAGAGTTGATGGGCTCAATCATAGCAGTGAAGAATGTTTTGATAAAAGACCTGAAAGACCAGATAGGAGGCAGATCTTCCTAGTGGAAATCTATTTATGTGATTGCCAACAGGTGATGCTGACTTGATGGCCCAAATATATCACCATTCATGAGGTCATAGATTCAACTCTAATTAGTGATGGCAAACGCAAGCCTAATATATTGGTGTTCATTGAGCATAACTCAATGACAGAATATAAATTCAAGTCATGTCTCTGATTCAATTCTTCAGACTTATTCAAGTACAAGATCTTGGATAATATGCTGAGAAGCATCCTATTTCAGAAGGTCCTTCAGAACAGATTGGGCTGCATAGTACAAAGCATTGAGCTGCAAGGCAAACTTGATTATCTATGGAAATAACCCCATAGTTTGGTTTCCATTAAATGATAAGTACATTCTGAAATGTCACAGAAGCCCTAAAAATACCATCTCTTTTGTATATATCTGCACTCTTTGATTTACACTACTGAACCTCTGACTGCATTTCAGTGAAAAGCATTTCATTTTGCAGAACTCAGAAGGGGTATGTTTTGCATCCCTTTTCACCCTAAACAAAGTAGCTTTGTCAGGCTGGCATCTATTTTAATGTGCCCATTGAAGGATTAAAATGCTAATTAATATGAATAAGGGGGTTGAGAATATGGCCATAAATGAGTAAGTGTTGCATCTTGCTAACTGTTGGGTCTTGTGCATTGTTTAATCAACAGATAGATGAATGTCAGCTGTCAACATTAGACGTATGACACTGACTATTTGGAATGCATTTAAAGCCTGGGATGCTTATCCTACTTTTCAGGTCCTAAGTCACAACGCAAACAGCTTATTCCTTCATTTTTCTCCTGCTTTTGTATAATTTTGACTGCCTTTCTTTCCAGGCCTATTCATCTACTTCAATAAGCTTCCTTACTGGTTTCATTTTTTTTTTCTGCTATCAGTCCTATCATTGTTACCAGCAAAAGCTTGGGTGTCTGTCGCAGTTCCTTTCCCATCAGTTTTTGCCCAGCCTGAGAGTCCATCCGATTCCCATCTTTTATTTTGCCCTCTTGCTTCCCTCCTTCCTTTGATTGGGTTCCCTCGCAATTGCCATTTCAGGGACTGAGATTCTGGATGTCTTCACATTTTAAGCTGTTCTCCCCAGAGCTGATCAGCTGAAAAGATCTTGCTGCTACATAAAGGAGGATGACATCAGCTATTTGCAGAATAACCATGACAACTCTCTGGAGACCAACAGGGCTGCTCCACAGGCTCTGAATCAAGAAGGGAAGGCTCAGTCTCTCCACAGGACTGATCCAGGACCCTAACATTTAATTGGAGTTGGCTGTTTTTCTTTTGGGAGGTGGGCTTTGAGCCGTTTTATGAATAGGTGGGGGCTCCACTTTCACAAGACTTTTCAGCAGTAAAACTAGCCTTGCAGACAGTGCAGGTAATGAATAACAATCTGGAAACTGTAATTGGAAGGGCTAGAATATAGCACAGAATTTCAGAGAAGCTCAGGGAGAAATCTCTGGGACAAAAGGGGATGGATCGCCACTGAAATGTTTTGAAGAGTTACATGTATGTCTACCAATATGCCTCACTTGCAACTAGATGGATTCATAGTCATTCTTTCTTCTATGTTTTACTCCATGTTTGCCATCCTATAATTTAAAAATTTTAGGAGGTGGGGGAGAACTTGTGAAGATTTTAGCATCCAGCCAAATGTTAAAATCTCTACTAGCTCCACCACCAGGATACGGGGCTAACTATACATACTCGTTCAACAATCGTGTGAAGACCTGAGGCATGGCACAAGCAAAGGTGAGATATTTAGATGTATATGGATAGGCACTCATCCACTTGAATTAAAATCCTATATAATTTGATGGATTCTCTTTCTGTATACATCAAAATGTCTTTGCATTGATGTTGAACATGAAGCAACCAGGCTGTTTAAGGGTTTTGGTTTTTTTAATTGATATTATTTTTCAGTCACTCCATATTGCCTTTCAAAGTCTCCTTTACAGACAGGAGGCTAATGGCAGAATCTCCTAATTTGCCTTAATTGGATAATCTCAGCTAAATAGCAGATATACTAAGAGGGTAGGAGGTGTAAATTTAATTCAGTCTCCATCATTGAAATTGATCATAAAATCTGTATCTGTTCAACACAGGTCACCAAAGCCTCATTTACACAACTGCTTCTTGCTGTTCAACCTGCCTCTTTATTTCACTTTGGAAGACCTAAGGAAAGAGTCCTACTAAAACAACAGTAGCCATAATAAATGTAAGCTTTAGATTCTGTGGGCTATGGGGGGAAAAAAAGATCTTTTCTACAATACATTTTGTAAGCTTGACCTAGCTTAAGGATATATTTTTGGCGAAAACAAATTTTTTGACTTATTGGTTTTTGTAATGAATTCTTGCATTATTTCATTTATAACTGGTGATCTACCAGTTCTCTGAGTGAAGAGATGGTGAATACTTGATTCTTATATCCAAATTCAAGTGACCACAAGTTGACAGCAAAAATAATTTTCTACATCTCCTTGCTGCCATCCAATGGTCATTTGGATCTCTGCAGGCCTGTTGCGATAACCCCAAACTCAGCAAGGCATTTTCTCTGCTGCAGAAACAGTAAAGACTCTTGTGTACAAAAACTAATTTATTACTGCATAAATTTTCACAGATCATAATCCATTTCCATTTGTTTTAAAGGAAGGAAGGGTTACCATTTCTGCAACAATTGCTGTCTCCTTCTACTGTGATTCCCAAATCAACTGTCACCTCTACAGGAGAAGCAGAAGCTGGAAGGAAGCTCTTGAAGTCCCTGGCAGCTCCCTAGCACTGCTTTCTTCTTTCATATTCTTCCTGCTCCTGCTAGTGAAAAGAAGAGAGACAAGAGAACAATAGGCATGCTACACCAAAGCTGCAAGAATCCAGGTGGCCACTAGATGGCAGCCAAGAAAAAAACAGGACATCCCTTTTGTACTACCAAGTAGACACTGGAAAGTTGCAGCCCAGGTATTGTAGCCTTTGAGGATTGTGTACCTGTGGGTGTCCTATGAGAGGAAGTGAAGGAATGCTGTTGCAATTTCAAATGATGGAGGGAAAGGAGGTCTCTCCTGAGATAAAAGCCACACTGGAATGTTGGTAAGGGATATCTTCAGTGACTAAGAAGACTCCCTTAGAGTTCAGACCTTCTGCAGTGGATTCTTTGTCACAGACTGCTTTTCCTTATGCCTGCCCAGAATCAACTGCCACAGCTTGGAGGCAGGATCCAGATTTAAGCTCTCTTACCAATGTGAAGGCCCATCTGAGAAGTTTTCTTTGTGATCCACAGAGGTCAACCTACATCCCTTCTGTGTTATAGACAGGGTTTTTCCTCCTGATGGGAACTTTCAAAGCAATGAATGTTGAGGAAAGATTAATACATAATTCCTTTACACACAGCTCTCTACTGTTTATATATTCATGGCTTAGCTCTCCTTCTTTCTACTTTAGTATTTTATTGTGGCTCCAGTCAGGAACCTCTGTTCTGTTTTCTTTGAAACTCCCTTAAACTCAACGCTATGGCCTGCTGCATAGAGTTCTTTCAGCATCAGCTGCCATTTGCTATTCAGGATTTGTGGATGAAATGTCAAAAGCTCACAATGCTGATGTTTTGCATTTTAGTGCAAAGGATCTTAGCCAACATTCCAGCTGTCCAAGAAAGCTTATTACATGATCTGAAAATGGACAGAAGCCATTTGCTGAGTGAACACACCATGGCTAATTTATCTACCATTATCCAACTTTCTTCTTATTGGCAAAAACTAACAATTGCAACTGAGCCAGGCCTGGAGCAGCTAATAAACTTGGTAAACTTAAAAGTGTGCAACTTCGCAGTCTTGCAGGGCTGTAACGATAATACTATATGACAATTTCCTCATCAGCGTTTGAGCTTGCAGGAAGCAATTTCACCATTTCAACACATGCAAGTAATACATGCCTAAAGAAAGCTTTAGTTCTCCACCCACCCCTTTCTGAAGCAGATTAACTGCTTCAAAGAACAGAGAGGGTGGAGCCTCTCTCTACATCTGGAAAGCAGCATTCTCTCCACATGTGATTCACTTAGCAATCCTAAATAGTGGGAGAATGAAACAGCACACCCCCTGCAATTTTCAAAGCCCTTCTGTGATGCTCACCAACCAAGGCAGGTGGTGGGTAAGGCTTAACTTTCTTTTTTCACATCTGGAATTCCCCCTCTCCCATTGGAAGCAGTGTGGAATTAGGCCTCATCAAAAAACGCTCTCCACAGATGTATCTGCACCATCCTACTTTCAGGATTGTTGGACTTCTCCTCACGCTCTTGCAGTGAGATCATTCCCTACCCCCACTCCTCTTTGGAGCAAAACTGTATTCATTTTTATGAATAGTTTTATATTTGTGCTTTCATGTTACTATTATAGTGCGGTTAACCATTTAATGCCCTTGATAAAACTCAAAAGTGCCCAGAAAACAGAAATCTCAGTTAAGTCCATCTACTTTCAATTAATATTTTGCATGCAGTGGGAATATTTCACATCTACTGATCTGTCTTGCGTTAACTGATTCTATATAAGCACTTGCTGGTCTTTTTTCTTTGCCCACATTGATAGGAGTTTCATAACTCTGCTTATTTTTTATCAGACTTTTTAAAGACTGAGATAAAAATCCTAAAACAAAAAAATTGAATTAGATCAGATCTGGTCTGGTCTGCAAAAAATCTCCCCAAATCTCCAGACAACCAGATTTTTACTTCTATTTAAGTCATCTAGATTTTGTTTTTTGTCCAAATAGGGCAGCATAAAATACCTCATCTTATGACTCCAATTTGTAGAAGTCGCCAGCAATGTCATCACATTCTTCTTATTAGTCATGAATACTGTTCTGTATTTGCATTCTTGTAACCCTGTGTTCTGATTGGCTAAAACGCACAGCACTCGGATTGGTTGAGTGTACAGCACTGATTGGCTGTTTCGAAGCAATCGCGATTGGCCGAGCCTATCGTAGGAGATTTGAACGGCTGTCATTGGCTGCAGCACCCTGTGCAAGATCTTTATAAGCCGCTGCCGCTCCAAGCCGGGCAAGCTGATCTACCTTACAATAAAAAGAGCTTTAAAAAGTCACTTGCCTCACGTCTCTTCTTGGGACCGATCTACCGATATAACAAATACTCAGCACAAATCCTCATTTTTCTTCCTGCTTTCTTTCGCATCTCCATAATTCTGCGAGGGTGATTTGGTATTGCCCATTATCCCCAAGGGCCTTGATATAGATCTTTGCCTGCTCTACATTCCAAAGCTTAATTGTCCCTGTGAAAGTTCTTTCCTTTTCACTTTCCATTGCAGAAGGTCTTACAAACACTTCAAGTATGCAGAGAATGGACTTCAGCAAGGAGAGCTCTTGACTTGGAAGCCACAGGCTAAGGGAGTGATAATTAGATCAAATTATCAGCATGCGCATTCCTATTCCAGCAGTGAGGACAGATGACAAACTTTGGAGTATAGGAAGAGATGTTGGACTGTAACATGCACCAAGGGCTAAGAATTGATTAGTATTCAGTTCTTCAAATGAAATAAAAACCGTATTGCTGAATTAACTATTTCTGTGAAAAGAAGGGATAAAATCAGAAAATAATAATTGAACTAGCAAATATAGGTTTTTCATAGTATGTGTGTCCCCAAGCATTTTTCAAATATGCACTGTTGTCTTCAGATACACACATACACCTCAGTTTCCTTAGCCACTGTGGATCATAAGGAATTTTGGGGTACTTTTTTCATCTTTAAACCATGATCCCAAAGACATGGTGGTATGGTAGCTACTAATACAGGGTGGGCATTTGTTCATTCTGCAAAATTCTGAAAAGTCTCCTACTTACTGCAAATATATAATTTGTTATCTCAGACTTTTCTAAACTCTTCTCCTTCATAAACGCTGAACTTCAGCGCTCACAACCCTCATACCCCTTTGTAACAGATTAAGAACAAATAGCAGAAGCTTCCAGCCTTAGCTCAGCATTTGGTTGAAACTTTAAACATTTCTCCCATGCAACTTTTCATTCCAAACCAAAAAAAGAGGGAAGGGTGTTGGTGTGTTACATCATTCTTAGTAGAATGGTTATGAAAATCCAGCTGGGGGGAAAAAATTCCAGTGAATACGAAGATAAGATATTTCAACCACTACCGATAGATATAGCATTCACTTAAGGCTACCAAATCCTGCAAAACTCCAGCCAACCAGAGGAAACCAACATTTTTGCTTCTTCTGAGTCATTGTCTAGATTTTTATAGAGCAAATATGGTAGCCTAATAGCATCACACCAATAAAGTCACCAGTAATGTCACCACATGTTGCTTATTAGTCATGAATATTCGACACAAATCATTTGAATTAGCAATGCTATGGCCTGTCTGATTTGTTCAAGATTTATGTTGTGTATATCTTATTCAATTGGACGATCACTGCTGCAGCTTCACAGCATATTGGCTCTGCTTGGATGGAATATCAGAGAGGTGTGTTGATCTTGTGTCATGCTTGTGGGCTTCCTTTCTGAATAGCCACTGTGGAAAACCAGAGATTGGTCTAGGACTTCCTATTTAAACAAAAAACAAAAAACAAAGTGGCAGTGATTCTGATTCTTTCCTTTCACCCAACCAAATCACCTAACTTTGTATTCTTTGGGGTGGGATTAAAGAATCAGAGCAGCATTTGAATTGCTGCCAAGAAAAAGTATCAGTTTCCAAAAGGAAAGAAATGATCCTTGTAGGTTAGATACAACCTTAGAAGGAATTACATCTGTCTGTTCCTGGATGTCTAGAAAGCAATACAACACCCTTTTCAACCCCCCTTCCAAAACCCCTTCTCTATGGAACTGGTAAAATTAAATTTCCACATGGATATTCATTGAGAAATCCCATCTCTACTCTGAGGTCAAGTAGCAATTTGGCTGCACAAACATCTTCCCCCTGCAGAGTTCATTGTAACCCTCGGTCTGATTCTACCAGTGAAGCCGAATATGAGCCAGTTTTAAATGTGAACCCAGTTTTTTCCCCCAAAGATTCAACAGGCTCTGTTTTAAAAACAGCAACCTTGCTCTGCTTTTAACGTTTTTTTTTTCCATGCCTCTAACTGACTCTGTGGCTTTGGCTGGGACCTGAAGCTGAAATGTATAAAGAGTTACAGCTTGGCCAAATCCCCCAAAATGAGTGGAAACTGTATTAAAGAATATTTTTTGAAATTTCCAGCTGTCTTGCCAAGCAGTCACTGATGAATTTGGATGAACTGTGGATAACTGAAATCTTTCCAGTCCTGATGAAATATCAACTTACAAGTTCTTAAAGGAAAGGACTACTGTTAATCTGTATCAGGCATATAGGTTTCCTGATCACCATTTAATGACCCTTTCTTTTGCTACTATTAATGTTCAATCCTACACGTGTCTACTTAGAAGTAAACCTGGTTATGAACATTTCTTGTTGATTCCCAACATGTGCCTACCGTTACAGATATATTCAGTTTTAGGCATACTTGGAATGTTTTCTCCTTTTTTTTTCACTGGTATCTCTTTGGCATTTAGGCTAAACAACCCACAGCAAAGTGTTGGGAGTCAGCCAAAAGAGAAGGAAACTAGATGTTACTAATTATCTATGTTTCTCCCATGCACCAATTACATTCAAAATGCTTGTCTCCATAGAAATTCAGAATTTGCAAGAAGACTTAGCTTTCAACAAATCACTGAGTCTAGAGGTGGTCAGATTCTGACCAGTTCCGGAGAACCGGTAGTGGAAATTTTGAGTAGTTTGGAAAACTGGCAAATGCCACCGGTGACTGGAGATTTTACAGAGTCCTTCCCCTGCCACGGCCACTAAGCCATACCCACAGAACTGGTAGTAAAAAAATTTGAATCCCACCACTGACTGAATCGTGGCAGCACAGTGGTTAGAATGCAGTACTGCAAGCTACTTCTGCTGGCTGCAGGTTGCCAGCAGTTTGGCAGTTCAAGTCTTACCAGCTCAAGGTTGACTCAGCCTTCCATCCTTCCGAGGTTGGTAAAATGAGGACCCAGATTGTTGGGGGCAGTGTGCTGATTCTGTAAACTGCTTAGACAAGGGCTGTAAAGCACTATGAAGCCGTACATACTGTAAGTCTAAGTGCTATTGCTAATGCTCTTCCAGCCAAGTAACCCATGAAGTGTGCTAATGGACCAACCCAGAAGCACCCACGCTTTGAGACATTTGAACTAGATAACCCCTGAGACATGCCTCTCCATCTGACTCTGTTCCTGTAATGGGTATTCAGTTCCTTGAACATTCAAATTGTAGCCAGGAATATCCTTGAGTTTCTTTATCATTTCTGATGATGCAAGTATGGAATTTACATCTTACTCATCCACCATGACTACCATTGCCCAATAGATGCCTTTGCTTCCTTCTATTCCTTCTATTCTATGGACTAGATGACCTACAAGGTCCCTTCCAACTCTGATTATCTGTATCTGTATTTTTCTGAGTCCATATAAAAGTACAAATCAATACCATATTTATTCATCATAGGGACAATCCTAGTCACCCAGACTCTGTTTCTGGTATCTTCAGTGCTGTTGGCCAGCAATACAAGTAGTTCTCAACTTACGACCACAATTGAGCCCCAAAGTTTTGTTGTTAAATGAGATATCTGTTAAGTGAATTTTGCCTCATTTCACGTCCTTTCTTACCTCAGTTGTCAAGTGAATCACTGCACTTGATTAGTTAGTAACCTGATTGTTAAGTGAACATGGCTTCCCCATTGACTTTGCTTGTCAGAAGGTCACAAAATAATCTTGGGACACAACAACATAAATATGAACCCATTGCCAAGCACCTGAATTTTGATCACATGATCATGGGGATGCTAGAAAGGTCACAACTATGAAAAACAGTCATAAATCACTTTTTTCAGTGCCATTTTAATTTTTAAGGACACTAAACGAACTGTTGTAAATTGAGGATTATCTGTACTTTCTTTTTGCTTTCAGGCAAAGTCTTTTCTCTTTTAAGCAGGACCCAGCAAGGGTTAAACAATTTTTTTCAGATGATCAAGTGTGATGCACTACCCTGTTCTTTCTGATTGTGACATGCCCATTATACAACTTCACAGTCACCACGACCATGATTCCAATCACATACATTTGGAAACACTGTCTTTTCCTGTTCAAGTGAATTGTTACTTTAGTGAAGCAAACAAAAATCCGATATAAGGGATGGTACGTCTAACTCCATTGCTTTTGGGGGTGGGAGGATTGATACTTGCATGACACAAAATTTTTACTCATGATCCTATTATGGTAGTTATAGGAACATAGTCAAGTATCTATCAATGTGAAACTAGCTATCCAATTCACAATGACAGTTTTGAACCAATCTCTCCAAAGAGAAGGACTAAATTGTTACTACCTGCCTGCTCTGATTTAGGTTTGTTTGTTTATATTTTGATGGAGTAAAACTTTCTTTGATGCATAATACATGTATTTTTTTTTATTAAATGAACTCATAAAATCATAAATACCAAATTTTGATGATTGGCTGCCAAATTTTGTCCATGTGATTTTTGAGGAAATTCAAGTGGTCCAAGGTCACATGCAATCTATGGCCAAGGAATTATTTCAGTTATTCATTGTCCATGTGATTTTGGGGAAATTCAAGTGGTCCAAAGTCACATGCAATCTGTAGCCAAGGAATTATTCATTTCTGTTCTTCATTCAGCACAGAAGCTGGAATTTTCAAATATTTGCATCCAATAGCTTCATAGATAAGAAGAGAGTCATTTGATTTGTCATGGGCAACTATATAAAGAGATAGATTGGATAGATTAGATAGGTAGGTAGATAGATAGAGCAGCTACACCAAGATTGGAACCTGCAACATTGCTTACTTAGGGAAAAACTGCAATGGTTTGTACATTGTCTTACATTTCCAACCTTCAGTGTAGATGTACAATGATCTAAACCACACAATCTTGTTCCATACTTGTTGATATATAAAAATTAACACTTTAGCTACGTCTTCTCCTGTAGCTTTAAATAGTTCAGTGAATAATTCATCTTTGCCTGGAGCTTTCATACTTCTCGGGTCATCTATTATCTATGGTACCTCATTTTCTAATGGAATCAGTTTCTGAATATATTCTGTCCCTACAAATACTATACTATACTATACTATACTATACTATACTATACTATACTATACTATACTATACTATACCCTACAAATGTAAAGAGTTTCAGTATAGTCCTTATAACTTTCTCCAACACTTCTTCTATCAGATATTTTGCAGTTATGTTAACTTATTCCTACAGCTAGTAATTTTCTTTTATTTTTAAGAGAAGCTCTCTCATTTCCGTGTTCTTGTTTCCATACCTTCCTTCACTTAATATTTGATTAAATGATATGTTATATTATTCTATTTCCAAAGACTTTCATGCTCTATTTTCCCCGATTATGATAGCTTATTCTGAAAGCAATTTAGATATTTTCCTATTTGGGGAAATTTTAGGAATATCTTCTTTCCTAACCCCTTTGGTTCTCTTTCAGATAAATCAAGCATAAATGTATCAGATCACAAACCAAATTTATACTTAGCAAAGTCCTTATGAATATTATTGTGTTATTTTCATATGATCTCATAACTCAAATAGTAATAATATATCCTATAATCATTTGAATTAGTGTCCCATTCTGCTCTACCCAATAGGTTTGCTGTCAACTTAACAAAATACTCACACTTATAATATGTTGAAAGTATCCATGAACAAATGTTTCTATAAAATACAAGCTATAATCTCACTAATTAGGCATACATAACATAAGATTTTTTGTTAATTAGAATTAATGCTTCCAATTATGATCAACACATTTCCACTGGTTTGAATACATTTCTTCTTACTGGAAATGAAATATAAACAAGAGTACAATTTTCCAAAAATCACAAAAGAAAACTGAAGGCAATTATACTTTTTAATTTTTTAAAATAGTCATCTTTAAAAATATGCAGTCAGTGATGCCTATTTTCAATCTTTCTCCTTAAAGTTGCTTACAGATGTTATAAAGATTTTTTTCCCGTGCACAAGACAGTCTATCCATTCACTAGACATAGGCATTGATCTTCACTGGGGGAGGACAAAGGTGCTAAGTGATGAAATGTTCGTGATGAGTTACATCAGAAAACCTGTGACATATATTAGGAACCAATTTTGGGATGAAAATGCAAAAAGCTGGGATTTATGTTGTGACATCACAATGCACATTTCATAATTTTTCTTCATGACAGTTTTGCAACAGATGCCAATGGACATATGAATATGCTTCTCTTCCTCTGGATCCAAATCCTTAATATTTTTAGCATACACTAAAGCCTGAATAATGGTTTTTAATGCCTATTCTATGCAATCTTGAAATGTTGTCGCTGGATTTGAGATCAAAATCTGGGATTTCAGATGGGCTGCTTTATGTACTGGATACGTCTTCTGCATTCATCATCATCCCTGAACCAGAACTCTGTACTGCAAAATTGGCAGGCTGTTTTGAATTTGGTTCACTTTAAGAAACACAATAACATATTTTATCTTTTCTTTTGGAATCTACAACAAAAGGACTAGCTTCACCTGCTGTAAATAATATGGGTTCCCCTATCCAAGTATCTCTTGACTCTGCACTTGTTCTCCACATCAATAGACTCTTTCCCCTGCCCCTCTATGTTTTTCCACTTTTGTTGGCAATGACCTTTTCCGTCATTCTTCTCTTTTCTTCTTCATTTCCATGTCTCTCCAGGAGCTTTCTAATCCCTCTGCTAGAGATTTCTTTCTCTTGTCATGTACATCTATCAACTTTGTCTTCCCTCCTGCTTCTCTCCACTATTCTCCCTTGGCCTTAGTTATGCCCACCCTTCTGTCAGCCACCATGTATTTAATCCTTGTAGCAATGCCCTTGACTGATTTTTTTTCCTAAAGAAGTTCAGTCAATTAAAAAAAAACTATTAACTATGCCTCCCAAAACCTATCAAACCCACTGAAGAAGTCCATCTCTAAGCACTCTTAAAACATTTAGTTTTGTATATTTGTTTTCTGTTTTGACAATTTTAGGTTTTCATTGGTTCACGCTCCTCACATTCTGTGATCCAACTGTACGGATTATTGTAAAGTGAAGAATTCTTTCAACACAGACTAGACTTTCTTTGGCTTTGATATCACCTCCTTACCTCATGCATGTTATATTTATGCAAATTCAATATATTTCCCCTTTAATAAGGACTGTGTTAACAGTATCATCTTCTAATACCCAAACTTGTATAATTGTTAAAATGTGGATTACTCTAATTTCCTCCTCTCTTTTAACTTTGCCAGTAAGAATCAGGAGCTTCTGATCCTGCAATTGTTGTAAGGACATTGGAGTCACTGAGTTCTTTCACCATACTAAGCTAGTATGGTGACTAACCATCAGGAAGGTTTTTCTGTATAACAGTAGCATTGATACATGACTAATGCTGCAAAGTTGGCTTGTGATAGAATGCCATGGGCAATTACCTTCTGTCAGTGATCAAATAATGTCTGATTGTTATATTTAGTATCATGAAGTTAAACAAATGCCATACTCTAGAAGCAGTACTTGTTAAAAAGGAGTAAGATGTATGAGTAGTGTGAGGAGATATGACAGAGAAGGTATAATGGGTTACAAATGTCTAACTAAAATAACTGTAGTAGGTTATGAAGCACATGTCCTTGCAGTTCATTTTGAGAAATTCTTATAAGAGCCAAAGTTTTGTATCTTTGTACAATACACCTTTCTCCAATTTGTTATCCTCAATGTGTTGAAACTATCACAGCTCATAAACCACATTCTATTGCCAACATCTTTATTTAATCAACGACCATGGTAACTGAAGCATATCATATTCCAATATTCCTTATTTGACAGCCTTCCAAGTTGTGAAACTATCATTCTTGTCATTTTCAACCTGCACAGTCAATCTTCTGATGGCCTGGAATAATGAGATTTATGTTCCCACATGTTCTAACACATTAAATAGACATCTGGTTTGGAAAACAGTCCTATTTTCTCCAATAACTGAAGTTTCAAATTATAAAAGACAAGGTTTTTTTTTTTTCATTTATGGTATGGTTACAATGAAGAGTAGAGAATAAATGAAGCAAAATAGTTGAGAAGAAGTAATGTACAAAGTCTTTAGTATGTGTTGTCTCAACAACTGTTGCCCAAATCTCGTTAATGTCATTATTATACCAGTAATGCAAATTGAACTTCCCTTAGCGTAATCAGATAAGGTTTATGACTGAGATGTGAGAATATGAGGAGCATTCTGATATACCAGAATCATATCAGAGGTCACTTCAGGATAGGGTTGGATCAAAAAAATCAAGATGTCATCACAGCATCATAGTCTAATCCCACTTCCTTGAATATCCATAAATCATTAACATTACACTAATGCAACTTCCACATTGATGTTTTTCATTCCCCTACAGATATTGCTGGTTCCATATATGTTTTCTCAGGATTAAATACTACTGTATTAATTGACCTTCCTTCATAGAGTGTATAAAAAGGTAAAGGTTCCCCTCGCACATACTTGCTAGTCATTTCCGGCTCTTGGGAGCAGTGCTCATCTCCTTTACAAAGTCGAAGAGCCAGCGCCGTCCAAAGATGTCTCTGTGGTCATGTGGCCGGCATGACTAAACACCAAAGGCACATGGAACGCTGTTACCTTCCCGCCAAAGTGGTCCCTATTTTTCTAATTGCATTTTTACATGCTTTCAAACTGTTAGGTTGGCAGAAGCTGGGTCAAGTAATGGGAGCTCACTCCATTACGTGGTACTAGGGATTCGAACCAATGAACTGCCGAACTTGCTGATCGACAAGCTCAGCGTCTTAGCCACTGAGCTCTATATGAGTTCTAATCCTGGTTGTGTCTGATGGAACATGAAAAATAAGTTAGATAAGTAAATCATTTTTAGCAATATACCTGCTCTTAGGTAGGAGCTGACATTTTCCTATTCTTTAAATAGAAAATATACAAGGGATGGAAATAATATATATTTGGCTGATAAATCCAGTGAGAATTGGTGGTATTTGGATATAAGACAAAGCAGTCAACTAGATGGGACAAGTTTGCCAAGGTTTTAACAGGAATTTTGCCTTTATTTTCCGACACAGTTTTGCACTTCAAATAAAGTTTTGTGCTATTAATATATATTTCATCATGTCAGACATAGCTGGCATGTCTTTTTTTTAAGGTAAAAAGAAAACAGAACCAGGTACTGGAGTATATTGATAAGAATCTGGAAAGGAAGTAAAGGATTTAAACATGCTATGCCCAGCAGTTGTTATTTCTAAACCATCCCTGCTGGGTCAGTTTGAATGCCATAAAAAACAGAGGACACATGGCACTGCCTTTATCAAGCTACCCAGACTATTTGTTTTAGTGTGCTGATGAAAATTTGTTCTGCAATTTTTACAATAATTCTCATTCGGGTTCATGGAAACATTATCTTTCTTCTTTACCCCGGACACACAAAGTCAACAAATCTTAGCAAAATGCTAATGGAATCCTAAAGTAAAATATTTCTGCATTTTATTTCTTTCCAAAGTGAACAATGCACTCCTTTAATTTCCAGTATGAACAATAACAGATAATCCTTCCTTTCACACTTCAGTCATCTTTCCACTCTTCTATAGGCACCCTGGGTGATACAAGTGATGAATCAAGTGACCTCAGGGCAAGCCCTGATCCTTTTCCACATGAACTGCAGTATCACACAGGTACCAAGAACAGGCAGCACTTATAGTTCCAGTACTGTTTTTATCAGAATGGGATTGACAACAAAAGCTTCTGGATGTCACTGCACCAACTTTTATGCTTGCTTGTAATTGACAAAATTGTGACCAGAATACTGCAGTATTCTCTGAAGCTTGTGATCTTGAATTTTACTGACACCATTCTCAAGGTGTCCCTAAGGGTCTTTTCTCTTGACTGAGCATTATTCAGCTGGTGGAAAACCATTCTAGATGACATTTGCTGTCCCTATTCTGTCTCTTCTGTCTCTGTTCCCAGTCACTGTACAGAGAGCTATGGAGTTGTCCCTATACAGAACAATTACAACAACCAAAGCATAACCGAAACCCAGGAAAGTGGAGGAAACCATTAGAAACATGCTCAGACTGACTCCACCCTATGTCCATGGAGTGTTTAGAATCATAGGGTTTGGAGGGACCTTGTAGCCTTCTAGTCTAAACCTCTGCCCAAGGAAGGAGTCCTTATATCATCCCAGACAAATGGTTGTCCAACCTTTTCTTGAAAACCTCTAGTGATGGAGATGCCACAATTCTGAGGCAAGCTGTTCCATTGATTAATTGTTCACATTGTTAGCATACTGCTGACTCATATTTAGGTGGTGGTCCATGTGACACCTAGATCCGGGGGCTTCAAAAATTTCAGCAACTGGTTCTCTGTCCTGTTGCTGGGTGGATGTGGCCATGGTGGGCATGACCTAATCAGCCTCCTGCATCATGGTGGGGGGGATTTTCAACCTCCCCGGGCTCCAGAGGCTTTCCTTGAGCTTCTGGGAGAGTGAAAATGGCTTCTCCCAGGCTCTGGAGGCCCTCCAGAGTTTCCCGGCTCCCAGAATGTCTGGGAGGACCATTTTTCACCCTCCCTGAGCCTCCATACAGGCCCTGCACTTACATCACATCCAAAATGGGCCACGTGGAGACTCCTGGGAGGAGCAGGGCCGGTAGGGTGGGCCCAGCCAGGGGTGGTGGTTCACCAAACCAGCCATAACATTAACTATGGGTTCACCCAAACCCAGGTGAACTTGTAGCAGCCCACCCCTGCTGAGATCTAACTGTAAAGTTTAGCTATAACTTAAGATCACAATGTGCCAAAAATAAACTTAAGCAGAGGCTATAAAGAACAAAATCTAACTTTAATTGATCAACAAGGTTAGGGTAAGACCTATCCTCACATACACACAAGTTAGATATGTGAAGAAGGTTACAAAGCATATAGCCAAAAGTAAGTCTTTTTATACCTTTAGGATTCTTTAGAAGTAGAGTAACTGCATTGTAAAACACTCTAACTTAGATTTACATCTTTCCTGCAAAAGACAAATGTCCTTCTGGCACTGTTTATCTTTTATTATCCCTTCTCCTATTGTCCTGCTAATTGATCACAATTGACCATTTAAGAGGGCTATTAACAACATACTTCAAAAAGTGTGTATTCCTCCAGATGTAGGGAGTTACGTTCCCAGGGAAGTACCTTCCATTCAAATTAATTTAGATGGGACAATCATGTGTCTTCATAGGAGAGGGATGTAACTGATTGCAGGCATGTGTTATTACTTGTTTTACAACACATGAAAGGTTAAAGAAATATTTTCTGCAACAGAAAGATAAGAAATGCCTAAAGAGTGATAAATACTTCTACATATATAAGAAAACAACTGCCTAACATCAAGATATGACATGCCTATAGAGTAACTCTCTACTTAATGCTATAATATATTTTACTACATTTCTTTATTTATTATCCTTCATAACCCTAACCCTAACCCTCTCACAGGCACTATTGTTGAATCAGATATCTCCTGTTCTATACTTATGCAATTGAGGATTTATTTATTTTTTGCCAAAGTGCAAAAAATAAATAAATCTTTTCTCACCACTGAACTGCATCTTGTTGGACAGTGTATGAGGAGCGCAAGAAATAACACAGCCAGGCTTTCAAGCTTCAGTGATTAAAGCCTATATCAATCAAGTATAGTTCCAATCAAATATCTGAAGTCTGTCCCCTGCCTTGGCCTACCTCAAAGGGCTGACACATGGCAGTCACCAGACTTCCCTCCAAGATTATGTATGATTAAGGTTGTACATACCTAGAGGACATTCTAAGATTGCATAGGAACAAGAAAGAAAACATTTCTTCTGACATTCAGCTAAGGATGATGAAAGCCAGCCCTCCTCCTGAGGATGAGATAACAGCACTATCGGGGGTGAGGGGTGGGGGAGCTGCAATAGAAAAGAAGCTGTCGTAGCATTTCTGCTGTAGTTCACTACAAGTGGAGATATGAGACAAAACATTGTCTCTTGCCAATGGAATGCATAGACCTAATTCAACATAAGGATGCTATGCTTTGCCATTACAAAAGCAGTAGCATTCTGCACCATTTAAAGCTTTTCAGGGCAATCTCAAACTGAACAGATTGCAATAGTACACTTGAGATGATGTCACTAAAGCAAGTAGGACAACAAGGAACAGATGTTGTTGGAACATCCAGAGCCAAAGCAGAGCAAAAGCACTCCTGAGTCACAGCCAAGTCAATGTAATCAATCAATGCAATAATGACCGAAAGGTCATAAAAGCCATATAGCTTTCATTGTCTTCTCCTCCAAAGCAAAAACTAATGCCAGCATGCTGCCATCAAGGAAAGAAAGGTTTGATCACCTAGGTCTTTGGAGAGAAACCATAACAATTTAATTTAATTTAAATTGCTTAACATTAAGAAAGCAACCATAGAAAGAGCAATCATAATTTCTTAAAAAGGAAAAATGTAGAATTTTTTATGCACTAGTTTATGGAATAATTAATGTCCATGAAAATAATAATAAATCATTACTTCTATCAGTGTTATGAAAATATATTGCATTTACTATTTTTATTTATTTATTTAGTTCATACTACATTTATATGGCCGCGCACTCATTCTCAGTGATTCTGGGCAGCTTACAAAAAATAAAAACATCAATACACAACAATAAAAAAACAATAACCCCCTCACCTCCCAGGAACCAGCTATCAGTCAAACAAGCCACTTGATGGGCTCCATCCCACTCAGAGTTCTCTAGCCCAGTTAGCAAAACCAGGTATTCAGAGCCTTGAGAAGGAGTGTCAAAGTGGGAGCAGTCTAATCTCTGTAGGTATGATGTTCCAAAGGGAGGGAGCCACCACAGAAAAGGCCCTTCATCTGGGTCCCGCCAGATATCGCTCCTTAGGAAAGGGGATCTGAAACATTCCCTGCCTTCCCAGGGAATGGTGGGTGAGGTGGATGTTTTATTGTGATCAAAAATTGTTTGCAATGATAATTCTAATTTTCCCTGATATAATGCAGCATTTTATAATGCAACACATCTTTGGAAGAACTACTCCAAGGAGTTCCATCTGTGGGGGTCAGATTGATAATGTCTGGTTTTTCAGATTTATCGCATCATTTCCCAGGGAATAGCAGCATGTCCATCCCAGCAGAAGGGAAAATGTCAGGTCTAAAAGGGGTAGCTGTTCTACACCAAGTGGAAATCATTTCTATTTGGTGCTTTATTTTAGGGGGGAGTATTTGGTGCTTTACCTTGGGGGGAGACTAATTCCACTGAGGATTTCCTGAATTAAAATGCCTCTTTCAAGCTCCATGCAGTAATAACATTTATCCTGCCCTCAGCTACCCTTAGTCAACTTGAATGCTAAATAAGCATAGATTTAGTTGGGACTAAGATGGGACACCTCCAGGAAATACCGGGACTATATACTTGGCTAGGAAGTTTGGAATCATCCCAGAAGAAGGCAGAGTAATGTCTAAGTTATTGCCGAGGAAACCACATGAATCTGTCCACGAAGCCTTCAGAAGATAAATCTGCCTTTGCCTTTACATTCACTTGAGCCAATTCTTTACCACGTATGCCAGGCAAATTTTATTTTTGGCTGCCAGGGGCACTGTGGGCCAGTCCTTTGCTATTTCCAAGCCAGCTCTGTAGGCCAGATTTAAGCACTCCACATCTGGCCCACAGGCCTTGACTTTGACACCCCTACCCTAATCTATTCTCTCCCAATTATTGGCAATAAAGCCTGTTATGCTGGGGGAAGTCATATCTGAGGTCAGTAAAAAAACAAAAAAACAACCCACCTCTGTTTCTTATTTACTCAATGAATAACAAAAATTAGTTGGAAATGTCAGGATCAATGCATGAAAAATACAGTGCTGGTTGTTACTGTTTCACCCTTGCCGTATGCACTGCTTTAATACTGTATACAACCTAGCAGCTGAAGGTAGTGATGTTTTTATTTTTATTATTTATTTATTTATTGAATTTATATTGCTGCCTATTTGCCCATGGCGACTCAAGGAAGCTTACAGAATATTTACTTTTTACCTTTTTACTTTTATTAAAAACTCACTTCTTTATTAGCTTTGGAACCATGTTTAAAATACAGCTGATCCAAGAAGTTTTCTTCTTTTAGTACATTTAGGGTTTTGTTTTCTAAAAGTTTCAGAAACCAACTTGAATATATCTTTTAATTGTATTTTGTAGTTTTAATTGATGAAAACCTTTGTAAGCTTTTGGAAAACTACCGCATTGCTTTTTTCATCTCCTGCTCTAAGAGAAAAAGAGAAAAATAAAGCATAAGATGCAAATTAATTGCGAAAGCATGCATATTTTTAGAAAAATAAATGTTGGTTCTCATTTTGCCCCAGGATCCAGTAATTGCCTGGATTCCACATAAACAACTTCCTTTCCTGAAATAGAGTCCCTGAATAGCCCCTGTAGCCCATACAAAGAAATAACTCAGTCACATATGGTTGTTTCTAACGGGAAATGTTAGAACTAGGGCACTGAAGCTCCATTTAGTCAAGTGCAATTGGTCCTTAACATATCACAATTGGGATTAAAATTTCTGTTGTTAAGTAATTCAGCAAACCACTGCAATTGTTACATGAACCACGTTTTCTTTTTAAAGAATCCAGCTTCCCCCATTGACTTGGTTTGTTGGAAAGTCACAAATGATGATCATATGACACCCCTTCCCCCGCACACTGCAAGGGGAAGGGGCAAAGGACCAGGACTATCCATTAAGCTGCAGCTGAAATTTATTCAAGCCTATAAACAAAAATCTAGTCAACTAAAGTTTGATGCTAAATTGACACTACATAAGGGTCAACAGAATGCAGGAGGGGTTGGACTTGGACCATTTGTGGGAATGTAATGACTCTAAGCTGAAGACGTGCCTAACTCCACTTTCAGCTTTTCCAGCACCAATACACCAATCTTCATAAATTTACACTAGTTGGCAAACACCCAAATGTTGATCATGTGATGGGGGAGGGGGTAAGTGTAAGGACATCACTTTTATCAATGTGGTTGTAACTTCAAACAGTTGCTAAATGAATGGTTGTAAGTCATGGACAACCTGTATTACTCTGATGTTAGAGGACAACAGCAAGCAGAACCTCTTTGCCAAACACTCATAGAAAAGTATTTTCTGGTGTGCCTTCTCTCTTCTTGGTTTATATATGGACACACAAAATGCATGGCAGTAATCCATTCACAATCAAGAAGCTACTTATTTTAAAAGTATATTTTTTGTATGAAATAGCTTCTCTCGTCAGATTAATTTTAGATCCTTTCTCAAGTATAGTGTCTTTTCTGCGTATTACACTTACAAAGATTTTTAAAATGGATTAGGTTCGAAGCAGAACCACAAGGACAACCAGGGATGAGTATCAGTTATGTTTAGCTTGAAAGAAGCAGAATCAGAAGGGATAGGCCGCATTCTTCAGATGCTGGAGGAAACTCACACAGAAGATGGGCAAGATCTGCTCTTTAGTAAAGTAAAGGACACGGAGTAGTGGATTTAAGTTATAGTAAAACAGAAAGGTGTTTTTTTTTACTGAATGATAGTGGGAAAATATCCTGATAGTAAGAGTAGCTTAGCAATGGAACCAATTAATTAGTGAAGTACCCTGAATGCAGTGAAACAGAAGCTGGGCATCCGTTTGATATATGCACTTTAATTTGGATCATTATTTGGAAGAGGACTCAGATCAGGAGAAACCATTTGGCTGACTTTGGTTGATTTTAAAAAAACCACTAACTTAGAGAAGTTTAGTTCTGGGATGGGAGACTACCTGGAAATCTCAGAATTGTAGACTAGGGCTTTAAAAAAAAGATGACTGGCCACACACACACAAAAACACACACCCTTCAATACTGTTGACAAGAAAATTGTATGAATATGTCTTTCAGAGAGTTCAGCCTTCACTCAAAGAAACCTAGGATTAATTATAATAGCTAAATAGCTGCTTCTAAATCTGATTCTAATACATGGCCTTGTACAGAATTATGGGGGAGTTTGCTGTATCCTTCCATGATAATTTTTTTAGATTTATTTTTTTATACTACCTTTATTTTTATAAATAACTCAGTTATTGATAAAGCTCATTCTTCCTTCAATTTTCCCCACCACAACAACCCTGTAAGGTGGGTTGAGAGTGACTAGCCCAAAGCCATCCAGCCAGCTTTCATAGCTAAAATGGGTTTCCTGCTTTCTAGCCTGGTGCCTTAACCACTATACCAAACCAGTCCGTGGTTAATTCTTGAACACTGAAGATTCCATCAGAAGCAAACAAGAATACCTTTGAAAAACAACTTTGTTGAGTCACAGATCAGTTTTATAACTTCTTTCGAAAAATAATTTGCCTACCTTGTTTGTACCGTGTTTCTCCAACAATATGGCCTCCACCAATAGGAAGGCCCAGCATGATTTCTAAGTGCCGCCCCCAAAATTTAGGCCTATTTAAACCATGCTTTCCCCCACCATTTCTCACATCATTCATTAGAACTACACGAGGTAAAGAGAAATGGCCAGGGGAAGGGCGTGGGGGATGGGGAGAAAACTTGCCTTTAGGAGTAGCCTAGGCTAGAATACCCCGATAGCCGATAGAAGCTCCCTGAAGGCAGAGTCCTCAGGTGCTTCAGGGCGTGGCATGGCTACCTGTGTCCCCTCGCCTTTAACAAGTCTCTTTTGGGCGATGGAAGCTTCCCAAGTGCAGTCACCAGCAACTTCGATTGGCCGGTAGAAGCAGCCTTGGGGTGAGCACACACACACACACACACACACACACACACACACACACACACTCCCCTTGCCGTGAGGCTGCTTCTATCGGCAGATGAAAGCTCCCTTGAAGGCAGAGTCCCCAGCTGCTTCAGGGTGAGGCATGGCTGCCCATGTCCCCTCATCTTTTGGGTGATGGAAGCTCCCCAAATGCAGTCACCAACCACTTTGATTGGCCAGTAGAAGCGGCCTTGGGCGAGCATGCACACACACACACACACACACACACACACACATATTCCCCTTGCCACAAGGCCGCTTCTATCAGCAGAAAAAAGCTCCCTTGAAGGCAGAGTCCCCAGCCGCTTCAGGGCATGGTGTGGCTACCCATGTCCCCTCACCTTTAGGACAGTCTCTTTTGGATGATGGAAGCTCCCCAAGTACAGTCACCAGCCACTTCGATCGGCTGGTAGAAGCGGCCTTGGGGTGAGTACACACACACACTCCACTTGCCATGAGGCCACTTCTATCAGCAGATGAAAGCTCCCTTGAAGGCAGAGTCCCCAGCCACTTCAGGGCGAGGCGTGGCCTTTAGGCAGTCTCTTTCAGGCAATGGAAGCTCCCCAAATGCAGTCACCAGCCACTTCGATCGGCCGGTAGAAGTGGCCTCGGGGCGAGCGCGCACGCACACACACACACACACACACACACACACTCCCCTTGCTGTGAGGCTGCTTCTATCGGCAGATGAAAGCTCCCTTGAAGGCAGAGTCCCCAGCCACTTCAGGGTGAGGCGTGGCTGTCCATGTCCCCTCTTTTTTAGGCGGTCTCTTTCAGGCGATGGAAGCTCCCCAAATGCAGTCACCAGCCACTTTGATCGGCCGGTAGAAGCAGCCTCGGGGCGAGTGCACACACACACACTCCACTTGCCGTGAGGCCACTTCTATCAGCAGATGAAAGCTCCCTTGAAGGCAGAGTCCCCAGCCACTTCAGGGCGAGGCGTGGCTGCCCATGTCCCCTTGCCTTGAGGCAGTCTCTTTCGGGCAATGGAAACTCCCCAAATGCAGTCACCAGCCACTTCGATCGGCTGGTAGAAGCAGCCTCGGGGCGAACACACACACACACTCCCCTCATCGCGAGACTGCTTCTACCAGCCGATTGAAGTGGTTGGTGACTGGGGAGCTTCCATTACCCAAAAGAGACTGCCCTAAGGCATGGGGACATGGGCAGCCCCACCTCGCCCCGAAGCGGCTGGGGGCTCTGTCTTCAAGGGAGCTTTCATCTGCTGATAGAAGCGGCCTCGTGGTGAGGGGAGTGTGTGTGTGTGTGTGTGTGTGTGTGTGTGTGTGTGTGTACTCGCCCCGAGGCCGCTTCTACCAGCCGATCGAAGTGGCTAGTGACTGCATTTGGGGAGCTTCCATCGCCTGAAAGAGACTGCCTAAAGGCGAGGGGACACGAGCAGCCATGCCACACCCTGAAGCAGCTGGGGACTCTGCCTTTGGGGACTCTGTCTCAATCATCGGCTGATAGAAGCGGCCTCGTGTCGAGGTACGTGTGTATGGGCCGCTGTAGGTGGGGGAGGAAATTAAGTCACCCCCGAAAAGATGGCCTAGCTAATTTTTCAGGGGTCAAAAACAAAAAAAGGCCCAGTTTGAAGGGCTTCGGTGACAGACAGGAATCCGCAATTGTGTGTGGTTTCTGCCTGGGCTCGCCGCTGGAGTACCCTGATCCGGCTGGTTTCAGGGCTAAGCCACCTCGTAGAGGTGGTGAAGAAGGGGGAGACTGCCAGCAGGGTTGAGGAGAGCTGCATCTCTCCTCCTCAGCTGGTCAAACTCCCTTTCCCAAAGGCGGTAGGAATGGTGGTCAGAAATGGCCACCTCAAAGAAGTACTCAACTGGAAAAGAACATGCAGGAGGAAGATAAGAAGTGAAAGTTTTGGCTGACCGGGCTAAGTTGAAAAAGCAATAACTAAGGTACCCTGGAATTTAAATTTTACGAGAAATAACATTGCTCCCAAAGAAGAGTCGGAAGCAGCAAAAGAAAGTGAAAAGGGAAAGGTTTGGGTTTTTTCTTCTTCTTTCTCCTTCCTTATATTGACAATTAAGAATAAGAAACTGTAAAAATCCACTTTGGCATCAACAGGCAATTAAGCTGAAAATATAACTAAATGCCAAAGGGACAATAAAGATTTCTGGACATTAAAAACTTTTTCTTCTATAAGCAGGAAGGGAGAGAAAAAGAATAAGGGCAGGATCTGTAAGAGGGAGGAGACTGCCTGGACTTTAAAAGAATCTAAAGTAAAATTTCAATAAGACTTGTAAAAGATACATTTTAACTGAAACTTTGCAACCAAATAGTAACCCCAGGAAGAGAAAGTGGAAAAAAAAGAAAGAGCAAAAAGAAACAGTTTGTGTGTATTTGGATTACTTGGTGACTTGGATTTTTGGCTATTATATTTGAATGACTAAAATCAATTGGGTGGTTGTTTAAAAATTCTTACAATGGCATCACTTTTCGATGAATTGAAAATGGAACTTTAAAAGTACAAAGAAGAGGCACAAGAAGGGAAGGGTTCCTTTGGCTTTGTTTTTCAATTCTTAGAAATTGAGATTTGGAACTATGAGAAACAACAAGAAAAGACTGCAAAACAAGAAGACTGGGACAAAGAAGAAGCCATCTTTAATGAACAAGTAACTCTATGTGGGGAAGAAAAAGGAAAGGAGGGAAAGAGGATGGAGAATTTAAGATTTAAAAAAACAACCAAAGAAAATAAAAATAATTCAAAAAATAAGTATAATACTGGAAAACAACAGAAAAGGGGAATACAGAAGAGGGAAGTAGAGGTAGAGAGACAAAGGGGTAAAAGGGGAGGGAGAAGAAGAGAGGGAAGAAGGAAAGGAAAAGAAGTCACAAAGGTCCAGAGCAAGTTATAAAGAAACAGGACCTATTTAGAGATAATGGGTAAAAATTTTAACTGAAAGCGGGATTCTGTAAAGGTACATGAGATTGTGTTGTTATATTTGAAATAGAAATAACTTTAGAAAATTGGAAACAACATATGATTAGAATGAGGGATAGAATGGTTAGTGTAACTTAGTGAAATGTTTGTGAATAAAGTAAATGAAATAAAATAAATGAGAAAATTGAATTAGGAAGGAATGAGAACACTTAAATTAGTCAATGTTTTATAAAATATAAGTGAAGAGGGGGGGAATTGATTATGGAAAGCTAATAATTGTTCCCATAGAGGTATAATATTTAATTGAAAAGTAATGTGAAAAATCTTAAGACTTTAATGAATTTTAATATTAATGATAGAATTGAATTGGAATGGAATGTTGTTTTAATTAAATACATGTATATTTTTTTCTTTTTTAAAAAAATATTGCGTGTAGTTTAAGAATGTACCAAACAGAATCTGAACGGAAGCTATGTATTATATTGAGTGTTATAACTTTAGAGGAAAGATATAAGGGTGTCATACTCCAATCAGTAACTTCAGGAGAAATTTTGTTTAATGAGAAAAGATAATAGGCAATTGAAACAGGACAGACAAAAAATATAAATATAATGATTTGAATTGAGGAAATTAAAAGAGGGGAGAAGCTATGTAGAAAATGTAAAATTGTAAAGATATGGAATAGAACATAAAAATGAGCATGAACCTGAAATTGTGTCTGCACAAAGAAATGTAACCCGGGATTATGCTGCTTTCAAAAAAGATGTTTTAATTGTGTTTCTTTTCTTTTTGTGAAAACTCAAATAAAATTTACAAAAAAAAAAAAAAAAGGCCTGGCCTTATTTTGTGAGAAACACGGTACTAGCTCTGCAGTGTGCCCACATGCCCATTTTTACTTCTTAAATACCACTCTCTTTTTAACCAACAAAGTATCTAACTATGGAAATGGTTCTCTGGGGAGATAATGAACAAGGAGGAAAACAAGGTAGTAATTTGGAAAGCCAGCAAAAGTCAGAAGCCAACTGTTCTGACGTATGTTGGGTTGAATTTATTTTCAATGCCAAGATTATCTTCTGCTTGGTTCAGAGAAGCCTCCACAGCAAGGCATCCTCCAGATACGTTAGACCAGCTCTCATAATGTCCACCCAACTTAGCCTGGGATTATGAACATAGAAGTCTAATAAATTTGAAGCTTGCCAAGTCTGGGAAGATTGATTTAACCTTCCTTAACTTTATATATTGAACTGCAGAACTGGCTTCTGTGATAGAAGTCCAGCAAGGATTAGAATCTAAAGACCTTCACGCTGTTTGTTAGACAAAAGCTGCTCTTTGTGTCATCATGCATGGAGTGCTAACTTCCAGCAAGTACTATGAGCTGGTGAAATAACACATGTCTTGTTTCCACAGCATAGAAGGAAATTGCTGGGCTGCATTTTTGCTAAGCGGTATTGCCTGTAACTCCTTACAAGTTGCATTTCTTTTCAAAAGCAACAGTGACAGCAGTACAGTTTCAACATAAAACAAAGCACCCAAGGAACATGAAACCCCCTTGCTCTGAAGGAAAGAAAAATCAAAGGAGAAAAAAATGAGTTTTGTTTCAACGCTGCTAGAAACTTATTTATTTATTTAGTAAACATGTATACTACCCAACTATATCTACAAAATGTAAGAGTGATTCGAGCAGAATTTTAACAAAGAGCAATGCAGCAGTAAAGAGACTTTTTTTTGACAGTTTTAACATCTGAAGACATGTTAAAAGGCTCTGCAACAGGATCACAAGCAATCATCCTCAACTGTAGATTACAATTCTTTTTTTAAATTAAATTTGATGCAAACACAATTAATAAAACGACCTTTAAACTTTAAAACAAAAGCCCAAACAAAATAAAAAATCGTACCAAGACAGAAAAAAAATGTCTACTTTATATACTATGCTTAAAATATTCACTGAGTTCCTAATGAACATTTATTTATTTAATTAATTTCCATGCTGCCCATCTCACTGATATAGTGATTCTATATATTACTATATACAGTACAGGTAATCCTTGACGTATGACCACAGTTGAGTCCAAAATTTCTGTTGTCAGGTAAAACATTCATTAAGTGAATTTTGCTCCATTTTACAACCTTTCTTGCCTCTGCTGTTAAGTGAATCCCTGCAGTTGTTAAAGTAGTGACACAGTTGCTAAGTGAATCTGGCTTCCCCATTGACTTAACTTGTCAGGAGCTTTCAAAAGGTGATCACATGACCCCAGGACATGCAACCCTCATAAATAGTTGCCAACTGTCTGAATTTTGACCTCAGGGGTGCTACAATAATCAAAAGTGTGAAAAACGATACTATTTTCAATTCTGTTGTGACTTGGGACAGTCACTAAATGAACTGTTGTAAGTCAAGGACTCCCTGTACTATATAGAATATGCTATAACATGAACAGTACAAAATAGTATTATAAAACATCATCAACTCTCTGTCATGGTAACACAGTAGTAAAAATATTGTCTTTTCCAAAACAGGTGAATCCCACATTTTGGACAACCATTTCTTGATGTCTGACATAATAAAATATTTCCAATTTCTTAACATGATTTGTAGCTATCTCCCTTCCATGCTTGATACAACCAAATTTCCTGATAAACAGCCAGATTCCAGTGCTTTGGGTATATAGTTCAACATTGTATTAAGAAATGTAATGTTTACATTTCTATTGTTAGTGTGCTTGACAGAAGTCATTGCCCAAAACCATAGAACAAAACCCAGAGAATATCAGGCTTGGAGAAACCAATCGAAGGCACATGTTTTGAAAATAGGTATGGGGTACACATATTTTGTACAAATGGAAAACAGCTTGTGAGCTTCCTAGTTCTTTGTCTTTTAGATGTCAGTAGAAAAATGGATATCTTCACTATAGTAAATGTACTTGCTATGAACCACTAAACTGCCAATGAACTCTCTCCTACAAGTCTATTCCATCTTTTAAGACCTTTAAATCACACATTTTAAATTCAGCCATTTCTAAATTTTAAAAAGTAACGCACAATGAAACAGAGTTGATAAGACGCTTAATTTTTTACTGCATCACACTAGGATTTTCCCCCTTCTAGTTTTAGTATCTTGTGATAATAGAAAATGGAAAAGATAATAAAGAATGCCTTCTAAAAATTTGTATTACGTATGTTTATTCATTTATAAGTCATCCACCACTTGTTTAATAGTTCAAACAGAACACCAGCCTTAAGGCCTTAGTCAATGAATGAATGAAAGAGCCAAATGGGAAGTGATTAATCACCTAGAAGTTTTTTTATCAGGTGATTAAGGAAGTCTGGTGGACAGTTAGGAACCATCTTCATTCTTTGTCTGTATTTGGATCCCCAACATGTCTGTAAAATATACCCCTGTCTCCCTTTCTTCTTTGGATATCCCACAGAAGGAGAAAGCCAAGATCTCAGCCATATCCATTTTCAGTATGTCACATAGTTCACCACAGTCTACAAACATTTCTAATGAGAATGGTTTTGCAGTTGTTGCACTTGGTGTCAATTACATGACTTCTTCAGATAATCCCAGTTCCTCTTTTGCAGGGATACGTGCAAAGAGCATTTCCTTAGATGTTAAGCAATTCCAAAGGCAACCACAAGACTTCATCAAAGCATTGAGAAACTGAACTTCTCTAAAGATTCAGTGTCTGCCAAGCTGCTGAAGAATGCCTCCTCCAGTAGTTGTTTTCTTAATCTATAGGATTACATATGTATGTATTCTGATAATTTACCAGCAATACTACTAATTAATTGGAAAACAAGAAAACAAAACTATACAAACAGACTAAGGTGCAGAAGCTTCTACATATGGCTAAAGTAAACTGTATAATATGCATAGAATACTTGGAGGAAGAGGCACGTTTTCAGTTAGCAGTGTGGATGTCAAGCAAATTTTCTTGGACAGCAAAGAAATTGTGGGACAGTGGGACAATTTCAAAAACTGACTCTCTTATAGTCATCTACCAAGTGTTACTTTCCAAAGGTCTCTGGAGAAGACTATTATAAAATTACTGAAATGTCCTAGCACTTATAGAGGAGATATTATTTTAGATACGTTACCATCACCACAAGCCATTCAAACAGTCATCTTGAAGTCTATCCTGAGATTTGGGAGGTTGAGATTATTACTATTACTATTATTATTGGTCCTTGTTTTGAGTCCTGACGTCAGATTTACATTTAATAATTATTTTGTAAGAAATGTGTCCTGTTTGTTTGCAGATGTTGGCATATATCACATTAGAGGAAGAATATGGCATCTCTAATCTTGTTTGTAGTTATTTGGGACTGTGATGGTGCTATTAGTGAAGAAGTGAAGCAGAAGGGTCTACTTCAGAGGTGGTATTCAGCAGATTCTGACCAGTTCTGGAGAACCGGTAGCAAAAATTTTGAGTTGTTCGGAGAACCGGCAAATACCACCTCTGACAGGCCCTGCCCCATCTCTTCTCTGCCTCTCAAGTCCCAGCTGATCTTTTGTTGCCCTGTACAAGAGAACGAAGCTGGAAAGCAGGTTAGTGGGTGGGGAGAGAATGGGGATTTTACAGTATCCTTCCCCTGCCACACCCACCAAGCCATGCCCACAGAACTAGTAGTAAAAAAAATTGAATCCCACCACTGGTCTACTTCCCATAGTAGCAACCCCATCCTAAGATTTCTTGTTACTCGTGAGAATCTGTTTCAGGTTGGATAACTGTCGTATGGAAATATGGGTCTGCCATGTATGACTAAGTATCTATGGAGATTCTCAGTCATCCAGGTCATGTTCCCAAAGATGCTTTTTCAAGAGGTGACTGGACTTTCTTGTTTTTCTTTAAAGATGTTTCATTTGTCATCCAAGAAGCTTCTTCAGCTCAACAAGAAAGTTCAGTTGCCTCTTGAAAAAGCACCTTTGGGTCTGCCATGTAGCAGCTGAGAAAATGCAGTGTCATTGGCCACTGTGGGCTGTAGACTTAGTAATAAAGTTTAAATGGTTTGAGTTGTGACCACCAGTGGTGTTCTTTTGTTTATTTCTCTGATCTGTCTTTTAATATGAACTTCCTTGGAATCTACTGATTTGTTTATTGATTTTATTAGGTGGATAGTTCAGTCTCATTCTCATTGTAGGGAAAAATTGTTGTCAAATCACTTCAGAAAATGTTGCCAAGGAAACTACCTATGTAGTTGTCAGGAATCAGGATAAACTTGAAGGACTATGAGAACTGTATAGATATTTAAAAAAATACAAACTCATAGATAAAATTCAATCCTGAAGGAATGGATGATGAATTACCTTGGAATCAAGCCATAATCTGAAAATGATTGTCCAAGTAAGAACAAATCTACTCCTATAGATATCTATTATGGACAATACCAAGATATTGAAAGATGCTGAGATGTCAGACAGAAAAGCAAGGTTTCATTTTCTTTATCAAAATTATCCACAGGGCAACCACAGCTATTTATAAAAACATGGGTATAAATTTGGCCTAAAATTATTCTTAAAAAATCAACATCATCCCAGATGATGCCTATAATTGGTCACAGTCCTCTGAATGGGAGGAAAAAAACACAGTTAGTTGGGAATTTGAATAGTTAAATGATTCTTCAGGTAGAAAACAGACATCCATTTTCCCTCTCTTGCCCATCTATTATATCTTCCTTCCTCGAGCAACTTTAGGCTATATATTTGGAACATATGGTTTAGAATCTGCTTATTGAATCTGCCTTCAAGTAAATTTTGAATAGAAAATGTAAAAAAAAAATTATGTTTTAAACATCTATTCTTAAAGAGTGTCCCACCCTGCCCATCATTTTGCCTGCTTTTCGTCTATCACATTGCTAATGTGATATCATTTGCTTCTGCCTTTCTTCTCTGGCACATAAGACAGAGCACATAGGAAACTGTGATTTATCTGGGTGCTCAGCTTTGCCTACCTCCTAATTTTCTATAAATTAATCTCCTTTCCATTAATAATTATAAAACTTACTTCACCAATTCTTAATCAGGTCAGATTGAAGAATGCTTTCAAACACGCATGGAACATTTCAAGAGGTATAAAGTTCAGACTGAAAAATCCAAAAACTAAATTCCATTCTCCTGACAATTAATTTACCATTTTCAAAATGATGCAAATCACAAACATTGACCTGTTTTACAAAGGTTGAAGGGGGGAGGGTTAGTTGCTAAGATAAGGTGACAAGAGAGTGCAGGAGTTTCTATATATAAATTTGTCCAAGTGTGGAAACCCAACAAGAACTGTCACCTTTTATTATATTTTCTTAACAAGGTCAGAGTTCATTGTATTTGCTTGTTGATAGCTTTTCTCAGGCTTGGCTCCTCTGTTAATAAGACAGTCAATAATTCCATGCTTTAATTTGACTTTGTACTCAGTGCAATCATTTACTTATAGATCCTTGCTTTTTATTTGCCTACAGGGAGGGTGGGTTGTCAGATTTAGAGCTGCCACAAAGCTGTCCAAGAAGTTCTGAGAGTCTCCATTGATTCAGGGTGTAATCTCAGGCTGCGAAGGCAGCAATCTTATCCTCATTCTTTACCAAGATTTAATTTATTTTTGACACCAGGAGTCTTAAGCTTTGAGGCTTCTCCTTATTGAAGATGCTGACCATTACATCAACTTCCCAGTAGTTTCTTTGCATTAATAGAAAAAGCAAGGGGGTTTCCATGGAAGCAGACAGTGGTCACTAGTGGTTTCCATAGTGTTGCTGAAGACATGTGCTGATGTTAAGGGAATGAAGATTATACAATCACTAAGCCATTTGTATGCTGTCCAGTCATATTACATGTTATACCATTTAATCTCCAAATATTCAGAGGCTAATTGAAATTGTTGAGTGTGCAGATTCAAAGCAAAACAGAAGTTGCATCAATGGTCTGTTTCTTTCCCTTTCTTTCTTTCTTTCTTTCTTTCTTTCTTTCTTTCTTTCTTTCTTTCTTTCTTTCTTTCCTTCCTTCCTTCCTTCCTTCCTTCCTTCCTTCCTTCCTTCCTTCCTTCCTTCCTTCCTTCCTTTCTTTCTTTCTTTCTTTCTTTCTTTCTTTCTTTCTTTCTTTCTTTCTTTCTTTCTTTCTTTCTTTCCAGGTTCTAGCATGGGTATGTATATCATATACCTTTGATTGAAGACTGGTTCACTTCTTCTATCAGGGATGGTTGCCCTCTTCCATCAAGCATACAGCTTTGGGAGGAATGCACACTGGAGCTGTGAGGAAGGAAAGGGACAGCCCCAAGTGTGATCAGCCAAATCAACCCCAGCAATCAATGGGGTGACAAATGTTTCAGCCTGATTGTCCTCACATCCAATTGTCTGTATCATTTACGGAGGAACAGCAATCATGTTTGGGCTGCAAGAGGAGCCACCCAAGCATGCATTAGAATCTATTTAATCAAAAATCACTTTGGCTAATTCCTGCCAAAATGGAAGAATAATGCAAACTCAGTAGATTTAATAACATCATTCAACAAGTTTGTTGAAGCAGTAGGAGGATAGATGGAAGTGTGTCTATATCAAGGCTGTCAAACTCCTGGTCCACGGGCGGGATGCGTCACACACTGGCCACGCCCACGGCCAGTTTAGTGAAGGGGAAAAAAATCCCGATACATCACATGATGCTGCTGCGACGCCTTGAGTTTGACACCCCTGGTCTACATGATATTCCATGATAGATGGAGTTTTGAGCGGGATGTTATTCCTCATCTGACTTTCCAGCCAATAGAAATTATTCCCAATTAAATTAGAAAATCTATATTTTTAACTTTTTAATGTCACTGTGCAATTTTAAAAGTACTTCATTTTTCCAAAGAAAAGTGTTTTTAAAAGTTTAAGAAAGCTTAAAGTTCCAAAAATAAAAATAAAAAGTAAATAATTTCTATCAATATTAACTGCTATTTTTAGGGTGCCAGTGTTACAATGTTAAAACATAAGATTATTTAATTTTAATTTTCTTTTTAAGTTGAGTAAAACATAGAGAAAAAAGAACCCCTACAATTCACATCAGGACATTAGTTATATGATAATAGTTTCAGTCTTGAATTAATTCCTACATTTTATTTTAAATAACCAAAAGCCAACATGGTGGTAAAATTGACTCCAACTGGATTGAAGTCAACTTCAGATTCCTATTCACTCATGTATAAAATCCACTGGTTCTAATTGTTAACTCCCATCTTCTCCTGTTTATGACAGAAAATGTGAAGAAGAAAACCGTACATGTTTTCCTTGCCTTAAATAGAATAGAATAGAATAGAATAGAATAGAATAGAATAGAATAGAATAGAATAGAACAGAACAGAACAGAATAGAATTCTTTATTGGCCAAGTGTGATTGGGCATACAAGGAATTTGTCTTGAGGCAAATACTCTCAGTATACATAAAAGAAAAGATACATTCATCAAGAGTCAAGAATCATAAGGTACAGCACTTAATGAGAGTCATAGAGTACAATAAGCAATCAAATCATACTAGGAAACAGTCCATATAAATCATAAGGATACAAACGACAAAGTTACAGACATACAGTCACAAGTCGGAGGGGATGTGTGATAAGGAGTGATGAGAAGATTAACAGTAATACTAGTGCAGACTTTGTAAATAGTTGAACAGTGTTGAGGGAATTATTTGTTTAGCAGAGTGGGCATTCGGGAAAAAAATGTTCTTGTGTCTAGTTATTCTGGTGTACAGTGTTCTATAGTGTCGTTTTGAGGGAAGGAGTTGAAACAGTTTATGTCCAGGATGTGAGGAGTCTGTAAATATTTTCAGAGCCCTCTTTTTGACTCGTGCAGTATACAGGTCCTCGATTGAAGGCAGCTTGGTAGTAAAATGCAATAAATAATTTGAATAGCATTTTAATTTATTTGCCAATTCATTCCTATATTGAGATTTACTTTTTCAAAGATTACTATAAGGTGTGTTCATCTGTTTCTGTTTTTATGTGTATACATATATATGAAGTTTGAAACAGATCTGAACAAATGTCTCTGCATCCCTTACTAGTAGACTATGAATATGATCAATAAAACCCTTAAGTATCTTTTTGCTTTTTAAAGCGAGCATTTTAATAAGCTGTGAGGTACAGGATCTGATTAGTTTTCTCCAAAATTATTTCTCAAAGTGCCACATAGTGTCAGCTGACAGGGATCAAAGAGAAAAGTCCCTCATCCAAGTTCTACAAGAGCTTGTCTCATAGAAGATGGAGCTACATGGCTTCCATGAGCTATCTTTGTTCATTCCTCACATATCCTGTTGGAAAAGAAGGAATCAGACCAAGTCATATGCCCTAGTATACAGAAAAAGTTTCCAAGTTTTGGAATATCTCAGTCTTGTTAAAAATGTCTATGACATTTTATTCATTTGGATGTGCTGTTTGTAGATACATGATCACAAAAATCTTAACATGATTTGTATCTAGAATTAGATATGTTATCACTTTTATAATAAAACCTTCACTGCCTATTGAATTGTATGTTTACCTTGTATGTTTAATTCTGTACCTAAGATACATTTTGTTCATTTCAAAGGCTACATAATTTTATGCCTTTAAATTCCTATATTTGCAAAATTGTATTATGATAATTGTATAATGTATAATGTATAAGTATAATGATGGGGAAAAACTAATTCTATGTAGTGGTTAAGACATCAGGCTAGAAACTGGGAGATCGTGAGTTCTAATCCTGTCTTAGACACAAAGCCAGCTGGGTGACCATGGGCCAGTCACTTTCTTTCAGCCATACCAAGAAGGCAATGGCAAACCACTGCTGAAAGCTCTTATCAGGAAAACTGCAGGGACTTGTCCACACAGCCTCCAAGAAGCAGACATGGTTTTACAGAAGAAACAAATCATGATGGTAAAAGAAATAAAACATAATAAAATGTATCAAAAGACTAATTTATGCCTCATTTGCAGCAAAGGAAGGGTTCTTTTAGATTCCATTTAATTTTTTTCTTTTGCAAGCATTTGTGAAATGGTTGAAAAGAAGCCAGTGGGCTCTGTTCCAGGACTCAGTTTTATCCATTCCACTTTCAAGTAATCCATTTCTCTGTCAAACTAATGAGTTCACACTAATGATAGAAGCTATGGTTTTCTATAAACTCAGTCCAGAAGAAATAAGCAGTGTTGCTTGAGGATAGGACAATTAAAATTCATAATACATGAAAGGGATTTAAGAGTCTTCCATCTCTCTTTCTTTGTATAGACAGCCTCTCTTTCTTTTTATGAACAGCCTTGTCCGGGAATAGCAAATATAGAAATTCATACCAATCATTTCAAAGAACAAAATTATTATAGCATTACAAATTATTATACATTATGAAGCAAAAGATTGCACAGCCTTGAGTTCTTGGTGGAATATACATATATCTTGCACTTCTTATCTGATTTCTGCTAAAGTAAACTAGCTAGCAGTATAACCATATATTTCTTGGGCATATTGAAAAATAAAAATGATAGGTCTACTTCTCCTTCTTTGAAGAACTCATTAAGTTCATGGCAATTAGTTATAAACACTTCATATCCATAGCTGATCGTCTCTATTAAATATCTACTTTCCAATAAACATTTGCCTGAATAATTTCAAACAAACACACACACACAAACACACACACACAAACACACACCATTATCTTGAACTTTTATTATAGCAGAAAATGCATTGTTCCGAAACTGAGCATTTTTAATGTTTTGAGTCATAGTGTCTTGATATAGCTTTTCCAGGAGATTCCACAGGAATGGAAAAAATAATTGCTGAGAATTTAGCTCTCAGAGAAGCTCAATTCTAATCCTGAACATTAAATAACACTGCAGAATCCACTTTTATCATTCTAAGCTTTTGGTCTAAGAGCACATTTATGTTGAATTACATTTTGGTACCATCTATGGATCATCCACTTAAGTGCCCAGGTACAAGAAGCTCTCTTTGAGGATCCTGATATGATTTATAGGGAAAGTAGCATATTGGTAGGCTATATAGCCTTGCCATCAAATTCACCTACCCACCTGCTTCAATTTACATGGTTTAGGCTTCTCATATAATCTGAAATTCTATTTGTTGATATATTCTGCACATTGAAATAAATTTGTGGCATCAGATATACTTTCCATGAAAAGTATAAATTGTAGGCTAGTTCTCCCAAATCTTAATAAGTTTACTAGTACCAGATTACAAGCTTTCATATACTGATACATTTCAAAGTGACATTGGGAAGTTCATTTTTATGAAAAAAACATTCCTCCTTAATTAAATGGTAAAATGCTTAAAATTATGGAATTGTTTTTTTACATTGGACTCCGATTTATTGTATCAATCCCAATTAAATCTAGTCTGGCTTTTTACTTAAATTGTCTGAGTTTGCACTGAGATCCTTTAATCAAGAAAGAATCCTGTAGGACCTTCAAGTTTGTGATGACAAGTCCATAAATTAAGAAAGCTGAGTAGGCTATTGAAGTTTGTGTCTAGAGTGAGCAAGGGACATATAAATCACCCTTCCTGTCTCTTTCTGCAACCAGACACTCTCTTCAACACAGCTGATAATTTAGCGAATTCTCCTCTAATCTCCGCATTGCTTCTCTGTGGGGATGGAGCTAATACAAGAGCCCCACTGTCTTCATCAAGCCACCAGCTGACCTCTTGTACCAGTCACCCAAGAAAATTTCTTGCAGGGGCACTGCCTTAAATATAAGTGACTGCTACTTTACCAAATGCTCTTTTACTGTTATCTTGGCAGGAAATCTGATCCAAATCTATGTGCTAAGAGGGTTTTGGTGTCATTTCCTTGTGCAACTTTACCTGTTGTATTCTGATGTGGGTAAGATGGTTTCTTAGCCATCTATTTATTTTACTTATCACAGAGCAGGAACACCCATGTGTAGATAGGGAAGATGCCAGAAATGTGTTTGGCAGATAGAAATGCAAATCAAGAGCTTTAAGAATGAAAAGCATGACCTTACAGGAAGATCAAGGTGGTTAGTTTATTGTGCTTGACACAACTTCTCTTGAAATGCACTGACTAAATACTTGGATTAATTTTCTAATAAATACTGATTTTATACTCCAAAATTCCCCTAGATTTCTACAATGGAGAATGAGATCAGAGGACTCAACTGATCAAAACAAAGCCCATCTACTTCAATAATTCAGCTATCTTCAGGAAGTCTAAATTAATTTCCTGTTCCAGGTCACTCAACTACTAAAGGACAGATGCAAGAGCTCATCATGCTATCCTCACAAATGCATTGCAAGTCAATCACAGAGGCCTTCCAACTAGGGTTATCACCAAATTACAATTTATAATGGGATTACAGATAGAAATTACAGATTGCAGAGAAATCATATAAATTTTGATTTAGTGAAAATGGCAAGCAAATGTAATGTTGTTCTAACCCCACCCATTTTTTTCCCAATACATTCCCAGCCAGCATTCAAAAAGCACCAGAAGCTTTTCCAGGCTGAGTCAACAGCCCCAAGAAATCTTAAAACAGCAAAGGTTATCAAAAGTAAAATCTTCTTAAAAGATCCATATTATGGGATGCGAACTAGAATTGCCAATTCTTTTTAGAGGAATGTTCATTTTAATGTCTGGGAACCTAAACTGGAGCTTTTAAAAAGTTGTGTATTATCAAAAGAAAACACCTAGGACCAGATTCATTTAAAAGCAAAATACCAGCTGATTATCACAGGAAAATAGATGTTGGACAGATTTGGGTTCTTTTCTTTTGGAACTGAACTGGGACATACTTCCTAAAAACTACTTTCATGAAATTTTAAAAACCTACTAGATATATAACCATATTTTAGCATTTTAGACATATTTCTGTGGGTAATGGTTGTAGGCTATATGCTGATATACAGATAGTCCTTGACTTACAACAGTTTGCTTTGTGAAGTTACAATGGCACTGAAAAAAACTGAATGGCCATTTTTCACACTTATGACTGTTGCAGCATCCCCACAGTCACGTGATTTATATTCCGATGCTTGACAACTAACTGACATTTATGACGGTTGCAGAGTCCCAGGATCATGTGATTACCTTTTGCTACTTTCTGACAGGCAAAGGCAATGGGGAAAACCAGATTCACTTGACAACCATGTTACTCATTTAAGAAACATGGCAAGAAATGTGCATACTCAGATCACATTATTTTACTTTGGTCTTGAATTTGTCCTGAAGAACTATTACTAGAACTATTTTGTAGTCTCAGAATAGCTCGTCAGTTCAAGAAAAAGGAGATAAACATGAAAAAGGGAACAAAGGCAATACTGTGCTTGGTAATCATAACTGTATACTCTATGCATTTATTCCTTGAGACTAGCCAAGCCACAAACTTCCTTCGTACTTTGAACCAACTTACCTGAAAACATCCCTGAGTCTAGACAGCTTACAAAAATATTGTTTCCTCATAGTTGGAAACCCCTAGTTCTTTTTTAGCTGTTCTGTCCTTTAAAATCTTCACTGATGACTCTACTTAAAAGGAATTGCCCTGAGCAAAACACAACATGCAAGCCATTGTATTCAACCCATTTTTGTATGGGTACAAAAGCAACTCTGAAAAAGATTATGCTTGCCCCCCTTCTTTGCCTTGTCCATCATGTTTCCCGGTAATTAATAACAGATACCCGCTTCTGTCACTTGTGATGTTATCATCAGCAGTCTAGTGTTTCACAGTGAAGAAAAACATGTAAATTAGGGGCAATTAGGACTCTGAAACAGAGTGGAGATTTTAATGTTATCAAGGCACTGAGATGGCTGGAGTTTGTCACAAGTTATCAACTCTGAAAGGCACAGCAGGGATCAGCACTACACATAGGCACTAAAAGACACATATTTGCTAGGTTATCTAATGGTGCCGATTGTGAACATATCTATACACCAGTTAGCCAACCAAGTGTATCCATTATATGCTGTCTTCTGCAGTGACCAGATTACAACTTCCAACATCCCTGCAACATAGCCAATAATAATTCTGGCTAGAGAAGCTATCACTTCCCAACATCACATGTTAGGGAAGACTACAAGAGACATAGAACTATGGTGAGATTGTCTTAATCCAATTTCTTTAATAATAAATGGAAATGACTATGAGAAAACATAAGAAGGTCCATCTTTAGCCTAGACCAAAAACTAAGATTCATTCTCACGCTTTAGAAAAGTTGGAAAAATTGTTGTAGTGCTCATAACACAACAAATCAGCTATTTTGTAGCCTCAGTTGCTGGAAAGTAATGACAGTTAAATATAGATTCTTCAGAAAAGTCTCATCACAAATTCCAAGAACCACCAACACAACACAGTCAATTTCTGCTAAGTATCTGGAAACTAATGCTCATTTCCATCTTTTTATTTATATTTATTTATTCCTAATTTAAGGCTGTCTGTCTCCAGATTACCTCAGGAAGATTACACTTTAAAAGCAGAACAATTAAATATAACTAAACAGATCAGAAATGTCCAGGGGGAAAAAAATCAAATTTAGCAACAAAAAAAAAACAACCTTCAGCTTGGGAGAACTGTCAGCTTTTGAGAGATTTTTTAGAACATTATTATGATGGGAGCCATGTGGAAATAAATAAAAATAAAGACCACTTAAAACATTTCAGGTCACATGGGCCTTCATAAGATACCAAATTCATGATTTAGGAGGATGTCTATATCAGGAAAAATCATGATTTAGGGCCAAATAATATAATTTCAGCAGCCTAATACATCATCCAATATCTCTACAGCTAGAAAGGGCTCAGAGGAAAGCAGAGCTGTTCTTACAGATGCTATCCTGTGTCATTTTCTCTTTGCTCTAAAATAATTCCTAACATTTCCAGTTAGGGTGCCATGAAAGAGATATGTCTGAAGGTCCTCTATCAGTCAGACTCTATCTGCTTTTTTCAACCTTGGAGCCCTCTAGATCAGGGCTGTCAAATTCCCAGCTTAAGGCCCAGATGTGTCACACACTGGGCACACACACTCCTGGTTTAGCGAAGGGAAAAAAAGCAGGGGTGGGATTCTACCGGTTCGGGCCAGTTCAGGAGAAACGGATGTTAATTTTACATCCAGTTCAGCGAACTGGTAGTTCTGAAGAACATCTGCCACCCCCACTCCACCCCACCGTTTCCAGGAGGACCCACGAGGCCCATCTGGCTCTCAGGTAAGTGTATAATAGTCTCCTTGGAGCAAAAAACAGCACGGGGTGGGGTCCGGCACTGCTCCCCCCCTGCTTTTGCTTCTAGGAGGCTCCATGGAGGCTTGCTAGGCCAAAAATGGGGCATGGGGGAGTCTATAGCTGGGCACCCTCCCCATTTTTGCTCTCAAGAGGCTCCAGGGAGGCTTGCTAGGCTGAAAATGCTGCCCTGGCCCCGCTTTTGCTCCTTAGGGGGCTCCAGGGAGGCTTGCTTGACCCCGTTTGGGGCCTAGGAAGCCTTCCTGCAGCGTCCTGGGAGCATCCAGCCATCCACTATGCCTGGATTCAGTGTTTAGTCAAAAGAACATTTGGAGCTAATAAAGTATTGATTACTGCCTTGGGAACGTTCTAGGTAAACATAACTATGTGGTCTCCTAAAACTGTTGGAGTCTTCTTTCTTTATTCCATATCCTCCTCTTCAAAACTAGTAAATTGCTCTGCTTTTTCATGCCAGGCTTACTATGGGTAATTACGTTCAGAGTGGATTTTGTAGAGAACAGCGTACCTTTAAGTCTCATTCATTGCTCAGTTTCAGAGCATATATTACACTATTTCCAAAGCATAATTCAGACTATTCAACAGTTTGCCTAGCTGCTGCTTCATTACTTCTGTTGCTGTCACAACCTTTATGGTGTCCAATGGCCTTTTAGATTTGACAAGCAAAAAACACAGTAAATATTTCTCACAAATATTTTCCCTCTTCCACTTCAATATTTAACATACAAAATTATGTTGCTGTGTTGCTATTCAGGCAGTTTTCAAACTTGTGTTTTTGTTGTTGGAAGGCAACTCTTTCATTTGAAGATGGTGGTAAATTCTTGGTAATAAATTGGCAAGTAGAAAGGCTCACTTCTACTTGCCATTTAGAAAGGGTTAGAAAGAATGAGAAGGTTAACCTTTACTTTGTTTCCAATCTCCTTTTCTTGACTTGGTCTTCAAAAAAAGTAGCTTTGGAATTGAAGCCATATGTGTTAAAACAAAATTCTTTCTGTTTAAGTACAAGTATGCAAAAACTTTCAAGATTAAACCAAGATGTTTAATGACATCTTTAAATATCTGGGTGTTATACTAAGGTTTAAGTCAGAGGTCTTCAAACTTGGCAACTTTAAAACTTGTGAACTTCAACTCCAAAAATTCTATGCTGGCTGGAGAATTCTGGGAGTTGAAGTCCATAAGTCTTAAAGTTGCCAAGATTGGGGACCCCTGGTTTAAGTAGAAAGAGGTTCCAGCTGAAAATATACCATGAATAGCATAGAGATGCATGGTAACTCTCCTTTTCTTTCTTTCTTTCTTTCTTTCTTTCTTTCTTTCTTTCTTTCTTTCTTTCTTTCTTTCTTTCTTTCTTTTTTTCTTTCTTTCATTCTTTCTCTTAAAAGGAAGAAGAAAAAGAAAGAGGGAGGGATGAGAGAAAGAAAGAAAGGGAGGGAAGGGAGAAAGAGGGAAAGGAAAGGAATGTGAATGGAGATATGGATGGATGGATGAATGAGATATGAATAGAGGGAGGGAGGTGGGGAAAAAAAACGGAGAGGAAGGAAGGACCACAAACCCTGGCACCAGGCGCAGCTTCAGAGGATGCTTTGAAATAGCACAGCAAACAAGGGCTGGAAGGGACCTCAGAGGTCATCTAGTCCAACCCCACTCCAAGAGCATTGTTAAAGTGAGTTTCTATCTTTTGATCCATCCAGTCATGTGACACCAAGCCACACCCAGCCAGCAACCCACACCCAGCCAGTCACAGGATCACCAAGCCACACCCCCAAATTAGGCCATGCCCACAAAACCAGTTGTTAAGAAATTTGAATCCCACCCCTGGAAAAATGTCCCAATATGTCACGTGACACTGCCATGATGATGTGAGTTTGACACCCCTGCTCTAGATGCATTGTAAAATACTCATTAACAACTGCCAACATGGGAGTCACCATTTGTTTTGTTTAGATATGGGCTTTGTAACCCAACACACCTGCAATTGCTAGACCTGGGAGGTCTGGGGTAAACAATTCTTCATTCATCTCTCAAGGCTTAGAGAATCTACTCTAACTTTTAACTGAGCCTCCATGGTGCTTCAAAAGCAAAATACTGTCTCAGGGAATGTAGTTGATGCAATACTGCACCATTGAGCTTGAGAGTGTCTGCATATAGAAGTCTAGATTTTGGTTACTCTGGATCAAGAATTTCTAATTTAGACTTTCAGAATAGCTCATTATTTAAAAACTGGGAGCTAGAAACTGTTATAAAACTATTGCATGTTTCAATTTCTATTTCTCCCTGCCACAATATAGAGAGGAACATACTCCATGCTTCCATTTCACTTCTTTCATTCATTTCTACAATATATAAAGTAACAAATGCATCCAATACCCAAGACCACAATCAGACAAAACACTCTAATCTGATGTGAGTTTTCACGAAGCAATGCTCAACTTTCTAACAGACTGAAATCCAAGTATACTTCCCTATCCACAAATTCAGTTCTTATTGTTGTTATGGTTTGTCACATGGCCAGTCAGTTGGACTGGATTTAGCATTTTTATTCAGCTCTCAAATTCTTCCTAAGAACCTAAGGATAAGCAGATGTCAATGTTTGATAGTGTTGAAAGTATTGTCACAGGATGTAAGCTGTTTTGGGTAAAGCTACCTTTTGCAATTAACTGATAGTGATTCAATGCCAAAAGTGCTCCAATTGTTTTGGGATTGCACTCAAGGTGTGTATTACTATTGTTACTATCTTTGCTTTATTTTGCCACAGTCGTTCTACTTCTGTTTGTAAGTCTTTGTATTCTGTGACCTTCTCCAGTTCTTTTACTTCTATTGTATTGTGTCTAAGTTCTGCCATGTCCACTATCCATACTTTTTTGTCTTTCTAACTGACACTTGTTAAATCTTCAGCATTGCAGAGGCAGCACTTTTCAATTCTGGCTTTGTATGCATTTGTTCTTAAGGTTGGTCCTATGCAGCCAGAATTAACCATTCTGTCTCTTTCTTCAACTTTTCTGCTGTTACTGTTATTGTTATTAGAAGAACTCAGGCATCACTCCTTTTCTTTGATCATTCATTCTGCCCTCTTGGAACATAATAGCCCAGGGTTATCCTTTTCTAAAATAAATGAAATTTATGTTTAGAAAAGAGTTAACTCTTGAACCCATTATGGTTGCAACCACATCCTCAGAGCTGTTAACCTGGGACTGAACTTAGAGAACTAAAATGAAAGGGGTGGGGGTAATTTTGTTCATTCAACAACTGCTGCTTTAACTTCTTAGTTATCTTGGTAGTTCCACCACCACCACCACCACTTCAAGGGGAGACAGCTATTAAATCTTAACTGGATTCCACTGCTTAATAACCTTCAACTCCCCCCCAGCTGCAACCCTTTACCAACAGCTCTACTCTTACTTACGCAAACCTTTTGACACATTACAATGATTCTTAACAAACTACTTTATTGCCTGTTTCTGTTACAGCAGTTCTTTCTCTTCCAATTTTTTAAAAAAATATGGAATAATTTTCCAGTTTACTGTGCTGACTCTACCATCATCTAGTATTTTACGTACATATTCATCTATGATCTTATTCCTGTTTTTAATATTCATCAAATATACAGTAGATGTTGATCTTTCTCTCCCTGGAACTGAGACAAGACAATAAATAAATATTTGTTTATAACCACTTGTGTAAGAGACAGAATAAAATAATCACATAAAAGACAAAAGTAGCAGCCTTTTAATGATAGAAAGAGATAGAGAAAGAGGAGAGAGAAATGATAGGTGATGATAATGATAGATTAGATAGATAGATAGATAGATAGATAGATAGATAGATAGATAGATAGATAGATGATAGATAGATATCAAACACATCACAAATATGTGTAAACAACTAATGCTTTTTATATTTTTAATGTCTTTAAGTTTTTCAAATAAAATAATAACCATAATTATTAATGCCATTGGATGTAGGATATAAATTTTTTGTGGACTTAAAAATGGACTTTTATCATTATCATCAGCCAGTGATTAAAAATGTAGACTAAAATAAACTGCAGTGATTTTTCCAGTCTGAGCCTGTTCATTCATTAACCAACAAGTTCTGTTAAGGAGATTAATCTTCTCAAAACATTAATAACAGCCTGAATGATGAAAGAAAAATAGGGATAAAATCAGTTCTGACCAGTTCTGGGGAACCAGTAGCGGAAATTTTGAGTAGTTCAGAGAACCGGCAAATACCACCTCTGACTGGCCCCGCCCCCATCTATTATCTGCCTCTCAAGTCCCAGCTGATTGGATGGGTCTTTTGTTGCCCTGCACAGGAGAATAGAGCTGGAAAGCAGGTTAGTGGGGTGGGGAGGGAATAGGGATTTTACAGTATCCTTCCATTGCCACACCCACCAGGCCACACCATGCCCACCAAGCCATGTCATGCCCACCAAGCCATGCCCATAGAACCGGTAGTAAAAAGTTTTGAATCCCACCACTGGAGAAAATAGTTGCATTCATCTTTGACAAAATAGACCACAACCTACTTCTTGGTAAGTTAGAAAAATGTGAGATAGACACAGTGGTGATATTCTACCAGTTCGGTCTGGTTCAACTGAACCGGTAGCTCCAACGATCATCTACGAGCAAACCGGTTTGCTCCGACAATCAGGTGCTGGGCCCTCCCATCCACCCCAGCTCTATACTGACTTTATTTCCTTCTTTTCAACTTCAGCCGCTTCACGCAGCACAGCGGATTGTCGCACATAAGCTTTTGAAGACACAGGGAAAGTGCAGGATTGCAGGTGAAAGTTACTAGCAAACCCTCTGTGCGCACACAAAGGATGCGTGTGCAAAGTACGCTCACCAAGCCACTCCCACAGAACTAGTGGCAAAAATATTTGAAACCCACCACTGGATAGACAGCATCACCACCAGTTGGATTTGTAAGTGGCTGATGAACCTACTCAGCGAGTCATCCTTAATGTTATTATATCTACATGGGGGGAAGTAAGCAGTGAGGTACCACAAGGTTCCATCTTAGGCCCAGTACTCTTCAATATCTTCATTAATGACTTAGATGAGGGAATAGAAGGAGAACTCATCAAATTTGCAGATGACTCTAAGCTAGCAGGAATAGCCAACCCCCCAGAAGACAAACTCGGGATCCCAAAAGATCTTGACAGGCTTGAACAATGGGCCCTATCTGACAACTTGAAATTTAATGTGAAGAAAGGAAGCTTTTACACCTAGACAGGAAATAAACCAAAGATACAAGCACAGATTATGCTAAACCTGACTCAAAAACAGTAACTGTGACAAAGATCTTGGAGTCCTTAGTGGACAATCACTTAAACATGAGCCAACAGTATGCAACGGCAGACAAAATAGCTAATAGAATCCTTGGTTGTATAAACAGAGGCATAGAATCAAAATCACAAGAAGTATTAGTACTGCTTTATAAATCCTTAGTAAGATCAAACCTGAAATACTGGATCCAGTTTTGGTCACCACATGACAAAAAAAGATGTTGAGACTTTGGAAAAAGTTCCAAGAACTAAGATGATTAAAAGTTTGGAGACAAAAACCTTTGAAGAACAGTTGCAAAAATTGTCTAAAGGAAAGAAGGACTAGAGGTGACATGATAGCAGTATTCCAATATTTGACAGACTGCCACAAAGAGGAAGGGGTCAACTTATTTTCCAACGCATGAGAAGATAGGACAAAAAAGAAAAAAAAAACAGTGGATGGAAACTAATCAAGGAGAGAAACAGCTTCGAATTAAGGAGAAACTTCCTAACAGTGAGAAAAGCTTGCTTACCCTGAACACAACTTTCACAATATCATATCAACTTGAGAATTCTTTTCTGATCAGAATGATTTGTTATTTCTGGGAATAAAATTAATCAGTCATTCTAATGAATTGGAGATTACAATAACCATAACTGTTTACCATTTATAGTGAAGAAAAATAATAATAAGATCAATTATCAGTTAAAAATTGTCTGAATAAGTGATGATGTGGCTGTGGTTTTTGTTTTGTTTTTCTTTTTTAAACTAGCAAGCTATCCAAATATATAAACAAATATCATATGGGCCATCACTTTAAATTAATAATGCAATAATTTCAAATGTAATCTAATACATCAGTTTATGTAAACCCCCCAAAAAGAGAAAGTGAAATAGGAAAAAAAATCTAGAAAATGTTAACTTAGACCAGATCACTTCAAAGTATTTTTTCTAGCCTTTCTATTGAAAAAGTGGCAAATGAAATGTTTACAGAAAGCACATGTCAGCTATTCACTGCTGCAAATGAGAGGTGGATTTATCACCCCAGTATTATACAATGGCTATGTTAGCTACATCCTGTTTCAAAGCGTTCTTAATTTTCAATATGAGGGAAGGAAAAATCCTCTTTTTATTAGATTTATTTGTTGTATTTTTATCCCATCTTTATTATTTTATAACTAACTCAAGGTGGTGAACATACATACTACTCCTTCCTCCACATATTTCCCCATAACAACAACCCTGTGAGGTAGGTTGGGCTGAGAGAGAGAGAGAGTGATTGGCCCAAAGTTACCCAGCCAACTTTTATGATTAAGGCAGGACTAGAATTCACAGTCTCCTGATTTCTAGCCTAGAGCCTTCATCACTAAACCAAACTGGCTCTTTCATATACTAGTAATTAAGACCCAGAAAAAAATATGCATCTTTTTCAAAACTAATTGTTGGAATGTACTGACAATTCCATGAATTTCAAATAAAACATGATGACTAAGTACAAGGTTTGTCACTCAGTAATCTACTTCCGAATTATTCACCTAACAAGCCTATTGCCAGTCTTTTTAAACATTTGCTTAAGTGTTCAAAAAAATTTCAAAATAGATATTTTTGTGCTTTCAATTGCATTTTACTACTGAGTAGAATACAAACATTTAGTGTGACATTCTAAAGCTCATAAATAAAATTGCTATTTACTTTCATATGTTTCTGGAGAAAAATAAGTTATGCCCGAAGTCAGGGGTATCAAACTCATGTTGTCATGGCATCATCATGTGACATATCGTGACTTTTTCTCCCTTCAGTAAACCAGGCGTGTGTGTGGCTGGTGTGTGATCCATCCGGGTTTGACGAGTTTGACAGCCCTGCCCTAGGTACATTGGTTAAAAAAAAAAAAAATCTAATTTAATGACGAAGATGGAGTTTCAGCAGTGGCACATGCACCAAGACCAAAATGCTGAGCTAATAAATGTTTGGGATGAATAAATTTCCCACAAGCGTTCTGAAGTAGAGTAGGCACAGTTTTTAGTTTTAAAAGTGACCACAAAGGAAACAAGTTGATCCAAAGTGACATATTTGAGAGGCTCAATTTGCCTGAAATATACAAATTGCAGCCACAAATAAATTAGACATCTGCTCAAGCACAGTCTCTCAGACATTCCTTTCTACCAAGGCACTGAAATTAGAGTTACTGTAAAACGTGGAGATTTGGGGGGGATGGAACTTTGAGGTCCCTTCCAACTCTGTAACTGGTGCTATAAGAGGCAAACTCTCTGGTTTACCAAATTGGGTTGACTTATGTGATGGAAGGATGAGAAGTACAGTATCTGGTGAAGAACTAGGTCAGAGACTGGGGACAGGAATTCTGGTTTTTACCATCCATTCATTTACCAAGATACTGATCTCTCTGCTGCATCAGCAGTGGTATTAAAATAAAATACAAGAATAACTATCATAGTATTCTTTTCCAAGATAGCTGACAACAGTCCAGATATTTTGTACATTTGCTTAGTTAGAAATCACCCTGTTATGATCCAAGGGCAACATAAGCATTACACCAAGAGGAGTAGGGTTGTTGTTGTTTTGCTAAATGCATTGTGAGCTATTCTAAGTTAGGACTTTCAGTCTTGCAGGATGCAGGCATCATAACCTTGATTTATTGGTGATTATTTCAGGGGTTAAAAAGTTTATCAAGCAATTGCTGCCTCAGCATAGTTTTTAAAAAGTAGCCCCTTTGCTCGGCTTTATCCCTGCATCTGAAGGTAATGATGTATGACCAGAAAGCAGACTTCAGAGTAACACCCCCACCCTAATGACAGAGAAGAGCAAGAGAGGGCAGAAAGAGTCCACCCTGAGAGGCTGTTAGAATGAGAGGAGCAGTGATCGCTGATGAGATGTGTCATAACATCTGCAAAGTGAGCAGATGGAAAACATCTGCTTTTCACCAGATATTCGCCTTAAAAAAAAAAAACAGAGAGGGGAGAGAAAGAAAATAAAGCAAGCTTGGAGTAAACTTTTCTGGATTGACTGCCAGCATCTGACCCACAGTGGGGACTTTTTCTGCTTGAATTTATGATCTTATGTCTCATCATGTCATGACATCATCTGATATGATGAATTTTAGGCAAAATGCATTTACAACTCCTTGGAAGCCAGAAGAAGACACTCCTCCTGCAGTGGGTCAGCTCCCCAGACTGTCTCCCTTTCTTATATATTTCTGTGACTTACTCAGCACATCTGCCATATATAAGGCCAGCGGAAGCTGCTGCCTCTTTCCTTCCCAGGCTCAACTCGATCTAAAAAAAGGATTCTTTCTTTCTCTTTGTAACTTTGGCCATTGTGTCTTCATGCCCCACCCTGAATCTGCAAAACAGACCAACGTATTTGGGATTATAAAAATGATTTATGTTGTTTTTCTCTTGGCAGTAAAAGACAAACCTTCTGAGACTGGGTGGGAATCTGAAACACCACTGCTTCATCACTTACTAAATAACTTGGCATCTGAAGGGAGACAGAATGAAGCATTTGATGCAATCCTTAGTTAAGACAGAGATCATGCAGCTCAAAAGGGATTCTAGAGCATTCCCTCTAGAGGAATAAGTGGCTCTAAGATAGCAAGTTTTGGGGTGACTTCCATTTGACCAATAAACCTGGAGAGAATGATAAAGTCTATTTCACACAAGAGATGCTTGTAGGAGATGACCAGGTAGAGCCCAAGGGTGAGGTCAAACATATAATTAGTTTGGAGTTGCTATGTTTCCACAAGAGCAGATAGTATGTAATGAACTTGAAGTGCTTTGAACTAAACTCCTGTTCCTTGTTACTTGTGCCTGACAATACATTTTTCTCTTTTCATGGCTACAATTCAGTGGTGGGATTCAGCCAGTTCGCACCAGTTTGGGAGAACCGGTTGTTAATTTTCTGAGTAGTTTGGCAAACTGGTTGTTGGAAGAAATCATTAGGGCAGAGAACCCGTTGTTAAATTATTTGAATCCCCCCACTGCTACAATTGCACAAATACATAATACAATCTACAAACAGATGAAGCATCTATCAGTCCTGCTCTAGATAATTAACCTCCAGTATTCATATATTTTAAGTAAAGTCCTAAGCTGGAGAATAATGCCAGATTTTCTTGGATCAGATTGACATTTGGATCCTTTCTAGTTTTAATTCAAATCTAAGGTTTTGGGCAGGAAACAGTCATGTTATCAACCTAGGAGCCTGATACCTGACAAGAAAGTTACCAAGAGTTTCTCATCAGCTTTTGATATCAGTTATAATACTCCTATTTGATAAATGACTAGTTTCAGCATCATTCAGTGACGATTCTGACCTTATTTTGGCTGAACATTGATTACAAGAAAAACTAAGAGATTATCTGGCCTGTAGGACGTTATCTTATTACTTTTTCTTATCTACTACTGTCATTGAGGTAGGAATACTTAGGATTGTGTATCATCCTGTGTTTTGTCTTTCTTTGTCAACTGATATGTCTCTGTTTATCAACTGATGTGTCTCTATGAAAGTCTCCAGCAGTTCTGTGGGCACAGGGAGGGAGTGGATATCAACAAAAATGTTGAGTATGTCACTTCTCAGACATTATGATGGTCATAGACTATCTAATCAAGAGGGACTAGAAGGTCAGACTGTGAGACAGTGAACAAAGAAAATTGTGGAGGACAGCTTACTTAAGTATAGTTGTTGTTTCTCTTGGTAGCTGGTTTTCTGAAATCAATGGCATCCTTCCCCAACCATGGACACCTTCAAAATATTGAGAATTTCAACTCCCAGAATTCCCCAGACAGAATGGTTATTGCTGGAAATATCTCTTCCCTTTCCTCTTTCTACCTAGAACTTTTATAACAAAGTGAAGCCTACAGTGTGCAGTCACTGAAGTTCAAAATTGAACATTGGCAATATGGAACTAAGTTAAAATGTGGTTTGTTTGATTTTGGATTAACATTTTGCACAAACACAGTTTACTGTGGTTTATATAACCATGAGTATGATTTAGGATGATAACTGAACACATAAATTCTGGTTAGACAATGAACTATGGTTAAGCCAGCTTGAATTTAGTACAATGGGCAAATCAGACAAACTGGGTTTATGTAAACACTGGCTGTCTTGCTAGAGAAACCAATTATGCGGGGGGGGGGGAAGAATGATTCTAAATGTATGTCCAACTGCTTTATTCATAAGCAGCCAGCAATATTAAAAATCAGCACGGTTTCCTCATTCTAAATCCAAGTAAAGCAAATAGGGATAAGTGCAGTTACCAAGGAAAGGTTCCATTCTCAGGCATTAAATATCATACTTCCTTAAAAACACATATAATTTCCATAATTAATTTTTCCCTTATTTCTCTTCACATATGTTTTATAAATCATTAAATATACATTTTGTTACATTTATTTATTGACAAGCATTCCACTGAATTACAATAGCTATTTTATCAGACATTTTAATCATACATTGGTTCATATTTTCTAAAATTATTTCTGCTTCTAATATAACCATACTAGTTTATGTACCTTTGCAGAATCCCTTTTTCCATTAAGTTTTCACCCATTATCTCTAAATAGGCCCTGTTTCTCTATATTTTGTTTCTGTCCTTTATAACTTCTTTTCCTTTCTTTCTTCCCTCTCATCTTCTCCCTCTCCTTTTTACCCCTTTGTCTCTCTAGTTCTAATTCTCTCTTCTGCATTTCTCTCTTCTGTTGCTTTCTGATTTTATACTTATTTTTCACTCTATTTTTTTAGTTGTTTTTCCCAATCTTAAACTTTCCATTCTCTTTCCCCCCTTTCCTTTTTTTCCCCCATCTAAGATTACTTGTTCATTAAAGATGGCTTTTTCTTTGTCGCAATCTTCTTGTTCTGCAGGCATTTCATGTTGTTTCTCATAATTCCAAATCTCCATTTCTAAAAACTGAAATACGAAGCCAAAAAAACCTCTCCCTTCTTGTGCATCTTCTTTGTACTTTTTAAGTTCCATTTTCACTTCTTCTAAAGGTGGAGCCATTTTAAAAAGTTTTAAACAATCACCCAATTGAGTTTAGTCATTCAAAACAATAACCAAGAATCCAGAAATCATCAAGTAATCCAGATAGTCTCGAGTTATATCTTCTTATTTCTTTTTCGACTTTCTCTTCCTGGGGTTTTTGTTGCTGATACAGAATGTATCTTTTGGAAGTCTTGTTGAGATTTTGCTGTAAATTCTTTTTTAATTCCAGGCAGTCTCCTCCCTTATTTTCAGCATTAAATGCCTATTGATGTCAAAGTGGATTTTTTTTCCAATTTCTTGCTTAAGTCTCTTAGCTGTCAGTATAGGAAAAGGAGAAAACCAAATCTTTTCCCTTTTCTCTCTCCTTCGCAGCTTAAAAATCTTCTTAGGGAACAATGTTATTGTTTTTTAACAGTTTCAATTCCAGGGTACCTTATTTGTTGCTTTTGCTGTTTGACCCGGTCAACCAAAACTTTCTCTTCTTATCTTCCTCCTACACATTCTTTTCCGGTCGAGTTCTTCTTTGTGGTGACCATTTCTGACCACCGCTACAACCGCCTTTGAGAAAGGGAGTAATGGCCAGCTGGAGAGGAGAGATGCGGCTCTCCGCAACCCTGCAGGCAGTCTCCCCCCTCTTCACCACCTCTACAGGGTGGCTTAGCCCCAAAACCAGCCAGCTCAGGGTGCTCCAGCGGCGAGCACAGATCAAAGCCTCACAGAGACAAGGTTTCATTCTGTCGCTGAAGAAGCTCAAACCGTAAGTCAAAAATCCCAGAATTTCAAGCATACCAAATGGAAGGGGAGAGCCCACAATTCTGGCCTTATTCCTCCACTCCACCCCTTCTGTTTGAGGCTGAAAATATGTGTTAAAAATCCTGTCCTCCTATTCTTCAGAAAGAGAAAATAAAAATGTAATAATATAAATGTTGATTCTAAAAAGCTTTCCATGTGGCCATAATCCAATACAGATTTCTCCAGAAAAGCAGCCTATCAGGCAATCTGCATGGAATTGAATTGGCTTCTACACGTTTTTCTTGCACAGCCTCATTTTCACCATCTCCTGGGGAGGAAAACAATCATCAGTTCATGCACTGGTTCATGACCTCCAGGATTTTCAAGATATTATTACATTTTTGCAGATGAATTGCATCTATCACAGGGAACTTCTGGCTGAGTGTTTGACCCAAATATAGCATTCTAACTAAAGACACAAAGGGCTCCTTTTTCCCTGAAATTCTGGCTCATTTCCACTTCGCTCCCAGGTCAATAAACATGGTGAATATATAAACACAAGAGTTGCTGGACTGGGTTTCCACAACAACAAGATAAAGGGGGAGACAGAAGTAAAAAAAAAAAAAAAGCAGTTCCTACTCTCATTTCAGAGAAAAAAGTTTATGCAACCTCAATGCATCAGTGCTGTTGTTGTTGCCTTACAAATTAGCTCCACAATATAAATTAGCCATAGCTCAAACAAGTAATACTTCTTAGGTTACATTACGCTAGCTTCTAGAGTTGCAGAGGCAGTACAATAAATCCTGTGTCAAGTCACCAAATTCTCTACATTCCAGGATTTCCCAGTCTGTGTCGAATATCTCTCTCGCTTGCTCGCTCTTTTTCTTTCTCTCCAATGTTTCTCAAGCTTGAAGATGTGTGGACTTCAACTCTAGAATTCCCCAAACAACATTCTGAGAGTTGAAGACCATACATCTTCAAGTTTCCAAACTTGAGATACACTGATCAAGAAACACTTAAGCAACATTTCCAAAAAATGAACAGTATGACCTCTGATACACATCATAGGTTCTTCCACTAGTGATTTTTTTTGTTTGTTTCTGCCTCTTCTTTCAGTTTGTGGATAGAATGCAGTGTTGGAATAAAACTAAATGGGCATAATCATTTTTATGTTGCTCAACCACCACAGTAGACTTTTCACAAACTTTTTATCTTGGCCAGGCTGGTAAGAACCCATTATTAAGAAAAAGCTTGAGTCATAATCTCCAGTCATAACCTCAACTCAGTAATGAACTTACCTCATGCATGATTGCAGCAGGAGTCATAACATCATATCATACTAAGCCATAATGTAGTTTATGTTTTGATTGTATGTAACATATGAATCCATCATTGTGCTTTGTAAATAATAGTTTATGACTTAAACGAAAGAGGTTATACAACATGTTAGTAAACTATCTGGTTATTTAACAGAATATATAGTTCCAATCTACAATATTTATGGAAATGTGTAGGGAAAAAATAAGGTTTTTCTGTTTGTTATATAGTAACTTAGAATAATTATTTCTGGAGGAAATTCTTTGTCCATATCAATATTTTGAACTAGCTGGGTTAAATATCAATATGAATAGAAGGTTAACTATTCATGTGTAAATGTTGCTAAAGGAACATTGTAGGAGATGACCAGACTGAGCCCAAAGGTGGGGTCAAATGCATCATTAGTCTAGAGTCCCTACACCTTTAAAAGACACTGTAGTCCAGCCCCCTTGAAATCCATTGACTCTTACCTCAGTGACTGTTAGTAGATGAGGCTCTTGTGTGTAGGCTGCATGGAATAATTTTGTCATGTTTTTAAACTCTATCCTGACTCCTGATTTCTTGTGCCTGGTATCTGAGAAGATGTCTCGCCCCAATGGGACTAGCCCACCTCACTCATGCCAGTGGAAGAGGCCTGCTACCAACCCTATCTTGCCAAGGAGTTCTAGTGGGCAGGATCAAAGAGGCCCCAACCCTGTGGCATTCTCTACCACTGGAGATGAGAGCTACACCCACCCTTTTGGCCTTCTGGAAGAGCATTAAAACTTGGTTTTGTTGAGTTGGCTTGGGGGCGTTATACTGGAGGTGGTTGATGGGGTACCCCTCATCCCTGTATCATCCATCTCTTCAGTTTTGTTCATTTGTTTGTTTGTTTTCCATTGTTTAATTTTCTTAATTTGCAGTTTTTAAATTTTAACTGTTTTTATTTTTATGATCTGTAAGCCATCCAGAGTTTCCTTAACAGGGAAATAAGGTAGCATGTGACTTTAATAAATAAATAAATAAAGTTTTAGGTGATAATTAAATGACAGCCATTATGTTCTTCCTCCTTTCCAAATTCAAAATAAATAAGTAAAAGGTATGGAGGGGGGGAGTAATGTTGCCTTTCCGACATCAAATATGTATAAATAAAACTCACCAGTTCTACCTTGTACCATTGTTTCACAATGAACTCCTTATATCAATTCTTTATTTTTAAAAATTAAGCATCTTGTGAAAATCCTAGATCAGAGTCTTCCGTATGGTCGAGGTTTAATTTGTGTTGTGTAAAAGCAACTGTGGGGCTTTTATATATGCATCACGACATTTTGTGTATTTTTTTGTGCGTGCATACATACAGTATAGGTTTCCTTTTCTCGTTTTATTAAACAGGTTTTGTATATTATTCTGATTTTCTTTATTTGTGGGGGTGTTGCTTTTTGTTTTTGGTACCTTTGAATTGGTGCTTACTCTTGGCCACTGTCTGGGCCAAAGCCTGCAGTTTTCTTAGCAAGATTTTGGAAGTGACTTGCAATTGCTTTCTTCCTTAGGGCAGAGAAAGATAGAGAGTGACTGATCCAAGGTCACCCAGCCAATTTGATACCTGAAGTGGAAGTAGAATTCACAGTCTCCTGGTTTCTAACCTGTTGCCTTAACCAATACACTAAATTGGTTCTTTGCCCATATTATGGCAATCATTTAAAAAGAATAAAGAGAAAATCCATTTGTGATTTGCTCAATAGATGATTGGCTGTGAATGTTGATTCAGTACACACTTTTGCTATTACAGCTTGATACAGGAAACTTTAATGCCGATATATTTTAGGATCTGCTGGAAGAGGAACTTAACTGTGCTGTGCTATCTTATTTAGTTCTTTGATTAGGATTAGGAGTGCAGTGTCAATCATATATGTCTACTGAAGAATTTTTTTTAAATTTAACAAAAATATACAGTAATATCAACTGTTTTAGCTGATTCATTTCTGGAAAAAGATTCAGGATAATGAGATGGGGGATAATTATAGGATGATCCTGAAATTGCATATACTGTAAATATTCTTTCAGAGAAAGAAATCCAAAACAAAACTTTAGGCTAAATATTTTTTAATAAGATCAGGTTGGGTAAGGAGACCTAGACCACATTTGTTTGCTTCCACAAAAAAGTAAATCACTGAACATTAATTTGCTATATAGTGTCATTAGCCGGCATGCTTAAATCATCATGACAATCAGAGATGCGTATATATCAGTCAGAAAGTCTGAAGTTAAGCACACTAAAGCTTTTAACCAAATATTAGGCATATCATTAATATTAAATGCTTTAGCTTAATAACATAACATAAATTTAAATTTAAGGTGACCTTTTCTTTTACTTTAGAAAATTGTTTTAAAAGCTTGCCAGGTACTAAGATTATGAATGATTAATTACATATGACTGCATATAATGACCATAACTGTCTTCCATCTCTGTCAGTATGGTACATATTAGTTATGTCTAATTTGGCATAACAAAATGATACATGATCTGGTCTCTAAGATTACCTTCTGACTGCAAACTATTGAAAACAACATTTTCCCCTGCCTTTTCCTCCTCCTTCTTCTTCACCAGTTATACTTCAATCACCTATTGAGACTCAGAATCCCTTCACAATGTCTTAGATCAAGATTATATATTTATTAAATTTATACGTCACCCATCTTGCTATCCAGCCTTGTGTAAAGACTGAAGTAGAAATAGATATTTTTTTTTATCTATGAATACTACAATCTGCATAAGGTTGCAAGGAATGTTGCTAAGCAAATTTTCCCCCATTCCTTAAGAGTAAGCATTTTCCTCCATTAATGTTGCCTCTGAAAATTCACAAAATAAAATCTACATATCTTAATTTAAAGGCAGCAGTGTATCCTTATTATTTTTATTGCCACAAAAATTATTTCTTATTGTTAAATCTCTTTCCATCAATAACCAAATAAATTACATCCCCTCCCTCTCCCCTCTCCCTCCCCCTCGCTCCCTCTTTTATTAGTATCATTTTAAATGCTTGAACAATTACAAGCAAAGCCTCTGGATTTAGACTTCAAGGATTCTGACCAGCTGTGAGCAAGGGAATATTTGCCAAGGGAAGAGCTGCCCATTTCCTTTTGGAAATATCACTGAAACTCAATAGGATTCTGCAGTTGAACAAGAACGGGTTATGCAGTGCTTCACCGCCTTACTGTATATCTGATTCAGCTTAATAGAAAGACAAGTATATTTAGATGAGTCTCCAGGTTTTCAACAGAGTCCTTGCTCTTCAACCAAAAAAATGGCAACATTGCTTTGAGGTTAAAATATTCCAAGAAGAAAAAGATTTTGGTGTTCCATGTTGATGAAGCTCTTTCTTCTTGCTTCCCTGCCTGCCTTTACAATTAAAAACCAAACGGCAATCATATCAAAGTAATATGCACGACTAAATACAAGAAAGAAATTAATATTGAGTTATAACCTAGCAATTATTATAATCCTTTGTATCTAGTTAGATGAAGGCCAGATTGGATTGTAGAATGAGCATAAAAAGGACCTGTCTCATATTTTTTTCTTTTTGGTAGACGGCTGGTGGTAACAAAACTGGCTTTCAGAGGAACTGCATCTATTCTTAACTATATTTCTCTTTGTCACGTTTCTTTTCTAAAATATCAATACAGGTAGTTCTCAATTTACAATAGTTCATTTAGTGACTGTTCAAAGTTACAACAGCACTGAAAAAGAGACTTATGACCATTTTTTACACTTATGACTATTTCAGTATCCCCATGATCATGTGATTTACATTTGGATGCTTGACAAATGGTTCATATTTATGATCATTGCAGTATCCCAGACTCATGTGATCACTTTTTGTGAGCTTCTGGAAAACAAAGTCAATGAGAAAGCCAGATTCCATTAACAATGGTGTTACTCATTTAACATCTGCAGTGATTCAGTGATTTGGGCTGAATTACGTTTGTAAGTTGAGAAATAACTGTGCACTGTTACATGAAGAACATAATCAGATATTTGAGAATAATCCAAATGGTGAGGGAAACATGTTTATAGAAGAGCATTAAATCTTGAATCGGTAAGGTCATCAGTTTTGACAGACTATATCAAGGGAATAATGAACAATTAGACAAGAATGAAGGAACATTGTTTTTATGTGTGACAGTTACAGTGAAATTACTACATGCTCAAAAATGGTAATGGTTGACAATGCCTATAACGGAGGAATCTTTTGTGAAGAACATGCAGATATGACTAAGTTAGCTTCTTTGATTAGAGAAAAGAATATTTACATTTATGGTTGACTGGAAATTCCTTATAGTTTTTTTTTAATAAAATGGGAAAAATGCACTTATGTTTGGTGAGTTTGCTGTTAGATAATTGAAAAGAGTGAATTTTCTTTTGTAATCATAGAGTAAGAGGTAGCTGTAATTGTACTTATATTTGCTGTTAAGAAAATTGCACACTCCTTTTAATTTTATTCTTTTTTCTGCATTTTTGTCTCTTTTCTCTCATTTCTGCTTTTACTTTTTGTTTGTGTTAGTTTTTATGCTCTTGGTAAAACTTTCAATAAACATTTATTTTAGAAATAGACTATATCATAAAAGTGTGGTTAACCCATAGAGGATTCCTTCAAACAACCACAAAACACTCTTAGCTCAGGATGTTTATTAGACACTCTGTGGTATAAACATTGTGTATTGTTATCCATTACCATCCACAATATTCTATTTTCATAACTTATCACAACTAATAAAATAACAGGCTAGAGACCAAGTGTTTTGGCAGAGAAGACTTACTGGGCCCACGAACCTAATGGTTCAACTTCAGAGATGGATGGAATTTTTATTGGGATTTTACTGGCAAAATGACAGGTGTTCAGCTGAGACTCCTAAAGAGCTTTGGCACTGGATCAGGAATGAATCAGGCTATAGATTCAATCACTCCCAAGTATCTTCAGCCAACCTATAAAGCCAGAATCAGTCCTGGTTTTCCAAGATTTTGACTGGTGGGATAATCAAACGGATTCTAAGACATCTCTTAGAATCCCTGGTTGGTCCTAATTTATGGTCGTGCTGGATTGTGAGTGTATACATGTACTGACTCCCACATGTGTAAAATATATCTCTGTCAGTATTGTATCTACTGAAAATTGTCTTATAGAGCTTTTTTTTTTTTAAAAAAAGAACTTAAAACAACTTTTTGCTTTCGGCCACTAGCCTTGTTAATCTCTATCATGTCAATTTTAGTATATGAGTTTCCCAAGCAAGCCACATTGATGAATGGATAGTTTTCCTTTCTACAAGTCTATACAAGACTTGTACTCGATATTTTTAACATTTAATGACTTTTAATGATCCCATTGTCTGTCTGTGATAATTCTATTATTCTGGCACTCTTTTTGGCTCAATTAAGCATGAAACAATAGCTTGTTCCACATTGAAGAAAATCCCTAAGACCTTTGACAGGTAGAATAATTATCATTGGTCTGAATTCTCAGTTTGAGGGACCAATGATTGACATCACATCTGTAACAACCCTTGAAAAGAAACAGATTATAGTATGGCTGTGTTTGGTAGAGAAACAGTTATGGCTAATGATATACACCAAGATCTGTATGTACACTGTTAGGAATGGATAGATTTAGGAAGAACCATTCCATAGCAGTTTAGATCTCACTTCAGAGAATGCGGTGCTGGGGAATATTTGCTTGCTGTGACTATTGTCCTTTGGCATAATCCAGAAATTCCAATCTCTTACAGCATTAAGCACCTTTCTGTAACCATTTGAAAGATCCAGGCTTGGGGTGAGATGCCACTCTTACATAAGTATCCAATTATATTTTCCACTCCTAGCCTCATCAAAGCAACCAAAGACAAGACAAAAAGCAATGGATGGAAACTAATCAAGGAGAGAAGCCACCTAGAACTACGGAGAAATTTCCTGGCAGTTAGAACAATTAATCAATGGAACAACTTGCCTCCAGGTGTTGTAGATGCTCTAACACTGGAAGTTTTTAAGAAGAGATTGGACAATCATTTGTCTGAAATGGTAAAGGTTCTCTCCTTGTGCAGGGGATTAGACTAGAAGACCTCAAAGTTCCCTTCCAACTCTGTTATTCTGAAGTGGTTGTAGATATCCTAAACAAACATCTCAGAATAATAACAACAGTCTGAATAAAAATCAATAAACTGAACATAAATCCAAATAAAATGGAAATGTTTCTGAGAAGCAATAAAGCTCATTCAGATTGGCAGTTTTGATTCTGGGTCGGCTTCCAGTCCTTCTGAAAGAAAAAAACAAGGGAGATTCTCTCCAACCAGCTTTATCTTCAGATGCTCAATTTGCTCCAGCGTGGAGGATATTCCTACAGATTGCATTGATATATCAACTGTGGCATTCTGAAGCATATTGGCATTGTCTTTACCTCACGCTCAGATTATTATTGCAATCTAGGATTTAGAAAGTACATAACATCAATTGTACACATCATCTATGTACAAATCCAATTCATTACTAACCATACCTTATGGTACTGCTTATCATAGTTTATGTTACAATCAAGATCAAGCAAGGTACTAATACCACTCTATAAAGCCTTAGTAAGACCACATCTAGAAGCCTGCATCCAGTTTTGGTCACCACATTATAAAACAAGATGTTGAGACTCTAGAAAAAGTGCAGAAAAGAGCAAGATTATTAGGGGACTGGAGACTAAACTGTATGATGAACGGTTGCAAGTACTCAGTACGGCTAGTCTACTGAAGAGAAGGACCAGGGGAAACATGATAGCAGTGTTCCAGTATTTGAGGGGCTGCCACAGAGGGGAGGGGGTAAAGCTATTTTCTAAGGCACCCGAAGGCCAGGCAAGGAATAATGGATGGAAGCTGATCAAGGAGAGATTCAACCTAAAAATAAGGATAAATTTTCTGACAGTGAGAACAATCAACCAATAGAACAGCTTCCCCTCGGAAGTTGTGTGAACTTCATCCCTGGAGGCTTTCAAGAAGAGATTGGACTGCCATTTGTCAGAAATGGTGTATTTCCTGCTTGGGCAGGGGGTTGGACTAGATGACCTACAAAGTCCCTTCCAACTCTGTTAGTCTGGCTGTTACTGATGATTACCGTTATGAAAGTCTAAAAGACTACCTATTGTCACATGAATCATTTTGTGTATAACACTAGAATGGGTCAGGTTAGTTCCCGCAAAGAAGTTTCTCTTTTGATGACTGCCTCTTTATTATGGAGGCTCTTATAACACTGGTTCTTTCCAGGCTTGGTTAGAAGTTTTAAATATATAGCTCACAAGCTATGCAATACATCCTATGAATGCATTTAGCCTCCAGTCTTGCTGTCTTTGGAAGAAAATCTCCCCAAATGAGACTGGTTCCAGCAGCTTTTATACAATAATATTGTTTTGTGTGGCTTTAATTGCTTATTTTGATTTTGATTATTTTTGTGTTCCTGGGAGCAGGGAATATGGTCAAGACAATATGAGCATTCATTCCACTGTTAGCCTACTTGAGTATTCTATAATTGGAAACGCAGGCTATAGATTTACAGTAAGTAATATTGTGGAGTTTTCTAGTCCAAACATTTTTTTCAATAGAAATAGTTTGCCTAAGAAAATAAATATTAAACAGTACAGTACGGTAGCCAGAATATTCCAGTAATGGGCAAAAAGTATACTACCAACCTAGCACAGGGATCTAATTAGGATGAACAAGGAATCAGAGAAGATGAAAATGTAGCAAGCATAGCCTTTATTTTATTTATTAAATAATTTTATATGGCTTCCCAATTTACAGAGTATACAGCCTATGACATTAAAAATACACAGTATAAAAACCATAAAAGTCCACACAGATACTCCAATACAACAGCAATAGCACTTAGATATATATACTGCTTCTCAGTGCTTTACAGCCCTGTCTAAGCAGTTTACAGAATTAGCATACTGCCCCCAACAATCTGGGTCCTCATTTTACTGACCATGGAAGGATGGAAGGCTGAGTCAACCTTGAGCCTGAGGAAATTCAAACTACCAAACTGTAGGCAGCTGACAGTCAGCAGAAGTAGCCTGCAATACTGCATTCTAATCACTGCACCACCAGGGCTCATAGCACAGCAACACAGTTAAATCAATGATTTGACAGGGTCCATCTTCATTCATGGTCTCCCAGTCAGCTGATAACATCATATCTTTAGAGACTTTTGGAAATAGTATCATGTAGCTGTTGGTCTTTAGAAACTTATCAAGGACAGAAGCAACCTAGAACTAAGGAGAAATTTCCTGGCAGTGGGAACAATAAAACAGTTTGAATGGCTTGTCTTCAGAAGGTGTAGGTGCTCCCACATCACTGGAGGCTTTCAAAAAGAGACTGGACAGCCATTGGTCTGAAATGGTATAGGATCTCCTGCTTGAGGATGGGTCCCTTCCAATTCTGATGTTGTTAAGTTGAACAGTTCTGGGGAAGGAAGGAAACTCTACAGAGAATACTCTTGTTTTATCCTATGGAGGAATATTTAAAAATATAAAAGATGAGATTTTCAAGAGCCTCGTAAAGCACCAGTTCCCATTTTTAATCCATTTCTTTCTGCCCTATTCAGCACCTTGTAATTGCCCTCCACTGAAATCTCATGGGTTAGAAGCAAGATAAAGGCTCTGAGTTTCCTTTTAAGAATACATCTAACTTTTATTTGATTTTGTGTTTTTTCTTTCTTCTATTCCATTTCCCTCTGGGTCCTTGTTTAAAAGATTACAAGCCCAAACACAAAAGCTGTCATGTTTTGTATTATGTTGAAAGTCACTATGGTGCCTTGTTAAGTAAGAGTTGCAATATAAATATTTAAACAAACAAATTAATTTTGTGGGCTGTCAACCAAACACAAGTCATCTACTATTCAGGTTCTTGGTCTGGTTGTGAGTTAATGTTGCAAAGTGGTGTTGACATATTTGGTGATGAAGGACAATGGGGGGAACTCTGAATTTGCTCCAAACATTTGGGGTTGGAAAAATTACCAGGTAACTTGATTGCTTTTTTGCATTTTAAGTTAGGTGATCCCACTTTTCCAATCAGTTGTAAAGTATACCTGCTCACCCCCTCTCTTAAGCAATTTGTAAGCCTTGTATGAACAAGCCTATATTGCTAAGAGGTGAAATATCACAGATGAGAAAGCAAATACCTGCCTATGATCTACTTCTGTGAATTACTTACATAGTATGAACCGCCCTATTAAGGCGCCAAGATATTACAATTCAAATTAGATAGAAAGCATGATTAATCATTAGAATCAGCTGCCAAAGGAGAAAATGAATTGGCTTTTACAACAAACCTGGTTACTGTTTGAAAAGGCAAGTGATTCCACTTCAGATAAGCTTCTTGAGTCTACCCATAATTTTAATGCTCATGTTAATCAAAGAAACATAAAAGATAAGCAAAAGATTGGTTTGCATGATGCATATCATCATTCTTACCCCATTCAAAGATTTAATATTATAATGAATACGTCACAATTTAAAGGAAAATGTAAATTCCTTGTGCTAATGAAATGAATACATTTGATACTCAGATGGTAGTTGAGATGTTTAGGAAAAAGTTAATAACAGAAAAATGTATTGTTCTAACCAAAAGTTTATTTTCTTCAGTAGAAAATTTATTCCTGACTGCTTAAAGCAATAATAATCATATTGTCATGGAGTATTAATCTTATCAATGATAGCATTGCTTTGATTATCCAAAGATGCAATTTTGGTTGTGCTACAAAAAATACAGGGCATGGTTAGGGTAAGATTAGTTAGCATCATGTCAAGTTAAGAGGCTTTCTGCCTGCAGCAAGTTCATCAAAAAGAACAGAGATGGTGGGAAAGGAGAAAGAACAAAAGAAGCTTGGAGGCATCAGTGTCAATGCCAACCAACAAATGCCTTGGAGCGCCAACCAAATACAGCATTGCAAATTCAAATCCATTCATTTAATGCAATCTGGCACCAAGAAAATGCACTGGCATTGGGCAACTGGAACCAGAGAGGTCTCAGTACCGCCCTTAAGCAGTGACTGGCCCCTAGCCAGTCTTTATCTGCCATTTCAGTTGAAAAGAAAGCCGAACTTGGCTTTGTGTATTTTCAGATCTAATTCTTGCTTTAAATTACTGTCTACTGTAATTTCTAATCACTGTAAAGTCACTGTGAACCCAGAGAAATACTCAGTTGGAGATGAGGATTGTTGTATGAATTACAAACAGCAGCAGTACTGATTGGAATATGCAGAATTAAAGATTGGAAGCACTGACAGTGAAAGTGGTTCTTCCTTTCATGTTTCACCATCAGACACGAGTTGTCTGCTTTATCTGTTCCATTCCATTGGTTTGGGGCCAAGGAAGCAGACAACTTCGCCCTCTGTATGGAAGGATTGTTTTACATCTTTTTCTATAACCCCTAAAACAGGAAGGGCAAATCAATTAAATATTGTATACTAGTGAGGTGGAATGGTTAAAGTGATGGGACTGAGAGCTGGAAAAGCTAAACTCAAGTCTACTCTCTGCTGTGTTCACTCTCTTTCAGTTCAATTGACATCCTACATAGGATTGTAAAGAGTCTCTCTATGAGGTAGATATGCACTTGGTTGAGTTGGGAGACTATAGCATGAATGAATGAATGAATGAATGATTAGGTGTCTATAAATTGGCGAGATAGATGGATGGATGGATAGATAGATAGATAGATAGATAGATAGATAGATAGATAGATAGATAGGCAGGCAGACTGACTGACTGACTGACTGACTGCTATGCAGGGCCATCAAAAGGGAATTGTTAAAAAAAAATCAAGATAAGAACAGCAAGGGTGTGATTAAAGATTGCTTTTTCTAATGTATGTTGTACATGCAACATTCCTAAAAATGGTGGAGTTTCAATTGCATCATCATACCTTCCTCCTTGACATTTTTTTTCACCATGCCCAAAATACATCCCAGCTGCTATGCATGTTGCCATAAGCTTCTGGTGAAAAAATGGGCAATGACAGAGATAATAAATCATATTATATTTGGAAATTGCAGAAATATAAGCAGATCTGACCAGACCAAGAATGAAATGCAACTTGCTGCTTCATAAAAAAGATTAGTTTGTCACACCCTGGATTCACACTTAGGTCCTGGAAATTGTATCTTGCTCAGAAACTAGAATTTTTGTTTCTACAATTGACTAATATTAATTAGCAATAGCAATAGCATTTAGATGTATATACTGCTTCGCAGTGCTTTTACAGCCCTCACAGAGTCAGCATATTGCCCCCAACAATCTGGGTCTGCATTTTACTCACCTTGGAAGGATGGAAGGCTGAGTCCACTTTGAGCCTGGTCAGAATTGAACTGCCAAATTTCAGGCAGCCAGCAGGCAGGAGCCTGCAGTACTGCATCCTAACCACCGCACCACTGTGGCTTTTTAAAATTAAAAACAAATATTAAAAATCAATGCCCAATAGCACAACCTTTTTTTCTTGTGGGGTCCCAATTTTTATCCCTCCTCTTTTAAATAAAAGAGAAGAAGGAGAAAAAGGAATGAAACAAAAAATGGAAAAGAAAGCAATGCAATAATACCATACTTCTAAGGTCTTCTCACCATTTTATAACAATCCAATGCCCTTCAGAGAAACACTCAAAGTTACATCTTCTCAAGTTTCATAAAAACTTCACCACACTAAAAATGGTTAACATTTCTGTTTCTGACAGAGAAATATAATAACCAATGTGGAATTCTACAATTTGTGATATATTAATGAATACAATATTGCTTCCCTTATGTCTTGTGACTGGACAGCTTTTGTAAAACTATCAGCTATGATTAGAACTTAGAATTGTTGATCACAAAATTATTTCCTCATTTGCCCACCTGGTTATATTCTCTCTATATATAGAACTTGGAAGAATGCAACAATATTTGTTTGTATTTTTGTTGTGTCCTTATAAATCATTAAAGCAATTAGTAACCAAGCCATTATTGCTAATTACTGCTTCTGCCATTACTAATTATAGACATGAACTTACATCTGTATCCAATTTCTATTAAACTACTTTCCAGTTTTAACTATTTTATAAACAATTAGAGAAGGCAAAAATAGTAGAGCTTTGCTATATATTTAGCAAACTCCAGAATATTTAGAAACATGTTGGAAGGTAATAAGAGATCATGTAGTCCAATTCTTATAAAATCAGGATTCCCGGAAGACTCTCTGACAGATAACAATTCAGCATCTTCTTCCCAACCTTCAGTGAAGGACAATTCACTACTTCATGTGGCAACTTATTCCACTGGTAGATAGCTCATATATGTATTTCTCTTCCATACCATCTTTTAAATATAGTCTATCTATAGGCCGACACTTATAAAATTAACTACTGAGTCCATTGTTAAAAAATATCCCTCTAATATTTCCAAAGTATTTTACATCATTCTGGATTAATAAGTCAAATATTAGTGGTTTTTTCATTTAATTGTAATCTTTAGTGCCAAAGCATTTTCCCATGGAAAGGATTCTCATAATTAATTGAAATATCTTATTTTAAATTTATTTTCTTACTCTGGTTGTAACTTTCCAAAATCAAAATTCTAATCCCTCATCATTGTTTATTCCAAAAGAAAACAAAATTAAGTCTTTAAACTTATATTTTAACTTCTTTTGCTAAGGATAGAAGGAAACTTACCCAGTGCTGTAAAACCTGTTGATGCAAGGGTTCATAGGAGCTGAAAAGCCGTTAATAAGCTTTTAATCAAAAGTGATTTAAAAAGAAAGTAACCTTTTGAAAGGGCAACCTCACTTTGTGCAAACGATGGTTATTTTCTTATCTCCCATCATCTCCCATTTAAACCCATCAAAGACCATTGTCTTGTGCTTTCCTCATGAGGAACTGTATGGAACGCTTGTGGTTGATCTTGAATCCTCTCCTTGTCTGGAGTGGAATTACAATGGACTGGACTATTCACCATATTGTCAGTTCTGCTTTTAGTGGATCTCTTTTCAGTTCCTCATTTCTTCCTTGGAAGTATGGCCTCTCTTCAATATTATCTGCTGCATTCCTTCAATTACACAATGCCACCAATCAGAACCCCAGAAGCATGTCTTCACTGTAGCAATACTTGCCCTCTGGAATAAGGTTCCTACAAAGATTAAAAAAAAAAAAAACCTGACCCACCCTCTAGGACTTCAAAGGGCCCTGAAAACAGCACTTTGCCCAGCCCTTTAACAAGGATGATTGATATCTCTGTTCCTTTTTTCCTTGTTCCCATCCAAATTTGATTTCTCTACCTTCTTTGTTTCTTTGATTGTGTTGTTATGGTATTTGGGTTTTTTGGGGGGAGGGAGTATGTGTATGGAGGAAAGTGTTTTTCTGTTTCTAAATATTTTTAACGATTTGTAATCTACTCAGAGTCACTGGGAATCAAGCAGTATATGTACATTTAATAAACTGTTGTTGTCATTCATATTATTACTACATGGCATTTTTATGTTTCATTCATTGTATACTTTGCATATTTTGCTTTGTCCATCTTCATTTGCATGGAGTAACTTTGCAAACCAAAATCAAGCTATTTTCTAAAATATGACAGTATTTTACTGTCCACTGTCCACTGTAAATGAATTCTTAGAGGGAAATTAAGTTTTATTTTCTTAATTAAAATCATAACATCTTTTTCAAACGAGATCTTGGTTTTATTATACTTGGAACCTCATCAGAGGCTGCAGTCATATACTTCATCCTGCAATCATATGACTGTAGTAGCCCAGAATGGTGACAGTGATCCAACACATTTAGAAGAGAACAGATTGGAGAAGGCTACTACATACATTATTTCTATACATTGTTATTTAAGTCGAATTAAATTCCGAGAAGACATACTGTACTCAACACTGTGATGTTGCTGATTTCTGCTTCACTTACTTCACTCATGTGTTATAAAAGGCAGAAGAGAGGAAGAAGAGTTAACTCTATCTAACTCAATAGCAAATACTTTATTTCTTTATCAAATTTACATGTTCACCCATTTCACAAAAAGTGACTCTGGGAAGCCAGCAATGATCCAAGAAAACACTAATCATGTAAAACAATCCCTGCTTAAAACCATTATATATTACTTTAAAAAGCATTAAGTAACATATTTAAAAAGCAGAACTAAAACAGGAAAATATAAGAGGAGAAATGTTTAGCCTTTTAATGGAAGATTAATATTTGTATTTAACATGTGTGAAAATAAATTTCACATACAAGAATTCCTTTACCACCATCCTTTTCTGCACATGTTCTTACCATGTCCAAGTTAATTTGGCTTTAAAAATAAAAGCTTTTTCTAAATAGATGCAAATAATAGCTCAGCCCAAACTGGTTTGACTTTGACTGAGTCAGCATTCTTTTCATTAACTGGAGAGACCTGTTCTAGAATTGGCTGCCAGCTGCTGCTGGCAGATCCACCTGCCCATACACCTCCTCTTCTTTCCACTTTAAATTCTGCTGTCAACAAACATGACTGCACAGGAAAGCTGGTTCTTCTGACTTGCCAAAGCATATGAGCATCTCAAATTACTGGCTCTGTGCCACTAGTATAGTATCAACTTAATATTCCTCTTTTCTACGCACCACAAAGAGTTCTGTGGTTGGACAGCTCTTTATTCATCCCTAAATATGACATACACTGATAAAGTCTTCCTCTATGAATTCATTAGAGGAACAGAAGCTTCTGTGCCAACTGGAAAAGGATATTATGTACTGTGGTGTCTCTTTTAAAAACAAAGACAATCTCAACCACCACCCCAGAGGAAAAGTGGTGGGGATGCTGATAACGTCTGACCTTCTCAAGATGTGAAATGGCTGCAGGACAAAATAGATGCCATATTGCAATGAATGACATTCGTGTCATGGAATCCCATCCTTAATAGCAATAGCACTTAGACTTGTATACTGCTCCATGGTGCATTACAGACCTCTCTGAGTGGTTTATAGAGTCAGCATATTGCTCCCAACAATCTGGGTCCTTATTTTACTGACCTTGGAAAGATGGAAGTCTGAGTCAACCTTGAGCTGGTGAGGATTGAACTCCTGGCAGTGGGCACTGATTGCTTATTTGGTAACCTATGACCTAAGTGTTGTGTTTTATTATTCTTGATGAATGTGTTTTTTTTCTTTTTATGTACACTGGGAGCATATGCACCAAAGACAAATTCCTTATGTATCCAGTCACACTTGGCCAAAAGAATTCTATTCTATTCTATAATGTTGCATTCTAACTACTGTGCCACCAGGACTCTTTAAGAACATATTTCAGATTTTGTTTATCATAAAAGCATTGCAAGTGAATGTCTTAGACCTTTCTAGTCATGTAAGAGAAGGGAAAAGGTTCTGTGGAACAACTGTTAAACTATTATTTTCTTGTAAGGTTATATTTAAGACAACTATCTACCATGTGACTTGTAATCCTGAGATATGTCTAGGTAAAACTTGTGCAGTTTACAGGATAGCACATTGTAAGTACTCAAATCACAAAAATAATCTTAAAATTGTAATAAAAAGCAGATAACCTTCTATCTTGACTCATAGTGAAAGGTTTGCTACTATTTCTTCCTTCCAGTGTCAACATCTTTATTACTGGGTCATTATTTGGGGAGGGAAGAAATAGTAATTCTATCTATCTATCTATCTATCTATCTATCTATCTATCTATCTATCTATCTATCTATCTATCTATCTATCATCTATCTATCTATCTATCATCATCTATCTACCTACCTACTTACCTATCTACCTACTTTCCATGTTTCCCTGAAAAAAAGACCCTGTCTTATTTTTTTTTTTTGCCACCAAAAAAGGCACTAGGTCTTATTTTGGGGGATGTCATCCACTGACTAACCTCACTTGTGTGCATCTCCTTTTCACTGTCAGAGGCCTTCAGGAGCTTCTTCTGCAGCTGGCAAGGCTTTCCTGAAGGCCTCTGCAGCTGATACAGAGCTCTGGATTGATTGGGAGCTTTGTTATCAGCTGCAGAGGCCTTCAGGAAAGCCTTGCTAGCCTTGCCAGCTGCAGAAGAAATGGGCTGGCAAGGCAGGTATCAGGGTGTGCAAGGCCTGGTTACAACGGTCCAAAGGTAAGCAATAGGGCAGCTCCACCACCACTCCCATCCCCACTGTAGCTTAATTTTTACCTGTGCATTCTGGAGTCAGTGGGATCTTAATTAGGGGAGGGCTAATTTGTGGGGAGGGCTTATATTGGGTGCATGTGTAAAAATCAAGGTAGAATTTACTTTCAGGATAGTCATATTTTCAGGGAAACAGGGTATCTAGCTATCTACTATCTATCTATCATCTAATCTATCTATCAAATTTAGAGACTTCCTACAAGTGATTCTTGTGATGTCATGGGACATGTGATTGTTGTGTGTGTGTATGCATGTGTGTGCATGTGTGTGTGATAATAGTGCAATTTTGTCTTTCCTGTGCTACATTTCTGTGTCATATACTGGAGTGGGAAATTTGTGGCTCTCCAGATGTAGCAGGATTATAACTTCCAGAGATCTCAGCTAGCATGACTAATGGTCAATAATGCTGGGAAATGTAATTCAGTAACATACAAGGACCAGAAATTTCTCACAAAACTCTATATACTATTCACATAAGTTGGTTAACTACCTCCTTTCCATGGGTCTGACCTGCTCTCCTAGTGGAAGAATTTGCCTGTAAAATTTCTTTTATGATCTCAACACCATTTCTTCACATGGAAAGGGCTTGTTAACTGTTTTCTAACTCTCCAGAGAGCTACATAATACTGAAGAAGACCAAAAATCTCTAGATGAAACAGCTCATGCCCATATTGAAATCCATGTGCTATCCACAGTGCTGCACCCAGCTAATTCTGTTTGGTCTTTTCTTGTCTTAGAGATCCATGTCTTGTCATGTCTACATCATTAGCCAAGTCAATCTTCTCCTCGCCTTCATTCTACTGTGATTTATATGCAGCATTTCTCATTTTCCAAAATAAAACAAGGTGGCTTCTGCAAGTCTTCAAAATCAAAAAGAGAATTTAGTACTCTGATTCACCTATTTGTTTTAGGGCATATTACCTCTTTCATGCTCCAAACATGACTTACCCAATCATTAAAGTTAATCTAAGATAGGTGGCTATACTATGTATACTATTTATACAGGAATGCGGTGGCTCAGTGGCTAAGATGCTGAGCTTGTCGATCAGAAAGATTGGCAGTTTGGCAGTTCAAATCCCTAGCACTGCATAACCGAGTGAGCTCCTGTTACTTGTCCCAGCTTCTGCCAACCTAGCAGTTCAAAAGCATGAAAAAATGCAAGAAGAAAAATAGGGACAACTTTGATGGTAAGGTAGCAGCCCACCAAAGTTGTCCCTATTTTTCTACTTGCACCTTCTGTATTTAATCATGCCGGCCACATGACCATGAAGATGTCTTCGGACAGTGCTGGCTCTTTGGCTTTGTAACAGAGATGAGCACCACCCGCTAGAGCCAGAAACGACTAGCAGGTTTGTGCAAGAGGAACCTTTACCTTTACTATGTATACTTATTCTATCTGCAGTTTGGAACATTATCAACCCACTTTTTGCAACATTTTAAAAGGGCAACATGTTTTTAATAGCAAAACTTTTAGGAATTATAGCCCATTTTATCATATCTTCTTATGGTTGGTTTTGGTCACTTTGAGTTTTAAATCCTTACATCATTATCTATTGCAATTCTTTGAAACAGTTGCTTGAAAAGTGCAGTGATGATGTAGGGAACATACCAGGATCATTCCTGCTTCTCTGAAAGCAATAAAAAATTGAAAATTCAATATGTAGTGCAGCTCCGTTCATTTAATTGACATTTGTTTCCTCTATAGAATATGATGTTCTTACACAAGCAATGTGACTCGGCCAGCCTAACTTTATGAATGCTTTTTTTTGTCCCACGTTTTCTCTTGAGAACATGAAACTCTACTCAACAGGAAATATGTGGTTTGAGATGAAAGAGAATGGATGAGCTACAGTGGGCTTTGAAATCAAATGAGGACTCGAACATGGGATTTTCCAAGCTAGGTTTATCACTTGGGACCACTATGCTACACTGGCCTTATCTAATAATCTAGCATCTTGCAAGGAAATCTAATCCCTGAAATCGCTGCAGAGAACTAGGCTCTTTTCAATATTTAATATTTCCCCTGTGTACTCTTCCTGTAAGCTCATCCACATAGGGGTATCCACATACACATATACTTATAAAATCTTGTTTAGGATTTGATGTCAAGAAATCATGTTCATTATAATGTCCACATCTTGTGTATTTTTGAGTTCCAGATTTAATCACTGCACTTACCCTGGGGATCAGCATATCCTAAGAAAGTTACCTGACCCCGATTTTTATTTTCATATTAAAAAGTTGGTCTCAAAGTTGCTTTTTTTTTTTTCTTCAAAAGGCAACTGGACTGTTTTTACCTAGAGGGAGAAGAAAACATTTTCATTCTCATCCCAAAGCTTCATCGGTTCTGATGACAGGGCTTCTTGACGAAGCTTCATGGATGAGAAGCTAAATGTTTTCTTCTTCTTCCTCAAGGAAAAAACAAACCAGTTGCTTTTTGAAGAAAAAAGCACCTTTGAGGCAAATATGACCTTGTTGACTGATAATCTCCAGACATTAAAAGCTTGGCTTTTCTCTGGGCCCTGTGACAGGAAGCCTATTGGGGGTGGGGATGTAATGTGGATATGTGGACTGTCTAATGTACTCAGTTTCTCTTTTCTTTATTGGTATTTTCAACTTGCTATTTTTCATCCAAAGACAAATATCATGAGGGTAGTCATACAAATGAAATGAAATAATGAAACAAAACAAAATGAAACAAATGAATGAATGAATGAATGAATGAATGAATGAATGAATGAATGAATGCACTTAGATGCTGAAGCAATCTGCCACCCTTATATAAACTGGTGTGTTTGCAATTGTAGCAAAACTAGTGTGTGATGATTCCCCTGAGAATTTGAATTGCACACACTAGGAACCGAAAGGATAGTAATGAATTACTTACTTTCTATGAATTAAAATAGTCTTTCTGCACAAGCAAGTTTCCTTATACAGATTTCTGTTAAAAAGAGGAAAGAAAGAAAAAAAGAACCCACATACCAATCTCATTATAACCAACCCATAATAGTGGGAAGGATCAAAAAGAAAAAAAAATTGATTATATTGGTAGAAACTCAAACTTTGAAAATACATTATATCTGCTTCCTTGTAAGACTTTAATCCACCTTCTGACCAAGGAAAACTTTTTCAGCTTCAAAGATGAAATCATATCGATGTTCCATCCGGTGATTTCTATAGAAACTCTAAAAATGTATCAAGAGTATGTGAGCAATCATGAGTTAAACAGAATTTTTTATCTTAGATTTTTTTAAAAAAACTACTTTCAGGTCAGAGTCCCCCAAAATCATTGTCTCAGCACTTTTGCATAACAGTTAATGACCATTTTTAGTGTAATCATAGGTGCACTTACCTTTGAAAAAACTATGGTCCTCAGGGAAATTTCCTTCTGTAAGTGTGTGATAGGATCAATATAGTACATTATTGTATTGCAAAATGTCCTGTGAAAATTTGGTTTTGAAATACAAATACAATAGAATGCTTCTATTGGCTAAGTGTGATTGGACACACAAGGAATTTGTCTTGGTGTAAATGCTCTCTGTATACATAAAAGAAAAGATACATTCATCAAGAATCATAAGATACTATACTTAATAATAACAGTCATAAGGTACAATAAGCAATCAAATCATACTAGGAAACAGTCAATATAAATCATAAGGATACAAGTGACAAAGTTACAGTCATACAGTCACAAGTTGCAGGGGAAGGGTGGTAAGGAGTGATGAGAAGATTAACAGTAATAGTAGTGCAGACTTTGTAAATAGTTGGACAGTGTTGAGGGGATTATTTGTTTAGCAGAGTGATGGCATTCTGAAAAAACTGTCCTTGTGTCTAGTTGTTTTTGTGTTCCTAGCATAGTTTTGAGGAAAGAGTTGAAACAGTTTATGTCTGGGATGTGAGGTGTCTGTAAATATTTTCACAGCCCTCTTTTTGACTTGTGCAGTATACAGGTCCTCGATTGAAGGCAGGTTGGTAGTAATTGTTTTTTCTGTAGTCCTAATTATCCTCTGAAGTCTGTGTCTCTTCTGTTGGGTTGAAGAACCAAACCAGTAAATGCATTATAAATATTTTTTTAAAGCAGGCAATGGATGGATTTTCGTGATTGCTTTGCTATAAAGGGATTCAGGTCCGTATTAGGTTGAGGACATTAAAAGTAGGGACTCTCAGCCTTAGTAATTGTTCTCAAATAGACAAGTTGGATTTCCTTACTTTAATACTGCAAACCCCTCCCAATTCATTTTACAAACATATATATCTGGAAGATCCCAGTGTCAACTTCCGAAATGGCGTCAGTCGAAGCCATGCTTATCTGTGCTGTTTCTTAGTTGTCACACATGTGGAGTGGAAAGTGGGCCAGCAAGAGAGATGAGGGATGAAACACAGAGGGGTTTGAGGAGTAGGGTGTATTGCCTAGCTGAACGTAATAGTGACCAGTTCCAGCACAGAGAGCAAGGTCATAATGCCAAACAGCTGCTGGTATCGAAGGAGACATTGTTATTGATTAACCTATGTGACCAAGAACATCTAGAAGGGACGGGGAGTTGCAAGCCTTGTTATGTTACTGAAGGATGGAAATCCTGTAGAGCTATGGTAGCTTCACTTCACTAAATGAAGTGCCAAGCCTATGTACTCAGTAAAGGGTCTTTTGAATCTACCTGGTACATAAGAGTCCTGATTGAATTGGATACATTGCTTAGAACAGTGACACCCAGGTTCGGAAAGCCTAATCTAAATGCTTCTATTAAAATAGCATGTATAATTTATTTCTAAAATCCATTTGCCTAATTGTTGATATCAAATTTTTTTGAATGGATGGATTGCTTTTAAGAGATCGCATAGATAGATAGATAGATAGATAGATAGATAGATAGATAGATAGATAGATATCCTATGGATGCCTATCCTCTATCATTCAGCAGTGTCTTATTTCCCAACCAATTACCAACGTGATAGGTCATTCCATTACTTGCTGGAAGAGAAAGGTTTGCCCACCAACTATCAGAAGTAACAGGGACTCTTCTCTCAAACTGATGCTCTTGCTCTTGATCTCAATTATGAGTGGACTGGAAATCTGATTGCCTCATGCTTTTCTAGGACATTGTATGGAACATTTTGTTACAATGAATAGATGAGCTCTTCTTGGATAGAGGCCAGTTTGCACAAGTTGTTTGCATGAAAACTGATCCTGTTACAAAGAAAAAAAGCCTACCCTAACAAGTAGTTACAATATCAAAATAATAGTAATACAATGGTATGCTCCAAAGTTACCACAGGACGATGTTATTTGCCACACCCTTATCATTCCAGCTCAAGGTGTACACACCTCTGCCAATCCGAACAGCCCACTCTTGAAACTTCTAATCAAAGAGATTAGAAATTAAGAAGTTTCTTCCTTTGAAACATGATTTATGGGTAAGCCATATTGAATGAGTTATTATTTGCAAGGATAATTCTTCTTTCAGCCTAGGATTTCCAGTGAAGATATTAACTTGTCTTCCATGGAGATTAAACTGATATAAAGTAGTCCTACATTTAATATATTCTTCTTGGATTGATGGGTAATAACAGCTTCTCTCCAGCTGTAGAAAAGTCCCCAACCACCCCAGGAAAGGTAAGGACAAGTCAAACTCATCTCGCCTTGTGTCAGAAATGCAGAAACGTGGGAATTTATTAATTTAAATTTAAATAGATTAAAATTTTTAATACAACATAAATTTATACAGTTCTAGCCCAATGCTGGGCCACATTGATGGTAAGGATATTTCAAACCAGCAAGTCATTCTATATGCATCAGTCCCAGGGGGCCCTGTAAAAGATGGATAGTTGTTTGAATAGTGCCATATTTACAGTATATATCCTTGTCCTCTGTGTTCTAGGCAAAACACTGTGCAGTCTGTTTAAAGATCTCCAAATTGTCCATTCCTCCTCTGAGCCTCCGGGCAACTCCTCAGTCGGTTCTATCCAATTAAGAAGATGTTTAACTAGAATTTTCTATCTTTGTAATTGTTCTTTTTGAACATCCCCTTATCTTTGAGGTGTTTTGTGGTGTAACCATCTCAAGTTCCTTCTTGATTTCAATCTTTTTGTAGGGGGTACTTGGCCAATAATTGGTTTGCTGGATGATGTAATACCTTTCCATAATCCATGTTTTGTGACTTATATAGGAAACCAGCTTGTTGAAGAATAGTGCCTGGCAGGGTCATTTTGCCAAGATATATAGTTTGTCAACTATATATGGGGAGGAATGCAGGAATGCGGCATGTATCCTAAACATCCTATCCACCTGTGTAAGGTGTGCAAACTGGCCCCAAACAGGGCAGGTGTATTCTCCCACCGAGTAACACAATACAAGGGTGGCCATTCAAAGAGTAATGGTGTGGGTACCCCAAAGAGTTCCAGCTAGCATTCTGAGGAGATTATTACAGGTAGATATATTGTTATAAATTGCAACAACGTCTTTAAAGGTTAATGTTTGGTCCAATGTAGCACCAAGGTAATGTGGCTTTTTATAATGTGCCACTCCATCCCAGATAATATTGAGCCTCCATCTGGCCTGCCTGTTTTGGGGGATGGAATGCACAGTCATTTCTTGATTTTCGGTAGTTAGGTTTTAGCCCATTCTCATTGTAGTATTCTGACATATTCTTAAGAGCCAGAAGTTAGTTCCCTGAGCAGTAGGTGCCAAATCATCAGCACAAATGAAAGACAATGTATCAGGACCAATAGGTTGATCATTGGTGTGTATATGGAATAACAGAGGGCAAGAACATTCCTCTGTGGAAGGCCATGTTACTAGGCTCTCCAAAAGTTCTTTTTTCCCTAGAAGGTAATGAAAAATAATCAATACATTTAATCAGAGCAAGATCATGGGCGATATTATATAATTCCAAGAGAAACTTTCTGTGATCATGTCATAGGCCCCAGATAAATCCAGAAAAGAAGCTCCCATGATTAGACCTAACTGAAAGCCATCCTCTTGTGTGCTGGATGAGTTTAAATATCTGGCCTGTGAGGAAACCAGCTTATTGAGGAATAAGAGTTGGTTCAATGACAGGAAATATTTTATTTAATAGAACTCTCTCATAGAGTTTGAAGGAATGGCAAAGGAGGGAAATTGAACAAAAAAATCTGTGGGTCGTTCAGTTCTTTTCTGGGTTTCAGAAGTGCAATAAGCTGGGCTTCCCTCCAAATCTTCAGAATATAATTTGAGGCCACACATACATTAAAAAGTGATAACCACCATTGCTTGGCAAAATCTTTATTTGTTCAATATGAATATCATTTAATCCCACAGCTTTATCATTCTTCATATCATGAATTGCTGTTTCTAGTTCTTCTCTATCAGAGTGAGGTCAATATACTAGCCTCCTCTTCCACTGCCCTTAGGAAGCTGTCACATCAAGCTGACAAGTCAGGATCCTAAAGGCTATAGTTGAAAATTTTAGTTATGATTTTTATTTTCCCAACATTTCCCATTATCAATACTATAGATATTCAAACTTAGAAAGCTCAGACACGCTAACATTTTTGCTTTAAATTAATTCATTGCAATTGCATCATTCAAACGCATATTGCTGTTTTTGAAACAATCAGCTTCAACTTTCAAAGGGATCTTTAAAATATTTTTAAGGGAAAAAAAAACCTTGAGTCTTAAAATGCTGCCAAATTTTAAAAGCCATATAATATAATATTAGCTTTAGTATGAAGGAAAATGGCAATTCATGAGATACATAAAGTTTCCTAGTTCATAGCAAGAAAGTTGGCTCTCCACTTCAATTTACAACTCACCATCCTTTCTTTTCAACTAATCTGACAGCCTTTCAAAGAAACGGCTTTAGCCACAGGTTAAGTTTGACAACACAACATAAAGCCAGAGAGTAGCATCACTGGCCATCCGGTGTGGCCCATCATCAAGATCATTACTATGATATTTCACTTAAAGACTTTTTGTTGTTAAAAAATGGGTTGTGTATTAAATTACTGTTGTCGACTCCTCCCTTATAGAGTTTTTAATTTTTATGAGTGCACCTGCCAGTATTGAGATAATAAGCATGTAGCAATGCATGTCAGCAATTTTGAAAACTTCCCACACAAAAGAGAACTTGCCATATGGCAAAGCCAAAGATGTAGGGAGGACAAAGAACTTAGAATAGAGCTAGAAAGGGAGTGATCAGCGTGGCTGGTAACTTCAAGAGAAAAGCCAGACTCCAACCAGTATTTAAAGGACAAACATAGATGCTTCATGGACATGCTGGGAAGGCATAAATTAACTTTAGAATATGGGGATATAATCAGAAGAAATTTTCCTTCAGAAGAAACCTGAAAGGCCTGGAGACTTATTGAGGAAACTGATTTAAATAAGGTCCCAAGAGGGAAAGAGATGCGACATTGTGAGTGCTTGGGTACCAGTCAAAAAAGCTTTTATTTGCCTTGGCAGGACATAAAAGAATAACAACAACAATGCAGTGTGCTATTATTGAGTGTTTATTGTTGATTTTATTGCAATTTTCAATTTGCAACTATTGTAATAGACATATTTTAATCTGTTGCAAGTTAATTTGGGAGATATAGTTTGGTGTGTAGTGATTAGGGCAGCAGGTTGGACACTGGGAGTTCACGGAGTTCTAGTCCACTTTAGGCACAAAGCAGCTTGGTGACCTTGGGCCAGTCACACAGTCTCAGCACTCAGAAGAAGGAGACAAAAGCAAACCACTTCTGACATCTTGCCAAGAAAACTGCAGGGATTTTACCAGACAGTTGCCAGGAGTCAATGCTGAACTTGAAGGTGCACAAAGTAAATCTGGAGATCCATTTGATCAAAAGTGGAGTATATACATTTATAAAAGGGTCAAATGGAAGTACCTGAATATTTGGACTCAATATATATATTACTGTATAAGTAAAAATGAAAAAAGTATGCAGAAAAACCTTTTGAGTTGTTATTCTATAGCAACACCACTTTACATCAATTAGAATAGAATAGAATTCTTTATTGGACAAGTGTGATTGGACACATAAGGAATTATTGGCTTTATAATGTACAAAGGCTATCCCAGGCCTTCGAAGTGGTTGTGGAATGCTAAATAATCAATTTCCTTACTATTGTTTTATATAATCGCTGCAAATTTTTTTAGTCCTCATAATAAACACCAAAAGCCGAGAATGTGAATGACTGGCGTGGAAGAATATTAACGAAGATAACTGAACTGAGAATAAATGGAAATTCAATTCCCAATGAAAAAGTAGTAATAACTATATATCAGGCACGAGTGGATTGTACTAAGACATCTCCATTATATTAAATTTGTATTTCATTCCACTGTGGATGCTCACGTATTTCAATTGTCATTAATTTCTACATTGTAGAAATTATTTTATGAAATATTAAGCCTCATTTATAAACAAGAAGGTAAATTCTGTAAATGAAGAGCAATAACAGAAAAACACTCTTTAATTGCCCAGATTTGACCAAAGCTAGTATGGTGTAGTGACTAGAGTGTTACAATTCAAGATGCTATCAGCTTTTCAAATGCCTTCAGATAGAAGGCAAGTTTTCCAGTCCCTGGAAGGTGGTGCAAGTGTTTTACATAAACAAAATCTGCACTTAAAATAGCTTTTTTGCCACCTTGGTGCAGATACCAATCAGTTAAATTTAAAAGTGCAGAAGGCAGAAGCAGCATGGGAATCACAACAACATTGGCTCAAATCCAGGAACATTTTATTTCTCTGGAATGGAAACAACTCATCCACTCTGAACATAAACTGCAGGTGGTAATTGTACATTCTCTCTCTTTAAAAAAGAAAAGCAAGTGTTTAATTCCATAAGTTCCTGTCATAAGAAACCACCTTTTAAAAAAAATGTACAACTTTTTTTTCCTTTCCTTTTTTCTTTTTAAACAAAGCATCAATGTTAAAATGGGTTCACCGGCTTCTACCACATTGTCGTCTGTGTATACCATGCAAAATGCTACATCTGCTTAACACATTTTACACATTAGCATTACAAAAGATTCAAAGGTTCATTGGTTGATTGATATTTTTAAGACATGGATTGTGACACATTTCGTTCCTCCCCACCCCTGGGAACTTATAAAAATAATTTAGTTCAAATGGACTAAATATGGGACTGTGTTCTAGCTTTGTACTTCAGTCAATTCCATAAGCAAGCCAAGCCATTGGCCGCGAAGACCAGCTTGTGTGGTTCTTATAGTCGTAAGGTCATAGGGTTAGAAGTACCTCGGGATTTGTAAGAAGTCCAGCCTCCAAGCAGCAATAAGGAGTCTCTAGACTTCAATGATCCACCATACTCAATGCTCATCCAGTGTCCTCTTACAGATCTCTTTAAAGGAGAATATTTTGTTCCTGACATCAGATGGTTCCTCTCTGTTATTAGTTCCATTTAAATCAGCAGATCTGCAGCAACTAAGAATTAGTTCTGGCTGAGCTCTAAGAGTAACCTACAGCTGAAGAACATCGTTTCAGTCTGGGCCAATTTCACATGGATTTAGTCCTTTGTCCTTGGCTTCTTTGTACATCCTTTGGAAGTCTTTGAAACGTGGGGCACAGCCTAACCTGACCTCCCCAAAGTGCATACTGCCTGTGAAGAGGAAGTCTCCCTCTCCTGGTTTTACCCCACATTGAAGCAGAGTCTTGATCTGTCCTTGCCACCGACCGTTCTCCTCAGCAGAGTTGAAGATCCTTGTTTTCTGCCGGTAGATTCTGTTGATGTTTATACTTATAACAGAATCTTGCTGATCCTCCTCATTGATTACACTTTGGATAGTACCTCTGACAACTAGGAAGAAACACAAGCAAAAAAAAAAAAAAACCACACAATTAGATACAGAGCTACCCTGATATCTACTTTTATGTGAGCATTTATCATTGTCTTTAACAGATATGGGATTCTGGTTAACAAAATATTTACTCAGTGGGATCCTGGAAGAAAAAGAATAGCAGGATCAGATGTTAAGATTCCTACCTGAAAATAAGCAAATGCTGTTGTGTTCTTAAAATTAAATTCAAAATTAAATACACCATTTATGCATTAAATTATACATTACTGCATTGAAACCTTAAGTTCTGTACATATGATTCTAAGTTTATGCACATAGAGTAATATTTTGAAAGGTTTTGTTCCCTGTTTCAGGTACCTAAAACACATCCAGGAAAAGCAATTTTATAGTTTTATATGAGTACCTCTTCAGCTTCAGCACATTGTTTGTTATTAATGACTCCCCAAACTACAACGTATTAAAATGAAAAACAAAGATGATGCAAAATTGGATTAAGAAGTCTGTTTTAAATCAATTTTTCAAAACTAAACAAAAACGAATAATGTTGCCAAAAATATTGCATTCCGAATATATGAGTTCCTAACTCTCATAATCTCCAGCCAAGATCTATCTTACAGTAATGCACCGAACCAAAGTTTAACTAGCTTCATACGTAAATATCATTAGATATTTCAGAGAATGTTAAAAAGTTAATAATTAGTGCTGATTTGTAACCTGATGTCCAGATCACAATTTTTGAAATGTAATATTCCTATAGCAGCTTTCCTCAATGTATTTAACTCTAGGTGTCCTGGGTTACTACTCTCCCAAATCAACCAGATTGAGAGCAAATGTGAGACATCAGTTTGGGAAGCAAGGGACACAATGGCTCAACAGTTAAAGACACTGAGCTTGTCAGCTGGAAGGCTGACAGAGACCCGAGCACTGTGTGACAGGGTGAGCTCTTGTTACTTGTCCCAGCTCCTGCCCACCTAGCAGTTCAAAAACATGCAAATGCAAGTATGTAAATAGGTACCACTTTGAGGGGAAGGTAACAGTGTTCTATGTGCCAGATGACCATAAACATCTTGGACAACACTGGCTCCCTCTGCTAAGAACAAAGAGGAGCACCACTCCCTAGAGTCAAAAACAACCAGACAGGGAAAGTTTTACTTTTACCAGTTTGGGAATTGTTCTGGTATGGCTATCTAATAAGACTTAATATTGATGTTTGGTATGCATCAATCTTCCAATGTAAGTCAAATTATCTCTTCAGTGGAAAACCAGAAAAATATTGGGAAATTTGGCTCTTTTAGGAATTGTCAATTGTTAAATCATCAGAAAAGAAATATATCATAAACTACCCTTCTTCATTTTTTTGCTAACCAGGTATGTTGGACTACAATTCTGACAAAAGCTGGAAATTTTGGGAAGTGCTAGTCCAACAGATTTGAAGGATTCACAATTGAGAAAGGCTATGATCCATGTTTAATCTACTAAGGCCTACTGCAATCATCTTGGGGTTTAGAGCCACATCAGTTCTTGATTTCAGTTGTGTCTAAAACAACATTCAATCTATCCACTACAAAAGATCACAAAATAGGGAAACGAGTATTTTCTTCATTAAATGTTCAATCTATGCACTGCAAACATTGACAAAATACAGAAACAAATATTTTCTTCATTTGCATAAAGTTAAGAATTCATCTGTGAAACAAGCATGAAGAAAGGAGCAGTGTTTAGCTTTTGGGAAGTTTCAGAATACAATTGCAAATATCCATGTGTAAAGGAACCTAAAAAAAACGAACCAAATCAAAACACCTGGAGGGGGCAAAACACCTGGAGAAGACCAGTTTGCCTATTAGTTAAACAGGATAAGCCTCACTATTAAAATAAATAAATGCCTACAACCAAACTTACCCTAGAAATTTAAATCACATTCTATTAATGGCCAGAAACATTTACATTGAATTCTTTGGCATTCTGCCCTGAAGAAACACACACAGCAAGCTACCACCTGTCTAGGCAATATTTTCCATCAAGACGGAGCAAGAGCAATCCCACCACAATGTCTGGGTGTTGCATCCTCCTCCCTGTTCAGAATATGCCCCTATTATATCCACAATACTAATAGACTGTATTTATATCTGCAGCACATGTCCAAGACCAGACATGCCCAGCTGTTTCATTACAACATTTACTTTGGATTCCAAGTGTGGGAAAATTTCTTTAATGCTATTTCACTACCATAAAGAGGAAAACAGTTACCCCACTGGTCATACTAAGGAAAACCACTTGTCTCTTTGGGGGCAGACGTAACAGAAAAAAGGATACCTTTTGCTGGCACAGATCACCGTGTTTATGTCTATTTGAGATCTGAGCATTTCAGGCAGGCAATCTTTGCAGGCAAAATGTACTTGGAGAAAAAAAAATACATAATTCTACTGGATCTCTGCTAAGCATACTGATAAAGTCTAACCGTATTGTAGCACTTTCTATCCAGAGAGTCTACAGAAGATTTCTATTGGATATCTACGTGTCAAACTATTTTTCTTAATGACTCAGAGAAGGTTATCTGAATTGACTCTGTTTTGCTTTCAGGTTTTATAAAACCCTTCTCCCCAAATGATATTTTTAAAAAGTAACCCTTAATGAAAAATTAATCATTTCATTCTGTACATTTTGAGAAATTCCTTCCTTTCTTATAGGTCAGGAATCCAGTAAAATAAAAGACCCTGTTGTAGTTATTTCCTACAGAACCAAGTATAAACTTCATCTTTAAAAGCAACAGCTTCCACAGAAACAGGGATTTAGTTTTTATCAAGGGTCTATTTAGAAACATCAAGAGGATAATTCCTATTACTCGCTGCTAAAAACCTTTGAACTTCCACCACTATTACCACAGCCCGTCTCTTTCTTTGTCCGTGGTAGAAAAGAACTAGCCAAACACAATGATTTAATTGAAGCTCTTCAGAGCTAAAACCCCATAAAGGCTTTTCCTCCCTTGTCCCCTTTGTACTTCTTGGATACACTTTGTTTACTCCAAAATGAGCAGAAAAGGGCTCCCTTGTTGGTTACAATCTGGGGCTTTCAGTTTGTTCACTGTTTGGTGAAGTTTCTGTAGGCCAAATCCAGCAGATTATCACAAGGGAAGAATGGGATTTTACAGAACAATGGTGAACTCAGGAGTTATCCAGAAATCAAGGAAACTTACCAAAGTCACTGGAGCAGACAGCCAGGAGAACTTCCGTGTCACTGCAAGGTCGGCAGGGGGCTGAGAATGAAACAAAGAAGGGCATTTTAGTATCTCAAGAAGGATAAAAGTTCTACCCAGGAACATCTTAAAGGTCAACCATAATGCACCATTCAATTCAGTCAGCAAATGTGTAGTCTACTTCTTCAGAGCAATATTTTCTATGAAAATGTCCATATTCTGGACATTTCACGTAGCGTCATATCCAGAATATGACATTTGCTCTTACAATAATCCTTTGATATCTATCTATATTCTACATTGAACTGTATCTCCTGGCAGAAGAATTCCCTTAAATTGGCAGATATTAACTTGTCAGGATAAACTTTTAAAATGTAATTCCTCAAGATTCGGCACCCAAAAATTCCTGCAGATTACATATACATTCACAATTCAACATCTTTGATTCTAGGAATTTATTCCAATTATCAGAAATCGCAATAGGAAAAATTATTCCTCATTATGCCAACAAAACTGTTTAGTCCATTTAAAATAAGAACATAAATAAAGATGCAGCTGATAGCCATGCCTTAAGATGTAGTTGAGCCTAGAGGAGACTACAGAGAGGAAGTTTTTAAAAAGAGAGAGAGAGTCATCTAGGAAAGAGACAGCAGCTGTTTTGTGCCCTTACACAGTAGCCTTTATTCATCAGCAGTTGCACCACAAGGTTGTGGGACAAAGCCAGAGGCAGTCTACACCTGCATCCCTGGTTTGTGAAGCTAGGCAGAGGTCTGAAGGTCACACTATACATTAAAATACCATGTGCAGCTCCATGTTTTTCCCTTGGACTTTGTCTTAAGCTACAAAGTAAAGACTGTAGACCTGATACAGTTCAGTACCACCGCATAGTGGGACAGGGGGGTTAACCTCTCTTGCTTGGGCCACAGTTTCTCTGTGAACGCTGCCTCTTCCTTCAGCATAGTAATTAGTGACTGAAACTAAAGAACCCATTCATGCTTACTTTCTGGCTTAAAAAAGACCAGTCAGCATACATTTTATGCATTTCAAGCCTCTGAATCCTCTTCCCTTGTTGTGCTGCTTAAAGACTGTTGGCCTAGAAATCAGGAGCCTGTGAGTTCTAGTCCTGTTTTAGGCATGGAAGTTGGCTGGGTGACTTTAAGTTAGTCTTTCTTTCTTAGGCCACTTACATCAGAGAGTTGTTATGATGGGGACAAGAGGAAAGAATAGGAGATATAGTTCCTACCTTGACTTACATACATACATACATACATACATACATACATACATACATACATACAAACAAACATACAAACATACATAAAATAAAAGGTGGGATATTTAATTTATTTTTTATTTGTGTGTTTATTTAGCATATGACATATGGTGGGATAAAAATAAAAAAATAAACTCTGAGTTGTTACTGATTTCTCCTCATTTTTCTTCTTTAGGAAATCAACTTTGGCTCTCAATTTATCATACTCTATTAAATTATCTTGTGACCACTTCCTCCATTTTATTTTGGAAGATTTGGGGTGAGGGTAGAAATACAATATATTTTGTGAGAGTTTACAGTATATTTTTTCCTTCTGTTTGTCCCATTTGTAATGTGACCGTCAAACATGAATAACCAGATCCACATGTATAGATGTTGTGATTCGCTGGCAGCCGGTGCGGACAGCAGAGGTATTGGACAGTGAGGACGAAATGAACCAGTCAGGGAGTCTGGTGAGGACTTGGATGAGGGTCCTGCATCTGATGCAGGGATGGGGCCAGGACCATTTGAGAGTGAGGTGCTGCCTTCAGAGCTTTTGGAGTCTGGCAGCAGCAAAGCAGAGGGCCCCAGGGAGCCTCTTCCCAGTGCGCATGTATGCAGAGCTACTAGAAGGCGAGAGCAGAAGGGGCAACTCAGGAGTAAGGCTGGGAAGTGATTGCCCTTCCCATAAGGGATAAAATCCTCAGTGATGAAGAACTTTGCAGGAAGCAAAGCAGTTCAGTAATTTCCAAGTCCTTCTTGAAGCTCTGTACTCTGGTCGGTTTTTGTTGGGTTTTTGGATTGGTTTATGTTAAGCCTTAAGTGGGCTTCTGTTTTTTAGCAGCATTCTACAGCAATGAAACCTTATCTGGAGGAACTGTGCATAATTAGTTTTGGCTGGGAATGCAAGTAATTCCCAGCATCACATTAAAATAGGTTTTACTTTTAAAATCAGCTTGTGTTTTATTAAGTTTGATGAAGCCTGGGTCAGAACAGTAGAGCTCAAACTAGCTACTTTATTGTTCTCTGTTTATAGTACAAGAATCTTTCCAGACTGGCAGTTTTCTTATGGGAAAGACTAGAGAAGGCTCTAAGGCATTCAAAGGGAGGTGGGGTCAGACCCAGCCTTCTTGGGTTTCCTTGCTTGAGCCTCCCTCCCATTAAGGAAGGTTTCTCTCTAACAATGAACCTGGCTCTATCAGTCCTTTCCAAAGGAGTTCATTGGTATTAATAACTACAGAGTTTCTCATCTGAATATTTGTGCACTTCAACTACCAGAATTTGGGAGGGCTGTGGAATTCTGGGAGTTGAAGTCCACTAGCCTTAAAAGTTGCTAAGGTAGAAAAACACTGAAATACAGAAATATTGGAAATTGTCAGTTTATAGGACTGTAATGAAATAACAGCTGTAGAGTGAGATTTTTTTTTAATCAAAGGCTAGAAACCACAAAAATACATACACTGGGAAGACTCCTGGATTTATCATAAAGACATTTATTTGCCAAGTTCCTAAATTCCATATTATATTTTATGGCTGCATAAATTGGGTTGCATAAAGATTGGTAAACATGCCCTTCATCAGAAAGATTTTAACTATTTCTGCTGGGAATTCAAAGCCAAAACCTCAAATGAAGGATCATGTAAGGACTTGTATCATGTAGAAGACAGTTGGTCTGGTGGGACCTATTAAAATGTTTAATGGAAATCAGAGTTGAGAACTGGCTCGTAAATTTATCAGATTGGTTGCCTAACACTAATCCTCCAATGTTAGAAATAAAAATTAGCTTGAACTCTTTATTTTAGAAAAAAACCAAATGTGATTTAATAGACATAGTAAATACCTGATGAAGTAACTGGAATATAGCAAACAAAGTTATATTTTAATTCAAAAGGACAAATTTCAAGGATGTTCAGAATGTTTTATATTCAGAATGTCTGGAGCCTGAATCACATTGTTTCAACTATTCCACGTTTTGAATTAGGACTATTTGAAATTACAAAGCACTGAAAAAAGTGATTTATGACCAGTCCTCACATTTATGATAATTGCAGCATTCCCCCATGGTCATGTGATCATGATCTGGGCACAGTTGTGGTGTCCCAGGATCACGTGATAGCCAATTGGGACCTTCCCAGTTGGCTTCTGATAAGCAAAGTCAATGGGGAAGCCAGCAGGAAAGTTACAAGTTACAGTCACCTAATGTTTCACTAAATGACCAAACAATTTATCAATGAATTGTTTATCCCAATTGTGTTGGCAGTTGAGGCTCATCTATAAATAGTCCTGTTTCAAGCTCAAAACACTTTTCAACCTTGATAAACAACTGGCTTAATAGCTGTTGTAAGCTTTCAATCTGAGATGAGACATTTTCAAGTTGGGAAAATTTCAGACTTAAAATAACTGAACATTTCTAAACAGCAGTAATAGTTAGGGATGAGAAGTTGCGTTGTGTATTAAAAGTAACATATCTGCTAAGGAATTCAAATAAATTAACGTGGTGATACTGCAGAAGATATCTGGGTTTAAATAAGCAGAGGGGTGAATATGGCAATACTATTAGCCTCTAGTATAGCTTATCCAACCAAAGAGATATGGATGATGCTTTCCAGAAGCAAAGTGGAATTCTTTCAAAGAGGCACGAGGTAGCAGCAATAGGGATTTAAATCACCATGACATCATCTGGGAGACAAATTCTGCCAAGTGTTCTGGGTATCTGATTGTCTTGCTGATAATTTTTCTTTTTCAGAGGGTCAAAGAAGGCACAGGAGGATTCTGTTATCTATGATTCAATACCCAATAGTTATGGTGCAGACAAATAAATAGTCAGAGCAGTTGGCTGAACCTAATCTTGCTTGGAAGCCAAACAGGATCAAGACCTGGTTAATGTTTGGATGGAAGTCTATCAGGAAATGCTAGGACTATAGATTACAGTGGTGTTATTGCCAGGAGGGGGACAAAAACACCTATTCATATCCATAAAATTACCAGATTTCACCTAGTCAAAGAGATGGAAGTAGCAAGAAACACAAGGGAAAATGGCTGCTTTGTGATGTTAGAAATAGCTGACACATACATCTGAAGACAGGAAGATCAAGTGTACACTCAAGACCAGATCTGTTACAACTTTAAGAACTGTGTAGCCTGGAAATAGTAGAGACACCCCACACTAATCTAATCAAGGAAATAATGTAGCTGCTTTTTATATTCAGCCAGCTATTTCTACAGAGAAGGTGGTGCAGATGTTTCTATAATGCCCTATTCAGCTATGGAATTCCTTTTCACTCAGAACTCTGCCCTATCTAGCAGCAGGCTAATTAAATCTACCCACTGGAAACCCAAAAATGGAATGGGTGGAAAACTACAACTTCCTTTGTTATCCCAGCAGGGCATTTACATTCATCATAAAAATGAAAAATCATCAATTTAACTAAGCATCTATGCTCAGTGTCACCAGCGAACATGACAAGATGGCACTTAGGGAGAAGAAAATTGGAAGATTCTTGCTTTAATGAATTTAAATCTTCATGGTTCAGATTTATGTAGCAGTTATTTAAAACATGAATAATTATATCTATATTTAGATGCTTTTTTTAAAACGTAGAGACTTTCAAATAGAGTACAGCAATAACAGTTTGTGTGATGTCATTTTAACAGGCATGTTGCTAGCTAAAAGACCCTTCTGTTTTAAGTAGCAGGTAATTCATACAAGAGAAAAGAGAAATTCAACTTATTCTCTAAGTGTAACCTTGGAAATAGGTACACTTTTTATTCACTACCATTGTTGAATAACAAAAACAGTAGAGCTAAAATCCTTTATTACTTTCTAAGAAAACTTGAGCTTGCAGGTGCTGTTGCATAAGAAATTAGAAGAAATACCAACTACAGATATTCTAAAAGAAAGTAAAGTCTAAAGACATTCTGATTGTCCAAGATCTAGTTGCTTGTTAAGCAGCTGCCAAGGTTTATACAGTCATGTTCTTCTACCATGTTTCTCATATAGTAAGGCTGGGTCTTATTTTTTTTTGAGCCCCCCAAAAATGGCTAGGCCATCTTTTGGGGGGTGACTTAATTCCCCCCCCCTTGCATGTTTGGGCGGGCATGCGGCAACGGCTTGGATCTTGACCTTGGCGTTGGTGGGGCACTTTGTATCGGGGTCAACACAGGCAGCACCATATCTGGATGTGCAAAAAAAGTACTTCCTAACGGCAAGCTCCCCCACCATTTTCCCCCCATTTTGCATGTTTTAATATAAGCCTTAATTTGGGGGGAGGGGCTTAATTTCATTTCATGCCTATAAAACATGCTGGGACTTCCTATTGGGGGAGGCCGTATTGTTGGAGAAACAGGGTATCAAGACATTTACAAGTGAAATAAAATTTTATCAGTAGAATGTTCCTACACCTCCATATTGATTTTCTAGTTAGTGCATCCATCTCTTACTACTACAATTTATGAGCAAAAGCTGTCTAATTTCCTCAACATTGGACCATGTGTTAAGGACATATTTTACATTAATATTAATATTAATGGGATATCAGGGGTTTTCAATTCAATGTGTGGAGTGTGAGGGATATGTGTTTGTGTTTATTTTCATAAGAAGATGGCATTTAATTTCATTGTATGAGGTGCAATGACAATAAAGTAAATTAAACTATTATATTTCCTGCTTCAAGTGATCCAGGTGGCTTAGACAATCTCAGTGCACAGGACTTTAAGCCAAAACAAACAAACCTCACAGATGTTCAACAATAATATCCGAAAGTACAAGAGAGGAAGAGCAGTTTCAGTGTGCTTTCAGATGCCTGGATGTTAAGGAGGTTATGGCATATTGCTGTCAACGTAGTGACTCAATGTTAAGTCAGGTAGGAGGAGTTCCTCTGATGGGAGTATCATGACCTGAACTAAGTGTAGATATGCCTTGCCACCTCTTCACCTTTACTAGCTAGGGCATCCAAAGACCTTTATGGAGTGGTAGGAAGGGAGGGGAGAAAGGTGAATTTTTATATTGTCACATTATAATGAGCATTGGAGGTCCAGGTGCCTCCTTTTTCTGCCTTATCCATTTATACTTGAAGAAAGTCATGGAAATAATCTCCCCTGCAATGGTTAATAGATCAATTTTCCTTTGAATTCTTCTCTGCAATTTCCAGAGAAACTGGATATGAAATTCTCACAACAAATTTTTTAGTGGGCATTAAAAATGTTTTGTCTTCTGAGAGTTGTTTTTGTGTCTTTGTTGGGATGGGAAGAAGCCCTAAACTTCTTGAGACTGGACTGCTTTTCTCCTAGAACGTTCTCATTTTGCTTTTATTATATAAAGATATGCCATGGGGAGCAGAATTAAAGCATCCAATCCATGCAAGAGAATGTCCCCAATCTGCCTTTGTGGAATAATATAAATTATATCTAATGTCAAAATTGAAAATTTGAAATTAAATGCAGTTCAGTCATTCTAGCATTCATCTTTAGAATGATTCTGAAGCAGAATATGGAGCAGAGTCTTGTTTACAAGTTTCATTAAAATCAAATTATTTGATACTTCTATTATTGTATGGGAGTGACTATTCTATAGGGTTTTGCAGCAACATTTTAATCCACAATTTAGACAAAAATAAACTACTTGCTGAACTATTGGCAGCTACTTTGATAGTAGTGGTCAGGCCTTGATTATATTCATTGTAGAAGGAAATCTGTTCCAACACTAGTAGTTCTTCCATAATTATATATGGGCTCTGAATGTCAAATTTTCCACAAGGCTGACAACAATTATGATGAAATCTGACTGGACTGAAAACTTTAAATGGGGAACTAGGAACAGCTGGGAATTGTTTTCAGCTAAGAGGTCTTCAAGGGCCAAACAACCACAACAGCGGGAGGAGAAAGAAATGCTGCTGCTACTCTAATAAGTATCATACCCTTTATATTTGTCTTTAAAAAGAAGAGGCAGAACTGCTTTTAATATATAAAAAGGGAGTGCACCATTTATTACTATTTGTCATCAACTGAAAACAATGCAATTATTGTATTAATATATTGTTTGTAATTCAAGTATTTCCCAAACAGGTTCCATCAAATACCTGTTTTTCAAGCCAATTAAACATGATAAACAAGGAAATAAAGGCTGCCCACTAATTAGATGTTATAGCTTTTGCAGCTGGTGCTTCCCGTTGAATTTCTCAGGCTAATATATAAGATACTAGTAAGGTAGGCTAAGTGACAATAGCAGCAAAAGGTTACTAACACTCTTCTTATAACTGCCTCTGAATCTTTTACTTTAGAAAAAAAAAAGCAATAGGTACCCTAATGCCTTCCATTATGTTTTAGATTACAATTCCCATCAATCCGAGTAAGCATGGTCATTGTAAGGGTTCCTCTTTTTTGAGGGAGGAAGCACTCACATTTGCTTGGTGTTTTTTTATTACAGCTGTCTGAGTAAAAAGAAACTCCGCTTAATTACTGAATTCACATTCAAGCATCAGACAAATTAGCAAGGGAAGATTCTGCGGTTCAGGTATAAACTGTGGTGGGAGAGGAGAAATGCACTCTTTTGTTTATACTGAATCTCCTACTCATCTACTTCACTGAATTAATACAAGCAACAGGTCTCTATTCATCACATGATGGATTAGATGTAGCCTTCTTAACTTCTGGTGTTCTGATTTTAGATTTTTTTTAAAAAAACAACAACAGTAAAATAATACTTTATTTCAAACTCTTCAAACTTCTCCCAAAGTTCCAGAATGTTCACATTAGGAAGAAGTTATCCCCTCAGAGAAGGGGACCCCTGAAGATTTAGTAGCATATAAGAATACCAGTTGTTTTGGAGAAGAAGTGAATCGTATCCCTTATCCCACATTTCTGACATGACTCATAAATCAAGTCTTTAACACTCTTTGTCATCGGAAAGGCTCTTCCTCAACATATTCATATTTTAGCAAATTAATCAGTTCAAATCTGGGTCAGATAGAAGTTCTGCACGAGAACATAAGAATAAAATAAAAAGTTAAAGGAATGACAATGACCACCACAAGTAACTGAAAATCCAAGCTCTGCACATCTATAGTGAAAAGTTTTTACTACAGGATCCTAGCAATTTCTATCTACAGCTGAAAAGAAAAAAGAATATACTATTGGACGACTCTTGATGGTCTTTTCCAACTAACAAATACACAAGCTTTCGAAATATTATGCTTTTAATAAAATGAAATAAAGGAGCCATCAGATTCCTTCTGATTAGCCTAGCGTGGCTTTCCTCCTATGGAATATATAAACGAAGTGTAAGTGTTCTCCTTTTTTTAAAAAAAGTAGTAATATGTACAATTTATTAACCTCAAATTCCCTTTGATTTTTGATAGTTTATTGCAAGAAAAAGAAATCATTAAGGGAAAAATCCACTTTCTGAATACTCAAAATGCATAAAACTGTTTCAAAGGCAGAACTCTGCGCTTCCTGGGATTACAATATTTTTTATTAAAAGTGTTTATGGGTTAAACTGTATTTCACTACCATGGGGTAGTAGCTTGGTGTCTGACAAGAAGAAGAAAAAAACCAAGCCTTATGTGAGCTAGCTTTTCCCACTTCCAACTTAGGAAAAAAATAATCTAGCTTCTTTAGAAATGCAAGCTAACTCATATTTGCCTTGATATTAGAAACCCAGAAATCATCACACGTAGGGAAAACACAGGAAACCCAAGCTTGATTCAGTGTGCTACTTAGGCATGTCTCTTAAAAGTGTTGCTCTAGTTTGGGGTGTGTAATCTGATCCTCCTCCCCCCCCCATTCTCCTGTGCTCCTCTAAATCACAGTTGTGAAACACTGGTAGTATAAAAGCTGAAGCTGGCAGTGGAATCCAACCCTTCTCAGGCTAGGTGGAACCCCTTATGTAAATGCTACAGAAGTGGCTCTCAACTGTCAGGTGAGGAAGAGAATTGCCAAATTCCCATTAATTTGAAAAGGGCTTCATTCCTAGGGTTTATGTATACATGTATATAGCAGTGATAGCAAACCTTTTTGGCACAGAAAGCTGAAAGTTCACGTGCATACCCAAAATTCAACACGTGCATGCGTCCTATGTATGTACACACATTCCCCCATGCCTGCATGCATGCCATGCATGCTCATACCTGCACATGCCGGGGGGCCCACGCATGCGCGGCAGAGGCCCGAAGACCAGCTGGCCAGTGGGAGGCGCATGCACAGTGGAGCTGAGCTGGGTTGACAGTGCATGTGCCCACAGGGCTCTGTGTGCCACCTATGACATGCGTGCGTGCCGCAATAGGTTCTCTATCATGGGTATATAGGCTTTGATTTCTATATTGTACAGTAGGTGCATTTTATACACAGAAATAACTTCTAGCATTAAGCAACATTTAAAACTGACTGTATCTATGAGCTTCTACTGGAAGCAAATTCCTGAAGTATATGGAAAACTAAGGTGTCTTACCATGTCGTGCATAAAACTGACAAGTACCATAGCTCACTGCTTAGTATCTCACATAAGGATACTCTAGAATTTAAGCTCCAAAATATGTTTAATGTAGTTAACATATGGGGGGGCGGGGGGATTATCAGAACCACTCCCCTCCAAAACATTGTGAACATTAACATTAAGTAAAACAGAAATCTTACTCCTGTCTATCATATGACTTTACCAAATACAGGTAGACCTTGACTTAATGACCACAACTGAGACCAAAATTTATGCTGTGAAGTGAGAAATTTGTTAAGCGAGTTTTGCCCCATTTGCAGACTTTTCCTGCCCCAATTTGTTAAGTGAATTGCTGCAGTTGTTGAATTAGTAACCTGGCTGTTAAGTGAATTCTGGCTTCCCCCTTGGCTTTGCTTGTCAGAAGGTTGCAAAAAACGATCACATGACCCTGGGACACTGCAACCATCATAAATATGAACCAGATGGCAAGCTTCTGAATTTTGATCACATGACCATGGGGGATGCTGCAAAGTTTGTAACTGTGAAAAATGGTCATAAGTCACTTTATTCACTGCTGTTGTAACTTTGAATAGTCACTAAATGAACTGTTCTAAGTCAAGGATTATCTTTATAGTAGAGCCGTGGTGGTGCAGTGGTTAGAATGCAGCACTGCAGGCTAATTCTGCTGACTGCCAGCTGCCTGCAATTTGGCAGCTCGAGTCTCACCGGCTCAAGGTTGACTCAGCCTTCCATCCTTCTGGGGACAGTAAAATGAGGACCCAGATTGTTGTGGACAATATGCTGACTCTGTAAACCACTCAAAGAGGGCTGTAAAGCACTGTGAAGCAGTATATAAGTCTAAAGTATACACCACTGCCACACCCACTAAAACCCCTGACCTCCCAAAAGCTATCCTGTCAACTGTAACCCCTGGCTACAAAAAAGTGCATACTCCTGGTCAAACTGAACATCGTGGGATAAACCCTGCACATATAGCTCCTTACAGGGCTATAAATGAATGTAAACTCTTTAACAGTGTAGGGGGAATTAAAGATCCTGTTGACGTCTAACTTGGTTTCATGTAGTTTCTGTTAAATTATTTCTGGAAATAATTAATTTAAAAGGATTAGACCCGAAATTTCAATTAGGTACAAGAAGTACTCAGGAGATGCATCTGGCAACTCTAAAAAGACCATAGAAATATGGAGTACAGTTTGGGGTAGAGTTTTTAAAGCAAAAGCTCACCAAAATCAGGTAAATAAGCACCAGCTATTTAGATGGTCTGTTCTTATCCACCTCTGTCATCCACCACAATTTATTTGTTTATTTTTGTGACATCAAAAGATACTCCAGGCATGGCTCTATCTGAGACTCAAACACAACTGTTCATGTTTGCCCACTATGATTGGATAAGCTTCCTGCTTCTGCTTCCTATTTGACACTGTAAAAATACAGGGGGCAGGGGGAGAGACTGGGTTACACATCAAAAGGCTCCAGTACGGAGTTAGTAAATCACAGACATTCTGCAGACCTTGAAGAACGTATTGCCAGTTTCTCATAACTTCAGTCCTTCTTCTAATTGTAGTTTGACACACCGTGGAGAGATTACTACAATCTCCTTGGCTCACCAATTATTTTTAATTGGCATATCCTTGACTTCTGAACAGTGAAAAGAAATAAGCTTTATGAAGCAAGCCTGAATATGTGATCCTTCAAGTGTTTTGCTTTTCCCACAAGGATTGCAGCAACATTTTTCTTGTAGACTGCTTTGTGCAAATTCCTCCAAAAGACAGGGTAAGAATCATCATCTGACTATCCGGTGGCCCACTGCTATGGTTATATGTAGTCCACTATTACTTTGCTCTGAAAATCAAAGCAGATATATTGTTTTTCATCTTGTTCAAATATTTCTGTGGCTAAAACAAAAAAAGAACCCGAACAATAATCACACCTGGCAAGAGAAAAAGAAAGCACTGAGGCATTAATAGTGCCTGGGGCTTTAACCCTCTGTCATTGTGATTGGAACTTTGTCCATAACAAGAAAGTTGTAGAGGAGGCATTCCCAATGGTAAAATTGCTCATATGCAACCAGTGCAATATTGGTTTGGAACCATTTTGTTTATGAAGTTCAAAACTAATAATCTTAATTTGCTAACCTCTCCCCATCCCTGTTAATAATCCATTAATAGATGTCATTTATTATGACATCATACCATGTGCCAGTGATGTAGCCATCGATGTGCTCTGTACACATGTGGTATTGTGGAACAATCACATGAACTAGTGGCTCTGAAATTGTGAAAACAGCTTAGATAACATTTTCCTCAGGCTACTGTGAACCCTCCAACGCTTGAGGGCATATCTTATTGCTTCCTGACTCAAAGAACCTTCGTTTCAGAAACTAGGAATTCCATCTAAACTACCATAAATACTCTTTTTTGAGCAGAGGGGGAAAGTCTTAAAATGCAAGCGGGGGAGAGGTACAACAAAATAGCTCACCACAAGTTTCCTGTCCTTTAGTACATAAAAGTTCTTATCTGGTATTCTGCTCCAGCACAAAAATAACTTTCCATTGGCCTCTGATACCAGGACAATAACAGCAAGCACTGTATATATTAACCCAGGCTGGAACCCTGCCAGTAAAATGTCTCAACTTCATATGGAATCCAGATTGGAGTGGAATTGAATTAAATGACGAGAAGCTGGTTAAACTTAAACTTGGAGAGCAAGCTGGTGAAAAAAAGATCAAAGTGTAAGTAAGCCTTAAAGGAAGCTTTTTAAAAGAACCTAAGCAATATTTTATATGTTGTTTCTAAAAGAAGGAATAGGTGTGAGAAGGCATAGATTTGGGCTCAGTTCAGATCTGTGTCAGTTCATTGTGCAATTTACTGTAGCATTTAAAGCCATAGTCAATGTTCAAAATAGTCCAGGGCCACGGCTGACTAAAACAGACCAATCAGAGAGAAGAAACTCCTGGAGTATTTTCTTCCAAAATGGAATGAAAACTTCATGACAAAGCGACCTTAAAGGACATACTCCTCTGGGTCGCTTTGGCAACAGAATATTCTTGACAACAGAAAGTCAGAAAACTCTGCCACTCTTGTATTTATCTCAGTGTTATTTGGCCATTCTAGTGTGGTTAGATACTTTCTAGTTGTAAGCAATCGGGTAACTCAAGTTCTGGCAATTTAAATTCTAGAACTAAGATCAATTAAGCTTACGCTGATATCCATATAAGCTTACAGAAAGAGCTGCAGTAAGCACTGAACCTCTGGCAATTCTGCTCAGTACTTTTCTAATAACAGAAACTATTGTGTGTTTAATCACCATCTTATCTGGATTCCTGGATAAGCTTACAAAGAGCTTTACAATAGCTTATATTTCTTTCAGGCATCTGAATGAAGTGCATAGAGATCTCCATTAGCATCCAAATACATACCTGGGGACAGGGCTTGTATATGTCCTGTTCCTCTCCATTCAACTCTATTCAAGGGCAGATAAATGTGTTCAGTCTATCATCTTCACTGGAATATAATCCTAAACCTGTTTACTCAGTTTTAAGTCCCACTGAGATAAGGACTAAGATATTAAATTTAATAAACTTATAAGTAAATTTTATATATCAAGCCAATAAATGGGACATGAGGCTCAGCTTGAAGCCTATATGCCCATCCCATTTCATGCATAACCCCATCATCTTCAGATAACACAATGTGACCGTTTTTTTCTCAAGTCATTATGTTCCATAACTTTTAGTGATCAGATATAAGCCTTCACCAGGGTGATCTGCCCCCAGACTGATTCTTCAGCTGTACCAAGCTGTACACACTACAACTGTAATTGAATCCATCTACCTTATCTCTAGTTGAATGTCTCTGTGATGCTTCCTTACCATAATGATTTCAAAAAGCAGAAGGTATTTACTGCCTAAATATTCACTGATATTGATATACACGACCTCTTTCAATCTATTTACTACCGTGTCGCGCTTCAAATTTGTTGGCATTCTTCAGTCAGAACCTTTACTTATTGTTCATTTGTTGCTTTACATATTTTTGTCAGTATTCCACTGATTTCTCTAGCCTTCTCACTTGGTAATGATTAGAATGGTGATCTAAGTTCCAGTGGATCATTTAAAGAGGGAATAGGTCCTTTTCTAATGTATCAAGTAGACATTCAATTATTTTAGGGGGCTTAAATTTGGGGGCAGAAGAAAAATGGTGAAAGAATATGAGAGGATAGAGTCAGTTGCTCTAGTTTATTTTAAATCAGCCTAGGTCCCTAGAACCAGCTTTGCAGAGTTTTGTGAGCCAAACATAATGATCTTTTCCCAAAAAGTGGTGTTTTTAGCTTCAAAATATGTTATACCCAAATGCAGTGGCAAAAGGGTAGGTCTCCCTTTCCAGTGATGGATCAGAAATCAAATATTATAATCCGTAAAAGAGGCCTTTCTTTCTTGTACTAATCTTCCACATATACTAGCTGGTTCTGCTAGTATTTGGAAGAACATGATACAGATTATTGAAAACATAACCCCATAGCCTTATTTAAGAAAGAAGTCCAGTCAGTTCTAAGCTAGCACTAGGTTCCTGTATAATTCTTGTTCTTTTTGGGTTGAATTGGATAAGGTGATTTGTTCTCCATACAAACATCCAGGAAAGAACAATTTTAAGAAAATGTAATCCTACGGAATTATGCAGCCAAGTGGTTGATACTGGGCCATAGGCATAATAATTGGAAAGAGACATAGAATTTCTACATTTGTTATTTGAGAAAGAAATTGGACACATTCATTCAGAAAATTACACTGTTTACTGCTCGAGACATGCAATTAATAATTAAGCGAATCTGGCTTCCCCCATTGACTTTGCTTGTTGGAAGCTAGCTGGGAAGGCTACCAATGGTGATCACATGACCCCAGGTAAATGCAACTGTCATTAATACAAGCCAGTTGCCAAATGCCTGGGTTTTGATCACATGACCAGGAGGATACTGCAATGGTCATAAGTGTGAAAACTTGCCACAAAGTCACCTTTTTCAGTGCCGTTGTAACTTTGAATGGTCACTAAATGAATGGTTGTAAGTTGTACTTGAACACAATATGATCAGTGACAGAATAATATCAATTAGACTTCATGGAAAATTCATTAATATAGCAGTTATCCAAGCGTATGTTGATGCAAAAAAGAGACAGGAGTTGAATGAGTTTTATGGTAAAGTTCAATGTGAAATTGATGGAACAGGCAAACAAGTTGTGCTGCTTATAACTGGAGCCTAGAAAAGTTGAAAAGGAGGAAAATGGGGTTGGATTGTATGGCCTGAGCAAATATATTGGTTTCTGCCAATTCAATTGTTTTTTTATTGTTAACACAGTTTTCAAACAATCAAAACAACACTTTTATCCATCAGAGGGAGAACACAAAACTCAATTTGACTAATTATTGGTATAAGAAAGCGGAAGAGCTCTATTATAACAGCAAAAATGTGTCCTAGAGGTGACGATGGAAGTACTCACATGCAAGTTCCAAATCAAGCTAAAGTGGAAAAACAAAGCAAACAAGTTTCCACAGGATGATCTTTAGCATTTCTACGTCATTGTCAAGAAGAACACTATAAGTTTCTTTGAAGTTCTGAATCTCATTTGTAAAAAACCAGGGTTGTTAAGAATGAACGTGAAAGAGATCAAGAAATAGAAGAAAACAAACTGGATGTCAGAACAGTGGAGTTTGCCAAGAAGAGAAGTCCAAGCCAAATGCAAACCCAAGAAAGACAAGGATCTCAAGAACTTAGCAAAGAATTTCAAGAGAGCTGTTAGAAGAGACTATAAACAACAACAACAACTGTAAAGACTTTAAAGATAGAAACAAACATGGAAAAACAAAGAGGAAAAATCAAGTCTACTTCAAGACCAAGGCAAATCATGACTCTTTAAGGTCACCTAAGAACTGTTCAAATGGCATTTCTTTGCTTCAAAAATCCTGCCCTTCTGGATTTTTGCTATTGGAAAGAGGATTACATTTAAAGGAAAATGTGAAAAACAAGAGAATCTGGTCAGGGCATATCAGCTACCCTTTTAAGCCTAATTAAAATGTTGGTGTTGGGCCAAAGAGTTATTTCTCATCCTGAAAATATTGTACTCCCTGTTATGGACATTACCAGGGTTAGGACATTCACTGTAACCATCACTAAGTGCTGGCAGTTCTGTCCTGAAAGGATTAAATACCTTGATTCATATCCAAAAAGGCTCTTAACATTTTCCTGTGCACCTGAGCCCACAATATTTTTAATGTGAGACCTGTGAAAAGCTAAAAAGAATTTATAGTTGTTTTTATTATAGCATGCAATCAGAGACACCTACATTTCCTTGCTAAATAATCACAGTGAAATTATCAGGGATTTCTAAGATTGTCAATTTTGACAGGGAATCAATCCAAGAAGCTGGATATTGATTGGAAAAAATATTTTGTTTGGTAGCTTAATGAATAATCCCACCCACTGATAATTGGAATTAAAGAGTCAGCATGACAACATTTTATAGCTGGAGCCCCCATAACAATGCCATTAAAGGGGTTTTCCCATACAACTGATAGGAAAACAGTACAGAAGGACTTAATTTAAAAAGAAAAATCAAAATAAAGCAAATCCAGACATCAGCACTTCAGAGGAATTTCAAAGAACACTGCAATAGCAGGGAGAAACTATGAGTCATAAGACCTTCCTTCATATAAATCTTCTGTGTAAACATTAAATATGCCATGCTAACTATAAAAATTGATCACCTGCAGTCAAAATTACTGGGTAATAAAACTACCATGTGGCTCTTATGGAGTGCATTCTTTACTAAATAAGGAAGATAAGGCATTCTGGTTAAATTTCATAATTATATTTGTAGCCTTTTTTGAACAAGCTTGTTTATATAGCAGGATGTGCTAAACCCAAATAGGTCCCAGGTTCTGTAGCTGATAAACTACTACTTATGTAGACTACCCTTTTGGCATGTCTTAGAAGAGTGATGGCAAACCTTTTGGACTTAGCCTGCCACACATTCAGAAGGTGCCTAACTTGTCTGCCTCTGAGCAAAAGAGAAACAATTTTCTGCTTTCCCATCCATATAAGCTACCCTGAACAGCGGTATGCAACTGTGCATGCAAAGGTAGGTCCCATTCCCATTGCATTTTCCAAGCGTCTGGAGACTTGCGCAGTCTCTGCGGCCTCTGAAAACCACATGAAAGCAAGCCCAGTCCATCTGCAGATGCTCTGGAGGCCACACAAGAGCCCATTCCATTCTTGGCCATGCTTTCACCTGTTGGATGTTGGTAAATGATGGCATGTGATAATGGATCATAGGTTTGCCATCACTGACTAAGGAGAATGATAGTGTGACATTTATGATTAGACTACTATGTTGTTTTAAACAATATACAATTGGAAAAAATAGTTATACTTTTCTGTTAGGAAGTAGAATTGAATCATAGGATCAAAAGAGAGCCTATGCAGCTGGTAGGGGAAATGCTGTTACACAGAAACAGTCTAAAATTTATCACATGCAGATGTTTGGAGAGACCATCTCATCACCACCCCCATAAATCCTTACACCACACCTGAAGAAGTATTATACCCAAGGGCCATATTCCTTCAATTCAGCAAAAATCGTATGGGAAATACTTGGTTATTATCCCTTAACTTGATTATGGTTGAATGTTGGCATTTATAAATTCCTACAACTACATACTGGACATTAAAATATAGGAAACCCATTAACCAGCAGAACCAGCTGCCTTATAAGAAACAGATCTCATCAAGATAGAAGAAATGTTTGTTAAAGTTTAACTTGCTTTTGTAAAAAAAAAAATACATTAAAAACCCTGAAGGTAACAGGGCTTTATATTTCTGAATTCCAGTAAATTAAGTTTGCAGACCTTGGCTCTGGAACAGGAATAGGTTTTCAGGGAACATTTTTAAACACTTAAAATACATGGAAAAAACCTGCCACAAACTACAGTTCTTTTTTAAATGAGTAAAAGGATTGGAATCCTTGATGAACAGCTGTAAAGGAAGAATATTCAAACTCAGTAAGGGACCCAAACTTTTCTTCCTTTCATTAAAAAACAAACTGAAGCAGAACCCTCTTAAGGGTATATATATATATATATATATATAAAACCTTTCTTCCCTATTGTATAAATATCTTTAGATAATTTAGAGTCCTGCTCATTTGCTTTTCCTGCCCAACTGCTTACAAGACTATTACTACAATAATAATAATAAGAAACTATTGATGAAAAAGCAGAAAAGCGCTTTAAGCATGGCATTTATCCGAATGTCATGCTCATAGGAAAGACTGACAGAAGCAGCAAGAGGGTAACGTTCTCTTCTCCCTTGCAGAATTTCTGAGCAACTCTTGCATTAGTTCTTCCTAATGATGTAATTCTAACCATAACATAGCAAACTTCAGGAAACTAGCAGTTCAATTCCTAGCTCTTGAACTGATGAGATTGTTGGTATCTACCATAGAGGAACTCAAGACATCACCATAACAATATCGTCTCAAACTCATCCCGGGATAAAGTGGGATAAAGTGTGATGAATCGAAGAAAGGTACAGTTGCTTCTATCAATCATAAGCATAAGGATTTGTCATCATGGCAACCAAGTCAGCCTACAAAAACTGTAGGAGTGAGTAAATCCACCATGGCTTCTTCATTCAGAGTAGTGTCTCTTGCTCCAGTTCTGTTTTCAAAACTTTCCAAAAACTGGACAATTTGGATAGATAATGTTATATAGCATAGCTCAGGATCCATTCGTTTACAACACAAAATTCATGTGCTGCTAATTCACAGGCAGTGGTTTTCACAGCAGTTAATTGCAAAGTGCAGACTGAGTCAAAAGACTGTCAAGTAATAAAATGCTAGATGTATCAATCAAAATCCCAGTTCTCCACCAAATACCGTTTGCTCACATATTGATTTTTGCAACACTGTTATGACTAGGGACACAGCAGGGCCTTAAAGTAAGATAAGATGACACATGAACTTTGATCACAGCTGGATTAGGACAAGATCAGAACAAAAATAAAGGCAGATTCCAATAATATATCCAAGAGTTTGGTTTTATTTTTTTAAAGCAGTCAGTCTACTAAAAAAATAAAAACATTTAGGAAAAGAGTAGATTAACAATTTTAAGACTTCTCAAAGCTTTAGAGCCAGTTCTATTAAAAAATAACATGCAGTGATGGGGAATAGCTGTAGCTCGGGTGTAGGATGAGGATGAAAGGTCATTCTGCGAGCTTGTGGGCTGGTTTCCAAATATTTTGTTACCAGGTTAGTTAACATCTTCAGCAGAGTTTAGGGGATATCAGCATCAGTGTTCTTCTGTTTATAAGGGCTTCATGCGGTCAGTAGGTCTTGTGGTGAGATCCAGCTTGCTCTACTTGAGTATATCCATAAAAGGGGACAAAGTGACCTTTTTTCTCATGTCAGACTAGGATTTATGCAAGTCTGACTTGGCCAAAAAACAAACAAACACCCACAATCTACTTTCAGTTCCTCAAAGGAGCAGCTTAAGGTCACAATTCTATCAGCATTTACCTTGGAAGAGAATCTCATTTAATGGATATTAATATGATTGCACTATATAGAGAAAATGGGACTTCAATACCAGGGGAATTACTATGGATACCAAGTTACACATCTGCATTCCAGGAAATGAATGCAAATATGGAAAACTAAACTAGAATTTGGATTAAAAACAAAACTTTACTTCTAAAGAGCAAAATATTTCTCATTTTGTCATTAAATGTTCACAATAAAATGAGCTGATTAGCTGAGCTAATGTTTGGTTCAGACATCCCAAATAATATCCAACTATTAAAATGACTGCCAACTAAAGAAATATAAACATATTCTAAGAGGTTTAGCTAGCTAAGGCAAATAACAACGAGAAATGCTGCTGAATTACAAATGTCTTTGAAAGCAAGGTGTCTTAAGTTAGTAATAATGGCAAATGCGCCACCTATCAGCTACTAAGGGACATTACAGTTTTATAGCAGTCAGAGGTCAAGACATGAAGGTCAATACAAAGCAGACATTTCTAATACTTTTTGTTGAACCAAGTCAATCTTACTAGGGAAAAAAATCTGTACAAGACATTTTTGCTGCAGGGATGAAAAATGAAGCCTGTTTAAAAATAAGGAAAAACATGCCAAAAACTAAAAATAAGTTGTGTTGCAATCATTATTAATATCTGTAGTACATGCTAGTACCCTGTTTCTCCAACAATACGGCCTCCCCCAATAGGAAGTCCCAGCATGTTTTATAGGCATGAAATGAAATTAAGCCCCTGCCCCCAAACTAAGGCCTATATTAAAATATGCGAAATGGGGGGCAAATGGCGGGGGGAGCTTGCTGTTAGGAAGTACTTTTGTTGCACACCCGGATATGCTGATGCCTGCGTTGACCCTGATACAAAATGCCCCACCAACGCTGAGGTCAACATCCAAGCTGTCACCGCCCGCCCTAAGATGCAAGGGGGGGGAATTAAGTCACTCCTGAAAAGACGGCCTAGCCGTTTTTTCGGGGCTTAAAAAGAAATAAGACCCGGCCTTATTATATGAGAAACACGGTAGAAGCAAGAGATAATTGTTGAAAATATCAATTGTTAGCTCTAAAAGACTATTGAAGTTAACGGTTCTTTCACCTATCTGCATATCAGTGATGATCTTTAGGAAGGAAGTAGCACTCACAAGTGCCCTTATTTTCCTGGTTTGCTTTCAGAGAAATCAACAGTAGATGAATTATTTGTTAATATCTCAAAATGATTTTCAACTGCAAGGCACTTATAATGTGTTTAAAGAAACAGTTGTGCCCCTCTCCGTATATAGGAGCTGAATCAGCAAAATTCCAACTTACCACACCACACAACAAGGCACATATATCACTGTATTGTGGCCCTCATAAAGAGAGGTGGAAGGAATAGCTTCCACAACTAAGATTAAATAGTCCAATATAAGAACAAAAGTAAACAAATGGAGAAGGGAACGGGTGAACAACAACACCCCAGGGTAAATTGCTGGACAGGATGCATGAAACATCATGCAATTTTAATATTTGGATACCAACTTCTTTTTTTGGAAGCAAAATCTATGTAGACAACCAACCCATGTATAAAGAAGCAAGCCTACAAATAGGTGTACCTCTCTTTTAAGTTATTAAACTGGGATGAAGCCTATCTCACCATCTAAATATATTCATAAGGAGAACAGGAAATGGAAGCAACCTCACAACATGGATAAACCGGTATGTGACTCGCACCTCAAGGTAACAATTGCAAAGCAAACAAGTTCGAAATTTGGAGTTGAACAAGCAAAAAGTTGCATAGACGGACTTGGGAGGAGGTCCATTAATAAGTTATTTATATATGTTGTTTATGTTTAAACTTTTCAACATTTTTCCTTTGTAAAAAGAATTAAGTGTGGAAGACTGAACAGCCCTGGGATTGAGCAACACTGCTACCTTTCAAGTACAAACAGAAAAATCAATCAAACTGTAAATCAGATGCAAGGCCAAATAGAAGTAAAGTATCACAACTCACCAGAAATCATGTGCAAATCAGATGCCATCCCCTTGCTTATCAGTTCATACTGGAAGCCTGTAATCTTCCTACTAATGTCCTGCTGAGGGGTAGCCTCAACAAAAAGCCCACCTTGGTCAAAGTTGAAGCAATACACACTGGTAGGACTATGATCTCCCTCTTGGACCAGTAGTTTTAGTTCTCCAGTTTTTTCCAAATAAATATTTGCTCCTGCAGAGTTCTTATAAGGTTTTATGCAAACAGTCCAATGTTTGTAAGAGGAAGAGATAATATTGGGTCGCAGATTGACGATCAATGCTCCGGTGGGATACATCCATTCTATGGTTCCTTCAGAACAACGGAGGTAGACTTGTTCAACATCTTTTCTGTGGGACTCGTGAGTTAATCCACTATGAAAAAAGAAAGATAGAGACATTATAATAAAAGTGCCTTGATTTATTTTACAAGAATATTATTTGCACTCAGACAAAAGCTACTGCAAAAGGCTTGAAAGACGATTGTGGAAAACTACAATGAAATAATGGCTTCAGGCTTTTTTAAGGGTTTAGAAAAGCTTCCAATTTTATTAAGTTGTACTGGCTACTTGCCTCAAATAGCCAAATTAATCAAGTCTGCTAACATCAAGTCCATTCCAAACCATGGAGTAATGTTCAAATTACGTCCTTCCATAAAATAAATTAAGCAACAAGACCAAACTGTTTATGAGAAAAATGGATTAGATACAACTTTCAGCCTCAAGTTCAACCCTATGTGACAATCCTGCCAACCAACATGAGAATGCATTTATGTACCATAATCAGTCATTAGATTTCCAATAGATTGCATTAAAAAGCTGTCAATGCAATTTTAATAATATAAATGTTAAGGTTAATCTTCTGCATAAATTAGCTGTGGGAGATACAATTTGGAGTGTTGGGGAGAAAACAAGGGACAACATACAATTATTATTTGAAATAAAATGCTTGCCATACTGGAGATGCAACAAAATATACTGTTCAGAGGTTTCATGGGAAAACTTCAAGAAACTTAAATTTTAATCATTAGCATCATCATATTATAAATTTATTGGCTGGAAACTAACTTTGTCAATCACATCAAGAGCTGACAGCTTGTGGAAGAATGAGCTAGTTCTTGATCTTCATGCTCCTCTCTGATTTCAGAAATGCAACTCTTAATAGAACATCTGAGATACCGCCAGTTTTAAGTGTTAAAAAAAAGTGGTGGGTCTGTTGGTGTTTATGGTTACAGATTATAAGAATACTCTTCTCAAAAAGTCAATGCATTGTTGTGGCAGCAAGTTAAACTCAGAACTGAATCAAGAACACTTCTCAAGGCACCAACTGCTGGTCCTACCAATTCTGGTTTCCTGATCACCTCCATTAATCAAATGAGAATTATAATTCAACCAAGCCTGTAGCACTGTTGCATGGCTGAATATTACAAGAGCTACAGTAAAGTCGTACTTGAAAGTGTGAATTTGCTATTTCTTCACAATAAAGTCAATGCATTTGGCTCAGAAACACACTGTTTGTTCCAAAACACAAAAAGCTTTCCAGTGCAAAAAATTGAGTCCTGAAACTCATTAATCCACAGACAACCAATACTTTATAGATGGCCTTAATAATGTAATTTACTGAATGGAAGAAGTTCCCAATTCAAAATACCATGGATTATTTGAAACGTCTCCAATGCCAAAATGTGACCTTTCAGTTTGAAAGAAAAACAAGAGAGTACTCATGCTTTGAAGTTTTTAGCAATATGTGACTCTGGAACTAAGCACACAAGCTTTTCTTGTGACTAAAAGGAAAGAGTGCATTGTTTTCATTGAAGCTAATAATATCAAAGAAACTATAAAGGAATAAAGCAGAATTAAAAAGACAAGCAAGTCAGGATACAAATCTACCAAGTTCCGACTGGATAGATGATTCACAATACTGAATGCATTTCAAGACAACTTGAGTTGACTTGGCTAAAAGCTCATGACCTAGTTAAAACTGTCAAGAGTTGGTGGAGATAAGAGAGCTCTCTATGGCTTGAAAGATTTGGTGGAGACAGAAAACATCTGCTTAGACAGGGGTTAGATGATTCATTACCAGAAGGTGTTAAGAGGTCTGATGGACTAACAAATCTTCCCTTTCCGGATAAATATGGTGATATCAAATGTCTGAACTAAGAACAAAGCAACTTCTCTAATCCACATTTATATATAGCCAGTTCCAGGACCAATTGCCAAATCATCTCATGTTCCTGTTATCTGCTGTATGTAAAGAATTATTCAAAGTATTAAACCAAGCAAGTTAAGTGCCCATATTTTGAAGCAAACCTGCATTGACTTTCAGGGTGCAGAAGAAGCTATGGATACTCACCTTGAGTGTTACATATATAAAATGATGTTGGTTTGATTTCAAAGCAAGAATAAATGACCAAAGTTCTTACACAAACAAGACAACCAAAAATCATAACTTACTTCCTTTCCATTTGCTGGTAGAAGACTATTAATCCATGCAGTATTTTAGTTTTACCTACATATGTAAGGTAAAACTGTAAGGCCATATAATTCATTTTAAGGTAGTTAGCCTTAATGGAAAAACTTCAGAATTACCTAATCCCACCCACAGATAAGAAATTGCCTGGTTTACTTCCAAACCAAACCGAGATATGTCAACAGTATTCATTCTTACAAAGTGAAACCTACATTGACAGAGACAGTAGTTATGAATATATATATAAAACTGTGGTTCCCCTTTTTGTTCAGAACAATGTTATTTATATCCACTAATGGGAACTTCAGGCCTTTCTAAGACTAGCCTGCTATAGGAACAGCTTGACAACTTAGAAAAAACAGGTTTGGTTGTATTTTTTTTTAAAGAAGAACTTACTTTAAGTGGAAGGCCTGGCTGGCATTTACACCTTTGTTATCATTCAAATCTTTTAACTTTGAAGGCCGGATACCACAGATTAGTGGCAGCTTGTACTTTAGACCTCATCTGCTGCCACAGTAACAAATATAACTTCTAAAGTTACACAGCCAGAAAGAATAGGCTGTAATCCTTCATACAACAATGGGATAATCACTGTATAAAAACCCTTAGAGAAAAAGTGCCAGCATTTTGAAGATGGGCAATTAGGGCTGGACAAAAAGCCTTCAGAATTCAGAGTTGTTGTTGCTGGCCAGGGGATACTGAAAAGTGTAGCCCAGTGCATCTGCAGGGCAAACAGCTATCCTAGGATATGAGAAGCTCAACTGCTTGATTTTTTTTTTAAGTCTAATTTTAAAAGCTAACCATTCTTAAGAATTCTCACGTACACATTAATGCCTGTTTATTCATCGCCAGTCTGGACAGATTCTAAGCAGAGACACCAGCTCATGTTAGATAGAAGAAAGAAACGCTATTTTGCAGCATCAAGTAATGTTGTCAGAAGTTTGTGCTCCTCTTGAAGAAAAATGGTGAGTCCCTCTCATCACTGGCCCTGCTGAACTTGCCTTTCCAGAAGGCCAAGCTGAATTTGTGACCTATTTATCCCTTCATATTCATTAGCTCATTCTTGTTTTTTATTTATAATAGCAGCCTACTGGATTTTAATAAAGGCAATCTTGACAACCTGAAGTTGTGTGCAGTGGTGTATTAACCATTAAGCAGACTAAGCACGTGCTTAGGGCACCAGGCCCAAAGGGGGCACCACAAAGTTGAGAATATGGCTTTGTGTGTACAGTATGTACAAAAAAGGAGGGCACCAAGATTTGTCAGTGCTTAGGGCACCCGTGAGCCTTAATCCTCCACTGGTTGTATAAATTTGAAGTCCACACATCTTCAAGATGCCAAGGTTGAGAAACACTGGATTAAGGACACATTGGCAATACTTTGGGGATGGGGGGATGTTTTTGAGAAAAGGGAGAACAAACACACACAGCACTTGCTGGAACTAAACCAAACTTTTTTTTCTCCCCCAGGATCACAAAGCTGCTGTAAAAGGCAACTATGTGATATTAAGAAAAACACAACTATTTTAAGGAACTGCTGAGAAGGGCTGGATGAACCTCACCATGAACACTGTAGCCCCTTTAAGCCTTCAATACTGAAGTATTGCAAGGCATTATCATTATCAAAGCCCATGAGTAAGATATGAAGGCAATAGTCATCTTCTACTATTGCTCCTTACTGACTAGGATTCAGAAACATATGCCTATTGCTGGACATTATGCATCTTAATACATTTAGAAAGATAGAAATAGCCATAAGGAAAAACTTCTGTACAGCTAAATCCATACAGCAGGAATCCAAAGCAACGTTCCTAGTCCTACCTAGAGGTGCCTGAGATGAGACTTAAAAACATGAAGCTTAGATTGCTATGGCCAGCAGAGTATTGTGACTTATACCACAGCCACCTGTTTGGCCAATTCCATCTATTTTTCAGACATCTGATGTTTTCTTGTGCAATTGCAAGTGTCAGCAAGCATGTGTCATTCCCAGAAACTAAAATATTAAATGACAGATTGGGGAGGGGGGGGGAAGTGTTGGGTAAGCCCCATTACAGGGAAGTGAGTCATGCTGCTCACACACATCCCTTGTGGCTGGCATTCAGGACACTGACAAGCCCAGAAGAGAGACTTCATTCATCAGTAGGGTAATATATTAATGGTTTAGTGTTGCAGCTGAGAGACAGATATAAATCGGGAATACTGCCTCTGTCCTTTATTTTATGAAGTGAGTTAAAAAGCAAGTCGTGCTCTTTTTAGGTTGCTCCTCCCCCAAATAATATTTCCATTTTATGTTATGGAAATATTGTGCCACTAATTTTAGGAAGAGATAATTCAGACAAGGATATGGCCTTACCCCCACACAATCTTGTTAATAATCACACCCGAATCAAATGTGATAGTATGACATTTTAAAAAAAAGAAGTCTTGGGAGACATCTACAAGCCAATGCCCATTTTCAAAAAAGGGGCATATATGTGATCAAATCCATGCATGCACATTTATGAACTTCAATTAAAAGGAAAATCAGGCATGCAAGATATTGTTCATTCAATACATGAGCAAATAGAAAATGGTTCCAAGAATTTTTGGTCTGGAATATTTTTGGTCTAATAAGGACACAGAGGCACAATCTCTTTAGCATACTTTCAACATCTATAATTAGAGATATACAAAATAAGTTCAGGTAAATTTGTGAATCATATGAAGTGTAGATTCTTGATTCAGTGGCTACAGCAAGTTTTGTGTAGGAGTCCACAACTTATTTCGAGCAATACATCATACTGATCTTGAGAGAAGTTGGTTCTACGTTGATTACAACTCTGCTGCCAAAGAATTGTTTACTTTGTTACACCAAGCAATTGTTGGTAAATCATACCAACAGGAATATGGCAGCAAAACTTTAGATGGTTCCCTATATTAGCTGAACTGTGTTTTAGGTACAAATTATCTGATGCCATTCAACAAGTGTTCCCTGTTTCAGGGACTTATCTTTCTAGATAATGGAATTATTTTGCTACAGGGCATGTGACAATTCTTAACAGGTGAGATAATCTGTGATAGCTAGAGTTCAATCTTTCCTCAAAGGATTTCCAAAAATAATTCTCTCTTCCATAAAACAAAGCAAAACACACATGCACACCTGAAAAAACTGATCCTCACCATTTAAGCCTGGGGCTACTGCCCTAATATTGCCTTTTCAGTTTGCATAAATCCAAAGAAATCATTCCTTGTCATTCTACTTGTTTAAAAATAAGTTGCTTTGTAAACGTCAAATACAGGTTGCAGCCATGGATTAATGACTAAATGAGAGCCTTTTCAGATCTACAGCAGATTTCTGAAAACCATAGGACAAGATTTAAAGTACAGGTAGTCCTTAACTTATGTTCACAACTGAGCCCAACATTATGTTGCTAAGAGAGACATTTGTTGAGTTTGCCTTGTTTTACGACCTTTCTTGCCACATTTGTTTTGAATCACTGCAGTTGTTTTCAATTAGTAACATGGTTGTTAAGTGAAACTGGCTTCCCCATTGACTTTGCTTGCCAGAAGGTTGCAAAAGGGGATCATATAACCCCACGATACTGCAACTGTCATAAATATGAGTGAATTGCCAAGCCTCTGAATTTTGATCACCTGCCTGTAGGGATGCTGCAATGGTTAAGTGTGAAAGAACGATCCTAAGTCACACTGTTATTTGAACATTCACTCAACAGGAACTGTTCGTTTTAAGTTGAGGACTACCTTTATTACTGAAAGGGGTGGGAGGAAGGGAGTCAGATGCAGAGAAAAATGTGGAGGCTAAGGGGATTTAAAGATTTCACAAGCATGACGATTAACATAGCTGGGACAGCTAAGGAATTATGGCCAAGAGCTTTCTGTTAGAAAACCTGATTAAAATTTAAAGTAGCAGGGGTGACGTTATGCCACAGGTGTAAGAGACAGAGGCTCAGCTCGGAACATTTTATGAGATCTGTGTTATACAATATAGCAGGTGAACCCCAAAGGAACTCAGGAGAATGTTAACTATCCTCTCTCTGGAGACCCCCTTGCCCACACATAGACACACCAGTTTTACGGTTCCCAGGGAACAACTTCCAAATGTACACAGCAAACATCCAGGTTTCCAATCTTAATAAACTATCTCCCCACCAAAACAAAAACCAACTTCAGTAATCCAAGGCGTTTTGAGGAAATAAACAAGCCCGGGTGCTAAGTCAGGTATTAATGAAATGGCAGGTCTATTGAAGAAGGGCTATATGCTGGGAAAGGAGAAAAAAAAAACCAAAAGAAAGCCCAGCGTCACAACTTTGATAAGGGCGAAACAATCTTTACACATTCGCAAACACGCCCCGATTATAAACCCTTATCCGTTTTTCCCCTCTCAAAGGCGACTGGCAAAGCCTCCCCGAGTTACGCTGAAGTTAGTACAACAAACAAAAAAACAAACAAAAGGTAGCAGGTCACCAAGTTTAAAGTATGTTATTCCGGCGTTGAGTTGCACAGATGTGGAGGGTGCTGCGGTGGCCAGGAGAGAAACTCTACCTTTGTCTGCTGAGCGCTCTCCGGCTTCCCTTTCCCCCCGCCCCCTCTCCTTCGCTCGTTGCTTTGGCAATATACTCATCCTGAACACTCCTGGAATGTTAATCAAAGTGTCCCTCTCCTTCTTCCTTCCAATAAATCAGAGCAAACAGCCGAAGAGGGGGGGAGAAAAGATTTCTTTTATCCCTCTTGCAACAATCAAATCCATGTGTCCCGGAGCTTCTGGAGCTAGCAAGCCCACGCGGAACTATACGCCCCCCTCCTCCCTTCCCTTCCCGAACGAAACTTCCCCGAAGAAGCGGTTTCGAAGACAGCTAGGATTCAACACCCACCCCCTACTCCCCCAACGCGCACCCCCGACAGCTCTGGGATGAGGTGGGGGTGGGGGTGGGGAAGCGGGAGTGGGGAGGAAGAGAACCAGCTCTCTTGGATCCAAGATTCCCAAGCTTGGCATTCGTTTCGCTGTGAACCCCACTCAAACTCTCCGATCGCACAAGAGGGGAATTTTTTCCCCCTTTTTTTTAAGGAAAGAAAAAGAAAAAAACCGACCCTTTACAAAGTAGAGTTTCGTCTCTCCCTCCCTCCCTCCCTCCCTCCCGCCCCCCAAAAGGAAGGAGAGATCCTCAAAGGGTCTCTTTAAAAGCAGCGTTAATCGCCTCCGACTTAGCAACGCCAACCCAGAGAAAGGGAAAATGGGATCGAGCATGAAAGGGGGGAGGGGGGGTGTCCTGAAGTCTGGATTCCGCAGGAGCGCACCTTGCTCCCAGGAGCTGGGATATGCCCGGACAAAGACTCAACCTTTTTGGAAAACACACCTTACAGCGGCGGCAGATCCGCCAACTTCACGCAGCCCCCCTTGCCCAGCGAGCTTCTTCTTACCTTCCTCTCCAACTACACAAGTCGCTCGAGTATTGCGCCGTGCAGCCCCTGTCCAGTACCAAAAAACCCAGCAGCAGCAACAGCGGTGACGGCGGCGGGAGCAGCAGCCCGGGCGCCGGGGCTCTCCGCATGATCCCCGCCGGGCTGCCCTTAGAACGGATCCAGCAGAGGAGGGAAGAGAGGAGGAGAGCGCCCGTAGCCTGCGCTTACATGGCGAGGGAAACTCAAACCGCTAGCACGAACCCATCCCCGCCGTCCGGCCACTCGGCTCAACAGTGCCCTCGCTCTCCTAGCCGGCGCTCGCTCCGCGTCCCAAGCTTAGTGGAGGGCGGGGGAACCGCTGCGCCTCGGAAACCACCCACTCCAGAGACCGCGGCTAAAACCGGCACTGGATTTCTTTGTACGGAGCGGGTTCCGTGCCCTCCTGGCCTTCTTAACTTTGCTTTTCTAACTAAACCCGAAAAAAGCTCGATCTCCGTTTTGGGAGTGACGGCAGCCAGTTGAATACAGCTACCGACGGCTTTCCTTATGTGGGGACCTCGCAGGCCTCGAGAGCGAATTTTAAACGTTTACTGCTCGGGTTTTGGGTGTTTAAAGAAAGAGGAAGCTAAGAATGTTGGAACTTCTGCTAGGAGTGTTTCTCTTTTTTTTTTTTTAATTGTGGATTGTTTAAAATAAAATTCAAGGCGGCCTGTGATGTGAGAAGGGAGAAGCTTTGACATTAAAAAAAAAAAAAAAACAGAGAAAGGACTGTGAAGAGGGGAAAATGCAGCTGAGGGGGAAATGCATGCCAGCTTATAGCTTCCCTTGGTACAAGAAGGGCAAAACTGAGGCCAAAATCCAGGTCTGCACATCACAAATGTTCACCACAGAGAGCAGACAAGGATCAGGAGCAAACAAGTCCATCCCAGCCGTACAAAAGCCCAGTAGGGTAATGCTAATGATCAAAGCTTCAAAGTTATTTCTCTTTTAGTACTTCTGGATTAACTATACAGTATAGAATGTACCAAAAGTTAGGCCCCATAGACTACTTGTTATATAAACGACATTATGTATTTGAATTAGTTGCCACTTTCTTTCAAACATTTCCTTACTTGTTAACATGTGGCCTTTGACATTTTTAAGTACAATAACATTTGCTCTGAAAAAAGTTAATAAATATATTACAATTGGCCTATGACTGGTGTGACAAGCTCATGTTGTCACAGTGGCGCATGTGACATAGCGTGATTTTTTTCCCCTTCGTTAAACCGGGCGTGGGCGTGACCAGCGTGTGATGCATCTGGTCTATGGGCTGGGAGTTTGACAGCCCTGGTCTATGGGGACAAAGGATTTGGTACATCCCTTATATCAGCGGTAGGTAAGCTTTTGGGGCTCCTGTGCCAAAAATTGCATGCACGCTTGCGCTCGCATGCCAGCACCCAGAAAGCAATGCGCACGTTGCCCCCTGTACATGCAGATGTGATCCTCCCGCCCCCTTGCTTGTACTGCACCTCCCAGCTGATTTTCCACCCGTTTTTCAGCCTGCCGGAGGTTTGAGGGAAGCCTTTGCAGGCTGAAAACTGGGCCTGTTTCGTCACTTCTGGTATTTCTGGAAATACAGGAAGTGACAAAACGGGCCTATTTTTTGGCCTGCAAAACCTGCAGAGGCTTCCCTCAAGCCTCTAGGAGGCCGAAAAAGGCCCCAAAATCAGCCACGTGCATGTGCAGTGAGGTAAGTTTGCCCAGGGCTTGCATGCCCGCACAAAAGACTGCGTGCCATAGGTTCGCCATCACGGCCTTATATTGTTCCTTTTTAGAAAAATGATTTATTGTACCCAAGCAAATGTTTTAACCATCAAGGCTGCTGCAAATAAACTCCTTTCTAACCCTGAAGACTTATGGTGCCATGGTTAAATTGGTATAAAATATGAAATTGCACCTGCTCAATGACTTTCTTTAAACAAAAAAAAAGTGGGGGGGGGGGTTGTACATAGACATGTAGAAGCAGTTGTAATGCTGAGGAGACTCCCAGACGGTTCCATATCCAATTACAGATAGTTCTTGACTTACTACAGCACTTAGTGACTGTTTGAAGTTACAACAGCAATGGAAAAAAGTGACCTATTACTGTTTTTTGCACTTATGACCATTTCAAACTGACAGGCTCAAAGTTGACTCAGTCTTCCAACCTTCCAAAGTTGGTAAAATGAGGACCTATGGAGCAGGATATAAATGTAAGTGCTATTGCTATTGCAGTATCCTCATGGTCATGTGTTCAAAATTGAGGTGCTTGACTCAGATTTATGACAGTGTCCTGGGGCCATGTGATCCCCTTTTGCAACCTTCTGACAAGCAAATTAAATGGGGAAGCCAGATTCACTTAATTAACTGCAGTGATTCATTTAACAACTATGGCAAGAAAGGTTGTAATATGAGAGAAAATTCACTTGACAGCTGTCTCGCTTAGCAACAGAAATTTTGGGGTCAGTTGTGGTCTTAAGTCGAGCACTACCTGCATTAATTAAACTGATCCCTCTTACAACCACTGTGATCAAATCCCAGTAGAGGGTTGCTTCCACTGTTCTGTGGCATTGCAAAGTTTGTTGTGAATACTGAACTTCCTATTTGCACTGGGAGACTTTAGATGTTCGCTGGGGGAGGGGAGGGACAATTGATTCGGCACATCTCTGACCATTATATCTGGGCATCAGCATGCAGTTAAGGAGAAGTGGCTTGACAAATTGCCATTCTGAAAAGCACCAGCACTTGAACACAAAACTGAGTGGGAAGAATGAAACTTTAGTGGAGCAAGTGATGATGTTTGTTGTGACATCGTCATGCAAATTATACTGATAAATCTGATAAATAAATCTATGTACTTACCTTCGATTCGATTTTATAGCATGACTGGTGACTTAATGCATTGCTGAATGAGGCACATTTGATGATTGGCAGAAAAGTCTCAACTTACTGAATCTTACTCAGATTAAGATCTTCATTTTAAGAAACGCAACTCTGGGTATCTCTCAGTATACTCATGTACTACCCAGAAATGTCAGTTCATCAGATAACATGTTCATTGGTATCAAAAGTTGGTGAGATGTTAGATTAGAATAAGCAGAATTGAATCTTCCGGTCTTTATTTCAGCAATTATTATCCATCAGGGAAAGGAAGGCAGGTTCAATACCATATGGGATGGCATTAGAATAAAACAGATTAAAACAATTGGTTTCCACTTGAAAGTACTATATTCCACTATAAAAATCATATCTATTTACAAAGAAAGTACCTGCTAATTGAATCTATTTATAACGCTTGCTAATCAAATCAACCACAAGTGGCTGTCCTCACTTATTGTACTAAACCATATCATATTTCTTGCTTAATTTTCATTCAGAATATTGTGTCATCCCAATCACCGTGATTCATAAACTCAGCTAATTGGACAAACTCTTTTTAAACAAACTGTAGCTTCACGTGTGCTCATCAGTGAACAGATATTGATCTCTGCAGGAATAATTTATAAGTGGTAATCTGCAAAAAAAATCTGATTCACCAGTGAGGCACATTCTATTTCAAGCTCACACAGTAAACTCAATTTTTAATGAAAAACAGGCAGGTACAGTTTCTGGGTCCATTTCTTCAAGGTCCACTTCTTATTTGTGAAGTGTATACAGTTTCTTCCTGGATATTTTTGCTTATATTTTACTTATGTTTGTCCACACACCTATACAAACAGCTTCCTGATGTAAATTGAACTACAAGCCCAGTTAAAGATCTGTTTCTGAACCTGGAGCAAGAAGAGACTTAAAATAATGTTGATGTGGAATCTGAAATTATGCAGTTGTGACTGTTTAAAGTGTTAATTGTGCAATTAAATAGCATCATCAACATGCTATTTAAAGTTGGTCTTAATTTGTGACTCAGTGCATCACAGAAAAAACCTGATTGGCACAGGTATTGTTTAAAAACATCCCGATGGATTCAACATACATGTATACTAAACAAGGAGTCAGAATTGCATGGCAAAAGAAGATTGGTGGAGATGAACATGTATGGCCAATTACACAATACCATTATAAACCTTAACTGCAGAAGGTCACCACTATTCTGACTTTTTAACAGTGCTCTCAAAATGGGTTAAAAGGAAGTGAGAACCACGCATCAGTTTTTAAAGAACATTATATACAGAGGTCCTTTAGAGGTCTTTGGAAGGCAATCTTATTGTGGAGCAACTGCTCACTAGGAAATGAAACCCATTGCATATATTTAGAAATGTATACATTGATATCGCCATAATTAATATGTCTAAACTGTTCCTTGTTGACCAGATTGCATCAATTCTTAATAAAGTCACTGGAGGAGAAAGGACAAAGTATTTGAACTCTTTTTGTGCAGTTGGGAGAATGGTCAGGAGGAGATTCTTACATTATTTTTAACCTTTTTGGTGTTTTAAATTATCTACATGTTTTCTTTTGTTTTCTACCAAATGTCTGAGAGAAGCTGCATTTAATTCCAAGCATTTGCTGCCAATTTTCAACACTGTGATAACAATAGCATTAATTATATATCGCTCTATGGTGCTTTACAATCCACTATAAGCAATTTGCAATGTCAGCATATTGTTCCCAACAATCTGGGTCCTCATTTTACTGACCTCGGAAGGATGGAAGACTGAGTCAACCTTGAGATGGTCAGGATTAAACTCCTGGCAGTGGGCAGAATTAGCCTGCAATACTGCATTCTAACCATTCTAACCACTGTGCCACCATGGATGTTGGAAGGTGTTGCAGAAACAAGGGAAGTGCTTGTAAGGAATGAAACTATTATTATCTATGTCACTGTGGCATGAATGCTGAACAACTTTTTGTTTTAAAATCATACTAGATTGTTCAGAAAAGTGGTGTTTAAATAACTGCAATAAAAAGAACAATAACTACAATTCAGACTATAAATCCCATTATCCCTACCTGGTGTTTTCAGTGACCTGCCAGCTGTGGATAATGAGTATTGTAGTCCAGGAAATATGGCAGGCACCACCTGAAAGAAGAGCTGAAGGAAAATCAAAGATTTATTACCAGTCCATAAATTCACATTTGAATTTAAATAAAACAGTGCATGGCTTAGTATGTTTAAAATTGGAAAGGTCCCTCCCAAATAATATTTTCCAAGACTTGTCTTAAATTAGCTATTTCCAGGCAACTATGGAAATCAAACTATCTTGCCCTTAATACTGTATCTTATTCTCATAGTATTGAAGTAGCAGTTGGGAATACAGGGAGACCTTGACTTATGACCAGAATTGGGACCAGAATTTCTGTTGTTAAGCAAGGCAGTTGTTAAAAGAGTCATGCCTGATTTTATCATCTTTTTTCGCCATGTTTGTTAAGCAAATTATTGCAGTTTCTACATGAATCTGGCTTTCCCAATTGACTCTGCTTATTAAGTCAGCTGGGAAGGTCGCACAAATGGTGATCACATGATCTTGAAATACTGCAGCCATCATAAATTTCTGTGCCTGAATTTTGAACACATGACCCTGGGGACACTGTAAGGCTTGTAAATGCAAGAATCTGTTAAAGTCACATATTTTTGTTAACTTCAAACAGTCACTAAACAAATGGTTGTAAATTGAGGACTACCTGTATTACTGCCCCACCACCGGCAGCACACAGATATATCAAGTTCGCCAGTAGCATCCTAAAGCTCATGAATACAGTGGAGGGGAAAAAAACCAACTGCAAAACTGTAGTGTAGTTCATCAGCACTGCTGCTGTTTTGTAAAGAGCCCATTACACTCCTGGTGGTATTGTTAATACTTGTGAAATACAGGTTACTCTCTTCTGGTTTGTGGATTATGTTCCCATAGTGCTTATGATGGAATAGGCTTCAATTTTATAATTGTATGACCATCTATTTGTGGATTTTTTTTCCATGTCAATTTTGTATTGCAAATTATGGTTTTTGTTTGTTTGAAAAACCAAATCAGTTGATTGCATAGTTCCAATGTGGCTTACATTTAATTGCATCAAATGATAATGCAGTAGATGAAACATCTAATTACCAGACAAAAACAGTATCAAACAGCAGCATTCTGAGAGATGAAATATTGCACAATACTTTGTTTTCTTGGGCTTGTCTCATAATGTGAGCTTGCCTTCTCAGGACTTTAATTTTCTTTTCAAGAATGCTTTATATCCACAATAATCTGGCTGTAACTAGGAGGAGGAGGAGGAGGAGGAGGAGGAGGAGGAGGAGGAGGAGGAGGAGGAGGAGGAGAAGAAGAAAGTAAGCATAGTTTTTTTTAGTTACAAATATTACATATGTATTTACTTAGGGCAATGTTTCAGAGTTCACTTCTAAAAGATTGCTTATTACAAACATCAGCCTATGTCATAATTCCAAATATTAAATAAACAGACCAGTTTACTTGAGTAGAATGCAAAGGAACTCTCCTACTTTGATTTATACATGCTTCCTTTCTTCAGTTTTCTGTGAAACTTTAATGAAATGAAGAGGGGCAGGTCTAGAGATGCCTAGTTTGTCAAAGTTTCATAGAATCTCTTATATGCCTCTTATATTTTATACAGTAACCCTCCTGTAAGTAAATTACTTGAGCTTAAGAGCACTTGCTATCTGTACTTTTCCTGCATTTTTTTCACAAGTATATGTACAATCACATAAAAACAAATGCACACGAAGGAAACTCAGCAAAACAGTAGTATCCATGACAAAGAGTGGTGTCTCCAAAGACTCTAAGTACAACATCACAATCCAAATTATGGCCTTTTCATACCTGCAGATATCCAGACAATGAATGGGATGTATTCCAAAGGTTTGGCTTACATGCCAAACTAAGCTAAAGAGGGTAAATTAGCTCATTGGGAACAGTGAAAGTTTTACTTTAACCACAAATATTTACAGAAAGAAAAATGGCTGATTAGCATGTTGCCACTGTTGGAAGAAATATCCTTCTGGGTTCAGTTCCAAGTGGGGAAAGACACTGGAATCATGTAAGTTGCTTGGAAAGAAGGTTTATTGATGAACAGGATTACATGCCTTGGAGCTCTTGGGTGAAGAAAAAAAGGAAGGAGATGCTGAGAGTCCCTGGGTTTTATGCCCTCTCTAGACTTTGAACTTCCAGGGGTACAGGAAGTGTATCCTGATTGGTTGCTGTCAGAGGTCAAAGCTAGCTTTGTAGGTTGTCTGTGTGCTAAATTTGGTTGAAAGTTCAATGAAGGGCAATTCAATGGCTCTGCCTGAAGGAAGTAGATCTTTGTTCTGTAGAATAGACTGGCCCAGGCCTTAATGGCCCATTAACAACGGTGGGAGGGCTGAGTTTCTGCCTCTCTGAATTTCTACTTCTCTTTTAGGAGAAATATTCTGCCCTTTCAATATTTCCTAAGATATTTCATTTTTCTAGGAGCAGGGTTGGTTTTAACTTCCAACACCACCTTCTCTTTAACAATAGGCTGGCATGTACCTACAGTAATTATGTTGGAGCAAGGAAAGAGGAATTGTGATTCACCAATAAGGAATAGGAAGCCGGGGAAATGATGGGACAGTCTTTCTGAAACATAAAGAACAGACTTTGGATTTCAAGGCCACAAATAATATAATTAAAGCAGCCTAATGTGCTCCAGATTTGTTAAAGTTGTATCTTTAGTGATTTATGCAAGGGACAATGGGTGTTATTGTTTAGCACATTAAAAGAGAACCAGATTGGGGAAGCTGAACATAAAGAATTTAATTTTTGAGGTTGCTTATAATAACTTAGAAATTTGAAGAGGTCACAGCTTCCCCCTTTACCAATGTGTGTGAGTCTTGTTTGAAGTGGACTGAGAATTCCAATTTCCATTGCTGCTTGTTTTAAAAGATGTGTATATTCAAGCATAACAGAGAAAGAGGACTTTGTGAATGGGAAGGTACACATTATTATTCTATTATTAGTATTGCACACTGTAATTCTTCATATATTCTTTTGTTTTAATACAATGATATTTGTATAGTATTAATGATTGACATCCTATTTTTAGAAATAATTTAGAACAAGGCTGTCAAACTCACAGCCCATGGGCTGAATGTGTCACATGCTGGTCACGCCCATGCCCGGTTTAGCAAAAGGGTGAAAAGTCACGATACATCACGTGACATTGTGACAACGCGAGTTTGACACCCCTGACTTAGACTATTAAAAACATAGAAAAGAAAAATATTCTGTCAGTGTTCATTACAATTTAAAGTATCAATGTTACAAGCATAGAATGATTTGACTTTTTCATATTTTTCATATAAAATTAAGCCAGCAGTTTGATCGTGACCTGCTCAAGGTTGACTTAACCTTCCATCCACCTACCTGCCTGCCTCTCTACCTGCCTATCTGCCTGACCTACATACTTACCTACCTGTCTGCCTACTTGTTTGATTTAGACACTGCCCAACTCCAGACTGACTCTGGGCAGCTCACAATATAAGAACAAGAGAAAAAAATGTGTGGTCTACACAGCAGACACAGTGAGAAAATGAATCTGTCCTACAACACACTCAAAAACCGTTCCAACTTGCCCTAGCCTGGGAGAAGGGCTAGGTCTTTTAACTCCCCAGAACATTATTATGAAGGGATTCACCTTGATCTCCGGATGGCGTGGCCCCTCATTCCAGAAGGCAAATGTGCAACATAGAAGGCACACTTCTTAGTTTCCAATATATGAAATTCCGTTGACGAAAAAGCACTCTTTGTTTGAACTGACCAGACAGAAAACATAGAAGACAGGCAGTTCCTGACATAACCAAGCTCTATGCCATCTGAGGTTTTATAGTCATAACTAGCACCTTGAACCATACCTGGAAACAAGATGTTGATCAGTATGGCTCACAAAGCAGGGATTCACATGAGCACACCAATGCATGCCCACACTGCCTGTACCACTGCACTCCACTCCAGTGGAATCTTCTGAATGGTCTTCAAGGCCAGCTCCATGAAAAGTACATTGCAGTAGTCCAGCTATGAGGTGACTAGGGCATGAGCTTTTTTTTTTTTTAATGGCTTCCTGATCCAGGAAATGGTGTGACTGTTGTACCGGATGAAGCTGTGCAAAGGTTTTCCTGGCCACAGCTGCCACCTGTAATTGAGGGGAGTTGTGAGTCCAGCGAAACCCCCAGATTGTATTGCACATTTGAATGGGAAAATACAAGCTTTTCAGCACAGGAAAATTGGTCTCCACTCCGCTATTTTGCCAGCTTTACTGGCAGTGATTTTGAAAGATATCTGAATCATAAGCAAGCACCATTTGTCTAAGACCAGCCACTTGGTTCTAAATGCTTGGTTCTTAAACCTAGGCATTATGATGGAAAAACTATTAACTATAGGTGGTACTTTAACTGTGATGTATTGGTTAAGCAGCATTTAAGGTGGCCTGATGTTTATCTGTACCTAAATAAATAGTTAGCTGATGGTGATGGAAAAATATTACTGCAGGAGTGGTACTAAAATGGTAGCTAACTAAATTAGTTCCATTTTAGAACTAATTCTTCACTGCTCCACTTTTGTGATTCGTATTTAGAAGCATACCAAAGGGAGGAGGCAAAGGATTAACCTTTCTCTATCATGTACAGAGTAGATTGATCTTGATCCAGCTGCTATATAGTTTTTATTTTGCTTTTTTCAGTTGCATACTAAATACATAAAAATAAATAAAGGAATAACTGGTGATCAACCTAGTAAATACAGCTAGCATTCAATTTGCTGTTTTACTGACTAAAAAAGATAGGGGGTTTGTGATCTATAGAAGAATGCATGGATAGATGGACAGATGAAATGACAGATAGTCAATCATCTGGATATATTTTCCAATAAGGATAAATCTGCTTTTTATTTTCTTTAGCCCAGATAGAAATGGATTACTCATGGTAGGTGAGCAACTCACTTAATAAAATCTTAGGTAAGAATGAAAAAGGTATTTGAATGTACTGCATGCCGTGTTTAATGTGTTGCATGAACTCAGTCAATACCTCGATTTTTACAAAATAGGATTGTCCTGAAAAATCATAGGGTTTTGATTGAATAAAAAGTAGCTTGTTAACCATTAATGATCATACTGATGAGCTCAAAGCCCCAGCTTTGAAAGTAGTTAACCATTGTTGGAAAAGGAAGGCTGGAATATGTGGAATCTGATCTGTCAGGATTTTACACAAATACTTGAATGTGCAGGCTAGTGGTTTGCTCAAATCAATTTTGCTTACAATTGGCAAAAATGGTTTGTAAGAAAGATCTATATTAGTCTCTGTAGAGATGTTAATGATTTAATTAGATGAGTATGTACATCTGTAACTCTGTATATATTTCATGTGTATGTTATTCCTTCCCTTGGAAACTTTCTTTCAGCAAAGATGACCTGTACATTAAAAACAAGATAACCTATGGTTAACCTTGCATCTAATAAACATTAATTTCCTGTTTAACAAACCATTTGTGGGACTGTTAAAACAGATATTTATCTTGATGCACATCCCCTTGGCAGACTTATTTTTTCATTTGCTGCAAAATATCCAGCCAGCATAGATATTGGCAATAAAACCGGCAGACTTCAGTACAAGAGTTCAAAAGTGTGGCAAATAAACAAGGTATTGCAATTCCAGATCTAAGCAGGAAGCTCTTATAATCAAAGCCCAAGACAAAGCCAGCTCATGAAGTTACGCTGAAAGCAAAATCCTAGGTAGGATTTTGACACAATAAAAGCATGAGTAAGCTAAACAAATCTGGTACTTAACCAAAATAGAGTCAGAATGCAGTCAGAACTGCGGGAGGGGGGGGGGGGAAACGACACCAATTCTATATTGTAACAGTTGCTATGTTATGAGATTGAAAAAAATATTTTTGCATCTAAACGGAATGTGGTAGAGAGAGAGAGAGGTTCCCTGAGGATGGGATCAAACACAAGTCCAAAATCTTGGAAGATTAAGGTCCCGGTGACTGACCCAAATTGGATTATGCCACATTATCCTGAGACACGTATATTTGCCTTCATTTGTATAACTTTTGGTTAAACAGCTTGGCACTGGTTTATTGGAAAAATTGCTTTCTTCCACTATAAGCCTGTCTGATCCTTATAGTCTCCAGAAAATGCCTTGTGGACTGCTCTGATCTGCTATTGAGTGAAATCTCTCTACTGAGCTTAAACAACTTTGAGGAGCAAGTATTTGCACATGAATTAAAAATAGTTTTGCCTTAGAGTATATTCTGCCATTCTGAAGCACACATTATGGCTCGTTAGGCTGTACCATTCCAGCTATTGTGGTTTATTCAAACTATATAATAAATTATGTTTAAACAATGATTTACCATGTGTGAACTCAGTCTGTAGCTTATTTGTTTTTAAACACAATACACTGCTTCTATGAAAATAGAATCCCATTTTCTTTTTCAGACCCTCTTTCACAGAGTTTATAGATGGAAGATAAATGAAATGTCTACAGTCTGTGAATTTTCGCCATTGCAAATGTTACATAATCCTTGGTCTAGTACTTCCCCAATGACAAACATCACATGAGCCATAATGACTCGTAAAACATTTCTGAAACAGAAGTTACAATACAATGATTATCTGTAAGGCAATGTTTAGATATCATAATGAAGGGTTGTTTTTCACCATGGGAGACATTTCTGCCTCAGTCAAGTCAAGATTAATTTATAGAAACCAGAAATATTGCTCATCTTTGTTTGCTGAGCATTGTCAGATTTTGTTTTCTTTTTCCATCATTTTCTGCTATAAAGGTAACTGAGTTATACTATATTTTATATGAAACTCTGAGGTTTTGGTTTTTGTCATGACCATTGCTCTCTGTTACATTCCTTTCCATTTGATTGTGCTGTTTTTTTGTTTTGTTTTAAGCATTCAGATTTCCAAAATCATAGAAGTTTTTTAAGGAGAGATTGGTCAGCCGCCCGTCATGGTTTAAATGGTTTTTCAGAATACTGCTGAGGGTTGGACCAGATGATACTTGTAGTCCTTTCCAACTCTACAATTTGATAATCTTTGTTTTTCTACACGTAACTACTGAATTACTGCATGTAGTGTTCATGAAAGGATTCTTGTGCATGCTAGAAAGATATCTTTATATGTTGTAATATGTAAAATGTAAATAAATGAGTGGGGTTAACCCAATAGTATGCACGCAGCACTTCAGATTCAGAGGCAAAATATCATGTTCTGAAACGTGCTAAAGCATGCTCATGTAACTTTTGACAAGTCTTTGAACCTTTCCTGGAACTATGCTGCTGTTGCTGCTATGGAACACAATGATGTGTGCCCAGTTTAAGGAGTTGCAGAAATTCTGTACATATTAGACTCCTCACTCTAGGGAGTATGCTTCAGTTTCCCAACTTAGATGGTTTAACACAGCTGCTAGGCTGATTTCTCTCAGTCACAGACACCTAGGTAAGCATCATTATAGCAAACAGGAATGAAGCAACATTGAATGGTTAATTGGCCTCCATCGGCATGCTTTTTAATGCTAATAGTCTTCCCATCCTTTCTTATCTTTCAACAGTCTCTTCATTCTGTGCTTCACTGGCTTTGAAATAGATTGGTTAGTGGTTGACATAACTGATATCTCTGCCTTGAAAACCTTAAGATATTGGGTTATGTCTTATACTACACAATTCCCTTATATATTACAGAGTGATATTTGCCTTCATATCAGAAATACTGCATCAACGGACGCCTTCAGCTCCCTCTCTTCCTTCCGAATCAACCTCCTAGAAATAGTTTAGATTAGATTAGATTATCAGAGTTAAAAGGGACCTTGTAGGTTATCTAGTGAAGTCCAACCCCCTCCCCACCCCCCAAACAGGGAACTCTATACCATTTCTGACAAATGGCAGTCCAATCTCTTCTTGAAAGCCTCCGGTGATGAAACTCCCACAACTTCCAAAGGCAAGTTGTTCCATTGGTGGATTGTTCTCACTGTCAAAAAAATTTCTCCTTATTTCTAGGTTGAATTTCTGCTTGATCAATTTCCATCCATTATTCCTTCTCTGGCCTTTGGGTCCTTGGAAAATAGCTTGACCCCTTCCTCTCTGTGGCAGTCCCTCAAATATTAGAACACTGTTATCATGTCTCCCCTGGTCCTTCTTTTCACTAGACTAGCCACGCTCAATTCCTGTAACCGTTCTTCATATGTTCATATATGTCCCTTAATCATCTTGGTTGCTCTTCTCTGCACTTTTTTTAGAGTCTCAACATCATTTTTATAGTGTGATAAGTTGTGACCAAAACTGGATGCAGTATTCTAGCTGTGATCTTACTAAGGCTTTATAGATCTTGGTTGTATCCTCTGTTAAGGCAATTTAGGATTGCATTGGCTTTTTTGGATGCCACTGCACACTGCTAGCTCATATTTAACTGGTTGTCCACTAAGACTCCAAGATCCCTCTTACAGTTACTGCTATTAAGCCTGATTTCACCCAGTCTATATGTGTACTTTTGGTTTTTCTTGCTTAAGTGTAAGTAAGACTTTACTTTTTCTACATTGAATTTCATTTTGTTAGATAGGGCCTAGTGTTCAAGTCTGTCTGTCATATGGATCTTGAGCCTATCTTCTAGGGTGTTAGCTATTCCTACCAGCTTAGTATCATCTACAAATTTGATAAGTTCCCCTACTATTTCCTCATCTAAGTCGTTTATAGAGATATTGAGAAGTACTGGGCCTAAGATGGAACCTTGTGTTACCTCACTGCTTACATCTTTCCATGTAGATGTAGACCCATAAGGACTACTTGTTGAATATGGTTTGTCAGCCAGTTGCTGGTGCTATCTATCTATTTTTTCTAGCTTACCAAGAAGTAGGTTGTGGTCTACTTTGTTGAATGCCTTTGCTGAAGTCTAAGTATATTTCACTGGTCTACTAATTTAGTTACTATGTTAAATAATGAAATAAGTTTGGCATGATCTGTTTTTAACAAACCCATGCTGACTACTAGTTACTACTTTACCCATTTCTAGATGCTGGTAGCTCTGTTTTTTTATTATCTTTTCTAGTATCTTCCCAGGTATTGATGTTTATAAAGGCTGATTAGTCTGTAGTTTTCTGGGTTTGTTTCCCCCCTCCTTTTGAAAATGGGAACTACATCAGCTCTTTTCCAGTCCTCTGCTAGTTCCCCGGTGATCCAGGATTTTTGAAAGATGTGGTACAATGGGCCTGATATGACATCTGCCAGCTCCTTTAGAACTCTGGGATCAGGTCCCGGTGATTTGTATTCATGAAGATCAGACAGGTGTTCTCTTACTATTTATTTTGCTTATTTTAACTTTTATTTCTAATCTGTCTTTTACAGTTATGTTTTTGGTAGGTTGGGCCATAGTTTCTTCTTCCTTGAAGACTGATGTAAAGAAAGAGTTGAGCAGCTCTGCTTTCTCTCTGCTGCCTGTTATTTCCTTGCTGTCTTCTTTCTTTATTGAACTGACTGTTTTCCTGATTTTTTTCCTTGTTACTTATATGTTGGAAGAAACCTTTTTTTTTGCTATCTTTGACTTTTGTTGCAAGTCTTTGTTCATTCTGGGTTAATAGTAATGTCTTCAATTTTTGTCTGTTGTAAATGGATATTTGTTACTGACCACAGCTAGTGTCAGTAATTTACCAAGACATAAGTTATGAATGTCAAAATTACCTGTTAATGGCAACCATTTTGTGAGTGCTCACATTATGTTTTCAATGATCTAAATATATCCAATTGCTCTAAAAGACTGCTTATTCTTGACTTGAGAGATTATGGCTTTGACAAAATTTCTTGCCCATCATTATATCTACATGAATCAGTATTTGGATATATTACTCTTCATACTATCCTGTACCTAATACAGTATAAAGGAATAAATCTTGTTCAGCAAGAAGTGTCCTCATCAAGTAAAACTGGCTGGGAACTGTAATTCAATGCCAATGGAACTATGAATGTATAGAGAAACAAAAGTATTTAATATCAAGGCTATCAAAGAAATAGAATTAATATAAAGTCTACACTGTGTAGGAGGCTGGGTTTGATTACCTACAGGTTAATACCCTCTTCCAACTTTACGATAATAAATGGAGCATTTTCTTGAACATGTCCTTAAGAAAAGTATAATCGATTTTAAAGTGAACTCAGTACACTATCAACTGCATTTGTGCTTTAATTTAATCTTCATCTATATGACTCATTCAAAGCTATTTACAAAGGAAGGCAGAAAGGGTGAGTGGAGGTTGGTAGCGCCATGGTACATGACTTATTCAATCATGTTCCACTGAGAAACAGAAATGAAATGCATTTCAAAGGAGAGGCTATTGTCTTAATCAGCCATCTATATAGGAGGCTCCCCTGTTGATATATGTTGCATAAAATGTAATTAGCTCTTAATTAAATTGAGAAATGGGAGGGTTGATATAATATGGTTACAGACTGTATAATAAGCTTGGTAAAGCTCTAAAATATTGTCTAATAACAAATATTTGTGCCTAAAGTAATTAATTTATCTCATATGCACATAACTTAATAGGTCAATGCATATAACTTCAATTCATAATTTTATCCTATCATCGTTTTTGGAATTAGTCATTTATGCAAGAGAAGTCATTTAAGACAAACAGCATGTGATCTCAAATGGCCATGCATGTTGTCAGGATGAGATCAGCTGGAGATATTCTTGATATTTACTAATCTGACAGATTATTTAGAATCAGACAACACTTTAAAAATAGGAACAAACATCACTTTTATTTAATTAATGTTACTTGTACTTTATCTGTACTTCTTTAAGTGTCCAATCATCTGCAGCTATAATGGGAAAACATCTAGTTTTCTAATATTAATTCAATGAATGATGCTCACAAACCCTTTTTCCTATTGCTCCCCACAGTTATTAACTGAAGACTATCTTTATTGATATAATTCAAGCATTTTATTCCACTTGCAAGCGCAAAAGGTTTAGTGACTAACCTCAAGTATACAATTTAAAAGAACTTTAAAAGCCCATTCTGATTCAAATGGGAAAACTTCCATCACTGAAGGTGCCTCTTCACCTTCACCAGTCTCTTTCTCTCTCTCTCTCTCCACGCCTCTCTCCTCCCCCTCTGAAAACCTGTTTATTTGGATACCTTTTTCATCCTATATCAGGAAGCCATAGGACAAACATTGTATATCAATCATTTCCTGAATGATAAAACCAACATAAAGCATTTCAGGTGTGTTTTGACAATTGCTGGTCTGCCATTTATCTCCATGACTTATTTGCTCTGAGCTGGGACAAAGAGGGGATGCCTTAGTAAATGAGAGAAAATGTTTGCTTAGTTCCAGCAACCTCTTACTGAGGTAAGAATGTGTAAGTTGAGGATTATACCCAACTAATTAGAAAACAACCTCAGGAAAAGTATATTATTTGAAAACAAATGCATGTATTAAATAAGGATTCTAAGGATGAGTCAGCTGTGCTGTTCATTGGCTTAGAATTCTAACAGTGAAATTAAGATTATTGTGATACTCAGTGGTTTTTCACATACACACAAACAATTTTAAAAATCACTTATGAAAACAATTGTAAAGTTTAATGGAAGATAAACCATTATTTCCATCATTATTAGTATTAAGCTTTATTTTTAACTGCTTTTATAATACTATAAAACATACATTGGCAAAGCTGTATCAGAATTTTATTTAAAAGTCCACTACCTAGTTACCCTCATTAGGAATTCTAAGAAAATTGCAGTGTTGGTGGAATGTGATGAGAAGAGAAATACCAACTACAAATAAATAGTGTATTACATGGACAGGGATATTGAATTGGAATGTTTACATCCTGGATAAAAAAAGTGAAAAATTGTCCCTCATGAGAATATTAGGATTGGGGTTTTTTTTTGTTTTCTTTAAAGAAGCCTGACTTCTGCACCTTTCTTTCAGATTAGGCAGGTTTCATGCTTATTAGAATCTATGCTCACAAATGTTACTCCATTTTGGTAAAATATATATATATATATATATATATATATATATATATATATATATATATATATATATATATATATATATATATTGTTTTTCCACAGTAATCATTGAAAAATAGGAAACTATAGATTTTAATTTCTGTAAATCTGTGGGGTGCCCAGAACCCCCCAAATTTTAATCCTATATATGCTATCCTGTGGTGATAGATAGATAAAAGATAGATAGATAGATAGATAGATAGATAGATAGATAGATAGATGGAAGGAGGGAGGGAGGGAGGGAGGTGTTGTGGTTCACTGGCAGCCTGTGCAGAGGGCAGCGGAATCAGACAGTGGGGAAGAACGGGGACCAGTCAGAGAATCTGGAGAGGACTCAGATGAAGGTTCTGCATTCAATGCAGCAATGGGGCCAGGACCATCTGGGAGTGGGGTGCTGCCTCCGGAGCCTCTGGAGTCTGGCAGCAGCAAGGCAGGGGACCCAGGGGACCCTGTTCCCGGTGCACATGTGCGCAGAGGTGCTAGAAGGTGAAAGCAGTTGAAACAAAAGGGCAACTTGGGAGTAAGGCTGGGAGGTGATTGCCCCTTCCATAAAGTATAAAGGACAGGCCAAGATGATGAAACCTATGTAAGAAGAAAAGTCTTTCGTTCAGTTCAGATTCATTCTTGAAGCTCTTTGTACTTCAGTTGGTTTTTGTTCTAGTTTATTTGACACTTCTGTTTTTGGCAGCACTTCACAGAAAAGAAAGGTGGGTGCTTATCTTGAGGGACTGTTTGAGATTCATTGTCAGTTGGAAATGAAAATAATTCCCAGCGTTGCTGTTATGTCCCTGGACCTTGAAGAAGTTCCCACCCAGGTCCGTTCTCGCTGCAGGGGCGGCTGCCCCTTCTCATTGGCTGGGTTTCCCCAGCAGCCTGCTATAAAAGCAGGCTGCTGGGTCCAGCCCTTTCGCTGTTCGCTGCGAGCCAGTTCCAGGCTGAGCAAGCACGTTCAGTCCTTGTAAATAAACCTTGTTGCACTAAGCCCTGGTTCAGCCTCTTATTTCCCATACTTAATACTGGCGACGAGGGTGGGATGGCTACCAGAGGCAAGCTGCAACGCTGAATCACTAAAACGCTGATCCGCAGCCCAGAGAGAGAGCGATCAGCCAAAATAAGGGCAAACGCTGACCGCAACCCAGAGAGAGCGATCAGCCCGAAATGAGAACGAACGCTGAATCACTAAAACGCTGATCCGCAGCCCAGAGAGAGAGCGATCAGCCAAAATAGAAACGCTGATCGCAACCCAGAGAGAAAGCGATCAGCAAACAAGCTAGTGAAAGTGAGAAGCGCCTGTAGCCGCTTGTTAGCATAAGCTACAGAGGAAGTGTAGCGCTGCGAGCCGCAGCCGCTCGTGCCGTTTAGGCGCGAAATTCAAACAGCTGTCAGCTGAAGCACATTCAAATGCAACACAGCGTTGTATTAGGAAATCGCTAACGCCCACACAGGCGCGAATTTCAAAAGACGCTGCCAATGACCGTTGCAGTCTAAACACCTTCTGATCCCCAGAGAGAGAGAAGGGAATTGCGAAACTTCCCCAGAGCTGAAGTCACTTGCCTAGCACAGGCACTAAACCTCTACTGCTACCCCAGAGAGAGAGAGAGCACTTGCCTAGCACAGGCACTAAACCTCTACTGCTACCCAGAGAGAAAGCATTTTATCCAACAGGTTAACCAGTAGACCCACAACATGAACTCCAATCCAGCCTTCCCAGCGTTCAAGCCAGATGAGGAGAAGTGGGAATCATACAAGAATCGGTTTAATCATTACATCGATGCCATCGGATTGGCTGATGCAGGGGAACACCGAAAGAAAGCATATTTCCTGACCTACTGTGGAGCCATCGTCTTCGATACAGCCACAGCTCTTGTGGCTCCACGTGAGTTAAAGAATGTCCCCTGGACAGAACTGTTAGAAATCCTTACTAACCACTATTCTCCTAGACCTTCACAGATTGCCAGACGCTTCACCTTCAGAATGAGGAAGCAGGGGGACAAAGAGAGCATCAATCAGTACATGGCTGCTCTCAGGACTGCAGCACTCCATTGTGGGTTTGGCAGCTATCTTGATGACATGCTCCTAGACCAGCTGGTCTGCGGGGTCAAGGACCTGCACCTACAAAGACGGCTGCTCGCCAAAAAAGACCTTAACCTCGCTCAAGCCATCGAGGTAGCCCTGGCAGAGGAGATGGCATCTCATTCAGCCACCGAGATCCAAGGTCCTGTCACCAAGCAAACAGCAGTTCCCGTCCACTCAGAAGAGGTGGTCAACGAGGAAGACCCAAGTGACGAGGCCGACATTCACCGCCTCACAAACGCCAGGCGCCCGCAGGCAGGAACCAGACAAGATAACACCGGGCCATCCAAGCACATCACCCTGTGCCTTTCCTGTGGTGGACCTCACCTGAGGACCACATGCAAATTCAAAGGAGCCACTTGCAACAACTGCCATAAGAAGGGGCACATTGCAAGAGTATGCCAAGCCTCACACAACGTAGAACAAAGGGCATCTTCATTCGCACATGCCGGGCCCCAAAGGCAAGTATTAAACTGTCGCACACACCTCTGCGCTAATCACACTTGCTATTCTATTAGTAAAATCTCTCTTTCCGTCTTATTAGAAGGTAAACCTTGCAACATGGAGGTTGACACGGGTCAGCGCTCTCCATTATTTCCTGGAACACCCTCAAGGAGCTTCAACCCAGCCTATCAAGAAACCGACTCCAGAAGTGCCAGCTTAGCCTAAAGGACTACCAGGGAAGACCATTCCTGTAATCGGCAGAGGCAAGTTTTTGTTAATTTTAAAACCTTTAAGGGCCACCTACCTCTAGTGGTAGTGAGCGGCAACCTCCCTACACTTTTGGGACTTGATTGGTTTCCCCACCTCGGTTTAGGGCTAACAGGAGTCCATGCTACCTCAACCTCTGACACGGACTCCCTGTTTGCTGATTACTCAGACGTATTCAGTGATGAGTTAGGGTGTTATAACGGCACCCCTATCTCATTTTCAGTCGATCCCCAGGCAGTCCCAATTCGGTTAAAACCTCGCAGAGTTCCATTCGCCATTCGGCCTAAATTAGACCTTGAATTAGATAAATTACTAAAACAAGGGATCCTGGAGCCTACAGACTTCGCCAAATGGGAGACGCCCATCGTCACACCCTCAAAAAGATGGTAGCCTGAGAATTTGCTCAGACTACAAGACCACAATCAATAAATTCTTGCAAGTTAGCGCTTATCCAGTACCTGTCATTCAGCATTTATTACATACTTTTGAACCTGGCACCATCTTTGCCAAATTGGACATGTCTCAAGCATATCAACAGTTCCCTGTTGATGACCAAACGGCAGAACTTCAGACCATTGTCACCCACAGGGTGCCTTCCGTGCAAGCGTCTCCAGTTTGGCGTAAGTGTTGCCCCAGGCATTTTTCAATCCCTCATGGAGCGGATTTTACAGGGCCTTCCTGGAGTAGTACCCTACTTCGATGACATCTTAGTCTCGGCCAGGAACAGACCCCAACTCTTCCAGAGAGTTCGAGCAGTCCTAGAGAGGTTCAGGCAGCATGGCCTCAAGTTAAAAAAGAAAAATGTGCCATTGCCACTAGACAGGTGGACTTTCTGGGTTATAAAATTGACGCCTCAGGCATTCACCCCTGGAGTCCAAGGTTAAGGCAATACACGAGGCACCCACTCCAACCTCCAAAGCGGAACTGCAGGCCTTTTTGGGGCTCTTGAACTTTTACGCGTCGTTCCTGCCCCATAAAGCCTCTGTGGCAGAACCCTCCACAGACTTCTGGATAAAAACGGTTTGGCATTGGGGACACAAAGAAGACTCCGCTTCCGCGCAGTCAAGTCGCTACTCACATCAGAGGCAGTGCTTATCCAGTTTGACCCCAACCTTCCATTAGTACTGGCAGCAGACGCATCTCCCTTCGGAATTGGGGCAGTCTTAAGCCACAGGCTCCCCAACGGCTCCGAGGCCCCTATCGCTTTTTTTTCCAGGACGCTCTCTGCAACAGAGCGCAATTACAGTCAGATCGATAAAGAAGCCTTGGCAGCTGTTGCAGCGGTGAAGAAATTTCACGAATTTCTCTTTGGCCACTTTTTCGAGCTAGTCACGGACCACAAACCGCTCTTAGGGTTACTAGCAGGTGACAAGCAGACCCTCAAATTCTGTCCCCCAGAATGACCAGATGGACCCTTTTCCTAGCAGCATACTCAGATAGACTCGTGCACCGCCCAGGTAAAACATTGTCCCACGCAGACGCCCTCAGCCGCTGCCCCCTGCCTGCCCCAGCTGAAGACCCTGCCCCGGTCAACGCCATTTTTGAAGTCACCCAACTGGACCTCCCAATCACTGCCCTTGATATTGCCAATAAATCCAAAGCGGACAAAACGATCGCCCAGGTACTGGACTGGGTGAGGAGGGGGTGGCCGGGCAGTGACATTGAAGCTAAATTCACTCCATTTAAGACCCGCTTACAGGAACTATCGAGCTTACAGGGCTGCCTGCTGTGGGGCACTCGAGTGGTCATCCCGACATCTCTGCGTGACCGAGTGCTGGAGGCGTTGCACGAGGGCCACCCGGGCATCGCCAGAATGAAGGCGTTGGCGCCGGCTACATTTGGTGGCCCGGCCTCGACGAGGACATCAACAAATGGGTAAGCTCCTGCCATCCCTGCCAGGTCTCCCGTCCATCCTCCAATTGCCACCCCCACCAAGTGGGAAAGTGCCAACGCACCCTGGTCCAGGATTCACATCGATCTCGCAGGCCCATTGCATGGCAAAATGTTCCTCGTGGTCGTAGACTCTTACTCAAAGTGGATTGATGTGGCACAACTATCCACGACCACTTCACAAGCAGTCATCAAGGCATTGACTCGCCTGTTCGTTACGCACGGTCTACCAGACTCCATTGTTTCCGACAATGGTCCCCATTCGCGTCAACCGAATTCAGTCGTTTACGGCCAACCTGGGCATTCGCCACATCTTCACGGCCCCCTTTCATCCTGCCAGTAACGGGCTGGCAGAGAGAGCCGTTAGGACCACTAAAGAAGCCCTGGCCAGGTTCAACAAGGATGACTGGCACCACAGACTATCCTGTTTCCTGTTAAGCCAGCATTCAACCCCTTGCACGGTAACCAACAAGTCCCCGGCCGAGCTTCTGATGGGCAGACGCCTGCGAACTGTATTGGACAGGCTTCACCCACATTACTGCCCTGACTCTCCTCTCGCTTCCACATCGGGAGTAGGCATTTTGTCTTGCAGGAACCCGTGTTCGAGAAACTTCGCTGGCGACCCATTGTGGATCCCGGGAGAAATCGTAGCCATCACAGGACCCAGATCATACCGGGTTAAGCTGGAAGATGGCCGGGTCTGGAGACGACATCTGGACCAGCTTCGGAGACGCCAGGGCACCCTCGTCAGCCGCGACTCGTGGGCACAGACTGGTGAGAGTCCGCTGCAACTACCACACAGCAACATCTACCCCGATGACCTGCTAACACCTTCAGCCGGACCAGAGAATCCAAATGCTGACTGCGGCGACCTAGCGCCCAACCCATCCGAGCCAGACGGCGTGAGGACACTCCCAGCGTCCAGCCCTTCTAGCCCCGGACCTGCTCCGACCGAGGGTGGTACTCAGGACTCATCATCGAGCCAACAGTCACCGACGGACTCTGATCCACCAAACAGCACACCAGAGTTGCGCCGCTCTGGACGTCAGCACAAACCTCCCGTATACCTCAAGGACTATGCGTGTTCGCATCTGGGGGGAAGGGGTGTTATGTCCCTGGACCTTGAAGAAGTTCCCACCCAGGTCCGTTCTCGCTGCAGGGGCGGCTGCCCCTTCTCATTGGCTGGGTTTCCCCAGCAGCCTGCTATAAAAGCAGGCTGCTGGGTCCAGCCCTTTCGCTGTTCGCTGCGAGCCAGTTCCAGGCTGAGCAAGCACGTTCAGTCCTTGTAAATAAACCTTGTTGCACTAAGCCCTGGTTCAGCCTCTTATTTCCCATACTTAATAGTTGCAATAAAATAAGACTTGTTTTTAAAATAAGTGTGGGCATAATTACGGTTTCAGAAGCCTTGATCAGAACAGGAAGGAGGGAAGGAGGGAGAGAGGGGGGGGAGAGAGAGAGAGACAGAGAGAAAGACACAGACACATACACAGACAGACAGATATGGTGGTGCAATGGTTAGAATGCAATATTACATTCTGCATTCTGCTGACTGCTGACTGCCAGGAATTCAGCAGTTCGTTTCTCACTTGCTCAAGAATGGTTCAGCCTTTCATCCTTCTGAGGTCGGTAAAATGAGGACCCAGTATGTTGAGGGCAATATGCTGACTCTATAAACCACTTGGAAATGATTATAAAGCACTATGAAACAATATATAAGTCTAAGTGCTATTGTTATACACACACACACACACACAAAACTCAAGGTGGTGAATTCACCAATACTCCTTTCTTCTCCTATTTTTCCCCACAACAACAAGCCTATGAGGTGAAGTTGAGAGAGAGTGGCTCAAACTCTCCTAGCCAGTTTTCATGCCTGAACTCAGAGGAGTGACTATAATCCAGATTCTCATGGTTTCAAGGCCAGCACCTTAACTACTACACCAAACTGACTCTGTCCTTGGAAGAGCTAAATTTTACTCAAACTGAACCCTGAATAATATAATAACTACTTTGACTTCACATATACCTATTTTAATTAATTAAATTAATTGGTTGATTGATTTATTATTAATAAATAAATAAAATTAATTAATTTGTAGGTGAGGTGGAAATAATTTGATTTCTCTAAGGCACACTTTGTGTTCTGTTTGGGCAGAGATGGACAGATGTGTTAGGCTCAAATATCTCTCCTTCTCCTTGTTCTAATATTTGCTAACAAACATTAGTTTTCTTTTGGGATGTCTTTCTTTCTTTCTTTCTTTCTAATATGCCTTCCCAGGACCATGGTATCTTGCACTGCATTCCTATATTTCTCAATGTCCACATTCTTTGAGTCATTCTTAGTGATGTCTTCAACTTGCTTTATTGACTATGGTTTGCTCATTCATTGCATATTGGCTCAGCTGGGCATTAGAAAAATGTGTCTTTGTTGTACTGTCTGACAATATGAAATCACAATATTTAAACAGTACACAGCTGACTATTTCATTTTCTGGATGATCCTTTCGTTCTCCAATAGATGCTAAATAAATGAAAAAAATTACATAGGAAGTTTCTCTCACACACATAGATGCACACAATATTTTTATTGAATCAGAGAATTTAACAATAATGTCAGATTTGGACTGCTGCACACTGTATTGCTTTACATTTTTTCAACATGTCCATGGAGAGTGAGAGAGTTTCTTTTGGATTATTTCATTTTATTTCACCATTTTAAATGAATAAGAAAAATATATACAATAGCATTAGGAGTAATACAGTCTTTGAAGTGATACATAAAACATAATAGCTTTAAGACCTTTGACCCTGTTGCTTGCCTGCACCTGTATCAAAATTAAACTAATGCAAATGTCAACATAGAACACATATCAACATTCATACAAACTGGAAATAGATTTACTTTCCAGCATTGTACCATCATTCTTAATCTTGTCTATGACCATAATAAAGGTTTCATTTGATTTCTACAATCACTCTTTCAGTTAAACCCCATGTCTGAAATATCCACAATTTTTGATATGTTGATTGATTCCAATATACTGGAAGAACAAATGTCTGTAACATTTGTTAACATTGTGGAAGGTTCAGATTATTTAAATGACTTTTGAGATGAGGTTTGTCAAGCTTTGCCATTGTCTAGCATTATAGTTGGAGGTATTAAATGTCACACTTGTACTGCACACACATTTCTCCTTTACTTTGAGGCTGGGAATATATTGTTTGGATTTGTTCATTGTTTTAGATTATCACATGATTTGGTTTCGTTTAGCATGTTGTTTGAACATCTATGAAGATTCTCCTGTTTACAATGCAGTCCTTTCAGTAGTCCCAATGAGGTTCCACGCCCATGTATATTCTGATACAGGTGACCTGAGAATACAGATAAACCCCATGGCCTCAACTACTTTCGGAGAACTAATGACCTGATCCTCAGAATGCTAATAATCAAATGACTGCAAAGAATATATTTTTTTTCCCATTCCCCTCCAGTCAGTTAGAACTGAAGAAGCTTCTTGGATGAGAAATGTTTTCAAAGAACCCCCACCCCTCCACACACAAAAGCACCTTTGGGACATGTTGTGTGATCCCAGACTTAGCTTTTAATAAAACATGGCTAAATAAATTATGCATGTTGTGATGATCTCAGACTTAGAATGTTATCTTCTCAGTCTTTAAAAGAGAATGACACAAAATGGAGCAATGAAATGCAAAGACACAAGTTTTAATTACATATGAAATTAAGTTCAATCTGAAATATAGAAAATGCACAGGTTGCGTTTTTTCAGCTGGCTCTTAATTTTATGTACATGCTGTTCTTAAACCATTCATGCATTTCCTGTATACATATATTTAAACTTGAATTATATAGAAATGATACATTTTTAAGAAATGCTATTCTTTATGAAAATTCACAAGTGACAGTCCAAGAGATAATATCAGTAGTTCTAGCAAAAATGACTTCTGGTGTTGAGAAAGAACACCCAATCCTATTGTTACAATATGCAACATCCCACTTAAAAGAGAAAAGCTAATATAAGTGATAATATTGTAATGTCACTACATTAGTAGTGCATATTTGATAATGCACAGTACTGCATATTTGATAACAAAAGCAGGAAGTGTATTAATCTCAATAGTAATTAACTGTGAAAGACTTTATTGCTGCATTCATGTTTTACATATATAAATCTTTCTTCCTCCCAAGAGGGAATTGGCAATGGTTTAATTAATTAAGACATATATACATACGTACATAATGATAACTTACATTCTTGCTTGTTCATATGTGATCCACCTAGTTAGGAATAAGCTGACATTATCCAGCTGTATTCTTCTGTGTCTGTTTTGGATGATGTGGTGCATGCTTCCTTTTCTGATTGTTTTGATGAGGCCTTTAGTTGGTTTGTTCTTATCACTTTAAATTAAATCTATACAATACTGAATTTACTGTTTTTCATTCTGATTGTTCATCCTCAATCTTTTTCTGATTCTTGCCAGTTTAATGGTAATGAAGTTCTTGATTATCCTGAGAATTCAATCATTTACTTATTGAGAGAGCTAAGCAATTAGTGCATGGTTCGTATTTTGCATGGACTGTTGTAACAGAGTTTTGGTAGATCTTCCTGCAGTCACTTTTCAATCTTTGGTGAAGGTTCAGAATTTGTGGATCATGCCATCTCTCTCAAACTATTGCTATGTCTGCCTTTTATCAGTCTTTACATTGGGTGGGTCTCCTAGAGATGTATCACTTTTTAATTGCTGGTGTTTGTTGTCTTGGCACTGAACAGAGAAGCATCTATTTGTATGTGATTGCACTTCATGTTCCTGTATTTTCAGTTTCACTATTGACTGTTCAATCAGCATCAGTTAGTTTTTCCATAGATTAGAATGGCTCCTTTAAGTTTCAAGACCCTCTTTCATTCACAACTTATTTGGTATTGAACACCTTACATATTACATCTAGAATCTGATGTCCTGAAATTTAAAATGACACTTTTCTCAGGATTTGTTTGAAGTTGGAAGAATAATGTTGCTTAAATTATAGTAGAGTTGTGATTAGATAATAGTTTTAATTTCTGATTTTGGCTAATAAGTAGAGTCAAAGGTAATATATAAATAAATAAAATGTGTCTCTCAATATCAATTGCTCAAAAAGATGACTCTGGATATGCTATTGACTTCTTGTTCTATTTGATTGATGCATTGAGCTATACTAGGTGTAAACCAGCAGAACACCTATGTTCTTTAGATAAATATTAGTACATTAAAAAAAATCATGCAGAATTATTTTATGTTTAAAATATTTTATTGCACAGAAAGTGATTTTTGGCTGCAACAGAAGTTGATTTCTACACAGAAGCCCCCCCCAAAAAATGACCTTTGATTTTTAGAATGTAGGCTATCTTAACCTTATGAAGAGATAAAATTAAGAACATAATTATGCATAATATAATACGCATAAGAACAAGCATCTTTTTATTTATTACCAGGGTAGAAATCAGCTATATTTTAAACAAGCCAGCCAATAATTTATTTCCTCTTAGACAGAGTTAGAGTCAATGTGACTACTGATTTTCCAGTCCTTGTGGCGTACATTAATGTCAAGCCCAGTGAGAATATCTATTTGTGGGTCTTATTCTTTGAACTCTCTTTATAACATATCTTCTTTTCTTCTGGAATAGCATATAACACTGCATGTGCAATTTATCTTGCATGACGTCTGGTATGGATTTTTTCCAGTTGTGTGTACATTCCTTTGTCAGATTATGATTTATTTCTATAAGCACTTTCCCATTTTAAGTTGTCAGATGTTTCCTGTACTTATAGAACAGAATGTTTAACTTCTCAAATATAGTGTGGAAAGCAAAATTCAAACACTGTAATACTGAATTCATTTATATATGGCTGGCCAATTGAAGTCAATGGTTTTTTTCTCAACTAGAGACAGAATCTATGAACAGTCTTACTAAGATCTTATGATATTGATATTTAGAAGGCACATTAAATTACAAGTACTTTCTAGTGTTTAATAAATGGCTTTATATGATGTAAAGATCAAAGAAGCCACATGCCCATAAAGAGAAAAGAATTTTCTTATTTATTCTATTACAGCTTTATTTCATTTCATTGCAGAACTGAAATAATAGTTCAATCATGCACCTAAGCAGTTGCCTTCAGTGCATTCTGTTCATTATTTATGAATATATAAAGACATTCGTTATAATGTACCTTTATATTTTAGCTTATGTAACTACAGTCCATATTTGTTTAGAAATATAATCCAATAAATTCAATAGGGCTTACATTAAAAAAAATGTTTAATGAAAATACTATCCTATTGCATTTTTTAGCGTAGCAATGTCATGCACGTGATAACAAATTTGTACAGTCAAGCAAATGTAGCAAAATAATATGGTTAGCAACTTCATGTAAATTGGGGTAAGAAGTCTTCCCCCCTCCCCATCAAACCTCATATTCTCTCAAAAGTAGTCTATTAAAGGCTGCATGCCAATAGTGGACATAATTGAAGCAAGTGGGGAGTAAAAATAAATCCAAGAATAGGTGACATTGTTTTTCACTTCTTTCTGCATCACCTGTCACTCTTCTTCTGGCTGATACTGAAAGACTTATAGACAGTAGTTCAAGGATACAATTGTTTGAAGAAAGTTAGAATTAGAAAAACTTTAGAGAATAAGAATTAAATAACTTTTATTTATTTAATTCTTATCGATGCACTGTTTGTAAATTTATGAAGAAGGATGATATTTTTATGTTTTACGTGGTATGTCTATGTTTGTTGTTTTGTTGTTAAAATAATTTTTTTTTAAAAAAAGAATTAAATAACTTTAAAGAAGAAATCTAGGAACTGCCAGTATTAAAGTAAAAGCTCATATTTAATCTTACATTATGGTAATCAGGATTAAGAAGTGTTCTAACTTCTCTATTACTGTACCAGCAGTTGTCCAGCAGCCCTGTTTACGATAACTCAATCCTTCAGAAGTAATAACTTCTGGATACTACTTCTGTGATACTTTTGCATAACACTTTCTTGATGGAAGCACTCAAATTCACTACAATTTACCTCCTTGTTGACAAGTTTTATGTGGTGACTAGGATAAATACTGGAACAAAAGAACAAATGTAAAAACCTGAAACAATGTTTAGCACATTTAAAATTCCAGAGATGTAGAATAACCAAAAAGCACATTGATTTTTTTCTTGTATCCCTTTATTCAGTTAATAAACCCATGTCTTCCATATAATCTCTGCTGGCTTAATAAATCTGACAAAATGCTTGATCTGTAACATTTAAAATACAATTTGAAAAAAAAAATCCAAGAAAATATAAAGGGAAAAATGAACATATAGGGAGTGGTATATGTGTGCACTCTTTTCCTTAATGGAAGAGTTAACTCTGGGATCTACTTTAGAAATAATGTACAGATAAGTAGGGAACCTTTCTCCTGAAATAAGTATCAAATGAAGATCGTTATGCATGTACATATCTGAAACCCAATAGGAACAAACTTCAAATTGAAATTCTTCCAAATATAGACATATATGTATATAGAAGAGTTACATTTAAAACAAAATACAAGCAGACCCCTGTGGAATTGGGATCTCTAGATGGGAGAATTGGCCCATCTAGTCTGCTCTCCAGTTTATTTTCCCAATGGCCAACCAACTGCAGAAAGAAGCCCACTATTCTCCCAGCAGATAAACTTTAGAGACAATCACACTGTTGTGGCTCATGGTCACTGCCCTCATGATTTGGTTCAAACTCTTTTTTTCAAGTCAACTAAGCTGGAAGCCAGCACATTTTGTATTAGTCAATTCCAAAATTTCATTTTATACAACCATAAGCTCAACTGTGTACTTTCATAAGCAAGTTGTTATGGAGCATGACCTTGGGTGGGGACTGGTTTCAGAGAAATCATTTTAAAGTTACTGCATATTCAAATAGCTAGTTTATGGTTGTTCACATTTTTACAGTGAACACAATCATTGCACATGAATTAGGCAACTTCAGAGAGGAAGGGGAAAAAGTGACTCTGAAGAAGATTTTCTCCTGGAGATAACAAGAGTTATGACTAATATCTAAAACTCCAGAAACTTCATACAGAGGCCAATACTGAAAGCAAAAGGTCATAACAAGAAATGTCAGGATTTGTTTCTGATAGTGTCAAAACTTCCTTGCGCATGGCCACACACATTACAACGGCTTATTCAGTCAACAAAACATTCAACAAAAAAGTGGGAAATCAGGCAGATAAGGTTAAAGCCATAACACTCCCCCACAACACTATATGCATATGAATCAGTTTTAAAATAAACTTACTCTATTCATTAATAAAATATACCTAAATTTCAATACGTATTGATTAAAACAATATTTTGCTTATTACCGTAGTATGGTCGCCCAGGTACATAACTCTTGGTGGCTAGCAATTACGAACAAAATAAGACGCTGTAATGAAATTGTAAGTAACATAAATAGCTAGGAAAAGACAAGACAGTAATCATTTGCAACAATGAATGCAAACAAGAAATGGGGCTTACCCACATCAACATTTATAGACACAAATATAAGCTTTGAGATTGAAAATAAAAACCGCTTCAAATATTAATACAATCCAATACATCTGGAGGACATATGGTTGGGTAAAAGGGTTTTAATTGATGGATTCACTAGAAGAAAAACACATTGGTGGATGGATGGTGGTTCCATAGAAATGCGGATCCGTCTGAGTGAGGAAGGGAAGTTTTTAAAGGATGCCGAATAGGAGAACGAGACAATTGTTTGGTTTATTGTATCATGGTCAAAAACCTTGATCTGTATTTCAGTACGCCGTAAGCTGAGAGTTAGAATTAGATTTTAAACAGGTCACTCAATGTGCTACATGTTGGAGTTTTCTTGGTACAATAGCGCCTTGCAACCATGCATATATTCTCGGCAAAACTGCGTCTGCATGAAGGCGCAGCGCTCGACGCTGCCGTCTTTGGCAAGATGATGATTGGCACTCTGCCTCTAAACATGTGCAAAGGGCTTTGCTGTTGAAACGATTTTTACGGGGAATAAGTAATAGCGAGAGCAAAGGGAACACATTTAAGAAGCACTCTAGCAATCCCCGCCCCGCAACCCCACCTCCCCAGATTCTGAAAGCCCGCTTGCTGCCTTCGGAGCGGCGAAGGAAAAACACGCCCGCCTTTGGCCCCGCCCTGTTGCCGCTCTAGCCTTGCTGTCTCTACTCTTCCGCGAAAGCGGGTGGAAGGGCGCGTGCCTGCTCAGTTCTGACCCCCGCAAAAGAGGGGGTGGGGTGGGGGGAAATCGGAGAGCTCCAAAGAGCGAAAGACGTGCACAGGAAGGAAAGACCAGCCGAAACCATTGCACTCGCCGACCTTTTTTCTATCCGCTCCCTGTTTCCTGCTGGGTGGCTACTTCCTCTTTCTGTGACCCCCTTTCTTTTACTACCTGTGTACAGCATTTGGTGAAGCCCTATGACTTAAATTTCTCGGTTGGCAACTGCATTTCCTTCACCCTCTCCTCGGAGCTTCACTTGTATTTTCTAAGGGCGTCTTTTTTCATCAGGATATATATTATCATGCAGCTATATAATCCGAAATTATAGCAGGAGTTGAGAGAGAGGGAGGGAAAAATAATCACCAGCGGAATGATAATCCTTACTTGTGAGGGGTTACATTCTGTTTTTTTGCATACCTGTCCAGGCTTGGTTTATTTTTTTTTTTTTTGAATTTATAATTGCAAATGGATGTCTCTAAAACAGTCTGCCAGGAAGCTGGTAAATTGCCTCCCCTTTTACCAGACGGTGTCTGTGCAAATGATCCTGGACTTGTCAAGCAAGACCATTCACACAGTCCATCATCTCCTTTCTTTGGCAACACTGAATTGCAATCTGTTGCTCCTTTCAACAGGAAGGCAGGAGGAAAGTGTAGGATTCAAGTGGTATGTTCCATATATCTTCCAAATTTACTGTGGCTTGGCTGGTTTTGTGCAGAAATATCAAAATACAAGATTTCAGATATATGTAGCATCATGAACTATCATTGATCATGAAAAAGGTGCATACTTAACTGAAGGACCTTGCTACTGACATGGTAATCAAGGGTGCAAAGTGGTTGCATTCATCAATTAGTCATTTCTTTTAAGTATGCTAGGGTATTAAGATGTGTAGAAGAACATATCTAAGTATTGGTTATAAATGTGTGTTTGCAATACACTGACATCAATGGGTTACATTTTGTGTACTTTAAGAATCAAAATACCCCAGAACTGTATATTTTGAAATAAGAGAACAGTGTGTTTAATATTTGCTCTTATTCTTTTACAATATTGTATAATATAGCAGCTGTAGTTTTATCACATGCATATTTATATAATTTTATTTTCTACTATTCAGTCATGTTCAATTCTCAGAGATTCCATACAGTTTTCATGGCAAGTTTTTTCAGAAGTGATTTGTTGTTGACTCCTTCCTAAGACTGAGAGAAAGTGACAAGCCCAAGGTCACCAAACTGGCTTTGTGCCTAAGGTGGTACTACAACTCGTGGACTTTTGGTTTCTAGCCTGATGCTTTAACCACTACACAAACCACTACACTATACATACTATTTTCTTAGCAAACATGACACCAGTTTCAGAATACTCCTTCCTATCTCACCTGGTTTATTTTTTTTAGTTCAATCACCATTTAGGTGCTTCCACTTTCAGAGGAAATAAAGTGAAAAGTCTTAATAAGCAGAAAATTGAAATTACTTTTAAAAACTGATTAGGAACTAATTATTATACACCTAATTATTCCACCTTTAGGAAGCACCTAAATGGTGATTGAACTAAAAAAAATAAACCAGGTGAGATAGGAAGGAGTATTCTGAAACTGGTGTCATATGTTTGCTAAGAAAATAGTATGTATATGTCCATGTAGTAATAGGAGTATTAGTTTAATACTTAAATGTATTAAAATAATACATTTTTCTAAAAAATTTCGTTTGGTTGTTTTTAAAATGTGTAGGCTTATGATTCCAAACTCTTTTAAGTTGACTAAGCTTACTGTTGGTGGTGGGAGCTGTAGTAAGAGATCTGGAGGATACTAGTTTAGGGAGGTTGCTCTTAATTTTCTCTAAATTTCCTGAGAGGCCTTGGTAACCTGCCAAAATGCTTGCCTGCTGTGACCCTGTGGTTATTTTGACATGTTGGCAGAGTAGAGCCTTCGCTTTTGATGCGGCTTAGCTTTAAAGGTCCTTGAAACATCTTGAAAGCACAGCATGAGGTCAAAGGCCATCCCTGTGACCCCCTTCCAGCTCAGTCTATAAGGATGATGCAGCTTGTCTGTTTTATGCTAAATTGTGGATGGCGAATGCCTCTAAAACCCAGAGCAATTATAAGAATAATCTCCTGTTCTGAGATCCAAGTTCAGTGCAACAAAAGAATTCATCACACTTGGTAGAGGGGGAAAGTGTGCACACCATGGCAGTTTGGGGTGCAGATTAATTGGCTCCTTATACAATCTGTTGTTTTTCTTATAAGATACATTGTTATCTCTTAAGATATGCATTTTCATATTGCATTTTCTCCAAGTTTGTTAGTACTTTATGTAAGAATACTGAAATAAATATAATGTAGCTCAAATTTGATTCTGAAAAAGAATAGTTGCTGATGTAGTTGTAATTGGAATTATGAAGTTTGGAATTAGTTTATAATCACATATTGTTAATACCTTTTACAGAACAATTTCTGATTTTGTTTGATGCAGATTGGGGATATTAAAATAAAAGTTACCAAAGTAACTTTTGAAAAAGAATCACTGTCTTCAACAGTTGAATGAAATCTGGGATATAAATTTAGAAAATATATACAGTACATATATGAATATAGGAGTTCATTTGAAATCTGCATCTATAGATAGCATTATATTCAGAAAGAACTACTCTTTGTTGTTCTCAGATGAGCCCAAATCAATTCTGATAATAATTTGAAATAGTGAGGAACCAAGATAGCTTTGGAAAGAAAGAAGGGACCAGAACAAAAGAGAGACATCAACACTCCCTTGTGTTGATGAGATATTAATTGTGTTTGCACGAGTTTTAACAAGGAAAAAGGAATCATTTGTGAGGAAAAGGATAATACTTTTTTCGGCTCAGAAATCATTGCTCTGTAGCATACATAATAAAAATGTTGTATTTGTTGAAATCGGACTTGAAGAATGATAATGCAGCATATCAGTTAATGTGTTATTTATTTATTTATTTTTATTCATGATAGTCTGTGATTCTGCCAGTCTATAATGCTGAGTCTTGGCTGGATGAATGTCTGAAGTCGATTCTGGATCAAGATTTCCAAGGTTCTATTGAACTGTCTATTTTTAATGATTCTAGCACGGTATGTACATTCATAATCTATTTTTTCTTTTACTTTACTACTATAATTTGAATGCCAGTTCCAGTTAACATTTAATTTTTAAAGATTAACCTTTTGGTGCTTTTTCTTACCAGGATAATTCTATTAATATAATTGAAAAATGGAAGATTTTGTTGGAAGAAGCGGGCATTCGGGTAGTACTGGGAGAAAATTACTCAGCTCATCCAGGTGGAGGTAGGAGCTTTAAAACTGCAGGTGTAACATTTTCCTCAGCCTGAGAAATCAGGAGATATTTATGATATATTTGTGTAGACATATGATAAAAAAATATAATTGAGCTTATGGGCTAAGAAGTTGACCTGTTCGCTTTTTCTTTGGTCTTCCCTAATATAATGGTTGCTGAAAAAACTAGGACTCATTAAGTAGGACTATTTGAGGGTCCTCCTGAACCTGTAGTTCCCGTTTGAGGATTAGATGGCTGTGCGCCTAGAAGTGCTTTTGTGTAATTTTGTGTTGTGCCCTTACTTGGAATGAAAAATTCTTTTTACAGTTACTGATGGTTTAACAATCTCTTGAGCATTACTGGAATGCGCTTTACGTGAAATTGTCCTTTAAGAGCATCCAGAAGCTGGAGATGATTCAGAAAATGTGGCACATGAATCTCCTTTAATGTATGCACATTACACTTTTGCTCCATAGGCTGAATTGGTATGCTTCTAAATGCAGTTCAAGTTGCTAGTGATCTTCTTCTTCCTAGCATATTCCCGCAGATGCAGGGTCCGCTTTTCAGTTCATTGAACGCCACTTTGCATGGTCAATGATCTGAAGTTCAAGTTACTAGTGATGCTGGTATTTTATACCAAAGTATAAAGCAGTTGCCCAAACAAAATTAAAGGCAAAAGGTCACTGCAATAATAACAATTTAATTGTTTTCTGAAAGCAAGGAAAGTTGGGAGTTGTGCAGGTAGCCCTCAACTTACAACTTCTGCTTAGTGACTGTTTGCAGTTACAACGTCACGGAAAACAGTGACTTATGACCACGAGCCGAGGTGGCGCAGTTAGAATGCAGTACTGCAGATTACTTCTGCTGCCTGCTGCCTGCCTGCACTTTGGCAGTTCAAATTTTACAGGCTCAAGGTTGTTGTCTGGAGGACTGCTTCTCCCTGATCATTTCTACCCATCTCATTAGATATTGCAGAAGAAGCACATTATGAGGACTCAGATTGTTGGGGTCAATATGCTGACTCTGTAAACTGCTTAGAGAGGGCTGTAAAGCACTGTGAAGCAGTATATAAGTTTAAATGCTAATGCTAATTATGAGCCATGTCAATGAAAGCAATCTAATGGGATCCAGGAAGAGAGGCTGTTGTGGAATGTGATTGAAGCTCACCTGTTTTGCTTGCATATTGACTTGGACAAGTACAGAAAGGTGGAGCCCTAACTGCTTGATTATTTTTGACTTGTCCTGATCTCTTCTTTGGAGAATGCAGTTACTTATATCCTACTAAAGGTCTAACACAACTCCTTTGAACACCATTCAGTGTCATTTGCACATGGGTTAGACTTAGATGCCCCGTTTTTACTGTCACAGAGAAATATCTTCTTGAAGTTTGACTTAATATTAAGCCACAATTGCAAAATTAACACATTTTATTAAATATAATTGAATGGGATATTGCCAAATAAAATTTGGAAATCAAAGAATATCAGTTGGATACTGGTGACTTACATTCCTAAAATCATCTATTAATCATGCTGCCTTGCCTGGCAAAAAAAATCAAATATTTTGTATCTTAAATTTCTGAAAATATATCTCTGTTTTTTTGTTTTCTTGTCAATTTTTAATATACATTTCAGAAATATATATCTATTCTTGTATAAGGTTTAACTTGGTTGAAAAGGCCAGTAAAGAAAAAAACGTTTGTTGTAGGCTGGGAAGAAGCCAGTCCGGTTGTATGCTAGACTGAAAAGTATGAATAATGTTAAATTTCTGATTCCAGCCAAAACAAATAGCTCCAGTGTTGTTGGAAATGGCTGGAAAGTAACAGATTCAAGTTGAATTGCCAAGTGTAACCACTCTAGAATGGAGAGCAGTTTATTGGGGTGTGAACTGTGAATGGTTTGTATTGAGTTTTAAAGCTGGTATTTTAAAGTTGTTATACTTTTTGGGTGAGATTGCTAAAAAGAGGAGAAAGGATAAATTGCATTTAGGGAACATTATTAAGACATTTTAATTTGTTCCTACTTTAATTTTTGTAAGCTTATGAACACTTTATGCAATGTATAATGCAATCAGGATTGCCTTTTTCTATTAAGATTTTTTTGAAGGTACAATTAAAAGAAAAGGCTGGAAAATGTGTTATGGCTATGCTAATCATCTTTTTTTCTCTTTCACACACATATCTTTGTATAACTATATACCATATATATCTTCACAGTTTGTATATATTCTATTTATGAGAAAGAAAAATGTGACCATCCATTCTCCAGAAATGAAAAATAGTCAGAAGAATTTTTTTTCTAAATACAGACAAACATTCTATGTGGTTCCGTTAATCCCAATATGTCACAATGACTATTTAAGTCTTTAACCCAGGCCTGGAGGTATTTTCTTCTCTAATAATCATCTACATAGGTGCATTGCTGGACCCACACTCCAGAAAATGGCACGGCAGGAAAAAAATAATATTGACTGAATTTAATACCTACTGAATAAAATAAATTGCCTGTAAAATAAGATACTCCATTTATAAAATGAATGAATCTTTCATATGAATATTCCAACCATTTTTTTCTTTTGCAGCCCATTCTGATCAGTAGGAAGAATAAAAATGTGTGCCACCCACACAGACAGACACACACAGAGACACAGACACACACACACACATACACACACATACACAAGGACACACATATTCTTTCATCCTTCTATCAGGTCCAAAACAACAACAACAATAAAGCAAAAGAAAACAAAAGGACTGGACTGGGTTGGGATGGGATAAAGGTTATAGGTAGCTGTTTAAGGGAGAGAAAGTGACACAAAAATTCTGATAAAACTTGATGGAGATGAGGCAAGGGAAAGAGAATGGACAGGAAATGGAAGAAAAGAGAACTATTTAGGCAAAACAGAAAAGGTTAATATGTAGCATGCAAATAACTCATCCCAGGCATCCACTGGTTTTCAGCAATCTGCAATCATTTGAAACTCCTCCCCCATTTTTTTGTGAAAAAAGCTTATTTTCCTACTTGTAATATATATGTGTCCGTAAGACAGCAGGATTAATTGCATTTCACCTGGACAGCATATAGTTCATTTGATTTCATTTTTTACTTTTTTCTGCTCCAATAAGAAGACACTTGAGTGCTTTATAGTATGCATTCAATAATATGGTTAAAAAGGTGATACAAAGCCTCAAGAAAACAAGTTACCCACAACATACCTGTCATACTAAGTACCCAAAATGTGCCCAAATCCAGCACATTCAATTCTCCATTGTGGAAATAGGAGTAACTCCCTATGTCTGGAACTATTCTGTTGGTTTGAAACCCAGAAATTTTAAGGAGAATAGACACATACTTTCAAAATTAGATTTTAAAGTACATATATAGTGCCCCACAAAGTCAGGCCTGGATCACTTGTAGTACTAAGCCATAACTGTTTGTGAGGTCTTTTGGCTTGGTATGATTATCATTACTAACTAGCATTCTTGAGTGTTATAAAACATCATAGCAACAAATAGCTTCACATTAAAGGTGTACCATTAACCATTTCTCTCAATATTACCTTTTTCCAAAGCCGCGAACCTTGGGATTTCATTCTTTAGAAATGCTCCAAAAATGGAATTTCTCTTGAAACCAGTTTAACACTTTTTAAAGTTGACTATTTATACATTTTCAGAAAAAAGTATTTGTTTTGTGATTTCTATGTTATTAGGGTTAACAAGTTAAATATTAATTAGAAATTAATTTTTAAATCTCTAAACTTTTGTCACATTGGAAGAATTTTTTTTAAAAAAAATCTACATTTATTTCTGCAAAATAGAAAAATGTTTTTTTTTTGTATTTTGCAAAAGTAAATGTAGATTTTTTTTCTTTAAAATGTTTTTTTCTATTTACATTACTCTGTATTTTCTCAGCTTTTGCTATGTATGTTGAGGAAAGGTGTATAAGAAAAGGAATTGCTGGGTATAAATCCTTTTTAATGCAGAATATGTACATTTGAAGAACCTGTTTAGCTGGATATGTTGTTGATCCCTATATCTTTAGTGATTTACTTTGTTGTAGTTATGAGTAGTTAGCATGTGTAGAGGGTATTTCCTTTGAAAAAAGGCCCTCTCCAGCCCCCAGGGATGAAACAATGTGACAGTCTTCACATCCCGTGTTTACACTGGATTAAGATTCATTTCTGGTTCTTTTCTGTCACGGAAAAGGAACAAGAAAAACAAAAGGGAAAACTCCCCACAAAAGAGAGGGTCAGTGCTTTTAAAGAAACTACCACAAAACTACTTCTTTCCAAGAGTGAGGAATGTTAATATCTCATGGGGTCTTAGGTTTTTACTCCTGTGGCCATGGCAACGTGTTCTTTTCAGTAATGGAGCAGGCCTTACAAAATCGCCAAGGCCTGGCACAGACATTTGACTCTCCTCAGTAGAGCAGTATCACAATGCATTCCTTGCTCATGCCAAAGGCAAGATTCATAGTCCCCTTTTAAAGTTTTTGTACAGAATGAAATATCTGGAATCATAGTTGCCTTGATATCATAAAAGGTTGTTGTAAACAGCTGATGGCTAAGCTGTTTTAGTTCATTAAATATCTGTTTCTACAATTTAATATATTATTCTATAATAATCTGCACTTCAACAGGTTATTCCTCCTTTGCCCCAAATAATTCTTAAATCACCTAATAATTATTTCACATGAACAGGTTTTTTTTCCCTTTGGCTCAAACACATCAACACTCTCTGTCTTATTTGTTTATTTTCATTTCAATGTTTATTTTCATTTTTTTTAAAAAAAAACATTCATTTTTGCATTATAATTCTTTTAGTTGATTAAGTTGTAGTAATTGAATAATTATTTTTCATTGGTCCTGTGCATTTTTACTATCCAATAATATGAGTTAGTTGAGCAAAGTATGAGTTAAAACATAAAAAAAAATTCCTATTTTTAAAAAAAATTATAGTCTTCTGCTTGAGCAGTGACTTGGATTACAAGACTTTCAAGATCCCTTCCAACTCTGTTATTCTGACCTTCTGACTGGCAAAATCTTTGGATAATAATACAGCACCCTACATAAATAAATTGTGAATTGATGGTTTTCCATGGCACTGAGCAAGGTAAAACCTTGATGAAATGAAATTTGAATGGCATGGGTGCCCATTCAATCTGAATTTGTTCAATTAACATTATTTGCATACATAAATTCACGGAATTAGTATAAAATACCAATTACATACTTACACAAGGGTGCATTGATGCAAAGTATGTCTATTACATCAATTATATACAGTAAACTGCTTTGAAATAGTTGGATTTGCCCATTGTTTGGAAATGAAATATTAAATATTTTTTTACCTCTTGTGTCTGAAGTTTGGATCTTTACTTCAAATGGATCTTTACTTTAAAAACATAGAAAGGGAAAGAAAACAATGTGATCTTCATTCTTCAGATCTGTTTTGGAAAGAATGCTAATTTGTATAGGTATTTGGGCTTTTAAGTTTAATATTACATAATTTCAAGTATAAAATATAAATTGCATTGATTTTCATATACTGCTTTGACTTTATTTTATCAACAGTTGGCTTTGCTAAAAATTATGCTATTGATCAGAGTTCAGGGGAGTATCTCTGCTTTCTGGACTCGGTAAGTCTTTTCCATTGTTTATTAAAATCTAATATAAAAATGTATATTTTCAACTGTCTTGTTCTTCCCTTTTTCTTACCATATAATTGTGGCTGATAGTTTTTGATAGCTTTATGTGTTTCATGGAGAACTATTGGATACATTCTGCAGCTATTTCTGCTTAGACCCTTAGTTATTAAAATAGGTATATAAAGTCTATAGTGTCATCGGAAGTGAAGGTTGCTTTGGTTCCCATAAATAGCTAGCGGGCCACATCTTTGATTTAATTATCAAAATTGAAGTGACACACCCCACAGATTTGTAACAGTTTGAAATGTCACAAACTACAGTATGACATAAAGTAGTAAGCATAAATTACTGTAGTAAGACAATTTTATTCAACAAGGTGCTCTCCAAATATTTTTGGTTATTTTTCCCATAATTCCCATGATTGATTTTCCAAGTGTTTGAACCTTTCCAATTCCTTTTTATCCATATAATAATGTAAGAGTTGAATAAATGGTACCTTCACTTCAAGTCCAGTATCTTGGATAAAATCTATTTGCTCTGTGAGAAAACTTAGTTGTGGCCCACGGGGTCACAACAGCCTTGTTACCTGGTACTTTCAGATTCTCACAACAATGGAGGAGGACTTAAATATGTTATGTTAAACATGTTCTGTTTAAATATTGAATAAGGTAAGAGCTTCTACAAGTGATCCCAGAATTAATGAGGTCATGTTTCCTAGGAGGACGAGTGCTTTAACTACAGCAACAAATGACACCTTTTCTTTTCCACCAGAGACCTTCTCTGTATTGCTGCCAGAAGCATGTAAGAATTTGGCAATTAGGAGGAGGAGGCTAATCTAGCAGAAATGCTGCTTTTGGCAGATTGCTATATTAGTTGTCTTGCCAGAATTATTTAGACCTCCCAGTGTGCTTTTCCTTCTTTTACCTTAAAGGAGCCATAACAGTGACGAGAACAAAACTAGAGACAATTAATTTCTAATATAAGTTAGCAAACAAGCTTTATTGAATTAGCCTACTGTATAAATAATTAGACTTATATATCTGCACGGTTCCAACTTCAAATCCCTCCTTATCAAATATAAATTTCCATCTGGAATTTTACATCTGTTCAAGAAACCCTCTGTAGATGGTTCTATGCTAACACTTAATGCTATTGGGATGGCTCATCTACATAATGAATCCATTAAATCAGTCTTTCAGGTATTATTTTTTGCTTTGCTATTGCTACTACTCAAGAGTTACCTAACAAGGTAACTCTAATGTGGTAAGCTTATTTAGAAAACTATGAAGAAATTATATTTTTTTCAGTCCTCTTGACAGTTCATCAGTACATTTTTTACATATTTTACATTTTTTACATTGAGTTAAAATCTGGGCTACTTACTGGAGACTAACTGAATTGGTTGGCCAATGAAACTGGGAAGTTAATCCAGACAACAGACATTTGTTTCCTCATTCTACTCTTTTTTTCCCAGTAGAACTTAAAAACTAAAAGTCAAGTTTGAGGATCTTCTAGATTTTAACGCTTATGTCTACTTTATTAGTGCAGTAATTATTCCTTCTTGCATTAGCCAGCAATGTTTCTTGGTTTGAAGGTATCTTATCAAATACTGGCTCCCTGCTAAATCCTGCTTTTGCCATTGGATTTCAACAGGGTAATCTTAGATTTCTTGTTCTGTTAATTTTAAACTACAAATGCTCTCCACGAGGCTCAGGAGAAAACATAAATTGTCTTTATGCAAGTATCTGTTTCCTGAATATAATGGGAGATTTTATTTCAATATCATAAAAGAAAACTAAACTGAACAACAGCAGGATGGGACCTGTGGCCCTCATCAAGAGATTGACAGCTCCTCCTAAGCATATGAGGATTGTCTTTTTCTTTACTAATTTTTTCTCTTTGTTTTCTGAATTAAATATGAGTTTTTTTAGATGATGTCTTTGACATCTGTCCTCTGGGAAGTTAAGTTGAGAATTTGTGTCCTACCTATTTGTTCCAAAAAGAGATGCCATTCATCAGCTGATGAATGTTCTTGAAGCGATTCTGTTTTCTCCTTCAGTGGAAAACAATGTTTTTGTTAATTTGTCCTTACTCATTCTACTATTCTTCTGAATATATAGTAAGAGATATTTAATTTGCTTAAGTCCTATGATCCTTGCTTTACCCAAAACATGATGTTTTTTTTTCTCTTCTCTAAATACTTGTCTTGGTGGCTATCAAGTTAGCATAACATAAACAGAACAAAGTATGTTTGACTGTGAGACCATATTTATAAATGACCCTGAGCTGTGGAGAAAATGCATCAGTAACAAAGAAAGGGAAAATAAAATGTTACAATTGAACAAAAGTAAACATATTATTGATACAATCTTGTTTTTAGTGGCTATATCTTTCTTAGAAAAGCTAATTATGATGACTTTTCTTAAAGTACCTGCTTATATTAAGAGAGTGACAATCTTAAGGTGGTACTGCTTTTTCTTGTTCATCTTCAGATTTATTTATACAATTTATATGGCTGTCCATATCAGTGAGTGACTGAATATCCAGAATTAAAATAGGTTAATAAAAAATAAATATTGTAAAAATTAAAAATACAGGCAGCTAAGAAATCACTAACACAACCAAGAAGAAATAACTGTGGAGAGATGGTCCTTTAAGTAATCCAGCCCTAAAACATAAACCAGCACTCTGAGATGCACCCAGAAGCACACTGGCAACTAGTGCAAGTCAGTGGAGTAGTAGTGTTATGTGTGCAGCGAAACGGGTTCTACTTACTACCCATACTGCCCTATTCTGAAGTGAAGTTGAAGTTTCTGACTGCTTTTCAAGAACAACCATATGTAAAACAAACTGCAGAGGTCACGAGGGCATGAGTGACAGTGATCAGGGTCTTCCAGTCCAGGAATGTATGCAGATGGCACACAACCTGAAGGTGTACACAGATGACCTCGTAGCCATCCCTATGAGCAGGATGCATGAGCCAAGAGAATTCCCAGACTACAAAACAGGCCTGTCGGAGGCAGTGCTATCCTATCCAAGACCAATAATGGAAAGTTCCAGATACCAGAAGATCCAAACAGCGAAAGCCTTTCAGTCTCTTTTGTCTTGGGCTAATACCTGTAGGTTCCCATCCAGATCCCCAAAGCGTCTATACCAGGGGTGTCAAACTAATTCTTCGAGGGCCGGATCAGCGCTGTAGATCTTCTCTGCGGGCTGGGGGAGGAGGGGGGAGAGATGGAACAAACACCTCCTGCACAATAGGGTGCTGGGGGGCTGTGCTCATCCCCCACACTGTTGAAGCCTGTTGAAGTCATAATGCAATTACTTTCTCCACAGTCTTCCTTAAACAGTGTATCTTGGAAACTGGATGAAAGCTGATGATTTTTGGCTTGAACAGTCTCCTTAGGCACTTTGCTGCCTAAAATGGGGCACGGGGAGGCACCACGAGCGGGATCTTTGCTATTTCCAGGCTGGCCCCACGGGCCAGATCTAAGCACCCAATGGGCTGGATCCAGCTCACAGGCCTTGACATCCCTGCTCTATGCACTGGGACAGGACATCTATGGCCTGTGGTGATATAAAGCTAGGTATCATTATCATATTGGTGATAGTCAAACCAAACTGTCAAATGACTTCATCTAGCAGCCTCAGATAGATATTAAACAGGAGGGGAGAAAGATTGAACTCTGTAGCACTCCACAAAGTAAGAGAGGTAGACTGGATCTCTCTCCTCATTATTTCATTCTGAGCCTGTTGAAGTCATAATGCAATTACTTTCTCCACAGTCTTCCTTAAACAGAGTAGCTTGGAAACTGGATGAAAGCTGATAATTTCTGGAGTAGAAGTCAGATCACCACTTCTGTAAATCTGACAGAAAGCACTTTCTCCCTCAGAAGAATTAACCATCACCCAAACCCAATCACATATTCCCTCCCAGGCAAGCAAGGAATGTAAGCAACTATCCATCAGATTTGTTAGGAATGTAAGTCACCTAACAGCTATTTGGGTTAGAAATATATAAACCAGGATAGACATTTTAATACTGCCTCTTTAAGAGAATCCTAAAAGTGTAATTGGGTGTGGTTTCTCAAACGGCCATAAGATAGAGCCAGAAACCTGGGTTGTCTTAGTCTTCATCTCAGAAGAAGTCTCAGTGAGTCTCTGTTTTCCTTCTGTTGGAGATTATTGCCGTTCCTCCTAATTGACTGATATTCTTGGATTTGATGCAAGTCTGATACTGAACTGTTTTTGACACTGGACTTTGTTATTGGATTATCCCTGGACTGAAAACTGACTGATCTTACCTGTGAATGACTTTGGACTGCTTATTTTGAACTTGGTTTAAAACTTTATTGAAAGTAGAAAACCTACATTTACTGTACAGTGTATCTGTGTTCTGTGTGTGTATTATTCAAACACTACTCTCAATACGTCTCCCTCTGTGTGCTCATTCTCCTAACGGGAATTACCTCAACAAGATTCTTCGCATATTCCTATAATTTTAATTTCCTTATTTATCATATTTGCATGTTACCTTATCAAATGACTCTTAAGTAGCTTACAAGAAAATAAATTCCCAAATGAAAATGATTTTATCACAAACAAATGTGGCAGGTTCATATTTACTACCAGTCTTATTGTCCTTTGAATGTTCCTTTGAGAAACACTAGTTTTTCTTCCTGTATGTCAATGAAGATTCTGAGTCATCCATGTAAAATTGTCTGGAAAATTGAATAATGGACTTATTTTTTGTTGGTTTGAGATGTTTTGCTACTCATCCAAGCAGTTTCTTAACTCACGACTCTCTGCTGAACCAACTTGTTCAGACTAAGAAAGCTGCTTGGATGAGTAGTGAAAAAGTCTCAGACCAATAAAAAATAAGTTCAGTTGCCATGCTTCCATTTTCCAGACTGTTTTTACTAATTTTCAAAATAGGAATAAGGAAAAGGCCATTCTAACTTCAGGAAGCACTTGATAAATTAGAACTAGTGTCAGGAAACACAGAGTTAATTGTACTAGTCCAATTGAATTCTGATCCATTGGGGTAGAGAAGAATGAATCAATATGGTAAAATAGCTAGAACGCTGGACTAGGCCAAGAAAACTCAGGTTAAATCCAAACCTTAGCATTGGAAGCTCATTGTGTGGTTTTGGGTCAGTCTTTGTATTTTAACCAGCTTTCCAGAATTGTTGATAATGGGGAAAATTGAAAGAGAAAGTGTTAGTCATTGAATTGAGGGAAAAGTGGAAGGAACTTCTAATAGATAAATTTCTGATGAAGCAAAAAAAATATCCAGGATATTCATTCAGAAGTTGTGCCCATGCTATTAGTGGATAGAATATTAAATTTATATACAAATGCGTTAGAAATATATGTGTATTTTAAAAACTTCAAAACAGTTAAAGCAAGCGATATTTACAGCAAATGTTTGAACAGTATTAATTGTTCTTTACTTTAGCAACAGTAATTGTTCTATATGAAATTTATGGCTTACAAAACTACTGAATACAGATCTAATCTGCTGGTTTCCCAGTTCTTGGGAGGCAGTTTTGTGGATGTTTGAAATAATATTTTGTAGAAGTCAAAAATGTAAACAAGCTATTTTAATTTTTGAAAGTGAAAATACAGAAAGTGTCAAGATGTGCAGATATAATCATATTTACTGCATAAAGCAATTACTCCACTGGCTTCTATATATTTTGCAAATTGCTACTGGTCAAAAATAGTGCAGTTGTCATTTTCTCCACGATTAGGCTAACCATGTTCTGATTTTTTATTGAACAAAAACTAGCAATTTTGTCATTTGTGAAAAGTTAAATCATGATTTAAAACATTGTTACTTTTACAGACAATGCCGTATCTGATTATGAACAACTTCTGTCATGGGAAATAAACTATGTTAAAATGGAGATGAAATAGATGGATTTTTTAAAGTTATCTTTTTCCTTGGTGCAGATAAAGCACTGTGAAGCGGTAGATAAGTCTAAGTGCTATTGCTATATCTTGTAAACAATGTTTTAATTTGCTTTCAATAACAGAAGTATTGTAGAAGTAGCAGCAATAAGTATGTTTTTCTTTAATTTTATGCCTTTGAAAATTCTTACCTGCATAGCAGCCATCCATGGGGGAAACAAGGAGTGTCAGATTGACAAAAAACAGTGTTGCAATGTTTGATGAAACCATACTCCTTTTCTACATGTACAATATTGTGATGTTGATACCTGTCCAAAAGAGCCAGACTTTGTAATCCCCACCACAGTGCTACTTTTGTCAGAATAAAATATATTTTATTGCCGCTGCACTGGAATATGGGTGTGGAATCAGTTTTCTGCTTTATCATTTAACCATTCCAAACCTGTTCCCAATCAAATGCTGATAATCTACTTCAGCATAAGAACTTGTCAGTTAACCCATGTCACATTGCCTTCCCCCTTTTCTATTATATTTGCTTAGTAGAAGTAATGTTTTAAGAGTTACTGTCCCACAATAAGTTAAACATCTGACGTGTTGATAAACAAATGGATGTTCTTCCCATTATTTTCTGTGTTTAAGAGTGCAGAAAGAAGAGAAACATTCCTGAAATTGATACGCATCTAGGAATTACTTTCTATTCTTGTTGGAAGCAGTTTCTTAATACTGTGCAATAATTTCTGAAAAACATATGTTACCAGCTGCGAAATTTAACTTTGTCTGTGATTGCTTTTATATACCTTTCTTACTTCTCACTTTCAGTTCTCTAAGTTGGTAATGAATTATCCAGAATATAATGTTGGTGTCACTCATGTGGAATGTGTCTGAATATGGCCAAAACAGGATCTTGAGAACTGTAACTATTAAAAATGTGAGAGGGGTTTTTTACATTTTGTAAATGTGGGGGATTTTTTTTAACACAACTTGAATACTTTTCTGTAATATTGACTGCATGATAAAAATAGGTAATCAGCCTTGGATCATTTTGGCTTATTAGAATTTTATGATAATTTCCTTCCATTGAGTGACCTCATTTTTAACAGAAGCAATGTTTAACTAGCATAAGTACCTCTTTCGTTTTAGTGGCATATTTTGGGGGAATATAGCCTAAGTTTCTAGATTCTTTATTGGAAATAAAATCAATAGGTCTCTTAATTATTTTACTATAGTTAATTGATATTTCTTCAAGATGCTGTACTTCGACTGTAAAGGTAACATAGCCAACAGCAGAATATATTGTGCACTGAATTTTATGGACAATACAATTGAATAGAACAGAGATCTCCAAACTTGGCAACTTTAAGACTTGTGGACTTCGGTTAAACTTCATCGGTGAAAGACCGAAATCCGCGATCATCCGTAGTTTCAGTTCATGCTCTCCATTGGAGGGCCCCAATCTACTTGATTTGGGGCCAAAGCCCCCCCTAGAGGTGGTGAAGAAGGGGGAGACCGCCAGCTGGGTTGAGGGGAACTGCATTTCCCCTCCTTGGCTTGGCCTTTACTCCTCTCCGAAGACAGCTGTAGCGGTGGTCAAGACGGCCACCCTAAAGAGGAAGATCGGACAAGAATGTGCAGGAGTGTAGAAGAAGAGGACAGCTTGATGACCGAGCTAAGCAGCAACAACAATTAAATACAAGGTACCCCGGAATTAAAATAATTAAGAACTTTTAAGAAAGATTTTTAAAGTGGCAGCAGAGAAGAGGAAAAAAAAGGGAAATTTGATAGCTGAAAGTGGCTTTGAACTATAAAAGAGAAGCCTGAAGAAGATATTTGCTTAAAACGATTTTGACACTAAATAGGCAAACTTAAAGCTGAACTTGAATGTGTCAAAAAATAAAGAATTTTGAAACTTAAAAGCCATCAAAGAGAAGAAAAGGTGGAAGAAAAAGGGTGGAACTTGGACATAGCAGAGAGTGCCACTTGATGGTAAAAGGAATTAATTGTGAAGATTTAAAAGATCTTTAAAGGATACAAAGTAAGTGAAATCTTGCTACAATAAGATAGAGCCCCCAGAAAGTGAAAGTGGAGCATTGAACTTTGAAATAAAGAAAGAAGGAAGAATAAACTATTCTGGGATTATTTGGCAACTTTTGAATTTTTGGATATTGGCTTCCTAGATGAACTAATTAAATTAACTATGGGAAATAATTTTCAGACTGTGGTTTCTTTAAAGTACTGGTTAGAAGTGTTTAAAGATGGCAGAACTTTTTCTGGAACTGAAAATGGAATTAAAAAACATGAAAGAAAAGTTGCAAGAGAAAGGGGAATCATTTGGCTATGCTCTACAATTTTTAGAATTGGCGGTTTTACAGTATGAAGAGGAATGCCAGAAGAAGAAGAAGAGCTGAATAAAGAAGAGGCCATCTTTAACAAACAAATGGAACAACGAGGGTTGAAGTGAAAAGGGGGGGAAAGGGAAATAAGAATTGGAGACTAGAGGAGGTAGAGTTTGAAAAATAAACAAAATATAAGGAAGAAGCAGAAAAGAGGACCACAGAAGGAAGCTTTAAAGTGGGAGAGGGACAAAAATTGGAGTGAGAAAAGGAAGGGGAAAATAAAGGGAAAAAGAAATCACAAGAAACAGAATCAGAAAGTAAAGAAACATGGGGACTGAACAAAAATAAAAAGAAACTGTTTATTTAAAAGACACAGAGACAATGGTTAGAAGAAAAAAAAGTAAAGAGGATTCTGCAAGGTGACAAGGGACAGTATAAATATATTAGAAACAATAAACAATGTAGAAAATAGACAAATATATGTTATCAAAGTAGAATATTGAACCTAGTACTGTTTACTAATAGAATGCTTGCTAATTAAAAATAGAGATAAATGGAATAAAGGTGAAAGAAAGAAAAAAATATGAGAAATTTACTAGTTAACATATGGAATTTGATTGAAATGAATTATGAGGATTATTATAAAAAGATTATAAGGTGAAAGAGGTATGAAAATATATTCAAGGATTTACAAAATAGAAATGAAATTTGAGAATGGTTGTAATGAAATCAATATCAGTTTCTAGGATGAAGTTGAATAAATTATTTTTTTCTTTCTTTTCTTTGGAACTTAAAGTGTATTGGAGGTAATTTAAGGGGAAAGTACCATGCAGAATCTGACTGAAAAGTGATATAGATTATAATATAGCTATTTGGATTTGAATGTTATAAACGCTTAAGGGGACAATTTAAAAAATTGAATGTTTAACGGGATTTGAAAGAGAACTAATTACAAGATATGAGGGGAACACACTCTAATTGGCAACTATAGAGGAAATGAGGAGGAAATGAGGAGGAAATGAGGAGGGGGAAACGAGGAATTTTTTTGGAAATGATGAAATTAAAATATGTGATGAAATTGTAAACAGGACAGATGAAAATATAAATATTATGAAAATATGAAAATCTTGTAAGAGAAAGGAAGTAGAGTAAAAAGTGAATGGGAAAGCTATAAAATAAGCCTGAGGGGAGTATTTGAGAAAAATTAATAGAGAATATACAAAGTATTGGTAAGATACGAAATCAAATATGAAAGATGAATATGTAATTGAGATTATATCTGTATGGAGATGTGAAAACTGGAACTATGCTGTTCACTAAAAAAAGATACTTTACTTTTGTTTTGTGAAAACTCAAATAAAATTTTATTAAAAAAAAAAAAGACTTGTGGACTTCAACTCCCAGAATTCTCCATGCAGCATAGCTGGCTGAGGAATTCTGGGAGTTGAAGTCCACAAGTCTTAAAGTCGCCAAGTTTGAGGACCCTTAGAATAGAATATAGTACAATACAAATAGAATGTCTTATGAAAATAGCAACAAGAAGTGGGCTACTTATCTTTTTAAAGGATTATTAGGTAAGAAAGCTTTTGCCTCTTGTCAACCATCTTACAAATTTATATGAGCTTTTTAGAAATTCCTGATACAAAATAAAAATCCTATTTGCCTTATTTCAGCAATTTATTACCTTCTAAATGTGGAGAACAGAAAACATGTTCTCAGTAAATGTATTTTATGGATTATTTTGCATAATAGCTATAAATTAAATGATTTATCTCCGGGTAGTCTACTCTCACCTAATATATTAACTTTTTCCTTTGGAATGAGCTGATCTGAACATTCTAATCTTACATTTCTGAACATGTGTCTTTCAAAACAGGAGGTGGTTATGGAAATAGCCAAACTACACCTAGGATGCTTGGATTGGTCCATTTGGGAGAAAACAAAATATTTTCAAAATAAAACCCATTGTTTTTGTGCATATCTGATGTACATTTTTAAATTCAAGTCAAATTCTTATGCCACAGTTTTATTTGCATTTTATAGAGAACTGTCCTTCAAAAATATGAGTTTATTTCAAATGATACTGTCTTCAAGTTCTGGTTTATATTTCTGAAGTCCAGGGCAGGGTCAGCCATATATTTTCCAGTATTATGCTTTTTTGTCAATCTCATATTTTGTCAATATTTAATAACCAAAATCAAGAGTGGTGTGATAACCTAGTCGTGAAGATGCTCATCTCCTACTTGGAAGGTTGAGAGTTCAATGCTAGGTATCAGTAAGTGTTTCTCTTCTAGGACATAAAGAAACTCTGCTGTGAACTCTGTGTGACATCATAAAGAGCATCCATCTATTAAATGCTCAGCTCCATCTATTCACCCCAACTCTTCCCCAAATTAAGGCATTATAGGGTCGTAAAAAGAGAGCTAAATACACATTTTTTTCTACTATATAGAAAAGAATTATTTTGAAATATTTATTAAAGTATATTTGATATATTGTCTGTCTTGGTAACTACTGCATTTTTTTTGTTCTAAGATGTGTACAATCTCTGCATTGACAACTGCATTAATGAAATCGAAACTGAAAATGGAGATGGACTGTTGAGGGCAAAATCTTGAAAGTACACTGATATATTTAAAAATGGGTTGAAAAGCACAACTATATAAGTAATTTAAAGACTATGAGATGTATTTTAAATCCTGTAATCAACGGATATTACAACCTTTTGTTCAGTTAAGAATAACCTGATTAATGAGGTTTTTTTAATCTAGCACAGTGCTTTTAAAGTAGGCCTTATTGAAATCCTTTCAATTTCAAAATGAATTCTACAAAACTTTAAATTGTTCCTTGATGTATGTAGATTGAATACATGCTGGTGACTCTCGTGTTATCTGCTTCTGTATTACTATTGTGTCTCCTCATAATCATCTATTTAAATAGTCAGATAAATAGATCTTCTTGAGACAACTTTGGAAAAGTCTTTGTGCATCTTTAATAGAGGCTGACTTTTGACTGTATAACAAGCTTTTCTACAATTGATAATCTCTTTTATTTATTTTTGTTTATCTTTAACCTTGAAATAATTACATGGAGCTACCGAGCACAGATTGTTTTCCTTGTCTTATTACTTTGTCTCTCTCTGTGTTTGGTATTCAGAGGTACTGAATTAGTTTCAAGGCCATTCACTCCCTAGAAGAAGGAAAAATAATAGTTTAGTTTTGGCTCTTTTCCTCAGATTAAGGGATGATTCTAAGGATTTTCTGGCTATTTAAACTTTTTTGGTTGCATTCTTCAGCACAAGACATACATATATGGAAGGTTTAGATCAGGGGTGTTAAACTCGTGTCATAACGGCAATGTCTGTGATGTATCAGGACTTTTCCCCCTTTTGCTAAACTGGGCAGGGGTGGGGCCTGCACATCATGCATCTGGCCCATGGGCCTTGAGTTTGACACCCCTGATTTAGATCCGCCTCTCTGTAGCATATATAAGAAACGGATTTTGTCAGAATTTCCACCATTAAAACATCACAAGGTAATTATTCACATGCTACAGCAAAAGCATATAAGAAATGAAAACGAATGGTTGAAGTACATAGATGGCCACTGGCAAAGCTTACGTTGGTATCATGTGGAAATACATGTGGAGAGATATGTGTTGATAAGCCTTTATAAATTCTACAGATTTTGCAGCATCAAGTAGTAGACTGAAATGGTCAAATTCTGCAATGTACTACTTATTACTGCCCAATATCCTCCTTTTCCTCCTCCTCCCCACTTGTGGTAAACTAGTCTGGTATTCAACAGTATTCTCCTATCATGTTTCTAGAACTTTTATATCTATGTATGCAAAGCTGAGATGCAACATCTTTGTTACTTTTTATATAGCTGAAGAGAGAGGTAAAATATCCTTTCATTTTTGCCATTGTTCTCTGATTCTTCGATATTGCTCAGTTAAAACTATGACTTGTTTAAATCTGCTGATCATTAATACCAAGGTATATTAATACTGGCAGAAATTTATTTCTTATCTAGATAAGAGGTGCACATTCTGAGCTCAGGTGCAAAATTTGAATTTGAATGAATTTTTAATTTTATTCAAATGTTAACAAATTTGTTAACTCTACAAATGAAAAATCAGAAAAAAAGATTCCTGACATAAGTCTTGCAAGAGTTTCTAGAGTAATGATTTTGAGTCTTTTGAAGACATTAATCATCTTTGGAACAACACCTTCTTGAAGCATATGGGTAGATCAAAACTGTAATACTCTGAATCATTCTCTGGTTGTACCAGATTAGTAATATTGGTAGCTTACTTCCTGTCAGTATCTTCCAGCATAACATTTCCTATAGCTATATCTGCTACAGCAGAAAATATTTTATTTTCTGATGGGTTGAAGCAGTGGTATTGCCCCCTTTTATCTATGAAGGAAAAATAAATTGGAAAACATTTATTAAAGCTGTATTTTATTACATTCCTGAATTTTTTTCGGTCACTGATTGCCACAAAGTCTATGGAATCATTCTGTTCGAATCAGGAAAGATAGTATATAAGCTAAGATTAAGGCCTAAGAGCATATTCCTGGGTCCATCTTTGTTAGAGGAACTAGAGTAACTGTAGTGGAGTTGTGGCAACATTTGGTGGACAAGAACTACACTCGGCATGGATGGAGTCATATATATGGGTGGTGTAGAGATTTCAGGAAAAGATTGAAAAGGCCTTGATTCCCCCAAATGCTTCTCCCATGTAATATCATATTATTTAATCAGCACATTTGGTAGACACTTAAACAGTGGCAAAACTAGTTAAAATGACTTTGCGTTTTTATAAAACCATCAAAGTTTGCAAAGATGAAAGACATAGATAATTAGGTGACCTGTTCTGCATGGTGACTAAGAATTCCTATCTTCAATTCTAGTTGGTTTGCTAATTTCAACTTTTCCTGTCCACAATATTACTTGTAATAGCCACCATTCATCCAAATTACTGTGGTAAGATTTTTGTGGAGATGTCCTGCAATTATCCACTTAGCATACAGATGGAAGAGTAATGCTATAGTACACCTATTTCTACAGTCTTCATTGATTGCTTATTTGTTTTTATACTATTGATCTCATCTTTGTTTTCATCCTTTTCAACTTATGCATGCTGTTCTTTCTCTACTACAAAATTTAAGAAGACTTGTGGTATAAACTGGAATGTTGGAATAATTTGAAATCAGATTAATCAGATCTTAATATTGTGATGGCCATGAAACAGCTTTCACATAATTTATTATCTGGAATCTTTCCAGTGCTTGCACCCTACTGGGTCCTTATAATTTTGGACTTTAGGGCAGAAAATTGATCATTGATCTGACAGCCTTTTCTAATTAATTGTTTCAGGTGGATTCTCTTTCTGATTCATTAATGAATGCCATTTATTACAGGATGATGTGATGATGCCCCAGAGAATAAGGCTGCAATGGGAAGCTAATATTAAGTATCCAAGGAGTGTGAGTATTTTCATTTTGTTGTTAGTAAAATGTGTAATGAGTTGTAACATAAAAGTTTGGAAATCTCTAACGTTGTATTGGAATGTAGTTGTAAGTGACAGAAGTCCCTATTGCCATTGTCAAGCAAGAAGTACTTGTAGTAATAGTGTACAAATTGTACCTGGTGAATGCATGGCTGAAATACTTCAGGTTTGAAGTACGCTTCAATATAGTAAAATTAACTGGAACTTTACCCTAGAGTAAACTGGATGTAGAAAAAGAAAACAATAACAGTTCAGATTTAAGATTGTTACAGATTGTAATAGAGCAACATGTGATATAGCTGTAAAAAGTTTTACTGCTCTGAGGGCTCTAGTGGATTACTTAAATAACTGGAGGGTTGATGACATTCAAACTGCCAAATTTTTAAATGATAGAATCCTTAAATTAAAATAGAACAATTATCAGAATTGCAGTGCTAAAAACAGATAAATGAATTTAGATGAAATTATAACCATTTTGGTTTGGGTAGATGTTATTCTGCATGTGTGTGTATTTAATTTTAAAACACACACTGCAAAGTCAGGTGTTCTTAGTACACTTGTAAGTTCATTAATATTGTTTACTTAGGTTGAGAAGTTTGGGCATTCTTGTGATAGGGAAGTAAAAGCAGGATAAGGAAAAAATAAAACAAACCTTTTTTTGTGAAAGAGTACATTGTGGTCCCACTCAGATATGTATGGCAGGTTGCAGAAACGTAAAACTTTTTACAGTTATCCCAGAGAAAATTTGACAAAATAACTGCTAAAACATGTAGCCACTACAGATGGATTCCTTTTAATAAGCAGTATCATAATAGGCCATCTAAAACTTAATTATTTTACTACTAATCTCATTCTGCTGCAGCTTTCAGGCAGTTATTTTTTATTTTTTATTTTTATTTATTTGATTTGTCAATCGCTTACAAGATAATAGGTATAAGTATAAACATGAGTAAGAATACAGGAAATAGGTACAAATAAATGGGGACAATAGGACAGGGACGGGAGGCACGATGGTGCACTTATGCATGCCTATTAGGAATTGGGTGAGGTCAATAGTGGATAGTTTGAGGCTGAAGGAGTGGGGGTTTGAGGATGTAACAGCAGAGTCAGGTAGTGCATTCCAGGCATTGACCACTCTGTTGCTGAAATCATACTTTCTGCAATTAAGTTTGGAGCGGTTAACATTGAGTTTGTATCTGTTGTGTGCTCTTGTATTGTTGCAGTTGAAGCTGAAGTAGTCATTGACTGGTAGGACATTGTAGCAGATAATTTTGTGTACTACACTTAAGTCCAACCATAGGCAGTGTAGTTCAAGATTGTTCAAGCCCAAAATTTCAAGCCTGGTGATATAGAATACTCTGTTGCGAGCAGAGGAATGTAGTACTCTTCTCGTGAAATACTTCTGGACTTGCTCAATTGTATTAATGTCTGATATACAGTGCGGATTTCAGACAGATGAGCTGTATTGGAGTATTGGTCTAGCAAAGGTTTTGAATGCCCTAGTTAGCAATTCAATATTTCCAGAGGAGAAGCTTCGTAAGATTACATTTACAACTCTTAATGCCTTTTTGGCAATGCTGTTACAGTGAGCTCTAGTGCTTAGATCATTGGATATGAGTACTCCGAGATCCCTGACAGAGTGAGGGTCATCAACGAGGTCATATCCGCCTAGTTTGTATTTGGTGAATTGATTTTTTTTACCAATGTGTAGGACAGAGCATTTGTTGGTCGAGATTTGGAGTTACCAAATGTTTGACTATTCAGACATTTAATCAAGGTCACTTTGAAAAACAGTAGCATTGTTGTTGGTGTTGAATAGCTTTACATCATCCGCGAAGATGATGGAGTTGCTAATGAGGTGATCGCAAAGGTCATTTATATAGAGTATAAAGAGTGTGGGTCCTAAAACTCTGCCTTGGAGGACACCACTGTTGACTGGAGCAGGGTTTGATATAGCACTCCCTATTTTTACTATTCGTTGCCTGTTTGACAGGAATGCAGTAATCCACTTATGAAGGGATCCGGAAATGCTGTAAGAGTTTAGTTTTAACAGTAGTTTCTCATTTACTACTGAATCAAAGGCTTTGCAGAAGTCTATGTAAATTGCATCTATTGCTTTACCCTGGTCAAGTAGAATAGTCCATATGTTTTTGCAGTGTAGGAGTTGTAGGTTGCAGGACATTTTTTTCCTGAAACCAAATTGTTTTGGGAGAGTAGGTTGTTTGACTCTAAGACGAGGGTGATGAATTGGTTAATGATTGATTCCATGACTTTGTATGTGATACAACACAGTGAGATTGGTCTGTAGTTTTCAACCAGGCTGGGGTCACCTTTTTTGAAGATAGGGATGACCATAGCTAAGGACCATAGGTTCGGTAAGGAGCTTGTTTTGAATGATATATCATATATAATGCTTAGGGGTTTTGCTATGGCAAAGGAGAGCTTTTTTAAGAAATATGCACAACATAATCCATTGGGGCCAATAGATAGGGATGGCTTTAGGTTTCATAGTGCCTTTTCTACATTATCTTCTGTAAAGTCAATATGTAGTGATCATTGCATTTAGTTGTGGAATGACTAGGAAATGTGGGGCATGAGCCATTGCTGTTTACAAAGACTGAACTGAAGAATGTGCTGAAGAGGTTGGCCTTAACAGCTTTGTCTCTGCAGTCTTTCCCATTTGGTCCCTTTAGAGGTGGGATGGTTCTTGAGTCTTTTAAGTTTGGAGTTTACAAAATTGTAGAAGGCGCGGGTAGATTTTGTACGTAGGAGGTTTTCCTCCTGCTTACAGTAATTATTTGTGCATTCTGCCTTTATCTGTTGGCATAAGGTGTTGTATCGGTTTTTAAAGTTTGCTACATAGCTAGTTTTGTTTTTATGCCATAGTGATTTTTTTTAATTAAAGTTTCCTTATTGTTATGGGTAATTTGTTTTTGTTTTTTTTAGGGGTTACTAATGGTACATATAGTTTAATGACTCTTTCAAGTTCAAGTAAGAATGCATTATAATGATCTTCTGTAGTATTACAGTTAGAGAACAGAAAGTGCCAATCAAGAGATGACAGATCAGCATCTATGAGGTAATAGTTGGCTTTTTTGAAATTGTATTTTGGAGATTCATCATTGTGATCTTCTTTGTGAGGGCGTAAAATGAGACAAAAGTCAATCATACTGTGGTCATTGTTTGAAAAAGGTTCTTGTATTTTAGATTAGATTAGATTAGATAAATTTATTGTCCTTGTACTCACAAACCTGAGAACAACGAAATAAGGTGCTCTTTCACAACATACAACTGAACAACACCAAAAGACATATACAAATAACAATGTAAAACAAATTAAAACAAATAACAGTTAAAAACTGTACAACCAGGATATATATATGTTAAGACCACCAGATTCATAACTCTGCATTTAACCTGATCACAGCACTTGGGTAAAAGCTACGTTTAAATCTACTTGTCCTGGCTTTCAGCACTCTATATCTTTATTTGTAGGCTATAAATTGAGTTTGAGTTGTTGTTTAATTTGTTTAAGTTGCAAGTATGCAAAGTTGTCTTTTGAAGTGAATGAGCTTTCTTACAAAGATGTAGGAATAGATTTGTGATGTGAGAAAATATTTTATTGTGATCACTTCTCATTTTCAATTTCATACATTCACAATATATTCTGACTAAAAATGTTTGGCACTTGTTTTCCACATGTGTCATATCATTTGAAAAAGAAAGGTAGCAAAATAAAAAGTATTTGGGGAGGCTGAAAGAGGATAAGGTCAGATGAATAATGTTCTTTTTCTTTGAACCAGAATGAAAACAAAAGAAACAAACTGTTAGAGTGTAATTTTTAGACCTTAATTTGTATCACAACATTGTCATGCCTAACTTGGCAGGCATCATATTCAAAGAAATCCAGCATTGACTGTTCTAAAAGGAGTTGAATGTGTGTATATGAGCTCATATTTTGCCAGGTCTCATTTCACTTGTCTGAACATGTTGCATAGTAGGCAGATGATAGAAAAAGATGGAATTGAACAAATACGTGGTTTGCTTATGTCTTGCAGGTATCCACAATTGTGGCAGTTGCTATATTAGTTTGTGCATGCTTGACCTGGAGAGACAGTCCTTTGTATGCATTTGCTTTCTTCTAAGAAGTATTGTGTTTGTCGTTGCCCTGTTTGTTGCCCAATTCTCAGTGCTATCCGCTTTTAGATAACAAGGGTGGTATGGGCATATATGCAATGAAAGTATGTTTCCATCTTGACTTGTTTGGATTGTAAAACAAAAAGGCATTCCTACAATTTTCCTATCATTGTTTCTTATCTGGCAAATCCAAAGAATTGTCAAATTTAGTTTCTTCATTTGGAGGCAACATTACAGTGGCCTCAAAATCAATTAAAAGTTTTACAGTAAAGCTTTGTTTTATGTGCAATGTTATATGGTAAGCAAAAACATTTTTCTTTTGATGTCTGTTTTTGTTACCTTCTTTATTTGCTTTGTTTCCATAGTGGATAATGAAGGATGAGTAAGTTGCCTTATAGACAAACAGCTATCTTAGTGCTATTAATGAAGTAGACATGTACCATCTTGTTCAAGTTTCAGGAGATAGTTTCATCTTCTGCAGCCTGAGAATGTGAGCAAGATGCTTATAATGGTTTATTCTTGATCCAAGTTAATTTAGGTTATCTGCAGGGTCTTGGCTCTCTGGGTCTAAGGAGTGGTCAAGACATCATTATATCACAGAGTGGTTTTCGCTATTAAAGGTAGCATTAGTATACTCCCAGGAAGGGGATATTCCAGAATTCAAAAGCTTGTGATTATGGTGAATATCTGACTTTTGTGAGGTAAATGAGAAGATCACAACAATCCAACCATAGATATTCTGCGACATACCAGTTTTCTTAAAAATATCTCAGTCTTGCTTCTAGCCTTATTAATTGTCTTGATTGTTCTGATGGATAACCTGTTTGGAGAGAATCTATTACTCTTACCTGGTCAATCAACAGTTTCTAATATCAGTTATTCCCAGTTAAATATGCTTACTGGGAACATTAACTTCAGTAATTTCATTTTTGCATTCTCAGTAAATCCAGAAAATAACACCTTGGAGCTGCCACCAAATCCTGTATTGTTTTCAATGTTATTTATATTAAAGCTAGAAAGCAAACAGGGAAAGAAGTTAGAGGTTGGACAAAGAAGTTCTTTGATAGACTTGCAAGATTGATGTTAGCCTTTCGAGGTAGACTAGATTAGGAAAGCAAAATCATGTAGGCCAATAAAAGTTTTATTATAAAGACATATAATAATGCTCCAACTATAAAAAAAACCCACTATTTTATTCAATTGTAGTCTTGGTTGTAATTCCCTCAAGGTCATTCTTTCTGCCTATTAAAAAGGCTAAAGTTCAAAGTGACTGGAGGCTTTTAAGAGATTCTGAAAATAGCCAAAAAAAAGTGTCTTGGGATATTTTAGAAATAATGGGAAATACAATGGGCATATAATTCATTGCTAGGAAAAAAAATGTGATTTGGTAGTGGATAGTGGTGAGGAGGCAGAATAGTTTAATTTTTAATCTGCATCTATCTTCTCATGGAAGGGAAATGGAGCCCTAGCTTGTCATTATTATGGCACTAGGGGGTGGGGGAGGAAACAGTAGTTTAGGGAAGACAAGAAGATAAGTATATAGCTAATTAATGCATATCCGAGTATCCTGAAATAGATGAGTTATGTTCTTAGACACTGAAGGAATTAGTGGAGGTGACCACAGAACTGCTTTTAATAATAGATGAAGACTCTTAGAGGACTGGTGAGGTAGTTGAAGAATGAGATCTGCAGATTACTTCCTCATTTTCAAAATGGGGAACAAGGAGAAAAAACTGTAGATTTGTCAGTTTAAAATCTATGCTTTTTCTCATTTATTTATAAATCATATTTAGCTGATGCTTGAAAGTGACTCTGGTGATCTATAGCACTTAATTGAAAACATTATAAATACATGAAAATAGTCAAACTTAAAATGGTCATATTCTTTGAACAGATGATCTAGCAATACTTGGTTGTGCCCACAGCGTTAACATGAGCCAAAATGGGATTGTCACAAAAAAGTTTGCAAGACTAAGCTTATATTCATAAGAGTTACTTGGGCATGTCATAGAATATGATAGGATGAGGTCTTTGCCAGTTTATTTGGCAAAGATCTGGCCGGGTGGTCATGTGCATACTTGAAAAAAATGGTAAATATGGGATAGATGATATTATTGTTCAAAGGATACGTGATTAGTTGACTGAATAAACTATATTCAAAGAGTGCTCATTATTGGATCTGCTTAGCTTGGTGGGAAGTAAAATGTAGAATGCCAAAGGGATCTGTCTTGGCTCTTTGCTGTTCAACATTTTTTGTCAGTATGAATGAAGAGGTTAAAGCATACAGCGCTCAGAAAGTTTGCACTGAGAAGTGATACTTTAGATAAGAGAGAAGATTAAAAAATATCTGGGCTCTATAAGCTGAAATGATAGAATGGAACTTAACGCTGAGAAATGAAACTACATTGAATAAGGTTATGAGATGCAAACCTAGGATGGCTGAGATCTGATATATTTTATATATCAGAAGACCTCAAAACATTCAGCCACGTTCACTTACTGTGTATGTTCAAGGTAAAGAAGGTGAAGTAGAATTGATTACTTCCAAAGGAGATATTGGCTAACAGGTGTAGAAATGTTCCATATTATGCTGCCATATTCTTTCCATCATTGAACTTTCACATAGATTATTTATTTAAAAATATATTTTGTGCATATTAATCTATGTGAAAGTTTAATGATAGTTTCAATAATTTTTAAAATCATTTTACTTCAGATAAATATTCTTAAAATCTGCTAAATTCAAGGAGTTAGAAAAACAGAAAGACTACTAACTGTATTATGCTTTTATATAATATTCTGCTTTCTTTTCGGAATGATAAGGTTCTGAGAAAGTTACACTAACAACATAAAATAAAGTGGTTTCTAGAAATCAGGAAGCATTACATTCTGAATAGATTTTTCATCCTAAATGTTTAAGGTTGCATTAGATTTCAAGAAATGTCCTGTTGGTTAATGTGATTCTTGTTCTATCGCCAGATAAAACAGACTCGAAGACCGGAGTTGAATTCAGCTCTTTATTAGCATTCTGTAACTTCAACTAAAGTCGAGCCGCGGCAGACCTTTTTATAGCGTCTGCTTGCGCCTCGCAACCAATGGCAGTTATTCAAACTTCCCGCCGCTTAGGCGGCCAATCCGAAACTGTCATTTTTAACCAATCATTAAGCTATGTTAACTACCCAATAAGAATGCGGTATTTGAAGTATATGCATAAGTACACTACACCCCTCCCCTCTTGGTTCGCTCCAACATTACGTGACATAGTCACGCAAGTAGGCGGGGCTTTTGTGAGTTCTTGTTGACCTGTGCAGTTCAGTCTCTGCGTTGGTCTCTGCCGGTTCGGTCAGGCCCGCTGTCTTCTCTGCTCTTCTCCTTGGAACCGCCTGGAAGGGTACCTCAGCCATGCCGCTCCTGCCATGCCTTGTTGGGTTGATTGGATGTTCCTCGCTGTTCCTCGGCAATGTGTGCGGGCAGGTAGAGCTGGCTTGGCTGTTTCTCCCTGGGAATCCTTCAGCTCTCTTTTTTCGACTTCATCTAAGTATAAGTAGTTTTTATTTATTTCTGGGTTTTCTGCTTCTGGTTGGTGATTTGTTACTGGAGGTTTTTCATATTCTTTATTATTTAAATGTTCTCCCCCGCTTTTTTATTAAGTTCTGGTGGTGTTTGGGGAATTGTTTGTTCCGTGTTGCGGGAAGCATTGGTGTTGCGTTCGATGTATCGTGACCGTAATTGATCAATGTGACTTTTCCATGATCTGCTGTCAGTTACTAGTCGATATGATTGGGGACCTGTAATTTGTATGATTGTTGCCGGTAGCCACAATGGCTCTCCGGTAAGGTTTTTTGCATAGACCAGGTTGCCTGGCAAAAAGGAGTGGTACTTACTGGAAGAGTCTGGTGGTTTTTCGGGGTTGTAAGTGGGGTGTAGTCTGTCCAGATAGGAGCGCAACTTTCTGCCCATTAACAGTTCAGCTGGGCTCTTGTTTGTCACTGTGCACGGCATTATGTGTTGGATGGTGAGCATGGTGTTGATTTTTTCTTGCATGTCATTTCCTTCAAGTTTTTCTAGTGCTTCTTTTGTGTAATGAACCATGCGTTCCACCCTTCCATTTGCCACCGGATGAGCCGGCGCTGTCAGAGCATGTCTGATTCCATGTTCTTCGAGGAATTGCTCAAAAGCCAATGCTGTAAACTGTGGCCCATTGTCCGATACTACTACATCTGGTAGGCCGTGGGTGGCGAAAAGTCTCTTTAGTTGTTTGGTGACGGCTTCCGTTGTTGTTGAACTCATGATGCTGACTTCTAACCAGTTGGAGTAGGCATCCACAGTAATTAAATAAGTATATCCTTTTGTGGGTCTGGCAAAGTCTATGTGGATCCTTGACCAGGGGCCTATGGGTGTCTCCCAGTCAAGGACCGGTGCCAAGGGGGGAGTGGGTCTGGATGACTGGCATTTGTTGCATGTTTTGACCCAGGTTTCAACGTCTTTATCTATTCCTGGCCACCAGACGTAGCTTCTGTCCAGGGACTTCATCTTTACCATGCCCAGGTATCCTTCATGCAACATGTTTAGTATGTCTTCTTGTAGTTTTTTTGGAACTACTACTCGATCTCCCCACAATATACATCCTTTCTCAATTGACAATTCAGTTTGCCGGTTTTTAAATGGTTTAAAAGTCTCAGTTTTTTCGTTTTCCGGCCAGCCCTGTCCTACCCAGTTCAGTATTTGGGGCATCGGTGCATCTTTTGCTGTTTCCCTTGCTATATCCGATGTGGTGAGGGGCCAATTGGGAACTGTTTCCATTTGAATGGTATGCATGGTGGGAGCTGGGTCGTCGTCATGACCTGGTAGTGGTGAGTGGCTTAATGCATCTGCGTGGGGTATTGCTTTTCCTGGTTGATAAATGAGCTTGTAACTGTAGGCTGCGAGAAATTCCGACCATCTTGTCATTCTTGGTGATAGGAAGTTGGGGGTTGCATTGTCTCCGGCCAGGATTCCCAGTAGTGGTTTGTGGTCAGTGATTAAGGAAAATGTCCTGCTGTATAGGTATTTGTGGAAGCGTTTCACCCCCGAGATGGCTGCCAAGGCTTCCCTATCCAGTTGGCTGTAGTTCCTTTCGATTTTGTTTAATGTTTTGGAATAAAAGGCGATCGGTGCTTCTCTGCCATCTGGTAGTGTGTGGCTGAGTATTGCACCTATGCCTAAAGGTGAAACATTGCAGGTGGCCGTCAGGGGTAGTGTGTCACTGTATTGGATCAATACAGATTTAGATGTAATTAAGTCCTTGATTCTTTGGAACGCGGCTTCTTCTTGGTGGCCCCATTTCCAGATGGCTTTTTTTATCGAGGAGTCTATGCAGTGGTTCCGCTATTATTGCCTTCTGTGGCAGAAAAACATGATAAAAATTAATGAGTCTCAAAAATGCCTGTAAATCCGTTTTGTTTTTGGGTCTGGGAGCTTCTTTTATTGCTCGTATTTTCTTTTTTGTGGGGTGGATTCCTGCTTCATCAATAAGGTATCCTAGGAACTCGACCTGATTTGTGGCAAGTTGGCATTTTTCTTTTTTGACTTTGAGTCCTGCTTCTCTAAATTTCAACAGAACTGCCCTTAATCGGTCTTTTAGTTGTCTTTTATCTTTGGCAGATATTAGTACATCATTGAAGTAGGGAACCACCCCTTTTAATCCGTGGAGGAGGCGTTCCATTAGGCTTTGGAAAACGCCAGGGGCCACGCTGACACCGAATTGTAATCTGTTGCATTTAAAGGCTCCTCTATGCGTTACGATGGTTTGTGCCTCTGCACAAGTGTTTGTAGTTCTGGCTGTCCCAATAGTGATTGTCTGATGTGTTTCTTCCTTCTTGTTGAGCTGTTGGTTTCTGTGTTCCCAGCTCCAGCGACTTCCAGCTGACTTTTCCTTAATTCTGGGGGGAGGGGGGTACTGCCTCGTCTTTTGGGACTATAGCTCTTTTTGTTTCGGTAGACCCTTGCAATGTGCCCCCGTTTCTCGCAATGCCTGCAGAGAGCATCCAAAAAACGACACTCAGAACGCGGGTGATTTCCCCCACACCCGGCACAGGTTTCACCCACAGGTGAAACTCAGGTTTTCTCCCTCGTCTTTCTCTCCTGTTTCTTTCTGAGTGGAGTCTGTTTACCTCCTCATCTTCTTTGGATTCTGTTGATGATTCAATATCTTCATGGTGAGAGGTTGTGGTAGTATGCTTCTGGCCCCCTTCTGTTTTCTTTTCTCTATTTTGGCTTGGGCTGTTGGTTGTATTCATCTGCTTCATTTTTGCCGTGGAGTTCTTTGCTGCTTCATCTGCAGTCGCTTCGGCGATGGCTTCATTTGCGGTAATGTTGGGACGGTTTAGCAGTTTGCTCTGTAGGGTAGCGTCTCAATCCGAGGACTATACTATCCCTCATGGCTTCATCCATGTTGAGGAATTCGTATGCCCCTCCAATGTCCCTTAACGCTGCCACGAAGTCTCCAATACTTTCACCCTCTTGCTGGTCACGTTTGTAGAATTCATGTCTCCTAATGAGGTTGGACACGATGGGCGTGTAATGGTTCCTCAGCATTCGATTCAGGTCTGGCTATGCCATCTGTTTAACATCATTGGGTCTTGCTAACGCCTTTGCCATTTTGAAGATAGTTGGGCCGCAATGCGTCAGGAACTCAGCTCTCTTCTTTCTCGGTATTTGAAGTATATGCATAAGTACACTACAATTCTGGTATGATTCTTTTGCAAAAAAGTGTTCATGTTTAAAACCCTGTGTAGATTTATCTGCTTTGCTAACTGATGAGGTTTGGAAAAGCAGTCCTGTGTGCTTTTTTAAAGATCTTGAACTAGAACAGTAGCCATTTTAAAAAAATCATAGCGATATAAATAAAAAGGCTTCATTACATTTTATCATTAAAAAAAGAAAAATTTATCAGTGTTGGAAGTCCAGTGCTTATGATGGTTTAGTGCATATTTCCACATAGTTTGCTTGAAACATGCTTAAATTCAGCAGTGTGTTTGCTTTTCATTAAACTGGGCTTTCAGACTTCTTTTTTCTGTTTGGAGTTTCTGCAAAACCACAGTGGATTTTCAAAGCAACTTTTAGTTCAAGTCTGTTCTATATTTTAATGAAACAGTACAAATCTAAACCATTCTCTCTGATACAACTTAGTAATTAAATGTTAAATCCAGTATGGTCTCCACATGCCAATAACCACATCTAACAATGATGCTATTATTGCAGTATTATAAAATGGTTATTCAATAGGTGATCATATTTTATTCACATGTTAAAACCACAATTGAAGGTACTAACAGGATATTTCTCTATGTGTTAAATAGCTAAACATGAGCATTGTAAGATCTTGTTCCAATTTTCTAGCAAAATAATTGCTTTTTATATTATTTGTTCATGGGTTAGGTATCTTTTAAGCCTTTCAATATTGAGAGATTATATTAATATGATGCCAGAGTCTTGAGTTTATCAACACAACTGAAACTTTCATAAGTTTTAATATTAACTCCTTTCCTAGATAGCTGCTCACATATAGAAAATTTAAATACATTTTTGCTAATGCTTCTTTTGGTAGACTTGGATTTTCTTGCATATTTCTGAAATGAAAAAGATAAACACCGATAGATTAACATGAAGAAACTGACTTGTGGATAAATGACATAGGGAAATCGTACTATATTAATTGATGATCAGAAAGAATTTAAAATATCAAGTCTTTGTTAATATAAAGTTTACCTAGTTAGTATGTCTTTCATTTTTCATTTATACCTGGTATTTCAAAAAATTGGGTCATTTTGATAGATGTCAGTGTATCACAAATAACAGAAGGCTATTTACTTTCACATTTTTCAAAATAATTTCTGTTATTTTAAACAAATAAATAAAAACTAACCCAAACTAATTAGCAGTAATCAGGGAAAAAGAAAAAAGAAATAGTATAAAAAAAAAGTTAAGAAAAATAGAAAAGAAAGAAAAAACTAGTGGCTTTTGATATTCTTCACGGCAGTTATTATACAAATACATTTTAATCTCTAAGGCTGCATCTTCTTTCAATTATCTATCCTGTCTAACTGTCAAAATCATAAGTCACAAATTCATTTTTTTTCATTTTTACACAAAATGTCTATAAGAGATTCTAGTCAGCAGTGAATGTAGATAAATGTCTATTTTCTAATCAAAGAAAATAATTTATCAATGTCAGTAAAATCTGTCAACTTCGCCAGCCATTTCTCCATATTGGGTAGTATCAAATATTTCCATTTCTGGTCATATAAAAAAATCTCACTAATTTGATCATATGATGACATAATCTTCAATTGTTCACATTTTGACAGCACAGAAGCAAAATAATTAGCTGCCAGAGTCTCAGAATATAAATGGGGATGTACTTTGCTCCTCTTCTGGGGATTATGACCTCACTAATATTCTCATGTAGATTATTCATATCACTTACTGCTTTGGTGTTCACTATAATGATTGTAAATTAATTTAAGTTAGTTTCCATAAAATGAAGGTGAAGCCTCCTGTATTAAGAATAACATACACATATACCTATATAACATATCCATTTGTCAAAGCAAGATTTATTATCTGTTTAAACTTTTTGAGTTCAAATCTTCAGTGGCAGCTGCAGTGATAGCTTTGCAATGTTCTCCATGTAGACCTGAGGCAAAGGAAATCATTTCAAAGCCAAATCTCTCCTGGAGTTTTAGAGCTGATCGGGTATGGCTTTGGCCCTGGCCCATCTCTACAGCAGTCATTAACTATAATCATGAACACATGAAAACATGACTTTTCTTCAAAGCAAAATAAAAGGGGGCAGCTTATTGGTGAAATCTTAGAACTTCCTTTTAATTTTCCTTTTGTTTTTACCTGCGGCAGCACTTCTGAAACTCATTTAATTTGCATTCCATCATAATCTAATACAGCTTGCAACTTCTTCATTCCAAGTCACTACGGAATGCTTTCACCTATTATCTTATGTTGAATTTTTGAAAATTTGTTGTGCTAAACATACGTGTTAAGTTATGAAGTGGAGAAGTATTCCTTAATTCCTCTTAATAATATGAATACATGAACCTTTTTAAAGCTTTAACTGATATGCTAAGCTTGATTGCAACTGATGGAAAAATGCCACTCAATGCTGAGTTGTGAATAAAGGCAAATATATGTGTCCCAGGAAAACATTGCAGGATCCAATCTGAGTTGGTCACCTGACCAAAGATTTATTCTACCAAGCTTTGGGGTTCATGCTGGAGCCCATCCTCAGGGAACTCTCTCTCTCTCCAGAATGTTGAGTTGTCCTTAAGTGTTTTATATGTAGACTAAAAATAAAAGGGAAAAAAAATCTTGAAAAAAGCCAATAGCTAATCACTTCCATATTATTGGCGAGACAACTGTATAGAAGTGCTAATATAGTCAAAGGGAACTGAGCTTATTTTTAAAATCTAATGATGGCATAACAGTACTCAGAGAAAATGTGAAACCAAAAAATAATTGATTCTTATTTGTTCAAGAGCAAATAAGAATGATTCATATTAAATGCAGATCAAACTAAATTTCTGTCTACCCATAATATGAACATATTTATAGTGCAGATACATGACATTGGAACAACAAAAATCTTGTTTAACCCTACATTCTCTGTAGTTTTGGGTTTTTTGTCTCCTTATCAGATGTTTGTTGCATGCTAGAGGTAGTCCTTGACTTATGACCGTTTGTTCAGTGACCGTTTGAAATTATGGTGCTGAACAAAAAGACTTAGGACCCCTGCCAGAAGTTGCTGTAGTGGACCTGTGGTCACATCTACAAAATTCTGGTGCTTGGCAATCCACTTGATCTTATAGCCAACCATAGGCCCCTGAAGTAGGTCTCCCAGTTGTCTTTCCCCATTTTGCCTAGCTGAGTCTCCATGACCTTTGGACATGCAGCCCACCCCACTGGGCCCCCTCCCTTCTTCCCATCCCCCATCATCAGTGGTGGTATGCTACTGTTTTGGACTGGTTTGACCGAACCGGTAGTAAAAAAAAAAAACCTACCGGTACGGCCGAACCAGTTCCACCGACAATCAGCTGAGAGGATAAAAGAAGCAACAAGTGCATGGGTGGGTGGGTGGGAGGGTCACTCTTCTACATCCTGTCAGCTGATTGGTGCATTGGGGTGCACGCGCATGTTAGGGGCACACATGTACAATCACCCACTGAACCAGTAGTGACCAAGGTAGGAACCCACTACTGCCCATCGTAGTTCGTCCACTTACCTTTTCTTTCTTTTTTTTGAAAAAGTTTTTTTATTTTGTATTTACAATAATTCCATCTTTCATTTCAAACCGTGTGTCGACTGGGTAGTCCACTTACCTTTTCTACAGTTCTTTGTCTTCTACTGTCCAATATCTGAAGCTTTTTTTAGTCTTTCAGATCAACAGTTGTTAAGTCTCGATGTTCTTTGGTAGGTGCTTGTCTGTTTGAAATCTAAAGTTCCAGAGCACTTTAGCTTCTTCATTTTCTATTACTTTCTCTATTTTATAATCCCACCAGTTGTTGCTTGCAGGCAAATGACATTTCTTAACAGTTCTTTCAATGCATTATTGTTACTACTTTGTCATAGTGTGGCTTGTAGTTAGTATGATCTTCTTCCAGCAACTAACTACTGTAGATGGTCTACTGTTTCTTCAGCTTTTTTGCAGAGGCATCATCTGCTATCTATTGTTACCTTCTCAATCCTGATTCTGTATGCTTTTGTCCTTAAGACTTGCAGTAGTGCAGCCAGAATTTGCCCTTTTGTCTCTTTTTCAAATTTTCCTGCTCTTAGCAATTGCCAGATTTTATTATTATTTGCTTTGCCTGATTTTTTTATTTTTTAGTATACTGGCCATTTATTGTAATACTTTGCCTTGTCATTTATTTTTTCTGCTCTTAATTTTTTTTCTTGCAATCCAGTTTGATCTATCTAGTTCTGTAAGATTTCATATTATATTAGTTTTGGTGGCATCTTCTTCACTGTTCATCATATATTGTTCCAGTGCTCTTTTCTTCTTCAACAGTCTGGTATACTTGCAACATTCCACTCCCACCATTTTTCTTGGATAAGTAGATTCAAAATCACTATGTGGATGAAGGATGTGATTCATTGTCATTATTTTGGGGGGCTTTCTATATAGGGCTCTTAGTTCTACTTGAGTCCAGTCTACTATTCTAGCTGTATATTTAATGACTGTAATTGCCCAGATGTTAATTGCCTTGATAGTATTTCATCCGCTGAATTTGAAGTTTAAGATCTTCTTCACTCTTATGATATATTCGCTTCTAACCTTGATGTTGTCAGCTTGAGGGATGCCCAGGTATTTGTACTGATGATCTTCATCCATACTCTGATGTTATTTCCATAAGGATATCTTGATTCCTTCAGTTTTCACTATTTTTCCTCTCTGGATGGTAAGAATGGCACATTTATCCAGCCCAAACTCCATTGCATTATCTTGGCTGTATATATATGGACAGTGTTGAGCAGAGATTCTATTTCAAATGGTGTTTTTCCATACAGCTTCATATTGTCCATGTATTATTTTCTGGAAACATAAAATGCAACAGTTGTATTCCTTCCATCTTTAGTCTTTTTGTATGTTCTTTACTTAGGCAGCAAGGACTGATTTCAAAGGAGTTCAACACCTACAGTTGAAGGTCAGAATTTCAAAAGGTCTTGGATAGATCAAAGAGAATAGGCCAAACTTCAAAGAAACTCAGTATTTATTTATGGGTCAAGAGCATATCTAGTAATCTGCTCTTCATTTAGGGATTTAGTTTAGCAGTTCATTCTTGATAAAGTTGCATTCTACCTTTAGGAGCTGATTTGAAAGAGAATTTGGGGTTTGGATACAGGCATTTCATTACTCTGAATGCTTAAGGAAGTTTCCTGGCCACATGTAATTTGCATTGTGTATTTCCTTTGATTTGGTATTTTTTGAAAGTTCTTTTTCCAAAACATATTTTGACGTCTTTTTCCTAAATAGTGGGCTTTCAAATAAAATCCCAAGATATTCTTAACACATAATTCCTTATAAAATCAGTGGTTTTTATAAGTCAAATTTACTAATACTGTTTGTAGTTGTTCCAAGATACCTTTTGTTCATAACAAAATTACTAGTTACATAACAAGAGACTGGGCATGCCTGGCTACATGTTTCTCAGACATTTAGAAAGTTTAATACAGATTATAGTGAGATTATTAGCTTTTTGTAGCATCTTCATTTCATTCTTTTCTATTAAAGGTTTTAATATAAAGAAGTTGAGGCATAGATGGTTAGGGTTTGCTTTTGTAATACTGTTTCTTTAGTTTGACCTTAAAACTCTTAAAATAGTTTAAATTCAGTGGTAGGCTCTTACTATTTTTTAAAAACTGATATTTTGATGGTGGTAATTGCTTCTTTGCTTTCTTTCTATTTCATTAGTGATATAAACAAAAAGGAAAATAAAAAAAATAATTTTATGTGAATAAATTCTGTTTTTTATAAATCTTAACAGAAATGTTACACATTTACGAATTGCATCAGTTACAACAAATTGTTGGAAAGTTATGTTGGAATGTTATACAATTGTTGGTTGTTTTACTTCTGTACTATATTTCTGACTAGCTCGATACCCGTGCTTCACCACAAAAGTATGTGGTTGGGTTTAGTTTTTTGGGAGGAAAAGAAGGAAAAGAAAATTCTGCCTCTGCCTACCAGGATCCATCGGTATTCATGTGGCTAGTGTCCTGTCAATGTGTGAAGAGTTGAGGATTGTTTGGAAAGTATTTGCTGTGTGAACAAGAAGGAGACAGCAAGGAGCCTGGGCATGGCTTAGATCAACTGTTCTGTACTAAAGCTGGTTGCTGCTGTGAAACTAAAACTGAAAGGCCTGTGCTTGTGTTTTGCATTTGGAACAGATTTCTTTTCAGGTGGAGAGGGGGAGTAGAACTCCTTAGCATCAGAGCGTGTTAATAATAATATAGGAAATACTAATGCTCTGATTGTCATTCTGAAAAATCCTTTCTTAGTGACCACCTAGAAGCCAAGAGGAACATACACGCCAAATTTCAAGTTTGTAGGCTGTATGGTTCTGGAGATTTTGTGATGATGCGTGAGTGGTATTTCACTTTTATATACATAGATTCTGAAAATGGAGAACATTGGTTGTAGAAGATAGTGCTTAATGTTCATTCTCAAGGGGTTGTCAATCTTCATTATGTTAACCAAGAGATGGTAAGATCCTAATGGAATTTATAGATGATAGAGTCTCTGATTTACACAGTGCCTAAAACTGTTGATTTAATAGATTGTCATAACATATATAATTTTTAAAATATTTTCTGGTAGATGATGAGACCCTACGATTTTCAAGAATAGTCAACACAGCTAGGCTTCAAAAGTGGGCAATCAATAGAAGTAATTCTGTGGTTAGTAACCAGCAACATGACAAAGATACTTCAGATTCAACAGGGAATTTAGGAATGATAATTCATTGAAGGAGACTTTTTTATTTCTTATCCTGAAAGTAAAGGACAGCAATCAGAAAAAAAAATGTTGAAGGTCTGATTGAATAAGAATGTTCCAATAAGGAATACTCTACTGCTTTTTAAAAGAGTATAAGGGACTATATTTTCTTTCAAAAGTTGTTTATTACCTATGAAAAAACAAGCCTTCTAATTTCCTCTGGAATTTTGATCATGATGCACTAAGATACACAGAACAGTTGGGTGGGTATTAACCTTCATATGTGTTTTTTCTAATCTCATAAAATATTAACTATCTGCTGTGTTTTGAGATTCTTCTCTTAAATAGTAGTGGGATGATTTTTCTGCTGTGGGCCAAGTATTAGAATAATTCTAAATAGTTCTATATGTTTTAGTTTAATATTTAAATGGACATTGAATTTTATAACCAAGCCCAGCAGATCAGGTTCCCCAAATAATTACCTTAAATTGTAGTATTTTATTTTGAGAAGAGGCTTAAAATATTTTAAATAAATAGAAAGATTTTAAAGTTGTTAGTCTGAACAGCAACTGAACAATAATAAATCCAATTTGTAAATTTTCTGAGCTATAATATCATTGGATTTTAAGCTGCAAGGACTATGTACTTGGACAAGGTGTAATGTCTGTATTATGTGAATATAATATATGAATTGAAAATGGACATAACTAGACGAGAGAAAAAAATGGTGGACTATATGGAACATATTTACAGATCTGCTCAATAGAAGAGAATGGAAATTAGTATTCATTGTGATGCCATATACCTATTTAGATATATGCCTGTGTGCACATGCGTGCGTGCACCCATCCATACCCACATGAATTTCATTTGGGAAAGCTATGGAGCTCAAATAATATTTCTGAGTTGTGTTCCTTGTCCACTACTTTATGCTTGGTAAATCTTGTTTATTGACAATTCAGCAACTTTTTATGATAAGTTCTGAAACAGCAAGCTTTAAAGTGTGTTTTCTTCTGAATATTCTGCCCTTTAGAAATGTATCAGCAAGAATACTTGATAGAAATTTCTGATATTCGCTTTTCTTAAAACCTAGCTACTTTTAGTTCATCTACCTCACAAACAGCTAGTGGATAACAATGCCTTGTACTGAGTTCCGGTTCGTCAGGCTTTGGCGGCGGCAGGAATCTGCGATTGTGCGCAGTTCCTGCTGTGCTTGCCGCTGGAGTGCCTCTGATCCAGCTGGATTTGGAGGCTATAGTTATCCTGTAGAGATAACTGAAGACAGGGGAGATCCGGACAGGGGTCTGGGGGCATCACAACCCCCTTCCTCAGCCGGCTTAACTCCCTTTTCCAAAGGCAGTGGAGCGGCGGTCAGCAATGGCTGCCACAAAGAACCTTTCAGCCGGACAAGATTGTGCAGGAGGAAGTTGAGAAAGTGAAAGTTTTTGGCTGAACCAGGACAACAAGTAACTTCTGAATACCGTGGAAATTTAGCTCTCTAAATGATACATTGTTTCCCAAGAAGATCGTAAAAAGCTCCGGATAAAAGTGAAAAGGGAAAGTTTCTCACTCTCCTTCCCTACGGAGATAGCAGATGGAAATCGGAAAAACCCACTTTGTCAATAGAAGGTAACTAATTTTGAAAATTAAAGCGAAGGGGACATTAAAGATTTCTGAACACTGGCATTTAAAAATTAAAATCTTTTTTCTATAAGTGGGAAGGGAGAGGTAAATGATTTATACTAAGATTTTGCTGGAGAAGACTGCTTGGAGCTTATATGATCAGAGACTAAACTGCAATAAGACTTCTAAGAAATTATTTTGGAACTGTGTAATTGAATTCTACCCCAGGAAGAGAAAGTACTAAAAGAAGAAAGTGCTAAATGAAACAGTTTGTGTTGATTTTGATTGCTTGATGACTTTGGGACTTTTGCAAACTATTTTTTGAAAGACTAAAAACATTTGGACTGTTTAAAAAAAATTTCACAATGGCATTATCTGTTGAAGAATTGAAAATGGAATTTAAAAAGCTAAAAGAAGAGGAACAAGAAGGCAAGGGCTCTTCTGGATCTGTTTTTCACTTCTTAGAAATGGCGAATTCTACTTATCAGGAAATACAGCAACAAGAAAGTTGGGATGAAGAAGAAGAAGCCATCTTTAATGGACAAATAACTTTAGTTGAGGAAGAAAAGAGAAAAGGGGGAAAGAAAATGGAGAATTCAAGATTTAAAAAAACAACCAAGAAAGGGAAAAATAAGGTGAAAAAGTGATGTAATGTCAGAAAGCAATAGAAAAGAGGAATACAACAGAGAGGGGAGACTAAGAAGGTGGAGATTGAGAGATGGGGGTATAAAAAGGCTAGATTTGACAAGAAAGGAAGGGAAAAAGGGAAGAGAAGTTATAAAGGCTTAAAACAAGATGTTAAAAAACAGTTTTTTTTAGAGATAAAGGGTAAAACACAATTTAAAAAGAGATTCTGCAAAAGTACATAATATTGTATTGTAGTATCTGTATTTGAAATAGAGTTAGAAAATTGGAATATTATATGTGTTAATAGAATATTATAGGGAATGTATAAAACGTTTAAGATTTAATAATAGAGTTTAATTAATTAGTTTGTTATGGATACTATAAGCTTATTATGTTTTTATTTTAAAATGTTACGTAGAATGTACTAAGCAGAATCAGAATGGAAATTATGTATTATTTTAAGTGTTAAGTTTGAGGAAAAGATAGAAAGGCATCATACTTCAACCAGTGATTACAGGAAAAATTTTGTATTAAAGAGAAAAGATAAATAGATAATTGAAAAAGAACGGACAAAACATACAGGTATAATGATTTAAATTGAGATGAAGTAAATAAAATAGAATTAAGAGAGTGAAAAGAGGGGAGAAGACATATAGAATATATAGAATGTTAAATAAGATATGAAATAGTATAGAAGGTGAGCATGAATTTGATTTATGTCTGTACAAAAAGATGTAACCCGGGGTTAAGCCGCTTTCTAAAAAGAAGTTTTATGTTTTCATGTTACGTGTTTTGTTTGTTTATATTTGTTTATTGAGAATTAATAAAATTTTGGAAGAATGTTGGATGAGAACATATGAAATTGTAAATAAGACAGATGAAAGTATAAGTTTAATGAATAAAATTTGAATAGAAGTAAAGGAAGAAATAGTGAGAAGTTGGAAAAAGAGTAATAAGATATGTAGTTGAATACATAAGATGATGCATATTAAATTGTGTTTCTATGGAAATGTGATAATTTTGGAACTATGCTGTACTTAAGTAAGATGTTTTATTTGTTTTGTTAAAACAGTAAGCGGTTTTTAGAAAAGATGTTTTATGTTCTTATGTTTTACGTTTTGTTTGTTTGTGTATTGTCTTTGAAAATTAATAAAATTTGTTTTAAAAACAAAACAAAACAGTGCCTTGTACTTTCTAGAAGCCTTAATATGATTTCTTGATATTTCAAAGATAGAAACATGGCTACAACCTGGCTATTTTTTCATTAACGTCTTTCACAGTTTGGAGTGGACTAGCTTATACATTGTACTGTACTTTAATTGGAAATGTGGCTTTAAAAAAGCAGAACTAAGACTAATCTGTCACCTCCTGGCAGCTGTTCATTAATTTGTATTTGTGTAGCTTTGGCCCGGTCAGTCTGCTTTGTGTACAAAGGCTAAGCTTTCTTATCTTTTTGTAAAGAAATGCCTTTCAGATCAACAGAATTGTGTTTGCCTAGCACTTCGTATTTTTTTTCATCTATTCTTCTGAATTACCCTGTGTACCTCATGTTCATCAGATTTATTTTATATAACTCATGAAATAAAAATGGAAGTAAAAGAAAAGAAACATTTTAGGTACAAGCAATATCTCATTCTTAAATGAAAACAAGTTATCTGCCATTAGTTTAGAAACGTCTTAAAATAATGCTCCTTTAAATAGATAAGATATCATAGAAGCCTTATTCTGATGGAATATGAACAAGCAGTGTGTTTTCTTATTATAAATATTTAGTATAATTCTTATCCAGTGACTCCTTCCACTTTCCTTCCTTCAATGGTTCAGTATTTCTATTTAATAGCTGATGGATTGATGGCAACTGATACGTCAAATTAGAGTACTATAATAACAGAAGTTCATTACATTTGGTGGTTTGTAATTTGTAACCCCAGTACTTACTGAGGATGAAAATTCTACAGGTAATCTTTGACTTAATAACTGCATGTTTAGTGACCATTCAAAATTACAGTGATTGAAAAATATGATTTTCAACCATTCCTCACACTTATGACCATCACAGCATCTCCTTCAAAATGTGGGCACTTGGCAACCAGCATGTATTCACAATGATTACAGCATCTTGGGGTCATGTGATTGCTATTTGCATCTTTTCCAGAAAGCTTCCAACAAGCAAAGTTGGTGCAGAATGTAACATACCTTGATATCAGAAACATACCATGATGTCAGGGGTTCTCTCAAACTCTTTGAAACAGAGAACAAGATTCTTGTAGTCCTTTATAATTAGAAGAGGGATTGGTGTTTAGAAATCTCAGCAATTGAATACTTTCACTTTAGCACCCAATTTATTTTTAAGTTATTAGGGCAGGGACTTCTTCATTCTCTTGGTAAAAACTATTTAAAGAACAAGAGAATTGACTAATGGTTTTCCTAATACAGGAAGAATGTGCAGGTGTTCTGAGCTAGTATTATTTTGCAAATGATTATTTACTTGGTCAGGTTCTGAATAGTCTCTGATAGATACATTTAATAGAATATTCTCTAGCATTTTAATAAGCAAACCAATTAATAAAATGTGAACTGGTAATGGGTTAAGTAGTTATATAGTAGCTGGCTGACACAAGTGAAGTTTCAAGAAGAATACCGCAATATTAAATCCTTGATACACCTCAATATTTGTATCTATTATTGGGATTATTAAGTGTAGTAAATGCTTATCAGATTTGCCGCTAACATAACTTTGGGTGAAATAGTAATATAGAATGGTAATTAAATTCAAACGGTAGCATAGAATAAAATATTGAAAATAACAGTGAAAATTGATAGAAACAGATGCAGTGTTATTTACTTAGAAAGCAAATCAAGTTTGTTTCAGTTACTGTTATACTTTTAGTCAAATCTGCCATGTTTTTAATTTTGGAAAGAAAAGATTTTGTATAACTTGTTAATAAATTATTGTCATGTGCAATAACTTGTAAATGATGGGAAATAATACAAAGTAAACACTACTTATATATAGTATGCAGAATAATTCAAATTATTTTTATATTTATTTGTTAAATTTACTTGTCATTTATCTCATCATGGGCTACTACCGATATAGGTGGCTTACTGTAATAAAAAGGAAGAGAAATGAAAAGGCATGTAAACAGAACAGAATATGAAAACATACCCTTCATTTTCTCCAGCTAATATTGCAACTATTATAGAGATAGTGATGTTACACTATGATGTGAAAGGTACGGAAATACCTTGAGTCCATTAAAATAAAAATCAATGTTGTGAATCTGATTTGCCAGAATCTTAATGCAATCTTCTGTAGTTCAAAGACAGAATTAAAAAAAAGAAAACTCTTCAGAATATTTCTTAAATACCTTTCCCATTTTGGATTGTGTTATCTGCATTTATGAAAATGTTTTTGTTTCTATTTTCAGATTATAGGTTGCCAAATTAAGAGAGAACCAGCTGAAGCAACTGAGCGCTATACTAGGTGGATCAATAATTTAACACATGATCAGCTTCTTACTCAGGTATTTGAGTATATTTGTACAACCGAAAATTACAGTGTATTTTCCCATTTTTTATTGTACATAGTTTGATTACCTGGGTCTGCTTTGAATATGGAAGCTGGGTATTTAAAACCATCTGAAAGTAGTATATAATCCCATTCTGCTCACATAGTGTTTCTGGGATGACCTGGGCGTGGCACAAAGGCAACACAGTAACATAAGTAAGAAGAGTCCCTTTAATACCTCCAACTTTGCCCCCAACGTCCAGGTTACCTTCGACTGGAGAAAACTCTCCCAAGAACAGTCTTTAAATGGAGGAAATTCAGTCCGAAAACAAAGTACATACAAACTGTAAATAAAAATTCACACAAACCATGCTGCAGTAATTAACTTGACAGGGCAGGATAAGGAATTGCAGACTTGAAAGGCCAGCAAAACACACACAGTTGAAAAGATGCCAGGAGCCCAGATAAGCCTCAACAACTTACAATTTGCTCTCAACAATTTGCAATCTCCCTTTTTAAGTGTTCCCAGCTGCAACTAATGAAGGAAATCAGGGCCCTTTCCTCCCCCGTAAGCCACGCAACTCATGTTGCTCCCTTCTCTGTTCCTCCCTACATACCCCAGGATGAAGAGGGGGTGGGCCTGGATCTTCGTCAGAATTCCCTCTGCCTTGCTCTACCTCTCCACTGCTCTGCCCAGCTGGACTTTGTCTTTCCCCAGTTTCTTTCACAGCCAAAGGAGCCACACTCCCACTCCCTGTCAGCTGCTCGGCCTCCCCCTTGGAATCAGATTCCGACAGGGGCATGACAGTTTCTTTCTGTATATCCCTCTTCAAAATATTCAGTGGACATCTCCAGGATACATTTGGATGAATGGGGTAGGGAAAAAAGCAGAAATGAGATAATGATCAACCGATGGAATTCTGTCAGCAGAAAATCCGAGTTTGATTTTGCTTAGAATAATACAAAGGCATGCATATATATCTAAGTGGATTAAAGCAGCGTTTCAGGTGGTGAGGAATAGCCAAATGTGAATTAAAATTGCTAATAAAAAGTATACATACTACACAATTTGTTAACTATCTTCTTAGCTTTACTTAAAATCATGTGCAATCATAATTAAGATTCTAACATAATTAAAATTACATAACTTTGCATTTTCTTAGATCTTATGGCGAAGCCAATTTATGGTAGAAAAGTTGGCTAAGGAGACATAAGGTTATGTCTTTATGAAACCATAATGTTTATTGTGTGATTCTGCATCAGTTATTCTCCTGTGATTTTGGAATCATTTTTGAAGTTTTGTAGCTCATGCTAAGGATGGATGTGTGGATGGATATAACCAGGGCTGGGATTCTACTGGTTCAGACCTGTTCGGGCGAAACCTGATACTACATTTACAACTGGTTTGCTGAACCGATAGTTGAACCGACTGGCTGACCCTTCCCACCCTGCCCCTACCCTCTCAGGAGTCTCCATGCGGCCTGTTTTGGATGCAGGTAAGTGCAGGGCCTGCACAGAGGCTCTGGGAGGGTGAAAAATGGGCCGAACTGGAGGTTCCAGAAGGCCAGAAACAGGCCTGTTTCTGGCTTCCAGAGGCCCTCCGGAGCCTGGGGGAGGCAGTTTTCGCCCTTGCAGAGACCTCAGGGAAGCCTCCGAACCCTGGGGAAGGAAAAAAATGCCCCCCCCTCCCCAAATTCCACACCTACCATAGCCATGCCCACCCAGCAATCGGGCAGCGAACAGGTTGCTGGGATTTTTGAATCCTACCCCTGGATATAACGTATTTCTTGCTATTTTTAATTTGCTTTAGGATATGAGAATGCATGATAGAATTGTGGTTTATAAATTCAAAGAGAGAAAGAGTGAGAAAGAAGAGGAGGGGAGACCCTCTTTTTGATTCTTTTTGAGGTTGCTTCCAATAACTAGATAGAAGAACTAATATTTTATTTATTTCAGTGTTACCGTATTGTCTCTAAATTCTTTGTCACCAAAGTCAAACAAAAATCCAATTACAAAAAGACAGAAAACGCCGTTTACAAATCTAAGTGCATCAATGTCCATTTATTCAAGTTTATTTAGATATTTATTATTTAGAAGTGTGAAATAATTTGTAAAATAATCTCTTTAAGCTTTATGCAAATGAAATAACACAAAAATAAAAAAATCCAGAATGGCATAAAAGTAGCAGATTTTCAAAAAAAAGAATTGTAAGGAAAAATAAGTGATGTTACTAATAGCAGCATCTACTCTTTTACTAGTTGTTTGACCTGTTAAAATGATAACCGATTTGTGCCATTTTCCTTTAGTATTTATTTAGAAAATTTATATGGTTGCCAACTCACTGACAGCGATGCCATGTGGCTTACAGAAATAAAACCCCAATATGAAACTCAATTAAACCCCTGTCCCCAATAAACCCAACTTGATGTCTTGTCATATATTTTACCTGCATAATATTCTGCAACTTCTATTGCTTTGCTGAAAGATGTTTCATCTAGTAAATGTAAATATCCTAGTCCCCCCCCCCCGTGTTTGTTTTGATCTTAGCTTCCCCCCCTCCCTCTTACCTTCTTCCTTTGTATCCAAAAGAATTCTTGTTTGTAACCTACATTTCTTTTATTGCTTATCTCTATCTCATTTTCTTCCTTGAGGCCTATGGCCCTAAGCATATTATTTTCAAAATGTTCTGACAGTGAGAACAGGCAGGCAGTCAAAACTATTTGTTCAGCCGTAAGTAGCAGTCCTCTCACCTCTTTACCTCCCTCGGGGGCCATAAAAGCAGCTAACATAACCTTCACTTTCAAGTGAAATAGAACTCCTTTTGACTAAACCATTGTTATCCAGGAAGTATAAAATGTTGAAGCACTGAAATCCTAATTTGATCCTTTCTCCTCAGGGTAATAGTTGTTCCCTATCTTGATTGCAGTTCCCTTCTTCTTAAGGGCTCCCAGTACTGACCACACAAAATCAATTATTCTTATCATAACCTTGAATATTAATAAAGCATAGATTAAATGCTGAGAAGACAATTAAGGAGGCTGTACCTGACATTGGGTTCATTTCCATGTAGAATTCTTTTTGTTTAAAGATGTAAATCCTTCGGGAGTTGGGGATTCAGTTTGGGATTGCTACTTCTCAGATGCTTTTATAAAGTGATGTCTGGGTAAGATTTTTTTGGGTGCAAATGGGTAATGACCTTATTTGATATCAGGAAAGAGTTGATTATCTTAAACAGTATAAGAACTACTTACTTAGATGGATATCCAGGTAATTCATTCTGACAACTGAAGAAGGATGAGAAGGTTTCACTTCTTGGATGAGAAGTGAAACGTTTTGGAAAAAGCATCTTTAGGACTTTAATTGGTATCATTCTACAGGTGGAGAATTCAATGTAACTTTGATACTAAGATAGCAATTTCTGATCCACCTGATTGTGATATATTTTTTCTTTTATAATATTAAAAATAAGATTTGTTCTTTTAGAGACAACTGTAATATTTATTTTTATTTATTTATTAGATATATTTGCTGTCCCTCTTGCTACAAGGTGACTCATAGAATGCTTAAGGTGCTATTTAGATGTTTACAAATTATTAATCAGTTCATAGGAAACTTTTTTAGTTTCCAAATTTGTACCAAAGCACAGAACTATGTATGATACTGTGGTTTTAAAATATTTGGAGCCAACTATCTTCTGTGGCAAATTATAAGTTTAGAATCTGCTTTCCTTTGCATATTAATTGGTTATTCTAAAAGTACAGTTCGTTCAGCTACCTCACAGTTTGAGATGTAGTGTAATCACAAAGGAGGGGAGGAAGGGCATACATGGCTTCTGTGGTGAGGCAAAATGTTAGCCATGCCCTATCCCCAAAGGAAATGTGAGTGGTTGTAAGGCATCCGGAATATGAAGAAGGAGGAAATGGTCTGCTTCAGGCTGCTGCGGAGCTGTTGGGCATTGGCTTCTCTGATGTGGGCAAGTGCGATCTGATCTTGCAGAAAAACAAGCAGCATGCACATTTCAAAATCTACTGTTATATGTACATGGCTAGCAAACAAAGCAAAACGAAATGCCACATAGAAGTTGCTGCTGTCTTAAAAGAGCTAATTGAAACAGAAACCCCCTAAAATTGTTAGCTTTTGTTATTTATGGGGAATTTTCTTCAATTTTTTATGCTAGCCCACATTTAAATTACTTCACACTTATAACCAGCACCTGTTATCAGAAGGAAACCATGCATATGAAGCACACTGGAGATCTATTAAGACTTTCAACTTCAAAGTTGTATGTGTACCGGTAGTAGATTAAAGTTTATTTTAGGGAGAATATTTTAGTGGCTACTCTGAAGGAGTGAGTAAATGATCCTGCAATGGAATTAAAAAAAAAACCCCAAACCCACACACAACCCTAACCACCGACCAACCAACTCAAAATGAAAGGATCCTCTTTTTTGTTTGCTATTAGATTTGCTATTAATTATTTATGTAACTAAATGAAATTGCTTCTTTTTATTTTCTCTCCTTAAAATAATGCTCGTACTGATTCAACTTGCCAGTTTTTCTAATTTCTTTCCTACATTATCCAAAAGCCCTTAGCAGAAAGTATTTATTTATTTGTGATTTGACACTTTTACCTAATTTGGGGCAATTTTTAGGTTTGGGAAGCACTGCCATATAGAAAATATCACTCACTTGAAAGATTGGGTTTTTTGTTACGTACTTTTACATATTGTTCTCTTTTAAAATAATTGTGCAACACCTAGTTCATAGCCAATTTCATAAACATTTGTCCCCAAGAGGATTTTCCCATCTGTTTTAACAGGAAATGTAGATAAGGCTGGCTCAAAAACTCGGCATCTTCCTAAGCATAATCAAGCTCTTTGAATCCATTGAGGATGTCCATTTTGGACTCCAAATTTATAGAGACCTTACCCTAACCCTAGGTGGATTTTCTCCCCATGGTAATTTTGCCATGTATTTTACCAGGAGAAATAAATAATGCTGCCTCAAAAGGTCAGCAGCATCCTAAACACATTCAAGTGCTCCAGATCCATTGGCGATGTCCATTTTGGTCTCCGAATTCATGGAGAGTAAATCCTAAACCTTAGCTTTGCCTCCCAAGGGGATTTTTCCATGTATTTTACCAAGAAATGTAGATAAGGCTGGCTGGTAAACTTGGCACCCTCCTAAGAATAATGAAGCACTCCAATTCCATTTTCAATGTCTATTTTGGTCTCCTAATTCAAGGAAAACTTACCCTAACTCTAGGTGGATTTTCCCCCAATGGGATTTCCCTATGTTTTTTGCCAGGAAATTTAGATAAGGCAATCTCAAAACATCTGTGCCCTTCCAAGTATAATCAAGTGGGAAGCTTCAAATCCATTAATAATTTCCATTTTGCTCTCCGAATTCATGGAGCCCTAACCCTAAGTGTATTCTCCCCCAAGGCAATTTTCCCATGCATTTCACCAGGAAAATCTAGGGTTACGGGTAAGACTCTATGAATTTGGAGAGTAAAATGGAAATCACCAATAGATTTGGAGCGCTTGATTATGCTTAGGTGGGTGCTGATGTTTTGAGCCTGCCTTACCTACGTTTCCTACGTGGGAATATTCCCTTGGAAGCAAAATACACCTAGAGCAGGGGTGTCAAACTTCCTGCCTGCAGGGTGCTTAAATCTGGCCCACATGGCTGGCTTGGAAATATCAAAGGACCAGCCCGTGGTGCCTCTGCTGGTCAAAACAGACCATGGGGGCAAAGCACGTGCAGTTCTCTATGGTCCACTTTCGGCCTTCATGGACTGCTGCAGCACTCTGCCAGCTGAAAATCGGCCATGTGGATGTGAGACCCCCACTTGGCCTATTTATGGCCTCCCTGGCCATTAGCACCACTCTCCTGGCTGAAAATGCTATCTGTTAAAATTATAAAAATACCTTGATTTTTTTTTAAGAACCCAGAGATAAATCTTGTAACCAGGACAAAAAAATAAGGAGCAAGTTTGCATATTAGGAGCAAATTTGTCAGAGCTGCTGGGGCTACAAAATGTGAATTCTGAAGAAAAGGAGACTATGAGGCAGTGGTGGGATTCAATTTTTTTTACTACTGGTTCTGTGGGCGTGGCTTGGTGGGCGTGGCAGGAGAAGGATACTGTAAACTCTCCAGTTAGAGGTGGGATTTGCTGGTTCTCTGAACTACTCAAAATTTCCACTACCGGTTCTCCAGAACTGGTCAGAACCTGCTGAATACCCACCTCTGCTATGAGGATTGATGGGAAGCAAATAGAGATGGTGACTGATATTGGGAATTCACAGGACTTTATTTGCTGCAAACTTTATTATGCAAGCAAGAATTTAAACTTGTTGCCAACATTGTAAAAAAGTAAGTTCCTTCTCTGTGATAAGCTCGACTGACACATCTGCTTGGATTACTTTACAGTTTGCTCAGAACAATAATGCTTGATGATACTGTGTATCTTATCAGAGAAACCAGGAACCACTAATTGGCTGAAAAAAACTCCAGAAAGGATTCTTGGTATTTCCATGTTTAAGTCTGCTCCTGTTCTGTGCACATCTTGGTTTGACTCTTAATTTTCACACCAATGGGATTTTCCCATGTATTTCACCAGGAAATGAGCCCTAACCCTGGGTGCATATTTCTCCACGGAAATTTTTCCATGTATTTCACCAGGAAAACCTAGGGTTACGGGTAAGACTCTACAAATTTGGAAATGGAAATCACCAATAGATTTGGAGCGTTTAATTATGCAAAGGTCAGTTGCAGTGTTTGGAGCCTGCCTTATCTATGTTTCCTGCTCAAATATATCGGAAAATCTCATTGGTGGGAAGATACACCTAGGGTTAGGTGTCCATGAATTCCTAGAGCAAAATGGACATCACCAATGGATTTTGAGTGCTTCATTATGCTTAGGAGGGTGCCGACTTTTCAAGTCAGCCTTATCTATGTTTCCTGGGAAAATACATGGGAAAATCCCATTGGGGATAAAATACACCTAGGGTGAGGGTTAGGTCTCCATGAATTCCTGTAGCAAAATGGACATCGCCAATGGATTTGGCGTGCTTCATTATGCTTCGGTGTCTGCTAACATTTTGACCTGTCTTACCTGTGTTTCCTGATAAAATACTTGGTGATATCCCCTTGGGAGCAAAACACACCTAGGGTCCATTTTGACCCCTAAAGGAATTATCACATGTATTTTAGCATGAAACTTATATAAGCCTGATTTGAAAAGTGAGTACCGTCCCAAGTATAATGAAGCACTCCAAAGCCGTTGGAGATGTCCATTTTCTTCTCCAAATGCATGGAGACCTAACCCTAACCCTAGGTCAATGGGATTTTCTGATGTATTTTACCAGGAATTGTAGATAAGTCTGACTCGAAAAGTCAGAACCCTCCTAAGCACAATCAAGCACTCGGAATCCACTGGCAATGTCCATTTTCCTGTCCGAATTCCTGGACTCCTAACCATAACCCTAGGTATATTTTCCTACCAATTGGATTTTGCCATGTATTTCACTAGGAAACGAACCCTAATCTTAGGTGTATTTTCCCCCAAAGGAATTTTCCCATGAATTTTACCAGGAATATCTAGGGTTACGGGTAAGACTCTGTGAATTTGGAATTGAAATCACCAATAGATTTGGAGCGCTTGATTATGTTTCGAACCTGCCTTATCTATGTTTCCTGGTTAAATATATGGGAAAATCTCATTGGTGGCAAAATACACCTAGGTTTAGGGTTAGATCTCCATGAATTCCTAGAAAAAAGTGGACATTGCCAATGGATTTGGAGTGCTTCATTATGCTTAGGAGGGTGCTGACTTTTCGAATCAGCGCTCTGAATCCGTTGGTGTTGTCCATTTTTCTGTCCAAATTCATGGAGACCTAACCCTAATGTTTGGTGGAAATGGTCCCCAAAGTGATTTTCCCATATCTTTTTCCAGGAAACATAGATAATGCTTGCTCAAAAACTCAGTACCCTCCAAACCATAATCAAGCGCATAAATTATCTACTATATTCAGTATAATATGTAATTCTCCTGAGCCCTTATGCAAAGAGTAGGTTCTATTTTTATACGTAAATTAAAATACTTCTTTCTCTAAATGTTGTAATATTTACAACTTCATTAGTATCGTCAGGAAATCTTCAATTCTTCATGTCAAAACCAATGTAGGTTTTATGTTACTCTGATAAAGATGTGCCTAGTATATTGTCATGGAGTGAATTTCTTTCAACACTGGTCTTTGCTTTTGTCCAATGCATAGCCTTCATAAAATAATCCCTGCTCTTGAAATTTAACAGACTGTACATTTTTTCCCTTTCAGACTCATTTGTAGTTTGCATTATTATTTTTCTTGAATTTAACTTACAGTACCAGAGATGGGGTGATTTAAAACCAGTGGTAGCTAAATTTAATTGCAGTGTAAACTGTATTGTTAGTTTTAGTCCCGTCTTGGATAAGAAAGCCAGTTGGATGACTTTGAGGCAGTCACTCTCTCTCTCAGCCCAACTTACCTGACAAGATTGTTGTTGAGGGAAAAATAGGAGGTGGGAGGAGCACATCCACACCTTGAGTTGTTTATAAAAAATAAAAAAGGCAAGGTATAAATAAATAAAATAGTTCATATTGCATCAGTAAAATAGTTCATGTTTTTTACTTAATGCATTTTACTTAACTCTTTGGTATGGTATACCTATATTGTTTAGGTAAGTTCCTATTATGCTAGCCCTAAAGTCCTTTGAAATATTCAATTTAAAGATAAAATAGTAATATTTATCATCATAGAGATTGACATTTTTGGTATAATGGCACCAGACTGGCCGTGGTAATTTACTTAAATTAGGATATACTAATTAGGGCACTCTTTCTATGGAACATTCTGCAAGTGAATAGATGATTGAGTTACAAAGATTATTTTGCTGTGGACAGTTGTGGGTTGCTGAATTATCAATCAACAATAAATAAATAATTTCCATCTTATTTTGTCATTGTTGAAATACCACAAATTGAAAAGTTATGCCCTCATTCATATTTCAAGACAAACATTCCACATTTTGAAATCCTATACAGTAACAACTCAAGCTTATTCACCTTCTAAAATATTCTAGCCTACCTTCCAATTTTTGTGTTATTTAAAAAAAATCTTCATCAATGAGCAATATAAAACTAAGTGAAATCTGCTTTGGATTATGTATATTTTCAGAAAGAAAACACACTTTGGTTTGGAGAAGGTAGGAGAGAACTTTGGGTTATAAAATTATGCATGGATCTGCCCAGCAGATGTTGGCAATTGTAAAAGGGAACAGAGGCCATTCTGTGGTCAGCCAGCATGCTTCATTTCACGTGGGCAGATCAAGGCTCAAAGCTGCAACTATTTCCTCTTAGCACCCTGGGTGACAGTGTGAGCAGCCTGTGTGGGCAACAGCCCAGTTAACTCAAACAACCTCATTTTTGTAATTAATCTCTCTTTTTCTTTTTTCTTTTAAATTAAAATTTCCTGTCTTCTGTTCAGTAAAAATATGATTTTAACACCCCCCCCCCCCCCATCACTACATTTGTACAGTGATTTTTCTGCCTAATGAAACAAAAACATTCTTTTAACATGGGATAATATTTGGCTGTATGAGGCAAACATTCATGTTTTGAATAGAACTGGAATTTGAAAGAGCAACATTTAATTCTTGAAATGTTTTCTTAAACACAAACCCACAGAGTTAAATGTGATTCATAGAAAATCTTTGTAGAATTGGCCTATAAAATTATTTTTAAATTCTAAACGTTTATAGTATAGTTTATAGTCCAAGGATTGTAAATTGGGACTGAGTGAATTGTTTCCCTGAAAACATGGGGATGCTGCCATGGTCATAAGTGTGAAAACTGGTCATAAGGCACTTTTTTCAGTGGTGGTGTAACTTTGAATGGTCACTAAATGACTGGTTGTAAGTTGAGGATCACCTGTATTATGGCATATACAAACTACTCCTTAAAGTTTTACTCTCCTAGATTTCAGATGAAATGTAGTGTATAATATGATGGTCTGTTTTTTGAGAAACCAGTGCAACTCCTTTGTGGGTATGTCAGAAACTTTGTATTAGCATCTCTATGTTTTATTTCCTTTTATCACTACAGTGATAATAATAGATAATTAACTTTTCTTCTGTATTTTTATCTACGAAGGATTTAAGATTGCTGTGAGAATCTCCAAAATAAATGTTTGTATTATAAATAATCACTTCCAGTAGCAAAGAGGGTTAGGGTTAGGGTTATTTCCCCATGCAGTTCACACTTTTTTTTAATCAGTTAGAATCAGAAGGCATATTCTGGTAACATTTTCCATTTTAATAACAACAACAACAACAACAATAATAATAATTTCTAAAAAGCAAACTGAATGATACCGCACAGCTGGATCATCAAGTGCCTGGATGTCATTAGAATATGCAAGTGCATTGGTACTTTCACTGCAAATGTGATAAAGCACTGGAAAACAGAACCGTTTATTGGAATTGAAAGCTACAGACTGGTCAACATCAAAAGAGGGATTTTCCAGGGTGATTCTTTGTCACCTTTGCTGTTCATCATCGCCATGACCCCTCTGTCAAAAATATCATTGAAAACTAACCTGGGTTATCAAATGGCTAAAAATTCACAGAAAATCTCTCAACTGCTGTACATGGATGATCTGAAGTTATACGGAAAATCAGAAATTGAAATCCAGTCACTGACCAATACCGTTTGAATTTTCAGCACTGACATCAGCATGGAGTTCGGTCTGGATAAATGCGCCACAGTGGCACTGAAGAAAGGGAAGATCATAGAAACTGATGGAATTGAAATGCCCAGTGGACAAACCATCAAGTGCCACCAACCCGAAGCCTACAAATATCTGGGCATACTGCAGCTGGACAATATCAAGCACGGGCATGTGAAAAATGTGGTCAGCAAAGAATACACACAAAGGGTCAGAAAACTTCTAAAAAGCAAACTGAATGGTGGTAACACCATCAAGGCTATAAATACCTGGGCCATAGCCGTCATCAGATATACTGCTGGGATTGTAAAATGGACACAGGCAGAGTTGGACAGCCTGCATAGGAAAACAAGAAAACTGATGGCCATGCACTATGTGCTGCATCTGTGTAGTGACGTTGACAGGCTATATTTGCCCAGAAAAGCAGGTGGCATGGGACTTTTGCAAATGAAGCAGACAGTCGAAGAAGAGAAGCATGCTCTGGCAGATTATGTGAAAGACAGTGTTGAACCAGCTTTGATGGAGGTCAACAAGAGGAAGCTGCTCAAAGTGCAGCAAACCAAGAATCAATATAGAAAAACAGCGATGCAAACTCAGGCTGACAGTTGACGTAACAAAGCACTGCATGGACAGTTCCTTGAAAAGATCCAAGGCAAAGTAGATAAGGCAAAGACCTGGTTATGGCTGACCAACGGAACACTAAAGAAAGAAACAGAAGGCCTGATTCTTGCAGCCCAAGAACAAGCCATCAGAACAAATGTAATCAAAGCCAGAATAGAAAAATCTGCTGATGACCCCAAATGCAGACTCTTCAAAAAGCGGACAAAACCATCGATCACATACTGAGCTGTTGCAAGACAATCGCTTAGACTGACTACAAACAACATCACAACACAGTTGCTCAGATGGTCCACTGGAACTTCTGTCACAACTACTATCTGCCTGTAGCAAAGAACTGGTGGGACTGTAAGCCTGAAAAAGTGGTTGAAGATGAGCATGCAAAACTACTGTGGGACTTCCGAATACAGACTAACAAAGTTTTGGAACACAATACCCCGGATATCATGATTGTGGAGAAGAAAAAAGTGTGGATCGTTGACATTGCCATACCTGGTGACAGCAGAATCAACGAGAAACAACTTGAAAAAGTCATCAGATATCAGGACTTGAAAATCGAACTGCAGAGACTCTGGCATAAATCAGTGCAGATGGTTCCAATAGAACTCGGCACACTGGGTGCTGTGCCTAAAGACCTAGGCAAGCACTTAAAAACAATTGGCGCTGACAAGATCGCCATTGGTCAGCTGCAGAAGGCCACCTTACTAGGATCTGCCTGCATAATCCACCGATACATCATGCAGTCCTAAACACTTGGGAAGTGTTTGACTAGTGATTTGTGATACGAAACCCAGCATAGTTATCTTGTTTGCTGTGTATACTGTCATTTTTGTGTATAATAATAATAGGAACATCATCTTTAATTTGAAATTGATTTTAAAAAGTCAGGCTAAAAGGAATGATAAGTGCGATGTGAAATTATTTTTAATAGGAGGCCTAACACTGACATTAGAAGGCTTATTTTTTTTTCAGTTCCTTGAAACAACTTAAGTGAGAGATATGATCTTTATCCAACATCTGTAAAAATACTTCCGATTTTTTTCTCCTTTTTCCAAGTGAAAAAGAAGTAGCAAAAACTTTCCTTATAGAAATGCCATGATAATGCTAAAAATAATCAGTGAAATTCCCAAGACTTTACTACTAGAAATATTATATCAGGATAGAATACTTTTGCTGCTTAACAACTTTCTTAGAAGATATTTATCCTAAAGTTCTCCTCTACCTGTACTGTTTTGAGGCATTTGTACCCTGTTCTTTTGCTTTATTACTGCTATTTACAGGTCATGTTACAATGATAGTTTAAATGTGAACTGTCAAGATGATTAGTCCTGCAGGAGGTGCAGGGTACACCATTTCTGAATGAAACATTGCATTGATAAGCTGATAAATATGAAGAGAACAAGAAACAGAATATAGTGTATACAGCACTGATGTTATTAATATGACAATTAGAGAAGAAAAATTCCTTAACAAGAGAAGAGAAGGACTGATCAGTGGATAAGGAGTTTATATTTTACTTACTGAACTTAAACTGTACTCTGTCATCTGAAATCACAGAACAGGGATTTGGTAAGGATGTGCATATTGGTAGTTAGAATAGTTATGGATAAAAATGCATCTAATTTTCTGAAATGGTTTTGCCCATTTGCCCGTAAGTAATTTATACTTATCCACCCTTGAATCTCATAAGACCAAATCACTATAATACTTTCCGTCTCTTAAGCACGGTTAAAAAGACATGCTGTGGAATTGTGTACCAATTTGACCAGTCTCTTATTTCAGCATGATCTTTTGCTTCTCTTCATCTGACAATATTAATTGTGGTTTAATTACTTTACCCATAGCTAGTTAAATTTTGTGGATATAAGCATTATACCTGGTTAATTTTCCTGATGAAAAGGGGACTAAATATTTTTTAAATGTTTTAATATCTTGAAGGTTTTTCTTCATTTTTTTTTAAACAAACACTTCAACAGATATCTAATAGGCTGACTTTTTGGTTTTGAGTAATTCTAAATTATCTATTTCTTTGTTTTTACTTGCAATTTTTGCTGATCCTTTCATTTGTCAGTGTTAGTTTTGTTTTTAACTGGCTGTTTCCCCTAATTTCTACTTTCACTGTAGATTTTTATTAGCTATGTTGGTGGTGGTGATTTGTTCAATGTTTGAACAATTTGGCTATTAGTAATTTTACATTTCACTGAAGTTGCAGTTAATGCCTCGTTAAAAAAAACACCAAAGCGAACCAAATGATAGAAAGTCTGCTTTGTGACTGTAATCTCACTGCAATTTAGCTTCTGTGAATACATTAATCATAAATATATACTGACTTAGTAGAACTAAACAGAACATCTAGACTGGAAAGAGTTCTACCTTATTTCCTTTATTATCCTTCATATTGCAAAGTTTTCCTATTCAAAATTATTTATTAAGATTCAGATGGGGAACATTTCTATGGTTGTTATAGAACTCCTAGAGCATGATAAATTTTTTTAAAGGACACTATGTCCATCAGACAGTGGAGAGACTGCCTGACGCCAGGATGAGATAATAAATAGTGAAAGGCGTCTACTGAAGATTTTGCAGGAGTGAACAATGTGCGTGACATACTTAAGAGTGATAATATGGTGGTGATCTTAGAAACATATATTTGGGGTTTTTTATAGGCTAGAAGTGGTTGAAGTTTGTACAAGCCTTCAGATAACTTTTATGTCCCTTGACATTCTTAGTAATGAAGTGTTGGTGCATTCATACATTTTGCATGTATTTATTTTCCAAGAAGTTCAATTTTGCTGGCCCAAGAATAAAGAGAAGAGTAAAAGGGCTGTACTTCATCAGATTTAGAATTCAGTTTTTCATAACCTATTAAATAGAGCTTGCGGATGTGAAGGTATTCTTGGTATTTCAGAGCAGTGTTCAATTAAGATCAGATTTACTTTGTATGCTTGCCAATATTATTTTTCTAGTTTATTAAATGGGGAGGAGGACATGACTACACTCAATCCACTTAAAACTGCTGTATAACCTCAGCCACAGCAATAAAGAGGAAAATACATAACATCAAGGAGAAGTGGTCATCTACTAATCGCCAAATAGAGTAGTGATCAATCATTGATTTGGACTTGGATGCAAAACTGATTGAAGTTCTATTCTTTATCTTTGCCTAGTCTGTTTCCTTCCTGTATTTCTGTCTGCTTTTTTGAGGGAGAGAGTAATCAAATATCATTCTGGATATGTAACAAAGAAATCTTTCTGTCCTCTAGCATTACTGTCATTAATTTCCTTTGTTCAGACAGATGGATAAAATAGACATACAAAATCTACTCAAAAGAAATGTACACCCAGGATATTTTCATGAAGGTAGGACTTTTACTCAGTGTTAAGTACAAAAATCATATAGGCTGCGACATGAGGGATGGATAAATGGATGGCTTCTCCAATTTCTTTTTAGTATTCTATTAAGAAGCTAGTCAATTTTTCTAAATTGCTTTTTTCTGGGCTCATATTTTAGACAGATATATTTTGTCTAAAAAGTCAGCTGTGCAGTTTGGGTATGTTCTTGGCACAGTGCTGTGCTTGAATGCCTCACTGATGATTTGTACTTTTTCCCATTTAAGTACGATAACTGCTTCCTCATTCTTGATGAGGATAATGATGAAAAAACTTGCCATCTAGCCATAGATTTGCAAACCTTAGTCATATCTAGATTTTAATTTGAATGCTAGTCACATTCCAGATTGAAACAGCCATTATTGCAGTAGTGCTAGAAAGAACTGTAATGTTGGTCCAGGACAGGATTCAAATTCAAATTCATGCTTGATTGTAAACTCCACTGGTGATTTCATGCTAGTCTTCATGTAATCTATTTCAAATAATGGTTGTTTTGTCCAAATATGTGGAAAAGCAAAAACAGAATTATCTTGGGATTTTTAGGGAAAAGTATAAATTATATGCAGAGCACATCATGAGAAAGGCAGAGCTAGATGAATCAAAAGTTGGAATTAAGATTGCCAGGAGAAATATCAATAACCTCAGATATGCAGATGATACCACTTTAATGGCAGAAAGTGAACTAAAGGGCCTCTTGATGTGGGTAAAGAAGGATAGTGCAAAAATTGGCTTGAAAGTCAACATTAAGAAAACTAAGATCATGGCATCCGGCCCTCTCAATTCCTGGCAAATAGATGGGGAAGAAATGGAGGTAGTGACAGATTTTATTTTCCTGAGCTCCAAGATCACTGCAGATGGGGACTGCAGCCAAGAAATTAAAAGACGCTCGCTCCTGGGGAGGAAAACTGTGGCAAATCTAAACAGCATACTAAAAAGCAGAGATATCATCCTGCCAACAAAAGTGTGTATAGTCAAGTTGAAATGTATGGCTTTGGACCATAAGAAAAGCTGACCACCAAAGAATTAAGGCCTTTTAACTATGGTGCTAGAGAAGATTCCTGCGAATTTCCTGGACTGCAAGCTGATCAAACTGGTCAGTCCTAGAGGAGATCAACTCTGACTGTTCTTTAGAAGGCCAGATCCTGAAGATGAAACTTAAACACTTTGGCCACCTAATGAGAAGGAAGGACTTACTGGAGAAGAGCCTAATGCTGGGAAAGATTGAGGGCAATAGAAGAAGGGGACAACAGAATGAGGTGGCTGGATGGAGTCACTGAAGCAGGAGACGTGAGCTTAAATGGACTCCAGAAGATGGTAGAGGACAGGAAGGCCTGGAGGAACGTTGTCCATGGGGTCGCGATGGGTCAGACAGGACTTCGCAACTAACAACAACAATAAATGATTTAGCTTTATTAGCTTTATTTTATATGCCAGTGTAATTTCTACTTGTAATTAATTATTTCTGATAATTAGTCTGGCATTTATAATTTTAATATCTAATATTTTATTCTTAGATAAAATATTTAAATATTTAATAATATTTTTCTTGCATTGCTGTTTCCATTAGTGCCTTTCAAATTATTCAATTTTAAGAACCTAGATAGGATTTCAAGTTGTTTTTTTTACTGAAAAAGTCCTACTAAAACTTTCTCTTTATAATGCTAAAACACTTCTGTAGATTGAACTGCTAAATAATAATGAAATCTAGTACTTTAGTTTTCCTTGGATTTCCTCCTGTTGCCAGAGTGCTTAACAGAGAATTTATGTCATTGGCAAAGAGCATGTTTTCCCATTTGAAGCTCATAAAACACAAATAATTTTAAAGTCTGAAAAATAACTGAGCTGGAAGTTAAAGCAAACTATTTCCTCCAAAAACAACTAAACCGTTCTTTTTAAGGAATAAGTGGACAGGCTATCACCCATTGAGTCTTTCCTGAGCAATTTGTAAAAGTTGCTGATAAAATATTTTAGATCAATTATAGTAAACTTTTGAATAATATTTAAGGATGATTAACAAATGTGATAGTAACTAGTGGAACTTTAAGGCCAGAATGTGAGGGGATCAATGCACATTTACTATTACAGTCTCACATCTCTTTCTGCATTAAACAGATATTCCCTTGATAGGTTTCTCTGTTCTTCCAAGCAGGAAGATTTCACTGAAGCAGGAAAGAGAAGGAAAGAAAGAATCTATTGAATCACCCACAAATAGTCTTTAGGGGTTAAACATTGCAAGTGGCATTATGGATCTGTAAACCATTTTTACCTCTTGCAAAGTCATATGAAATGAGATCCAGTTTAAGCAATGTAATTAGCATATAGTCCAAAATGTATACCTGATGCTGACTTTCTTTGTGCTGCTCTTTTTTCAGCTCTACCAGGTTTCAGAAGTTGGAATGGGCAGGAATGCTGACAAAACTTTCCTTGTCAAAGTGCCGATGTATTAGATAAAAATAGTGAAACCATTTTAGGTGGCTTCTAAAACAAAATATATGAAGAAATTAGTTTAGTTAATGTTAGAATAAAATCATTATTAAGTTTGTTATCATAATTGGCTAATATAGAAAGATAGTAGAATATAACATATATTCCTCAACAATATAACATTAATTATTATTAATAAATCATTAGGATTTATTATTAATAAATCATTATTATTAACATTAATAATATAACATTCCTCAACAATTCTGCATGTGTAGCCAGGTGGATTTCTGCATGAATTTAAAGATCCAAGGCTAACCATTAAAAGAAATTGATCTTACATAAAATTAGGAAATTGAGAAAAACAGGTTTCTGAATGAGGATCTGTAGCGGACTAGAAGAGCTGTAACTACTGTATCAAAGATAGAAGGAGCAGAAGATTGAAGCAGAGACAGGCCGCTAGATAATAAATTTTGGCCAGCACAGACTCTTCAGGCAACTGTACTCTGGACAGCTACTTTTCATGAGGAAACTGCAGGAATTGAAGTTTTAGAGGTTGTTGACTCATGAATTGTGAATTGAGTGGCTGAGGATTAAGGAGTTTCACAGCTTCAATGAAGCCTATTAGAATGCAAGATTCACAAAAACACCTCACTTTATTAATCACTATTGGATGTAATTCATTTACAGTTAAGAAGAGGTTTTTCTAAGTGGAAGGATAAAATAATTACACCTGGCGAGTCAACATTCTTTCTGGATTAAAGCAGGAGGGAAAACATCTACATGGGGTTAGGTCTCATTGGGAATGTATGCTCTAATTAATGATAGATAAATCTTCTGTAAAGAACTTATTGACAGATTAATGGGCTTTTCTTATGAACACTGCATTTAATAGAAGATTGGATTGAAGTGATCTTACAAATAGAACTTCTGAGAAAAATATTAAAATTTATAAGTTAAACTATGACAGTTAAAAAAAATGACAATTTAATGACACTGATACGTGGAGACTTTAAAATGCCAATTCAAGAGAGTATAATTATTTTTCTGCACAAGGTAAATCTATTTTGGGAATAGACATGACTTGGATTTTGAAGAATTTGAATTTAAGCATCATAGAGAAAATATTGCCAAAGAGCTTTTCAGATTATAATTCAGTGAGTTTCATTTTTAAATGGAAACCCAGTTCTTTCAGATGGTGGTTAAATAAAATGCTGATACAGAAAGGAGCAATAGTGAAAGACTGTAAAAAGAATTAATTGGTTTTATTTTTATAAAAAAATTAAATGGTTTTATTTTTATAAAAATCAATCTTAATTAAGCTATAGATGTAAGAATGATTTGGGAAAATTGTCATGAGCAGTTTATGCAACATAATAGTAAACTCAAAAAGAAGAGGCAACAAGACACAAATTATTTTGGATTAGATTTAAAAAATGAAAAAGTTTCCAGAGAAAGTAAATATTTCTCAATAATTCTACAGTGACAGTTTTCTATGTTAACAGTAAAAGAAATGGAAATGACAATGAATTATGCAAAAGAAAAAATGTTTTTGCAGATAAACCAGGGAAATGGTGAACATATAAATTATGAAAAGAAAAAAAAGAAAATGGTATTGAAATTATAAGAGGGAGATACTGTAATAACACCATCAAAACTATCAAAAAGGATCTCATCAATATCATTCCAATTTATGGGAAGGAGAAGAATTTTCCCAGTGGAAAATAGATGCATATTTAAAGAAACAGAATTCCTAAAGATTACAGAGAAATAGAAACAGATTATGAAAGCCCCCAAAACAATAAGGAATGTTTACAGTTATTAAAAAAGGTTAAAACGGAAATGGTGCCTGGACCTGATGGATTATTAACAATGCATTTCCTATAATATTATAATATAAGCTTTGAGGATGTACTTTACATCTTTTACAAAATATGATGGTATACAGAGATCTGGAGAAAAGCTAATATAACATTATATTGTCAGGTGGTTTGGGTGGAGAGACAGATTAATATCCAAGGAAGGAAAATATTTGGCAAGAAACTATAAGCTGATATCATTATTAAGTAAAAGTTATACATTCTTTAATAGAGATTTTGGCTGAGAAATTGAAAATAAGTTTGCAGGAATTTATTCATAAGGGTCAGTGTGGGTTTTTACCTAAGTTTAATACTGTATAAGAAATGTTCTACATTTTGGAACATTTGGAGCAATACAATGAAAACAAGGTGCATTGATTTTCTTAGACATAGAGAACACCTTTTACAATTTGAATGGGCCTTCCTGATTGCACAATTTGGAAGATAGGAATTTTGGAGAGCATTTTATTAAATTAGTAAGATTGATTTATATTTCCCAGAAAGCACAAATAATTGTCAATGGAGATCTAACAAAAGCCTATGAGATCCAAAAAGGGTTATGACAGGTATATTTATTGTTTCTTCTCCTGTTTATTTTACTTCTTCAAATATTGAACAGTGATATAAAACAAGATTAGAGAATTGTAGGAGTAAAGATTTAAAAAAGAAACTTATAGAATAATGTAATTTGCTAATAATTTTTAAAGTATTTATTGATTGTTTTATCTTTGATGTATGCCACCCAGAGTCATGCGTTTGTTAGATGGGCAGCTATATAAATTGGATGAATAAATAAATATCTTCTTTTATTGTCCCCAAAGTGCTTTCCAAAAGGCAGCTGGACTTTCTTGGTTTTTTCCTTTGAAAACATTTTTCTTCTCATCCAGGAAGCTTTTTCAATTTGTCATCAATTGAAAAAGTTTCTTGGATAAGGAGTAAAAGTTTTTCAAAGAAAAAAAAAACCCAAAGAAAATCCTTTTGTCTTTTGGAAAAGCACCTTTGGGACAACCATGACCTGGATGATTGAGAATCTCTATACATGTCTTCTTTTATTGCTGACTGGAAACTGCTTAGGATCTATTTTCTTTATAATCAGGTGAGAAAAGAATCACGATGTAACTTTAGAGAAAGAATGTAAACTTAAAAAGTCTAAAATAGTATTTTTAACTGCTGTAAAGAACAGTGAAAACTCTTCTTCCTATCTTTTTTTCCTATCTTTTTTCTAGTGTTTTTTTTTACTTTAGTTTCTTCTTTTATTTCTTTTTCTTCTCTTTTACTATCTTTCAGTTTTTATTATTTATTCTTGCTTTTAAACTTTAAATAAAATAATATGTAAAAAAGGGGAAGGGAGAAAAAAAACCTATGAGTTCTGAAGAGTGTGAGAGTATATGGCTCTGTGAGATTATGAATGAGTGAGAAAGACAGAAGAAACCCTCCCAAGACTTAGTTTATTGTAATACCGACATTTTATTCTTGGTTTTTATGTAGAGTTTAATTCATTTATTACATGTATATAATAAATTTGTTGAAGTTTAAAAGAGTTAGTTCCTTTGGGAAAATGCAACCGAAAACATCACTTACAAATAAGACTCAGTGTACCTAAATATCTCTAGATTTTCCAAGACAAAAATGCTACCAGGGAATCCAGGGTAAGCAAGCACTTGAGATCTTCCTGCTCAGTGCTGTGGGGTATCAGACTCTGCATGTAATAATGTTTGTTCGTTTTTCTGCCAGCTGCAGAGAATTCAAGGCCAACTTCTGGCTACAATGAATTTTAAGACAGTGGGGGATTGTTCCATTATGTGATATAGTTGTTTGGGGAAGTCGGCATGCTGCTTAATTCCTCTTCCACTGGCAGTTAAGGAACAAAATAGAGCAGTTTGTATTAACTCAGAGTGCATCTCTTGGATTTGTGCACAGTACTTATTGTGAGGTAGATTAAGATTTCATGTCTGGCACAGGCATCGAGCCAATTACTGTACTCTTATCTAATAAATTCAGAGGTACACAAAAATATTTCCTGCCTTTGGTTCATGTGCCACAAATCCAATATGGCCATGGATCTTGTGTATTAAGAAGCTATAAGAAAGAATGCCTGCATAGATTCATGTTTACAGAAAATCTAGCAATGTGCAATGTGTAATAAATTTATAATGCTATTTGAAGTAGACTTTGTCTTTGATAAGGAGCTAAAAGCAGAGGGCAGCTCTGTGAGGCAATTGGGACCTACATCTAAAAAGGCAGGAGACAATGTTCTAATGTTTTGTGAGGATGTCTAATGTAATTCTGATTTAGCTCCCAAGTAGCAGCTTTTTGTCCATGTAAAATTGGGTACTGTATAATTTCTCAAGTATGAACTTTCTTTCAAAAATATATATTTCTGAGTCTCAAACTGCCTAATATTGTGATGAAAAAAATATGTGTTATTTTATGTTATGGTTTGCCAACATCCTGTTCCTGATGGCTTTGATTTCTGTTATACTTATTTGCCAAGAAACTGCAGGGTACATACCATATTATAAGCAGAACATCTCTCCCTTACCCGCTAAATTTTTTTCTCTTGGATTTGCTTAGATTGGATAATGAATAAGCACATCTAATATGGCTGTATCTCCCACCCTCCCCAGAAAGCATCTCCATTCCTAAATCGGACATGTGGTTTAATTATTGACATATATAATCGATTTACATATTAGGTGGGGCGGGGTAGTTAGTTATTTCAGTTTCCAACGGTGGCAGTGAGCCAGGAAAGGAGAAAAGTGATGAAAGCAGATTTTTTTTTACAGTTAATCTTTGAATTCTCTTTTTTACATATGGATAAATTGATACAATATAACTTATCTATCATGTTTCTTTTTTACTTTATTAATTAGCATGTGCTAATTTGTTATATTTGCCAACAAGTGAAATAGTTAGCATCAGAATGGAATGTAGCAGGGTCACTATGGAATTTTACCTTTTTTTTGTTGAGTTCTTTCTGTTTTTTTCAAGCAATATTTTTAGATTTAGCTACAATTTGTGTATGTTTTCTTTCCTGGAATGATGGGAAAGTGCACCACCATTTTTTGGCAGTTGCAGTTGAATAGAGTTCCATGAGCCATAGGAAGAGCCAAAAGCTGTTTACCGTCTTTTCACAGTGGATAGGTAGATAGTTAATCAATGTGAACAAATGAGCAGACATTCTGTAGTCAGAGGAAAAGAGATGCATTGATGCTCTTTTAACCGCAGCCAAGTATTCTGATCCCTTGTTGTGTACTATAGCAATAGAATACCTGGGTAAAGTATTTTGAAAAATTACAGAAGCAGTTGCCTCTATTCATGAAAAAAGAATTGGAAAAGCGAGACTGGGGCAGCTGTTTATCTTCATTAATAAAGGCAGGCAATTAATATTTTCATTTAGTTATTCACTGATTTCTCTGAATATTTTTAGTATTTTCAGATGTCTTCTATTTTTCTCGTAGTTGACAGCAGTTGGATAGTTTCCTATTTGCAGATGAGATTCTAAAATTATCAAAATAATTTGACTTGTCACCTTATTTTCTTAATTCTATTTATTCTCAAGTAATGTTCAAATTGAAATTTCATGAATGGTAAAGATTTCCTGTTAATTTCATGGCAAGAGGCTTCTGTGGTAGTCTGCTTCCTACCTAAAGTCAATTTTGTCTTTTTTCTTAAATTCCATCATAAGAAAAGTGAGAATTTGTTCCATCAGAAAAGACTACTAAGGAAATAATTCTAAACTGAACTTTTAATTTTACAAATAAATGCAAGTTTAGATATAAATCTGTGTTATTTAAGCATATGGTGGCAGATCTTAACAATTAATTTAATTGTTTGAATAATAATTGTAAATTGATGTTTTTATTGCATGACATCCAGAGTAATCCTGAGCGAGACGGGTAGCCATATTAATTCGACAAACAAATAAATAAATGTAGGCTGTTCATTGCATATCCCTGCTCATGTCTAGCCAAGGTAAAAAAAATATTTGGGAAAAGTCAATGCATACCTAATTTAATAAAATAGTAAAGATTTTAGAACAATTCTAAAGGATTATAATATATTTCTGGTTGACCTAGAGTGGTTTATTATGATTTTCATTTGTTACTTTTACTGATGAAAGTTTTAGATACAGAAAAACAAACTCACCCTGGAACAGCACAGTAAATCTCTGAAACAATATCAACATGTTCAATTCAGGATGACAAATGAATTAAAGGAGGCAGAATTACGAACTTTTTTAGTATTTTTTTAGCTCCTTTGGAGGCAAGTGCAACAAACTTTGAACAAAAACACCTGAGTTCACAGTTTAGAGTCATACTTGTCTGCTTTGTATCATTAAAATTTCAGTGGTTTATAAACTACAACAATTGGCCCAACATAATTCTGAAAATACATGGGGTCCATGGCAGGATTTGTGACAAACTTGAGTTTTATATTTGCAGTATCCATAAAGAATGTGCTTGGCTCTAGATTACCATCATTAAAGAGCTTCAACTAGTTTACTACCATCTCATAACAGTGTAAATTGGTTGAGCATGTAGCTGCAGTTGAACCAATCTACATAGACTAAACAATAAGGAATAATTGTCATTTGTTCATAGTGAAAGTCATTGAAAATGTAGTCATTGAAAAGCTCAACTGATTGGCATCGACTGAAAACCTTTGGCCTAAAGGCAATAATTATATGGTTTAATTTGGGGAAGAAAGCAACACCTGCTTTAAATTCTCTTATATAAATTAATAGTAATCATTTACTTTTGTTGTTAAAAGTGCGGGGGCTTGTTACTCATAATGCCAGTAATACTGAAGAAAAAGTATCCTCCCCCATTAATAAAAATAGATTTTCCCCCAGCTGACTTGTTTTCCTGAGCAGCATGATATATACTATTTTCCATTGACTTACAAAACTGCTACTTCTGTAGCAGGAAATGAACACAGTATGCTATAGTTTAACAAACTAAGTATTGAAGTATATTATCCTATGAGTATGTTATTAGCGAAGTATGCTGAGATGTAGCATACATTTTAAAACAATGCTTGAGATGTCCATGTTCTGCCTTAGTTGCTGTAATAATACTGCTTGGCATTTTAAATAAGTAGCATTTTCTTAATAAAATGGGATTTTATATTTTAATTATACAAAAAAGTGAAATTCATTCAATTATTGACCTCCATTCTATCACTTAGTTTAGTTACCACGGTGTTTCTCCAACAATATGGCCTCCACCAATAGGAAGACCCAGCATGTTTTCTAGGCATAAAATCAAATTAAGCCCTTCCCCCCAAAATTAAGGCCCATATTAAACATGTGAAATGGAGGGGGAATGGTGGGGGGAGCTTGCTGTTAGGAAGTACTTTGTTGCATGCCCGGATATGGTGCTGCCTGCGTTGGTGGGGCACTTCATATTGGGAGACCTTCTGCCGCCATTGCTTTCCATTCTCCCTTGCTGCCGCGGCATTAGAGCAATGCCACAGCGTTTGGTGCAGCCACTTGCGGCCAGTCAGGGCTCCTCCCTGCAACGGAGCCCTGAGGAGACACTTGGCTTCAGGCGCTCCTGTCGCCGTCTTCCTTTTGCCTTCCCTTTGCCGGGGAGCCGCTCCTTCCCGGCGGCAGAGCTCTCACCAAGGCAGTGAGCACCTTCCCGCCGGGCCCTCCGCTCATCCCGCCAGGGCCACACCAGAGCTGTGTGGGCTGGGCAGAGCCGGGAAACACCTGCGGCTCACTTTCCCAGCGCTGCACAGCCCGCACAGTTCCGGCGCGGCCCTGGTGGGATGAGCAGAGGGTCCGGCGGGGAGATGCTTGCTGCCTTGGGGAGACCTCTGCCGCTGGGAAGGAGGGGCCCACCTGTCGGCTGCACTGGGTGCCCCAGGCAGAGCTCTTGGTGCTCTGCCCGGCACCAGGCAGGGATGGCGGCTGGGTGCTTCTTCCGAGGTGGGCTGATCCTGCACTGCGGCCCCGGGAGATTCACCGCCCCACGTGGGGTTGGGCTGCCCTCTCCGGCAGGGGAGGCTTTGTTGTAGTAGGGTGTCATTTTAAAAATAATTTGCTTTACCTTCAAAGGCAAAGGGAAGGTGGCGACAGGAGCGCCTGAAGCCAAGTGTCTCCTCAGGGCTCCGGTTGCAGGGAGGAGCCCTGACTGGCCGCACGTGGCTGCACCAAACGCCACGGCGTTGCTCTAACGCCGCAGCAGCAAGGGAGAAGGGAAAGCAACGGTGGTGGAAGGTCTCCCGAACATCCAAGCTGTCGCCGCCCACCTACCCGAGGATGCAAGGGGGGGGGAATTAAATCACCCCCCAAAACACGACCTAGCCATTTTTTCGGGGATAAAAAAAAAAAAAAAGGCCCGGCCTTATTATGTGAGAAACATGGTACTCATATTATAGAATTGTCAAAAGTATATAAAGGTTGGCTTCACATCATGCTATATCATAGTTTATTTAGTCACCATAAACTTAGGTTTCAAGTTTGGTTCACACAGTTAAACCTAAACTAAGCAAACCACATTTAGCGCTCTGTGAATCAACCATTTTAAAATGTTCATGGGATAGATTATCTGCCTATGGTTTTTCAGTGTACAGAAATTAATGTATGGGATATGATCCAAAAAGCTATAGCCTGACATAGAAAACATTGCACATGTTGATAAGACCTACATTAGCATTGTTTTAAAATCAGCAGATGAGATTATGCATTTTTAAATTAGTACCACACAAGAAAAAAGTACTTCCATCTTGCTTGATTGGAATGCTATTAATTCATTTTGTAACTTCTAGCCTGAATTATTTCCTCCAAATATCTGTTCTGTACTTTTCTGAAAAAAATAAAATAAAGCAGTATAGACAAGTAAAACAGGTTCAAATCATGTTCAAAACCTTATGGTAAAAATATATATTCCAAATTGCTTACCATATTTATTATTGAAACATGTTAGAAGTTTTATTTATATTCCTAAAGAACTTTTGTGCATGGATTGTGAAAAAGAGGGGGGAGGGAGAGAGAGAGAGAGAATCATATTCTCAATTTTAAATTATCCTTTGTTAGATGTTGTAGAATCTCTGAGTTCAACACTTGATGTCTTTGTGGATGCATGCATGGGAGTGCTTTGCTGTAGATTTTTTTTATGGAATTACTCTTCCAAATTCCTAATCTAATTTATAGCTTGCTATTTCTTACTTTACTTCTGTTGAATGAGGATGACCCTGCTTAGTGTTCGGAAATGTGTCAAACTTAGCTCTAAACTGCTATATACCTGAGCTAATTTTGCATTACCTGTTTCATTTGTGAAACAGGTTACTGGGTAACTTCAGTTACTGGGTAACTGAAGACAAACTGTTTATTTCTAAACATTAGAATTGTTTGAATTTAACCATCATTCATAAATCAGATAATTTATTTTATAAAAAAAATAGTTAAAACAAATGAATAAAAGAACCCTAATATTAAAACCACTAGCACAGCAGGTGGAGAATAGTATAACAGTTTGGTAAATAATCAACATATTTTCTCTGGGTTCTAATGGATCTGTGGAAATTTAATTAAATTGGGCCTATGTTTGGTGCTTAATTCTTTTAAATAGAAAAATGCATTAGAAAAATGGAAAACTACCCCTTTTCCCCAGGCCAGGAATCTGGCCTATTAACTTCAGTATTTTTACCCATTCTCAACTCTCCAATGAAGACATGTGATAATAAACAAAAATATTTACATATTCTCACAGCTACAGAAAATGTTATTGCTCCCTTAGACCAGATTACTAAAGTCTTTGAAGTCTCTTCCAATGACAGTATCTTCTATATTTTGTTACTGTGCCTGCTTTCCTCTTCATGATAATAAGTTATTTGTTTTGAGTTTCAAATTGGACACCAGATTAGACACTATCAGTTTTTTTTAATTTTTCTGATTAGCTTGTGAGAGAATGGTAGAATGTATTGCAGTGAATTTGACTGTAAATAGCCTAGAAATGTAAATTCTATGCAGTCATGATTGATAATTTGCTTGTTCTGGGCTTGGAGGTTTCTAACTTATTAAATCTAAATTAATTTAGATTCAGTTAAACTAAATTAAGTTTTGTGCTGGATTAGAAATTTGGCGACCATGGTTTTTTTAGTCCTCTTTTAGACACAGAACCTGACTGTGTATTTTTGGGTCACTCAATCACGAAGTTTCTCAGCCCAAACCCCTTTATTATAAGTTATTTTTAATATAGTTTTTATTATTATGCAATGAAAACTTATAGACATTCCTGTTGTGAAGTCTGAGTGAACTCAGATTTTGTAAATAATACAAAACTGAACATTTGTAAAAATTCTTACTGAGAAAGTGATATAAATGCAAGTAGTCCTTGCTTACTGACCATATTTGGGATTAGTAACTCAGGTGGTAAATGCAGTGGTCACTAAGTAAAATATCATCTGACTATGAATGATTTGGAACATCATTTCTGTTTTCAACACATGACTGCAACTTGCAACTTCACTTTCTAGTTCTCCATCAAGTCTGCTTGTTGGAAGACTGTTCTGAAACTAGCATATGGTAATCATGTGACTTCTGGACACTGCAATGATTATAAATGTGCATTGGTTGTGAAGTACCCGGGATGTTGTAATAGCTATAAAAGTGAGAATTGGTTGCAAAATGTTTTTTTTAATTGTCCTAACTTGAACAATCACTAAACAAAACAGTTGGTAAGCAAGGACAATGTATACTATAGCGGCATGACAGCAACATAGTTACTTACAGTAATGATTTAAAAATCTGGCAATAGATAAGACAATTCAATTAACACTTTATTTCATAAGTGTTGCAGACATGTATTATTGGATGAGATAATGCTGATTAAACAATCAAAGGAAGACAGGGAATCTGTAAATTATTCACATCTCTGCTCCCTACCCCTCCTCCCAGGTAAAATTAAATGGCAATTTTATACTTTATTCCTGTTAATGTTTGCAGGCAGTCCTTCTATTTATTTTCATTTTCAAAAAAAAGTAAGGCACACGCAGAAAAGTGATTGATGAGGAAGAACTAGTTATTTGGAGAGACCCATGCATTTCATCTGACCTAGAAGTTAAAAAGCCTTATAGCAGACAAAGAATACACTCTCTTCTTATTACAAACTAGGGCATCCCAATATTCAGGTGGGCACAAATGATTGTTGGGTGATGACAGAAGTTGTATGGAAGACTTGTTCGAACAAGTAATAATTGTGTAATTAAAGGCTTTTAATCTAGTCAAGGAATTCACAATTCATTCTTGGCCTTCATTTTGTTGAAAGTTAATGTCGTGCTTATTGAATGAACTCTATCAACAGTCCTTTATTCTCCAAACTCTTTGTAAGTGCTACTGATACAGTCATGGTTATTTGCTTAGAATGAAACAGACAGGTGGTAAAACCTGTATTGTATCATGAATAAATATGTATGCTTAAAAAAAGGCAGCATGTAATCATTGCTTTCTGGAAACCTTAATTCAGAGGTGTTCTCCAAAGTAAAAACAAGTAGTTCTATTTTTGTAAATACAGATAAGAAAGCAAGCAGATATGATGGTACTTCCCTAAAGTTTATGGTAGTGTTACACACTCTGATCATGATGATTAATGAAAATTCTGGCAAAAAACCATTTTCTTTTTACAGTTCTGACTATAATAAAGTTATGACTTGAAAAACAAAATGAAACAGTTTATCTTCCCCATGAGATTATAACCTTTATTCTCTTCTATGGGACTCAGTGACAGTCATGGAAAAATGACCTGTCTTGATTTGCATGTGGTTGCTAAGTTGATGGCACTTAATCTGTCAATCACTGATTTGCATACCAATGCTTTGTATTGTGTTTCTATGCGTGGCCCCAGTAATTTACTCAAGCATAAGGCTCTGCAATAACATTTCATTTTGCTGTTTGGTTTGAAAAATTCAACTTCAGTATAAATATTCCTACAAATTCAGGCTGGAAATAAATAGGATATTTTTTTTCTCCTCCAGCCCAAGTCCTTCAGTTTATTTGGTTTCTGATTAATCTATTTTCATTTATAATTTATTTATTTTTTTATAAAATTTACCTGCCTCCCATCTCATATACAACATCTTTGTGTTGTTTCTTCCTTTTCTGTATCTTCCTTCTCTCTTTCCCTGATCTGATCATTGTGCTGTATTGGAAAGTGGCATAATCTGTAACAGGGAAGAATTGATATAAAGCTTGGGTGTCCAATATTTAAGTTGGTTTGGTCTGTATTGAGTGGAGAGAAATTTTATTGGGCTGCATATAAAATTTATAATATAGTTTGCTTGCACTGCTTGCACTGGCACAAAGCCGAAAGCACCAGCCTGAGGATGGCGAGTGGGACCTCGCCGAAACGACGCCAAGATACTCTTAATCTTACACGGGAAAAGACTCGAACACACCTAGACCTATATAATATAGTTAATATATACACATTCCAATATAAGGTTTATGATCTTGTGGGGCCACATTTCTAATTGTTCAGGGCTGCATGCAGCCCATTGGCCCCAGGTTTAACAAGCCTAGTGTAAAAGTCAGCATATATATTAGTTTCAGGAGACCTGCTGAAATAATAAATTAATAATAATAATACTTTATTTGTGGTCACAGACCAAAACACAAGTACAACAAAAGAAGAGCATGGGAAAATTAATCATGAACAATTGGTCACCAAAAACTTGACTAAGGGGAATTACAGCGTTCTCCTCTGATGGTTATAGCTCTTAAAAATTTTTTGGAAACCTGAGAAGTGATGTATGAGGAGCCATACCCTAGACAATATAAGAACAAATTACTAACATTGGGTCTAGAAAGGTCTGTTTCAAGGAGAGACAGTAACTTAAATCTGCCCGCGTTATACATAGGGCAATATAAAAGAACATGCCTCCACAGTTTGAACCTCAGCTCTGTCACAAGGGCATAGCCGCTCGTTAATTGGGAGCCTCTTAACTATCCCATCCAGTAGTGCTGAGGGCAAGACATTAAAGCGAGCTAGGGAGACAGCTCTTCTATACTTGGGAATGGTTAGAGTGTAAAAATAGGAAGCCATCCTCAGTCCGTAATTATTAAATTGCCTGAAGATCAGAGGGGAGCAAGTTTTGTTAGCTCTGGCTTGTAGATATTGCAAGTCAATGTCCACAAGCCATTGGACTACCCTAAATTGGGTGTCCTTAAGGCCATAATCTCCCAGGGCATCCCCTGTAAAACCTAGCAGGTGTAATTTCTTCATCAGCTCCCTCTCCCAATGAGAAATATGAGAGTCAGCAAACACCAGGGAAAGAGCATCCAAAACCACCATTTGAGGGTGTTAATCCATGCCATACATTCAACTGATCGAGTGCCCAGTTCCAGGTACATCGGAGCAAAACCAACACAAGTTTTCTAAGAAAGACAGCCTGGGTTCTTTCAATACAATCCTTGAAGCCCCATATCCATATGGGAATTCCATAAAGAGTTTGAGCCAGAGTTTTGGCTTTGTAAATACTCAGAGCAGAAGGAATAAACTGGCCTCCTTGAGTATAAAAAAATCTTAAAATCTGCTGGTGACTACAGGAGGCCGAATTCAGCACCTGGGTTCGATGTCTAGTCCAAGCACCGGTGTTCTGAAATTGAATACCTAAATACTTAAAATGGAAAACCTGCTTAACAGCATTACCATTGATAGCCCAGTTATACAATTTCCGGGCTCTAGAGAACACCGATACTTTGGATTTGTCATAATTAACGGACAAGTGGTTCTCAGAACAGTAAGACCCAAATACAGAAAGTAATCTTTTCAGACCTGGCCTTGACAATGAAAGGAGGGCCGCAATGTCAGCATACATGCGGGATCTTCATAGTTGACAGCTTCGGGGCGTGGGACTCAGTATGTCCAATGTGAAAGGCCAAGTCAGATAAGAATAAATTAAACAAAAGAGGAGCCAGAACACAACCCTACCTTACTCCGTTCTTAATCAGGATAGGATTTGAAAGTTGTCCCTGCAAACCACACCTGACCTGACTAGAGGTCTGGTTGTACAAGGATCACATTAGGAACAGAAGATGTCTATCGAAAGAACTTTTGAGCAGTTTTGACCTAGGGACTGAGTCAAAGGCTGACTTTAGGTCGATAAAAGCAGTAAAAAGTTTATCACCTGGTATGGTAGTATATTTATCGACCAGGTGTGCTAAGACAAAGCAGTGGTCCAGTGTAGCACAGCCCACTTTAAACTTAATCTGTTCAGCACCAATAATATTAGACTCCTTGACCCAAGTGAGGAGTCTACATTGGAGATATTTAGCATACAGTTTCCCAATGATGGAGAGCAGGCTTATGGGGTGATAGTTGGCTGGGTTGATCCTATTTCCTCATTGTTCCTTCCTGGAACAATAATTGCTAAGCTCCAGAAGGTAGGGATCCTGCCAGAGGTATTGATATGCATAAAGAGTCTTGCTAAGAGGAATTCACCACTCGGGATTGGATTTTAGCAAATCAGGGGGTATAGCATCAGGGTCAGGGGCTTTGCTTGACTTGAATTCTGAGATAAACTCGGTAATCTCAGCATGAGTCATGAGTTGCCAGTCAGGAACTGCAGGAGGCAGCTGTGGCCCAAGCACGGTCGAACTTGTTGATGCCTGGAAAATTGCCAAGAAATGGTTTTCCCAATCTCTGTTGGAAATACAGCAGAGGGGGAGTTCTTGATGACCCGGCAAGGAGCTGGCAACAATTTGCCAAAATAATTGAGTGTTCTTCTGCTGAATGGAGAGGAGAACTAGATCCCACTTCTCTCTCTCTTTAGCTTTCTTTTTCTTAGCAATTAGTCCTTTATACTCCCGCTTCAAGCGATAGTAGTCCTCTGGTGGGCATTTATCCCCTCGATTATGATAGAGCAGTAAACCTGATTAATCTGGTTCCTGAGCATCAGACACTCTTTGTCAAACCAAGAATTACTTCTTGAATGATATGGACCTCTTGGCCTACGGATGGCTCCCAGTTCCCTTTGAACACTATTAATTAGTGATTCAAAGGCAGAGATTGTCCCTGGGCCACTACTTGTTAGGGCCTGGTTGTATAGGCTGAGACACTCCGGAGATGATAAAAAGGAGTGGAACTTTCTTTCAGTATTAGAAGACCATTTGATCCTCCTTGTATACAAGACCACATAGGGATCTAATATCTGGGGACCCTAGGGAGATGTATATTTGAGGAAAGCCCAATGATTGTAACCAGGGGGTAGTGGTCACTCTCCGTAAGGCAGTCCACATAGAAAGCACGGACTGCCTTTCTAAGAAGCTGGGATACCAGCACAAAATCAATAATACTACTCCCACGTGAGGAACTAAAAGTAAACTCACCAGCTAGATCACCTAGGGTATTCCCATTAAGAATTATCTTATTGTGTTGGGCTGCTAAAAGGGCTAACTGAATGCCAGCAAAATTTGCTAATTCATCCTTAGAATGTCTGGCTGAAATCAGGTGTCCCATGGCCTGGAGGGTTTCTTGGGAGTAGAGTGCCTCAATTGATGGGGGAACTTGGACTCCCAATTGGACGTTAAAGTCGCCCCCTATAAGGATGTACAGCGCTGGGAATTTAGTTTCCATACAAGTAATGTAATTCTCCAGCACGCCCCATTGATCCTTAGTATCAGCTTGCCTCATCGTCGGGGGAAGATAAACATTGAACACTAACAGTTTGCTGCGTCCTCTATTAATTAGGAGCGCCATAGCTAAAGAGCCACAGGAGAGCTGTCCCCACTTTCAAGAAAGTAGAGACCAAGCAAGCTAGCCCACCCTTAGGCCTTCCAGTCATAGATTGTCTGGTGGCGGCCAAGGAAATGACCGTAAACCCTGTAAGGGATATCTTATCACATGCCCAGGTCTCCTGAAGCAGGACCACATCAAATGAGTGAATATAGTTGGTGAATTCTGTGGTACCACACCTTCTCCCCCAACTTGCTATGTTCCACGAAAGGCACTTAAGTGTGCAGGTTTTTTTTTTGCCGGATTTAATAGTCATTCTGTGTGATTAATTTTTTTCAGAGCATCCTTCGGATCCGAAAAGATACACCCATTGTTAAATGGCAGAATCATCCTCTTAGGAGGCAAAGGCAGAGAAGGAGGGAGGGGAGGTTAGCCTTGTTCATGGGGCTGTAAGGCTCTAAATGCACTCCAGTTCATACTTGTGGCATTAATTGGTTGCTTAGCTGGCAAGTATTCAGCAGCATCAACAGATGGAGTTTGAAGTAGCGCTGGATCTTCAAATTTACGAATTAGTCATTCTGGAGAGAGCACCAAGGGAGTTTCCATTGGTAAATCAGTATAGACTCCCTGAAGTCCAAGGGAATCCTTACCAGGTAGTGAAAGACTCCAGAGCTTATATTTAACTGCATCCAGACACTTTATGATTTGGGCCCTTTCTGGTTGTGGAAGTGCACAAAAGGAGTTGAAGAGCTGTGTCTCCTCCTGGTTCCAGAAATTATCTTGATGTAAGTCAGTCTCATAAATAGATGGACTCCCAGAGGCACTGACCTGGGGCTTATTTACTAAGGAACCTTGGGTGCCCTGGGCTGGTGTCGCTTCCTTTGGGGCCATTTCTTCCCAGCTGATCAAGTCAAGGTAAGATGTTAAACGCTGTGGGGGGTTAATTTGACCGGTTGTAGGAGGATCAGTCAGGCTACCATCTGAGAGGACGCCAAGTGGAGGTTTTGCGGGAATAGGTGTATAATTAGTATGTGATGTAGTATCCGAGATGGCATTCAAGGTTGGCACATTAATATGTGCTGCTGAGGATCTTTTGGGGGCAATAAATCTCCTGCCACTCACAAATTGTCGATTACTCAAGAGTGGCTTAATTGACATATCTTTGAAGACTCTTCTTGGCAGAATGCCGAAGGATCTTAACGGGGATCCTCTTCTGAAAAATAGTTTTGGGGTGTTGGAATTGTCAAAACTGAGTAGCACTCTAGTGCAGTATTCAGGAGAGGGTAAAAGTTCAACCTTCTTCAAATCATCAGCTTTTAGCCCCAATAACTGTAATATATGGCCCCTCGCCAGCTGTGTTGAACCACAGTGAGGTAAGTTGCCATTAATGGGATTAATGATGAGGGCCACCTGTTTTGACTGTAAGACCAGGTGACTGTTTGCGTCAAAAGATGTAAAGTTCGAACTATTGGTAGGATTACATTGGCCAGTGCTTTTGCTGAGGCTTGGCAGGGAGAACCCTGCCACCGCATGAAGCTGCCGAGCGATCAACCCAGGGCTCCCACTGGTAGTGCAGGAAACTAAGTAGTTTAAAGTATTTATTATTTTATCCAGCTGGAGCTGAATGCTCGCTATAATTTCTGCAACCAAGAAACATTGCTGAGCCAAAAGTTTTGTAAGGGGCTCATTTAAGGATTGGTTGGGGGCTGTAGTTTTAGATAAGCCTTTGTTCTCAACTCGGGGGGTGACGCCCTCAACCGTTGGAAGATCGCGACAACCGGCAGCAGCCAGACAAAAGGGAGCAGGAGCTTTCAAACTAAGAGGCCGAGCTAAAACAAAGTCCCCAATCTTGGATTGCTTCAGAGAAGGTTGAGGAACCAGGTCAGTGAGAGATCTGCTCCTTTTTCTTGTCTTCATTATATTAAGTAGCACAATAGAGGAGGAGCCAAAGTTGAAAAGAACTCAGATTGGCCTGGATAAAGCTTGTCTTTCAACTAATCAGCTTGTGTTTCAACTAGCTAGGTGTAATGCTGGCACTGGCTTCCTCCTTCAGCACAGGCTAGTAAATCTGAGAATTCCTCACCCCATGTTTACCTGGGAGCAAGACAGGCAGACTCCTTAAAGCCCCAGGTGACTCATGAATGGTTTCAGGAGAGTTTGATGCGGGTTTCCAGGAGCAAATTTCGAAGCATTGCAAAAACCAGCCAGCATACAAGCAAGCAAACAAACAAACAAACAAAAAAACCCCAGGATATTTCTATGGCACAGTGTTTGGTGAATAAGACACAGAAGATTGAAATAAAAGATTATGTTCCAATGAAATGATCAGGTTCTTTTGAAAAGTTAATTGAATTGATAGTGAAATAGAACATGATTTTAAATAGAGTTTACAAGAAGAGAAGTAGATTTTTTAAATTTTTCTTTAGAGAATAATAATTCTTACTGTTGATATTCTATGACTTTCCGTTGTTCACCAGGTAGTTAAATAAGTCACACCAGATTTTAAAAACTAGAATTTAATCTATTAATTGATTTTATATCTAATGTTCCTAATTATGCATTTTCTTGGGTTAGGTAGGATTTCATTTGTGAATATGAATTTGTTTTTCTTCACTATTTTCTCTCTTTGATCTAAATATGAATTGTATAGCAGTAACTCCCATTGGATTATAACAGATTCAGATTTCATGTCTGCTTTGAGTTTAGATATGAGTTAGTAGAATAAATGCTTTCCTGTTTCCCACAAGGCTGAGTCTGTGAGGTGTGGATAAATAGCTTTAAAGATATTAATTGACAATACCATCTTGCGTTATTTCTTGTTATTTATTGATCAATATGTATGGTCCTTGACTTAGCAGGACAACCTGTAAAGTAAGTGAAGTCTGAGACCTGTAAGAAATTAATTCATCAATTCCCCCCTCATTAATTTGGGCAAGCAATGAGTCCTTGGAAATGTTTGTGATGTAGTTGTTGTCCTTTTTATTTATAATTTTCCTTGAATGAATAATGATGGGAATGAGATAATACTGCTACTGAGAACAGTTGATGTAACTGGCCCAGATTTACGGTAAAGCACTCACACTTGCTGTGGTGTTGCATGAATTAATACACAAGAGAAAGTTAAGTTATAGTTGTTTGAACATTTTAAGATCTGCTTTCTAAAATATTTTTGAAAGTAAAAATATGAGTGTTTCTGAAGAAAATCATTAACAAGAATGAATGTTGAATTCAAATGGTATAAAGCATGTAATTTTTTAATGTGCATACCATTTCAGAAAATAATAAAAGTAAGGAGCTCATTTCCTGAAGGCTGAATATCAAACTAATAAAAACATATTCGGTTCAATGGTAACTGCAATTTATAAATCATTTCCTAAAATTTAGGACTAACATGCCTTGGCAAGCTATTGCTTCACAAAGCTGGACTGTAATCAGATAAATGCAACTATAAATGAGCAGTAATAAATTAATATTTCTGTGTGTATCTTGCATGATTTGTCATGAGAATATAATTTAATAAATTTATAATGATGCAGACACATAAAACTGTAATGTTGAAACTCCTACAATAATCCATGGAATTCAGAAATGCTATCTGATACCTGTCTTCCAAAGAAGTTCTGACTAGCAACAGAAAAGAAAAAAGGCACCATTTATTAAGCATTTTTTCTTTTTATTCTTTTTCATTTTTAATGTCCAGAAAAGAGTACATAATATCCATACTGGATCCTAAATGACCAAAATTAATTCAAAATAGAAACTTGAAAAGTCATGTTATGCTTATCTTTAGGGCAGTTCTCCTTTTTGCTACCTTTTATCATCAAGGGAACAATTCCCTAAAGTTAAAAGTGATGTTGCCATGCATTAGAAGTGTATATGTATTTGAAACATTAACTGCAGATATTCAGTCACGAGAGAGATAGCCTCGTTTTATCATTAATTCAGTTGGCTCTACAGACATATCCAACTGCAGTGTACATATCTCACACATTGCCAGCTTGATAAGATAATTTAAGATGCCCAATTTTTGGTAAAGTTTTCTGTCTCCCTTTTTATTTTAAGATATTTACTTTTTAGATTTATTGCGGATGTCCAGTTGTTTGTTTAGTAACCTGAATTCCTTTTACCCCCTCAACAGTATTATCTATATACTATATAAACAGAGTTTAGTTGGAGTAGAAACTTAAAGGAGTTTATCCTGAATGAATAAATGTTTTTGAGTAAGATCTAAATTATTAATAGCATATTTAGTGAGACCAGAGTGTTAGTTAAACTGGACATGATCTCTGTGAGTGAATCCTGATAAAATTACTGACAATTTCTGAAAGATAAGAGGTTTTTACAAAGTTTTGTGCTGGCATAATGCCATGAAAAATACATACACTACATGATTTCAATTCTTTTTTTTTAATCAAATAATAAAAAATGAAGTATATTACTTGGCTAGTAAATATTTTTATTTTTTTCCAATGAGAAACAATATTTATGCCATGTACGCATTATTTTTCTAATCTTTAAGATTCTGTATTAGAATTGTATTACTAATAAAGTAAAATTGGATAAATCTATAATTTGCAGGGTGTACTCAGCGGTTGCATTTAGCTTGAGTTCTAAAGAACCTAACAGAATTAGAATTAGAATTTTTTTCATTGGCCAAGTGTGGTTGGTGCATAAGCTCTTAGTGTACATACAAGCATCAAATGATAAATCATAATAATCATAAAATACATTTATCATAAATCATAAGATACAACTCTCAGTGATAGTCTTAGGATATTAAATAAGCATTAACATAAATCATATTAGGATACTAAATAAAATAATATAAATGATAAAATACAAGCAACAAAGTTAGTCATAAGAAGATAAGGAAATATATAATAGGAAAGATGAAAAGGATAATAGTAATACATCCCTACTAGGTATTTTTTCATTGTTGTGGGAATTAGCTGCTTAGCAGAGTGTTGGCATGGAGGAAAACTGTCCTTGTATCTAGTTGTTTTGGTGTGCAATGCCCTATAGCATCATCTTGAGGGAAGAAATTGAAACAGTTTGTGTCCAGGATGTTATCTGTTGAAGTCTGTGTCTGTCTTGTTAGGTTGCAGTGTTATAGAGGTTTAAAAGACAGACTCAATAATTCCTTTGTAGAACTGTATCAGAAGCTCTTTGGACAGTCTGAGCTTTCTTAGTTGGCACAGGAAGTACATTCTTTGTTGTGCTTTTTTGATGACATTTTTGATGTTGGGTGTCCATTTTAGAACCTAAAATCTTGAAGGTCTCTACTGTTGATACTATATTGTAAGAGATGGTAGAATAGAAAGGCTTCTCCTAAAATCTACCATCATTTTTACAGTTTTGAGTATATTCAGTTCAAGATTGTTCTGGCCATATCACAGTGTTTAACTTCTTGTCTGTATGCAGATTCATCTTTCTCTCAAATGAGACCAATCACTGTTGTATCATCTGCAAACTTAAGTATTTTAACAGAGGGGTCCTTTGAGATGCAGTTGTTGGCATAGAGAAAGGAGAAGTGGAGAGACCACCCAACCCTGGGGAGCCAAGGTGCTAATTGTACAGGTATCTGATGTGATTTTTGCCTAGCTCCACCTGCTGCTTCCTGTCTGTTAGAAAGCTTATGATCCACTTGCAAGTGTGGTTAGGCATGGCTAGCTGAATCAGTTTAGTTAAAAGAATGTCTGGAATGATGGTATTGAAAGCTGAGGTGAAATCTACAAAAAGGATCCTTCAAAATGTTGCAGGATGTAGTGCAGAGCCATATTGATGGGGGGCCCAGAGGGATGGGATCAATTGTAGGAGGTTTGGCTGTTGTTGATGTATCTGTGTTGGAGATGGTGGCAATAGTTGGCAGTAGTTTCCTCTCAGAAATACAGTAAAACACATTCAGGTCATCTGCCAGTTGTTGATTCCCTTCAATATGAAAAGGAGGTTTGCTGTAACCAGTGATACTTTTAAGACTTTCCCACTCATTTGATGGTTCATTTGTTGAGAGCTGATTCCTCAGCTTTTTAGAGTAGTAACTGATATAACTTTAGCAGATTATGAAAATGAAGAATATGGAGCCATTTTTTCCTTCAACTAAAACAGTTTACAACAACAGGAATTCTGTATGTTCAACCTCTACATATCTGTTCTGAAGTAAGCATGGTTTAGTGAACACTAAAACTTGGTTAGTTCAGACACATTTCCTGACTTCACTGCCAAAGTGGCAGAATTACCAGAACATATTTCTATGGTTTGTTTATAACTGTTTCACCTGAACATAGGATGCAGGCTAATTCTACCTGGAACGAACTACTGCACCTTGTCACCCATTACTGTTTTTCAGTCTTAAATTTCTAGCTAAGTTGAAATATGTATGTTATCAATCTGCTTACTTTCTTGGGTGGGCCAAGTAGGCAGATCCGTTCTGTAAAGATTTGTTTGTGGACTTAAGCTCTCTTGGTGTCTTTACAACAAAAAGCACAAAATCTTTCTGGTCTTTTGCAAGTAGCGACTATTAAGCTATTTACCTCTCTGCTGACAGATCTGTTTATTTGAAACAAAATTGGATATTTTAAACCAAATACTATTTTCCCCAGGCAATGACCTTAAAAGAAATTGATTTTTTTTTTCTAAACTTCAACAAAACCTTCAAATATTGATACTGGAAAACTTTATAGGCCTTTGCAGCTATCTGATTCTAGTTTTAGTTTTAGATAAAACAAAGCAAAATTTAAAAAAATAGAAAGAGAAATTCTATTTCTATGTCACTTTGATAAAAGTTTCAAAAGCATAATTTTTTTTAGAAGTTTTCAATTATTTAATATTATCAAGTTAATATTTTTCAGATTTAGGATAATTTATTCCTATTTGCCATTTGCAAGAAGTATGCTAGAAGTAAAATAGTTGCAATGTGATTTTTACATTTGTTCTATACGTGTTAGCATCCTTCAGATGAAATAACTGAAATAAATTTGCTGCTTTTGTCTGTACACTTCATAATCAAAGGAAAGATCTGAAACATGAAAGTAGGCAATTTATCTAATATCTACCCCATGTATTACAAAATGATATTTAATACATTTTATATACCGTATTTTCTGGACTATAAGCCGCTACTTTTTTCCCACGCTTTGAACCTTGTGGCTTGTACAACAGTGCGGCTTATCTATAGATTTTTCTTCTCTAACTACCATCAGGGGGCGCAAAAATGTGACAGACTCAAGAGGTCAATGCAAAGAAGATGCTACCAGTAGTTTTTGGCACTCTCGACGCAAGCAGCATGACACGCATGAATGCAAAATATTTTTCACACCCTCATCATGGAAAGTACACGAAGAAAAGCATACGATGCAGTTTTTAAGTTGAAAGCAAACGATCTGTCTATCCAGGAAGGAAATAGAACTGTTGTACGTAAGCTTGGCGTTAATGAATCAATGGTGAGACGTTGGAGACGGCAGTGTGAAGAACTGATTCAATGCCAAAGGACAACAAAGGCTTTCAGAGGTCATAAAAGCAGATGGCCTAACCTTGAAAATGTTCTTGAGGAGTGGGTGAACACACAGAGAGCAGACGGCCGAGGTTTATCCACTGTGCAGATCCGACTGAAAGCTAAAACAATCGCCAGTGAAATGGATTTTAAAGGTGGACCGTCATGCCGTTGTAGATTTATGATATGATTTATGATATGAAAAGATCTGTCCATCAGGGTACAGATGACTGTTTGTCAGCAACTCCCTTCTGATTACAAGGAAAAATTTATTGAAACAAAACTAGCCGAGAATTTCATCGGACCAGACGACATCATAAATATGGATGAAGTACCTTAAATGTTTGACTTGCCTCTAACTAGAACTGTTAACAAGACAGGAGCATCATCCATTATGGTGAAAACAACTGGCCACGAGAGAACGCATTTCACGTGTGTTTTGAGCTGCACCGCATCCGGACAGAAGCTTCCACTGATGGTGATTTTTAAGCGGATGACTGCCAAAAGAAAAACTCCCGAAAGGCATAGTTGTTAAAGTTAACAAAAAGGGGTAGATGATAGAAAGCCTAATGACTGAATGGCTGATGGAGTGCTACAGTAAGCTCCGGGGAGGATTTTTTCACCGGAAAAAATCTTTGCTTGTTTTGGACAGTATGAAGGCCCATATAACAGATTCTGTGAAAGCAGCAATTAAGAGAACAAACTCAATTCCAGCTGTGATTCCTGGAGGTACAACTAAGTTTTTGCAGCCACTCGACATCAGTGTGAATCATGCATTTAAAGCGGCACTCCAAGGTGAGTGGGAGGCTTGGATGACCAGCGGCGAGAAATCATTCACAAAAACTGGTCACATGTGAAGAACATTCTTTTCTGAAGTCTGCCAGTGGATCCTAACAGTGTGGAGCAGTGTGAAAGAATCCACGATCACCAAGGGGTTTTGAAAGGCTGGACTGCTGCATGGAGAGAACAGCACAACTTCATCGGTAACTGTGCCTTGAGATGAAAGTGACATTGAGAGTGACACCGACAGAGAGACTGAAAAGGTGTGTGACGGAGATGTTCTGAGGCTCTTCAACTCCAACACTGAAGAAGACGACTTCAGTGGTTTCAGTACACAGGAGGAGGATGAATAAAAATATTAATGACTTTTCTGTTTTGTTCATTCAGCCGTTTTCCTCCTGTGTTACAGGCACCGTTTGGAAACAATTAAGTATGTAAATAAACATTTACAAAATCTTTCTGTGTAAATATCTCATTTCACAACGTATATATCTGCGGCTTATATTCTGATGCGCTCTATAGTCTGGAAAATACGGTAAACATTTCCTCTTGCTCCTTAAAAATAAAGATCCTTAAAAACATGTGAAATCGGAAAACCTATTGTGACATGTTTTGATAGAAAGATATCTATAGAGAAATCTGGAGTCTGAGGCTCCTGGAAGTATAACTTCTTATCCCATATTCTATCTCGTATTGGAATTGTCTAGCTGAGTTATAAGGCAGAATTCATGCCCATGTTTTAAATGAGGCAGATGAAAATGTTTTGATTTTTAACCATTTTTTTTCAGAATCTGCCTTCTGTTTTTTGGGGATGGGTAGACTGCAGTCTTAAATCTCTTAGATCATAAGAATATGATCCTCTTAACCAGTTTCTGAAGGCCTTTACTTATGATAAATTCAACTTCAGGGAATTTTTTTCAATTTTTTCACATTTGCAGAGAGACAAAGGATATGAGAAAGAGAATATAGCTACATTCAATTTTGGCTGTCATTGTCCTTATTAAGTAGGACTCTACACGGGAAAAAAATTGCCCATCCTTCTATTATTTGCATATCTCTTCAGATTTAATTAGTCCGTAAAATAACATAATTGTCACACTCAGAATGTATGATATCAATTGAATTGTCCGTATCTGGTTTCTATAATTAGATTAAAATTTTCAAAATGTAGCTTAGAGTATGGATTTTAGATTGGATTGATTTAATATACTCCAGCATGAACAAAAATATTACAGTGAGCACACTAGAAATGTTTCACAATCACTCCTTTATAGACAGCCAGGCTCAGCTTTCATTTTATTGATCTAAATGTCAGATCTAAAGGGGGCCGCATTTCTTAAGTTTTAGAAAATAATGTAAAATGGGTACCGACTGCCTTTCAGTTAATAAGAATGGAGCAATGCCATTTTGGTTGTCTAAGCAATCATTTTTGTTTCAGGGTGGTATATGACAGCACTACCTTCTTAAACTCTCTTTATACTTCAATGTTTGTTGCAGACTTTGAACATTCACATAAATTGTTATTACAACCATTTGTAATGTTTTGTTATGATTTATTGAGAGCTTTGACCATGCTATTATGGCCACCACAGTGTCTTTTTAAAATCATCCCTGAAGTCTACCTTATTTGATCCTAATGTAAAGTAGTCTCATATTTCAGTGATCTGTAGAACTGGTGATCTGTTCACAGATAGTTCAGTTAGATCAGTTGTATAAATCCATTGGGTCTTCAGTGGAAGAAAAGCTGTATTTGCTTTTTCTGGATTTATTTGGAAGTATGATTTTCTGCTAGTTTTATGTTGAGGAACATACCTGATCTCTTTTATCATCTTTCTGTGAGCTGAAAAGCATTTTAGTGTACTCTTGACCGATGTCGGTTAATAAATCTAAGTCAGTGATGGGGAATACAAAGTGAAAAGTGAGCATTGGAAGTGAAAACAAATATTACTATTAACTTTAAAAATCAACCCCTTTTTATTCTGTGCTAGATTGCCTTTCCAAGTTTTGGTTTTTGAAAGATTTTGGTAGACAGAAAACCAAAATAAAATCTTTTCAGCCATATTCTTTAGTAAATAGTAAATGAAACTTGCACTGTGAAAGAAACCAATCTACAGTTATTGTAAAAGCTGACCCAGGGAATGTTGATGACTTTTTTCTTTCTCTCAGCCTTGCTTTTCTTATTCCATTGCAAACTAATGGGTACTTTATATTTACTTCCTGTTCATTCAGAGCCATGGAAAAAGACTTGTAAAGATTCACCTCTTGCCCCATTGCAGAACAAGTTTTTGTAACAGATCAGCATGTTCTTGGAATAAATTATGCCTTCTCTGCAATCCTTTGTTACCATGTTTGGTTTTCTTGTGAAGATTATATACAAAGAATTTCAAATGATATTCTTTATATATAATTTTAGAAAACCTAGTTCGGTAATCAGAAGAAAACTGTTGCTTTCACAATAATGGCTGTTTCACATAGACTTATTACTTTGGTAATTATTTGCCCTTTACTTTTCTTACTATATCGCCTAGTTTAAAAAATAAAACAAAGTATATAACAATTTAGTGCAGCTGTGGGGAACTTGTGGGCAGGCACTATAGCAAATTTTAGGAAAATAAAATGAAGCTACTACTAATACAATGTTTTTAATTCTATTTTAATAAGTTATTTTTGTAAAATTTGTATATTTATACATATAACATTGCATATAATATAGAAACATTATTTCTGTAATACATGTATGCTTTCAAAGTACTTCTCTTTGTATTTTTTACAGCAGTCTCCAAAGACCAGACATATAATCATTTCATAGAACTGTATATACTTTAAAAATGATTTGGAAGTAGTGTTTTAGTTCCATGGTAATGCAGAAGTTCTGCTGTTTTTTTCAAATGTAAGTCTAAAAAATAAAAAGCCTTTGCTTTTTAATGCTACTCCTAAAGCAGCAACACCTTTTTTCAACCTGTAAATAAGTCTTAAAAAGTCAGGCTATTTTAATAAATAACAGATGTTACTACCAGCTCCAAAACACCAGCTTTTGTATGATATTCGAAGTATGTACAGCTGAGACTTAAAACAAGTTACTTGGCAATTTTATGACAGAAGCTACATTCTGTCAGGAATGTGCTGTTTATGCATTATACTAGTGTTGAAAGAAATATCCTTTTGGGTTCAGTGCCAAGTGGGGAAAAAGACATTGGAAACATGGAGGCTATTAGGAAAGATGGTTTAATGGTGGACAGCAGGACCACATGGCTTGAAGCTCCAAAGTGAAAAGGATGGATGATCACATGCTTCAAGGTGAGAAGAGAAGGTCAAGAAGGGCTGAGATGCTGAGAGTGCCTGGGTTTTATAACCTTTTTGGAGATTTGAATTGGAGATTGTATTCTGATTAGTTGTTAGCCATGGGGCCATGCAGGGGCAACTCTGTAGGCTGTCCTGAGTTCCAGGCTTGGTTGAGCCTTGCTGGATGATGATGTAATGAAAAGGGATTTTGGCAATTACTATAGCTTTACCTGAAGATCTTTGTTATGTAAAGTATTCTGGCTCAGGCCTTAATGGCCCACCCATTAACAAAGGTGCTTCTGCTTCTGAGGTGAGTTTCTGCTCTTGAGTTTCTACTCATTTTAGGGGAAATATTCTCTTTTTTAATATTCCCTAGGATATTTCAATTTTCTAGGAGGGGTGTGGGTGATAACTTCCAACACTAGTTATCAAACAGACCCTTCATAGATGCAAAACTTTATTATTTCCTGTAGACGGCTAAGAATGTATCCTTGCTTTAGGAATTGTTTGCTTGCAAAAAATTTAAGGTTGAGAAATATAGAATCACAGGGCTAGAAAGGTCTTGGAGGTCTTTTAATCCAACTTCCTGCTCAAGGTAGAAGTCTTTATTCCATCCCGGACAAATGGTTTTTCAATTTTGTCTTAAAAATCTCCAACGATGGAGCATTCACAACTCTGGGAGGCAAACTATTCCATTGACGTCTCGTTGTCACTTTCAGGAAATTTCTGCTTAGTTCTATGTTGGATTTCCCTCTGAGCTTCCACCCATTAGTGCTTTTAGGTGCTATGGAGAATAAATCAATCCCCTCTTCCCTCTTCAAGAATTGGAATATAGCTGACATGTCATCCTTAAAATGTTCTCTTTGTTAGGCTAAACAAACCTAATTTCCTTAGACATTCATCATACAGTTTAGCCTCCAGACCCTGTATCTTTGTTACTCTTTTATGTACTATTTCTAGGCCTCGGTATCTATTTTGTATGGTGAAGGGAACTGGATTCAGTATTCCGACTATGACCTTATCTACTTGGAATGGTGCTATCACTTCTTGTGAACTTGATGTTATTCTTATGTTGATGCAGCCTGGGACTGCATAAGCTTTTTTGGCAGCTGAAATACATTGCTGGTTCATATTTAAGTGGTGGTTCACCAGGATACATAAATCTCTGTTGAGCCAAGTACTGCCTATTTGGTACTTACGCATTTGGTTTTTCCTGCCTAAGTGTAGGACCTTAACTTTTCTCACCACTGAACTGCATCTTGTTGGATAGGGCCCAATGCTCAAGTCTGTAAGACCCTTCTGAATCTCAAGGCCATTTTCTTCCCCCCAACTTGCAAATTTGAGGAGACCCCATTCAGTCTCCTTATCTAGATCATATGCTTCCTTCCATGTAGTTGTAGTTGAGGACCACATGCTGAGTGCAGTTGGTTAGCCAATTGCAAATATATCTTGTGGTGGTACCGTGTATCCTACATTGTTCTGTCTTATCAAGAAGTAGGTCAACTTTGTCAAATGTCTTACTATATCCAAAACTTCTCCTTTATCCACTAATTAGTCATCTTATCAAAGCAGGCAAAAAGGTTTGTTTGACGTGATCTGCTTTTAACAAAACCATGCTGGCTTCTAGTAATCACCTTGCTTATTTCCTGGTGCTCATAAATACACTGCTTGGTTATCTTTTCCAGGATTTCCCTTTCCCCTAGTATTGATGTCAAACTGATTAGTCTAGTTTCCTGGATCCACTTTTCCTTCTTTTTGAAGATTGGAACAACATCAGCTCTTAGCCTTACTGACTCCATCCTTTATATTTGGGCTTGGTATTCTGTTCTAGTTATATGCTTTCAGGTTTTTATAGTTGTTCTTTTTGTCTTTCACTTTGTTAGAGAATTCTCTGTACAGCCATGCTGGTTTCATTTGGAGCCTCTTGTTTTTCTTTCTCTGAACATTGCTTTTGTTTGGGCCTTTATTATTTTGTTGTTCAGCTTTTCACAAACATCATGAACTGTTTTTCCCTCTAGGATTTCCATCCAAGGAAACCTTCCTAATCTCCAGCTTGTTGAAGTTATCTCTCTTAAAATCTAAACATCAGTCTGCCTTTGTTCAATTACCTATGCCTGCATTATGTGAATTCTAGTATGACATGGTCATTCTCCCCAAAAGTTCCTGCAGTTTACACTCTCCCAACCATTTCATCCCTATTAGTAAGAATTAAGTCCAGTATAGCTAACCTTCTAGTTCCCTCCTCCACCTTTTAGATAAGAGCTGTCAAACTCCTGGCCCACAGGCTGGCTGGATCACAAACTGGCCACACCCATACCCAGTTTAGCGATGGGGAAAAAGTCCCAATAGGTCACGTGACGCCTCTGTGATGATATGAGTTTGACACCCCTGTTTTAGAATTGCTGCAGAGTTTGTTTCTCAGTTGATGTCCAGGTAATAAAAGTTCCCCATTTTTTTTTAAAAAAAGCACTTTTGTGACCCCATTACTACAGTGGTGTGTTTCCTGTACACCCCAGCTAATTGATTAGCAAAAATATGATTAGGTCTGCTTGTTTGAGATTTCCCCCCAAAGTTTTAATAATAATCAGGTTCTAAGGACTGAGAAGGCCACTCTGAAACCTTTGTTTCTTTCCTATAAGTACCTTATGACTGCTTTGGAGGCATTGTTTTCTTACTGAAATATTAACATCCCTTTTCATCTTCAAATTCTTTACTGTCTGTGGAATATTAGTTTCTAAGAGAGTTAGTTTAATCCTTTTTCATCCAGAGAGTATATACTGTGGTACTTATTGTCACACAACCACAAAGCATGGCCGTTATCCTTGTAGATAACAGTTGGCAAAATGTTATTTTCTTCAAATGCTTTTCTTTTCTCTCTCGAAATGTATCTTGTTTTGTTGTGGCTGAATAGTGGATTTTTTGTTTAAAACACTTCATTCCAGAAGGTTATAGGCTTATCAAGTTTTTCTTTTGCACACATAAAACACAGTTACTTCTATGAAAAGGTTGGAAGAAAATGTGTAATGGAAGAAATATTTCATTTTGAAAACTCATAAGCAGTGCCATGCTGTGAAGAGCTACTCCAACACAAACTTGTAGCAAGTTGTTTGCAATCATCTGTGAGTTCTTATTTGCAAATTGGACCAATGTGGTAGAAATATTAGCAGAGGTGGGTTGTTGTTTTTTTTGGTTAGTTTTCCCAGCTTGATTTGACTTCCGTAGCCCAGGGTAGTTTCAATTTTCCTAACATTTACAGTTAGGAAATTATAGTTAAAATAGAGTGGAAATTACTAGTTAATTTACAGTATGTACCCTTTAGTGATGGGGATGCTAAATTTATAATTCCAAATAACTAATGATGGTTCATTGTGAAGTGTTCTGGGATTTGTACTACAACAATCTTTGGAGGGTGACTGATTTTATTTTCTCTTTCAGTAAGAATTAAGAAGTGTTATTGAAATGTTCTGCAAATGATTCTCAACATTTTTATAAATTCATTTATTTTAGAATCTGTGCAAATCCAAGAAAGAGTTGTAAACTGCTCACAAATGTGAATGATATTCTATAGAAGGAAATTTACTATAATTTTGTACTTTGGGAGAAAATAGAGATTTCTTTAAAATAGTCTCTTGCTGACAAAAATTTGTGGTCTGAAGTAAATAAAGATTTTGAAGTGTTTCTCGGAAAGCTAATAGCAATGCTGCTGTTTGGGGCTGCAGAAAAACAGTGCTCTATTCTTTAGGAATAAAATTTAGCTTAACCACACAAGGAAACGCTGAGTCCTGTTGGCTGGGCTTTGATTAAGAATAACATAGCTGAGGTGGCATATATCCAGATGTTAGTGGCAGAACTTCTAAACTGAGAAATAAATGTCTTAATGTCCATTATATGTTTTTCTGTGTGTTTCACACCTAATAAAACATTCAGAGATTGCCATAAATATTATCTAGGAACCTAGGCAGTTACACATGGCAGTATCAAACATATTTAATCATGCAAAGAAAAAAAAGTCATAAGATTGGGTTTTAAAATGTTGCTTATATATTCCCGATTGTCCTTTATCTCAGTGGCTTGAATGATTTTCTCATTTGACATGAAACATATGGTCCCCTCCCCCAATAAAAGAATGATAAAATATTTTTCTCAGTGAATTACATGCCAAATGTGCTTGTGGTGTAGAAATTTCTTCAAAACTTAATGAAAATCCTTTAAGCCATAAAATAAAATTATGGAAACCAGTAGTTTCTTGGGATTGTTGGGTCTTTGGATACTGCGGGTACTGTGGCTGCCAAACAAACCCAAATCATCACTCCTCCACTACATGCTTGATGGCTAGTATGAGGTGTTTCTGCTGATACTCTGTGTTTGGTTTTCACCAAACATGGCACTATGCATTATGGCCAGACACCTCCACTTTGGTTGAGTCTGTTCCAGGGACAGTGTTCCAGAAATCTTAAGATTTGTTCAGTTGCAACATTGCAAACATAAGCCATGCTTCCATATTTTTTTTAGAGAGAGGACAGTTTCTCCTGGCAGCCTTCTAAACAAATCACACTTGTTCAGTCTTTTTCTAATTGCACTGGAATGAACTTTAATATTTAACATGCGAACTGAGACCTGAAGAGTCTGAGATGTAATAACACTTGGATTTTTCACAATTTCTCTGTGCATTCTACTGTCTGACCTTGGGATGACTTTGCTGTGGGAAGATTGGCAACTGTCTTGAATGTTTTCTACTTTTGAATAATCTTTTGATTAGTCTCCTATTGTAGAATGATGAACTTTAAATTACTTGAAACTGGCCTTATAATCCTCCCAGATTTATGGACAGCAACAATTGTTTCTCTAAGATCATTGCTGATGTCTTTACTCTTTGGCAATGTGTTAACACACATCTCAATGCTGGAGACCAGCAAAGTCTTAAAACTTCAGCTTTTGTAGAGGTAGTCACACTTGCTGGTGATCAATTAATCAAGGGAACTTAATTAGCAGCACCTAGTTGCTACTTAGCCTATTCATACCTATGGAATGGTTTCTCCATTTTGGATTTCTTTTTGTACTTTTAAAAAATGCTATGAACCAGATGAT